>NC_140589.1:258580728-261254963 GCF_964204655.1 Triturus cristatus | reverse complement strand
CCAATTGCACATCACAGTGCTAATGTGCACAACACACAAAGGACTCTCCCCCCATGTACAAAATAACAGCCTGGGAGTGGCTGCACAAAGTGCCAGACAAAACTGCTGTGGCCCCCTCAAACACCCAGTGAATGCAGCCTCACATGCCATGGGACACTGTGTGGCCAATGCTATAGTGTGGCAGGTGTGTGCAGGTGTCCATGGCCAGTATATGTGTGTTGCATCCGTCTAATAGTCACACTAATGCAGTCCGACTTGGGTGACAATGCGTACGCATTGCACGGGTCATGTCCGAGCCGTGCGTACACCTTGTCATTGAATGCAATGAGGTCCGTCGTGGGTGACAATGCGTACGCATTGCACGGGTCATGTCCGAGCCGTGCGTACGCCTTGTCATTGAATGCAATGCGGTCCGACGCGGGTGACAATGCGTACGCATTGCACGGGTCATGTCCGAGCCGTGCGTACGCCTTGGCCATTGAATCGTATGGAGACGGGTGCATGTGTACATTCAAAATACGCGTTGTACAATCAGTTGAACGAGCCGGGCGCACCCATTGGCTCATGGAGACGGATGAGGATTCAAAACTTGTACGAGTTATGCACTGGAAATTCAGTTGGATGCCTACAACATGTTGCAATTTAAAGTGTTCCATGAAGGTGAAGATTTGAACGATGCGGAAGGCGTGTATGGGTCGTACTTTTAAATGGATTGGAAAGATTCATCGAATGCAACCGTGTTGGACCTATCACTTTGGACACATGGCACAGAGTCTGCCTCTGCAGCACAGATATACGGCTGGCTGGACCCCAGGGAGCCCACTTGCCTGCACTACATGCTACTGGACCACATCCCGGTTACCACTGCCGCTGTCTCTGCATCCTCTGGCTCCTGCTATGGCACGTACACTGGAGAGGGCCCCAGCCTTCACTGAGGAGGAGAACCAGGCCCTGCTGGACGGGCTCCTTCCAGAGTACAGAAAGCTCTATGGGACACCAGGGGAGCAGGTGAGTGTGCTGTCCACTGCCTTCCTAATTAAGCATGTTGTCTGACTAGCAGTACTAGCAGTGTGTAGAGCAGTGGCAAGCATTATCACTGACTACTTTCATCCCCCAAAGTGTGTAGGGACATGTACTGAATATGTTTCCTGCTGCTAAAGTGCATTTTTGCCAGCTTACACTATCCATGCATTGTTAACATGTCAGACATGCATGTGAATTTTCATTCCCCAGGGTTGCACTACCTGTGTAATTAATTTCCCTTTGTGATGATGACATGAATATCTAATTGTGTGCTGCACAAATCTGGGGCATGTGTGTTAATGTACTTTTCACTTTGTCCTCCTCACAGGTTGATGACCACCAGAAGCAGGAGATCTGGCTGACCATCGCCCGGGCTGTTCGTTCTGTGGGGGTCTACAAGCGCCGCATCCGCAACTGCCAGAAGAGGTGGCAGGACCTTCGGGGCTGGACCCAGAGGATAGCTAGAGTCCAGCTGAAGCTGTCACCTCCATGCAGGAGGGGCAGACACCGGACCTTGATTCCCCACATGTTCCGGATACTGGCCGTGGTCTTCCCGAACCTGGATAGGCAGCTGAAGGCCAGACAGCAGCAGGAAGGGGGTAAGTCCATGCCTGATCTGTGTACTATGTCTGACATGCAAATAGCAGTCTTTTGTCCGGGTCACACTTCCACATTATGTAGGTCTTGTAGTCCCCAAATCAGGTCCCTCATCTGTGTGATGCACCCTCCTCATCTGTTCCACAGGTGTGGCCCCTACAGTCTTTGGATTGTGTCACTAGGGCACTGTGTCCCTGCAGTCAGCTATGTATCAGGTACCAGTCAGCATCAGTTCCCGTGACTCTGTTGTGTGTGTCATGGGTGGGTCAATTGTTTACACAATGCCTGAGATCTGACATGTGAACTGTGTGTGCCCTTGAGATGTGTACCAATTGCTGGTCTGACTCGCAACATGTTTCTGGGGTATTCAATACAAAACCATGCAGCAGGGTACTCCAATTTTTGGGCATCAGGAGTAGGTATGGCAAGTATGCCACAATTGCTTAGCCACCTGACTACTGTCCGGGGCAAAACACTGTTTCACTTAGTCCTGCCCAGTCCTGCCCCTCAAGGGCATTCAGAAACACTCTGTAATCCCACTCCAGTGTGTGAAATTGCAGGTTGTGCTTCGTGACATGTGCCCTCAGGTGTGTGCCTCTGTGTCATTAGGGTGTGGCTTGTTGCTATGTACAACTGGGGTGTCCATGATTCCGAGGGTCAGCATGACATCTGCAATGTGACTGTGGGAGACAAGACCTGTGTGACATATAGGTGTGTGAGCATCTGACAGCGCACAATGGTGTATGCAACTTAGTCCCTCATGCAGCTGGGTTATATGCATGGCAGACTGTGATGTGTTAATGTACATGGATTCGTGTTTGCTGAGACTCATGTGTCTGATTTTCATGATGTGGGGTCTTCTGGGTCCTGGATATGTTGTTTGCATGGGATGGGCAAGTGCACCGGTCATCTGTAGAGTCAGATTTGCCCCTGAGCTAGGATTGTGAGTCAGTGCATATTGTTGTTGTCTGGATGCCCTGCTCCTGTGACAGGAGACAGTGTTGACTGACTTACAGGGCATCCCAGTGCCATGGCATTGAACTTGCTATGAGTGAGCCTGCATTGTGTTCAAGTGCGCACCATGCACCCCATTGTGGCCTTGCCCATCAGGACATGAGTACCTCATAGTGTGTGTTGCTGGCATGCATCCCAAGCATGTAAAATGAGTCTCTGCCCATCCCTTCATCCGGACACCTGTGCTGAGTCAGTCGCAAGAGATGTGCTGTGGGTCTAGTGACATACTCCTACATGTTCAGTTGCATGTACAACTAATGTGTGGGTGGTGCATGTTGGCACATTGGGGTATTAGCATCCAACATGCAACAGACATATGTGTGCAAGTCAAGGAGGGATATGTATGCCATAGTTGATGTTGGAAATGACAATTGTCTTATTATAAACAGTGTTGGCACTTTGAGCTGTGTTCAGCTGATGATGCCAGGGCTCGCCCTGTGATGTGATGTACTCACTGTGGTGTGTGCAGTCGGTGCAGGTGACTGATGTTGTTCTGTTACTTCCTATTCCTATCCAGATACATCCACGGCCACAGGAGGGGACAGCTCCACAGAACAGGAGGAGCCACAGAGCCTTACAGGTACAGAAGGAGAGGAGTCAGGTAAACCCAGTGGCACGGAGGGCGATTTCAGCCACACAGAGGAGTCATCAGCACCACCCCCCCCCCAGTTGAAGGCCACAGCAGCTCTGAGGATGACTCCCCTGTGGAGGCGGGTGTCAGCAGCCACCAAACCCCAGCTAGTGAGGCTGTCTCCGCCACCGCCACCACCACCACCAACACCCCCTTCTGATCGGCTCCCATCCCAGAGGTCCCTGTGGGCTCCCGTGTTCGTGAGCATGTCTCCTTTGTGCCAGGCACCGCACCCCCTGCCCCAGTGTCCCCTGCTGCCCTGAGTGAGGAGTCTGTGGACTTGCTTAGACAGATGCATGTGGGGCAGACGTCGATGCTGAAGGTCCTCCATGCACACACAGGTCTGTTGACACAACTGGTGTCATTCATGGAGGGCATTTCCTCGGGCATGTCTGCCCTACAGAGGACCAACCAGTCTGTGGCCTCCTCCCTGACGGCAGCAGTGTCCCTCCTCCAACAGTCCCACACCACTCCTACCCCTGCAGCACCCACAATTCCTAGCACACTACCTGTCCAAAGCACAGAAACCCCCAAACCAAGAGCTAGACGTGCACACAAGCAAGCGCAGGGGACTGATTCCATACTCACAGGGGCTGGTTTGCTGACACACACACAGTCATCCACAACCAGTCCACAGTCCTCCGAGACGTCTCCCTCCCAGCCCCCTTCCCTTGCCTCACCTGTAACCCCATCCCCCCAGAAGCTCTTCCTCTGTGACCTTGGCCTCTTCCCCACCGACCCAGCAGATCCTGATTACAAGGGGAAGAGGAAGTCCCCACACACAGAAGGGAGTGCCCATCACACCCGGAAACCCTCCCCCAGGCGCACTCAGACCGAGACGCCCACCTGCAAGTCCCCCCGGCGCAAGAAGAGCAAGACCCCCCCTGCCAGCACGCAGCTCCAAGGCAAAGTCTCCGTCCTCCAACCCCCAGGCTACCACTCCAGAGGTTCCCCCGCCACTCCCTGCCCCGGGTTCCCCCACACACAGATACACCATCCCCAATATGCTAAGGCCATCCCCCCCTAGCACTTGCTCCTCCACACCTGGTCAGACAGTTGCTGCCACTGATGTGGGGACCGTGTCACCACCCCCTGCTCTGCAGACCTCACCTGTCCCCCATTCCGCTCCCATGGATATAGGCACTGCTTTGTAGTCCACGCCCATCCCGTCTGACTTGGGCACTGCAGTGGTGAGCCAATCCACTCCATCTGACCTGCCCACTGGAGTTGTGCCGGCACCCACCCCATCTGACTTGTGCCCTACAGTTGTGACAGCATCCACCACTTGAGTCATCTCCACTGCAGTTGCAAGTGTCTCGCCTGCATCACCCACCTCTTCACTGCCTCCTTCTGCTGCGCCCTGATCCTGTCCCTGCGGTGCCTGGCCTGCCCCCATGTATGCCCTTCCGAGGGGATGATCCCGGTCTGTAGCAGTGCAGGCAAGCATGGTGTGACAGTTGTCACTCTAGTTCACTCCTTGGCAATTTGACATGGACTGGCCATTGGCCTTTTGGTTGCACAGACGTTTCGAATTTCATATACTGAATTTGTGACTCTAGTTCACTCCTTGCCCTTTGGACATTGAACTGGCCATTGGTTTTTGCTGGAACAGAGGTTTCACTTTTCACATGCTGAATAAAGCTTTTTACTTTGTCCCTGTGAACTTGACTTAGCTGTACATCATGTTGAGGTTGTTTTAGATGCCCTTGCACCTGTAATGCTTGGTTTACAATGTTGCATACTGATGTGTTGATGTGAGGTACTCCCTGTGGTCCATGAGATATGTATCCTATTCTGGTGGGTATCCATGTCATCCTTTGCAGCTACCTCGGTGTGTCTGGATCAACCATTTGTGTACATCTCTCTGTGAGCATTTAATTGCCATGGTCACATCTGTGGCTTGCACCCCTGCACATATGACGTGCTTCCCATTGTCCAAATTGTCACTTCCACATACTTCGTGCTCATCACTACTGGCCCTACAGGTGTGGGCATCATTGGTATAGGAGCAACCGGGTCCTCTGTGCAACTTGCTAGACATATGTATTGATTATGTGCAGATGACTTAAGGGAGACTCACGTACCCAGGCTGTTGTGACCAGAGTCTTCATTGTGCAGTAACTGATGGCTGACTGACCAAGTGTTCTGCAGACATGAGTGGGACTTGCGGTGAATATGTTTGGCACAGCTGGGCTCCCACAGGAGTTGTGTCCCTTCAAGTTAGTGTGTTGTCCAGTGACATGGCCTGGGTCCATGGTGTGTGTTGTATGAGCATGTGTGTGTGTCCACATCCCTGTTCATACACAGACAGTGTTCCCTTGATATGTTCCTGTTGTTGATGCTTGCTGAGTGGTTCTGGGTTCATCCCACTACTTTTCCAATGGGCTACCAGATGTGTGGGTGCATGACTCACTACTGTTAATTGGTGTATCATCATTGTGATTTGTCAGTTCTGAGTGTTGATGATGTTGTCAGACATAGATGGGACACAGTGAGGGTTCCTCAAGGCACTTGTTTATTCGCAATACCATGTAGTTGTCCCTAGGTGGTAGTTTTCAGTGATTGAAACATTTGTATGTGTGTGTGAGACTGCTCCCACTTGTCGGGTTCACGGCAGCGATGCTGGCAGGTGTCAGCATGGGTTCCTTGTGTTCCTCCTTGGCATCTGCATAGTCCTGGGACAGTGGCAGGGATTGTGAAGGTCACATGATCTTTGAGGTCATGGCCATGTACTGCATACTGTGCAGTGTGTCTGTCATTCCCCAGGGTTGTACACAGTCCTTGTGTGATGTGTGTGTGCATCTTAGTTCCTGCCAACATTCCTGTGTTTGTCATGTGGGCATGTGCAATGTCACCTGTCCATGTGGGCTTCACAGATACACATTGTTGCAGTTCAGGTGTGGGGTGTTGATGGTGGACTGATGTGAATGTTTGCATGGATGGTCCCTTAGCTCCCGTTTGTCCATGAATGAGGGGCCATGCTGAGTGATTTGTGTTTGTGTATGTGTGATGTACGTTTGTGGCACAGGACACATGTCTGGGTTTCCCAGTTTGTACGACATCTGCCTTTGTCATCACAGTGGAGGTGTCATGCATGCTTGTGTCACACCAATGTCTTGTCCCTGGGATTGTGCTGTTGTGTGTCAGTCTCTTGCTGTGTTAGTTGGTGTTCATTCCAGCTAGTGTCACATGTGTCTGTTGTGCTCCCTCTCATATCTCAACGCCTGATTGCCCACTGAGGGTGTCCCAATGATGGTTTACTTTTGTACGGCACTGTGTCCACATCTGTGTCACTGTGGTTCAGCCCCTCTCATGTGTTGTGTAGTTGCCTGTGGATACTGTGACACACACACACACACATGTTGTGTCCGATGTGCAGTGTGAGTTTGCCTGTTTGTGTTTGTGCATCTGCACCAGTGCATTGGTATTGCTGTTGTGGGCCTTTGTCTGGATGCTATTTCTGTGATTGTGCATGCTGTCCCTGTTTCACATCATTGTGCACATTCATCCTGTTTGTTGGGTGCCATTGCTGGCATGGAATGTGAGTTAGTGAGCTGACACCTACAGTCTACACATGTTGTTTTGGTTGGTGTGTCTATTTTCGAGATGTGTGCATGCTTGGTGATGGTCACTTCTGCTGTTGTGTCATTGTACGCTGTGTGCATTGTCAGCCCCCATGTGTGGTGCTTGTCTGCACATGGCCGAGAGTGTTATGTTTTCACAGCACTGTTTGCCTCAACACATCTCTGTGGGTATGGGACACAACCACTATTTCCCCCCAGAAGTGTTTGATGTGTTGGGAGCAGGGATCATACATGCTGTTTGTTATTTGCAGCGTTGACCATGATGACACTTACCTTTTGGTCACTGTGTTGAGGGGGGTTTGGTCCCCATCACCACAATGCTCCACATCTGCTGCATTTTGTGAGCCCCCACTTGACTTCTGTTCTACACAGTGAGGGGGTGTTCTTTTTACATTGCCACAGTGCTATGGTGATGCTTGCCTTGTGTATGTCACACTCATGTGTTGGTCACACATGTGCTGTTACTTACATTGTATGCTCGTAGCCATATTCACTGTTGTGGGCATTTGTCACAGACTACACACCGTTGTCATGATGTCGTGGAGGATGTATTTTGCGGACATACCTGATGTTTGCGTATGCTGGATGTGTTGCGCATCACCCATCCTATGGCTGGGGGTGGCAGGGGTAATGGCCAACAGGTCCCCTGTGAGTGGGGGTGGCAGGGGTCATGGGCAACAGGCCCCCTATGGGTGTGGGTGGCAGGGGTGATGGGCAACATACGCCCTGTGAGTTGGGGTGGCAGGGGTGATGGGCAACATAAGCCCTGTGAGTGGGGGTGGCAGGGGTGATGGGAAACATAAGCCCTGTGAGTGGGGGTGGCAGGGGTGATGGGCAACAGGTCCCCTGTGAGTGGGGGTTGCAGGGGTGATGGGCAACATAAGCCCTGTGAGTGGGGGTGGCAGGGGTGATGGGCAACAGGTCCCCTGTGAGTGGGGGTGGCAGGGGGGATGGGAAACATAAACCCTGTGAGTGGGGGTGGCAGGGGTGATGGGCAACATAAGCCCTGTGAGTGGGGGTGGCAGGGGTGATGGGCAACAGGTCCCCTGTGAGTGGGGGTGGCAGGGGTGATGGGCAACATAAGCCCTGTGAGTGGGGGTGGCAGGGGTGATGGGCAACAGGTCCCCTGTGAGTGGGGGTGGCAGGGGTGGTGGGAAACATAAGCCCTGTGAGGGGGGGTGGCAGGGGTGATGGGCAACAGGTCCCCTGTGAGTGGGGGTGGCAGGGGTGATGGGCAACAGGTCCCCTGTGAGTGGGGGTGGCAGGGGTGATGGGAAACATAAGCCCAGTGAGTGGGGGTGGTAGGTGTGATGGGCAACATAAGCCCTGTGAGTGGGGGTGGCAGGGGTGATGGGCAACAGGCCCCCTATGGGTGTGGGTGGCAGGGGGGATGGGCAACATAAGCCCTGTGAGTGGGGGTGGCAGGGGTGATGGGCAACATAAGCCCTGTGAGTGGGGGTGGCAGGGGTGATGGGCAACATAAGCCCTGTGAGTGGGGGTGGCAGGGGTGATCTGCAACATAAGCCCTGTGAGTGGTGGTGGCAGGGGTAATGATAAGCCCTGTGAGTGGGGGTGGCAGGGGTGATGGGCAACAGGTCCCCTGTGAGTGGGGGTGGCAGGGGTGATGGGCAACAGGCCCCCTATGGGTGTGGGTGGCAGGGGTGATGGGCAACATAAGCCCTGTGAGTGGGGGTGGCAGGGGTGATGGGCAACATAAGCCCTGTGAGTGGGGGTGGCAGGGGTGATGGGAAACATAAGCCCTGTGAGTGGGGGTGGTAGGTGTGATGGGCAACAGGTCCCCTGTGAGTGGGGGTGGCAGGGGTGATGGGCAACAGGCCCCCTATGGGTGTGGGTGGCAGGGGTGATGGGCAACATAAGCCCTGTGAGTGGGGGTGGCAGGGGTGATGGGCAACATAAGCCCTGTGAGTGGGGGTGGCAGGGGTGATGGGCAACATAAGCCCTGTGAGTGGGGGTGGCAGGGGTGATAGGAAACTTAAGCCCTGTGAGGGGGGGTGGCAGGGGTGATGGGCAACAGGTCCCCTGTGAGTGGGGGTGGCAGGGGTGATGGGCAAACGGCCCCCTATGGGTGGGGGTGTTAGTGGTGCTGGCCATGCAACCCCCATGGTGGGCTGTTGTTAGTGGCCAGGATATGTATCCCCTGTGTGTGTATGCCATTTTGCGGGTACGTGTCATTTGTTTATGTGGTAGGTGTCTGACTTACCGTCTGCGCCGTCGGCGTCGGTCCCTGATCCGGTCATAGATGTAGAGTACTGGTATGACCTGCGTGTGGGATTCATGATGTGTTCGTGTCGTATACGCTGCTTGTTGCTCTGTCTCGTACCCGTTGCAAGCTGTTCCGTCTCGTAGCCGTGTATTGATTTGTGGAGCGAGTCGTAGCTGATATGCTTGTTTTCCGGATGCTGTGACGTGCCGTACGTGACGACCCGTCCGGCGCGTAGGAAGTACGCATCGTACTTGTCATGCCGGAAACTGCTAAGGATACTGCTTCCGGGTGACACGGTTCCTCTTTGGGAGTTACGGCTTGTACGCAGAATGGGTCTTGATTCACAGCCTACGTGTCGGTCGTGTTTTTGGCAGTTATGTGCATCGTACTTCCTATACAGGACGGACCGGCTCCGGTTACGTGTCGGTCGCAGGGTAAGGCTAGGGACAGCTGTCCGATCGGCCATCGGAATCGGCCCCAATGTGCCAACTATAGATGCTGTTTTCTGTCTACAGATGGCTAGGACATCTACAAAGTGAACTAAACCCACTGGGGCTTATTTATGAGCCCTTGCGTGTTGAAAATTGAAACAACGATGTGATTAAGCATTCACTAAAGACATGAATTCCCCTTTAGGACCGAGTTTCTTCCGTTATGTTGACTAAAGTCTGGACTCCATTTTGTATTGTCATGTCTCCCCGTGCTCAGCACGAGAAGAGTCCTATCTTCGTGTTAGTTGCTCTTGCAATCTGCCTAGTAACAGTCTATAAATAGCTCCTTTGTCCGTCTGGCGCATGCCCAGACTTGATCACATCTGTTATCAGTTAGTCCTTACTTGACCATGTTTTCGCGGGCTCAAGGAGTGTGTCAACTCCGCCCACATATTGATTCTGTATTGAAAATGTCCATAAAAGGCAATATTCCTTGCTTCATGTTGTATCCACCCACTTATGAGCCCCTCTGTTGTGTATAAAAGGGGACCGTGTACGCAAGTTCTTTGTGCTACTCTATGCAATACTGAAGGGTGTTGTATGGATTGTAGGACCACTCTTAAGGGTTAATAAACTTTGTCTTTGTACTTTGCAGTTTCCGTGCCAACTTCCTTATAGATTCCATTTGCAGGAGAGCGAACCCTTGTGTCCTGCTGGCCTAGCTGGGGCCTTCTATTCATCAATTGGCGCCCGTCACGTGGGGCTCATCGACGACTCGGATGCTCGAAGGACTGGTCGTGACGAAGGTGAGGAATTTGGCCGGGGATGTGATCACTGCCAGAGGCACTTTAGTCCTGGCATCCCGAGGTTTTCTTCCTTCCCTTCTGAGCTGACCATCTGGGTGGCGCCGGTCCTCGACTGAGACCTCTTCTGTCGGTCCTGCCGTGACAGCCGTTTGGGCGAATTTTGGAGCTTGGCAGTTGGAATCTGGACACTCTTGATTGGTAAGAACCGCTATATGGTACTTGCTCCGAGTTTTTGAAGCCGGGTTTTGGCTATTTGAGTTTGATTTGTGATGACCGGTCATATCTTGTATTGGTTATTGTGAGAATATATGCGTTGCAACACATATAGGCAGGTAATGTGGAGATATTTCTCCGGAGCTGTGTAACTTTGAACGGCACAACGTTTAAGTGCCATTTTTGATAATACTGCATATTTTGCATGATTTTTGAGCATGCCTGCTTTTAGCGCACTCCGTAAGTGGTGCTGCTGCTTTGGAAACCGGTTAAACCTCGAGGAATCTGCTCCAGCTCCCCCAGAGGGGACTCCTAATAGGGATATGTATGTGAAGCATGGTCTTTCTTCCATAATGTACAGCACAGTATGGAGGAAATATACCAGAAAGGATCCTGAGTTACGATGGCCTTTGTATGGTTCGTTTGATATGCGTAAGATTGAGTATGTGGAACAGTGTATGTGTAAACGGCGTGCTCGTCAAGATATGTTTGAGTGTGTCCGGTTATGGGTGAAGGAAGTGCGTGAGCGAGAGAAACGTGAGAAAGCGCTGTTTGATAAAGAGCAACGGAAGAATGATCATGTGCGAGCACAGGAAGCGAAGCGTCGGGCGGAAAGAGAACAGACGGAGAGGCAAGAGAAAGAGCGCAGGTTGCAAGTCTCGGGTCAATATGCTGTTCGTCAACCACTTTATCCTGTCCTTAATAATCCTGACGATGATTTTTATTTATTAGATCGCTCTCCGCCCCCTTATGTTGGCGCGTCTGCCCCGAGGTCACAGGATTCTGGATCGGCTTCGGATAAGGTAGACACGCGGTCCATGTTATCGGTTGACCGAATGAGTGAGCTTCGGCAAGTTTCTTTTCGTGCACTCAAGGGCAAGTTATCCCTTGCTGAGTTGTTGAATTCTTGGGAGAAGTGGCATGATAGAGAGAAGTTGTATTTTTTGGGTCACTTTTCTGATGAAGTGATTACTGCCTTCCAGAAATATTCCAACGTTTTTGAGCCTGATGATGTGGTATTAGATGCTAAAGCATTGCGTAATGGTGTTTTTTTCTCCCTCTAAGGCGCCTGATGCGGTTCGACGGCTGTTTGCATTACGGGACGCGGTGAGTGACCTTAAAGAGAGAGCGCGCCAAAAAGCAGAGGAGGAAAAGCAGTCATATTCGCGTACCGGTGATGGCCACTCACCCACCTCCCACTCAGATAAGAGCGAACTAGTGCATGCTAAACCAATGCCAGAGGCGGCACCCTTGTATGTTCCCCCTAAGGGAGCGGGAACTAGTGCGGACATTACCTCCGCTGATGCTAAGGGATATTTTGTGTACAATTGGGTTTATACTCCTTGGCATAGGGCTGATGTTATGGCATTAAAAAATGCATTGCCTGATCCCCGCAAGAATCCAGCGGCCTTTTACGAAGAAGTCGAGGGGGCCTTGAATTCTTGTACTATGACCTTAGCAGATATAGATCTGTTCTTTGGGCTTATTTTACCACCGGATATGTGGCGATCCGTATGAAAGGTGGACGATGTTGCCGCTTTTAAGGCTCGGTGGTCTGAGCTTGAGGATGAGGATAGGGAGAGGAAGCCCGCGCAGAAACCACCTCAGATTATCTTAGATCTCCCTGCTGCTATTCTGACTAAGTTGAAAACAATCATTCCCCCTAAAAAGATTGACTGGAACATGTTAGCCTCGTGTAAGCAGAAAGTCGATGAATCAGTTGCAGATTTCTTTACGCGCTTTGAGGAGACGTTTCATGATTTTAGTGGTCAGTCACTTACGGATGATACGGGTCGACACCTCTTTGCTGATAAATATGTGGCGAATTTACTTCCGGCAATAGCAGCCCGCCTAAAAGCGAGTGAAAGTTCTTGGTCCACCGCGTCCCCGACAGCCCTCCTGACTATAGCTCAGTATTATGAGCGTCAGGAGCAAGAAGCGAAGGGGCAGGAGGAGAAGAAATCGAAAGATTTAAAAACGAAGGTGATGTTAGCGCAAGTGTATGGTCCGCCCCGTCGGGGTGTCAATAGAGGAAGGGGAGGATTTTATGGTCCTCCCTCGGGCCGATCTGATTTGAATAGGAATCAATGTGCCTATTGTAAACAATCGGGACACTGGGCCAGAGATTGCCCGGCGTTGTATGCTTCGCGTCAGGGACATAATCAGGGTGGCCCGAGAGGTAGAGGGGGTTTCTCGAATTTTAGAGGGAATTCTAACGATCATGCTCGTTTTGACCCTGCCGGGCAGCAACGAGATAGACCTAATGTCTTTGATCGACAAAACCAGTATCAAGTGTCAGGGACTGACCGCTCTGGGTACCATGATTCACAGCATGCATAGGAATGCGTTGAATGGGGGTTAGAATCAGTTGAGGTGCCGGTTGATCAGAAGGGTCCTTATGTATCAGCGGAGGTTCTGGGTTCTACTGATCAGTTCCTAGTAGATACAGGAGCGACTCGTAGCGCGCTGTCTAAACAATTGGTTCCGAGGGCTCCCCCATCTGGCTTAATGGTTACATCGGTAGGATTTGACGGTACACTCTCCCGAAGCCCTCTTTCTCGACCCCTCCCATTTCAGGTTGATTCTTTTTCTGCACCCTGTCCGTTTTTGCTTGCCCCGAACACGCCAGACAACATTATGGGTCTTGATATGCTAAAGCACTTCAGAGCTACGATCCGCTGCTCCCCTGCTGGAGTGCGGGTGATATTAAATGATAATTACCCTCGGTCTGAACGGATGTGTGTGGTTGCAGAGGATGCTGTGTTAGCGACCCTCCCTCGTACTTTGTGGGCCACTTCGGATACCGATGTGGGACAGATGGTGATTCCGCCTGTTCACATTAGTGTCCAGGGGGGGGCGGTGTTACCACGCCTTCCGCAGTATCGTATTTCCCAGGAGGGGGAGGAGGCTCTTATACAGATTATGCAGGATTTGATTAAGGTGGGAGTAGTGGAGGAAGTTCCCTACAACGTCTGTAACAGTCCGATTCTACCCATTCTGAAAAAGGATACGGATGCCAAAGTTTATCGGTTTATAATTGATTTGAGAAAAGTAAACAAGATCGTGATACCTCAGTATCCAGTGGTTTCTGATATCACGACGTTGCTTACTTTGGTCCCGCCTACGGCGACCACGTTTTCAGTCATTGATTTGAAAACTGCTTTCTTTTCGATTCCTATTCATCCCGATAGCCGATACCTTTTTGGTTTCACTCTGAATAATAGGTCTTATCGATTTTGTAGAGTTCCTCAGGGCTACACATTTACAGTCAAGCTTTGAAAAGACAATTGGACTCCTTTGTTCTGCCCGAGGGTGTCGCCCTCATTCAATATGTCGATGACATCTTGTTGGCGGCTGACACTCCGGAGTTGTGTGAGAAGAGTACGTTATCCTTGCTTTCCTTTTTGGCATCCCACAATCACAAAGTATCTCGGAAGAAATTGCAGTTCTGTAGACCAAAGGTGACTTATCTGGGTCACCTTTTGTCTAAGGAGGGGCGTGCACTCACACCAGATCGTATCCAAGTAATTTTGGACACGCCAGCGCCTTCCACGCAGAAGGACGTGCGTGCATTTTTGGGTCTTGTTTCTTTTTGTAGGCAATGGATATTAGGGTTCTCACACATAGCTAAGCCATTATTAGCCCTTTTGACAAAAGACACACCTATTCCGCTTCCTTGGTCAAATGAGTGTGACGCTGCTTTCCAGCAATTACGACAGGCCCTTTGTTCAGCACCAGTGTTAGGGACCCCTGATTATACAAAACCTTTTTCGCTGTATGTGCATGAGAAAGATGGATGTGCATTATCAGTTTTAGTGCAGATGCACGGCGACAAGCAGCGCCCTTGTGCATATTTTTCGGCTGTACTTGATCCTGTTGCCCGAGCATTGCCTGGTTGTTTTCGCTCGGTTGCGGCGACAGCTGTGTCAATACGCCAAAGCGAGGGAATTGTGTTATCTCATAAGCTGTTAGTATTAGTCCCCCATGCTGTTGATGCCCTGCTTAATCAGACAAAGACGCAGCATTTGACCAGTGCCCGTTTAACGGGATATGAGCTGACGCTTTTGGCTCCTCATATTACGTTAAAGAGGTGTGTAACGTTAAATCCGGCCACATTGTTGCCGTTCCCCGAGACTCAGTCTGAAGCACGGAAAGCACAAGATTGTATTCTTGTGACTGAGGAACAAACAAAGGGTCGTATTGATCTCCAGGATACGCCCTTTCCAGATGTGGATGGAGAACTGTGGGTGGACGGATCATGCCTGAAGCTACCAGACGGTACGACTTCAGCAGCGTATGCAATTACCACATTGCAAACAATAGTGGAGACAGCACGCATACCACAGAAATCAGCTCAAGCAGCGGAACTGATAGCATTAACACGAGCATGTGAGCTCAGTACAGGATTGTGTGTGAATGTTTATACAGATAGCCGTTATGCCTTCGGAGTAGCGCACGATTTCGGCCTGCTCTGGAAGGAGAGAGGGTTTCTAACGTCGCATGGAGTACAAATAATGCATGGAGAGTTAGTTCACAACCTTTTAACTGCATTGACATATCCGAGGAAAATTGCTATCATTAAATGTAGTGCCCATAAGAAAGTAGTTGATAAAGTTGGAGAAGGGAATGCGTTAGCAGACCGGGTGGCACGGGAGACTGCGATGCAGCCCGGTGCTACTGCCATGTATGTAGTGAAGTCGCAGGTAGAAAGATGGCACGATGCGAAGGGAGAAGTGCGGGAAATACAGAGGACCGCTTCTGATAAAGAACGGGAGCAATGGTCCAGTGAGGGAGAATTGGATGATGAGGGTTGTTGGAGAAATAAGCAGATGGATAGATGGAAGTTACCCACAGCTTTTGTACAACCTATGGTTCAGATGGCACATGGGCTAGCACATGTTGGAGCTTCCGCAATTGTAAAATTGCTTACCCAAGTCTGGGAGCATCCAGAGATTGCTAGCACGGCAAAGAGGGTGGTGCAAACCTGTATGATTTGCCTGAGGTACAACCCACGAAAGGGTACTCGAACTCCAGCAGGAGGATTTGCGACACCTACTGCACCCTTTGAGGTTTTGCAGATGGATTACATCCAGCTTGAGCGCTGTAACAATTTGAAGTATGTTCTAGTAGTAGTATGTGCCTTTAGTAAATGGGTTGAGGCATACCCTACGAAAGACAATACTGCAATGACTACTGCCAAGATGCTATTGAAGGAGTTCTTCCCTCGATATGGCGTTTGTAGACTGCTGTGGAGTGATAACGGACCCCACTTTATAGCGGATGTTATAAAGTATGTTCTGAAGGGTCTGGGCATCACCCAGAAGTTTCATGCAGTGTTTCACCCTCAGTCTGCAGGACTAGTCGAGAAGTATAATGGTACACTGAAGCTCAAGATCGCTAAAATCCAAGCTTCGACGTCTTTGACTTGGCCAGATGCTTTACCGCTGGCATTATTGTCAATTAGATCGATACCGCACTCTCGAACCGGTCTTACACCGTACGAGATTGTTTTTGGACGCCCAATGAATATTTGGGGTCCACCAAGACCTAAGGCTGTGTATGATGTACCTTGTGTAATGATGAATGATTATCTGGCGCAGTTAACGGATAACTTGGTTTCTATTCATCAACAGGTCCGGGAGGCGCTCCCTGATCGGTCCACCGGCGAAGGTAACAGTCTCCGGCCTGGAGACTATGTCATGGTGAAGATTTTTGAAAGGACGAACAGCTTGGAGCCGAGATGGGTTGGTCCTGAGCAGGTCCTACTTGCAACGAGGATGGCTGTGCGGGTTTCCAACAGAAAGAATTGGATCCATTCCCTGCACTGTCACAAAGTACCGCCCGGATTGGTGGAGCCTGCTGTATTGACCGACCATCGAGAAATTCTGACTGCAGAGAAAGGCCGTGCTGGGGAACCGAACGATACTGAGGAGCTCTTTCCGGACCACGCGACTCCTGGAGGAAAGCGATATCATCTCAGGCCAAGGAAGTGAATTCTTCAGTATCAGGACACGTTGTCAGAACGGCCCTTGGGTTAGTGAAACGGAGAGCCAATGAGGCAAGGGGGGGGATCAGCCCTGCATTAGTGTAGCGACACCCGTCTTGGCCCGCTGGTGAAGAAATCGACCGCTGCCTAAGGGGAAGAGTTCTGACAACCTTTTAGTTTCAGGAAGATATTGATTTTTTTTATTCTGACATGGAGAAAAAGAAATCCTTTGTGCATCGGGTTTTACGCTTACAGTAGCTATTGTTGGACCATGTGGTTATCCCACATGGTTTGTGGAGGATGTGACTCCTGCTCGAAAGTTACTTGTGTTGACTACTCCAGCGCCTGAGGAGCACTACTTTTATACACTACCGTACCAAGAGTTGAAGCATCGTCAGTCTTATTTGAATAACACTTTCATCCAGATGTTGCATCACACCCATGTTGCCACCAATGCTACGAACTGTTGGATATGTGGCATGATGCCAGCTCATCAGAAGAAAGGAGGAACTCCGTTCATACCCCTTCCTTTCTCTCATAATGGCTCCTGCAGAGCATGGGACACTTTGCTTTTTGCCACCCGGAAACCTACAGTGGGACGGTTACTCTTCAGACTTAATAGGGAATGTCATCAGGATAAAGATGGATATCCGCAAGCGAATGGGACAATTTGGGAATGGGAAGAGTATCGACCAGACAATGAATCGATTCCTTATATTTTCACGAACACCAGAGACACTGTGGGAAAAGACCGATTTGTGATTCAAGTGGCACAAGCTCAAGCGAACCTGTGTGTCCAGAGTGTGGGTTATATTCCTGTTGGTGTTAGTGATTGCATCACTATTTTAAATATCGACGGGTTGAATAACAGTACCTTCTTAGCATCCCATAATACATACTTCGTATGTGGAAATAAAGGTTATTACCGTTTGCCAGCCGGTTGGTCTGGAGTATGTTATGTGGCATTTCTATTGCCTCCTGTATTCTTGGCACCTGCATCTTATCATAAGGATTTGAAGTTGTTAAATAATGTGACTGTAAATAGGTATAAACGTACTCTATCGATTGATGACGTGGATCAGACTGACACTAGTCTGCAGCAGTATATTGATTTTAATTTAGGATTGTTTTTCTTTGTTGGAGCTGCCCTAAATAGTAGGAAAGTTCGAAGGTTAACAAGAGTGGTAGAGGCTGTGACAAATCAAACTGCTGCTGCTCTTGGGAATCTTACGGAAGAATTACAAATTACTAGAATTGTTGCATTACAGAATCGTATGGTGTTAGATGTTATGTTAGCTGACCGAGGTGGAGCATGTAAAATTATCGGAAGTAGTTGTTGTGTGTTCATCCCTGACCACACGCCATCAGTCTATAATGCTATCAACAGGTTGCATAAAATTGCAGCTGAAATCCATACAGAAAACGGCACTTGGACCTTTTCTGGATGGTTTTGGGCATTGATCACTGCTTGGGGGTGGAAGGTCTTAACTGGTCTCTGTATTATTGTAGCAGTTCTGTTTTCTTGTTGCATTTGTGTCCAATGTGGCCCTTTGCTCTGTTCCTTATGTGTATCATTCTGTATTCCTGATAAGAAAGCTATTGCCAATATCACTTATCAGAAACATTTAACTAAAGAAATAGAAGAAATGATGAAAATTGACATATACGATGATTATTCTAATAGACCGGATGTCTTCAGTAAATGCTGAAAGGGTCGTCTGTTGAAAATTGAAACAACGATGTGATTAAGCATTCACTAAAGACATGAATTCCCCTTTAGGACCGAGTTTCTTCCGTTATGTTGACTAAAGTCTGGACTCCATTTTGTATTGTCATGTCTCCACGTGCTCAGCACGAGAAGAGTCCTATCTTCGTGTTAGTTGCTCTTGCAATCTGCCTAGTAACAGTCTATAAATAGCTCCTTTGTCCGTCTGGCGCATGCCCAGACTTGACCACATCTGTTATCAGTTAGTCCTTACTTGACCATGTTTTCGCGGGCTCAAGGAGTGTGTCAACTCCGCCCACATATTGATTCTGTATTGAAAATGTCCATAAAAGGCAATATTCCTTGCTTCATGTTGTATCCACCCACTTATGAGCCCCTCTGTTGTGTATAAAAGGGGACCGTGTACGCAAGTTCTTTGTGCTACTCTATGCAATACTGAAGGGTGTTGTATGGATTGTAGGACCACTCTTAAGGGTTAATAAACTTTGTCTTTGTACTTTGCAGTTTCCGTGCCAACTTCCTTATAGATTCCATTTGCAGGAGAGCGAACCCTTGTGTCCTGCTGGCCTAGCTGTGGCCTTCTATTCATCATGCGTCACTTTTGCGCCGCTGATGTGTCACTTTTCGAGACGCTCTAGCGGCATAAAATATGGGCAATGTTGCGTCATATTTACAAAGTGACGCAACAAAGTGACGCATCTAGGTAGATGCGTCACTTTGTAAACCCTGCGCCACATTATACCTGCGCCAGGTATAATGTATGCAGGGTGGGCATTCTGACGCAAGTAAGCCTTGTAGAAGTGACGCACTGAAATCTATGAGATTTCACTCCGCCACTTCTACGACGCAAATGCGTCAATATCTTACGCCTGCCTCACAGCAGACGTAAGACTGATGCAGGCACATTTCAAATGGGACTTGCCCATGTGAAATGGCCCATACTGGAGTTGTGTCACTTTTGGGACACACTACAGCAATGCGTCATTTTTGCGCCTACAGATACGTCAGAAATACTACCGTCTCTGTAACTCCTTGCGACATGATGCGTCATACTGTAAATATGACACATCCAGCATGTCTCAAGGAGGGCGCAATGAAAAGTGATGTATCGCTGTTTTAACGCAGCGATTTGTCACTTTTCATAAACGAGGCCCACTGTTTCTTATCATAGCTCCCAAAGACCTATTCTTATGAAACCGAAGTAGCTCCTGGTATTAGGCACAGCTTTAAGTGGATGGATCACATTCAGCTGTAGGTTCACTGCCCCATAGATGAAAAGGTCGATTTCGAGGGATAAATAGGCACACACCTCGAGTTTCTGGTTTTTCAAATCAATAGAAAGAGAACTGCTCAAGATTATTCACTCCCATTACAACAACTTCCACAACTCCTAAAAATGACTGGGTAGTTTGTGCCTTAATTATAGCTTACATCTGGACACTCTACCCGTGGGTGCACAAATGCAAGCAACATTTCCCATGCTTATTTTATTTGGAAATACTGGTGGCCGTTCCGGAGTTATCAGGTATAAGTTTCCTTGTGGTTCACAGAGTCCATGCTATGCAGTCGAGATTGTATGGTTGCAACTAGGAACTTGGTTGCTAAAAACTGAGATTCTTTGTTTTCTTTTTGAAAGTGTATTTGGAAGTGGAAGCTGCATACATAGAATTATTCAAAGTATTGAAGTCATATATGTAAACAAACATTAATAGGTTGAAGTACTGTTTCTGAGTTTACGTTGAAGAAATATAAAACTTAGGGACTTTATTTACAAAGCTTTTTATCAGTCACAAACCTACTTCGCTAAATCAGATGTTTTTCCATCAATAAAAAGCTTTTTCTACTGTACTACCATCTAGTAATTTGGAAACAATTTTCTGAAGCACTAAATTGGTTCAGAAATGATCACCAATTTGCAATTTGGAAGGGGCATTCCTTCCAAATTGCAAATCAGTAAGCAATATATAAAGGGTTAACAACCTGAATTCCGGTTGCAAACCCTTGACAAGTTACAGAGTCTCAAGTTGGAGTGATAACTGATTAGTGATGGGGAAGGGGTTCATTTGGACCTCTTATTCTTTGGGAATTATAGTGGGAGTTGCAGCAGGTGTCGGAAGCAGTCCAAAGGACCATTACCTGCTTTCTCTTTTAAAAGTAGCCATTTCAATTTAAGAAACTCAAGGGGATATTCTCAAGAATGTATGTTAATCATCGCAAAATTAGCTTAACGCAACTTTGCACATCGCAGTCTATCGTTGGAAAATAACACTGTATTAAAGTTGTATTCTCAACCCTCCGGCACCATGCGATAGTCCCAAGATAACGTGCCAAATTACTGCGTGAAAATTGACGTGACGTCGAACAATTGCAAAACACCAACATGAAAAAAGTGGCGGTCCCAAACCGCGATAGAAAATTCAGCAATAACCAGTGACAGGCCTGTAATTACCACGCATCAAGCACCATAAAAGCTGAAAAAAAAAAGAAAACAAAAGCTGCGTAGCACCATGGATGTACCCGGATCGAGTGCAGAGGACAACGAAAACCCCACAAGCCCCACAGACGACCAGAAAGGAACATCGGGGTCGGGTAAGGCCAAGAGGAAGAGGAAGACACGGTTCAGTCCGCAGGAAAACAGGATCATCGTTACGGAGGTGACAGAACACTACCAACAACTGTTTGTCACCTTCAATGTGTCAATGGCAACAAAGACGCAAATATGACAGACTATCTTGGACCCTGTGAATGCAGATGCAGCGTTGAGGAGGACAATGTCAAGGTCAAGATGCGCTGGAAGGATGTGAAGGCCAAAACCAAGAAGAAACTCGATGCCAACATGAAAGCAGCAACGCAGATTGAAGGTGGGGGTCCAGCGGCACACCAGGAGCTGGATGACATGGAGAAAATGGTGGCCACAGTCATCAGTCGGGATACGGTGCCAGGAGTTGGGGATCTGGACACTGATCAACATGACCTGACACAACATCAACAGGGTGAGTACCGACCAGGCCTGGGTGAACGGGGGGAGATGGGCACAATGGCACACATGCACAACTAAGCAGAGCACACTGCACACCCACAATGACTCTGGATCATGTCCCTGACCCCAGTGGCACACTGCAACACACATACAAACACCAAGTAGGCCCCCGTCTACCATGTGCCCAAAAGGGTCCCACCCCACACATCACCAACATCACAACCAACACATGCACATGTGCGAAACCCAGCAAAGATTCGTATTTGTGAGTCACACTGACAATGCAAGTGACACCACATGACGATTAGCATGGCTGCAGTCCAATCATCATGACATTGTGCACGCCACAACACTGAGGTGGCTGAGTGTGGCCCACATCCGGAAAGGAGTAGGCCACACTCTGACACATCCACGTGCACAAACCACTCCTGATGTCAACAACACATCTGCGGACAAACCATGCCCAAGAGTCACAACTCGACCAAGAGCCCAATATACCCAAGTCCGAAACATAACAGCACTGTCGAAGCACAGAAGTCAAAGGCAAACCGCCTGAAAGGGATAAGGGGCAGCCAAATCAGAGCAGCAGAGGCGACTCACCCACAATGCAGCACACACACATAGCAATAACAGCACATCAACATTTATGACAATGTGGTTCAAAGTGCAACACTTTCACTACAGAACAGAGGACACAACTGGTTCTGCCTGTGTGTGGAAACTGGCCAATCACATCTGGCATAGCAGGAAACTGTGAGATGAAAATGTACGTGTACAACCTCACATCTGTCATGTAGTTCAAATGTCCACTGTCCCTCATCAAACAGTCAGCTCCTCCCAAACAGTCACAATGTACATTGTCATGCAGTTCCAATGTAAACATGAACAATGCGTCAACATACACGTCAACACAATGTTAAAATGTATCTCCCCTTCACATAGCAGAGGGACAATCAACACCTCCTGCAGAGCAGAGCAGACAACTCATCAGTGATGGTGAAGAGGACAAGTGGGAAGAGGTGTGGCGCAGCGCCCTGGGTGACTGACTCCGGAACTCGGGGACTCACAGTTCGATCCCCGGTGCCGGCGGCAGATCAGCCCAGCACCATGTGACTCTGGGCAATAGCTTGCTTAATCTTCCTGATGGCCCCCAGCGCCGTGACACCTTTGGGTAATTGTTTGTGCTTTACAAATACTGGACATTTACATTTACCTCCACACCTTCGACACCGACGCCCTACAACAGCTCATGGACATCTTAGGCAACCTCCAGGAGCAGGGCAGCCCAGCTGCATCCAGGAGACCCCACCCCTGCACAGACCACACAGCAGGAAGCACCCACCACTACTGCTGGCTCCCAGCACCTCACCGAAGCACACATCGCATTCCACGGCCAGGTGTTAGACTGCCAGAAGGAGGTAGCTGAACAGGTGCGGGTGGTGTTCGAAATTATGGCAGCCAAACTCGATTACTTACGTGATTGTCTAATTCCCATCAGGGACCACTTACACACACCAACGGACACACACACAGTGACATAGACACACGCATTTGCACATTTCCAGTACAGAACCACGCCCAGTGCCCCAGGACAAACATTCACACCCCTACGCTGGACTTGTGTACGCCGGCCCAGTCCACTCCTCCTACGTATGAAGGGGAGACGACAGAGCTACATGTCCAAGGTCTTACAGACTGCCTGGGTTGACATGGTTGCATCCGCTGTACACCACACAATGTGATGTGGTAGCGCCCAGGGCCATTATGCATACGAGATGAGCACACAGACACACTTTGATAGTCAGTTGAACTGGCTACGGGGACGTGCGCCCGGCCACTCTTTATTAACAGGGTCACTTGACCAGTGACCCCATTGCTGGATGGGTGTGGGGTGAGTGTGAGCCAGCCCTCAGGGAGTGGTTTTAGCTAGCAACAACTTGAACAGTGATCACTATTAAAGCGGAAACAGAAAACACCAACATAACACAAACAACTGCGAAGCATCATGTTGGTAGCCGGAGCAAGTACAGAGGTCACCCAATATTCAATCTGAAAGGTCGATGAGTCGCAGTGCACTGAGGTTGGGGCACTAGAGCTGATCGTACTCATATGAAAAAATTGTCCAAGATTGTGTCCTTTGGGGATATTCCTGCTGCAGCTGCAGTAGGGTGTGTTACACCTGCCACATCTTGCCCATCATCGTCCCAGGTCTTCCCCACTGCCTGAGGTGACATAGTTGCATACGCAGTCCACAGCACATACCTCAATCATAGCTCCTGGTTTTTAGCTGGACTACCACCTCCAGTCTGCACTGCTGCCTTCTGCTTGTTGCCTCCTGCCCTCCCATTGTCTGTGCCTTAATCCCTCCTCACACCTTCCTCCTCTTCCACATCATCGTCCCAGGTCTTCCCGACTGCCTGCGGTGACATTGTTGCTTGAGCTGTCCACAGCAAAATAATCTATTGGAAAGGGTCCATGAGTTATGGTGCATTGAGTTGGTGGCACCTGAAGAGCTGAGCAGGGTACCAAGCTGATGATGGCATCCAAGACATGTGTGCTAAATTCTGATAGTCTGGCTGTAAGACTCTTTCGACTCTGGCCGTTGTTGGTTGGAGGTGGTCATGGCGGTGGTGACATGTGCATCCTGTGGTGATGCGTCGTCCGGGCAGGTCAGGACTCGATTTGATGTGTGAGCCCTGGTGGACCGCAGTTGAGGCCAGAGGCAGCGGTCGGCGCAGGGCCACAGACACATGGTGTTGATGACCTCCAGGCCATCGACTCAGAGACCAACCAATATTCATTTAGAAAGGGTACATGACTTGAGCTGCACAGAGTTAGTGGCCCCGGATGCACTGCGGTCGGCACAGGCACACCACCACAGGACAGTGACTTGTGGTGAACTGGGATAGGGCCACGAGAGCTGAACGGGTCCTCCTCAATGTCCAAGGTGAATGTCACGGGGTGTTTCGGGGGACAGTGGAAAGTGTTCTTCCAGGGCCTGATGCAGAGGGCAGACCCAAGCAGACACAGGCAATATGGAGGAGATGAATGCTACAGACTAATTTCTAACACCAAGTCAGTATCAGCTACATGATGATGAAGACAACACTCAGGCCATCGACTCAGACGCCACAAAAGGTCAACCAGAGAGTGTCCATAAATTTCAGGGCACAGAGTTAGTGGCACCAGAGCTGGAAGGGGGTGCAGACTGCGATGATGCCTGTACAATGGTATCAACTCTGCCATACACAAATCAGGACTCAGTTCCAAATGTGTGATCCTAAAGGACGGCAGTGTAGGCCAGAGGCAGGGATCAGCAGGGGCCCACAGCCACGTGTCGTTGGCTTGCGATACACAGAGTTAGTAGCACCAGAGCAGTTGTTGGTAGTGTTCGATCAACTCCGTAACAAGGATCCTTTTTTCCTCCGAACAGCACCGCGTCTTCCTCTTACTCCTCACCTTGTGTACAATGATATGAACTCGTACATTGAAAAATCAAGACTCAGTTCCAAATGTGTGACCTACTTGACCGTAGTATAGTCCGGAGGCAGCGGTCAGCAGGGGCCCACAGGCACGGGTCATTGGAATGCTATGCACAGAGTTGGTGGCACCACATCGAAGGGAGTACAGTGATATAAACCCAGCCATAAATATATGTACTCTGCCATTGAAGGATCAAGACTCAGTTTCAAATGTGTGACCTACTTGACAGCAGTGTAGGCCAGAGGCAGCGGTGGAGTACGTCAATGAGAAAGGAGTGCTGTCTGCCACGGCTCATGGCGTTGGCCTCGTGGTGGGGTGAGTGGCGCTGCCCTGGCAGACACGTTGGCAATTCCGGAAGAGAACCATGCCCAGAGAAACAGGCTTTTTATTCACACCCCTACACTGCCCTGGCGTACGCCGGGCCAGCCCACTACGCTCACGCTTACAGGGGGTGACGTAACACGCTACTCTTCCACAATCTTCCCCACTGGCTGAGGTGACATGGTTGCATCCACTGTCCAGTTCACTCCGAACACCAACAGTGTATGTCGAGATGGAAATGTCCGTGGTCTGCATACTGTAGTCTGTCCAGCACATCCACGCCACACTTGTCATTTTGTACATTCACATTCATGGTTCACTTGCCTCCTTCGCAGATGCCTGGTTCCCACCTCTCCCCACATTCTGTTATTGTGTGGCTGAGGTGCCATGCCGTTGATGGCTTGTGTACATGGCTAGGCCAAGTTGCCACAGTAAGTTCTGTTGTCGTGTCTGGTATGTGGGCTTGTTGGTTGTCATGTATGTGATTTTGTAACATGTACATTCCCAGAGTTGTGAGTTGTATGTTGGTGGACTTGAGGTGTGTTGAGTGTTCAGTTGTTACTTAACAGCGAGCAGTGCACATCCATAGGTGCCCTCCTGAAAGCGCTGGTTGATGATGGACTGTTGGAAGATAAAGGAATCATGAACACTGCCTAGGTAGTTGGCGGCGACATTGGTGGACAGTCCCCGGAGGTCCACTATTGCCTGTACATCGATGGAATGCGTGCGCTTCCTCTTGCGCTAATTGTGTGCAGTGGCGGCAGGGGGCACGGGGAGTACATGTGTGCAGTCGAAACCCCCCAACACATGCGGGAAGACGGTTATGGCGTAGAGGCCTTGCTTGGTCTACAGCTGTTCCTGTGCAGTGTGTGGGAAGTAGAGGTGCTGGTGTGCCAAGCTGATGAGGGCATCCAAGACAGGTGTGTGGTACTTGGATAGAGCTGGCTGTGAGACTCCTCCAACTCTGCCAGTTGTTGGTTGAAAGGTCCCAGAGTCCAACAGTGCAGCACAGCCAGCAGCTTTGTCTGTGGAGAGATGTTGGTTGTCCGCTGTGTTGGTACCGTCAGACTGTTGGCAATGAGTGTTGGGATGCGGAGGATGAGGATGGGTATCCTTTTGAGCCTGTAGTGGGCAAAGACATCCTCTGGTGTTAAGTCTGTGAGGCTGGAACATTTTCTGAAGGTCCGCTGGCTTTGTTTGCGCTGCCACTGTGGTAGTTCGGGGGGCGAGGGCGTCCTGGGGGGGTTGGCGGGCCTGGGGGTGGTGGCGGTGGGTGTTGTGGCCCTCTTGGGTGTCCGAGCTGCATGATGAGTAGCTTCATGGCATCTGTTGTTCTTCTGGTGTGGCTGTGGGCTGGGCTCCCGTTTCTGGTGCAGGTTTTCTTCCGACTTTACACCAGGTCCGAGCAGGTGTTAAATCCCTGCTGCTAACGCGCCTTATTGCATGTTTTGGGATCTTATCGCCGATCTGGTTGGTCGTTGTGAATATTGCGAAGTGGTGTTTTTGCGGTTTTATGCACGGGAATGCCTACTCTGCATATCATTAGCGTTAGTTGCCGGTATCATCCATGGCGATATTTTTTGAAGCGGTTATCGCAGGAAAACTGGTGTTATCGGCTGTTAGCACCAGCTTGAGAATGGTGCAATACATTTATCCCCACTTTGGCTGGGCTAAAGTGCTGCTATCTCCGCGATAAGTCCTTGAGAATATCCCCCTCAGGCTATTTAAAAAAAAAAATCGGTTTGGGTATTTTATCGCATGGATAGTGGTCTGCTGTTTTCTGCAGGCCACCATCCCTGTGAAAGTAGCTAATTGCACGGAGCCATAATTTTCAACCTGCCTGTTAGAAGGTGTGGAAGGATCACACAGACTCAGCTAGGATTGAAAAAAAGAAAAATCTTTATTGAAAGTTTGTTTTCTGTCACATCTTTTCTTTCCAGGTAGCGTTGTCTTGTTCACTCGGAGTGACTTTTCTTTTCCTCAGTAGGTCCTTCTGCTTTAGGGACTGGATCCTCGGATAAGAACACAGAGACCACTGGTAAATACATATTCATCCTGTTTTCCCTTTTTGACCCTTTCCTATTCTCTGCAGGGTTTGATCTTCTTTTCTTTCTCTTTTTGCGAATCCAATCTTAGTACAACTGCCCCTATATTTTTTTAACTTCTTTATTCATATATTACGTGAGGAAACAGAACAATAGGCTTCCCTTTAAAAGAATATGGAAACCTTCATGATGCGCTGCAGTTAAGGACTGATTCACAAATACATTTGCATGAGTAGATTTACTCAAGTGTAAATCTACTCCTACACCTGGGTGTAAAGATACACTGTTTTGCTATTCACCATTTGTGCAGTTTGACACCTTAGTGTAGATGTACATGTCTTCAACCCAACAAGTTAGGGAATGGAGCCTCTTGCAACATAACTTACACATGTGAAGTTACAGCTAGCAACTTTTCACACATAGGTGGAGATTACACTACCTGAAAATATAGGCAACATTATTGAAGTTTATTAGTCTCTAAAAAATAATATAAATATTTTAATATTTAAAAGTATTTTAAATTAATTTAAATAAGCTACTCTTAACCTGGAGCTAGTAAACTAATATGTAACAGCACTTTACAACATTTACTTAAATGTGTATTAAATAATTAATTAATTTAGATATATTATTTTCCTTCTAAATAGTTTTAGACAAGATTTATTTTTACTCATTCTCACTAACATGTGTTGTATTTAATATGCAGTAAAATATGTTTAAAGTTACATGTTGAATTAATTAAAATTATTTTTACATTTTTACTAAAAGTTTAATTATTTAATTATTTTTTAACTACGCTTATTATAACATTTTAAAATATTGAATTATTTATTTAATACTTATATATAGTATTTTAACATAGATTGATAGATAGAAAGATATTCTAAGTGTCGAAATAATTGTATTTATTAACCAATAGTTCCTTTGGGAGTTTTTATTTTATTTCCCTCCATCCATTATTATGTTCTATTGGAGTGCGTTGCAGTAGCAGTGGTTTGCCATCTATGGTGCTTGACTTACTCTAAGGGTGGGCCCGAGTACATTTGAGCCTCATTTGATGCCTTTAGGGCAGTAGTAAACTTCAAAGTGTAGTTTGTGAATAGTAATGGCTTTATTATTTTGTGGGTATGTGCATGCATTAGCATGTCTCTCTGTAAACCGCTCCTTACATTTCTCTAAACCCCTGATTCTTATTTATAAATATTTCCCCACCATTCCCCTTGTTACCTCCCACATTTACCACTGTAGAAGAAAATTCCATTTGTGAATCGAGCCCAATGTATAAGGTTGTGGTGGGTGTTAAGGCAAGTAATTAATTGGCATTCAGTGTGAGCTACAGAATACTGAAAAATGGCTGATATATTACAGCTTGAAGAAATGATGTATTGCATATATACTATTTATGTTCCAGTATCAGGAATAACAACGTTTTGAATCTTTTTCAGATAAATAATTATGAGGAGAGTATTATCTTTTTAAAATCTCCATAATTCATCCAGAGACTATAGAATGTATTTCCAAACAAGAACCAACACAGTTCCACCTCATAATGAACCTCAGCTAGCCAAGTATTGTATAACTTCCCCCTGTGCCCTCTCCATTCAGCTTAGGTTCTGCATTACACATACTGACCCACCTGTTCAAATCCTACATTGTGCAGGTTTTTGATGTGGACACCACAGTTTTCACACTACGGAAGCTCCATTCTGTAATATCAAATGCAGGGAAACGTTCCCAGTGTCCGCTCATTCGATATAGAGACTATCCATCATTTACTGAAGTCAGCCTTTCATTGCGACATCGGTGTTATATTCTCTGTATAGTGTAAGCCTTTCTAGTACATTCCTCAGTAAAGATTCTACATAGGAATTCTATGATGTAGGTGGGCTTTGGAATTTTGTAAGGGGATTGTTGACATATTAACTGTATTTGGAGTGTGGAGGAGCCTCTGTATGTTCGCTCTCCATATGCTCTCCACAATCGAGCAGCTTTTATGAGAATAACCTACTTTTATCTCACAGGTGACTCAACAAGTTGGCAACAATATTAGTGCTACGATTAAACCTGTGCATACAGTTGCCTAAAAAAACACTGTTGTGCACCTATATGTGACCTGCCATCGTACCAGATGCCCCTGTGACTTGCTTCCCAATCTATACCACACCTCTGCACCTGCTGTTCCAGCATTTGTGACTCGATCCATCCTTGCTCAACCTGGGGTTCCTCAGGAGGTGAGGCTTGCATCAGTATCGTTTTGTGGAGGTGAGGGCACTTTTATGTTGGTTTTCGTAAAGGCCCTGCCTTACAAACACGTTGCACAATCTGGGGACAGTGACAAGTTGTGCTTGAAGGGAAAGTGTGGTGCTCGCCTTTCATTCACAGGGTTTAACCCGTTTTGGGAATGGACTCCTCTTTGCTCGTAGACACTGGTTGTAGAAATGGAGGTCTCTAGTTGGCAATGGTTTGCAACGTTGTCCAAGTAGGGACCCTTCTTCCTAGTCAGGCTAAGAGGGATACACTTCTAAAATAGCCCCTGCTCACCCCTTTGGTAGCTTGCACAAGCAGACAGGCTTATCTCAGAGGCAGTATATAAAGCATTTGTGTACCCATTCAATAATAAAGTGAAAACAATACAAATGGACAGCACACCAGTTTAGAAAAATAAGTAATCTTTATCGAAACTAAACAAGACTGAAACAACAAAAATCCAACATACAAAAAACAAAATGTGATTCTTAGAAGATAAAAACAGTTCTGTCCATGGCAAACTAGAGATGCAACACTTTCAACACAAAGTACCTTGGATGCATCACAATCATAAACAAAAACTGCCACAGGGAAGGTGATGCATTGGTTCCTTATGCCCAGGGAAGGTGATGCTTCGGTTCCTTACTTCAGGGGAGGTGATGCGTCGGTTCCTTACTTAGAGGGAGCTGATGCGTTGGTTTATTACTGTGCGGGGAGGTAATGCGTCGGTTTCTTACTGCGGCCCCGGCGTTCTTTTAGACTTGGCGCCTCGGTGCAATGCGTGGGGATCAGGGATGCGGCGGTTCTCGTTGCGGCGGCAACGGTGCTGCGTTGGTCTCTCCAGTCGCACTCCCACGATGCGTTGGTTCTTGCAGCCGCACAGCAGGACCTGCATCGGAATAGGTGTGGTGATCTCGGACTTTGTAGATCGATGCACGCAATTCGGAATGCAGTGATTTCTCTAGCTGCGGGCAGGCGCTGCGTTGGTTTCTTCAGCGGCACAATAGCGATGCACGGCAGCAATGAGTCAGAAACAGGTGCGGATTTATTTATTTATTTTTATTTATTTAGAAAGTTTTGTATAGCGTGAACGTGGCCCTCGAGGGTATCAGAGCAGCGTTTTACATGGAGAGAACATGATTAGAACTTGGTCTGATCAACACGCAAACATATGCGTGAGAGACAAACAAATCAATGATTAAGAATAGGCTAACAGTGGTTGGACTAGAATAAAGTCAGTACTAGAAAGGATACTCTGCATAAGAGTTTGCTATCTGAATCTATTCAATGTCATCGATATGTTGACTTAGGGTAAGAACTTAGGGGCATATCAGCAAGAACCGGAGATAATTATCTCCGGTTCTTGCTGATAAAGCGCGAGGATAATTATCGCTGGCGAACACTGATTTTTATCGCTGAGATAGCGTGCAATCAGCAACGCTCATCTCAACAGCGATAAAAATCAAGGCGCAAATTGCCAAATGTGCGATTATCGCTCGAAATCCAGTGATAATCGCACAACGAATGGCGAATGCTTGCTGATAGGGCAGGGACAGACTAAGCCATGATATCCACCTTCCATAGGATATCATGGCTAAGTCAGATGAAAGCGGTACAAAAGGGGGTGGTGATGGACGGAGCATCAGAACCAATCAAACACTCACACCCAGTCAATAGATCTGGGTTTGATCCATCACCGTTCTTTAGCCCACTCTGCCACCCCAGTTCAGACATGGCCATATGCAAATCAGTCTGACCCTGTGCCTCATGGGAACAGTCCAGCCCGAACTGCCAAGCCATGTCTTCCCTGGACCGGAAACAAGCTTCCTAGGACCGGTTTCTGGCATTTCAGCCGTCTTCAGCCAGGCTTGCTTGAATCCAGTGGCAAAGTGAGCAAGGGACTCACGTCTGAGCATACCCTGCCAACTTATGGCGAACAAAGCGGTACAAAAGGGGGTGGTGATGGACGGAGCATCAGAACCAATCAAACACTCACACCCAGTCAACAGATCTGGGTTTGATCCATCACCGTTCTTTAGCCCACTCTGCCACCCCAGTTCAGACATGGCCATATGCAAATCAGTCTGACTCTGTGCCTCATGGGAACAGTCCAGCCCGAACTGCCAAGCCATGTCTTCCCTGGACCGGAAACAAGCTTCCTAGGACCGGTTTCTGGCATTTCAGCCGTCTTCAGCCAGGCTTGCTTGAATCCAGTGGCAGAGTGGGCTAAAGAACGGTGATGGATCAAACCCAGATCTCTTGACTGGGTGTGAGTGTTTGATTGGTTCTGATGCTCCGTCCATCACCACCCCCTTTTGTACCGCTAAGTCAGATGAAAAGCAGGCGTAAGGAAAGTAGCGATAACCGAGGTTAGCGCTACTTTTCTTATCGCTCTGCAGTTTAGCATGAGGCTTGATAATAGGAGAAATGTCGCTTAGCGACATTTCTCCTGTTATTCTGGGGCGGAACGCCCACTTTGCATCTCATTAGAGATGCAAAGCTGGGCGTTAAGGGAAAGGGCGCTGAGGCAAGGGTTTACGCGATAGTGTGACCTTGCTAATAGGGCGATACAATTATTGCCGCTTTCCGGCCGAAAACGGACGCTAAAGCGGCGATAATTGTCTTGCTGATATCCCCCTAAATCAGTAGATAAGATTTGGCTTCACATTTGAAAGCGTAGTTGGAGAAATTAGGCGAAGGTCCGCTGTAAAGAGTTCCATATCTTGTGAGCGAAAGCCGAGAATGCTCTAGCCCCAGGTTTCTTTTTGTGGGTTCATTGGGCTTTCAGCAACAAGGTGAGCGCACTTCATGAGGATCTGCTGCACCCTGCTTTTTCTAGCTTTTGGACCAGGTAACTGGGGGTGTTGAAGTGTAACGCTTTGTGCGTCATGCAAGCAATTTTCAGTTGGATTCTTGCTTTGTATGGTAGCCACCAATTTAGGGTTTTTTAGGGATAGTGAGATGTGTGCATTTCTTTTAGTTCCGAGGACAAGTCTTACTGCTGCATTGAGAGAGGCTCTTAGTGGTGCTAGTTTGTATTTAGGTAGGCCACTTAGTGTGGTGCTACCGTAATCCAATCTGGGTAATACTAGGGCTTGGACCGCTTGTTTTAGATCTTCATGAGGCAGGTATGGTTTCAGTTTCCACAGAATGCTCAGTTGGTACTTTGCTCCTTTGGTGGCAGCACTACTGTGACCCTACATATTTAGGTGTTTGTCTAATGTAATACCTAAGGATCTGGCAGAGTCTATGATGTGGGGCGAGCATTTGAGGGCTGTAAAATGTTTCAGCCACAGATTAATCTTGGGGTTGTTATTTGGTGGAGAGATGAAAAGAAATTCTGTTTGATCTGTGTTGAGTTTAAGGTTGTTACCCGTGAGTCAGAGGTGTGTATTTTGTAGGATGGAATTGAGGGATATAATGTTATCTGGAGAGGCAATTTTGAGATATAACTGGGTGTCATCCGCATACATATGGTAGTGGATGTTAGCTAATTTTAGAAGGTTTGCTAGTGGTTCCAGGAATAAGTTAAAGAGAATGGGGGAGAGAGCTGATCCTTAAGGGACACCAAGAGTTATCGCTTGTGACTTAGATAGAGATTGATTCATTTAGACTCTTAAGGATCTGTTTTAGAGGAAAGAAGTGAACCATTGTAATACGGCCCCTGATAAACCCATTCTTTGTTCCAGTAGTTTTAGGAGGGTGTTGTGTTTGACGGTGTCAAAGGCAGCAGATAAATCAAGCAATATTAGAAGGCATGATTCGTTCTTGTCCAGCATTTTTAGTATGTCATCTACAATTTGAGTAAGGGCTGATTCTGTGTTGTGATCTTGACGGAAGCCTGGTTGGAATTGATCGAGTAGTTGAAGCTTTTCTATGTGATTGCAGAGTTGTTTCTGGACACATTTTTCTAAGAGCTTTGCCAGTGTGAGGATGTTGGAGATGAGCCGGAAGTTGTTAGGGTCAGAACAGTCTGCCATAGGTTTTTTCAGAATGGGTGTCATTTGACCGATTTTTAGGCAGGCTGGGATAGTGCCTTGGCGTAGAGAGGTGTTTACAATCTTTGACCATAGTGGGAGGATACAGGTTTGATCTCTTTGAATATGCTGGGAGGTAAAGGGTCCGTGAAGTGGTTAGATGGGTTTAAAGACGAGAGAATGTTGTAGATTTCCTGTTCACTGATTGGGAAGAAGGCGTTCCAAGTGGCATTATTTTTGGAGGTGAGCCAGGGTGGTTCCATCCCTTCCGTAGATTGGGAGTTGTGAGATTGGTTGACTGGGAGGGCCGGTAGTAGTTCCTTCGCTAGTTGAAGTTCGTTCTCTATCTTTGTTGTTTTATCCTTGAAGAAGGTGCCTAGTTCTTCTCAATTTGGTAGGGTTCTGGGTCTGTAGTCTACGGGGCTAGATGTGTTACGTGAGGGCTGTTTGACTATTTCAAATAGTTTTTTGGGCCTATTTCTGACCTGGCCGAGTTGGGTTCTGATAAAATTAGCTTTCGCCTGTCTTATTCTTCGATTCTATGTGTTCTTCATTGATCTTAAGAGTTTTAGTGATTCCACTGATGGGGAGTCTTTCCAAGCTCTTTCTGCCGTTCTTAGATTGTGTCTTTCTGTGTTCAAGGTGTCATTGAACCATGGCTTTGAGTTTTTAATGGAGATGCTTTTCTGTTGTAGGGGTGAGATAGAGCCCATGACTTCCCGTTATTATATTTCATATCGGTACCCTAATATATGTCCAGGGAACATCGTAAACTTTCCCTACATCATCTCCCCATCATTTCATATGAACGTGCCTTATAAGGACATAACTCCAAATAAGGACAGAATGCCTTATAGGGACTGAACACCTTATAAGGCCTGCAGCCTTTTATGAACTAAACCTTTCACCTAGTCCCATGCCGAGGTTGGGTTTTTCCCAATCGATTAGTGCTAAGACGTCATCCTTAGCACATATGAATAATTTATGAGTACACTCTCCAGGAAGTATACTTCACCTCTCCCATCGACGCACAAGGTTTAATCCCCAACGTCATCCTCATACTGAACAATGGCTTACACATGCACATAGAGTGTATAAATACAGCACCTCTTGCTATCAGTAGGCAGGAGGGAACCGAGACTTCAAGGTCGACACACTGACCAGAGACGCTGCGGCTCCGTCATGCCATCACTCCAGCCGACAGTGGTCTGACTATCCCTTGCGGGGTGTCCAACTCAAGTCCAGGATGAACCCCACGCTCTCACTATTCAGGTATGAGGGTTCGACTAAATCCTAGAGGGATGCTTTGCTCTTAGACTCTAGGCTCTTAGGCATAGGCTCTTTCGCACCTACTCACATGCTAGGTACACTTAGGCACATCTAGACAGGCCTCTTAGGAGTACGCACTTTATTTTAGAAATGCATTTCATATTCATGTATGTGTTCATGACTATTGCAAAATGGTAGAACAATACTATTCCATTTTATTCACTGTACTGCTGGTTCTATATCTCTGCTACTCTGTTACAGTTGTAGCTGCGCATTTATTTTACATGAGAAGAACAACGGTACAATAAAATCTTATTGTAAACACGCTCGACTGTTTCTTCTGTGTATCTCTCTGAGAGCAAAACAAGCAAGCATGAGTGACTGGGTGAAAAGTAGTATATTGTTTCCATGAGTCTGAGGAATCAGGGTTTGTTGTGTTCTGAGGTTGCCAACAACTAATCTCTCTGATAGTGGCACTGCGAGCTAGCTAATGCAAAACATAGGCTAACATATTCGGCTGGGGTGTACAGAGTCAGTCTGCCACCAGACCCACAGTTTATGTAATCCGTAAACAGCGCAGGTCCTGCATGAAGGGTACTATATACGAATTACACTACATGGCGCCCAATGTGGCCTATACATGGCACCCAACCATTTGGTTTGGTACTTATTTAACAGTAGAATCTGAGTAGCTCAGTCATGCTTCTTCTCAGAGACCCTACTTACAAAACCAGAGACGTCTGGAGTGGGTGGGTAAAAAACTCCACCACAGCTGAGTAGGCAAGACATCCTATTCATTGGCTGTTGGTTAATCAAGCTTGAAGGACAAAATTTCCCAAAATTGTGCATAAAACCTTTTCATAAATTCCTTGGACAGTTATTCTGTGTCGTAAACACAATGTCTGACCAAGAAGGAGCCTTCAACCAACTTAATCAGTCTGGTGAGGAAGATGAAAATGCAATACAATTTGCAGCCATAGCAAGACAAACTCTGACAGTTAAACTCGTCAAACATGGGTTATCACCCAGAGGAAGTGTAGTAATATTTGTGATAGAGGCACACGAAGATTTCAAAACGGAGGTATTCTACTCATGGGTTATATTCCCAGAAGCAGATGCTGTGACAAAAACTTTTCATTATTACACACATGAAGAAGTTCCAGCGGCCTACACTCTGTTTGAGGAGATTGAGATTCCGCTTACCTACCAGGAACATATTTTCTGGTTTAATGGTGCCCTACCCCACACAAGAACAAGAGCAAGGCTTGGTCCTTTAGGAAGACCATGAGCAACATGGCCGATATTAGCGACCTATGCACCGCATCCAGACATTGACACAGTGCCACAGGATGAACTACTTGTCCAACACAAAGAGTTGATAAAACTCTACAGAAACATGACACACTTCGTCTTGAGGACACTCACGGTCCAACCTACAGTAATTATACCAACTGCAGCTCCTACACAGAGCACAGGTACTAAAATTACTCCACAAACATTACACGCGGTGATTAGAAAAGTGCCCACAAAATGTGAACAAATTCCTTTCTGGGTAGCGCAGAAAATAACCCAGTTAGAAGCAGTATTCCCAAAAACAACACCATTTGAAAAACACAGAATGTTAACAATCTGTTTGCCCATAGGAATTACACCACAGTTAGAGGATTGCACCTCTTGGGGTATAGTCTTTGCTGCCATATATAACAGAACTCATGGTGTTCCTTCATTAGCAGTAATACCAGATGTATTAAAACAAAAACAAAATGAGTACGGAGCAGAACGTGCCCTAAACTTAGGGATGAAGTTATTAAATAACTACGACCAGGTATCAGCCATAATATTAGCTAAGATTAAAGGGGAAGCAGCATCAGTGGCAATCCGCCAACGCCTAAGGGAGCTCTCTCCATTAATTCAGGAGAATGAACTACCCAAAATAATTGAAACTGCGTATGCAGAGTTAGGCAGGGATAGTTTGGGGGGCAAAGCTTTAAAACCTCAACTACAGGGCAGTCCTGAAAAGGACACTTCTAAGCAAAAACCTACTTTTTCTAAAAAAAAGAGGGATGATAAAAAAGAAAACTCTAAAGATAAGAGATCTCAGTCCTGAGCTAGGTCTCCTCCACAGGAGCCCCATGAAAAGAGGTACAACCTTAGGAATAGGGATAATATTAGGAAACATGAAAGGTATCAGGATACTAATACACGTTCCTCTCGTTCCTTTTAGGGCTCGAAGAAAAGCTCCGAAAGAGAAGGATGGTCAGAAAATAGAGATGAGCGCACACAGTCCAGAGACAAGCAGTGCGCTCAAGACTTTACTTCTATAAAAGAAGATAAGCAAAATCCAAAACCTCAATTTAAGAAAAAGAAAGTTGCTGGTCTGAAAATCAGACATGCCCAGAATTCTGCGGACACAACTTCTGAATGGGGAATGGGCTCTGATGATGCTAGACAGAGTGGCAGAATTAACAATAGCTCACCTGAACCTGAAGGAATTTCTGGTGACAGCGGATTTGAATGACTACATCACGGTGGAAACACCAGACACCAGGGTGAGAGTCCCACATAAGTTATATGAAATAAAACTCCGGTTGGAGGGAGACAAGCCCAGGAAAGTAAAAGCTCTTTTTTGGAAGAACTTATCATCTGGTTATGACATCCTGTTAGCAGAACAAGATTGGCCGCCCGCATTCGTAATGGAGTGCCCCAGGGGAGAAAGTATATTTTTTCCTGCATTTTCCAACTACGTTCCCATTCACCTTAAACATACATATGCACAGGAGTGGGCGGTAGCCCAAGCTCCAGCATTGTACAAAAATCACGCAGGGTGGGATGAGAACTCAACCTACCACGTGATCCCGTTAAAAGTTTCACATAATGCTCAGAGGCAATATCCAATAAAGCAAGAAGCTACAAAACAGGTCAGGGAGATCTTAGATCAACTTGAATACCAGGGGTCATTGAAAAATGTACCTCTCCAATGGACAATCCTTTGTATCCCGTCTCTAAACCCGACAATACATATCGTCTAGTTTTAGATTACAGACATTTAAACTCATGCACAAAGAAATTTGCTGTCCAAAATGCACATAGTGCTGCATTAATGAATAACATTGTGCGCAAAAAATACAAAACCACGCTTGATATCTCGAATGGATTTTTTCCCAAAATATAGTGCCTGAAAGCAGGTATCTGGCCGCATTCAGTGCGTTAGGGTCCCAACGACAATTTTGTCGACTAGCCCAATGGTATAAAAATAGCCCCGGTGTATTTTCAGCAAGAGTAACAGAGTTACTTCAAAAATTTGATGAAGAAGCGTTGTCCTATGTGGATGATATTTATCTGACAGACGACGACTTAGAGAGGCACTTGACCAGGGTAAGCACCATTATTATGGGATTTGCTGCAGAGGGCTACAAATTTAACTTTAAAAAATCGAAACTAGCCCACCTCAATGTCCTATTCTTGGGATAAGAGCTGTCAAGTGAAGGCAAAAGTCTGGCAGCTAAATTTTTAGAAAAGTGTGCGCTGCTCCAACCTCCAAAATCCTTAAAAAATTTACAATCAATACTAGGATTCCTAAATTTCAGCTGAACATACATTTTAGATTACGCACAAAGAGTAAAACCTTTCTATGACTTAATAAAACCTGACTTTTCAGCCAAAGATTGGACACAAGAACATACTAATATTCTTCGTTTACTCCAGGAAGACGTGATTGCTTCCAAACACTTACAAACACGCGTAAACGTACGCCACTTAGTGATGCGAATAATTGCGGTTCAATGCAGGTACACTTATTTGACCTTTAATGAAGGAGGAACTGTTCCAATCGCTTACAAATCACACCTGTACACAAATGCAGAAATGCGTTTCACTTCAACAGAAAAATACTGACAGAAGTTCAGACAGCTGTAGCAAGAGAAAGAGCACTGGCCAAGGGAACACAAATTATTGTCGTAAGTCCGGTACCATCTTTAGAAGCTGTTACAAAGGCCAGCATCCCAACTGCGAAAGTGTACACTCAAGATGGATACAATGGGCTAATTCTCTTACTGCAAAAGACATTGAATACAGATTTGATCAAAGTTCAAAAACTGAAGCATTCCTGCAATACGAACAAGAATATCCTCTACTTAATGAAATCTTGCCTCTAGAACAGTATGAATATATTATTTATACTGACGTATCTGTGCAACCGGCCATAGGAAGTAAGCAGCAATATTTTTCGGCATGTGCTATCGTTAAAGGTCGCATGTGTGATGGCAAGTTCCATCCTAGTTGCACAAAAACCCAATCTAGGAGACTGCACGGCTCAGTTGGTAGAATTAAAAGCACTAATACTTGCACTTGTAAATACGGATCACAAATTCCACACACTAATCGTGTGTGATTCCTTTTACTGTGTACAGTCGTACAATGAGTACTTACCACATTGGGAACAAAACGGGTTTAAGGACGCAAAAGGTGGCACAATTAAGCACAAAACGTTATGGGAACAGGTAGCAGAGTGGAAAGCCGAGCTACCGAGGACTCACGTGAACCATACACTGAGTCATCAACGTGATGGCGTTCACATTGAAGGGAATTCATTGGCTGATGAAGCTGCAAAGGGGGCTGTTCGCACGGCTTCCGTAGCTGCGCTGACTCGTTCAAAAACGAGAATAGACGTAGATATTATGATAGCTGTCATCGCATCACAGAAAGGCAGCACAGCAGTACCTAAAAAATGTCCACTCAAATACTCCTACACGTTAGATGCACAAAACATTCCATATGCTCAGATTCCTGGTGTGGGGATAGAGTAATACCAAATATGGATCGTAGGCAAGGTTTAATACTACTTGCACACAAGGCTTTGGGCTCTGTGCACACAGGCGTTACGGCGACTAGTTCTTTACTGAAACAGCGCTATTGGTGGCCACAGTTAACTAAGCAAACTAAAAACTTTGGGCCTCATTTATGAAAAGTGACGCATCACTGCGTGAAAGCAGTGATGCGTCACTTTTCACTGCGCCCTCCCTGCGACTCCAATGATGCGTCATATTTACAGTATGACGCATCATGTCGCAAGGAGTCACAGTTACGTCAGTATTTCTGACGTATCTGTAGGCGCAAAAGTGACGCATTGCTGGAGTGTGTCACAAAAGTGACGCAACTCCAGCAATGTGTCCTTTCACATGGGGCAAGCCCCATGTGAAAGGGCCTGCGTCAGTCTTACGTCTGCTGTGAGGCAGGCGCAAGATATTGACGCATTTGCACCCTAGAAGTGGCGCAGTGAAATCTCGTAGATTTCACTGCGTTACTTCTACGATGCTTACTTACGTGGGAACGCCCACCCTGCATACGTTATACCTGACGCAGGTATAATGGAGCGCAGGGGTTTACGAAGTGACGCATCTACCTAGATGCGTCACTTTGTAAATATGGTGCAACAAGGTCCAGTTTTTACGCCGCTTATGCGTCACAAAAAGTGACGCACCGGCGGCGCAAAAGTGACGCAAGGACTCATAAATGAGCCCCTTTGTCTTGAAATGCGACATCTGCCAGCAGATGAAAGTCTCCACCGTTGCACGCCAGGCACAGACGCCATTACTAAAGTCAGACAAACCTCTCACATGTGTGTACTTGGACCAGTGTGGCCCCTTACAAACGGACGGGGCTTACAGGTATATCATGGTTGCAGTGGATTATGCTCGAGATTCCTATGGGTATGGCCTCAGTGTTTGGCTGACGCTCGAACTGTTATAAAAGATTTGTAAGTCTTTTTCGGCACATACGCAGTTAGCACGTTATATTCTGACTGCTGCCCTCCATTTAGCTCTCGGGCTTACAAAGAGGCCATGGAAGGAATGGGCGTAGCATTGCGGTTCTCATCTCCGTACCATCCTGAGGGAAATTCGGATGTGGAGAGAAAAAAACGGTACTTAAAGCAATCTTTAACAGCTAGGGTATTAGGCAAGGGCGGTAGTTGGGTCAAACGCCTTTATGGGGAACAGCGGGCATTAAACAGCCAGCCTGGAAACTCTCTAGGGGGCGTCACTCCATATGAGGTCCTCTTTGGGACACGAATGTGGGTACCTGATCTTTATTGTGAAGGAACAGTGGCGGATGAAAATCCATTTGATATCCATGATCGTTTGGCTGTTTTACAGGATCTAAATGAATCCAGGACAAAACAAATCAATGTCCATCTAAAGTAGACCGCCACTGAGGAAGTCAAGGTAGTCACAGCAAGACCTGTCTGGATCCCAAAAGTCGGGGATCTGGTCAGAGAGAAAATTTCAGACAAAAAGGAATTTGGACCTTCTTACAGAAAACCTGTACCAGTCCTTGCAGTACACAGAACAAGAACTGTGCTGCTCCCTCCTCTTGCTGGAAAAAAGGAGAAAAGATTTGTCTCAATTGACTTAATCAAACCACACTATGTGGCCGATACTAAACAGTAGGCCTAGTGGACTCCGCTGTAGCAGAAGTCCTCCTCTAGCTACAATCCAAGAAGTTCAAACAGAAAGACTCATCACGTTTGAAGAGTCACCTGTAAGGAATGAAGGACTAAGCAACAATGCTATGGTACTTGTTCCACTTGAACCAGACATTCAAATTCAAAATGAAAATCTGAATAATTCACAAGTTGCAATTAGACCTAATACAGACGTCTACATCAACATGCCTCGTCGAGAGGAGAATAACATTTCAACTAATCCCGATGCAATTCCTTCAATTGATCGAACTGCTTCTGGCTATTTCATTAACTTTGATACGTTTTCTCTGGATCCAAGCGAGCCGGAACGACGACAGCCAAAACACCATTCAAGCAAGAATTAAAGAACTTTCTTCTCTTTTTTCAAAAGACATACGCGGTATCACCTTGGATTGAACTGTGAGTAATTTCTGGGATATTGTTTTTTCTTTTCTGGCAAGACTTAGTATTGATTTTTAGTATGCTTGTCAATGGACACTATCTTCAACAAGGTTCCACAGCCCAAAAGGTCAACATCCTACTGAAGCCACATACATCGTCACATCGTGAACAAAGAGACTTGTCATCAGTGAACATTACAGCTGTTCCTATACCGGATGGTATAATGTATGGCACAAGGTTGAAGTCAACATATTCGGACCGACCGAACTTTTAAAAATTAATCATGTATTTAAAATCTCAGTAAGTGATTTAATTACCTCCAGTACATTTTCTGATGATTGGGACACTGAAACAGTAAATAACATGTTATCTGATTTAGAGAAAACTACAGCATTTTCTAATAATTAAATGTTAGATGGTTCATCAGACTATGACAAATTGTACGGTTACCAACATTATGGTCATCATTTCCTGCACAAATCCATTTCGGCTAGGAATGTGTTTGAATACCATCAGTGGGAACATTGCCCAACATCACCAAAAAGTAGTTCACAAGCGTTTGCACAGAAATTTGCATACTTCGCAGGGTTTAACACCACAGATCCAGCCTCATTTTATTATAAGGTTGTACCAACATCAGCACGGAAAATTCCTGCTTCCTTTTTAGCCCAATTGTCTGAACAGGGTTTCGACCTGTCGAAAGACGAAATTGACTCAAAATCGATTTGGGGTTGAAGGGACTGGCAAGTCCAGGGTACAGAGGCACTATTTAGAGCATGCCTCATTTCGCAGCAGATGATCTTATTAAATGATACTGTGCAACAGACATCCTGTCTTGGAATAGCCATATTACAACACAGCCATTCACAGTTACGTTCTATTATGTTGTTGAGCTGGATGCTGCAATCTTTGCATGCAGGCCTTGTGCCTTGGCGTTTTATACACAGTACGTCTCTGTTTTCAGAATACAATCCAACTGATACACAGATAGAAATGGCACAAAAGGGAGCAAAATATACAATGCTGCAAATTGAAAAACTGGATAGGCTACCATTTACATTGGCTGAATTACCATCCACTGAGTGGCTAATCCACGGCCAAATCACTCTCACGGTCACTACCTTTCAGTTTCACTATTGCCTTGAGTAAAAGCAGGCAGGCAGATATGAAAAACGGGGTAAAGAATACATTAAGAAATCCTGGGATTTACCATATAGATTTCGATGCTGGAGTGGGGATCGAGAAGTGTTTCTTAGTGGTACTAACTGCAGGAGCGCTTGAAGAGGTTCTCTCATGTGCCAAGATACTGTTTTGCACAGGGCCTGTAATGGTTCAGTTTCGAATCTGTCTTGCCACATGAAAGGAACTCCAGCTGCCATGATCACGCCAGCGTTTGAGTTACTTTCGAATGGGAGTTACTTGATGCTGAGCGATCAAGGTTGTTGTGGGATGCTCTCGGGCATTGCCTATCTGGTCACCTTGAACACCAGGGTTACTTGCTGTATGCAAGTATTGCTTCCTCCGGCAAATACAGTCAGGGAGGCGCTAGTATGGCCTTCACTGAATGTTTTTTTTTATACAGTTTGATGCTTTGAGCAGAATGAAAGACATGCATTTACAGCAGGTCGTGCTGTTAACCTCCGCTTGAGAAAGGAATCCTGATTATCGTCTACTAGCTGCGCAATGGACAGACCATCCGCCAGCGAGATTGCATAACCTCTCCTGGAGAGATTACCATGAGCGCATGGTACAGCATCTGGGTGCACCACGCCTACGAGAACTAAGTGCTTCTTGGTTCTTATCCTTCAGACCAGTCTTTGAGGACTGCATCGTACCTATCTTCTGATGCCTGTTGTGTGGAAGAGAATGCGAGTCGGACATCTGTCTGACACCTGACACAGAGACGCCAGCGGACTTAGACTCCATCTGGAACCCATGTGGTCCCAATGCCGACTCTGTCCCCAGCGTATTCCCATCTTGACGCATGCCTTCCTTGAGGAACCGCAGGTGCCTTTCACGACTGAATTGAATTTCAGCTCCAGCATTGGCACCGAGGTATCAAAGTCAGCTGCCTTCACAACAGCTGTTGGCAGCGAGGAGTTTCATCTATGCACACTTGACGTGCTACACAAGGTATTACAATGTTTGTCCACTACTGTAGCAGGCAGCGATAATGTTATGTCTCCCAGCCAGGACATTTAATCTGAATCTGGCTCACTGTGTGCTGGGAATAAATTCAGAAATTTTCTTTACCCTTTTTCAAAAGACCTTTTCAAATTGACACTTTCTATAACAAAGCATGGCCTTCTAAGTACGCTTGCAGTAGTTCAACTTGTGTGATCGAACTCATTTAGAACTGTGATTTGCGGAACTTTACAACAAAAGTCAAACTTGAACAAAGAACATTTTTCCTCATTGTTTAACTGTTTTTAAATAATTTTTTTAATGTTTTTAGAAACATTTTAAATGACTGCCTGATAAGTTTATGCACTGACACCGTCATAAATGTGTATCTCAAATTGTGTATTATTATTGTTAAGTATAAGGTGAAGTGGGTGTTATATTTCATATCGGTACCCTAATATAGGTCCAGGGAACATCGTACAATTTCCCTTCATCATCTCCCCGTGATTTCATATGAATGAGCCTTATAAGGACATAACTCCAAATAAGGACAGAATGCCTTTTAGGGACTGAACGCCTTATAAGGACTGCAGCCTTTTATGGACTAAACCTTTCACCTAGTTCCATGCCGAGGGTGGGTTTTTCCCCAATCGATATTGCTAAGATGTCATCCTTAGCGCATATAAATAATTTATGAGTACACTCTCCAGGGGGTATACTTCACCTCTCCCATCGACACACAAGGTTTAATCCCCAACGTCATCCTCATACTTAACAATGGCTAACACACGCAGATAGACTATAAATACAGCACCTCTTGATATCAGTAGGCAGGAGGGAACTGAGACTTCAAGGCCGACACACTGACCAGAGACGCTGCGGCTCCGGCATGCCATCGCTCTAGCTGACATTGGTCTGACTATCCCTTGCAGGGTGTCCAACTCAAGTCCAGGACGAAGTCCCACTCTCTCACTATTCAGGTATGGGGGTTTGACTAAATCCTAGCGGGGCTCTTGGCTCTTAGACTCTAGGCTCTTAGGCTTAGGCTCTTTCGCACCTACTCACATGCTAGGTACACTTAGGTACATCTAGACAGGCATCTTAGGAGTACGCACTTTATTTTAGAAATGCATTTCATATTCATGTATGTGTTCATGACTATTGCAAAATGGTAGAACAATACTATTCCTTTTTATTCATTGTACTGCTGGTCCTATATCTCTTCTACTGTGTTACAGTTGTAGCAGCGCATTTATGATACATGAGAAGAACAACGATACAATCAATTCTTATTGTAAACACGCTTGACTGTTTCTTCTGTGTATCTCTCTGAGAGCAAAACAAGCAATGACGAGTGACTGGGTGAAAAGTAGTATATTGTTTCCACGAGTCTGAGGAATCAGGGTTTGTTGTGTTCTGAGGTTGCCCAAAATTAATCTCTCTGATAATAGGAGATTCTAGTGGCTCTGCGAGCTAGCTAATACAAAACATAGGCTATCATATTCGGCGGGGGTGTACAGAGACAGTCTGCCACCAGACCCGCAGTTTATGTTATCCGTAAACAGCGCAGTTCCTGCATGAAGGGTACTATAGGAACTACACTACATATACTACGAAGTATTTTAGTAGTCTGTGAGGTTGTTGACATCCTCCTTGTTGGTCTGTGCGTTGTTGCATAGAGTGGTTAGATCATTGTGGTTTATATCACTAAGATTCCTTTTCCACTGTTTGATTTTCTTCGGTTGGCCATTCCTTGGGATCTCCTTTAAGTTGATGAGGAAGGTGATGTGTTAATGGTCTGACCAATCACGTGCAGATGCATTGCACTTCTCGTAGTTACGTCTCTTTTGCAGCTCCCAGCAACAGGAACAACCTCCAGAGGCCCAACACAGTAACAGGCACCTCTTGGCAGGTCAGAACTCCCAGCAAGGAAATTCAGGGGAGCTGGTGGTGAAGTCTTTGTGTCTCTGAGACTTAACAGCAGGAGGCAAGCTCCACTTCAAGCCCTTGGAGATCTTCTTCAAGCAGGATACTCAGCACACAGCAAAGTCTTTATCCTCTCCTTGGCAGAAACAGACACTGCAGGCCAACCCCAAAAAGCACACAGCAAAGGGACAGTACTTCTCCTTCAGCTTTCCTACCTCTTCTCCTTGGCAGAGGTTCCTCTGAGTCCAGAAGTAATCTAAAGTTCTGGGCCCCAATATTTATGCAGCATTTCTATTTGTTCTCTTGAGAATAGATAGACCTGGGCAGAGAGGTGGGGGGGTTAGGAGTGATTTTTAAAAAGGACTACCAGGTTAAAATTAGCAGCGTTTTTTATCCTGTCCCTAAACAGCGATTGGTCATTGGCTGGACTCCCAGGCCCGGCTAGAGCATTTATTAACTATTTGGCAGACATTTTACCTTCTTATGCTAATCACTACTTAACTTTTGCAACTCAAGGTGAACTGAATGTACATTTTGACAACAGGGGTAGTCAAGAAATGTGTGAGCTTACAACTGGATTACTGGCCTTAGGGCTGAGCAGTTAGTTCATACCCCTACGCATATTAGGGATCACACCCTAGATAATATCTTTTCTAATAGTGCTCAGGTGGAAGCTTTACTTCCTGTGCCTGTGGCATGGTCTGATCATTCGACTCTTTCATTTAAGATCAAGAATCCTAGGAAAGTCTCTGGCCAACCAAAACTGCTTTCTGAGTAAAAAAGGACCCAGAAAATGTTCCAACTAACCCCCAACATCTTCACGGCCAAACTGACATTGAGCACTCCGGAACTGGAGACTTCCACCCAGATAGCTGGTGAACAAATTTATTCTTGGATTAAGGAGGCAGTTGACTCCGTAACACCCCTGAAATAAACAAGTTTCTACTTGAACCCTTCAGCGGAATGGTTCTCAAAGGAGTTAGCAATGCTTAAAGTAGAATGTAAACATCTTCAACATTGCTGGAGGCGGAATTATTAGCTGGAGGACAAGTTGAAATATCTTGAAGCGCTAAAACACTACCACAAACAAATCAGGAGAGCACGCCGGGATCTCTATATTCATAAATTTGAATCTGCTAAGAACGCCCCTAACGGCATCTTTCGGATTGTCAAAGAACTTACCTCCTTGGAGCGAGTTGCACCAGTGATGCCCACATCTATGGAGTATTGTAATAAAGTAGCTAGTTTCTTTTCAGAAAAAAATCAATAAGACCTATGCCACCTTCCCAATAGCCAGTAGGAATGTTATGTTCCTTCCTTCAAAGAGTGTAACATCTCATGAGGGAATGTTCATTTTCCAACCACCAGCCGGAAGAGGTATACTACAGCTTATATCAGAAGTGAAATCGGGCTCTCCCATGGATATCATCCCCCCAAACATGCTGATACGAGGGAAGGAAGCTATTGCACCAGTGCTTACAGGCTTGCTGAACTCATCTTTCAGTTCTGGTCAAGTTCCCAGCAACTGGAAACAAGCAATGGTGGGTCCTTTACTGAAGAAACCCTGCTTGTGCCCTGTGCTCCCAGAACATTTGAGAGCAGTATAACTGCTACCTTGCTTCATAAAAATAGCAGAGAAATTACTCAACTTCCAACTGACCAAGTTTATGGGAAAAAAACAGGTACTCCACGAAACTCAGTCTGGTTTCAGGGCTCTATATAGCACTGAATCTGCTTTACTCCTAGCCTCCGAAGCGCTAAAAATGGCAGCGGATGAAGGTAGGACAACAGCACTGATCCTGTTGGATTTAAGTGGAGCTTTTGAGATGGTATCCCATGGCCTTCTTTTGGAATGGTTGTGTGATGCAGGTATCAGAGGCAGCACTTGGGAATGGATCAAGCATTTCCTACAGGATAGATCCTTTCAAGTCCTGCAACGGCCCTTTAAGTCAGAACTTTGACCCCTGTTACAACAGGTGCCACATGCCCTTAGCCCAACGTTATTCAATGTTTATATGCATCCACTAGCAGACATAGTCCTAAAACATGGGGTGAAACTGGTGTCCTATACTGCTGATACTCAGCTGATCATCACGTTAGAACAGAAGGATGTAGAGGCTGCGCCTAAATGTAAAGCTTGCTTAATTGATTTGGCTAACTGGATGAATCTCAGTTGCCTCCAATTAAATGCAGACAAGACTGATATTATGGCAGTTGGTAAACAGCCTTCCATCTGGTCTCATATCTGGTGTGCAGAAGAATTAGGGCCGACCCCAGTTCCCAAACCTAAGATTAAAAACTTCGGACTATGGTTCGACAACACCCTCTCTGTTGCGGAACAGATATCAGATCCTGACGGTACCTGTTTTGGCCTATTAAGGATGCTGTGGAAAATTTTAGATCTTCTACCTCTGGTAGCAAAAAATACCATTATTCAGAATCTTGGTAGGACTACTGCAACATTCTCTATTTAAGGGTCACCAAAAGTAATATGAGAATGCTGCAAAAAGTCCAGAATGCTGCAACCCGGATACTATTAAACATCCCAAAGCGAGCTCCAGTGGGAACACCCCTGAGGGAACTACACTGGTTAACGGTGCAGTACAGAGTAACTTTTAAAGCTTTGTGCTTCTGCCATAGGATTTTGAACGAGAAAGGACCTACCTATCTTCGGCCCCTATTCACCCCTTACAGACCTATTCGGAGTCTTAGGTCTGCAGGCACTGCAAAGCTGACAGTGCCTAAAATTCAAAGGGTATGATTAGGAGGTAGATCCTTTAGCTTCTTAGCAGTGAAAGCTTGGAACCAACTGCCGTTGGATCATAGGATGCAGCCCTCAGAAGTGCTGCTCCGTAGAAAACTCAAAACATGGGGGCATATTATCAAGCCAGGCGATAAAATTATTGCCGCTTTAGCGGCAGAAAACGGCCGCTAAAACGGTGATAATGGGCTTGATAATATGCTCTATGGAATTCCAATTGAAGCCCATGTTAGATGTCCTTCACATCTAACATGGGCTTCAATTGGAATTCCATAGAGCATATTATCAAGCCCATTATCGCCGTTTTAGCGGCTGTTTTCTGCCGCTAAAGCGGCGATAATTTTATCGCCTGGCTTGATAATATGCCCCATGGTTCTTTAGGTCATCTCAGGGAGAATGGTGCTTAGATATCCTTTATTTTGGATAAGGGCCCACTGTACAGAGAGGAGGAATTCTTAGCGTGGGGACACTCCATTTGGAGTAACCAGGCGCTTGTGTGTCTGCCCTGTACAGCTTCAATACGACTGGTATATACAGAGGTGCTATGCACACCTATTATGGACGATTGCTAGAAGTAGTGCGTGCACTCATGGTGATACGCACACCAGCACAGCTACAAAAGGTGCAGCATTTTTTGTGTTCATGACATTTCTGTTTTTTTTTTATGGTTGAGAGAAAGGTGTTTTAGTTTATATTGTATACATCTGGGGTATTCTAACAGTGCAGTGTGTAGCTCCTCCCCCTTCATTTTTGGAATCGCTGCGGGAGCCGCCAGTTAGGTGGGCAGTGTAGTTCAATGCTTTTGAGACCTACTTAGGAGCTTTTGGAGCTTCGAGGTTTCGAGCGGAGAGGAAACATTTTTTACGTGTACCCTCATTCGGTTTTGAAGGAAGATCTATATACAAACACTTACACAAGTTGCCACAGAATGAGAATGAAGAAAACACAGAATTTTCAGAAGCTGTCACGAAACTAAAATTGCATTTTGATAAACAGCCTCGCTTATTGGTATTGCGAAACAAATTCTTTAAAAGTAAACAGGGGGCTGAAGAAGACGTAGATGCATACATTTTTGTTCTGCAGATTGCCAATTTGAAGACTTCACTGATCAGCTAATTAGGGATCAGTTTCAGTGCCATTGCAAAGACAAACAGATTAGAATGAAACTTCTGGCGTTAGGTAATCCATCACTTGATTAGACAATCAAACTGGCTAAAACTATTGAGATATCACAGATTTCTGTCAGAGAATTTGATAACAAACTCATAGAATCAGTCTCTTGTTTCATATGAGGGACAGAAGATAGAGTGAATGGGCTACATTGAAGGTATGAAGAAATTCAATGGAAGGCGGATCAAAGGCAAATATATGTGGCAGTAAAGCGTCTAAATATTTTAGGCTGGTTCCATCAAGGGTTATTTGGAATGATCCTTAGACAGGGGGCAAGAGAACAAGTGCTGGTAGTTGACTGTGAAGATGTGGCAGGTGAGTATAGCAAGAGATTTCCTACTGTGTTTGGAGAGGAGATAGGGAAAATTCATGTATTTTAAACACAAAATCAAACTTAAGGGAGGAGCAGTTCCATTAAAACACAAATTAAGTTGTGTTCCTTTCAGTATAAGAAATTATCTTGAAAAGGAACTTAGAAGCCTGTGTGAAAAGGGGATCATAGAACCAGCTGAATCCTCTCTACGGCTTTCTCTATTGGTTGTGGTTCGAAAAAGATGTGGCCAATTGTGTGTTTGTGTGGATCTCAGATCACTGAACAAAGAAATTTGAGTTGATTCCCATCCGTTACCCAAAACTTTCAGATTTATTTGCATGTACTTAAGGTGCCACCATTTTCTTTAAACTTGATCCAGCTAGTGCATACCATCAAGTAGAACTGCATCCGTCCTCCAGACATTTGACAGCATTTATCACCCACATTGGCATTTTCAATACTGTAGGATGCAATTTGGACTGGCCTCTGTGCTTCAGAGGGTCATGTATAATCTGTTGAAGGATGTTGAGGGAGTCCTGGTTTTCCAGGATGATGTATTTATGTATGCGAAGAATGTTGATTGAACACAAGTACATTCTTGAACATGTTTTACGTATTTTTAAAGATCAAGATGTTATTTTAAAGAAAGAAAAATTTAAATTTCTCTTTAGTGAGGCAGAATATTTGGGACTTGTTATTTCGCAGGTTGGTCTGAGTCCCAGACAGGATTTAGTTGAATCCATAGTTGGAGCTCCACCCTCCCCTCTGACATGGCAGGGATCAAGTCATTTTTAGGTGTGTGCAAATTTTATTTGCGGGTCATTCCTAATTTACTACCAAAGTAAGACCCATTAGTGAACTTTTGAAGAGAGGCACTAAATCTGTTAGGTGTGAGAAGTGTGAGTTAGCATTTCAAAAGACTAAATTAGAATTGAGTCAAAGTAAAGCTCTGAAACCGTTTGATCCAAGGTTATCTTGTTGTGTCACAGTAGATGCCAGCCAGGTGTGTCTTGGAGCCACACTTATACAGTTTGATGGAAACAAGGATCTCACAATAGCTTTTGCTTCAAGCTTCAAGGGTGCTTAGGAAGGTTGAATTGCAGTTTTCGATAAATTGAAAGAGAATTGCTTGCACGTTGCTGGGCAAATGAGACATGCTGCACATATATGTGGGTAAGATAATTCATGTCGCATTTTGAGTGGTAGGGGTAGCAAAGCATGCTCTACACAAATAGTATGGCTATCATCCAAACTAATACAATACAATTTCAAGATCACTCATATTCCTGGGGAAGAAATGGTGGAGCAGATTTTCTATCCCATCAGGGAGATGTGAAACTGTCTGATGTTTTAGAGAAGGATTTTGAGGATTGTCTTGTAACTTCATTTGAAATTCCTGAAATGAATTTATGTTTGAAAGAAACATGGAAGGAAGCTATGTCAGGAGATCAAATGTTGCAGAAAATCATTGACCTCGTCAAGAAAGGTTGGCTAAGGCAGAAGGTTCTCTCACCATTATTACAGCCATTTCGTAAAGTAAGTGAGGAGATTTTTGTTAAGGATGGTCTGGTTTTACGATCAGATAGGTTAATTCCTTCACATGTCTTGAGCCAAAGCATTGTTGCTTACTCTCATGAGGATCATCCTGGGGCATCCTTCACTAAGTATACCTATCTTCCATATTGTTCCTGTAATTTGTCTTCTAAATGAGATACTTTGCACATCATGATGATATGTCCTATGTTAGCACAGCTGTGTCTCTTTTTTAATGGATTCATTTGAACAGATCAGGCCAGCTTTTTTGTTTATACAACTTTTAAATTCACAGTTAATATGTTATAACGTATCAATGTTTCCTATGGAGGTCCATAAAGCTGTACAATAGGGGACACTGCATGCTGTGTAAATCTATTTATATACTTTTTTATCTTGATGGATTCGTTTAAGTACTTGTATGTTTTTATTGAAACTTTGAAAATAAGTATTTTATGATTAGATAAGGATAAGAACAGCTGGGAGAAATGTATCAGTATAATGACATCAATTTATGTTTTATTGCTTGAAAATCTAATTCTTTCAATCATTGCAGTGCGCTTTTTTTACCCCACCTATTTCAGTGAGGATGCTTGAGCTGCCCATATTAGAAAATAATATAGATAACATGGGTGACATAGCGGACCCTTGATGAGCCCACTTCCAAGGAATTTGTTCTGAGGTTTTTGTCCCTGCATTTTCATCTTAGTATTGTGGTAGCATTCTGACAATCGATGTATTATGACTGTAATTTTTTTATATACTTACACTGTCGTCACTTGTGATTTGTATCTATCATGTTTTTATGTATTTACAATACTTTTGCACTGTGCACTTCTATGCTTTGTTGAACCGAAATAAAGCTGGTTGATGATTGCTGAAAATTGTGTTATTTGCAAATCTGCACGCAAAAGCCTGAAAGTGTCAACTCCTCCACTTATGCCTATAGAATGTACGGACGGACCCTGGGTTAAGGTGGGCATAGGTATTATGGCTCCATATGAGTTTTGACCAGGTGGGTCCTGATTTATAAAGGTTCTAATTGATTATTATTTTAAGTGGCCAGAATTAAAGATAGTCAAAGATCCTAATGCTAGCACAATTGTCACTTTTCTGAAACAAAGTAGGCATTCCACATAATACATTGTATGTTGTTTTTGTTTTTTTGTTTCCATTCAGTTTTGTTTTTGAAGGAAAGAAGATGTGTTATATTCTCTGTATAGTGTAAGCCTTTCTAGTACATTCCTCAGTAAAAATTCTACATTGGAATTGTATGATGTAAGTGGGGTTTGGGATCTTGTAAGGGGATTGTTGACAATTTAACTGTATTTGGAGGGTGGAAGAGCCTCTGTATGTTCGCTCTCCATAACGAGCAGCTTTTATGAGAATAAACTACTTTTATCTCACAAGTGACTCGAGTCAAGTCACTACAATCGGTCCTCTAGCATTCTGTGTAACAGCTTCTTGCACAAGATTGCATGGTTAATGCTATGGTGTAAGATTCCTTTTGTGGCGGAGAACATGGCGCCTGCAGGCTGAGAGGACACGCGCGTCCGTGTCTCTCTCCCCCTGCAGCATCATGCCCGGTTGAAATCTCACCTGCTTGATTGTTTCTCCCCCTCGCCCGGTCTTCTGTTCTTCTTGAAGCTGTTTAGGGCGTGGGGCTGATTTTTGTATTTGCGTTTGCGGGGGCTTCAGATGGTCTGGTGCCTCGGCGTTCCTCGCTCACCCTGTCTCCGCGTTGGAGCGCTGCCGCCCTGGAGTTGAGGCGCGGCCGCAGAGCGGCGACTCGCGGCCTCCTCCGGGTGAATAGTGGCAGCGCCAGCATCGGGCGCTTTTTCAGAGTGGCGGGAGAGGAACCGGGGAAGGCGAGGAGTACTGTGGACGTTCTGACGATCCTGACCTCCACCTCAGTCTCCTGTGCAGGTGGGGAAATCGATTCCCACTCTGCTGAGAAGGTCGCTGCTTCGTTTGGAGGTATCAGTGCCGAACCGGATAAGAACCACCACTCTCCCCCATGCTGCCAGGGCGTTCAAGTCGGTAGGAGAGTTTCAGCTCCAACAGCTAATGGTCTTGAGAACACAAAAGAGAGGGAAGGTAAGAAACCCGGCAAATCTGTGTTTGGAGAAAAGCGACAGCTTAAATATAGGGTGAAAGTGAGTGGTGACTGACTAGTGGGGAAGGGGGCTAAAAATACTCTGTTTATTTCAAACATATCTAAGCCTTCCGCCTTGTCTAGCGATACCACAGCTTTTTTGAGTTGTTAGGTCAAAGGCAGGGGCATAAAAAGGGGAAAGGTTAAGGCTGTGCCTGACATAGTGAAGGTCACCCCCTCCCTGAGGTCTTTCTTCAGGGTACAACCGGAGATTCTACTCATCACAAATCAGGGGGAGATGCAAGCTACAGGCTTATCAGGGGGGGACCTCGAATCATCTGGGACAGATATCCCCCCTGCTGACCTAGACATAACTTTTGAAACTGCTCCCCCCCCACTATTGTCGGGACTAATGTTGTTAATATCGCTACTGCTTCTGTTATCACTACTGATGTTGGTGCTGGAGGACAAACCCCAGGCGAGGGGGGATCAGTAACACGACCAGGTTTGGAAAACTTAGAGTCACGATGGAAGCTTTATTTGCATCTTTAAAGGAAGACATAAAACAGGGCTTTGCGGTATCAGCGGCCAACCAAGGGGAGATTAGGAGTTTGTGTGAGATGTTAGAAAAGAAGGTGGATCTCCTAAATACCAGAACAGAATTGCTGGAGCACTCTGTTGCCGAATTAAAATCCAATTTAGGGTCAGCAGAGGTAAAAATCCAAGAGCTCCAAAAAGGAGAGGGTGTCCTGCGCGAAGGAGCGGAAATGTTGGAAAATAATTCCCGTAGAAATAACCTTCGTGTTTTGAATATTCCAGAAGGAAAAGAGGGCGCCGACTTGAGAAATTTTATGGTAAATCTGCTAAAAGAATCCCTTCTACTCGATGAACCAGTATACTTTTTGATAAAAGATATACAGAGAATCCATAGGGACCCTTTCCGACTAAATCCAACCAGGACTAAGCCAAGGAAAATTCTTATTAATTTTCTAACTTACGCCGTGAAAGAAAAAATCCTGAATCTGGCTCTAAAAATGAAAACAGTAAGAACTAAGGACTTTTCCTTTGAAGTTCGCTCGGATCTCTCAAGAGAAATACTGGAAAGACAGTGGGAGCTCGGGAGAAGGATGGACAATTTCAAGAAGATCGGCGCCACGGTGCAACTTAAGTTTCCTGCAATCCTGAAGGTGATGCATAATAACAAAATGTTAGGTCTATTCAGGAAGCGGATGAATTATTGTATAGTATCGGTAAAGGGTCCCCTTAATTAAATTTAACAGCTGAGGCAAGGGTTCTTCATTCTCAGCAATCTTCGGTAGCGATATATATAGTTTTATGGTTTAAAAAAAAGAGAGAGGGAAGAAAGGAGGGGAGGAAAAGGAAAAAAAAAAAAAAAAGAAAAGGGGAAGAGGAAAGACAAAAAAAAAAAGAAATAGAGTTTGCACAATCTATTCAGCGGGCGCTGTTATTTTTTTTTTGTTGGTTTTTTTTGGTTTTTGGTTGGATAACACAAACTTAAATAGGCAGAGGAGTAGGGGGCCACAGACGCCACATCTGGACAAACAACTAGTCCAGGTAAATAGGGGTTGGGTTCTCCAAGGGGGGTCTAGGGAGGAGGGTTGTAGGGTGGGGGGAATGGGAGCACATGGGATTAATTAATAACAAAAATACCTCATTCGTCATCCTCGTTATATCTGTAATACCTATTATAGGTTTTGTTGACCAGAAAGTTTTAGGAGAGGGCCTGGAGGGAGGAGTACCCCCCTAAATGAATTGTTTGCAAATATTATCCTGGAATGTAAATGGCTTGAGGGTGGGATCACGTAGAAGAAGAATTTTGCAATATTTGAGAGACTCCCCCGCTCAAGTCCTGGTTATCCAGGTGGAGAAGTGTAGCTCACTGGTTAGAGGAGGCATACCCTGAAGCAGAGATCAGACCCGGGACCTGGGTTCGATTCCCGACGCGGCAGGGTCCAGAGCCCAATCGTCCACGGACTCGATAATTCTCGCTTCGGTGCCCACTCTAAGCACGAGTTCACACTATGCAGCTCTGGGCAACAAGCCTGCTTAATCTCCACAACGGCCCCCCGCGGCGGGATGCCTGGCTTTCACCTTGGGGATGCCCAGTACGGGTTATCTTACAGGGAAAAACCAGGACGGGTTCCCAATGCAAGCGCCAAGATGCCCGTAGGGTGATAGCTGCGCTCTATAAGTACATCAATCAATCAATCTTCTTGAGTCAGAGACAAAAGACATATTGAAATCACAGAAGTGGGTGGGCTCCTATTTTTGTACAGATCAGACAGCAACTATCAGGGGGGTATGTATTATTTTTAAAAAATCAGCCAAAGCACAGATTCTGCAACATAAAAGGGACCCAGGAGGGAGATGGATAATATTGAAAGTTACTGTTAGAGAGGTTCTTCTTACATTAGTTGGCTATTATGGCCCGAATCATGATGACCCCTCCAATCTCCAAACCATTTTTTCTCCCTTACTGGACTTCCCTGAGCCGGTGGTGTGGGCAGGAGATTTTAATATCGTCTTGGATCCCAAACTGGCTAAGACCCTGAATAGTAGAGCAATCTCTTCTATGAGGATCAAGGTCATCTCTCCTTATAATAATGTCACAACTGGGCCTCAGAGATATCTGGAGAGAAAGGTCAGGGCAACTGATGGGTGTATCATTTAGGAACCTTAAATACGGCCATAAGTCACGGATCGACTATATACTGACTAGCCATACTCTCAGTGATAAAATAGAGGACATAATGTATTTGCCATCACACTTGTCGGACACCTCCAGTATTTTGTTGACTTTACAGAGCTTAGGCACCCAACAGGTCAGAGCATGGTCTTTTGACCGAACTCTCTTATTGGAAGCAAGCGAGCTGAGTTTCCTTCTTCGGGAGACAGATCTTTTTTTAGAGACCAATTTGGGAACTGCAGACATTACGATAGTTTGGGATACTCTTAAGGCCTTCTGGAGGGGTATAATAACTAATAAGGCAAGCTATAGAAGTAAGAAATACCGAGAAGAGATTGAGGGTTTAGAGGTAGAAATGAGGAAGGTGGAAACAAAATTAAATGCCCAAGAGGGAATTGGACACAAGGAAGATTTAGAAATTAAAAAGAAATTGAAGGAACAAATGGAGTCGGTCCTCCAGAGACGGCTCATGCGCAGGTGGGAAGTGAGTAAGATGGCCCATTTTGAGTATGGGGAAGGTGCCGGAAAATTATTGGCTTGGAAAATCAAGGCAGACCAGCTCCGGAACCATATTAAAGATATTTCATTGGGCAAAGAATCCCCTATCTATTCAGACACAGCAATAGGAGATGCCTTTCTGGAGTACTTCCAGGATATATATAAAGAGACCTCCACAGACGATAATTCTAAGGCAAAATCTTGGCTGGAGAATATCGCTTTAATACCGATTAGCACCAAACAACAACTGGAGTTGGGGCAACCTATTACACAGGAGGAAGTAAGGAAAGCATTGTCAAGGGGGAAAAAGGGCAAGGCGGCTGGCCCGGATGGGCTGCCAATAGAACTATACCGTTCAATCGGAGAAAAACTTATATCTGTAATGACTCTCCTATTTAATAAAATCTTTATGGATGGTATTAGCCCATCAGCAACTTGGAATGATGCCACCGTGTTCCTTATTCTGAAACCAGGCAAAAACTCTTCCAGTTGTGGGTCTTATTGGCCCATATCACTCCTAAATGCTGACTATAAAATCTATACAACCATCTTGGCTAATAGATTAGGGGAGGTGGCTAAATATATCCTTCATCCTGCCCAAAAGGGTTTTGTGATGGGGAGACAGTTAGCAGACCTCACTTACGATCTGGTCGGCACAAGAGATATTGCTTCTATATGTTCGCTCCCTCTTGCAGCCCTGACTTTGGACGCCACCAAGGCTTTCGATAGGGTGAACTGGATTTACCTATTGGAAGCCATGGAGAAATTCAACCTGGGCGCAACATTTTGTCGGGCCGTACAATTGATATATAAATCCCCAACTGCCAAGTTACTGGTGAATGGAAGTCTTACAAAATCATTCAGCATAACTAGAGGAACTCGACAGGGTTGCCCTCTTTCCCCCCTGTTGTTCGATATATATATTGAACTATTTGCACAGAAATTAAGGGAAAACCCCGATATCGAATCATTCATATATGGGGAATGGGAGAGAAGGGTGGCCCTATATGCGGATGATATTTTGATCCTTTCTGCAGATCTAGAAAGGACTCTACCGGCAGTATTTAAATCAGCACAGGACTTTGGCAGGGTTTCCGGCTATGAGATAAACCCCGGTAAGACGGAAATCATGACTTGGAACATCTTGAATCCCGCACCACAGACAAGTAGTAGTATGCGTTATCTTGGTATCACAATCTCTCAAGATATTAATAAACTAGCAAATACCAATCTATTACGAGTGTTTCGGGACTGCCGTAAACAGATGAAGTCATGGGTACACCTTCCCTTATCCACTCTGGGGAGGGTTAACTTGGTCAAAATGTCTATATTGCCTAAGGTTACTTTTCTTTTCAACACAATCCCTCTCCACTTTGATAAAGATATCATAGCAAAATTCCAAGGGGAGATTAATTCCTCTGGGCATTCAAATCTATCAGAATTGCGTGGAAGAAATTAAGACGAAGGAGGGAGAAGGGAGGGGCTGGTTTTACCGGACCTACAATATTATGCCTGGGCATTTCAACTTACTCACTCTCGAATGTTGCTGAAAACACCAAGCGATGAAGGGAGCGGAGCAATGTTTCTTGCCATGTTGAAAGGGGCGGGATTGACACCAGAAGGGTTTATGTTTAAATTTGGCAATCAAAAATTCTTTAAGAAAATTAAATTCAAAATATTGCAGGGGTTTGCCAAGTTGTGGGCAACATTAAGGAAGGTGACGAGTATCAGCTATTTCTCCAAATGGGCCCCACTTTGGGACTCTCCAGGCTCCCCAGACTGTCTCTGGGATAGATTGGCTACCCGACTTAGAGATGCTGGAATTAAATTTTGGGGAGAGCTAATTAGAAATGAAACATTTATCACATGGGAAGATCTAGTAACGGTAGTGGGTAGTGAACTCTCCAAATTTAAATATATCCAGCTATATAGTTGGGTACAATCCCAGCTCAAAAAGGGAAAATCTATAGGCAGTGGAACTAGTTTGGAGCAACAGCTTGTGGATAAGCCAGTAGGTAAAAAAGAAGTCTCTTATTGGTATTGGGCTATAGAACAGGAGGTAGATGGGGAATTTAAGCTGGCCGATGAGCTGTGGAGTGGCTCGCTGCCTAATGACCAGTGTGACCATCTATGGCAGGAATCCTTTAAAATCCTCTTCAACATAGTTAAACCAGCATGGTTGAGGAGGAATCATTTATTTACGGCTCATAGTGCATATTTCTCCCCCCTTAGACTATCAAGAATCAGTAAAAATACACAAGTCAGTTGCCAAAAATGCGGTTTCCTTGAGGCTTCGGACCTTCATATGTTTAGAGACTGCCCTTTCATTCAGTCATTTTGGGAAGAAGTGCAAAAAACATTGGAGAGTATCCTGGGGATGGTAATTACAATCGATATCAAATTAATAATCTTTGGCCTACATACCCAGATACTAGGCCCAGCTAAACTTTTTCTCTTCTACTGAATCCTTCTGGCAAGAAGACAAATCTGTAAGCACTGGGCAGTCTCCGCCCCCCCTTCCCATTCGGATCGGCTGACCTCTCTATATGAAACATCTAAAATGGATATGGCCAGAGAATGTAGCAGGAAAAAGATCGCATACTTGGACTTGTTGTCACTTTGGAGATGAGGGTTTTTGTTTGGTTTTTTTGGTTTTTTTCCCCGTCCTATGATCATGCCAACTGGACATTCCCAGAGTCCACAAGGTCTCCCAAGAACGGAAAGATACCTATTCTTCCCAAAATAACATGTGCTCCTTGGTCTGATAATATACCCCCTCTAGGCTATGGGCTGAAAGCATCAAGAGAACCCGAGGGAGTAGCCCACCTTTTTTTAGCCTATCGATATAGGGGAATGTATTGACGGTCAGCACGTTATGGGGATTGGCGAATGAGGACAAAAAAATTTTTACAGAAAAAAAAGATTCCTTTTGTAGCTTAATTAGGAGTCCTTTCTACTTCCATCTCCATTTGTGGAACAACAGCTGTATATTAGAAGCCATAAATGCCTTCCAAACATTTGATATTGGGAAGAGACTCTTCTGGCATTGTTTTGGGTGCCCATGTATGTAATTGCCAGGTTTACAAGATTGTGTCTCCATTTAGCTTTATGATTGGGTTTGAGAGTTCCCAGCATATCCAGAAAAGTCCTCCAGCAAACAATTAGCTAGTGCTGCCATTAGTACACAGTTTGGGTCTTCTTTATGCCCACGGGAGCCAGCATTTCCCTAACTGTGTTACTGGAAAACTCTAGTTCCTGGATGCTGCTTTTTAATTGAAATCTGTAGAAGTTTGAATATTGCACGGGTGCAGGCAAAGCTTCTGCATGACCATCAATGTGGAGGGAATTATATTGCCATTGAGGTAAGGTCATCCCAGATGGCGATGAGGGCAGATTCTGTCCTGGATGTTTCCAGCAAAATGTGTGGGTTTGTGGATGATCTGATGTAGGTTTAGTGTGTCTAGGCCAGTGAGGATAGTTCTAGGAGTTGGGCATATTGGGTTTGTCAAACCATATGTATAGGTCATCAAGGATGCATAGGCTGGAGTGTAAACATGTCTTGGAATGTTGCATTGCTAGGTGGTGGTGGTCAGTAAAGCAGGAGGAAATTACAGGAGTGAGTTGGTGTAGGTTTGCATCTGGTGAAGGGGGCCTCACAACCTTGTTTGGAAATGTTGTCAGCTTTGGAGAGATTTATTGTTTCCTTGAGTATAACAGTTAGTCCACCTCCTCTTTTGCCTATACGATTATGCGTGGCAGTATGATGGCCTGGAGAAACAGCTTCATGCAACACTGGAGCCATATCATCTCCCAACCATGATTCAATTATGAAGAGTAAGTCAGGTTGTTTGTCAGTGAGTAGGTCGCAGATGGGTTGATTGTTTATAGAGAGTGATCGAGTTTGTATCACTATGCAGTCTAGAGATTGTGTTTTGGTGGTGGTGTGACTTTGTTTTCTAGAAGAGGGAGAAGTATTCTTTGAACTTGTAGCAGGTGTTTTATTAGTGTTGGCATTACCTGTACCAGGATAGCAATAGTGTTGTTTGTCTACATTGTAATCCTTGCCCAGCAGGCTTAGAAGGCTTTTTGTTGATCTGCGTGTGTAGGTGGTGGTGATGGTGGTTGGGAGTGAGTTGGTGAGCTGTGCTGCTTTTGTAGAGTAGCCTTGTTATGTAATAGACAAGGGGATGCAATATTGTTAAGAGTGGGATTTTGTTATTTTGTTTGCGTCTGTTTAGGGTGGAGGTTTATGGGTTAGAGGTAGTGGTCGATCATGTGGATCAGGTTTTAAGGCTCTAATGGATGAAAGGCAGGTGAATGAGAGTTGTGTTTGGTATTTGTGGTATGTGTTAGTGAAGATAGAAAATTTGGGAGTAAAGATTGTTTAGGAACAGTATTATTTGGGTAGTCATGAGGGTGGAAGTGGGTATTTGTTTCTATTTTGTGACGGAATGTAGTATGAAATTGTGTGTGTGTAAAATTTTGATGTGCTGGTGTGTTTGTTGTTTTGTTTTTGTGGAGTAGTGAGATGAGATATTGATTAAGTGAATTTCTGTGAAGGATTTAAATGTTATGTACTGTTGGTTAGTGGAAGTTGAATGGTGAAGGGGTGGTGATGTGTGTTAGAGTAGAGTGTATGTGGTGTATGAGAGGGGATGGATAGGGGTTATGAGTGTTTGTGTTAGATTTCGTAGCAGGAAGAGCTAATATGTATGGTGGAGTAGAGTGTAAGGATTGTTTTGGTTGTGTGTTTTTGGTAAAAAGAGGAGGGTGTTTTTAGTGGATGCTATGAGAAAGGGTTGAGTATAGAGTTGGATGTGATGGAAAGGGGTCTGTTAGTAGTAAGGAGAGGGTAGAGCTGGTGTTTTGTATGAACAGGGACAGTGTATTTGAAGGAATTAAGCTTAAGTTTAATGTGGGTTTGTGTTGTGTTGCTGATGTGTGAATTTAATGGTGGTATAGGACAGAGTGATGTTTTGTGTGAGAGTGAAGGTGCAATTGTGTGGCAGTTGGGGTACAAGTGTCTATAGATGTAGTTATTGGGGTTTTGGAGTGGTTGTTGAGACACTGATATGTGGTTATAGTTTGTTTGCTGAAAATGAGCAGTGTATGCCTGCTGAGACTATGTTATTATGTTTGAAGACATGAATGGGTTATGGTGCTGGCTGGTAAATGGATAAATGGCCAACATTTCTGTCCCTAGGCCCAAACAGGTAACTGCCATTGTCCTCTCTGCCCTTAGTCTTGATGCCCGGGCTGAGACGCCCTGAGCCCTAAGGTTAAATAGCCCAAGGTCAGGTGACCTTGCGCCATTGGGAATCCTAGTCCTAACCCTAACCAATCAGAACTGTAGCCCTAAACCCTAGAGCAAATGGGAAACCTTTCCCTATTAACCAATCACAGTCCTAGCCCTAGCAACCTATCAAAACCGAAACCGCAAGCCCTAGGTCCAATAGAAGCCCTAGCCCTACAAACCAATTAGAACCCTAGCCCTATCAGCCAATCAGACCTCAAACCTTAAGCCCTAGGTCCAACGCAAACCCTAGCCCTAGGAACCAATCCAAACCGTAGTCCTATCAACCAATCAGAACTCAAACCCTAAGCCCTAGGTCCAATGGAAACCTCCGCCCTAGAGCACCGATGCAATAGTCAGTAAGAAATTTATATAAACAGAATGTGACCTTAAACACAAACCGGTGTGCTCCAGAAGTCAGAATCTCCATGGATATAGACAGACCCAAATCTAAGGGCACTAAAATACTGCTTTTCCCGCACTTAAAACAAATCACTTTTTCCTGCCAAAAATGAGTGCTAAATACACTTTCCAATCACAATTTAAACCACCAAACAGATTAAGCAGTCTCTTAAATACACTCTGGTTAGGCTTAGGGTTATATTTTGCCTTTTTAGCTTGTACAATAGCGCGGATGGGAGGTTGCCTTCTAGAGGCCTTAGGAGAGAAATGTAAACGGTCACAGATAGAAGAATTTAAAAGCTTAACAAGTATAAAGTGCACAGAAATCAAGAGATAAATTTAAACAGTCACAGGTAGAGGAAGAGAGCAGTTGTAAGGGCAAAAATTGCAAAGAAACCAAGGAGCTGATTACGAGTCTGGAAGACTTTGACCGCCAGATTCGCTGTTGCGGTCCTGCGACCACCTATTCCAAGGCAGCCATCTGGACCGCCACTGCTTTGCCCGCTGTGCCAGGGTACCACCATTCCCTGGCAGTGGCGCAGCAGACAGGGGTATCCAATATGCAAGGCGGGGCGGCCACAGTCCGCCGAGCATATTTCGAGTTTTCCTACCACCAGCCTGAAAAGGCTGGCAGTGGCGAAACAAAGTGGGCCCAAGAGGGCCCCCATACCCCTGCCACACTGGGGAGGAATTCAGAGGGGCACAACATGTGCACCCCTGTTTGCATGCACCCCACATTCCGCATGGCATGGACTTCACAGTCCATGACGTTCTGGAACGTCTTTTGCGTTCACATTGCAGTGCCCGTTTTCAGGGCACTGCTGTGGGAATAGCAAACGAAAAGACCGCCAGACATAAGTTGTACTTGTATTATGGTGGGTGGACCATGCACAGCTTTGGTAGTGCTGTGCTGGTGCAAAGCCGGCGCAGCACCTCCTAATCCGCAATCAGGTTCCAAGAGATAAATTTAAACAGTCAAGGGTAGAGGAAGAGAGCAGTTTTAAAGTTTTAAAATACACAGCACCAAGTCTGTGTTCTCACCACCTTCCTTTGTCTTGGCTCACTGAGCTGTTAGGGATCAGAGAAGCTGGGGCTACAAAATGGGGGTGGCTGTCTTGGGGTTCTCTCCACAATCTGAAAGGCCTGTGCAGGTGTGAGGGAAAGGGCCAAGGATGGTTATGTGCTTGAGGGCCAATCACTAAAGCACACACTGGTATGTGGGGGGCAAGGAGATGCCCCTGAAGTTAGAATCTCCTTAGATACAGACAGGTTCAATCCACACAAAATAAATAAGTATAGCACAATATACATAATCGTCCTTTACCCCTATTAACCCAGTAGCCCACAGCTAAAACATAACAAAAATATGTGATTATTACGCAATTTACATAATTAATAATCGATTAAATAATGAATATTAAAACAATAATGAATTGTTAATTAACTATTACTTAGATAACTTCCCACCTTATACCCCTACAGACCTAGCAGCTGGAACAATTACTAAAATAAATCAGTGTCAGATAATTTACATAATTATTAGCAATCACATAATCAATTAAAATGTATTAATTAATTGTTAGGTTTTGCTTGATTAACTTCCTACCATAATCTCCTATAAAGGCAACAACCCACTACAACACTATAAGTTACTATTAAAAATTAAAATTAAAATTCGAAATCACTTAAAATTACAAACTTTATTAAAAAAATGTAATGTAATGTAATGTAATGAGGTGCTTATATAGCGCTCTATCACCCGACGGGTATCCTGGCGCTTAAATAGGAGAGTCCCCACCAGAAGTTAAAAGGGGCAGCCGAGGTGTGAAACAGGAAGGGAGGAAGAGAGAGATAATATCAGAAGGAAAAATTACTCCAGCCTAGGGAATAAAAACGTTTTCTACTTTTTCCTGAAATCCATAAGACTTTGGACCTGAAGTAGATCCAAAGGGAGAGTGTTCCATAGCCGAGAAGCAACGGCAGAGAAGGATCTGCCACCTGTTCTGGACCGCCTGCACCTGACTACATTAATCAGAAATGCAGACGCAGAACAAAGGTTTCTAGTTGGAGAATACCAGCTGAATTTTCTTTGCAGGTCTTAGGGCCCATTCCACGAGCTGCCCTAAAGACAGTGCATAGAGCTTTGAATTGAAATCGCTGGTGGATCGGCAGCCAATGCAAATCTCGCATGGCTAATGTGGTGGAGGTCCCTCGCTGCCTATTTAAAGCGAGTTTCGCTGCAATGGCCTGTATTCTGTACAGCTTCCCGATAAGGGTGTTAGGCGCACCCAAATATAGAGAATTGCAGTAATCAAGTCTGCTGAGAATTACGCATCTCACAACCTGTGTTCTAGCAGAGTTAGGCAAAAAAGGGAGGATCTTTCTCAGCACTCGGATTAGCGAGAAGCAAGTGCCAACCGTTTTGTTACCTGAGAATTCAGTTGGAGGTCCTGATCCACCATCACCCCCAGATTGCGTACTGTGCTAGAAGGGGTAATAGGTGCGCCTGTAGGGGACAGCTGAAAGATGGGTAAAACAGGCTGATCAAATCTTCTGGAAGAACACAGGACCACTTCCGTTTTAGAGCTGTTAAATTGTAACCAGTTCTTCTTAAGCACTTCGTGGTGCTAGTCATACACTCGTGAAATCTTTCCAAGGAAATGGAATCATTCCCTTCCAAGGAAAACACGAGCTGGGTATCATTCGCGTAATTCACCACCTCCACTCCAAAAGATCTAATAAGCGGAATGAGAGGCTGCAAATAGATGTGAAAGAGCACAGGACTAATCCCTGAGCCCTGTGGGACCCCCTGTCGTAAGGAAGACTTGTTAGCGGAGAACGGCTGAAGGCACACTGTCTGTGTCCTGTCTGCTAGATAAGAACAAAGCCAGTCAAGGGCGCGACTGGTCACAACAGTATACCATGGTTTACAGTGTCAAAATCTGCTGACATGGTCCAACAGCACCAAGATCACTGACTGGACACTGTCCGCCCGCATCCTCATATCATCAAGCACGGTAACAAGTGCTGTTTCCGTACCGTGCTTGGGCCGAAAGCCAAATTGCATCCCGTCAAGGAGCGAATACTCCTCAAGATACTGGGATAGAGACTTACTGACGATGCGTTCCAGAATTTTATCAGGATATGGCAATAAAGAAATTGGCCGATAGTCGGCCACACACCCGGGGTCAAGCGTGTTTTTTTTTTAGAAGAGGGGTCACAACTGCTTCCTTCCAGTTTTTAGGGATCCTCCCCGTACTCAAAGATAGACCACAGATCTGTTGTAAATAGGGAAAGAGCTCGGCCCGTATTCCTTCCAGATTCTGTGGGGAAGGGGGTCCAGGGGGGACCCAGAGGAGACACCCCTGGCTAAGGTATCAAATGTTTCCTCGTCCGGAATGCGAAAGCAATCCAGAGTATGCTGGCAGTGTTTTAAAATGGTAGGGTTGCTGGGCTTAGAGTCTGGTGATGGCAGAGAACACTGCTCAGCATTGGACAACTGAGGATCAGGTTCTTCCACCGCTGTTGGTGGATCAAAATCCCTAACTATCTTGTCGATTTTATCCTCCAGATAGGAAGCTAACTAATCGCATAAAGCTTGAGTAGCAGGAATTTTGTTATTAGCACAGTCAGGTTTAGACAGACTCTTTACTAAGCTGAATATAGCTTTGGTGCTATTAGCTGCTAGAAGAATGGTATTAGCAAAATACTCGGCTTTAGTTTTCGCTATAGTGTTTTTGTACAGGTTAAGTTGATTCTTAAAAGCTTTTTTATCTGAATCACTATATCCTTTTCTCCAGGCTTTTTCGGCCACTTTACAACCCATCCTGAGTGCTCGCAATTCCTCGTTAAACCAGGGGGCTGAGGGTTTCTCTCTCTTTTTTAGCTTCTTTGCAAGAATATGCTTATCAAGCCTGTCTCGGATCTGCACACAGTGGAATTGGTAATTCCAGTCCACCGACCTACTGGGGTCCAGGCTGTCTAAGTCATTCCAATGCGAGGAATTTTTAAGCTTACTCAATTTGGCCCATTCTCTGCCCAGCCAATATTGTTTCTGATGATAGATTTTACAACACACATTAGGCAGAGTAAGCCTAAAATTGACCAGACTATGATCAGTCCAGCACAGTGGTAGAACATCTGATATAAAAACAATTGATAACAATCATACAAGCAATAGTAACACATAAAATGATATAGAAACTAAAACAAATTAAAATAATCAAAAAATCTATTTTCTACAACTGTATTATTGAGAACAATATTAAAAACAACGATATTCTAAAAAACAATATTACTTACCTTAAAAAATGATATTTTTGACAACAATATTTTTCATCACAATATTTTTTCATGCTATGTCATGATATTTTCTTACCAATATTTGTATCTCCTGCTATTTACAACTTGATATTTTGTCCAAACACCGGTCCTCTTCAGTGTTGGTGTCCTCCAGGCTCAAAACTCTTCCTGATAAATCTGAGTTAGAACACTCCTTTTTGGCTTTTAGAACGAGTTGAACACTCTCTTTCCCCCAAGCAGCAGTGAGATTACTATCTATACTCATCTGCCTAGTTACACTTTATTGCAAGTTGCATTCTTTATACAAAATTAAGTTAAGCAAGCATTGCCAAAGTTAATAGTGCTGAGCTTGGTAAACTGATGTCATGATTAAATTGTTTTTTTATTTTTACTGCAGTCATATGCTACAAAAATGAAAACAGGAAAAAAAACATACAGCTACCTAAACGTGGCCATTGCATACAATCTTAATAGAACAATAGTGGTTCTTGGCGACTACGGATGTTTAGAACAAGTATTGAAACCTTTAGTTTTAATGCATGCCACAGGCAAAAATGCTTTATTTATTAAAACAAAGAAAAGATACCATAGGTTTTGAATTACTGCGACCGGAAGATTGTAAGTATGACAAAATGAAAAAACGAATATTCAAAATTAAAAAAACACGTTAGCAAAGCAAAACAATGTCCCAGCAGTCATGGCTCTGAAGTGCACTTCTTTTTCAGTGGGCCTGCAGAGGTGATCAGACGAAATGCTGCCACTGTCAGAAGGCAGCCAATAGCTGAGGTGAGCTGACCCATCGTCTCATGCTGTATGCTGCGATGGGAGGAAGCAAAAGGTGAGTGACAGTTGAACAGACTAATAGATGCAGAGGGCTGACCCAATGCGTCTCTATGTATCTACATATGCATGTGTTTTTTTAATTGTTTTAATGCTACCAGGCTGGTGAGAAAGTTAAGGTGGACTCTAGGCTACACCTAAAAACACTGAAATGCATTTTCAACACGAGTACTTCAATTCCAAACGCAATACTGCCCCTAACTGCCATGGAACCCCATGGTACCTTGTGACCTCCAGACACAAAGAACGGAAATGAAATATTGCTATTTTCACTGCACTTCCTTTTAAAGTAGGTTGCATGCCTCTCTGCCTAAAAAAGTGCAGATATTATCAGCTACATCTGCTTTATATGTTTTTGCGACACCAGATAAAATAAATCATCCCTCTACTTCAAAATAAATTAGTATCTAATTTAATGTTCACAGACATTGGATAGATGAGGAGTAGCTAACAATGGCAGTAAATATCGCCCAGCAAAAGCAATTTCTGGTGGACGCATAACTTTACAAGGATGCGCGAGGTCATTTCCTGTTAGTCATCTCTTTTTAACAAAACATCACTTATCTAACTTAAACATAAAAATAACTGGTTCACGTTTGCTTGCAGCAAAACAGTCATTATGTAAAAAACACAAATCAGCCAGTATTGAGAAATGCTGTCAGTGCCGCAGTGTAGGGTTGTCACTACTGATATAGAACCTGAACTATCCGGTTTTACCCTTTGAAAAACCCCCATGAGTTATGCATGATCCTCCTTCCGGAAGTAATTATGGATGAGATAAGCGGATGGGATGTGAGGATGTAAAGTTTTATTGTCATTCAAGCAACATAAGCCTCCATATGACAACATGAATAATGGAGAGCCATTTCCCATGTGCACGCATTCTTTTACCTTTGGTTGTCTGCTCCAGACAAAACGTAAAGGAATTCTGACGCCCATGGGTTAAGGTTGTTATGTGAAATGAATTGCATTTTACCAGGGGCCTGAGATAAAGTGAGGTCTGGGACTACAAAAGACATTCAGTGCCCCAGAGGTGGCTTCGATTTCTGTGGAGTATAGAACGAGCAGACATGAAGGGCAGCTCTGAAAATATTCCACTAACTGGCTGGTGTCCTTCTGAATGCTTCGGATTTCTTTTTTGTAATCTACTTAAACTCCACTTTCTACATAATCATTTCTTGGCATGTTTTATGATCCGAAGCATTGTAGTTTGACATCCTCTTTCTATTGTGCTATGGAAGTGCACATACAACATGTGCCCACTAGAGATGCTGTTCTCTATCTACAGATGGGCAGGACATCTAGAAAGTGAACTAAACCCACTGGGGCATATCATCAAGGGCATTATCGCCGCTTTGGCGGCACTTTTTGCTGCTGAAGCGGCAATAATTTTAACGCTCTATCAACAAGGCGGCGCTAACATGCAATAGCGCATGTTAGCTGCCGAATTCCCAACGCCTGGCATCTCAGCGATAAACATCGCTAATGAGATGCAAAGTAGGCGTGGCTGGGAAACCTACATGGGAAATTATGCCATATCAGCAAAGAGCCTTAGCAATAATAATCATCGTGTTAACTATGCCTTAACCCAGGAATTTAACGTCTCTTAAATTCCTGACTAAGGCATACCTAACATAGGAGGTGGATTATGGTGATACGACCACAGGGTCATATCACCAAGGCTGTCGCCGTTTTGAGTGCAACATCGCTGGTTTTCCAGCGATGTTGGCCCATTTCCCTGGATATCGCTGGAATATTATCGCCCTGGAGTAACGTGCTGTTAATAACGTGCTAAACGGGCTATAATTTCCAGCGATAGACGGCGATAAATATAAAAGCGCTAAGCGCGCTTTGCGATATTTATCGCCGTATGTTGCAGATATGCTCCACTGTTTCTTATCATAGCGCCCAAAGACTTGTTCATATGAATTTGAAGCAGCTCCTGGCAATGGTTACAGCCTTCAGTGAATCACATTCGACTGTAGGTTCATGGATGAGAAGAAGGTCGAATTTGATGGATCAAGGGGTACAAACCCTGAGTTTCCATTTAAAAAAAAAAAATCAAATCGATAGAAAGAGAACAGCTCAGAATCATCTACTCCCATTTCAACATCATTCACACACATGTGGGGATCTGAAAACGACTGGGTGGTTTGTTCCTAATTTGCATCTTGCATTTAAAAACAGGTTGATTCTGATCCAGGTCCCTTTCCTTCTCCAAGCACTTGCAGTCATAAGTTGTGTGTTATCTTCCAGCACTTGGCAGCCGCCCACACGCAATACTCAAAAGTCACTCGCTCTGAGTTCATTCCAGGGAAGGAAAGGCTGGCAGTGGTGCCATATTGTGTCCGCCCTTGTTGAATTGCTTTGCATTTGTGGGGGGGCACACGACTCATGGACATCCAAATGCAAACTACAATTCCCATGGATCTGTTCACACTGCTTGGAAATGACAGTGGCCATTCTGAAGTTATCAGGCATAAGTGTCCTCGTGATTCTCAGCGTCCTTGGTATGCAATCATGTAGCTCCAGCCAGGACCATGCGAGCAGAACTTGTAAAAAATGTAGAGACTCTCTGTTTTCCTTTTGAAAGCGTATTTGGAAGTGGAAGCTGAATACATAGAATTAGTCTAAGTAATGAAGTCATATTAGGAAACAAACTTTAATAGGTTGAAATACTGATTCTGAGTTTACCTTGTAGAAGCATTGAACTTAGGGCCAGATTCTTACTGGTCACAAACCCTACAATTCGCTGAGACCAATAAAAAGCTTTTTACAAAGTATGAAACCTATTTACTGATTTGGAAAATATTTTCTGAATCACTAAATTGGTTTAGAAATGATTACCAATTTGCAATTAAGAAGGGGTGCGCCTTCCAAACTGCAAATCCGTAAGCGATGTATCAATGGTTAACAACCAGAATTATGGTTAAACCATTGTCAAGTTGTAGACTCTTGTGTGGAGGTGATAACTGATTTGAAAAGTGGAGAAGGTTTCTTTTGGATCTCTTCTCTTTTGTCAATCATGGTGACAGATGCTAGTAGAGAAGGCGGTGGAATGAGGCACCAATCCTTGCTCTCAGTGATTTTTTTCAAAATGGAAAAGGCTTTTTTAAATCAGCCCCTTTCCTTTAAAAATTCAGTCTGCTTTAAAAAAAGATTTTGAAAAACTTTCACAGGGATGGTGTTCTGCTGTCCTTGCAGGCCGCCACCCCTGTAAAGGTAGCCAATCAGAGGGAGTCACAATTTTTTGATCTGCCTGATTAATATGAATTGGACAGTTGTCTCCGCGACCCCCTCCGATTCCCTATTTTGCTAACCGACGCCTACCTAGGCCCACTTGGGCTATACTCGATACAGCCGGCCTTCAAGCGAGCCCAGACTCACATTAGTCTGTCCCATGCATGCCTTCACTTAGCTGCACTGACTTTGCCCTTTTCTGTTTTTTTAATGCCAGCCCAGCAGGCAGCTATTACAATTCACTCATTAATTGCTTACTTCTCACAGGGACATGACCTCCCGCAGCCGTCTCCCACTGGGGCAGTATTTTGTAACATCACAACTTTAAAGTCACTTTATGGATGCTAACCAGGCTTCTCGTGATATTTGCCCAGCAGGGCTATTGCTATATTCAAACAATGTATGTTTTACACTGAGAATTAGTACCCAGCATTAACTGAAAATCCGTGGCAGTGATGTAAACCTTCCCTCTGTCCCTATTATAGCGCCTGGGTTGCACCAAGCCTTTGCTGCTCCAGTGTAGTATTGTGAGTGTGGGCATTAACACTGCATACAATGTTCGAGCGATTAGTTTATTTTAATAATAGTTATTCATTACTGTATTTGGAGCATTTTACCTGCTTGATACTGTGGAGTAACATATATGTACACATTTTCTTTTGCTTTGTCTTACATCAGTTTTGTGAGATAAGGAAACGCACTATTTAATGGGGTATTTACACTATCTTGTTACTCATATTCAATGATTGGGGCTGGTATTTGTAAAACCTGGCATGCATTATAGTGTTTGGGGTGTCTTTAAAGAATGTACAACATATACTTTTTATGCTTCCTTTTGTACATTATAAGATGGTGGCTTAGTTTTATAGACCACTGACATACCTACTAGTCCTCTTTTGATGTTTATGTTCACTTAGAATATATGTGGTATGGGTAGCACAGCCACCCCGTGCATGAAAACAAGGCTGTAGTGCGAAAACACATAGCAGGGGCTGGTTGGATTTCTTCCAATAGAGCAATTTAAACTACTTTGAGTGCATGTGCATTCTCTTGGCTGGAGACTGTTGGATTTATAGAGCCAGGGGCCACACCCAACACCACACGCCACTCCCACAGAGGTAGCTCGGCATCTGTAGCATCACAAAAGGCTTCCCCTTTGAAAAAGGTCTGTGTAGACCGAAATGCATTAGGGACTAAGACATGAGATCTTAAACTCATCACTATCTGAAGGCTGTGTGCCTTTAGACTGCAAGGCCGCTCAAGTAATTCCCATTAAGAAGAAAGATCAAGTGTCCACGGAAGTGCTCTCCAACTACCGTCCCATTTCGCTTCTTCCTTTAATGGGTAAAATGGCAGAGAGCCATGTCAACACGCAGTTACCGGAACACTTGGAGATTAATGGAATTCTTGACCCTTCACAGTACGGATTTAGATCTAACCATTCAACAGAGACAACACTAATTGGGGTTACGGACTATATTAAAATGGCCTTAGATGAAAATAAAGGAGTGATGCTGGTCCGACTGGACTTAACTGCAGCCTTTGACACGGTCTCTCATCAGAAACTGATACTCCGATTGAGAGAGACCGGTCTACAGGAGCTGGCTCTTCAATGGCTTGTTAGTTTTTTGGACCAGCGTATGCAAACTGTCAATCGGGGCTCACTCCGCTCACGTACTGTGAAGCTTAGTAAGGGGGTGCCCCAGGGTTCTTGTTTGAGCCCAACTTTATTTAATATCTATGTGCCCCTCCTTGCTAAAGTCATCCGAAAGATTGGCTTCATGCCATTTTCTTATGCAGATGATACTCAATTACTCCTATCCTTTGATAAGGATAGGGAGTCAGTTGATCAGCGTTTTACTGAAGGCATGTCTGCCATAGCAGAATGGATGACGGATCATTTCCTGCAGTTGAAGCGACCAAAACCGAGATCCTGTTGTTTGGTCCTGCACTCACCTCCTGGTCGCCTGCATGGTGGCCGACGATGTTAGGCCCTGCCCCCTCTCCTACTTTGGTGGCAAAAAATCTAGGAGTCCAGTTGGATTCACGGCTATCAATGAAAGATCAAGTTATGACCACCGTTGGGACCTGTTATCGCACCCTGAGCCTTCTGCGCAGAATGTTCATCTGGCTGCCTTTAACAGTACGCAGAACCCTAGTTCAGGCTCTAATAATTGGTCGCCTTGACTATTGTAATGCCTTATTGGCATCTGCGAATAAGCCCCTTTTTAGCAGATTACAGGTTGTTCAAAATGTGGCCACACGCTTAGTCCTTAATAAACCACCTAGCACCACTTCCGGGCAACTTCTGAAGTCTCTTCGTTGGCTTCCTATTCGCCAGAGAATAAAGTTTAAGCTCTGCTGCTTTGCTCATAGAGCTGTTTTTGGCAAATGTCCGAATTATATGGCAGATAAGTTTGAATTGTATCGCCCGAACCGGTGTCTTAGGTCAGAAAGCAAAGGGTTGCTGGTGGTCCCACGTTTTAAGAGAATTCGAACTGGAGGTAAATCAGTTACTGGCCTCTAAACACTGGCACTCTCTGCCAGAGGAGCTTCGAAAATGCTCTAGCTTCACGCGCTTCAGAAAAATATCTGACATCATCAGCAGAGGATTGCGGTCGCGTGAGTTATAGTTGCCTGCACTAACTATAACGGGGGAATTTCAATGGTTTTTCACGAGTGAATTGTCCAGCTAACTATATCATGTGTGAAACCTATGGTTTTTTAAGTGAATTTGCAAGGTTTTTTAAATGCCAATTCCTAACTATAACGTGTGTGAAACCTATGGTTTTTTCAGTGAATTTGTACGGTTTTTTAAATGCTAAGTTATGTATTTTTTTTTTTTTTAAAGTTTTTTCACCGTGCGCGGTCGCCAGTAGAAAGTTATAGTTAGGACCGAGTTCCCATAGGAAATCTGAAAATTCTATTTTGAATAACTTTTGCGCCGGTTGACTTATCTTCGTGAAATTTTCAAAACTAATGGGGCGCTCCGCTCAGCTCCTACCCTGAAAGTCTCGGGGTGATTCGTCAAGCGGGGGCTGAGAAAAAAGGGGGGTCCCAAAACGCATTTTCCCCATGCATTTTCCCATAGGACCTTTAGTCGAAGGTACAGCCCGAACGGCTGAACAGAATTACTTGAAATTTGGCAAAGAGGTAGTCCTCAGGTCAGGCATGTGCCTTTTGCTTAAATGGTGTAAATCCGTTCAGTAGTTCCTGAGAAAATCAAAAGTAAAATCACATATATATCTGGGCGGAGCCTAACCACACATCTCATCGTGAGATCTGATTGGCTGTCAGCACTTCATCCAAGAAGTGTTGGCAGCCATCTTGGGACCAATATACATGAAAGCACCTCATTAAAAAGCATTGCAGTTAATAGAAGGTTTTAAGACTTTAGTTACATTATAAATCATTTGTTGATGGTACCATACTCATTTTAGGAATTGTGGTGTGTTCTAAGGTGATTTTACCATGTGAAAAAGCCTTCTGCTGTGATATCATGAATCATGTTTGAGAGAAATCTATTTTCTCATGCTTTTCCCACAGAGGTTTGGAAGGTGATCTATAAGCTAACTGAAAGCATATTTTCTGTAAATTCACATTATCTTTCTCAGTCATATGAGAATGAAGTCTGACATTCTCAGTAAAACATGTACATCCAACAAGGGCAGAGACTGTCAGTTGATTCCTTTGTGTTCTACTGCAGCTTCCCAGAGTGTTCTAAAGAACAACTAGAGCGCTAACAGTCCTACTTATGACAAACATATGGCACACCTGAAGCCATCTTGGTTGGAATAAAGTGGTAATTCATAAAACATTTAATTTAAAAAGGAACAAAATGAGGGGGTTCATTTTGCCATAGAAAGTATGATTAGTGCTGCAGAAAGAAAAATTAGGGCACATTTTGAGTGACTTCTCAAATCCTCTTCTATTTCATTAAAAAATTCTGACATGCAGACTGAAACATGCACTTTGAATACCAGCAGCAGACTTCCCTGGTGAGCAGTAGCTTTACTACAGTGATCTAATAAGCAACTAGAGTGCTAACATTCTGAATTTATGGCAAATTTGTGACACATCTGAATGCCTTCTTGATGGAATCAAAGTAAAAAACTGAAAGTATTTCCTACTGAGGAGACTGTATTAAATGAGGAAATTAGGAAACATCATAACAAATAAGTCTTCCAAAATGGGCACCAGAGACAAAAGAGCCCAAATGTAGCCCAAATATCACCCAGATGTAGCCCAAGTATAGCCCAATGACAGAATGCCCAAGAGTGTTCTAACGGAAAACTAGATCGCTAACAGTCTTAATTATGACAAAAGTATGGCACACCTGAAGGCATCTTGAATGGAATAAAGTGGTAACACTTAAAACTTTTAATTTACAAAGGAACACAATGAGGGGATTCATTTTGCCATAGAAATTATGATTAGTGCTGCAGAAAGAAAAATTAGGGCACATTTTGACTTCTCAAATCCTCTTCTAAGTCATAAAAAAATTGTGACATGCAGACTGAAACATGCACTTTGAATACCAGCAGCAGACTTCCCTGGTGAGCAGTAGCTTTACTACAGTGATCTAATGAGCAACTAGAGTGCTAACATTCAGAATGTATGGCAAATGTGCGACCCATCTGAATGCCTTCTTGATGGAACCAAAATAAAAAACTGAAAGTATTCCCACTGAGGAGACTGCAGTAAATGAGGAAATTAGGAAACTTCATAACAAATAAATCTCCCAAGATGGCCACCAGAGACAAAAGAGCCCAAATCTAGCCCAAATATCACCCAGATGTAGCCCAAGTATAGCCTAATGACAGAATGTCCCAGAGTGTTCTTAAGAACAACTAGAGCGCTTACTGTCTTACTTATGACAAAAGTATGGCACACCTGATGCCATCTTGATTGGAATAAACTGGTAACAATTAAAACATTTAATTTAAAAAGGAACACAATGAGGGGGTTCATTTTGCCATACAAATTATGATTAGTGCTGAAGAAAGAAAAATTAGGACACATTTTGAGTGACTTCTCAAATCCTCTTCAATTTCATTAAAAAAATTCTGATATTCAGACTGAAACATGCACTTTTAATACCAGCAGCAGACTTCCGTGGTGAGCAGTAGCTTTACTACAGTGATCTAATGAGCAACTAGAGTGCTAACATTCAGAATTTATGGCAAATGTGTGACATATCTGAATACCTGAAAGCATTTCCTACTGAGGAGACTGCAGTAAATGAGGAAATTAGGAAACTTCATAACAAATAAATCTCCCAAGAAGGCCACCAGACACAAAAGAGCCTACATGCAGCACAAATATCACCCACATGTAGCCCACATGTAGCCCAATGACAGAAGTGTGTATTTGCAGTTTTATATAGCGCAGACTTGTCAGGTATTGGAATGCTTTACATGAGCATCGGTTACATCACACAAGATCAAATTCATTTTGGTTGTAGACATGGGGAAATTAAGTGATTTGACCACAATCACAGAATGTTGAGCTGAAGCAGAAACTCCAACCTGGTTCCCCAGTTGCAAAGTCTGCAGCTCTGGAAGTAACACCACATCCTCTTGCCAAGGTGCAACATTTAATCAAGTGGTCAACTGGATAAAAAAACATAAAGATTACAAATAATTTAAAAGTTCTTTGTCGCTATTTGAAAACTCAGAAAATATGTCCTTATTTTAGTTTTTTAGAGCACTAACCATAATTTTGATGCAAATAAGACCCTCTCATATATGTAATTTCTAAAGGAAATACTCTAGGTATTACAGTTTTGATTACATCAAGATGATGTCAGGCGTTCCACACTTTTGTAATAAATATAGAATATTAGCAATCTAGTTGTTCATTGGGATACTGTTGAGAGGCAGAGGCCAGGGGCACGGACTCTGAAAATTGAAGGCAGGTAGGAGAGTGCAGAGGCAACAATTTGACCACACTGGGCAGGCAGGAAGGGCAGTGGCAGCACAACAGTCTATGGAGGGCAGTGGAAAGGGGGCAGGGGCAACAAACCAACAATACAGGACTGGCAAGAGAGGCTGTGGCAATATAATAGACCATTGTGGGCAGAAGGAAGAGGCAGTGGTAGTACAACCATACATGCCAACAGACCTGTTTCAGCCAGGAAACGTCCAATGTTTTTAAGCTCAAATGAGCTTTATTTGATCTGTCTCCTGTCTACAATCTCCTCTTTTTCAATGTAACTCAAAGGGGAAAATCAATACCCCAGTTTTTTTTCAAAATCTCCCTCTTACCAAGTTCAAAATGTTCGCAAGTATGGTACATTGAATCATGGTAGGCAGGAGGAATTGGGGTAGGGACATGGACTCGGATAACAGAGGACAGGAGGGACATGGAGAGGTGCACCAAACTGACCCTACAGGGCAGGCATCAGGGTTTGCAGCAGCACAATACACCACACAGCGCATGCGGGACGGGAGTGCAGCACAACAATCCATAGAAAGCAATAGGGAGGGGACAGGACCATGCACATGGACAACAGAGAACAGATGGGAAAGAGGCAATGGTAGCTAGCTGACCATAATGGACAGACAGGAGAGAAAGCTGCAGCATAACAGACCATAAAGGGCAGGAGGGACAAATCAGGGGCATTACAATGGAACAGACAAGCCAGGAGGGAGGGAATAGGGGGTCTGCACATGTAAACAGAGGGCTGGGGGCAAGGTGGCAGGGCAGGAGCAGCAAGATGACCATGGAGGTCAGGCAGGATGGGTACTAGAAACAAGACACACCATGGAGAGCAACAATGAGACTATGGTGGCATACACACAGACCATGGAGGGAAGGTGGGAAGGGGTCAGGGGCAGCTAGCTGACCACACAGGGAAGGTGGGAGGGGCCATGGCAGCACAGAAGACCATGCATGGCAAGCGGGAGGGTTAGTGGCAGCACAATGGCTATGATGGGCAAGAAGGAGGGTGCAGGGGCATGCACAAAGGACCATGGAGGATAGAAGGGAGGGTCAGGACCTGGGCACAGACAAGAGAGTTCAGGGGAAGGGGCCTCACAACAGACCGCGCGGGGCAGGCAGGAGGAGCAGTTGCAGCACAACAGATCAGGGAGGGCAGAAGGGTGTGGCAGTAAAATGGACCATGGAGGACAGGAGGAAGGGGATAGGGGCATGGCATGTGGACAGGCAGGGTGGAGGTGGCAGGGACAGGTTACAGTCATCTGACAATGCTAGGCAGGTGGGAGAGGAGTGGCAGCTCACCAGAACACTCAGAGTAGATAGGAGTGGCAGGTCCATGGAACATAGTGGGCAAAAAGGATGGAGCAGGGGCATGCACAAAGACATCGGAGGGCAGGGGGAAGGAGAATAGGGGCAGCAAGCTAAGCACAGAGGCTAAGCAGGAGGTCAATGATGGGCCATAGAATTGGGCAATGGACGGCAGGAGGAGTGGACTGGTACATCATGCTAAATGGAGGGCAGTGGCAGCACATCAGACCATGCATGGCAGGAGGGAGGAGGCTAGTCCATGGATTCAGACAACTGAGGATAGGGAGGAGGTGGATGGGACAGCAAGCTAACTGTTCAGAGAAGGTGGGTATTAGGAACTTTATTGTTTTTAAAATGTGTGTCTGTGCGAACTACTTAAAATATGAACAAGTATGCTGCATAATCTCACTTTTATTCAGGAAGAAGAGGACGTTTGTGACTGTGACTCCGGGCTCACTTGGCAGAAACACCCCCTGACCCTCCACCCCCATCGCAAAATGTAATGCCCGTGAAAAGGGTAGGTGGACGCAGTGTTATATAGAACATAGTCCTGAGAGCACGATTGAAAATGAAAACTAGATGTAGTATATGGTATAAGCTATGCACCAAAAAGTGTGATATAAGATGAACCGGGGCGTGAAATATAATATGCAATACATTGTGCGCAATGACAGATTCATTGGAGAGCGCGAGATAGCACAGGCACTAGCGCGTGCTATGCGATATGCGCCTTGGAGTGTAATATGCACAGGGCAGTGTTGTGTAACATAACTAGTCTCTAAAGTTGTAATATAAAATATGTGCTGGGGAGTGTAATGTTGCATATGCACTGTGACAAAGATATGGATCCCAGATTGTAATATGTATGGCATAGCGCTGTGCGTTATAACATACACATCGAGGAAGGCACGTTAGATGGGGCAATATAACCCGTGCGAAGGCAAGTGTGGCATTACATATTCACGGGGTGGTGTTACAGTGCACATGGGCTAGAGAGTGTCATAGCATACGCACTAGCTGGTGGAATACAACACAGAGGTTTGAGGCAATCGGCGGGCACTGGTGGGTGTTACACAGCATGGGGCTCAGCCAAGAGTACGCTGTGACTCTCAAGTGAGGTTCGTCTCCTTTCCAGAGAGTAAAATAAAAAGTATTACACATCCAGCTGTGGATGTGTTTTTTATTAACCGTGAGGGGGGTTTCTTGCATAGTTTGGTCGAATTTTTGTCGAATCCCCTTTGAATGGCTTGGTGTGCGTGTATATTAAATGTGCCCGTTAATAGCTACCCATGTTTGTGTAAATAAACGACAAGGGTGTCTACTTGGAGAGTACCCACCGGCGGGGGCGCCGGGATTAGGCACGGTAGGGCGTCAGACACGTCAGAGTTTCACTAGCGGTGTAAATACATTCCATGTGGATTCATTCTATGCATAGTAATATTAATGAATATCACGCAAATCGTCATGGTGATAGGTACATACGGTTTGTCCAGCATGTCCTAGGTGTTTCTATAAATATATATATTTTTAAAATAATAAAAAAACAAAGGCCGGCCCCGTGGGATGGGGTCCCCGGAGCCATAAGTGGCCTGAGGAGGGGGGAAACGCAGCCCCCTCCTAAAGAATTTAAATTAAAAAAAGGCCATGACCCGGGGGTTGGGGTCCCCGGGGCCGATTAAGGCCTTGGGAGGGCCAAATTTATTTTTTTCAACAAAAGGAAATTAGGGTGCAGGCCCTGGGGGATGGGGTCCCCAGGGCCAGTAAATTAGAAAAAGAAGGGGGGCCACACAGCCCTCCTTCCTAAAAAAATAAAATAAATAAAAGACCGGCATCGCGCTGGAGGCCACGCCCCCTCCTTGCAGCACTCTGCAAATGCACCCCCTGGCCAGTTGTAAGTTGGGGAATTAATTCCCCTTCAATACTGAGGGTCCCTGAGGGCCAACTAGCCCAACAGGTATCTCCAGTGTGCGCCAGGGAGCTGCGTTGCAGACAGGTGTTCTGAGGCCACGCCCCTTTTTACACCTCTATGCAACGCAGCTCTGTGGCGCTTACTGGAGGTACCTAGTGGGCTAGTTTGACCCTAGGGACCCTTAGGATTCAAGGGGACTTAATCTCTCAACTTAGAACGGCCACAGGGCGCGTTTACACAGTGGTGAAGGGAGGGGACGGGGCCTGAGGTGACGTGTGCAAACACGCCCTGTGGCGCGTTTTAAGTTGGGGAAATAATTCCCTTTCAACCCTAAGGGACCCTGGGGGGCAACTAGCCCACCAGGTGCTTCCAGTAAGTGCCACTGCTCTGCGTTGCAGAGAGGTGGTGCAGGCCGTGCCCCTTTTTACACCTCTCTGCAATGGCGCTTACTGGACGTACCTAGTGGGCTATTTTGCCCCTGGGGGTCCTCAGGATTCAAGGGGGCTTAATCTCCCAGCTTAAAAAACGGCCACAGGGCGTGTTTACACAGTGGTGAAGGGAGGGGACGGGGCCTGAGTTAACGTGTGCAAACAAGCCCTGTGGCGCGTTTTAAGTTGGGGAAATAATTCCCCTTCAATCCTGAGGGACCCTGGGGGCCAACTAGCCCACCAGGGGCTTCCAGTAAGCACCACTCCGCTGCGTTGCAGAGAGGTGATCTAGGCCGTGCCCCTTTTTGCATCTCTCTGCAACGCAGCTCTGTGGCGCTTACTGGAGGTACCTAGTGGTCTAGTTGGACCCTAGGGACCCTCATGATTCAAGGGGACTTAATCTCCCAACTTAAAACGGCCACAGGGCGTGTTTACACAGTGGCGAAGTGAGGGGACGGGGCCTGAGGTGACGTGTGCAAACACACCCTGTGGCGCGTTTTAAGAGGTAGTTTTAATCCCCTGCCCTATTATATACTAGGGGCTTACAGAGGAGGTCATGCTGATCACAGGGGGACCCCAACGCATAGTGTTCCCTAGTGTATGTAGGTGTTTTCACTGTATTCTGAGTGTCTTTTAACATAGCACTGGCTCTAGGACTGGTTAGTCAGACTCAGTTACCACCAGTATCCGTCTGAAAAAGTTGAGGGTACAGGATGATTTTGCAACAAGGCTTCTTTCTGCTCTTCTGTTTGTTCTTTCTGCACGTTATCCTTCTTCCTGCACTTTTCTTCGTCTTTGAGGACTTCTGTTGCTTCTTTCTGCATTTCTTTTTTTTCTTTCTGTGCGTTTTTTCTTCTTTCTTCACATGTCCTATCTCTGTGGGCATAGTTAGAAATAAGCATTTAAAAAACCTTTGAAATTCACTGAAAAAAATAGGTTTCAGGCACGTTATAGTTAGGAATTAGCATTTAAAAAACCTTAGAAATTCACTGAAAAAACCATATAGTTATAGTTATAGTTAGCTGGACTTTTCACTCGTACAAAACCATTGAAATTCCCCCGTTATAGTTAGTTCAGCTAACTATAACTTGCGCGCCCGCAATGCACTGCTGATGACGTCACATATTACATCACTCATGACATGGTCAGTGACATCACTCATGACATCACTGATGACATCTCAAATGACATCACTAATGACATCACTGATGACATCATCCTTGTGATAGAGTGGCAGACCTCCTCTTCCCCTAATATAACCTTTGATACACACATTCAAAAATAGAAACTACAATGTTCAAAACAATGGACATACCAATACCAGTTACAACAACCTATTCAGCAATTCTAAGATCCACATACACATCCACTCATTCACCAACAGTCCTACACAGTCACTCATACATGTACTCACTCATCATATGTACTCACACACCTATACATCCTGTTACACAATGCCACTCATCCATAGAGTTACTCACACACATAGTCACTCATGCTAATAAAGAATCAAACATCCATTTACTTGCATATACAGTTATACACACACCACCACACTTACTTCTACAGAAACTTACACATACTTAGTCTTTTAAACAATCACTTATAGAAACACATACTTATTCATACAGGAACTCGTTCAATCTCTCACTCTCACATATACTCACTTATATACACCAATAGTCACATATACTAGTTTAAAACATATGTAGTTACTCATAAAGACACTATTGAGACAGTCTATCACTCACTAACACACCCATGCACACACTCATCCACCCATACAGTCCTGCACACATGCTGTCTTCAACACATACAAACAGTGAGTCACTCATTCATGCACCTATGCACTACGTAATACCCCCCACCGAACCATACAAACACTCAGACACTCATACTGATACTCAAAAAACCAACTAATAACCTATATAGACACTTATGTAGCTACTCACCAACCCATGCAGCCATTTATACACAAAGTGAGAGACTGATACAGATATTTACACATTTAAACATTACTCACTAAGTGTTGGACAGGCCACACGAAGGGCTTGCTCCCTCCCCGCATGACAGGGCCCAAGCCCCGGCCCCCCAGACGCGACCCACGAAAATCACCCGCACCCCGTCTCCCGACGGAACTCCTGCCCTCGGACCTCCATGTATCACGGGCCCAAGCCACCACCGGCTCCCTCGGCCGGGTCAAGCCGCCATCTTGGGCCCTGCGCCACGAGGCCACGTGGCCTCCCCCCGACCCTAACCCTGGGCCTGGCCGGCCCCGACATCCCGGCACCACCATCCACCCAGGAGGTGAGCGGACCACTTGGCAGGTCAATGGGAGAACGAAGCGCCAAGGACTCTCCCCCGCCAGGTGACGATCGCCTCCAGCTGCCCCAGGCACCGGCTCCACCCCCCGCTGGGTGTCTGGACACCTTCATCCCGGACCCTCCGACCTCCAAGTGCGAGGGTCCGGACATCAAAGGGCACCTGCCCTATAACTGGGGCAGCTCCGGAGCAGGAAGGCAGTTGTATCCTGGAGTCGAGAGACACCGAGAGAACTCAGCCTTGACGGACTACTGGCGCTGCCGTAGCCCTATCTTGTGAACTATCGACCTGCCTGCTGGCGCTGCCGCGGCCTTCTGCAACATCCATCCTCGTCGGGACCTGCTGGCGCTGCCGCGGCCCGTTGTAACGACCATCTTCACCGGGACCTGCTGGCGCTGCCGCGGACCGTACATCGACCATCTTCACTGGGACCTGCTGGCGCTGCCGCGGACCGTGTATTGACCATCTTTCACTGGGACCTGCTGGCGCTGCCGCGGCCCGTACCAGCTAGACCACCAAGCTCGAGGATTGTGAGCTACCCACCATACCACCTCAACTACCAGACTGGTAACTAGACTATCCCGCTACCCCCTTTCCCCATCGTGAGAGACTTGAATCAAGGGGACCCCTGAGTCCAGACCTCCTTGTACCTTTTCATCGTACCTTAAGAAGTGCTTATAAAGAACGCTAACTCATCTCCTTGTGTGGTATCTGTCTGTGGGGGGGAAGTTATTTGTCTGTACGGTCGCTGGAGACGGCTCTCCCCGGAGACCTCTCCCCTTGTCCTCGGCCGACCCTCCCGGTCCGTCTAACACTAAGCCATGTATTCACTAAGATACACTTAATCAGTCAGTTATACAATCAATTTTTCAAAAACAAATCATCCATTTAGACACTTATATACCCATTTATTCTTCCATCGACCTTGAGATATACATATATAAAACATATGTAATTTTCAGAAAAACCCACATTCACCGGATGATGTCATCAGTGATGTCATTTGAGATGTCATCAGTGATGTCATGAGTGATGTCACTGACCATGTCATGAGTGATGTAATATGTGACGTCATCAGCAGTGCATTGCGGGCGCGCGAGTTATAGTTAGCTGAACTAACTATAACGGGGGAATTTCAATGGTTCTGTACGAGTGAAAAGTCTAGCTAACTATAACACCCCTGAAACCTATGGTTTTTTCAGTGAATATATATATATATATATATATATCCAAATCAAAGTTATCGCGTTACCTCTGCCAACAGATGGCGGCGGGCTTCGGCAAGGATGCGATCCTTCGAAATACCAAACACCAATCCTGTACTTCTCCTACAACAGATTGTGCCGAGCCCAGTATCCAAATTAAACGTGGTTTATTTTTCCAGTTTAGACAAACAAACGCCCAACACGTTTCGGAACAGCCGTTCCTTTATCATGGGTCAGCTCTGACCCGTGATAAAGGAACGGCTGTTCTGAAACACATCGGGCGTTTGTTTGTCTAAACTGGAAAAATAAACCACGTTTAAATTGGATACTGGGCTTGGCGCAATCTGTTGTAGGAGAAGTACAGGATTGGTGTTTGGTGTATATATATATATATATATATATATATATATAGATAGCCACATAAATTATGCAAAAGGGAAGCAGAGAACTCTGGGTAGTTTCCAAGTTAAGGTGGAGATCAGCTCCTTTATAGAGCACCCTACATCTACAGAAACACTCTAAAATCTGCTCACCTCAAATGTCTGTTTCTCTAGCAAAGTTTTTAAGCACAGGATTAGCACAGTGCCATCCACGCCGAGCAGTACAATGACAAAAGTCTTGTCCTACTCCAGATCCATTATTACAGCTTTGAATTGGTAAAATACCATCCAATCCAACCTGGAATGAATAAAAACAACCCCGGACACGTGTTTCATTATCATTATAGCTCTTCAGAGAAGTTTAACTTTGTCCAGACACAAGGGAGCACCCAATATAAGTCAAAACAATACCCTTTCAGTTTTAGAGTGGCACATATATTATGCAGAAAAGAAGCAGAGAACTTTGGGTAGTTTCTTTTTTGAGATAAAATTGGCAATGATGTTTGCATTTGTGGTTGTACTCTGCATTTTGGATTCTTGAGTTGGGATTGTTTGATGATTTAAAAGAGCATTCACAGATAGTCCAGTCACTCTGTTATTTGTTTTTTTTTTTAAAATACTATTTTTACATACTTGAAGAAGTTTGTCACCATGGCGGGTGAGATCTTAGCATCATTTCAGAGGAGAACAGGTATTCACCTCACAGCTACAACCAGGTATTAAAAGCTCTCATACTAATGAGTAACCACCTAAAGCATGGATAGCAGATCTTCTGGCATACTATTCCCATTCTGTAGTAAATGAGCTGAAATACATGAATATGCGCAGATGGCAGAGTCTTACTCGCAGATGCGATGACGTGGTTGAACAGAAGAATGGAAGCAGCTCGTGGCGGCACAGAATGGTGGCTGCGAGAGAGATCCGTCAAGTGTCGTGCGTTGAGGAGAGTTTGAAAAATGCTTTTACAGGGTGAGCATTTCATGTAGAAAACGAAGGAGGATAAAGTGAACGTACATCAAGGAAGGCAGCGCTTACAGATAAATCGTATTTTAGAAGTCAGAATGTCAAAATAAAGCGCTCAATTCGCCCTACCGTACTTGAAGCTTAGAAGTTCTCTCAGAAGTATGCAGCTTGCAGTCAGATTTGTTGAAGTGTGGCAGAGATGAAAGAAGATAATTCTTCAGAGTTGAAAGATGTATTTCTTCCAGAATATGTGTGCTTTGAGAAACAAGTAGGCAGAATAAGCACACTTGGCAGGCAGAAATCTTGATTGAAATTGTCTTGGTTGAAATTGTCTTGGTTGATGCAAGCAGGGTTGTCCATGTAACCAAGCTCGTCGCCAGTAAAATGTAGTAAATGACCAGGATACTGATGATATCTTGAATAAGTTAATTTATTGGTTACATGGATGAGGAGCCAGCCTGAGAGCAGCCAGCCCCAACAGACTCCCAACACCAGAATGAATCTTAACATTCCACAGTTACTAAGCAGAGCATTGGCTTCTTAAAGAGAACATAACAATACAAAGTATGTGTTGATAATACAGACATAGCAGATAAACACAACTAGTTACTACACATTCCTTAGTAGCTCACATTGGGAGACAGTAGATACAACCTGGAGGCACCTAAAGCAATCAGTAAAAGGAAGTTGGGGCCCTGTGTACTGGGAGGAGCCATCAAAAGGAGGCAGAGTGGGAGGCATTCATGGTACCAGGGGTGCAATAGCCCCCACACTGTACGATAAGACCCACAGCCAATGACGAAAACAAGATGGGTGGGCAGTATGGCGACTGAGTGGACCCTCTTCCAGGGACTCCATACTCCTGATAATGTGTGGGGCTGCAGCACCAAGATTTCCCAGATGAAACAGAGGGTGAGGTGATGTTATTGGCTTCCTATGTATCAGGAAGAAACAGTAGCAGAATGCACAGACTGAAGGTACCATTGGCTGAAGCTGTAGTATATCAGAAGCTAAGTTAAAGCAGAATTAGTGAAGTGCAACAACCCCAAGTGGAGTCAGCAAGAGATCAAGTTGGGGGGGTCACTTGATTAGGGATTTGATGGTTATCACATCATTCAGTACAGAATGAGACTCAAGTCAGTCCCAGGTAAAGATCAGGCCGAGGATCCATTTATTTCCGGGCAGAGATCACAGCTTGTAAAAAAGAAGCTAATAAATGATAATATGACTGAAAAGACATCTTCTATATTATATACGTCCAGCACTGAGGGTGAGAAAAGTGATCAGTGGATGGCCTGGTTCACTTCTAGAGTTTCTGTAGGTTTCTACATGGCGATGCTCCTTCTCGTTTTTGAAAGCTTCTTTGCCATCCTCTTTGAAATCATGATGGTTTGGGCCACTCAAAGCTTGTGTTCTCCTGATAAAGGATACAGAATAATTGCTATATATTACTAGTGAGATGCTTGAAGACTGTACCAGTTTAAATGCAGAATAGCAAGGAACAACCATAAACTTGTATGAAAGATGAAGCAAAATTATAATTTATGAATACATACTGTCTTTAATATAAAGGTGAACTCCTTGAGATGGGGAAAATAGGATCACTGCACTCCTGTATGGGCAATATCTGTCCATTTATCCAGACAGACAGGGATATACACTGTAAATGTTCTTATCAGGGATTGGTAATATTCTCCAAAATCATCGAAGTATTGAGAGCACTGCTCGCAATGCAACACCACCTTTCATGTAAGGTTGCGTCTAACTCCTAGGAACAGACTCAACATTCCCTGAGGCTCCACCTATAGAATGTTTACTGATTCGCAGTTCTTTCTGAATTATCAACTTTTTCCTGAGCCATATAAGACTTGTTAGAACTCCTTCTTATTATAAACATAGGTAAATAAAACAAAACCTTAATACCTAAGTGCATACAATCATATATTGAAATTAAAAAGCTTTATATTCAAATGTGACCTATAGATATTCTATTTTTTTATGTTCTTTATGATGTAAAAGGCAAATCATTATTTATTAATTTCGAAGGAATTATTAGCAATACATTTTGCAAACTTCTGTGGTCCGAGAAAATGACAAAATAACTTCTTGTTCCAGTTTTATATTGTGCTCTTTGTTTAGTTTGTAAAGATAAAATGCACACTGCATCCTGTGGAAGTATAACATATCTGAACAGTAGGCGTCTACAGTAAATGTGACTAGCCTTTGACTACCAGTGACTGGAAGCATTACATCTTAAAATATTAAAAACTCATGGACAAGACGTGCTTACTCTTGTTATTTATAGCTTTTGCTACGGGAATGGGGATTATTTAAAAAAGGCAGAACATTTTGACTGCGCTGACTGTATCTGGTTAGTCAAGCAATTTTTTACACAAACCATTAAATAATGTTTTACATTGAACATAATACATGATCTTGACTAGCAGCTAATCATTTGTTCTAAAGATGTTGGGAAAAGCAGCTCGTCATCCCATCAGCTCATGAGGCGGGTGATCACGGTGCGTAAACCTCCCTACAGTTACTCCATCGCTGCCAAGGTTTCAGATTGCTATGTGCTACATTTTTTAAATTTCAGTGTAATATGAGTGAAATTTTAACGACTATGAGTGACACTTTCTCATGCACAAACTCAAGCAATGAAGAAGAGGGAAGCATATAGATATCAGAAATGTCACCCATTTGAGCAATAAGAAACTCAAAGAAGTTCTTGCCGCCCCCCCCCCCCCCAAAAATAAATTGCCCTATATAGAATCTGGAAACCTCAGTGTTCTATTCTACTTTATAGCCCCAAGTCTCTGATTCTATCACATAACCTGAGTTGGCTGATGTCTCGGTAGTGGCCATTGGGCCCCACCTCGACGTGACGTTAGTCAGAGCCGCATTGCAGCAGGAAAATCCTTTTATATTGATACATAGTAGCAGCCAGTTGCATTTAGTTCAGCCTGTCGACCCCTAAACCTAAGGGAGCAGCGCACGCATGCAACGGCACGTTGCAAGCCACTCCAGCTTTAGTTTAGCATAGTAGGCAGCACTAACAGCTTGACAGCTGAGGCGCTATGCCTATAACTCATGACAATGCATTTCAGTGCGGTGATGCGGAGCAGCACACTGAAAGGTGTCAGTCTAATGCCTGATGTGTGGTACACTTGGCTGGACTGTTACTCATATTTAGCTATCAAGACGTTATGAATGATGTGGTGAACCGGAATGTGAGAAGCCGTGTCCTGGTGACAACTCCATGCCCCGGAAGCACATACTGTATCGCCATAAAAGAGAGAGTGAGTTCCCAGACTACACCCATTTCGATGTCCTAATATTCTCTGTCCTATAGAAGGCTGACAGTAATCACAGTATCTCTGTTGTTAGGGAATCCTTCTTCTTAAACAGGCACTGTTTTGATGCTGGAAGTCTGTGAACTGATTTGATGGATCACACAGCAGCTGAACATTCTGTTTAAGCTACGAGACAGCCCTGATCACCACAACGAACGACATTTGCACCCAATGTACAGAGAAGAATCAGCCACCCTGATCCTGCTCGACTTTTCTGCAGCCTTCGACACGGTTTCCCACCACACACTCATCAAGCGCCTACTACAGATCGGCATCACAGACAATGCTCTCAAATTGACGGCATCCTTCCTCACGGGACGAACCCAGAGAGCCTGACATCCCCCTTTCACATCATAGGTAAAACACAACATCTGCAGCAAAGGACAAGGTTCATCCCTCAGCCCCACCCTCTTCAATATCTTCATGGCACCACTCATGGACATTGTCAGTTCTCACCACATCAACACCATCTCCTATGCTGACGACACCCAGCTCGTTCTATCACTCTTAGCTGACCCCATGTCTGCGAAAAAAAGCTTCCACAACTGTTTAAAGAACGCCTCAGCCTGGATGCAGGACCACTGCCTCAAACTCAAGACAGACAAGATGAAAGTCCTCATCTTCGACAAGCACACCAACCTTTGGAATGACTCCTGGTGGCCATCGGAACTCGGATCCACACCCGCTCCAAAAGACCACGCCCACAACCTCGGCATCATCCTTGACAGCTGAAACGTCAAGTCAACACCATCTCCTCAGCCTGCTTCCACTCGCTAGGCATACTCCCATCAACACCATGAAAACGGTAACCCAGGCCCTCCTTACCAGCTGTCTGGACATGGCAACGCACCCTATTCTGGCACCACCACCAAACTCATGCAAAGACTACAGTAGATCCAGAATGTGGCCTCCATACTTATTCTCCACCTGCCCAAAAGAACGAACTTTACCCAACACCTGAAGGACCTCCACTGGCTTCCTGTTAAGAACGGATGCAGGTTCAACCTCCTGACCCACGCCTACAAAGCCCTCCATAACCAAGGACCTGCCTACTTAAACCACCGCCTACACTTCCACCAGCCACACAAGAAACTATGCTCAGTACACCTTTCCCTCGCAGAGATTCCATGCATTTATCGCAGCCGCACCGGAAGACGCTCCTCCTTCCACCTCGCTGCCAAAACATAGAACACCCTACCCCTCCACCTCTACTCTGCACCATCGCTGACCGAGTTCACGAAGGGACTCAAGACCTGGCTGTTCAACTGAGACCAGCAGTAAGCACCTGGAGACCCTCCAGGGTGACAAGCAGCACTCTACAAATACGTCTTGATTGATTGATTGATTGACCTCAAATTTGATATTCTACTTTATGGTCATTTGATTATGCAGCAGCTGTTTAAACCCACGTTTCATTGCTCATAGCTGATAGAGGCACTGTTATTGCAGATCCCATGTAAATACAGTTGTGAAGGGCATTAGATGGTGTAACCTCATAACAAATTAAGTAAATAGGAGCTTTACATTGGGACTTTTGACAAATGAAATGCAATTAGGCAAACTCCATTACAAACAGCATAAGGACAGGCTTTACATTGTTTAACAATGAGAGATTTTCTTACACAGATCTCTGATTTTAATTGGTACATTGGTCATTTTAGGTTATGTTTTAAGTTGCATTTCAATCAAAGTAAAGTCACTGGCTGGACATTGATTTATAAGATGTTAATGTGTGATTTTGGAGTTCTGGGTTTCAAACCTACACTATTTCCCTGAGTGAGCACTGGACTATGCTGCCCCGTTACTCTAAGGGTGAAGTGTGAAATGGCTTTACTCTGTGCTGAGTGTAGTTTCAACATATGTATGTATGTATGTATGTATGTATGTATGTATGTATGTATGTATGTATGTATGTATGTATGTATGTATTCAGGATCTGTAAAATACAAACATAGCTTAAAGGCAGTTTCCTCTGAGTACAGCACCCTTCCTGATAAACATGAGTTAGACTTTCTTTCCCACAGCAGTAGTAAGATCGGCATACTTAATCATCTAATTACGCTTTTTTGCAAATTGCATTATATTTACAAAATAAAGCTAAACAAGCACTGGCATAGTCAATGGGAGTGGCCTTGGCAAGCTGATTTGATGATTTTATTTTTTTTAGAAGCATATGCTACAAAAATGAAAAGAAGAAAAAAACATGCTACACGGGGGCATATCCTCGGCCTTAATGGAGGAGCGTCGCCCCACTGCTCTGTAAGCAGATGAAAAAGGAAAAAATAAAATGATAATAATGCATTGTTATTATCATTTTTATTTTTCCCTCCTTGCTCAGCTGATTAGGAGTGTGGTGTGGCGGTGCTGGGTGGGCTGTGTCAGGGGAGCAGAGGAAGGAGTGGAGGAACTCTGTACATGCGCAAGACAGTTTGGCCGGCCAAATGGTCATGCACACTTAGCATGTTCGCCACCGGGTTGTGTTGCACAGTGTGGCACCTGCCACTGGCTGATTTTGGCCCTGGGGACTCTACCTCTTGGGGTTCCATCTTTTTGAGGGGGAGGGGGAACATGGACCCCCTCTGTGCCCCATTTTCAACCCCAGGGACTCCATCCAGCATTTGCAGCACACATAGAAGAGGAAAATACCTCTCAGAATTGTCTTTGTTAAGGAACGTGCCTCTTCCTGCACAAAAACAATCCTGCTTACAATGCGGGCACCCTTTCACCACAGTGCAAGGGTATCTGTGTTTGCACTAGGCAAGACATTGTGCGCCAGCGTTGAGAAATGACAGGAATACGGCGTATATTGTTAAGTACAGTGCATTCCTGCCCTTTCCCTATCATGCAAAGCAGCACATCAGGTGACTTGCTGAGCTGCATCATAATTTCATAACTATGCCCCCATATGCTCAAAAGATGCACTCTAATCTGCTGGACCTGGGAGAGTTGTCGGAGTGCAGTTTGGTTGCCCAAGACAGACACTAGCCTTCATCAAAGGGAACTGATGGTTTGGTTGTGACTGGAGACTAGAAGGCCAGTTGCAACTGGACTCCTGCTGGACCTACGAGGACTTTGAGGGACATTGGCCCCTGTGGCAAAAGTCACCCCGCCTGGACTGAGGAGTAGCCCCAGGAGGACCCAGTAGACTGCACAGCATCCTCAGCATTTTAGAGCATCATAATTATCTGGTATTCCTTGCATCAGAACCACTTGTTAAAGTCTATGGTGGTTCAAACATAGAGCCTGGGACTGGGTTTAAGACTGCTTTGGTGACAAATTAACTGTCCCACTACTCCTCATTGGCCCCCTTGACCTTCCCTTTTTGGAGTTGATCGCTCACAGCGGGCTGGAGTAGCCAAATACAAGAAAGTCTTACAAAGTTTGCAAACTTTGCTGTTACCAATGCTTGCTTGTGTTTTCGAATAAAAGCTGTACTTAGAAAATCCTATCTCTGGAACCCTTCAGTGGATTTTGTTAATTTGAATGTCTAAAAGGGTCATAAAAATTAAATCTATTTTTATAAATCGGTGTCTGATTTATTTCATGTTGTATGACTTTTTTTGTGATTTTGGTTTCCCTTAATGCTTTACACTTGTTCCTTTGTTTAAGCATGACTATTCGAGGCCACAGCTACCCAGTATTGAGCAGAGGTTTAGCAAACAAGCCTGACTGGTAAGTGTATTCCACAGTGAGGTCACATAACCACAAGCCTTATAATACACCCCATTTCCTCTCAGTCTTAGACTATACACCCCATGTTGAGGACTCAAAAATGTCTCTCCAATTAAAAAACTGATCTTAACGCATAGGATCATTGTGTTCATGTGTTTGTACTTGAGCATTGCACTTTTACACGTGTTGCGCGTTGTCAGTATTAGCCCACTTCTTAGCAAAAGTGGCCATATCTCTGATGCATGTGAACGGTATGAGGAGTGTAAATTTGTAATGCATTATGAAAAAGTCAGTAATCAGTTAGAATTTATTGAACATTACATCACAATTTACAATTAATCTTCATTTCTACTTTACATTTATTTTGTCTCATTTGTGTTATCTTGATCAACACAGATCTGTGTTTGTCCTTATTTTGGTTCTGGGAGAAAATTGTGGCTTTGGTCGATTACACCAGGGGTTATTATTATCAAGGAACGGCGATAAGATTATCGCCGCTTTAGCGGCAGGAAACTGCTGCTAAAGCAGTGATAATGGGCTTGATAATATGCCCTTGTGAATTCCCATACCAGCCCATGTTCACACCAGAACCTGGGCTTCTATGGGAAATCACAAGTGCATTTTATCAAGTCCATTATCGCCTCTTTAGCAGCGGTTTCCTGCCGCTAAAGCGGTGATAATGTTATCGCCGTTCCTTGATAATATGGCCCTTCATATGTTAATTGTTATGTGCAATAGTATCAGCTTACACATTATCGTTCTATCCTCCCAAAGATCTTCTCCCTCCACTTAAATAATAAGTAATCATGAAAAACTTAAAGCAAATATAATTACATAAAACCCTAGCTACTAGTATCAAACGTACCTGAGCAGCACAGTACTATATACGTAACAAGAAATACAGTGAAAGATTTGTAGGAGCCAGAGAAGCAATAATGATATTAGAAACAGAAAGGGAATACATGCAACTGTAAGGGTCCCTTGGAAAAGTGTAGTCTTTCAGTTAGGGTCTGATTAGGTGGGTCTTCTGAGTGGCAGTAAGTTATTAGTAAGCCTGAGATCCTCAGGCAGACTTATCTGAAGTCTTGTAGCCAGGTATGAGGAGATTTGATCCATCTTGATTTGATCCAGGCAAGTTGGGCAAAGGAGATAGCTGACATCATTTCTGGGGGCAAACTGCCTTTTTTTAAATACTGCATGCCAAATATGTCTGCATTGACTTTGATGCCAAGCTGATTTAAAAACTGAAAGTGACCGCTAACTACCGAAAGAGACTATTGTATTTTTCGTCACCGCAATTTTTTAATCCGCACAGATTTTTTTTAACTGTCACAAGTGTCATTAAAATTTGTATTTAAAAGAGTACCATTAGACTGTGGCTGATTATTAATACGCACCTGCACTTGGATGAAGCACCATCACTCGCGCTCTGCGGCGCAGTGAGGTAATATCCAAGGGAGGGGCACTGAATTCAGAGGCAGCGCTATAGTGTTAAGGAGCCCACACTAATGAGGGGCTTAAACGCATGGCAGTAGCGCAGACACGCTAGGCTAGTTTGGCGAAGGAGGTAACTGGCATAATTTCTGGGGATGGAGGACTTTGCCTGTCTTTAAGATACTGAGGGGCAGATTTACGAGTTCTGGCGTATCTCTGCAAATCAGCAGGAATGTGCCAGAAAAGATGCGACACGCAATTCCCTCCCTGCGCCACCACGAATGCGTCGCATTTACAATGCGGCGCACCGTGGCGCGAGGAAAGGGCGATGCGTGTCGCATCCTGTGGCGTAAGGGCAGCGCATTGCTGGGGTCGTTTCGCAAGCGCGACACAGCTCCAGCAATGCTCAGGGGCGCCCTGTGCCTAACTTGCTGCATCACTCCTTACGCCTGCTGCAAGCAGATGCAGGCTTTTGACGTAGCATGGATGTAAAAGTGACTCAGTGAAATCTTGTAGATTTCACTCAGGCACTTTTCTGAGGCGTTTCGGCGACGGAACGCCTCCCCCTGCGCCGGAACGCCCACATGAAACCTAACGCAGGTTTCATGTGGCCCAGGGCTTTACAACGTGATGCAGCTCCCTAGATGCGTCACGTTGTAAATAAGGCGCAACGTGGCGCATGGTTTATGCCGCCGCTGCATCACAAAAGTGACGCAACGCCGGCGTAAATGTGGCGCATGGGGCTTGTAAATCTGCCCCTGAATGCCAAATATATCTGCAGTGAATTTGATGCCAAACTGATTTGAAAGCAGAAATTGACCGCAAACTACCGAAAAAGACTATTGTGTTTTCATCTCCATCGCATTTTTAAAAAATTTGTACTGATTTTCTTTTAAACTGTCACAAGCGTCGTTAAAATTTGCATTTAAAAAAAATAAAAACTGCGATTCACAAGAATACCTAGAATAGTCTACGGCGGATTATTAACACGCACCTGCACTTGGGTTAAGCACCATCGTTAATGTTCTGAGGCTCAGTGAAGTCATATCCAAGGGCGAGGCACTGAACTCAGAAGCAGCGCTCTAGTGTTCAGGAGCCCACACTAATTAGGGGCAATAAAGCATGCCTGTGGCGCTGACATGCTGCTGGCACACTAAAGGCAAGTCTAAGGCAAGCCTTTCTGCACCCGTCTGTGTCCAGACAGTGGCCAGCCACACTGCCAATGCCAATTCAGAGGTAAACTTTTGCATCACCTACAGAGCTACTCCTCCTTAAGCCCCACATTAAATTATGTATTAACCCTATCCACATAGATTGTTTGGGTCCGGTCTGCTGTGGCACTTGCAAAATTCTCCTGCAGCCACTGAACCTAGGAAATCGCATCTACAAGGAGCGGTTGAATACCCTTAGTAGATTCAAATCAGCCCTAATAAACATGCGTTCACTCCCAAAACATGCCTTAGATTTATAATTTGGTGTTTGTTATCTACCCCCCCCCACACAATGCTCCTTTGTGGGAGTCTTGATAAACCACCCCCTCCCCCCCCCCCACCAGTTATGCTGGTGAGTCCCTTAATTCCATTTCCCAAGCTCTAGACCACAAAGATTTCATCTATGCACACTTCACTGTTTTAGAGGACTTTAACACACTGCTGGATAAATCTGCAGACAGCCTAGCATCAAAATTGCGTGACTCATTTGCGGATATTGATCTCTCTACATCCCTAATGGGTCCCACTCATAGGGTAAATCAGGACTATCTGTGGTCAGATCACTTCCTACTACCAATCTCATGATCTTAGTCTGCTCCTAAAAATGTAGGTAGAATGGATGCCCTCATATGAACTGTACCTGGAATAAGGTGGATATTACCCTTCTGAAGGATATCCTCGATACCACCGAGTCCAATCTTATGGGAAACATATTTACTACTAAGCCAAGGTTAACAACTGGCTCCCTGAAGCCGCCTCTACAGCTGCTCAAGTAGCCAAGATAGGAACAGCCAAACATTTACAGTTGGGCCAATAGTTTGCAAGTGAATTGCAAGCGGGAGAAAGAAAGAAAGCACTGTAAAAAGTTGGAACACCTTTGGAGGAAACAATATGATGACTCGGACAAAAGCCAATATAGAATGGCCTTTAGTATATACCATACACACCTGAAATAAGCATGTCACACTTTTTACACAAACACTATTGATAAAGCTAACAACAACTCTAAAGAAATGTATATAATTGTGCCTAATTTTACTGACCCCCTAGCATAACACCACCTTTGGAAACTAGTGTTTCCCTTTGCTTTCAACTGAGCTTGTTCTTTGAGGAGAAAATACCAAGAATCCAAGGCAACCTGGTAGAATCACCAAATACTGCTCCCACTAATACTAAGAATTTACCAAGGATGTATGACTTTACAACGCATGCTATTACAACGCATACCTTTACAACGCATTTTTTACAACGCTAGTACTACTACAACGCATTACTTTACAACGAATTCTCTTACAACGCCAAACCTATTTAAATACTGAAAAGAGCTGTTACAACGAAGTATATTACAACGCATACCATTACAACGCGATTTTTTTTTTTTTTTAATTAAAAGTACAATAAAATCTGGCACGGGATGCAGGGAAATTAGGGGTTTTAGGGTGGGGAAGTGTATTAAAACGTGGAGAAGAACTGTACGTAAATCGACTGAAACGCATTACCAAATTAATACTCGGGTATTAAAATTAATACTCGAGTATTAAACATAATACTCAAAATTCCCCATAAAAATCCGTTTTCAAACATTACTAAGTTTTTAAAAAATAACGAAAAAATAAATAACAGAACAAACACATTTTTTACATGATTAAATCGCAAAGTAAGTCAACCAACTGAAACATAACACACATACACATAGGCGCCATTTTACCCATCTCACTTGTAAAACTTGTCCTACCACAGTTTCTATGTAAACAATACCAAAAGACATGTTCCAAAATGGATGCCAAAACGGAGCAAATGAATGAAAACAATATTTGTTAAAAAGCATTTTTAAATTATCATTTTCCACAGTAAAACAAAGCATTAAAAAAAACACATCGAACGCAGTTTTTAAAAAAATTAATAGTGACACAGAGTAAAACTTATAAATACAAGGGAGACACCATTTTGCACTCAGTTGATTATCAACTAGCAGAGAGAGCAGACGTAATAAGCTGACCCTCTGTCACCTGCACTGCGACCTCCTCAGAGAGAGCACGAAATTCACTCGTGAAAGCATAACAACAGAACAACTACTAGTAAGTTATTAATATATTTCTAAACGTTAGTTTATAGAATATTATATTTTCATAACCCACAAAAAATATAATTTTAATTAATAATAAAAACTTTACAAATGTACTGTTTCCAATATATTATCAATAAAATTAAACACAAAATCAAAACAAGTATTTTATTTTCCACAACCAGAAAATCTGAAGATTTTGACATTCCACAATAGCTGCACCTATTTTGGCATCCCCACCACGTTAACGACTGACAAACTCAATTATTCAGGTAAATGTTATTTATGTGTAATGGTTTTACTTGTAAAATTTTTTTTTAAAAATTTCCTAAAGTCATCTATAGCAAAGGTGTTTTTTTTTATTACTCAATCTCAACACATTATAAACGAAAAATTACCATGATGCTGGAGTAACAATTTCAAATAAGACTTCAGTTAGTTACCACATCTGCAAAAGCGTTTCATATAACTAGGGCAAATATTTGTATTCTAAGTCCATGAATGTTCAGCATTTTACTAATTTAGTAATAGTTTCGAAATTACCTGTTATGTTTTAGTTGAAAAATGCATCAAATGTGTAGTATGTTTACTCTCACCAATTGTTACTCATACTCCTTTTCCAAATTTCAAATGTTTTTTATAATTTTTTTTTTTTTTTCTATCCAACGTTGACAAAGGAACAATTATTTATTTTTTTAATTTCCACCAGTGAACATCTTTTCACCCAAAAAATTTTAACCTCCTACAAGCATCAGGTTAAAGGCACGATAACAAAAAAACAACTAGAAAATGTATGTTACCTTTTCCATTTTTAAAATACTATACATTATTAATCCTTCCTTTTGCAATTATTCCTCCTCTAACGTACCTAATTTGAAAAGTAATGGATATTTTAGAGAAACAATATACTATTTCTACTCTAGGAAGGAGGAACATTAGGGATATTTCTGTGTAGTGTAGGGGTACATATCTCTATTTCTACTGCAGTAAGGTGCATTGATTAGGACAGTGTCATGTAGTACTAGTTATATTGTATGTCAGTATAATTTTAAAGATACTCAGTTTCTACATTTGTAACCACCGTTAATTATTTTTTTTTCCTCTTTTTTTTTTCCCAAAGAAAACAATTTTAATTCACAACTAAAATCTTGAGCCAACAAAGAAAATCATCTTCAGCCACCTCATCCATAAAAGCCAGTTCTACAAAACAAGGTATTTATTTACAGCACGGATTCTTAACCTTCAAAATATTAGACTAACTATTACATTGCTAAAGTTTTCCAAAAAAAATCAATGCAATTATGATTACATTTCCCCATTTCAGAATTATATTTCATGTCTAAAGGATGGTTTAGCATTACGGAAATTGTTATGTGCTGCAACTTATATCACATGTGCAAGTTTTGATGAAAAAATTTAAAAAACACATTTCTCAACATCGTTCTGTTTCCAAATTTTTTCTTTTTTCACTTTTCCAGACATTTATTTATCGGTTCCACAACAAATCACCTTGTAAGTGTCTACACAAGCCTACACACCAATACCACTGACCAAGAGTCAGCAAGAAAAGCGATTTCGAAAAAAAAAGGTAATTTCAACCAACATTGTAAGGTGCAGCAGATTTTAAAATGTACCATGCTGTAGAGGTAACAATTTACTATTCAAAATCAAGGAAGGTGCAGCAGTAGGGAAAGTGTTGGATAGTGTAGGGGTATCAATTTACTATTCTAACTCCAGGAAGGTGCATCAGTAGGGAAAGTGTTGGATAGTGTAGGGGTATCAATTTACTATTCTAACTCCAGGAAGGTGCATCAGTAGGGAAAGTGTTGGATAGTGTAGGGGTATCAATTTACTATTCTAACTCCAGGAAGGTGCATCAGTAGGGAAAGTGTTGGATAGTGTAGGGGTATTAATTTACTATTCTAACTCCAGGAAGGTGCATCAGTAGGGAAAGTGTTGGATAGTGTAGGAGTAACAATTTACTATTCTAACTCCTGGAAGGTGCATCAGTAGGGAAAGTGTTGGATAGTGTAGGGGTATCAATTTACTATTCTAACTCCAGGAAGGTGCATCAGTAGGGAAAGTGTTGGATAGTGTAGGGGTATTAATTTACTATTCTAACTCCAGGAAGGTGCATCAGTAGGGAAAGTGTTGGATAGTGTAGGGGTATCAATTTACTATTCTAACTCCAGGAAGGTGCATCAGTAGGGAAAGTGTTGGATAGTGTAGGGGTATCAATTTACTATTCTAACTCCAGGAAGGTGCATCAGTAGGGAAAGTGTTGGATAGTGTAGGGGTATCAATTTACTATTCTAACTCCAGGAAGGTGCATCAGTAGGGAAAGTGTTGGATAGTGTAGGGGTATTAATTTACTATTCTAACTCCAGGAAGGTGCATCAGTAGGGAAAGTGTTGGATAGTGTAGGGGTATCAATTTACTATTCTAACTCCAGGAAGGTGCATCAGTAGGGAAAGTGTTGGATAGTGTAGGGGTATCAATTTACTATTCTAACTCCAGGAAGGTGCATCAGTAGGGAAAGTGTTGGATAGTGTAGGGGTATTAATTTACTATTCTAACTCCAGGAAGGTGCATCAGTAGGGAAAGTGTTGGATAGTGTAGGAGTAACAATTTACTATTCTAACTCCTGGAAGGTGCATCAGTAGGGAAAGTGTTGGATAGTGTAGGGGTATCAATTTACTATTCTAACTCCAGGAAGGTGCATCAGTAGGGAAAGTGTTGGATAGTGTAGGGGTATTAATTTACTATTCTAACTCCAGGAAGGTGCATCAGTAGGGAAAGTGTTGGATAGTGTAGGGGTATCAATTTACTATTCTAACTCCAGGAAGGTGCATCAGTAGGGAAAGTGTTGGATAGTGTAGGGGTATCAATTTACTATTCTAACTCCAGGAAGGTGCATCAGTAGGGAAAGTGTTGGATAGTGTAGGGGTATCAATTTACTATTCTAACTCCAGGAAGGTGCAGCAGTAGGGAAAGTGTTGGATAGTGTAGGGGTATTAATTTACTATTCTAACTCCAGGAAGGTGCATCAGTAGGGAAAGTGTTGGATAGTGTAGGGGTATCAATTTACTATTCTAACTCCAGGAAGGTGCATCAGTAGGGAAAGTGTTGGATAGTGTAGGGGTATCAATTTACTATTCTAACTCCAGGAAGGTGCATCAGTAGGGAAAGTGTTGGATAGTGTAGGGGTAATAATTTACTATTCTAACTCCAGGAAGGTGCATCAGTAGGGAAAGTGTTGGATAGTGTAGGAGTAACAATTTACTATTCTAACTCCTGGAAGGTGCATCAGTAGGGAAAGTGTTGGATAGTGTAGGGGTATCAATTTACTATTCTAACTCCAGGAAGGTGCATCAGTAGGGAAAGTGTTGGATAGTGTAGGGGTATTAATTTACTATTCTAACTCCAGGAAGGCGCATCAGTAGGGAAAGTGTTGGATAGTGTAGGGGTATCAATGTACTATTCTAACTCCAGGAAGGTGCAGCAGTAGGGAAAGTGTTGGATAGTGTAGGGGTATCAATTTACTATTCTAACTCCAGGAAGGTGCATCAGTAGGGAAAGTGTTGGATAGTGTAGGGGTATCAATTTCCTATTCTAACTCCAGGAAGGTGCATCAGTAGGGAAAGTGTTGGATAGTGTAGGGGTATCAATTTACTATTCTTACTCCAGGTAGGTGCATCAGTAGGCAAAATAATGGATGGAGTAAAAGTTTTGTTGTAAAAAAATATTAAATTATATCATGCTAATTTTGTTATCTTTTTTCCTTTTTTCAGATAATGTCTAGCCTTGGAGCAGCTAACTTCATTAAATCCAGGAAGGGCAAAAACTTGTTAAACCATGGTGGATACATATATAGTAAGGAAAGAATAAGTTTAACTAGAAATCATTGGAGGTGCGTGCAATACTACACTACCCATTGCAGTGGCAGAGCGGTTACTGTTGATAATTTGGTTGTGAAAACCACAGAACATAACCACTCTGCCTCTGCAATGGATGTAGAAATCAGAGAGACAATAAATGAGATGAAAGCAATTGCAAGCACCTCCAATGATTCTACAGGATCAATTTTAAGGGAGGTTGCACAGCATGTCCCCAGTCATGTTGCTAGTAACATGCCTATAATACCCAATTTGAGAAGAATTATTCAGAGACAAAAGCAGGCAAGTAATATTCAATTGTCTACACCACATACATTCTCTGACATTAGAATTCCTCATGATCTTTCTATTTCTTTTTCTGATGAACCTTTCCTTCTGCATGACAACGAAAACCCTCAGAAACGTATTCTAATTTTTAGTACCCCACGTAACCTTGCTAAGTTAGAAAGTAGTGAAATTTGGATGATGGATGGGACGTTTAAAAGTACACCCCATCCTTTCACTCAAATTTACACTATACATGCTAAAATTAACAATAGTGTAATTCCCTTAGTGTATAGTTTGCTACCTGATAAGACTTCTGCAACATACACTGAACTTTTATCAGTGATTAAAAGCAAAACATCTGCAAGTCCTCGAAAAATAATTATTGATTTCGAATTGAGCATGATCAATGTGATCACTAAAACGTACACGGATACCCAAATTCAGGGATGTTTCTTCCATTTTTCGCAGGCATTTTGGCGTAAACTACAGAAAACATCCCTAGTTGCAGAATATTCTCGGGATAGCAAACTACAGTTTGAACTAAAAAAATTAACTGCACTTTGTTTTGTTCCTCCCGATAGTGTGGACGAGTACTACACTGCAATTATAGAATCTGTTTATTATACGAGTAACGAGGAAAAATTGGCACCCATTCTAAATTATTTTGAGGACACATGGATTGGACACCTAAGCAGATCGGGTCGCAGGAGGAAGCCACGATTCCATGTGGAGTGGTGGAACTGCTACACGAGTTGTTTAGAGGGAGAGGCCAAAACAAACAATGCCATTGAGGGGTGGCATAACTCCTTCAATCATACAATTGGAAAACCACATCCTAACTTCTACTCATTTTTGGAAACTTTGAAGAAGGAGCAAAGTTTCCAAGAAATGAGAATAGCACAAACACTCGCAGGTAGTCTAAACCCACGAGTAACAGTCAAAACAAGGGAAATGTCTGAGAGACTATTGGCAATTCTGCAACAGTTTTCGTTGTGTGTGGCTATAGACTACCTGGAAAATCTTTCTAACATTCTTTCTTTTTAAAACAATGAATTTACTTACTTTCCTGCTTTGCTTTAAATTATAGTAATTTTTAAAATTCAATTGGCATACAAAGTTTTTTTTTCTAAAAATTTTTTCAAACAAACAAGTCTGGTTTTTTTGTATTATTTAAAACAAATCTTCATTTCCACCAAAATAAACCAATTAGTACAAATTTACTGTTCCATAGAATTTGAACCACTTTTCATTATCGGAACTCCATTTTCCAAATTACCGAAAAAATCCAATTTAAATACCGTCAAAACCAAACACCAAATTTCAAACAGATGTATAATATACAAATCAAACCATATTCCGAAATGCACTTTGCAGCTGAATCATCATTTGTATTTCAATTTTTCATTTACAAAATTTACAAGTACGCATAATTTTTGAACTTAGAAATGAAGATCGACAGTACGTTTTTTACTTCGTAAATAAACAAATCAACTGTCTGAACAGTAACTTTTAATTTTGTAAGAGTTACATACTATTTTTAAATAACTAACTTACTTTAAGCGACCCGACATAGGCATGTATTAATGACATTAATGTGGACATGTTTAACAACATTTAAGACATCTATTAGTTTTCCAGCAACCTCCCCTTATTCTTTCCTTACTATATATGTATCCCTTTTAAATGTTTAATCTATAATATCAAGTGAAAAAATTTCCTACCTGGACGCAGATCAGCTTCCTGCTGCTTCCTCCTCCGATGCTCTGCAAAATGGCGTATTACGTCGACGCTCACGTCCTTACGTCATCGCGTGCATCTCAATTTATGGCGGACTACTTTTTTAAATTCTACTGTAAATAAATGTTAATATATGTAAATAAAATATATATATTTTGGTATAAAAATAAAACTTACTTTGAAAAATTAATGAAAAATATGCTTTTTTTTTCATGATTTTTAAAACAAATAAAAATGTGAAATCAATAATTGTTTGCTGTCATTATTTTAAATTAATTTTTTTAAACTCCAATATTGTAATTAAATAAATGTAAATTAACTAAATATGTTCCTTACCTTCACTCTATTGTCTTTTCCCTTCAAAACTTTCTCTTACTTCACTTTCTGTACCTTCTTTTCTTGTTCCGCGGGTTGTATATTCTGAGGCTGCCAAAATAAATAAAGGACAAAGACGCTCATAGACTTCAATGGAAAAGCGTGGGAATTTATTACAAAAAGTAAGTTATAAATGTGTTTTCTAATTTAAAAATTTTTTTAATGATAAATTTGAAAATTTATTACTCTTTTAATTTTTATAGTATTTATTTGTATTTAAAAAATAAAATTATATTATTATTATAATAATTAAACCAAAAATACTCTTCCATTACTTTAAAAAAGGGCACTGTCTTTTGTACTTATAAATACTCTAGTCTTTTCATGTGTGATAAAAATACTCTAGTATTTAAAATTAGGTACTCACTCATATTTATTTAAATTATAATATTAAATACTCCATTATTTTGTTTAATAAACTCATTCAATTTAGAAAAATACTCAACTCTTAAATTTGGTAATTATTAAGTATCAACTTTTAATATTTTAAAAATCTATTAGTTTTTTAACTATCCAACAAAACATTCCTACTAAACTAAATGGCCAAGTATAAATATTAAAATACTCAAGTATTAATTTAACTGCTATCCAACCAAACATTACTACTAGACAAAATACTCAAGTCTTAATATTTTAATTTACTACTCACTTTTTTAAAATTAATATTGCTTTTTATAAAATAATTAAAATACTCAAGTATTAATTTAACTGCTATCCAACCAAACATTTCTACTAGACAAAATACTCAAGTATTAATATTTTAATAAACTACTCTCTTTTTTAAAATTACAATTGCTTTATTAGAAATAATTAAAATACCCAAGTATTAATTTAACTGCTATCCATCCAAATATTTCTACTAGACAAAATACTCAAGTATTAATATTTTGAAAAACAAATAACTTTTGTCAAATTACAAATGCTTTTTTAAAAATAATTAAACAAGATAAATATTTTTTTAAATGGAAACAAAAAAAAAAAAAATTGCGTTGTAATAGTATATGCGTTGTAAAAGTACTTACCATATAACATCTTGCGTTGTAAAGCCATGCGTTGTAAATGAATGCGTTGTAAAGGCATTTTCACATAATGCGTTGTAAAGGTATATGCGTTGTAACAGTACTTACCATATAATGGCACGCGTTGTAAAAGCATGCGTTGTAAAAGTTTTTGCGTTGTAAAAAATGCGTTGTAATAGCATAGCGTTGTAAAAGTTGCGTTGTAAAGGTGGTTCCCCATTTACCAATGTTTAGAGCACAGAACAAACTGCTGAATGAACTGGAAAGGTTTTTTCCAAAAGTAAATCTGGCTCCCCGCTCGATCTCCTTCCCCCTTAAATTATGAGAGTAATAGGGAACAACCTAGCACCTATCTACCAGGGACTTTTTTCTACTTCCCTGCTTTCAGGGATTGTACCCCGCTTGGAAAAGGGCCAGTGTCATTCCTTTGTCGAGAAAACCTAATACTGCCCCAAAAATCACTCTCAAACTTTAAGACCAATCTTCTTGCTCCTGGGGATTTCCAAGATTATGAAAAAAAAATGTTAATACACAATTGACATCTTTCCTGAAAATATCTAAACTCCTCCACCCATCTCAGTACGGCTTTAGGGCCTTACACAGTACTGAGACAGAACTTAGGGAGATCACATATTTCATTAACTTCAAATTGGATGCAGTCCAAAATGCATTCATCTTGTTAGACCTTGCGATGGCATTTGACATGATCTCTAATGAGATCCTGTTACACTGCCTGGCAGACATCGGGTTGGAGGGGAAAGCGCTTGCCTGGCTAGTTTCCTTTTTAAAACACAGGAAAAAAGGTTATGACCTGAGCCCCACACTCTGCAACATATACCTGACCCCCGTGGCTTATTTAATTGAATCCTTTGATATCCAAGTTGTCTCCTTACTCAGACGATACCCAACAGATGCTAACCTATAATAACAATGAACCTGAGGCTGAGACTAAGGGGCATATCATCAACGAGGCGATAAAAAAATTATTGCAGCTTTTGCGTCCGTTTTCGGACAAAAAGGGGTGATAATGTTATCGCTTAATCAGCAAGGTCACGCAATCGCGAGAAACCTTGCATTAGCGCCTGTTTTCTGAACGCCCAGCTTTGCATCTCTAATGAGCTGCAAAGTGGGTGTTACTGCCCTGACATAACTGGAGAAATGTCGCTAAGCGACATTTCTCCAATTATCAATGGGCACGCTAACCTGCAGAGCGACAAGCAAAGTAGTGATAACCTCTGTTAACGCTACTTTCCTTACGCCTGCTTCAGGACTGACTTAGCCGTGATATCCTATGTAAGGTGGATATCACGGCTAAGTATGCCTTGCCCTATCATCAAGCTATCGCCAAACTTTGTGAGATGATCGCTGGATTTTCACGCGATAATCTCACATTTGGCAGTTAGCGCTTGGAATTTTATCGCTTTTGATAAAAGCGTTGCTAATAGCACGCTATCTCAGTGATAAAATTCCACGTTACCAGGCGATAATTGCTAGCGCTAAGTGCGCTTAGCGCCGGTCCTTGATGATATGCCCATAAATTTGCAGACCTCATGACAGCAGTTTTATTTATTTATATTATAGTCTTGTAAAGTGCGCAACTACGCTAAAAAGGTTTCATCGGCGCTAAGCATGACAAGAGCCAGATTGTCAACTTAAAATAGCCATGGCTTCAAGCCTTTGTGGAACGAGTTTTCCCTAGCTCTGGTGCTAAATTAAGCTACCTAGCGCCAACGCAGGCTCCCTTGCACCATAGTACAACGGTGCCTGCATTGAGGGAATTCTTTTTTATGTGCAGGAAGGTGTCCAGAAACAGCAAAAATGAGGAGAAATTAGTAATTTCTCCTCGTTTCACCATGTTAAGACCTGGCTTTTTTGTCTTAATTTTGGTGCTACCCCATATTTACGCCACATTTGTAAATATGGGGCAGCGTCAAAAAGCAATGGGTGTCGCGGCGCAACGCCCACCACAACACCCATTACCCACCCCTTTCATGCTGAGTGCTGCGTCAGAGGGGGCCTTATTCACAAGGAGGTGTTAAGCCACATTAAGTGGCTTAACTCCGGCTTATAAATAAGGCGAATGGTTTGGAGATAAACTCTTGTAAATATGTCCCTAAATTTCTTGAAGCTCGACGTATAGAATGTTTACTGAATCAGAGTTGTTTCAGTATTGCCAACTTTTACCAGAGCACTATAGAACTTGTTGGAACTTCCTATTATAAATGTATGTATATAAAAAAACCTTAATACATAACTGCATCAAATCATGTTGAAATTAAAAGGCATAACTTTCAAATGTGGCGCGTAGATATTCTAATTTTTTTATGTTCTTTATAAAGTAGAAATGTAATCTTTAAATGTTGATTTTAGAGGAGTCATTTGCAATACATTTTACAAGAAAATGACAAAGTAACTTCTAGTTCCAGTTTTATATTGTGCTCTTTGTTTAGCTTGTAAAGATAAGGCGCACACTGCATCCTGTGGGAGTATAAAATATATGAATAGCAGACGTCATAGCAGACTAGGCTTTAACTACCAGTGACTGGAAGCAGTGCATATTAAAATATGAAAAATCATGGACAAGAGGTGTTTACTCTGGTTCTTTGCAGACTTTGCTACGGGAATCTGGAATTCTTTGAAATTGTTAGTCAAGCTCTTTTTTACACAAACCATGAAACCATGTTTTTCTTTTGACATAAAACATGAGCTTGTCTAGCAGCTACTCATAAAACCTATCAACACGTTATTAGTGATGAGTTGAACCAGAATGCAAGAAGCCCTGTCCTGGTGACGGCTCCATGCCCCGGAAGCACATACTGCATCGCCATAAAACAGAGAGCGGGTTCCCATAAGACACCCATTTCTATGTCCCAATTGACTTAGTACAACCGAAGACTTACAGTACTCACAGTATCTCTGTTGCCAAGGAATCCTTCTGCTTAAACAGCCACTGTTTTGATGCTGGCAGCCTGTGGGCTGATTTGATGGATCACGAAGCAGCTGAATACTAAGTTTAATCACTTATTATAGGTCTGGCTAGAGTCATCTTTCTCTTGTACTCACAAAAAGAATGAACAAGCATTTGCAATGCAATTGGTCTCGCATTTACGAGACTTTGAGCTATTGGCACTGTAAATGTCAATTGCTTAAATTCTTGCAAATGCGAGACCTATTGAATTGCATATAATGTTTGTTTCCAAGCGCCCCATGCCAGGGTTGCTCCCCTTTCTTTAGACGAGCTGCATCTAAAGAAAGGGGCGTTGCTTCTATTAAGTGCAAGCGCGTCATGGGGGCTTGGAAACAACTCACAAAACAAAAATTAGTAAAGCCATAGGTGTCGCATTTGCAAGAGTTTAAGCTATTGTCATTTACGATGTCAATAGCTCAAACTCTCCTAAATGCAAGACCTATAGCATTCCAAAGAAGCGCCCGCCATTGTCCCGGCTGCTTGGAAAGTGAAAGCGCGCATGGCGCTGAATGTTGCTGCAAAGCACGTCATCCCTGCAGTAAGACCAAACTCACTAAAGAAATAGTGCTTACAGACTAAATAACACAGACGGTTGAAGAACAGAAATAAAAGGGCCAGTCCTCATGGGAGGTTACAAATGAAGACAAGGCGGTACTAAGGAGGGACTAACAAGCCAATTACCGAATCAGATGCCAGCATTTACAATGGACAAAGACACAAGCCTATGTAAAATATGGGGGGAGAGTGGGTGGAGCTTCAAGTCATGCTCTAATACAGCATGCCGCAGAGCCGCACATGCGCTGCCCAGGCTCGACCTCAAAAGCACTTTAATGATCTCATTTATGGGCATTTTATTGAGCCCAAGATATAACCTCTTGACAAACTAGTAAGGAATTTTGCATTGTGAACTCTGACAAATACAATAGAAAGTCATTTTAAATGTTGAATCTCTTACTAATACTATAGGGCTGTTTTTTTACATTGATAAAACCTTACCTATGTTGCAAAGCCTCTTTGGGCATTACAAATCTCTAAATTATAAGGTGTTACAGAAGGGAGAACTACTGCCAAAGCCATGACAATGGTAGTGACAGCTGGTAAACTTTGAAAATATGGGGCATAATACTTGCCCTAAATTCCAGCAAGTGAGTGATGTGAGTAAGACTGATTTGTCTTCCAGAAAGGTTCGAGAAAGGTTCAGAAGGATTGACACTGGGAAAATTCTAAATAAATGTGGTGAAATGGTATATTTCAAAGTAGTATTTTCACAAACATGTGCTAAAAAAATAGCCTCTGAAAGGGCATTGATTAAATATGCAGGTCCTATCATGGGGTGGCAAGCTAATGAAGTCACCAAAGTTTGGGCCATTTTTCAAAATGTGCTGTGGGTGCCCCATATGTCATAAAATACCTTCATTGTGCCAAGGCCAGCATTTTGTCATGGGTGCACCCCATGTGCCATGAGTGTCCCTTTATGGCAGAATCAGGACTCCTAACTTTACAACTACTAAACTGAGAATAATCCTAATTTTAAGACTTTCGGTATTCACAGAAGGCATTTAGGAGTCCTAAAGTTAGGACTCCTAACTTCTGTGAATACCGAAATGAGTAAGTGCCTTCTGTGAATACCAAAATGAGTAAGTGCCTACTATGAATACCAAAATGGTAGTAAGTTTAGGATTTTGTCTTAAGTTAGTTCTGTGAATCGGGCCCAATGGGTCTACTGACTCTGCCAGCACATATTAGTTGACTGCATTAAGGACAGGAAGGATTTGAGGAAATATAGAGATAAGTGAAAGAAAAAGCCTGGCTCTAAATCAGAAATAAATTGACACTAAAAGAAAAGTATGGTCACCAGTGAGTCTGAAATGGAGAGTCCCTCTTGCGAGAAGTACCTGGTAGAGCAAATGTGCATGTGTCTTGGGCTTGGCCTGATCGCTATGCATGTACAATGTATTTTCCAAAATTGAGGGAGGAACCGGACCAGTGGTAGACAGAAGTTAAAAGGCTAGATACTATTTCAAAGCTGCTTTGGGGGGATTTGACCACATTGTTTGAGATTACTGTTCCCAAAGATTTATGGGCAGAATGGAAAGCAGCTCTTACTTGGCTAACAGAGGAGCCTCCAAAAGTGCATCATGGTCCTACTGCTCTTTTGATGGAGAGATATAAAGCAGTGATGAAGCATAAGGTGGCAGAGAAAGAGGTGAATTGGGCATATATCATCAGGGCTGCACAGGGGCATAAATACTATGTACTATGAGAGTCTTGTGTAGATTTGTAGAAACTACAGTAGAGTTGAAGAGTTGAAGATCCAATAAAAGAAGGTGTTAGCAGATTTGTATTACCTTTTGTTTTGGGTTTGTGTCAGGAGCTTAGATCTCATATTCAGCAGAGTGTGGTGTGCTGCTGGTCAACAGTATAAATGAGACAGTAATATAGGCAAAGAACTGCAGTTTGCAGTGATTGCTTCAATGCTAAACAGAGTAGGATCAAGGAAAAGTTGATTGTCGTTCAAAACAAAATTACTTCAAAGAGGTGGTAAAAACCGAATTGCGAATTTGGGTTATGATTTTGGTATAGTTGATGTTGCAAATTATGATGTATATTTGAATTTTGGGATGCAAGTAATGCAATGTGTTAGTGTGCAGGGATTAACATGTTGTCTGCATGGGTTCGGAATGCGGCTCCACAGGGCAGAGATAGATTTGTGAATGATCCTGGAATGAATGTGAACATCAACATGCTTAATGAAAGCACTGCTTGTCATCTTGGTGGGAAAATTGGACACTGGAGGTGCAAAAGCAGTCAAAATCCAGATCAAATTCAAAATGATTCTGACTTGTCATCACATTGAAAAAGGGGAAAGAAAAGTGTCAAAAGAACACATTTCTGTAACTTTGAGAATGAATCCTTTGACTGCCCAGAGGGCATTTAGGATGTTTTATGAAATGATTGCCTTTCGTCCTCAGTGGATAGCAAAATTTTCCCTGATTGGAAAGGCTTATTCACAGCGACACAGTGGATCCAGTCCTATTTGATGATGAATGCATGAGTGTCTTCCTAGAATTCAGAGACAAACTCAGCAGTGCCCCAGCTCTAGGAATGCCAGATTTCAATTATATGGCATTTGTAAAGTGCATACCTACCTCCGCAGAGGTGTCCCAGCGCGAGGGGACAACAAATTACAAGAAATATTTCTTTTTGTTGTGTCATGAATGATATGGGTGTGTGCTTTCTGTCCTGCTGCAGAAGGATGTTAAGGTAAAGCAGTCTGTTGCTTACATCTCTGCTACATGAGATCAAGTAGCCACAGCTCTTCCAGTTTGTCTGAAATCTGTAGAAGCTTGCAATTTGCAACTGCTTTTCAACTTATGTAAATACGATAAATTGTGATGAGTTACACAGTTAGGGGATTATTTACAAGCCCTTTGAGCCGCCGATACGTTACTTTTTCCTATATTAAAAGTGACGCACCATCCGTGCAAGGGGCTTGTAAATGAGCCCCTTATTGTGTTAGCCCCTCATCCAGCTGAGATCTTGCTGACTTGTACACACACTCATCACATGACAAACAGTTGCCTAACAAAATATGAGCAAATGATATTGTCAGCTCATAACATTTCAATCAGAAGATGCTATACTTTGATTCCTACAATGTTGCTGCTGATTCCAAACAATGATGAAGATGATTAGGAGCCTGACCATGATTGCATTGAGGTAACATCATGGTGTACCAAACCAAGACTAGACATAAAAACCACTCCCCTTGAAGCAGCTGATCTAACTCTGTTTGTTGGTGGTTCTTACCAGGGAGACCAACAAGGAAGACTAAGAGCAACATACACAGTATGTTCTATTTCTGAAATTGTTGAAGCATCATACCTGTGTAATATTACTTCAGTACAAGAAAGAGAACTGATTGCCCTGAGAAGAGCATGCTGTGTGACCAATGAACTGAGGGCCTGATTCACAAAGGTAAACTTACATTTTTGTGTAAGTTTACATTTGTTTTGGAATTCACAAACTCCATTTTAATAAAACATTTATGACTCTACAGTCGGGGCGGAGAACTCCGCACATAAAAAGGCATGTTGCATCTTCTGATGTGCAGACTTCTCTGCCCTGACTGCGGAATCTCCTAAGTAATAAACTCAGAATCAAATTGGAATTTGTGAATTCCAAAACAAATGTAAATTATGCAAAAGTGTAGGTTTATCTTTGTCAGTCAGGCCCTGAGTGTGATGCTATACACAGGCAGCCAATATGGCCTTGGATTGCAGTGGTGGCTGCCAACTACGCAAAGTAGTGGTCAGGAAAATGGGTGGGTGCATGCATGCATGCAATTACATTAACTAAATTGTCAACATGAATTACATTATCATTTTAAAGTTAAAATGTTTAACTTTAAAATGTTCATGTAATGCATGTCGGCAATTTAGTGCACATTATATAAATTAAATAAGTAAAATAAAATGTTCACTTACCTTGCTGCACATCCTCTCTCCAGTCCTGGTGTTCTTCTCTCGTTTAGCGTGCGCCCGAGCCATCTCCACTAACCAATCCTGGTGCTGCTCTCATGCTTTTAACCAGCATGAGAGCAGCACCAGGATTGAATGGACTGGACTCTCTCAGCTTTCCCAAAAGCACCAGAGGCCTGTGCTTGGTTGGCGAGGTTTAAAGTGCAAATGTCTGGATGGCCGTCACAAGACAGCCAGCCAAAGTGACATGCACACTTTAAACTGAAGTGCCCAGCCCACCAATCCTCCCTGCAGCTGACACTCAGCAGCAATGGCCCGCCCTGAAACTCGGGTCAGGACATGGGTTAGTGAAACATAAAATGGTAATAATTTAACTTTATTACCATTTTATTTTTCATCTCTGGGAATTTTTTTAGTGGGGCACCACTCCTCTACCCTATTGGAGAGCCGCTCCTGTTGGGTTGGTACATGATTTTGGGCAATTATGATCACAAAGGGATTTTTTAAAAGAGACTTGGTTTTTGAGGTCTTATAGTCAATAAAATCTAGTTACTGAGTCGGTAAGAAGATTCACATTTAATTTAATTTACCTTCAAAAATGTCATTCACACAAAGGGCCACAACATACAAGTCGCTTTTTCAGGTCCAATACACAGTTACATATTCTACACTGTGTGTAATTATTAATCAAAATTTCAATCTCTCAATGAAGTGAAAGAGAAAAAGAAAGTATGAAACAGAATTTAGGAGCAAGGTAGAAAAACAAAACATCAGTATAATACAATTAATACCAATTGAAGAACAGATTTAAGTAAGACCAATTCCTCGGTCATTAACCGATATCTCTTCCAAAAAATGGAAAGAAATTATGTATATAAGAATTGCATCAAAACAAGGGAGAAAAGAAAAAGAGGTGAGGATCCTATCTTAATCATACTTAGGGGTCTATTAGAATGGCGGGCGGACTCCGCCACCCTAGCGGTGCTGGGACTGGCTGCGAAGTGGTGCGGCGGTCCCACTGTGCCAATTCGGATGCGACCGCCACCATGGCGGCCGCATCCTGTATATTTAACATTGCAACGGGCGGTGCTGTATTCAGCACCCGCCACAATGTTAAAGGGACATGTTGTGCATTTGCATGCACAACGTGACAGGCACCGCATGGTGCCTGCCCCTTGTGCATGCAAATGTCAGGGGGTACCATGGGTACCCCCCCAAGTGCAGCTACCCACCCCCCAACTCCCTGGGGGCCCTCAATGGGCCCCAATGGCATTCTCCGCATGCCTTTCCGTGGCAGAGTCTCCACCATGGAAAAGCATGAGACCGCCATCATCGTAATATGGATGGCAGTGCCTGGAAGGCACCGCGACCATATTGCAGGTCTTTTCCGCCCGGTAGGCAATCGGGCGGATAGCCTACTGGCGGACAGTCTTTCCGTCCGCCTGGGTCCCCACAGCCATCGTAGTATGGCAGGGGGAAATGTTAGGCGGGCGGACGGAAATGGCAGGCGGATCGCCACCGCCATACGGGCGATGGCGATCCGCCCGCCATCCTAATAGACCCCCGAATGTTGAAGTCTTCTGTGCAGTTAAAAGTTTGTGAAAGGTGACATTTGTACTCTCCCAATGTATATGATAAACAAGGGCAGAGAAACTGTGACAGACCAAGAAAAAAGAGAAGAATTTCTCAAAGTCAGAAAACAGCAACGGTTTCCTAGTGCAAAAACAAGCTGTAAAAAACTTGAGAAAGAAAAAAGACTTTATTAAAGTCAAGATCATGCTAACATTCCCATGAATGCACCACGAAAAAATTAAAATAGAAGGAGGGAATACATTATATTAAGTGCATAAATTGAAAGGTACATACAAAATTGAAGTGTTATACATACCCTTATGTCTATATTGTAACGTTTGCACTGATGAAAGATTCTTAGGATCAATTGTAGGTGAACATCCAGAAAACATCTGTAATTACAATTGGGAACATCATTGTAAAATATGCTTTTGGCAAGCAAATAAGTTTAAATATGCCGTACCCCAGATTTGAATGTAATAAATATAGGCATTTGTAAGAAAATACTTACATAACTCAAAAACATTTATACGGCATAGTGGCCTAGGATCATTCAAATCTGTATTCTGTACACTTCACAGAATTTTCAGTATAACTACAAAAAAGAATAGAGCACTCTATTTGTCACATTACCAGCATTTATGTTAGAGAGAAATTCTCAAACCTAGAATGAATTATGGAGAATTAGCATGTTAACTGCATTATACTGTACCTTCAGTGCCTACGAACCAAATGCCATAGATATGTCTGCAGCTGCTCTTCGGTATTGAGTCCTGACTGCAATATACCAGAAGGGTTAATACCAAAGTAATTGTACAGGCGCTGAGGTAATTCAGTTTTCCGATCCCGTTCGTATTTAGCCACCATTTTGTGTTCCGCCGCCATTTTGTGTTGCCCTCACTCAGTCAGCACGGTGAACGAGGTGCTGTTTTCCCTCTTCCTACGCAAAGTGTCAAGTAACCTCCTGCCTCTGTTTAAAGCTGGTGTCAGGGTCTGGCCAACTCCACTAATCCTCGTCTGGTTTGACTGATCCCTGTCTCGACTATCTGTTGGTTCGCACCATTCTTTCCTGACTTTATCTTATCCTCTGGCCTTCGCTATTCTTTACTCGTATTCTCTCATTTCACAACTGTCCTCTGGGGCATACAAATGTGTCCTGCCATCTGCAAGTCGAATTATAAACACTACCACTGATTAACTTGTGGGATAGGGTGACAAACACAGTTGGAAGATAGGCTTATTTGAGTTACTTAATATCTTGTTTTCACATTCTTCTCATTGGTTAACCCTGTATGCATTGGGAGTGTTCTTTGTGAATATGTGTGTTATAAAAGATTGTGCGCCACGGAGTAAAGTGGCAGTCTCCTAAGAACATACCGAGTGTACTTCTGGGACAACTGTACTTAGCTGCAGCTAATAAACCAAACCTTCTACGCCTAACGGAGTGTCCCATGTCTCTGTTCGACAAAGCAGGTGAACTCAGGAGATTAAGGCGTACCCTGCGCCGCCAGGCCCATAAGGTCTCGGTTCTTCAATTTGGCGCCCAACGTGGGGCAGCTTCAGAGGTAGCAGTTCTGCCCGAGAATCGTACGGAGCCCCGCAAGAAAATTCTGGAGGAATCGCGAACCACGTCAAGCGACCACTGTATGTCGAAGTGGTCCGAAGATCATTTGCAGCGCGGTTTCTCCTTTCTGACGGTTGCTGACAACTGCTGCCCTGACTGCCGTCCTGCTTTGATCCCTTTGATGATGTTTGGTATCGCGAGACATTAGACGGGCCTCTGTTGGCGTAAGAAGACACTTAGCTAAGTATTGGTGGGTAGCTCCCACTATTTTGTTTTGATTTGGGTCTTTGATTCGGCTATTGCAAAAGCCGAAGCCGAGGGGTGAGTACGTTTGTGCTGTATTATTTGATTTAACCCCTTGATGTTTGTGAACAGTCCAGTGAAATAACGATGCCTGGTCTGAGTAAGTTTAGGAAGTTCTGTTGCCTTGGTTGTAATAGGGATTCCCGGCTGGAGGACTCTTGTCTGATTCCTCCGGTTGGAACTCCCACCTATGAACTTTATTCAAAACATGGTGTCGGCCCCATTGCCTTTAATAAGGCATGGATCCGATACACGAAGAACAATGGCGTTCTACAGTGGCCACAAAATGGTAGTTTTGAGCCTTACATTTAAGACAATTTGGAAGCGATATTGTTCAAAAGACAAGCCTGGCCGGCAATGTTTGACTCTTTCCGCCTCTGGCATAAGGAAGCCAAACAGAAAGAAACTAAGCAGGCAAAACGAGATAAGAAAGCACAAAATATGACGATTATACAGGCTGCCCAGCAGTTAAAAGACAATGAGATTGATAATGCAATGGAAATTTCAGAGAGACAGCATCGTATGGCAATAGATAGATGCTATCCGGTGTTGCCTAATTCCCCTTCTGATAAAAGTAAGGATCTGGAGGAAGACCCTTTGATGTCTCACCTAGTGAGATTGCCTCCACCCTATGTACAAGGTGCTAATGCACCCCCGTTGTTACAACCTGTTCAGTTGCCTGTTGTCCCCCCCACCTGTTCCGGTTCTTCCACATTTGCCCCTTCCGGTATTGCCACTCCCACCTCTCGTGCCACTGATTCCTTTGTCTCCATCTCCTGAACATCAATCTTCTTTGCCTTCGGCTCCCCTTATAACTGCCAGTTCCTCTCCTGTATCGCCTAATACCTTGTTCCCTGTCCTTATGTCTAATTCTCCTACTGTGCGCAAACGAATAACAGATACTGTCTCTGGTTTCTCGTCCCCTTTCTTTGGGACTCTGAACATGTCTCCGGCTTTTTCTCGAAGACAGTCTCGTAGTCAACTTCCATGTTCCGACGAACGGGTGGTGTTGGACTCTCTCGCTCGCAAATGGATCGAGAAGGGTCCCCAGTATAGTGTGAAAGATATCATGATCACCTTTCATCAGTGGGATGCGCCCACGCAGAGATATGTATTTAATGTTATGTGTGACACTCTTGCTAATGGATGGGAGGATATGGATTTGGGTTTACTTCCCCAGGATCTGTTGGATGTTCAGGCTAATTTCGATAAAGGACTCACTGTGGGTTCTAAGGTTGAGGACGCCGTAAGGACACTTGTTACTTTTAGGTCCTTATTTTCTTCACAAACTTTTCTTGATTCTGATCCTGCTGTTCGGCAGACATTGAAACATTACCCAATGAGAGAGGTTCCTCCGATATGGAGGGAAGAGATTGCGCAAGCAGGTAATAATCCAGCTATTCCCGCTCACTTCCAGCGTATATGGGTACATGTGCCCTGGAAGAGATCTGATGTTTTGGCCCTCAAACAATCTTTACCGGATCCCCGTAAAAACCCTGCTGGTTACTATAAAGAATTGTCCCAGACTGTTGATGCCTGTATTATGAATTTAGCTGATATTTGACATGCTGATGGGAAATGTAGTCCCACAAGCGTTATGGGCTCGGATTCGTAGAGAGGATCACGTTCAAGAATTGGGTGGTACATGGGCTGCTATAACTGCCTCGGATAAAGCACAAGTGGGTGGTGCTAAGCCTGATGTTTTGATCACAGAACTCCCTGGTAGGATTATTACTTTAATGAAAACAATGATGCCCGCCTTACGAGTTAATTGGGATAAATTAGCTGCGTGTAGACAGAAGAAAGATGAGAGTGTCTCCGATTTCTTCACTCGTTTTAAGGAGACGTTTATTGATCGCAGTGGTCAGGATATGACTACGGAGGGTGGACAGCGATTATTCGTAGATAAATTTGTATTTAATTTGCTCCCCGAGTTGTCACATAAATTAAAAGACTCTGAAAGTTCATGGGCTGTTTCTTCTTCTGCTCAGATATTGGCTACTGCTCAATATTGCGAAAACAGGGACAAAGAGGAAAAAGACAAACAAGAGAAAAAGACTAAAGAATTAAAAACGAAGGTTCTTCTGCAACAAGCTTATCCTCCTCGCTCTGCTCAGCGCCAGTTTCAACAGCCTCCTCAGTTTCAGAGGGTGTTTCAAAAGCCTGAGCCTATATTCCGAGGCCTTTGTTAGGTCCTAACCAATGCGCCTATTATAGGGAGGAAGGTCATTTTAAGAATGGCTGCCGGGTTTTATTACAGATTAATGGAGGACTATCTACTCCACGAGGTCGTGGTGGTTCCCTGTAAGCGCCCAGGGGTAGAGGTCGAGGTATGTCGCCCCAGACACAGCGTTCCCTTCCACCTCCACATTCTATGAACTACTTTGATCAGCAAAATACTCAGTCTACACAGTATTACAATGATGATTACTATGTTGAAGGTGAGAATGACGGTCTTCACGCTAACTAGGACAGCCATAGACACAGTGAGGGAGTTGTATCGATTCTAGTAGATCAGAATGGGCCTTATGTTAATGTCACTACAATAGGTGTTTCAGAGCCATTTCTTTTAGATACTGGTGCGATGAGAAGTTCTATTATTCACTCCAAACTCCCTGGGGCACCTTTGTCTGGCTTAACAAACGTATCCATAGGATTTTCTGGCGCCCCAGTTCATAGCCCGGTCTCTTGTCCTGTGCCTATTTCAATTGGTTCTTATGATTTGGAAGCTGCGCTTCTTTTAACGACTGGTTGCGGCGAAAATCTGTTGGGTTTGGATTTATTGAAAAGATTGCATGCAACAATATATTGTTCTCCTTCTGGTGTACATCTCGCTTTGGGGCAGAAACTGACTTCTCCAATGTATTTGTCTAAAGATCAATTTCCACCTGAATTGCTCTCTCTCCCTGCAACACTTTGGGCTACGGGTCCAAATGATGTTGGTTGTCTTGAGATCCCACCCTATGTCGTTACCCTCAAGCCCAATGCTAAATTACCACGCATCCCTCAATACAAAATTCCCAATGATGGTGAAAGAGCGCTTTTTACTATTATTTATGATCTGGTTCAGAAGGGTGTGGTTGAGGAGACGAGGGGAAATGTATGCAATAGTCGTGTTCTCCCGGTTCTTAAACGCACTGATCCTTCTCAGCCTCCTGTTTATCGCTTTGTTATTGATCTCCGGGAGGTTAATAAAATTGTTGTACCGCAGTTTCCTGTTGTTCCAGATATCACTGCCCTGTTAACTATGATACCTGCCTCGGCAGCTTGGTTTTCTGTTATTGATCTGAAAAATGCTTTCTTCAGCATCCCCATTGTTGAAGAGAGTAGGGATATTTTTGGCTTCTCTTTAGGAGACCGAAGTTTCCGGTTCAAGCGCGCACCCCAAGGCTATTGTGAAAGTCCCTCCATCTATAGCCAAGCTCTGAAGTGCCAGCTTGATGCTTTTCCTTTACCGCCAGGTGCTACCCTTATTCAGTATGTGGATGATTTATTGATTGCTGCTGATTCAGAGGATATTTGCAAGAACGTGACTATTGCACTATTGCGTCAATTGTCTGACCTTCACCATAAGGTTTCACCTTCTAAATTACAATATGCCCGCCAAGAGGTTACCTATTTAGGTCATCTCTTGTCGAAGGAGGGAAGGCGACTGACCCCAGAACGTATTCAAGCAATTGCACAAACGTCTATGCCATCCACACAAAGAGAAGTGCGTGCCTTTCTAGGCATTACCTCTTATTGTAGACAGTGGATTCCAAATTTTTCTTTGTTGGCTAAACCTTTGTTGGCACTCACTTTGAAAGACACACCCCAACCCCTTCCTTGGACTGACAAATGTCAGAAGAGTTTTTCTGATTTACGTGCTGCTCTGTGCTCTGCTCCTGTGTTGGGTACTCCGGATTACAGTAAGCCCTTCACGCTCTATGTCCATGAAAGAGAGGGTTGTGCGTTGTCAGTCTTAACACAACGATTTGGAGACAAGCAGCGGCCATGTGCCTACTTTTCGGCTACATTAGATCCAGTAGCCAAGGCATTGCCTAGTTGTCTTAAAGCTACAGCAGCAGCAGCAATTTCTATTTGTCAGTCTGCTTGAGTGGTGCTAGATAACACTCTTATTGTTATGGTACCACATGCAGTGGATACCTTGCTAAATAGGATGAAAACACAGCATCTTACAAGTGCTCGCTTGTCTGGGTATGAGCTGACGCTCTTGGCTCGTCATGTGCACATCAAACGATGTAACACTTTAAATCCAGCCACATTGTTACCTCTTCCAGAGGAGAAAGGTATTCAGGAACAACATGATTTTTTTCTCCGTACTGAGAAGGAGACAAAAGGTAGGATTGATTTGAAAGATACACCACTAATGGACCCGGATGGGATAGTATGGGTGGATGGTTCTTGTTTTAAACTCCCTAATGGTGAAACAACTTCAGCTTATGCTGTTACCACCTTGCATACAATCGTGGAGACAGCACACATCAGACATAATTCAGCTCAGGCGGCTGAACTGATAGCTTTGACCAGAGCGTGTGTGTTATCTAAGGGGAAGAGAGTGAATGTATATACCGACAGCCAGTATGCGTTTGGTGTGGCACATAGTTTTGGTCGTTTGTGGAAGGAAAGAGGATTCTTTACCTCCCACGGTACTAAAATACAGCATGGTCAGTTGGTAACTGATCTTCTTGAGTCACTTGCTTTGCCTACCCAGATAGCAATCATAAAGTGTAGTGCGCATAAGAGGATTACTGATGATGTTGGTCGCGGGAATGCTATTGCGGATGAGGTAGCGAAAGAAACAGCCAGAGATGCTATAAGTCGCATGTATGTTGCGGGCCCTGCAAATTGGGTCAAGGAAAAAGGAATGTGTGAGGATACAATAGAAAGTGTGAGATCGATTCAAGGAGAGGCTACAGAGAAAGAATTGAGTAAGTGGAAAGAGAGTACAGGAATGTTAGACGCGATGGGATGTTGGATAGAATTGTCAGAACATCAGCGTTGGCTGTTACCAGATGCCTATGTACTGCCTGTAGTCGCTATGGCACATGGTCCAGCCCACATCAGTGCGAAAGGAATATGTACGCTTCTGGCTCCAGTGTGGCTGAACAAAGGGATTCCAAAATGTGCAGATAATTTAGTGAAGCATTGTATTGTTTGCTTGATGCATAATCCAGGAAAGGGAACCCCAACTCCAGCAGGTCATTTTGCTCCCCCAACATATCCTTTTGAGGTGTTGCAAATTGATTATATTCACATGGAACGATGCAACAATCTCAAATATGTTTTGGTGGTGGTGTGTCCCTTCTCCAGATGGATAGAGGCCTACCCCCTGAAAGACAACACTGCTTTGTCCACTGCCAAAGTTCTTCTGAAAGAGTTCTTCCCTAGGTTTGGTTTGCCACGCATTGTCTGGAGTGAAAATGGAAGTGAATTAGTGGGCCAAATTATGAAAAAGGTGTGTGCCGGTCTTGGTATCAGGCAGAAATTCCATGCGGCGAACCATCCCCAATCAGCGGGTTTGGTAGAGTGCTATAACGGCACTCTCAAACTTAAACTTGCAAAGGTACAGGCTAGCACGGGACTTGCCTGGCCCGATGCTTTACCTTTGGCTCTCCTATCCACTAGAACAGCTGTACATTCTCGTTTGGGACTCAGCCCATACGAGGTTGTTTTTGGGCGCCCGGCTAATGTTTGGGGAGTCCCTCGCCCTAAAAAGTATTCTGACATACAGTATCCAATGCTGATTGACTACTTACATGACCTCACCACTAAATTACGTGTTCTCCACCAACAGGTTCAAAACGCTTTACCAGAGGCCTCCACAGACCCAGGTCATTCTATCCGACCGGGAGACTGGGTCTGTGTGAAAATTTTTCAGAGGACAAGGAATTTGGAACCTCGTTGGAAGGCGCCTCGACAAGTTCTTCTGGTGACACGTACAGCAGTGAAAGTCGAAGGGAAAAAGAACTGGATCTATGGCGTGCACTGCTAAAAGGTGCCCTTACCCTTGCCTTTTGACGAGTGGGTCCGTAAGGGTGTAGGTGATTTTGAAGGCGAAAGGGTCCCCCGGTTTGTACCTTTCAGTAGTGCACACCTAGATGGAACTCGGTCAGAGAAAGAAGATGACGACATTTTACAAGAAGCCGTACCGCCACATCTCCGATTGAACACTACAGATCCACAGACACTATTTCAGGACCAAACTGTACTGAACAGAACTCGATATAATTTAAGGCCTAGACTGGTCAAGGACACCTGAGATTTTCATCTCTTTCGTGACATGTATCATCTGTCCAGGTTGCAGGGTCACGGTAGGAGTCTTGGTTCGTGACCTGTATAGTGGCTAGGCCCCCAGGACTTGCAGTGTCATAGGACGGCTAATAATCACAGCCAAGTGAGTAAGGCAGATTGCCGTGAGCAACAATTTTAGAGGATGGATGTCAAAGTGGGAAAGAATAAGAAGAAGGAAGAGATGAAAAAGAAATATTGTAAATTAGTGTACAGTCAATGTGGCATAACATTGTGTGTTCTTATGTTTTTTAGTACCTTATTGGCTTGTGTAGGTTAGATTGTTCATGCTATGCAGCACAAATCTGTCCCTACTTCTATTTCCTTGCCTCTTCATTCTACTATCTCCCCACATCAATTACATACGCTTCCTTAACATGAACTAATCTGGAGAACAGAATATTTTAACAATTCATTTGTCCAGTTGTTGCATCAACACCAATTGGTAGTCAACACAACTGACTGTTGGGTGTGTGGACTTATGCCTCATACCACAGACAAAGGGATGCCATATTTAGCCCTTCCATTTTCTTATGAAGGTTCCGCTTGGGCCTATTTTGTGATGTTTTCAAATGCATATCAGAACCGATTTAGACGTCCAGTTGGTTCATATGGTAGTGGGCAAGATTTTAGTCATAGTTCTCTGATAAAAGGAATAGTGGCTATGGCTAGAATTGTGGAGAATAGTAGGGTTCCTGTTGACGAGAAACGGGCATACGATGGTTGGGACTTGACTCGTTACGTTACTAGCCTTACAGATAGAGTTAAACAGGGAAAATCTCCACCAATTTGGACTGTGCCTCATCGAGGTAACTTTTGTTTACAAATGAATGGCCAGACTACTGACACTGGACAAGGAAAGAGTTTTTGTTCCCATACATACATTTACACATCTCAGAATTCACCACCGTTAGTGCCATCCCAGGGCACGTATTTTGTTTGCCACGATAGAGCCTACACGTGGCTACCGACAGATTTTTCAGGAACGTGATATATAGCCTTTCTTCTCCCTCCTACATACACTGCTCCTTCAGGACATCACAGAAACAGATTTGGCAGAGGGATTATTGATTCTAAAGACACGGCAGTACAAGAGGGAGGTGATTTCCTTAAACGATTTCTCCCTTTTTGGGGCCCAATGGCCAACAGTAGAAACATGAGACAATTGGTTTGTGTTGTTGAGACCACCATAGATGTCACTGCGGGAGCCTTGAGTAATCTCACAGCTGAACTTCAGGCGGATCGTCTCATGACATTGCAGAACCGGATTGCTCTGGATGTTATTCTTGCGGATCGTGCTGGAGTTTGTAAATTGATCGGATCTAGCTGTTGCATTTATATACCTGACGATGCCCCTACGGTATACCAAGCCATCTCCAAATTACATGTGATCTCCGAGTCGATTCATCAGGATGAAGGAGATTGGTCTTTATTGGAATGGTTTTGGGGATTACTGTCCAAATGGGGATGGAAGGTATTAACATTCCTTGGAGTGGTTTTGGCCATCATTTTTTCCTGCTGTCTCTGTATGCAGTGTGGCCCCGCCATCTGTGGTCTTTGTGCCACTATGTGTGTCCCAAGGCCTGTGTCACGGAAGACAGAGAGCATTAAAATGATGTTGCAGCAACAGCTTGATGACCTCATGGCCATTGACGTCGACTCAGATTAAAATGAGTCTGTGCGTCTTGCCTGAGTAAAGGCAAAAGGAGGGTCTGAGGTAATTCAGTTTTCCGATCCTGTTCGTATTTAGCCACCATTTTGTGTTCCGCCGCCATTTTGTGTTGCCCTCACTCAGGCAGCACGGTGAACGAGGTGTTGTTTTCCCTCTTCCTACTGCAAAGTGTCAAGTAACCTCCTGCCTCTGTTTAAAGCTGGTGTCAGGGTCTGGCCGGCTCCACTAATCCTCGTCTGGTTTGACTGATACCTGTCTCGACTATCTGTTGGTTCGCACCATTCTTTCCTGACTTTATCTTATCCTCTGGCCTTCGCTATTCTTTACTCGTATTCTCTCATTTCACAACTGTCCTCCGGGGCATACAAATGTGTCCTGCCATCTGCAAGTCGAATTATAAACACTACCACTGATTAACTTGTGGGGAAGGGTGACAAACACAGTTGGAAGAGAGGCTTATTTGAGTTACTTAATATCTTGTTTTCACATTCTTCTCATTGGTTAACCCTGTATGCATTGGGAGTGTTCTTTGTGAATATGTGTGTTATAAAAGATTGTGCGCCACGGAGTAAAGTGGCAGTCTCCTAAGAACATACCGAGTGTACTTCTGGGACAACTGTACTTAGCTGCAGCTAATAAACCAAACCTTCTATGCCTAACGGAGTGTCCCGTGTCTCTGTTCGACAAAGCAGGTGAACTCAGGAGATTAAGGCGTACCCTGCGCCGCCAGGCCCATAAGGTCTTGGTTCTTCAGCGCCATTCAAATTAACCGGGACCCGCTTGTAATATAAATTGTGTTGCTGATTTGCTGCACGCGGCCCGGCAACTTTCGCGCTTGAAAGTCTTGAACCAGACAACCTTACGTCAAATACTTCTCAAAAAGGAAAACACACCATACTCCCGCCAAGTTAACAATACGCATTCAGGTAACTCACCAGCATAGTAACAGCAGCATCAAGTAACGGCGTTCAGGTGCGTAAACGCCATGTATGATCCCAGCCGTCATATAAACAGCTCAAGCACTGATCACATGTGAGATCAGAAAATGCATGCAACCACCGTTAAATGGAACTATGAGAAGAGCCATGAGAATCCTGTACATTATCTCAGCAGCACTTGTGACAGTAAGTGATAATAATGTGTTGGATGACAGTAAAAGTGTGGCTGATGTGGTGAAATAGGCCCCTCATCAGATAAATGTGACGACACCATCAGCCTATGAAGTTCTGTGTCATACACTGCAACCTGGTTACTGGGTGTGGGTGAAGAAGAACTTCCACAAAAACTGATATAGCCACAGTGGAAAGGCCCCTAACAGGTAATCTTTGTGACTAACACTACTATGAACTGTGCTGGAATCCCACAGTGTATAGACTGAGCTATTAGAAAGAGAGTGAAGATTGCAGAGAAAGAAGTGGTTTCAAGAACCACTGGTTGACAGTGTCAAGCTCAAGTTTACTTTGTGTATCCAGAGAGAGAATGAGGAGAAGTAGAAGCACAAAAGGGGTTGAACAAAAAATGAAAACAACATTTTAAATCAAGGTGAAGAAACATTGCAATACAAGGACCAAAAAGAACAAGAGATTGAAACTCCAGTTCGTAAGAAAGTAAAGATCAAAATTTGAGTTTCAAGGACCCTCAAAGGACAGCAGTTCACAGTGAGCCAAGTTGCTGATGCAGATTAAAGCAGAAATCCAGTTGCAAGTGGCAAGGATTCAGCAGTAGTCACAAGAGAATCTGGAGATGAGAATTTGCATTGAGGAGACAAGTGGCCTGAATCAGAAGCAAAAGAGTTCACTGGAAGACTCAGAGCTCAGAGTCAAACAGAGTAGAGTCAGAGATTGGAGTAGACTCTGAAACCAGTGAAAGTGAATCATCTGCAGCCAGTCAAAAGACTGACAAGAGAAAGAGTGACAAATAGAAAGTATGGATCTTCTGAATTGATTTATCTACCATTAGTTACTGAAAATGAAGAATCAGATGTGAAAGTCGATGATTTGACAAACTGCTGACAGTTCAGTTTTGAGGAAGACCCAGTAGAACCACCCCAAAATCAATAAAAAGTATTTTTACACCAATATTTTTGAGACATGAAGGTAGAATTTCATAATTAAAGCTTGGTTTGTTTTGCACCTTAGGTGTTCAGATGAAAATAGGAGGGTATCTTGTATTCCAAGGACTAAGTCAATGAACTTAGCATTTGAAGTAATTGACGCTTGATTCCTCATTTTATACCTTTGGAAGTTAGGTTTCAGTGTCGTTTTTCATTTTTACTTAGTGGAAGGATGCCGAATTGCAGACATAGGTGCTACAAAATTTTGGTAATATTTATGTTGACAATGATATTGATAATTTTAGTTGGTTTATTGTTTTGCTTTATTTCTCCAGTCGGATAAGCTTAATCAGGACCAGTTGAAATAACCACAATACTTAATGTTATAATAATAAAAGTTAACACAGGGATAGATCTGTAGGTAACTTTAGGGAGAATTTATATTCAAATGTTTGAAAGGAGTAATTAATGTGAAATATTGTTTTGTTTGTGCGCCTCTACCTTATTCAGTGGCAGAGGGTGAATCCTATTCACAATTGCCCCTCTCATATTCATTGTGCTGCAAAGTTTTTGTCAATCTTTTTCATAATAAAGAGTTTCTGTCTCCGTATCTTTCGGACTTTAACACTTCGCTGGCAGAGCTTCATAAAACTCTTTCTGGGAATTGTAAATTCTTTACTAAACATATAAGGCCTTATTATGATGTTGGGCAGACACTGTTGCAGATTGGGAACCGCCCGAACTTAGGACGGCAGTTCCGACTGCCTGATTTGGATGTGACACCCAGTAGGAAACATACATTTTTCCACGGAAGCTTGTCCGGTGGCGGAATAGGCCCACAGCACAATTTTGCATTGCAGAATGAAGGTTTGCAAACATCCCTGCACCATGTGGTAGGCACCATGCAGTGTCTGCCACGCGGTAAAGGGATGTTGAGGGGTGTACCATAGGTGCACCCTAGGCCCCATTGCAGAGGGCCAGGGGGTAAGAGGGCCCTGCTAGAGGCCCCCAAAGACACTTTCTGACAGCCTTTTCATGTCGGAAAGGCCAACATGAAATGGCTGTCGGAAGCTGCCATCATAATCCCGACAGTGGACTCGAACCTGGCTCCGCTGTCCTAAGGGGATTATGGTGTGTTGCGACGGTGATCTGATGGACCCCTTGAGCCCGTCGGAAGGCGTCGGACAGACTGCAGCAGCAGATGGCGGTTGGACCCCAACCATTGAGCCGTCGGTTGCGGTCCGACCACCATCATAGTCAGCCCCTTAATGTGAATTGCATAACCCACCAGAATACTAACAAAACTAAAAACAAGCATTCGCATAGCCAATAGGTCTCGCCTTTGGGACCTTATAAGTGTTTAGCCATGCAACAGTTTATGTTATTGCACCAAGGATATTATGCTGCATAACTAAATACTTATAAGGTCCCAAATGCGAGAGCTATTGGCTATGAAAATGCTTGTTTTTAGATTGATCTTTGTGGGAAGATTTTTGGGGGACCGGACGTCTGCTCCAAACCTGCTGAGGCGAACTTGTAAATGGGGCCACATCTATAGAGCAGCCATAAGTATTCAGCACAGCCATAATGCAGAAGGAACCGCCCCATATAATCACTAATGTAAATTACTCTGGGCCTGAATGAGGATTCAGAGGACAATTTGAACAGGTGTGGTTTGAGAGATCAAAGGTCAATAGTTCAATTGGTACTCTCTACACTTGTAACACGAGATTCCATATCCCGGAGCAAGAAGAGAGAAAACAGAGGCTGTCCTAGAATGCAATTAGTCACTCACAAGGGTCAAATGGGATAAAAAATAAGCAGGCTTCTCCAGATACCGTGCACGCTGAGCATTGAGACCTGTGTGCACTGAACCAAGAGGAGAGCTCTCAGCAAGCTAATCCCTCGTGCGGCGCAGTGGCATGATATGGGATGACCCTAACCTTTACCGCACGCCCACAGAAAAGCAAATATAACTAGAAATACTGATACAATTCTGGGATAAGTCTTATAAATACTATTTGTGTCCGGTGATGATATTATTAGCACATAATCAGTACAGGAACAGCTGTTTAAATGCTTCGATTAATTAAAACAGGAGTTGAAGTTGGCAAAATGCTTGCCAAGGAAATACATATTATCTGTGGAACGAGGTGGGATTTGACCGGATAACTGGCACAAGGTGGGGCAATAAGGGGCGCAAATGCCAGCAAGTGGAACATTGGCACAAGGCTAAGAGAAACAGCTGAAGCCAAAGGGAGGTGTAGGCTGCCCAGAATGGAGGGAAAGCCAATACTACACGGCTGCCACAGCACACGTGGGAGGGGCAACACACGCCTCAACCAATGAGGACAAGGGTCCCTATAACCAAAAAAAGGAGGCGATAACATTAATTTTGCTTCTGACCTCGATCTCACCAACAGTCAGGAAGATAGAACGTGGAAAAGAAGGATCAACCGGTAACAGCGGAGAGGATTGTGCGAAAATGAAAGTTGGAGAGCCCAACAAACACAGATGATTCACCCTGAAAGTTATAACTGCATCACTGCTAAACGTCCCACAATGGCAGAGGATTCGGTATTCCTACAGGCTACAGCCCTAGAAATAATCCTGGCAGACAGATGTTAGGAAGCTGGTGAATTAATAATACCACTGGAATTTAGGGAACTCAATAAAATCTACGAAACCGTATTATGCAGAATCAAGCGCATTTCATCTCCCTGAGTTTGGGAATTTACTGACTAGGAATGCACAGGTGAAGAGTACAGGTGTGCAGCACACGCTGAGCAGTAGATTCCCTCATTGCCAACTTCCGATCATGCACTTCGGTGCCCCACGATGAGGCGCTATATATGCAATTACATTACAACGCAATTGGTAGGGAAGAAGGTGTGTGTAAACAGAATATACTGTAGATGTAATTGTGCTGAGTGTGCGGGCAAGGGAGGCTGGCAGTCACGGACGTAAGCTGCAGTCAGCTACATCTGGAAAGTGATACATCTCATGAGTGGTACAACCTGGATTCTCCCATGGTTCACAAATAAAGAGGAACAAGCACGCGTGCGCCTCACGCGGCAGCAGGGGGAAGGGAGAGAGGAGGGGGCGTGCGCCGGTTTCCCTTGCGGGAGCAAGCAGCAAGGCACGATAATTGCTAACATATGGCGCCGCTGCTCGCTCCCGCAAGGGAATCGCTAAACGTGCACGCGTTGCCATTGAAAGCAATGCAACGCGTGCACATTTTTGCCTGCAAAAGTGAAGCGATGGCTAAGGTATTTTTCCTATGCAACGCATGCGCGCTGCGTAGGCGAGACCTAATGAGTTTGGGCACCGTTTGAGTGAAGAGTGAGTGTGAGAGAAATTGGGTGGGTTCAAGTGTAATTAAGATACAAATAGAAGCAAAAAATACATTTAGAAATTCAAATGTAGCATGTGAGAAATGGAGCGTTGTGTATGGTGCAACAGAAGTCTCAAAATACCAGTTCAATAGAATTAGGTAAAAAGTGTGCGTTTGAAAGAGTTATGTGGCTGATGAGTTTTTGATTGGTGAAAACTTATATTTAGGCGAATGTATTATGTTTGTGGAAAGACTGTGTATTGTAATTGAATAGGAAGCTGCAATCATGATTAGATTTTTCCTCTGGTTTACCATGTGAATGAAATGACCGATGCTGTTGGGTTAAAAAGTGTGATGCATGGATTTGGTCAAATTATGTTACATGTGCTTCGTGCTATAAATCTATTCATGTGGCATTCAATGATGTGAAAAGTAGAAGAATGTCAACACTTTAAGTTCACCTTGCTTCTAACACTGCTGGTGCATTAACTACGGCCAATGTCGAACTAATAGCTATGCGTGTTATGGTTATTATGCAAAGCGGCCTTGCTTTAAATATCCTCCTAGCAAAGGAGGGCAGAATCTGCTTTTTGTTGAAGGTATAACAGTGCTGTATCTTTATACCCAATAACAAGCTCATTAATACTTATATAACAGACATGACTAATATCTCTCAAGAGGCAAAAGCTTTTGATGTGAATGGCTTATGGGAATCAGTAGGTTCCTTGTTCGGTAAGAATGGAAGGGTTTTGGAAGGATCGGTGAATGGTTTGACACAATAGAAGGTGGTATGTTGCATTCTATTCTAATGCCATTAATAATTGTGTTCAATTTGTGCAATTGGTTTCATTCTTTTGCTTGAAATGTTTGAAGCTATTTTTTTTAAAATGGGAGTCAGCAACGTCGACGAATTAGGGGAAGCATAACATTTACGAAATAGAGGACATCAAAGCACAAGCCTACAATGACGTTAAGATGCTGGAAGAATTGGGGCGCAAAAGACAGAAAGTAATGCTGACTGTACTATGAATGTAAAAATGACATTTTAGTGATGATTGTAGTCATCAGGAGGGCATTTGATGAAGCTATTTTCGGATTTAAATCAAATTTGCATAGTAACATGAATCTATTGTAACTGAAACAATAGTGCTGTGATGTGCAGAACAATACTTTTCTGACCTAATTTAAACCAGACCTTGACTCCATTTTGAACATGCATGTACGGCAGCTGCTTCTTAATATTCATTGTGTGTTTATATTTCTCATTGACACCGCATACAATGAAATGTGCACTGTTCAGAGGAAGCTTTAGATACTTTTATAGGCTCCTCCTGCTTGCTGTAGGTCATTTATCCATGATTTGTTTTGTAGTTTATGTAAGCAAATTTGTTCTGACACCTCTGATGATATTAGGTCAGAAGGGAAAAGTATTATTTATTTAAGGGAATAGTGTTAGAATGGTGGGGTTCTACACCCTTTTATTCTGTATTTGGATTTGTTGTTGTATTGTTAAATTTGCTCACTAGGGGCCGTATTATATATACGTCACACTTTCCCTGTTTCAGAAGGTACGCCAGCGCAAACAGGGAAACTCCCCAGATTGTGACGAATGTGCTTCCCCCAGGATAGCCATGAACATATGCTGGCCTTGGGGCAGCACATTCAAGTGAAATACGGAGTGGCTGCTTCAAAGCGGCTCCTTGTTTCACAGTGAGGCGATTTGCCGCCTGCACTTTCAAGAGTGGAGAGAGATCTCCTTGCAGGAGGATGCAGTGAGTGATGCGCCCGTCTGCAAAGGGATGTCTGGGGGTCCATGGAACCCATTTTGTTCCCCCCAGAGGGAATGTCTTTAGGAGGTACAGTTAAAGCGTGCCACCTTTTTGTGGCACATTTTCAATGTGCCGCCTAAATACATGTTTGCATTGGCACCCATGTTGGTGATACTACCAGATGACGAGGCAAAGTGATTCCCTCATTTGCATGGGGCATGCTAGTAATGGTACTACATTTGCACAAGCACTATCAGTATTACAGAAGGGGACGTACAAGAATCTACGCATCCTTCTGAAATACTATTGTGAGCCGGGGGCGCACAAAGCGGGCATGCACACCATTGGAATACATCCCAGTGGAACAATGTATAATATGACCCCAGATACTGACTGTGATTTTCATTGCTTTCTATAGTGAAAATCATTAGAAAAAGGGCTATTGATTTAGGATTGAGCCATGACGATTTACTGAGCCTCTAGTGAGCCTGACAAATATTCTATCAATTTGCTGCACATTCCGAGCCACAGTTACAAGGCCATTGCGCTGCCGATGCATCACTGTTGTTTTGACACACCGGCGGAGCAGTGTACCTGCCCATATTTACAAGGCCACGCAAAGTCACCCTGCGTGACTTTTCATGTCCTTGTAAATATGGGCCCCTTTCACGCATTTCTCTGCGTGAATGGGGCGTTCCATGGGTGTTGCTGTGGGTGTTCCCACGCAACATCCATGGAACCTGACACATTCCCAGATTTACAAAGTTCGGTAAAGATGGAAATGCTTCAAAATCCAAAGCCTCCCCAGGGGAGACATAGGAGTGGTGCAATGAGGATTAATACTTTTATTTCTCCTCGTTCTTTCTCTTTCTACTCGTGCTGCATTTTGAGGCACGCATAGAAAGAGGAAAATGCCATCAATGATTGTTTTGTGCAGGACGGTGTCCCTTTCTGCACAAAACAATCACACTTGCAACACAAGCACCCTTTCAGCATGACACAATGGTGCCTGTGCTGGTGCATGGCAGCAAATTGTGCACCAGTGCAGGGAAAAGCACACGGATGCATCATATTGTTGTTAACACAACGCATCCCTGTGCTTTTAAAATAATGCAGCTCAGAGCTCAAAATGGCTTGAGGCGCTGCACTGCATAATTATTTTGTAAATGAGGCCCTCTGGATTTAGTCTATTTTCCATGTTTTTATTATTGCAGCATCTCTTTATGGCAGTTAATCTCTGATGACTGATTTATCGACTCATATTTTTGCCTCCTGTATTGCACTTTAATAAAGAAACCTTCATGGTATTCCTAATTTACTGATCTTGAACTCCCTTTTGAGTCAGGCTGATTTATCCAATGTATTTTAAAATACTTTTCTGAATCTTGTCTTTAGGGACACATCGCACCATTTCTTCTGGAGGACAAAACTATCCCCCTGTGAGCACTTCAATCATGAAAATTATCTAAAAGATAGCACCCACAGTTTCCGCGTCCTGCCTAAAATGGAATGGACCTTTTCAGATCTTAGGACCACCAGGCCAGTGGCAAATCGCCGGTTGCCAAAGGGCTCTGACAAGAAAGAAAGATGAGGCTACACCATCAGAAACCAAATGTTTTCCTGCCTCCTATATGAGACAGGAAAATCATGGGTTGGGTGGATATGACATCTGACCAATTTTGGTTGATGCCTAACTTCTACCCAACTCTAGTTGACCCCTTTGAGTATAAAAGCAGAATTCAGGGTGATAGGTATTTCAGTATTTCATTTTTACTGGAGGTTGCATTGGGTGGGCACCATCACTCATTTCTGAGGAAAGGAACATATTTTTCATTATCATACTTTGTTCCACAGCAAGACGGAGAAAGACCGAAAAGGAAAAACGGAGGAGGAAGACAAAGAGAGGACGACATTTACAAAGGGAAGAAGCGGGGCTGAAAACAATTGGAAGACTGAGATGAATAGACAGAAATTGTAGGGTGGTAGAAGAAAGTGGAGGTTGAATCAAGTCTAGATGGTCAAGAATTCAACAGCTCAGGCATTCAGTCGCATAGGGCAGCACAGTCCTAGGGAAAAATGTGGTCCCTGGATTTATTTATTATAGTTTACAACTGTATCTTGCCTTTTTCTCAAATACTAAGGACAATGCGACTTTGTAGAAAGATGGCTCTCTATATAGTGTACTAAACCAAAGAACACTCTGCAGAGAGTTCAGTGGGTCACCGATTGGATTGCAGAGGCAAGAGTAGATAATACTAACGCTCTCTTTTGTGGTAGTGTGCGCGAGCAGTTAGGCTTATCAGAGCGTAGTGCAAAGCATTGGTTGTGCTCACAGAGGCAATAAATGAGAGACACACACTCAAAGAACAATTCCAAGACCAAATTAGAAAATAACACTTCTTTTTATATGTTTCAAAACCAAGAACTTTGTTTAAAGGTAAGTACTGATTTTCAAAGGTAAGTAAAACGTTCAAACCTGTGTGCTTTTATGTACAATTCAATCCTATGGAAGGAAAAGTCAAAGATGCATAAATGTAGGTACAGTCGATTTCAGGGGTTCACCTTCAGGGTTCGGAGTTGTAGTGGGCCAAGGTTTAAAGTACTACCAGCAGTTCTTTGAGAACTACCCAGGTTCTACCAGTTGCAGGGTGCAATTAAGGCTTGTAGCTGGCACCCTACGGTGAAGGGGGCCACCCAAAAATAGGCTGCACAGAGGGTCTTTCAGATGTCCCAGAGTTCCCAAACTAGGGATAAGGTCACAAGGGATCTTGGAGCAAGGAGGCACAGCCGGTTTGTCGGGACCCAGGTCGGGCAGCTAGGGTGCAGCCAGAGTGATCGAGTTGGCTGGGCTGTGTGCACAAAGATGCACCTCACTTTCAGGGAAGAGCAGCTGGCAGGAACAAAATCAAAGCAGCTGGGCCACTCTCTAAGTGGGTCTCAGTGATGCTGTCATCTCTCAATGGCTGCTTGGTCTTGGTGCAGTCAGAATCTGGACTGGACTCTTACTGTCCGTGTTTGGTGCAGGGCGTCCGGTACCCCGGGGGTTGGTGCTGCACGGCTCCGGTTGGCCTGGTGTCTTCACACTCAGTGGAGAGACCGATCTGACCCACCAGGGCATGAGTACCTTCTCCTTGTCATATGCAGCATCGTTCGGGTCGGGGAGTTGCAAGGCGGTGGACCGGACTCTGCTTATCAGTGCCTGCGGAATGCAGGGGAGTAGCTCCTCTACTGCAAGGCTGACTGCCAGTGGTTTTCAATGTGCCGGCGGGCTATCCAAAGTGTTGGTAGTGCTCCAGCTCATAGGACGAGTCACTCTGTCTTGATTGTCAAGAGAGGACTGAGGACGGCAGGGTTTCGGGCCAAAGTCCAAAGTTCTACTGCAGTTCTCCCCAGACAGTGAATCTTCTTCGTCCTTCATCGGTTGATCCGTCAAATCTGAATTCCTAGGTTCAGGGGTGCCACCTAAATACTCAATTTAGGGGCTTTTATGGGGAGTGACAGACAGCAGTCAATGAGCTACCTACCTTTAGGGTGTTCACACCCTCTACATGGCCACTTCCTTTGGGAAGTTGCCACAACCATGATCCTAGAATGCTTATTCCATCCAAAACAACATGGAGGAATCTGAAAAGTGGGGTCCACATTAGCTGGCCCACCCTAGCGGCGGTGGTGGTTGAATGTGGGTACACCTCCTAACCTTATGAAATTTCCTGTCTGTCTTTCCACCAAAAATTGGGGTGAGGACAAGGAGTGGGCAACTCCACTATCTGGAGAGGCTTGGGGTCACATAACAAAGGCGACAGGGTCTGTCAAGCTTCCTGCCCTTGAATGCCCATCCTGCTTGGAGGAGGTGTGAACACCTCCGCCCAAGAAGGCTTTGTTACTGGCCTCTGAGAGCAAAGGCTCTCACCTCAGGAGGTCAGAAACCTGTCTATGGTAGCTGGCTTGTCGAGACCAGCCAGTCAACACACTAGTAGTCAGTAGGTTTTCAGGGAGCACTTCTATGGTTCCCTCTGGGTGCATTTAGTAATAAATACAGCACTGGCATCAATGAAGGTTATTAAGGTGAGGTGTTTGGTACCAACACCTTTCGGGTACAGTGAAGCCATCATGTAGCTGGTGAACTTGTAATGACAAGTGTCCAGCCCATGTACTCATTATGGCTTCCCTGTGCACTTGTAATTTCTAAGGGTGAACTTAGATATCACCGGGACATATCCACTCCTGCAGATATGCCCACACATGGGTATAGTGCACCCTGCCTTAGGTCTATAAGGCTTGCCATGAGGGTACTTACCTATACCACATGTAGTACTGGCAGGCATGGCACACAGGGATGCATGCCATGTCGACTCTTCGGTTTTCTCTGCACCAAGACATGCAGGCTGCACTGGCAATTTGCATGAGCTTGGTGGGGGGTCCCTCACAATTCGTGCTACAGCCTTTAGGGACTCTTTAGTTCCAAGGCCCTAGGTTCCAGGGGTACCACTTACTAAGGACTTATAGGGATCCTAAACGTTTGCCAATAGTACAGTTTAGGGAAAGAACACTGGTACTGGGGAACTGGTTAGAAGGCACCCAGTACACTTTCAGTCAGAGTTTCATTAGATACCAGGCAAAAAGGGGGCAGGGATACTGCAACAAAACCCCAATTTCCTACACAATTGGAAAATGTATATCTTTGGGAAAGGAGGATCACGCCATTTGTCACATTTCAATTTATCCTTGCAAGCTATTTTGAACATATTAAGTCACAGATTTACAAAATGTTCATGCAATGCGGCACAACATCCAAATTCGTTGTGCTACTTTTTCCAGTGTGGAAAACAAACAGAATACTTTTGACACTGAGGGGCAGATTTACCAATGTGTCACACAACGCAGCACAGCAGCCAAAATGCTGCGCTGCGCTGCATGACAGAGAGGGAGCGGGAGAGGCCACATCTACAGAGATATGGCTCTGTCTTCCCCTCTCCCCAGCACCAGTGCAGAATTCTGCAGTTTACCACACACGCTCCTTTGTGCCATAGTGCAAGGGTGTGTGCTTGAGTCCAGCATAGGTTTTATACTGGAAGGGTTCCCTTTCAGTAAAAAATACTATGCCTAGACAACATTTACAACTTTTCCTACTTTGTTTGTGTTTACTGTATAGTGCACTGCACATGGAAAGTCGGAAAAGAAAGGAGAAAGGACAACATTTCTCCTTTTAATGCCTGGTTTCAAAAGGCGTTATTTTTTTACACAAAACCCTTTCTCACATTTTTGATAGATAGGGTTTTACATCAGTGTGGGTAGTTGCATTGGAATCAACACCCATGTAATGCCCCCTTGACGCTAAATAATGCACAGCTGCCTTGCATTACTTTTAGTTCATTACCAATGCAAAACAAGTTTTGCGCTGGATAGTAAATAATAAAAATAATTTATTCTGGTTTGCGTCACTTTTATGACGCAAAGCCAGACCAAAATGTAAGTAAACCACCCCTTCAATATTAAAAAGCATGCAATTATTTTGTATTATTTTTGTAATCACCACAAATCGCTCATCAGCAAGGGATATTGAACACATACATCCGTCTCCAAAACAAAACAGGGGAAAACACACGGCCTTCTGACATAGGACGGGCCTTTGTATCATTGACAAAATAACTCACTTAAAAACACTTGTTTACGTATTACCGAAGGAAGTCGGGGGCGAAAAATGTAAGAAAATATTTTCCGAAGTCTGCAAAATACTTAAAAAAAATAAACACTAAAAGGACTGAAAAGCTCTCCCTAGGGTGTGTACAGTTTACACAGGGCTTTAAGACACATGGAAGGAGAGAGGCTAGTGGCCAGGCTGTGTGTCCTTGGAGACGGGTCTGGTGGCAAACAAACAGAGCAAGTATCAGGGCGTTCAATCTTTCCGCTGACTGATGCCTTGCAGACCACACCTCGGGGTTCACTTCAACAGCACATTGGAGCATTCAGAATGGGTGTTCTCTCTGCTAGGAGCTGTCTCTGCTATTCGAGTTGTTCTGATGCCCCAGGTTTTGTTCTTTGACTAATCTTCGGATGGGTCGTAAGGCCACAGCTGCTGACTTAAGAGCTCAGGAACCAGGTTCGACTCTCGGCATCGGCTCAACATTCTGTGATTCTGGGCAAATCCAAAATACCAAACAAGCATTCACTGAATCGGCCCACCTACAAACAAGCATTGGTAAAGCCATCATGTCTCGCCTATGCTAAAGATATTGGATTTGGTAATGTCTTTTAGCCATGTTGGACAGCTGTGCAACATGGCTGAAAGTTAAACAAGCATTGGCAAAGGCAACAGGTGTCGCCTCTGCGAAATCTATTGGATTTGTTAATTTTTTTTGATATGTCACACAGCTGTGCAGCACGTTTTGAAGTTTTAAAAAAATGGACTGTGCGCGATTAACACTGTTCGCACCATAGCTTTAAAAAAAAAAAAAAAAAAAAAGCTTTAAGCCATGTTGCGCAGCAGAATGCACCGATGTGCAACATGTCTTAAAAAACAATGGCCTAGCCAATAGATTTTGCAGAGGTGAAACCTATTGGCTTTGGCAATGCTTGTTATTGGATCCAGTCATTGAAATGACGCTGCAAGTTCCGGACCAATTTTTATTTATGTATTTATTTTTTAAGGAGTTTCCCAAGGTGCTCTTTTGTGGCCATACTAATTTTGTATCAGGAAGGGAAAGAAGTAGATGGTTCTTTTTTTGCAGTTTTATATAGGGCCTACTTGACTTGGAGGTACTGGAGCGCTTTACATGAGCACCTGTTACAATACACAAAGACACATTCTTTTTTGGTTGGCTCTGGGAGATTAAGTGATTTGCCTAGAATCACAGGTTGTTGCACTGATGCCAAGCATCGAACCTGGTTCGTCAGCTCCAAAGTTGGCAGCTCTGGCCATAACACCAGAATATAAACACTCCAATGTAGGTATAAGTGCAGTGAGGCTTTGGGTGTCCAGAACAGGTACAAGTTCACCCACACCACCATTTACACTGACAGACTCAGAGGACTACGCTAAAGGATATGAACGCTCGGATGCAGACAAAGTTACAGTGAGGCATTGGGTGTTCAACACAGGTATAAGTATATGCACCGTCACACACTCAGATACACTTTCAGGGCTACACTTATGGACATGAACACTCCAATGGAGGTATAGGTACAGTGAGCCTGTGGGTGAGCACCAAAGGTACAAGTTCATGCACACTGCCACTCACTCAGATACACACTTAGGACTACGGCAGGGGATGTGAATGCCTCCGATGGAGGTAAAGGTACAAATAGACTGTGGGTGTGCAACACAGAAGCAAGTACATCCACTAACTGGCACACACTCAGATACATTCTCAGGGCTACACTCGGGGATATGACCACTCAGAGGAATAGGTACATTATCAGCAGGTGTGGAACACTGGTACAGGTTTACGCACATTGCCACTCACCCGTAATTACACTGAGGGCTACAGACATGGCTATGAACACTCTGGTGGGGCAGAGGTTCAGTGAGTCAGTGGGTATCCAAGAAAGGTAAATGTTCAGACACAGTGCCACTCACACAGATAACCATGAAGGTCTACAGTATGGGATGTTAACAGTCGGATGAAGACAAAAGGACATTGATTCACTTGGCATCCTAACAGGTACACGTTTTAAGGTTCCTCTGATACACAGCCAGTGCTTCTCTCAAGGTTATCCACACTTCCCTAGATGCAAAGATACAGTGATGGGATCTACACACTACACTGGAGGCAAAGATACAGAGATGTAGTCAGCGAGTAACACATGTACAAGATTTCCAACATCACCACTTGCGCAGACACACTCTCAGGGCTGAACGCTTCAGTGAAGGCAGAGGTTCAGAGGGCAGTGGATGCCCAACACTTGTAAAGACTTACGTACACTGCTACACTTCAGGTACACTCTCAAGGATATGAACATGCCTATGGAGGCATAGGTATAGTGAGGCTGTGTGTGTCCATCAAAGCTACAAGTTCACGTGCACCACCACTTACACAAATAGGCCTACCATCAGGGATAAGGAAGCGCCAACAAAGGCCAAGGAATTGGGGCTCCAACACTGATACAATAACACACACACTTGAATGCACCATAGGGCTACAGTGTGGGATATGGACACTCTAATGAAGGCAGAGATTGAGGGAGGCTGTGGGTATCTTCCAAAGGCAAATGTTCGCTCACAATACCAGTCACTTAGATAGGGATCTTGACACTCCAAAGGAACAGTGACCCAGCTGGCATCCAAGACAGGTACAAATTTACAGGCACTGCTACTTACTCACTGGAGGCAAATGTAAGGTGACATAATCACATCAAACATAGGCATACGTTTTCAAACACGAGCACTCACTTTAATGCACAAGTAAAGGCTTTAGTGAGGGATCTTGACATTTTGCTGGATGCAAAAGTACAGTTCCTAATGAAAAAGCTAACTAATTAAGATTCAAAATATTTAGAATAACAATCATATGTGCAATGATTAACGTAAACTTTAAAGCCAAAATGACACACATTTTAAATATGAAAACTGCACTATGCAGACATAGTTATTTGTAAAGGCCGCAGAAATGCTTAAATGCAAGTTTTCTTTTAACTAGAAGTGAAGTCGACAATGCTGCAATGTACACCATGGAATTTAGCGGCCTGGACTCAATGGGACATGCTTAGAAATATTAGTCATAACTGCAGAATGTTACGGTTTAACAAATATATTACATTTTGCTAAGAAACATCTGATTGTGATAACCAAACTTTCTATTCACCCCATATTTCACATAAGGCTTGCATAGAGTAATTGTATATTTTAAAATAGAAATTCTTGTTCGTGTTAATGAAATGCATTACTAAACAGTATGTTTTCAAGTTGATATTTCTCTTCTTTTGCATAGTTTATTGTTTACACAATGAAACATTTAACATTAGAAGTTGAATCTGTGTTCCATGCCCATGGGAACAGGAGCCGTATGAATTGAGAAGTTACATACGTAGGATTGTTGTAACAAACTTTGTGATAAAACTTTGCTAGCTGCATGTTATTTCGGGGGGGAAGGAAGAGCTGAACTCACTCTCAGACGAATGCTGTTGCCTGCTTGGATCGGCAAGAGGAGAAACCTGCTACACATTTGCAACATTATATTTGCTTTTTATATTAGTGCGTGTTACTATTTAGCCCTCTCATTCAGACTAATGAATTGCGGTGCTGAGAGAGAGAGTGAAGCTGAGAAGCTGAAACCCAGACCAATTCCTTTGTCTGTTTTTGGCAGTTGTGGTTACTGCTACTGCTGTTCTTCTTTTGCCTTATTATTGATGTTCTATTTTGACAGATTGCTACTGCCACTGTATGCTTATTATTTGCTTGTTTATAGATAACATATCTGCCGGTACCATTCATCAGACTGGTGTGATTATTTCACTATTTACCTTCACATTTTGGGTTAATTGTGTGCACACTTTATTTATTATTTTTTTGGGCAAGATGACAACCGATGATGATAAAAGTGGGCAGAGCTGGTGAGTATCAATCAGCAAGCTCAATTGGTGTTGCGCACGTGAGGTGCCATCTTGTCTCTTCACATTTTTTTCAAAAGTTTTTTCAAAGGATTGTTAAAAACACCCGGTGTATGTGACGTGCGAGTTCTTACACTGAGAGGATCATTAGTGGGGATTGCCATAAGTAACAACTCTGTATTAAGTTTTTATAAAACTATAAAAATTCAAAATGGAAGGTGAATGGCTGTCGGTGACTACCCCAACCTAAGAAAAGAGGGGAGTATAAAATACCCAAAGATATAGGGATTTAAACCGCAGTTGATGTTGTATATACCTTCTTAGACCCAGTCTTGTGTATATGTTCATTGCTTGAGAGGAGGGCAACCTGGGTTTATTTCCCTCTATAGCTCCTTATTGTGTGCACAAGTATATGCACACACTGCCACACACTCAGGTACATTCTCAGGGCTACACTCAAGGATATAAACACTTGGCGGCACAGGTACAGTGAGTCAGTGGTTGTGTAACACAGGAAGAAGTTCATGCACATTGCCACTCACTCATATTTACACTCAGGGCTACACTCAGTCATGGATATGAACACTCTAGTGGGGCTGAGGTTCCATGAGTCGGTGGCTATGCATGAAAGGTAAATGTTCACACACAGTACCACTCACACAAACACTCATACAGGTCTGGGATGTGAGCAGCCCGTTGAAGGCAAAAGGAAGGTGTCCTACAAAGGTACACATTTTAAGGTTCCTCTGATACATAGACATTGCTTCTCTCGGAGATCTCCAAAATTCACTGGAGGCAAAGATACAGTGACGTAGTCAGCGAGTAACACATGTACAAGATTTCTGACACCACAACTTACACAGATACACTCTCAGGGCTACCCTCAGGCATATGAATGCTTCAGTGAAGGCAGAGGTTCAGTGGGCACTGAATGTCCAACACATGTAAAGGCTCACGCACACTGCCACACTCTCAGGTACAATCGTATGGAGGCATAAGTATAGTGAGGATGTGTATGTCCATCAAATGTACAAGTTCACGCACACCACTCGATTGGAGGCCACGGGATTGGGAATCCAACACTGGTACAATCACAGAGACACAGCCGCATCCTTGGGGCTACAGTAAGGGATATGGACACACTAATGAAGGCAGAGGTTCAGGGAGGCAGTGGGTATCCACCGAAGGTCAATGCTCACGCACATACCACCCACTTAAATACTCAGGGATCTCAACAGCAAAGGAACAGTAACACAACTGTCATCCGAGACAGGTACAACTTTACATACACTACTACTTACTCACTGGAGGCAAACGTAAGGTGACACAGTCAGCGTCAAACATAGGCATACGTTTTCAAACACCACCACTCACTTTGATACACAGAAAAGGCTTTACTGAGGGATCTTGACTATTTACTGAATGTAAAAGTACAGGTACTAGTCAGCCAGCAACACATGTACTAGTTTTCTGACAATGCCACTCACATCACTCAAATACACACTCAGGCCAACCCTCAGGGATCATGACACTCCAGAGGAGGCAAAGGTACAGTGACACAGTTGGTGCTCAAATCTAATCCCGTTTATTTGAAGAAAGTTAAGCTGTTTGGAGTCTAACCACTGTTTAATTACTTTTTTACTTGTTTTGAGCTTTTGAGCCCCCTAGGACACATTCATTTTTGTTAGGCACAGGGAGATTAAGTGATTTGCCCAGAATAACAGGATGTTGCGTGTCATTACCGAGACTCGAACCCGGTTCCTCAGCTTTGAGGTTGAACGCCCTAGCCGTTAGGCCGACTCCTCTCCCCTTTTGCATATATCTTTTATTGTCCCAATTACATTGCCATTTCAAAGAATAAGCAACTCTTCCCTCAGCTTCTTTCTCTCTCCTTCTGCACCGTATCTTCTCCCCAGTCACATTTCTTTTAAAGAACAATGAAACCTCTCACACTTTTTGTGTTAAGTTTCTCACATTTCCATGTTGACTGCCACCATACTGCTGCTCTGACATTGTTGTTGCTTCTTCTGTTTTCTAAATGTCTCCCAAATGTGTGATAAATTAATAATATTTCTTACCCTTCTGTGCTGTGGACCCCTTAACACATAATTGTAACTTTTCTACCTTTGCCTATTTCATTTCTCCCACACAGCATATTCTTTGTGCTCTCCCTCTTCCCCTCTTCTCTCTGCATAAGCCCTTCTATCTTACTTTCACATGGGCATATTATCAAGGGCCATATCGCCACTTTAGCGGCACTTTTTGCCGAGAAAGCGGCGATATTTTTATCGCCCTATCAGCAAGCCTGCGTTAACATGCGTTAGCGCCAGCTTCTAGGCGATAGCTGACGTTTTTTCTATTGCCTTGCATGCCAGCGATATTTATCGCTAATGGCATGCAAGGTAGGTGTTCTCAACTAAAATAACACGCTAAAAGTCCCTAACACAACTTCCCTGTATGACCAAGGTTGTCCAGCAATAGAAAAAGTTGCGCTAAGGCCCAATGAACGCACGATTCTAACACCTGATAAAATACTGACTAAACATGGTGATACATGGTGAAACGTGAGGGACAGTAGCCCAGATCACCATCTCAGGAGCCACAGAGGTAGAGGTCATGTCATATTAGTAGACCCTTACCATGTCCAAAGGTGCCGTTGTGTTGTTGTGCGAGGGGGTACAGTGCAGTACAACATCAGATGACACCATCCGGCATGTCACATTATCACACCTTTTCAACTGTTTGTCATGCGAGTGCATTGGGCCACTGATCGTCTCATACAGGGGGATTAAGGGGGTTTTTAGGCATCATGAGACGTTAGCTGAAATAATATCCCCGCCAACGCACTGCTAACGCGCTGACCCCATGCTATCGCATGAATAGCTATTGCGCGTTACCGGTACTTTTCGCGTCCTTTCAGAGACCCTCTCGCATGTTATCGACGTGTTGATAATACGTCGATAATATTGCGAAAATGAGCAAGAAAAGTTTGTGATACAAAATGTTGCGATACTTGCAGCAGGCGATAATTATTGCCGTTACTTGCTAATATGCCCCCAAGTTCTCTTCTCCCTTGTTTTCTGCTCTTGCAGCTGCACACAATCTTTTTTCCCTTCCTTTCATCCTTCTGTGATCATTGTGTTTTTCTGTAACCTATCAAAGATCATTCTAAAAACTAAAAGACTGGCAATTTTCAAAAGATATTCCAGAGTGTATAAAACTATCGGCGAATCAGTCAGTGGCACATAGTTACTTCTAAATGTCAGAGTTACTCGGAATGCATACACCTATATATCCATTTAGAGGTGTTTGCCTCGTGTAGTGGGAGACAGAGAATAACTAGACCTGATTGCTTTACTTTACTTTACTTCAAAATAAGTATTTACCATACGTTGACCATCAGTGATACACAAATCATTTCCCTACACCGAATCTGACTCATTAGTGATTTACATTAGCTGGCTTTGTGTCATGCTTGTCACATACCAGAATCACAGGTCTTCTGCAGGCCAATGAAAATCCACCACACCCCCTCGAGAACAGCTCTCAACAGGTGTATCTCTAAGCAAGTGTTGGCAGTTCTTCCTGAAGAGAAAGGAAGTTGGGAGTAGAAATTACTTGCAGCTTCTTAGGAACTCACCGTGGTTCTTCAGATAGCCTGGGGATCTGCTTGTCAGGAAGGGTTTGTGTTCAGTGGCTCTCCCTTGTGTGATGAGTCAATCTATAAAACACACAAACAGATTTCAGAGCAATCTTATCTTCAATAAGCACAACAAATGCATAAGCTTTGACCCAGTAACCCACATATTTATAAAGCTTATCAGCAAAACATAATTGGTGCTTGCATGTGGGTCTTTTCCCAAGTATGTCCAGGGGCATAGCTTATCAGTGAGATTCGGGGAGTGTGAATTTTAAATTTCCCAGCTAAAAAAAGCAGTGCAGGGTGGAGGGGTGAGGGGTGAGATGACCAAGGTTCCGGATGGGCTTTTTCCATGAGGAACAGGGTGAGTACTGATTTGCATTAGGTTGGCCTCTGTCTACAGTGACACAGTGGGAGAAAATCGAAAGTTTGGCATGCTACCCAAGTGATTCCAGCTGTTTGAACTATTTGCAAGAATTCATCCCATCACCTTTTGGGTGTTTCATGGCTAGTAGTATGCCTGGAAAAGTAAGCCTTGCGCATCTTTCCAAGCCTACTACTGCCAATGTTTTTGAATTCCAAAAAGTACAAATTTGCATGCATTCAAGGAGTACTTCCATGGGTGTAGATTTACTACTTTTTTGGTGAACCGGTCACTATATATTTTTAAGATCCTGATCCAAAAAATGAGCAAGTTAAAAACTATTAGTGAAATGAGAACAATGATAAAAAAACATGACACAAACACAGCAGCTCCGTCTCAGGGTCCCCAGACCCAAGTACCAAATCAAGAATACATTTGAGGGGTTTCACACCCCAAACACCTCGGCTGAAGCTAAGGTCCCTGCCCGTCCTACCTGGGCCTGGTAGTTCTCCATGGGAACTCATGACTACGGTCATGTACAACACAACTCAGGGATCACTTATTTTAAAAGTATTTTCACTGCACAAACTCTTTTTGTCATCTCTGCTACAAGAAGCCTTGATGGAACAATTGTTATATCAGTGCATGTAATCATCATCATCATCATAAAGACTTTATTTCGATAATGGAGATCTTAAAAAGTACATAGCACCTCATAAAAATAATATAGTAAAAGACATAACAATCATAAAATACAAGTTCATTCAATAAATTTGGCGCACTAAATCCAAAGAGCATACCAAAATTTGGCCAGGGAAAAATCAATTAGCCTGCTTGTATCATTGTACAAAATTCTTAACACCACCAAATAGTGACCAGGACCAACCAGTCTGCACAGTGGAATGATCCAGTTCGCCCTCAGATTTTGATAATGGGGACAATAAAAGAGCAAGTGGACTATAGATGCTGCACCTAATTTGCAAGATGGGCAGAGGTTATCCGAGGAAACATTACAGCTCCATTTACTGCAAAACAGTTTGGTTGGCAGAGTCTTATAGCGAAATTGTACAAATAGTTTGCGAGCTAGAGTATGCACGATTTCATCAATTGTTTATTCATAACTTGCGGTTGGCTTAAAATCTACGAAAAACCCTGGTCAAGGAACCCACTAGGTTAGATGTTTCCTTCTCCATCATTTTTTCCCTATAGATCGATTTGACCCTTGCCTTTGGTATTGAAGATATACTTACCGGGTTTAACCAGCCCTAATTGCCGGAGTAGGCATCTCAATGCACTAAACCAGGGGATCAGAGTTGACTAGGGATAGAGCAAAGGGCCAGTCAATGCTGCTCTATATGAAACTAACTCTTCAACAGACCACAGGCGATGCCAGAACATTATTATTATTATTATTATTATTATTATTATTATTTATAGAATTTATAATGCGCAACAGCTACACGCAGTGGGTTTCCCGGCGCCAGGGATAGACTAGAGAAGAAAGAGAGAACACAGTTACCATGTCAACACCAATTAAAACAGCAGGAAGACAATTAAAAAAGCAAGGTCTTTAATTTTTTTCGGAAATCCAATAAGTTGGCTTCCAACTTAAGGGCAGTAGGCAATGTGTTCCAGAATTTGGGTCCTAGATAAGAAAAGGACCGCCCACCCATTCTGACAAGTTTAAATCTTGGAACAACAAAGTCGCCATTTGCCGAAGATCTTAACAAGCGGGTAGGTTTGTAGGCTTGAACAAGGCATTTTAGGTATTTAGGGGCCACGCCATTTTTAATCTTGAAAAGATAACACAGGGCTTTGAATTTTATGCGACTAGGGATTCTCAACCAATGCAGGTCACGGAGGGCCTGTGTCGCCGAGGATCTCCGTGGCAGATTACATAAAAGTCGGGCGGCTGAGTTTTGTACCACCTGGAGTTTATTTAAGGTAGAAACATCGGCGCCAAGATAGAGAACATTGCCGTAATCAAGGCGAGATATAACTAACGTTTGTACGACAGTTCTCAGAGTGGAGTGGGGAAGCATCCACAGAATTTTCTGCAGCCATCTTAAGATGGCAAAGCAGGTGGAGGCAACTTTGGTAACTTGCTGTCTCATAGATAACTTGTCATCTATAAGAAAACCAAGATTGCGGACCACAGAGACCGGTTGTGGAAGGGGTCCCATATTACTTGGCCAGTGCTGAGGGCCCCATAACTCTTTGTTCTTACCCAAAATAACGACCTCCGTCTTGTTGCCATTCAACTTTAGGAGATGCATTTGCATCCATTCGGCGACGCGGGAAAGTCCATTTTTTAGAACAGAGTCACAGTTGCCTTCACTACTGGAAAGGGAAAAGACAATCTGTGAATCATCGGCATATGAAAAGATTGTCAGCCCAGCGTCCTCAGCGATGGTAGCCAGGGGTCTAACATAGATGTTGAATAGTAGGGGACTGAGTATAGACCCCTGGGGGACGCCATATGCCGATGAACGAATAGCTGAGGAGGCTTTCGCCGAAAAGACCTGAAAGGTGCGCTCACTCAAGAAAGAGGCAATCCAGGCGAGTGCACGGCCATCCACTCCAAGGGACCGGAGGGAATTTAAGAGAATAGTGTGGGACACGGTATCAAAGGCCGCACTCAAATCCAATAGGATGAGTGCAGATGTTTCCCCTCGATCAATACCGTGTCGCAACCTCTCCGTAACCCCTAGGAGAGCAGTCTCAGTAGAATAGTGTGCTCGGAAGCCAGATTGAGAAGGGTGTAAGAATTCCGAGCTTTCCACTATTTGATTTAACTGAGAGTTAATATGTCTTTCCAGTACCTTTGAGAGAAAAGGCAACAAAGATATGGGTCTGAAGTTGGACAAGTTCAAAGTATCCGCACCGGCTTTCTTTAGGAGGGGAACAACCATTGCGTGCTTCCATTCTGGTAGCACATAAGACTCAGACAGGGACGCATTAAGAAGACTCATTAGGACCCGACGGGGTTCAAGATCCAGTGACTTTAAAACTCTTACTGGAATCAGGTCACGAGGGGATCCAGATCTGACACTGTTCAAACAGGAAGAAAAGGAGATATCATCAAACAGCTGCCAGTTAGTGACCTTCAGCAGAGGGGAAGATAATTCAGGCGCGTTCGGTTGCATCTGGTGAGAGTCCGTTGCGGTCAAGGGAGAACTCATAGAGTCATATATACGCTCAACCTTGGCCACGAAAAACTCAGCGATGGCTATACATTGATCTTCCTCCAGGGCTGGAGGGATCGGGGCAGCATCAGCTCCTGTTAGCTTTTTTACTACAGAGAAAAGAGTGCGTGGGCAATTCTGGGCTTGCATCACTGTACTCACAGTGTAAGAAGCCCTTGCTTTTTTACATTGGGAATGGTACCCTTTAAGGGCTTCTTTATATTCCGCCTTAGAAGACGCAGAATAGAAATGCCTCCATTTCCTTTCAAGCACCTTGCACTTGGCTCTTAGGATTTTCAGGTCTTCCGAGAACCAAGGTGCAGGAGGATGATGTAATCTGGTGCGCTTAGGTGTTAAAGGCAATAAAGTAGTTATAGCACTCGTGAGCCAGTGAGATATTGCCGTATTAAGCTCTGAAGCAGAAACATCCGTGTCAGGACAAGTTTTGGAGAGATACTGATTGAACTCTACAATGTCCAGCCTTCCCCACTGATGAATCAGTTCATTCCCACCACGGCTACCCATGACTGGACTCTTGAGAAGAGACAGGGAAAAATGAACCGCGGAGTGGTCAGACCACTCTAACGGACGGGCACTCCGTGAACAATCAAGATGCAAATTTGAAAGGATAGGGTCCAACAAATGACCGGCAGAATGAGTGGGTCCAGAGTTCCGAAGTAATAAATTCAGGGCTTCAAGATCATTTAAAAAGTGTATACTAAGAGTACAATGGGGATCTTCAAGGTGTAAACTGAGATCACCTAAAATAGTAAAATTTGCTGCTTTAAGAAGCAAAGGAGCTATGGATTCGGCAAAAGACGACGTCCAAGTACTCGCGTTGCCGGGGGGGCGGTAAACCAAAAGACCTGAAAAGGTAAATTGGAAATTAATTGCCAGTTGAAATAAAGCGGCTTCACAACCAGGTAGGGGAAAGGTTTCAAGCTTACACACATAACGAGATTTACAGATTATCGCGATGCCTCCTCCCATTCCGGAGAGTCGATCTTGTCTCACTATAGTATAATTACTCGGAACAGCAATGGCAACATCCGGACCAGAACTGTCCTGAAGCCATGTTTCCGTACAAAATATTGCATCCGGCCTCTCATCCATAATGAAATCATACATATGGTATTTATGTTTAGACAGGGACCTACAATTAATACTCCAAAAATGGAGCGGAGGACCAGCGGGTAGAATTTTAGCAGCACGTCGGTTTCCACAGGTACGTGTGCGAGTCAGCGCTTTACAGCGAGTCATTTTACCTGTGTTAAAATTGCAACCAGAACATTTAAAGTTATGGGTCGGTAATATGTAAGGGATGCAATTAGCATAGGAAGGGGGGCGCAAATTATAAAGTGCCTCACCTGTGTATGAACCGCATCCTGCCAGAGAGTGGCTAACTGTCATGTTTGAAGCGGAATAAGTGAGTGGCCCCTGGACCCGTACTGACGCGGACGGGCGCAGACGGGCTAAACTCTGGCGTAAACTCCGGCGGAAGTCCGGCGTCCCGCAGCGCGTATCCGCTGAGCGTAGCGTGGCAGCTTTTATAGTGGTCTTGTGTCCTTGTGACCCTGTACCACTCCAACCCCACAACAAGCACTGAGCGCGATTCCCCGATCCAAGATGGCCGCCAATCACGAGTCGGGACAGAGGGCCCGCCAAACGCGGTGGCCAAACAATTTTATGATGCGGGTAAGCTGGAATGAGTGCGAGTCTGCGGGCAGCCCTAAAAACAAGGGAAAACAAAAATAAAATTCAAATAAGATATTTAACACGGAAATTTTAAAAGAGATTATCTCGGATAATCCGAGCGCATTTAAAAGTATCGTAGGTAGTTAAGCATGGGAGCGTTCTCTAATGGCAAGACAGAGTACACTATTTGCCTGCTTTTTATAGTGGTCTCGTGTCCTTGTGACCCTGTACCACTCCAACCCCACAACAAGCACTGAGCGCGATTCCCCGATCCAAGATGGCCGCCAATCACGAGTCGGGACAGAGGGCCCGCCAAACGCGGTGGTCAAACAATTTTATGATGCGGGTAAGCTGGAATGAGTGCGAGTCTGCGGGCAGCCCTAAAAACAAGGGAAAACAAAAATAAAATTCAAATAAGATATTTAACACGGAAATTTTAAAAGAGATTATCTCGGATAATCCGAGCGCATTTAAAAGTATCGTAGGTAGTTAAGCATGGGAGCGTTCTCTAATGGCAAGCATGAGTAATTTATAATCAAGCTGGTAAGTCAGTTTCTTCTGAGCAAAGTCCAGGTTTAAATTAGTCAAAGGGGTGCTAGGGGGTAAGTTTAAAAGAGATCTTAAAAAGCTATTTTCTACAGCGATGAGACCGTTTGTGTTCCCACTACCCCATAGTTCAGCCCCATATAGAGCTCCCCCCAGAGTTTTGATATTATAAATCTCTAGTGCGGGAGCCACTTTTCTGGACACGTTTTATTCGGATTTTTTGAAATATGGGCAGTCTGCTGGATTAACATTAGCTTTACTTTGTCAATATGGGGTGGCCGGTTTAGGGTAGCTGTGAGGCAGATACCCAGGTAGTCGAAAGCTGATACTTTCTCCAAGGGAGTGCTTCCTATGAACAGACTTATTTTATTAGGTTTTGCGTTTCATTTGGTAAAAAACATATATTTGGTTTTGGCCTCATTTAACACCAAACCCCACTCGTTACAGAATCTTAAAAAATCATTGAACAATAATTGGAGGCCTTGGGGGGATTTGGACATTAATATAATATCGTCTGCAAAACGGAGTGCTGGAACTCTTTTCTCTGCTATTTTGGGGGTATCACACCCGTCCCTATCCAGAAAATCAACCACCCCTTTAACAAGAAGTGAGAAAAGTGTGGGCGCAAGCCTCACTCCGCGTTTGATTGGGAATTTCTTCAGTAGTTGGCTGTTCGTACCCCATCTCACTTGGGCTACATTTGATGTATGCAATCTAATTAGGATATCCAGGAGGTTATGTGGTCAGCCCATTTCTTTTGACACTCTCTGGAGAGTAGCTCGGGGAACTAGGTCGAATGCAGACCGCAGGTCAACGAAGGCCACATATAATTTCCCACCTTTAATAATCACTTTCTTCCAATATATAAAAAGGAAGCGAAAAGCCTCGTATTAGCACGGAAACCAGCTTGAAAGTTGCTTAAAATACTGGACTCTGTAATTCAATCCTGGATTTTCGCTAGGACCTGCTTGCAAAAAACCTTCTGGAGAGAGTCAATGAGACTTATGGGTCTATAGCTAGCAGGGCCGGCTCTATCGCCCTTCTTGTAAGCATGTATTAAGGGATCCATGTTTCTAGCCTTTTACAAATCATTTTATGAAGTGATTGATGTTCCCATCTAGTAAGCCTGGGTTGCAAACAGAGGAGTGAGCGCAGGCATAGTAATACAGTGAGCTGGGCCAAGAGTAGGGCTTGGTTCCAAGAGTCCATGCACGAGCCGAGCCATGAACATCTGTGCCATGTATATTGTGCAGCAAACATAATGTACAATCGCCTCAAACTTTAAAAAAAAAGTGTATTAATTACCATGCATAAGCGTTTCACCTTATTACAGCAGATTATAGCACTGCATAGACAGACATTTAGTAAAAGTGATAGCTTTTAAGAAATATTCATGGCTCTCTCCCCAATGACAATGCCATTACTGAACTAAGAGGCAAGTCTGTAGTCATGTAAACCCTAAATATAGCCTGCATTTTTATAATAAATGGAGCAACATTAGAGTCCACTAGATCAAATATAAAAGGTGCTTGTGCAGCGCATGAACGTCAATTCACCAAAATACCAAGGGGTACCTGTGACATACCGAAGTGACATACACACATATTCACTCATACAACATACATTTAAAAGCCCTTTTTACTTACCTCAGCTGCCAGTTAGGGTCATACTCCAGGTAATTTTAATCCAGTTTTCTTTCACTAATAATGAATAATACAATATTATTCACTATTATTGTAATAAAATAATTGACAGAAAACGTGGAGCCCAAACAAACGTCCATAAGGAAGAACTGCCCTATGTTTCTGGCACTTATTTTGCCACATCTGAGGCCAGGGATCGCAAAGGCAGTGCCAGAGGTCTCCAGGGCCAAGCCAGGGGTTGCAGCTGCGACCCCTAAATGACATCCATGGTGCAGCGCACTTCCTGAAGTATTTAAAAGTGCGCTCATATGTGATGATAAATAAAAAGGAGGCCCTGTGAACTAAAGTATTTGCCTGGGATCACAACATTTAGACAATCAGGGAGACTGGTATTGATTCCAGATCATATGGTTTCACATTTTGAAACTCAACCAGATGGGTGTCTCTGTTTCTCTCTCCTGTTTAAATTAAAGGTCACTGTTTTATCTTTCATTCTTTCTTTACAGCAAGAAAGACCAACACAGAGATAGCAGACTGGACTCAGTGCCCGCAGACCCACCTACCAAGCCAAGAATGCACTTAATTGGGAGATGTCACACCCCAAACGCCCCCCCTGAAGCTGCGTCTCTGCTTATGTCCCCATTGGAAATGACTCTCTCTCTCAGGATTAAGAGATGTGGTGATAAGGTCTCTCGGTCACTAGTGGTCTGTGCTTGGGCACCAAATTTGTTTTCTTCATGAACCATGCTATTTAAAATTGTCTTTAAAGTCTTAAAATAAATTATGGAAAGAGATTGTCATTTTGCAAATGTGTGTTAGTTGTGTTAGAGCCTGAAAATATATATCTTGTCTCTCTTGGTACAGTAGCGTTGGAGCTTGAGTTGCTCTAATTTTTGGTTATTCTTTCATTTAGTTATCTTTGGCGGGAAATCCTCACATGTGTTTCCAGAAGTCCCTTGAGTTAGAAAGCAACGTCTCCACTCAAGTAAGTCCTAGAACTCAGGCTGGGTTCTCAAGGGTGGTGGCAAGACACAGTGAACAGAACACCGACCTCATCGATGATCGAAGCGAAGCAATGGCCTAGTGGCTTTGGCATGGCAGTTATACTGGTGCCAGCCAAGATGGCCACCCGGTCACACAACAGCTCGGAAATCTCATATATTCTCGCTGGATTTCAAGCGTGCTTTACACAGTTAATCAACCATTGGTAAGATCAATGGTCCTGAAGAAACCGTCAAGGGGTTTTTGATTTGAGGTTATAAATTACATTAACTAAGGCCATGGATGCCTTTCACCTGCATGAACACAGACCCGGCTTGTAGTGGAGACAGGGTTTTATGTGCACACATTGCTATGTTAGCATAATCACTTTAGAAGTTAAACGCCATCTTGCCACTTTGCTGCTTTTGCACACAACACTACAGGTAGCTGTTATTACAAGTAAAACTGCTTGCTTTTTCTTCACATGAGAACGGTCTGTTGTTCACATCTCTAGACGTGCACCGTGACCTTAGTCTGAACACTGTGTGCAGAAGCTGTCAAGGTCAAATAACAATGTATGCTGTTGAATTCAGGTTGATCGGCCCACACTCTAGACACAACAAGCACACAGCTGCAAATATCTGAAACTCGGGTGCCTTTAATATTGCATTTGCATTCATGATTGAGGCAGTTGGAGAAAACCTTTCCAGATACAGAGATCAGAGCTGATCCTGTGATGTGATTCACCTAAGCTGATCTTTGAGGTATGGGGTTCCCCATTGAAACCTAGAGCCCTTCTATTAGTTTATAAAACTAGCTTACTAGCGAAGGGAGGGTGGTTCACAAGGTATTATATGACCTGTTTCCACTATAATTTTAATACGATTTCTCCCTTCATTTTCTATGGAATTGTAACAATGCTGATGGTTTTATTTCTAGTCATTTGTCTGCTTATGTTAGTCAAAGTACTGCACCTTAGAGCACGTAGTGAAAAATAAACATTTTAAACTTTTATGTGTCTCTGATTACTCTTGTTGTGGACTGATATGAGAATAATAACGAAAAGGTGTTTCTGATTCTCACCATTCCTGAGAGTACTCTAAGTCGCTTGTTCTGGGTTGTCTATACATTGGTGGCTTCGAGATGATACGGAGAATGTATGAGACACTTATGCTAGTCGGATAGGGGTTCTGGGTACTGAGGTGAGTTTTTTGGTACACCCAATTCACTGAGGTCCTGGTTTCCTGTGCATAGTTCTGTGCATGAGCAGAATCCCTGCAACAGGCTCTGGTGGGAGACTCCTGTTTTTTGAGCCAAAACAGCTATAATTTAGCCATCTTCCACCTAAAATTGCCTTTGCTTCAATGTTTGCCAATATGGAAAATGAAGTACCCCATTTGTTTTCAAAATCTCCCTCTTTCTGGTTTAAAAATGCTGGAATGTATGCTTTCAGAAAAACAATGTTGCAACCTATCTTGACTTGGCATACCTTAATCCCGGGGAAATGCTGAAGGTGCATTTATTCATTGGGGATGGGGTGTATGTGATTAAGAAGTGCCGAATGGCACAGTGAACAAATCACACAGGAAGTGTTAACAAACGGAATGTGTCTCTTTGCTCGTGTGTATGTTTAAATCTGATCAAGGAGGCAGTATGTCCATTTATGAGTGATTATCATAATTATTCGTGCCTCAGACTGTTTAGTACTTGAAATGTGCCCCTAAAGGTGCCTAAGTACATAACTGTTTTTATCTGTTTAATTTGCAGTATTCTACTAAGAGTGGCTGAAATGTTGTAATGAATTATTGGGCCTCCCACCGTGGGATATACAGGTTATTAAAGGCAATCATGTGCCTTATAAACTCTGTGGCAGGGGTTTATGAATCTTCAAAGAGGTTTTATTGCTTTTACATTTTCACTGACCACGAGTCTCAAACAATAGACACATGGTATTACTCACTCACACAGTCATTCAAAGACAAAAGTCGATATTCAGATTCAGGGTAGATAGAATTTACATTTTATACATAAAAAGAAGAGCAGAAGAAAGAAAGAGCAGAAAAGTAGAGGCTAAAACATTTTTTACAATGTTGAGAGGCAGAGGGAAACAACACAGAGGCACAACTTTACAACAGAGACTTATAGGGAAGGAGGGGCTCTGAAACATGCCATTGATGCAGATGGAAGAGAATATCTAATTACAAATGGAGTTGTAGAAGCCAAGGAAAAGTTAGCACCAGAGAAAATGGCCCTACAATTGCCCCAAGATAGACACGCACGCAAACCAGTTTATAAATGAAAGTGTTCTTCTCTCTGTAATGTATGAAATAAGGGCCTGATTACGATGTTGGTCGGAAAGGCACCAACAGGCATTCGGATTTACCTAAACCGTGTTGGAACCTATGTTTCCGACCGAGTCAGAAACATTTCCGACACATCGATTACGATGAAAAGGAAACCTTTCGGTAATTCCGAACCGGTTCCGACCGGCATTCGGAAACTCTGAGACGGTCGAAGCCGAATCGTACAGTTCTACGGACCGCATTTCCGACTCGGACCGTCCGACATGAAAAGGCTGTCGGAAACTGATTTTGGGGGCCCCTAGCAGGCCCTCCTTCATCCTGAGGCCTCCGGTTGGGGGCCTTGGAGGTACCCAAGGGACCCCCTGTAGAACCATGCACCGTGTGACAGGCACCATGGGGTGCTCGCCACAGGGTGCAAGATTTTCCGAAACTACCCCTTTTTTCAAAGTGAGCCTGTGTTGTCGGTCAGAAGTCAGGCTCCCATTGAATTCAATTGGAGACTTTCTGAACGGTGTTCGGAAGCATCATAATCAGTCAGTTGGAAACTCCAACCACGAGTCGGTTGGACCCGATTCCGACAATAAGTAGTGAGGTTTAGTTTCCGACCAACATCGTAATCAGGCCCTAAGAGCATAGAAAAATATGCTTATTTTTGAGCCAATACACATGTGAGAAAAGATGGGCTTTTCGTGATAGACCTTTGCATGGATACAATTCTACCCATTCACACATCAAGGAATCCCTCTGAGGATTGTGGCGCCTACAGGCCCATATATACGAAATACTGAGTCCACAATACTTCAGAAAGTTCTCGTAATTAACTCTATATAGCAATCGAATGTTTGATCCATTCTCACTAATGAGAATTCATGCCTCACAGATCAACTAGACAAATCCCGAGACAGCTTCATGGCTATGCACATATTTAAGCAGACCCCACTGAAATTCTGTTGTTGGACACCAAGAAGGCTTTCAATTCTTTCGAATGTCCATTTATGCAAACCGTATTGCGGAAGATGAGCTTTGGTCAATCTTGTCTTTCACGGATCATATGATTATATATATCACCTAAAGCCAAGGTTAAAAGTCTATAGCGTGATGTCCTTCAGTCATGTACAAAACAACTTCCTTGGACAAAAATAGAAAAGGATAATGGCCAAGATAGACACCAAGAACATTAAAGAACAGATTCCACAGACTCTTGTGTACGTGAGAAGCATCATAGTTTGAAAAATGTGCTACCAATGTATGGGCAGTGAACATTCTCTGATTTCCCCTTATCTGAGGAGTGTCAGATATTGGCAGGGCCCATTCACAATCCTGGTGGAATTTAAGATGGACACATTTATCCATGAGTAGACATACAGGCTTCAGCAAGTTAAGATGCTGTTAGTTAGTGTAGCGCTTTATTTGGAATTGTACTTATCTGAGGAAAAAATGCAACTTGCCACCTTAAAAAGAACTGAAAGAAGCCTTGTTAAAGATATCATCATGACCATCCAGGAAAACATGGGAACACTCCTCCTCTAGATGTTCAATTCGTCCCCCACCAAAGCGAAGATGAGTGCCAAAGACGGGATCTTCACGGCTTTCTGCGCTCGAAAGAAACAGGCTGGAGCTTTTCTAATAAATAAATCAGAGTATTCCTTTCTATGTGTGATAGTTCTCCTGTGAGCAGAGCATTTCTTTTCAAAAATACATAATTTCTAAAAATATATTTCTTCCGCCAAAATAAGCTGCTTAGGGCACAGCTTCCATTCGGTGGCTATGGTCCCTCAGATCATTTCAGGAAAATAACTATTTGCTTTCCGCCAAAGGGTGATCTTTACGAACAAGCATTGCTGTTCACAATTTCGCTGCTTTGTGATTCCTACGTCAGATTTCCTCACTTCGTGTGGCATTACATGTTTTTAATCCTAATTGGATTTAAACCCTACTTTCTACCCCTGACAAGGCTTTAAAGCACGTTATGGTAAGTAGCACGCTACTCCGGAACTCAAGGTTAGTGGTTAATCCAGTGGTTGTTAAATAATTGTTGGTTATCGGGATTAGTCTTGTTCTCGCAAGTATATCATTCCATGCATTTGCAGCATGGAGGAGTTAGGTTTGATCATTTGCGGATGCTTAGCAAGGTTCGTAAATGGTTAATGGGATGTGCAGATAAACTAGAGGAGATTAGGAAGGATATCGTTTCAAAGAGGGAAAGTTGAGATCTTTGAAATGAGGTGTAGGTGATTTGCAGAAGTATAATAAAGGAGATTAATAGAGATTAGGAGGCATGTTAGAGTAAACTATGCTCAGAGGAAGGTGGCACGTAAAGGACCGAGGTAAGAAGTTAGTCATTCAAGAGAAAGAAAGACTAAGGATGAATTGCAAGTTTTAAGAGACAGTCAGATTTTCATATAGACTTTTAGAATATAGTGGGGTGAGGCTTTTAGGGATAGCATGCAAATAGAGGATGTAAAACTATAGTAAGAAATTGCAGGAATAAAACAACTGCAGAGAAATGCCACCTCGGACTAGTATCCTCACTCCCAATGATAGACATAATAAGATCATTTCTATGTTTAACCAAAGTCCCATAAGATCGAATAGGGTGAGATGATGAAACTGCAGAGCCACCAGCCCACATAGCCCTCCTACTCTATCCACCCTTGACATTTCCCTCAGTCTCCATAAACTCCTCAAGAGTTTTCTGAATTGATGAAAATTAGAAACATAAAGCTGGATAAAGAAAGACTTCTAGAATGTCAGAAAGTAAGTTCTTAATTTGGGAGTGGGGGAACCATTATAAATGTAATGAAAACAATCTGGTTAGGTTTCAACACACAACTCAGGGAAACTCTGCTCAACCCATTGTAGCTATGTTACAAGCCTCTCACAATTCCCTAGAAAAAGAAAAGTGCCTGTTAAGTTAAAGCAGTACAAATAATGTTAAAGTCTCGACAACCTGAGATTGTGCGCAGGATGCCAATGTACTATTGTATGCTGTAATGTTGATTGTTTGAATAAGCAAAAATTAATATTACAAAAAAAATTTAAAAAGAAAGGAGGAAAAAAAGCGCCAAGAAACCTTTCAGGTGTAAATCACACTGTAAATGAAATATCCTCATCCTTCAGTAGGAGATCAATAGAAGATGCACATTGTGCACCAATGTCTGAAATATTGGTGAAAAATGCTGCATCTCAACAAGTTGTAAAACTTGTCAAACTGATGGATACTCACTCATTCATAAAAAGCGCGATTTGCTTGAATAAACACACACAAAAAAGTCCCGACAACAACACAATAAATCTCCCAAACCAATTTAGAAAAATAGAGAGATGTGCAGTAAGCGAAAAGACACCAACATGAATAAAATTGGATAATGGGGACCTGAAAGATGGATTTGAAAAATTTAAAGTAGAATCCACTTAGAAAAAGAAAAGCACAATTGAAAAATATCCATTTTCACCTGACCAGGACTAAGGCGAGATTTGAGGCTGACCCTAATCGAGTGGAGGCCTGATACTCCAAGTGGGTCATCCAAGGGAAAGTATTTGCCTCAGGACTTAGCTCTTGATTTATACTTTGGTGAGCGTTCCACCGTCCACCAGAGTGGTGGCGGTCCGTCCTTCCCCCACCCTAGCTGGATTGCTACCCACCATATTAAGAGATCTTCACTGGTCCTGCAGAGATCTCTATACCTTCACTTCGGCTCCTCTGAAGGCAGTGAAAATGTGGTGAATAGTTTTCAGGCAGCTGCATGCTGCTGTGGTGCTGCTGTGGGGTTTCTTCTATTTATATTTTTGCACCCAGCCACAATAGTCATAGATATAATACTTTGCCTGGCTAGATTTTAATCTACCGACACGCATATAATCTTAAATGTTGTTGATCTTATGCAATACTTTGTGCAACATTTAAATAACATTTTATCCATATGAATATCATATGGATTTCATGATCTTATGGATCTCTTTTAAATGCTATTTTCTTAATTAGGAAACCAGGAATGTCATGAGCACTGTGACAAGACCCATATACAAATCTTCTGTTTTTATCATGTGCTTGTCTGCAGACTCTTTTATCTGTTTCTGTTAGAAGGTATCATGTTTAGATACGCATGGAAGTGTTAGCATCATTTCCACCTTCTGTCTAGGCTGACATGTTTTGTTGTTTCTGTTGTGGTCACTGCCATGTTAATATGAACACTTACAGCACAGGCTAAAATGTCTACATGTGATTCGGCATGACACATTTGTTGCCATACTTATATTGACTTGTTAGCATTTTAGTGTCGCCAAACTTATAAACATGAGAATAAATCTGTGATCAGACACTATAAAAACTCCAGTACCTAACTATTAGAAGAAGCTTAATGACAGAGCTATCAGGATCTCATGATCAGGCTAGAGGTCAAGAAACTTTGCTGCTACAAACCAGAACCAGTCGATGGTTGCTCCGAAGCTCTGAGAGCAGAGCAGAGAAATGTCCTTCAGCCAGGCAATGCTTACCATTCCATGGCAAGGGCTGCTGTGGGAGAGAATAGCTCAATAACTACGTTTTACGGAGAACGGTATCCTGTGTGATTCATCTTCAGAAACTCGATTTAAAGGGATGCAATTTTCTGCTTCTGCTAAATCTTAGCATAGTACCTAGAAGTCGCGATAAGGTGTTAGGATGCTAGGAACTTGGGGGCATATTATCAAGAAACGGCGTTAAAATTATCGCTGCTTTAGCGGCAGAAAACTGCTAATATGCCCCTCAGTAACTATGTTAGGAAGGTCCAGATTGTTTTTGCTGGCCATGTCACACATTGCTTCATTTATTGTCTCATTCTGTGTTGTTACCATTAATGTATTTAACACTAGGCATGGGTTTTAGAAATAACCATCTTAAACTTGTATCCCATGTTTTTTAGTGCTATTTGTGAGTGTGTTTTTCAAATATGAAATAGGGTTTGGAGTTATGCTGTGTCCCTGAATTTATATAGAGGGTCTAATTGTGACCAGCAAACACCACCCGCATAGTATTGCTTTAGCAACTGTATTTTGCGTGCAAGCCAAGCGTTTTATTTAATTTCGGTCGGCAATGGCTCATCTTTGGCCCACTGATGTGAAGAAACTTGCAATGCCTTCAGCCTGAACTCCAGGGTTCTCAGTCATGGCTCATTAAAGACACATCTATATTGAGCCGCGATTGAAGGCTTTTGCACTGAGCCTAAAGGCATTGGTGTTGTCTCTCAATGCCGGTTTGCTCACCTCACCACTTTAAATTGTCGCCAGCCGCCACTGTTCCTAAGTCTGATAGATCTAGGGCTCTATGGATGGCATAAGAGGAGATGTAGGAGGAAGCTGAGTTTTAAAACACCATGTGGAGGGTTTGGTCTACTGTGTAAAGCCTGTGAGGAAAGCCTAAAGAACATATGTTCTCAATCATTTCAGATGCTGGTTCTCTAGTAGATCTGGCTACTTGAAGATTTAAGCCTCCTGTAATTTTAAGGATACCTTGTGGTTATGAGTGGAGGGTTTGCAGTGCCCAACATTTTGTAGTCCCACTGATCTTTCGAAGACAAATACGTCAATGTGGTTTAAGCATTCCTATAACACTCCACTGGAACAGCCGAAGGTTCATGCATAGAAAGTACACACTCCCAGTAAATCAGGCAGATACATGAGGTACAAACATAAGCTGATAAATATAATGCTAAATTTGAGGAAGGCAGCAGAAATGGAAAATAAGAACTCATGGCCTAATTCCAGTATCACGTGTGGCTTCCGGCTGACCAAATCACAATAGAGTATGGCCCCCCCACCTCTGGTGGAGGACCGCCCTCCATATTTCGAGTTCTGTGCCAGGCAGGCAGGGATCTCTTTTCCTTCCGCTGAGTCACTTTTGTGGCTGCTCTGCTGACGGCACTGAAGCTCTGCCATCCAAAGTACATTTTCTAAAAACAAACTCCTAAAGTGAGAGCATGTTTCAGAAAAGCATACAACAGCCATGCATCCCAACCTATCATCTCTGAGATTGACAGCATGGCTCCTGAGGTTCTCTCTACATGTGGAGCACACTGCACTTTTGCCCTCCCAAGGACCAACACACCTCAAATGGTGGTCTTGGGAATGGAAACCAGGTATTAATTAGGGTAGGACAACTGTTACTCTTACCTAATGACCAAGCCGAGACTCCGCCATCAGAAACATATCGCTTCTTCTAGCCCGAATTAGAGCGCAAGAACACCACTGGTTTACAGTGGGGTTCCTTCCCTGCCAAACTCTAAATGACACCCGAAATGTCCAATGGAGATCACTCTGGGGCATATCAAAAACAACCGGCGATAATTATCTCTAAGCGCACTTAGCGCTAGGATAATTATCGCCGGCTAGCGTGAATTTTTATCGCTGAGATAGCGTGCTATTAGCAACGCTTATCTCAATAGCGATAAAAATTCTCACGCTAACAGGCTAACGTGAGATTATCGCTGGAAACCCAGCGATAATCTCACGTTACCTTGTTGATAGGGACAGGCAAACTTAGCCATGATATCCTCCTTCCATAGGATATCATGGCTAAGTCAGAAAAATACCAGACGTAAAAAAGCAGCGTTAACCGCGGTTAGCGCTGCTTTTTTTGTCTCTAACAGGGTTAGCGACATTCTTGATAATAGGAGAAATGTCGCTTAGCGACATTTCTCCTATTATTTTACTCTGGAACGCCCCCTTTGCATCTCATTAGAGATGCAAGGGGAAGCGTAGAGTAAAAGGGTGCTAACATGCAAATTTGCGTGTTAGCACCCTGTTGTTGATAGGGCGCTAGTTTTATCTCTGCTTTTTTGGCTTTTAAAGCCAAAAAAGCAGAGATAAAGCCCTTGTTGATATACCCCAAAGTTTCTGTACTGACCTATACACTTACCCATTAGATTTGGACATTTCTGATTTTGGGGGGATTTTGGGGGAATGATAAATGTATATTACTAGTCACACAGTAACATTTCATACCCAAAGAACCCGCTACCCACTCTTAAAATTACGTCTTTTCAGCCTAAATCGTTTTCCTGTGTACCTTTTCTTCTGGGCCTTGATATTTATATGGAGACACATATTTCACATATTTCATACAGAAGAAAGGGAAGAATTATCTTTACAGAAAAAGATATTTTCTCTATGAGGACTACATTGGGTAAAAATTGTAACTCTCTTTGCACTGTAAGCCACATATATAAATAGGAGTAGGGAAAGAGCCTTACAACTTCAAATTTACAAGATGCATAACTAGGCATGCATAATCCTTTGGGACTGCGTTAATTTGAAAGTGAAAGTAATTTTAGGAGTAACTTATAGGGACTCATTTATGAGACAGCTTGCAGCACTGGAATGTCATTTTCTTGACGTTCCGGTGGCACAATGTGTCCTGACATATTTACAAGGCAATGTCAAGCGACTTTACGTAGCTTTTCTGGCTTTGTAAATATGTGCCCCTTTCACGCAGAACACTGCGTGAAAAGTGCGTTCCATGGGTTTTGCTGTGGGTGTTCCCATGCAACACCCATGGAATCTGAAGGGGAACAACCTTTACAACGCAACTTTTACAACGCACTACCATTACAACGCATTTTTTACAACGCATAATCCATTACAATGCATGATATTACAACGCAGGACACTACAACGCATTTTTAAAAACTACCTTTACAACGCATTCCATTACAACGCATACTACCATTACAACGCATACCATTACAACGCATAATATTACATTATACTATCCAACACTTACCCTACTGATGCACCCCCTGGAGTTAGAATAGTAATTTTTACCCCTATACTATCCAACACTTACACTACTGATGCACCCCCTGGAGTTAGAATAGTAATTTTTACCCCTATACTATCCAACACTTACACTACTGATGCACCCCCTGGAGTTAGAATAGTAATTTTTACCCCTATACTATCCAACACTTACACTACTGATGCACCCCCTGGAGTTAGAATAGTAATTTTTACCCCTATACTATCCAACACTTACCCTACTGATGCACCCCCTGGAGTTAGAATAGTAATTTTTACCCCTATACTATCCAACACTTACCCTACTGATGCACCCCCTGGAGTTAGAATAGTAATTTTTACCCCTATACTATCCAACACTTACCCTACTGATGCACCCCCTGGAGTTAGAATAGTAATTTTTACCCCTATACTATCCAACACTTACCCTACTGATGCACCCCTTGGAGTTAGAATAGTAATTTTTACCCCTATACTATCCAACACTTACCCTACTGATGCACCCCCTGGAGTTAGAATAGTAATTTTTACCCCTATACTATCCAACACTTACCCTACTGTTGCACCCCCTGGAGTTAGAATAGTAATTTTTACCCCTACACTATCCAACACTTACCCTACTGTTGCACCCCCTGGAGTTAGAATAGTAATTTTTACTCCTACACTATCCAACACTTACCCTACTGTTGCACCCCCTGGAGTTAGAATAGTAATTTTTACCCCTACACTATCCAACACTTACCCTACTGTTGCACCCCCTGGAGTTAGAATAGTAATTTTTACCCCTACACTATCCAACATTTACCCTACTGTTGCACCCCCTGGAGTTAGAATACTAATTTTTACCCCTATACTATCTAATACTTACCTTAAATGTAATTTCATATTATGCGTTGTAATGGTATGCGTTGTAAAGGTAGTATGCGTTGTAATGGTAGTGCGTTGTAAAGGTATTTTTTAAAAATGCGTTGTAGTGTCATGCGTTGTAATGTCATGCGTTGTAATGGATTATGCGTTGTAAAAAATGCGTTGTAAGTGCATGCGTTGTAATAGTGTGCGTTGTAACGTCATACATCCAATCTGAAGCATTCCCAGATTTATGAGAAATATGAAACCTGGGAATGCGTCAGAATCTAACGCCACCCCAGAGAGGCGCAACTAAGAGAAATGTTTTCCTTTCTCCTTATTTTTTCCTTTTTCTATGTGTGCTGCAAAGAGGAAATTGTCTGAAGTGATTGATTTTGTGCAGGAAGATGTCCCTTCCTGCACAAAATTAATCAGCCCAGCAAAGCAGGCTCCCTTGAACCAAGACGCAAGGGTGCCTGCGTTGGTGCATGGCAGCCCATTGTACGCTGGTGCTGGGGAAAAGACAGGAATACGCCATATCACATAGATACGGTGCATTCCTGCCCTTTTGTTTTGACTTAGGGCAGCGCAGCAAGATTCCTTGCGGCGCTGTCCTACACTAAAACCACATAAATGAGGCACTTACTTTTTTCTCCTGATGGTCACTTTTATTAATCGGACCCTTAAACTTATACCTGGCAGCCTGCAGAATCAGTGACATTTAGGATTAGGGGCTACTGCTGTCTTGACTACCTACCTCTCTACGCTATTCCAATCTGGCAGGGGTGTAAACATAGACTTCTGCATCCCCTGCAGCATGGGAAGACCCTTCAGTCTAAGCCCATGGGTAGTAGTAGGATGCAGAAGTTTTGTAGGCCCCTCATCATCTTCTGCTTGGGGGCATTACGCCACTGCCAACTGGGACATCACATGGCCCATCAACTCAACTACATCATCAAGTTCACAATGAATTGGAGGTCGCCAAAGGCTTACATTAACCAGTGACTATACAGGTCAAAATAGTCGCCAAATTACTAATGCAAAAAGAATTAAAGTCACAATGGAAACTCTTACAGCATAAGAATATAAGGGATTGTACACACGGACAGCAGTCATTGAGCATAAGTGATTGTATGCTTTCTCCTTGTTTTAGAGTGTAAAGCAGGCCTTCATTTTAGAGTACTTGTTCTGTCAGGATACAAATCCTCTTTCAGGGGCAAAATGTTGACCCTTGCCGCCTCCACCATCGCTGCAGCACCTGCAACACTCTTCGTCTAGAATGCACCCTGTATATGAAGTACTAAGGATCCATCACCCACTTTTGCTGGGGGGCACCTCAATTCATGGTACCATGTAAGGTGGCCACGTCATGTCATGACATCATGGACAACACTTTTGTTGGCTTGGGCTTTTGAGTTACAAATCATTGCTACTGGGTGTGTTAGTCTAGTTAGTTCAATAAAATTAAGCCAAGACTTCAAGATATGCAAGTGTAGGAAGGGAAACTTGGGGTCACATTTACTATTATTTCACTCAGCACAGCGCAGCAAGAGAACGTGCTGTGTGTGCTGTGTTGTATGAAAGAGAAAAAGCAGAAATGCTTCATATTTACAAAGATATGCAGCGTTTCTGCTCTCCTTGCGTTGGCACACTGTGTGATGCCTAGCACTAACGCAGGCACCCTATCATAGTGTTATGGCCAGGATTGTTTTTGTGCAGTAAGGGGTATTTTCCTGCACAAAAACAATCCTCAGAGGCCTATTCCTCTTTTCATGTGATCTGCAGAGTGCCGCACACATTAAAAGATGAAGTGACGAGGAGAAACAAAGATGTATTGCCTCATTATGCCTATGTCGGGTAACCGCACCATTTTGGCACAAAAACAGGTTCTGGGTTTTAATCAAAATACATGGGTGGATGCATAGGAATGCCCATGCTCCACCCATGTAACGCTTACCCAGTGCAAAGGATTGCAAAGCTGTGCTATGCGCTGAGTTGCGTTACTTTGTATTTACTAAACCACACAAAGACACGCAAAGTGACTTTGCGTGGCTTAGTAAATGTCAAACATTATTTGGCATTGGGGCTGCGCCACAAAAGGGATGCATCGCAAAGTAAATGTGGACCATGACTGTGATGCCTTGGAATGAGGTGACCACCCTAGTTGCATGACTGCCTTCATTTCTACATGTTTCATCATTCTCTTGTGTCAACCTGCCTTATACACCCACTGGTCTGCTCCAGGTGCAGCTGCACCGCCAGGTTCAGTGGAATTCCAAACCAGACAGACTGTGCAATGTGAGTGACACAGTCTTAGCCTGCAGGCAGGGTGTAGAAGAGGCATGGAAGGTTGCCAAGGCAACTCATCACAGACACGCCAGACAAATGATTCATCAAGTTGATAAGAGAGCCATTGACAAGTAGTAGTGATTTCATCACTTCCACTTCCACAGTCAGCATGCCTGCACCAGAGCAGGCTTCACGCCATGCACACTGTTACTTGCTAGAAGCCGTTTACCGACAAAGCTGTCAAAGACACACAATTCCTTTGAAAATTCATTTCTGCTGGAAAACACCAAGAAAAGACTGACACAGTCAGGATTTTAATATCTGCACAACTCCAAGGAATCAGAAATCAATTACTGTTCCAGAAGCCACCGATATGGTTCATCCTTTGACTTTTAGGTAGACGAATTTTGGACCTTTCAACCCCCCATAGCAATGACCTAACCCCTTTTAATACTTCAGTTTTAAGCCTTTTGCATTGGACGAACACAATCATTGCGTAATTCTGCTGATGGGGCATTACGACCTCCAGCACTGCTGCGAACTTACCTTCGTGATAGTGTATGGTTTTTGCATAAGTGTGTCAATAGATGACGAAACTATGCTCAGGTACTTCTGGTGTAAATGGATGTGTAGCAATAGCACAGGAAGGTGCCCAGCCAACTGTGATTTTCAAAACCAAAAAATACTTGTCAAAACATGCTTAACGATTTAAACCATTGATGAAACTGCGTCTGGCCTAGGAAAGATGCCTCCTGTTCTCTTTCGGGCTTTAACGGGCCATTAGATAATGACCTTTTTCCTAATTGGAATGCAACTGAGGAAGATCATTTTAGCAGTCTCACAAATTAACAATGGATAAAACTGGTTGATGCTGAGTCACAATCCTGGTGATTCAGATGTGTACCATGTGAGGTGTGTAGCATATGCACGTGCACAGCTTACTACTTTTTTGTAGGCACGTATTTTCCCACGTGACTTGTGAATAAATCACAAATCTAGTAATGTGTAGGCAGTTACAACATTGTTGTCAGACACCTATTTCTAGGTCTTGCCTACAAACAGCTTTTAGCTGTCTGTTAATGAGGACCTATTGTGAAAAATAACAATAGCTGATGTGGGCTATAGGACAATCTAGATGTAGATCTCTCTATTCAGCCCTGTGCTAACTCACCCTGTCTCCTGGAATCCCCCAGCCCCTGTCACTCAAACTCCAGACTAAGAATACACAATCTAGCAGAGGCAGGTTTGGATGGTTAGACAAGAAAATACCTACTTTCTAAAAGTGGTATTTTCAAACACAGATTGTTAAAACCAACTTCACTTAAAGATTTATTTTATCATTCTGAGTTCAGGCATACTAAACTCGAATTTCTACCATGTTCCCTGAGTCAGTTAGGATTATAAGATGTAATAATCAAACTGCCCATTCTGGCCTATGGGGAACAGGTAGCCTTGCAATAGTGAAAAACAAAAATGGCTGTAATTCACTATTAGGACATGCCACAAACACCAGGGCGTGTTCTACCTTATACTTACAATGCACCCTGCCCTTGGGCCTACCATAGGGGTGTCTGATATGAAGAAAAGGGAAGGTTTAGGGACTGGCAAGTGGGTGCACTTGCCCAGTCAGCATGGCAGTACCAGACTGCACACAGGCTCTGCAATGGCAGGCCTTAGACACGCTTTTACAGGCTGTTTTTGTGGGTGGCACAACCAGTGCTGCAAGCCCACCAGCAGCATTTGGATTACCAGCCCTGGGCACTCCTGGTGCACTGTACTAGGGTCTGACAGGTAAACCAAACCAGCCAATCATGGAATCACTAATCCACATATCAATTTACAATAGGGAGCACTTGCACTGTGGCACTAGACAGCAGTGGCACAGTGCCCAAAGCATCTAACACCATAAAAACACATGAGGCAACAGCAGAAAATGGAAGGGAGACCCACGCCAAAGTGCCAGGTCTAACATGTACCATGTGAGGTGTGTAGCTTATGCACATGCACAGCTTACTTCTTTTTTGTAGGCATGTATTTTCCCACGTGACTTGTGAATAAATCACAAATCTCGTAATGTGTAGGCAGTTACAACATTGTTGTCAGACACCTATTTCTAGGTCTCGCCTACAAACAGCTTTTAGCTGTCTGTTAATGAGGACCTATTGTGGAAAATAACAATAGCTGATGTGGGCTTTAGGCCAATACATTTCTTATCAGGGGTTGACTTTCTTGTAAATCTAATTTGCTTGTTTCTCATGCAAAGGCTTTCCTTCCTCTTCATGTGTTTCTCCCATTCCACGGAGCACTTTTTTTTTACTTGTTGTTTTTTTTTTGCTGACTGGAAACATTGCATCCTTCAACTGCTCACATTCAGGGAACTCGTTTTTTCTTTTTCTTTGAGTGCTTCTAGGGAATCTACGTGTTTTTTCATTCTCTCCCTCCAGTGCTGCTTGCCCCCTCAAAAATCCTACCCTCACCGCCCGCTCTCTGTGCGTCCCCCTCCTCTCCTTTATTCTCTGACCTCAATCTCTGCGATTCCTCCACTGCCCACTCCCCATTATTCTTCCCCGTGTTGACTTCTTCCCCATCCATTTCTCCATGGCTCCTCCTCCCCTCCTGTTGCAATCTTTAAAAATCAATGTTTTTTAAAACCTTTCGGAGGACCCGGCATGGTCAATTTGCTGTCGGACAGCTCCATTTCTACATGCTCTCTGACTCACATTTAAATTATTCTTTTATTTACCTCTCCAAGATTGGCATCCACCATCTTGGATTACAAAATAAAAAAAGTAAGAAAATAGTGAGTGCATTTTTCTGTATCATGGCGTACGCATGATGATACAAGAGTGATCATGCTGGGCCATTCCATCATGAATTATACGTGCATAAGTGTACACAGATGTCATTGTACTTTTTATGCCCAATGCTGCAAATATTGGCAAAAATAATGTATTTTTGCCAATTCTGAACAGAATCGGTAAAACCCAATTAGCCCAATCCTTGTTCTAAATCTTGTTGTGCATGTTACATGAAATACATGGAGTACCAATGTGTGGGTTTAGGAAAATTATGGAATTGCTTTTATAATTCTTCATATGTTTTCTTCCTGAAACGAAAGCCTTCTCTATATATTTGTCACCCTTTCCTACGTATACCCTGTAAGAAACCAGGCTATTGGTTGAGGGGTTGGGAGCCTCCCTCTGGACACAACCACAGTACCACTCAGGGTGAACCAGAGAAGTCACTAAACGATGGTCGTTGGTGTAGTGCGAAGAGCAGGCCTGGCGTAGTAGAGGGTCGTCGCCATAGTGCAAAGATCTGGTCGGGCGTTGCAGAAAGTCATTGCTGGAGCTTTGCGCTTGCGGTCACCCTGTGCTGTTGTTAATGTAGAACAAAGGGCAGATCTTGTTGTCGGTCGTCTCCGGCGGTAACTATTGCGAAGAGCCGGGTTCACTGGAGGTTCACGTTGGCAGTCATCTACAGTAGCGATCACCTTTCTGCCTCTGTGCAAACAGATACTGGACAAAGAAAAACACCTTCTACCTAGTGCACGTCCTTTCAGGTATTACAAAAACTTGTGGGAGTGTTTTCAGACTTCGAAAAAAGAATATTTATTCTGCGAAAAATCAAGGGGCATATTTTCATGCCCTTGAGAATTCCCATAGAAGCCCATGTTCTGGTGTCAACATGGGCTTCTATTGGAATTCTCTGCGGCATATTATCAAGCCCATTATCACCACTTTAGCTGCAGTTTTCTGCCGCTAAAGCGGCGATAATTTTAACGCCGTGCTTGATAATATGCTCCCTATTTCCTTTTTGTAAACATCTCCAAAATAGTCGAGGGTAAAACAAAACAAAAACATTATTTTAGATGCAAGCCAGACTCCACATGGGCTCTGCCACATTCAGGGGCAGATTTACAAGCCCCTTGCGCCAGTTTTGCGTCACTTTCAACATGGGAAAAGTGACGCAAGGCGCTTGTAAATCTGCTCCTCAGTTGCTGCAAGGCACATTAACAAAACTTCCTTCTGCTCCCAAACTGCAGTCACACGGTCTGCCAGGAGTCACCAATGGGTCATCAACCCGACAGCAGCAGAAGGATAGGCAGCTGCTTAGCAATACACCCACATCAATGACAACGAGCCAATTGTGTGTGGAGGACTTTCAAAGACTTACGTTTTTTCTTTAGCTTTCCAAAGAACTGTGAATCACTGAAATACCAATTGCATCACCCAGAGTGAGATGTAACAGATCTGCTTTCTAAGAGGCATAAGATGATCAGTCCTTGCAGTCAGTGGTAGGTCAGTTGTTGCTCTGTCACTTTAAACAAAAAATTATTTCTAAAGCACTCCCTATTCTTCGCTGAGCAACTAAACAGCACTACTCTGCTAGTGTGCATTCACTTAAAGCCTGCTGAAAGGCTTGCTTTCTACATAGAGGCACTGATTCACAAAAATTTGGAGCAACACAACACAGCAAGACAACTTGCTACGCTGGACTGCTTCAAATGGAGAGAGCAGGAATGCGCCATCTTTATAAATATATGGTGCATTCCTGCATGCTGCCTAGTGCCAGCACAGGCACCCTGCAGGTCCGGGGCAGCGGCCAAAGTCCAATTCCAGGCCATATCTTGCTTACCAAGCAGCGTCATCAGCCCCACATCGCATGCCATCCAGGTCATCCAGAAATCCAGAAAGGGCTAGCAGTCAACGGACCTGCCCAGTACCCAGACAGAACTATGAGTCAAGACCAGTACTCATGTATGAGGGGGCACAACCAGACTACATGATTAAAATCTGCTCTGTCTGCTCCGCACCTTTGGCATGTGGACATAGGAAGCTTACCCGCTGTCCATAACCGCAGCGGCATCAGGTATGTAGTATGTAAAACATTCACTTGAATCACCCGGAACCGCAAGAAAATAGCCAGTTTTCTCAGGCCATAAGCGCCTCCCTCCATTACCCATCTTCTAAGCCACCTACACAGGATTTCCAACGGGTGTGGAGGGTGGCAAGCAAATCTGGAGAGTTGATGACCAATGCGGGGTAGATCTGGGAGACCCCATAAGAACCTTCACCAACATGGGACTAAATTCAGGGACGTCCCCAAGAGAGGACTGGTGGGACAACATGGCATGTCGGAGCTGCTGGAATTTTAAAAATTGGGAGCGGTGCAGTAAAAAGTCGGACTGTCATTTGGAGAAGGACCACATGTGTGATCGGTGCCACATGTCATCGAAACATGAGATACCAATCAAGTCCCATCTCCCAAACCACTCCAAGCCAGCCACTTGACGAAGCAGTGTACCCCTACAGAGGAGGGTCTGGAGAGTAACCCTGCTCCCCCCAACAAGTCCACCTCGTGGCAACCCGCAACACTCTGAAGACCACCCTAGTTGAGTTCAGAAAGGAAGCGAGGAATCGGTGACCCATACAGGCGTTCTATAATCGTATCCCACAAGAGGAGCGACAGTTCCACGTGGTCTGTCAGGTCATCCTGCCCACCATAAAGCCAGTAGTTCAAAACCACAAGCTGGGAAGACCAATAATTGAGCAGCAGGCCAGCCACTGTCAGGCTGCCATCAGAGGTGTACTGTACGCATTTGCCAAAGGCGATGCTCGAGACCCAGTAGTCCCACAGAAAGGGGCATACCAAGGCCTGAATGGAGCAAAACCAAGGCCTCAGGAGGTAATGGGGGAGGTTTTGCCTAACATATAGAAAACGTGGCACCACTATCATTTTGAAAATGACAATCCTCCTCATGATATTAAAAGGTAAGGAAGACCACCGTTCCAAATCGTTCCATATGCGAGCGACCGGGGGTGTCAGGTGTTAAGACCAGGCCAGAGTGGGAAGGAATGAGGTGTAAATGCCGAGGTAGAGGCAGCTGAACCAACGGAGGGGTATTTCGGCCCGCAATCCTTGGTTCTGCACAGTGCTCGTCAGCGGAATCAGTAAGGACTTTAAGTGATTATCCAGTAAGCTGGATGCCTAGCCATAAAGCTCAAGCACGTGTAGCATACTAGGACTCACTGCCACAGGGTCACTCAGAAAGAGCAGCACATCATCAGCGCACAGGACGATACGATCCTCCTAAACCCCTTCCCCCCATCAGAACACCTGCACCTGTGTCATCAGAGGCTCAATTGCAAGAGCAAAGAGAAGGGGGATAGAGATAATCCCGGCCTGGTCCCCCACTGAATCATGAACACCTGAAAAAGGGTCCCATTCACCTGAATCTTGGCTGAAGGTCCGATATACAGGGTTCGTACATAGGAGAGGAAACGGGGTTCGAAGCCCATACAAGCAAGAACATCCTAGAGGAAGTCACAGTTGAGGGACTCAAAAGCCTTCTAGAAGTCTATAGGAGAAAGGTGTTAGACTCCTGCAGCCGATGACGGTAGTCGACCATAGCCAGTACCCTGCAGATGTAGCGGTGTGTACCCCAGTGTGGCATAAAACCACATTTGTTGAGATCGACCAGCGTGGAAATAACCTGGAGGAGACGGTTAACCAGCACTTTGGCGTATATTTTAGGCTCCGAGTTAATAAGTGAGATCTGGCAATAAGACGCACAATTCACAGGCGCCCGCCCCACCATTGTCCACGAGGCACCACCCATTAAGGCGCCTCGGCCCAGGTAAGTGGGGACTAGAGCATGGTCTCGAAATATCTCTCGGGATGATTTTTGGTGAGAAACAAGTCGGCGGAGGGCATGAAAACCTAGTTTATGCGTGATCTGGTCTTATGTGCAGTGGAGCTATATCAAAAAGGGCAAGGTAAGACACACAGTCCACAAGGTGGGAGGCAGGTGTCAGTCGAGGCCCTCGAACTGTACGCAATGGAGGACATCGTCATTGTTGAAATCCCAGCCCACTATGGTAACCCTATCGGGAAGTCCCGCCAACACCTGCTTCACTACATCTAACATAGGACCAGGGAGCTCGGGAGGAACAGAAACTCTCAGCAAGCTGACCATTAATTGCCCAATAGACAGTAACATATCTACCCTTTGGGTCCAATGTACTAAGGTGACCACCATGGGAAGACATTTGTGAATCATGATAGCTATACCACTGGAGCTCCTGATGTAGCTGGCAAGATATAACCTGTTGCATCCGTGGCTGTCCAGGGAGAAGCATCGGGTACCAAGAAGGTGCATCTCTTGTAGTATGAGCACATTTGGGGCATGACATTTCACAAAACTGCACTCCATTTAAAACGATCATTGTGACCATTGGCATTCTATATCATTAACTTAAGAGCCATCAGGTTTCAATTGGGCAGTACCCAAGCAAGCATTCATTGGAAAGAAGGGGCAAAGGGGTCTCAGCCTGCCTGATACATGAACAAATGTGTGGCCTAACGGGCCAAACTACCTCAACCAAACCCTGACCTCCCACCACCCCACACTTCCTCCGCAGAAGTATCTGTCGCTCCAACAGTATAAATCAACAGTAGAAAAACAACTTTTGGACCAAAACAATCGACATTCCCCCACCTAGAAATACTCATCGGAAAGGATATAGTGCTGCTGGCACAATGATACAGTTGAATCCAATGGCTAGCCATGGAAGCCTCCTCAGGGCCAAAGAGGAGGGGCCGGGGCAAGGCGGGCCGGGGACGCCGGGGTCAGCGTCTGTCACGGCTGACAGACAGGTCAGCGTCTGCCACGGCGGACAGACGCTGACCCCAGTGGACAGACGCTGACCCCGGCGTCCCCGTGATTTCTAGGATTGATTCCTCACTGCCAGACCTCCCCCATCGGTATCGACTCGCGGTACACCGAGGAGTATCGTCAATTATTTTCTTCCCAGCCGCCGATGTTCTCTCCGTGACACGGCGCCAGCTAATACACACTCTACTGACGTGAAGCGCTTCCAGGATCTCCTTCCCCGGAATCCTGATAATTGCCCCATTCGTTAACCTGCCGTCCAGAGACATGGGACCGTGTCCTTCTCAGCACCGCTATAAAACAGCAACGCGGTCCTGAAGATGATCCTGAGTTATAGGATCGAAACGTAGTTGACCCCTCAGTGCAACTGATGGCGCATTACCCTTTGTGGTTCAACTAAATTACTGTCTTCATCTAACTTGAAAATGATTGTCGTGAACCACAATTATTCACTGTATATATCTGTTCACTAATTGCAGCTTGCGCCGTTTTCCCTGATTATACATTTTCACTTGCGTCGCCACTTTTTGTGTCACAAATAACCCCGGGCGTAGCACTCCGCTTAGCCCACGGAGTGTACGTAGCGCTGCCTGCTTCACAGTTTTTGAAGTAGGTGTAGCAGGCAGCGCTACGCACACGCCAGGGCGAAGTAGAGGTGCCTGCCGCCCGCCACCCGCCGCCCGCCCTACTTTTAAAATAATATCAAGTATAATAAAAACTTTAAATAGAATCACTTACCTGCAGCGCGGCGTCTCCGAGGCTCCCTCTTCCTCGTTCCCAACTTCTTTACACCAATGCGCATGCGTGGACGCCCGCACATGCGCATTTCTCACGAGAAATGCGCATGCGCGGGCATCCGCGCATGCGCATTTGTGTAAAGAAGTTGGGAACGAGGAAGAGGGAGCCCCGGAGACGCCGCGCTGCAGGTAAGTGATTCTATTTAATGTTTTTATTATACTTGATATTATTTTAAAAGGAGGGCGGTGGGAGGCAGGCGGCGCGTAGTGGGGCTACGCGGAGCGCGCGCGAGTGTGCGTAGATTTGGGCACACTACGCGCTGCTTCACGTAGCCCCACTACGCCCACTACGCCCAGGCCTGGTCACAAACACAATTCAGCACCAAGTCCAATTAGGGTTGCTTTTGCATTCTTTGCCAACAGTGCTGCTACAACTGTACCTCTTTATTGTGTTCTTAAAATATATGATGCCAAGTGCACTTTTCAAAAAATGAATTCAGAGTCTCCATCTTTCCTATCATGTAATGTGTTGTACATGCATTTCTAACTGCCCTCACTAATCATACCAGTTGAGATATTGTCGTTTTACCTCACATACCTACCCACATCTCAACGTGGTATATGGGTTATACTCCTGTCGTTGAATACAAAAAAAAAAAGCACAGCTGTAGCGGCTTGAGTCTGGACAGTGACGACCCACCAGCTTTATTTGTGATCTTCGTTATCCTTTCGCCTGTGCTGACTTTCGTATTCAAGTGCACTCCGTGAGTCAGTTTAAAGGATTCGATCATTCGAAATTTTACTGTTTTTTTACTGTTTTTTTTGTGACATATCGAATGATAGTTTAATCGCATGCCTCTTTAGCACGCATGCACTTACATTAAAACGTAAAGTAGTTCATGACCAAATACATGGGTCACATTTACCTGGTCACAGTGATCAAGAATACCATCTATATCAATTGGGAGATAAAACCATGATCACATATAACTGTGTGACCACGCAATGTTCACCGCAAGACATGCATGCCAGCACCATCCACAAATGCATGAATTGCATACTCTAGGTGTTTGTCGCATGTCTATGTGTGAATGAAAATATGTAATGAATCCTTTAAACTGACTCACAAAGTGCAGTTGAATACGAAAGTCAGCACAGGCGAAAGGATAACAAAGCCAGACACAAGCTTCTTTACATGTTGTGTACGTCCTTTATGTTGTGTTTTGTCTTGCAGGTTTTAACAAGCTAGTGGGTCCGTAAGTATGGCTACACCACAGCATGCACGGCACACCTTAGAGCGTGTGCTGCAAATATTTCACGTGGCTTCCTTTTTGCCACATCACAATTCACATCACACGGTCCTGAAGAAAGCCTCATAATAATTTTTGAGAAAGATGAAACACGTTGACCAATACTTGTAAGGGATAACGAAGACCAATTTTTATCTTCATATTATCCCGCACTGTTTTTACTGTGTCCCAGGACCCCAGAAACAAAACTTTTTCAGCAGGGGATCCCAGAGATATTTTTAAAATCACCACTCTGAGCACACTTCACATATAAAATTGAGTCATCCTAGCACGAAGATTCAGTAGTGGGTTCGTCCACATTGTTCTAGACTAATCCGAGGAGGCGGCCATGGGCATGCGGGTGCCAAAACTAAATATTGCACCGGGCGCCACCAGTGCTAAAGCAGGCTCTGGTGTGCGCTGGCGCCTAGGTCCCAAGCCGATCGCTTCACCAGCGTCTGCCCCAATGGAAACAGAAGGCACTGTCGGGACCCAGGACCCAAGAAAGGATAAGCCTGCCTCCCAGGGGAGTTACTAGGTTCTGCCAGCAGCAGCATGAGGACATAGTCTCATTCAGGGAGATGAGAGCTCATGGAGGGACGTCCACCATCTTGGTCGAGCTGGCTACACCCCGAGTAGCATACCATTTTGGTGCATTCCCAGGTTTACTCCTGAGCATATGCCAAAAACTATGGGTGGGTGCGTGGGAACACCCAGGGTACACCCACAGAGCACCTTGCCAACGCAGAGCAATGCAAGGGCGTGACGTGTGCTGCCTTGCATTACTCCAGGTTTACTAAGTCACACAGATCCACGCAGGGTGGGTTTGTGTGGATTGAGTCGCGTTACGTCACGCAATGGCGAAGCAAGCCCTTAGTAAATCTGGGTCACAGTGTTTAGACTGGAAGAGAATTTTGTGTTTATGCTATTTACCAATATATTAAAAACTTGTCAGAGGACAGAGAAGAGCAGTAGCTCTATTGTCACAAGTGTCCATGTTACTCTTGGTTTACTGTAGCTCTGTAGCCTTTGTCTTGATGTCTTTATTATTATTTTTTTCTTGAGTTTGGAGAGCTAAGAAGATTCAAATTGCCACCGGACTGCTCCTTTTTAATGAATCACAGCAGGATAGGTGTTCACTATCTTGGAACAGTAAATTAAAGCAAATTACTAGCTGCAGCTGCATCACGACATATGCATCTGCAAACGTCATAGCGCTAAGTCTCCCATCGCATAAGGGTATTGCTCAGGCTGTTCTGCGTCAGCAGTGAAGCTTTTTCTTTTTGTGGATGCAAAACAGCATCAGCAAAAAATTATGTATTGGCAAAGCAAAAGGTCGGTGTTGGACCCGGCCTCGTGGCGTGGTCCCGAACCCTCCTACCAGACTAACCGGGGGCTACCCGAACCCTTCGGGGTCCCCCTGGATTGTACCCCGCTACCCTCCAGCCGTCGCGTCGCGACCCGCCCCCGGCCTTAGTCCCCGCGAAGCCCTGACCTCAAGGCGCCAAGACCTGACCGGAGGGGGTCGAGTGGCCACTCCACAGATACCGGAGGAGGAGAGTTTCGATGGGGCCTCCAGCCGTCCCCCGACGCCTGGTGGCGATCGCCCTCCGGCCTCCCTGGGCGCTGGCTCCACCCTCCGCTGGGTGTCTGGACACTCTTCTCCCGGCCCCTCCGACCTCCCCAGGCGCGAGGGTCCGGACATCAAAAGGGCTCCCGACCTATATCTGGGGCAGCCCAAAACCAGGACGTCAGTTGTATCCTGGAGTCGAGAGCCCTGCTGACCTCGTCGCGGCTCGACCTCACAGAAGTAACCATCGGAGCCCTGCTGACCTCGTCGCGGCTCGACCTCGCAGAAGTAACTATCGGAGCCCTGCTGACCTCGTCGCGGCTCGACCTCGCAGAAGTAACCATCGGAGCCCTGCTGACCTCGTCGCGGCTCGACCTCGCAGAAGTTACCATCGGAGCCCTGCTGACCTCGTCGCGGCTCGACCTCGCAGAAGTAACCATCCGAGCCTGCGGACGACGTCCCAGCTCCCGGAACCCCCCCAGCTCCAGGATTGAGAGCTGAGCGCAGGGTGTTCCCGTACCAGGCTGGTACTGAGACTGTCCCGCTACCCCGTCCCTGAACGACCCCGAGACTCTTTGGGATCCCTCGATCCGCCTGTAAAGACTGCCACAGAAACCTGCCTTTTACTACCGATAAAGACTTGTGAGAATTGATACCCTTGTTGTGTCCCTTTGTGGTGGTGGGGGTGCTTGGCTGGTACGATCATAGGGGAAGGACCTCGCCCAGGAGGCTTCTCAGCGGCGCTCGGCTACTTTCCTACGGAACGGTGGCTCTCGGGGTGGTCCGTCCGACACCCTCTGACTCCCCGGAGATCGCCCTTCTAACATTGGTGGCCAGCGGTGCGATCCGAGCCCGACGCAAATCGTACAGCAAGTAACTCACCCACTACCTACCCAGACACAGAGAGACCATGAGCAACCAAGAGACCACCCCAACCGCGGAGTTCCAACAAGAACGGTTGGAGGAATATACCCATAAGGAGCTAAAACAGTTTTGTAAAGACAAAGGCATCGCGACCACCGGATTAAACACAAAAGAGGACCTGCAAAAAGCCCTAAAGGCCTGGGTAGAGTCCGAAGCGGCCTCCCCACAAACCGAAGAAAACCCGGTGCCAAACGTGCACCAGCAACCAACCACAGCACCGGCAGATGGGAGGAGAACCAGCATAGAGACCGGCCTCTCCCCGGAAGAGATACGAGAACGGGAGAGGGTCAGGACCCACGAGTTGGAGCTCGCCCGACTCCGCCTGGACGGCGAACTCCTACTAGCCGAAAAGAAATTGGCCCTAGAACAACTGCGGCTGCAAGAAGAAATAGAGGAGAAAAAGCGGCACCGAGAACTGGAAGAGAGGAGGCTAACCCTCGAGCATGAGCGGGGCCTGAAAGAACTTGAAATTAAATCCAAGAATGGGGAGACCGGCACCCCCGGAAACAGGGACACCCACCCGCCGGCCGAGGCGAAAGTACATATCTCCAAGGATGTCGTCAAAGAGTACTACAAGAACGACGACATCCAACAATGGTTCAAGGCCTACGAGGTCGCCATGACCGCCCATCGGGTACCCCAAAAGGATTGGGGTGCCGGCCTTTGGGGACGGTTCCTCAGCGAAGGCAGAGACACCCTACTACAGCTCCCAGACGCCGTGATGACGTCTTATGACCATATGAAGGAGGCCCTGCTCACCCGCTATGGTCTCACCTCAGAGATGTACTGCCAGCGCTTCCGAGACTGCAAGAAGCTCCCCGGTACCACCTGGGTGGAATACGTAGACTTTTTCAGCAGAGCCCTGGAAGGCAGGATCAAGGGCAGCAAGGTCACCTCCTACGAACAGCTGTTCGACCTCATTGTATGGGAACACCTCTTCAACAACTGCTTCATCGAGCTGAGACAGCACCTCCTCGACAGCAAGCTGACCGAGCCGCGGAAGCTCGCCGCCGAGGCCGATCGATGGGTGAACACCCGGGTCCCTCGGAACTCGATGGGGGAGTACCAACGGAACACCACGGGCCCCCCCGCCAGCGTGGCGGAGGAGGGGGATCGAACCGGAACAGAGACTTCCCAGCAGGGCCGCCCCGGAGTCCTCCCCGGGGACCGCCCCCGAACCGCACGTCCCCGACCCTCGCCCGAAGAGGGGCCCCCCTAGTACGACCAGGACCTCGACCGACGGTAACGTGCTACAACTGCCAACAGCCAGGGCACTATGCCAGTAACCCAACCTGCCCCGTGAACCGACGAGCTGGGACCACCGGGCCACCCTCCCGCCAGTTGGTGGGCGCTGCCCTGGGGGAAGGGGGAGAAGAGGAAGAGAACTACGACGCCGGGCCAACCGAGTGGGAACCCGCCGCCATGTCCTTGGTATGCCTGGGCAGCCGGGACATGGTGCCCCGGGCTCCCATCCCGAGCAACACCCAGAAGTACCAACAGTGGGTCACCATTAATGGACGCCGGGCCAAAGCCCTCCGCGACACCGGAGCCAGCGTGACAGCCGTCCGCTGCCACTTGGTGACCCCCGAACAGATCATGCCTAACGTACTGTGCCCCGTCCGGTCGGCAGACAACACCGAGAGCTTGTGCCATATGGCCTGGATCCCCTTCGAGTGGGGGGGAGTTTCGGGCATGCTAAAGGTGACCGTCCGCGACGACGCTCCCGTAGACTGCCTCCTTGGGAACGACCTGGAAAGTTCCCCCTGGGCCCACGTCGAGCGCCGCGAGCATCTGGGGATGCTGGGACTGCCCGAGTGGGCCTGCGCAACCACCCGGTCCACGACCGCCCGGGCCATCCAACCGAGCGTAGCTGCTCCCCCCGAAGAGCCGGAGTGGCCCGAGCCACCACCTCCCTCCGTCGAAGGAGAAGCCAACGCCGAGTCCGGGCCGCCAGAACTCGCCCCGGACGAGGTCGCCGCGCTCGGTGACCTCCCCGAACTCGCCCAATGGCGCCAAGAAGGTGGCCCCACAAGGGAGAAGTTCCGCCAAGAACAGAAGACCTGCCCCTCCCTCGAAGGGACCCGACAGCAAGCAGCCGCCCAGGCCGCCGGAGAGCAGACGGGGACCCACTGGGTCTATTGGGACAATGACCTCCTCTACAGCGAGCAGAAGACTGCAGAATTGGGGGCCAGCCGGGTGCTGGTGGTCCCCCTCCGATTCCGGGACTTCCTCCTCAATCTGGCGCATGATGTGCCCCTCGCCGGGCACCTGGGACAAGACAAAACATACAGCCGCCTGGTGACTCACTTCTACTGGCCCCGAATGCGGAAGGACGTGGACAATCATTGCCGAACCTGCCCGACCTGCCAAGCCAGCGGGAAGAGTGGGGGAAGAGTCAAAGCCCCTCTCCAGCCCTTTCCAATAGTCAAGCGAGTGGGGATCGACATCGTGGGGCCCCTGGACCCCCGAACCTCCCAAGGGCATCGCTTCATCCTCGTCCTGGTCGATCATGCCACCCGATACCCCGAGGCCATCCCTCTCCGAACAGTGACGGCCCCCGTGGTGGGCCGGGCCTTGATGGGAATCTTCTCCAGAGTAGGTTTCCCCCGGGAGGTTGTGAGCGACCGGGGCACAAACTTTATCTCCAAGTATATGAGGTCCCTGTGGCAACAATGCGGGGTCACCTACAAGTTCACCACCCCGTACCACCCCCAGGGGAACGGACTAGTCGAACGATTTAATCGGACATTGAAGGGAATGATCAAAGGCCTGTAGGAGCCCCTGAGACGCAAATGGGACGTCCTGCTGCCCTGCCTCCTGTTTGCCTATCGGGAGGTCCCGCAAAAGTCTCTGGGGTTCAGCCCCTTCGAACTCTTGTACGGACACCCTGTCCGAGGCCCCCTCAGCCTGGTCAAAGAAGGCTGGGATACCACCGTCCAAGATGCTCCCCCCGACGTCTACCGGTACCTTCTGACCCTGCGAAACCAAACCCGGAAATTCAGGGAATTGGCCGAAGCCAACCTCGAGGCCAGCCAGGAGGAAATGAAACGCTGGTATGACCAGAATGCCTCCTCCATCGAGTTCGAGCCAGGACAGCAGGTCTGGGTCATGTCGCCCGTCGACCCCTGTGCCCTCCAAGACAAGTGGACCGGGCCCTTCAAGGTGGTCGAGAAGAAGAGCCCCGTCACCTACCTGGTCGACCTGGAATCCCCCAGGAACCCCCTCCGGGTCCTCCACGCCAACAGGCTCAAACCCCACTTTGACCGAACGGAACTTAGCCTGCTGATGGCTACCGACGATGGGGCCGAAGACGACTCCGAGCCCCTGCCCGACCTCCTGAAAACCTCAAAAAAGGACGGCTCCGTAGAGGAAGTCCTCCTCTCCGCCACCTTGACTCCAGAGCAGCGCCGAGATTGTCAAGGACTGCTGCATCACTTCGCTGCTCTCTTCTTCCTCACTCCCGGAGTCACCCGATGGTGCGTTCACGACGTCGACACCGGGGACAGCCCCCCCCGTGCGACACCGAGCCTACCGGGTCCCCGAACGGGTACGGGCCTGCATCCAAGCCGAGGTCGCCAAGATGTTGGCCCTGGGGGTCATCGAACCCTCCGACAGTCCCTGGGCCAGCCCTGTGGTCCTGGTACCGAAAGCTGCCGCCCCCGGCACCACCCCGGAGCTCCGGTTTTGTGTGGACTATCGGGGATTGAATGCCGTCACCAAAACCGATGCCCATCCCATTCCTCGGGCAGATGAACTGATCGACCGCCTAGGAGCAGCCCGCTACCTTAGCACCTTTGACCTCACCGCCGGATACTGGCAGATCGGGCTCACCCCAGGCGCCCAAGAGCGTTCCGCTTTCTCCACCCCCGATGGCCATTACCACTTCCGAGTGATGCCCTTCGGCTTGAAAAATGCCCCGGCGACCTTCCAAAGACTGGTGAATAAGGTACTGGCCGGCCTAGAAGCGTTCAGCGCCGCCTACGTGGATGATATTGGGGTGTTCAGCAGCCACTGGGCCGAGCACCTAAGGCACCTCGGGGAGGTCCTGACCGCCCTCCAAAGGGCCGGACTCACCGTAAAAGCCAGCAAGTGTCAGATAGGCCAAGGATCCGTAACCTATCTGGGACATCAAGTGGGGAGCGGCCATGTGGCTCCCCTCCAGCCAAAGATCGACGCCATCGTGGCCTGGGAGCCCCCAACCACCCAAACTGCTGTAAGGGCCTTCCTGGGACTCACGGGCTATTACAGGCGGTTCATTCAGAACTATGGAAGCATTGTGGGCCCCCTCACGGAGCTCACATCAAAGAAGCAATCAAAGAAAGTGCACTGGACGCCCCTCTGTCAGGCGGCCTTCGAGACCCTCAAGACAGCGATGTGTGCCGTCCCCGTGCTACAAGCCCCCGACTACAGCAAAGAGTTCGTGGTACAGACGGATGCCTCGGAGTACGGAGTCGGGGCTGTCTTGTCCCAAGTGAACTCTGAGGGGATTGACCAACCAGTGGCCTTCATCAGCCAGCGCCTGCTGCCCCGGGAGCAGAGATGGAGCACCATTGAACGGGAGGCCTTTTCTGTGGTGTGGGCCCTCAAGAAACTCCGGCCCTACCTCTTCGGCACCCACTTTCGGGTCCAAACCGACCACCGACCCTTGCGGTGGTTAATGCAGATGAGAGGCGAGAACCCGAAGTTGTTGCGATGGTCCATCTCTCTGCAGGGGATGGACTTCACTGTAGACCATCGGCCCGGCAATGACCACGCCAACGCCGACGGCCTGTCCCGCTTCTTCCGCCTCGGCGAAGAGAACACCCAAGACGATGGGTGACTCTCCCTGCCTTCAGGACCCGGCCTCGTGGCGTGGTCCCGAACCCTCCTACCAGACTAACCGGGGGCTACCCGAACCCTTCGGGGTCCCCCTGGATTGTACCCCGCTACCCTCCAGCCGTCGCGATGCGACCCGCCCCCGGCCTCGGTCGCCGCGAAGCCCTGACCTCAAGGCGCCAAGACCTGACCGGAGGGGGTCGAGTGGCCACTCCACAGATACCAGTGGAGGAGAGTTTCGATGGGGCCTCCAGCCGTCCCCCGACACCTGGTGGCGATCACCCTCCGGCCTCCCTGGGCGCTGGCTCCACCCCCTGCTGGGTGTCTGGACACTCTTCTCCCGGCCCCTCCAACCTCCCCAGGCGCGAGGGTCCGGACATCAAAGGGCTCCAGACCTATATCTGGGGCAGCCCAAAACCAGGACGTCAGTTGTATCCTGGAGTCGAGAGCCCTGCTGACCTCGTCGCGGCTCGACCTCGCAGAAGTAACCATCGGAGCCCTGCTGACCTCGTTGCGGCTCGACCTCGCAGAAGTAACCATCGGAGCCCTGCTGACCTCGTCGCGGCTCGACCTCGCAGAAGTAACCATCGGAGCCCTGCTGACCTCGTCGCGGCTCGACCTCGCAGAAGTTACCATCGGAGCCCTGCTGACCTCGTCGCGGCTCGACCTCGCAGAAGAAACCATCCGAGCCTGCGGACGACGTCCCGGCTCCCGGAACCCCCCCAGCTCGAGGATTGAGAGCTGAGCGCAGGGTGTTCCCGTACCAGGCTGGTACTGAGACTGTCCCGCTACCCCGTCCCTGAACGACCCCGAGACTCTTTGGGATCCCTCGATCCGCCTGTAAAGACTGCCACAGAAACCTGCCTTTTACTACCGATAAAGACTTGTGAGAATTGATACCCTTGTTGTGTCCCTTTGTGGTGGTGGGGGTGCTTGGCTGGTACGATCATAGGGGAAGGACCTCGCCCAGAAGGCTTCTCAGCGGCGCTCGGCTACTTTCCTACGGAACGGTGGCTCTCGGGGTGGTCCGTCCGACACCCTCTGACTCCCCGGAGAGCGCCCTTCTAACAGTCGGGTAACACCACTGAAAAGTGAGACCTATTAGCTTTGCTAATGTTCTTAATTTGTGTTTCAAGTCACATCGTTTATGTTCCTAAAAGGCAAAGAACAGGAAGCACAAATATTTTGCTCATCATGAATTGGGCATCCAGCGCTCTCATTAGATTGAAAAGGTGACTGCCCACTTCCAATTGTACAGTACATGAATGTGATGATAGAGCAATCTTAGGTTTGGGGATGAGCCTTGCACTGCAATGAAAATGCTGCCACTCAATCACTGATAAGTGCTCTTTTTCCTTTGTTGTTTTTTAGGTCTCGCCTGACCCAGCGCATGCGCTGGTCTGACAAGACTTTTAGTAAGGGCTTCAAAAAATGCTACCATGGCCGGCCTATAGCTTGCGTGCATGTGCGTGGGCGCGCGCTTACGATCAACGGCGCCATATGGCTTTCCTCGTCATGCTCATAAAGCACATCGCTTGCCGTACTTGATCGCGATCGCTTTGCTGCTCTCAGTGAGCCAGTATTTTCACGCCCGTGTTACTTTTACGGCCAATGCTTGTTGAAGTCTTCGTCTGCTTCCTTCATTCCTGGAGCTACTAAACTAGGTCTTATGGCGAGTGTATGTTTCTTTTGCAGCTGTGCTCATCCATTGTTTTAACCCCGCCCCCCCTTCCTCCCCCTGGGTATCCGTTGTTTCAATAACCACCCCCTCCTCCCGCTCAGCGTATTTTCATGCACTCCCCGTTTCAACCACTTTCCCCGCTGTTGTTTTGAACCCCCCTCACGTTCTTTGTTGTTTTTGAAAACCTACTCACCCTCCATTGTCCTTAAAATCAACCCCCGCTTTCCTCCTGCCTGCGCTGTGCCATTGACCCCCCCCATCATTCAGGATGAGGAGGACACTGGAATCTCAACTGCTTTTGTGTGAAGTTTGAGATTTACTTTGACAAATACTGTTTGCTTGTGCACTTTTTATTACCATTGTTTCAAGAATGCTGCCGTAAAACTTTATATTTCTTTGTAAAGCTGCATCTGTGTGATATGCATACACTAATGCACCATGGGATGCGCTCTTACTGCGGAGACAGGATATAGGTAGTTTTGCGCCTTTTCCTGGCCGAGATTCCTTTCTTTCAATAGCAGTGCAGTGTGTGCCACAATACCAATTAACCTATGTCAGCACAGACCAAGTTAGGGTAATACACTCAGTACAGTCTAAGCATGTCACACGAATGCGGCTTTACAAAGAAATATAAAGATTCACCGCAGTCCCCCTCTCCCCCCCTTCACCCCACTCATGTTTCCCCTACCAACTCACTGCCCTCCACTGTTTTTATCCACCTACTGCACGGGTGGGGGCCGGTTTTGGGCCCCTGGGGGCCGTTCTTGTTACAGGGCCGTTTAAAATCGTCCCTATAACAAAATCGTCCGAAAACCGGCCCTGGCAAAGAGCTCGGCGGCACCCCCAACCCCCCACGGGGGGGAGCAGCCGAGCACTTTGCCAGGGCCGTTTTTGGTTCCCAGTCCGGCCCTGCTTATTATATTTTTGTTACATTATGTTACCTGGTTACAGTATGAAATGTGTGTTCATCAACCTTCTTGGGATATTGTTCTCTGATAGAGATTGATTAATAGCTGCAAAATATTAAATTTAGGCCTCCCATTGGGTAAACAAGACAACTTTATAGTTGGAAAACGTTAGTGCTTTAGTATAATTGAGAAATGACACACAGTTGATGTTGGGCAACATTGCCTTCTTTGCAGTTGGGTAATACTAATGCTCGTCAGTTGGGAAACACTTTTAGCAATTTCTAACTTGGAAATCTTGCCTGGTCACAGTTGGGCATTATAATTGCCCCTTTAGATTTGGAAACTGCTACCTGTTTACAGTTGGAAAACCTTGAAAAGTTGATAAACATTAACAACAGTTTACAATTTTGATACATTGCTTAGGTACACTTGTGAGAATAGTGATACCTGTGCACAGCTTGGGTGGCTGAACTGCCAGGAAGTCTATTCACAAGGCTAAGGTAGAATCTGTCAGGGCTATGTGTTTAATGTTCTTTGAAATACCCTCTTTTAAGATGAGAACTGCACCATTTCAAGTATTCAATAGCATATTTTTCTATGTAACTCGTGTAAGGGGTCATGAATGTATTTATGTGCAGCTTCCCCTCTTGAGGAAATCAGGGAGAATCCTCAATTGATTCTTCAGTAAGCATGTGGGTGAGGACTAGATAAACAATAAATAAGGTTGGAATAATAAAAAGAAGAATGAATGGACCCTGGAAAGTGGGAGAAAAATCATTAGCTGTCTTCTGGGAAGCAGTTGCATCAAATGCACTCAAAATGTGACCCTTCTATTGTACATTTCTACTATAAACAAGCATTTGCAGCGCAATAAGTCTCGCAGTTGTGAGAGTCTGAGCTATTGGCATTGTAAATGGCAATGCCTTTTATTTGCGTGTTGGTTTTACAATAGATTAAACTCTCGCAAATGCGAGACCTATTGCATTGCAAATGCTTTTTTTTTTTTTTGATTGTCACGGGGAGATTAAGGGATTTGCCCAGAATCACAGGATGTTCAGCTTCATTGCCGAGACTCAAACACAGTTACACAGATTCAAGGTCGACCACCCTAGCCGTTAGGCCAACTCCTCTCCACCTGGGTTGGTAGTTGGAAGGAATCTCAATTTCTAAGCCTGGTATTTTTTTCAGAACAGAGTGTAAGTCAAGACTTCTTCAGGAGTGTTGGAATGATGCCTTCCCTAAATGAGCTCATTACGATTTCTATCACAAAAGTGGACAGCTGCTTTAGCATTGTTCGACAACCCTAGGTATTACGAGTAGCGTTTCATCAAAAGAAAAGCCTCTATAGAGGAAAGTAGTTAATTGTTGTCCCCTACGTCCTGGACTCATTAATGCCTCTTGCTTCAGTTCTGTGGCTGGAATCCCACTTTTGATTTGTTTGGTTCCATCCTAGAAGTGTCCTTGGATGGTATAACTCCATTTAGGAGTACATTTTGTGGGCTTAGTCTGTGCTGTGGGGCTCACTTTTTCTTCAGAGGCTGAAATAGAGCTTTTGTAGAGGTAGCTGCTTACCTAAACTTCTCAGCAAAACATTTTTTAGGACCTCGTATTGAGAATTCAGCAGATTTTTGTTGTGTCTTAAATTTACTGTTAGTCTTGATAAACATCTGAGGCAATATTATACATGTGCTTCAGGGGTTTAACAGGCGTGTGTCTGCTTTTTGTGCATATGGGACACATTGGTATTAAAGAAGGGGCTACAAATGCTTTTGCGGCCCCTTCTGTAGCCCAGATTGTGCCAACCCACATGTACCCAAGCATGATCTGAAGGAGGTTTGGCTCCATGCAAATGAGTGCAAAAACAATTGATGGACAGAATGCTGAACAATGTCATATATTCACCCCTGTACAGAGATCTGGACATAAATCCATTGTTTTTTTGCTCACCATGCCATTTCAGTTTAGACCGAGTCATATACAAAACAGTCTTGACCCTGTTCCCCATGGGAACAGTCCAGCCCAAACTGCCAGGTCAGGTCCTCTCTGCACTGGAAACAAGCATCCTAGGACCGGTTTCAGGGTATAACCCCTCATCAGCTAGACTAGCTTGACTCCAGTGGCATGGAGAGCGCGGGACCCAAGTCTGGGCATACCCGTCCCACTCTGGGTGACAAATGCGAAACAAGCATTGGCATAGCCAATAGGTCTCGCCTTTGGGACCTTATAAGTGTTTAGCCATGCAACAGTTGATGTTGTTGCACCAAGGATATTGTGCTGCATAACTAAAAAATGCATCAAATATTTGCAGGTCTGGGCCTTGGTGTCAGTTTCAGTCACGGGTCTGCCTCTCCCATGAACCAGTCCTTCAATTTAGAGTGCCCAGCAGCTTCTCTGCTGCTTATCAAGCTGGTCATTTATTATCAGGGTAAGTTGGGAAGGCACACTTTCGGGCCCAAATTTACGAACATTTTGCATTGGGGTTGAGTCACTTTTTTGGCGCAGGACCGACGTTAAATGTATGTCAGGATATAATAAGCTTTGCAAAGCCCGACTTGCATGGCTTTGCGGGGATTAGTAAAAAAAAAAAGTAATACAGGGCATAGTGGTGCCTTGCATTACCTTGCCTCAGGGAGGCGCTCCATGGGTTTTCCCATTCATGGATTTCGACACAAACCCAGATTTACTAAAGTCTGTAAACCTGGGTTTGCACCAAAAGGGTGTGTCATCCAAGGCTGGCGTGAGGAGGAATTTTTTTTTTTAATTTCTCCTAGTTACTTCCTCTTTGTATGTGTGCAGCATTTTGCAACACACATACAATGAGGAATAAGCCTCTTTTGTGGCCAGGAATCCTCAGGATCGTACGTTGCTCTAGGGGGTCCACCTCTCGATACCCCCATGGTCTGATTAGATATACACAGACTCAATGAGGTGATCAAGCGGGGGAAGGGAAGGATGGGGACAGCAGGGAGGGAGACCTGTAGAGAGAACAAGACAGGGATCAACAAACTAGAACACAGTATACTTCCCTACTCTACCCCTGCTTCTCCCAGAGCTAGTTAAGAAACCCGTACCTGTAAAGGAAAATAACTGCTCTTCTGGAGCGGGTAGCCAACACTGCGTGGGGTAGCACTCAAACTGATCTAAAGTGAAAGCAGCATTATAGTCAGCACATACAATCACAACACATCTCCAATGACCTCTGAGAAGAATAATGATGCAGTTCTGACCTACCACTGAGCTATCGGGTAGGTCTGTAACAGGGGAGCTGAAGAGCCGTCCTTCTGCTCACTCACTGTACCCCTGCTTTTGAAGACACAAGAAACACAGAGATCACTTCCAGGACTGCACGCTTCCACCCACTCATCGGCAAAACTCAAAGTATGTTCTGCTCACATCCACAATACTTCTTGGGTGGTGGCAGCACACATCCACATCTCAACACTTCAAACAAAGTATTTCCACATTGGGGCGTGGTAGTTTTCTCTTTCTCTATGCCCGTTTTTGAGGAGGTTAGGGTTAAGGCAATGTTCCCTTATAGGTTCCGTACCTCTTCTTTTCTCAGTTCAAACAAATGTTGTGTTTAGGATCAAGCTTTGTCACAGCATTGACTCGACTGGCAGCAAATAGTATATAGCAACAGAAAACAATAAATGAGCGTTTTCTCACCCGCACGAACCGCTGCCTGCAGGTTCTCCGACTCGGGCATCCGCCCCCCAGCTCACTCACCAGAAAAGACGATTACCAGGAGCCCCTCTTCCGGTGGCTCCGAATCGCATCAAAACAAATATGGGTCTGACCTGCCAAGAAGGGTGAAGATGGGGATCCTCGCCTGGTGCAGGCAGAACGTTGCTCTGCACGGAACCACCGCTTCGGGTTCCTCCAACGGAGCAACGTAAGGGCTGCACTTAGCCCCACCACATAGGACAGTGTGCCGAACGATATTTCAGGTAGGAACAAAAGTAGAAAAACAGAACAAAAAGTTCAAGCTGAGGCTCACTCAACCGAATACCTTAATAGCTCCTAATAAGAAATGAAACATAAGAGGAGGGTTTTTTTGAATTTCCTTATTATTTAACGGAAATAATTTTAATTAGTTTCACATTACCAAATGATTTAGCGCTGAGAACAATGCTTCATTGCGCTAAGAACATAAATACAAACTCTACAAAACTTGTGATACAACAACACATAAATAATGCTCCCCTCGGTGAATTAAACAAACATACAAACACTCATCAAGCACTCATGGCCATTATACTCATGCATACACCAAAACATACAAACACTGTAAAGAACTGGGTCCTTGTAGCGACCTTTCTTTCACTTTGTAGATTGATTACATCTCAATTTTCAATCTCTAAAAACATTTTGTTTTTTCGTTAAACACCATGAATTGATCAAATTCTTTTGAAATACACAAGGCAAACAAAAATATCTTGAAAAGCGGTGCGTCACAAGGACTAGACTGGTCGACGCGTTTCGAACCACTGAATTTAGGGTTCTCCTCAGGACCAACCAATTTCTGCAATGAACAATAAAAAACGTTTTAGGATATAATACTTTAACGTCAGAGTACCTACGAAGCACCATTACGGCCTTTCATCACCCACCTTGAAATATCAGAATCTATCTGCCTGAAATGGATCCAAGTTGTTTCCAATGAAAAGGAACCTAAACAAGAAACCAACTGCATTATAGTTTCCTACATAGCTAAAACGGACAATACGTATAGCACAAAACACAAAACAGACTTGGGATAAAATGAAAATACTAACTCAACTTACTGGATCAGGGGAACGTGTCCTCTTTTCCGGCTACCACTAATTAGATGTAGGCTTTTCTAAAGTGAGGGAGAAACGGGCTCCGATTATTAACGTCATCAACCATTCAAAACCCGAAACAACCGTTAAAAAAGCGTTAAAGGCCCGAACCTCAACCAGCCTTGGGAAGTGCAACACTTACTTGGATGAGTGCATCTGTACATTTCGGATGATTTTCCCGCGCCGGGATCTAAAGATAAACAAAGCGGTGTAAGTCATCGCAAATCTGCTGAGACTGAAGTGCTAAAAAGCTCCCGTCCTTTAACGATCTTGTTTCTTTGTACACCCGCAAGCTTACCGGGAGTGCACCTTTCGTCCGTCTGTACCTCTACGTGTCAATCCATGAGTGAAAAACACATTGCATCATGGGAACTTGTGATGATTTGTGCTGACTGGAACTACCAGACGCCCTGAGGTTGCCGGTAGATGTAGTTCGAACGTAACACCCCTAGGGGTGTAATTTAGAAGACGAGGACATGATTCGAAAAAGACTCGAAAAAACTTTAAGGGAGTATGCTTATAAAACGGTAGCAACAGGTTTTCCACAACATCCGCCAGGTGGCTGCTGGGCAATGTGGTTCAAACTTCTGAAGTTGTGTGTTAAAAAAAATGAATTAAAAAAATATATATGTATACATGTTATTACCTGTCGAACAGATGAAGGCATCCTAGAAGGAGGCTGTAAACTAATCGGCAATGTCCATGAACTGGCAAACTAAGTTGACAGAAAAGCCGTACATAGTTTCTTATTTAAGGACAGCAGGACCCACAGACGAAGCGGTGGTGACAACAAGACGATGTTGTTTGTCAAATTAAGAAATTGGTCTGAATATCTCCGCTACTTCATTCAGGCCATTGATCGCCGTGTTGAATTTCATGATTAATAATGCCTCACGTTGGCTTAATTGGCCTTCCAAGTCGCCTCCGCGCGGGTCTCTTTCAATCTTGGACAAGACCGTCCATTTCAAATCATCCTCGCTGTGTGTATTAATACCCCAGTGATAGACTAATGGGGCATTCTCCACTCGTCGTCTAATCCTGGATTTGTGCTGGATGATACGTTGACGAACCTCCTGGGTTGTCTTCCCAATATACAACTTTGGGCAGGAACACATTATTGCATAGACAACATTCCTAGTTTTGCAATTACTGAATGTGTTATGCTTCCAGTGAGTGTTGTTGAAAGAAAAGACATCACCCTCTATGGTCTGCTCACAACATATACATGTTCCACATTTGTGGTGACCAACAACTGGCGGTAAATTGAGCATGCTCCTTAATGTGCGCTGTAAACAGCGCACATTAAGGAGCCATGTGGGGTATTAATACACACAGCGAGGATGATTTGAAATGGACGGTCTTGTCCAAGATTGAAAGAGACCCGCGCGGAGGCGACTTGGAAGGCCAATTAAGCCAACGTGAGGCATTATTAATCATGAAATTCAACACGGCGATCAATGGCCTGAATGAAGTAGCGGAGATATTCAGACCAATTTCTTAATTTGACAAACAACATCGTCTTGTTGTCACCACCGTTTCGTCTGTGGGTCCTGCTGTCCTTAAATAAGAAACTATGTACGGCTTTTCTGTCAACTTAGTTTGCCAGTTCATGGACATTGCCGATTAGTTTACAGCCTCCTTCTAGGATGCCTTCATCTGTTCGACAGGTAATAACATGTATACATATATATTTTTTTAATTCATTTTTTTTAACACACAACTTCAGAAGTTTGAACCACATTGCCCAGCAGCCACCTGGCGGATGTTGTGGAAAACCTGTTGCTACCGTTTTATAAGCATACTCCCTTAAAGTTTTTTCGAGTCTTTTTCGAATCATGTCCTCGTCTTCTAAATTACACCCCTAGGGGTGTTACGTTCGAACTACATCTACCGGCAACCTCAGGGCGTCTGGTAGTTCCAGTCAGCACAAATCATCACAAGTTCCCATGATGCAATGTGTTTTTCACTCATGGATTGACACGTAGAGGTACAGACGGACGAAAGGTGCACTCCCGGTAAGCTTGCGGGTGTACAAAGAAACAAGATCGTTAAAGGACGGGAGCTTTTTAGCACTTCAGTCTCAGCAGATTTGCGATGACTTACACCGCTTTGTTTATCTTTAGATCCCGGCGCGGGAAAATCATCCGAAATGTACAGATGCACTCATCCAAGTAAGTGTTGCACTTCCCAAGGCTGGTTGAGGTTCGGGCCTTTAACGCTTTTTTAACGGTTGTTTCGGGTTTTGAATGGTTGATGACGTTAATAATCGGAGCCCGTTTCTCCCTCACTTTAGAAAAGCCTACATCTAATTAGTGGTAGCCGGAAAAGAGGACACGTTCCCCTGATCCAGTAAGTTGAGTTAGTATTTTCATTTTATCCCAAGTCTGTTTTGTGTTTTGTGCTATACGTATTGTCCGTTTTAGCTATGTAGGAAACTATAATGCAGTTGGTTTCTTGTTTAGGTTCCTTTTCATTGGAAACAACTTGGATCCATTTCAGGCAGATAGATTCTGATATTTCAAGGTGGGTGATGAAAGGCCGTAATGGTGCTTCGTAGGTACTCTGACGTTAAAGTATTATATCCTAAAACGTTTTTTATTGTTCATTGCAGAAATTGGTTGGTCCTGAGGAGAACCCTAAATTCAGTGGTTCGAAACGCGTCGACCAGTCTAGTCCTTGTGACGCACCGCTTTTCAAGATATTTTTGTTTGCCTTGTGTATTTCAAAAGAATTTGATCAATTCATGGTGTTTAACGAAAAAACAAAATGTTTTTAGAGATTGAAAATTGAGATGTAATCAATCTACAAAGTGAAAGAAAGGTCGCTACAAGGACCCAGTTCTTTACAGTGTTTGTATGTTTTGGTGTATGCATGAGTATAATGGCCATGAGTGCTTGATGAGTGTTTGTATGTTTGTTTAATTCACCGAGGGGAGCATTATTTATGTGTTGTTGTATCACAAGTTTTGTAGAGTTTGTATTTATGTTCTTAGCGCAATGAAGCATTGTTCTCAGCGCTAAATCATTTGGTAATGTGAAACTAATTAAAATTATTTCCGTTAAATAATAAGGAAATTCAAAAAAACCCTCCTCTTATGTTTCATTTCTTATTAGGAGCTATTAAGGTATTCGGTTGAGTGAGCCTCAGCTTGAATTTTTGTTCTGTTTTTCTAGTATTCTGGGCTCAGTTCAGCTGAGTTTTTGAGCCAAAACCCGGTTTTGTTTTTTGGTTCAGGTAGGAACAAAGGCAGTGCACAAACGCACACTTATCAGCCTCTTCACGACGTCCAGCACTGCTCCGGATCAAGAGTAAGCGGCACCCATGTGGTGCCCCCGGAAGCCCTTTGAGCGTCTCCTGGACGCGCGTTTTGACGTCACCGCCGTTGGACCCGCAAGGGTTCATGGGAATTGTAATTTTTAGTCTCCTCATTGCACTCTCGCGCGTCGTGGCATTGTTCCCCTGCCTCCCTTCCCATGGGATGTGACAGCCTGTAATAATAGTTAATGTGAGATAAGGCATCCCTTCCCGCACAAAAAAACATTCTGACCACAATGCAGGCACCCTTGCATAGTGGCAGAAGGGTGTCTGCATTAGCACTAGGCTACCACAAGTGGGCAAGTGCAAGGAGAAAGCAGAAGTATGCCATAACCTTGTAAATGGGGTGCATTTCTGTTCTCTCCCTTTTGCACAAGGCCCCTTGCTGCGTTGCATTGCGAGGAAGTTTAGAATATCTAGGCCTCGATCTCTACCCGAGGTAGACTGGCGGATGCCAGCTATGGGCCTCTTTACTCCTCTAATTTTAGGCACTCCCTATATTTTTAGATAAGAACATAATGGTAGAAAGAGACTGTGAGGCCTTTTCTCTGACCCCTGAACTGCCAGTGGTTACTCGCCTCTGTCTTTGGTGGGTACTGTAGCTTACCATTGGTATCTCAAGGACTAAAATACTGGTTTTATTCCAACAGGATAACAAAGTATCTTATTTTCTGCAACTGACTCGCTAAAGGCAGTGGTAGAGAGAACGAAACTTGAATAATGGCAGCTCCTCCGCTAAGTCAGAGGAGCGTCGCCCCACTGAGCAGGTCGAAAAAGGAAAAAAGAAAATGATAATAACTCTTTGTTATCATCTTTTTATTGTTACCCTTGCTCAGCTGGGTAGGAGCAAGGTTGCTCTGCTCATGGAGAAGGGCAGGGGAGGAGTTTTTGCAAACTCCAAGTGCGCATGAGGCTTTGGCCGGCCGCCTCGGGCCGGCCATACCGCCATGTGCACTTTGCATGTTCTCCATGCAGTCTGCTTAACAGGCCGCATGGAGAACATGCCCAGTCACCCATTCTCTGGCTTAGTGCCAAACCACGGCACTCAGACCAATCACAACGCTGCATTGCAGCGTTGCGATTGGCAATTGGGAGACTGGGAGCCGTGTGCATCCTGTTTCCTGCCCTGGAAGCAGGGAAGAGGACTGAGAAGAGGCGACGGCGACGGCGGGCGGCAGCGGCATACAGGTAAGTGTGCATTTTCATTTTTTCTTTCCCACCCCCGCAAACCCCCCCCCCCCCCCACCAACTTCAAATGCCAGCCACCACTGAAGTTTAAGGCTTACTCCGGGAGGTCATAAATGCGTTGGAACTGATATAAAATATGGCATAAGTAATCTCACTCAACACAGGCAGGATAGGAAGAAAGGTATAAGTAAGAGGTGAGTGGTGAAAACGAGAAGGCTGAGAGAAAGAAATGATTCTTGGAGGCTTGAGCAGAGGAAAACTAAGTACAAGGTTAGCCTGGGGCCAAGGAGAGAAAGTCTCACTGAGAAAAAGAAACCTGAGGGGAAAAAAGAAGGGAGAAGATAAAAAAGGGTAGGAAATGGACTAAAGAGTGATAAAGGATGGAGGAGAGGAAAAAAGAGGATCATGGTCAGAGGGGATCAAAAGGTTGGAGATAAGATTACTGATGAAAGCAGGAAAAGGGCAGAAAAGATGGAAAGCATATAAGAAGAGGAGAGGAAAGGATATGGGTGGAAAAGAGAGGAATGAGGATGAGGGGATGTGTTAAGGGAAGGTGAAGAATGAAAATGGCTGAGCAGTTTGGAGGAAGGACTACTTTTTTTACTAAATATGTTGCCACAAGTTAGTGCCAAGGCCTAACAAAGCAATGATTTGCGAAAGATCATGATCCAAGAATTTTGTGGGTGCCCAGCTTATTTTTAGTCCCATTCTGATCCTCTTTAATCAGCAGATCGCCCAGCATCCTTTGCAGCTGCAATCTGGATGGCCAGTTCCTGCCTCAATCGCGGGACAGCACCTTCTCTGGGCCAGATGCTTTTGGCTGCTCACCAGGGCCTCATGTAACATGCAATGTGCCCTGTACCCCTTGCAGGTGCCCTGGGCTGCTCATCTCCCACTGCCGGACATTGCCCTACGCAGACCTATACTGTTGCAAGCAACAGCGGGAGCTGGTCCAGAGCTGCAGGACAAAGCACCAATCCACACTTATGAGCTCGCTCTCCTGCCTGGAGCCGTCCCACCTACAACCCCTGCTAATTGTGCAGCAAATGATCTAAGATTTCTCAGCAAGAGAAGCGCAGCCCAGATTAGAGGCCTCTGCGGGCTTAGACATAAAGGGAGCAGGACAGCCATGGTGCTGCAGTAAGTAGAGCTCTAGCTTGTGTTTCAGCACCGTGATTCAGACACTCTGCAACCACCACTGCACAGCCCCCACACGCTCCAGGATTCTGCTCCTCTGCCATGGCACCAGATAGTGTGGCGCTCCTTGGTGTGGTCAGGATTAATGAGTGACAGTACAAATCTAACAATAGACAGTAAATCTTATTGAGCAATGGGGCAAATCTGAAAATGCACTAAATATATCTGAGTGATGGGGTAGGTCTGAATTTGCATTTAGGATGAATGAGTGATAATTCTCATCTGAAAATGCACTAATGGTTACTGAGTGATGGGAAAAATCTGTGCATGAGGTGAAGATTTCTGATTGATGGTGTAAATCTGAATATGCATTCAGCACCACCGAGTAAGGTGCAAACCATATTGTGGGCTGTAGCAGGCAGTTGGAACCAAAAGAGCACACTCATTCCCATATTCTTCCATCCATGAACTCTCTCACCCAGTACTACAGCTCATCACTCCCTAATTGTTCAGTTTAAGAGATCACTCATGAACTGATCAGCTTGTGCCATCACATATTCATTAGTTCATCGAACCATTGATTCATTCTTGCGTTCATCAATCCACACAACCATGTGTAGTATTTTAATTATACAAATGAGTCCTATTGGCTTCAATATATTTGTTGAACCATTTCCATGCATGTAAGGCCAATTGCTTAAAGTATCTTGAGCTAGACTTGAACTTCAGGAAAGGTCTGACTTTTCACACCTAACCTGGACATGCCCAGTTATAGGATGCTACTGGGGCACCATATTCTCTCTAGTCTCCATTATGACAGGAGTTACGATTATGCCCATCTCTGTGGTAGCACTTCTGGGATATACCTATGATGTCCCCAATTCTGTCCCTAGATTTGCGTCCATTGCGTTCCTGATCACAAAACGAGAAATAGCACTCCACTGGGGTAGTGTACACTGTGCCACACATTCTGCCTGGCCGAGAAGCATGATCCACTGCGATACAATTAGACCACATGCAGGTGCAAACCCATACTTCCAGGCCAAAGGATATATGGCAACCACTACGAGACTGGTTACTTACCCTGGAATCAGACGATTCAGAATGAAGTCATACCCCTCTCCCTTTGTCTTTACATTTCACACCTGGCCTGCTTAAATCCACCAGACCACCAGACCTTGGTCATATCTCTCGCTAGTGCCACCATTATACCGGGACTCTTTTATTTCATAAACATACCATATTGATGAATTATTTGCAATGTTCTTATTTTTATAGGAATCAGGAATTCTTCTGCTTGTTTGCATAATGTGTCATATGTAATGAAGATGGCTCTTGTACCTATAGGCAATGTATTATTGTTTGTAATAAATTATTTGAAAGTTAATAAATAAAGTTTTAAAAAAACAAATTCAGGAAAAGTCAGCTTACCACCATCCTAGTACCATGACCACATTATATACAAATTAACATCAATGCAGGACAGTTATGCAGCAACATTTCCACCAGCTGACAAGTGACAATAACGATATTTGTGCCAAACAACCGGTGCATAAACACATTTTGTCACTGGTCAGTTGATGCAAATAGATGTTTTGAACCAGCCAGTAATTGCCAGTGTCATTTTTGCACCAGTCGACAGCTGTAAATGTTGGTGCAAAATTGCCAAGTAGAATTTTAAGTAATCTGGCCATCGGGAAAATATCTCAGCATTAGAGGGTTTCTGTTATTTTCTTACTTGCCTGCAAAGACTCACCTTTTTAAGGAACATGTTGTCCACAAATGATCAGATATACCCAACCCCCGAATTTTTTATGAGTAGTAACACTTTGAATTATACCTCAAACTTTCAGAAAGGGGGGTCACATAAAAACAGTTGAAATAAACCTGCATTAAGCCCCAGAAATCCTTCAGACAGCATTGGGTAATGAGAAAGTCAAACGTAGAAGAAGGCATGGAGAACCATGTTCGAGTCTCAGTCTCAGACACAACATTCTGTGATTCTGAGCAAATCACTTAATCACACCCTGCCTACAACAAGCTTTTGCAATGCAATTGGTCTCGCCTTTGGGACCTTATATATATTTAGCTATGCAGCACATTAGCCTGGGTGCTGAAACATCTACTGTTTTTTAACATGGAGGGAAAGTAAACACCAACCTGCGTGACACGCCAGGTATGGGAACACATGGAGAGAAATATTGTCTTTCAGCGGGAAATGGTATAGTTCAAAGCTCTGTTTTTAATATAAAATCAGGGCCTTCGGTGATCATATCACTGAAAATAGAAGATAATGAAAAAAATATGATTGTCTATGGGTGCTCGTGGGAGACAGTTTCTATGGACTGGAATCTAGAGAATGTTAAAGTGATTCTGGCGTTTTACTGACCTCTGCTGGTCGTTTTCTATTAAGAAAGTTAAATAGAGGCAGTTACCAGAAAATTTTAAAAAAAGAAAGTGCCTCAGCAGAAAGCAATTCTGGTATTTTACTGACCTCTACTGGGCGTTTTCTATCAAGACAGTTAAATAGAGGCTGTTGAACAGAAAAGAAAGTCCCTAAGCGGAAGCAAACAAGTCCTAGGACTAATCTCCAGAGCCCACAAAGTACATACATATATAAGTATATACTAAAGTATATACAAGAGGTCTTGAATGCTCGACCTAAAAATAAAATGAGTGCGTCCTTGTGTAATGTAACTGGTACTAATGTTAAGCACTCGAATACCTTCGGGTTGAGTTCATGCTATACAAAACTGCAAAAAAAATGCAGGTAGCATAAGGTCGCTTCTAGGCCATTGATGACGTCACTGAGATGACCTCTTGACCCGCGTTATTTATGACTGAGAGCTAGCTGTTGAGCCAGGAGTGCAAACTACAGCGAGTAGGGGAGGGCTTATAAATAGTAAGTTAGTGGTAGCAGCTGGCACCCAAAGCCATCTTTAAGTAGCACCCGGGACTGAGCTCTGCTTTCAACACAACAGCCTCTTAGGCACCAGTTCCAAATGCCCTTATGAGTGAGTGTAAAAGGCGGCCGTCTCTGCGTAAGCAGCTTTACCTGATGTTCGCCATGTTTGAATAGCGTCCTTCACGAGGGATTTATGAATATCTGAATACATTGAATAAGTGAGTGTTTGAGTGCATGCTTGTGAGGACTGACTACATTTCACGTTCTGTGCCCGCCTCCCTGGTTGCTGGCCAAACAAGAAATGCAGCAATTAGCCAGTGAGCCATTAATTTGAGGGGCAAGTCTTGAAAGCATGCAGCCCCTATTGTTAAATGTTAACAGGCACTTAATCCTTGGCAGGCACACTGCAGTACATCAATTAAAGATAAACTCGCCTGTGTTCCTCTCCACCTCAACAAAACTAATTTCACGGCCTTGCATGACGCGCGTTGCGGCCTCCAGACATTCCTTCCAGTCGGTTCTAGACCGACAACAGAGGCTCGGTTTTGGAAGCTCGCTCACTCACTGTTGTCTTTCTGCTTCAGCATTCCTAAACCTTTTCCCGCGTTAACGTCTGACGGTTTGTGTTTTGACTCGGAGAGGAATGCGAGGTATGCCGTGTTACACAATAAGGGCGGCCAGGGTGAAACTGCACAAAGTCCATGAACAGCAACTCACCCCACTTGGTGCCCGACACTCGTCACCAGCTCCTGAAGCAGTTTCAAAGGCCACAGCAGAAAAATCACCTGCCTGAGGTAAACAACGTAGCTACAAAAGCGGGCCTTTGTGCCTTCCACTTTTTAATGCATTGAGAGAGTGTTGCTAAATTTAGCTAAAGCTAAAGCAAGCACAGCCATGGCCCCCAGACTTTTCACAGTATTAGCTCAGTGTTTACAAAACCAGAGCACTAGAGTGAACAAATGGTCACCCAAAGTGGAAGTATCTATCTTCAGTCACTATCCGTTCTCACTTTTAATATAGAAAAAAGTGGTGCACCGGGGGCGCAAGGGGCTAGTAAATAAGCTCCTTAGTCTATATATCAGACTTATGTGCCTTTTATTAGTTCTTCTGACACACATATACTTTGAGTTGGTTCATTGGTCAGCCATTTTTGGTAATCAGTCACTAAAGACCTGAGGATGGTCGCCTGTATTTGTAACATAGGAGACCGAAACATCAACATTCTTCCAACATTGCTAGGAAAGATTATTACATGCCTCTGATTTTACCATCCAGGACTTGTTGGACACTCTCTCCCTACAAGTGGAGATATGCTTTGGGTGCATTTATTTTGATTTAATCAATAAACCTTGGACTATTATACTACATGGCATCTCGCAAAAGTGGGTGCTTTTGTTCCTGACTCTTTGGCCATTAACTATATTGGTTCAGTATTGAAAAATCTATTGTGTGTAAAATAAGTAGGTTTATGTTTACAACATTTCTTTTCACAGGTGTACGTCCTCCTTTCAATAAATTAAGCCGGCTCTTAGAGTTATGATTTATATAACAAACTTCACTTAATTATATAATAATGGGGGTGATTACAATGGCGGACGGACTGAAGTCTGCTTGCCATCGTTTCGGGAATGGGACAGGCCGGCATGCTGTCGGCGGTCCCGTAGTAGGGATTACGATACGACTGCCACCAAGGCGGTCGCAATGGCTATATTTTACATTGCGGCGAGTGCTGCTGGCTCCAGCACCGCCGCAATGTAAAAATGGCACATGTAACATTTCCCTGCACCATGTGGCAGGCACCCTCTGGTGCCTGCCACATGGTGCAGGGAAATATGCCCCCTAGTGCCCAAAACGTGGGTGCAGGGGCATAGGGGGCCCCACTACAGACCCCCAATGTCCATCCCGCCTACTTTTTCATGGCGGGTGAACCGCCATGGAGTGTCTGGCGGGGTGGCGCATCCTAATCCCTACAGCGGTGCCTGGTAGGCACCACCACCATTTTGGGGATAGGAAGGCCTCCACCGCACCGGCGGCCTCATGGAGCCCGTCGGATGCGTGGCAGTCAGAGTTTCCAACCACCACGGTACCGCCCGCCATTATATTATGGCGGGCAGGAAATGGCCTCACAATGGCGGTGAACCGGCCACTGATGGTGGCGTGTTCACCGCCATTGTAATGACCCCCAATGTTTCAAAAGGATTCCCTCAAGACCACTTTCTTGTGCAGCAGGTCCTAATGCATATTGTGAAATAATCAATGAGTAAGAAGCAGAAACGTGGCATTCACTCAGCTTTCTTGAGTAACGCGGAAACTATCAAAAGGAGTGACCCCACACCATTCTCAAAAGTTAGGGGGGTATATTCACAAGAACATGTGATAACTACCGCAAGAGTAGCGTAACGCAACTTTCAATATCGCAGCCTATCGCGGGAAAATATCCCTGTGACAACGTGGAATTCACAACAAGGCGGTAGCCTGCGATAGTCACAGATAACGCGCCAAATGTCTGCGTCAAAATCAACACCACGCCGCATAAATGCGATACAGGAAATCAAAAAAACATGCGATGAGGCCAACCGCAGTACAAAAAGTAGCAAAAACCAGCCACAGGCCTGCAAATCCCATATGCACCATAAAAACCACAGAAAAAATACACCAAAAACAATCCAAAGTGCGTAGCAACATGGATGCACCCTGACACAGTGCAGGGGCCAACCCGAAACCCACAACCCCCATAGACTACCAGCAAGGAACAACGGGGTCAGGGAAGGTCAAGGAGAAGAGGGAGAGGAAGACGGGGTGCAGACCGCAGGAAAACAAGACCAGCGTCCTGGAGGTGACAGAACACTACCAGCAACTGACCCACAAGCAGACCACCTGGATTGCAGGCGGAGTGCCGAGGAGGCAAATCCAGGCGGCCAAGAGGCGCCGGCATGACGTGGCTACCTAAACCAGGCACAAACCCGCTGCCAACAGGAAGGCAGCAACGGCGACAGGAGGTGGCAGTCCTGCGCCAGCGGAGGAGCTGAAGGAAACCCAGGCCACAGTCATCAATGTGGAGATGGTGCAAGGAGTAGGGAGTACAGACACAGCTCGAGAGGACCTGACACAACATCAACAGGGAGAGCAACGAACAGGGACTGGGGGGACGGGGAAGGGTGGCCAAAAAAGGCATACATGCACAACGAGGTGTAGCACACTGCACACCCACAATCACCCAGGTCCATGGCTCCGATCCCCTTGGCACACTGCAGCACACACACATAGCACGAACAGCACACCCACATCGATGACAACGAGGAACAAAGCGCATAGCCAACACTGCAGAACAGAGGACACAACTGGCTCCGCACATGCACAGAAACATGCCTACTACATCTGCCGGAGCCAGAAACTGTGAAATGGAAATGTACACGTACGACATCACATCCGTCATGTAGACCAAATGTACACTGTCCTGCAGAAGTATCCAGCATCCCCAAACTGTCACGATGTTCATTGCAATACAGTCTGCCTGCAAACCTGCACAATGCGCCAGCATATATGTCAATGCAAAGTCAATACGCACCTCCCTTTCACATCGCAGAGGGGCACACAACACCTTCAACAGGGCACAGGATACAACACATCAGTGATGCCGGAGAGGACCACCACACCGTCAACACTGACGCCCTACAACAGCACATGGATATCCCACGCAACCCCCCACCAGGACCCGGACAGCCAAGCTACTCAGAGGAGAACACCCAGCCTGCAACAGACCATACAGAAGGAAGCACCCGCAAGCACAGCTGGCTCACGACACTTCACCCACCTACACATCGCACCCCAATGCCATTTTCCAGCACGCCAAAAGAAGGTGGCGCAACAGGTGTGGTTGGGGGCCGAACCCATGGAATGCGAACCAGGACACATACGTAGGTGTCCATCACCCTTTAGGGGCCACCAACACCCCACTAATGCGACCCACACTGCCAAGGAGACACATGCAGTTGCACATTCACAGTACAGAACCACGGGCAGGGGCGCTCAAATTGCAGTCACACACCCATGTTGGCTCTGCGTACAACGGCCCTGGCCACTCCCCTTACGAATTGAGTGAGTGATGACAAAGCTACATGTCCAAGCTCCAACCCCCTGTCTGCGGTGACACGTCTGCACAGCACAATGTAATGGCGTCGAGCCCATGGCCCTCATGCATACAACAAGACCACAGGGACACACGCAGATATCATGTTGAACTGGCTACGGGCACATAAATGCACCCGGCCCCTTTATTGGCAGGGCCACATGTACAGTGACGCCTGTGCTGGATGTGTGTGGGGTGAGTGTAAGCCATTCCGCACAGAATGTCTGGTGCTGGCAACCACTTGAACATTAGACACCAGTGCAACGGAAACAGAAAACACATGCATAAAAGAGTCAACTGCTGAGCAACATGGAGGGAGCCGGAGAAAGTCCAGAGGACAGCCAACATGCAAACAGAAGTGTTGCAGTGCACTGGGGATGGGACACTAGAGATGAGCGCGCCCATGTGAAGAAAAAGTCTCGGATTGTGTCCCTCCGACAGACACCTGATGCAGATGCAGTGGGGTGTGTCAGACCTGCATCATCTTCCCCATCAATGCCCCAGGGCTCCCACACTGTTTGAGGTGAGATAGCTGCGCAACCTCTCCACAGCTCAAAACTAAATCAGTAACGGACAATGGCTTGCAGTGCACTGAGTCACTGGCACCTGGAGTGCTGAGCAGGGTATCAGGCCGATGATGGCATCCACGACAGGTCTGAGCAACTCCATAAGTCTGTCAGGACCACCGTGTCGACTGTGGCAGATGGCTGTTGGAGGTGGTCCTTGCGGTGGTGGCGTGGGCCTCCTGCAGTGATGCCACGTCCGGGCCGGTCAGGACCCGATTTGGTGTGTGAGCCCTGCTGGCACCCTCTTCAGCCCAGAGGCTGCGTACAGCGCAGGGTCACAGAGAAATGGCGTAGATGACCCCAAGGGCAAAGCTTCAGGGGCCATCCAATATCTCAGAAGAAGGGGTCCCGGACCTGACCAGCACAGAGCTAGTTGCCCCGTATGCACAGCGGCCGGCACAGGCACCCAGCCATGAGACGGTGACTTGTGGTGCAGTCAGATGGGCCATGCGACCTGAGCGGGTCACCATCAATGTCTGAGGTGAATGTTGCGGAGGATATCGGTGGACAGTGGAAGGTGTCCTCCAGGGCATGACGCCAAAAGGTTTGATTTTATCTGGAAGCAGCAAGTGGAGGAGTGGAATGAGACAGCCTCGTTGCCACCACCAATTAGGTATCAGCTACATGAGGTTGAAAACTGCCCCCTAGTCCATACACTCAGACACCACCAAAGTTCGACCAGAGAGTGTCCATGATTGTCGGGGGGACAGACTTAGTGGCACCGGGGCTGAAAGGGGATGCTGTCTGCAATGATGCCAGTACGCCGATATGAACTCAGCTATTGCAAAATGAAGAGTCTGTGACCTACTGGACCGCAGTGTAGGCCAGAGGCAGTGGTCAGCAGTGGCCCACAGCCACGTGTCGTTGGCTGGCGAGGCACAGAGTTAGTGGCACAAGGGCAGTTGTTGGTACTGTACGATCACCTCCATAATGATGATCTTGTTCACTCCGGACTGCAAAGCATCATCCTCTTACGCCGCTCCGTGCGTGCGATGACATGTACTCTGCCTATTGAATGACCGCTGTTCAGTTCCAAATTTGTGACCCACTCATGCGCAGCGTAGGCCAAGGGCAGTAGTCCGCGTAGGGCCACAGACACGTGTGGTTGTGATGCCATGCACAGACTTGTTGGCACCACATCGAAGTGAGTATAGAGACTTGTCCTATGCCTTAAATGGTGTTCACTGCCATGGTGTAATCAAGACTCAGTTCCAAATGTGTGACCTACCTGACCGTGGTGTAGGCCTGAGGCAGCGGACAGCACAGCCGTTTCACCGAGTGTTGCCGGCGTAGGTTGGATGGCCCCACCGGCCTGCGTAGTTCAGGTTCAGTGGCACCACGTGTTGGGACACCTCCGTGTATGTGACCCGGGTTTCGTCCGGACTGAGCCACATCTTCCTCTTACTCCTCTCCATGCAACCACTGGTGTGGACTCTGCCATTCGTGGTTTGCGCCTAGGTGCTGGATGTGGGACATACTGGTCCGCAGGGTCCCTCATCCACGTGTCGCCGGCTGGCGTTGAACAGGGTTAGTGGCACCACTGGTCGCAGGCTGGTGTTGAACAGGGTTAGTGGCACCACGTGTCGCAAGAAGCCCATATGGACCTATGCCTCACAGATCCAAGGGAGTCTGGTGCTGTTGCCAGTGGCCCGGATTTGGGGTCACTGCCATTCATGACTCAGGACACAGTTTCACACATGGGACCTACTGGGCCGAGGAGTTGGCCTGAGGCAGCAGTAGAGTACGTCAACAAAAAAGGACTAAAGCTGGCCCGTGTCGTGGAGGCCGTGATGGTCTGAGGAGGCTGCTAAGGTCGCGGGACTCGGGCCTGGAGCTTGATCCGGAACGTGTTGGGCCCTCCTTGACACACGCCAGTGTCGGCAGGTGATCAGTGAGGCCTGGATGCGCAGAGGTGGGCCTGACGGGTTTATGGTCCGGCAGGCACACAGCGTCGCAGGCAAATCCACTCTAGAGGACGGCGTCGGCCTCGTGGCAGGGTGAGAGGCGCCTCCATGGCAGAGACGTTGGGCTTTCCAGAAGAGGACCACACCCAGGGCCACGTGCTACTTATTCACACCCCTATGCTGGCGTGGAGTACATCGGACCATCCTACTCCGGTCACGCTTAGGGGGGGGGCATAACAGGCAAGATTTCTGCGAGGTCCCCCACTGGCTGTGGTGACATGGTTGCGTCCACTGTCCACTACACTCCATAAACCAGAGGTGTATGTCGCCATGGATATGGGTGTGTGCTGCATACTGCGGTCTGTCCAGCACATCTCCGCCACTCTTGGCTTTGTGTACTTTCCCAGTCATGGTACTACTGCATCCTTGTGTATCCCACACACAAGGATCAGAGGTAGAATAATGCCACCGAATACTTCTACCGGAAAATCGTCAATCACACACTGTATAGGGCAGCACGAATTTGAAAAGAATAAGGATAGGACACAACCTAGTTTTGGACGAAAACCCTCACTCACCCGAGGGTGACATGCTTCATCATTGGGTTCCTCCAACACATGGGGACTGCAAGGTACCCCATGTGGGCTACAACTTAACCCCTAGTGGGAAGTAGCTGGAGTGCAAAGCACGTATAAGATCTCCCAACTCAAAGGTAAGGAGGGGCAGAGTGCTAAAATAAGTGGTGATTAAAAACTACCTAATCAGGAGCACCAATTTTTATTCTTCCTCCCAAAAAGTGGTAGTATTTAAAAAGCAAGTGAATAAGGGTTAAATATATATACCCTTGTTCTAATTAGGTCAACATGTTTCAGCCATAATGACAACTAAGTTCTGGGCTTTCTTCAGGACCTATGGACCTAAGTCACTCTGCTAGCAAAAAGTGCAACAAATTATAATATAAAGTTTTCATTGCTAAAGCCACAATACTTGACCAATCTTGTCAATCCTCTTTAGTTGATAGTCAAAGGGCTCTAGATTTTATCAATGTCATCCCACTCAACCGTCATCAGAGGCACATACGAGGACCCAGTCGGATTTTGAGAAACCGACAGAGGTGAGTGCCCTATCCTTATTCTTTTCAAATTAGTGCTGCCTTATACAGTGTGTGATTGACGACTACTGCATCCTTCACACATGCCTGTTTGCCACCTTTCACCACATTCGGCTGTTGTGTGGCTGAGGTGCCATGCCGTTGACGGCTCATGTTCACGGCTTGACCAGGTATACATTGTGAGTTGTTCTGTCGTGTCTGGTGGGTGGGCATGTTGTTGTGCATGTTGGTTGTGATTTTGTGACGTGTGCATTGCCAGAGTTGTGATTTGCATGGTTGTGGAGATGAGGTGAGTGGGGTGTTCATTTGGAACTTGCCAAGGGGCTATGCATTTCCTTTCGTGCCATCCTGGGAACGCTGGTTGCTGATGGACTGTCGGAGGATGGAGGAATCATGCACACTGGCTGTGTATTTTAAGGCAACATTGTTGGAGGTTGCACGGTGTTCTGTTGTTTCCTGCACATTGGGGTGGGAAGTGTGCTTTCTGTTATGCTGATTGTGTGCTGTGTCACCAGGGGGCACAGTTGGGACATGTGTGCTGTGGATTGCCCCCAACACGTGCGTGCATCCTGCTATGGCGTATGATCCTTGTTTGGTCTCCAGCGAGACCTGCGCATTGTGTTGGACATACGGGGACTGGGGTACCAGGCTGATGGTGATGTCCAGGACAGGTGTGAGGGACTTAGATGTGGCTGGTAGTGAGACTCCTCCGACTCTGGCAATATCTCAGAAGAAGGGGTCCCAGACCTAACCAGCACAGAGTTAATGGCCCCGGATGCACAGCGGCCGGCACAGGCACCCAGCCACGGGACGGTGACTTGCGGTGCAGTCAGATGGGCCATGCTACCTGAGCGGGTCACCATCAATGTCCGAGGTGTATGTTGCGGAGGGTATCCGGGGACAGTGGAAGGTGTCCTCCAGGGCATGACACCCAAAAGTGTGATGTTTTCCGGAAGCAGCAAATGGAGGAGTGGAATGCGACAGCCTCGTTGCCACCACCAATTAGGTATCAGCTACATGAGGATGAAAACTGCCCCCTAGTCCATAGACTCAGACGCCACCAAAGTTCGACCAGAGAGTGTCCATGATTGTCGGGGGACAGACTTAGTGGCACAGGGGCTGAGAGGGGATGCTGTCTGCCATTATACCGGTACGCTGATAGGAACTCAGCTATTGCAAAATGAAGAGTCTGTGACCTACTGGACCGCAGTGTAGGCTGGAGGCAGTGGTCAGCAGTGGCCCACAGCCACATGTTGTTGGCTGGCGAGGCACAGAGTTAGTGGCAAAAGGGCAGTGTACGATCACCTCCGTAACAATGATCTTGTTCCCTCCGGACTGCAATGCGTCATCCTCTTACGCCTCTCTGTAACGCCCTGAACGTCTCAGGATCGTTTAACAGACACGATAATGAGGACGCAACCACTTGTGAAGGGTTAGTTATTTTAATGAAGGCAAAAATACTACAAAGAATAAACAAAAGTTATAGTCACTGGAATCCACCAGGCTAAGTACATTACCAGCCCACAGCACGGATGGTCCTAACCGTCCTCTGCATACACGCCGATCCCGGCGTATGCCAACAGAGGGCAGAAATGAAATGGCCGACAATGCCAATCGGTAGGCTGTGAGGGGCACGAAGAGTGTTGGGGAGAATCGAGGAGTCAGGGAAACACCCAGCCGGGGTCTCTACCTGAAGGGAGCAGCCGCTCAACCTCTTCCTCAGACTGCACCGGGACGCGGAGTCACCTCCTGGTGATGCGTCACCGATACCCCAATCTACAGCAAGAAGACTGAACCGAGAGCAGCCGCTCGATCGATCCTGTGGACTTCCGAGTCTGTAACGCGGCAAACACCTCCTGGTGTGCGTTACAGCTGGCAGTCCCTGTATCTCTGGTCGGGCTGGGAGTTACGACTCCAACCAGCAAAAGCGCCACTGCGCTTTGACTCAGCCGAGTCAAAAAAGCGAAGCTCAATGGTAGACCGGTAGAGCTTCCGGGTCCTTCACAGGTGACGATGGAACAAGACACGGCCCAGGGAGTAACGACTCGACCTACCTCCGTTCTTGCCTACTGGAGCACCACTCCGGAACACTGCTCTTCACGAAGCAGGTACGTCGGTGTAAACACAATATCCGACAGCGTTGTACCTCCCGGTTCCTCCCTTTATAGGGCGTGTTTTCCTTGAGTTATGTAACAGCTCTCCTGTTTACATAAGGGCGTGTTTTCCTTGAGTTATGTAACAGCTCTCCTGTTTACATAAGGGCGTGTTTTCCTTGTGTTATGTAACAGCTCTCCTGTTTACATAACCTCTCAACCGCTAAGCATCCTGGGAGATGTAGTCCGTTTTCGCTGGTTACCGTTTTCCTCCCCTCGCATGACAGGAATTCTTGACAGTACATCCTCCCTCTCAGCGGCTCCCCACGGGTCCAGCGCTGGCAGGAAAACGCCGATGGAACAAGGAGACCAAGCGCGGGGCATGAACCCCTTCAGCCGGTTCCCATGATTGCTCCTCCGGGCCATAGCCTTTCCACGCAACCAGGTACCACAGCTTCCCCCTGCGCCATTTGGACGCCCGTATGCCCGACACTTCATACTCCACCTCCGACTCCACGCATACCGGCCTAGGTGTCCCAGACGGCTTGGAGGGTGCTGGTTTGAGCAATGATACATGAAAGACAGGGTGTATCCGCAATGACTGGGGCAAGCACACCTTCACGTTCACGGGACCCATACACTTGGTAATTCGATATGGGCCCATGTACTTGGGATGGAACACACTGTTCTTTCGAAACCTCATGTTTCTTGTGGATATCCAGACGTAGTCTCCAGTGCGGTACAGTGGCCCGGGCCTTCTCTTCCTGTCTGCCGCAGCCTTGTATCTTCTCTTGGCCTCTATTAGGACAGCCCTTGAGCGCACCAACGTGTCTTTTATGTGTGCCACCCTGTCCGCTGTGGCGGGAATCCTGTCCTCTCTGAACGGATGTAGAAATGGCAAGAACCTGGGATGTTGGCCATAGTTGCTATAGAACGGAGATGACTGTGTGGAGCTGTGAGTGGCGTTGTTATAGGCTATCTCTGCAACCCATAGCAAGTCGACCCATTCTTCCCTGCCCTGGTCCACAAAACATCGCAGATACTGTTTGAGCGTTTGGTTCAGGCGCTCGGTTTGGCCGTCCGTTTGAGGGTGGTAGCTGGTGGACAGGGCGGTCTTAACATGCAGCGCAGTGCACCAAGTCTTCCAGAATTGCGCAGTAAACTGCGACCCCCGGTCCGACACGATCACCCCAGGTAATCCATGCAGTCGTACCACATTCTTTAGGAGTAGTGACGCCAATTCCCCGGCCGTAGGGACTCTCTTGCAGGGGATGAAGTGCCCCATTTTCGTCAAGTAATCCACCACCACCAGTATTGCCGTCATCCCCTGGTCTACCGGTAGGCCCACCACGAAGTCCAGTGATATGCTATCCCATGGTCTATCCGGGGTCGGAAGTGGATGTAAGAGCCCTTGGGTTCGGCCATGGTCGGTCTTCATGGTAGCACACGTAGGACACTCCTGTCCCCACCTCCTGACATCCACTCTCATGGTTGGCCACCAGAAATGCCGTCCCATGCTAGCCACCGTTTTTTCAAAGCCCAAATTACCTGCGCATGGAGAGTCATGGCACCAGATGAAAGCTTGTTTCCTTAGCCTAGGCGTGGGTATCAAAAGGCACCTGCCCTTCAGGGGTATCCCGTCCTTCAGCTGCCATTCTCTGTGACTGCGGAGCCACCTCCGCCATGCGAATGACCTGATCCCTCTCTTTATCCCCCTCAGGAAAGTATCCGGTTGGATAACCCCAAATACCATCCTCGGGGAAATGATGGAATGCTCGGTCGCAGGTAATGGTTCCTTAACTGCAGATTGACGGGACAGGGCGTCCGCCTTCCGGTTTTCCGTCCCCGGCCGATACGTGATGCGGAAGTTGAACCCCGCAAAGAAGATCATCCACCGCAGCTGCCTGGGAGAAAGGTGTCTTGTGGCCGTCATGAACTGTAGGTTCCGATGGTCCGTGTACACCGATACCACATGTCTTGCCCCCATCAACCAATGCCTCCATTCGGTGAAGGCGTCCTTGATTGCGAGAAGCTCCTTCTCCGCAATATGGTAGTTGCGTTCGGCGTCGTTGAGTTTGCAGGACATGTACGCAACGGGATGAAGCACCCCTGTGTCGTGGTTGCGTTGGGACAAGATAGCCCCCAGCGCCACATCCGATGCGTCCGCTTCCACCACGTAGGGAAGATCCGGATCGGGGTGAGCCAACACCGGCGCCTTACCAAAGGCGCTTTTCAGGGCCTCAAAGGCTTTGTTCGCTTCAGGGGACCAGACAAACTCCTTGGACTTCCTCAGTAGCTGTGTGATTGGGGCCACCAATCCTGAAAATCCATCTATAAACCGCCTGTAAAAGTTGGCGAAGCCAATGAAACTTTGGACGTCCTTCACGCTTTGGGGCACCGGCCATTCTTTCACCGCCTTGATCTTTCGTTCTGCCATCTCCTGTCCCTCTGGACTCAGCATCACTCCGAGGAATTCCACGGATGTGACGTGGAAGTCACACTTGCTGAGTTTACAAAACAGCATGTTTTCCCTCAGCTTTTGGAGCACAGCTTTGACGTGGTGAACGTGCTCCTCCACACTGGACGAATAGATGAGGATGTTGTCGATATATACGACCACGTAGATATCCAACTCCTCTCTGAATATGTAACGCCCTGAACGTCTCAGGATCGTTTAACAGACACGATAATGAGGACGCAACCACTTGTGAAGGGTTAGTTATTTTAATGAAGGCAAAAACAATACAACGAATAAACAAAAGTTATAGTCACTGGAATCCTCCAGGCTAAGTACGTTACCAGCCCACAGCACGGATGGTCCTAACCGTCCTCTGCATATACGCCGATCCCGGCGTATGCCAACAGAGGGCAGAAATGAAATGGCCGACAATGCCAATCGGTAGGCTGTGAGGGGCACGACGAGTGTTGGGGAGAATCGAGGAGTCAGGGAAACACCCAGCCGGGGTCTCTACCTGAAGGGAGCAGCCGCTCAACCTCTTCCTCCGACTGCACCGGGACGCGGAGTCACCTCCTGGTGATGCGTCACCGATACCCCAATCAAAAGCAAGAAGACTGAACCGAGAGCAGCCGCTCGATCGATCCTGTGGACTTCCGAGTCTGTAACGCGGCAAACACCTCCTGGTGTGCGTTACAGCTGGCAGTCCCTGTATCTCTGGTCGGGCTGGGAGTTACGACTCCAACCAGCAAAAGCGCCACTGCGCTTTGACTCAGCCGAGTCAAAAAGCGAAGCTCAATGGTTGACCAGTAGAGCTTCCGGGTCCTTCACAGGTGACGATGGGGCAAGACACGGCCCAGGGAGTAACGACTCGACCTACCTCCGTTCTTGCCTTACTGGAGCACCACTCCGGAACACTGCTCTTCACGAAGCAGGTACGTCGGTGTAAACACAATATCCGACAGCCTTGTACCTCCCGGTTCCTCCCTTAATAGGGCGTGTTTTCCTTGAGTTATGTAACAGCTCTCCTGTTTACATAAGGGCGTGTTTTCCCTTGAGTTATGTAACAGCTCTCCTGTTTACATAAGGGCGTGTTTTCCCTCGAGTTATGTAACAGCTCTCCTGTTTACATAAGGGCGTGTTTTCCTTGAGTTATGTAACAGCTCTCCTGTTTACATAACCTCTCAACCGCTAAGCATCCTGGGAGATGTAGTCTGTTTACGCTGGTTACCGTTTTCCTCCCCTCGCATGACAGGAATTCTTGACAGTACATCCTCCCTCTCAGCGGCTCCCCACGGGTCCAGCGCTGGCAGGAAAACGCCGATGGAACAAGGAGACCAAGCGCGGAGCATGAACCCCTTCAGCCGGTTCCCATGATTGCTCCTCCGGGCCATAGCCTTTCCACGCAACCAGGTACCACAGCTTCCCCCTGCGCCATTTGGACGCCCGTATGCCCGACACTTCATATTCCACCTCCGACTCCACGCATACCGGCCTAGGTGTCCCAGACGGCTTGGAGGGTGCTGGTTTGAGCAATGATACATGAAAGACAGGGTGTATCCGCAATGACTGGGGCAAGCACACCTTCACGTTCACGGGACCCATACACTTGGTAATGCGATAGGGGCCCATGTACTTGGGATGGAACACACTGTTCTTTCGAAACCTCATGTTTCTTGTGGATATCCAGACGTAGTCTCCAGTGCGGTACAGTGGCCCGGGCCTTCTCTTCCTGTCGGCCGCAGCCTTGTATCGTCTCTTGGCCTCTATTAGGACAGCCCTTGAGCGCATCAACGTGTCTTTTATGTGTGCCACCCTGTCCGCTGTGGCGGGAATCCTGTCCTCTCTGAACGGATGTAGAAATGGCAAGAACCTGGGATGTTGGCCATAGTTGCTATAGAACGGAGATGACTGTGTGGAGCTGTGAGTGGCGTTGTTATAGGCTATCTCTGCAACCCATAGCAAGTCGACCCATTCTTCCCTGCCCTGGTCCACAAAACATCGCAGATACTGTTTGAGCGTTTGGTTCAGGCGCTCGGTTTGGCCGTCCGTTTGAGGGTGGTAGCTGGTGGACAGGGCGGTCTTAACATGCAGCGCAGTGCACCAAGTCTTCCAGAATTGCGCAGTAAACTGCGACCCCCGGTCCGACACGATCACCCCAGGTAATCCATGCAGTCGTACCACATTCTTTAGGAGTAGTGACGCCAATTCCCCGGCCGTAGGGACTCTCTTGCAGGGGATGAAGTGCCCCATTTTCGTCAAGTAATCCACCACCACCAGTATTGCCGTCATCCCCTGGTCTACCGGTAGGCCCACCACGAAGTCCAGTGATATGCTATCCCATGGTCTATCCGGGGTCGGAAGTGGATGTAAGAGCCCTTGGGTTCGGCCATGGTCGGCCTTCATGGTAGCACACGTAGGACACACCTGTCCCCACCTCCTGACATCCACTCTCATGGTTGGCCACCAGAAATGCCGTCCCATGCTAGCCACCGTTTTTTCAAAGCCCAAATGACCTGCGCATGGAGAGTCATGGCACCAGATGAATGCTTGTTTCCTTAGCCTAAGCGTGGGTATCAACAGGCACCTGCCCTTCAGGGGTATCCCGTCCTTCAGCTGCCATTCTCTGTGACTGAGGAGCCACCTCCGCCATGCGAATGACCTGATCCCTCTCTTTATCCCCCTCAGGAAAGTATCCGGTTGGATAACCCCCAATACCATCCTCGGGGAAATGATGGAACGCTCGGTCGCAGGCAATGGTTCCTTAACTGCAGATTGACGGGACAGGGCGTCCGCCTTCCGGTTTTCCGTCCCCGGCCGATATGTGATGCGGAAGTTGAACCCCGCAAAGAAGATCATCCACCGCAGCTGCCTGGGAGAAAGGTGTCTTGTGGCCGTCATGAACTGTAGATTCCGATGGTCCGTGTACACCGATACCACATGTCTTGCCCCCATCAACCAATGCCTCCATTCGGTGAAGGCGTCCTTGATTGCGAGAAGCTCCTTCTCCGCAATATGGTAGTTGCGTTCGGCGTCGTTGAGTTTGCGGGACATGTACGCAACGGGATGAAGCACCCCTGTGTCGTGGTTGCGTTGGGACAAGATAGCCCCCAGCGCCACATCCGAAGCGTCCGCTTCCACCACGTAGGGGAGATCCGGATCGGGGTGAGCCAACACCGGCGCCTTACCAAAGGCGCTTTTCAGGGCCTCAAAGGCTGTGTTCGCTTCAGGGGACCAGACAAACTCCTTGGACTTCCTCAGTAGCTGTGTGATTGGGGCCACCAATCCTGAAAATCCATCTATAAACCGCCTGTAAAAGTTGGCGAAGCCAATGAAACTTTGGACGTCCTTCACGCTTTGGGGCACCGGCCATTCTTTCACCGCCTTGATCTTTCGTTCTGCCATCTCCTGTCCCTCTGGACTCAGCATCACTCCGAGGAATTCCACGGACGTGACGTGGAAGTCACACTTGCTGAGTTTACAAAACAGCTTGTTTTCCCTCAGCTTTTGGAGCACAGCATTGACGTGGTGTACGTGCTCCTCCACACTGGATGAGTAGATGAGGATGTCGTCGATATATACGACCACGTAGATATCCAACTCCTCTCTGAATACCTCATTCAAAAAGTACTGAAAGGCTGCCGGGGCGTTGCACAGACCGAACGGCATGACGAGGTACTCAAAAAGGCCGAACCTGGTCTTAAAGGCGGTCTTCCACTCGTCTCCGTCCCTCATGCGCACCAGATGGTATGCCCCTTTCAAATCCAACTTGGTGTAGATACGAGCTTTCTTGACCTGTTCCAAAAGTACACTGATGAGAGGCAAGGGGTACCGATTCTTTATGGTTATCGCATTCAATGCCCTAAAGTCCACACAGGCTCTCAGCTCCCCATTAGCTTTCGGGATGAAGAAGAGTGGCGAGGCGGCCGGAGACTTGGACGGGCGGATGAATCCTAGCTTGAGGAGTTTACCCAGGTACCCCCGGAGATGCACGTTTTCAGGCTCCGTCAGGGCATACAGCCTGCCGCTGGGAACGCTGGCCCCTGGCACCAGGTCGATCTGGCAGTCAAACTGTCTATGTGGTGGTAGCACTTCCGCCTTCACCTCATCAAATACATCCTCAAAACTGTGATAAGCCTGGGGGAGAGCCACATCTTTTTCTGCCGCTGTAGCCACCGTCTGACTCCCGCTCTCATCTGCGTCAAGGGATTCCGTTCTTTTTCCACAATGCAGGATGCAATACGGTGACGTCATTTCGACGCGATGTGTTGGCCAATCCACAGAGGGGTTGTGTTTCTGTAGCCACGGCAATCCCAATATGACGCCATATTGGGGCGCTCGGATGATGTTAAAATCGATTTGTTCCAAATGGTTCCTCCCATATCTCATCGGAAGGACCCCCGTGTGCTGCCCGATGGGCCCCGTCACCAATCGCCTTCCGTCTACAGCATAGACGTCTTCGGGTACAGCTTTGGGAAGAAGCACTAGCCCTAGCCTGCATGCCTCGTTGTGGTCCATAAACATGCCAGTGGCTCCTGAATCCACCATGGCCACAACGGGTATCCACTGGTCATGCACTCCCACGTGCACCGTGAGAAACAGGTGTCGGTGTCCCTTAGTGACCGAGTTGGAGAGTGAAGGGATGGATGAGTGACTCCGAGATGCCCCTTCTTTGGTCTGGGAGTCCTCTAGTTTTCCGCCGGTATGTCCACCACGGCTGTTACCGACCGGTTGGCCCGATAAAGTGACGTCTTCGGTTTGGCAGGGCATTCACGTACGTAGTGGCCTTTTTTGCCACAATATAGGCACAATCCTTGTTTACGGCGTGACTCTTTCTCCGTGGCTGTGAGGCTCGCTCGTATTGCGCCGATGTCCATGGGTTCTCCCTTGGATGCGGTGGAAGTTTCAGGACTTCCCACCGTCACATAGGATGGAAGGGATTTTCCTTTTCTCCCATGATCCCCTTTTCTTTCACTCAGCCTATGTTCCAGCCGTAATACCAGGTTGATAAGGCCCTCACATGTCTTGGGTTGAGGGTCAATATGAGCCACGGCGTCTTTGAGCTCATCGCACAGCCCGTGATGGAAGAGCGCCGTCTGTTTAGCAACAGGCCACTTGGTTTCCGCAACTAGCCGTCGGAACGCGTTGAGATACTGCACCAGGTCGTTGGATCCCTGTCTCAACTCAAGCATTTCACGGTCCGCCGTGTACGAGTCAGCCCTTCTGTCGAATACCTTCAGGAATTCCTCGCGAAAAGCACCCCAATCACATAAGATGGGGTCGTCCCTGCTCACCAGAGGTACGGCCCATTGTGCCGCGTTTCCAGCCAAATAGGAAATAAGGAAAGCCACACGAGCCTGACTCGTGGGGAACGCCTTTGGTTTGCACGATAAATGTAGCGCCACTTGTGTGAGGAATACCTGCACTGTGTTAGGATCCCCACTGTACCTCTCTGGTGTTGCCAAGGGGATGGCTACCGGCATTTCCACTACTACCGCAGGGGTCTGGTTCGTGAGGGAGGTGCTGGGCGTGAGCGGGTCCAATTGGATAGCATCCAGTCTGGCTTTTACATCGGCTGTTTCTTGCCTAGAGGCAGCCACTTCAACTTGCACGGTCGCTAAAGCAGCCAGCACATCATCAAGTGTTGCCATGTCTGTTATCGACCGGGAGACAGTTAGTGTTATTACGGTCGGATATTTTGTAACACCCTGAACGTCTCAGGATCGTTTAACAGACACGATAATGAGGACGCAACCACTTGTGAAGGGTTAGTTATTTTAATGAAGGCAAAAACAATACAACGAATAAACAAAAGTTATAGTCACTGGAATCCTCCAGGCTAAGTACGTTACCAGCCCACAGCACGGATGGTCCTAACCGTCCTCTGCATATACGCCGATCCCGGCGTATGCCAACAGAGGGCAGAAATGAAATGGCCGACAATGCCAATCGGTAGGCTGTGAGGGGCACGACGAGTGTTGGGGAGAATCGAGGAGTCAGGGAAACACCCAGCCGGGGTCTCTACCTGAAGGGAGCAGCCGCTCAACCTCTTCCTCCGACTGCACCGGGACGCGGAGTCACCTCCTGGTGATGCGTCACCGATACCCCAATCAAAAGCAAGAAGACTGAACCGAGAGCAGCCGCTCGATCGATCCTGTGGACTTCCGAGTCTGTAACGCGGCAAACACCTCCTGGTGTGCGTTACAGCTGGCAGTCCCTGTATCTCTGGTTGGGCTGGGAGTTACGACTCCAACCAGCAAAAGCGCCACTGCGCTTTGACTCAGCCGAGTCAAAAAGCGAAGCTCAATGGTTGACCAGTAGAGCTTCCGGGTCCTTCACAGGTGACGATGGGGCAAGACACGGCCCAGGGAGTAACGACTCGACCTACCTCCGTTCTTGCCTTACTGGAGCACCACTCCGGAACACTGCTCTTCACGAAGCAGGTACGTCGGTGTAAACACAATATCCGACAGCCTTGTACCTCCCGGTTCCTCCCTTTATAAGGCGTGTTTTCCTTGAGTTATGTAACAGCTCTCCTGTTTACATAAGGGCGTGTTTTCCCTTGAGTTATGTAACAGCTCTCCTGTTTACATAAGGGCGTGTTTTCCCTTGAGTTATGTAACAGCTCTCCTGTTTACATAAGGGCGTGTTTTCCTTGAGTTATGTAACAGCTCTCCTGTTTACATAACCTCTCAACCGCTAAGCATCCTGGGAGATGTAGTCTGTTTACGCTGGTTACCGTTTTCCTCCCCTCGCATGACAGGAATTCTTGACAGAATACCTCATTCAAAAAGTACTGAAAGGCTGCCGGGGCGTTGCACAGACCGAACGGCATGACGAGGTACTCAAAAAGGCCGAACCTGGTCTTAAAGGCGGTCTTCCACTCGTCTCCGTCCCTCATGCGCACCCGATGGTATGCCCCTTTCAAATCCAACTTGGTGTAGATACGAGCTTTCTTGACCTGTTCCAGAAGTACACTGATGAGAGGCAAGGGGTACCGATTCTTTATGGTTATCGCATTCAATGCCCTAAAGTCCACACAGGCTCTCAGCTCCCCATTAGCCTTCGGGATGAAGAAGAGTGGTGAGGCGGCCGGAGACTTGGACGGGCGGATGAATCCTAGCTTGAGGAGTTTATCCAGGTACCCCCGGAGATGCACGTTTTCAGGCTCCGTCAGGGCATACAGCCTGCCGCTGGGAACGCTGGCCCCTGGCACCAGGTCGATCTGGCAGTCAAACTGTCTATGTGGTGGTAGCACTTCCGCCTTCACCTCATCAAATACATCCTCAAAACTGTGATAAGCCTGGGGGAGAGCCACATCTTTTTCTGCCGCTGTAGCCACCGTCTGACTCCCGCTCTCATCTGCGTCAAGGGATTCCGTTCTTATTCCACAATGCAGGATGCAATACGGTGACGTCATTTCGATGTGATGTGATGGCCAATCCACAGAGGGGTTGTGTTTCTGTAGCCACGGCAATCCCAATATGACGCCATATTGGGGCGCTCGGATGATGTTAAAATCGATTTGTTCCAAATGGTTCCTCCCATATCTCATCGGAAGGACCCCCGTGTGCTGCCCGATGGGCCCCGTCACCAATCGCCTTCCGTCTACAGCATAGACGTCTTCGGGTACAGCTTTGGGAAGAAGCACTAGCCCTAGCCTGCATGCCTCGTTGTGGTCCATAAACATGCCAGTGGCCCCTGAATCCACCATGGCCACAACGGGTATCCACTGGTCATGCACTCCCACGTGCACCGTGATAAACAGGTGTCGTTGTCCCTTAGTGACCGAGTTGGAAAGTGAAGGGATGGATGAGTGACTCCGAGATGCCCCTTCTTTGGTCTGGGAGTCCTCTAGTTTTCCGCCGGTATGTCCACCACGGCTGTTACCGACCGGTTGGCCCGATAACGTGACGTCTTCGGTTTGGCAGGGCATTCACGTACGTAGTGGCCTTTTTTGCCACAATATAGGCACAATCCTTGTTTACGGCGTGACTCTTTCTCCGTGGCTGTGAGTCTCGCTCGTATTGCGCCGATGTCCATGGGTTCTCCCTTGGAGGCGGTGGAAGTTTCAGGACTTCCCACCGTCACATAGGATGGAAGGGATTTTCCTTTTCTCCCATGATCCCCCTTTCTTTCACTTAGCCTATGTTCCAGCCGTAATACCAGGTTGATAAGGCCCTCAAATGTCTGGGGTTGAGGGTCAATATAAGCCACAGCGTCCTTGAGCTCATCGCACAGCCCTTGATGGAAGAGCGCCGTCTGTTTAGCAACAGGCCACTTGGTTTCCGCAACCAGCCTTCGGAACGCGTTGAGATACTGCACCAGGTCGTTGGATCCCTGTCTCAACTCAAGCATTTCACGGTCCGCCGTGTACGAGTCCGCCCTTCTGTCGAATACCTTCAGGAATTCCTCGCGAAAAGCACCCCAATCACATAAGATGGGGTCGTCCCTGCTCACCAGAGGTACGGCCCATTGTGCCGCGTTTCCAGCCAAATAGGAAATAAGGAAAGCCACACGAGCCTGACTCGTGGGGAACGCCTTTGGTTTGCACGATAAATGTAGCGCCACTTGTGTGAGGAATACCTGCACTGTGTTAGGATCCCCACTGTACCTCTCTGGTGTTGCCAAGGGGATGGCTACCGGCATTTCCACTACTACCGCAGGGGTCTGGTTCGTGAGGGAGGCGCTGGGCGTGAGCGGATCCAATTGGATAGCATCCAGTCTGGCTTTTACATCGGCTGTTTCTTGCCTAGAGGCAGCCACTTCAACTTGCACGGTCGCTAAAGCAGCCAGCACATCATCCAGTGTTGCCATGTCTGTTATCGACCGGGAGACAGTTAGTGTTATTAAGGTCGGATATTTTGTAACGCCCTGAACGTCTCAGGATTGTTTAACAGACACGATAATGAGGACGCAACCACTTGTGAAGGGTTAGTTATTTTAATGAAGGCAAAAATACTACAAAGAATAAACAAAAGTTATAGTCACTGGAATCCACCAGGCTAAGTACATTACCAGCCCACAGCACGGATGGTCCTAACCGTCCTCTGCATACACGCCGATCCCGGCGTATGCCAACAGAGGGCAGAAATGAAATGGCCGACAATGCCAATCGGTAGGCTGTGAGGGGCACGAAGAGTGTTGGGGAGAATCGAGGAGTCAGGGAAACACCCAGCCGGGGTCTCTACCTGAAGGGAGCAGCCGCTCAACCTCTTCCTCAGACTGCACCGGGACGCGGAGTCACCTCCTGGTGATGCGTCACCGATACCCCAATCTACAGCAAGAAGACTGAACCGAGAGCAGCCGCTCGATCGATCCTGTGGACTTCCGAGTCTGTAACGCGGCAAACACCTCCTGGTGTGCGTTACAGCTGGCAGTCCCTGTATCTCTGGTCGGGCTGGGAGTTACGACTCCAACCAGCAAAAGCGCCACTGCGCTTTGACTCAGCCGAGTCAAAAAAGCGAAGCTCAATGGTAGACCGGTAGAGCTTCCGGGTCCTTCACAGGTGACGATGGAACAAGACACGGCCCAGGGAGTAACGACTCGACCTACCTCCGTTCTTGCCTACTGGAGCACCACTCCGGAACACTGCTCTCCACGAAGCAGGTACGTCGGTGTAAACACAATATCCGACAGCGTTGTACCTCCCGGTTCCTCCCTTTATAGGGCGTGTTTTCCTTGAGTTATGTAACAGCTCTCCTGTTTACATAAGGGCGTGTTTTCCTTGAGTTATGTAACAGCTCTCCTGTTTACATAAGGGCGTGTTTTCCTTGAGTTATGTAACAGCTCTCCTGTTTACATAAGGGCGTGTTTTCCTTGTGTTATGTAACAGCTCTCCTGTTTACACAACCTCTCAACCGCTAAGCATCCTGGGAGATGTAGTCCGTTTTCGCTGGTTACCGTTTTCCTCCCCTCGCATGACAGGAATTCTTGACACTCTCCGTGCGTGCGATGACATGTATCCTGCCTTTTGAATGACCGATGTTCAGTTCCAAATCTGTGACCCACTTGTGCACAGCGTAGGCCAAGGGCAGTAGTCTGCGTAGGGCCACAGACACGTGTTGTTGTGATGCCATGCACAGACTTGTTGGCACCACATCGAAGTGAGTATAGTGACTTGTCCTATGCCTTGAATGGTGTTCACTGCCATGGTGTAATCAAGACTCAGTTTCAAATGTGTGACCTACCTGACCGTGGTGTAGGCCTGAGGCAGCGGTCAGCACAGCCCATTCACTGAGTGTCTACCGGCCTGCGTAGTTCAGCACAGAGTTAGTGGCCCCGGATGCACAGCAGCCGGCACAGGCACCCAGCCACGGGATAGTGGCATGAGCCATGCGACCTGAGCGGGTCACCATCAATGTCCGAGGTGTATGTTGCGGAGGGTATCCGGGGACAGTGGAAGGTGTCCTCCAGGGCATGACGTCGAAAGGTTTGATGTTATCCGGAAGCAGCAAATGGAGGAGTGGAATGCGACAGCCTTGTTGCCACCACCAATTAGGTATCAGCTACATGAGGATGAAAACTGTCCCCTAGTCCATAAACTCAGAGGCCACCAAAGTTCAACCAGAGAGTGTCCATGATTGTCGGGGGACAGACTTAGTGGCACAGGGGCTGAGAGGGGATGCTGTCTGCGATGATGCTGGTACGCTGATATGAACTCAGCTATTGCAAAATGAAGAGTCTGTGACCTACTGGACCGCAGTGTAGGCCGGAGGCAGTGGTCAGCAGCGACCCACAGTCCCGTGTCATTGGCTGGCGAGGCATAGAGTTAGTGGCACAAGGGCAGTTGTCGGTAGTGTACGATCACCTCCGTAACGATGATCTTGTTCCCTCCGGACTGCGACGCAGCATCCTCTTACGCCACTCCGTGCATGCAATGACATGTATTCTGCCATTTAAATGACCGATGTTCAGTTCCAAATCTGTGACCCACTCGTGCGCAGCGTAGGCCAAGGGCAGTAGTCTGCGTAGGGCCACAGACACGTGTGGTTGTGATGCCATGCACAGACTTGTTGGCACCACATCGAAGTGAGTATAGTGACTTGTCCTATGCCTTAAATGGTGTTCACTGCCACAGTGTAATCAAGACTCAGTTCCAAATGTGTGACCTACCTGACCGTGGTGTAGGCCTGAGGCAGCGGTCAGCACAGCCCATTCACTGAATGTCGCCGGAGTAGGTTGGTTGGCCCTACCGGCCTGCGTAGTTCAGGTTCAGTGGCACCACTTGTTGGGACACCTCCGTGTATGTGACCCGGGTTTCGTCCAGACTGAGCCACATCTTCCTCTTACTCCTCTCTGTGCAACCACTGGTGTGGACTCTGCCATTCGTGATTTGTACCTAGGTGTTGGATGTGGGACCTACTGGTCCGCAGGGTAGTCCTGGTCCCTCATCCACGTGTTGCGGCTGGCTTTGAACAGGGTTAGTGGCACCACGTGTCGCAGGCTGGTGTTGAACAGGGTTAATGGCACCACGTGTCGCAGGCTGGTGTTGAACAGGGTTAGTGGCACCACGTGTCGCAAGAAGCCCATATGGAACTATGCCTCACTGATCTAAGGGAGTCTGGTGCTGTTGCCGGTGGCCCGGATTTGAGGTCACTGCCATTCGTGACTCAGGACACAGTTTCACACATGGGACCTACTGGGCTGAGGAGTAGGCCTGAGGCGGCAGTAGAGTACGTCAATGAAAAAGGACTAAAGCTGGAGGTCGTGATGGTCTGAGGAGGCTGCTAAGGTCGCGGGACTCAGGCCTGGAGCTTGATCCGGAACGTGGTGGGCCCTCCTTGACACACGCCGGTGTCGACATTGTTGGAGGTTGCACAGTGTTTTGTTGTTGCCACGCACATTGGGGTGGGAGGTGTACTTTCTGTTACGCTGATTGTGTGCTGTGTCACCAGGGGCACAGTTGGGACATGTGTGCTGTGGATTGCCCCCAACAGCTGCGTGCATCTTGCTATGGCGTATGATCCTTGCTTGGTCTCCAGCGTGACCTGCGCATTGTGTTGGACATATGGGGACTGGGGTACCAAGCTGATGGTGATGTCCCGGACAGGTGTGAGGGACTTGGATGTGGCTGGCAGTGAGACTCCTCCGAGTCTGGCGGGTGTTGGTTGGGGGGTGCCAGGGGCCAACAGGTGCAGCCAAGCCAGCAGCCTGGTGTGGGGTGGGATGTTGGTTGTCCGCTGTGTTGGTGCCGTAGGCCTGTTGGGCGATGATGGTTGGGATGGTTATCACTGTCAGCCTATGGTGGGTGGTGACATTATCAGTGGTTGGGTCTGTGAGGCTGGTACGCTTCCTGGGGGTCCGCTGTCTTTTTCTGCGCTGTGTCTGTGGTGGTCCGGGAGGGGGTGTTCCAGGTGTGGGTTGTGGTCCTGGGGTGGTGTGGGTGGGTGTTGTAGCCCTCTTGGGTGTCTGGGCCGCATGATGTGTGGCTGCATGGCATCTGTTGCGCTTTCGATGTGGCTGTGGGCTGGTCTCCCTTTTGTTGTGCAGGCTGCCGTCTGACATAACACCAGGTCAGAGCAGTTGTAGATTTCCTGGTGCTAACGCACCTTATCGCCTGTTTTGTGTTTTTATCGCAGTTCTGTCTGGTCTTTGAGAATGTTGAGGTGTGATGTTGTCGCCGCTTTTGGCACGGGAACGCCTACTCTGCATCTCATTTGCGATAGTTGCGGTGGGCCTCTGTGGCGATGTTTTTTGTGGCTGCTATCGCTTGTAAACTGGTGCTGTGGGCTGTTAGGACCAGCTTGTGAATGGGGAGGTAAATTTAGCACGACTTTGGGTGCGATAAAGTGCCTTTAATTCGGCGATAGCTCCTTGTGTGTCTCTTCTAAAATTAGTATTGAGATCTTCAATAACTATTTTCCTTCAGTGGTACTGGTAGTTGATAGACACATCGTAAGGTCTTGCATCCCTCAGGAGGTGGAGCCTCTTGATTTAGAGACATGGTGGGATCTGTGAAAAAGTTGAAATAAAATTGTCTCTGACTCCCTTTTATTACAGACTGTGGTGAGGACAAGGATAACATCTGTGGGATGTGTTAGGTACAGGTTATTTATCCTTCACATCTATTTGGTGATCCAAAACGTTGACATGTTTCAGCCTACTTGCACTTCAGGACAATGACATATCAGATCCCTGTGGTACTTGGTGGGACACTATCCCCCTGGAACATTGGTAATGAGTGCAATGACAGAGTCAACTGGGACATCTATTGCTATCCCCTAAAGACATAAATAAGGACAGAACATGAAAACATATTTTATAACAGCTTAACAGTAATATCATAATTACTATATAAGTGAGTCCCCATGGTGAATTACGCATTTTGTGAATGTGCCTTATGAAGCCACTACAAAAACAAATTATATTTCAAGTAAACGATTCACACCCTTTGTGTATAACATCCTAGGTTGAAAGAGGTAATTAAAAATAGTAGATACTGCAGAGCTTAAAAGTGAAGAGATAATGAAAAGCAATTTTGAAGCTATATGTGTGAGGGATTCAAGAATAGAACCGATGCCTGATACGATGGGGCGGCCAGGAGGGGAGATCTATTTCTATGCATTTTTGGGAGGGAGTGAAAATACAGTGTTTTTGGTTCACTTATGCATAGGAATCCTGCTTCCTTTTTGGAAACCCACCCATTTGTTTCCGCTTCTTCTGCCATATTCATTCAATAGATCTGTGCATTGTCTCTCATAGTCAGATGTTCTCAGGAAGACAATCACTCCACCTTTTTCTGCTGGTTTTATGATCATTTCGCTATTCTCAGTGAGTTCTTGAAGAGCTTGCTGTTCTTTGCCAGTCGTGTTATTGAATGTTTTCTATGTTGAGGCTGCTAATGATGCAGTCTCTTTAAAAATGGCTTGTTCAAAAGCCAACATTTCAACTGGCGGCATGGTATGAGGGGAACAACAGTAGGTAGATTTTCTTCTCAAGTTCATAACACCTTCTTCTATAACCTTCTCTTTCCAGGGAAGAAGTCTTTAAGTTTTAATTTTCTACAAAATTCTGCCTTCTCACTATGGAGGTGAAATATGTCACATGTAGGAGTGGGTGCGAATCCAAGTACTTTGTTGAGAATTGATATCTGCTTGTCATCCAGAAGTGAAACCGTAAGGTTAAATATCAGGGACTGCTATTGCTTGTTCCTGGGATTTGGTCTTTCGTCTTGCTCCTGGTCAGCATTCACGGGACCCTGTCTTCCCATCTGACCTCTTTTTTCTTCCTTCCTCTGCTGATTTTGTTCTCTCCCTAAAAATGGGAACCTAAACAATAGTGCTTCCTTTGCCATTTTGTCAACCCTCAATAAAATAAATTTTAGAACCAAAACCCTTTTGTTCCTTTTACAGTTAAAGGAAATTCCAACATTATGACTTTTACCAGGGTAAAGAATGTGAGACAAGGGGAGTGGCCAAGTTGGCGGAGTAGCAGGACACACTCTGTGATTGTTCCTGTTCTTTCGCCAACAGATGCGGGTGGCATTGGAGACCACCTGGAGATCTCAGGTAGCTCACCTTAATGATTTTGGTACTCGCAGTTGGCGGCTGGGACTATGCATACTCTGGGCGAGGGCGTCAAGTGACGCATGCTGACATGGTGGGGATTCAGCCGGAGCGGGACCCTCTGCGCTAACTTCTTGCCTGGCAGCAGGGTGAAGCAGAGGAGCAACCACGGGGGCTTACCAGTGATCCCAGGAGATAGGGAAAGCAACTCCGCCCTCGACAAGCTGTGAGCTGGCTGGCTTAGAGAATTATCTTTGCCCGTGTGCATTGGAAGGCTCACAGCCAGGCCTGTAAGCACACGGACTCCCACAAGGCCAGTGGAGAAACACTAGAGACATACTGAGAAGGGAGAGGTGGCCAGCGCCCTTCGTAGTGAGTTAGGACAAGATCATAATCCCCTGAATCAATGGATAGAGGACTCGGCCACCTGAAGATACGTCAGCAATTGGAGCCTAAAGATGCTGCTGTTATGAGTGCTGACTGCAACTTCATGAGCCCCATCTGCTTTTCACAATTCAAGACACACTGCTGTTCTGCTGGGGCCCAGGGATTTGCTGCTGGCAGGGGGGGCATTTACCCTAATACAACCATGGCCCTTTAAGGCCTTTAGAATGCATGCACCCAGGAGGACCAGCCCCTAAAGGAAATGATTCCTGCATGTTGTAGAGGCCTCATGTGGAACCATTGGTTTCTTCTGTGAGTGACTGTTCAAGAGGAGACACTCCCATGGGAGTGGCCACTGGAGTTCCTGGTGCTCTGGGTATTACAGGTTCTCCCTTGTGCCCATTAAAAAGAAAGCTGGCCATGACAGCTTCCTGGCCTACATTGGTCCCAGCAAAGGCTGGCGATCTCTGACATTTTAGAGTTCCTACCTCCTCAGGCTCAGACCACCATGTCCCTGACTAAATTGGACCTACTGGACAGACTACATATCCTAAAGGCCGAACATCATGATGAACTTAGGCAAGACTTCAACAAAAACTTTGCAGAATTATGCTCTAACATAGGGATAAAAATCCAGGAGCTATGCTCGAATATTGATTTGGTGGTCCAGAGATTTCTTGACATGGAAACTAGACTGGATGGATTGGAGTGGGGTAATGCTGCCATTGCAATCAGAAAAGGCATCCTTGAGGGGCAGGTAAAGGAAGCACTTAATAAGTGGAGGACCTTGAAAACAGCTCACTCTTGGCCCATGTCATGGGCATATCAGCAACACATATGACACCAGGATCACCACGGTGAGGGAGGTTACCTGGGTTGCCTTCATGGAGGTCAGACTCGATGGGCTGGAGCCATTCGAAGGGCCAGACCATGAACCAGCAATACCCAGAAGATCAAGAGTGGCTCCCGTTCGAAGTGCTAGGAACTCATGGACTTTACTAGGCAGGAGGATGGTGAAATGTAAAGAGTGACTAGGAGTCTGTTGGATCTCCCAGCTCTCTGAGAGGCAGTCTATGCTACAATGCACTGGGTTCCCTGGTGGGTCCAGGATTTTGGGCACAGCGATGAGACATAAGGGGTAGTGGGGGGACAATTCTTACACTACAGTATGGAGGGGCGAGTGGATGCTAAACTATGGGAGTTCTATCCAGGTTAGACGTGGGCGGAGTGGCCCAGCTCAATCCCACTCGACAGGCTAGCTAACCTGGGACATGGCAGATCCTGGGACATGGCAGTTCTTTTATGTTAAAGGCAGATATCCTTACGAGTTGTCCTTTTGAGGGGATATTTATCCCTTAGGCATTTCAGGATATTGATCGTCTAGCTTTAGTACTGACTGTCCATGCTATTCATGTTTCACTACCTTTTCATATCTGGAGGGAGGGTTTCCATCACACAATGAAACAAAATCACTTGATCAACTACACACTTATTAAAGGCTTTTCCACCCTTTAGTCTCAAATGGTTAATGTAGTCAGGCTCCACACAAAGGACCTCAAGTCGCACCACAAAATGGGGGGCTATATGGAAGTACCTCCGGGACATACACCTTGATATAGTATGCTTTCAAGAAACGTATTCTTACCAGGAAGTTAAGTGCTGCGTGGGAACCCCAGAAAGACAGGGTGGGAGGTGGGGCAGCCCATATGGGGGCCATTCTTCAATTGATTAAAGAAATGCCTAGCAGACATGGGCTTGCGGTACGTCTGGCGGGAACTGAATGCTACTGATGCAAGATATACAAAAATTTCTTATACAAGTTTATCTCAATTATGCGAGAAGTGCACGTATTTAATCAAATCATATGCATAAATGGGATAGCTTTCATATTTTTTTCTTTTTTCAAAAGATAAGGTGCTCCTGCAGAGGGATTATCAGAGTCTGGGACAAGCATGTTACTTTAAATGCAACTAGCAAGGTTGAATGGTGTTTGTAAACAGCGCCATTGCATGAGTCTTTTCTCTTCAAGCCGTGGGTTTTTATTTTGCTTCCTTGAAGGCCATTGCTATCGCCCACATTCACGGGGAGACTATCAATATAGATTGTTTCATTGCTAATACTTTTGAAGTCTCCTGCCCTTGCACAAATTGAGTACAGAACTATATTTTATTGTTTACAAAGGCCTTCTCCTGTGACTATAAGGGGACTTTGGTACCTTATGAACTTGATATTCATTTTCTGAGCCTCCATTCAGAACATGAGTGCAGATCAGTGCAGACACGGAATACGGCACAGTCATTTGTTACTTTAATGCAGTTTGCTGAGATTTGCCTACGGACTGCTTGTGACACATCTACGGTTGGTGGTCTTTTAGCCCAAAGTACTTGGTGTCTCCCCTTCTTATTCTGTCCTGATTATGACTGTGTTCTTAGTAATTGTACTAAGGGGTTGAAACGTAAAACAAAAATTCTATGTGGACTGTTTTTTTAAAAATGTGATTGTGTCTCTTGTATGAGTGCCATTTGTAACAACATAGGGGGGTATTCTCAAGAACGTGTGATAACTACCGCAAAAGTAGCATAACGCAACTCTTCACATCACAGTCCATCGTGGGAAAATAACTCTGTGTCAACGTGGTATTGGTGCAGATCGGAGCTTCCGAATCCCCTCTACTTCCACGGACGGAGTGATTTCACAGTCACACGCGCACACACACATCACACGCTGGTGGGGCCCATAACACCAACATTCATCCTACCACTCTATCCGTGCCATGTATAAGGGAAACACTTTTCAATACCTAACCAATCTGCATGTACCCTGAGGTCAATGAGATCAACTAGTTGCTATAGATTTGGTGATACAACTTAACACTCTAAATATTCAATAAACATGACAATAAAATAACCACCCGACACAGTAATTTAAACAGAATATTTGTTTATCTAAAATTGTAAAAAAAGCCAATTAAATGCAAGATCATTTTTCCCATATTTACCTATTCTGGCTAAAAGTTGTTTTCTAAGTCAGAACTGGTCCTCAGCAAATAGTTAAAGTTTTCTAGCCGTCATGTAGAGTCACCGTCCTCTCCGTCAGCGTTGGGACCTCTGATCATAGGTTTGAGAAGAAGTGGCGCTAGACCTCTCTAGTCTACTAATATGTATACCAAAATGTACATTCCAAATGTTGTAAACATAACTTTCAAAACAGTCGATTGGCGGAAATGATGTCGTCTTGGTACATTAAGCTACACCATTAGATTTTCTCATGTATTGATAGTTTCAAATTCTGAATAGAAATTAGAAGTCCATAGCTAATTCGTTACTTCTACGGATGTCTCTTTAGGATAAAATGTATCTCATTCATGGGACCATTATAAGTTCATCAGGTCGGATTTAAAGTTGCAACAATTCTTCACGTTCAGGGGCATCTGGCAACACTCCCAGATTTGTCGTCATGTTCATGGCTTTTCAGTTCAATCAGAGGACAGGGTCGCAGTCAGCGCAAAGCCTCTTTTCATATTTTCATCTACTCGAATGCAGGCTGCGGGTGGTGGCCATTTTACAGCAGGCCACAATGGTCAACTTAAGCGAAGAAAACACAAAATCATAATTACTAAATGGAAATGATTATACAGTGTTATTCCCCTGCTAATACCCTTATGTGTATGTATTTATCTAGCCATTTGCGACATCAAAAGCCATTAATGCATATTTATTATAAGCGCAAAACACAATAACATCACATAAGCAACATCTATACTGTCAAATCGCTCACCAACTTAGTTCACTTATTATTTTAGCCATGCAATTGCATTCCCACGTGTAATTCTTCTGTTAATAAGGTTGGTTAGACAAGACTCGACAAATCTTTAGTAATTACTAATTAATCAGTAGTACTTTTAATAATGACATACGAAAATGAAACAGGTATTTGGTTTTAAAGTAAAAACCCTGCTCCAGCAATCCCCCCTTTGGTGATATCTTATCATCACAAAAACCATCACCCAAAAATCTATTTAATTCCCCTTTTTGAAGAAATTCAAAATGTCTTCTTGTTCATTTTTTTTTTTAAACTCTTGTTTCTTTATCATCTTCTCTTTTTGTTTCTACATACATACTTTCTCTCAATTCTTCTAATTCTATTTCTTGGGGATCTCTTTCTGGTTTCTTTTGTCTCTTTTTAACATTTTCTCGTGTTATTTTCTTTTTATTTCTTCTGTATCTACAACACATACACCCTAATCTAAGAATTAATAACGCAACAATTACACACGTTAATGGAAATAATACCTTACCAAATATGGTACTACCTATTTTAGCTACAAAATTCTTAATAGCAATCATCTTATTAGCCATTTTAGTCCAGATACTTTCAGCTTCCAGTGGTACTAATTCTTCATGCAAATCAGTAATATTTTTGATATAGACCTTTAGATCTTTGCTTTCGTCAGGAATGTAAGTGCAACAATGTTGAAGTTTCAGCATTCCACAGACTCCACCCTCTTTTGCCAATAGAATATCAAGGGCAAGTCGATTTTGCATCGCCATAGCGCGTTAAGCAACCATTTCAGTATTTACCAAAAGAAAGCCTCCAGCGGTGCTTGTTGACAAGCGATCCACCACTGTTGACAGCTTCCGAATGCCATATGCATTCAATGAAATTCCCACTGCTGGTATTGTTATGTTAGCCGGACTTGTATAGCTCACAGCTGCCCCTGCAAAGGGGCGTCCCGGCACTTTTGAACAAGAAATCGGCACACAAGTAACCCAGTGAACAGGCGATGACAGTGCTAAGCGTCCAGGGAAAACAGGAAGGTCTTAATGGCCCTCCTGAAAGCTCCAAAAATATCTCCTACAATTTCTGTCCATGTTTCTCTTCTATAGCGTGTTAATGGATTAGTTTGTTCAGCATTTTCTACTCTATCCATGTGAAAAATCTTTGGAAAGACCAGGCCAACATAACATGTGCCATACCAATGGTCAGGCAACCTGTAATAAGCCTTGTTCCCACAAATATAATACACTCCCGGAAAGACTGGATCTTCTCCACCTCTAAATCCCCATCCGGTTGCAATAAAGTATGTATCATGGCACTCACTAGTCCCTATGAAATAATAATCATACTGGGATTTCTTCCTGGTAATGCATAATTTGCCTTTCTGTGGTGCATCTATAGCCATAGTTGGACTGGCTCCATTTTTCAACTCTTTTTCTTTCTCAATGTCCCACACTGTTTCACTCATCTTATGTCCTTCTGCTTTCTTATGCATGTTCAACCTTCTTCTCTCAACCATGTCTAGGAAAGTTTTCTCTTCTTCCTTCAAACTGCAGGTTAATTTGTTTCTAAAAACATATTCTCTAGTTTCGATAAAAATCTCACCTAAAGTGTTAGCTTCTTTAGCAGGATTCAGTTCTTTATTCATAGGCAGTTGCCACAGAATATTATCTACATTAGACATGTTATAATCTAATTTCCCTAATTGATAAAATATACTAATCAACACACTACATGAAATTCCATACGTAGCCGGAAGGTGATGATAAGTCACTCCTTCTGAAACAGAGGCAGGTAATTGCATACAGACGTAGCAATCCCTTACATCCATTGTCCTTACATATTCGTACAATAATTTTGAAAACACATTGCTAGAAAAATCATTAATAGACCTATCCTTCTGTATATATACATTGCTAGTTCTAGTTGGAACTATCTTCTGTGAACTCTTCCCTATGTTAGTCATGTTCTCAGTATGTCCTCCTAAAGTGTCTATTGTTACTCTAAAAGAGATCAGTAGAGCAAGCACGCTCCAAAGTAGCATTAATAATCCTGTACAGCAGCAGCACATCTTGCACCATCTTTTCATGAAGGTACATCTACTTTGATTATTCTCATTGTTAGCCATCTTGTTAATTTGACCGTGTCTTTTGACTTAGCCTCTTCTACTCCACTACCAAACTTTTAGGGCAGCAAGTACCCAACAGATTATTACAATCTATTAATTTTAATTTACTACTTCACTTTCTTCTTCAAGTGACTTCTTTGGATTTACTCAATTTGGGTTTTCATCACTCTTCACTCTTTCGTCATCATCATCAAACTGTATTAGGTCCTGAACATCCGTTTCTTCTCCAATGTCGGACAAGATAACTCTCAGGATTCCAACTGCTTCTTCTTCAACCACTTTCAGTAAAGCCTCCTCTGGACTTCCTTGACTGTCTGCCTCTTCACCTTGTTCAGGCAGTGCCACATACATCCATTCTGGCGACTTATACTTCTGGTTTGGTTTTCTGATTCTTTTAGTTCCTTCAGATATCTTTGTTTCCTCTCCTTTCGTTTGGTTTTGACTTGACACTTCGTTCACCTGTTCAGCTTTCGAAGAGTTAACTCGTGTCAATCGATATCTCAGTCTCTTTATCTTGTTGGGCCAAAGATCTCCTTTAGCATTTCTTTTTTGTTTTCCTTCTTTACTGTTTCTCTCTCCAATCCAAGTTCTCTTTCTCAGTACTCGACCTTCAGGTATCTCATTTTCACTTTCATCAGATTCTGTTACAGTTGCCTCTTGTTCATCAACAATTTTCCCTTCTCCAACAACTTTCTTTTCTCCAACAGTCTCTTTTTCCACCGATTGAGATTTCCCTACTTCTGTCCCTCCTCGGGTCTCCGACACGCAATCTTCTTGCTGTCTACTTGTCCCTTCACCTAGCTTGTTGTCGATGTTCCCTACACCTCCTCGGGGTTTTTCCGCAATCTGTCCCTCTCTTTCTTTTTCTGTCCCTTCTTCTTCAAGAATTATCTCAGGTGGAACTTTTCCAATTTTCTCATTTGATTCAGGTGTTACCTCTATTGGAATGTTCTTTTCTTTTCTTTCTTTCTTTTTGTGTTCGTCACTGTTAGTTGGGACTTCAGGCACTTCTTCAGAATCTGGACTCGTCTGTGAAGTTTGCAATGTTCTTTTCAGAATTCCTTCTGGTGGGACAAAAGTTTCTCTTGACTCACTTTCCTCCCTTTCAGGATTCCTTTTTCTTTTTACTGTCTCACTGTCTGCATCATCACTGGAATCTGATTCCTCAAAGTATTCTTTTCCAGTGCCGTCACTTGGATTTGGAACTCTCAGAGTGTGACTTGCATGTATCCAATTTTTCACTCCAGCACACTTCACAGCAGTCGTTGTGGTCAGAACGACTTGCCTTGGCCTTCCCCGCCTTGGAACCAGGCAATTTCTTCTTCTGTGGACTTTTATTCTTACCCAGTCCCCTGGGCTCAGATCATGGGCTGGTTTCTTTTCAAGTGTGGTGGAGTCTTCTCCAACCTGGTGAAACACAGAATGAACTGCGTCAGCCAGGCCTTTACAGTAATCCAAAATCATGTCATCAGTTATAGTCATCAGCTTGTTGACTGGTACAAATGCATGTCTCATAGCACGTCCCATGATGATTTCATGTGGACTCAAACCTGTTGTTCTGTCTGGAGTAGACCTAATTGTCATCAGGACTAGAGGCAAGACATCAGGCCCTTTCATTCCTGTGGCCAGGCACATTTTGCCAATTCTGTTTTTGATGGTACCATTCATTTGTTCAACCACACCAGAAGCCTCTGGTCGGTAAGCACAATGTAGCTTCTGCTGTACACTTAATGCTTCGCAGATCAAACCCATGATTTCATTATAAAAGTGTCCTCCTCTGTCTGATTCAATGTTCACTGGGAACCCATACCTTGGGATGAATTCTCTTAACAGTAGCTTGGCCACTGCTACCCCATCATTTCTTCTTGTTGGAAATGCCTCCACCCACCTGGAGAACAAACAGACTACTACCAGGACATACCTTAATCTATTGACTTGGGGCATTTCGATGAAGTCTATCTGCATTCTTGTGAAGGGTCCTCCCTCCCTGCCTATTGTACCTAGGCTCACCACTGTTCTCTTTCCAGGATTGAATTGCTGACATATCAGGCATCTCTGACAGAGACTCTCTGCTAGCAGCCTGAATTTTGCATTGTACCAGGTCTGCTTAAAGGCCCTTATCATAGCATCCCTCCCCAGGTGTCCCTGGCCATGATTCATCCGTGCCATTGTTGACAACATGCTATTGGGCATGACTGGTCTTCCATCCCTATAGACCCACACGTGGTCTTTTTCCCTTGGTGCACAACCTGCTTTCACCCAATCTTTTATTTCCTCATCTCCTGCCTCATCCTGCAACTGCTTCACTTCCTCCCATGTTCCCACCACATTAGTAAACATTAAGGAACAAGAAGACATTTCCCTTTCCTTACTCCGGTTAATGGAGTTAGTATTCCTTGCACAATACTGTGCTATGTCATTGGCAAATTTGTTCCCAAGGGTGACGAAATCATCAGCTTGACTATGAGCAGCACATTTTACAACTGCTAGTTCTTTAGGCAGCTGTATCGCCTCAAGCAATTTTCCAACCACTTCAGCATTCTTTATGGGAGTTCCACCTGAGGTCAGGAAACCTTTTTGTAGCCATAACTGGCCAAAATCATGGACAACTCCGAAGCCATACTGGCTGTCAGTCATTACAGTCACTCTCACATTCCTTCCAATCTTGCAAGCCTTCGTTAGTGCCACCAATTCTGCCACTTGAGCGGATTTAACTCCTTTCAAAGGTGATGCTTCTACAACTCCTGAAACTGTACACACAGCATATGCGGCACTCAGCATTCCTTCATTAGTTCTCAGACAAGATCCGTCCACAAACAACACATGATCACTCTCAGGCAGTGGCAGATCTCTTATGTCTGGTCTTGGTTTTGTACAGTAATCAAGCACATCCAGGCAATCATGATCAACATCATCTCTTACTCCCACACTTTCAGCATCTGGCAACAGTGTTGCTGGATTCACATTCACACATCTCTCAAGACTCACATTTGATGCACCAAGAATGACTTTCTCATATTTAGTCAGCCGACTATGAGACATGAACTGTGTCCGGCTTCTTGTTAAAAGGATTGCCACATCATGAGGTACGAATACCCGTACAGGATATCCCATTATAATTCCCTCACTTTGTTCCAGACTTCTGCATGTAGCAGCTACTGCTTTCAGGCAACCTGGTAAACCCACAGCTACTGGGTCAAGTGTTGATGAGAAGTACGCAATTGGCCTCCTCAGACGTCCATGTTTCTGGATTAACACTGAAAGTGCACCTCCATTCCTCTCACTACAGTACAGCTCAAATTCTTTTTCGTAATCTGGCATTCCTAGGGCAGAAGCTTCACATAGCCTGTTCTTTAAATACTTTGAATGCTGCCATTTCTTCTGGGTTTAATTCCAATGGGTCTTTCACCTCACTTTTAGTCAATTTAATCAGTGGCTTGGCAATTAAGTAAAAGTTACTTATCCACTGACGACAATAACCAACCATTCCCAGGAACATTCTCACTTCTCTTTGTGTCATTGGGGCTCTCATCCCTCTGATGATTTTGATCCTGTCAATGGTCACTTTCCTCAGGCCTTTTTCAATATTATGTCCCAGATACTGGACTTCTCTCTTACAGAATTGCAATTTGGCTGGAGATACTTTTAATCCTCCATCTGCCAAGTGATTCAGTAAAGCAATGGTGTCTACTTCACAAGCTTCACGTGTTTTTGATGCCACAAGCAGGTCATCAATGTACTGGACCAAAACTGAATTGTCAGGCATTGTTAAACTCTCCAGAGATTTCTTCAGCAATTGATTAAATATCGAAGGGCTCTCTGTATACCCCTGTGGAATTCGGCACCATGCCAAAATTCTCTCTCCAAATCTAAATGCAAAAATCGGCTGGCTGTCATGATGCAATGGGATTGGAAAGAAAGCATGGCACAAATCAATTACTGTGTACCATTCTGCATCATGGGGAATCTGATACAAAATCACTGATGGATTTGGCACAATGGGACAGCATGACACAACAATCTTGTTGATTTTTCTCAAATCCTGTACTATTCTGAACTTCCCATTGGGTTTCTTCAGTCCCATTATAGGTGAATTACATGGGCTGCTCAATATTTCCCTTAACACCCCCTGCCGGATCATTTTCTCAATTATAGGTGTTATTCCTTCAATTATTTCAGGTGTCAGTCTGTATTGTGGGATGTTTGGGTAAACTACTCCATCTTTTACAGTAATTTTTACTGGATCTACATTTCTCATCAGGCCTACATCTTCTCCAGTAAAATCCCAAACTGCTGCTTTTACTGTCTGTTTTAATTCTGGGGGTAATCCGTCCGGATTGAACACAGCATATGTTCCAATAACCTCACTTTCCCTGTTATCTAGGGTCATTCTGTATAAGACATCCTCATCTGGTGTCTCAAAGGCTATTCCATCTGGGGTACAAAAAATAGTGCAATTCATCTTGCACAGCAAATCCCTGCCTAACAAGTTCACAGGACTGGTGTCACACACCACGAACCGGTGCATATCTGAGAATTTCCCTATTCTAACCCTTACTGGTTCAGTAAGATGAGTTTTGATCTGTGTGTTGGACACACCAACCACTTGGATTGCTTCATCCGAGAGAGGAAGATTCTTTATATCAGCTGACCTGACAGTCGATCTCATAGCTCCTGTGTCAACTAGAAAAGTAACACTTTCACCATTGATTTTCCCATCTACAAAAGGTCCTGCCTGGTCTATTTCTAGAGTTGCGCCAAGTACGCACTCTTCCTCCTCTCTTCGGCACCGTCAGAAGTCTCCCTCAGAATCACTTCCCTCATTCTTTAGCTAATATTGTGACACAGTGCTTGCGCGTTTTGGCTTGTTTACCTGTTCTTCATTGTAGAACCCCGAATCCTGGCTGTACTTCTGGGATCCTCTGTTTTGCGGCAAGGGCGGTTTTGGCACCTGATTCTGCTGCTTAACAGCCTTCTGCTGTTGCTGCTGCTGACCACACCCTTCAATGATGGATTGTCATCGTTAGCAGACGGTGGATTCTTACACTCGGATTTCCTGTGCCCTAATTTTCCACAGTTGTGGCAGGGAAACCTTTTCTTTGCTTCCTCAATATTGCCTTTCCCTTTTCCTGGGCCAAATCTAGGTTTATTTCCTGGGTTATTTGCTTGTTCAACCAACTGTGCTTCCTGTCTTTCTGCAACTTTCACCTGTGCCCACATTGCCTTTTCTTTCAGTTTTCTTTGCTTTGCCTCAATCTCATCACTGAAGTATTTTGCATGTCTCAGGATCTCATCAATCTTTTTGCTCTGCCAGTCTACGGTATGCTGCCTTATCATTTCACTGATTTCAGGTCGCAAGCCATACACAAACCTATATACAAAATGGCTCAGATCCTTGTCACCCAGATGTTCATCTCCACTGAACTGTTTGAAAGCTAGTATTAGTCTTTCATAGTAAGCAGGGACTGATTCTTTCACTTCTTGATGTGTTCGATCTATTTTAACCCAGTCTGTTTCCTTGGGGGGTACCTTATTTTTCAGGAAAGCCATAACCTGCTCATACTTTTTCATGACCTCCGGGTCTGGAGCTCCTGTCTTGGGATCTCTCGGGTATTCTTTAGTGGGCCAGTCTATGACTATCTTACATTCTGCCCACAAGTCTGCTGGTACAATTATATCAAACAGACTATTCAGGTCGATCCACAGCACTTTTGACAATTTCACAAATCTGTCAACCTGTCTATACCACTCGACGGGCTTCTCTCTCAGTCGAGGGAAATCATTTGTAAATGACAAAATATCTTGTCTGGTCCATGGGACATGTACATACCCTCCTCCTGGAATCTCCCTCATGGGATAAGCTGTCACTGTTTTCTCTTTTTCTCTCAAAGGGAATGTTGAGTAAGTTCTGTCTGCTGCATCTTCTCGTTTTCTATACCATCTATCTTTCCATTTCTCCACATCTCCCCATTTTCGCAGCAAAGCAATCATCTCCTTAATCTGCCCTGCTCAGCCTGCATTATTCAGATTCTCGATGTCCTTATCTGTAAAATCCACTCGGTAAGGCTTTTGTAAAGCTTTTACCTTGTCCATGTCAATTCCCATTTCACTGGCTATTCCTTTCAACCTGTCATGTATGTTCTTTGCTCTCCATGTGATGCTCTTGCACAAAAATAGTATATCCCCATCCTGATAGTTTTTCAGCGTTTCTGTAGGAATTGTTCCTACTATTAGCTCCTCCAATTCCATACGTAGTCTAGCTACATCAATTGCCTGGGATTCCTTTTCTTTCCCCTGCAAAACTTTTAGCCAATCATTCAAATCTTCAGCAGTTATCCCCTTAGATTTTTCTGCACCCACTGGTTCTGTCACTCTTTGTGGTTCTAAGATCGATCCTCCAATCATTCTGTTCCCTTCCACACAACCAGAATTCAAAACCGAGTTAGTCTGCACATTCAACTCTCCTCCACATATGGTATGTCTCCACTGATTTTCTCCTGATCTCCACTGATTTTCTCCCAATCTCATTTCTGTCTGTTCTGGAGGAACAACCAGTCTGTTGCCTACATATGGAACTGTTAAACCACCTTCACCAGTCCTCTGCTTCTCAAAAATAGGCATAACCGGACCTATTGTTACAGGCACCGTAACTGCTTCAAGATTTTTAGTCAGTTCTCTGATTTTCTCTGTCAATTCAAATGTGGTTCTTGCTAGTTCTCTTGTCTTTTCATCCTCAATTTCATTTTCCCTTTCTCTCTCTCTCTCCGCAAGAGAACTACTGCTTTTCAATTCAGGGGTCATAACTTCTGTCTTTATAATCCGCAGGGTGTCTCTCATTGGGGTAACTGGTGTTCCTACTTCTGGTTCTCGTCTATACGGGGGTGGTCTTTTGTAGAACATGTCATCTAAGACATCGTCTTCAGACTCATTCGCCCCATACCTCCTTGTTTCTACATTATGTTCTTTCTCTGTATACTTTTTTCCTTCCGTCTCCCCTGCAGTTCTTACAGGATATAATCCCTCAGTCATACTGGCATCTCGCCATCTTCTCATCCGATCATGATGAGATTCGCGATCATACTTTCGCCCGAACATGTACCGGTAGTTTCCTCCACTCCTCTGCTTTTCTCGCTCATGCATTTCATCTTCCCATTCAGTCATTGCCACAAACTGCGTCGGCCTAGGCCGAGGCTCTAGATTCATCATCCTTTCCCGTAAGTTTCTCAATATGGCCAGATTAAATGAGCCATGTTCCGGGAAAGCTAAAACTCCATCTTCTTTGGTGTACTTCGCCCAATTGTCTAACCAAATACAGGTATGATACCCATATTTTGCAACCATGAAGGATGCGGGGGTTCTTATCGGAGGAAGTAACTGTCCTTCCCTAGTCACAATATCCTTATCCTTGTCAAACCAGGTCTTAACCTTACTAAACAAGGATTTCTTTTTCTTTTCCTCAGCGTGGTAATACATTTTCTTGTTTTCCGCAACCCTTTAGTCTTTTCTACAACTGTACGATCTCCTGTCCAATTGTAGCGCGACTCACACTAACGCACCAATCCGGAGCGTTTACGTCACTGACTCAGTCCACGAATCCCAGCGCGACTCACACCAACGCACCAATCCTGGAGCATCTACGTCACCCTGTATGTCTCCCAATCCTTGCGCGGCGTACACTAGCACACCAATCACCGTGCTTCCACCATTCTAACCCACTGTCCAATCACAGCGTGGTCTTCCTGACGTCAGCAGTCGCTGCAGCAGCTTCTGCTCCTGTCTCCTGTCTCCCGTCTACCCCTCCTTTACAAACTACTCAGTAGACTTTGTTTCAACTTCTACGAGTCTGTTAGTTACAACATACAAACATCTCCATTGTCTACTTCGCTAACCACAGAACAGCAAAATACCTTTCCCACGAGAATTCCGCCTTTCCCGAGAGCAGCGCTTACCTCTGCCCTACTACGGAATCATTACTTCCGTTGATAAAGTAGCACATCCCTCTGCTCTACCCTTCTAGCAAGCACCAATTAACTGTTTTCTCCGGAATGCTCCTAAGAGTTTCACAATTAACCAGAATGCCTTCTCATTCACGCACTTTCACACCAGAAAATGTAGTACATTCACACAGAATCCTGTCTTTCCCGAGAACAGCGAACAGTCTGTCCTACTACAGAATTATATCACACGTTAACAAAGCAGCGCTTACCTCTGCTCTGTCCTTTTAACAAGCTCAGAGAATACCTATTACCTTTCTAGTGATAAGCATTATCGGAATGCCATAAGGATCCCTGATACCTAAGACCAGAACTTCACAGGTAACCTTCGCTATCATATACACTTCTCTCACACAGAAAATACGTTTCTAATGGCAACACACGGCGATGCTACCTCATCGAACCCAGACAATGCGACACGCAACTTCAATTGTCACACGTTTTCCCCTGTCTACATACAGGGCCAACAATCCCGCCTCTTCCGAGAGCAGCGCTTCTCTCTGCCCTACTACGGAACTGTCACCGACTTCCTACGTCTCAGAAGCCGTACACACTACATAAAACTCAATACGACTTCAACATATAGTGTTAGTACATATATCAATATCAATCAATAATCAATAAGCTTATATACACGCAAAATTTACCAGATCAAGACAATAGTTAACCATCATTCTGCTACCAAGAAACTGGTGCAGATCGGAGCTTCCGAATCCCCTCTACTTCCACGGACGGAGTGATTTCACAGTCACACGCGCACACACACATCACACGCTGGTGGGGCCCATAACACCAACATTCATCCTACCACTCTATCCGTGCCATGTATAAGGGAAACACTTTTCAATACCTAACCAATCTGCATGTACCCTGAGGTCAATGAGATCAACTAGTTGCTATAGATTTGGTGATACAACTTAACACTCTAAATATTCAATAAACATGACAATAAAATAACCACCCGACACAGTAATTTAAACAGAATATTTGTTTATCTAAAATTGTAAGAAAAGCCAATTAAATGTAAGATCATTTTTCCCATATTTACCTATTCTGGCTAAAAGTCGTTTTCTAAGTCAGAACTGGTCCTCAGCAAATAGTTAAAGTTTTCTAGCTGTCATGTAGAGTCACCGTCCTCTCCGTCAGCGTCGGGACCTCTGATCATAGGTTCGAGAAGAAGTGGCGCTAGACCTCTCTAGTCTACTAATATTTATACCAAAATTTACATTCCAAATGTTGCCAACATAACTTTCAAAACAGTCGATTGGCGGAAATGATGTCGTCTTGGTACATTAAGCTACACCATTAGATTTTCTCATGTATTGATAGTTTCAAATTCTGAATAGAAATTAGAAGTCCATAGCTAATTCGTTACTTCTACGGATGTCTCTTTAGGATAAAATGTATCTCATTCATGGGACCATTATAAGTTCATCAGGTCGGATTTAAAGTTGCAACAATTCTTCACGTTCAGGGGCATCTGGCAACACTCCCAGATTTGTCGTCATGTTCAAGGCTTTTGAGTTCAATCAGAGGACAGGGTCGCAGTCAGCGCAAAGCCTCTTTTCATATTTTCATCTACTCGAATGCAGGCTGCGGGTGTTGGCCATTTTACAGCAGGCCACAATGGTCAACTTAAGCGAAGAAAACACAAAATCATAATTACTACATGGAAATGATTATACAGTGTTATTCCCCTGCTAATACCCTTATGTGTATGTATTTATCTAGCCATTTGCGACATCAAAAGCCATTAAAGCATATTTATTATAAGCGCAAAACACAATAACATCGCATAAGCAACATCTATACTGTCAATTTGCTCACCAACTTAGTTCACTTATTATTTTAGCCATGCAATTGCATTCCCACGTGTAATTCTTCTGTTAATAAGGTTGGTTAGACAAGACTCGACAAATATTTAGTAATTACTAATTAATCAGTAGTACTTTTAATAATGACATACGAAAATGAAACAGGTATTTGGTTTTAAAGTAAAAACCCTGCTCCAGCAGTATTCCCAAGCCGGCGGCACCATGCGATAGTCCCACGACAACGTGTCAAACCAACATGTTAAGATCAACGAGATGCCGCAAAAATGTGAAACACCAACGCGAAAAAAGCAGCGATGACGCCAATCACGATACAAAAATCAGCGAAAACCAGCCACAGGCCTGCAATCCCCCCGTGACATGCGGGAAAATGCACTACAAAAGGTGAAAAGACACATACAAAAGCCAAACAACAACGAAGGACAATGGAGTCAGCCGGAGCAAGTGCAGAGGACAACCAGAACCCCACAAGCACCCTAGAGGACTAGCCTGAGACTTCGGGGTCAGGGAAGGGCAAGGAGAAGAAGAGTAGGAAGAAAAGGTTCAGTCCACAGGAAAACAGGATCCTGATAATGGAAGTGATAGAACACCATCAACTACTGTTTGTCACCTCCACTGTGTCACTGGCAACTAAAAATGGAATATGGCAGACCATCGTGGACAAGGTGAATGCAGTCGGAGTGCTGAAGAGGACAATGGACAAGGTCAAGAGGCGCTGGAATGATGTCAAACACAAAACCAAGCAGAAGCGCGCAAACAACCGGAAGGCAGTAAATCAGACTGGAGGTGGGAGTCCAGCACCACAGGAGGAGCTGGAAGTGATGGAGGAAATGGTGTCCACAGTTATCAGTGGGGAGACGGTGGCCACGCCAGGCCAGCCCACTCCGCTCACGCTCACAGGGGGGGGCGACAATGCTACGTGTCCCAGGTCTTCCATATAGGGATCTGCTGCTCACAGTCTAGTTGTCCGCATGCCACAGCCACTCCCTCATGGCTGGTTCACACCCACACCAGACTCATTCGGCACCGGCGTCAGAGGACATGTGACCCTGACAATAAAAAGGGCCTGGCGTACATGCTGGATGCCATTTCCACTCTCCAAATGGGTGTCTCCGTGTGGGTATCCATTATGCATGAGGGCCTAGCGCCCTGCCACATCACATTGCCCAGTGCCAGAGGTGACATGATGGCGTCCGCACCACGGGACTCAATCATAAAGGGTCCATGGCTAGCGGTGCACTGACTTGGTGGCACCGGATGCACTGCGGCAGGCACAGGCACACCGCCACGGGACGGTGTCTTTCGGTGCACTGAGATAAGGGCACCTTCAGCGCTTAGCGGGTGTGCAGCCTGCAATTATGCCCTGTGCAATGATGTGTTCTCTGCCATTGTGAAATCAAGACCCAGAATCAAGTGTGTGACCTGGTGGCCCGCGGTGCGTGGCTGCATGATGTGGAGGGAGCCATGGTAGCGGGCCACGCGCTTGGAGCTCCCACCGGCACGTGGTGGGCCCTCTTGGAGACACGCCGTGGCGGATGATGAGCAGTGAGGCCTGGTTGCGCAGGGGCGGGCAGTCTCAGCTGGGCGGCAGGAGGGGCTGGGGTGCAGCAGCCTGTGTGCGCAGGGGAGGGCATGTGATGATGGCGTATGCTACTGTATGGACTCTGCCATTCATGTCTCTGGCAACTGTTTCAGATGAGTGACCTGGGGGACTGCAGTGTGTACCGGCACGAGGTTGGTGACACACCGGTGGCTGCAGGTGAGCAGTGGGGCCTGGGTCCGCAGTGTCGGCACTCTCTATCCCTATCTTCCTCCCTCTCTCCCTCTCTCTTTCTCTCTCCCTCTCACCCTCTCTTTTTCTCTCTCCCTCTTTCCCTCTCTCCTTCTCTCTCCCTCTCTCCCTCTCTCTTTCTCTCTCCCCCTCTTTCTCTCTCCCTCTCTCCCGCTCTCTTTCTCTTTCCCTCTCTTCCGCTCTCTTTCTTTCTCCCTCTCCATTCTCTATCCCTCTCTCCCCCTCTCCCCCTCTCTCTCTCTCTGTCGCTCTCCCTCTCTGTCCTTTGATAGGCGTATGTCACACCTTCTTATCTGTCTTTCTGTCTTGCAGGCTGTGACTTACAGAGAAGACCCGCCGTGCCTCTTCATGATTGTTTTGTTTTGTTTCATCTGTAATAAATGTTTTTTTGGTTATATGATGTGGATGATGTTTCCATTTTTATGACCACACCTGTATGTTAGGTGTTGTGGTTGTGCGACTTCAGGTAATATGTTTGGGTCATGGTTTTGTGGAGTTGATGTGCATTCTCTTTGTCGGAAGGGAGGGGGGGTGGGCTCCGGGGGGTGGGGGGTGTTGGTGGGTGTTGTTGTCCTCTTGGTGCTCTGGGCTGCATGGTCAGTTGCTCGGGGACAACTGTTGTTCTTCATGTTTGGCTATGGGCTGTGCTCCCTTCGCTGCTGCCGGTTGTCGTCCGACTTTGCACCAGGTCAGAGCAGGTGTTAGTTTCATGCTGCTAATGCGCCTTATCGCCTGTTTAGTGTTCTTATCGCAGATCAGGCTGGTCGTTGTGAATGTTGCGGAGTAGTGTTGTCGCGGCTTTTTGCTCAGGAACGCCTACTCTCCATCTCATTAGCGATAGTTGCCGGGGTCATCCGTGGCGATGTTTTTTGAGGATGCTATCGCCGGAAAACTAGTGGTATCGGCTGTTTGCACCAGCTTGTGAATGGGGCAGTAATTTTATCGTGACTTTGGCTGCGATAGAGTGCTGATAACTCGGGGATAGCTCCTTGAGAAAATGCCCCATATTGTAACAATCATTCCGAATTTTGTATATAACACATGCGCACTACTTAGTCACTTTACTCACTTTCACTGTGCAGTTACTCTGCAGGAGCACCTTATCTTGTGAAAAAAGAAAAAATATGAATGAATGAGATAAATTTGTCTTAGAATTGTTTTACGTCGCTATTGCCATGGAAGTCCAAGGCTACACTTAACCCATAGGGACCACCTTTTTAGGTCTCGCCTAGCGACACAGCGCATGCCCTGTTCACCTTGGCTAGACCTATTGTTGTCGGTTTCTTTTTGGAAGGGCAACAGGAGCTGTGCTTGTGCACACGTACGGCTCCCAGCGCTCGCACAAGGGACAGGAGATGTGCACGCAGAGCGAGGAGCTGCTGCAGCCCGGGCACCGGAGGAGAGACCAGAGACGGGCCTGTGCCGCCGAGCGGGTGCCAGGGGGTGGGTGGTGTGCTTCAGGGTGTAGGGGAGCTGCAGCGGGTATCTCAGCCTAAGGGTGTCACCTTTAGTGTCCCAACAGCAGCGGCCGTGCATGTGTGTTTGTGTTTGCGGAGCGCTTGTAGTTATTTGTGTACTACGCATACTATTACTAGTGTGCATGTATCCATCCTGCACGAGCGCCGCATCAGCTGTGACCCCCGCTCTGTGCATGTGGACACTGTGAATGTCCCTGGGTGTGCGCTTCACTTGTGTCTTTCTATGTGCATGCATCTGCTGTACTCGCAGACTGCATGTGTGCCTATTTGTGACTATTCCCGCTGTGTGCGTGCGTCATGTCGTGTATACTCTAAGTGCGTGTTCTCTAAAGGAATGCATTTACTGTTGTAGGTGCAGTTTGTGTGTGCATTCACTTCGTTATCTGCTATGTAGGTATACTTTATGCACGCTGTATGCGTGCGCCCTCTGTGAATGCCGTACGTGCAGCCTCCTGTGGGTTTATGCGCCGTCTGCTCTGTCTGCATACCACAAGCTTGATGTTTTGTACTGTGAGTTGGGTCTATCAAGGTATCAAGCGAGCTAAGGCACAAAGCTGTAGGGAAAATTAGGCTGACAGCAACTGGTGCCAGTAATTCCTATAGCGGCATAATGCTGGGATCAAACAAAGCACTTAAAATCCACATAACATGACTGATCCTCCCACCCAATAATCCCTTAAAATGGTAGCGTCTGTGCCGTAATCTTCCGGATGTACTGTTAAATAGCCCTTATTCTGCACTATGTAGCCGGACAGTCGGCTAAGTATTACTACATTCTTCCGGATGCCCTTTCAAATAGTGTAGATTCACAATTAGATGTCTGTGTCATGTTAAATACCACAGATGCAATGAGTTGTTTATCTGGCCTGCTTGTGAAATACATCACATAAAGCCTTATTTAGCCGGAAAGATGGCTAAACAGCAGATTGTGCCCTAGTGATCAGGGTGCTCTGTTAATTAGCACAAATTAATCTGTGGTATTTGGGGCACTATGTTAAACAACTCTGATTCTGCAGCATTTATCCGCGTAATAATGTGCTTTAATTTATCACACTACTGTCTTTTTACACTGTAAATAACAGGTTTTACTATTACCCAATGTAACAAGATTCAAGACGTCCTGTTAAAGGGCACTAATCCTTCGGCCTGACCGCGTCCAATATTGCCTATTGACCTCAAACACTTCATTTGCATGTGTGACTGGCCGCCTTGTCGCCACCAGAGCCAAACAAGCATTTGCAATGCAATAGGTCTCGCATTTACGCGAGTTTGAGCCATTGACTTTGCAAATAACTGCCTTTTATTTTTGTTTTCGTTTTAAAAACATAAATAAAAGGCATTGTCATTTACAATGCCATTAGGTTAAACTCGGGTACCTGCGAGACCTATTGCATTGCAAATGCTTGTTGATAACAAGTGTCCAGGCAGGGTTACTGGGTTGCAGGATATACAGACTGCTCTAACACCTATCGGATGCACTGCACCAAAAAGTTTAATCTATTGAGCATCGTGCTAATTTCTGGGGCACGTTCTGTGGACGTCCTTGCCTGTCTGTCTAACAGACTGAAACCATAGCCGGAATTCCATTTGAGGCAAGGAACTATAAGATCTCCTCGTTCGCTGATAATGCACTGATCATTAGTCCACCCACACACCTCCCTGCCTGCTGTTGTGAACATGCTAAAATCCATTAAGTCAGTTTCGAGATATGAAGTACATTATAATAAATTGAATGCACTGAATTTGACCCTTGGGGATGAGCTCCCAGTTTCCTTGTCGGTCGGCTAAATAAATTGATTGGGTACCTTGGGTAAGGATTCTAAAAACAAAGCATTTCTAACCAATTACCCACCCTTGTTGGTGACAATAAAGAGGGACCTGGGGCCATATGATGCTTTCCATGGATAGGCAGAATTACTGCAATAACGATAAATATTCTTCCGCGATTCCTATATATATTCCAGGCACTCCCAATATGGTTGGAAAGAGCGTATCTGAAACGGCTAATACACTGGATTACACCTGGAGAGGAAGATGCCCAAGGTTTCGTCAGAAATTGTTGATCCAGGCGATGGAGGCAGGGGGCATGCCGGCACCTAAAATTCCCCACAATTATGTGGCTTCCTAATTAAGAGCAGTGGTGGAATTGTCTATGATGGAATACGAAATGAACTGGCGCCAAATAGATCACAATATAGTCCCTAGAGTGTTTTGTGATCTGGTCTGGGTGGAGGAACAACACAGGCCTCTCAAAGGATAGCTTAACACACCAGTGTCCACCATTAGAAAAGCATGGGACAGATACATTGCATCACGGGGCTTGGTAATGTACCTCTCTCCCTAGAGAAATATTCATTACAAGGCAAATGTCACTCCTGTACTGGAGGGTCAGGGATTTAGCAGCTAGATAGAAGGGGCTTGTATGAGAATGCAATTCCCCAAACCTCTTTGCAATGCAACACAGATTGTGACCTCCCAGAGACTGAACGGCTTCACTATGCCCCAATACAGCATTAGATAACACCCTCCCTGATGGGGGAAGGGCCCTGGGGCCCATAGGCTCTGGAATTAGAAGTGCTGGGTGTGCTGCAGCACCCCCAAAATAACCATATTGTAGTTCAGAAAGTGAACAAGCCATAACCTTTAAGTTTAGTTTTTATCTTGTCACAATGCACACTATGGTGCTGATTAGGATCCTGGAGAAACCGGGTACGAACCGTCGGTCGGAGCGTATTCTCCGTCCGACTCGTACCCGGTTGCAAAACTTTACAAACATGCAAGTACGATTCGGACGGAAACACTATTTCCCTACGAATCGTACAAAACACCAACCGAGGAAAATAAACATACAAATGACATCCGGAAAAGCGCCGACGTGACGTCGAGACGCATGCAGCCTGCGTTCCACGAACCAGGAAGTACGATTCGCACCGACGTCATCCCGCGCGGAGAATATTTTCCGGCAGCCAAAAACTGCCGGGAAATCAGGACGACGCGCACAAGGAGCACCTGTACGCGACGGACAGACATGGACCCGAACCTACGTGTCATCCCGGCCCTCATAGCAGTCGACCTCCTCTACAGGTACCGACGCAGATGCCGCAGAAGGTCAGAACAACACCCAGGGGCAAAGGGAGGGGGGGGGCAGGGGCAGGACACAAAACCCCCACCCAAGTCACACAGCACACATGCCCTGGACATACCTGACCTCCAGGCCCTGGTCACTTCGAGGGGGTGGGGGCGTGTCCAGCAACGCCAGCGTCCGCCACAACGGAAGTGGGCGACGACGCGAACCGGCAACACAACAATACAGGTACGTACCGTACCCACGCCTTAAGAGTGTGGGTACGAGTCGTACCACGCCCACACCCACGTCACCCCAACAATGGCGGTACGGCCCGTACCCATGTGCCAAAGGCCTGGGTACGGGCCGCACAAGCACTCCACAGCGTGGGCACGGGTACGTACGGACCGTACCCCCACCCGCGTATGTATGGAGCGTACCCCCACCCCAACAGTGTATGTACGGACCGTACCCCCACCCCAACAGTGTATGTACGGACCGTACCCCCACCCGTGTATGTACGGACCGTACCCCCACCCGCGTATGTATGGAGCGTACCCCCACCCCAACAGTATATGTACGGACTGTACCCCCACCCTAACAGTGTATATACGGACCGTACCCCCACCCGTGTATGAATGGACCATACCCACACCCGCGTATGTACGGAGCGTACCCCCACCCCAACAGCGTATGTATGGACCGTACCCCCACCCGCGTATGGATGGAGCGTACCCCCACCCCAACAGTGTATGTACGGACCGTACCCCCACCCGTGTATGAATGGACCGTACCCACACCCGCGTATGTACGGACCGTACCCCCACCCCAACAGTGTATGTACGGACCATACCCCCACCCGTGTATGAATGGACCGTACCCACACCCGCGTATATATGGAGCGTACCCCCACCCCAACAGTGTATGTATGGACCGTACCCCCACCCGCGTATGGATGGAGCATACCCCCACCCCAACAGAGTATGTACGGACCGTACCCCCACCCGCGTATGGATGGAGCGTACCCCCACCCCAACAGTGTATGTACGGGCCGTACCCCCACCCGTGTATGAATGGACCGTACCCACACCCGCGTATGTACGAACCGTACCCCCACCCCAACAGTGTATGTACGGACCGTATCCCCACCCGTGTATGAATGTACCGTACCCACACCCGCGTATGTATGGAGCATACCCCCACCCCAACAGTGTATGTACGGACCGTACCCCCACCCGTGTATGAATGGACCGTACCCACACCCGCGTATGTATGGAGCGTACCCCCACCCCAACAGTGTATGTACGGACCATACCCCCACCCATGTATGAATGGACCGTACCCACACCCGCATATGTATGGAGCGTACCCCCACCCCAACAGTGTATGTACGGACCGTACTCCCACCCGTATATGAATGGACCGTACCCACACCCGCATATGTATGGAGCGTACCCCCACCCCAACAGTGTATGTACGGACCGTACCCCCACCCGTGTATGAATGGACCGTACCCACACCCGCGTATGTATGGAGTGTACCCCCACCACAACAGTGTATGTATGGAGCGTACATGCCCAGACGCAGGAGGGGTGGGTGCAGAGTCCTCCCAGCAGTGCCCAGACGCAGGAGGGGTGGGTGTAGAGTCCTCCCAGCAGTGCCCAGATGCAGGAGGGGTGGGTGTAGAGTCCTCCCAGCAGTGCCCAGACACAGGAGGGGTGGGTGAAGAGTCCTCCCAGCAGTGCCCAGACACAGGAGGGGTGGGTGTAGAGTCCTCCCAGCAGTGCCCAGACGCAGGAGGGGTGGGTGTAGAGTCCTCCCAGCAGTGCCCAGACACAGGAGGGTGGGGGCCTATCACTCCCAGCAGTGCCCAGACGCAGGAGGGGTGGGTGTAGAGTCCTCCCAGCAGTGCCCAGACGCAGGAGGGGTGGGTGTAGAGTCCTCCCAGCAGTGCCCAGACACAGGAAGGGTGGGTGTAGAGTCCTCCCAGCAGTGCCCAGACACAGGAGGGGTGGGTGTAGAGGGGGTGGGTGTAGAGTCCTCCCAGCAGTGCCCAGACACAGGAAGGGTGGGTGTAGAGTCCTCCCAGCAGTGCCCAGACACAGGAGGGGTGGGTGTAGAGTCCTCCCAGCAGTGCCCAGACGCAGGAGGGGTGGGTGTAGAGTCCTCCCAGCAGTGCCCAGACACAGGAGGGGTGGGTGCCTATCACTCCCAGCAGTGCCCAGACGCAGGAGGGGTGGGTGTAGAGTCCTCCCAGCAGTGCCCAGACACAGGAGGGGTGGGTGTAGAGTCCTCCCAGCAGTGCCCAGACGCAGGAGGGGTGGGTGTAGAGTCCTCCCAGCAGTGCCCAGACACAGGAGGGGTGGGTGTAGAGTCCTCCCAGCAGTGCCCAGACACAGGAGGGGTGGGTGTAGAGTCCTCCCAGCAGTGCCCAGACGCAGGAGGGGTGGGTGTAGAGTCCTCCCAGCAGTGCCCAGACACAGGAGGGGTGGGTGCAGAGTCCTCCCAGCAGTGCCCATGGAACGCAAAGGGTGGAGTACCCACAGATACAATGCCCACAAATGTCAGTCAGGTGTACAAAGACCCTGCAGTACATGTACCACATGTGTGCGAGGCTGGGAGTACACACATGCATAGCGCCTAAAAGAGAACATGTCCACATGAAGTCTTGTCAACAGTCTACATACACAAGTACAGTGACCACCAAGGATGCCACGAATGATGCAGGTGGAGACATCGCTCAGCATGCATGTGCAAAGTTGAAGGAGTCCGTCACACCCCCAGCTGATGTAGACACAGCTCAGCACCACATAGTGGAAACACCCTGCAGGGAAGATGTCAGGTTACACAGAGGAAGGAACACACCTTGGGACGATGTCACCATGCAGTAACTGTTTACATGAACAAAGTAATTTAGCCAACAGCTTGTGATGGCACACAGATACCAGGGTCCACCCTATGACCAGCACAAGACTACATTTCCCACACACCCAACACATTATCACCACCCAAAATAATGGAGCAGGTTCACCAACAGCAATACCAGATAAACAGTAGTGTTCAAAGTAAAAAACAAATTGCTTTATTCAGCAGGATGTAAGTAATAATCATCATAAATGTCAATATATACAAGGCCCATAGGGCAGTCCATGACTCCAATCCGGATGGGGGACACAGTGGTACGTGTGTCCCCTAGCTTGCCTGCACAGTCAGACTCCTTTGTCTTCCACAGGGGTGGGGGCATCATGTTGGGGGGAAGGACCAGGCACCGCAGGGACAGGAGGGGCAAGGGGAGGTGTTGTGGGTGCAGGGACGGACGACTCCAACACAGGGGGTGGGGCAGCGCCAAAGGTGGATTCGAGCAAGGCGCTGCACACTACTGCCAGGTCGCTCAGCGTCTCCCCTGCACCCGAAGGAACCACAGGCCCCAAGGAGGGGGGGGGGTCACAGGGATGGGTCGCAGCGCTACTGGGGGGGGTTGACAGGGGGGGGACTCAACTCCCCTGCCGGTGTCCTGCCTCCACCGCTTGCGAGGTGGTGCCACACTGGGGCTGATGGACAGACTGGGCAGGACTGACCCTGTGTCCGACTCTTGGCCAGGAGAGCTGAGGGGAGTGGATTTGGAGGGTGGTGGTCAAGAGGAATGTGGACTCCCACTCTGGCTGCGTGTCTTCCGTTTCCCCCCCGACCCAGTGGGTGTGCCTACTTCACCCTGTGTGTGCGTGCCAGGAGGTGTGCGCTTTGCCTTCCCTGCTGGTGTGGTGCCTGTGTCTGGTGGGGTGTGTGCATGCTGACGTCTGGGTGTACGTGGGACAGGCATGGGAGTGGGAAGTGTGGATGGGGCATGGGTAGGGGGTGGGAAGAAGTGCTGCAGGAGACCCACTGCTGCAGACAGTGTCGAGTCAATAGACCTCAGCAAGTTGCGTTGGTCAGCCTGCGATGCTGAAATGCCCTCCAAGTATGCCTCTATGTTGGTGAGCACTTGGCTGTGGCCATGGAGGACATTAAGCATCGCAGCCTGACCAACCTGCAACTGCCGCAGGATGTCCACAGACTCAGCATTGGCGGCAGCAGTGGATACAGGGGCAGGGGGTGCTGTGCCTGGCAGGAAGGAGACACGTGGTGACCTAGCACGCCAGGAAGGGACACGAGCAAGTGGGAGGCCGGTGATGGCAATGGAGGGGGCGGGGAGAGATGTTGTGCTGCTGTCAGCTGTTGGAGCAGCCTCCGCCCCCTCGGAGTGCTCAGCCTCGGACCCGTCAGCTTCATAATCTGTGGTGCCAGTGGACAGGTCCTCCGGCTCACTCCCCTCGGCCTCAGTTCCACTCGATGTGCCAGCTAAGGTGTCACTGCTGGCACTGGTGCCCAGTCCCTCCGCACGGTCCGTGCCGGTGTCTCCATCCGTGTCCCCCGACGATGCTGTGGGCAAGGTGAATAAACAGGAATTAATCAGACACCTGTATACATATGTCACATGAGTCAAATCTACATAGGTTACAGTGCATAGCCTGAAATGAAAGATGAGTAACATCTACAATACAAGGTACATATATAGGCCCTGCAACACACAGTTGGTTCACCCACCATGCAACTGAGAAACTATGGAGAGCATGACACATTTGCAAATGACATGATATGGATTTGGACAGAGGAGCCAAGCTCTGGGGCCAATCCAGCACTGCATCTGCACCACACAGCGTTGCCGTAACTAGGGATGAGCAGGGACCATCTCCATGAACTTGAGGCACATGCTGCAAAGGTAATACTTAAAGACATGCCCAACATGAATGGGACACTGCACCTTGAGTGTATGTCCAGACAAACATCACACACTGGCCAGACCGAGCAATGAGATTTCAGGTGTCGACATGTAGGCCTTGCCCGCACCAACCACCCCCTACATGAGACAATTTGATGAGACACAGGAAGCACTTGCATCTCTTAGTCTGGGAGAAATACACATGGGCTGCCAGAAACCCATATTGGACCCAAAATACCCCATGTGCGCCTGTACAACGATCTCATCTACAAATGGCCATCATCAGTAATTGTAACAAGACACACAGGCACTGGCCACCGTGAGTATGAACGAGGAAAATTAGGTCAGGCTGTACAGTGGACACTTGTAGAACACGTTACGTAAATATACATGGTGCCAGGGGACAATGGCACAGAGCACATCCTATGCGGTAGACACTGAGAGTGTCCACATATTGTGATGACACACATGATACCTAGCAAAAAATGCCCCAGGGGACAGTAGTGGCCACAATATTCCATGGTCCTGAATGGTAATGACTGCAACACAGGCCACCATCCCTGCACTCTGCGTATCGCACACTCATGCACATCATGTCACACGCCACAACATAGGACATGCTTGCTGTAAGGCATTACACTTCAGAGACATACTCCTATGTCTGGACTCAGCATCAGTGCCAATTGACATGGACCCCACAAGTACTGAACTGGACAGGGCACAGGCAAGGTCCCAAAACCTGTTACACACCACCCCCACACATGATGCTGCAAGCATTGGTCACGTGGATAAACTGCCAGCCCAGATGACCTTGTGAAAGAGTGACTACACACAGACCAGGGAACACATGGCAAGGAGGGGAAGGGAGGAAGGATAGCACCGCTATACTGTGGGTGACAGGACCTGCACCGCACATTTAAACACTGGCAGTGTATCCATGCAAATGCGCACTTACAAATGCTGGTGACACACAACAAACACACATGTACCTACCCCCTTCCTGCTACTGCTTCTACCGTAAGCGCCTGTCCATGTCTGGAAAGACCACCGCCAGCACACGCTTGTGGATGTGGGTCAGACGGCGACGCCCATGGTTCTTAGGGCCCACAGGTGAGTCCCCCAGCAGGACCCGTGCGATCCTCCGCGTCCAGCACCGGATATCCTGCCAGCGTTTTCTCACCTGGGCCAGGCGCCGCTTGCGACCCTCCGTCCTCCTCACGGCACTGACGGCGTCCCTCCAGATCTGCTCCTTGGCAGCGGCGCCTACCTGTGGGGTTGAAAAAGTGAGACTACATCAATACACCTGCCACATGTCACAGAGACACACGTTAGAACAATTTTGCTGGTTTCAACAAGGCATAGTATGCAGCCAAAGCATTTCACCTTTGTCATAGGGACATTTTTCTCTGTGTAATGGCAAATGCACCACGTGCCATTGAAAGTACACAGGTGGCATGAGGGGTACGACACAATAAATGATCCAGACTCACACTGTGCATCAGAAGGTACACCAGGATTATGTGCAGCACCTCAAAGCAGTCACATGCCACAGGCCACTGAGGCTACCTCAGCAGAGTACACAGACACACACAGGTACAGGACATTCACCTGCCATTGCCAAATGCAGCTACAAACCTCACTCTGCACATGTGACACTAGACTGGGGGGGCTCACAGGTGTGGGGCTGGCTCTGCACGTCAGACACACAGCACTGCTCCCTGCTCGCATCAGATGGGCAGGGTATATCCATCCCTCATGCAGCTTGGGTGCTACACTCCACATATGCACCCACCCACATGACAGGGGACTTACACACACACCGATGTCCAGGGTACGAACACATCATGTGGACACTCTCAGCACAGGTACACTGAACTAACACACATCTGTGGGTACAGTCACCTGTCACACTGGGCTGACCACATAATCACATGAGGACTGTAGAAGCAACATTCCCAGGAGGATTAGACAGGCAGAATGTGGCATGCACCATGCAGTGATTGTCACAGTAAACACAATGCCAGTGAGGACGGCAGACATGCACCACAGCATGCTCTGGCTGGGAGACATCAGGCATTCCCCCCCCTGGGACCCACTCTACAGTACAATGCATGTGTGTCACACCTGGACACAATTCCAGAAGTCCCAGTCACAAAAAAGGGACACAGTCTGTGCTAGTGGACTCTGCACTCACCTGAAACCCTGGTCACCCATACAGCATGGGGTACTGTGGGAGGATCACATCCAGCAATGCCAGATTCTCCTCCAGGGTGAAAGGCTGGGCCCTCTCCACAGACCTTGACATGGTGCCAGGGAATCACGAGCAGCAGCAGTGTTGTAGAATCAAAAGATGTGCAGGCAAGTGCTCTCTCATGGGACCTGGCTGCCTTATATCTGCCTTGCTGGCCTGTTTCATGCACAGGAGTACAGAGTGATTGGTCACTCACATTTGCATCCTATGTTTCCTCCAATCCCTTTAAACCTAGCACAGTCAGTGGCTTTGCTCTTTTTTTTTTCTTGAGCATGATGTCAACTCCACAACCACTTTGCAACAAAGTAGATTCATTCAAACCGACTTTTGCTGTGCACCTGATGAAAAAAATTCAAACTTTAAACTTGGTCTCCATGACAACCAGCATGCATATAGGGCTTTATACTTGTCCCTCATGTGTCCCCTATGTAATTTGGCAATTCACACACAGGTACGGTGCGTTCCGGGGCCCTAGGGCACTCCAAATGCATAGCAACGGCCCGTACACGCGTGTGTACGGTCCGTATCACTATGGGTACGCATACGCGAGCACAACCATAGTGATAGTGAGCATACAGGCGTGTGTACGGTCCGTATCACTATGGGTTTGCTCGCGTATGCGTACCCATAGTGATACGGACTGTACACACGCCTGTACGCTCACTATTGCTATGGGTGTGCTCGCGTATGCGTACCCATAGTGATACGGACCGTACACACGCCTGTACGCTCACTATCACTATGGGTGTGCTCGCGTATGCGTACCCATAGTGATACGGACCGTACACACGCGTGTACGCTCACTATCACTATGGGTGTGCTCGCGTATGCGTACCCATAGTGATACGGACCGTACACACGCCTGTACGCTCACTATCACTATGGGTGTGCTCTCGTATGCGTACCCATAGTGATACGGACCGTACACACGCCTGTACGCTCACTATCACTATGGGTAGGCCTACGGCAGCACTCCCATAGTGATAGGGAACGTACACACGCCCTCAGAGCGAATGTACGGTGCCTTGCACACATAACAGTGGTGACAGGCAGCACACAGAAAGGAATAGAGCTGACATACTTGTCCATGGATGGACATCAAGGCATTGTCTGTGCAGTACCACATGTGTGGGGCACAGGTGTGGAAGGCTGTGATGTGGCACATTACTCCTGAGTTGTGAAGGCAATAGATGTATGATGAGATGTGTACAGATGTTATGTGTGACGGTGCACTATGTGCCAGACATGCCCTTCATTCCTTTGACATGTGTGCATGTCGTACAGCACACTTGAGATGAGCGTCACTGGCATGGCACAGTCAACAACACATGCAAGTGTCCCCTGATGCCCGCTACAGGGGTTGCCACACCTGACATGTGACTAGCCACGTTGCACGATGTGACTATGTCATGTATGTGTGGTGTGTTCACATTAGCTTGATGTTGGTGTTCCCTCAAAAGCATCTGCTGTTGCTGCAACCAACATGTGTCTGTGTGTAGATGGCCATGGCACACTGTTACGCACACCAGGCCACATGTGGTATTGGATGTAAGGTGTGTATGTATGCATGGGACACGGAGTAGCGTAACAAGGACCTGTCTGCATCCTCTCAATGTATGTGTGGTCAGTCATGACATGTACACCTTCATGGCAAGGTGTGTGGGCTGTCCTAGTGTAATGTCATGTGACCTGTGGCTCTAGTGTTCCGCTACCTGTCTCTGCAATCAACATCCTACTTCTGCTGATATGTTGATGTATGTCACTCCTGTATTGCGTCTGGCTGTTCACTTACACTGGGACACTGCTAGGCCCATGCCATGGGATGTGGAGGTTCACAATCTCCGTGTGTAGCTGGGTCTTGGTAGGAGCGTCACCTGGCAGCCATACGTGTCCAGGGCATCTAGTACATACCTGACTCCGTATGTAGCATATGTGTATTGACAGATTAACATGTGCTCAGTACATATCAATTGTTGTTGTAGTGCACTCACTCTTCCTTGTCACTTCCAAAATACTGCAGAGCTCCGCCTCTTCCCCGACCAATTCCGGACTTGGCTGACATGCGGGAGAATGACTGTATACGCTGCTACCGCTTCCCCCAACCGTTGATTGAGGAGTTGACGGCAAGGCTGGCACCACACCTGCAACCGCTGCACAGGTATCCTACGGCACTGACACCCAAGCTGAAGGTAATGGCAGCCCTACATTTTCTTGCTACGGGTACCTTTCAATATACCATAGCTCATGTTGGTGGCATGTCCCAGAGCATGTTCAGCCGTGTGCTGCATGATTTTTTAGAGGCCATGTTGCTTCACCTGAATGAGTTCATCCATTTCCCAACTCCTGAACAGTTGACTGGTGTCAAGCGTGGATTCTATGCCCTGGGAGGGATGCCCCATGTCATTGGGTCCATAGATGGGACACATGTGGCTTTGGTACCACCACAGGCACAGGAGGTAGCGTACAGGAATCGCAAGCACTACCACTCCATCAATGCCCTTGTGGTGTGTCTGTCTAACATGGTGATTTCACATGTCTGTGCTCGTTTTCCAGGATCAGCACACGATGCCTACATCATGAGGCGTAGCAGGGTGCCTGAAATGATGACGCAGCTGCGCAATGAACAAGCATGTGTTGTTGGTGGGTACACTCTGTCTGTCCTGTATTTTGCGTAGACTTCCAGCCCGACCGCTTCTCCTGTCCTACTTATGTCCATGTGGTTTCCATGTAGGGGACGCTGGCTATCCCAACATGCCATGGCTGATCACACCTCTCCGCAACCCCAGCACGCCGGCCCAGCTCTGCTACAACACCGCCCATGGCCGGACAAGGCGAGTGATAGAGAGGACATTTGGCCTTCTGAAGAGCCGATTCAGGTGCCTACACAAGACCGGCGGCGCCCTCCCATATGCCCCGGCGAAGGTCTGCAAAATCTTCATGGTCTGCTGCATGCTGCACAACATGGCAGTTGAGAAAGCTGTGCCACTCATCCTGGATCAAGATGATCAGGACCATTCACCCGTGGGGGACGAAGTGCTTGGCAATGGGGCTAGTGATGTGGAGGTTGTGGTTCCGCAAGAGGACATCCGGAGTCGGCTCATACGCGACTTCTTTGCTTAGTGGTGAGTACCAGTGTGAGTGTGCACGCATTGGTCCCCTTGTGGCATGTGTTGGGATGTGTGTGTCCATCTGCATGTATGCCACGTGAGTCAGAGGTGTGTGTGGATGTGTCACTCGAGTGATGGTGCCAGTGATGAGTGTATTTCCACAGTCATAATTGTGACCTAGCATGTTGTCATCCTTACATGTGTCGAGTACATGCACATGCAAGTGGATGTGCTTTTTGTGGCTGACTTCTGGTGTGTCTCTCATCCCCAGGTACTTGCGCATGCCGTCTGCTGGTTGCATTGTTGTGGCACTGCTATTCCTCATGGACACGTCGTCGTGTGCTGACTCAGCGTTACACACACGGACAAGTTTGGAAGTCTCCTTAGGGTAAGGGATGCATCAGGGGTGTATTGGGTGTGGCAGTTGTTTACGATGTGTGCACACTGCCCCTGTCGATGTTTGGTTCCTCTGCAGACATGTTCCATCACCATGGGACACATGACATGTAGCTGGATACACCTGAATAGATGGTCATACTTGTTGACAGTCATCTGTAATGGGATAGTGGATTGTGATGATGGCCTCAATGTGTGTAACACTGCCCTCGGACACATACGGTTTGCATTGGCTTGACATGGTGTGGGACTTCCACATCAGAGGATCAATGGTGTATGGCAGGCTCTCCGTGAGCAGCAGGGGGTGTTTAGCTGTTACCCGACACTTGTGTGCCAGTTCCATGGATATCAAGCATTTGTGGTGCAGAAGGGGGGTGCCAGTGTTGGACCCACATGTTACTCCACATGACCTGTGTATGTGTACTCCGAGTTGCCTCTGCATTCCGGAATACATGACTAATAAAGGTGTCCCTATGCCTCCAAGGTGCCTCTTCTCAGTCAATGCTGGTGTGTTGCCACGGTGCATACGGCATGTCTGGCATGGTTTTCAGTGATAGTGGCTATGAGTCTATGTGTAGAGTAGCAAGATGCAAGCTGTTTGTCTGGGATTAGACTCTGTATTGTGCATGATGTCCATGACTGTGTGGGTATTGTGACATGTGCCATCCCCATGCATCCAACGTTGGCCAGGCCACCATTCTCTGCATCCACCTGACTCAAGCTTGCAGGACATGGTTCTGCCACCTGTCTACACATACCTGGGTGCCCCCCAGAACACTCCACATGATCCCTGACCTCTGCGCATGACTGTTGCTGTACTCAATATGTCTGTCGGCACGGTTGTGCGGCCACCCCCTCAGCTGGTTGGGCCCATCACGGGTGTGTATGGTGCTCCATGTCTGTCTTGCCTAATACATTGTGACCCATGTGTGTCCTGTGCCAGACTCAGGCCCCAGGGTATGGATGGTTGAAGTCATATGAGAACTCAGGCATGGTTAGACTTTACAAGACACATGTAAGGTAATAATGCAAAATGTAGGCATCATCTCTTGATCGTGTAAGTTTTTATTTGTGTTGGGGTACGTGTTGGGGGGGGGGTATGACAAGAGGGGCTGTCCGGGTGTGTGGAATTCAAGGTTCACTGGGGGAGTTGGTGTCCTTCCCATTGGAAATCATCAGAGTCCATGCCACAGTCTTTGTCAACATTGGTCAGACAGTGACCAGCAAGTCCATGTGGCAGAGAATGTCATTTGCTGATGTGTTGCTGTTGGGCCAGTGGGCCAGGTGCCAGGCCAGGTGTCCTGGGAGATGGTGCTGTTGCGCCGACCCTCACGGTCTTTTCCGTGGACGACCCGCCCTCCTGCGGGAACCCTCAGAAGCAGGCCGTGACGATGTTTGGGATGCTCCGTCAGATGTATCCTCCTCTTCCTGATCCCTCCCTGTGGGTGGTGATGTTCTTCGCCTGGTGGCACAGGGAGGGTTGCCCATGTTGTCGGCTATCCGACGGAGTGAACGGTTAATTCCCGTGAGCACCGTCACGAGCTCAGCCTGTCTGTCCTCCATCCGTCCTTGGTGTCGCAGTTGACAGGCATGTTGCTCCGCATGTTGCTGGGCCTGCTGGGTCTTGATCTCCTCGAGGGTCCCCTTCATCTCGTTGAGGGTGGACACAACCTGGCTCATGCCCGTGGTGTCCTGCGGGTATGTGTCCAGGATGTTTCTTACATGGGAATATACCGGTTCCGCAGCCAACTGGTCAGGCTCGCGCCTCCGCCGTCCTCCACTCCCACCACCCCTGCCCACTTGCACCTGGCCTGCCCTTGTGGGCACATCGGGTCTCCGGGACCCCTGAGGGGTGGCATTTGCGTTGTCGCCTGCCTCCTCCTGGGTGCCCGGTACACCGTGTTCCTCCTGGTCAGCCTGGCTGCATTGTGGTGGTGGGGCAGGGATCCTGGGTGTCTCCTGGGATGTGGCAGGAGTGGGGGTGGTGGTTGGCCCAGTTGTACCTGACGCAGGTGCTGCAGGTGGTTGGACACCAGAGGGGCCAGGTTGGTCGGGGTCGTCCACAGAGTGGTGAGAGTCGTGAGTCTTCCCCCCCAGTGTTGGGGGGTGATCCACGACATTGACCTGTGTGTGATTGAGACAATGTTATTTTTGTTCCATGCAACATCCATGTTTCATTCGTTTCAAAGTTGGCACATTTCCTCTGGGTATTTGGATATGTCTTGCATTTCACTCACAGTGCACTTGTGCATGGATATGTCCCTTGGCCACAGCTTTTGAGTCTTTACCTATGTGTGACACAGTCTTACTTGCTGCGTCAATTGTGACTGCAGTCAGCAGTGGAGTGAGCAGGTGTGGCAAGCTATGCATTGGCGCCTTCCGTGTTGCACTGTACGTGGGCACATGGAGTTGTTCCACACACTTATATAATGCAGGAAGCTGGCGTTGTGCTCGTGCACAGGTTGAGACATGGCCCAGTGTTTTGCCATGGAGAAGAGAGGGGGATTCAGGAACTGGGCACCCTCGTCTACATGCACGCAGTCCACCTGCTGACGAGCAGACATTCCCACACCACCCAAGGCTGAATTGGTCTCCCTGTGTATCCCTCTCTCACTCCCTCTCTGTCCCCCTCTCCCTCCCTCCCTGTGTCAGCCTCCTCCCTCTGTCCGTCTCCCTGTGTCTCCCTCCCTCTCTCTCCCCCTCTCCCTCCCTCTGTGTGTCACCCTCTGTCACCTCAGCCCAGCTTCCTAGGCACACACTTTTTGCAGATCTTTGAATGGCACTTGGCTTGTTCATGTGAGTTTGTTTCGGATCTCCAGGCACCCATTGGGTGTAGTGTCTGTGTCTGTGCTGCTGCTGTGGTGGTGTGTGCTGCCACTCTTTCACAGTGTTGGCTGTTCATTGGCTGCTGTCATGTGCAAAAAGTGCCTTCACCCCCATGTCTTCATGCAAGGCGTCCGCCATTTGCAGGCAAGTCTTTCCTTTGTGGGGACACACTGTTTGTCTGGCTGTGACCTAGGCCATATGGGCAGAGGGCATTGTTGTCTGCTTCTGAGTTGCACTATGTGATTTTTGAGGCCCACACTCCCGTCATCCGGGTTACCGTGTCTTGTGTTGGTGTTTTCTGTGGCCTGTGCCTTGGCATTGTCCAGCTGGGTGCATGGGGCACGGTGGCGCTAGTGGCATGTGCGTGTTTATGGAGTGTGGTTGAGTCATGCGATAGCTTTGGGGTGGTTGCGTGCATGATTGTGAGTTTGGTTGTGGATGACGTTCCCCCCCATGTGAAGTGAGTTGTTTGTGTACTCACCAGGCTCTCGGAGTCCTTCTACTCCCTCCACTGCCACCACCGGCAGTATGGCCATCACCTTCTCCTCCCAGGGATGGTATTGTACGCGTCTGCGGGCCGGCCCTCCTCCAGTGATGTTGGCCTGGTTGTGGTCGTCGGTCATTTTGCGGCGGACCGTCCTCCGCAGATCGTACCACCTGGCTTGGCATTCATGCCTGGTCCTTCTGGTGGACGCAACAGCATTCACAGCATCGACAATCGTCTGCCACATGGCTGTTTTTTTCGGAAATGCTGGTCTGTCTGACCAATGTTCCAAAGAGGTGTGGCTCGACTCTGAGGATTTCGTCGACAAGGACCTCCAACTCTTGGCTAGTGAACTTTGGATTCTTGTTAGTGGGCATGGTGAGGGGTGTGGGTGTGAATGGTTGTGGGGGGTGTGGGTGTGGATGGTTGTGGGGGGTGTGGGTGTGGATGGTTGTGGGTGTGTGGGTGTGGTTGTGCAGGTGTGTGTGTGAATGTGATGAGGGGGTGTTTGTGAAGGTGGTTGTGTGAAGGTGTGCAGGTGTAAGGTGTAGTGGAGGTTGTAGTATGGTGCAGTTGTTTCTCTGTGTGGTCTGGCAGCAGTGGGTCTGTTGCAAAGGATCATGGTTTGTGTGTGTTGGGCCTTTTTATTGGTCCATTGGTGGGTGTGGCTGTGTTTGAACTTTGGGTGGGTGTGTTATAAGGAGTGGTTGTGTTTTGGGCCTCTGTTTGGGGGTTTGGCAGTTGCAGGTCAGTGAATAGGTTGTATTTGTGCTTGTTGGACATGTTTTGTGGCTTTGTGCGATTCGAATGGAGTCTTTTTGTGTTGTTTTGCTTTGTCCTGGTTGTGTACGTGTGTTTTTAGCGTCTGTACGGTGCGTACATCGGCCATTTTGTTGTACAGTGCTGTCCTTGTCTCTGGCTTGGTACGACTCGTACATGCGCGATGTTGGGTGAGGGTGCTGGGGCCTGGGGTGCGCTCCGTACTTAGACTGGTGGGGTGTGTGTTCGCTCCGTACATACACGGGTGGGGGTACGGTCCGTACATACACTGTTGGGGTGGGTTTACACTCCATACATACGCGGGTGTGGGTACGGTCCGTACATACACGGTTGGGGTGGGGGTACGCTCCATACATACGCGGGTGGGGGTACAGTCCGTACATACACTGTTGGGGTGGGGGTACGCTCCATACATACGCGGATGAGGGTATGGGCCGTACATACACTGTTGGGGTGGGGGTACGCTCCATACATACGCGGGTGAGGGTATGGGCCGTACATACTCTGTTGGGGTGGGGGTACGCTCCATACATACGCGGGTGGGGGTACGGTCCATTCATACACGGGTGTGGGTACGGTCCGTACATACACGGTTGGGGTGGGGGTACGCTCCATACATACGCGGGTGGGGGTACGGTCCATTCATACACGGGTGTGGGTACGGTCCGTACATACACGGTTGGGGTGGGGGTACGCTCCATACATACGCGGGTGGGGGTACGGTCCATTCATACACGGGTGGGGGTACGGTCCGTACATACGTGGGTGAGGGTAGGGGCCGTACATACACTGTTGGGGTGAGGGTACGCTCCATACATACGCGGGTGTGGGTACGGGCCGTACATACACTGTTGGGGTGGGGGTACGCTCCATACATACGCGGGTGTGGGTACGGTCCGTACATACACGGTTGGGGTGGGGGTACGCTCCATACATACGCGGGTGTGGGTCCATTCATACACGGGTGGGGGTACGGTCCGTACGTACACTGTTGGGGTGGGGGTATGGTCCGTACATACACTGTTGGGGTGGGGGTACGCTCCATACATACGCGGGTGAGGGTACGGTCCGTACATACACTGTTGGGGTGGGGGTACGCTCCATACATACGCGGGTGGGGGTACGGGCCGTACGTACACGGGTGTATATACACGGGTGGGTGTACGGTCCGTACGGACGGGGGTGTACATGCACGGGTGGGGGTTCGGCGCGTACATACGAGGGCTGGGGGGTGGTTGGGCGCGTACATACGGGGGCTGGGGGAGGTGTTGGGCGCGTATGCGGGCACATGTCTCCATGGTTGCTATAGGAGTTCGGTGCGGACGGTGTTTTTTCCATCCGGTTGTAACATCGGACGCACGGGATGGATCGTACTTGCGCGGTCGGACTTCACTTTTCACATTTGTACGGTAAATCGTCCGGGGACGTGTCGGACACATTTTCCGACCCGAGGACGTGTGGGGAATTATTCCCAATGCGATTCGTATGGACTTTTTCCCATGCGAATCGTACTTGGCAGTTTGTACGGCACTTGTACGATTCGTACGGTAAAAAGACCGGATACGAGTCGTACGGGGTATTTTTTTCCAGGATCCTAATCGGCACCAAAGTGTGGAATGGCTAGCCTTACACTCCCCTCAGGCTACATTGCTTGTATCATAATGTGGTACCTCAATTACTGGAGGGGCTTTAGGGCATTGGGAGAGGCACTGCACATTTTGTGGTTATGTCCTTCCCTTTAGGGAAGTCGTCTCAACACTGCTTAAGGATAAGTGGATCCACTCAAATGCACTTATGTTTGGGACCACTTTGTCCACCTCACGAAAAGTAAGGCACTTGGGCATCCCCTTCGACACCGATCTCACTTTTCACCCTCAAGTCAACTCAATGGCAAAGGGTGTAGATATGCATTCTCTCATCTTCCTCTTACTATAAAGATGCCACAGTGTTGAACTGACGGCTCCCTGTATTCGGGCCTGTGCAATATCATCTGTTCGGGTCTCCCCAGTAAATTCATCATCAGGTTCCAAATGCACCAGAACCAAGAAGCCAGAATGTGTCTTTTGTGTGCAGGACCACTTCAACCCTGCACTTAAAGCCCTCTGCAGTCTCCCAGAGATGCCAGGATCAAGTGTAAGGTCGTAAGCACTGTGCACAAAGCATACTGTTGCAAAGGCCCTGGATTCCTGCCCAAACATGTGCCCCATTGTGGCATCCACTTTTGCCCGGTCCACCTAATCAGCCAATGATTGTTTATAAAGTCAAAACACTAAGACAGATCACTGGGGATACAAGAACCTAGACACCGGGTGACCCTCAGCCCACATGCGATTCAGGAATCTTCTAAAAACTGCACTATTCAGACTGGCCTTTACCTAACCCTGGGCGGAGCTGCTCTACACGGAGTTCCACGGAGTTGGGCACAATCTCAGTGGAACTCCGCTCCGCGCATCCACCCCCCTAATTAAATATATATATTTTTACAATAAATAAGATATAAATAAATACACTAACCTTATACGCGGTGTCTCCGGGCTGCCCTCCTCCTCCTCACCGTGGCCTCTGCAAACCCCTATGTCATGTCGTGGTTGGACTGCTCGTCGTCGGACAAAGCTTCATTTTCTTAGTTTTCTGTCAAATTCTCTATTACACAAATAGAGGATGTGGCCTAACGGCCAGAGCTGCTGACTTTGGAGCTGGGGATCCAGGTTTGAGCCTGGGCGTTGGCTCAACATCCTGTGATTGTGGGCAAGTCACTTCATCTCACCGCGCCTACCAAACAATGAATGTGTCCTTGTGTAACGTAACTGGTGCTCATCTAAAGCGCTCCAATATCCTCGGTCGAGTTAGCGCTATATAAATCCGCAACAAAAAAAAGAGTGTAAGGAAAATGGAGTATAATGAGCTGGAATATGACCCTATGTGACAGCTAAGGCACGGTAAAAATGCTTAAAATGTATGTTGTGTGCATGCTTGCAGGTAAGTGTGTTTAATAAAATGGTCAAATGGGGTGTGATGTCCCTTCTGCTACCCCTGGCATTTTGCTGACACCCATGCTTTTTTAACTGAACACATAAAGAGGGCTCGTCAGCAACACATTTTGTACATGGTTCTCTTACCCTGTCTAGTTAAAATCCAACTCGCTCTCTTATCAGCAAGCTGTTAGTCCGAAGCAACCAAAAGGTGACATGCACTGCTTTATTGTATCCTTAATATATAAATTAATTCGAAATGACATGCAGGCTTTATACATAATATGCAAGCTGCTTTAACCAATGAACCGTTGTACCGCTATGCTTCATTGCTAGCCACCGCTAGTTTGTTTGCTGCATCATTTATTTCATTTATACACTTTTCATTGGGTGGGTGTAAGAAGAACATTTTCTTGTGCAGTGTAAAATGAATTCTTTTTTTTTCTGTAACTCTTGAACTGGCACAATATAAAGTTACTGGTGAACAATACTGCCATCTACTGGCTGCTGAGCAAGATTTAATTATAATTACCGTCTCCTGGAAAATACTGTCAGTTTCAGTGTCAGTTTCAAGTGTATGCTCACAAATGAAATAGTTAAACATTAGAATAGGCATCCTAACCAGAACATGTTTTCTATTCCGCATATAAAAATGTTAAAATTCTTACCTAAAAGGTAAAAAACGAAATACATAAATAAGCAAAAAATACCTATCTCGACCCAAACACAGAAAGAAACACTGACAAAGGCAAAAGGTTTGGCTTTTGTACAGTTAATGAACAGAGAGGGATGTATCCATACGCACAACGAACATGCACACAGTCCATCACAACAGTCCAGCACAACTCCAGACACCCATTACCGTGACCTCGTCCCGGTAACTTGGGTAGTCATTTAAAAAGGAAAATTTTCATGTGCACATTATTTACTCACATGTATATTTACTGCCACACCTAGGTGTAATACTTCACTTTTTTTGCTATTCACCATTTCTGAGGGAAGATTAGCACAATGTAGACTTGCATTTTTCCACCGCTCAAATCAAAACAAGTGTAAAGTTCTCGTAAAAACTTTGCACCGATTGCTGGAGATCTCACCACCTTGTCGGAGATCTCCCTATGGAAAAGTGTAGAAAAAAGTATTAAAGATTATTATTATTAAAAAAAAAAAACATGTTAATGTATAAAATAAAAGTAAATTAATGTAAAATATTTGTTATCATACAACAAAACATTTTTACAGCACGGTAAACCATCAAATAAAATATGTATAAAAATAAATTATATTATTTATTAACATAAGGGATGATTTAAAAAATAACACTAAGATTTTTATTTCCATTTAATAGCTAGTACATTTTGTCAAAAGTTTAATATGGTTTTTATTTAAATGTATAATTACATTTCCAAATGATAAAATAATCAATAATTACATATTTTTATCCGTGAAATATATATGTATATACATATATATCTATACCTACTCACACACCTATATGTTAAATGCCAAATTAATTTAATTTATTTGACATTAGCTCTTATGGATTGTCATGTTATTTCCCTGCCTCCATTGTTTTCTCTGGGAGTGTGCTGCAGTACCAGTGGTTGGCCATGTGTGGTGCTTGACCTACTCCAAGGCTGGACTAGGCTACAATTACATTTACACTTGTTTTGACACCTTGGGGCTGTAGTAAGTGCAGGTTGTGACTGTCACATCTTTTGTGTGTGTATTTTATATGTTTCCCTTCCTTGAATTTCAATATAGCTGCACCTCATAGTGGGAAGAGTCCCATGTTACACATTCTTTTCACTGGATGCCTTAACCTACAGCCCTCAAAATTATTAGTAGTGGTAGTGCTTTATTGTGGGATTACCTACACTCTTTACAATTCCATCAGAGCACCAGAGAACACATTCGGAATAAAATACACTAATATAAAACCTCAGACCCTGGGGTCTCTAATAAAAGCAGGCAACATGTAGGGCATGTGTCCGTTGGTCTAAAAGTTATCAAATTAAACATCACAAAAGATTAAACACACAATGGGAGCAAACATTTCAGGTATGATTTAGGAAGCAGGCATAATATTCAAAGTGCAAAGGGCCCCATGGTCAATACTTATCGAGTGGGACAAAGACCTGCTGCCTGAGTCACAAGGCCAGCTGCATGAGTCCCAAAACGTAATCCATCGCACTAGCATTTTAAGACGCAGCAGGGTAGACATTTGCAATATAATTTCAGAGTTGGTGCTGAGTTGCCAAAGCTTATCCACAGACTCAAGACAGATTCCAACAAAGATCAGCAGCGAGTGATAAAAGTGCAAGATCGCTAAAGTGACGCATGCACATCCAACACCAATTGTACCTAAGCATTTCTTTTAAAGTGCATAGTGCTGGATCGCTAAATGTCACATACGAGCATATGTTTACAAAGTGCAAGGAGCAAAGTTGTAGGACCATTCACTAAAGTGCCACATGCCGGTGCACGAGCGATTTTTAAACAAGCATATATTTACAAGGTGCAAGGAGCCGAGTAGTAGGACTGTTCACTAAAGTGCCACGTGCCGGTGCAAGAGCGATTTTTAAACATGCATATATGTTTACAAGGTGCAAGGAGCCGAGTAGTAGGACTGTTCACTAAAGTGCTACGTGCCGGTGCAAGAGCGATCTGTAAACATGCATATGTTTACAAGGTGTAAGGAGCCGAGTAGTAGGACTGTTCACTAAAGTGCCACGTGCTGGTGCAAGAGCGATCTGCAAACATGCAGCAGTGCCGCGATGTCAAAACTAATCAAGTGAGGCAAACAGAGACCTGCTTGGGGCATCCGCTTGAAGGACAAAGGTGAAATATCATTAAAGTGCCACATGCTAATACAGAAATACTCATGGCCAGTCATTTCATCACAGTACAAAGGTGCCAAAAGTGCCCAGCCATACCAGATTGCACACGACAGTTGGGCCAGTTGCAAGAAGCCAGACCTGTTTGCCAGCAACGTTTGTGATCAAACATAGCTTGCAGACGCAGCTCTGTTTATAGACAATCATTTCTTTCAAAGTGCAAAGAACCAGGTTATCAAGCCTTATCAATCAATGTCTTTCTTAAGTTCCTACTTAAGGCTGCCAAGTGGCTGTCCCCGGGGGTGGGCGGGCATCTCGCAAACGCCTTCCAGCGGTTGTAAAAAAACTTGTCAATCTGTGCAAGTTCCGTTGGGACATCTGATGTAAAATATATGCATTGCCTCTTTGCATGTTATTATAGCATTTTGCACAAAAATTGCCCTTAGATAGGCTTGCCTCTGATGCAGCACTGCTGGGCAGCAACATACAATGTGCACTGCCGATTCCTAGGGGTATGTGCACAGCCTGCACTGCCCATGTCCTGGAGGAATGCTCCTCCAATGGGACCTTTATCCCCATAGGGGCGGTGTTAGGAGTCTGGTCAGCACAATGTTCTTCAGAGCTTGTCTTCCCAGGGCTGCTTTCAGATACGGCTGCCAAGAGGTGGCTTCATGTGATGTATCAGCCTCACTGCTCCCGAGATGTTTCTGATTTCGTGAATGTCCTGTCCCCTTGATCTGCGCTTGTCCTGCTCTTTTAGGGTCCTCTTTAAGTGCTGTTTTGTTGCGAGCGGGTCAGATGAACACTCTGAGTTCAAGTTCAATGAGTCTCTAGCGGTACCCAGGTACCTTGACCGGCTGCTCTTTTTATCCTGAAATATCACACACAAGGAACCTCTCATTGAGTCAGGATCCACCCAGGGCAGGCGATGGTGATATTTGATGATATCTTTTTTGCATTCAATATTCATTTTCACGAGGCCAAACTCTAGGCGGATCAATGTATGCCGGGTTGCCTTGGGAATGTTGAATATGTTCCTGTATGCCGCTGTATAACAGCACTCTAGCGGCTCAGTAAGCATACCGGGAAAAGTGAGGTGTGCATAGCTGAAAGTGGTTAGTAGTTTCGCCCATGTTACTCTTTGTATCCCCTTCGCTAAATGACTTTGGGGCATATTATCAAGACAGGCGATAAAATTATCGCCGCTTTAGCGGCAGATAACTGGCCGCTTGAGGTAATTCAGTTTCCGATCTTGTTCGTATTTAGCCACCATTTTGTGTCTTTCTGCCATTTTGTGTTGCCCTCACTCAGGCGACACGGTGAACGAAGAGTTGTTTTTCCTCATCCTACTGCAACGTATCAAATAACCTCCTGCCTCTGTTTATAGCTGGTGTCAGGGTCCGGCCGACTCCACTAATCCTCGTCTGGTCTGACTGATCCCTGTTTCAACTATCCGTTGGTTCGCACCATTCTTTCCTGACTTTATCTTATCCTCTGGCCTCCGCTATTCTTTACTCGTATTCTCTCATTTCACAACTGTCCTCTAGGCCATAGAAATGTGTCCTGCCACCTGCAAGTCGACTTATAAACACTACCACTGATTAACTTGTGGGGAAGGGTGACAAACACTGTTGGGAGAGGGGCTTATTTGAGTTACTCAATATCTTGTTTTCACATTCTTCTCATTGGTTGACCCTGTATGCATTGGGAGTGTTCTTTGTGAATATAAAAGATTGTGTGCCACGAAGTAAAGTGGCAGTCTCCTAAGAACATACCGAGTGTACTTCTGGGACAACTGTACTTAGCTGCAGCTAATAAATCTTATCTTCTACGCCTAACGGAGTGTCCCGTGTCTCTGTTCGACAAAGCAGGTGAACTCAGGAGATTAAGGCATACCCTGCGCCGCCAGGCCCTTAAGGTCTTGGTTCTTCAATTGGCGCCCGAACGTGGGCCGGCTTCAGAGGTAGCAGTTCTTACCCGAGGATCGTTAGGAGCCCCGCAGGAAAATTCTGGAGGAATTGCGAACCACCTCAAGCGACCCCTGTATGTCGAAGTGGTCCGAAGGTCTTTTGCAGCGCGGTTTCTCCTTTCTGACGGCTGCTGATGACTGGTGCCCTGACTGCCGCCCTGCTTTGGTCCCTTTGATGATGTTTGGTATCGCGAGACATTAGACAGGCCTCTGGTGGCGTAAGAAGACACTTAGTTAAGTATTGGTGGGTAACTCCCACTATTTTTGTTTTGATTTGGGTCTTTGATTCGGCTATTGAAAAAGCCGAAGCCAAGAGGTGAGTATGTTTGTGCTATAGTATTTGATTTAACCCCTTGATGTTTGTAAACAGTCCAGTGAAATAACAATGCCTGGTCTGAATAAGTTTAGGAAGTTCTGTTGCTTTGGTTGTATTTAATAGGGATTCCCAGCTAGAGGACGCTTGTCCGATTCCTCCGGTTGGAACTCCCACCTATGAGCTTTATGCAAAACATGGTGTCGGCCCCATTGCCTTTAATAAGGCATGGATCCGATACACGAAGAACGATGGCGTTCTACAGTGGCCACTAAATGGTAGTTTTGAGCCTGACATATTAGACAATTTGGAAGCGATATTCTTCAAAAAACAAGCCCGGCCGGCAATGTTTGACTCTTTTCGCCTCTGGCGTAAGGAAGCCAAGCAGAAAGAAATTAAGCAGGCAAAACGAGATAGGAAAGCACAAAATATGACGATTATACAGGCTACCCAGCAGTTTAAAGATAATGAGATTGATAATGCAACGGAAATTTCCGAAAGACAGCATCGTATGGCAATAGATAGATGCTATCCGGTGTTGCCTAATTCCCCGTCTGATAAAAGTAAGGAACTGGAGGAAGACCCTTTGATGTCTCACCTATTGAGATTGCCTCCACCCTATGTACAAGGTGCTAATGCACCCCCGTTGTTACAACCTGTTCAGCTACCTGTTGTCCCCCCACCTGTTCCGGTTCTTCCACAATTGCCCCTTCCGGTATTGCCACCCCCACCTCTCGTGCCACCGATTCCTTTGTCTCCATCTCCTGAACCTCAATCTTCTTTGCCTACGGCTCCCCTTATAACTGCCAGTTCCTCTCCTGTATCGCCTAATACCTTGTCCCCTGTCCTTATGTCTAATTCTCCTACTGTGCGCAAACAAATACCTGGTTTCTTGTCCCCTTTCTTTGAGACTCTAAACATGTCTCCGGCTTTTTCTCGAAGACAGTCTCGTAGTCAACTTCCAGGTTCCGACGAACGGGTGGTATTGGACTCTCTCGCTCGCAAATGGATCGAGAAGGGTCCCCAATATAGTGTGAAAGATATCATGGCCACCTTTCATCAGTGGGAAGCGCCCACGCAGAGATATGTATTTAATGTTATGTGTGACACTCTCACTAAAGAATGGGAGGATATGGATTTGGGTTTACTTCCCCAGGGTTTGTTGGATGTTCAGGCTAATTTCAATAAAGGACTCATTGTGGGTTCTAAGGTTGAGGACGCTGTAAGGACACTTGTTACTTTTAGGTCGTTATTTTATTCACAAACTTTTCTTGATTCTGATCCTGCTGTTCGGCAGACATTGAACAAGTACCCAATGAGAGAGGTTCCTCCGATATGGAGGGAAGAGGTTACGCAAGCAGGTAATAATCCAGCTATTCCCGCTCACTTCCAGCGTATATGGGTACATGTGCCCTGGAAGAGATCTGATGTTTTGGCCCTCAAACAATCTTTACCGGATCCCCGTAAAAACCCTGCTGGTTATTATAAAGAATTGTCTCAGACTGTTGATGCCTGTATTATGAACTTAGCGGATATTGACATGCTGATGGGAAATGTAGTCCCACAAGAGTTATGGGCTCGGATTCGTAAAGAGGATCCCGTTCAAGAATTGGGTGGTACATGGGATGCTATAACTGTCTCGGATAGAGCACAAGTGGGTGGTGCTAAGCCTGATGTTTTGATCAAACAACTCCCTGTTAGGATTATTACTTTAATGAAAACAATGATGCCCGCCTTACGAGTTAATTGGGATAAACTAGCCGCGTGCAAACAGAAGAAAGATGAGAGTGTCTCCGATTTCTTCACTCGTTTTGAGGAGACGTTTATTGATCACAGTGGTCAGGATATGACTACGGAAGGTGGACAGCGATTATTTGTAGATAAATTTGTATTCAATTTGCTCCCCGAGTTGTCACATAAGTTAAAAGACACTGAAAGTTCATGGGCTGTTTCTTCCTTGGCTCAGATATTGGCTACTGCTCAATATTACGAAAACAGGGACAAAGAGGAAAAAGACAAGCAAGAGAAAAAGACTAAAGAATTAAAAACGAAGGTTCTTCTGCAACAAGCTTATCCTCCTCGCCCTGCTCAGCGCCAGTTTCAACACCCTCCCCAGTTTCAGAGGGTGTTTCAAAAACCTGAGCCCTATATTCCGCGGCCTTTGTTAGGTCCCAACCAATGCGCCTACTGTAGGGGGGGAGGTCATTTTAAGAATAGCTGCCCGGTTTTATTACAGCGTAATGGAGGACTATCTACTCAACGAGGTCGTGGTGGTTCCCAGTTAGCGCCCAGGGGTAGAGGTCGAGGTATGTCGCCCCAGACACAGCGTTCCCCTCCACCTCCACATTCTATGAACTACTTTGATCAACAAAATACTCAGTCTACACAGTATTACAATGATGATTACTATGTTGAAGGTGAGAATGACGGTCTTCACGCTAACTAGGACAGCCATAGACAAAGTAAGGGAGTTGTATCGATTCCAGTAGATCAGAATGGGCCTTATGTTAATGTCACTGCAATGGGTGTTTCAGAGCCATTTCTTTTAGATACTGGTGCGATGAGAAGTTCTATTATTCACTCCAAACTCCCTGGAGCACCTTTGTCTGGCTTAACAAACTTATCTGTAGGATTTTCTGGCGCCCCAGTTCATAGCCCGGTCTCTTGTCCTCTGCCTATTTCAATTGGTTCTTATGATTTGGAAACTCCGCTTCTTCTAACGACTGGTTGCGGAGGAACATTTGTTGGGTTTGGATTTATTGAAAAGACTGCATGCAACCATATATTGTTCTCCTTCTGGTGTACATCTCGTTTTGGGGCAGAAACTGACTTCCCCAATGTATTTGTCTAAAGATCAATTTCCACCTGAATTGCTCTCTCTCCCTGCAACACTTTGGGCTACGGGTCCAAATGATGTTGGTTGTCTTGAGATCCCACCCTATGTTGTTACCCTCAAGCCCAATGCTAAATTGCCATGCATCCCTCAATACAAAATTCCCAATGATGGTGAAAGAGCACTTTTTGCTAATATTTATGATTTGGTTCAGAAGGGTGTGGTCGAGGAGACAAGGGGAAATGTATGCAACAGTCCTGTTCTTCTGGTTCTTAAACGCACTGATCCTTCTCAGCCTCCTGTTTATCGCTTTGTTATTGATCTCCGGGAGGTTAATAAAATTGTTGTACCGCAGTTTCCTGTTGTTCCAGATATCACTGCCCTGTTAACTATGGTACCTGCCTCGGCAGCTTGGTTTTCTGTTATCGATCTGAAAAATGCTTTCTTCAGCATCCCCATTGCTGAAGAGAGTAGGGATATTTTTGGCTTCTCTTTAGGAGGCCGAAGTTTCCGGTTCAAGCGCGCACCCCAAGGCTATTGTGAAAGTCCCTCCATCTATAGCCAAGGTCTGAAATGCCAGCTTGATGCTTTCCCTTTGCCGCCAGGTGCTACCCTCATTCAGTATGTGGATGATTTATTAATTGCTGCTGATTCAGAGGATATTTGCAAAAACGTGACTATTGCACTACTGCGTCACTTGTCTGACCTTCACCATAAGGTTTCACCTTCTAAATTACAATATGCCCGCCAAGAGGTTACCTATCTAGGTCATCTCTTGTCGAAGGAGGGAAGGCGACTGACCCCAGAACGTATTCAAGCAATTGCACAAACGTCTCTGCCATCCACATAAAGAGAAGTGCGTGCCTTTCTGGGCATTACCTCTTACTGTAGACAATGGATTCCACATTTTTCTTTGTTGGCTAAACCTTTGTTGGCACTCACTTTGAAAGACACACCCCAACCCCTTCCTTGGACTGATGAATGTCAGAAGAGTTTTTCTGATTTACGTGCTGCTCAGTGCTCTGCTCCTGTGTTGGGTAACCCGGACTACAGTAAGCCCTTCACGCTCTATGTCCATGAAAGAGAGGGTTGTGCGTTGTCAGTCTTAACACAACGATTTGGAGACAAGCAGCGGCCATGTGCCTACTTTTCGGCTACATTAGATCCAGTAGCCAAGGCATTGCCTAGTTGTCTTAAAGCTACAGCAGCAGCAGCAATTTCTATTCGTCAATCTGCTGGAGTGGTGCTTGATAACACTCTTATTGTCATGGTACCACATGCAGTGGATACCTTGCTAAATAGGACAGAAACGCAGCATCTTACAAGCGCCCGCTTGTCTGGGTATGAACTGACGCTCTTGGCTAGTCACGTGCACATCAAACGATGTAACACTTTAAATCCAGCCACATTGTTACCTCTTCCAGAAGAGAAAGGTATTCAGGAACAACATGATTGTTTTCTCCGTACTGAGGAGGAGACAAAAGGTAGGATTGATTTGAAAGATACACCACTAATGGACCCGGATGGGATCCTATGGGTGGATGGCTCTTGTTTTAAACTCCCTAATGGTGAAACAACTTCAGCTTACGCTGTTACCACCTTGCATACAATTGTGGAGACAGCACGCATCAGACAAAATTCAGCTCAGGCGGCAGAACTGATAGCTTTGACCAGAGCATGTGTGTTATCTAAGGGGAAGAGAGTGAATGTATATACCGACAGCCAGTATGCGTTTGGTGTGGCACATAACTTTGGACGTTTGTGGAAGGAAAGAGGATTCTTTACCTCCCACGGTACCAAAATACAGCATGGTCAGTTGTTAACTGATCTTCTTGAGTCACTTGCTTTGCCTACCCAGATAGCAATCCTAAAGTGTAGTGCGCATAAGAGGATTACTGATGATGTTGGTCGTGGGAATGCTTTTGCAGATGAGGTAGCGAAAGAAACAGCCAGAGATGCTATGAGTCGCATGTATGTTGCGGGCCCTGCAAATTGGGTCAAGGAAAAAGGAATGTGTGAGGATACTATAGAAAGTGTGAGATCGATTCAAGGAGAGGCTACAGAGAAAGAGTTGAGTAAGTGGAAAGAGAGTACAGGAGTGTTATACGCGATGGGATGTTGGATAGAATTGTCAGAACATCAGCGTTGGCTGTTACCAGATGCCTACGTACTGCCTGTAGTTGCTATGGCACATGGTCCAGCCCACATCAGTGCGAAAGGAATATGTAAGCTTCTGGCTCCAGTGTGGCTGAACGAAGGGATTCCAAAATGTGCAGATAATTTAGTGAAGCATTGTATTGTTTCCTTGATGCATAATCCAGGAAAGGGAACCCCAACTCCAGCAGGGCATTTTGCTCCCCCAACATATCCTTTTGAGGTGTTGCAAATTGATTATATTCACATGGAACGATGCAACAATCTCAAATATGTTTTGGTGGTGGTGTGTGCCTTCTCCAGATGGATAGAGGCCTACGCCCTGAAAGACAACACTGCTTTGTCCACTGCCAAAGTTCTTCTGAAAGAGTTCTTCCCTAGGTTTGGTTTGCCGCGCATTGTCTGGAGTGACAATGGAAGTGAATTTGTGGGCCAAATTATGAAAAAGGTGTGTGCTGGCCTTGGGATCGTCCAGAAATTCTATGCGGCGAACCATCCCCAATCAGCGGGTTTGATAGAGTGCTATAACGGCACTCTCAAACTTAAGCTTGCAAAGGTACAGGCTAGCACGGGACTTGCCTGGCCCAATGCTTTACCTTTGGCTCTCCTATCCACTAGAACAGCTGTACATTCTCGTTTGGGACTCAGCCCATACGAGGTTGTTTTTGGGCGCCCGGCTAATGTTTGGGGAGTCCCTCGCCCTACAAAGTATTCGGACATACAGTATCCAATGCTGATTGATTATTTGCATGACCTCACCACTAAATTACGTGTTCTCCACCAATAGGTTTGAGACGCTTTACCAGAGGCCTCCACAGACCCAGGTCATTCTATCCAGCCGGGAGACTGGGTCTGTGTGAAAAATTTTCAGAGGACAAGGAATTTGGAGCCTCGTTGGAGGGCGCCTCGACAGGTCCTTCTGGTCACGCGTACAGCAGTGAAGGTCGAAGGGAAAAATAACTGGATCCATGGCGTGCACTGCAAAAAGGTGCCCTTGCCCTTGCCTTTTGACCAATGGGTCCATAAGGGTGTAGATGATTTTGAAGGCGAAAGGGTCCCTCGGTTTGTACCTTTCAGTAGTGCACACCTAGATGGAGCTCGGTCTGAAAAAGAAGATGACGATGTATTACAAGAAGCAGTACCGCCACATCTTCGATTGAACACTACGGATTCACAGACACTATTTCAGGACCAAACTGTACTGAACAGAACTCAATATAATTTAAGGCCTGGACTGGTCAAGGACACCTGAAATTTTCATCTCTTTCATGACATGTATCATCTGTCCAGGTTGCAGGGTCACGGTAGGAGCCTTGGTTTGTGACCTGTATAGTGGCTAGGCCACTAGGACTTGCAGTGTCATAGGACGGCTAATAATCACAGCCTAGTGAGTAAGGAAGATTGCCGTGAGCAACAATTTTAGAGGATGGATGTCAAATTGCAGAAGAATAACAAGAAGGAAGAGATGAAAAAGAAATATTGTAAATCAGTGTACAGTCAATGTGGCATAACTTTGTGTGTTCTTATGTTTTTTAGTATCTTATTGGCTTGTTCATGTTATGCAGCACAAATCTGTTCCTACTTCTATTTCCTTGCCTTTTCATTCTACTATCTCCACACATCAATTATATATGCTTCCCCAACATGAAATAATCAGGAGAACAGAATATTTAAACAATTCATTTGTCCAGTTATTGCACCAACACCAATTGGTAGTCAACACAACCGACTGTTGGGTGTGTGCCTCATACCACAGAAAAAGGGATGCCATATTTAGCCCTTCCATTTTCCTATGAAGGTTCCGCTTGGGCCTATTTTGTAATGTTTTCAAATGCATATCAGAACCGGTTTAGACGTCCAGCTGGTTCATATGGTAGTGGACAAGATTTTAGTCATAGTTCTCTGATAAAAGGAATAGTGACTATTGCTAGAATCGTGGAGAATGGTAAGATTCCCGTTGATGAGAAACGGGCATACGATGCTTGGAACGTGACTCGTTATGCCACTAGCCTTACAGATAGTAGATAGGGAAAATCTCCACCAATTTGGACTGTGCCTCATCGAGGTAACTTTTGTCTACAAATAAATGGGCAGACTACTGACACTGGACAAGGAAAGAGTGTTTGTTCCCATACGTACATTCACACATCTCAGAATCCACGACCGTTAGTGCCATCCCAGGGCACGTATTTTGTCTGCCACGATAGAGCCTACACGTGGCTACCGACGGATTTTTCAGGAACATGCTATGTAGCCTTTCTTCTCCCCCTGCATATACTGCTCCTTCGGGACATCACAGAAATAGATATGGCAGAGGGATTATTGATTCTAAAGACACGGCAGGATAAGAGGGAGGTGATTTCCTTAAAGGATTTCTTCCTTTTTGGGGCTCGATGGCCAACAGTAGAAACATGAGACAATTAGTTTGTGTTGTTGAGACTACCATAGATGTCACTGTGGGAGCCTTGAGCAATCTCACAGCTGAACTTCAGGCGGATCGTCTCATGACATTGCAGAACCGGATTGCGTTGGATGTTATTCTTGCAGATCGTGGTGGAGTTTGTAAATTGATCGGATCTAGCTGTTGCATTTATATACCTGACGACGCCCCTACGGTATACCAAACCATCTCCAAATTACATGTGATCTCCGAGTCGATTCATCAGGACGAAGGAGATTGGTCTTTGTTGGAAAGATTTTGGGGATTACTGTCCAAATGGGGATGGAAGGTATTAACATTCCTTGGAGTAGTTTTGGCCATCATTTTTTCCTGTTGTCTTTGTATGCAGTGTGGCCCCGCCATCTGTGGTCTTTGTGCCACTATGTGTGTCCCAAGGCCTGTGCAACGGAAGACGGAGAGCATTAAAATGATTTTGCAGCAACAGCTTGATGACCTCATGGCCATTGACGTCGACTCAGATTAAAATGAGTCTGTGTGTCTTGCCTGAGTAATGGCAAAAGGAGGGTCTGAGGTAATTCAGTTTCCGATCTCGTTCGTATTTAGCCACCATTTTGTGTCTTTCTGCCATTTTGTGTTGCCCTCACTCAGGCGGCACGGTGAACGCAGAGTTGTTTTTCCTCATCCTACTGCAACGTGTCAAATAACCTCCTGCCTCTGTTTATAGCTGGTGTCAGGGTCCGGCCGACTCCACTAATCCTCGTCTGGTCTGACTGATCCCTGTTTCAACTATCCGTTGGTTCGCACCATTCTTTCCTGACTTTATCTTATCCTCTGGCCTTCGCTATTCTTTACTCGTATTCTCTCATTTCACAACTATCCTCTAGGCCATACAAATGTGTCCTGCCACCTGCAAGTCGACTTATAAACACTACCACTGATTAACTTGTGGGGAAGGGTGACAAACACTGTTGGGAGAGGGGCTTATTTGAGTTACTCAATATCTTGTTTTCACATTCTTCTCATTGGTTGACCCTGTATGCATTGGGAGTGTTCTTTGTGAATATAAAAGATTGTGCGCCACGAAGTAAAGTGGCAGTCTCCTAAGAACATACCGAGTGTACTTCTGGGACAACTGTACTTAGCTGCAGCTAATAAATCTTATCTTCTACCCCTAACGGAGTGTCCCGTGTCTCTGTTCGACAAAGCAGGTGAACTCAGGAGATTAAGGCGTACCGTGGGCGCCGCCAGGCCCCTAAGGTCTTGGTTCTTCACGCTAAAGAGGCGATAATGGGCTTGATCATATGCTCTATGGATTTCCAATTGAAGCCCATGTTAGATGTCCTTCACATCTAACATAGAGCATATTATCAAGCCCATTATCGCCGTTTTAGCGGCAGTTTTCTGCCGCTAAAGCGGCGATAATTTTATCGCCTGTCTTGATAATAAGCCCCCAAGTAAGTTGTGATATAATTTGGTTAAGGCATACATGGTTTTGGCTGCTTTCACTACCAGTGTCTTGGCCTGCAAGGAGGATTAGCCGGTGTCTGATAACCAAAACCGGAGGTAGTTATATTTGCAGGTTGTGCTTATTTTTAAGGGGCCCTACTGCCATTCCAGCTGATGTTTGTTGGCTCTTTGGCGAAAGTCCAGGACTTTGGTTTTTGCAGCATTTGCATGTGAGGTGTTTTTTGTATTGTATAAGTGGAGTATACCCAGAGCCCTCTTCATCCCGATTTCTGTTTCACCCAGTAGCACCGGGTTGTCCACATACTGTATGATAGGTAATTTCATGTGGCCTAACTCAGATAGGAAGATGTTTCTTTTCAGCAGCTACACGCCTTATTCAGCTGTGCATACATTTAACAAAGTGGGAGCAATGATGCATCACTGCATCAGACCTTTGTTTTTATATATTTTAGAAGTGGCCTGGTTTTGAGTCATCTTGGTCTGGGACACAGGTGTCGGTTTACAGCGCGGTGATAAACGCCAGGAGTTGCCTTGGTATTCCCCACTCTGCGAGTTTGGTCCAGAGGGTGTTCTGGTCGATTCCATCAAAAACGGCACTGTAATTTATGAAATAGGCGTAAAGCGGGCGTGGATTTTTTTCAATGACCTTGCCGCCTAGCTAGGTAAGAGCAATCACATTGACCATGGTAGAGGAGTTTGACCTGAGCTCCGTTTGATAGTGTCAAATGATGTTGTTCACATTAATCAAGACCTCCAGCTCAAGTAGAAGCATCTTCGCCCTTAATTCTGTTTTGGTTTTATATTTGTATTTTTTATATTGCACTGATTGACAGTTCATTAGTCTTTGAATTCATTTATTTTTCAACAACTATGGCATTTGTTAAAGAATCAACTGTAAAAGCTTTTAACGTCTATCCAAATGATAACAAAGCGTAATATGATCTCAAAAAGGACACTTTTTCAATATATGCTATGGAGTGTTTTCACCCAACAATCTGGCTGTAACTGTGGACTTCACATCATCAGGCCTAATGCATTTCAGACATAGTTGTCCTTCACCAGGGGATACCAGAAAACCGGAGTGTTGTAAAGTTCTAGGAAGGTCGAACAGACTGACTGAACTCCCTGTCTCTGTTGTTTTCTATGGGAGTGTGTTGAGGTACCAGCGGTTCGCTATGTGTGGTGCTTGACCTACTCCAATCAATCAATCAATTAAGGTTTCTTGTAAAGCGTGACTACTCGCCTATTAGGGGTTAAGGTGCTGGGGAGGGGGATCTGCGATTCAGTCGAAGAGCCAGGTCTTGAGGTCCTTCCTGAATTGAGTCAGTGATGGTGATTGCCTGAGATGTAGAGGCAGGGAGTTCCAGGTTTCCGCAGCGAGGTAGGAGAAGGGTACTCCAGGGCTGGATAGTGGTACATTTCCACTTTTTTGACACCTTTAGGGCTGTAGTAAGTGCAGGTTGTGGATTAGCACATCTTTTGTGGGTATATGTTATATATGTCCCTTCCTTAAATTTCCCAAAAACCCCTCTCAGTTAGTAGTAGATACTGCGTGTAACAAGAGGGAGAGAGAGGACTAGTTAGCTAGTCCGAGTCCCCGAGGGTTTATATGTGATTAAACAAAGAGGACTAGCTTAAGTTGACCAAAGTGTTACAGTACTCAAATTAGTTCTGTCACGGGCACCTTGTTGGTGTATTCATGAAGCCCTCACCCACCAACCTAGTTGGTGGCATGCTTCATCATCGGGCCCACCCAGTGACACCTAGTATGTCCCGGGTGTGCTACGACGCCTGATTACATCGGAGCTGGTATATTGCTGAGAGTGCAGTGAGGTTGGGTGAGTTGTGATTTAAAACGGCTTGGTGGTGGTCCCAGTACCCGAGGGTAAATTAAATTGTAATAACTGGGCCGTCACCAGCGGTTAAAAGTAAGGCTACAGGACGCGTGAGTGTGGCGAGTTACTGCACCCTGCGTCCTTCAGATGGTCGACATGTTTCAGCCAGTGCCTTAGAGTGTTCTGGCTTTCCTCAGGACCGTTTTTTTTAAAAGGTGTGGTGAAATAAAACAGACTTAGTGTTGTGGTACAGACTATGTGATACACTCACTAAGGCGTTTTTCTATATGTGAGAGGGGGATTCCCTTCTCATGCATATCTGTACAAACAAACATTCAGAACAAGGACAAAACATTTACAGAGAGAGTCAGTAGTCAATTTAGACATATGGTCAACAATGCTTAGGTGGCCGGATCTATAGTGCAAGGTGAGAGGACTATAGTCGGCTAGGTGTGATGGTACTGGTGGTGCCATCAGAGTGAAAATACGCGACTAATTAGGAGCGTGGTGTGGCTAAAACACGGAAATCACACTGAAAGGAGTTGACTTAGTGTGGCAGGGCGCAAGAAAATTGTTCTTAGGCTTTGGGTTATTAGCCAAGGCTTCCTGGAGGGAAGCGGTAAGGGGATGACCCTATGGGAGAAAAAGAGATAGGCTGTAGGGGTTAGGGACCTGTGAGGAAAGAAGCGCGTACCCAGTTTGTTGTTTGGAGGCTTGTCAGGTTTGTCATACTCACAGACTTTCTGGTCAGTGCCTGCCTGGTACCTGTTGTCCCGCCGTCGTCCTCCGGTAGAATGAGCCTGTCGGCGTGTGGGCTTTTTATACTATGGTTAACAAGGTAATGATGAGCACCTGTGGGAATAGTAAGGGTGGAAAGACTACCCCTTTGTGATGTTGCTGCTCATGCTCGTGGTTTGCACACTAGTCTCTCGTGCATGCTCAGTATATCAGCGTGATTGCTATGTTGTTGCTCATGCTCATGATTTGCACACTAGTTTCTCGCATATGCTCAGTATGAATGCGTGATTATAATGCAGGTGATTTGTACTCTAGTCTTTTGCATATGCTCAGTATGATAGCGCGATTGCGTTAAGGTACATGTAGCAACAAAAATATGCCGCCGTTGGTACGGGGAAAGGGGCAACACCTGTGTTAGTTGTGGCGTGGTCTTATCTGCGCAGGCGCGAAGGGATCAGCGTTGGCTATGTATGCGCTAATATTGGGGAAACATGCCTGTGGGACGCGCCGCCTCCCAGAGTGGTTCGGCCCGTTAATCACTGCTTAATGCGCACGAAAGTTGACATGGCAGTATTAGGGGGGTTGAAGCATGTGCCCATGATTATGGCAGCCTAGTGGTACACACAAGGGGGAGCATGATCTATGTCTATGTACAGAGGGACTATGGCACGGGGGGCTGACCACTGTACACAGGCGAGGTAATTGTGACTAGTGTAGGTCTAGGGTGTGACTGAATTCCACGGTATGGCGTCGTTGAGGCCATTGGTTTGGGTGGACAGGCGATATATCCAACGTTGTTCCTTGCTGAGTAATTTCTTCTCATTATCCACTGCCAGTTCCGGTAGTTGTTCGATGATGGTCCAGGTCAGGTCATTGGGAGTGTGTCCCTGGGTGATGAAATGACTGGTCAGTTTACTAATGTTCTTCTTGCACCTGATTGTGCTCCTGTGTTCTGTGACTCTAGTTCTTATTTTGCGGGCGGTCATACCGATGTATCGGAGGCCGCAGCTGCAGGTAAGTAGGTAGATCACGTTACGTGAATTACAGTTTGTGTGGCTGCGTTGAGTCCACACTTTGTCTGGTTCTAGTATCAATGTTTTCGTATGGCTGGTAAGATGGCACACGCTACAGTCATTGCATGGATAATGTCCAGAGATTTTAGGCAGGCCCCACGCATTCAGGATAGTGTTGGGTTCTCTATTGGTCAGGGGTCTGGGGCGTGTGCTCACGAGTTGGTCTTTCAGGTTGTTGCACCTTTTGTAGGCAAACCTAGGGGTTTCCCATTGTCGTTGTCCAGAGTTTAGGATTTTCCAGTTTCTGCGCATGAGCTTCGCCACCTCATTGGAAGCTGTGTTGAATGTGGTGACACACGTGATGGGTTGGTCACTCTTGTCCTTGGGTACAGGAGGGCCTCCCTATTTTGGTTCCTGGCTCTTTTCTTGGTTTTGTTAATGATGGCCCGGGGGTAGCCTCGTTCCTCCAGTTTCTTAGACAGGTCTGCCGACTGATTTTTGTAGTCGGTTGCTTGAGTGCAGTTTCTGCGTATACGCAGAAATTGCCCAAATGGTAAGTTTTCCCTTAAAGGGCGGGGATGGAAACTTGTGTAGTGGAGGAGTGAGTTCCTTGAGGTAGGCTTGTAATAGGTGGTAGTGATCAGTTGGCCATCTTTGGCCCATATGTTCAGATCAAGGAATGCCAAGTGGCTTGCACTCGAGGTGCTTGTGAATTTCAGGTATGGGTCTCTTTCATTGAGCCAAGTGAGGAAGAGTTGTAGAGTTATTTCTGATCCCTGCCTGCTCATAAGGATGTCGTCTATATATCGACGCCATGTGAGAATATTCCTGGTATAGGGGTTGGTGTTGTGGGTGATGTGGGTCTGCTCAAAGAGGTGGACATAGAGTCCTGCCACGCTGGGGGCGAAGACGCTGCCCATTGAAGTTCCGTTGGTTTGGAGGTACAGGCTTCCCTCATACTCGAAATAGTTTTCCTTTAGTGCTATTGTGGCACATTGGAGGATGAAGTAGTAGATACTGCCCATGTTCCCACGACTCCCCTGGTCACTCCTACATTTAATACTAAAACATACACCTACATGTGCAGGGATCTCTGCTAGTGTGGCAGAGTTCTCTGCACAGAAAAGATAGGAAAGGCATAGGTCTCTGGTCATAGGTTTATGAATAGCATTTTGTAGTATATATGTAGTACTACAGTAGTATTACTTTACATACCATAAAATGCAGTTTCAAATTGGTCCATTTTCTAGGTCAGTCCTAACCCCAAAGACCAAAAATCACATTTGGCCTCTGCGTATTTAAAAAAGGAAAGATAAAGATCTTCCCTAATCACTGGATTTTAGAAACATTTCCAAAATCACCAACGTATCTTGTGTGCTCCTTTGGTCTCCATATACTCAAGTATATTTTTACCTTGTTTCCTAGTTGTGCTTTGCTAAATCATGTGTTCTTTCATTCTATCTGTCCTTCCTTGCAGTTGTGGTAAGCCAGTGTGTGGCACCTGTGTAGCCCCTGAAACAGGGATTATAGCCTAATGCACTTGTAATAAGTCATACAGTGTTTCTGTCACATTTGAGATGGAATACCCATCTGTCAAACTCTAAATCATGCCACAAGTCTCAAACTGCTGGGCAAGATCCTTCTGAGGAAATTCAAATACGGCCCCATCTTTCCTAGTAACACCATTACGCTGTTGCCCTCACTCAGGCACCTTCAACCTTCATAGCGTTTCTTTCACATTCTATACTGTTGCACATATTACACGATCTTTCCTGTTTCCCTGAGCTAAGTCCAGTCTGAGACCCGGCTTGTAGCAACTAATCCCCGAGATAACAATCTATTGACCCTTGGTGACCGTTCTCGGCCTCTCCAGTTGTTTTACGAATCACCATCTTCAACACGCAAACACGTCCTGTCGTAAATTAATTTAACCAAGGAATGGCTATGCCACCTGACCTATAGGGTCGGGTAGAGAACACAACCTTAGGGAAGGAATTTCTATTACCCATTATCCTGTATCTTGTACAAAGAATGTTTTCTTGTGGATGATTTGTATTTTTATTGCACCTTGTGGGGGTTGTTGCTTTAGGGGATTCAAGCGCTACAAAAGACTGTGAGCCACGGATTGAAGTGGCAGTCTCCTGAGAACCTACCACTGAGGTACTTCTAGGACAACTGTACCTAGCTGCAGCTAATAAATTGAAGTTCCTATGCCAAACAGAGTGTTCCGTGTATCTGTAATTTGGAAGGCGAACTCAGAAGATTTCAGGCGTACCCTGCGCCGCCAGGCTTAATGAGCCCGGTTCTTCAATTTGGTGCCCTCTGTGAGGCCGCTTCAGAGGTCGTGGGTCCAGCCCGAGGATCTTGAGGAGCCCCGCAAGGAAATTCCGGAGGACGCGCACCACGTGATCGACCCCTGCATGTCGTAAGTGGACCGAAGGTTTTTACCGTGTGGCTTCTCCCTTCCAACAGCTGCAAAGACCTGCTGCCCTGACTGCGGCCACGCTTTGGATCCCTTGGTAATTGGTATCGCGAGACATCAGACGGACCTCTGTTGGCGTACGAAAACATCTGGTTAAGTTAAGTATAGTGGCCACTCCTTTGTCTTTGTTTTGTCTTTGTTCGACTTTTGCAAAAGCCGAAACCAAGGGGTGAGTGCAGTTTTTGTACTATAAAGTGACTAATTAACCCCTTGAAGTTTGTAAAGAAACTATTGTGGTAGCGATGCCTGGTTTCAGTAAGTTTGGAAGATGGTTTTGTTGTAATCGCGATAGGGTTTCCCGACTGGAGGACTCTTGTCCAATTCCTCCGACCGGAACTCCCACTTATGAAGTATATTCTAAACATGGTATTGGCCCCATAGCTTTTAATGAGGCATGGGTTCACTATACTAGGGAAGATGGTGTTTTACGATGGCCACAGAATGGCAGTTTTAAGCTCAATATTTTATATAATTTGGAGATCACTATGTTTAAGTGAAAAGCCCGGCCGGCTATGTTTGACTCTTTTCGCCTATGGCGTAAGGAGGCCAAACAGAAAGAAATAAAACAAGCTAAAAGAGATAGGAGGGATATGTCTATTTTACAAGCTGCGCAACAGTTTAAAAATAATGAAACCGATCATGCGATTGAGGTCTCAGATAGGCAACATCGTATGGCGGTAGATAAATGTTATCCAGTGTTGCCAACTTTCCCTACGGAGAAAAATGTGGGCCCTGAGAAGGATCCTTTAATGTCCCATCTGTTGAGATTACCCCGCCCAATGCGCAGGGAGCTAATGTACCTTTTGGATTACCGCCTGCCCCCGGAGCGAATGCACCTTTATTATTAGCACCTGCCCTGCCTGTTCCGCCTGTTGTCCCACCTGTCGCTCCTCAATCGGTTCCTGCACCCCCACCACAGCTTTCTCCGGTATTACCGACCTCTCCCTTACCTTCGGCTCCCTTCGTAAATGTTACTCCCTCTTCTGCCCCGCCTAATATTCTGTCTCCTGTCCTAATGACGAATTCTCCCTCCGCTCGGAGGCGAATGATCGATACCGTTTCTGGCCTTTTGTCCCCTCTCTTTGGGACATTTCAAATGACCCCTGTTCCTCCTCGTAGACAAACTCGTAGTCAGCTCCCAGGTCCGGAGGAACGGGAAGTGCTAGATCTTCAAGCCCGACGGTGGATCACGAATGGCCCCCAGTATAGTGTGCAAGATATTATGGTCACCTTTCAGCAGTGGGAGGCACCAACGCAGAAATATGTTTTTGATACTATGTGTAACATTTTAAGTCAAGAGTGGGAGGATATGGGATTGGGACGAGCCCCTCAGGGCCTGCTCGATGTACAGGCCGAGTTTGATAAAGGGCTGATTGTGGGCGCAGAGGTTGAGGACGCGGTAGGAACGCTTGTCACTTTTAGAATGATGCTTGCCTGCCGGTCCTTGCCAAAACGCGATTCCTCCGTCAGGCGAAAATTAAAACACTATCCCATGAGAGAGGTTCCCCCAGTGTGGAGAGAGGAGGTTGCAGCTCAGGGTGCTAATCCTCTTATACCTGCTCACTTTCAATGTGTATGGGTGCACGTTCCTTGGAAACGATCTGAGGTATTGGCCCTTAAGCAGTCGTTACCGGACCCCCGTAAAAATCCTGCTGGGTACTACAAAGAGTTGTCCCAAACCGTCGATGCATGTATTATGAATTTGGCTGATATAGACATGCTAATGGGTAATGTGGTCCCACAACCGTTATGGGCTAGGATTCGGAAGGAGGACCTTGTGGGGGAACTGGGGGGGTGATTGGGCTGCCATACTCGCCGCGGACAGACTCCAAGTGGGTGGTGCCAAACCTGAGGCTCTAATTACAGAACTCCCAGCTAGGATCATTGCCTTACTGAAAACTATGATGCCCCCTCTGCGAGTTAATTGGGATAAGTTAGCAGCTTGTAAGCAGAAAGCGGATGAAAACGTCTCTGATTTCTTCACTCGCTTCGAGGAGACGTTCATCGATCATAGTGGTCAGGATATGAGCACGGAAGGTGGCCAACGGTTGTTTGTAGACAAATTTGTGTCAAATTTGGTTTCGGAAATATCTAATAAGTTGAAGAATTCCGAAAGTGCGTGGGCGGTCTCCTCTTCAGCCCAGATATTGGCTACTGCGCAGTATTATGAAAATAGGGATAAAGAGGAAAGAGAGAAACTTGATAAAAAGACCAAAGAGTTGAAAACAAAAGTTCTTTTGCAACAAGCTTATCCTCCGCGCCCTGCCCAACGTGAATATCAGCCGTCTCCACAACTCCAGAGACAGTTGCAGAGGTCTGGGCCTTTTGTTCCCCGACCCCCACTGGGCCAAAATCAATGCGCTTACTGTAAAGAAGAAGGCCATTTAAAGTATAATTGCCCGGTTTTGTTACAGCGCACGAGCCGTATTCCTGCGTCACGAGGCCAGGGTGGTTATCAGTCAGCACCAAGAGGTAGAGGACGAGGTACGCCGCCTAATAACCAACGTTCCATGCCCCCTGGAAACTCCACGAATTATTTTGATCAGCAAAATGTTCAGTCTAACAACTATTACAACAGTGATTACTATACTGAGGATGAGAGTCAGAATTCCCAACCTAGCTAGGACAGCCATGGACAAAGTAAGGGAGTAGTATCAGTTCCAGTGGACCAAAGCGGGCCTTATGTTGATGTGGAAGCACTAGGTGTTACAGAGCCATTCCTATTAGACACTGGTGCAACAAAGAGCTCTATGATTCACTCTAAACTCCCTGGGGCACCTTTGTCTGGCTGTACAAATGTTTCTGTAGGTTTTTCTGGCGCCCCAGTTCAAAACCCAGTTTCATGCCCTTTGCCCATTTCAATAGGTCCTTACAAATTGGAGGCCCCGCTCCTTTTAACAACTGGTTGTGGTGAAAATGTATTGGGCTTGGATTTATTGAAGAGATTGTTGCGACATTACACTGTTCCCCTTCTGGTGTACGTCTTACCTTAGGTAAGAAATTGGCCTCACCGATGTACTTGTCTAAAGATCAGCTTCCCCCTGAATTACAATCTCTTCCAGCCACCCTCTGGGCCACCGGCCCCAATGATGTGGGCCTCCTGCGGATTCTTCCCTACATTGTAACACTCAAGCCTAATACTAAATTTCCTCGCATTACACAATATAAAATTTCCAGTGACGGCTAAAAAGCTCTTTTGACTATAGTTCATGATTTGGTACAAAATGATGTGGTTGAAGAGACTAGGGGAAATGTATGCAATAGCCCTGTTCTGCCTGTTTTTAAACGAACCAACCCTTCTCAGCCACCTGTCTATCGTTTTGTGATTGATCTCAGAGAGGTCAACAAGATTGTGGTACCTCAATTCCCTGTTGTCCCGGATATTAATGCCCTGCTGACAATGATACCAGCCTCAGCTTCCTGGTTTTCCGTCATTGACCTCAAAAATGCTTTCTTCAGCATTCCCATTGCTGAGGAAAGTAGGGATATTTTTGGCTTTTCCTTAGCAGGCCGAAGCTTCCGGTTCAAGCGAGCTGCTCAAGGCTATTGCGAGAGCCCCTCCATTTATAGTCAAGCATTGAAATCACAGCTCTATACTTTGTGTTTACAACCAGGGGCCACTCTCATTCAATATGTGGTTGACCTGTTGGTTGCAGCAGATTCTGAAGACACTTGTAAAAAGGCTACCATTTCACTGTTACGCCACTTATCTGACCACAACCACAAGGTTTCACCATCAAAATTGCAATATTGCTGCCAAGAAGTTACCTACCTAGGTCATCTCTTGTCAAAGGAGGGACGGCGATTGACCCCAGAACGTATACAAGCAATTGCCCAAATGCCTATTCCATGTATGCAAAAAGAGGTGCGTGCCTTTTTAGGTATTACCTCTTATTGTAGACAATGGATGCCCAATTTTTCCCTTCTGGCAAAACCTTTGTTGGCTCTCACTCTTAAAGATACACCACACCCGCTTCAATGGACTGGGAAATGTCAGAAAAGTTTCACTGATTTACGCACTGCCTTGTGCTCTGCCCCTGTGTTAGGTACTCCTGATTACAGTAAGCCTTTCACACTCTATGTTCATGAGAAAGAAGGTTGCGCGTTATCAGTTTTAACGCAACGATTTGGGGACAAGCAACACCCCTGTGCCTATTTTACGGCCACGTTAGATCCAGTGGCCAAGGCATTACCTAGCTGTTTGAGGGCTACAGCAGCAGCGGCAGTTTCAATTCGCCAGTCCGCTGGATTGGTATTAGATAATACCCTTATTGTCATGGTACCGCATGCAGTAGACACCCTCCTAAATAGAACAAAGACCCAACACCTCACAAGTGCACGCCTTTCGGGGTACGAATTGATGCTCTTGGCTAGCCACATACACATTAAGCGATGTAATACCTTGAACCCGCAAACATTGCTGCCAATTCCAGTAGAAAATGACACTCAGGAGCAACACGACTGCTTCCTCCGCATGGAGGAAGAGACAAAAGGCAGAGTTGATTTAAAGGACACTCCACTCCCGGACCCGGATGGGACCTTATGGGTGGACGGTTCTTGTTTTAAGCTTCCCAATGGTGAAACGACCTCAGCCTATGCAGTCACTACCTTATACACTGTTGTAGAAACAGCGCGTATTATACATAACTCAGCCCAGGCAGCTGAATTGATAGCACTGACTAGAGCTTGTGTGTTGGCTGAAGGAAAAAGGGTAAATGTGTGCACTGATAGTCAGTATGCGTTTGGAGTGGCCCATAGTTTTGGCCGCCTATGGAAGGAAAGAGGGTTTCTCACATCCCATGGCACTAAGATACAGCATGGCCAATTGGTAAATGACCTCCTTGAATCACTCACCTTGCCCACTCAGATAGCGATTGTGAAGTGTAGTGCACATAAGAAGATCACTGATGATGTAGGTCAAGGAAATGCTTTCGCAGACCACATAGCGAAAGAGACAGCTAGAGACACTACAAGCCGCATGCATGTTGCGGGCTCTGCTAGATGGGTTGCACAAGGAGGGATGTGTGAGAATACTGTGGACAGTGTGAAAAGGATCCAGGCAGAGGCCACAGAGAAAGAATTGAGTACGTGGAAAGAAAGTATAGGAAGATTGGATGTGACAGGGTGCTGGACAGACTTGTCAGAACATCAACGCTGGTTGTTACCAGATGCTTATGTACTCCCAGTAGTTACCATGGCACATGGTCCAGCCCATATTAGCGCTAAAGGTATATACAAGCTTCTGGCTCCGGTATGGAAGAATGGGGGGATCCCTAAATGTGCAGACAATCTGGTTAAGCATTGTATTGTATGCTTGATGCATAACCCGGGGAAGGGAACACCAACACCAGCAGGACACTTTGCTTCCCCAACTTACCCTTTTGAGGTTTTACAAATAGATTACATCCACATGGAACGATTTAACAATCTGAAGTACGTTCTTGTTGTGGTATGTGCCTTCTCCTGATGGGTAGAGGCCTATCCCCTGAAAGATAATACTGCTCTATCCACGGCAAAAGTCCTTTTGAAGGAGTTTCTGCCAAGATTTGGGTTACCGAGAATTATTTGGAGTGACAAAGGAAGTGAATTTGTGGGTCAGATCATGCAGAAAGTATGTACAGGCCTTGGCATTAAGCAAAAGTTCCACGCAGCAAACCATCCTCAGTCAGCAGGTTTGGTGGAATGCTATAATGGCACCCTTAAGCTTAAACTCGCGAAAATACAAGCCAGCACGGGTCTTGCTTGGCCTGATGCCTTGCCCTTGGCTCTCTTATCCACCAGAACAACCACCCATTCCCGTATGGGGCTTAGTCCTTATGAGGTTGTATTTGGACGCCCTGCAAAGGTTTGGGGAGTCCCAAGGCCGAAGAAATACTCCGAGATAGAGCATCCATTGTTAATTGACTATTTACATGATCTAACCACTAAGTTACGTGTCCTTCGCCAACAGGTACAAGATACTTTGCCCCAGGCTTCAACGGATCCTGGTCACACCATACGGCCGGGAGACTGGGTCTGCGTCAAAAACTTCCAGAGGTCAAAGAACTTGGAACCCCGCTGGAGAGAACCTCGTCAGGTACTACTGACGATGCGTACTGCAGTAAAGGTGGTCGGCAAAAAGAACTGGGTACATGGGGTACATTGCAAGAAAGTGCCCCTACCATTGAAGAACCAGAACCTTTTGGGCCTGGTGGCGCAGGGTACGCCTTAATCTCCTGGGTTCTCCTGCTTCAGCTAACAGAGACACGGGGACACTCTGTCGGCGTAAAAGATCAGATTTTATTAGCTGCAGCTAGTACAGTGTCCTAGAAGTACACACGGTATGTTCTCAGGAGACTGCCACTTCACTCCGTGGCGCACAATCTTTTATAGTACATAGGTGACATATACATTAACGAAGGACACACCTAAAACATACATGAAAAACCAGTAGGAATAGTATGAAGGAAAGTCAGAGCCAATAGAAAAAGTCGGAAAACAAAAGTATCGAGTAACTCGAAGAAGCCTCTCCTCCAACTGTGTTTGCCACCCCTCCCACAGGTTAAGGTATTATCATGTCTGTAACTGACTTGCAGGTGGCGAGATACGTTTGTGTGTTTTGGAGGACAGTTGTGAAACGAGAGAATACGAGCGGAGGACAGCGAAGGCCAGAAGATAAGATAAAGTCAGGAGAGAATAGTGTGAACCAACAGATAGTTGAGACAGGGATTAGAAAAACCAGACAGGGATTAGTGTACTCGGCCAGTCTCTAACACCAGCTTTGTAAACAAAGGCACAAGGCTATATTGACACAATATTGCAGGAAAAGCAGAAAAGACTTCGTTCGTCGTGCTGCCTGAGTGAGGGCAACACAAAATGGCGGCGGAGCACAAAATGGCGGCTCAATGTGATCGTGATCGAAAATCGAATTTCCTCACCATTGCCTTATGATCAATGGGTTCATAAACGAATTAGTGACTCTGAAACCGGAAGAATACCAAGATTTGGACTATTCAGCGATGCACGCCTAGACTTTGCCGGAGCAGGACAAGACGACGACGAGGTCCTCCAGACAGCTATACCACCGACAGTGAAATTGGACACTACTAAACCACATCTCCTTTTCCAAGAGCAAACTGTACCTGGTTCCCGGAGGTACGATTTGAGGCCCAGACTGAACAAAAATACCTCAATAGTGCTTCGTTGACTTTGTCTTTATCCCGATTTCCACATGATTGCAGGGCCGTGATCGTAAGTCTCAGAATTGTGACCCAAGATGTGGCTCTAGGCCTGTGGGACTTGTAGGAAAGTATAAAGAACTACAGACAATCACAGCTGAGTGAAGCAACCTCCCATCACGGGCAATATTTAGAGCTTGAAATGACTGTTAACAAGGGAATGGACAAAATACAAACAATGAGCACAAAGCATTGTAAATTATTGCATAATCGTTTTATAGTGGCTTTAATAATATTGATTTTGATGTGTATTATATTGTCTTGTATAGGATGGGGACTACACGTAATTTTTACACAGCCTACTCCCAAAGTTACGGTTGAAATGCATACACATGTCACTCTACCACCTCATGTTGAGTCAAGGAGTGAACACATTTGTTTCCATGCTACACCAACATCAATTGGCCACTAATGCGACGAACTGTTGGGTTTGTGGTCTTCTGCCAAGTTCGGTAAATACTGGAATGCCATACATTACCCTTCCTTTTTCATTTAATGGCTCTTGTAGTGCATGGTGGGAATTGAGCGCCAGTTGGGTATTTTCCGGAGATGGGGATACTCTAGAAGTAAGGAACTTGGGAGTACATCTATACCATTTATGTTGGCGGGACAGAAAAAGGATATATGGGACGGATAGTGAGAAGTCAGAATATGCTGATCGCCAAACCAAATCTACGGATTTGTATTTTCTGCCCTCTAATAGAACCTCTCGAAAAGGACAAACTTTTCTAGTGGTACCTGGACAAGCACCATTCTGTATTAGGAAAGGAGGGTTAGAATATAAAGGTACAAGCAATTGCCAACATATTGTGACATTGAATGGGACTGATTGGTCTCGCATGGTTCCCTCACATAATACATACTTCGTGTGTGGAAATAAGGCTTACACTTCTCTACCAGGTAATTGGAGAGGCACTTTTTATATCGCTTGGTTGTTGCCCCCTACATATATAGCAGATGCCAAGCATCATTTACAGAAAAGAGGGGTGATGTCTGACCAGGATACGTAAACAAGGAGTCGGGATGTCTTGAAAGGACTACTTCCATTCTGGGGCCCAATAGCCAACAGTAGAGACATAAGACAACTAATTCGAGTTGTAGAAGCCACTGTCAATGAAACAGCTGGAGCTTTGAGTAACATCACTGCAGAACTCGCTGCTGACCGCCTTGTCACGCTTCAGAACAGGATGGTATTAGATATCATCCTTGCTGACCGTGGGGCGTATGCAGATTGATCGGATCTAGCTGTTGCATTTTTATTCCAGACAACGCCCCTACAGTATACCAAGCCATCTCTAAGCTACATAAGATCGCTGAGTCCGTTCACCAGGATGAAGGGAATTGGTCTCTGATGGGATGGTTTGGGGGACTACTGTCTACATGGGGATGGAAGATTCTTACCTTTGTTGGAGCGACTTTGGCCATTCTCTTCTCATGTTGCCTTTGCCTACAATGTGGTCCAGCTATATGCGGGCTCTGCGCCACCCTGTGTGTTCCAAATCCGGTATCACAGAAAGCAGCGAACACAAAGATAATGCTGCAACAACAGCTTGTAGATTTCATGGCTATTGAAGTCGATTCAGATTAACAACAGCCTCTGGTTTCTTTGCCTGAGTAATGGCAAAAGGAGGGTCTGAGGAAATTCAAATACGGCCCCATCTTTCCTAGTAACACCATTACGCTGTTGCCCTCACTCAGGCACCTTCAACCTTCATAGCGTTTCTTTCACATTCTATACTGTTGCACATATTACATGATCTTTCCTGTTTCCCTGAGCTAAGTCCATTCTGTTGACCCGGCTCAAAGCAACTAATCCCCGAGATAACCATCTATTGACCCTTGGTGACCATTCTCGGCCTCTCCAGTTGTTTTACGAATCACCATCTTCAACACTCAAACACGTCCTGTCGTAAATTTATTTAACCAAGGAATGGCTATGCCACCTGACCTATAGGGTCGGGTAGAGAACACGACCTTAGGGAAGGAATTTCTATTACCCATTATCCTGTATCTTGTACAAAGAATGTTTTCTTGTGGATGATTTGTATTTTTATTGCACATTGAGGGGGTTGTTGCTTTAGGGGATTCAAGCGCTACAAAAGACTGTGAGCCACGGATTGAAGTGGCAGTCTCCTGAGAACCTACCACTGATGTACTTCTAGGACAACTGTACCTAGCTGCAGCTAATAAATTGAAGTTCCTATGCCAAACAGAGTGTTCCGTGTCTCTGTAATTTGGAAGGCGAACTCAGAAGATTTCAGGCGTACCCTGCGCCGCCAGGCTTAATGAGCCCGGTTCTTCACTTCCAGACAGTGATGTGATTCCTAGCTTCTCAGGTCAGATTTCTAGGCACACATTCTCTCTGCAGGTTTCAGTCCTCTGTGTTCACCTAGGTCCTCTTTAAGTCAGCAATCTGAATGCTTTTGCTGATGCAGGCAAACATGAGGTCAACCATTTGATTGTTGGTGAGCAGTTCCAGTCTCTGGATGCCAGCAAGTTTCAGAAGTCCTCGAGTTCCTGATTGAGTCTCATTCTTCCACCAGGAGCCATCTTTCTTCCAGTATAGCCTTTCTTCTTAAAGTCAAGTCGTCCCAGATCCAGGAATGTTCTGAAGTGATTGTGGTTGAGGTACCAGATTTATCCTCTTCACAAGCCAGTGATTGGAGAAATCATGCTACCAAATACTAACTGCTTTTCTCTGTCCCCTCAACTCCATTTGCAGCACTTCTTTTTTGCCTTTCTGTAAAATTACCCAGGAGATCCTGTTTGAAGGTGGCCAAACCAGCTGCCACCATACAGACATGTTTCCAGCTTCTTAGATAAACCTCTATTAAGATGAACTCTCCTGCCATATGACATGACTAACATTGTTTTCCCTTCTACTGTTACTTGAGCCTGGCTATCTGGGAAGATCCTGGGAATAAGGGAAAGCCAGTCCTGGCATTTTCTGGTCAAAAGAGTTAGTTCTGTTCTGCCAACTGTTCCTGTCCACTCCCAGATAGCTAATCCCTGTCAAGTGGTCAGCGGTTGACACCCATCTGCTCTTTTTAGGCTCTCAGGCAGAGGTGTTAACTGTACCAGCTAAAAATGTATATTTCAGCTTTGGAGGTAAGACAAATGGCAGAATTGGTTTTAAGTAAGTTACGCATCCAGAAGCCTAAAGTACATTTTACAAAGGTACTATTCCACTTAAGTTACCAAATATATGTTTTCACCACAAAATCAGAGATTGGAACTTAAGTACGAAATAACTTTGAATCATTTTACTAGCACTTTCCCAAGTGGAGATAGGAAATAAAGATTTTTAAAACGACCCAGGACTATTTAGGGAAAGGTCAAGCAAGATCTACACAGTGAAAATGCTTGGAGGTTTTATTGCACTGTAACAGCAAACTAACCCCAATAGGTAGTGCACACCATTTTTTACATATTAGCACCCTCCCCTATTCACTTACAAGGCACTCTTTAGGGGTAAGCAATGAATGTATAAAAACAGGCTTTTTTCCTACAGGGCAAATACACTTTTCTCTGTCATATATCACTGCATTGCATTGAAACTACAACACAACCAGAGCACAGTGGTGTTCCAGCTGATATCTATTTTAGCATATATGTGGGTGGTGTAAATACACCCAGCAGCCCACACATGATACTTAAATTACACACCATAGTGCATTTTCTAAGCCATCTACAATGGTCTTAGAGGACAGTTAAATAGACCTATTGGGTGAAACAGTTTTTACCACTACCATGTTAGAGCCAGAACGCATGAACAGTCGCACTGATTAGCAGTGTCACATGCCCTCGATAGCATAAAAAAAGGTTCCAGGAATGGTGAAGATTCTGGGGTGAACATGAAGAAAAGCAACTTTGCTTCACTCAGTTTAACTGGCATTGTGAATTCTATTTTGTTCCAATTTTCTTTATGCCTATACCGAGTCTTCCCTTTTGCCACAGTTTCAGGACGTGGTGCCCACCATATGGACTAAAAGTACCTGCTGCAGCCCTAGATCAATTCACAATTTTTCGAACAAATGCTAGTGAATTGTTATAGAGAACCCCACTATTTCTGACGGTTTCCTTTTTCGATCTCGGCTACAAACAACTTAGCTGTCTGTTGGCAAGACCTAGCATTTCCAATACATTACATATACATCAAGTGGGTTCTGGGTAAGCCTCTTTCTCATGATTGCATGCGGTTGCTGTCTATTTTACTTCCCTGCTTCTGGTTTACACACTTTCCTCCCTATCCTTGTTTTTGTGCTGCCCACAAACATTTAGGTCTCACGGTGTCTTGATTAGTTGAGGCATTTCAGGGTCTATTGGATTACACAGTCATGTCAGGTAGTATGTTTTGTTGAAAGGAAGGCAACAGAATGTAATATAAGTTACATGTTAATGGACTTGAACTATAAATGAGAATAATAAAAGACTGTGTGATGAATCACAATAAAAAGAAATAGGGGTAATGAATAGAAAGACTTGTAAAGATGGCAGTGGAATTATGATGTGAATACGATGAGATCTTCATTTCTAATTGAGTGCCCTTTTTTTGCAAACCTCTTACTGTTTTCCATGTTCATATATTTTACCAGTTCTTTTTCGGTGGGTCTCTCTTTTATCAGTCCCATTTCTGTGATACATCACTTATTGTCTTCTGTGGGTTGCTGTATTTACTCTTTCTCAATGTGTGGGTTTCTGTTCTTTTACCCTATTGTTGTGAGTCTCTTTTGTATTTTTCTCTTTGAGTGGGAGAAGGGAACCAGCTACCACATTTTCTCCTACTGTCCTTGTTCCCTCCCTAAACCATCACCTAGGTAGTCCAGTTACTTTCGCCGTGCTCCTAGGACAATATCGACATCTTTGTTCCAGTGTTCTGAGGAAAGACTCAAATCTTCTGACTGTGGCAGGCCCCCACTTGTGTTCTTTTCTATATTTCTGGATGGCAAACATCCCATTGTGGTGTGCGAGTGTTGTTCAACATTGGAATCTCTTTTTTTGCCAGCACTGCTTTTTCTCAGACACATGAAACTATTTACCAGCAGGCTGCTCCCAAAATTCTTATTGCAAGGTGATCGGGTGGCCAGGAACCAGTTGTGGTGTGGATACAGAAGGAGGAGTGAGCAGAAAAGAGAGACAGGGGTAGACAGAGCACAAGGTGTGAAGCTTGGGACTGGCACCCATTTTTTGGGGGAAGAGAGTCTAGTGGCCTGGTCAGAATATAGCACAGGAGGCCGGCCACCCCAATAAAGAGTTGATAAAGGGGGATGCACAAATGTTTCCTAAGAACCCCTCAGTTATGGCCCACGCATGGAGGCGTAATTATGAATTATCCTTGCAAAAAGTGAGGGAGAGTCATTGAAACTGTGGAGCATTCAAAGAAATCCTCCATTTCAGAATACAACTGAAGACATTGAAGGGTTCATCGGGGTACGTTACTGAAAGAAGAGAATCTGAAAAGGCCTTTGAGACTAGCCTGATAGAATGCTGTTATATTGCAACTGTAACATGCATGTTAAACAAAAGTAATGACATTATTCCTCATCTACCAGTGGGTCCCAGTAATCTGGTACCAGACTAATATCACTGATGCGAGCCAAGGGATTGGTCCACCCAATAGATCTCCTATGGCTCTCAGAGCTGGGGAAATAGAAAGGGATGTCATTCGCCTGCCCCTGGGATGTTTCACAGTGAAGGGCCATTTAGAGATTGTGTCAGACCTGCCAGAGAAGGTAGCATAGCTTTTTTTGTGGGACGATTGCTTCTTGAAACTGATTAAACACTTACTGCAATGAATATTAGAGCAATACCAAAGTGTATAATATAAAACGGAATGCAACGAAAGTATTTACCAGTACAAAAATAACCTCACACAATCCTACATTATAGTCTGCTAAACTTACGGCATTTTCCCAAACCCCAGACACCTCACCAGTCTGGGGTGTCCACAGTCCTCATTTTATCAACAGTCCATGTCAATGGATTATTTTGTTTTCATCCTTTGCAGTGTCCCCTCAACATAGCATTCTTCACACTATCTTCTCATTAAAATATGAGCTATTTTTATGTTTGAAGAAACAGCCTTGTTCCTCAAGTTGTTCACGAGAAAATGTTCTGAGAATCACATAAATATTTACAATATTGTCAATTATAATTTAGTTTCCGAGCATGTTAGACTTGAAATTGGTAAAGAAAGGAATTCTTCATAATAAAAACATATTTATTATGAGCACATATAAATTATGTAACCATATAATAACTTCATGAACCCTTAAAATGTTCATAGCATAAAAAAATAAAATACAAAACCCCATATTATTCGACCCTACCACTAGTCCAAGGTCAAAGATCTCAGATTATTAAAGCCCACAACATAACACTCATTAGTAATTGCAAATCTGTTATGGACATTTTCAGAAAATGCACCATGATAAGTTTTATGGCAAAAAACATTGCTCAATTGATTAAACAATAAATCCGCCAACTATTTGAAGAATTGTGCTCTCACTTGTTATCTCAGTCTGAGACTGATACCACAAACATCCTACAATAATTACTCTATTGAAAATTAAGGCAGAAGGATGTGATAGGTTGATGGGCAAGTTGCTGGCACTGCTGGAAAGCAATTACTAAGATTTTGTGCCAGAAAATCATTGGTAAACATATTGTCGGACCTAAATATTGAGTCTTAAATATTGAATTCAAGAATAGTGTCCCATTGGGTGTAGATTTTCTATTATTAATTCTATTCCGGGTGATACTTTATTAACAATATTTAAAACCCGATACATTTGTGAGATTATATTTAAAACACTATATTCTGATACCATACCGGTTTGTATGTCCCTTTTTATAGGACTTGTTGTAGGGATTGGTCAGAAAATATAGGCAGGATCATGCTGCACCCTGCACAAAAAAAAGTCCTTTTAGAGAGGAATTCAGAATTTCTGGGTCGCTGGTTTTAATTCTTTATTAGTGTGTCCTGTCTTGGCCACTCTGACATTTATTGCTGCATTTCTGGTAAATGCAGAAGACGGATGGCTCCCTGCATGCACGTGAAGCTGTCAATGTACTGCTAAAAGAGGCAGGCAGAAGATTACAGTACCTGGAAACAGCTCTAGTGCCCAGTTTCCAAGAAATTATTGTCCATATGCAAAAGAACATTGTCCACAGCATCCTTTCTTTATCATTGAAATAGCGTGAGGAGATGCAGCGGTTACTCAGAAAAACATCTTTATAGACCACCAATAAAGTGCTGGTTTGACTTTATTAGGGAATCGAGACACTTTTCCCTGGCGTGTTTCTTGTGCACAGCGCTCTGCTGCCTTTTGGCTAGGTGTGCACAAGGCAGCACGCATGGAAAAAGCAAAAACGAGGAGAAATGAAGCATTTCTCCTCGTTTTGCCACCTTAAGACCAGGATTTTCCTGGTCTTAAGTTCAGCGCTGCCACCTATTATTGCCTCTCTTGATAATAGGTGGCAGAGTCAAAGTGAATGGGTGTTGCGGTGGAACGCTCACCGCAACACCCACTGCATGCCCCTTTCACGCTAATTTTAGCGTGAAAGTGGCCCTATTACCAAGGCAGCGTTAAGCCACATAACATGGCTTTTAGCCACGTTATGTGGTTTAACACTGCTTTGGTAATAGGGCGCTGACCCTATCGCCACCACAACCTCACAAAAAGTGATGTTGTGGTGGCGATAGGGGCTTGGTAATATGCCCGATAGTGCCTTCATATTCGGTACTGGTTGCACCCGTTTTTTTACAGGTAGGGAAAACAGCAGAAGGACGGCGTAAAGCACTATATTAAAACAAGTCATTATTTTAAGTTGTTATTAACACCGGCATCGATGTTGTTCATGTTCATAATGATCCCATTGATTTGTGGGTTTTGCCTAATTCCCACAAGATGAATAACATTCTTATTCTAGTTATTGTGCAGAACTTTTCCTCACCTGTTACTCGTCCTGACTTCTTCTGTGTCTTCCCTTGGGCAGCATAGCATTACTACACTCTCCAACTCAGTGGGACAAAGGACAAATTTCACTGAGAAAAGAACACATTGTGAAACGCTGAGAGTCCCAGTGTCACAGCAACATACCAAATTGAAATTATGAAATTACTTTACTTTTATTTGATTTTTTAGTTCAAATCATAAAAGAGGGGCACAACCACTAATGCACATAAACTTCAAGAGAAAATATACCAATTTGTTGGTTGGTTTGACTCTCATTATAATAAAACAAGTTAAAACAATATACAATTGACTCCTACGGTCTTGTTGATAGCCAGCCATGCTAAAAAGACATACTTCTTGTGGGGTTATGCTTAGGCTATGAATGGTTGAACTCCTGCCAATGACCTTGAGGTTGTCTTGCCGTCTTACACCATTTTTATTTAGAGAAGAACTACCATGAACAAGGCATTTAATTGAAAACCTTCAAGACTCCTATGGTCTGATTATGAGTCTAGCAGTCCACAGACCGCCAGACTCATGGTGGTGGCGGTCCAGCCACTGCTGCACAGGAGGTCTAACCGCCCCATTACAAATTGGGCGGTCAGACCACCTTTGCACCACCGCAACCATCACGCAGGTGGTGCAGCGGTCTTGAGGCTGAAATATGCTTGCCAGGACTGCCACAGTCCTGCCAAACATATTATGAGTTTCCTCTCCACCACGGTTTTCATGGCGGTTTCTCCTCCATGAAAACCATGGTGGAGAGGAAACATAGGGGGCCCTACAGGGCCCCCTGCTGTCTTTGCGCCCTGTGGATGCACACAGGGGGGCAGAACATGTACCCCCCTGTGTGCAAGCACACCAGTTCCTGCACAGCATGGATTTTTCAGTCTATGCCAAGCAGGAACTGTATTTTGGCATTTCCATTGCGGTACCTATTTCATAGGCTCTGCCACGGGAATGCCACAGAACCGGCCGCTAGTGACTAAAAAAAGTCAGGCGGTGCACATACGATTGTGGCAGTGCGTGAGCAGGGTGTCAGAGTGGCGGTCCCGCTTCCACTCCGCCAAACTCGTAATCAGGCCCTTAGAGAAGAATCCTCATAAGCGGGATACAGGTCCAGCATAGCACCTCCCTTCCTGAAGCAAATGACACCGGCTCACGTTTCCAGGAAGCCAGTGCTCCTTTTATTGTTCCTCCCATTGTCTCTGTCTCTATTGAAAAAAATACATTTTCACCATTGCTGATTCTTTCACTTACCCTGTGAGCTGGGCCTTCAACATTGTCCCATCACAAACTCTGCAGCAATTGGGCCTCCTTTAATAAGGAGGTGTCATCACTGGCTGCTCTTATTGGCTGTTTGATTCAACCCCCTGATGGAAAACAACCCTGCTATTTACAGTTGACCATCTATAATTCTGTGTAACTTCAGTGGTGACGCATGGTTCGTGGGTGGCGGTACGGATGAGGGGGGCCACTAGGGGGAGGAGTAAAAATAAATAAATAAAAGAAACACTTACCTTGCAGCGCTAGTTCTGCGTCTCTGCTCCTGCTCTCCGAGGAACAAAAAGCATAGAAAAGGCTCCACTGACCAATCACAACACTGCAATACAGCGTTGTGATTGGTTAGCACCCAGACTCCCCTGACCAATCACAATTGCAGCGTTGTGATTGGTGTTCTGGTTCGACACCCAACCAGGAAATGGAGGCCTGGGCTTGTTCCCCAAGCAGGCTGTAATGCAGCCTGCATGGAGAACAGGGAAAGTGCGTATGACTGGTTTGGGTGGACTGAGAGGGCTGACCAAACAGTCATTGCGCACTTAGGATTGGGCAAACCACTCCTCCCCTGCCCTGCTCTGAGAGCAGAGCAGACCTGTACCCCACAAAGCAACAGGAAACACGAAATAATAACTCAAAGTTATTAACATTGTATGTTTTCTTTACAGTGCACTGCTTAAAAGCAGTGGGGAGACACTAGTGGAGGAGCCGCCCCTGTGTAACTTCCCAGCTGAGACAGATCCCAAGGTCATTCATTACCAGCAATTACAACAGACATTTACAAGTAGAAGCTAGGCTGAGGCATGCAGCCAATTTCACACAAACCACCAACCAGACATCAAAGTGTGAGCGAGAGAGTTGGGGGGGGGGGAGTACCCTGATATTAATATAGTTGAACATCATCTACAGCAGACTATTTATTTTTCCAGTTTGTCACAATGACATTTAGAAGTGAGCCCTGAGCAACAGTGCTATACATGTTTATTAGAAGATTATATTGTGTCTTTCCCACTCTTGCTACCTCTTTTATCACATGGAAATGTACATAATGGTATTAGTTTCAGAAATCAACCATAAATTAAGTTTGAAGATATATAGAATGCATGGACTAATTTTAGGCCTGGGTGCTTCTTTGGTGCAAAGTGGCAAAAAGCCTTGCATCAATTTACTAACTATTATAAACCCATGCATACAGCATAAAATTGGGCCGTGCCACTCAAACATCCATGGTGGCTCCTCTGAAGGCACCGAGATTTCACACAAGCAGGCAGAGGGAGATCAATATGGCAGGCGGTCATCCACCGGATTGGTGTATGTTAATATTTCTGCCACCTAGTGGGATTGTGGGATTGTGGGACATCCGCCAAAAGCTAATGAGACAAATGCACAAAGTGACATCCATCTTAAAGGGTTGCAGGTAAGAGAACACAAAACAAGAAGATAGAGAAAAAAACTCATTTGAATCCATAGCCTGCATTGCCACTCAAAGCAGGGTGAGGGTGAAGTGCTTCTAGGAAGGCCCTGGCACAAACCCCAGAAAACAATTCCTTGAAAAACCAGAGGAGAAATCAATGTCTTAATCACTCCCAGCCTAACAGCTGTATCACAATGAAAACGAATCACACAAACACAGTGGGAGCTTGCTCAAAACTTTTGAGATGCAGAGTAGCAATCATGAGTGTGTCCTCCCGTTATTAACATAAACAACAAATTTCACACAAACCAGACATCAAACTGTGAGGGAGAGAATGAGAGGGCATTCCCTGACAATAATATAGATGCAAATCATCTAGAGCAGACTATTTATTTTCTAGTTTGTCACAATGACATTTAGAAGTCGGCCCTAAGCAACAGTTCTATACATGTTTATTAAAAATGATATTTTGTCTTTCACACTTTTGCTTCCTTTCATCACATGGAAATTTGCATGATGATATTGGTTTTTTAGAATCTAACATATAAATACTTCTCAGAAATCAACCATAAATGAAGTTTAGAAATATTTAGAATACACTCACTAATTTTTTGCCTGGGCGCCTGTTTGGAGCAAAGGGACAAAAAACCTTGCATTGATGTACTTACCATTATAAGCTCATGCATTCAGCATAAAATTGAGCGGCGCCACAAATACATCTGTGGTGGCTCCTCTGAGGGAACAGCGATCTCTGCCAAGCAGGCAGAGATCTCTAAATATGGAAGGCGGTCATCCACCAGGTTGGCGGATGTTATTATTTCTGCCACCCGGTGGGACTGTGAGGCACCCGACAAAAGCAAAATGATGCTGACAGTCACAGGACCCACACTGACCAGGATATGCACAAAGTAACACCCATCTTAAAGGGTTGCAGGCAGTAAAAACACAAAACAAGAAATTAGAGAACAAAACACATTTGTACTCCAGAGCCTGTATTGCCACACAAAGCAGGGTGCAGGATAAGCTGCAGTCCCTGGTACAAACACCAGAAAATAATTTCTTGGAAAACTCGAGGAAATACCCATTCCTGAATCACTCCCAGCCTAGCAACTGCATCACAAAGAAAATGAACCACACAAACACAGAGTGATCTTGCCCAAAATCTTGTGAGATCCAGAGCAGCAATCATGAGTGTCTCCTACCCTGCTATGAACAGTAACTGTTCACAATCACCAGCACCTCACACTGCACCATTAACAGAAAGACAAACAAGCATCTGAGTTTACTTCAGCAGGCCTCCCACCAATACACTCTCCCTTGCTGCTATTAGAGACGGAGATTAGTTGATGCATTCCACCCATGAGCGTGTAGAATGCACCACCTCTACAGCACCACTTCACCAAGGATTAACCAGGAACAACTGTGGCTGCCCACAGGTTTACTTCTCCTGATTCCTCAACACTGAACGAGTAGTGCTGTTATTGGATTCAATTAGCTCATCAGAGTCCTCAACAGTAATTCTGCTGTGTAACAAACATTTTGTTTAAATGTAATAATGTGTACATTTCTATGATGCTCATCATGGTTACACACATCTCTGAGGGGTGAATTTTATCGTGAAGGGTCCACCGAGCTATGGCATTCTCTGCTCCCCACCTGCATGGTAGAAACAGAGCAAAACAACATTTAAACCAATACAATCATCTCTTTGCAACCCTAATCACTTATACCTAACTCAATCTCGTATAAGAGTACACTAATAATAATCCTTGGTCGTCAGACGTTCACAGTCTCCCTCAATGTAAAGAGCACCTTGATTACCATAATTAATCTCAGTATTAGGAAGATAATGATTCAGCCTTTGGACATTTGACTGGAACTTCACCAGGCTAAAAGCGATCTCAGGTCGCAAATCCTCTCATACTAGAACCTGCTGTACATATCCCTCCACACCGACTTTGCTCTTCTCTGCTACTACTCTTGTGCTCATTGCTCTACCAACCGCTTCCCGCACTACCTAAATTGAAGATTTCATTATCCCTCTACCCCAGATTAATCTTTGCTAGGCGTTTGGTTATTTGCCAAGAACATCTGTGACATTCCTGACCTAGAAAGGTCTCCACTTACTGGTGATTACAGAGACTTGGTTAAATAATTCATCACAGTCAGATATAACAAATCTCCTCTGTTCAAAGTACACCAAATCTTGACTAAATGTATGCTTAAATATAGGAGGATTGGCGAGGTTGATCTGTTCCATATCAATTCACTCTTGCTCAAGGAGATTCATCACCCATCCCGCGACTTATTTGAGCATCTCTTATCCAAGGACCAAACTTCTGTGGTGTATATTCAGTGGCGGCAGGGGTTGTTGCTGTGAGCCGGTAGTCCTGTCTGACGAGGCAGTGCCTTGAGACTCTCATGGATGATTCATTGAAGGTGGTCACAGCCCCGACCACTTCCCTTGTATGTGCTGTCACTTCCCACCCACACAAGAAAAGCCTTGCTTCCTTCCACTAGGTTTTTCCCGATTTTTCTCAAGACATTCTAATCATCTCAGACCAAGCTCTCATTAAGGGTGACCTGAACATTTGTGTGGATGAACCATCTGATGCCTGTTGTCTAAACATTTTTGAAGATGTGGACTTGCACAGCTCGATCCAGTTGGTCAACGAACACAGCCATGGGCAAAATGCAATAACAATATTATCTACCTGCTGTTTTTGATACCCAGGCTCTAGCGCTCAGGGTTTCAACACCCTAGCTGGTTTGATCACTACATTAGCACTTACTAGATTGAAAATGAGCATTTATAGGAATTCCTAGGTCCTTGACCATATCACGATATCATGGAACAGGACAAAATACATGAACCTTATCTGGATAGCCTGTTGACATTCTAAATAAACTTGAAGGCTAACTAACCAAGATTGTGAAAACCCAGACTTCCATCGTACTCACAACCTAAGCTCTTTAATATTTACCTCCTTCAATTGAAATATTGAGGGAAAGTGCAGAAAAGAAGTTGACATAAAACTAAATTACCTTAAAAAAGCAGGGCCTACCTGGTACGCTCCAGAAGCCACAAATATGCTTGTTGTTATATTTGACTACCTACTGGGGTTCCCTTATGGAATCCTACATGTGGAACACTGGTCTCAGCATTCCTGAAACACGTCACCGGCTTAAACGGTTGGCGAGAGCCAGGCCAGGAAGCAGGCGTGGCTGTGTGCTATCCACATATTAAAGGAAGTTTTTCAAGTTCTTACCTGTCCAGGCAGTTCCAACACGTTTTGGTGAAACGTTATCCTCTGGTGCATGGACGGCACCAGTAAGACCACAAGTTGCTGATATAGCGTCTTGCTTTGCTGAGGCCATGTTTCTGGTGGAGGATTTGGGAGGACGGAGGCAGATGAGCACTGCGTTGTACTGTAGCCATCAGTGTTAAGCACATATTTTCAGCACTTTCAGCCTTATTTAACAATTAGTCAGCAACAGTCACGCTATATTTTGTTATTATATGACTATCAATCAGCAATAGACATGCTGCTCGTTGATACCTTGAATCCTTATGGTGAGCAACTTGCACAGCGATAGACACGCTTTTGTACCAGTTCTTGCCGGGATGTACCTGTGACATCATCATGCAAAATCCTAATATCTCCATGCCTTTAATGGCTGAGCCTAGAATACCAAAGTATAAATGGAGACAATGGTTCAAAAACGTCAATAGCTATTTAGTAGCCGTTGACGGTGACAAGTTCAAAGCGAGAAAGAAGTTAGCACTCCTTTATAAATGTTTAGGAGCCAAGCGGCAACACATATTTGATCATTTACCTACAGCCACTCCACCCACCGAAGCGGAGTGGAATGCATACACGAATGCTATCAATAGACTTAGGACTCACTTTAATGATGACACCAGTATAATTGTTGAGCGCCACAGGTTTTTTACTAAGAGACAGTCACAATTTGAGTCTATCTACGCCTTCCTTGTTGAGTTAAGAATTCTAGCTTCCACTTATGAGTTTGATTGCAATCTTGTTAATTATATTAGGGACCAGTTGGTGGTCAATTGTTATGACAAGCGCATTCAGGAGAAATTGTTGTGTTGTCGCAACCCCAACCTACATGAAACTTTAGAACTAGCCAGGGGGATTTAAAGGTCAGTACAGGAATCCAAGGTACTTAATAAAGACAAGGAGCAGATTGTTCACAAACCTGTTAATGTGGTTGCTGCTTGACCCAAGCCAAACAGCTTCATGTCAAAGGACAACAGGAAAGGTGAGAAGACGACCAATGTATGCTTCTGGTGTGATTCCTATTCACACTTTGTAAATGCCAGGGGTTGTCATGCTATCAGGAAAACATGTGTAAATTGCAAAAAGGTGGGACATTTTGCAAGGATGTGCAAAAATGTACAGAAGCTAGCTCAAGGATGAAGAAATCCATGGGAGAAATAATGACTCAGCTGAGGAGGAGTTGGACAGAAGGGTTGGGCTGTCCATCACAATGGTGGAAACAGGTCATAGAACATCTAAGGGTGGTGACCTTGATTCTGACATTGGCATTGGCAAAGTCAAGATAGGAGTTACTGTGGACTCTGGGTCGCCTATCACTATTATTACTGATGAATTTTATTGGTCAATATGAGGATCAGTCCAATTGTTGCCTCCGGAGTCCGGACATATGTACTGTAGCATTTGTGGGGCACAGTATTTATTTAATGGGTTATTTTTTAGATATGCTTTCATTTCAAGATAGGGTCATAACTACAAAAATATATGTTTGCAAAAAAAGGTTATAACAATTTGGGGTGGAAGGATCAGTATGCGTTTGGCATAGTGCTGCGACCTGGCACCGCTGTCCCATTTCTTTCGTTGAGCCTGTCACACCTCTCTTACCTGTAACCAAGTTGTTAAAAAAGCACAAGGCACTGTTTGAGGACCGTTTCGGTTTGGTCAAGGGCGTTGAACATGAAATTCTGCTCAAGGACAATGAAGTACTGGTCGTGTTAAAGGTTAAGAATGTTCTATTAAGCGTGAGGAGTCAATTGAAGGATCACCTAGCTAACCTGTGTTCGGAGAAAGTCATAGAGCCTGTTGTATCCTCTCAGCGGATTTCCCCTATTGTCCTAGGCAAAACAAAGAAGGGCGACATGAGGCTCTGTGTTGACCTCAGATCCCTAAATACATAAAAAATTGTAGATTGTTTCCCCCTACCCAAGATTCAGGAGATGTTGGCCAAATTGGGTGGGGCCAAGATCTTCTCCACATAGATCCGAGGGCAGCCTATCACCAGGTTGGGTTAAGCATTGGTTACAGGTCACTTACAACGTTTAATACCCCTTTTGGTGTATACAGGTTCCTGTGGTTACCATTCGGCTTAGCTTCAGCTGCTTCAGTGTTTCAAAAATTTATGTTTTGGCTTTTTGGAGACTGCAAGCAGGTGTTGGCTTATCAGGATACTGCAAGCAGGTATTACGAAAAGTGAATAGGAACACTTGAGAGTGTTGGATGATGTTCTGGGCATGTGATGAGGCCATGGGTTCACAGTGAAGGAAGACAAATGTAGGTTAATTCTCTCTGGTGCAAGCATCAAACCTAAAGCTAATCTTGTGGATGCGATTAAATTTAGTCCAGAGCAAGAAGCTTTTGTAGGGTTGAAGTAACTTATTATGGAGGCCCCTGCTCTTTATCGCTTCAGATATTACATGAAGTTAATTTTCATGGTGGACGCCAGTAGTGTGGAGTTGGGGGCGGTCCTTCCTCAAATCGTGGATGGAAAGGAGAGTACAGTGGCTTTCACTTCAAGGTGTGTGTTCCCAGCAGAGAGCACCTATAGTAATATAACGAGCATTTGCAATGCAATAGGTCTCGCAATTGCGGGATTTTGAGCTATTGGCATTGTAAATGACAATGCCTTTTATTTATGTGTTTAAAAAACCTCTAATAATAAAAGGCATTGTCATTTACAATACCAATAGGTTAAAGTGTGTAAAATGCGAGACCTATTGCATTGCAAATACTTGTTGTTTACAAGCGCCCCATGCTGCGCTTTCACGTTAATAGAGGCCACGCCTCTTTCTTTAGATGAGCCGTTACTAAAGAAAGGTCTGTGGCTGCTATTAAAATGAAAGCATGGTATGGGGTGCTTTTACCAAAAATAGCATTTGTTGGTCAAGTTAACAAACAAATGCTGTTTTTTAAGTGCCCCGTGAAAGTGCTCATGGTACACTGAATGTGTCGAATGTTGCAGGAAAGCATATAGTGCCTGCAGTAGGAGAAACTCATTAAACAAAATAGTGCTTACAGTACCATGTAACATTCGAAGTAAAAGGGCAGGTCCTCATGGGAGGTTACAAATGAAGACCAGGCGGTACTAAGGAGGAACTAACAAGCCTATTAAGGAATTAGAAGCCAGCATTTACGAAGGACAATGACACAAGCCAATGACAAATATGGGCAAAGAGTGGGCGGGCGTCAAGTCCATACTCCAATACAGCATGCCTCGCAGAGCAGCGCATGTGCTGCCCAAGCTCGACCCAAAAAAAATTGATTGGGAGAAGATGAGACAGTTGCATGCCTGCCAGTAATGAAGGCAGCTTGCTGCTCCCCTCTGAAGGTTGGCACCTTGGGCAAGGGCCCATCTTGCCCATGCCAAAGGCTGGCCTTGCAGGCCCATCCTGGACTAATGCGGCGCTGTTGGACAGGCGAAAAAAAATCCCAGACAACAGTAGTCATGACTGCACTATTTCGCACAAGTACTGCCACTACAGCATCTTCAATGTTTGAATGTTCGTTCTTTTACACAATACTAAGTCAAACTTATGAATGCACTTTCATACCAACACAGAGGTGTGAATGTTTTGAATGCACTGTTTCAGACAACCACAGCAGTGTCAAAGTTCAAACGAAAGAACTGTCAGCTATAAACGGACCATCACACGACAGCAGTGTCAAAGTTGTGAAGGCACAATTAGTGTCAGTTATCAATGTGCTGTCACACGGTAACTGTCTCAAAGTTATGAAGGTGCTCTTTTACATGACAGCTGTGCCAAAAGTAAGAAAGCACGGTTTCACACATCGACAGCAGCAAAGGTATGAATGTACTCTCGCGCATGACAGTAGCGCCAAAGGTGCTAATGCGCTTTTTCACACACAACAGCGGACCCAAAGGTTCTAATGCGCTCTTTCACGCATGACAGCGGCGCCAAAGATGCTAATACGCTCTTTCACACATGACAGTGGTGCCAATGGTGCTAATGCACTTGTTCATACATGACAGCAGTGCCAAAGGTGCTAATGCGCTCTTTCACACATGAAAGCAGTACCAGAGGATTTAATGCACTATTTCATGCATGACAGCGGTGCCAAAGGTGCTAATTTGCTCGTTCACACATGACAGCATTGTTAAACATGACAGCAGTGCCAAAGGTGCTAATCAAATCAATCAATCATAGGTTTGTAATGCGCAGCCTACTCATCCGGATTGGGTCTCATGGTGCCGGGGGGGGGGGGGAGTCCTGCAGTTCCGGGATGCTCATGGAGTTCTATCGAGAGCCAGGTCTTGAGGTTCTTTAAGAACTTAGGAAGAAATGGAGTCTGTCAGAGGTGGAGAGGGAGGGAGTTCCATGCCGTGGCAGCGAGGAGGGAGAAAGAGCGTCCTCCTGCTCTGAATTCCTCGATGCGAGGTACCCTCATGAGGGAGAGCTGGGCCGAGCGGAGAGAGCACAGAGGAGCATGGAACATGAGGCGTTGGTTTAGGTTGGAGGGTCCAGTGTTGTGGAGGGCCTTGTGGGCGTGGGTGAGAAGCTTGAAGGTGATTCTCTTCTCGATGGGGAGCCAGTGTAGAGTACGTAGGTGTTGGCTGATGTGGCGTGGTAGGTCCAGGACTAGTCTAGCGGCGGTGTTGTGAACGGTCTGGAATTTGCGGGAGAGGTTCTTGTCTATCCCTGCATAGAGTGTGTTGCCGTAGTCCAGTCTGCTACTGATGAGGGCATGTGTGACGGTTTTCCTGTGTTCGGGGGAACCAGTTGAAGGTCTTTCAGCGTAGGCGGAGGGTGTGGTAGCAGGAGGAGATGATGGCGATGATCTGGGGGTCCATTTTGAGCTCGGAGCCCAGGATGATTCTGAGGTTGCGAGCGTGGTTCGTGGGTGGGGGTGGGTTTATTTATTTATATAGTTTTATATAGCGCGAACTTGACCCAAGAGGGTATCAGGGCGCTTTACATTTTGGATCGTTGCGTTAAAAGTTACATCAGATACAAGAGCATAGTAAGGTACAGTTCACATAAACAATGTTTCAAGAATTCATAGGAGGGAGGGGAGGAAGGAGTAATAGCGGTGAGACATTAGCTGTCTAGCAGCTCCACCGGGCATCAGCCATGTTGCTCAACGTTTGGGAAAAACACATTTGAATAGATACACAGGCTACGAGGATAGAGGTAAAAGAAGTTGGTGGGGAGAGGGAGTAAAAACAATCCAGAGAAGGAGCTGGGGCTACCATACAGTGCAATGGGGGATTTGATAAAGGTCTGGTCGGGGTCCGGTGGTAGGGAAAACTGTGGCAGCCATCTTGGGGTCAGGCAAGGGATTCTGACCTTGGAGTTAGAGACAGCCGGTACCCATTTTAGCCTTTCGCTCGAGGGGGGCCTCGAGCGGGGACGCGCCTGCATCTGAATGAGTAGCGCCGGGATTAGGATTGTGAAAGAGCTTCTGGCTGCCATGTTAAGGTCAGGCATGTTAGGCAAGTCCCCGGAATGCCACCGATACCCAGGAGCAAACCGATCTCTCAAAGTTCAGGGGGCGCCCTCCTCGTGGGCCGATTTAAAGTCCCCCCCGCTCACCGGTCATTAGGAGGGTGACGTCCCTCATTGTGGGCCTTTGCCGCAGTGTTCCACAGTCCAGGTCACAGTACACTCAGGCTGATGCTCCGGTCACTAGTGCTGTGGGCTTGTAAGGGAGGGGGTGGGTTCCCCTGATCCGCTCAGACCAAGCGGAGTTGTTGTTCGTTGCTTAATGGCCCCTCACCTCTTTTTGAACGACGAACGACATTTTGCGCTGCTCCTCCACCGTGCTCCCGGACCTCGGCACAGCCCACCCGGGTGTCCGTTCCATGCAGCGAACACCCGTTCTCGCTCTACTTGCTCCGCATCAGGTAGGAGTTTCATGTGCTCAGTTTGGAGATGTTTAGTGCGGTTATGAGCGCGGGAGTGTTGCGCGGACCAGGATCCGAGGCAAAACACGTCCACCCGGCCATCTTGCTGAGTTATGAGGCTGGTTGGTTGTAGGCTGCGCGGCACACCAGTGCAAAACAAGCCCCGACCCCTACGCCAGAGTCAACACCAAAAATCGGCCTATGCCCAGGGTGAAGAAGCCACAAATCTCACCGGGGCTCCGTGAGTCTGCTTGAAGACGGCGAGGCAGAAGAGATGAGACTCCAAACAGGTCTCACAGCACAGCACCACAGCAGTGGGTTCCCGAGGGCAGGGGGCCACCAGGTGTCGTTCCAGGTGTCAGGGTGTGGGCCCATGATGAGCACCTCAGTTTTGTCAGTGTTGAGTTGCAGGCAGCTGTTCTTCATCCATCTGGCGACGGCTTCCATTCCATCTTTGAAGTTGCGTTTGGTGATGGTGGGTTCGTTGGATAAGGAGAGGATGAGTTGGGTGTCGTCTGCATACGATGTGATGTTGAGTCTGTGCGAGCGGGCCATGTAGATTTTGAACAAGGTCGGGCTGATGGAGGATCCTTGTGGGACTCCGCAGGTAGTTAGAGTAGGTTCTGAGAGAAAAGGTGGGAGTCTGACCCATTGTGTTCTGCCGGAGAGGAAAGAGAGGATCCAGTCGAGGGCCGTGTTCGAGGGCCTTGAGCTCTTTTACACAGTATCAAAGGTGCTAATGCGCTCTTTCATACATGACAGTGGTGACAAAGGTTCTAATGTGCTCTTTCATGCATGACAGCAGTGCCAAAGGTGCTAATGCGCTCTTATCACATGACAGCAGTGCTCCTAATGGACTCTCATGCATGACAACAGTGCTCCTAATGGACTCTCATGCATGACAGCAGTGCTACTAATGGACTCTTTTACAAATGACAGCAGTGCCAAAGGTACTAAAGCGCTCTTTCATACGAGAGGTGCCAAATGTGCTAATATGCTCTTTCAGGAATGACAGCAGTGCCAACGGTGCAAATGCACTCTTTCATGCATGACAGTGGTGCCAAAGGGGCTAATGCACGCTTTTATACATGACAGCAGCGCCAAAGGTGCTAATGCGCCCTTATGTGCATGACAGTGGTTGGACTACCCTGCAAATATCGCTGATGTTCACATCGCGATATTTACAAGGCTGCCCCAGCATTTTAGCACACGTTAGTTTTCGGAGAAAACTGCTGTTTTCGCCAAAAACTAACGTCTGCTAAAATGCAGACTTACCTATCCCTAACATTGGGGTGGATTATGCTGATACGACCCTGTGGGTTGTATCAGCAAGGTTATCGCCGTTTTGCAGGACACATCGCTGGAAAACCAGCGATGTTCCCTACAAAACGGCGATAACCTCGCTATCTCTGGAATTTTTGTTAATCTTTGTTAATAACGCGCTACCAGGGCAATAAATTCCATAGATAGCCTGTGATAACAAAATTATCGCTAAGCAGGGCCAGCGATAATTATCGCTGGCCGTTGATAATATGCCCCTATGATCTTTAACCTCTTGGTACAGATATCCCACTACCGCAATCAGCGACGACGGCCTGCTGAAAAAGGTGAAGAAGACTAAAAACAGAACGCCATGGCCAGTAATGGCTTGCCTAGATCACTTTTTCTCATTTCTTGCTGAAATTATTCACCAGGGCGCAAAATAAGTATGTCGATCAATTTCGTGCCTCATTCAAATTTTTGCACTCCCACTTTATTAAAGTGAAATGTAGGTGGCAAAAAAGGCAGTGAATGTAAAGAGGCGTGTAAGCAATGAAAAAAAAGCATTCGCAATGCAACAGGTCTCGCAATTGCGAGATGATTTTGAGCTATTGGCATTGTAAATGGCAATGCCTTTTATAATATTGAAAGGCATTGTCAAATACAATACAAATAGGTCAAAGTTCGGCAAAAGCAGGACCTATTGTATTGTAGAGCGCGGTGTCCATGAAGCGGGCACCGCGCTCACCAATAAAGGAACAAAATTCAAATTTACAGAGCGCGGTGTCCCTAAAGTGGGCGCCGCGCTCACCATTAAAGTTTTTTTTAAAGAATGCAACAGAACGCGGTGTCCCTGGAGCAGGCGCCGCGCTCCACATTATAGTTAAAAAATAAATATTTGCAATGCAATATGTCTTGCATTTAAATGCGAGGCCTATGGCATTGGACAGAATAATAATAATAATCCACATTTGTAAGGCGTGAACAATCACCCGTAAGGGTCTCTAGGCGCTGGGGGCCATCGGGAAGATTAAGCAAGCTATTGCCCAGAGTCACATGGTGCTGGGCTAATCTGCCGCCGGCACCGGGGATCGAACCGTGATCCCCAGATTCCGGAGTCAGTCGCCCTGGCCGCGGCGCCACACCTCATCCGGCCGTCACTGTCCCAGCTGCTTACTGCAGGCACGACATGCTTTGCTTAAATTCAAACATGTTGTGACTGCAGTAAGAGAACCTCAATAAAGAAAATAGTGCTTACAGACTAAATAAAGCATCCTGTGTAACAACCGAAGTAAAAGGGCTAGTCGCCATGGGAGGTTACAAATGAAGACAAGGCAGTACCAAGGAGGGACTAACAAGCCTATTAATGAAGCAGAAGCCAGCATTTACGAAGGACAATGACACAAGCCAATGACAAATATGTGTGGAGAGTGGGCGGGCTTCTATTCCATACTTCACTACAACAAGTCTCGCAGAGCAGCGCATGAGCGCTGACTCTAGGCTCGACCTAAAAAGGGAAGCACTGGCAAGTGTGTGGGAAGCCAGGCATTTTGTGAAATATTTGTTGGGAGGGAAATTCTTGCTTGTGATGGAGCAGGTAAAACACAATTTTGGATACCTCCTCTAATTTGCATGTAACTAATTACGTAATTATTCTAAAATGAATTTAATTAACATGTTTGCACTGAAATTTATTAATCAACTTTTGCACCTTGATAAACACAAGATACACGTGGGACTAAATTACTAATTGCATGGCAGAATAATTAATTAATTAACTATGGTACGCAATCTAATCTTAGATTGTGGTGAAATAGTAGAATTGCATGATTTATGTTGCTTTGTGATTGTCCGTGCTTTAAATTCATTAAATGGTAAGTATTATTGCTTTAAATGTTGCCACAGCTAGGGAAATACTAATATACATTGGGATTAGTTTGGGTATGAACATTAGAATCTTTATTTCTATATTTTAATTACTGTTATGTCTGTTTTGCTTAAGTTGCCATTCGGGCCTACTAGGCCGCAGTACCCAAGATGGCGTTCTCTGAAGCAGATGCCACCATGTGAGCGCGATGATTTCTGCGCATGTCCGGAGGGCTCTGGAGATCACCAAATGACCCGAATTTATGACACTGTGTTCCCTGTCAAGGATAGAAAATTGTTTGCCTGCCAATTGATGACGGTGTGGGAACAGCGGAAAGGAAAATACAGAACCTTGGAAAGATGACTTCTTTTCCCCGAACTGTACATCCGCTGCTCTCGCATGGGAGCTAAATAAAACGTATTAATTTGCGCCTTCCTATGCCAAGTCTTCATGAAGAACCAGTTTTGCCCTGGGAAACTTTTAGAAACTTACAGATAACCCCGAACTGCCCAATCAGAACATTTTCTCTACCCCTAAAATGTTGCATGTTAATATGAAGTAAGAGGGAAAAAGGGTATATAAAGCCCTCACCCGCCATTGGGGGGTGGTCTATTGGGTTGATCATTCGTGGCGTTTGAGAGAAGAGTTTGCTGTGCATCCTTCGCTGTGGGACAGACAGCCTGTCCAGGGAGTTTTTCCTGAGAATGCGGGGAACTCTCTATTTGATCTGAGACCATCATCGCTTTCTATTTGGTAACTGATTATTTGTATTTTCCTAATTAATGATCATTTTCTAAATGTTGATTTATCTTTAATAAAACTAAAACTTATATTATGAGCTGTAGTTAATAAATGCAAACGTAAAGAAGTTTTATTAATTAGATAAATAACAATTGAAATAATAAGAGATGAGTGTGTGGTTCTTATATTAATTACAGAAAATACCAAATGTTTCCTAGGCTTTAATTGTGTTTTAGCTAGTTCTAATTCACCATCAACCAGTCCAACTAATTGGTCCATCGACCAAGTGGTGGAGTGCCTAGATGTTAAGGTCAGGATTCTGAAGATGTATATGTAGAAAGTGTATATATTGTAAATACAATTTAATCCTGATAGGTAATAAGGCACCCACATATCCAGCGCTTTTCTCCTGTGTAGAGATTCGGGTGAGATTTATCGAATGACAAGTTGGTGTTATGGGTCCCACCAATGAATGAGTGTATGAATGAATGTTGTGGTTAAGAATCTGTGACATAGGGAGAATATGTACATTTTTGTCCTTCTGCGCTGCATCAGATTTCTTGGTGGCAGAGGATGGTTATTATTGACCAGTTTGGTGATTAGTAATGGTTATTTTGACTAGTTTAGAGTATATAAAACCCCTATATTCAAAGGTTTATGTCTAACACTTTATGTTGAGTTTGTGTTGCGTTTTATGTTGTCAATTGTTTAAAAGACTTCCAGGAAGTAGGAAGTTGGTTGCCCTGTATGCAGGCAGGGGTAAATGTGTGGCAAGTGAAGTTGCACAGTGCATTGTCTGATTTCAAAGTGGTAACATTGTTGTGTGTTATCATTAGGGACATTTTCCGTGTGTGGGTGGTGAATGAATAGCGAAGGCCACCTGTGAAATTTCAGCCTTAAGAACAGGAGTCAATTGTGAGCTCTGAATATGCTTATCCCTGGGAAAGTAACAGGTCTCCCCAAAGTTTGTAAGAAGGGTAAGGTAGAGGGAAGCGCTACTTTATCGGTGTAACGGAAAGTTCTGTGGGAGGGTAGAGGTAAGTGCTGCCTACTGGAAAGACAGAATTCTTGTGTAAATGAATAAAAGCTATCTCTTTGGTTTAGCAAAATGGGCAATGGAGATGTTTTATGTTGTTACTAACAGATTTTGATTAAAGACAACGTAAGAAAAGTTTGCCGGAATTTTTTTTGTAAAGGAGGGGTCAACAAGAGCAGGAGTAGTGAGAGAGGCTGACGTTAGAAAGACCGCGCTGGGATTGGTCAGCTGCAGACAAACGAAGCATTCGCTGATTGGTGCGTTAGTGTGAGACGCGCTGGGAGTGGAGAATTACCAGAGTGACGTAGACGCCCCGGATTGGAACGTTAGTGTGAGTCGCGCTGGGATTGGTCAGAATACGGAAAAGTTGTGAAGAAATGATTTGCAAAGTTTAGTTGATTAAGAACTCTTGAAAATAAAAATGATGTACTACGATCCACCCGAGAAAGAGAAGAAATCATGGTTTGGAAAAATCAAAGACCTATTTGAAAAGGATAAGCCGATTCTAACTAGGGAAGGACAGATACTTCCTCCACCGAAAACACCTGCATCTTTTATGGTAGCGAAATATGGGTATCATACATGTATTTGGTTGGAGAATTGAGCAAATTATACCAAAGATGATGGAGTGTTGGCGTTTCCGGAAAATGGTTCATTTAGTTTGGCAGTTCTACGAAACTTAGGAGATAGAATGATGAGATTAGAACCGAAAGTTAGACCTACCCAATTTGAGGCTTTGACTGAATGGGAAGAAGAGATGTATGAAAGAAAAAGGCATCGGAGTGGGAGAAGGTATAATTATATATTTGGTAGACATTGTGGTCAAGAAAGTCATGATGACAGAATGAGAAGATGGCGAAATGCAAGCATGACGGATGGTATGTTTTCTTTGAGGAATGCTGGAGAGATGAGTTGTAGAAAATGCACAGAAAAGAGAAATAACACAGGGTCAGAAAGCTACAAATATGGAGTGAGTGAATCAGCGAATGAGGTGCTGGAGGACATGTTCCATAAAACAAATCCTCCATATCAACAGGATTCTGCGTTGATGACACCAAGTGCACCACCACAGGAGACTGTAATGAATCAAAATTTCGAACAAATGCCTAATAATTTTGGGAAAAATAGTCCATTTAAAGATGCGGAAATGTCACAGACAGTAAGAACTGAAAACGAAAAATCTGCAGAGTTAGCTAAAACTACACTGGAATTAACCGAAAGAATTAGAGAATTAACTAAGAATATGGTAGTAGGGACTGTGCCTGTAACTATAGGACCAGTGATACCTGTTTTTGATAAACAAAAGGATAGTGAGCATTGTTTAATGGTCCCATATAATGGCAGTATGCAAAAGGAGAAAGAAAGGAGTAGTTCAGGAGAAAATGAGTGGAAAGTTACTGCAGGAATATCAGGATTAAGTACTCCTAAAAATGTAACCGTAAATCAAAGTCCAGCAAGTAAAACACCTATGGCAACAGAATCAGCAACTGAAACACCAGAGGGAATGTCAGATAAAATGAGAAGAGCAACAACCCCTGTGGGACCAACATCTGAAGAATTGAGTGATTGGCTAAGAAGTTTACAGAAAAAAGATACAGAACCACAACCTTTAGATGTATCAAAATTAAAAGTAACTTTAGAAGAGTTAATTGCAGGAACAATTCCCACTGAAAAATTAAAAGCATACCAAGATGAGGAGTTAATGTTTTTATGTAAAAGCATAACTTGGAGAGCAAGAACTTTGCATGAAAAGTTAGAAGAGACAGCGAAGGAAATGGGAATCGATTTTGAGAAAATAAGATCATTACAGAAGCCATATAGGGTAGATTTTTCTGAAAAGGATATTGAAAACTTGAATACTGCAGGGAGATTGACCCAAATGAAAGAACTGATTGCATTGTTAAGAAAATGGGGTGATGTGGATCGGTGGAAAAGTAGATGGTTTAGAAGGAGAGAGGAAACTACAGATAAGGCCTCTCTAGCTTTCCCAGTGAGAGAAAAAGAGCTAGTGGTAACAGAATGTCCCATGAGAGAAATTCCTGGAGGAGGATATGTTCATGTTCCATGGACTAGACAGGATATTTTGTCATTTACCAATGATTTTCCAAGGTTAAGAGAAAAACTGGTTGAATGGTACCGACAGGTGGACTGATTTGTAAAACTTTCAAAGGTATTATGGATAGATCTGAATGGTCTTTTTGATATAATTGTGCCTGCAGATTTGTGGGCAGAATGTAAAATTACAATAGATTGGCCAACACAAGAATATCCTAGGGATCCTAAGACGGGAGTCCCCGATCCAGAAGTAATGAAAAAATATGATCAGGTAATTACTTTTTTGAAAAATAAAGTACCTCCGAAAGAAATTGACTGGGTAAAGATTGACAGGACTCACCAGGAGGCTAAAGAATCAGTGCATGCGTATCACAAAAGGTTATTGTTGGCTTTTAAACAATACAGTAGAGACGAGAAATTAAGTGAAAAGGATTTGAGTTATTTTGTGTATAGATTTGTTTATGGTTTAAGGCCTGAAGTTAGTGAAATGTTTAAACAGCATACAGTAGATTGGCAAAACAAAAAGGGAGACGAAGTGTTACAACATGCAAAATATTTTAGTGATGAAATTGAAGCCAAACAGCGTAAATTGAAAGAAAAGGCAATGTGGGCACAGGTTAAAGTAGCGGAATGACAGGAAGCCCAGTTAATTGAACAAGCCAATGGAATAGGGCAAGCAAGACCAAAACCTTATATTGGGAAAGAAAAAGGACAGATCAGCATAGATGAAGCTAAAAAGAAATGGCCATGTCATAGTTGCGGAAAATAAGGGCATTGGAAATCCGAGTGTAAATTGCACCGAAAGCTAATGGTGATAATTCATCATTAAATCCACAGGTGCAGAATGAGGTGAGTTGCCAACCGTCATGACAGCAGAAGGTTGTTACCCAACAGTGTCAGGTGCCAAAGCTACCTTTTCCACAGAACGTAAATCCTCAAAGATACAGTAATGAGACAGGATTCTACAACGAAGAACAGGTAACAAAGCTACCACGCGCTGGTGCCATTTCGCAGTATTGGCTGCAACGCGATGAGAGTGAGTCAGAAGAGAATTATTTACGGTGCCTAGGTGAGGAAGAGGAGTGCGTACTTGGTGCAACTCTAGAGGTAGACCAGACAGGACCCTTTGTGAATGGAAAGGTGAATGAAGTAAACATTGCTTTCCTAGTGGATACTGGTGCTACTCGTTCAAGTGTTAGATCAGCTTAAGTGAAAAATCTTCCTCTCTCGGGTGAAACAATCCAAGTTGTTGGTCTTTCAAAAAGACAGATAAAAGCTTATCTTACTGATCCTGTAAAGGTTAGAATAGGGAAATTCACTGAAATGTATCGATTTGTCGTATGCGACACTAGTCCTGTAAATCTGTTGGGGAGAGATTTACTGTGCAAGATGAATTGCACCATCTTTTGTACACCTGATGGTATAGCCTTTGAAACTCCCGACAAAGATGTACTGTATAGAATGACAATGGCAAACTTCGAACCTGAAATTACTGAGGCATTTGTTGTATTTGATCCCGAAGGATTGCTTCAAGAGTTGAAAGAAACAGTGAGAACAGAAGTGTGGGACTTCACAGGAGAGGATATTGGATTAATGAAAAGAGTAGATCCTGTAAAAATAACTGTAAAAGAAGGAGTAAATTACCCGAATATTCCTCAGTACAAATTAACAGCAGAGATAATTGCAGGTGTAACCCCTGTAATAGACAGAATGATTGAACAAGGTATTCTGAGAGAGATAATGAGCAGTCCATGTAACTCTCCGATCATGGGTTTGAAAAAGCCAAATGGGACCTTTAGGATAGTACAGGTTTTGAGAAAGGTGAATAAAATTGTTGTTCCTTGCAGTCTCATTGTGCCAAACCCTTCGGTAATTCTATATCAGATTCCCCATGATGCAGAATGGTACACAGTCATTGACTTGTGTCATGCTTTCTTTTCTATTCCATTGCACCCTGATAGCCAACAAATGTTTGCGTTCCGGTTCGGTGAGCGTATTTTGGCATGGTGCCGTATCCCTCAAGGGTATACAGAGAGTCCTTCAATATTTAATCAGATTCTAAAGAAGTCACTGGAGGATTTAAAAATGCCAGAAAGTTCAGTGCTTGTTCAGTATATTGATGACCTATTGGTGGCATTGAAAACGCGAGAAGCATGTGTGGTTGACACAGTTGCCCTGCTAAATCATTTGGCAGATGGAGGACTTAAAGTATCCCCATCAAAATTGCAGTTTTGTCAGAAAGAAGTAAAATACTTAGGTCATAAGATTGAAAAAGGCCTGAGGAAAGTAACAATGGACAGAATTAAAATAATTAAAGGAATGAGAGCCCCAATGACACAGAGGGAAGTAAGAATGTTTCTTGGAATGGTGGGATACTGTCGTCAGCGGATCAGCAATTTCTCGCTGATTGCAAAACCACTAGTACGGTTGATAAAGAGTGATGTGAAATATCCCCTTGAGCTAAACAAAGAAGAGATGAAATCTTTTAAACAATTGAGAGACAGCTTCCGGCTCTTGGAATGCCTGATTATGAAAAAGAATTTGAACTTTATTGCAGCGAGAGAGATGGATGTGCTCCTTCTGTATTAGTGCAGAGACATGGACGATTGAGACGACCGATTGCTTGTTTTTCAGCTATACTAGATACAGTAGCTGTGTAGCATTGCCCGGATGTTTGAAACCTGTGTCTGCCACCTGTAAGAGCTTGGAACAAAATGAAGGAATTGTAATGGGATACCCTGTGAGAGTGTTTGTTCCCCATGATGTGACGATCCTTTTGACAAGAGGCAAAACACAGTTCATGATGCATAGTTGTCTAACTAAATATGAAAAGGTGATTTTGGGTGCTACAAATGTGAGTCTTGTAAGATGCTCTAATGTGAACTGTAAGACCTGGGGTCACCAAGCCCTAAGGGGGTAACGTGACTCGAGCGGCTGGGCACCCAAAGGCTTATGTGTAAAGCGACCATACAACACACACATCCACTGAAGCAGGGAACGCACACAATAAGGGACGCCACACTGTAGGGTTTATGCAAACAACTCAAGTTTATCTAAGCAGTTAGACGTAAATACAGTTCATTAGATGTAAATGCAGTTCATTAGATGTAAATGCAGTTCACTAGAGGTAAATGCAGTTCACTAGAGGTAAATGGCCTTCTCCACATAGGTTAGCATCTGTTGCACCAATCATACATAACGGTGCTGTAGGCAGTACCTGGTGACCTCAGCGCTATATTCACCAGCAATTCCCCCTGAGGCCCTAGGCCACACTCGTATACCTTGACATCCGTTGTACGGACGGGGAATCGTAGTGCCACACCTGGGGACTAGTAGGGGCTCAGGGCCGACTTCGCGGGCTTCCCGCCCTCCTGGTACCCTTAGCGCCTCAGTGGGCGGGTACTGCGCTACTCGCACCAGTCAGGCCTTGTACACTCTTGAACAGCGCTCAAGAACCCAGCGCTACTCGTGATAATTGCGCCGTGAATCCTTGTGAGCAGAGCCTGCGAACATAGCGTTACTCGTACGAATTGAGCATCGAACACTTCAGAGCAAAGCCTACCAACACAGCGTTACTCGTAATAATTGAGCATCGAACACTTCAGAGCAAAGCCTACCAACACAGCGTTACTCATAATAATTGAGCATTGAACACTTCAGAGCAAAGCCTACCAACACAGCGTTACTCGTAATACTTGAGCATTGAACACTTCAGAGCAAAGCCTACCAACACAGCGTTACTCGTAATAATTGAGCATTGAACACTTCAGAGCAAAGCCTACCAACACAGCGTTACTCGTAATAATTAAGCATTGAACACTTCTGAGCAGAGCCTGCGAACATAGCGCTACTCGTACTAATCAAGCTTCAAGTACTTCTGTGCAGTTCATGGGGCACAACGCTGCTCGACAGTCTCGGAGGAGAGGGGCAATCCCTCGGCGGGGTGTCAAAGTCTTGGGTGACCGGGGGGAACTCCCACGGAGGGGGAATCCGGGTGTCGGGGTGTGGTGCCGCTCCCGGTCTGTAGGGAGCACACCGGGTCCGTCCCAAGCCTCCCGGCTTACCTTGATCTCGACGTCTGGAGGCGTCCGACCCAGCTCCGGACTCCGCAGTAGATCCTTCCGCGACGGGGCCGGCCACGGCCTTACACACCTCCGCATGCAACTGCCACGGCAGCGACGGGGTCCAGGGCTTCTCCGCGGGCCACGCTGTGGTGATGATGCACACTTCAGGCTTCAGGGCCGCGTCGGTGAGCGCGCTCTGGTCCCCGCACACAAAGGGGGGGGTCAAATTAAGCGGGAGAGCTCCGCGCTCAACGGGGATTGATGCAGGGGATCCCAGGCCAGGTCAGGGAGCGTAGGGGTCTCAGCGCTAGTACCTGGTTGATCCCCAGCCGTTCCGCAATCAGCTTTAGCGTAAAGTTTCAGTGTTCAGGTTCGACATGAAGTCTCAGCATTCAGGTTCAGCATCCAGTCGTGACATGAGGTCTCAGCATTCAGTTTCAGCATTCAGGTTCAGCATGCAGTCGTGACATGAGGTCTCAGCATTCAGTTTCAGCATTCAGGGGTGACCTGAAGTCCTGATGGCGCAGATGTTTCCGGCGCCCTTGGGGGGTTCTGTTCCTGGGGGGTAGGGATTGAGTTGGCGACTAGGTCCTTCCTAGTCAGGCGGGCAGAGGGTCCCTGGGTCCTCCTACTGCTGGGCAAGATCAGAGGGCTTTACAGGATCCCTCACTCACTTAAGAGGCAGCACCTAAATCCTGTCACTCTCAGAGGCATAAGTCCCTGGCTAGGCCCTACCGCCTAAAACTCCTGCGTGGATTTTCCAGCTCTGCTCTACCCCACTGGCCAACTGACTAGAAAAAGTTCCCTCCCTCTGTTAAGTATCCCTAGGTCAGGTGACCTCTATCCAAGGCGGCAAAAGTAAAAACCACACCTCCCTTCTAGAAGGTTCCAGCACATTCCAGGAGCTTCCCCATTCTACCTATGGGACAAAAAAGGCGGGCTGGTGTCGCAACATTGTTGTGGGGTCCCAGCCAGCTCCTGGCAGCTAGGGTGCTACTAATGAAGACCACTCTGCAGTAGCAGGGGCCTGTGGCAGCCATCTTGGGAGAAGGGAGCACCTGCACCTTAACACTGATTGGCAATGAAAAGGCGCCCAGAGACCTAAGTCGAACATAAAAATAAGGGTGGAAAAAATGAGGCACGATCAAAAATAGATGGGGAGACCACCCTAGGGCTGACAGGTCTAACACACGTCCCCCCAAGCCAAAAGAGGGGAGAGCTACCCAACCTCTAGGGAGCTCTCATCGCTAAGGCGGAAAAACCTGGAGAGGCCGTCAGCATTGGTGTGGTCAACTCCGGGCCGATGTTCCACCCGAAAGTCCATCCCCTGTAGGGAAATGGACCACCTCAACAACTTTGGGTTTTCGCCTCTCATCTGCATGAGCCAGCGAAGGGGGCGGTGGTCAGTCTGAATTAGGAAGTGAGTTCAGTGGCGTAACGAAACTTGAGGGGGCCCCCCTGCAAAGTACATGGAGGGGGCCCCCCATTCTCCTCGCCAGTCAAGAGCCCTCAGGCCAGCGACCCGCCATACTGCAGGGGCTCACCCCAGCCATAAAAAAAGGATTCTGGTTCCTCTATTGGTCACATCCGCCCTCTCATCGAGCGATTTACATACATCAGTAAATGCTGCTGCGCCTTTCAGCAAAGTTACATAACACTGCCTCCAGTCGGCCCACCAAACACATCCTCCTACTTGATGAGCCACCTTCAAGCGAAGCCCTCTCAGTTAACCACCTCCAAACGCAGATCACTTCCATCTTGCCTGCTACTAACGCATCCATTACACTCTACCCTCACCCCTATGAAACCCGCAATTATGCTTTTCTGCCCGCCTTTAAAACCACCCCTCGGATGTCACTGCAAACCTGTGACCGCCGCCTACTGCTCCCCTGTCCATCACCCACAGAAAGACTGATGACCGGTCACCATCTAACCACTGCCTACCAGTAAAGACAGAGCCTTTCAGCTGCTGGCCTTCCCAATGCCACTATGGAAGTTTTAAAAATGTTGAACAATCTCTGCAACTGACCACCTCAAAACATTTCTTCCTGCTAGCCTATACGGCATCAAAACCGTTCCTGCTACTTTTCATCCTCTGCATGATGCACACAATAATATCAAATGTACAAAGGGTCCGATTTTTGTTTCCTCACGCCAACATTAATTTACACTATGTATCCCACTAAACCATACCTGCTGTCAAAGGCAAACCAGATCCCATATGTAGCACCAGTCAACAAGTACCCCAAGGACAAACACCAGAGAGAATGAGCGATTCATGAATTAAACCTACAATGACAACGTAGCATTTCCCCACCAACTGTCAGCCCAGCGAAGTCTGCAACCGCACAGTAGCCATCAATACCAGCAACGTCTAAAGCGCATTTCCACTTCCTTTCTTTGGCAGTTCGTACGCCTTCTGGGCGCCATCTACCACAGACCACAGCATTCTTTGTCTCCCTAAGACTAACCGAATGCTGTCGGTGAATGCTTCTCTTCCCTCTTCCTTACTAATAACTAATGGAGGATAACGAAAAAACTATATAGTATTTTCTTATACAAATAGCGTATCAAGCACTTGCTGCCCGCAGTCCTCGCCAGATCCACACAAATCAATATTCTGCTATCGCACCATCCTGTCACCCCTATTATTATCTGAAGATATTTTTTTATCCCTTCCTTGAACTGGGAAAAGCAATACTTTGCACAAAAACAAGTCCCTTTAAAACCTTTGCTACTTATAGACTCGCAAAGCACTTCCTTGTTTTACTAACTGTTGTAAAGCAAACGGATAACTCATTCTAGGATTGGGATTATTGTTTAGAGGTGTGGAAGTTAATACTGAGACATAGGATGATTTTTTGCATACACTCGTTCTTCCCTGCATGCGCACACAAAGCAACATTACAATTTAGCTAAACAAATTGTTCAGAAATGTACCGGAAGGTAAAGAAACAGCCCAAATTATTTTTACAAAGAAAAATAGACAATCGTCAACTTTATACCCCATGACATAAAAGCCTTAGCGTGCACAGCTTGCTCAAATCCACGCTACCTAATTCTACCAAACTCAGCACATTTGAACATCTCATAATTCCATGCCACACAATTCAACTATAAATAATTTAACCCTACATTCCATACCACATAATTACAATCCTAAAAATGAAAAAACATATACTTCTACTTCACTCCATACCACATAAGTCCACATCACATAATAACATTCCACACAACTTAATAGCACTCCAAACCACATAATTACACTCCACACAACACAATTTAAGTATACATAATTCTACTTCAACCTATATAATTATACGTCACACAACATATTTACACTCAACTTTAAAACACAGAATTACCCTCCACAAAATACAACTCTGCAACATGCTACATAATTCCACTCCGCACAATTATACACCACACCATGCCACATAATTCCACACGTCTCACAATTCCACAATTCATCCCCACACAATTCATCACACATAATTACTCCACATAATACCACTCAGCACCACATAATTAACCTCCACATAATTATGCTCTCATCCATATTGCATAAATACACTCCACATAAATCCAGTCTGTCAAGTAGCAACATTCCACATAACTACACTTCACACCATGCCTCATGATACCACTCAACATAATTTTCACCCAGCAGCGAACACTTCCACGTCACACATTTCAACTCTACACATTTCCATTCCACACCACATAATTCAACAACAAACTACATAATTCAAACCAACAACAGAATACATCCAATCTACACCACAAAATTCCACATCATGCTATAATATTTAACAGCACACCACATAAGTAAACTCCACTACATACCACTCTACAACGCAAAATACCATTCCAGATAATCTCACTCCAAGACACACAATCCCACTCCATGACACACAATCCCACTCCACATAATTCCAGTACACTCAATACCACACAATTACTATCCACATAATTACATTATTTCGCTACACAGATCCAATCCACACAACACAATTCCACAACTAACAATTCCAATCCAAACCACATATGTCCACTTGACACCACACACATTCACTCCACTCCAAGCAGAAAACACATAGGTAAAATACACTGTCCTTTACAATGTCAATAGCTCTAACTCTCACAAATGCGAGACCAATTGCATTGCAAATGCTTGTTTACCTTCCAATGCGACCGAGCAGATCCTGTTCATTTTTTTTATTTTTATTTATTTTATGGAGTTTTATATAGCTCGAACTTGACCCGTATCGGGTATCATAGCGCTTTACATGAGCACCAGTTGCGTTACATGAGGACACATTCATATTTGTTAGGCACAGGGAGATTAAGTGATTTGCCCAGAATCACAGGATGTTCAGCGTCATTGTTGAAACTCGAACCCAGTTCCCCAGATTCGAGGTCGACCGCTCTAGCCGTTAGGCCAACTCCTCTCCCAAGTATGAGTAAGAATAGGCATAAGAAGGGCTAAGCAGAAGAGCTGAAGTATTTAGATGTAAAAGTAGTGGAAGGTAGGTTCAAGTAGGAGTATGCAGGAGTAAGAGTGCAAGTAGGAGTAGGTAGGACTAAGTTAATGGTAATAAGGGCATTGGTAAATACGGTAGCAAAAGTAAGAATAGCAGTTAGAAGACGTAATAGGAGTAAGAGGAGAAATGAGTAAGAGCAGGAGGAAATAGGCGTAATAAATTGTAAGTGGAAGCAAGAGTATGTTGGAATAATAAAACGTAAGAGTGGGAACAAATATGAGGTGTAAGAGAAAGGTAAAATTAAGAGGTTACGTAGTACAGTAAGAGGAAGTATGCAACATATGAGTAGAAACAAAAATCAGCAGTAGGCATAAGTAGGAAAAGTTAGTAAATTAAGTGCAAGATTAATGAAAGTAAGATTGAAAGAGACCAAGATGAGAAAAGAAAGACGAAGACAGCAAATCCTTCCATATTCTTCTACGACTCCAGATGAAGAGCAAGGACCTTCCATTAAGCGCTATTGTAACACGCTTCAGTTGGTAACTTGCGTGCAGCTGAAATAGGTACAATTTATATGTATTATAGCGCTCACAAACAGCATAAGCGTGTTTCTTGGCATTATTTCAACAAAAGTTAACGCTATGCCACTGGGAGAGGTGCAATTTGTTTTATTAATGGGTTGCACACAGACCGGTCTCTGTGACGTGCTGTTCGACGAAAAAGTGCAAGAAAAGACTTCTTAATACCACGTGAGCAGCACTTCAGAACTGTTTGGATAAAGCTTAGCCGATGCCCGGGAGCCGAATAGTGATTTTTGTGTGTCTCTGGCGCCCAGTAGCAGTGCGTTTACCCCGAGGGCCACATTTGGCATGTTCTGATTTGAACTCACCATTATAGAGAGAATGTAATACTAGGTCATTTATTGTCACATGCAACAAGGGTTGTCAATCCCGGCCCCCTTTCTCTGTAGTCCCCGGCACCTGTTTAGAGGTGGACAGGAAGGAGCCCTTTCTCCTTCCAGCACAGCAAGCAATACCACAGAACAGCGCCAAGGCCAACACAAACTGCTCCCGGTAGCTCAGCTCATGTGCCCCGGTAGATGTGAGGCTGTGAGCTGATGAGTAAGAGGTTTAGGAGCAGGGTGAGGAGCTGGCAGCCTACACCAGGGTGGAGCAACAGCACCAAGGCGTCTACAGCAACAGGGGACGGGTCTCCTCAGCTCCGAAGTGTGAGGCCAGCACGTGGGAGCCATGCAGCGGCAGCCAATGCTTGTGAAGCAAGTAATCAAGCATTGGCAAAGGTAAAATAAAACCAAGCTAGTGCCAACTAACACGAAGGGTGGGACGGGGAATGGTAAAATTGGGGGCAGGAGGCAGGCCCGGCTCCAGGAATTTTTATTTGGGTGGGCCAAGGGTATATTCGGGTGGGCCACTGCTGGCCCAATTTATCACTTATATATCTAGCCAGGCCTGCTTCTGGGCCCTCCTTTATCTCTCCTTACTCTTACAAGGCACAGTAAAACGCACTCTTTTCACAGTCTCTTTCTAAATGTTATCACTCTCAAAAAGTGCTTTTCTTCCATGCAATGTCCCTTTGATGGGAAGAGGAAGTTTCTAAGGTGGGAGTATCAAGCAAGTGACACTACCCGGGCTTCCTCTGTGCGAGCCTTCAGGGAGAAACCCTCTTCATTACTACCTCCACCTGACCTCTGACTCTGCAGCGCACTCTCTTACAGGCTTGATTATCCACTTTTCTACCACCCTTCTCCATCACACCTTATCTCACACCTGACCTTGGGCCCTAGCCCCATATCAGCCACCATTCAGTTCCACTTTCATTATTCCCCGTAAAAAACAATAGTAAAATCACCTTCAAACTTGAAACATTGAATATAGCAGTAAAAATAATTAGCATGCATGATAAAGTATGCTCCACAGTTGTCCTAATCACCTGACTGTAAATTAAATAAATGAAAACAGAAAGGCCATGACAGGGCCGGCTTTATTGCTGGTGCAAACGTCTTTTTGACCTCTTTTTTGACCTCTTTCTCTGTAGATAGCTTAACTACCACCCTCCAACAGTACCCTTCATCTCGCCATAGCCACTCCCCCTCATGGCCTCCTCCTCAGACTCCCTAACTACCACCCTCCACCAGTGTCCCCCATCTTTCTGTAGCTCCCCCACACCCCATGACCTCCTCCTCAGATTCCCTCACTGCCACCCTCCACCAGCGCCCCTCATAGCTTCGTATTTCCCCCCACCCCATGACCTCTTCCTCGGATTCCCTGCCACCCTCCATCAGTGCACCTCATCTCTCTGTAGTTCCCCCCATGACCCCCTCATCAGATTCCTTCACTGCCACCCTCCACTAGTGCCCCTCATCTCTCTATAGTTCCCCCCACCCCATGACCTCCTCCTCTGCTTCCCTCGCTGCCATCCTTCACTAGTGCCTCTCATTTCTCTGTAGCCCCCCCACCCCATGACCTCCTCCTCAGATTCCCTCACTGCTCCCTCAACCAGCGCCCCTCATCTCTCTGTAATTCCCCCCGAGCCCCATGACCTCCTCCTCGGATTACCTCACTGCCACCCTCCACCAGTGCCCCTCATTTCTCCATAACTCCCCCCACCCCCATAACCTCCTCCTCAGATTCCTTCACTGCCACCCTCCACCAGCACCCCTCATCTCTCCGTAGATCCCCCCACCCGTGACCTCCTCTTTGGATTCCCTCACTGCCACCCCCCACTAGTGCCCCTCAGCTCTCTGTAGTTCCCCCACCTCATGACCTCCTCCTCCGCTTCCCTCACTGCCAACCTCCACTAGTGCCCCTCATTTCTACATAGCCCCCACCCCATGACCTCCTTCTCAGATTCCCTCACTGCTCCCTCCACCAGCGCCCCTCATCTCTCTGTAGTTCCCCCCACCCCATGACCTCCTCCTCAGATTTCTTCACTGCCGCCCTCCACCAGTACCCCTCATCTCTCTGTAGTTCCCCTCCACCCTGTGACCTCCTCCTCGGATTCCCTCACTGCCACCCTCCACTAGTGCCACTCATCACTCTGCTGTTCCCCCCACCCCGTGACCACCTCCTCTGACTCCCTCACTGCCACCCTCCACCAGTGCTCCTCATCTCACTGTAGCTCCCCACCCCATTACCTCTTCCTCGTTTTCCCTCTCTGCCACCCTCCACTAGTGCCCCTCATCTTTCCGCAGTTCCACCCCCACTCCAGGACCTCCTCCTCGGCTTTCCTCACTGCCACTCTCCACTAGTGCCCCTCATCTCTCTGTAGTTCCCCCCACCCCGTGACCTCCTCCTCTGACTCCCTCACTGCCACCCTCCACCAGCGCCCCTCATCTCTCCGTAGCTCCCCACCCCATGACCTCTTCCTCGGATTCCCTCACTGCCACCCTCCACTTGTGCCCCTCATCTCTCCGTTGCCCCTCTCTCATATCCATTCCATTTGTTGTACAGCGCTACTCATATGAGTTTAGGGTGTCACAGTACTTTACATAACAGCACGCATTATACAGAGACAATAAATCAGTCTATGGGGAATGTCACATAAGCCAATGAGGATTACAAGGTGTAGAAATCACGTCATCCATACTGGTGGGCAATATATTTTACGGGGGTTTGGACTGGAGAAGCACAAACTCAGGATTTAAAGAGTACTCCAGTGGTTGGGGGTTGGCTTTACTGATAAAAATGTATAACTGCCCAAACAAACTCTTTTTGGCAACATTAGAATAATGAAGGAATGGAGAAGTTCTAACTATATCACAATACAAAAAAGCGAAGTTTGTATGCAGCTCTTTAAAGACAGTTCATAGGTCACTGTCCTATGTTAGGATAGTAACTTCTGAACTGCAAGTAACACAAGGATATCTGTGACAGAGGTAGTAACCCACTGAGGTATTCCCATAAAATTCAGTTTATCAGCATTTAAAAATTACCAACAGACAAATGGTTACTCTGCAGCAGGATCGTAAATCACCAGTTATCTGCACAGTTTTTATTGTAGTAGTACATCGGTGGCAGATTCACTGGGAGGGCCATGGCTCATGTTTGGGTGGGCCAGGCTCATGTTTGGGTGGGCCTGGCCCACCCGGCCCACCCCACCCTCTAGAACCGGGACTGGCAGGAGGTAACATATCCTGCACTTGTTAGTGGTGTGAGACAAAGAAAAGGGTCAGCGACAGGAGGATATTTACAGCTGGGACTAATTAAAGTCCCAGATAACCTATCTGTAGAAATGTAAATGCAGCATTTTAAAACATATTAGGCATTTGTTATCAACCCACAACATAGCATGTTTTTTGAAGGAGCTCACAATGAAAACTCAAAATTAAAACTGCTAGACTTACCGACAACGCTGCAGAATGTTATCTGTCCTGCTCTTTACAAGTCTAACCTCTCTCCCTGTGTTTCTGAAGAGTGCAGGGCCCCATCCTTTTTCCGGCCGGGCTCTGACTGAAGAGAAACAATGTAACTTGTTACTTTGTTTCTCTTCAGTTCAGCCCTGGGTCTGCGGGAGGAGCAGGCTGCAGACTGCACCTGCTTTCTAGAGCAAGCCTTTCACAGCTCTTTACTGAAGAGCTGAGGGGGCCCCCTTCACCTACCGAAGACTGGGGGCCCCCCCGCACCGCGGGGGCTGCGGGGGCGTTTGTTACGCCCCTGAGTGAGTTCCAAAGAGATATGGCCTCAACTTCTTCAGAGCCCAGACCACCGCGAAGGATTCTCTCTCAATGGCGCTCCATCGCCGTTCCCGATGGAGGAGTCTTCTGGAGATGAAGGCCACAGGTTGATCTTGGCCCTCGGTGTTGAGTTGCGAGAGCACCGCACCTATGCCGTGCTCTGAGGCGTCCGTCTGTACAATGAATTCCTTACTGAAATCTGGAGTTGCGAGTACTGGAGCGGTACACATCGCATGTTTCAGCGTGTCAAATGCCTCCTGGCAAGCAGCTGTCCATATAACCTTGCGAGGCTGCTTCTTCGAGGTTAATTCTGTCAAGGGGGTTACGATGGTACCATACCCCTTGACGAACTGGCGGTAATACCCAGTGAGGCCGAGGAAAGCTCGGACCTCTGTTTGGGTCTTGGGTGGCTCCCAAGCCAAAATGGTTTCTATTTTGGCCTGGAGGGGTTGCACCTAACCTCCGCCCACCAGGTGTCCCATGTACACGACAGATCCCTGTCCAATCTGGCACTTGCTGGCTTTAATGGTTAGGCCAGCGCGTTGCAGCGCCTGCAATACCTCCTGGAGGGGCTGCAGGTGGTCCTCCCAGGTGCTGCTGAAGACAGCTATGTCATCCAGGTATGCCGCTGAGAAGGACTCCAGACCAGATAGTACCTGATTCACTAACCGCTGGAATGTGGCCGGAGCATTTTTCTGCCCAAAGGGCATCACTCGGAACTGAAAGTGACCCTCGGGGGTGGAGAATGCTGTCTTCTCCCTTGCTCCATTGGCCATGGCAATCTGCCAATATCCGGATGTTAGATCAATGGTGCTGAGGTATTTAGAAAATCTCTTAACATCTCCTGAGGCGGAAGCCGGGAGACCACTCGCCACTACTTTTAAAATTGTAGTCACTTACTTGTTGTTTTTATGGGCACGTTCTCTCCCTGAGCACAATCCCTCTGCATCTTGACTCACTCGAGCCCCCCAAACAGCGGATAGTAGCGCTGTCTCGGGCTCCGTGGAAAGATTGCCGCCATTGCCGATTGACCAGGACACGCCCTCTACCGTGAGGCCACGCCCCCAGCCAGAAATCTAAATAAAGGGCGCCGAATCCAAACGGTATTTAGAAAATCTCTTAACATCTCCTGAGGCGGAAGCCGGGAGACCACTCGCCACTACTTTTAAAATTGTAGTCAGTTACTTGTTGTTTTTATGGGCACGTTCTCTCCCTGAGCACAATCCCTCTGCATCTTGACTCACTCGAGCCCCCCAAACAGCGGATAGTAGCGCTGTCTCGGGCTCCGTGGAAAGATTGCCGCCATTGCCGATTGACCAGGACACGCCCTCTACCGTGAGGCCACGCCCCGAGCCAGAAATCTAAATAAAGGGCGCCGAATCCAAACGGTATTTAGAAAATCTCTTAACATCTCCTGAGGCGGAAGCCGGGAGACCACTCGCCACTACTTTTAAAATTGTAGTCACTTACTTGTTGTTTTTATGGGCACGTTCTCTCCCTGAGCACAATCCCTCTGCATCTTGACTCACTCGAGCCCCCCAAACAGCGGATAGTAGCGCTGTCTCGGGCTCCGTGGAAAGATTGCCGCCATTGCCGATTGACCAGGACACGCCCTCTACCGTGAGGCCACGCCCCCAGCCAGAAATCTAAATAAAGGGCGCCGAATCCAAACGGTATTTAGAAAATCTCTTAACATCTCCTGAGGCGGAAGCCGGGAGACCACTCGCCACTACTTTTAAAATTGTAGTCACTTACTTGTTGTTTTTATGGGCACGTTCTCTCCCTGAGCACAATCCCTCTGCATCTTGACTCACTCGAGCCCCCCAAACAGCGGATAGTAGCGCTGTCTCGGGCTCCGTGGAAAGATTGCCGCCATTGCCGATTGACCAGGACACGCCCTCTACCGTGAGGCCACGCCCCCAGCCAGAAGTTCCCTTCCATAAAACATGGGCATCCCTAGGAAGCGCAGCGGACGAGCGCAGCGGGCGCGACGATGGCGCGCCGAAGGCGCGCCTAAGGCAAGCCCGTCTGCGCCCGTCCGCGCCAGAACGAGCCAGGAGCCAGGCACAGGAGAGCAAGTGAGGACTTCTTATTCCAGGGATTCCTTATGCCACCTCAATCTGCCTGTTCAACAGACATGTTCCCACTCACTGAGGGGAGATTCATGCTTCACCCACTGCCCCCACTGTCCTTTTAAACTTACTTCCTCTACTAACAAGCACCACCCTCAAACGATCATCAACATGGCCCTGATCAACTGCAGGTCTCTGCCCAAACACGCCCTTGAGATACGCCTACTCATCGAGGAACACCACCTAGAGATTCTGTTTCTTACAGAAACATGGCTTGCGCCTGATTCAGACGCAGATATAGTACAGGCCCTACCTCACGGATTCCAGATTCAACACCTGAACCGCCCTAAGGGCAGGGGAGGAGGGATTGCCATCATATTTAAAGAGTCTCTCGCTTGCAGATTTCTAGACAGCCCCCTGGCGGACTGTGAAAATACTCATTTCTCTATTCAAATGTCCCCCTGTATCTCCCTCGCAGGAATTCTCATCTACCGCCCTCCAGGAGCTATGGGGCAATTCCATAACTCACTTCTAGAATGCTCCTTGGCCATGGTCAGTACACGGCCCAACCTCCTAATTTTAGGGGACCTTAATGTCCATTTCGATAATAGCAAAGACGAAACAGCCACTGAACTGATCTCAGACCTGGCAGACAACCAACTCCACTTGCAAAACAATTTTCCCACACATAATCGTGGACACCTGCTTGATCCCATCTTCTGCAATTTTCCCGACCTTGTGGTGGGTACACCGATCCCTGTACCATGGTCCGACCATCTGCTCATCCCTTTTATTTGGCGAATCCAGTCCACACCTCCTTCTACCCAAGCACCCAGCAGACCTTCCCGCCCTTGGGCGAATCTGGACATCGACAAATGGAAACAAGCACTAGAGGACACCAGGCCACATCCCGAATTGAACCCTCATCTGGCAGATGCGAAGTTCACGTCCTGGATTGTTAAATCGCTAGACACAGTCCTTCCCAAAAAACTGCATCGGAAACCTAGGAAAAAAGCCACCTCTCCGTGGTTCACCCAAGAGATACGCCTCCTTAAGAAAATTTGCAAGCGAGCGGAAAGAGTTTGGAGGAAAAATTTTGATTCTAATAGTAAAAATGACTACAAACATACTATTCTCAATTACAAAAAGGCTCTAAAAAATGCTCAAATATCCTTTTTTAATAAAAAAATTAGAGAGGCATCCTGTTCGTCCAGAGAAACGTTTCTAATTGTGAAAGAACTTTTAAAGACACCTACGCCATCTGTCACGCATAATCTCTCGGACAACCATTGTAATGAGCTAGCCACGTTCTTCGACCTTAAAATTCAAAAAATCCTCCAACACCTTCCCCCTCTTCTCTCTGAAGACCCCATTCCTCCTCACCTGCCGCAGTGCCAGAATGGGGATTCAGAACTCATCAGCTTCCTTTCCATCAGTGAGGCAACCTTAGGGCCCATACTTCATTCCCTTAAAAGCGGTTCCCCGCATGACCCAGCGCCAGTGAGACATCTAAAACAGGTCGCCCCCACCATCCTAACACCTATGGTGAACCTGATAAATTCTTCCATAGAAAGTGGAACGGTTCCCTTAAATTGGAAGAAGGCTGTGGTAAAAGCTTTAATCAAAAAGCCTAATCTCGACCCTGGTAATTTGGCCAACTTCAGGCCGATCTCCCTTCTTCCAGGTATTAGCAAGATGGCTGAAAAGTTTATTAATGGTCAGCTAACAAATTATCTGGAATCCAACAACCTGCTTAAAACATCTCAAACCGGTTTCCGCCCGGGCCAAGGCACTGAGACAGCGATGGTGGCGGTTGTCGAAGAGGCTAGGAAGATCATTGATGCAGGAGGATCAGTGGCAGTGATCCTTCTGGACCTCAGTGCGGCATTCGACACCGTCAACCACGCTGTCCTGGTACAACGGCTGGAAAACCTTGGGATCTCGGGTCTGGCCCTCTCTTGGCTCAAATCCTATCTCCACAATCGCTCCTTCCAGGTAGCGGATGGCGATTTTATCTCCAGGGAGACCCCGGTACGTTGCGGAGTGCCCCAGGGCTCGTCCCTGAGCCCGACGCTCTTCAACGTGTATATGTCGCCCCTGGAGAAAATTGTCGTCCCGTATGGCATTAAACTTCTGACCTACGCCGACGACACACAGCTGGTTGTCTCCCTCAGTCGGCCAGAGAATTTTACCACCGACCTGCACTCCTGTCTGGGGGACGTAGTCAGCTGGATGAACGCCTCACAACTAAAACTCAATGGGGATAAAACTGAGCTAATGGTAATTGGCAATCAGTCCCACTTCCGACCGGAGTCTCTATGGCCCCCGTGCATGGGTCCCCCCCCAACCCCTAAAACTGACATCAAAAGCTTGGGGATTTGGTTGGACCATAACCTGTCCCTAAGCACCCAAGCAAGGAACACGGCTGGAATCTGCTTTGGCCTACTCCGTACCTCCCGCAAGATCCTCCACCTACTTCCCTTCCAGTCAAGAAAGCTACTCTTACAGGGCCTCATCCTTTCTAGACTGGACTACGGAAATGCCCTATATCTCGGCGCACCTAAAAAAGTCATAGCCAGGCTGCAGGTGGTGCAAAATGCTGCTGCCCGGATTCTCACAGGCACAAAAAATCGCTGCTCTGCCAAACCGGCGATTAGAGCACTCCACTGGCTGCCCGTGGAGCAAAGGGTCCAGTTCAAAGCCCTGTGCCTAACCCATAAAATTCTCCATGGGAAAGCCCCGCCCATCCTTAAAGACCTCGTGGTCCCTCACACCACGAGTAGAACTCTTCGTTCCTCTAATGCCCACCTCACCCAAATACCCAGGTTCAAGAAAGCTCGCTCCGGAGGCCGGCGGTTTTCCTATCAGGCGTCTAAAATTTGGAATGCCCTTCCTCCGGACCTCCGCGCCCAACCCAACCTTCTATCCTTTCGTAAATCTCTAAAGACGTGGCTGTTCCCTTAACCTCCCTTCGCTTTCGCCTGACTTATTTGATTTTCCTCAGCGCTGGGACGCTCTCGGGCAGCCATGCGCTTTATAAATCCCATTCAAATCAAATCAAATCAATCAGGTACCGGGCTGCTCCCAGCCGGTCCACCAGCTCGTCCGCTCGTGGGATGGGGTGAGCATCTGTCTTCGTGACAGAGTTCAACCCCCTGTAGTCCACACAAAACCGAAGTTCCGGTGTGGCACCCGGTGGGGCCGCTTTCGGCACCAACACCACCGGACTAGCCCACGGGCTGCTGGAAGGTTCTATCACCCCCAGCTCCAACATCTTGGCTACCTCACGCTGGATGCTATCCTTCACTCGGTCAGAGAGCCGGTAAGACTTGTTCTTCACCGGGGGGCTGTCCCCTGTGTCCACATCATGGGTACACAGATGAGAGATTCCAGGCGTGAGGGAGAACAACGAGGCGAACTGTCCCAGGACATGGCAGCAGTCCCTCTGTTGCTCTGGGGTCAAGGATGGGGAAAGGACTACACCTTCTACCGAGCCATCCTTCCCCTGTACCGCTAGAAGGTCAGGAAGAGCTTCACTCTCTTCCTCTTCGCTCCCATCCGTCACCATAAGGAGAGCAAGCTCTGATCGCTCATGGTGTGGCTTCAGGCGGTTGACGTGGAATACCCTCAGGGGCTGTCGGGGGGTCTTTAGATCCACTACGTATGTGGTCTGGCCTCGTCGCTCCACAATGTCATACGGACCAGTCCACCGGTCCTGGAGGGCACAAAGCTCCCCAGGTTCCATGACCCACACCTTCTGTCCAACGTCCAACTCGACCGTCCGAGCGTTGCGGTCGTACCACTCCTTCATAACGGTCTGGCTAGCCTCTAGGTTCTCTGAGGCCGCCTTCCACAGCTTGGCCATCTGGCTGCGGAACGCCAGCATGTAGCTGACAATGTCACGGGGAAGCTTCTGCGAAGTCTTCTCCCACCCCTCCTTCACTAAACTGAGGGGACCCCTAACGGGATGGCCATAGAGCAACTCAAATGGGCTGAACCCGACTCCCTTCTACGGTACCTCCCGGTAGGAGAACAACAAGCAGGGGAGGAGGACGTCCCATTTACGCCTCAAGCCCTCTGGCAGGCTCCGGATCATTCCCTTCAAGGTTTTGTTGAAGCGCTCTACGAGCCCGTTAGTCTGGGGGTGGTAAGGAGTGGAGAACCGGTAGGTCACTCCCCACTCCTTCCACATGGCCTGCATATAGCCCGACATGAAATTCGTGCCTCTGTCCGACACCACGACCTTGAGGAATCCCACTCGGGTAAAAATCCCCAACAGTGCCCGCGCCACCACCGGTGCAGTGATAGTCCTCAGAGGAATAGCCTCTGGGTACCGAGTGGCGTGGTCCACCAAGACCAGAATGAACCGGTGTCCCGCTGAGGTCGGAGGGTCCAATGGCCCAACAATGTCTATTCCGACCCTCTCAAAAGGGGTCCCGACCACTGGGAGCGGTTCCAAAGGGACCTTCAATTTAGTCCCAGTCTTGCCACTTGCCTGACAAGACTTACAGGTCTTACAAAAGGTGTCTGAGGCGATCCTCATCCTGGGCCAATAAAAATGTGGGAGCAACCGCGCAAAGGTTTTGTCCTGACCCAGATGTCCGGCTAAGGGTATCTTGTGCGCTAACTCCAGCAGGAAGGCCCGGTAACATTGGGGGACCACTATGGCCCTCGAAGATCCATGCACCGGCACCTTAGGCTCACTGTACAGGAGACCATCCTCCCAATACACATGATATCCGCCCGCCTCCTGACTGGCCACTTGGGCTTCGGCCTGTCGCCGCATGCCTTCAAGCGTGGGGCACGCCCTTTGTGCCTGACAAAATTCCTCCCGGGTAGGCCCTCCTTCCACATGCCAGTCGGCCAGGGTCGGCAAGTCCCCCACGGGAACGAAATCCACCTCCGCGGACTCCGGGAGCACCTCTGCGGCCTCCCCATCTATCTCACAGGGCGTGTCCTCTACCACCTTCTTTCCACACTTGGCGTTGGGTTGGGCCATGATTCCAGGCTCCAACCCGGGTTGAGTTCCATGCCGGGCAGCCATGGACCGCGTGACTACGCAAGTCCACCCTGGTAATCCCAGCATCTCAGTATGAGCTCGAAACTCTACATCTCTCCACTTGGTGTGCTCCAGGTCGTTCCCTAGCAAGCACCCCACAGGCAAGGCAGGGCTCACCGCAACTCTCAGTAGGCCTTTGACTCCCCCCCACTCAAATGGAACACGAGCCACTGGATAGTGACTCACACTGCCGTCAGCCAATACGGCCCGATGGAACTCCTCGGGGACTACTTGGTCTGGGGACACCAGCCTCCTCACTACGGTGGTCATGCTGGCACCTGTGTCCCTCAGAGCCTCCACCTCCTCACCGTTAACTTTCACCCTCTGCTGATATTTAGCAGTGTTCGGGGGCAGGGACACTACGGGGACCACCTCTCTATCCCCGAGTGAAACCAGGGTCAGGCCTGTCCACTCCCCTTCCCTATCTAAGGGCAGCTCCACCCCAAGCGCTACACTACTTACCCCGGGGCCCTTCCCGCCCGGTGGGGCTGGGGGTCGCTTGCAACACTTGGGATCTCCTTTGTAGTGTCCAATCTCCCCACATTCGTAGCACCTCACAATCCTTGGCTGCTGACTCCTGTCAGGGTAAGTGGGTTTTGGGGAATTGGACGGGGGTGGGGTTCCTACTCCTTTCCCAAACTTATTTTGGGGGCCTTTTGAGAACTCCACCTTTTTATCTCCCCCCTTTTTCTGCTGGGGGAAACCCTGTCTGCCTTTCGAGACACCCGGGTGCTCACCCAAATATCCGCCTCCTCCGCAAGCTCACGGGGATCCGTTAACTTGCGGTCCACCAGATGTTGGCGCAGCTCCGGAAAGCACTTATCCAAGAGGTGCTCCCGGAAAAAAAGATTGAACACCCCTTGGTAGTCCTGCACCTCGCTGCCACGCACCCAACCATCTAGTGCCTTACAGGCATAGTCAAAAAATCCACCCAAGTCTGTGTGGACAGCTTATGGCTGCCACGGAACTTCTGCCTGTACCTCTCGGGGTTGAGACCAAGTTTAACTGGAGGGCGCGCAGCTCCAACTCCTTCAGCTGAAGCTCGTGCACCAGCTTCTTTTCCTCCATTGCCCATCTCTTGTTTTCTCTTTCTCTCTCTCTCTCATGGTCCAACTTCGCCAGCTCCCACTTTAACTGCCTCTCCTCCCTCCTGTCCTCATACTCCTCTGGAGACATGCTCCTCCTAGACCCTGTCCTACTACTGGCCCCAAAACGTCTCCCTGGGGGCACATTTTCAGACACATCTACATTTAGTATGCCTAGTACTTCCTGGGCGCTCTCCTCCTGAGGTGCATCTGGCGCCTCCTGTCCCTCATCCTCTCTCCCCTCTGGGTGGGCCTCTACCCATGCCCTTAAGGCGGTACGGAGTTCCGGTCCTTTGGCCCTCCGCACCCCAGGCACCCCCATCCTCTGCCCGAATTCCCTCAGTTGCCTTACAGTGTACCCCTCGAGGTCGGCTAACCGGAACTCCATCGTGACAGGTGGGGACCTAGATACTAAGGAAGAAGAAAAAATTCTAGGAGATGGGTGACAGTTGCAAGCTAACCAGGATTTCTACACCCTCAGTCTGGACAGTGGAATGTAATCAGTGCAGCAATAAGAGTTGCAGAGCTTAAATACAAGAGGCGTTTAATTGTGGCGCCCTCCGCTTAACGGAAGGGTGCTGTATGGTCACAGGTCCTAATCCCACCGCTCGCCAACAATGTAAGACCTGGGGTCACCAAGCCCTAAGGGGGTAACGTGACTCGAGCGGCTGGGCACCCAAAGGCTTATGTGTAAAGCGACCATACAACACACACATCCTCTGAAGCAGGGAACGCACACAATAAGGGACGCCACACTGTAGGGTTTATGCAAACAACTCAAGTTTATCTAAGCAGTTAGATGTAAATACAGTTCATTATATGTAAATGCAGTTCATTAGATGTAAATGCAGTTCATTAGATCTAAATGCAGTTCACTAGAGGTAAATGGCCTTCCCCACATAGGTTAGCATCTGTTGCACCAATCATACATAATGGTGCTGTAGGCAGTACCTGGTGACCTCAGCGCTATATTCACCAGCAATTCCCCCTGAGGCCCTAGGCCACACTCGTATACCTTGACATCCGTTGTACGTACGGGGAATCATAGCGCCACACCTGGGGACTAGTAGGGGCTCAGGGCCGACTTCGCGGGCTTCCCGCCCTCCTGGTACCCGTAGCGCCTCAGTGGGCGGTTACCGCGCTACTCGCACCAGTCAGGCCTTGTACACTCTTGAACAGCGCTCAAGAACCCAGCGCTACTCGTGATAATTGCGCCGTGAATCCTTGTGAGCAGAGCCTGCGAACATAGCGTTACTCGTACTAATTGAGCATCGAACACTTTAGAGCAAAGCCTACCAACACAGCGTTACTCGTAATAATTGAGCATCGAACACTTCAGAGCAAAGCCTACCAACACAGCTTTACTCGTAATACTTGAGCATTGAACACTTCAGAGCAAAGCCTACCAACACAGCGTTACTCGTAATAATTGAGCAGTGAACACTTCAGAGCAAAGCCTACCAACACAGCGTTACTCGTAATAATTAAGCATTGAACACTTCAGAGCAGAGCCTGCGAACATAGCGCTACTCGTACTAATCATGCTTCAAGTACTTCTGTGCAGTTCGTGGGGCACAACGCTGCTCGACAGTCTCGGAGGAGAGGGGCAATCCCTCGGCGGGGTGTCAAAGTCTTGGGTGACCGGGGGGAACTCCCACGGAGGGGGAATCAGGGTGTCGGGGTGCGGAGCCGCTCCCGGTCTGTAGGGGGCGCACCGGATCCGTCCCAAGCCTCCCGGCTTACCTTGATCTCGACATCTGGAGGCGTCCGACCCAGCTCCGGACTCTGCAGTAGATCCTTCCGCGACGGGGCCGGCCACGGCCTTACACACCTCCGCATGCAACTGCCACGGCAGCGACGGGGCCCCGGGCTTCTCCGCGGGCCACGCTGTGGTGATGATGCACACTTCAGGCTTCCGGGCCGCGGCAGTGAGCACGCTCTGGTCCCCGCACACAAAGGGGGGGTTCAAATTAAGCGGTAGAGCTCCGTGCTCAACGGGGATTGATGCAGGGGATCCCAGGCCAGGTCAGGGAGCGCAGGGGTCTCAGCGCTAGTACCTGGTTGATCCCCAGCCGTTCCGCAATCAGCTTTAGCGTAAAGTTTCAGTGTTCAGGTTCGACATGAAGTCTCAGCATTCAGGTTCAGCATGCAGTCGTGACATGAGGTCTCAGCATTCAGTTTCAGCATTCAGGTTCAGCATGCAGTCGTGACATGAGGTCTCAGCATTCAGTTTCAGCATTCAGGGGTGACGTGAAGTCCTGATGGCGCAGATGTTTCCGGCGCCCTTGGGGGGTTCTGTTCCTGGGGGGTAGGGATTGAGTTGGCGACTAGGTCCTTCCTAGTCAGGCGGGCAGAGGGTCCCTGGGTCCTCCTACTGCTGGGCAAGATCAGTGGGCTTTACAGGATCCCTCACTCACTTAAGAGGCAGCACCTAAATCCTGTCACTCTCAGAGGCATAAGTCCCTGGCTAGGCCCTACCGGCTAAAACTCCTGCGTGGATTTTCCAGCTCTGCTCTACCCCACTGGCCAACTGACTAGAAAAAGTTCCCTCCCTCTGTTAAGTATCCCTAGGTCAGGTGACCTCTATCCAAGGCGGCAAAAATAAAAACCACACCTCCCTTCTAGAAGGTTCCAGCACATTCCAGGAGCTTCCCCATTCTACCTATGGGACAAAAAAGGCGGGCTGGTGTCGCAACATTGTTGTGGGGTCCCAGCCAGCTCCTGGCAGCTAGGGTGCTACTAATGAAGACCACTCTGCAGTAGCAGGGGCCTGTGGCAGCCAAGTTTGGGAGAAGGGAGCACCTGCACCTTAACTCTGATTGGCAATGAAAAGGCGCCCAGAGACCTAAGTCCAACATAAAAATGAGGGTGGAAAAAATGAGGCACGATCTAAAATAGATGGGGAGACCACCCTAGGGCTGACAGGTCTAACATAAACCCATCGACATTGCTACCTGATGCTGTGAATGCAGAGGTGAAAGATGATGTTGATCATGATTGTTTGGAAGTGCTTGATTTTTGCACCAAACCGCGTCCGGACATAAAAGATGTGCCCTTGAAAGAGAGTGACTATGTGATGTTTGTGGATGGGTTATGCCTAAGAACTGGAGAAGGGATTTTGAGTGCTGCATATGCTGTGTGTACTGTAGCGACTGTATTGGAAGCATCTTGTTTGAGAGGAGTACGATCTGCTCAAGTTGCTGAATTGTTTGCACTGATTAGAGCATGCAAGTTGGGAAAGAATTTGCGAGTCACTGTGATTACTGACAGTCAGTATGGGTTTGGAGTGGTACATGATTTTGGGCAAATTTGGTCCCAAAGAGGTTTCTTGATGTCGAGTGGAACTCCAATCAGAAATGCAGAAATAGTTGGAAAATTACTCGAGGCGATACAGCTGCCTAAACAGATTGCTGTTATTAAATGTAGTGCACACAGAAAGGGAACCGACTACGTGTCAGCAGGCAATGAATTTGCCAATGATCTAGCGCAGTACTGTGCACGAAACCAAACTTCAGTAAATCATAACAGGGAGAAGGAAATGGATTGATGTCCCTTGCTTTTTACTAACACCGTAAGTACATGGGATGAAGTGAGACAGTTACAGGAAGAGACAGGGGAAGAGGAGGAGAAACAGTGGATAAAATCAAGATGTGCACCACGAGAAGTAGACAGAGTTTGAGTTTACAGAGATGGAAGACCAGTAATGCCTAATAGCATGATCTCTACCATGGCACGGACATGCCAAGGGCAGGCTCACATAGGCAGGGATGCCATTATTAGACTTTTTAAACAGACCTGGTATAATGCAAAGTTTCGGATTATAGCTAAGAGCCTTTGTCAGAGATGTCTCATATGCCAGCAATTTAATCCAGGAAGGAAAACTGTGGTGAGCTTGGGAACCATAGGACGGGAGGGAGGTCCTTTCACTCGAATGCAGCTTGATTTCATTGAAATGCCCTCATGTAACAGGCTAAGATATGTACTGGTGATTGTCTGTCTGTTTTCACGTTGGGTTGAGGCCAGAAGGAATGATTGAGTTACTGTAGCAAAAATCCTACTGAGAGAGTTCATTCCTAGGTTTGGTTTCCCAGTAAGGATTGAAACATATAGAGGAACACATTTCCAGAATGAGGTTATAAAATTGATTTGTGAAGCATTGAATGTATAACAGAAACTGCATTGTGCCTACCGACCAGAGGCTTCTGGAGTGGTGGAGCAAATAAATGGCACCATAAAGAACAAATTGGGAAAAATGTGTTTGGCCACAGGTCTAAAATGGCCAGATGTCTTGCCTCTAGTTCTAATGACAATTAGATCAATTCCTGATAGGAAGACTGGTCTGTGCCCCCATGAAATTATTATGGGTAGAGCGATGAGACATGTTTTTATTACCGTCAACAAACTGCTGCCTAAATCTGATGACTTTGTCTTGTATTATTGCAAAGGATTGGCTGATATGGTACATTCTGTGTTTCATCAGGTTGGACCAGATGCGACCACTCTTGAAAAGAAGCCAGCTCATGACTTGAGTCCTGGAGAAAAGTACACAGAAGAAGAAATTGTCTGGTTCCACGCTGGGGAAGACCACCACAAATAATTCTGACAACAACAACTGCTATGAAGTGTGCAGGGGTGAAGAACTGGATTCATGCCAGTCACACTCTTCGAGTCCCAAATCCGGAAGATCAATCTGAAGAGGAACAACGAGAAGTATCAGATACCAGTTCCCAATCAGAATCAGAAGAAACGAGAACAAGACCAAACCAAGAAGCAGGAGAAAAGGGTCTAAGTCAAATTGTTGGACAAGAAAATATAACACTAAGAAGACGCCTTGAAATTTCTGATACCAGTTCTGAATCTGAGACAGAACCAGTGGGAATACAAGAAAAAATAAATGATGACACAGGAAAAACTGAACAAGTACTCTTTGGAAAAGAAATCCCGAGTACAAGCACAAGAGAAATTCCCCCCGAAATCATAGAGATAGAAGGTGAGGAATTAGATACAGAGAGTGAGGGAGAGGTAATTGCGAAAGAACCCCGAGGAGGTGTAGGGACACAACACACACAGGTAGAAAAAGGGACAGATAGTCAGCAGGAAGAATGCGCGGAACAAATACGAGGCGGGATAGATACAGACAGTGAACCTGAAATATTGAGGATAAAATCCAAAGAAGGTGAAATACAGACAGATACAGAATCAGAAGAAAGTGAAACAGAGTAAAGGTGGAAGAATTTTGAGGAAGAGAGCTTGGAAGACAGAACGAGAAGGGAAAGGATCTAAGTTGAAAAGGTCTTCGAAAGAAGATAGTTGGCCCAACAAAATCAAGAGGTTGCGATACCGACTAACCAGAATAAAGTCTGATAATGCTGAAAAAGTTAATGAAGTGTCTAGTCAGGAGCAACCAAAAGACACAGATCAGAAGCGCTTGCAAAGTACAAAGAGGATAAAGAAACCAAACCCAAAGTACAAGTCACCGGAATGGACATATGTGGCAATTCCTGATATACAAGAGTTAGCTGATAGCCAATAAAGTCTAGGAGTGACTGTGCATGAAGAAGATTCGGAAATCCTGAGAGTTATCTTGTCTGACACCAGAGAAGAAACGGATGATCAGGAAATTCTGAACAAAGATTGTGAATCTAAAGACAAAGTCGATTCATACATGGATTGAGTGGCAAAAGAAATCGAAAAGGAATTAAAACCCGGACAAGATTCGTGACCAGAGAAGAACCAAGTAAGCAAACAAAGCCTTAGGTTTAGACAAAGGTTAATTGTTGAAGAAAAGAGGCTAAGTCAAAAGACACTTATCATTACCAAAATGGCAAACAATGAGAATAAAAATCCAACATGTGGATTTCTCCGAAGATGGTGTAAAATGTGTTTTTGTTGTACAGGATTATTAATGTTTGTCTGGATCATATTAGCAATAACAATTTCATTTAAAGTAACATTCGAAAATATAGATGAACACACAGTAAACGGAACTAATAATAAAAAGGCTGATGAAAGTCATGTCACAAAACCGGTAGATAGAAAAGAACTTAACCAAGATAAGTCCGTAAATGATTTTTCTACCAATGTTTTTTCAAAATTATTGTATGAATATGTGAAAACAATGGAGGTTAGAGACTGTTATGTCTGCATGCAGTTACCTGCATCTGTATCAGAAGGTGTCACTTATCATCACCTTCCTTTGACATATGGGATAACTTGTAGTGTCTTAGCTAGTTTGTTTTATAAAACAGAAAAATTAGAATACTATTACACTGATGTAGATAATATTTTCTCTCAGATTCCTGTAGTTTCTGAATTAAACAAGGTGATTCCTGGTAAAACATTAGGTGAATTTTTCTTAGAAACAAGAGAATTAACTTTAGAAGAAGTGTTTAAGAATAACCTTACTTGTAGTTTAAGAAAAGAAGAGAAAACCTCCCTGAACATGGTTGAAGAGAGGAGGGTTAAAATGCAAAAGAAGGTGTCTGGGGAAAAAAGGAAACAACATTTTGGGATGTTGGGAAAGAAAATTATTTAAAGGGAGAAACAAATCGAGCAATGGCTTTAGATTTGCACCAGAAAGGGAAGTTATGCATTAGTAGAGATAATACTGTATATGATAAATATTTTGTAGGTGCAAGTGAATGCCATGACTTATACAAAATCATGGGAGGATGGGGATTTAAAGGAGGAAAAGATCCGGTATTCCCTGGAATATATTACATCTGTGGGAACAGAGCTTATTATAGGTTACCGGACCATTGGTACAGGACATGTTACTTAGGCCTGGTCTTTCCAAAAATATTTCATATGGAAAGGGGAAATGACGGATTGCATGATATAGGTAGACAGCTAACACAAAGAAGGAGGGAGAGTTGGTCAGAAATTATAGGTGATATCTTTGGAGTACTGATACTAGCAGTTGGAATATCTCTGAATGCACATAAAATTAGAAAATTGTCTACAGTTGTGGATCGTTTATCAACAAGCACAGCTGGAGGGTTCTTAATGGTAAATGCCGAAATGGTTGCCATGAGAGCTATGGTAGTGCAAAATCGACTTGCCCTTGACATTTTATTGGCAAAAGAGGGAGGAGTCTGTGGAATGCTGAAAGTACAACATTGCTGTACTTATATTCCTGACGAAAGTCAGAACCTAAAGAAATATATTAAAAATATAACTGATTTGCATGAAGAAATTGTTCAAATGGAGGTTGAAGGTGTATGGGAGAAACTTGATAAGTGTGTTTCCACCATTAAAAACCTATTAACGAAACTAGGTAGCTCCTTTGTGGGAAAAATACTGATACCTGTAAGCTTTGTGATTATTTTAGTGTTAATATTAAGGTTAGGGTGTGTGTGCATAAAAAGAAAAAAAATACAAAAGAAGAGAAAAAGAGAGAAAGAGAAAGAAATAAGAGAAAGAGAGATAGAAGAAATAGAATTGGAAGAGTTACAAGATAATGTGTACAAGTAAACAAAAGGAAACGGATTGGAGAACACTATGATTTAAACTAACAAATGCAAGTGGAACTGAATAAAACCATTTTCGTAGTTAAATTTAGTGAAATTAGTGAGTAGTGGTGATGTTTAAAATCACCAAAGGGGGATTGATGGAGCAGTTAAAACAACATTTTGTATACCCCCTCTAATTTGCATGTAACTAACTATGTAATTATTCTAAAATGTATTTAATTAACATGTTTGCAGTGAAATTTATTAATCAACTTTTGCACCTTGATAAACACAAGATAAACGTGGGACTAAATTGCTAATTGCATGGCAGAATAATTAATTAATTAACTATGGTACGCAAACTAATCTTAGATTGTGGTGAAATAGTAGAATTGTATCATTTATGTTGCTTTGTGATTGTCCGTGCTTTAAATTCATTAAATCGTTACAACAAACAAATGATGGACGGAATGCTGACAATGCAGACATTCTCCCCCAGTCAAGAGATCTGGGTTAAATCCATCGTTCTTTTGCCCACTACGCCACCCCAGTTCAGACATGGCCATATGCAAATCAGTCTTGACCCTGTGCCTCATGGGAACAGTCCAGCCCGAACTGCCAAGCCATGTCTTCCCTGGACCGGAATCAAGCATCCTAGGACCGGTTTCTGGCTATCAGCCGTCATCAGCCAGGATAGCTTGACTCCAGTGGCGTAGTGAGCACGGGACCCACGTCTGGGCATACCCAACCCACTTGGGGCGAAAAGCGTTACAACAAACAAATGATGGACGGAATGCTGACAATGCAGACATTCTACCCCAGTCAAGAGATCTGGGTTAAATCCATCGTTCTTTTGCCCACTACGCCACCCCAGTTCAGACATGGCCATATGCAAATCAGTCTTGACCCTGTGCCTCATGGGAACAGTCCAGCCCGAACTGCCAAGCCATGTCTTCCCTGGACCGGAATCAAGCATCCTAGGACCGGTTTCTGGCTATCAGCCGTCATCAGCCAGGATAGCTTGACTCCAGTGGCGTAGTGAGCACGGGACCCACGTCTGGGCATACCCAACCCACTTGGGGCGAAAAGCGTTACAACAAACAAATGATGGACGGAATGCTGACAATGCAGACATTCTCCCCCAGTCAAGAGATCTGGCTTAAATCCATCGTTCTTTTGCCCACTACGCCACCCCAGTTCAGACATGGCCATATGCAAATCAGTCTTGACCCTGTGCCTCATGGGAACAGTCCAGCCCGAACTGCCAAGCCATGTCTTCCCTGGACCGGAATCAAGCATCCTAGGACCGGTTTCTGGCTATCAGCCGTCATCAGCCAGGATAGCTTGACTCCAGTGGCGTAGTGAGCACGGGACCCACGACTGGGCATACCCAACCCACTTGGGGCGAAAAGCGTTACAACAAACAAATGATGGACGGAATGCTGACAATGCAGACATTCTCCCCCAGTCAAGAGATCTGGGTTAAATCCATCGTTCTTTTGCCCACTACGCCACCCCAGTTCAGACCTGGCCATATGCAAATCAGTCTTGACCCTGTGCCTCATGGGAACAGTCCAGCCCGAACTGCCCAGCTATGTCTTCCCTGGACCGGAATCAAGCATCCTAGGACCGGTTTCTGGCTATCAGCCGTCATCAGCCAGGATAGCTTGACTCCAGTGGCGTAGTGAGCACGGGACCCACGTCTGGGCATACCCAACCCACGTGGGGCGAAAAGCGTTACAACAAACAAATGATGGACGGAATGCTGACAATGCAGACATTCTCCCCCAGTCAAGAGATCTGGGTTAAATCCATCGTTCTTTTGCCCACTACGCCACCCCAGTTCAGACATGGCCATATGCAAATCAGTCTTGACCCTGTGCCTCATGGGAACAGTCCAGCCCGAACTGCCAAGCCATGTTTTCCCTGGACCGGAATCAAGCATCCTAGGACCGGTTTCTGGCTATCAGCCGTCATCAGCCAGGATAGCTTGACTCCAGTGGCGTAGTGAGCACGGGACCCACGTCTGGGCATACCCGACCCACTTGGGGCGAAAAGCGTTACAACAAACAAATGATGGACGGAATGCTGACAATGCAGACATTCTCCCCCAGTCAAGAGATCTGGGTTAAATCCATCGTTCTTTTGCCCACTACGCCACCCCACTTCAGACATGGCCATATGCAAATGAGTCTTGACCCTGTGCCTCATTGGAACAGTCCAGCCCGAACTGCCAAGCCATGTCTTCCCTGGACCGGAATCAAGCATCCTAGGACCGGTTTCTGGCTATCAGCCGTCATCAGCCAGGATAGCTTGACTCCAGTGGCGTAGTGAGCACGGGACCCACGTCTGGGCATACCCAACCCACTTGGGGCGAAAAGCGTTACAACAAACAAATGATGGACGGAATGCTGACAATGCAGACATTCTCCCCCAGTCAAGAGATCTGGGCTAAATCCATCGTTCTTTTGCCCACTACGCCACCCCAGTTCAGACATGGCCATATGCAAATCAGTCTTGACCCTGTGCCTCATGGGAACAGACCAGCCCGAACTGCCAAGCCATGTCTTCCCTGGACCGGAATCAAGCATCCTAGGACCGGTTTCTGGCTATCAGCCGTCATCAGCCAGGATAGCTTGACTCCAGTGGCGTAGTGAGCACGGGACCCACGTCTGGGCATACCCAACCCACTTGGGGCGAAAAGCGTTACAACAAACAAATGATGGACGGAATGCTGACAATGCAGACATTCTCCCCCAGTCAAGAGATCTGGGTTAAATCCATCGTTCTTTTGCCCACTACGCCACCCCAGTTCAGACATGGCCATATGCAAATCAGTCTTGACCCTGTGCCTCATGGGAACAGTCCAGCCCGAGTGGGAAGGGTATGCCCAGACGTGGGTCCCGTGCTCTCCATGCCACTGGAATCAAGCTATCCTGGTTGAAGAGGGGTGAAACCCCGAAACCGGTCCTAGGATGCTTGTTTCCAGTCCAGGGAGGACCTGGCTTGGCAGTTCGGGCTGGACTGTTGTGGAAATGTGGATTTTCCTGATCAGTTATGTCCCCTATCTTGGACCCCAACGGTTTTATATGCATGTTACAAGTACATGTATGTTCCCTCCAGTTCCAGTTTCTAAGACGCAAACATATGTGTGTCTACCGTCAACATGTTCTCTGTCAGATCCGCCATCAATGGGCTGGATATTCGATTCCTAAGTATGAAAGGCCACCGACTTTATATGGCTAAGTTACTTCATTTTTACAGTTCAGGCAAGTAGGCCCGATTCTGTCCTCAAAGCCTTTCCCTGCTCTCTGTCTCTGACAGCTTCAGCTTGAGCTCGCATCTGTATCCATGAACTTTGTCCTACTCCCTGTGCAGCTAACGGTGCCTGCCTCGGCCAGTTTTCGCCTGTCTGCCAAGAAGTTGTATTTCACCTTCGAATTATCTATTTTGCTCTTCAGCCGATGCATTCCTGTCCAGTGATTTAGGTAAACATTTCCTTTAGCTCACAAGCAAGGGACTCAGCCTTTCCGTCCTCCTGCAAGTGATTCATAGCCCTGTTGCCATGGAAAGTTTTCTGCCCCTCGCATCTCATATAGACACTTAGACGCTTGTACACGCACACAGTCAGTATAGAATAGATTCTGTCCGAGAGTCCTTCCTTGTGGATAACATAGTTCTTTAAACATAGGATGTTAGATATGATTTGGGATTAGGTTGACTTGACCCCAGACTTCTCGTCTCCACATGTAGAGCTAAATGTCAAGTCCCCTTCACCCCCTAGTTGCACGTCAATTACACGTCATGCTGCCGCGCGCGCATCTATGCCAAGTATTATCTTATAGATCCACCTATGTCTGATAATTCTAACCAATCATGTTTCTTTTATTCCTTATTACGCCTAGTTTCGATTATGTCACTGTTTTGTCACTTTTCTTATCAAATGTTACGCCTTCTACATTCGTTTCATTGTAATGTACTTATTATAAAAATACATGTCTGTTAATGAATTATTGTACTTCACTTCCTGAACCTTCGTGGTGACGGAACCTGAGGGCCGCGACTCGAGTCGGCCATTTTGAATGGAATAAAGCCCATTAGAAAACCTCTTATACCACGGATTCTGCCTCTTGTTATTTTGAGCTATTTACTTTAATTTAAGATTCCGCATGAAATTCAGTCCGGTAATATTTATTTTATTTACCACATAATGGCGCCCGAACAGGGACACTTTCTCATCTCACGCGCCGGCGGTGCGTTGCAGGCCCGGTCTCCTGCCACAGCTGGACGGACCATAAACGCGTACCAGCAGGATTTCCTGTAAGCTCCCTCCGGTCAAGCGGGGGCGACTGAGGCTGCGATCAACCCAGACGAGGCGGTGAGAAGTGCGAAGTATCCCGACCAGAGCCTAGCTGAGAGAGCAAGATCCGAGGTATACAGAGGCCCACCAGGTTTTCCGAAATCCCGACGTCCAGAGGGTCCGATGTCCGCAGTTATCGAGTCCTGTCCATTCTCTGAGGCCTTCCGTTTCAAGGAGCTACTCGGTGAGTACCATCGCCGGGGAGGCGTGTTGACGCGCACATAGGTTGTGCCGGTCAAGACGGATTTGGGTACACAAATCCGGTCTGCACTGTTTAGCAGTGTATATGTACTGTTTAGCAGTATATCAAGTATTCCGAAGTATTCAGTTATTGTCAAGAATTCAGCGTGGTGATTAGTTAAGCAGACTGTCATCATTGTCGATCATTGTTATAATGTTTAATGTTTAATGTTTAAAGTATTCAGAAAATGTCTTGCATATTGTGGTATGAATGACTGTTCATTGTTCACTGTTCATTATTGTGTTTCTCGTATTAAGTAAGTTCAAGAGTAAGTATCAGATCAGTTGTCAATATGCCGCTCTTCTCGAAGTTAAGACAGATTACTACCAGAAAAGGGGTGCTTGAAGAAGCAGTTCCCATTCCTCCTAGAGACACTCCAGGACATTTCATGTACCATAAACATGGCTTAGATGCCATATTGTTTCTTGATCTATGGGTAGATTATACCAAAGGATTACCGGAAAGTCAAAGGTGGCCCATAGCGGGAACCTGGGATGCAGAGTGCATCATGAAAGTGGAGGAAGAGTTATGGAAAAGAAAGGTCAGACAGTCACAGAAAGACGCTGTTGAGTTATGGCGTAAAGAATCTCATAGACGAACAGAAAAAGCACGTAGACAAGAAGAGAGGAGTAAAGAAAGTTCAAATAAAGTTCAAGAAAATCTATTAATTGAGGAAGGTATCCGAGTGAAATCAGAACAAGTGAATAGACAAAGAAATGCTCTTATGAATGGTATGTATCCCCTTCTAGCCGAAGGACTACCTAAGGCTGTTACGGAGGTGCCAAAAGACTTGCCACCCCCATTATTTCCAATTAAGGTACATCCAAAGGGGCATCCCAGAACCGCAGAAGATGTTTTTCTTTCCTCATATCTAGACGATGCAGCTCCCGAGTATGCTAACGCCACACCACATAGACCGTCTGGCGGAGGGGTTCAACGTCAGGATCAGGTATCTGTCCCCGTGCAACAGCAAGTCCCAATACAAGCTTCGGCAAGCACATCTGTTTCCGCATCTGTCTCCGCAGTCGACTCTACAGGGGTATCGACACCCATAGTTGCTGTGTCACGTTCGACGAACCCATTCACACCCGACGCCCCAGATGGGGCCACGGGAGGTGCTAGCAGTACTTTCACACCACCTAGAATAAATAAACTTGTTTTTCAAGAGTCAGCACATTCACGTACACCTAAGTTCGTAAATGAACGTACGCTTAAGGAACTCCTTGTAAATTGTAGATATGACCCAGTGGTTGGTAAAGAGGACGAAATGGTCCTGGCATCATTACGTATCAGACGAGCCGCAGAGTATTTAGCAAGGTTACCAGGAATGACTACGCATCTGGATAACATATATCATTTTGTTCAAACAGGACGAGATCCAGGATGTATTAACAGAGCTATGGAATTCCAGAAAGTAGAGATACAGGGGGAACTGTTACGTTTCCTCATAAACTGTGTGATCAGAAATCAAGACCGTCCGGGGGTAGACCCGAATGCAATGCTTATTCTTACAAGATGGAGTCAGAATATATCAGAAGGGAGACACGATAAGCAAAATTGTATAATAGCCATGTGCCGAAAAATACGTAAAGAAATAGAGCGTATTCATGAAGAGAGATTGGGAACAGACGAGTTTGAGCAAGACGAAGTGTCCGAATCAGGGAACTCCGCAAGACAGTCAGAGACCATAGCCTATGTAGGCAAAGGAAGATACTGTGAAAATACTAGATGTTTTTCTGATCCCATACACCCTGTATGTCCAAATAATAGCAGAACGTATCCGACGCCTGTAATAAATCTGAAATCTCCTGAACATTTGTTTCAAGCCGCAGATAAAATACTACGAGAACGAAGAGGTTACCACCTCCTCGATTCCATGGATGAGCAAGAATTAGCCAGATCAGCCGTTCATTGGATTGACAGTCCTGAAAAATACGGTGATGAGACCGTAGCACACACGTTTTTTAACCTCAGTACAGATGAACAACGTTTAGCTGGAATATATATGATTCAGCAACTCCTCATATTATATAAGAGCCAACATGCTGACCCTGGTCCTTTACCTGATATATTAACGGAACTACTCACGAACAGATGGAGAGGTTCTAGTAACAAGCTAATTAAAGAGATATTAGTGTCACGTAAGCAGTATGTCCTTTTTGTAAGTCCGGATTCTCTCTCGCTGCCCCACAGAGAAAGAGCGCCGTACTATATGGATAGACAAAATCCCCTACGAGAAGTGCACCCAATAAAAGGCGAAGACAATGAGTTTCACCGTGTATTTGTTTACACACCCATATCAAAAATGGAATTATTAGAAATGAAGAAAGTAGTACCTAGTCATGACAAAGACCCAGCGGGTTTCCACCGAGAAATTAAAGACATGTTACTGATGGGAGAGTACACCTTTCCTGATATTATGACGATATTAAAGGTGCTTTTGCCTGCTGGCATATATGAAAAACTGAAAGAAAAAGAGTGGGAAGTGGGAGACCAAAAGATAGACTGGACAGCATTAGCAGAGGAAGAAAGGGGCCGAGCCGCAGGTTCAGGGCTCGGGGATAAAGTTAAACTATTACCAGGTTTACTAGTACAGGTACTGCCACGTTTATTAACTACAAAAAAGGAAGATTGGGGTGCAATCACAGCCTGTAAACAAAAGCAAGATGAAGACACAAGCGATTATTATGCTCGATTTGAAAAATGTTTTGGTATAAATAGTGGTATAAAAGCAAGTAGTGACTCATATCCACATTTATTTGTGACAAAATTAGTGGAAAATGCATTGCCTCCAGTGAAGAATAGAATATTGAAATTCGAGAGTACCTGGCAAAGTAACACTCCGTCGCAAATGCTACAAATGTTACAGTATCATCACAATAGAATTAGGGATGAACAAGAACACGAGCATAGACGCATGAAGGATACAAAAATGAAAATGCTAGTTTCTCAGACAGTACCAGCAGATGGTCACAAAAAGGGTGTGACACATTCTGGTGATTCTGCAGTTCCTGTAAAAGGAACCTGCAATTACTGTAAACAACTAGGCCATTATGTACATGATTGTCAAGTCCTGAAACGAAATATAGCTACAGGTATTGCAAAAGAGAGACCACGATTAGTTAGACAAGATCAGAACGAACAAGGAGCTATGCAGCATGGACAGTCCGTGCCAGTTCAGCAACAGTCTATGCCAGCCTCACAGCAACCCATACAGTTTGTGCCAGCTGCACCGCCGTTGCCTGCTACTGCCACACAAACCACAACACAACAAATGTATCAGACTGCACAGTATGAATACCCTGAGTATCAGCGTTACGCATGAACCAGCCTAGAGAGGGAAGTTGACTTACCGCTTATCGAGATTCCGGTAGATCAAGAAGGACCTTATGTACATAGTGAATTATTAGGTCAAGATAGAAAATTCTTACTCGATACAGGGGCAAGTCGAACAACCATAAAACGTAGTGAGGTTCCAGGGGCACCCCTCTCAGGCTCTCAAAATGTTTCCCTTGGTTTTTCAGGAAAACCTATTGTTAATGAAGTATCACAGCCTCTACCACTTACGATAGGACCTTTGACACGAACTACAGATTTATTGCTTACTAAATCATGCCCAGAAAATTTGTTAGGAATTAAAACTCTGAAAGCACTAGGAGCCATAATATGTTGTTCTCCGGAAGGAGTAAGGTTGTTTTTGCGTGATTTTAAAGGTCACTATGTGTCTAGAGACATGGATCCCCGACTACAGACTTTACCAGTACATCTATGGGCACAAGGCCCTACGGATGTTGGCTGCATGAACATTACACCCTATCGAGTTACATTGAAAGCAGGAGTGGTACTACCACGAATGCGACAATACAAGTTACCGCATGATGCTGTAGTGGCTTTGTTGAAAATCATTGATGAGCTAATTGCCCAGGGAGTAGTTGTAGAAACAGACTCCAATGTATGTAATTCACCGATAATTCCGATTCTTAAACGAACTGATCCTACTGCTTCACCAGTGTACCGATTGGTTATTGATTTGCGTGAACTAAACAAGTGTATTGTACCACAATTCCCTGTGGTCCCTGATATATCATCATTGTTGACAGCAATTGATTCCGAAGCAACATTTTTTACTGTAATTGATCTCAAGAATGCCTTTTTCAGCGTCCCAATAGATCCGGAAAGCCAATACTTGTTCGGATTCAGTTTAAATGGGCGCAGTTTTAAATTCTCACGCGCTCCCCAAGGATTTACAGAAAGCCCCAGCATCTACAGCCAAGCACTGAAACGAGAACTTGACAGTATACACATGCCAGTCAATACTGCACTGCTTCAATATGTCGATGATCTGCTGATCACCGCGAGAAGCGAGCCAGAATGTGAAAAAGCTTCTCTGACAGTTTTACATTTCCTAGCCGACAAGGGGCACAAGGTGTCCCCTTCTAAGCTGCAATTCTGTGTTCAGCGAGTTATTTATCTTGGTCACTCGCTGTCCAAGGAGGGAAGGCAGCTTACACCAGATCGCATCCAGTTAATTGCTAATATGTCAATACCCCAGACACAGAAGGAGGTGCGGGCTTTCATAGGCCTCACTTCATATTGTAGGCAGTGGATCCCTCAGTACGCATTTCTAGCAAAACCACTCATTCAGTTAACCACACAGGAGGCAGCCACATCGACTGTTCTCCCTTGGACTCAGGAACATACACAAGCTTTTGAAAGCCTAAAGGAAGCTTTATGTCAAGCACCTGTTTTAGCAACACCATGTTATAGCAAACCTTTTACACTCTTTGTTACAGAACGCGAAGGTACTGCCTTGTCAGTACTCACTCAGGATCAAGCAGGATCACGCAAGCCATGTGCTTATTTTTCCAGTACATTAGATCCCGTAGCTCAGGCTTTGCCTGCATGTCTGAAATCAGTGGCAGCGACAGCTTTAGCAATCAGACAAAGCGATGCCATAGTATTAGGACACCCATTGACAGTACAAGTACCACATGCAGTAGAGGTTCTTGTGAACCGAACACAAACACAACACTTGACCATAGCAAGACTTACCGGTTATGAACTAACATTGTTTCAACCACACATAGAGATCCGACGGTGTAATACATTGAATCCTGCTACACTATTACCTGTAATTGGAACAGACCCACTAGCTCATGATTGTGTTGAAATCATTGAAATAAAGACGAAACCTAGACAAGACTTGACAGACGTTCCATTGTTAGATCCAGACCTGACGTTGTATGTAGACGGATCATGCATGAGAGCAAGTACAGGAGATTTAGTGGCCGCGTATGCAGTCACAACAGACACTGAAGTTATTGAGACACATTGTATAGATACTCTGTCAGCCCAAGCAGCAGAACTTATTGCTCTAACGCAAGCCTGTATTCAAGCCACAAATAAGAAAGTTAATGTATACACTGACTCACGTTATGCATTCGGAGTTGTACACGACTTCGGCGTGCTATGGCGAGAGAGAGGTTATTTAACGTCCCATGGTGCCCACATTCAGCACGGGCCCCTCATTCATGCTTTGTTAGACGCAATACATCTACCCACTGCTATATCGATTATGAAATGTAAAGCACACACGAAGGTTACTGATACCATTTCTCAAGGCAATGATTTAGCTGACAGAACAGCTAAACAGACTGCTCAGAATCGCACATTAGACATGACAAAGCCAATAGTTCAGACACCAACACAGTGTATGACAATTAAGGATCCCACACTTGACGTAATTGACATACAGACACATGCCACAGCAGAAGAAATAAAGAAGTGGACTGAACTAGGAGGGATCCAGACAGATCAAGGATGGATGACGAAGGAGAAATCTGTATGGTTTCTCCCTGATTCCATGGTTCAAGCCATTATAGCTACAGTTCACAGTCCAGCACATTTAGGAGAGAAGGCTATGCTAGACAGCATTCAGCACATTTGGTTCAACAAACATTTACGAGCAGCAGCTAAACAAAAAGTTCGTACCTGTATGATATGTTGTCAGTTTAATCCAGGAAAAAGTGTTCCCGTAGAGCAGGGTGGATTTCAGCCTCCTGACCATCCTTTTGAAGTCCTCCAGATGGATTATATTCAGATGGAACGTTGTCGAGGATTCAAATATGTCCTCGTAGTTGTCTGCGCTCTCTCCCGTTGGACAGAGGCGTATCCCGTATCAGATTACACTGCCCCGACTACTGCCAAACAGCTAGTTCGAGAATTCTTCCCACGGTACGGTTTACCACGTGTTGTATATTCAGATAACGGTCAGCCTTTCTCATCCGAATTAATGAAACATGTCTCACTCTTGTTGGGATATCAGTGGAAATTCCACTGTGTCCGACACCCTGAGGCAGCAGGTCTCGTAGAAAGACATAACCAGACACTGAAAATCAGACTGTCCAAAATATGTAGAGAGAAAGGTGTCGACTGGATAGTAGCATTACCAGTTGCACTCTTTTACATGAGAATGGTAGCACACTCTAGAACAGGGCTATCCCCGTATGAGGTGATCTTTGGTAGACCACCGAATATGTGGGGGACGCCTATACCACGTAAAATAACTGATGTTGACTGTAATATGCTGACAGATTACCTGGCTTCCTTGATGTCTGCACTACAATCTTCTCGTTCACAGGTAGCTGCAGCCTTTCCCGACAACACTGAGGCGAAACCCCATGACGTTGTTCCGGGTAATCTTGTCTTTGTGAGAAACTTCGACAGGAAAAGTCAATTGGAGCCCAGGTGGAAAGCACCCAAGTTGGTCCTGTTGACCACAAGAACAGCCGTGAAGATCGAGGGACGAAAAGGGTGGATTCACTCAAGTCACGTCAAAAAATTTCATGGACTTCCTCCTGACACAGACAGTACTGCCCGTGTGTCTTCCCCCATAGACTCAAAGCTACCTTTGGCTGAGGCCAGTAGCACCGAACTCTATAAACAGAAACTCAGGTCCAGATCTAAACTGTCGGACGATTTGATTGTTTAAGTCCTCTCCAAGGTGAAGCGGTTGAATCTGTCCCGACATGTACCCCTTAGGTCTGAATCACGTAGAGTCCAGAATCATAATGAAACGACATGCTTATTGTAAATTACTGCGTAACCACTGTATTGTGACTTTATTAATTTTGTCTTCCTTGAGTTTTTTAATAGTTACTGCAAGTATATTGTTGCATATGTATTATCCTGTTTCTAAACGTGTTTTCAATATAACTGATGAACATTCTTTTAGTGACCTACCGCCACATGAATTATCTTATAGACTTGCGCTGCGCAATAACACATTCATTAGTATGTTACATTATTCCCATCAGACTAGTAATGCGACCAATTGTTGGGTGTGTGGCCGACTTCCTCCCTATCAGAATAACAAAGGAGTTCTGCCTTTCTTTCCACATCCATTCACACACAATGGCTCCTGTGGAGCATGGTTTAGTTTATTAAATTCCATAGACCCAGACACAGCAGTTTATCAACAACATTGGATATGGGGAAATCTGAATCTAGTTTTATTCAAAGTCTGTCACCCTAATAAGGAGGGTCACCCCAGTAGAACAGGAACTGATTTAGAAAATGAAGTGTATAAATTAGGTAATTTTACGCCTAATCTTATGATTCTGAATGTCAAATCCGAAGTTGAACTAATTTTACCCACTATGTCAGTATTTCCAGTTAAGGGTGAATTATGTGTAAGAAAAGTTGGTTCCATACATATGGGCCATAGTAAATGCGTTACTACAGTAGAATATAGTGATCAAGGTAAATCTTCATTTAGAGCTTCTCGCCATTCCTACTTTATATGTGGTCAGACCGCATATATGCGTCTGCCTCTAGATTGGGATGGTACCTGTTACATAGCATTCCTTTTGCCACCTGTTTTCCTAGCTCCCCCTGATTATTATCGAAATGTTCATTTAGTACACAATAGAGAGCAAAGAGATCTCCCAGTTGTCGATTATACTGAGACAGCATGGGACAAGTATGTAGATTTCAATAAAGGTATCTTTCCCTATATAGGTACTATATCAAATAGCAAGCTGTTACGCAGACTCACCAAGACTCTTGAAGCTGTAGTAAACGAAACTATAGCCGCCCTAGGCAATCTGACAGAGGAACAGTCAGTGATGAGAATTGTTGTTCTCCAGAATCGTCTTGTCCTTGACGTCATCCTGGCCGATAGGGGCGGAGCTTGCAGGGTCATCGGATCCGGCTGCTGCATATTCATACCAGAAAATTCGCCATCTGTATATAAAGCTATAACACGCCTTCATAAGATTGTAAGCCAGATACACGAGAATCCAGGCACTTGGACGTGGTCCGGGTGGTTTTGGAGTGTGATATCAGCCTGGGGATGGAGAGTTCTATCCTTCCTAGGTATTGGCCTTCTTATGCTCTTCAGTTGTTGTTTATGCCTACAATGTGGACCAGCGATTTGTGGTCTGTGTGCTACATCATGCATTCCACATCAAGGTTTTCGCTCAAGATCCCGGAAGAAGAAAGAAGAAGAAATGATGCTCCATGAGCAAATCAATGGATTAATGAAGATTGATGTCTCGTGAAGGGCAAGAAGGGGACAAGGAGGGAATGTGGAAATGTGGATTTTCCTGATCAGTTATGTCCCCTATCTTGGACCCCAACGGTTTTATATGCATGTTACAAGTACATGTATGTTCCCTCCAGTTCCAGTTTCTAAGACGCAAACATATGTGTGTCTACCGTCAACATGTTCTCTGTCAGATCCGCCATCAATGGGCTGGATATTCGATTCCTAAGTATGAAAGGCCACCGACTTTATATGGCTAAGTTACTTCATTTTTACAGTTCAGGCAAGTAGGCCCGATTCTGTCCTCAAAGCCTTTCCCTGCTCTCTGTCTCTGACAGCTTCAGCTTGAGCTCGCATCTGTATCCATGAACTTTGTCCTACTCCCTGTGCAGCTAACGGTGCCTGCCTCGGCCAGTTTTCGCCTGTCTGCCAAGAAGTTGTATTTCACCTTCGAATTATCTATTTTGCTCTTCAGCCGATGCATTCCTGTCCAGTGATTTAGGTAAACATTTCCTTTAGCTCACAAGCAAGGGACTCAGCCTTTCCGTCCTCCTGCAAGTGATTCATAGCCCTGTTGCCATGGAAAGTTTTCTGCCCCTCGCATCTCATATAGACACTTAGACGCTTGTACACGCACACAGTCAGTATAGAATAGATTCTGTCCGAGAGTCCTTCCTTGTGGATAACATAGTTCTTTAAACATAGGATGTTAGATATGATTTGGGATTAGGTTGACTTGACCCCAGACTTCTCGTCTCCACATGTAGAGCTAAATGTCAAGTCCCCTTCACCCCCTAGTTGCACGTCAATTACACGTCATGCTGCCGCGCGCGCATCTATGCCAAGTATTATCTTATAGATCCACCTATGTCTGATAATTCTAACCAATCATGTTTCTTTTATTCCTTATTACGCCTAGTTTCGATTATGTCACTGTTTTGTCACTTTTCTTATCAAATGTTACGCCTTCTACATTCGTTTCATTGTAATGTACTTATTATAAAAATACATGTCTGTTAATGAATTATTGTACTTCACTTCCTGAACCTTCGTGGTGACGGAACCTGAGGGCCGCGACTCGAGTCGGCCATTTTGAATGGAATAAAGCCCATTAGAAAACCTCTTATACCACGGATTCTGCCTCTTGTTATTTTGAGCTATTTACTTTAATTTAAGATTCCGCATGAAATTCAGTCCGGTAATATTTATTTTATTTACCACACTGTTCCCATGAGGCACAGGGTCAAGACTGATTTGCATATGGCTGGGTTCAAACTGGAAAGGCATGGTGAGCAAAAAAACGATGGATTTAGTCCCAGATCTCTGTACTGGGGTGAATGTATGACATTGTTCTGCATCCTGTCCATCAATTGTTGTTTTTGCTTTTGTCACCCCGAGTGGGAAGGGTATGCCCAGACGTGGGTCCCGTGCTCTCCATGCCACTGGAATCATGCTATCCTGGCTGAAGAGGGGTGAAACCCCGAAACCGGTCCTAGGATGCTTGTTTCCAGTCCAGGGAGGACCTGGCTTGGCAGTTCGGGCTGGACTGTTCCCATGAGGCACAGGGTCAAGACTGATTTGCATATGGCTGGGTTCAAACTGGAAAGGCATGGTGAGCAAAAAAACGATGGATTTAGGCCCAGATCTATGTACTGGGGTGAATGTATGACATTGTTCTGCATTCTGTCCATCAATTGTTGTTTTTGCTTAAATTCATTAAATGGTAAGTATTATTGCTTTAGATGTTGCCACAGCTAGGGAAATACAAATATACATTAGGATTAGTGTGGGTATAAACATTAGAATCTTCATTTTAATTACTGTTATGTCTGTTTTTGCTTAAGTTGGCATTCGGGCCTACTAGGCCGCAGTACCCAAGATGGCGTTCTCCGAAGCAGATGCCACCATGTGAGCGTGATGATTTCTGTGCATGTCCGGAGGGCTCTGATGATCACCAAATGACCCGAATTTATGACACCGTGTTACCTGTCAAGGATAGGGACTTGTTTGCCTGCCAATTGATGGCGCTGTTGGAACAGCGGAAAGGACAATACAGAACCTGTGGAAAGATGACTTCTTTTCCCCAAACTGTTTCATTCACTCCTCTCGCATGGGAGCTAAATGAAACTTATTAATTTGCGCCTTCCTATGCCAAGTCTTCATAAATAAGCAGTTTTGCCCTGGGAAACTTTTAGAAACTTACAGATAACCCTGAACTGTCCAATCAGAACATTTTCTCTACCCTTAAAATGTTGCATGTTAATATGAAGTAAGAGGGAAAAAGGGTACATAAAGCCCTCACCCGCCATTGGGGAGTGGTTTATTGGGTTGATCATTCGTGGAGTTGGGTTGCATTGAGATAATATTGATCCATTGGTTTGCCTTGGGTTTATTTGGCGTTTGAGAGAAGAGTTTGCTGTGCATCCTTTGCTGTGGGTCAGACAGCCTGTCCAGGGAGTTTTTCCTGAGAATGCAGGGAACTCTCTATTTGATCTGAGACCATCATCGCTTTCTATTTGGTAACTGATTATTTGTATTTTCCTAATTAATGATCATTTTCTAAATGTTGATTTCTCTTTAATAAAATTAAAGCTTATATTATGAGCTGTAGTTAATAAATGCAAATGTACGAAGTTTTATTAATTAGATAAATAACAAAAGAAATAATAAGAAATAAGTTTGTGGTTCTTATATTAATTACAGAAAATACCAAATGTTTCCTAGGCTTTAATTGTGTTTTAGCTGGTTCTAATTCACCATCAACCAGTCCAACTAATTGGTCCATCGACCAAGTGGTGGAGTGCCTTGATGTTAAGGTCAGGATTCTGAAGATGTATAAGTAGAAGGTGTTTATATTGTAAATACAATTTAATCCTGATAGGTAATACGGTACCCACATGTCCAGCGCTTTTCTCCTGTGTACAGATTTGGGTGAGATTTATCGAATGACGAGTGAGTGTTGGTGTTATGGGCCCACCAATGAATGAGTGTATGAATAAATGTTGTGGTTAAGAATCTGGGACATAGGGAGAATATGTAAATGTGTGTCCTTCTGCGCTGCATCACTTGTCACAGATCACAAACTCCTAGTTTTTCTGTTATCTAAGAAGAAAATAAGGCTAGTCCCAGATTTATAAGACTTCTTGCTTGGATGTATGAATTCAACTTTAATGTCAGACACATTCCTGGGGCACAACAATTCTCAGGCAGATTTCTTCCCTAGGTGCCCAGTCAGTGGCAATGTTGGTGGTTCTGAGAATGAGGAAGTCCAAAAGGTGATGGGGAAGGTGGATGGTGTTGTGGCTGCTGGGGAGGCGATATCTTTGCAAGAATAAAAACAGTGTACTAAGCTTGACAATTGCCAACTCACGATAAAGAAGTTCATCATAGAGGATTGGACACATGAAAGAAATGAAGGTGATGATCTTAGACCTTATTTTAAGGTCAAGGACGAATTGCCCATCGAGGGTGTGTTAGTGCTGCGTGGGAGTCTATTGATTCTTCCAGTCACCCTCAGCCCTCGTTTGGTAAGAATGGCACATCATGGCCACGTTGACATAACAGGTACAGAGAAAAGGGTACCCAGTTTTTACTGGTGGCCTGGGATGGACAACGAAATTGACTTGATCGTTGGGAATTGCAGTGGTTGTAGTCAGGCTGACAAATCCTTGCATATTCATAAATCTCCCATGAGTCTGATAGACTTTCTTAATGGCCCATGGCAAAAGCTGGGCATGGACTTTGCTGGACCCATGTACAATCTTGCAACCAACATGAGGTATGATTTGGTGGTTGTCGATTACTTCTCCAAATTGATTAAATGCAAGTTTATGAGGGAACCCAACACCATGGCCGTCATCGAATTCCTCTCTTCACTTTTCAAAAGAGAAGGCTTTCCCCAGACTCTGGTTACCGACAATTGGGTACAGTTCAAGTCAAGCACCATGCAAACGTTTGTTAGTGGCCATAGTATTAAACACCATTCTGTTGCCCTTTACAGACTGCAAGAGAACGGATGGTGGAAAGAGTCAACAGAATGTTAAAAGAACGCATCCAGGTGGCTTTGCAGTCCGGGGAGGAGGTTTCAAAGTCAGTCAGTACTGGATAGATTATCGAGCTACTTGACCACACCACACTCATCTACGGTGGTCTCCCCGTGTGTTTTGCTAAGAGGCAGACATTCCTCATGTGATTTGTCTCCAGCATGGATGTTAGACAAGACTAGTGCTGGTAAGAAACTACCAGCCATAAAGGAGGTGCGCAGCAGGTGGAAGAAGGTCAAAGCAAGAGCAAGAAGAGATATGATGCTTTAAACAAAGTAAAAGAAATGCTGTTTAAAGTGGGGAATGTGGTGAGGGAAAGAGTGAATATGTTGCGGGTAACAAAACTAGAGAGGATGCAGAGGATGGATGATATCACTAGCCTCAGTTTTAGAGAAAGTTATCATGTTCGAGTAAAAGGCCACCCAGTGTTAAAGAGCTCAGACTCTGGTGATGGGAGCCGGGAGATGGGAAGGAAAACAATATTGTTTGTTGCTCAAAAAGGAGGAGCCGGAGGAAGTGAAATAGTACTGCACAGAGAAATAAAGGAGAGGACATAGGAAAGAGCATATGCAGGATGGGCCATCCCTGACACAGTTTTGCCAAGCAGTGCATTTTGTTGATTGTTGTTACCACAGTATTGGAGTGCCTGTCTCTCATGCTTTTTTCTTTTATTAGGTTTGGAACAAGTGTGTCCGTCTTAGGTCCCGGAGGCAGTGCTTGATTTGTAAAAGAGTGTGTGCTGGTATCCAAATCTCTGCTCGAAAGCCCGCAGCCAGCTCGTTTAAATGTCAGTGCTCCCAGTATTAAGGCAGAGTAGTCTTGAATCCACCCCAGGCCTCTGGAATCCACTACCATACACTTCTTGCCCCTTTTCCTTACTCTTGGAGGTTCCCTTTGTGAAGGTTTTTCTGTCTTTCTCTTCCTCCGCCTTTACCCCTTTGTGTGTTTCCTCTTTTGCTTTAGGGAAATGTTTGAAGAGGGAAAATAAGTGCCAGGACCAAAATGAGTGCCGGTGGCCCCCACCAGCAGCCACCGGCTCAAATTAAGCACTGCCTGAAGAGCCAGATCAGTGTTAGATTCTCAGGAAAAGAACTCAAAATGTGAATGAGCTTCATGTAGATTCACTTTATCTCATACGTGTATCCTGAAAATCTAGCAAGGGCCTGGTGCTCCTGGACCTACCACGGAAATGCCTGGGTTAGAACTTCCATGATGCATATACAAGTTAGTGCATGGTTACCTCCAATTCCATTCAATGGTCCATTTTGCTGAAATGTATTAGTGCGACCCACTCACTGCAGTTAATGCAGCATCTTCTGCCCTAGCTCAAGTCCAGGGGCGTCTTTATGGGGTGGATTTATGTTAGATGGAATGGATGCTGCACTAAGCTTGGAGCATGTCTTCGAACCTCACACACTCCAACCAACATCTCACACATAGGTTGAACTACAGCCAACATCTTCCAACTTCAAACTTCGGAAAAGGGCGCCATAGTAGTGATGGAAATCTAATTGCTGTGCACAGTTCTTAGCGGGTAATAAATAATTAAATAAAAGCTGGTCATCTAAGTCTTTTTTTATGGGGCCTGTATGCTATTTAGCCTTAAACGCCAGGAGGAGCAGCCGACCGCTGATCAAGGAGGTCAGATCCTACACCATTCCCTTTGCCATTACCGGCCTGAGGACCGTTTTCACAAACTGCACTTCGTAGTAAGATTTGTAGTACTACTGTAGTACTCCAAAGTGCTATTCACAAACTGCACTTTTGTAGTAATTACACTTTTGAGTAAGTTTACTACTTTTCGGTATTCACAAACTGAACTTTTGTAGTAACATACACTTTTGTAGTACGTCCCTACCTCCGTTATTTTCTATTTGAGGGTATTGCAGTACCAGTTGTTGGCCATGTGTAGTGCTGGACTTACTAAAAAAGCGTAAGTTACTACCAAATTGCAGTTGGTATATATTGAAAAGTAGAAAGCTTACTCAAAAGTGTAAACTTACCGAAAAGTATATTAAATTTGCGGATCAGGCCCCAGATTTCCCGGACGCCTTCACCCTTCAACTGCACTGTCCCTCTTGACAAAGACCAGCAGACACCCAGTCAAGGAAGGACAACAACTGTCCTCCTTTTGCTTTCATTGTGGTCTATGGAAATACAATGGTGAAAGATCACAGTGTTAGCAGTTCTTCCATTTCTTAAACCAGAAATAGAAATAAAAGAAGGACTGGTTCTTCACTCTAGGATGCTCTGTAAATAAAGGCAGGTGTCGACCAGGAGAGCTGGAGGGGGTGAATAGTCCCGGTCTCATGCAATAAGTGCCAATGGTGCACACTGGCAACCATCGGCACAAATTAAGTACTGGCTTTGTAGCCTCATCAGTATTGTGAAGTGGTACACATACTCCAGTACAGTACAGTACAGTACAGTACTGGAAGGCTTCCTTGTATAGCTTCTCGGGCCGGTATCTCAGTGCATGGTCCTGCCGCGTCTACGGATCTGAGCATAGTATTTTCAGAGAGCCTGTCAGAAGTATTGTATATTTATATAGCGTTTACTACCCCTGAGGAAGCGTCGAAGCGCTTTTCGCCGAGCAGCACGCTACTCTGGAACCCAAAAAGCATTAGTGGATATCTGCACGAACAGGGAGCTCTGCATTTCCTGTCTGTATCGAATTGGTGCCAAATGAGACTCGCTGAGCTAAAGAGAAATGTCCCTTTCCCATTTACTCCGAATAATAATCATATGCACAGCACAGGCCGCAACTTTACTTCAGTTCTCGGCCGCTGGAAGGAAAGGCTTCGCCCAGAAAACCGGGCAGTGGAGAATTTAACACGTGTGAATTGTTTCTTACCATGGGGATGAAAACAATAAAGAAACTCTCCTCATCGTAAACACGCATTCAGAATCGGCTTTGGGAATTGGCCGCTTTGTGTGCAGCGCGGGAGGTTTCTTCGGACTGGAGGCGGCGCGCGCTTTCCGGAGCAGCACAATGGGCGGAAGTGGCCGCAGCCATCTGGGGAGCGGGCGCAGACACCCCGTGTCCTGTTAGTGTTATTCCTTCCCTTTCTGTCTGTACATTTATGCTTATCCCGAACAGGATTATATTCTCACCAGGGAGCTTTCTGGAGGCGTCTAGAATCACACACGAGGAATGAAGATTCCCTGCTGTAAACAAACAAGCGCTGGCTGCCAGCGCCACGGTATCCTATCCTCTTAGCACGAGGCGCTTCCAAGGCTGCCGATGGAATGTCCTGTTGGCTTGCATTCATTTGTATTTGATTATTGGTTCATTCTAAGCTGAATATCGTCATAATTGTTTCTCTTTTTGATTATCATCTGCTACTTTCGATAAACTATCAAATAAAATGCTCTGGTTGGTCTCATGGAGTGCAACACCCACATTCAGCAACCGGAGCCAATAAAAATCATTTGGGCACTAGAATTTCTATTAAAGATGGGATGTGCCCAGCTTCCCGCCATGAGTGTCCAACATGGCTCCAGCTGGGCCTTATTCAGGCTACCCACTGACTAGACAAATTGCTCCTGGTAGGAATCATTGGATGTGAATGGACCTTCTGTATGTGTCTTGCACATCACGGGGATCCCGGCAGGATGCCATTCTGCCACCCTACAACTTGTCCGGTGTTTCCAGGTTTGAAATGACCAGATCTACAAACTGTGACTCTGAAACTCTGGGCCTGGTTTTGCCTTTGCCGATTCTGTGCCTAGTGAACTCAGAGGAGAGGTGGGCAAGGGCTGTAGAAAAGAGCACAGCCCAGCCCCTGCCTGCCCCTGCCTGCCTCTGCAGCAACAGCACCGGGCGTAGAGCTCTCTGAGAAGCAGAAATGACATATTTCATTATAAAGTGACCAGAAACAAAGGGACCATGATCTAAACTATGTACTAATGAAGATCAAGATCCGATAGGCTCCTTATCAATCTATAGTAATTGCTGAGGGAAACACAGCATTTTACGCATACGGATAGCAAAGGAATGATGAGGGTGAGAGAACTGACTCCATAAAATATTCCAATGATTTATGAAACATGATGGTACTCAACAAAGAGCCCGGTTCCATAGGTTTTGACCCATAATCTCTGGCTATCTTGAAGATATCTTTCTAGAGTCACATAGGGCCTCATTACGATGCCGGTCAGAACGCCCGTCAGACCACCACTGCCACGGTCCAGTTCTGTAAGGTGAGGTCGGGAAGGTTCCCCGTTCCGTATTACGATGCAACGCTGCCACCGTGGCGGTTGCATAAGCGGCGAAGCACTTATCCCCAAATATGTTGCTGCAAATCCATACAAAACTCACAGAAAACATGTGAATTGTACACATATGCATGACATGTGTGGGGATATGCCTTGTGGACCATGTGCCCCATTGCTGGAGTGTGGCAGATTGTGCACAGTCTAGTCAATGGGGATGCATACTGCATAAGGACTTGCCTGGATTCAGGCGCCCACACGATCATAGTCTTAGGGGTACAGCTGCCCAGGTGTAGGGAGGACCTGGAGGAAGGGATCCATGGCAGAGGCTGCTGGAGAGAAGTGGATTTGGGGGAGTATGCCTTCGTTTCTGACAACTTGAGCCAGCTGGTCGAGCCAACTCAGGTCATCGGAAAGCCTCATGGTAATCCGGATGGGAGGCGGAGATCCCTGTACTGCCCTACGGATGCTATTTTCCACCAACTGCCAACTAGGTGGTTGGAGAAAAGCTGTCAGAGTTGGCGGTCTTCAGCGGTCGGTCGGAGTGCACAATGCATGCATCGTAATCCAGCGGTCAGAACGACCACTTGCGACGAGACTCGGAGGTCTGACCGCCTGCAACAGGACAACGGAAGCCTGTTCGACTGCCATTGTCATGAGGCTCTTAATGTGCAGGCTCAGTCATCACACAACATAGCTACCTCTCAAGTGGCAAAACATACAGGCTCACATCTTGCTATGCCTCAGGATACACAGATCTAGTCAACCTTAACTTTTAGATGGGAGAACAGTAGCTGAGCTCTTATATGCCTAACCTGGTCGGTCCTCCCAGAGCTGAGATGTATCTTATGTGGCAAAAACATAAAGGTTTTAACTATAGCCATCAAAGATGCCCCAAAGTGATGCTTAACATGTAGGAGTCGGCTGTTGGCAATAGAGACCAGTGCTGTGCCCCATGCTACCCAGAATTTATGGGGTCAAACCTTAGAAAGCAGATATATCCTTCAGGAGAGACATGATATAAACGTTGAGGCCTCAGAAATCAGGGCTACCTCACAGGCCCAGGCTTCAAGTGTCAGAGCTATACTTCAGCTTCCACGGATGCATAAGACATCATGGTTAGGCTTCTGACCGATTAAACAAATCATAGTCCAGTGCAGAGAAAGATAACATCCAGGCAGGTTCCAAAGTGCATAACAATGGTTTATTGCAAGAAGTCCTCACTGCTTCTTGCTTGCCCCAGCGACACCCGATTCTCTACCTACTGAAGTACAAGGAGGCCAAACTGCCTTCTGCGGCAACACAAAGTGCCTGCCCTCCAGTTGCACTGATGATTAAACGGAATCCATGGCCATGCAAAGCAAGGGACACCTGCCACTGGTAGCATGGAGCCAGCCTATGGCACACATGAAATGCTGACTGGCATCAATGAACATCTAAAAAAAGATTCCGACAAGAACTAGAAAACCTGGAATGTAATAAAAACATGAAACTTAATAAATGAAAAAAATTCAAACCTCTGTCAGGATGCCACTTTTTGGTACTCTTGGGCCAAGAAGAATTACCCCTGGTAAAACCTGCCATCCAGGCAGGGTCATATTTACCAGCATAGCAACCCCGGAGAAGGCAGGATGGAGGCCACTATCTCTAAATGGCCTGAAGAAACTAACCCCATCCCTGGGGAATCAATGTGGCAAAATCTGTCGTTCTCTTTGACAACTCAAGGGAGAGTTGAAATACCAATGAACTGCCAAAAACCTGATGGATCACAGGGGCAGAGCAGACCCATAACTGACTTGGAACTTAAAACCACAAGAAAATTAACACAGCTTGACTAACAATAAGGGGCAGTCCAAACGGCACAAAACCCAAGTGGGAGGAACCTGGACCTTAAGCAATACCACAATCGCAATATTAAACATCGCACTGACAACAAAGGCAGATCATGGTGTCAGAAGTAAATAAACAACTGCTCCGCTCCAGAGCAAGCCCAGATCAATCAACCTGATGATGGAAGAATGAGGCCACAAACGTTGACATCCCTGAAGGAGGATAAACACTGTCACAAAGCCATGAAAGGAAAGAGGTCCAATGGTCATCTGCCAACAACAGAGCAGATAAAAGTGTTAAATGTACAAACACACAAGCCAGAGAAAGTGCCAGGCAACCACTGACAGCACAGTGGCAAACAGCAGCACACATGTCTCGAAAGTACTTCTAAGGGAATTTTCATCATACAACACCAACATGCCCAAGCAAGGACCCTGAATGCTTTCCAAAGCTCTCAAACGACATTACCCTGTGAGGAAGCGTGTGGACACCAAGCTTCCATATCAAAATGATGACCCAAAGAGTTGATACTGTGCTGTGACCTTATGGGACAAATATGATGCACCAGCATATCAGGACAATGGTTGGAATGCCAGTTAGTTTATCGTATGAGACAAAGGCAGCTATAGTGCCACCTGTTCTGTACTGTTAGGGTTTTCACCACCCAATCAACTACTGCAATCTAACTCTCCCATCCAGAACATGTTGCAGCATTCATGCGAACTTCTAAAGAGCAGCCAAACACGAAACTCAAAGCAGAGGAACAATACTGACTCCTAATCCAGAAAAGATAGCCAGGGTTCTTGTGTCAGAGCAGTTCATGTGCCATCTGTTCCCTGTGAAGGAGAAGGGCTCAGCCAAATAAACAGGAGATGCTTCTCCCCAAAGCCTTATAAATCAAGTCACAGGTTGAAGACCGAAGTTAAGCTGCCATCATGCAAGTACAGCAAACACAACAAGATTATGGACGGATCGCTGAAGCTTTTTGACTAATCACTGCCTGTCAAGAGATCTGGGTTTAATCCATTGTTCTTTTGCTCACTATGCCACCCCAGTTTAGACCCAGTCATATGAAAATCAGTGATGACCCTGCACCTCATGGGAACAGTTCTAGCCAGAACTGCCGGTCCAGGTCCTCCTGGACCGGAAACAAGCATCCAGGTTTCAGGGTATCACCCTTCATCAGCCAGGCTAGTTGAATCCAGTGGCACAGCAAGCAAGGGACCCACGTCTGGTCATATCCATGGCCACTTAGGGCAAACATAGCAAACACAACATGATAATGCAAGTACAGACCAGCATGCCTGAAACAAATGAGGTGCTGAGCAGACCAGAGAAACCCAGGCCTCAAGACACAATACATGTCTTTATCTTTTTCCTTAATTTTGGGGCATATTATCGAGCACGGCATTAACATTAACGCCGCTTTATAATATGCCGCAGAGAATTCCCATAGAAGCCCATGTTCTGGTGTGAACATGGGCTTCTATGGGAATTCACGAGGGCATATTATCAAGCCCATTATCGCCGCTTTAGCTGCAGTTTTCTGCCGCTAAAGCGGCGATAATGTTAACGCCGTTTCTTGATAATATGCCCCTTAGTTTTCTGAAGTACTACGCAGGCTGTTGGTTTATGCACAGTGTAATTAAGACACCTTTTTGCTTTCACAAATTCTTTTTTAGTTTTTGTCAAAACAAGGGAATACAATAAAATGTGGGGGGGGGGGCAGGGAACAAGAACAGGCAGATGAGCTACAAACGAAGCAAGGAGAAGGGAAAGGGGCGCGGAACAGAGTGTGGGGGAGGAAGGTGAAGTACAAGGTTTGACATAATAGATATTGTGACACTCTTTCAGAGCTTAGAAATATACAAAACGCGCTAAGGTACAGCAACAATAAAGCAGCATACTTCATGTAGTTCTTACCAGGTATTTAGAGGGGAGAGCAAGAAAGTCACTGTGGCAAAGCGAAAACATATCTTGAAGAAAACACAAAGTAAATATAAAAATAAAAACGGAGTATAATGAATGAACCCCTGGTTGAAACAGTAACAACCAGGGCATCTAATTCAAGAAACAGAAAAAAACAGCGACTACTCTATAAACATAAAAACAGGAAATAGTTGCCCCAAGATAGCCAAAACAGGAATTGACAAACAACAGCAAGACCTCATCAAAGCTGATCAAAAGTGCCGTGAACTTTGACATTCAGTGAGAAAAATGTTTTGTTTCCTTGGCGCAGGACTTCACAAAAGGGATTTGCTTTAGTAAACCTACAGGTAAAAAAAAAATCATAAACTCGGAGCTGTTGAAAACAATTAACAGACAGAAAGGACCACAGAATAGGCAGAAGAAAACAAAGCAAACACAAGGTTCGACATTTTAAAAGATACAGATAGGTGTTTTACAGAAAAAGGCATAGTCATCTGCTCGTAACAACATCCAGATTTTTGCACACTGAGATATAGGTACTGATGAGTGAAAGGCGTCTGTGCTTTAATTCAGTCATTCTATACCCCAGTGAGGGGATCTGATAGGCGCGGTTCAATGGCAGTGGTCCTCAGAATGGAAGGTGAAGTGTGTAGCACTACTGGAGGAACACAACAATGTGTTCCAATGCTCACACTTGTGCTATCCTTCTCTTCCTTTAATTATAGATGTCCCTACATCAATAGATCCCGAAGAGACCCCTTATTGTTACAGGGGTCAAAACACCGTCGAAATTATTTTAAAGCGAACCATTCAATCACCCCTATTATTGTATAAGAAGGCTGCTCCTATTGTTTATCACTTTTATTGGCCGACTTTACCTCTATTTTGGAAACCATTTGTCTATATCACAATATATCACTAATTCCGTAGGTTCCATTTTTCACTGGGGACACTTTGCACTGTATACGTATTTACTTTTTTGTAGATTTTCATTGTGTTATATATAATTAACTATTGCTATTACCAAACATTGAGTGGTATATTGTTTCTTCTCCTTTGGATATCGACGTAACCTTTTTTTCACTGCAATTGTGCTGACAATTACCAGTATCATTTTACTTGCCCACAGGAACCATCTTTTTAAAGGTGGCATTTTCAGATTTGCAATTTAAAATCCAAATTTACCATAGGGTGGGATTTTAAATTGTGAGTTCAAAGACACCAAACTCAAAATATCTATCCTTTCCCAATTGGGAATTACACTTAAAATATGCAATAAGGTAATCACATTGTTCACCTATGAGAGACATAGGCCTTGCAGCAGTGAGAAACAAATGTAATAGTTTCTCTTTACCAGGACATGTAAAACTTAAAAGTGCATGTCCTGCTTTTTAAAAACACGGCACCCTGCCCTTAGGGCTGCCTATGGCCTACGTTAGGGGTGACATATGTATTAAAAAAGAAGGTGTGGGCCTGGTATGAGGGTTAACTTGCCAGGTCAACATGGCAGTTTAAAAGTGCACACACAGGCTCTGAAATGGCAGGCCTGAGACATGTTTAAAGGGCTACTGAAGTGTGTGGCATAACAAGTGCGGCATGCTCAATAGTACCATTTAATTTACAGTCCTTGGGCACATGCAGGGAACTGTACTAAAGACTTATAAGTAAATTAAATATGGCAATTGTGGATAAGCCAATGTTACCATGTTTTAGGGAAAAAGTGCATGCACTTTGGCACTGCTCAGCAGTAGTAAAGTGCCTAAAATCCTAACCCCAGTCAAAATGAAGTCAGCAAAACAAGACATCAGAAGGCAAAAAGTCAGGGGAACCACGCCAAGGATGCCAGGTCTAACAAGTGTCCCCCCATCGGAAAGTGGGGAGAGCTACCCAACCTCTTGGGAGTACTCTTTACTAAGGCGGAAGTGAGTGCCAAACAGGTATGGCCTTAGCTTCTTCAGCACCCAGACCACAGCAAATGTTTCCCTTTTAATCGCACTCCACCTCTGTTATCTGAGAAGTTACCTCCTACTAATGAAGACTGCAGGTTGATCCAGGCCCTCTTCATTTAGTTGTGAGAGTATGTCCCCTACACCATGCTCTGAGGCATCTGTTTGAGCAATACATTCTTGGCAGAAGTCAGGGGGTTTGAGCACGGGTGCTGTGCACATGGCCTCATTCAGGTTGTCAAAAGCTTTCTGGCATACCTCTGTCCAGATCACCTGATGTTGCTGCATCTTGGAAGTCAGCTCTGTCAAGGGGCAACAATAATGCCATATTCCTTGACAAATCTCCTGTAATAATCAGTGAGGCCTAAGAAAGCTCTCACTTCTGTCTGGGTCTTGGGGTGGTTCTCAATCCACAATGGTTTACATTTTGGCCTGGAGGGGCTGCAATTTGCCACCTCCCACTTGACAACCCAAGTAGACCATAGAACACTGCCCTATCCGGCACTTACTGGCCTTGATAGTCAGGCCTGCACTCTGCAGAGCTCAAAGCACTTCCCTGAGGTGGCCCAGGTGGTCCTCCCAGCTGGAGCTGGAGCTGAAGACCTGAATGTTGTCTTGTTAGACAGCACTGAAGTTCTCCAACCCAGCCAGTACCTGATTGACCAACCTCTGGAAGGCTTTTGGGGTGTTCTTCAACACGAAGGGCATGACCTGGAACTAGAAGTGCCATTCTGGTGTGGAGAACACAGACTTCTCTTTACCCCCCGTGGTCAAGGCAATCTGCCATTACCCAGACATTAAATCAAACATGCAGAGGAACTTGGCAGCTCCAAGCTGATCTACGAGTTCATCCTTTCTGGGGATGGGGTGCACGTCAGTCTTGGTGACTGCATTGAGCCCACGGTAGTCAACACAGAACCTAAGTTCAGGTGGGACACCTGGAGGGGCAGCCTAGGGGACCAACACCACTGGGCAGGACTAAATGCTGTTTTAGGGCTCAATTACCCCTAACACCAGCATCTTGGAGACCTGCTCCTTAATGCTGGCTCTGACCTTATGAGACAACCTTTAAATGTTGTTCTTTACAGGTGAGTTGTCCCCAGTATCAATATCGTGGGTACACCATGTAGTGAGTCCCGGGGTCAAGGAGAACAAAGAGGTGAACTGCCCCAGCAATTGGCAGCAGTCGCTCTGTTGATCTAGGGTCAGTGTAGGGGAGAGGCTGACACCCTATACTGATCCACCCTACTCCTCGGAAGACAGGAGGTTGGGGAGAGGTTCACTCTCCTCTTCCATCCCATCATCAGTAACCAGGAGCATGGTAAGCTCAGACCTCTCAAAGTGGGGCTTGAGGTGATTAACATGCAGGACCGTCAAAGGGTTCCTAGGAGCTTTGAGGTCCACTAAGTAAGTGACATCACTATTGCACTCCTTCACCCCATAAGGCCCAGACCCATGGCATTCTGGTCATACCAGCATTTCTTGTCCTCCTGGCTGGCTTCCAGATTCTCAAAAGTTTCCAGAAGCGGGCTGTTTGGTTCCGGAGGGCCAGCATGTAGCTGACCACATGCTGGGGGGCTCTCCCAGGAAGTTGCTTCCAACCCTCCTTCACCAAACTGAGAGGCCCTCTCACAGTGAGACCATACAGAAGTTCAAAGCGGCTGAAGCCAACCCTTCTTCTGCGGTACCTCCCTGTATGCAAACGAAAGACATGGCAGAAGGATGTCCCACATACACCACATGGGTTTTAGTAGACCCATAAGCATGCCTTTTAGGGTTCAGTTGAACCTCTCAACCAACCCATTGGTTTGAGGGTGGTAAGGAGTGGAGAACCTGTAAGTTACCTTACACTCCTTCCACATGGCCTTAATAAACCCAGGCATGAAGCTGGCACCCCGGTCAGATACCACCTCTTTGGGGAAACCCACACGGGTGAAATCCTCATCAGTGCCCTGACCACGGCGCATGCAGTCACTATCCTCAGAGGGATAGCTTACAGGTTCTGGGTGGCATGCTTCACCAAGACCAGAACAAATCTGTTGCCCACGGCTGTCTTGGGGTCCAGAGACCCAATGATGTTGATATCGACCCTCTCAAAGCGGGTGTTAACGACACACAAAAAGGTTGCACCTTATAAAGGTCACCTGCCTTCCATAGTCAGTTTTCCACCTCTGTACTATCAAAAGTTTACTCTTGAATCTTCACTTTGCTTTGAACAATGGGGCAGATTTATCAATCTTTCACACTGCGCAAAACAGCAAGCCACCTTGGTGTGCTATGGTCAAGGCCAGAAATGCTCCGTATTTAACATTATATGGCGTACTCCTGTCCTTTCCTAGCCCTGGTGCACTTTTTCCTGCCTAGCACCAACGCAGGAACCCTTGCATCATGTTGCAAGGGTACCTGTAATGTAGGCAGGACTGTTTTTATACAGGAAGAGGCACTTTCCTGCACAAAAATAATCCTGAGAGACATTTTCCTCTTTCTATGCGTGCTGTAGAATGCAGCATCCAGCCATGGAACTCCTCATTGGGGCAGAGTAACACAGGGCAGTGATTTGCCCTGCCTGGGGTTACTCTGAATTTATCAAACCATGCAGGGCCACGCAAAGTGGACATGCATGGCTTGATAAAACTCACTTATGTTTCGCATCACCCTTGCGCCCCCATGCGTGGCACAAGGGCTATGGAAATCCTTAATAAATCTGTCCCAGAGTCTCTTTAACACAGAAAAGAATATATGTGCTGGCATCGGCTTAAGACACTGCCTCAGTAGTTCGCCCTAGTCGTTGTTTAGGACATAAACACCTGAGTCCAGCCTATGCATCAATCCAAGAACTTGAATCCAATCTGAAAATTGGCCAGGATCACACCACAAATTTGTATGCGAGGAGCCTGAAAAGACTGCCTCTGTTTTCTCTGTAATCAGTGAGGGATTTCATATAAGATTTATTTAAGAAGGTTATCTTGCTGGCATTAAGACCTCAAACACTTCAAATTAAACTTTTATCTCTTTTGAATTGTTGGTTTCTCATGGTTACAAATTAACCCATACAAGAGGGTTAATGTGTATATGTTTTTTATTGATATTGCTTCTAAAACATATTTTATTTGCCATTTTGTAGAACACTGTAGCATTTCTATAGCGCTTTCCACTCTCTTGCTGAGGATCCAAAGCACTCTATTGGGTAATCCAGTGAGTGATTGCTACGTCAGTACTGCAAGGAAAGGAGAAGGGTGTTGAAAGTAGTCCATCCATGAGTTGTGAGGATTAGTATCATGCGTGAGGCTAGAACAGTGTGTCCTGGACCTGCTGCAGCAGCATGTACATGTCACTTGCTCCTGCAGTTGTGAGGAGTGAGAGGATAGGATCACAAGCAGAGTATACAAACTGGTCAACAATGTTTGTTGAGCTTCAGTTAAGTTCAGAATTTTGGAAAAGCCAGTTCTTTTTTTTCTGTTCTGAATTATTGGTGTTTGCTTGTCTACTATGGGAGTGAATCCAGAGTTTGCAAGTCTGTACTGAGATGAATCTACCACTTAGATTAGATTTTTGATCAGGAGGGATCCTCAGACATTGAGCCATATTCTTACTAATGCTTGTCAGTTGCTTGTACGCCCTAGGTTTGGATCCAATAAGGTGTGTGCAGTCCAATGACCTGCCCAGTGAAGAGTGTTGATAGTTGGAGTAACGTCAACTTGGATGTTTAAGCAAAGGGCTTGTCTGGTTGCTGAATTCTGGATTGTTTGAAGCTTGATAATTAGTTTTAGGGAGTCTAATGGAGAGCCCATTTGCATAACCCTTTCTACAGGTTGGGGTGCAGAGTACAGGTTTCTTCAGTAGTATTCATCTGCGAAGAAGTCTTGTTTCACATAGATTGAGTCGATCCTAAAATGAAATATTCTTCTTGGGGTTCTGAGGTTGTGTGAACTTGAAACAGGCTAAAATAGAGGCTAGACCACAGGTAAGGTAGATTTGGCACTGTATTATAGAGCAGGCCGTTAGTATTTGAATTCTCATTTTATTTGCTTTCCGATCTAAAATAATACTGAATATTTAAGAAAAAAATATTGTAAGTAAACGCCTATGTTTACCCTACATTTAGTGCCCTCAAGTGGCAAAAAGTTAACAGATGCAGTCACTACAGTTACATACGTTGCACTGAGTCTGTATGGCGCAATTATATATGGAATTCATGATCAACCTTACAATTTCAGCTATAGCACCTCATAAAATAACACCCAGCTTCTAGGTGCACTAATAACAGATGACTTATAACCCAGCTTATATTTCGAAGGATTGAATGGGTGAGTCCGTTCAAATCAATGATGAAAAATATTGCAGAGATCTCTAGAGTATGTGCTCAACCCACTGAGACACCTTACTGAGTATGAATTGTTATCTTCCAATTTCTGAACTAAGAGAACGGCTTTGCATCTCAATTCCTGAAAACATGCAACAGTGAAATATTTACTGAGACAAAGAAACTGACCATGTTATGTCATAGTCGCTAAGGCTACTTCAGATTCTTCCTCACCTACCCCCATGGAAGAGGACACCAGGGGTCAACAAGTGTCGCCTCTGTGGCAATGGAAGAGAAGAACTTCTTCACATAATTTGCACTTGTACAGGCCTACTGAATGATCGACTCGCAATGCTCCGCCCCATCTTCAACCAAAAAGGCACTCAGACTTGCAGACAGGCGGTGATGGTCCAACTGCCACACAATTAAACTGCCGCTTTACACGATCCCTTAACACAGTAGAAAGGAGGCTGGCTCAACTGCCACCGCGCAATGAAAGAACAGGCGAGTAAATTAACAAAAATGGACAAAATGTAACATCGTCAATTGCATCCTAATACCAAGGTATATCCCTCTACGCGGAACCAAAACAGGCTGCCACAATTATTTTTTTTAAAACGAGAATCTCGCCATGTTATATAATATGCATATCACACTTAATCAGAACACTACAAAATGCTGTTTAAATTGGCAAGCTGCACAAGTGACTATTATTTATACAAACCCAAAATTATGCTTTTACAGGACTACTTTGCACAGTGAATGTTGCACAACGAAAATTGCACTCCATAAGTTTACAGCACATGCACGGCCTCTTTAACCAGCAGAAAGCTGCAGCTCTAGTCGGTCTATGGTCAAGGCCTGGGGGAGCAAGAACGATCCCAGCACATTTCAACTGATAAGCCGCTCCCAGAGAATCGAACACACATTTATGACCAAAATTGTCCTTTTTAAAGACATGTATTTTAAATGCACTACTTTTGGCATTTTTATGACATTACAAGACGAATCCATTGAGGATTATCTGTTAAAAAAACTGTCGCTACTGATTTTTACTTATTGCTTGAAAGCTCAAAGTTTTATCTTAAGCGTCCTGTACTATATGGTGGTTTTTATTCCTTCTATAAGCATATCTAATTTGTGTAAATGAATTTGTATAAAGATATGCATATGCAACGGTTTTCATTAATCATGCATAATAAACTTTCTTTACTTTACTAAGGCTCTCATTTTGAGTGGCCCCCGGTAAATTAGCTGAATATTCCAGCCACCAATGTTTTTTTATATTCATGGCATTGGTAGCTCCAGGGGTGGGAATAATCCGGTCTATTATAAAGTGGACCCTGAGGGTCAGCTAAGAAATGAAGAGCTACCAGGGGAATCGGGAATTTCGGTGCAATCCACCGCAATCTCTCAATATCCCCGGTACATTCACAGGGAGATTTCAGATTAACCGCAGCTATCTGCCCAACTAAAATTAAGAGGCCACTTGTAGTGGAGCCCTATATTGTCTTTTCATATGAAGCTTGCAGTGACGCATCTGTTATCTTCTAATGACAGTATAATTAAATGTAGACATCTGGCGTTGCGGCCAATGACTGTCTACGGGAGACCTTCTTGCCCCTTTATGTGATCTATGGCTGAGAGCCCAGAAACCATTTATTCTAATATGAGCGCAGCATCAATAAAACAAACATAAAGTAAACATCAGTGCTTATCACTGCTTTTCCGATGCACTCCTGTGCCATGTGATCAAAGAGATAACCTTCTCCACACCCTGCGAGTCAGTAGCTCTCCGCGCCGAGACTTGTCTGGATACAATTTGGTGGCAAGCATTGGCAATACCAACAGGTCTGGATTTAAAGAAATGGTGTATGGTAATGAGAAACATTACAAGTAAATTGCATGGGAATAAATATGTATGTGTGTGGAGTCAAAGAACTGTAGAATAAGATTGGGATGGTTAAAAGGTTAGGGGGCAGTTGCACTGTGAAGGCAGACTTAAAAGTCCATGTAGGTTAATGACTGCCCTCCTCCCATCTGTGCAGCTGACAGAGAAAAACAACATCAATTATCTATTTATATAAGATACTTTAATAGTGATTCAATGTCATGTGTGTGGCACTGAAAGTTCAAGCTGAGGCAGCTGGATAAATAAACAAAATGATCACAGCAATGTGGAGGGCAAGCAAGTTTTTGTGAAATCACACAACCTCTGCCCAATCAATACATGTACTCCCGGCTCCAAACATGTGGCTGGAGCCAATGCCCCTCTCAAGTGACGCTCCCATAACTGTCTGGCGACAGCTGCGCTGTCAAACCAGACCATAACCAGTTCCGGGTCCTGGCGTGTCCGCTGCTCGAAATTGGTCATTTACCCAGGAACACGCATCCCCAGGGTTGATTTTCTTTTTACAGCTACTTCAAAATCCATTGCAATCACTGTTAATTACTGATAATTAACATGTCATGGTTCTAATACTACGTGAACTACAGTTAGGATTGATCTTGGAATCATTTTTCCTACATCTGTACACCGACGGTTCAATCACGGTTTGCACTCTGACGCTACCCATGGCTCTGCTAATTGGTCGGGTGATTAATTTGTTTTTTTTAATGCAAGGGTCTCAAGATTCCTCTAGGAGCCTCCCCCCTGCCCCCCCCCCCCCCCATCAATCCCAAGTGATATGAATGCCAGGGTTTCCGAATAGGAAAGCTGGCTTGTCCCGAGCCAACCTCCTGGCTCTTTTTGTCTCCACCTTCCACTTCCTGCCTCCTTACCTCACTCTTCCAGGTTCTTTTTCATCCCTGCTTTCTCCCTCCATCACCGTTTTCTTGCCTTTCTCTCCCCCGTCATTCTTCCTTTGCCACCTTTCTTTCGCTCTCTATTGTTCGGGGTCTGATGATTAAAATATAAGTCCTGCCCCCCCAAAATAAGCTGCACCCACAGGCACAAAGAATATATTCGCTGATTACTATTTTTTTAAATATAAATTGTGTATTGAGAAAACATCTTTGTGTAAGTCAACATTTCCAGGTGCATTTAAGTACCCACTTGCTGCTTCACCCCGATTTAGCCCATAACAAACCTAGGCAAATTCGGCGGGGCTAATTATAGTCAACTCTGTTTATGAGATTTTTCCAGACACCGGGTCAACTCATGGTAAGAGGCAATGTTTGCAATTATTTCAATTGCAATCATACAACCTTTTAAATTAATTCATCAAAAGTGTCCCTGGTAGAAATGTGCAAAGCAGCTATACATCGTTTTTCATGAAACCAGATGACGGCATATGATTGTACAGCAATATTCCAATCCCTTGTTATGTGAAGTGTATTTGTAGAGCGCACAATCACCTGGGAGGGTACCCTGGTGCTGTAGCAGGAGCAGTCTGGACCAAGCCTGGGCCTGGACTAGTTGAAGAGCCACGTCTTCAGCTTTTTGCTGTTTCCACGCGCTGAGGATGCGGCTCTGGTGCCATTTCAGGCTTTAGAAGTGAGGTAGGAGAAGGCGCAACCGCCAGTTCTGCGAAAATGGGGGATGTGGGCAAGTAGGAGTTCAGCTGAGGGGAGATGTCTGGTAGGTCTGTGGAAGACACTGCAGGTGTATGCTGGTTCTTGAGTTAGGCTTTCAAAGTGTGAGTGAGGAGTTTGAAGAATGCTCAGTTTTTGAATGGGGAGTCAGTGGCAGGACCAGACTGGGAACCAAAACCGGACATGGCAAAGTGCTCGGCCGGCCCCCCTGGGGGTTGGGGGTGCGGCCGAACTGTTTGCCAGGGACGGTTTCGGCCAATTTTGCTACAGGGGCCGATATTGCAGCAATGCTGCAAAAACGGCCCTGTAACCAAAACGGACCCCCAGGAGCCCAAAGCCGGCCCCCACCCTGGCGGCCAATCTGGGAAATGCCCAGTGCCCGCCACGGCCAGTCCTGCCCAGGTCAGTGGTGCTCTTTGAGGTGCAGGGTGATACGCAGGCAGGGTTGGAGGTTGAGGATAAGCCTTGATGCTGAGTTCTGTAGGATCTGGAGTTACCGGCCAAGGCTGGAGTGCAACAGTACAATCACCACACATCATCACTCAAATAAATATAGAAGAAGCTTTGTGATTAAAGACGTTTCATCTTTATTGTGATTCTCTCTTTATTGAGTTATATGCAGTGCTTTAAATGGGCCGGTACTGTCCGGTACTGAGTATCAGCATTGTTTGCATTTTGAGAGGGAGAGACCTACACTTTGCAAGAGTGACGTAATTCTTTGAATTGGAGAGTACCAGCAATTCTCAGAAACAAGCAGATACACTTGTACATGGTGCCTGCACTACATGTTGTGGTAATTACGACCCTGGAATTAACTGTGCCACAGTTTGAGCTATTCCTCTGACTCAGTATTACTGGTGGATTCTGAGTTAAATAGGGCGGAAGGAGGCATAACACGTGGTACGGAATTTGCGCACTAAATTACGGTATGTTTTGTGTCTTACTCACTTCTATTCCGCATGCAAATTTCACCAAGTTTTCCTGGTAAAATCTGCATGAAGAAAACTACTCAGAAGTGTGGTAAATGTGCACTGTTTGTATTACCGATTTTTGGATACATTTGTGTTTTTTCACGAACTAGGATTACCTTGTCGCGAGGGCCACAGAGTCAGAGAATAGTGGGGTGCTAAGTAGTTAAAGCCCAAAGCACAGTCCGGCACCTGTGCCTCGATAATGCATCACAGTATAAGGTGGAATGGGCGTGTCCTTTGTAGGACCTTCCAGTCTGTTAGCAAATAGAAAGTGACTGGCACCAGATTCACTCCCTCCACAAACTGAAGAGATGCTTACACAAAAGACCCTCTTCTCATTGATTGGAACTGGGGCCCAGAGGTGAGAGGGGCCCAGGGTGCTCTGACTGGCTGCAGTTCATCTTACCACGCTCTTAAGAAGTCTTTTAGCGAATTCTTACATGGGACCTGGCATAGTGTTGACTTTTACAAGGGTCGAGTGCAGTCATAGAGAGTCCAGGCTTATTGGTAAACCCAGGATTCGGCTTGAGGAGGACAAGAGGGGCAGAGGAAAGGAGGAAAAGAAAAAGAAGGGTCCAGAAAGAAGGTGAAAGAAGAGAAGAAAAGGGACAAAAGTAATCGGGATGTAGAAAAGTAGGGAGATAGGAAGTAGGGACAAAGGTGATAAAGCAGAAAGCAAATTAGTCAGAAGGTGAGTAAAGGACTGTTGGGGAGTTGAGAAGAGAGGCTAGATCTAAAGGGAAAAGGAGGGAAGTGGTACAGGAGGGTAGAGGGAGAGAAAAAGGTTAACTTAGATAGCAAAGGATAAAAAATGGAAAGAAAGAGTTGAGAAGCTAGCTGTAAGAAATAAGGAATATAGAGGAGAGAGCGAATTAAAGGGAATTTTTGAATGTAGACAGAAATGGAGCATAAATGGAAAGGTCAGAAAGAAAACAAGATGACCCTTAAAGATGAGATTCAGGAAAGGGTGAAAGGTATCATAGAAATGAAAGAGGACAGAGATAAGAACAAGCGAGAGAAAGGAGATAACAAGGGTAAGAGTAGACGGGGGAGTGAAAAGGGAAACATAAGGAGAGAACAGGAGGAAGAGATAAAGGAGAGAAGCAAAGATGAGATGTACATGTGAAAGAGAAAGGGAGAAATGAAATAAACAGGTCGAGATGAAGGGGAAGTCAGGGAAGGGTAACAGCAGAGATAAAAGAGGGAGGAGAGAGAAGGCAAGGGAGAAAGGAGAGGGTAAAGATAGAAGGAAATAGAGGAGAAGATAGCAGGAGGAGGAGCAGAAAAAGAAGGAAAGGGAGGACAGGGAGAATGCTAAGCGAGAGACACACCTTACATCCTTTTTACATGTTTTACATTTTTTTGTGAATGTATAAATGTTAAATAATGTGATGTAAATTCGGCAAACTTTTTGTAAAAGCTTATATTGAAAAGTTGAATAAATAAACATGAAACATGATGACTGCACACAGTCCCAAAACTTAGAATCGTACAAGCAAAAAGAGAAACAGATGGAGAAGTTGTCCTTCATTAGCTGTGGTATAGGGCCAATCACTAAAAAGCATAGGCAAAGCCAACTGACCTGGCTTGCATTTTGTGTTCTGACTAATACATTTAAAAAAATCCTGCTGCTATGAAAAAAAAATACTGATTTCGCTATACAAAGCATGTATGAGAAAAGAAATGTAATGTGTGATGAGTGAGTGTATTTTTTATATGGACAATATTACCTCCATATGAGGCAGAATATTGCACCAAAGAGGCAATCAGATCAGGTCAGAGAACATTACTACTCTGGGTGAAGCCAAAGACCACTCTCTCTATATATGTAATTAATAACAATACATCTCGCAGATGGTAGTGCTATAAAGCCAGACCTAAAAACAGATCAAACTGAGCATAGTTGTGCAAAACCTGAATACAATTACATAGCCCTTTAATAGTGAATACTATTACATAGCCCTTTAATAGTGAATACTAATACATAGCCCTTTAATCGTACTATGCTTCCTACTTCCAAAGGAAAACATTTTCGACACTTGCCACCTTAATATCCAAGTACTGCCTCTTCCAATCTCCTCATCTCTACACACCTTACATGTTGTTCATTCGATTAGCAACAATTGGTCAACATTAACTGTCAACGTACTAAAGCAAGCATGTCCTTCCAGGACCTCACCTGGGCATCGCGGCACTGCTATCAACCTCAAAGGGCGTACGTCCATGAGATCGGGGTATTAATATTGTCTAGAAAAAATACTGACTCCAAGTCATTGAGTACATCTATACCATCAAGGTAGGTATATAGAGCCTGTTGAAGGCTATGGCCAAAACGCATAGGTTAGGTTGTGTTGCAAGATGCACTTTGTAATTAACTTAGAAAAAATACATACAGATTATTGAAGTATAACGGATTGTGCCGCTTACTAAGGAAAGCCCGGATTGAGTGAGTCTCGTCTTGGAAGTGGTTTCGGAGGATATATATATATGTATTACCTACTGGCGGTCGCCAGTAGGTAGTTATAGTTAGGACCCTGTTTCCATAGGAAATCCGCAACATTCTATTTGGAATAACTTTGGCGCCGGTCGACGAATCCTCGCGGAATTTTCAAAATAGGTGGGGCGCTACGCTCCGCTCCTACCCTGAAAGTCTCGGGGGGATTCGTCAAGCGGGGGCTGAGAAAAAAGGGGGGTCCCAAAACGCGTTTTCCCCATGCATTTTTCCATAGGACCTTTAGACACAGCTACAGCCCGAACGGCCGAACAGAGTTACTTGAAATTTGGCAGAGAGGTAGTCCTCAGGTCAAGGAAGTGCCTTTTGTAGGTCTGGTGTAAATCTGTTCAGTAGATCCTGAGAAAATAGCATTTAAATCAATATATATATCTGAGCCAGCTTACGGTGTGCTTACCGTGCGCTTACGGTAAGCTTACCGTACGCGTACGGTGACGTGCGCGAGCGCGATTCTGATTGGCTGTTAGATCTTAGTAAACATTCGAATCGGTCGAAACCAGGAAGCGGCGGCCGCCATTTTGTGTGTTTCACACAGAAAAAAAAAGGGTGATAACTTGAAAAGGGGGCAAGGAAGAGAGTTACAGACCCCCTAACATTTGAAAGGGGGTCAAAGAAGGACAGAAAAGTACAAAAAAACCATTTATTAATTAAAAAAAAAAATCGCGGGGTACGCGTACGGTAAGCTTACGGTGAGCTTACCGTACGCGTACGGTAGAAAAAAAAAAGAAAAAAAGAAATAAAATTCAGATTTAAGTGTTTAGATATTAGGGGGCTCTAAAAAGAGCCGTTGTGTTTATGAAGTGATTTGATTTTTTAGTGGTACCTACAAGTAAGTACCGATGCAGAGTCTAAGGTTCAAGAGGAAGACTCTGTTCCCTTCATCAGTGAAGTGTACACCATCTCCTCTATAAATGTCTTGCATGTCGTAACGCAAGTTGTTGTGGTAAATGGAACCCATACCATAGTCTCGGAGGAAAGCAGAAACAGATTTGTTGACGTGCTTTCTTGCTTTGTCAATCTGCGGACAAAAATGATTGGACCAGTTCCATTTTTGCCTTTGGCATATGTTAGAATATGCAAAGGCAGTTTTAGGGAAAAGTGAAAACAGTTGTGCAAAGGTCTCCTTCATAAGCATTTCCAGACCTACCCCAGTCAAAGTGCCTAGGTCATTGCCACCACAGTGCACTATTATGAGGTCAGGGTGTTGGATTTGCATGAAGGATTCCACCAATGGCATCAATTGGTGCCACTTTAACCCTCTCTGACCAATCCATTTAATGTCTACATTTGGCAAAGCAAGGTCTCTCACCATACCTGTTTTCTCTGCATACTTTTCACTCCAGAAGACATAGCTGTGCTCTACAATCCACACTGTGAACATCTTAAAAGGAGAACTGGATGCACTCAGGAGGTGTCTTTCAGTAGAATGGGAAAAAAATGAAAGACAGTTTGGAAATGGAGGCATACATTTTTTTTTTTTTTTTAAAAAGAACTGATTGGCTGTTTCATTCCATTCTACACTAAAAACTAGGCTGTATGTGTAAATTTATAGAAGCATGTTTTGTATTGGTACAGAAAAATGTGTTACCAAAGAACAGTACTATGGATTTGCTGTTAGGTTTGAAAAGTCAAGCACTCCTGCTCTTTGGAAATGAAACATTGTGTGGTGAACTTCTGACCTAACTCTACACAGCAGTGTTTCAAGAGCTGTTGCTATGGTAACAGGCAGAAGTCAAGTTGGGGGAAGGGTACTAGGCTGAAGTCAAGTTGGGGGAAGGGTACTTTTGGAAAAGGGTTGGTTTTCAACCAATAGAAATGTGTGATTACATTTGAAAAAAAGGGGGGAGCACTGACATTTGAAAATTACATGTATATGTGTGGAAAAAGAGAGGGAAACATTGCCATTATCTGGTTCTGCTGAGAGGAGAGAGGTGTACAGAACAGAGATCCTGGCTCTGATAATCTGCTGTTTGAGTGCCACATTTCTTTCACAACTAACTAATTTCAAAGGTGAGTTATGAGTTTGAGAGGGGATGTATATGGTAAATTAAGAAATGAATAATAGAATTGGAATTCCTTTTGTTGAAGTTGTGTTTATCGTTTTGTGTTTTGGGAGAAATTTAAATGTGAGGAACATGTAAAATAATATGGACTATGTTTTCACCATAAAATAAGGTGTATTGTTATAAATGAGGAATACTTTTAGGGTTTGAGGTTCCAGTCAGTAATGCAAATACATTCAGCATCACTAAGGCTGGTTGCCCTTGCTGGAGTGTAGTCAGTCACCCAGGTTACACATGTTTCTGGTCTGAAAAAGCTGTTTGGACATGTGCTTTTTTAAGAATCTGAAAAGTGGATTAAAAATGTGTCAGACTGTAAAAGTACTTATCACTTGCAAAAAAAAAGAGTAGTAAGTGTGCTTTCAAATTGGCAAAGAAATTTCGTTTTCTGACTAATATGAAACCATGACTCTGTGTGCAAAGAGGAATTATAGACAGAGATTTATTGCGTATTGCTCTGGTAATTTTACATTTGCATTAGATGGAAAGGGGGAGCTATTTTTTTCTGCAGAAGCAGACTCTTAGCACACACCCAGCTGCTTATCCTGTGGAATCATGCATAGTATTCACAACCGAGTGGGGTTTGAGGTTGCAGTCAGTAATGCAAATACATTCAGCATCACTAAGGCTGGTTGCCCTTGCTGAAGTGTAGTCAGTCACCCAGGTTACACATGTTTCTGGTCTGAAAAAGCTGTTTGGACATGTGCTTTTTTAAGAATCTGAAAAGTGGATTAAAAATGTGTCAGACTGTAAAAGTACTTATCACTTGCAAAAAAAAGAGTAGTAAGTGTGCTTTCAAATTGGCAAAGAAATTTCGTTTTCTGACTAATATGAAACCATGACTCTGTGTGCAAAGAGGAATTATAGACAGAGATTTATTGCGTATTACTCTGATAATTTTACAGTTGCATTAGTAGGAAAGGGGGAGCTATTTTTTTCTGTAGAAGCAGACTCAGCACACACCCAGCTGCTTATCCTGTGGAATCATGCACAGTATTCACAACTGAGTGGGGTTTGAGGTTGCAGTCAGTAATGCAAATACATTCAGCATCACTAAGGCTGGTTGCCCTTGCTGGAGTGTAGTCAGTCACCCAGGTTACACATGTTGCTGGTCTCAAAAAGCTGTTTGGACATGTGCTTTTTTAAGAATCTGAAAAGTGGATTCAAAATGTGTCAGACTGTAAAAGTACTTATCACTTGCCAAAAAAAAGAGTAGTAAGTGTGTTTTCAAATTGGCAAAGAAATTTCGTTTTCTGCCTAATTTCAAACCATGACTCTGTGTGCAAAGAGGAATTACAGACAGAGATTTATTGCGTATTGCTCTGGTAATTTTACATTTGCATTAGATGGAAAGGGGGAGCTATTTTTTTCTGCTGAAGCAGACTCTTAGCACACACCCAGCTGCTTATCCTGTGGAATCATGCACAGTATTCACAACCGAGTGGGGTTTGAGGTTGCAGTCAGTAATGCAAATACATTCAGCATCACTAAGGCTGGTTGCCCTTGCTGGAGTGTAGTCAGTCACCCAGGTTACACATGTTTCTGGTCTGAAAAAGCTGTTTGGACATGTGCTTTTTTAAGAATCTGAAAAGTGGATTAAAAATGTGTCAGACTGTAAAAGTACTTATCACTTGCAAAAAAAAAGAGTAGTAAGTGTGCTTTCCAATTGGCAAAGAAATTTCGTTTTCTGACTAATATGAAACCATGACTCTGTGTGCAAAGAGGAATTATAGACAGAGATTTATTGCGTATTGCTCTGGTAATTTTACATTTGCATTAGATGGAAAGGGGGAGCTATTTTTTTCTGCAGAAGCAGACTCTTAGCACACACCCAGCTGCTTATCCTGTGGAATCATGCATAGTATTCACAACCGAGTGGGGTTTGAGGTTGCAGTCAGTAATGCAAATACATGCAGCATCACTAAGGCTGGTTGCCCTTGCTGGAGTGTAGTCAGTCACCCAGGTTACACATGTTTCTGGTCTGAAAAAGCTGTTTGGACATGTGCTTTTTTAAGAATCTGAAAAGTGGATTAAAAATGTGTCAGACTGTAAAAGTACTTATCACTTGCAAAAAAAAAGAGTAGTAAGTGTGCTTTCCAATTGGCAAAGAAATTTCGTTTTCTGACTAATATGAAACCATGACTCTGTGTGCAAAGAGGAATTATAGACAGAGATTTATTGCGTATTACTCTGATAATTTTACAGTTGCATTAGTAGGAAAGGAGGAGCTATTTTTTCTGTAGAAGCAGACTCTTAGCACACACCCAGCTGCTTATCCTGTGGAATCATGCACAGTATTCACAACTGAGTGGGGTTTGAGGTTGCAGTCAGTAATGCAAATACATTCAGCATCACTAAGGCTGGTTGCCCTTGCTGGAGTGTAGTCAGTCACCCAGGTTACACATGTTGCTGGTCTCAAAAAGCTGTTTGGACATGTGCTTTTTTAAGAATCTGAAAAGTGGATTTAAAATGTGTCAGACTGTAAAAGTACTTATCACTTGCCAAAAAAAAGAGTAGTAAGTGTGCTTTCAAATTGGCAAAGAAATTTCGTTTTCTGCCTAATTTCAAACCATGACTCTGTGTGCAAAGAGGAATTACAGACAGAGATTTATTGCGTATTGCTCTGGTAATTTTACATTTGCATTAGATGGAAAGGGTGAGCTATTTTTTTCTGCTGAAGCAGACTCTTAGCACACACCCAGCTGCTTATCCTGTGGAATCATGCACAGTATTCACAACCGAGTGGGGTTTGAGGTTGCAGTCAGTAATGCAAATACATTCAGTATCACTAAGGCTGGTTGCCCTTGCTGGAGTGTAGTCAGTCACCCAGGTTACAGATGTTGCTGGTCTCAAAAAGCTGTTTGTACATGTGCTTTTTTAAGAATCTGAAAATTGGATTCAAAATGTGTCAGACTGTAAAAGTACTTATCACTTGCCAAAAAAAGAGTAGTAAGTGTGCTTTCAAATTGGCAAAGAAATTTCGTTTTCTGACTAATATCAAAGCATGACTCTGTGTGCAAAGAGGATTACACAAAGAGATTTATTGTGTATTACTCTGGTAATTTTACATTTGCATTAAATGGAAAGGGGGAGCTATTTTTTCTGCAGAAGCAGACTCTTCGCACACACCCAGCTGCTTATCCTGTGAAATCATGCACAGTATTCACAACTGAGTGGGGTTTGAGGTTGCAGTCAGTAATGCAAATACATTCAGTATCACTAAGGCTGGTTGCCCTTGCTGGAGTGTAGTCAGTCACCCAGGTTACAGATGTTGCTGGTCTCAAAAAGCTGTTTGGACATGTGCTTTTTTCAGAATCTGAAAAGTGGATTCAAAATGTGTCAGACTGTAAAAGTACTTATCACTTGCCAAAAAAGCAGTAGGAAGTGTGCTTTCCAATTGGCAAAGAAATTTCGTTTTCTGCCTAATTTCAAACCATGACTCTGTGTGCACACAGGAATTGTTTTTAGATATTTAATTTGTGAAGGTGTTATTGTGATTTTCACTTGTAGGAAAGGGGTACATAGTATTTTAAGATTTGAAAAGATCATAAAAAATGTAGTAATATATTTAAATAAAATAAAGGAATTTTTTTTTAGTTTTTTTCAGGTATTGCTGAAGAGCAGTGAACAAAATTTAAGATGCCTACAAAATCCAGACTAAGGAAAAACCACAAAAAAAATATATATTTGAAGACAACTGGAGGACCTAAGTTAGTTGGAGATGCTCATGGTGGGAAAAAGAGAAAGCCTTCTGGTAAGCAGACAAAAGATTTTTTAAACAACATCTTCAAAAAAAGGAAAAATGTACAAAATGTCTGTACTGGAAAGAATGTTTTAAATAGAAAACAACAGGAAAAAATTGAGCATTTAGTTAATGCAAATATACCTTCAGAAACAATAAAGATTAACTTAAAAAGAAAAACAGTGTTTAAAGAGATACGTAGAAAAATGTTTCAGAGAAGAGTTATGTCCAATTTGATAAAGGATGTGAAGAAATATAAGCAAAAGGCTAAATTTTATAAGAGAAAAAAAGAAATTGAAGCCATTGCAGCAAAGGCATTAGAATTAAAAAGGAAACTATTCATTTTAATTTTGAATAGGATGCGTACATTAGATAAAATGGTCAATGTACTGAAATCACAAAGCAAAAGGAAAAGAGTAGTGAAAAGAACAAACTTTTGTAAAGTGTTTTTAGGAGAATGGATGCATAGTTCAAGTGGTGAACCTTTTTTTAATGAAGAGAGTTATTTTCAAAGTAATAGTTTGCTGCATGCAGTTGACACCAGAGGTCGTGCTTATGAAGTGAAAAATGGTTGTATAATGGAGAAGGAGAAAATGGTTCCAAGAGATGAGGTACAAGTGATGGCGGATGAGGCTATGGGGAGACGTCCTAAAGCCCCAGTGTACACTTGGAATTGTAGTAGTATTTGCACTGTGCGTCAGGAATCTATTGATAAATTTCGTGAGTTTCTAAGAGAATATAGTAAAAAAAGTGTTAAACAGAAGATTAAGGTGCTTCAAAGTCTAGATCCATGCAGAGTGAGAGAGAATACTGGTTTGCAGGGTCATTCTCTGGCTTGTCTATCTAGAAAAGTATGTAAAAGTGTTTTTCATCATTTTAGGATGCTGGCTGTTCATCATACTGAAATGAGAAAGTTTGTGAGACGGTTGTATTTTGCTAAAAGTCCAGCAATAAAGTTAGATGAATTGAATAGGGCTCTGTTCCGTGGATCGGTATCAGATGTAGAGAAGGTTACTGATGAAATTCAGTTTTGTTACTTTGGTCCTGAACAAGATAGTGCAGAAAAGGACACAGTAAATGGGGAAGAAGTGGAAGAGAATGTAGAACCCTCTGTAAGTAAGACATTTAATGATCACATAACAAAATTTGCAATAATCTCTAATGAAAGACCAAATATTACTTGTATTTGTTGCCGCAGAACTCATTATAGAAAACAAACCAGGAATGTTGATCTGTACAGAAAAAGTGAAAATGAAGATAATTATAAGTGGAAGGATTTTGCCACATATATATTTCTTGAAAATTGTTTTGAATTGGGTGAAGATCAGCGTATTTGTAAATACTGTTACAACAAGTTAGAGGAAAATAGAATGCCGACCAGAGCTGTACATAATAATTTAGAATTGGATGCTATTCCTGCCGAACTTTCTGAATTAAATACATATGAGTCTATACTTATTCAATGTGTTCATCCGTTCCAGACCATAGTACGTATGGAGCCCAAAACTGGTAAATTACCTCCTTCAGATTTACTGAGAGGTTTAAAAGGTAGAGTGGTGTATTTGCCCTTGGATTTGAAAAAAAATATGGAAACTATTGATGCAGATACTTTGGAAACTGAACCATTAGTTATTCTGGTTAATGGTGTACCTACAAAGAATAAGAAGATTTGGCAGGAGCTGGTAGATGTACGGAAAGTACAAAGAGCAAATTTGTATTTGAAAAGGAATAACAAATGGTATGAATCAATTTATATAGAAGAAGAAGAAGAAGATTTACAAGAAGACACAGAAACACCAACTGGACAAATTGAAAAAGTGGACAAGTCAAAGGAAGAAGAAATTTATGAACATTTTAGCATACATCCTCTTCATTCAAAAGAAGTTATGGGAGACAATATTGATCTGTTTCAGATGAAGAAAGCAAAAGGAACTCCCGTGAGTGTATGGGAGGAGAGCTTGGAAGCTCGATGTTTTCCCCAGCTGTTTCCTACAGGAAAAGGAGGACGATATGATGAACGTCCAGAACAGATTCCAGCTTCTGAGTATCGAACTACAAGACTATATGCAGAAGATCCCAGATTTCGACAAAGTATTCCTTATTTGTTCCATCTTTTATTTGAAAGCGACTTGTCTGCATTATCATATGCAGTAAATCACATTTTAAAAAGTGGAGTACATTTACAAAATGTGTCTGCTAAGGATTTTATGGAGAAAGTGCAGCACCGAGATGATCATTTGGAAACACAACTGATCAATCTGATGGCTTGTCAGCGTGGGACAAATGAATATTGGTACCGACGCCATGGTGAATTAAAATGCATGTTACGGAATTTAGGAACACCAACATGGTTCCTTACCCTAAGCTGTGCTGAGTACGCTTGGGATGAGTTACTGGATTTTCTACGAGAGGCAAATTCAAACATTAAAAACATCGAATACAAGACAGCAGGAGAACTGTGCTCATTGGATCCGGTTAATGTTTGCAGATATTTCAATCATAGATTTGAGGCTATGATGTCCTTCATCTGCAATAAAAAAAATCCACCTCTTGGAGAAGTAGTGGATTTCTTTTGGAGAAAAGAGTACCAAGCAAGAGGTGCTCCTCATATTCATATGCTGTTGTGGATCAAGGATGCCCCAAAGTTTGGAACAGATACCGATGAAGCAGTGTTATCTTTCATTGAAGAATATGCAACATGTGCTATACCAAAAAGCACAGAAGAGAAAAAGTTAAAGGAGCAAGTTTTACGTTTCCAAAGTCATCGGTGTGGAAAATACTGTCGACGGAAATACAAGAGCAAAGATAAATACTACACTAAATGTCGATTTGGATTTCCTAGACCTGTTCTTTCAAATGGAAGAGTAAACAGTTTTATGTCATCTGTGAGACATACTATTACAAGAAAATCACCTAAGAATACCTACAACCTTAAAAGAAAAGAAGAATCAAAAAATATAAATGACTACAACCCAGTCATTTTATCCATGTGGAATGCTAACATGGATATACAGTATGTAGCTGACAATTCCATTGCTGTTGCTCGATATGTAACGTCTTACATTACTAAATCAGAAAAAACTGAATTGAAAGAAATGTGGGAAGAGATTTCTCACGAGAAGACTGTCAGTAAGAAGCTGTACAGTTTCAGTTTAAAGATGTTATCGCATCGAGAAATTGGATCCTACGAATGTTCAGATAGGTTATCTTCTGCAAGTCTCTACTCGAAATCAAGAAGAATAATTTGGGCAAGTTTAGGCCTTGCAGCAATGAGAAATCGGGTACTGAAATCTGTTGGAGAAATTGAATATTTGGCTGAGAATGACCCAGAAAGTACAGATATTTTGAAATCAAACATGTTGGACACATATTATCCCAAGAGAAGTCTTCATCTAGAGAACATGTGTCTCTATGAAGTGCTGCAGAACTACATTTATTCACGGAAAGCCACAGAAGACATCAACAATGGAAAATATAAAGTCATTGGTGAGGAAGGATGTTTGGTGAAGCAAACAAAAGGAAGTTTGATAAATCACAGGAAGCTGAGTTGCGACACTACTGACAAAAAGGAATTTTACTACTTGGCTCTTTTACAGCTGTTTAAACCATGGCGTACAGAGGATGAACTACTGGGAGAATTTCAAAGCTTTGAAGATTCATTTAATGCTTGCAAAGACAGCATAGAATGCAGTACATTCACAAATTATGTGCAAATGTTAAATGAAGAAATTGAACAGGAACCTACAATTGCAGCTGAAGTAGCTAGAGACAGTTCTCAAGACAGCCAAAGTTCAGGAACACTCAGTCAAGATCCCCTAGGACAACCAATCGTTGAAAATGAAGCTGCAATAGCCATGAATGAAGTGGAAACGGCTATGAATCAAGCTCAAGAAGAATTTATAGACTTACCAAATTTGGAAAGACAACTGAATGAAGAGCAGCAACAAATTTATGAAGAGATCAGAAACAAAATTGATCACGGATTACTACATGAAAAAAAAGAGTGCTCATGCACATCATTTCATCCAATCAGGATGTATGTAAGCGGACAAGCTGGAACTGGAAAAAGTTTCTTAATAAAAGTCATCAGAAGCTACCTACAGCAAAAAACGGATTCAACTTTGTCTTGTGTGGTTACTGCTCCAACTGGGTTAGCAGCATATAACATAAAAGGAATCACCTTACATCGTTTGCTAATGTTACCAGTGGAGCATGAGAACAAAATACAATACCACAAGCTAACTGGAGAAGCATGCTTGGAAGTTTCAAGAGTATTGAAGAAGATGCAAGTTCTCATTATTGATGAGGTGAGCATGGTATCAAACTTAATGCTTGCCTTTGTGCATTTAAGAATGCAGCAAATTCTAAGGACAGACTATGACGTGTTATTTGGTGGAAAACATGTCATAGTTTTTGGGGATCTTCTACAGCTTACTCCAGTTAAAGGACAACCAGTGTTTAATACTGTGACACATGAAGACACAAAGAAGTCATTGGGAAGCATTGGTAATGCAAATATTTGGTCCTTCTTTGAGTACAAGGAACTTACTACTAATATGAGGCAAGCAAACGATGAAAAATATGGAAGTATTCTGAAAGATATCAGAATTGGACTACTCACTGAAGCTGGCACGAAAGCATTACAGAGTCGGTTGCTACATAATTTATTCCCAAAGGAAGAAATAGTTGCAGAGAAGATATACAAGAACATTGCAGAAAAGAAAAGTGTCATCTGCTTAATGCCAACTCTACGTGAATGCTCAATATTCAATGAGGAGCTTTTGAAATTGGAAAAGGAAGATATCAGTAAATTGGAAGCAGTGGACAAAATTCAGGATGGAAGAATTACTATCACATTAACAGGCAAACTGAAAAATAAATTGGATTCACTAGAGAAGAACATTTCCAAAACTGCTGGATTAGAAAAAAATTTATATGTTTGCATGAACTGTAGAGTATTTCTAAGGAGAAATTTGGATGTTGAAAAAGGTTTAGTTAATGGAGCTATGGGAAGAGTTGTGGGTTTTATTAATTATCAGAAAAAAGATGGAATTGAATGTTTAAAAATAAAATTTGATCAGATAGAAGAAGTTAAAGACATTTGTCGTTGTACAGTTCGTTTCATGCTTGTGAAAGACTTATATGTACAAAGGAAACAGTTTCCGTTTTCTCTAGCATATTCTGTAACTATTCACAAGTCTCAAGGATTGACTGTAGATTGTGCATTTGTAAACATTGGTTCAACTGTGTTCAAAGAAGGTATGGCTTATGTAGCTTTGTCACGAGTGAAAACATTATCTGGTTTATTCATGATAGACTTTGATGATTCAAAAGTTAGTGCTGATACAAACTGTGTAGAGGAGTATAATAGATTAAGAAGAACCTATGCTCCTCATTTAGGTCAGTATCCTGTGTTAGAGAAACGTGTAGTTTCTCGTAAAAGGAGAATTGAGAATATCTGTAATGAGGATGTAGAGAGGAGGAAAAAAAAGAGGAGTGATGTAATTGCAAGCAAAAAGAAAAAGGAAAATGTTGAAGAGGTTGTAGGATGTCATTTTGAAAATAACTCTGGTGTCAACTGCTACGCTAATGTAGTGCTGAATGTTGCATTTTATCTGGAAAGTTTGCAAGAGCAGATAATAGTAAATCAGAGAAAAAGATTCTGTTCTGAGTTGAGTCTCCTTTTTCAAAAGCTGAGTAATGATAAAACTCAAATAGAAAGTGCTACTGAAATTAGAAAACTTTAAGATGTATGTTCAGGACGAACACAGTTTTCTCAAAATGTACAGCAAGACGCACAGGAATTATTGATGTATTTTCTTCAGGTACTGGAAGAAGAAGGGGTGCCAATTGAAAATATGTTTGGTGTCTCTTATAAATGGGAACATAGTTGTGAAAACTGTTTCAATACATGTGGCTCTAATGTTGATTCTGAAAGGTTTATTTATTTAACATTGCCAGACAGTAAAACAGTCACTTTTGCTAAATTAGTTAAAGATGCTAATCATAGCATGGAATGCGGTGAGTGTAAATCTGACATGTTTTCAACGTTAATTTTAAAAGAATACGAACAGTATGTAATTTTAATGATGCAACGATGTAAAGCTGATGGTTCAAAATTGGATACTTTAATAAAGAAGTTTATAGGACAGCAATTATCAATTTCAGGAAAAACTTTTGTAACAGTTGCAATAATTTTCCATGAAGGACCTACTGTAACTTCTGGACATTACACAGTTTATCTTAAATGTGAAAAAGGCTGGACACTGTGTAATGATTCCCAATTGATTTTCAAGCAACGTTTGCCTTTTGATTTAGCAAATTCCTATCTAATCTTCCTGAAACCTAAATTTTAGAGAGACTTGGCAAGATCTGTACAAAACAATTTTACCATTTTATTGGATTAGCATTGGAATTTTCAAAAAAAAAGATTTTTCAAATTACCATTTGGCCTAAAGGAAAGGTAACCAATTGTATTGTGGACTTATTTAATTCCTAATTAATCTTTCGGAAACCAAAAATTTTAGAGAGAATTGGTAACATCTGTCCAATTTAAATTTTGGAATTTTATTGGATTACCATTGGAAATTTCATCAAAAAAGATTTTTAAAAATACCATTTGGCCTAAAGGAAAGGTAATCAATTGTATTGTGGACTTATTTAATTCCTAATTAATCTTTCGGAAACCAAAAATTTAGAGAGACTCGGTAACATCTGTCCAATTTAAATTTTGGAATTTTATTGGATTACCATTGGAAATTTAATCAAAAAAGAATTTTAAAATTACCATTTGGCCTAAAGGAAAGGTAACCAGATGTATTGTGGAGTTATTTGAGATATATTATTTTTGTGATTATGCTTCTGTAACAAAATTGTCAGACGGTATTTTAAAGAAATAGTTATTGTTATTAGATGAAATTTTATTTGAATATTTTGCATTTCTATAATGTTATGTTTTAGTGAGAAGAGATTCTGGGCTTTTTTAAAACAATCTTTGAGATTGTTAATTTTTTTTTGCCCGCTGTTAAGTGATGAATGCAATTGCTTTCACGATTTATAGTGAAATGCAAAATATTCTGAAAACAGCAAAAAAAAGGCAAAAAATTGTTTTTTTGGAAAATATGTAAATACGTGTACTGTATTCATTAAATATTAATACTTTTTTCTTTTTTTTCAGATTGAGAAAGAAAATTTTCGAAAAAAAACAACCATTTTTACAAGTAATTTTAATTTAAATTTTATTTAAAAATTAAATTGTTGGGTGGGTCAGGTAAGTCAGAAATTGGATGGTTTCTTTCTTCCACTTCTCTTCAAACAGATTTACAGTATTTAGTTATTAATCCCTCAAGGATCTTGAAATGTGGTAATTGTTTTTTAGTGTTTTAAAAAAAAAAAAAAAAATACGCTTACCGTACGCGTACGGTAAAAAAAAAAAAAAAAAGTTTTTAAGAAAAAAAAAAAAAGATGAGAGGTAAGGTTGGCTCTTAAAAGAGCCGTTGTGTTCATGCAGGGACAGAGGAAAGGAAGAATGGGAACATTAGCTGGTAGGACAAATGTGCTGGTCTATTTTATTGTTAATGAGGGGAAGACTGGTCTCCCTATGAACAATTAGACCATGGCAAAATGAACACCGCATTGTAACCCTCGCAAACCGATGGTTCGTTTCCAGAGGATCAGAAAAAGGTGAATCTGCCCCCACAGATGAAGGGCTCTGCTGAGCTTCCGAAGAAGGACTCGGCTGAGCTGCTGTGGATGTGCTTGGTCGACTTACTGAAGGGTTTCCTCCAGTATGTCGAGCATGTGTCCTAGGGTGTACATCGTGAAGGTGTCGTAACATAGTGTGATTCCCGATGGAATACTTCTTGTTAGGATTACCTCTTGAAAGTACACGCTGGCACAGCTTACAAGTCACCAAAGCAGCATTGACTTTTTTCTCACCCTCTGGAAAACTAAAATACTCCCATATAAAAGAGCTCTTCTGTTTCCTCCTTCTCTGCCTGATGGTGGTGCTGCTAGCCTCACTCTCAGTTGAAGAGTGCTGGTCTGCCATCGTATCCCAAAGACAACTCAGCTCCTTCTCCTAAGGGATCACAAGCAGAAATGAGGGGAATGGGTGTGGTGTAGGAGAGTTCTAGAACTGAAACTACTTTGAACCAATCAAAAGTTTTGTTTCATGATCACATGACCCACCGTGCACGTACGTTACGCTTACGTTATGCTTACGGAGCGCTTACGGTGCGCTTACGGTAAAAGTACGCATGCGCGTAAAAAAGACACGCGCTCGCGCGCATGCGCATAACAGGCCCTCCCCAACACTTCCGCGTAACGTACGCGTGTAGCGTACACGCTTACGCGCCCCATACGCAGTACGCATGGCTACGTAAATTGCGTAACCATACCCAAAAAGAGTAGAAATTTTACGTACATTACGCAAACCGTACGCTTACCGTAAGCTTACCGTACGCGCACTTAAAAAAAAAAAAAAAAAAAAGGAAAAAAAGAATCTCTATGTTATACTAATATATCTTACCTGTTTAGTAAAAAAAAATGAAAAAAAATAATATATTGCAAATTTTTTTAAAATTAAGCATAGTGTATTAAGAGAATATAAAGTTAAAAAAAAAAACAAAAAAAAACCTTGCAAAAAAAAATATATAAGATTTTTTATTTAAAAAATCATAAAAAAACAATGAAAAAACCATGGGAATCACACATGTTATAGGTAAGAAGTAGCATTTAAAAAACCATACAAATTCACTGAAAAAGACCATGGGTTTCACACACGTTATAGTTAGGAATTAGCATTTAAAAAACCTTGCAAATTCACTGAAAAAACCATAGGTTTCACACACGTTATAGTTAGGATTTAGCATTTAAAAAACCTTGCAAATTCAGTGAAAAAACCATAGGTTTCACACACGTTATAGTTAGCGGACATTTCGCTCATAAAAAACCATTGAAATTCTCCCGTTATAGTTAGTTAAGCTAACTATAACTCGCGCACCCGCAATCCACTGCTGATGACGTAACATATTACATCACTCATGACATGGTCAGTGACATCACTCATGACATCACTGATGACATCTCAAGTGACATCACTGATGACATCATCCTTGTGACAGAGTGGTAGACCTCCTCTCACCCTAATATAACCTTTGATACAAAATTTCAAAAATACAGACTGAAATTTTCACAAAAATAGACATACCAATACCAGTTACAACAGCCTCTTCAGTAATTCTAAGATCCACATACACATCCACTCATTCAGTCACTCATACATGTATTCACTCATCATATGTACTCATACACCTATACATCCTGTTACACAATGCCACTCATCCATAGTTACTCACACACATAGTCACTCATGCTAATAAAGAATCAAACATACATTTACTTGCATGTACAGTTATACACACACCACCACACTTACTTCTACAGAAACTTACACATACTTAGTCTTTTAAACAATCACTTATAGAAACACATAATTATTCATACAGGAACTCTTTCAATCTCTCACTCTCACACATACTCACTTATATACACCAATAGTCAAATATACTTCTTTAAAACATATTTAGTAACTCATAAAGACACTATTGAGACAGTCATTCACTCACTAACACACCCATACACACACTCATCCAACCATACAGTCATGCACACATGCTGTCTTCAACACATACAACCAGAGAGTCAATCATACATGCACCTATGCACTACGTAATACCCCCCACCGAACCATGCAGACACTCAGACTGATACTCAAAAACCAACTAATAACCTATATAGACACCCATGTAGCTACTCACCAACCCATGCAGCCACTTATACACAAAGTGAGAGACTGATACAGATATTTACATATTTAAACATTACTCACTAATCCATGTATTCACTAAGATACACTTAATCAGTCAGTTATACAATCAATTTTTCAAAAACAATTCATCCATTTAGACACTTATATACCCATTTATTCTTCCATCGACCTGAGATATACATCTATAAAACATATTTCATTTTCTGAAAAACACACATTCACAGGATGATGTCATCAGTGATGTCATTTGAGATGTCATCAGTGATGTCATGAGTGATGTCACTGACCATGTCATGAGTGATGTAATATGTTACGTCATCAGCTGTGGATTGCGGGTGCGCGAGTTATAGTTAGCTTAACTAACTATAACGGGGGAATTTCAATGGTTTTTTATGAGTGAAATGTCCGCTAACTATAACGTGTGTGAAACCTATGGTTTTTTCACTGAATTTGCAAGGTTTTTTAAATGCTAAATCCTAACTATAACGTGTGTGAAACCTATGGTTTTTTCAGTGAATATATATATATATATGGGCACCAAATGGAAGATCAAGCAACAGCTAAATATGTAATCTCCATGGTTGAGCGCCCGTGCAAACTACGCTATATTGGAAGCACAATCTTTGAAGTAAAGAAAAGAATTCTTGAACACATTCGAGACACAAAACAAAAGGACCGCTCGAATGTCATAGCCGAGCATATGGAAAAACAACATGATAGCAAGTCGGAATGCTTGAAATACTGGGCCATTGAACAAATCCCACAATCAGAAAGGGGAGGTAATCGTGAACAAATCTTGCGACAAAAGGAGTCAAGACATATAGTGGCATTTAGGACTTTAGATCCCAGAGGTCTCTACCAAGATGAGGAACTCTATGTACACCTGTAAAACAATTCAAGAAAAGACCCAAAACCATGAAAAGAAAAGATGAAAAGAAACAAAAAAACATGAGTTTAAGTAACGACTCACCAGAGAGTTGTAAAAGTGATATCAAAGATCAATGTGAGCAAGAAAATGAAGATGAGAATGAAAATGGCAAATCAAAATTGATACCAGCATCGGATAATACATTACATAACAAAATTTGCTCACTAGAGAGCGATAAATAAACAGATGCAATAAACAGACACAGTGCACAAATTGGCCACAAAAAGAAAAAATGTATAAGAACAATGATTCTAAGCATTTACACAGTGAACTGAGCACATTTAAATCACTTTTAAAAATTGAATTAAGCGCATTTTTTTAAACATGTAAACTACACGTACCACAATGCACAGGACGTAACTGTGTGCTGACAGAAATAAAAGATGCCCCTTTCCTGTGTAAACATCATCCCATGAACAAGGTCCAAGTGACTGGACCGAAACACGTTGGGCATGGCAGTTAACATCTGATAATAAACCCGCCTTGACTCCTGTAATCGAGTGCTTGCGTTTCTTCCTTGCCGCAAGGCGAATCCTGTTTTATATATATATAAGAGGGCGGATCCGTGCTGTGAATTTGTACAGTGCCAAACGGAGCAGAAGGTGATTGTCAGCACTGGGGGAAGTGCTTGTGTGTGCACCGGATTGTTTTAGCCACAACTGCAACCTGCCAGCAGCCCACTGAGGTTAATATTTAAATGGACTTCCAGACCCAAAATGCTTAGCGAAATACTCACCTGAGTTTGCTTGAAATTTGAAATAAAGGGAAGATACTGGAATAACGTATGCTGGTGGTTCTTTGCAGGTGTCCTTTGATGAAGAGCGCATGCTCGAAACGCGTCAGGACTGTTGGACGCAATGGGCACAACTTGGCTTCCCCTGATCTTTACTTACCTTGTGGGAGTGCGGCTCAACTAGGGGCAACCGTTTCTTCTCATATTTGCGGCCCGCCTGGTCGTGAGCGGACACCGTCGCTGAGAGGGCGGATCCGTGCTGTGAATTTGTACAGTGCCAAACGGAGCAGAAGGTGATTGTCAGCACTGGGGGAAGTGCTTGTGTGTGCACCGGATTGTTTTAGCCACAACTGCAACCTGCCAGCAGCCCACTGAGGTTAATATTTAAATGGACTTCCAGACCCAAAATGCTTAGTGAAATACTCACCTGAGTTTGCTTGAATTTTGAAATAAAGGGAAGATACTGGAATAACGTATGCTGGTGGTTCTTTGTAGGTGTCCTTTGATGAAGAACGCATGCTCGAAACGCGTCAGGACTGTTGGACGCAATGGGCACAACTTGGCTTCCCCTGATCTTTACTTACCTTGTGGGAGTGCGGCTCAACTAGGGGCAACCGTTTCTTCTCATATTTGCGGCCCGCCTGGTCGTGAGCGGACACCATCGCTGAGAGGGCGGATCCGTGCTGTGAATTTGTACAGTGCCAAACGGAGCAGAAGGTGATTGTCAGCACTGGGGGAAGTGCTTGTGTGTGCACCGGATTGTTTTAGCCACAACTGCAACCTGCCAGCAGCCCACTGAGGTTAATATTTAAATGGACTTCCAGACCCAAAATGCTTAGTGAAATACTCACCTGAGTTTGCTTGAAATTTGAAATAAAGGGAAGATACTGGAATAACGTATGCTGGTGGTTCTTTGCAGGTGTCCTTTGATGAAGAGCGCATGCTCGAAACGCGTCAGGACTGTTGGACTTAATGGGCACAACTTGGCTTCCCCTGATCTTTACTTACCTGGTGGGAGTGCGGCTCAACTAGGGGCAACCTTTTCTTCTTATATATATATATATATATATATATCGAAAGCACTCCTGCGCCTACGCCTTGGAAAGTGCCAGTAAGTCCACAGTAAAGGAGCACGGACCACCGTTGAATGCAGTAGTTGTTTTATTTAACTCGAGGTAAGTCAGCCATGACGCGTTTCGGTTCGTTATATATATATATATATATATATATATATATATTAGATAGATATATGGATGGATAGATAGATATATGGATATAGCAAGTGTAGATTAACTTTTCTTAACTCCACATGTATTTAGCTTGACAATATACATATCTTTAAGGCATGCAGGGGCGGCTCCTCTACTAGGGGGAGGACATGGAGCCTACATGGAGAAGAAGGCCTCCCCATAGGCACCTGGCTCCTACCAATCGCAACGCTGCCATTGCAGCATTGTGATTGGCTTAGGGGAGGGGAGGGAGGATGCTTGCTTCCTGCTCCTGCCGGAGGGAGGAGAGCCGGAGAGGAGCAGAGACAACGCAGGACTGGGCCGGCGAAAGTAAGTTAACTTTTTATTTTAATTTTAAATTAAACCCTCACCCCAGCGCGACCCTGTCCCTGCGCGCCCCCGGCCCCCACCCACTAGTCATGCCGGCTGCGACTGAAGGCATGTAGATAGAAAGTTAAGAATACAAAATCTATTCTTACCTTGACGACAGGGGCGTAGTGAACCCCCCGCTTTAGCAGCTACAGCAGAAGGGGGGATTAATGGGCTTCTTCTGTCTGCAACTCGGTAGACAAACACTTTTAGTTTACACTATAAGGAAGAAAGAATGATTGGATTACAGAAAAGAGAAAAAAGGATGACTTTTGAAAAGAAAAAAGGTGAAAGTAAGGAAGGGTGATGGGAAGGATGTATGAATGAATGGGTGGATGGATGGATGGATGAGGAAATGGATGGATGGATGGATGGATTGAAGGGTGGGTGAAAGGATGGATGAGTGGATAGATAGATTGATAGATGAAAAAAAAGGCAGAGCAAATGGAAATCTGAGTGGATGGATGGATTGTTGAAATGATCAATTGATGATTGAAAGGTTTTATTGATGGGTAAGTCAAAGGATGGATGTAGGGATAGATGGATGTGTGAATAGATGCATGCATGGATGATGGATGTGTGGACGAATATAGCCCTTTACATCGCATGTGTTTACAACACATGCGATTACAACGCGGTCGTTACAACGACCGCGTTGTTACATCGCAGTACCATTACAACGCAAGTCATTACAACGACTTGGTCTAGGGGGTGCACTAGACTTTGGAATAGTATGATTTACTATTCCAACTCCAGTGTGTGCAACAGTAAGGAAGGTGTTGGAATTATAAATTACACTATTCCTTCGTTTAGAGCACCCCCAGAGCAAGTCGTTGTAAGGACTTGCGTTGTAATGTTACTGCGATGTAACAACGCGGTCGTTGTGACGACCGCGTTGTAGTCGCATGTGTTGTAACGCATGCGATGTGATGGCTGTTTCCCTTGTGGACAGGTGGATGGAATAGCCAAAGGATCGATGGAATGATGATTCATTGTATTATTGTATGGTGGATGAGAGAATGCAAGGATGGCAACATTTAGAGGTGAAATGGTTGATATCAGCAGGTGAATGGAAGGATGGAAGGATGAATGAATGGAAGAGAAAAGGGAGGTCTTCGAGGGAGGGTCGGACGCATTTGATTCACTTGCTTGGTGCCATCAGAGCATTGGTTGAAAGTGGGGGGTATTTTAGTTTGCTGGCTACTCCCTTGCTTGACGATATACTGGTACATAGTATTCTGAATTTGATATTGCTGCAGGACGATACTGTGGTACTCAATATTCTGAAACACAACTTCTTCACAGACCCCTGTGAACATATTACCTCCAGGAAAGGGGTGTAAAACTGAAGCACCAGTAGCTCAAGGGCCACAAGCATTTCTACCCACGGTCTACTGCCAGTGACGGGCCAGCTCATTGTTTAGCAAAACGGCCCACACGCCAAACTTCATACTGTCCATAGTCCCAAATAGTCACCTGTCACCCGAACCTAGTTAGTGAGGAATCACCTTTCATAAAAATAGGCACACCTCTCTCTACTCCAAAAACTGTTCCCATAGCTGCCAATGAACAAGAGAAGCTGCAAATTTCTGAATCACAAAAACCTCAGGAATACTTCACAGATGTTGAGTGAATTGCATACACATTTGTAGCCTTTTCCTAGGCCTCTACTTCCAACAAAATACAGAAAATCCAAAGGGGTAGGAGGAGGGTAAATATAGAATTTCATATTTCTTTTTTTCTTTGCTTTTTTATCCCTTGAAAATAACTTTGCAAGTGAAGACTTCCCTTTGTTGCTTCCCATTAAAAATGTGTTTTCTTCAAGCGTTTTCCTACTTTTTCAACATTATAGGATGTGGCTGGGCAGGTCTATGTTTTGAAATGCATGTTAGTATGAAAAGCGTATGAGAAATATTTGTGTATTAAAACAGTGTCATTGATCAGACACTGAACATTTTTGACTGGAGTTACTTCATGTAATTGTTGGTAATTTAAGGCGGTGCTTGGAGCCAGAATCATTTATCATCATATTATTAAAACAGGTTTCTGGAGGTAGTAATGTGTGATAACAATGTGTGTGCATATTTGCTGTGTAGTATTTGTTTTGCTGGTGATGTGTTCTGATGTTTTTTTGATCTCCTGTGTTTTTGTGCTACATTATTGCTTTGAAGTGTTGAGTTCTGGTTTTACGGTGTTGTGCTCTGTTATGTTTACTTTTTGCTGGTGTGGAGGTCATAGTGTTATGTGTGTTGCTTGGCCTTAGATGTGTCAACAAATGCTGGAACACTATACAACCGAAAGCAGCATATGCCTTAAATGTTCCTGTGAGAAGAAACCATTTACCACTGTCTTCAACTACTTTCCTCAACTACGTCACTATGTAAGGCATTAGTTACCCCACAAACTCTGCCACAGACTGTGTCTTAAATTAGTACTTGACGTGCTCACAATACGTGTTACATACCGAATGCTTTGTACCTTCTAATGAAGCATCCCAGAGAACTGTACTGCACAAGCCCCGGTCACTCTCACAAGTGTGAGATATTATTTATTTTCCAGTTTTTCTGCAGTCAGAAATAACATATATGCACATTAAAAACTACAAAACGAATCCAGTGATTTGTGACTCAGATTTTAAGTGCAAAAAGAACAATTGATGGACAGAATGCAGAACAATGTCATACACTCACCCCAGAACAGAGATCTGGGTCTAAATCCATCGTTTGTTTGCTCACCATGCCATTCCAGTTTGGACCCATCCATATGCAAATCATTCTTGACCCTACACCCAATGGGAACAGTCCAGCCCGAACTACCAGGCCAGGTCCTCCCTGGACTGGAATCAAGCATACCAGGACCGGTTTCGGACTTTCAGCCCTCATCAGCTAGGATAGCTTGACTCCAGTGGCATGGAGAGCACAGGACCCACGTCTGGGCATACCCAACCCACTCGGGGTGACAAATGCAAAAAGAACAATTGATGGACAGAATGCAGAACAATGTCATACATTCACCCCAGTATAGAGATCTGGGCCTAAATCCATTGTTTTTTTTTCACCATGCCATTCCAGTTTGGACCCAGCCATATGCAAATCAGTCTTGACCTTGCACCCAATGGGAATAGTCCTGACCGAACTGCCAGGCCAGGTCCTCCCTGGACTGGAAACAAGCATCCTAGGACCGGTTTCGGGGTTTCACCCCTCTTCAGCCAGGATAGCTTGATTCTAGTGGCATGGAGAGCACGGGACCCACGACTGGGGTGGCATGGTGAGCAAAAGAATAATGGATTTAACCCAGATCTCTTGACTGGGGGTGAATGTTTTGATTTGTTCTGCATTCTGTCCATCAATTGTGTGTCTTTTGCTTTCTCGTCCTAAGTGCGCCAGGTATGCCCAGACGTGGGTCCTGGGCTTACTGTGCCACTGGAATCAAGATATCCTGGCTGAAGAGGGGTGAAACCCCGAAACCGGTCCTAGGATGCTTGTTTCCAGTCCAGGGAGGACCTGGCTTGGCAGCTCGGGCTGGACTGTTCCCATGAGGCACAGGGTCAAGACTGATTTACATATGGCCAGGTCTAAACTAGGGAGGCATGGTGATCAAAAGAATGATGGATTTAACCCAGATCTCTTGACTGGGGGTGAATGTTTTGACTTGTTTTGCATTCTGTCCATCAATTGTGTGTCTTCAGATTTTAAGTGTGCAGTTGCAAATTTGTTCATATGCATGTTACACTCATATATGTGGGTAAAACCTATAGTAGTGTTAAGGTACACACTGCTTGGTACAGTGATACATTCATCCACCAGAATTGCAAACCCCATAAGTACTTTCTAAAAAATGTGCCTAATGATCAGACATGGTCTCGGCCTTGCAAACTGTGTAGCGACTGCGCAAAGCAGCAAAGATCACCTTTTTAGATAATACGCAAGTTTTAAAAACTGAGGGGGCATATATACGAAGCTGGCTCTGTATGCTCTGTGCCAAAGTGAGGTATAGTGTGCACAGAGTCCAGTGGAACCCCAAAGGTAGGCAGAGGTAAAAGTAGATAGCACCTTACTCTCTATTTGTGGTAGTGTGGGCGAGCAGTAAGGCTTAATCAGAGGGTAGTGTTAAGCATTTGTTGTACCCACTCAATCAGCAAATGATTACACACATTCAAAGACTGAACTTCAGACCAATTGGTTTTTAATAGAAATATTCTTTTAGTTATTTTATTTCCTAGAACTAAGCCTGCCTGGCACAGGTAAGTGATTTATAAATTGCAGTAATATTACAGTATTGAATTGCAGTTGTATATATACTTTGTTATGGTAACAGTAGAATTACTGGTAATTCAATACTTTGAAATATTGTACAAATACTTTGTATTGGCTTTTCAATAGGATGTCAAGTAAATTACTTTACAGATTACTTTTCGTACACAGTGCTGTATACCTGGATACTGCACTGGGACATTTCCTGTAAACAGGTCAGTAAAAGCGTTTTGGTTATTTGGTTACAGTTTTAGAGACTTTTACAGATTTTCCAACTCCACACTTAGAAACTTTTTCATAGAAAAACAGTCAATGTTTTCCCATGGGAGAAAATAGTTTTATCGGTTCAGAGGTCAGTACTTTGTTGTGGGAGTTGGGTTTCTGGGGTTAGACTCAGGGGTCCCCCAGGGTTGAGGATGCACTCTCAAAGCACCCTCAGCGGCACTAGGGTGGCCGAGTGCAAAGTGCTGAGGCCCAGTGTTATCCAAAGGGGGATAGGGGGCCTCCGGTTGGTGGCTGCTTACAAACAGGCCACAAGGTGGTGGGAGCAAAGCTCTTGGACTTAAGCTCAGGGTAAATGGGGGTCCAAGACAGCACCAATGGTCACCCTCAGCGGCACTAGAGCGGCCGGGTTCAGGGTGCTGTTTTTTGGCGTCGGGCGCTCTGTTACTTTCAATGTGGTTTCTCCGGTTTGCAAACACACTGCAGGCTCAGGGACGAAGGTCTTCTGGGTGCGACCACCACTTGGGGAGGTAAGATGGGATGCTGGGGATTGGTTGGACACTGTTGATTAGGCCATCCAAGGCCGCGGGGCGTCAGGTGCAGGGGTGTCTTTTAGGATCGCATGTTCTTACCAGCTCCTGGTTGGGGGAACCTTCCGAATTTAGGCTGCAGGTGTCAGCTGGAGGCTTGAGGCAGGTCAGGGATTGCTGGATCTCATGTCAGGATCGCCGGGGAGACCTGCTTGTGATGTTGGGACACTCAGGCCATGGGCAACGGGTGCAGAGTGGTGCAGATTCACAGATTTTGCTGGAGCTGGAGTCTGTGGGTGAACAAATCTGGTGTTCAAAAGAGACAAAGTCTTTTCCTTGGAAGGCAGGGCAGGTCCTCAGGGTTCTTGAGGTTGCTGGCTGCAGTACACACCAGAGTTTCGCTTCTGCAGGTTTGAGGTGGGGACAGGCGGGTAGGGCTGGGGACAAGTCAGTGGGCGTCTTCCTCTTCTTAGCTTCGGCACGGCTGTTCGGTCCTTCTTCTTCTTTTCTTCTGATTGTTGCTTGTCTGAGGAGGCAAGGTTTGGGGTTGACCCTAAATACTAGATTTAGGGGCATTACAAGTAAGTAAGTAAGTAGGTACAGCCCCCTATTATGCCACCCTCCAGTGGGAGGGGGGCATATGCCTCACTCTGGTCGGCTGGGTCCCCCCATCTGCCAGATGGTGCAGATTGAGAGCTTTGCTTCACCTGGCCTTCCCCACATGAGGGGTGGGGTTAGCAAAGGTGGGCACGCCTCCCTTCCTCACTTGGTTTTCCAGCAGCTTTTCCTGCCCAAAGTGGGGGTCAGAACCGGTGGGGGACAGTTCCTGAAAGCAGCAACAGGCCTGGGGAAGCTCACAAAGGCGGCAGGCCTTTGAAGCTTCCACTTCTTGGACCCTGCCCATCCTGGGGAGGAGGCGTAGCACCACGTCCCAGGATGTGCATTGTTTCTGCCCTCTGAGAGCAGCAGGCTCTCGACCCAGAGGTCCAGAAACATGTCTGGGGGTGGCAGCTGAAAGCAGCCACTCAGCCTGGACACTAGTGGTAGGTCATTCTTTAGGGGGGCTCTCTAAGATGCCCTCTGTGTGCTTTTTTTCATTAAATCCCACACTGGCATCAGTGTGGGTTTAATGTGCTGAGAAGTTTGATACCAAACCTCTTGGTTTTCAGTGCAGCCATTATGGTACTGTGGAGTTCGTAATGACAAACTCCCAGCACCATATCTTAATGGCAGCACTGCACTTACAATGTCTAAGAATTGACTTTGACAGTGTAGGGGTACAGGGCTCATGCACCTGTACCCGGACCACTGGTATAGTGCACCCAGCTAAAGGGGTGATTGATTTATACCAGGGCAGTGGGTTGTAGGCATGGCACACAGGGATGTGTGCCATGTCGACTCCACTTTGTTCTGCAACAAAACACGCAGCCTGCAAAGGCAGTGTGTGAGTGTAAAGGTACAGGACCTCTAAGGGTGGCACAATAAGTGCTGTAGCCCTTAGAGGCCTTCCCTGGTCACAGTGCCCTTGGTACCCCGGGTACCATTTACCAGGGGTTGACCTGTGGCCAGAAAGTGCCAATTGGGTTTGGTCTAAATGCAGTTTTAGGGAAAGAACATAGGCCCTGGGTACCTGATTAGCAGGAACCCAGGGCACACTCAGTCAGAGTTCATCAGCAGTTCAGAAAAAAGTGGGGGCAACCATGCAGAAAGCGGGCACTTTCTCCCAGCATATTTACTAGAAAATGTCTAAGCGTGGATCTGTGCCAAATTTGGCAGCGCCGCACTCCGATATTTTCAAAACACAGGGATGCGCTGTATTTACTACAATAGTGCGCACCCATGTGTTTTCCCTAGCACTAAAATCAGGTACCTAGTGCCAATGCAGGCACCCTTGCAACATAGTGCAAAGGTGTCTGCGTTGCAGGAAATGATTGTTTATGTGCAGTAAAGTGTCCCTCCCTGCACATAAACAATCCATTATGGCTATTTGTTACTTCTAGGCATGCTGCATTCTGCAGCACACATAGACGTAGCAAATCATCATTATTTAATGATTGTTCATGGCAGAAAGGGACACCTTTCTGCACATAACCAATCATTAATGGCTTTTTGCTTTTTCTGTGTTCTGCAGACTGCAGCACACATAGAAAAAACAAAAACTAGGAGAAATAAAAAAACATTTCTCCTTGTGCGCCATTATAATCCCTGCTCTTGCCTGGCATCAGTTTCTGGCGCTTCCACAGATTTACACCTCCTTGTAAATTTGGGCCAGCGTCAAAAAGCAATGGGTGTTGTGGTGGAACGCCCACAGCAACACCCATTGCACTTCCCTTTGCATTAGAGGGCTGCGGCGGAAAGGGGCATATTTACAAGGTGGTAATAAGCCACCTTTCAAATATTGAAAATGGTGCTTTGCCCACGGAGGGTCCAAAAAAGTGATGCTCTGGTGGCGATAGGGACTTGTAAATATGCCCCTGAATATCACCTGAGTGTCACACATTTCATTAGCATCAATCAACTTCATCAGGATGAAATGCTGAGAATGCCCGGCCTGGATTTCGAACTTGTAACCCCTGGGTCACTGCACACCAGCAACTAGAACTTAACAGTAATTTACTGGAATTTCATCATATTTACAAAAAAAAGGCTCCACAGTTGTGTATGGTTGTAAAAAAACAAGATTCGACAAAACTGGGTATTAATGTTTTAATTATTTGGTTCTTGTTTGACTGCTCGCTTGGGGTGTGTACTAAATGTACAGTACATTCTTGGCTTGCTTGGAAAAGTGTTCCTTAAATAAACTAGGCCGTCTCAAACCGGAAATGGTGATGAAGAGCGAACATTCGGCAGAACTTGTTGAATTTTCGGCTGAAGACTACAATATGGGCAGAGCACTCAGGGGAATTCAGTGGTGTTCCTTGTTACTGCTAGAATAATATTCTGCAGAAACGGCTGCAGGACTCTGCCCTGGGAGTGTGGAGAGCCTGTGAATGAAGGAAGGGGGCGAAAACAGAAGGGGGTCAGGATCTGCCACTAACTCCCTCGTTACGAGTGGCCTGGAAAACGGCTGGCTATCCCCCAGTGCTTTAAAAGGGAACAAAATAGTGCAGGTACTCATTTAAATGGGGCGAGTGGGCGGGGATAGGGGCGGGGCTAAGAGCAAGACATGCTGATACCTATTGACTTCAATACTAGTTGCAGCACATACCAAAACACATGAGAAATGTGTTTCTATAAATGAAACAGGTTAATTCGTTACGCAAAACGACAGTCATACGCGGTAATGTTTGAACATTTCCTTGTTGTATAATATCTGCAGCTTCCATACTGTTGCTTGGAGAGAGACAGACACATGCAGAAGTGGAGAAGTGTGGCTCAATGGTTAGAGCAGCAGACCCTGATGCAGAGGTCTGGCCTGGGACCAGGGTTCAATTCCCTGCCTCGGTGGGTCTTGGGCTCAAAATTCCACGAACCTGAACATTCTCGCCTCGGTGCCTATTCCAATCATGGAGTCCCACTCTGCAACTCTGGTCAATAGCTTGCTTAATCTCCACAACAGCCCCCACAATGCTAAGGATGCCTGGCCTCCACCTTGGGGGTGCCTAGGAGTGGACACCTCACAGGGAAAGCCAGGATGGGTTCCACAGCGGTATTTGTACAAGCGCCTTGAGACCCTTGCGGGTGAGTAGTGCGCTATACAAGTATCAATTTACATTTACGCACGCACACTCACACCCTTTTAATATACCTCCCAACAGTGTATCGAATCTCTCCCTTTCTCTCGCTTTTTTCCTCACACAAAAACAGGCACAGGCAAACAGAATAATATAAGCAGACACTCGGCAAAAGAATCGGGTAGGATTAAAGCCATTTTAACCTCGTAACCTTTTGCTTTCTTAATTGCGCTGTCACTGGGCTGGCTAGATCCGGTGTTTGCAACACAGCATGATGGTCAACACCAGGACGGTATACAAATGAGCCCCCGCTGAATAGTTCAGCGGGGGCTCAGCTCACCAGTCACGGCTACAGATATGCCTTGACTGTCAGACAGATCACCAGCATTAGCAGCCAATGCGCCTACCGTTTATGAGTACCGGTACTCTCCTTGGCTGCAGAGAAGTGCGGGTACTCCGAGTGCTATAAATAAGAAGTGCCGGTACTCAGTACCGGTGAGTACCGGCCCATTTAAAGCACTGCTTATCCCCTACCCCCGGGTATACTGATTGCGGGGGTTGTGTTAGCTTTTGGTAGGGTAAATCCAGCCATTTATGAGTCGTACCCCGAGGATCCACTGAGAAATGAGGAATTACTGGAAGAATCAGTAATTCTGAGCTCAATTGCCCCAATTCTTCATATATTTCTCCCTAACATTAACACAGAGATTGAATCTGTTTTCGGTAGCCAATATGTCAGTGCAAAAGTACACAAACATTGGCAAAGTAAACAGATCTCGCCTTTGGGATCTACTTGTTGCGGCATAGTTTGGTTAAAGTAAAACAAAACAAATCGTATACGTGGCCACCCATGTCATTTTGTAGAACCAGGCACCACACATGCACCAGACGACAAAATGACGTGCTTGCTTTCTTTTTTTTGTTTCTAGTTACTGATCCAAGTCCCATAGGTAACTAAAAACAAAACAAAATGCGCAAATGTGTTTTAATTTTATTTTTTTATTGCGAGTGGGCGAGTGGGGAGCAACAGTGGCGGGAGCAATATGTAGATGAAGCAAAAGGGGGGTTAGAAGCAATACGGGGAAAGTTGGGGGAACTGAAGCAAGACTGGTGGGTAGGAGGGCAAGGAAGCAACAAGGGGAGGGTGGGTGACATGGAAGCAACATGGGGGGACATTGACGTAACATAGGGGAGGACAAAGAGGGTGGAGGCAACACATAGAAGCACAGGGGTGAGCACCAGCAAAAGGGTCAGGGAAAACCACACAGGGACAGACAGCAGCATGAGGGGTAGAGAAGTACATGAGGGAAGACCAAACACATGACTGACAAACTGGAACACAAATAAACAAATATGACTCGTTACTACGCGAGCCAAAACATCTCATGGCATTACAACGCAGTCGTTACAACGGCCGCGTTGTTACCACACAATGCCATTACTGCGCATGTCATTACATCGACTTGCAGTAGATGGCGCGCTGACATTAGAAATATATATTTTACTATTCCAACTCCAGCCTACGCAACAGTAGGGAGGGTTTTGGAATAGTAAACTATACTATTTCTAATGTTAGCACACCATCTACTGCAAGTCAATGTAATGACTTGCGTAGTAATGGCATTGCGTTCTAACAATGGCATTGCGGTGTAATCACTGCGATGTAAAGGTCGTTTCCCATAAGAAACAGGCAAAGGAAAGTGACAAGGAAAGTCGACTAATGGTAAGCAATGGGTGCACTCCAATGCCCTCAATGTCCATGGTAAACCACAATATGCCTTGCAACAGACAGCACATGAGCTGTCTACTAAGCTCAACCTAAAAATGTAGGGCCTCATTTACAAGCCCATTGCGCCATTACGCCATTACGTTTGTTGACGCACCAGCAGCTAAATGGGCTTGCCCATATATAGGCCACTTAAAGTCACCCTGCTGTTGTTATTCCCACGCAACATCCATGGAACCTGACACATTCTTAGATTTACAAAGTTTTTTAAAGATGGGAAAGCATCAGAATCATACGCCTTCCCAGGGGAGGTATAGGAGTGTGCGCAACCAGGGGAAATACTTTTATTTCTCCACGTTTTTTCCTCTTTCTATACGTGCTGCATTCTGATTGGTTTTTTCTACCTGCGGAATTTGGACTGATTCACTGCTCTGTGGGTGGAAAAAAAGTCCAAAGTAGGGTTGCTTTTAGAAGAACTGTGAGGGGCCATGCTAACAGCAATAAGGTACACATATTGCCCAAGATAATTGACAATGCACTTCAGCAACTTCTCCAGCAGGAAAGTCTATGTTCTGCACCTGTCTGCAGGGTTCTCCTGTCGTTCTTGCAGGCAGACGCAACACACAAGCTCTTCTGCTGGTAAAGGTGCTTTGAAGAGTAATGTAAGGTGTTGGCCAGTGTAATTAATGTAATGCAATTATCATAAAGGTCATTACATTGTCCTGCCCCTGACAGTGCTGAAAAGCACTAATATTCCTCGCTCCATGCATTACTCATGCCTGGAATGAGGTATTCTTGTTCTGCGGGGCATTTCCCCTGCAGCCCTGTTTTTTCAGTCAGGGACAGGTGGATGCAAAAACAGCACACACTGTGAAATTGCCTGCAGTTTCACATCCAATTACTGGGGATGGTGAAAAAAGGACTTCACACACACTTAGGTCTAATTACGAGTTGGGAGGTCCATAGGATCATGTCGTACATGCCATACCGTGCAGGAACTGGGATGCAATTCCAGAGGGGGGACAACATGTGCCCCCCTGCATGTAACCTATGGCCCAGAAGCGGCAGGGGGCCCTGTTAGGGCCCCATTACTTCATTGTCTGCCACCCTTTTCATGGCGGGCTCACTGTCATGAAAAGGGCAGTGGAAATGAAAGTCGTAATATGCTCGGCAGTGCCGCATTGGCACCGCGAGCATATTACTTCCTCTTTCCGCTGCTCCACTGCCACGGCTTCCTGGATCCTGGCAGAGGCGGCGGTCCTGTGGCAGTGTGAGCGCCACACCAGAAATACTGCGGGCAGACTCGCAGTGGTAGCAGTGGTCGGACCGCCACCACGAGTACGGCAATCCTGTGTTAATTGGTAATGTAGGTTTACAAACTCAGATAAAAGTAATATATTAGTGACCTACAATAAATGGATTTATTCATGTCTCCTGGGGATGAGGAAAAATCCTTCCTGCTGTATCTATGAAGAGGCAAGAACCTTGCAGAAGAGGAAAATATCTGCTGCTTCAATCAGAGAAACTTTCCTGAATCTGCGAAGAACTACTCAAGGCCCATCTGACCGCAGAATCTGCAAGGCACCAAGACCGCCCAGAAGACATACCTTCCCTACAATCCAGCTGGCCAAGAAAAAAAGGAAAGTCAAACATTCCCATTGCTTTGGAGCTACAAAGGCATTTTATTCCCAATGAATTGGTGAGCCTGCCCCATTTTTGGTGCTTCTCATACCCTCCAAGCTTCCATATGACTCGCTTTGTCAGTCACAAAAAGGACAGGCGGTCCTGTTTTCATACTCCCAAAACAGTATCTGATTCTGCTGGTGAGGAGACATCATTCTGATTCTGGAACTGTTTAACCAGCTCTCTAGCCCTTACGGTTCCAAATAGTTTCTCATGTGTGTATACCGATAATGGGGTTCACAACATTAAAATCTCCTCAACACTATCACTAGACACAAATATAATCAAATAAATATCATGGTTTAAGAATTTGTGGCACAGAAATTTGCAGATAAGAATATCAAGTGTTTAATATCGTTTTTAAAAATGTAATTGTATACTGTTGTGGTTGTATTATTTTGCAATGGTGTGCGATTTTGTTTGTTTTAAGTTATTATTATGTTAATTTTGTCTGTTCATATTTTTGTAGTAGTAGATTTATTGTTTTGGTAATATTTGTAAAGTGTTCATTTTGAGTTTATTATAATCCGTTTACATTATTAGCTGGTTGCTGGTTTGTAATGAAAAAGAGCAAGAGGATTTTTAAATATATATTTTGTATTTAATTTTTTTTACAATTTGGAAAATGTAATTGGGCATTTCAATGAATAATTATGTAAAGTATATGATTACTACTTTAATGTATATTAATAAAAGAGTTCATTATTTTAAATGTAATAATTATATATTATAATATATTTTTTTTTATTTAATAATTAGTTAATGCTTTTTTAAATATGAACCCTCCAAAGTCCAACTGTGGCTCAGGTTGGAAAGAAAATAGTAAATTTGACCCCTTCAAAGTCCTACATTCTCCCTACCAAAGCTTAGGTTGGAGTATGAATAGTAAATCTTATCCCTCCAATGTCCAACGCTTTTCCTGCTGTTGCTTAGATTGGAGTAGATGGGAATAGTAAAGCTGAGCCCTTGATAGTCCAATGTTTTTCTTTAGTATCTTTCTTTGGAGTGGGAATAGTAAATGTTATCTTTTTAAAGATCAATACCTTTCCTATTGTTTATAGGTTGAAGAGGGAGTGGTAAGCATGGTTCCCTGTAAACTGCGCGCCTGAGTGGGCGCGCACGCCTACGTTTCCCTCCGCGCAGACACCGAAAATCAGCGCGCGCTTCAAAGGATTCCACTGCATTCATTTAATGCTTCATTGGAGTCTTTGAAGTACGGTTGATGGCGGTGACGCTGTGCTCCCAAATGCTTTTTTAAAGACGTATTTTTTGCCTTTAGAAATGCTAATGGTAGTCGTTTAAATACCTGCAGGGCAGGCATAAAAGAGCAGGAGAGAATTCCCAAAGCTCTCCCTTCAGCCCGAGTCCAGTCTGTCACATACACAGACCTCTGGCTCCTCCACCTTTTGTTTTCTCCTTCTCTGTCTTTGCACCTCGTGGTGTCTGTCCAACATGCTTGTCTGAGGCGGTGTGGGTCTACAGGCTGGTCTCATTTCAGCAGCACTGTCTGCTATTGTTCTGGCCTTGCACCTCTGCGGTGAGTCGTTAAATGCTATACACTTTACATCACTGCCTCTCACCAGGCCACCTCTTGATTTCTCTAGTTCTTCTCTTTTTTTCACTCAGTTTGTAAATTAATGTCATCCAGTACAACACATTCAGCTGTTATTGTTGGTCAGTGACCTCTGCAGTGATTGTAAAATGCTCGCTACTGCCACTCACATTCGTCTCCCCCTCCAGAAACTGCTATGTTATTCCAACCAGCACCTTTCTAAACAGCAATTACAGACACAGAAGCAGGGATGTTTCTAAGATTTGTGGGACTTTGGTTAGACATGGAACACGCAAGTGCACCTTTTAATTTATTTTATTGGTGCAACAGGTTATTGCCAACAGTATACACTTAAAGAACAAATATGAACAAATAATGCAAATGTTTTGAGGCTTAGCAGAGAGTACACTTTAAGTGGCACCTGAAAATACATGCCCAGGCACTTAGTACTTGAAAGGTCATCAGGCATTTAGGGGCATTTGGGGAGTGATTTCATAATATGGCTTACCTGATTACAAACACAAAACTGCAAGTACTTTGGAACGTGAGCCTGAAAGCAAGGACTCACAGCAGACTTCCCAAAGAATAGGCCTTACTCACAAACCAGTTCCCTGTGTGCTCCCACTGACCTCAGAGAGAGTTCCAGAGAGCCCACAATGGAAAGTTGAAGGCCATTCCCAGGGTTGGATTGGGCCCACAATTAGGCCCGTGCAGCCAAAAAAAAGTGGCCCACATTCGCATTTCGCAACCTTTCACAATACACTGCTTGGTTAGGATCATGTAGCTAAATATTGTCAAACATTTGCAGTCATGAAAGTAATTTAAGCCTTATAGGTCCATTACTTAAATTGGAAATTAACATTCAAATGGAAAAAAATATACCTTGGAAGCTCAGAGTTATGAAAAATACTAGTAACTCACGTTAAACAGATTTGTTAACCCTATGTTTGCTGTGGATGGTATGATTAATGTCTTCTGGGAAACAGGAGAGACCTAGACTGCATTTTACACTCAGCCTGGGCTTTTTAGATATTCATTTTATTTTTACAGCACTTAAGAGAGGCCCTTCAATCCCCAGAGACTGGTGAAAGGTGCACCATTTTTTTAGTTTTACCTGCTGCTAGCATCACACGTACGTTCTGACAAATGGAATGATGCTAGTGTGTAAATAAAAAAATTAAAAAAACTAGTGTCACTTTCCTCACATACATAAAGTTTATATAGCATGAAAATGGCACAGAGGCATTGGAGCACTTTACACGAGCATCAGATAATATTACAGAGGGCGAGATACATTTTGTTTGGCCTCTGTAGATTAAGTGATTTGCCCAGGATCACAGGATGTTGAGCTGATGCTGGGATTCAAACCCAGTTTCCCAGTTTCAAAGCGGGTTAATGCCACAACCTCTCCTTATTGAATGCAGGAATTGATTTCTGACAGGCAAAGGAGAACAGCAGAAACAAATATAGCACTTCCTGCTCCATGCAGTGGAGGGAGACAAAAATAACCGAAGAGCCCCCTTGCTGGCCCACACCAACCCCCCACCACCCACTCCAGTCCTCTCTCCTCCCCCAGTGCCCTGCAAAGCAGGTGCTAATGATTTCCCATCAGCAGCTCCTTGAGGCCACTGTCACACCTGGAGGGAACCACTGGGCAGACACACCTCATTTTGTGACGTCCAGAGCAGCCCATTGTCATTCTGCCTCTGACAATGAGACAGCCTGACTTAATGTGCATCGTGCCAAGCTGCTTAGATGTATGCAAAGGCTTTAACTACAGTGTGATGGACACTGAGACAGCCACAACAAAAACGACCCACCAACAGGCATCAACCACAGGCCCATCGGCCGATGGCCAATTGTCCGCCTTGCCAATCCGAGGCTGGCCATTCCAGACAAACCAGCCCCAGCGTGCTATCTGCCAGTTCATTCTAGAGATGTGACAATGTCACCCTCTGGGGCATTTCAGCTATGTCACTGAGGAATTAGATAGCCCTTTCTAGAAAAGGAGATGCACCACAGTGCATTCAGCTAGGCGACTGCACCCCTCATACCCGCCCTCTTTACGATATTCTCAGCTCATTCTTGAATGAAAATTAAGAGCTAAAGATACATACTGTATTCATCCTTTCCATTGGAAACTTTGCAGATCAAAATATTTCAAATAATCATAATCTTTATAAAGTAACTATTTGAATGAATGGATTAGTGAGAATGCAAGTTAAACAGTGAGTGGTGAAAGAATGAGAAATGGAGTGAATGCATTAATGAATGGGCAAGTGAATGGATTTGTGGGTTTTTGAATGAGTAATGACTGATTATCAAAGCGAGAAAGGGAATCAACAAGTGAGTACATAAGTGAAACAGTGCTTGAACAGCTTAATGAATGAGGAGTGAGTGATCAAGTGATTGAGCAAGTGAGTTGTTAAGCAGTTGAATGTGGGAATGAGTATGTGGCTGAAGCAGTGAGGGACTGGATCGCAAGTGTGCAAATTAGTGAGTGAATAAGCAAGCAAAAAATCTAAGGGTGAGCAGCAAGTAAGTGATTGGGAAAGCAAGTAAAAGAGAATGACTTGGTGAGTGTGAGTTTACAAACAAGTAAGTGAGTGAGTGAAGCATGAAGTGAGTTAGTGAACAAATGATGACCAAGATTTTGAAGTGGTGTCTGGAAAAATTAGCGTGCGAGTGAACAAGTGAGGGAATAAGAAGCTAAGTGCATTAGTGCAGAAGTGTTTGAGTGAATAATAAAATCAGTGGGTAAAAATAAACATTTCTGCAGTGGGGATCCTAGGCAGTGTAACACAGTGAATCCCTTAGCCAGACTGCCTCTACCTCTCCCCAAAACACGAAATGTTACTCAGCATATTCTTCAGGGATGAATAAATATTAATTTTCTAGAAACACTATCCCTTTATTCATTATTTGACACCATGTTTTGGATTGGGAACGTTTGGCTAATTCATTTTGCAGCAGACTCCCTAGGCACCCTAAAAAGACATAAGCAATATCTTTGGAAGATCTGACAGGTTTAATTGTCTGATTTTATAAAATATATATATATCTAATGAGGGGCTTTCAGACAGCCCTTGTCTGCCACTGGTATGTATGGTTGTCCTTTACACACTTCTTCTGTCCATGACAGCATTGCGTTTCTCGCCCCGTAAGTGATGAAATTCGTCTGATCACAAGTACACATCTGTCTGAAAATTAGTGTGCTTCAATGTCCAAGCTGGTAGGCATGTCTTTTAGTCTCCCATTTGCTACCAATATGTGCCTTGTTATTTATTGCCTTCTCTTTGAAGCTACAGCTCCAAAGACAGTGCTATCTGTCTACTTGCTCAACACTCACTTCATATCCAGTGTACTGCAACCTGCACAGCTGCTGCATCTAAACTAGCTGACCATCATGGAATGATACTAGCCACACTGTATTATTGTTTTAACCATTGCTAGATGGCCAAAACAGTTTTTATAGGCAATAAGCTGGAACTATACACAATGGCCCAGATTTATCATACTTTCATGCAGCACAACGCAGCAAGCCACCTTGCTGCACTGCGTGAAAGGGCAGGAATACGCCATATTTAACATTATATGGCGCATTCCTGTCCTTTCCTTCTGCTGGCAACTTTTGGCTGCCTAATGCCAACGCAGGGACCCTTACATCATGATGCAGGCAGTATTGTTTTTGTGCAGGAAGGGACCCTTTCCTGCACAAAATCAATCCTTAGAGGCATTTTCCTCTTTCTATGTGTGCTGCAGAACATGTAGAAAGAGGTAAAACAAGGAGAAATAAAGATATTTCCCCTTGTTACTCCTCTGTGGAGGCATAGCATTTTGATGCATTCCCAGATCTACTGCTAATGGTAGATCTGGGAATGTGCCAAAATCCATGGGTGGTGCATGGGAACACCTACGCTCCACCCATGGAAAGCCTCCCATGGCAGGGTAACGCAAGGCAGAAATTTCCGCTGTCTTGCATTACTCCAGATTTATCAAGCCATGCAGGGTCACGCAAGGTGGCCTTGCATGGCTTAATAAATCTGACATTAGTGCTGCGTCGCCCTTGCACCCCCTTGCTTGGTGCTAGGGCATTGCAACACTATGATAAAACTGGCCCAATGTAAAATGCCATTGTAGGAAGTCCACAACTATGTACTATACCATTGCAAGATGTCCACCTGCTGCTTTGTTTCATTTTGTTATTGCAAGCTTGTGTCTGCCATTTTCAGGCAATAGCATGTTTTATTTTTTCAACTTTTATTCTTTCAATGTATCTTGCATATGTGGCTAACTTGTGTATGTGTTGTATTGTGGTTCTGTAAGTTGGTGAATGCAAGAATGAATAAGCAATTTGTGTATGCACAAGTGCATTGATGCATGACAGGGTGCATCTGTGATGACTTATTCAGTGCTTAAACCAATCAGTGACTAAGAAGTAACCTTAAATTAAACGCAAGACCCATTGGCAGTGCCAATGCTTGTTATTTACCTTTAGGTGGTAGTTGTTCGACTTACCTTGTTGCACATCCTATCACTCAATTGCGCACACAAGCAAGAAAAGTGTTCTCACCAACATTCTATTGCCGCACATAAGAAAGAAAAATTAGAGGGAACATTGGTGGTAAGTGTAATTTTTTTAGGTTTTTGTTTTTACTTTTACTGTAGTGAATTTGGAATACAAATTTTTGGTTTCATTTTATATTAATGTAGTTTTTTGTTTGATATTTATTTTTAATTATGTATGTTTGTTACTTTGGATGCAGCATTTAAAATAGATTTTTGTTTTTTCAAATCGGCGAGCACAAGGTAAGTGGTTTTATTTATTTCTTTATTTTACACTCCCTATCTCGTCGTTTGTCACTTTCAACCACCCCATCCCTACCCCAACTATAAAAATAAATAAAGAAGGAGCTTTGTGATTAAAGACATTTCATCTTTATTGTGATTCTCTCTTTATTGAGTTATATGCAGTGCTTGAAATGGGCCGGTACTGTCCGGTACCGAGTACCTGCACTTTTCAAGAGTAACATAATACTCTTAATTGGAGAGTACCGGCACTTCTCAGAAACAAGCAGGTACTCTGGTACAGGGTACATGCACTTCTATTTTTCCAATCCAAGCACTGGTTTTATGCTACTTCAAAACTTTCGGGTGCTTCCTGTGTACATAATACTGTATTTTGGTGTGGTAATTACGGCCATGGAATTAACTTTGCGACAGGTTGAGCTATTTCTCTGTGTCAGTATTACTGGTAGATTCTGAGTTTAATAGGTCGGAATGCGGCATAACATGCGGTACGGACATTTCACACTAAATTACTGTATATTTTGTCTCTCGCTAACTTCTATTTCGCATGCAAATTTCACAAAGTTCTCCTGGTAAAATCTGCATGAAGAAAACTGCTTAGAAGTGTTGTAAATCTGCACTGTTTGTATTCCCAATTTGGATACGTTTGTTTTTCTCACAAACTAGGATTACCTTGTAGTGAGGGCCACAGAGTTAGCGAGTGGGGTGGGTAGTAAGTAGTAATAGTGCAAAGCACAGTCCTACACATGTGCTACAATAATGGATCAGAGTATAAGGTGAAATCGGCATAGGACCTTGTAATTGTAATTGTAATTGTAAAAACATTTATAAAGCGTATGGTTACCAAAGGCATCCCAGTGCTAGAGGCCAATTTTCATGAACTAAGTACCAATTTAGGGAAACAGAAAAGTTTTTATGCGTTTCCGGAAGACCAAATGATTGGTTTCATGTAACTGACAATGCTTCTTTACTGGCACCATTTGAACCCCCTCCACAAACTGAAGATATGCTTACACAAAAGACCCTGTTCTCATCGATACAATCGTTCCAGAGTCCTTAATGGGATGTCTTGTTTTTTTATGCTCTTTGCCTATGCCTGCATGAGTGAGGTCAGAGTTGAAAACGTGTGATGCATGTGGAACCTACGTTGTGTCTTCCATGTTGGTCATGTGTTAAAGCTTATTCCAGGATGGGCTCAGCAAGAGACATCAGGCTCCTGGTGAGCCCTCCTCCTGAGGCTTATTTTGTTTCCCTGGAACCCCATACCCTGGGGCTAGGCCTATTTTGTTCACTGGAAATGGGAAGGGGGCCGTGCGGCCCCCCTCCCCAGGCCGATTTCGGCCCCGGGGACCCCATCCCCTGGGGCCGGGACTAGGCCATAACTGAAAAAAACCCCATTTAAATGGGTAGAGGGGACTGCGCGCCCCCCTACCCCGGCAGATATTGCCCTGGGGACCCGATCTCCCAGGGCATGGCCACATCGTTGGGGTCCGCAGGGGGAGCCTCAAGGCCCCCGTGGTCCCTGCCGGCTCCCTGCCTCCTACGGGAGCCGGCATCGCTTTTGGGCAGAGGGAGCTGCAAATATGCAGCTCCCACTGCCCAAAAGCAATTCTGCAAAAATAACTATTGATGGACAGAATACAGAACAATGTCATACATTCACCCCAGTACAAGGATCTGGGCCTTAATCCATCGTTTTTTTGCTCACCATGCCATTCCAGTTTGGACCCAGCCATATGCAAATCAGTCTTGACCCCGTGCTCAATGGGAACAGTCCAGCCCGAACTGCCAGGCCAGGTCCTCCCTGGATTGGAACCAAGCATCCTAGGACCGGTTTCAGGGTTTCACCCCTCTTCAGCCAGGATAGCTTGATTCCAGTGGCATGGAGAGCACGGGACTCACGTCTGAGCATACCCGTACCACTCGGGGTGACAAATGCAAAAAGAACTATTGATGGAGAGAATGCAGAACAATGTCATACATACACCCCCGTACAGAGATCTGGGCCTTAATCCATCCTTTGTTTTGCTCACCATGCAATTCCAATTTGGACCAAGCCATATGCAAATCAGTCTTGACCCTGTGCCCAATGCGAACAGTCCAGCCTGAACTTCCAGGCCAAGTCCTCCCTGGATTGGAACCAAGCATCCTCGGACCGGTTTCGGGGTTTCACCCCTCTTCAGTCAGGATAGCTTGATTCCAGTGGCATGGAGAGTACGGGACTCACGTCTGAGCATACCCGTACCACTCGGGGTGACAAATGCAAAAAGAACTATTGATGGACAGAATGCAGAACCATGTCATACATTCACCTCAGTAACAGAGATCTGGGCCTTAATCCTTCGTTTTTTTGCTCACCGTACCATTCCAGTTTGGACCCAGCCATATGCAAATCAGTCTTGACCCTGTGCCCAATGGGAACAGTCCAGCCCAAACTGCCAGGCAAGATCCTCCCTGGATTGGAACCAAGCATCCTAGGACCGGTTTCGGGGTTTCACCCCTCTTCAGCCAGGATAGCTTGATTCCAGTGGCATGGAGAGTACGGGACTCACGTTTGAGCATACCCGTACCACTCGGGGTGACAAATGCAAAAAGAACTATTGATGGACAGAATGCAGAACAATGTCATACATTCGCCCCAGTACAGAGATCTGGGCCTTAATCCATCGTTGGGGTCCGCAGGGAGAGCCTCAATCCCCCCCGCGGTCCCTGCCTGCTCCTTGCCTCCTACGGGAGCCGGCATTGCTTTTGGGCAGAGGGAGCTGCAAACATGCAGCTCCCACTGCCCAAAAGCAATTCTGCTTCACTTCATGGAAGCAAGAGCATTTTTCCTGCTCTCGCTTCCATGAAGTGAAGCAGAGTTTGCTATGGCATGTTCCCGCCAAGCCATAGCAAACTGCAATGTCCCGGAGGTGGGCACCCGTGACACTGCTGGAGCCGGCCCTGGGTGGTGGCTTGTTCCCAGGGCCATAGAGGCCCCCGCCATCTACTTTGTGGCCCCAGGGATGTGGTGGTCCCTGGGGCCGGGGGTCTGCAATAGACCCCCGTCTTTACTTAATTTGTGCCCCGGGGAGGTGGCAGTCCCAGTGGCTGCATGGGGGGGCAGGAGCTCCCCCACACATGTTGTAATGTAGCCCTGGGGAGGTGGAGGTCCCAGGGGCAGCAGGGGTGCATGCTCCAGCATTTTACTGTAAATAGCCCCAGGGAGGTGGCAGCCCCCGGGGCTTCATGGGGAGCAGGACCCCCCTACGCATTCATTTTAAAAAGAAAGCCCCAGGGAGGTGGTGGTCCTGCATGGCCCTCCGCATTTAATGAATGATTGTCCCCGGGACCTGGCCTACTTGGAGGCTTAAAGAAAATAAAGAAGGGGAGCCCCGCGCTTTGTTTTTTTTTAAATGTGAGACCCCCTCAGCAGGCCTAGGGGGTCAGGGTGTTTCTACCCTAACTCCTTTTCTTGTTTTTAATCGTTTTTCACCTTTTTTCTTATGACTCGGTTCAGTCACACGATGACTGCCAACACTTCCTGGTTGGAAGTGTTGGCAGCCAATCTGATCTCAGACACGAGATCGGGAGGGTTCACGGATCCACCGCGGCCATATTTGTATCTCTGAGAAATATTTAAATTTCTCAGGAGCTACTCAACGGACTTACACCATTTAACAAAAAGAGTGCTTTCTGAACCAAGAGCTACCATTTTGCCAAATGTGGTGTAATTCCGTTCGGCAGTTCGGGTTGTACCAGTGTCTAAAGTTTCCCATGGAAATTAATATGGAGAAAAAGCGTTTTGGGCACAACCCTTTTTTCTCAGCCCCCGCTTGACGAATCACCCCGAAAATTCGAACACAGCAGCTGACCTAACCGCTCCATTAGTTTGAAAATTTCGCAAAGATTCGTCATACGATGCCAAAGATATTGGCAAATCAAAAAACGGCAACCACCACTAGGTATTACCCTTCATAAAAATAGACACACCTCTGTCTACTCCAAAAACGATTCCCATAGCGGCCAATGAACAAGAGCAGCTTCAAATTTCTGAATCACAAAAGCTGCAGGAATACTACAGGGATGTTGAGTGTATTGCATGCACATTTGAAGCCTTTTCCAAGGCCTCTACATCCAGAAAAATTAAAAAAAAAATCCAAAGGGGTAGGAGGAGGGTATATATCGAATTTCATATTTCCTAATTTCTTATTGTTTTTATCCTTTGAAAATCACTTCGCAAGTGAAGACTTCCCTTTGTGACTTCCCATTAAAAATGTGGGTTCTCCAAGCCTTTTCCTACTTTTTCAACATTATAGGATGTGGCTGTGCAGGTCTGTGTTTTGAAATGCATGTTAGTATGGAAAACGTTTTAGCCATATTTGTGTATTAAAACAATTCTATTGATCACACAGTGGGCAGGATCACAACACATTTTTGACTGGAGTTATTTTATGTCATTGGTGGTAATTTAAGGTGGTCCTTGGAGCCAGAATCGTTTATAATCGTATTATAAAAGCAGGATTCCTAAGGTAGAAATATGTGATAAAAATGTGTGTGCATATTTGCTGTGTAGTAGTTTTGCTGGTGATGTGTTCTGTTGTTTTTTGGAGCTGCTGTGTTTTTGTGCTACATTATTCCATTGAAGTGTTGAGTTCTGGTTTGACTGTTTTACTGTGTTGTACCCTGTTATGTTTACAGTATGTTGGTATGTAGCTTTGTGAAGGTCACAGTGTTGTTTCTTTCTTTGCCTTAGATGTGCCAACAAATGTTGAGCCATAGACAACCAAAAGCAGAACATGCCTTTAATGTCCCAGTGACAAGAAACCATTTACCACTGTTTTCAACTACTTTCTTCAACTACTTAACGATGTAAGACATAAGTTACCCCAAAAACACCGGCACAGACTGTGGACCTTATTATGAGTTTGACAGTCCGATGGACTGCGAAATTCACGGTGGCAGGGCAGCTACCCACATACCGGTGGTCCGACCGCCCTACTACAAGTTATGAGGTCGGAGCACCATGGAACCACTGCTGCCGCCAGGGATCCCCGTTCCCTAGCGGTCTTGCAATGGTCTGATGCCCCTAATATGCTGGTGGTGCTGCTGTGGCACCATCAAGCATTTTAGGAGTTTCCTTACTGCCACAGGTTTTATGGCAGTGAGCATGCCATGAAACGTGTGGCGGTGAGGAAACTAAGGGGGCTCTACAGGACTCCCTGTTGCCTCTGTGTCAGGGGATGCATACAGGGGATCACAGAATGTGCCCCCCTGTATACATGCACCCCTAGTTGCTGCAGGGCATGGACTTAACAGTCAATGCCCTGTAGGAACATGCAATGGCATTCCCATGCTAAGGCTCATGTAATAATAAAGACATTTATAGAGTGCACAGCTACCTCGACTGAGGTGCCCCGGCACTAAAGCAGATAACCACAAAGCAGAGCTGGCGAAAGAGCTAGTCCCTGCCCCTAAACAGCCAAGTCTTCAAAGCCTTCCTGAAGTCATGTTCAGAGTGCATTGCACGTAGATGAAGAGGCAAGCCATTCCAGCATTTGGTGGTTCCCACCTCAAACGTTCTGCCCCCAATCCTTGCTTTAACAAAGCTGGGGATGGTGAGGTAGCGTTTATTGTTGGACCTCAGCGATCTACCCTGCTGCTAAGGGCGAAGTCTCTACCTCAGATAGTTAGGGCCTCTGCCCTGGTAGGCCCGGAAAGCAAACGTGAGGGCCTTGAATTCCAATCTCTTGGCCACCGGGAGCCAATGAAGTTGTCTGAGGTGGGGGGAAATATGCTGGTGGAGGGGAACCTTACATACCAATCTAGCGGCCGCGTTTTGGACTATCTGTAGCCTGCGGATCATGCCGCAAGGCAGGCCAAGGTAGAGTCCATTGGCGTAATCGAGATGCGAGGTGACTAACGCATGCACTACTGTTTTACGGGATTGCTCTGGCAAGAAGTTGATGAATTTTCTAATCGTTTTCATCTTGCCAAAGCAGGCTGCAGATACGTGCTGGACATGGGCAGAAAGGGATAAGTCTTTAACCCATCTGATTCCAAGGTTTCTGACCAAATCCTTAGGTACAGGGGCAGTCTCCATTTATGCCGGCCACCACAAGGCAGCCGGGGACGGGACTGCTTGGTTAAAAAACAGGACCTCCATCTAATCAGCATTAAGCTTTAAAAAATTGTTGCTCATTCAGATGGAAATGTTTTTGAGACAGTCTCTGAAGGAGTCAAAGACAGAAGATGACACCTCTCGCTGAAGGAGAACATCAATTGGGTGTCGTCTCCATAGGATATCACCTTGATCCCCATGTTAGCAATGAGCTCCACCAGAGGTGCCAGATAGATATTGAAGAGTAGTGGGCTTAGGGCCGAGCCCTGAGGCACCCCCCATCTACGCGGTTTTGCAGCAGAAGTGAAAGGATGGAGAAAGACTTGTTGGTCCCTGCCATGTAGGTAAGAAGTGATCCAGCCCAGCGCGGTCCCACGGATGACAATTTGTTTAAGAAGATCAAGCAAGATGGAATGAGACACCGTGTCAAACGCTGCTGACAAGTCGAGGAGTACCAACATGGTTGCAGCGCCCCCATACACCTCCCAGCGAATGGCATCAGCCATCTCGATCAGTGCTGTAGCCAGGGCAGAAGCTAGACTGGGAGTCATGCAGTAGCCCATTGGATTCAATAAAAGCTGCCAACTGCTGGTGGGCTATTTTCTCTAGGATTTTAGCGGGGCTGAAAGAAGAGAGATGGGCCTGAAGTTACTGGTCACTTCAGGGTCGCGTTGGATTTCTTCAGTATGGGGAGTAGAAACGCATGTTTCTAAGCTGATGGAAAAACCCCAAGTTTCAGTGAGAAGTTCCAGATGGCACTGAGGGGTGGATTAAGCCACTCAGCCAGTAAGCTGTATTGTCTAGCTGGCCAGGGATCACCAGGTGACCACAATTTGCATTTCTGTAGTTCAGTGAGTGATGCCTCAATGGGAATTATAGAGAACTCGGAAAACACCAGCTGGTTCTAGCTATGGCCACATGAGACGTCCTCCCCACCAGGGTAAGGAGCCGCCAGGAAGGAGGCATAGATCTGAGAGATTTTATCCTCAAAGAAGTTCGAAAGTCTATTACACAGCTCCAATGAAGGAACAGCGGGGTGCATAAGAGCCGAGGGGTTAGTGAAGGATTTTGCGATCTTAAAAACTTCCCTAGAGGAATTGCTAGCACTGGCAATGCGGTCAGCCAGGAAATCTTTTCTCTTATTAATGAGAAGTTTCTGATATTCTTTTAGTGCGGCCCTATAGATCATTTTGTCCTCGGTTGCATATGATTTTCGACACTTACGCTCCAATCTTTTGCAATCGCTTTTTTTGGCTCTGATGTCCTCGGAGAACCAAGGGGCAGAGGGAGTTGCTCTGGAAGAACTGACGGGCCTCTGTGGCACAATTTTATCCAGGGCCTGCCCGTGTCCGCTGCGCGTCGGTGCCATCAGCCCTGTATATAGTCAGGAGCCGGATTAGATGGAGGCAGACTAGAGCGTCTCCCCTCCAAGATGGCGGCAGTACAGTGGCACACAGGAAGTGAGTAATGGGTAGGGAGCCCTACTTCCTGCAAAGAAACTCCCTCCACACAATCAGCAGACTATCTGCTGCGGTGGACCGGGGATCGAGGGAAGAGGTAAAACGCCACAATAACAGGTGCCAATAACGTATGAGCCTTAGCACTGCAGTGCCATGCATGGGCCAGCCGCTGCAGGGCCGTCCGACCTGGATTCCTCTCGGAATCCGGTAGGCGGTCTCAATATGGTTTGGCGGTGTGGCAGTGGGGCGCTGGCGTGGCGGCCTGATGCCACACCTCCAAAGTCATAATAAGGCCCTGTGTCTTATATTAATACTTGCAGCGCTCACTATACAGCTTACATACCCAATGCGTTACACCTTCTAATGAAGCATCCCAGAGAACTGTACTGCACAAGCCCCTGGTCACTCTCACAAGTGTGAGATAATATTTCTTTTCCAGTTTTTCTGCCGTCAGAAGTAACATATATGCACATTAAAAACTTCAGAAGTAATCCTGTGATTTGTGCCTCAGATTTTAAGTGTGCAGTTGTTAATTTGTTCGTACACGTTACACTCATACTTGTGGGTGGAATTTATAATAGTGTTAATGCGCACTCTACTCGGTTCAATGATACATTCATCCACCAGAAGTGCCAGCCCTTCAAATACTTTATAAAAATGTGCCTACTGATCTGACATGGTCTCGGCCTTACAAACTGTGCAGCGACTGCGCAAAGCAGTAAAAATTATCCTTTTAGATAATACAGACGCAATGATTATAAACGGACTATGACCTGAGTGTTACACATGTCAATAGCATCAATCAACTTCATAAGGATGAAATGCTGAGACTGCTCTGCCTGGGTTTCGAACTTATGACCCGCGGGTCACAGCACACCAGCAACTAGAACCTAACAATAATTTACTGGAATGTTGTCCTCTTTACAATATAACGGCTCCACAGTTGTGTATTGTAAAAAAACAAGATTCAACAAAACTGGAAATTAATGTTTTGATTCTTTCCTTTTTGTTTGACTGCTCCCTTGGGGTGTGTACTAAATGTACAGTACATTGTTGGCTTGCTTGGAAAATTGTTCCTTAAATAAACTAGGCCGTCTCAAACCGGAAATGGTGATGAAGAGCGAACATTCTGCGGAACATGTCATATTTTCGGCTGAAGACTACAAAATGGTCAGAGCACTCAGGGGAATTCAGTGGTGTTCCTTGTTACTGCTAGAATCATATTCGGCAGAAACGGCTGCAGGACTCTGCCCTGGGAGTGTGGAGCGCCTGTGAAAGAAGGAAGGGGACGGAAACTGAAGGGTGTCAGGGTGTTTATTAAGGGAACATAAAAGAAAGCTCAGAGCCTTGGAAAGGGGTTGGAGGAAAACCAAGCAAGACACAGCTAGAAACCTCTACAAAGCCTCCCTTAATTCTTATAAAAAGCTTACCGCTCTAGCTAAAGCGGAATATTATGAGTCCCGGCTGAATAAGGCAGCCAACATTCAGAAAGAGACTTTTAAAATCCTGTCAGAGCTAAGCAGAAAATCTGACAATTCCAAGTCCCCTATAGACTGTAACTCCTTTCAGGTGTACTTTTTAGAAAAAGTGAAGGCCATTATCACGGAAATAAAGAGTGGGTTGTTAAACGGAACTGCCACAACTTCAACCTCGCTTAATCTAGCTGGCTGTACTATTACAGCATTTCCAGAGCTGGATGAGTTGAGTCTGGAGAAATTGATGGGAAAAACTAAATCTGGCTCTCCAGCAGATCCGTGCCCACCCAGCGTCTTTCGTGTAGCCCGTCCTCTGTTGGAGAAATATATCATGTCTCTCCTCAATAGATCTCTGGAAACAGGGTATATACCAGTGGAATTCAAGGAGGCACGTGTAAGGCCACTACTGAAGAAACCCGGTGCGGATCCTGCAGTGCTAAAGAACTACAGGCCTATTTCTCAACTGCCTTTCCTCTCCAAAATACTTGAACAACATGTATTAAAATCCCTGTCCCTGTATCTGGAATCTCACCATCTACTCCATGAGCGGCAGGCAGGATTTCGAGCTCATCACAGCACCGAGTTGGTGATGCTCTCGGTGCTGGATGAATTAAGAGGCATGGCTGACCATAAGAAACCGAGCGCCCTGATTCTGTTAGATCTATCAGCGGCGTTCGATACAGTCAGTCATGCCTTGCTTTTGGAGAGATTGAGAGACTTTGGGATCAAAGGTCTGGCCTTTAAGTGGTTGCAATCCTTCCTTTTGGGAAGAACGCAAAGGATACAACTGGGGGAACACACATCTGAGGTGGGGACCCTGGAATGTGGGGTGCCACAGGGCTCTGCCCTATCTCCACTGTTATTTAATATCTACCTACAACCGCTGATTGCATCACTGGCCAGCAGGTGCTGCAGAGTCTTTAACTACGCGGACGACACTCAGCTGTTGCTGAGTGTCGATAATTCAAGTACCGCACAACTCAATGCTCAGAACATATTGAGGTTTACTGTGCAATGTATGACTGGAAACCTATTAAAGATCAATCCAGACAAGACCGAGGTACTGGTGATTCCTTCTACCGCCTCACCCTGGAGTGACCTCTATTGGCCAGCTGAGTTGGGCCCTGCTCCAAAACCAAGCATGAACGTAAAGAGTTTGGGGATCAAACTGGATTGCGACCTGTCAATGGCCAGTCAAATTTCATCTGTGGTGGGTAGCTGTACAAACATCATCCGACAGCTACGAAAGTTAACCCCGGTCCTCTCCCAGTCAATGATGCGTTCAATTGTAGCAGCAACCGTCATCTCAAGGATAGACTACGGAAACGCTCTCTACCTTGGCCTACCCAAAACTCTTACTAACAGGCTGCAGGTCGTGATGAATGATGCTGCACGACTAATCTTTAGACTCCCAAGGAGAACTAAGGCCTCTCCCCTGTTACACAGCTTGCATTGGCTCCCCATTAAAGAGCGCGTGGAATTCAAAAACTTATGCACAGCTCATAAGGCAATCTATGGTCAGGCACCAGCTTACATCACTGAGCGTCTGGAGGTGTACAGTCCAGTGAGAACACTTAGATCCTCAGACTCTCAGCTTTTGGTCTGCCCCCGTTACAAACTTGTAACCAAGGGAGGAAGAGCCTTCTCTGTATTAGTCCCTCAGCTATGGAACACACTGCCTGAGGTGATGCGCAGGGAGGGGAATCTTCTGCGATTTAGAAGGACGCTAAAAACATTGCTGTTTAAAAGAACCCTGGGTGTAAATTAGACCAAAAAGTGTCTCTCATTCTGTGTTTGCCGAGTTTATTGTCTGTTACCATCGATTTCCGCGCGCCTAGAGACCTGCAGGTGATTGGGCGCGATATAAATCCAAAATAACAATAACAATAACAATCTGCCACTAACTCCCTCGGTTACTCTCAGAACCCAGCTTCCCATTCCACCTTTGACGGCATCTGTGCCTTTGACCCTACAAAGCACTCTGCCGTCTTCTGGTGGCTTGCATTCTACAAACATCAAATACACACATGCATGCATGCAGGTCATTTGAGGGATACAGGATGTGGGTAGGAGGACTGATAGAAGGGAGTGACAATCAAGAACTGAAGGGAGAAGAAGGACATAGGAAGTGCTGTGATGAGCTAAGGGAGGGTTGTAGTGCTGAGAGAAAGGTTTGGGCTGGAGCACTTGATACACATACACACAGAAGTACTCAAAAGAGAAGACAAGGCCATCAAACTCACGGCTTTGCTTAAGGAGCTGCGTGACAAGGAATACGATAGTGCACTACTTCAGGAAACAAACCTCCTGAAGCAAGATGCACCTAGATTAAAATCATTTTGGTTTCCCAGACAATATCACTCCCATGGGCTTAATAAAACTAAGGGCTCTTCAATATTGTTGAGACGAGACCTAGACTTTCATCTTGAGGAGCTTACATGGGACCATGATGGGAGACTGATTGGCGTTAGGGGTACATTACTAAATAAAGAACTAACTAACTTTTCTATTTATGGCTCATTGAAGAGAAAATGTATTTTTCAAAGACCTATTTCCCCATTTAGAAGCCTTCACAAGAGGGCTCTTGTTTATGGGAGAGATTTTAAAGCAATTATTGATGAAACATTTGCTAGATCTATTTCTAGGCAACCTGCTCTCAAGTTCACTAGGGCCCTCCTGGAGGGTGTAATATCACTGGGCCTTTTGAAGCCATGGCAGCTTGAAAATCACACTGAAAGGAGCTAGACCTTCTACTCTAGGATACATTGGACCCTCTCCCACATTGATTTTTTCCTTCATAAACAGACTAGCTTATGAAATAGGAATTGCGATTCTCCTATTAACATGACTAGAGAATCTGGATTTCATTAAAGACACGGAGGCTAACATTATGCAATGTCTTTTAATGCAGTCACAATTAGCCGCACTACATTACAAAGTAAAACAGTTCTTAAAATGGAATAGTCAGACAGTATAAGAGGCATGAGCACCAAACAGACAGACTCTTTTAAATGTGGAGAAATAACGCAAGGTCCAAAGAAAAAAAGTTCATCTTCATCTTGAAAATCCGGAGGAGGACAACGAAAAGAAGTGAGGAGGAGTCAAGGATGAGACGAATAGTCCATTAAGAGGGGTTGTCTGAAAAAGAAGCAGTGTATTGGTGAAATGAAAGATAGAACAAATAGTAAAAAATGCAGCAATAATCAATAAGCAATACATCAATAGAATAAAATTTGTATAACAGAAGGACCATTGAATAATAAATTAAAATAATCAGTCAAAGGGGAGGGACGGGTGGGATAATGTTAGCCTCCATGTCTTTAATGAAATCCAGATTCTCTAGTCATGTTAATAGGAGAATTATTATTATTTCCAATCTTTATTTCGGCCATTTGGCCATAAAAGATACACAATACACATGTACAATCACAGATAAATCATTTCATAAAAAGATAAAACCATTGGAATGCATGTGCTAAAAATGCTATACAAACTATACATAAAAAAAAATAAAAAAAATTTTTAAGAGGGACCCAACGCCTTTAAAATACGGTTACGCGTATGCCAAACATTGGTAAGAAATTTTGTTAATGCGAAGACAGTTGGGCCAGAGACATCAGATTTTAAAATCCTGTACATTGGTGCATATTCCCTGCAGCCCATATTCCTTATCAGCGGGAGGAGCCAGTATTTTCTTGCTACCTTATAGGCTGGGCAGAAGAAAGCCACATGCAAGTCAGTTTCCTCCGTAGCATCACAAACCGGACACTGCTTTGTGGTGGGAGCCGATGACCAGGTGCTTGTAAAAGACCGGAAAGGCAGTGTGCCGTATCTCCATTGGAGAAACAGCTTTCGGGCCAGTACAGGGGAAATAGGATCCAGTACCTTCTCAAACCTATAGAGATCCTTGCTTTGCAGAAACACGGAGGATAAGGACCCTTCTGCCTGGGTAGCTTGGGCCCTGGCTAATTTGTGTTCGTGGTATACATTAGCCAGGGACTTTTTGGAGATATTTGGTGCGGCATTCGCCGGCTCAGTCCATAAATCAGGGAGCCCTAATTCCATGCAAGTGGCTAGGATGTTTTTGACCCAAGGGATATTAAGCACTTTTGGGTGATTCAGAAGTTCGACCAGTTCCGCCCGATATTCTGCAAGATCATTGCTACTCCACAGCCTGCGCCAGAAGGCTATGGGTCTCAGGCTTATTTCATCAGCTAACGGTCGTAAACCCAAATCAAGCCTCAGGGGGAGGAGCGGGGTGCTGGGCGGGAGTGCGGCTATCTGTCTTATAAACTTGTTTTCCGTTAGTGACAGACTCCGGCAAGATGTGTGACCCCATAGTTCCGCCCCATACATTATCGCTCCCCTAGCCTGGGCCTTATATATCTGGATTAGTGCCCCCAGTGGACGGTATGATGAACCAGTCATCATCCGGGCGATGCCCCCAGTGGTTTGTATGAGTTTGAGGTTAGCCCTACTCTGATGAGATCCCCAAGTCATGGTTTCGTTGAGAGTCACACCAAGGTATTCAAAGGTGGCTACTCTCTCGAGCCGTACAGCTCCCAATTGCGGATTTGGCCGCAATTTTTGGCTCGGATTCAAAACCATGAATTTGGTTTTTGCTGCATTAATTTCCAGCCCCCTATCAGTACAGAAGGCCACGAAGGAATCAAGAATCCTCTGTATACCCATAGGGGTTTTGGATAGCAGCAGGGTGTCGTCCGCAAACATAATTGCGGGCACCCTGCTGCCATTTAATTTAGGGGCGTCGGTATAGTCAGTGGCATTCAGATGGGCGATTACCCCGTTGACGAAGAGGCAAAACAGGGTCGGTGCCAACACACAACCCTGTCTTACCCCCCGGCCAACGGGGAATCTATCGGCCAGTTCCCCCGACCTCCCGCACCTCACTCGGGCGTAATTATTGAGGTGCAGCCTCTGTAAGATCAACAGGATGTCCGGGGGAACGCCCATCTCTGCCAGGACGCTCCAAAGTTTCCCCCTGGGCACCAAGTCGAAGGCAGCCCGTAAGTCCACAAAGATTGTGTACAGACTACCGCCCTCCAATTTTGCTGTCCTCCAATAGATTAGGTTCAATCTGAAAACCTGGTCCACTGTGGATACCCCCTTCCTAAATCCCGCCTGGTAGGGACTAAGGGCTCCCACCTCCTCCATCCAATCCTGGAGCCTATTCAGCAAAACCCTACCAAACAGTTTCTGTGCCACGTCTATTAAACTGATTGGTCTGTAGTTGGCTGGGAGGAGAGGCGAGCCCTTTTTGAAGATGGGGACCACCTCTGCCCCCAGCCAAGTACTAGGGATTTCCATGCCACCAAGAACTCCATTGAAAAGGGCGGCAAGGTAAGGGGCTCAAACAGTGGGCTCCTGTTTAAACATATCCCCTGGTAATCCATCCAGTCCCGGCGCCTTTCCAGAAGCCAGTCCTGAGATGGCAGCGGTGACCTCGCCCAGCGTTATTGGCTCCCCTTCAAAGTCCGGCCAGCCCACCTCAACAACAGCAGGAGATTCTCCCGGCTCAGAACTGTATAGGGTCTGGAAATGAGCCTGCCACACCCCTGGGGCAATGTTAGGCTCTAGTGCCGATTGTAAATTCCCCGACCCCCCGTTCACTATCCTCCAAAACAGGCGTTGGTTTTGGGTCGCTAGGGCCTTGGTGAGTTCTTCCCACTGATTTTCCTCCCATTCTGCCTTAGCGTGGGCAATTAGTTTCTTGTAAGCTCGCCTGCTTTGTTTAAGGCTATCCCCCCCTAAACCCTCCTTGATTAGTCTAAGGAGTTCTGTTTTTGCCCTTCTGCATACTAGGTTATACCATGATGTTTTGCCTTGCCGCCCCCCTTTTGGTTTTCGTGAACTACAGGTGAAATGAGGTGCCGCAGCTTTTATGAGGTCCTCATGAGCCTTGTACAATTTGCCCTGGGAGTCTTTGTTGTTTGCCTCGGTGTCCAAGCTCCCCACAGTTTCCAAGATGGGAGTTATCCCATCATAGAGCATGGGGAGTTTATTCTTGCTTGTAACCAAGTGCTCCCACCTGATTCTTCTCCTGCTGTTGTCAAGGAGGAGCGCAGGGTTGTTCCCTTCCGCGTTAGTCACGAGAGCTTGGGGGCCAGGGTGGACAAGGTCAAGCTCAAGTGCATTGTGGTCACTATCGGTCCTTTCCATCACCCTGAAATCCTGGATTGTCGGCCACTTCACTATTTGGGCCAAGACATAATCCAGACGGGACTCTCTTCCCAGTCTGTTGTAGGTGGTTTTACTGGGTATGTCAGATTTCATTCGCCCATTGCAAGCTCTGATTCCGAACTTTAGGGTGAGGGCTGTAATTTGTAGTGCTAGTGGGGTCCAAGCCTTCGGAGGTGGAGCTTCCACTAGAGGCACTGCCCATCTGGCCTCTTCTTCCGATGATAACCCGTCCAGAAGGCCAGGGAGTGGCTCAAAATGAGAATTAAAATCCCCTCCCACTACATAGAATGAATCACTCGGTAGGTCAGATATAAAGTTGGAGAGTTCATCTATGGTCGGTGATTCCTTTGCAATTCCCATTGGCCTAGAATAAACGTTAATAAACACAAGTTTAGCTTGGTTGGGCCATGATAATGAAACCACAAGGATATCTTCAGAGTTAGCCGACAACCGCGTTGCCACACAACCCAGATGAGATGCGACCCAGGTCGTAAGCCCTCCTGACGGACGACCTTTGCCTTCCCACCTCGCTGGAATGAAGAATGACATATAGCCTTGGTGACCATAGTCCTCTCTGGCCCTGGTTTCCTGGAACATACATACGTCTCCAGTCTCGATATAATTTGCCCAGTCCGGATCACCCAGTTTATTAGCCAGTCCAGCAACATTCCAGCAAATTAGCCTCAAATGTTCAGGGGTGTTAGTTGCCGTGCCAGAGGGGTTAGAAGAGATGGTTCCAGACTCTACTGCAATCGGGAATTCTGACGCATTACCAACAGTAGGGGCCGATGGTTCGAAAAGTCCACTGGAGCCGTTCTCCACAAGTGTTGGCTCATTCAATATTCCAGAGGCATTGTCAACATTGTGGGCAGATAGATCAGAAAGTCTGCTGGTGCCATCATCCAGGAACACTGGATCGTTCAGTGGACCAAGAGTTTTACCAACAATCGGGGTGGATGGCTTGGAAAGTCTGCAGGAGCCGCAATCTCGGGTCATTGGCGTGTGAGCGGAAAGTCAATCAACCCCATCCAAACCATTCAAACAATTGAAACGGTTGAAATAAAAATAGGGTGTGTCCGGCAATTGGAGATTTGGGCGTTGTACATAGTCCTTGTGTCTGCGTCTATGTTCCACCCTTATCCACTCATCATGCGGTGGAGCATGGTGCATGCGGATAGGGGGGAAAAAGAAGGATACTGGAAGGGTCTGAATAGTGGAATCCAGTGATCTATTTATTCCTTCATAGATATGCAGAACAGTGCCCGGATCTTTAAAAGTTACCAAGATGCAATCCCCTATTATTGTTTTTCTGGTCTTCCCTAACCAAGGGACCCTTCTAACCATAATAATCTCATTATTAAAATGAGATGGTAGGGGTCGGTTCCAATTTAGCCATTTAATGACCTTTTTCTTTAGGGATTGGTAGTCTTCATTTTCCCCTGATCTTAAATGGGGGGCACCTGCTAGGACCACCGTTAGACTATTAGCTTCTGGCGGCAGATCTGGTCTCCGTGGTCTTGGGGCTTGCCGGCCCGGGGAGAGTAGAGGGGCGCTGCCGGCTTCTTGGTGGCCGCCATTAATCCCTGTCTGGGAACTTTGAGGGGCAGAGTCTATTGGTTGTGAAGGCCTATTGGTTGAGTTACTGCACGGTGCCTGGACTGAAATAGCCATTAATGGCTGCAGGGGGGGGGCAGTAGGCACACTCTGAGGGGGGACTTTGTTGGCACCCTGTGGGGCTCCTGATTTAGGAGGGTTTCCTGCGGGTAGATGAGGTCCCATATTTTTGGATTGCTTACTAACTAAGGTGTTCAAGGTAGTAAGAGATGTCTCTAGTAGAGTGAGCCTAATCTCCACTTTTTTCAGGCTATCGCTAATGGGCTGCAGGAGGGAACGAAGTAAGAATTCTATACTCCCTATAGATGTGAGAGGGGGATTTATATTAGATGTATTGGCCACTGGGTCGTTATTAGTAACAGCTATATTGGAGCTGGGGGCCTTGGAGGGAAGAACAATAGGCACAGTCTTGTTGTCCTTCCCAGATTGTAGTGCGTTTATATGTTTTTTGCCAAAATCTAGATGGAATAGTTTGGCTTTCCCCCTCCCCCCCATTGACTTCCTACTACGTTTGCTTGGTGGAGGCCTATGCAGCTCCACCACAACACTTTGTTTTGGCTTACTTTTCTTAGTTACATGCAAAGGGGGAGTTTGGGTTACCAAATTAACGGGGGTAACACAGGTCGTGGAAGGAGTTGTGTCTATGGACTTTCCAGAGACCAACCCAGGGGAACTAGGAATTTCCCAAAGTAAGAGGGGGAAGTCCTCAAGAGTCGGAGGAGAATAGGAGAATCACAATTTCATTACAAGACCGGAGGCTACATTATGCATGCTAGAAGCCGAGAAGAACGACGTCAGACATGTGCTCAATAGGTTTACAGTACTGTCTAGCAAAGGTGGAAGCATTAGACCAGTCTGCTGCTTTAAGGATATCATCCAACTTACCACCAGACCAGAAGGATTTACTGGCCTTGGCACCTCTAAGAGAGTGGGCTTGAAATTTAGATAAGTCAACGCCGGCTAGGCACATAGCGGACTTCACCCATCTGGCAATGGAGGTAGAGTTAATGGGTTTAAATGGTTTGACAAAGGAGACAAGCAGTTGAGTAGCATTATGAGGGTGAAGGTCGCTCATTCTATTATCATATTCCTTCATACAGTCTACAACACAGAGTTTCTTACACAGGTCCAAACGAGGATACAAGATAGAATCTGACATAGTTTTGGTTCTTCTAACAATTTCATATTTAACACCAAACATATCATAGGATCTATAAGAAATAGCAAGACATTTGAAATCAGAGACCCTAAGGCAGGAAATTAAGCACAAGAGAGTAGCAAGTTTTATAGAAAGACATTTCCTATTAAGAAAAGAGTTATAAGGCCAGCTAGAAAAAAGGTCTAAAATAGCCTTAACATCCCACATGGATTGGTATTTAGGTCTAGGAGGTCTCTTTAACCTAATACTCTTCATGACTCTACAAACAATGACATTTTTACCTACCGTCTTACCGTTGATAAGAGAGTGGCCGGCAGAGATGGCTGATCTATAACAATTGATAGATCTATAAGAAAGGCCCAAATCGAATTGTTCGACAAGAAAATTAACTACGTGTACGATAGGAGCCTCCACTGGATCCAAGTCCCTCTCCTGGCACCAACGAACCCATTTTCTCCAAATGTTGTTGTACCTATAGTGTGTTCCAGGGGCCCAAGCTGCACCGAGGAGAGTTGCAGCTGATGACGAAAGACCAGACAGTACGTTGGATCTCCTGACACTTTCCAGGCAAGAAGGTTCAAAATCCCGGAGAGAACCAGGTGGTGATCTTCCCCATCTGTGTTTGAAACCAGACCACTGGCTGATGGAATTAAGAAGGGGATGCTGCAAGCTAACTCTAGGGTGCTCGGGAACCAGGCCTTAGAAGGCCAAAAGGGGGTTATTAGGACTAGAGAACAATGGTCTTGCCTCACTTTCTGCAGAACCCTTTGGATCATAGCAAAGGGAGGGAATGCATACCCGCGAAGGTCCGACCAGCACTGGAGGAAGGCGTTCACTGCAAGAGCGCCCGGATCTGTCATCCAGCTGAAATAGTTCTCCAATTGGTAAGTCAGTCTGCTGGCAAATAAATCCACGTCCAGGGGACCCCAGATTTGATTCAGAGTGTTGAAGACGTTCACGTCGAGTTTCCAATAGATGAAGTCTAAAAGGAATCTCAAGTTCCAATCCGCGGAAATGTTTGATTTCCCAGGGAGATATTCTGCCCTTAGAGCAATCTTTTGTTCTAGGCAAAACATCCAGAGTCTCCTGGCTAAATTGGAGAGGTCTGGAGATCTTGTCCCTCCAAGACGGTTGATAAAGGATACAGCGGAGATGTTGTCCATCTTTAGGATAACTGATCTGCCTTAAAGAGAATGTCTGAAGCTCATTAGAGCATATAGACCTGCCGTAAGCGCTAAGTAGTTTAAGTGGTGAGAGGATTCCACTAGAGACCATACACCACCAGTCTTCTGATTGAGAAGGCGAGCGCCCAAACCATGAAGGCGAGCGTCTGATTCCAAAATGAAGTCTGGTGTTGAGCCAAAGATTACTTTGCCATTCCAGGCATCCAAATTCTCCAGCCACCAGGAGAGCTCCGATCTGGCTTCCAAATCTAGGGACACAAAATCTCCATACCAAAGGCCAGATCTCAGAGCCTTTGCTTTTATCCTTTGAAGAGCCCGATAGTTGAGAGGACCGGGAAAGATAGCTTGGATGGAAGACGAAAGGAGGCCTAAAAGTCTGGCTAACTCCCTTAGAGTTAGGTTTCCTGTTTTAGAACAAACCTGATCTCTTTGCGAATTTTGCACATTTTCTTTGGGGGAAGTAAGAGAATGCATTTTGAGGTGGCTACAGTAACACCGAGGAACTCCAGGGATCTGGAGGGGCTAAGGATTGATTTTCCCCGGTTTATAATAAAGCCTAGACTCTCTATGAGATCTATTGCAATCTTCAGCTCAAAATCTGAGAATGGTGTTCGGACATGATCAGGATGTCGTCCAAATAAATAATTAAGCGAATTCCTCTTTCCCTCAGAAGCGAGGCGATAGTTCTCATAATTTGGGTAAAACACCAGGGGGCAGAAGAAAGACCAAAAGATAGGACCTGAAACTGAAAAAGACGGTTGTCCCAAACAAACTGAAGGAAAGACTGGCGATCTTTGGCAATTGGAATGGTAAAGTAAGCATCTTTTAAGTCCAGGTAGACCAACCAGTCTTCTTCTAGAAGAAGGTCTCTCAGGAGGTGGATACCCTCTATTTTTAAATGTCTGTTGACCAGATACTTGTTCAATTCCCGGAGATTTATGACGGGTCTCCAACCTTTCTCTTTTTTTTTTACTTGAAAAAGTATGCTTACAAACCTCTTTAAACTCCAAGGAACTTCTATGATTGTGCCTTTTTGAAGCATGGAGATAATCTCCTCTTCTACAATTTTTTGTTGATCCACTGAAAGAGTTGGCACCCTCGGGAGAGACGTTTGTGTAGGGGTATTGACAAAATCTATTCTGAAACCTCGGACAGTTTCTAGTACCCAGGGATCTTGAGTTAAGGTCTCCCAAATGTGAAAAAAGAGTTGTAGTCTGCCCCCTACCTTTGGAGGGGAAGAAGAAGGAGGAAGAAGTGTACTTACTTGGAAGACTGGGGTTGCTGGGAGGACCACGGGATCTGAATCCTCTGTTCCGAGAGCCTATCCCTCTCTGTGGGTAGAATTGAGGGTTGGATGGGAGGAAGCCTCTTCCGGAACCTCTGAATCTTGAGAAGGGCCTTTGGTTGCCACGGCCGAAAGAAAGGCCCCATCTTCCAGCCCGTCCAAAAAGGTTAGAATTAAAGACGCGCCTCATATTGGATTGAGCTTTGCAGAGGGCGGTATAGGTAGACACGTACTTGCCAATAGACTTAATCATATCCTCACCGAAGAGGAGGCCCTTGGGGTTTTGGGAGGGTTCCTTTTCGGCCATGTCACCTATCTTGGGGTTGATCTTAGTGAGAATGACTCTCCTTCTTTCACTGTTAAGGGCTGCGTTTGCATTGCCAAGGAGGACTATGGCCCTTTGGCCCCAGCCTCTGACAAGATCAGTGTCAAGGGGAGTGTCATGAATGTGGTATTCTTCAGGGTGAGCAGTCTAAATATCGAGTTTTAAATTTCGAACTACAAGTATATCGAGTTGGAAATATCGTAGGTAAAGAATATCGAAGTCAAGAATATCGATGGACAGAATATCGACCCCAAGGTAAGTATTATCGAAGTTAATAATATCGAAGTCATTAATATAGATGTAAGTAATATCGTAATCAAAAATTTCGATGTCAAGAATATCGATATTTTATTAGTGTAATGTATTTTAATATGTATTTTAGTTGTATGTTAAAGACTATTGTAATGTATTTTAATACATTTAAAAATAAATGTTTAGAGATTAATAATTATGTAAAATATAATTTAGCGTTTTAGTATCAGAGCGGGTTGTGGGTTTATAGGGGAATAGGGTGGGAAGTAATTTAATTATAATTAATTAATAAATATGTATTGTTTAATTGGTATTTATGATTAATTAATTGTTAATTAATTACTAATTGTTAATTAAATATATTAATTAATTAATTGTTAATTAATTATTAATTGTAAATTAATTTTATTAATTGGTTAATTATATAAGGTATAATTAGTTTAATATTAATATTTTTTTATTGGTATTGTTAATTAATTAATTGTTAATTACTAATTAATTGGTGATTTAATTTTATTAAGTGATTAATTGATGATTAAATTAATTATGTGAATTTTTATGTGTAGTGGGTTGTGGGTTTATAGGGGAATAGGGTGGGATGTAATTAAATTCAAATAATTACGGATAATTTTTATTTATTTGTAATTAATTGTTAATTAATTATTAATTGGTATTTAATTGTTATTAGTACGTTAAATATGGTAAATATAAATAATTTATTATTCCATGTTATTTGTTGTTATTGCTAATTAATGTATTGTTAATTAATAATTAATTTGTGAATAATTGTAATTTGGTAGTTAATATGTATAAATTTGTAAATAATAAGTATATTAATTATAAAGAATGTATTATGAATTGTAAATAATAGATACACTGATATTTAAATGTATTGTGTATTTTGTATGTGTAGTGTGTTGTGTGTTAAAGGGGGAATAGTGTGGGATGTAATTTAAAGTTATTTCTATAAATAATTATTTTAAATAATTGGTATTTAATAATACATATTTTGTAAATTAATTATTAATATGCTATTTTTTATAACTAATTATTTAATTGGTTATTATGTTTATAGAATCCCTATGCTATCCAGTGCTTTCCCAACTGTTTTACTATCTGGAGTTGGAATAGTAATTTTTAACCCTACGCTATCCAGCGCTTTCCCTACTGTTTCACTTACTGGAGTGGGAATAGTAATTTGTACCCCTACGCTATCCAGCGTTTTCACTACTGTTGCACTCTCTGGAGTGGGAATAGTAATTTTTACTCCTATGCTATCCAACGTTTTCCCTTCTGTTGGACTCACTGGAGTGGGAATAGTAATTTTTACCCTTACGCTATCCAACGCTTTCCCTACAATTGCACTCTCTGGAGTTGGAATAGTAATTTTTACCCCTACGCTATCCAACGCTTTCCCTACTGTTGCACTCTTTGGAGTTGGAATAGTAATTTTTACCCCTACGCTATCCAGCGCTTTCCCTACTGTTTCACTTACTGGAGTGGGAATAGTAATTTGTACCCCTACGCTATCCAACGCTTTCCCTACTGTTGCACTCTCTGGAGTTGGAATAGTAATTTTTACCCCTACGCTATCCAGCGCTTTTCCTACTGTTGCACTCTCTGGAGTTGGAATAGTAATTTTTACCCCTACGCTATCCAGCGCTTTCCCTACTGTTTCACTTACTGGAGTGGGAATAGTAATTTTTACCCCTACGCTATCCAGCGCTTTTCCTACTGTTTCACTTACTGGAGTGGGAATAGTAATTTGTACCCCTACGCTATCCAGCGTTTTCACTACTGTTGCACTCTCTGGAGTGGGAATAGTAATTTTTACCCCTACGCTATCCAACGCTTTCCCTACTGTAGGACTCACTGGAGTGGGAATAGTAATTTTTACTCCTACGCTATCCAAGGTTTTCCCTACTATTGCACTCTCTGGAGTTGGAATAGTAATTATTTTCCCTACGCTATCCAACACTTTCCCTACTGTTGCACTCTCTGGAGTGGGAATAGTAATTTTTACCCTTACGCTATCCAACGCTTTCCCTACTATTGCACTCTATGGAGTTGAAATAGTAATTTTTACCCCTACGCTATCCAACGCTTTCCCTACTGTTGCACTCTTTGGAGTTGGAATAGTAATTTTTACCCCTACGCTATCCAGCGCTTTCCCTACTGTTTCACTTACTGGAGTGGGAATAGTAATTTGTACCCCTACGCTATCCAACGCTTTCCCTACTGTTGCACTCTCTGGAGTTGGAATAGTAATTTTTACCCCTACGCTATCCAACGCTTTCCCTACTGTTGCACTCTTTGGAGTTGGAATAGTAATTTTTACCCCTACGCTATCCAACGCTTTCCCTACTGTTGCACTCTTTGGATTTGGAATAGTAATTTTTACCCCTACGCTATCCAGCGCTTTACCTACTGTTTCACTTACTGGAGTGGGAATAGTAATTTGTACCCCTACGCTATCCAACGCTTTCCCTACTGTTGCACTCTCTGGAGTTGGAATAGTAATTTTTACCCCTACGCTATCCAGCGCTTTTCCTACTGTTGCACTCTCTGGAGTTGGAATAGTAATTATTTTCCCTACGCTATCCAACACTTTCCCTACTGTTGCACTCTCTGGAGCGGGAATAGTAATTTTTACCCTTACGCTATCCAACGCTTTCCCTACTATTGCACTCTCTTGAGTTGGAATAGTAATTTTTACCCCTACGCTATCCAACGCTTTCCCTACTGTTGCACTCTTTGGAGTTGGAATAGTAATTTTTACACCTACGCTATCCAGCGCTTTCCCTACTGTTTCACTTACTGGAGTGGGAATAGTAATTTGTACCCCTACGCTATCCAACGCTTTCCCTACTGTTGCACTCTCTGGAGTTGGAATAGTAATTTTTACCCCTACGCTATCCAACGCTTTCCCTACTGTTGCACTCTTTGGAGTTGGAATAGTAATTTTTACCCCTACGCTATCCAACGCTTTCCCTACTGTTGCACTCTTTGGAGTTGGAATAGTAATTTTTACCCCTACGCTATCCAGCGCTTTACCTACTGTTTCACTTACTGGAGTGGGAATAGTAATTTGTACCCCTACGCTATCCAACGCTTTCCCTACTGTTGCACTCTCTGGAGTTGGAATAGTAATTTTTACCCCTACGCTATCCAGCGCTTTTCCTACTGTTGCACTCTCTGGAGTTGGAATAGTAATTTTTACCTTTACGCTATCCAACGCTTTCCCTACTGTTGCACTCTTTGGAGTTGGAATAGTAATTTTGACCCCTACGCTATCCAGCGCTTTTCCTACTGTTGCACTCTCTGGAGTTGGAATAGTAATTTTAACCCTACGCTATCCAACGCTTTCCCTACTGTTGCACTCTTTGGAGCTGGAATAGTAATTTTTACCCCTACGCTATCCAGCGCTTTTCCTACTGTTGCACTCTCTGGAGATGGAATAGTAATTTTTACCTTTACGCTATCCAACGCTTTCCCTACTATTGCACTCTCTGGAGTTGGAATAGTAATTTTAACCCTACGCTATCCAACGCTTTCCCTACTGTTGCACTCTTTGGAGTTGGAATAGTAATTTTTACCCCTACGGTATCCAACATTTTACATTCTGTTGTTTTTGTTGGAGTTGGACTAGTAGTTTTATTGTGTCTGATATTTCATATGTTTTGTATTATTTTTGCTATTGTAATATATCATTAATAATAAAAATTATTCACATTAAACATATTGATTATTATTTGCTATATGTAATTATTAAATATTTATTAATGTTATTATTTTATGTGTATAGATGTATTGGTAATTTTTAAAAACATTTAATAATTTATATGTTACAGAAAGTATTAGTAAAATTAATTATTAAGTAAGTATATATATTATATATTATATGTATATGTTGAATTAAAGTTTTATTAAATTATATATATTAATTATACATTTTAAATACTATACAATATATTTAATTATGTTTATTTAATTTCTAAGTATAATTTGGTTTATTTTACATATATTTTTAAAGTAAAAAAAAACGATATTTTTAATAACGATATTTTTGACATCGATATTTAATTTTCGATATTTTTGTACTTACCATGTTGTAGATAGGATGTCGATATTCTTGACATCGATATTTTTGTTGCGATATATTTGTAGGTCGATTTTCTGTCTGTCGAAATTATGTCATACAACCATTCTTCAGCCAGGTCTAAAATTCTGGACAAGGGCCCAAGGATGTCAAGAAGGCGATCTTGACAGCCCTTGAGGGACCTTTCCATGCCCTTCCTGGGATCTCTTCCAAGCTTGAACAGGAACTTGATCAAGTCGAGATCAAGGTTGGGGGTCTGACAGACCTTAAACTGTATTGCGGGTCTAGGGCACTCAGCCCTGAGGATACCACGAGTATCTCTTTCCAGGGCATTTCTGAGCCATCTCTTAATGAATTTAGCAACATGGTCTTGAGGAAACCAGTTAGAACTTCTGGGGTGAGAGATGTTAAGGGGGGAGAACATTTCTTCGCCCAAGGGGTCGAGGATGACATTTTTAGACAAGGAGGGGATTTCTTCCTCAGAGGGTTAACTGCTAAAATCAAAGTCCTCATCGTCTAAATCGAGCACAAATTCATCGCAATAATTAGGGGACCTGTCCTCATCCTCAGAGTCAATGTTGGCATTATTATGAGCACTACGATAATTTGTGCCGCTAAAGACACCCATATTGGTCGTGCCGCCAGGGACACCTGAGTAGTTTCTGCCGCTATGGACACCCGAAGTATTCGAGGTGCGAGGACCTCTCATTATATTTGAGGTGCTGGGACCTCCCATATTAAATGAGGTGCTGGGACCTCCCACAGTGCTCTGGTTAGGCTCAATATTTTTAGATTCTTTTACTCTTTTCCCCTGAGTAGTGGGCATGTCATTATGAATTGTATTTGAGCCTTCAATAGAGTCGTTCTGTTCCGAAGGAAGGGGTCTTTTAGTGGACATAACCTGCTTAAGGGTGTCCAGCATACAGGACCTCATCTCTCTATGGATGAATTGTTTAAAGGAATCGTCATTAAAATTGGGGGTGCTTGCTAGTGTGTCATCAGAGTCTTTGTCCGACATTTATAGGCTGAGAGAGTAGGAATTTAAAAGGAAAGGTAAATGCCCCTAGTTTTTTTTTTTTTAATGGAATTTAATCCAACAAAAAACAAAACTATTCTTATTAACTATTTCCCCCCTTTTTTTTTTTTAGGGCCTCAGGAGTAAAGTGGTGAAGTTGGCAGGGTCAAAGGCGAAGAAAAAATGTCAGAAAGCGAGGTACGAGTGACCGGCAGCAGCTGATAGCAGGTGAGCAACTGAAACAAGCTGCTCGAGCTCAGCTGCTGCCAGAGGGTGTAGAGGAAAGAACCTTGGCAACCGGAGCGCGCAGCGCTGCCATTGCCAAAGGTCCACTCGTTGAGGGGGAAAGAGCGCTCGAGCGAGGGGATAGACGATTAACGGATTAGGGGTGAAAATAAGTTAGAACGATGAATGCATTTTTTTTTTTCATAAGCGCGTTGAGCCCATGAAGCGTTTGACCGGACCAAAGGTGAAGGTGGTGATTTGAAAGCAGAACAGAGCGGAAGACCGTCGTGAAGGCAGGAGAGATCAAAGCGCATAAGGCACATACGCCCGCCCGAAGGAAAGAGACACAGGGACTCCGGTGAGGAGAAGGGGAAAGAGGGCGGGGGAGTGCCGAAGAGACCATAAATTGGAATCAGGGCATTGAAATGAGGAAGGAAAGATGGGTGGGCGGGAGGGGTAAAAACCCTTCAGATCGTTATCAAGGTAAAGCTGTTAAGCAACAATTAAGAAAAGAACCATAAATGAAGTAAGGTAAAGGAACTTATCTGCTTGTGGGATGCATTTAAAAGAGGTTGTCTGTTTGGTGCTCATGCCCCTTATACTGTCTGACTATTCCATTCTAAGAACTGTTTTACTTTGTGATGTCGTGTGGCTGCTTGTGACTGCATCAAAAGACATTGCATAATGTAGCCTCCGGTCTTGTAATGAAATCTTTACATATATCATGCCCCAGTTGTACTACAGCTGGGTCTTCTGATGCCAGGACCCAAGGTTGTGCAAACCTTGAGTTTAAACAAAATTGCCTAGAGATGTAGCCTTAAGAATGACAATAGGTGACTGCCTCTGACACTATTTCCAAGAAAACGACACAGGTGAATTGTCCCTTTCTGCAGTATCTGATGCATCCTAAGCAGTTGTGAGAGGGGAACTGATTTCTCGTACTGCGACCTATTAGAGGTTGAGAAAAGAGAAAAATCTAGATATTGAAGCAACGATTAGGATGCTTGAGCTACAAAATGAAAGGTGCTCAACTGCTCCCGTAATGCACCACGGTCTCTTATGAAGGCACAAGATGAACTAGAATGGCTAATTGTCAGAAATTCTTTGAGAAAGTGGGCAAGGCAGACAGTATATTGGCTTTCAAATTACATCTCAGTAAACTCATAATTACATGAAAAAACAATGCATACTCGAGGGTATGGTGGTCCTACGCACTTCTGAGATCTTGCTGTTCACAGAATTCTTTTAAACACTACACAGGAATTAGACCCTGCTAAACAAGATTGGTACCCTTGGTCAACACACACCACAAGGGTAGATCCTGAGTTAATGAAAGATATTGACGTCCCTATTATCTCAATAGAGTTTGCAAGGGAGATTAAGGAGATGCCCCGGCTCAGATGGTTTCACCATGTCATTCTATAAAATATTTGAAGCTTACATGACCGAACCATTGGTAAAGCTATTTAATTATATGTGGGGGGAGGGGTGCTCAAAATGTTACAGATACAATGATGGAAGCAACTATCCCAATCTTTTTGAAGCCAGGGAAAGATCCCCAGACTTGTGGCTCATATCGCCCAATAACCCTCCTGAGCAGTTATGTAAACATTTTTTTTACTAAAATTTTTGTTAACAGATTGAATACTATATGGCTGGACCTGATATCCTCTTTCCAACCTGGCTTCATGCTGGGACTCCAAACCCAAGATAATACCCGATTAGAGGTATTTGATTGAGCTAGCTGTGCAGCAAAACACAACGATGGTCCTTCTCTCGCTGTATGCGGAGAAGGCCTTCAATTGAACTGACTTGGGTTTTATCCTCAAAGTCCTTGCTAAGACCCAAAAGGCCCGACCATGACCATTATTGCTGATAACGCTGCTTACTCAATTTGCACGTTGCACTTTCGCGGTGCCGGAAGGGTTGGAATCACGGGCAGGACACCGCCATTTTGGCGGTTAGCGTTCCAGTCTTTTGCAGCCTCACAGCATAAATTTTCACGCTGTCGCCACCACACAGCACTACCACCTGAAACAAAGCTGTGTTGAATGCTCGTCAGGTTGGTGCTGAAAGTTGCTGGCACTCTCTTTTAACCATTTTTATCTTTAGCCTTATTAACTTTGTTTTTATTGTGTTATCGCAATTTGTACCTGATTGACATTGCTGCTATTCCTCATTATTGCTGATAACGCTGCTTACTCAATTTGCACGCTGCACTTTCACGGTGCCGGAAGGGGTGGAATCACGGGCAGGACACCGCCATTTTGGCGGTTAGCGTTCCAGTCTTTTGCAGCCTCACAGCATAAATTCTCACGATGCCGCGACCGCGCAGACCTACCACCTGAAACAAAGCTGTGTTGAATGCTCGTCAGGTTGGTGCTGAAAGTTGCTGGCACTCTCTTTTAACCATTTTTATCTTTAGCCTTATTAACTTTGTTTTTATTGTGTTATCGCAATTTGTACCTGATTGACATTGCTGCTATTCCTCATTATTGCTGATAACGCTGCTTACTCAATTTGCACGCTGCACTTTCACGGTGCCGGAAGGGGTGGAATCACGGGCAGGACACCGCCATTTTGGCGGTTAGCGTTCCAGTCTTTTGCAGCCTCACAGCATAAATTTTCACGATGCAGCGACCGCGCAGACCTACCACCTGAAACAAAGCTGTGTTGAATGCTCGTCAGGTTGGTGCTGAAAGTTGCTGGCACTCTCTTTTAACCATTTTTATCTTTAGCCTTATTAACTTTGTTTTTATTGTGTTATCGCAATTTGTACCTGATTTACATTGCTGATATTACTCATTATTGCTGATAACGCTGCTTACTCAATTTGCATGTTGTACTTTCACGGTGCCGGAAGGGGTGGAATCACGGGCAGGACACCACCATTTTGGCAGTTAGCGTTCCAGTCTTTTGCAGCCTCACAGCATAAATTTTCACGATGCCGCGACCGCACAGCACTACCACCTGAAACGAAGCTGTGTTGAATGCTCGTCAGGTTGGTGCTGAAAGTTGCTGGCACTCTGTTTTAACCATTTTTATCTTTAGCCTTATTAACTTTGTTTTTATTGTGTTATCGGAATTTGTACCTGATTTACATTGCTGCTATTACTCATTATTGCTGATAACGCTGCTTACTCAATTTGCACGTTTTACTTTCACGGTGCCGGAAGGGGTGGAATCACGTGCAGGACACCACCATTTTGGCGGCTAGCGTTCCAGTCTTTTGCAGCCTCACAGTATAAATGTTCACGATGCTGCGTCTGCGCCCGTCCGCGCAAGGTTCGGGCTCAGGGCCTGTCCCCCAGGCCCTTCTATACCAGTCATCAGATGCTATTCCAGAGATCAGCTACTGGTTTGGGACCTGGAAGGAGGCAAGGCTGGCTGTCCAAGGGCACAACCTGAATCTATCAGGGAAGCGCAGGCTAGGCGCTGCTCCAAATGTCATTATGTTCTGCCTTGTTTTGCGGAGAACTCTATTAGCATAAGGTGCAATACTTCCGGGGGCAGGTGATCCAGCGGAAAAGAGGGGGAAAAACAAGTTTACAGATCCTCCCTGCGTTACAGATCCATTACCACACTTATTCATTCACACACACATTCATTGGCAGGGCCCATAACACCAACATTCACACTAACGCATCTATATCTACACACAGGAGGATGATGAATCTGCTGGACATGTGTGGGGGGTACCTAATAGCCTATTTCGAGAAGAAAAGTTAATTTTACAGAATATACATTAACATTCGTCACCTAAATATTCCTAATCCCCAAACATCAAGGCACTCCACCCACTTGGTCGACGGACCAATTAGTTGGATTGGTTGATGGTGATTTAGAACCAGCTAAAACACATTTTAAGACTCAGAATCCTTTATTCTGTTCAACGAAAAACCACAAACTCGTAATTTTTGTTAATCAAATATTTGTTTATCTAAATTTTGTTTGCGATTAATATTAGCATTTGTTTCATTACAAGTTTTAGAATTTCTAGATCAATTAATTCAAATCGCAGGTCGTAATATTGACCTATTCTTGCTATCTGGATTTTCTCTAATTTATTTGGCTCTGCATAACCGAATTAGCCGTTAAATTGTCCAAATAAAGCAGGCCAAAGCCTAAGGTCCGAAAGTTCTTTGCTCAGCACATTACAGTCCCAAAGATCTCCAAAGGACCAGAAATCGTGCAAGCATCTGTCGTCGCCTGTGGGGTCAAAGAGGGTGTGCAGTCATAGTAACCGCCAAATGCCAGACCCCTCCCTATTCTACTACTCTTTTATAATACATTTTCGGGATAACATGAAACATTTTTAGGCGGAGAAAGTCTGTGATTGGTTGATCAAAACCGTCCGATTTTTATTTAATTGAGTTCTCATGGATTTTGCTGGTTCACTTCCGTATCATGTGTTTTGTCCTTATGCTACAATGTTTTAGATTAGCTTGTATGATCCAATTGTTCATTTAAACCAGTTTTTACTGACTGAAGTTTGGCAATCCACCAAGATCCTATCCTTGACCAAGGACATTGGGTGCTCAAGTCGTTAAGAAGTTCACGAAGCCATCCGAGTCTGCGAAGTAGGCATCGCATTCACAAGACGGTGGCCACTTCTGAACTCGATTTTCGACGCCATTTTAGGGTAGGCCCAAATGTCTACTTAAGCGAAACAAACACAAAAGAATAACTAATACAAAGAAATTATGATTCTAATGTTATACCCTCACTAATCCCTTTATGTATTAGTATTTAACTAGCATATAGCGACATTTAAAGTGCTAATATTTACCTTTAGGATCCAATCAGGAATGCAAACATCATGTAAGCAACATAAATCATGCGATATCTAATTACCACATATACTACTATTAATATGCGTACGTATTTTAGTTATTTAAGTTATTCTGCCATGTAAATAGCAATTTCCCACGTGTAATTGGTGTATGCAAAAGGTTGAATTAATATCACACAATAACCAATTAGTAAATTATAATTAGTAGGTTATATAGTTAGTCTTTTCATGCAAAATAGAGGATGTATACAACATTTTGTTCTACCTGCTCCATCAATCCCCCCTTTGGTGATTTTTAACATCACCACACTACCTTTCAATTTGAAAAATATAGTAAATAGAAATGAATCCAGTTCTCTTAACGATTTGTTAGATCACATTACTGTTTCACCTGTCTCTTATTCTCTTGTTTTTCTATACATGTTCTCTTTCCACTCTTCTAATTCTACTTCTTCAAATTGTCTTTCTTTCCTTTCTTTCTCTTTTCTTTACAGTTTCTCTTTTTATGTTATTTCGTAATTTTCTTCTTTTGCTACATAGACATCCTAATCTCAGAATTAATACTAAAATAATCACACATGTTACTGGAAATAATGTCTTACCAATAAAGGTACTACCTAGTTTTAGTAAAACGTCCTTAATAGTAGAAAAACTTTTTTTCAATCTTTTCCCAAATACCTTCAGCCTCTAGTGGAACAATCTCTTCATGCAAATCAGTTATATTCTTAATGTACGTCTTTAAATCTTGACTTTCATCAGGAATGTAAGTACAACAATGTTGAACTTTCAGCATTCCACAGACTCCACCCTCTTTTGCCAAAATTATATCAAGGGCAAGTCGATTTTGCATTACCATGGCTCGCAGGGCAACCATTTCAGTATTTACCAATAAAAATCCTCCAGCAGTGCTTGTTGACAAGCGATCCACTACTGTTGATAATTTTCTAATTTTATGTGCAGTCAGAGATATTCCCACTGCTGGTATCAATGCTCCAAAAATGTCTCCTACAATTTCTGACCAAGATTCTCTTCTCCTACGTGTTAGTTGTCTACCTATCTCATGTGCACCATCTTTTCCTCTTGCCACATGAAATATATTTGGGAAAACCAGGCCTAGATAACATGTGCCATACCAGTGATCAGGTAATCGATAATAAGCTTTGTACCCGCAGATACAATATAATCCAGGAAAAATTGGATCATTTTCTCCTTTAAATCCCCATCCACCCATGATTCTATAAGTATCATGGCAATCACTTGTGCCTACAAAGTAATTATCATATGCAGTTTGATTCCTTCTAATACACAACTTCCCTTTCTCAGGCCAATCTAAAGCCATTGTTGGACTAGCTTCTCCTTTCAAATGTGTTTCTCTTTCAACATCCCTGACTGTCTTTTCTTCTTTTCCCTCAGTTACCTTCTTTTGCGTTTTTAATCTCCTTTCTTCTACCATATCTAAGAAAGTCTTCTCTTCTCTTTTCAGACTACAAGTCAAATTATTTCTAAAAATTGACTAATGTTAATTCTTTAGTTTCTAAGAAGAATTCACCTAATACTTTAGCAGGTTTTACTTTATTCAGTTTATTAACTACAGGTACCTGTGAAAATATGTTATCTACATCTGAAAAATAGTATTCTAATTTCCCTATTTTGTAAAACAAAACTTGCTAATACACTACATGTTATTCCATATGTTACTGGGAGGTGATGGTATGTCACTCCCTCACATACAGATATAGGCAACTGCATGCAGACGTAGCAATCCCTTACATCCATCGTCTTTACATATTCTTATAATACTTTTGAAAAAACATTGTTAGAAAAATCAGTTATGGACCTGTCTTTATGTAAATAATTTCTATCTATTTTAGTCGGATAAATCTTTTGAATCTTTTCTACATTAGTCTTATTTTTGCTATGTGTTGCTATGTCCTTCTATTGTTTCTAATGTAACCTTAAATGAAACCATTAAAGCTAACGCACTCCACAGAAGCATTAGTAATCCTGTACAACAACACCACATTTTGCACCATCTTCTAAGGAGCACACATTTAGATTTTCTACTTTCTGTGTTTGCCATTTCGAAAAATGATCAGTGTCTTTTGACCTAGCCTCTCCTACTTCACAACTAGTTTTGTCTAACCCAAGGTTCTAAGCACCTACTTGGTTCTTCTTTTTAGTTTGCCTTTTTCAGTAATTTCAAGTTTCTCCTTTCAGAGCACTTTTGTCTCTTCAGTTTGGCATTTGATCGTCTTTTACTTTCCTTTCACAATCTTGATTCAGAATTTCCTGAACATCCGTCTCTTCCCCGAAGTCGGACAAGATAACTCTCAGGATTTCCGATTCTTCGTCTTCCTTAACCACTTCTGGTATAGTCACCTCTAGATCTCCTTGGCTGTCTGCCTCTTCTCGTACTTTAGGAAGTGTCACATACAACCATTCCGGTGACTTATACTTCTGGTTAGGTTTTTTCGTTCTCTTACTTTCTCCTGATGGTATTTGTTCAACGTCTTTTGATTTCTCTTGGCTAGACACTTGTTCAGCTCTAGATGAATTTACTCGTGTCAATCTGTATCTCAATCTCTTTATCTTGTTTGGCCAAATGTCATCCTTTGCTGGCCTTTTTAACTTACTTCCCTTTTCATTTCTTTCAGTTCTCCATGCTCTTTTCCTCCGAATTCGACCTTCTGGTATTTCTTCGTCACTGTCCTCTGATTCAGTTCCTATTTGACTTTTACTTTCAGTAATCTTTCTTTCCACCACTTCCTTTTTCTTACCTACTTATGTCCCTCCTCGTGGTTCTTCCACACAATCTTCCTGCTGACTAGCTGTCCCTTCTTCTACCTGGATGTATGGTTTCCCTACAACTCCTCGGGGGTCTTCTGCAAAAACCTTTCCCTCACTCTCTGTATCTGGTACCTCACCATCTATTTCGGTTATTTCAGGTGGAATTTCTCTCGAACTTTCATTTGGGACTTCTTTATCAAGAATTTCTTTGACAGTCTCTTCACTGTTTTTATTTTTACTCTTTGGTGCTTGTACTGGTTCAGTGTCTGATTCTGAGCTGGTGTCAGTAATGTGCAATTTTCTTCTTAATGGTAGATTCTATGGTGCAACAGCCGGATTTGGTTCTGCCTCCTCCTTTCAGGAGTTTGTCTTATTTCTTCAGCATCTGATTCAGAACTTGTATCTGATTCTTCAAAGTATTCTCCTTCCTTGTTATCCACTGGATTTTGAATTCGTAAGGTGTGACTAGCATGAATCCAGTTCTTTACTCCTGCACATTTTACAGCTGTCGTCGTGGTCAGGATCACCTGACGTGGTTTACCCCATCGTGGGACCAAACAGTTTCGTCTTCTATGCACTTTTATAATCACCCAGTCACCTGGGCTCAGATCATGAGCTGGCTTCTTTTCAAGAGTGGTGGCATCCAATCCAACCTGCTGAAACACAGAACGGAATCAGCCAACCCCTTGCAATAATCCAACACCAATTCATCAGATATAGGCAATAGCTTGTTGACTGGTGTGAAAACATGTTGCATTGCTCTTCCCATGACGATTTAATGGGGACTCAAGCCTGTATTCCTATCTGGAATAGATCTAATAGTCATGAGTACTAGAGGCAAGACATCAGGCCATTTCAAACCTGTGGCTAAACACATTTTCCCTAGTCTGTTTTTAATGGTGCCATTTACCTGTTCTACCACACCAGAAGCCTCTGGGCGATAGGCACAATGTAGTTTCTGTTGTACATTCAATGCGTCACAAATTAATTTCATGATTTCATTATGGAAATGTTTTCCTCTATCTGACTCAATCGTAACTGGAAAACCAAACCTAGGAATGAACTCTCTCAATAATAGCTTGGCTACTGTAATTCCATCACTTCTTCTTGTTGGGTATGCTTCTACCCATCGAGAGAACAGACAAACCATCACTAGAACATACCTCAACCTGTTGCAGAGGGGCATTTCAATGAAGTCAATTTGCATTCTGGTGAAAGGCTCTCCTTCTCGACCTATCGTTCCCAGACTTACCACTGTTTTTCTTCCAGGATTGAATTGCTGACATATAAGGCATCGTTGACAAAGGCTTTCAGCTACAAGTCTAAATTTTGCATTATACCATGTCTGTTTGAAAAGTCTGATCATAGCATCTCTTCCTGCATGTGCTTGTCCATGATACATCTGGGCCATGGTAGAAACCATGCTATCAGGCATGACTGGTCTTCCATCCCGATAAACCCACACATGATCTGTTTCCCGTGGTGCACATCCTGCTTTTACCCACTGTCTCATTTCCTCATCTCCTGCTTCTTCCTGCAATTGCCTCACTTCTTCCCATGTATTCACAGTGTTAGTAAACAGCAAGGGACATGAATTCATTTCTCTTTCTCTTCCCCGATTCACAGAGTTCTGATTGCGTGCACAATACTGAGCCATATCGTTGGCAAATTGATTGCCAGCTGAAATATAGTCATTTGACTTTGAATGACCAACACATTTTACCACAGCTAACTGCTTAGACAGCTGTATCGCCTCAAGCAATTTTCCAATCACTTCAGCATTCCTTATAGGAGTTCCACTCGATGTCAAAAATCCTCTTTTGGACCAGATTTGCCCAAAGTCATGCACTACACCGAAGCCGTATTGACTATCGGTTATTACAGTCACTCTCACATTCTTTCCCAACTTACATGCTCTTGTTAATGCAAAAAGTTCAGCAACCTGGGCAGATTTTACTCCTTTCAGGTAAGATGCTTCCAATACAGCTGCTACCGTACATACTGCATACGCTGCACTCACATTTCCCTCTTCTGTCCTCAAGCATGATCCATCCACAAACATCACATAGTCACTTTCTGTCAAAGGTATATCTTTTATGTCAGGATGTGGTTTGGTACAAAAATCAAGCACTTCCAAACAGTCATGATCCACATCATCTCTGACTTCCACATTCTCAGCATCAGGCAGCAACGTTGAGGGATTCACATTCAGACATCTCACAAGGCTCAAATTTGTTGCACCTAGGATGACTTTCTCATATTTAGTCAGACGACTATGCGTCATGAACTGAGTGCGGCTCCTTGTTAAAAGGATTGCCACATCATGGGGTATATACACTTTCACAGGATATCCCATCACAATTCCTTCACTCTGTTCCAGACTCTTACAAGTAGCTGCTACAGCTTTCAAACAACCAGGCAATGATACAGCTACAGGGTCTAATATAGCTGAAAAATATGCAATCGGTCTCCTCAATTTTCCGTGTTTCTGTATTAACACAGAAAGTGCGCATGCATTCCTTTCGCTGCAATAGAGCTCAAATTCTTTCTCATAGTCAGGCATGCCAAGTGCTGGTGCTTCACACAAACTATCTCTCAATTGTTTAAAAGCCGTCAACTCTTCTTTATTTAATTCAATGGGATCTTTTACATCACTCCTTCTCAAACGTACCAAAGGTTTTGCAATCAGGGAAAAGTTACTGATCCACTGACGACAATATCCAACCATTCCAAGAAACATTCTCACTTCTCTTTGCGTCATTGGGGCTCTCATTCCTTTTATTATCTTGATCCTGTCTGCAGTTACTTTTCTCAGTCCTTTTTCGATTTTGTGGCCTAAATATTGTACTTCTTTCTGACAAAATTGCAATTTCGATGGGGATACTTTAAGTCCTCCATCTGCCAAATGATTCAACAATGCAATGGTATCCACTACACAAGCTTCTCGAGTTCTTGATGCCACAAGCAGGTCGTCTATATATTGGACCAGAATTGAACTTTCGGGCATTTTTAAATCTTCTAGGGACTTTTTCAATATCTGATTGAATATTGAGGGACTTTCTGTATACCACTGTGGGATTCGGCACCATGCCAAAATACGTTCGCCAAACCGGAACGCAAACATTTGTTGGCTGTCAGGGTGCAATGGAATGGAAAAAAGAAAGCATGACACAAATCAATCACTGTATACCATTCTGCATCATGAGGAATCTGATACAAAATCACAGATGGATTTGGTACAATGGGACAACATGATACAACGATTTAATTTATTTTTCTCAGGTCTTGTACTATTTTAAAAGTTCCGTTAATTAGTGAATTACATGGACTGCTCATTATTTCCTTCAAAATACCTTGTTCAATCATTCTGTCTATTATAGGAGTGACTCCTGCAATTATCTCGGGTGTCAATTTGTACTGTGGAATATTTGGGTAACTTACTCCTTCCTTTACAGCAACTTTTACGGGATCTACGTTTTTCATCAATCCCACATCTTCTCCTGTGAAATCCCATACCTCTGTCTTTACTGTCTTTTTCAATTCTTGAGGCAACTCCTCGGGGTCAAATACAGCAAATGCATCGGTAATCTCAGGTTCCATATTAGCTATAGTCATTTTATACACTACGTCCTCATCAGGAGTCTCAAAAGCTATACCATCCGGAGTACAGAATATTGTGCAGTTCATCTTGCACAGCAAGTTTCTCCCTAACAAATTTACAGGGCTTGAATCGCACACAACAAAACGGTGCATTTCCGAAAATTTCCCTATGTTAACTTTAACTGGTTCAGTGAGATACGTTTTTACCTGTCTGTTGGATACTCCAACTACTTGGATTGTTTCATCCGAGAGAGGAAGATTTTTAACATCAGCTGACCTAACATTTGAACGAGTAGCACCAGTATCTACTAGGAAAGTAACGTTTTCGTCATTTACCTTTCCATCCACAAATGGGCCTGTCTGGTCTACTTCTAGAGTTGCGCCAAGTATGCACGCCTCTTCCTCCCCTTGGCACCGTCAATAACTTTCTTCTGATTCACTCTCATTGCGTTGTAGCCAATACTGCGAAACAGCACTAGCGCGCGGTAGTTTAGTTACCTGTTCTTCGTTGTAGAATCCTGTGTCATTACTGTATTGCTGAGGATTTACGCTCTGTGAAAAAGGCGGTTTTGGCGCCTGATTCTGTTGGGCAACATCCTGCTGCTGTCGCTGCGGTTGACAACTCACCTCATTCTGCACCTGTGAATTGAATGATGCATTAGCACCATTAGCACTTGGGGAAATTTACACTTGGTTTTCCAATGCCCTGTTCTTCCGCAAAAACACAGTGTAGAATGTGCTTTGTTTATTGAAAACTACAATATCAAATTAGCCTTCATAATGGAATCCTGGACCAATGAAGCATCTGGACCCGATCTTGTTAAAGCCACTCCCTCCGGCTTTTTATGTTTTACACTTGACAGACCCATCAAGAGAGGTGGTGGGCTGGCAGTTATATATCATGAATCTTTGAAGGCTTCTTTCGTCAAGGCTTCAAATCTGGCATGTGAGGCAGTATCCATTAACATTCAAACATCAGACCATGATACATTTAACACCATTCTCCTCTATCGACCCCCGGGCTCCAGGGGTGTGTTTCTAGACTCCATTAGAACACTTTTAGAGGAAGGGCTGTGCAATAAGTTTTTTACGGTGATGGGAGATTTTAACCTTAACCTTGAAGATTTGACTGACACTGATAACATCAAATTGCAGCAAATTATCAGTGGAGGTGACTGTAAGAAAGTGGGTTTCTGTTGCAGTAACGCCCCCTTTTTTGCCTAACAACTGATGCACTTTTCCTTGTTGTGCCCTGGGCTCCTGCCAATCAGGTGCCCAGGGCCTGTGTTCCTTCCCTAAAAACTGCCTAACAGCCAAAACCCAATTGGCATTTCTGGTCACCTATCAGCCCCTAGTAAATGGTACCCTAGGTGCCCAGGGCCTTGTGACCAGAGAGGGCGCCTAAGGGCAGCAGCACTTATTGTGCCACCCTTAGAGGCCCTGTACCCTGACACACACACACTGCCTTTGCAGGATGGGTGTCTGGGTGCAGAGCACAACAAAGAGTCGACATGGCATACATCCCTGTGTGTCATGCCCACAACTCACTGCCCTGGCATACCTCAGTCACCCCTCTAGCTGAGTGCCCTATGTCAGAAGTGTGGGCACAGGTGCATGAGCCCTGTGCCCCTACAGTACCCAGGTCCATTCCTGGGAACTGTAAGTGCAGTGCTGCCATTAAGAGTATATGGTGCTGGGAGGTCATCAAACACGTACTCCACAGAACCATGATGACTACACTGAAGACTGAGGAGTTTGGTATCAAACTTCTCAGCACAGTAAACCCACACTGATGCCAGTGTGGGATTTACTGTAAGATGCATGACAGAGGGCATCTTATAGATGCCCCCTGAACCTAACCTACAATCAAAGTCTTGTCTGAGGGGCTGCCTAGGCTGCCACACAGCAGACAGGTTGCTGGGCCCCTGGGTAGAGAGCCATCTGCTCTCCTGGGCCTACAACAATGCACATCCTGGGTGAGGTGCGAAGTCTCCTCCCCCAGGATGGGCAGGGGAAGCTTCAAAGGCATTCCGCCTTTGTGAGCTTCTCCAGGCCACTTGCTGTACCCAGCAACTGACCCCTACCAGTTCTCAACCCCCTCTCTGGCGGGAAGACTGGCCGGAAACCCCAAGGAAGGCCAGGGGGTATGCCAGCCTATGCCAACCCCACCACTCAGGTGGGGGAGGCGAGGTAAAGCATGTTCCCGGGCTCTCGCCATCTTGAAGATGGGGAGCCCTGCCCAATGAGGACTATGCCACTGCCTCCCTCCCACAGGAGAGTGGCAGGATAGGGAGTGCACCCACCCCAGGGCAGGCACCCAGTGGTCCCTGCCCTTTACCTACCTGTAACGCCCCTAAATTTAGTATTTAGGAGCACCCTGAACCTTCCTTCCTCAGATCCCAATTTGAAAACAAGCAAGAAGATCAAGAAACCAGACCCGCCGCGCAGCTGCTAAAAAAAGGACGACATCAACTGACTTGGCCCCAGCCCTACCGGCGTGTTGATCTTTGAACCTGCTCCTGTGGAACTCCGGTGTCTTCAGTGGTCAGCAACCTCAAAAACCCCAGAGCACCTGACCAACTTGAGACTCTACCAAGACTGGGACTCCCATGAGCAGTGGTTCTGCTCAAAGCAAGTTTCTAACCCCTGGCATCAGTCCGGAACCGCGAATCCTGCATACTCTGCACTCGCCAAGCCTGGCCTGTGCCGGAGTGAACAAAGACCCCGAGGACGTCCCCCCGGCAACTGGGACCCCAAATCCAGCACCCAAGGACTCACCTTGATGCTCCTGACGATGCCTGCAGCCTCAGAACTAGGTACCCCCCAAACGCGATCAACAGAGGGTAAGATTTCCCGACATCAAAAGGCACCCCTGCACCCAGCGCCCTGCGGACCCCTGTGCCCAACTCCTGGGTACCTACCTATCCTCCAACTACCCAACTTACCTCTCGAAGTGGTGGTGGCACCTGAAGAATCTTCGTCCCCGAGCTTGCAGCCTTTGTTCAACCTGGAGTTTTCCAATGGAAATTCATTGAGCACCCGAAGGCTCAAAAGCACCCTGCACCCAGCTGCCCGAGTGGCCCTGGCAGTGTAACTTCTACTCCTGCCTACTTCCCCATTTGCCCTGAACAAGTGACCGGGAGCCCAGCTCCCACAGCCACGTGGCCTGCTAGTCAGCAGCCACCAACTAAGGCCCCCCTTCCTCCCATAGGATAACATTGGGCCTAACTCACTCTGCACCCGGCTGCCCCTGTGCCGCTGAGGGTGTAACAACTGTACTTACCTGACCCTGGGAGACTCCTGAGTCTGTGCCCAGAACCTTAACTCTGCCAGTCGAGTACTTACCCAAAAGCCGATAACTCACTTTTCTTCCATATTGACTGGTTTTCTCTGAAATGTCTTCTAAGTGTGGAGTTTCTAAACTTTAAAATATTCACCTAAAATCAACCTGCTATTAGGAGAGATACCAGTGCTGGATCTTGGTGCCCAGCACTGACCCTGAAAAGTACTCACAACCATACTTACCTCTAACTCAATTTTCTCCCATAGGAAATCATTGACTGTTTTTCTGTGAATTTTCTTGTGTCGATTTTTGCAAACTACAAATATTCTTTAAAAATCGTACCAGCTGTGAAAATGTAATTACTTACCTGTTTTAGATAGATGTTCCAGTACTGAGCCTAGGAGCCCAGCACTGGATTACAAAGGTAACGAGAACATACTTTACGTGTAACTTGAATTTTCTTCCATAGGGAACCATTGACTGTTTTTCTCTGAAATTTCTTCTAAGTGTTGATTTTGCACACTTATAAATATTCCTTAAAAATCGCCTGTATAACTTAAACGCAGTTTCTCAACTGCTTACAGGTGGTACACTAGTGCTGGATCTAGGATCCAACACTGACCTAGAAAAAGTAACCATAACCCCACTTACCTGCTAAGTGAATTTCATTCCATAGGATAACATTGGCGATTTGATCAGAAACAGTTTCTAAGTGTCAACTTTTAAAATAGCAAAATATTGCTTAAAAATCACAACAGTAACTAAAACAAATGTACTCACTTGTTTCCAAGAACTGTCCCAGGGCTGAATCTAGGATCCAGTCCTGGAGTTAGAAAAGTAATCTTAAAAGTAATCAATTGCATATAACTTAAAATTCCCATTGAGCTCAATGTATTATTGTGTTTGAAATTGTGTTGCCTATTGCAACAAACTGTAACTATTATCTGCAAAAGTCAATTGCCTATTGCAAAGTATTTAACTAAAGCTTCTCATTCTGAGAAAGTATATTTTGATACCTATTGTTCGTTCTAAAACAAAACAACCATATATTTTTTATACAAACCATTGGCCTAGAGTTCAGTTCTTGAGTGTGTGAGCCCATTTGCTGACTGAGTGTGTACAACAAATGCTTTACACTGTCCTCTGATACTGCCTCACTGCTCGACCTAGCTACCACTTTGGAGAGAAAGGTTATATCTAACGTTAGCCTCTGCCAAACCTCTGGGGATTGTGGACTCTGTGCACACTGTACCTATTTGGGAACAGTATATACAGAGCCACTTTCTCACAGTGACCTTAAGCAATTAGTGATAGATCCCACTCACTCTGCAGGACACATATTGGATAGGATTTTCTCAAACAATCCTAACCTTGTTTACACTAAAACAGTACCACTTACATGGACTGATCATGCGGCGATTCTTTTTTAATTTAAACAAGTTAATCGTCATCCATTCAAATCCCTTACTAAGGCCGTCACAACCATAACAGCCTGGAAAAATATTGACAGCTCTGAATTGGGAAATTTTTTGAAAGCCTCACTACCCGTCCCATCCTCTAATGTTGAGAAAGCCACAAACTATTATACGGAATGGGTAGACTCTGTTTGGTGAAAATTAGCGCAGGGCAAACAACGCATTCTCAAGCGGGCATCGCCTTCTGCCCCGTGGTTACAGAAAATCTAAAAAAACATAAACTTGAATGCAAAGACTTAGAACGTGAGTGGAGGAGAGGGTACAAAATCTCCGACAAAGAGATCTATAAAGTATGTCTTTAAAAATATAAAAAACTGCTCTCTGAAACCAAAAAGATATACTTTGGAGAACAAATTAGGAAGGCTGGACCTTCATCCAAGGTCCTGTTTAAAACAATCTCCATGCTTACTACCCCTGCAAGCCCTAAAATCGAAAACAACCCAGAACTATGTGAGACTCTGGCGGCTTTCTTTTTACAAAAGGCTGGAAAAAAAATTCCTCCTTCATCTTCACGCCCACAGATGCCACTGAGGCCGTTATAACAGGGCCTCTTGATAACAACAGGCATACTCCTATGCTAGATCATTTCACACCGTTGGATCTATCAGGAGTTACCAAACTTTTACTCGATATTCGGTCAGGCTCCCCTTTAGACCCCTGTCCAGTCGTTATATTGAAACAGGTTCCTGAAATTATTGGGGAAGTCCTCACTCCATTGTTTGCATCTATCTTCAATACCGGTCATTTTCCGAGACCTTGTAAAATAGCATCCATTCTTCCCCTCCTAAAGAAACCCAACCTGGATCCACTGGATCCTAGCAATTATAGGCCTATCTCACATCTCCCCTGTCCAGGAAAGATGATTGAGAGGGCTATGAATGGTCAACTCAGCTCATTCCTCCAGACCAACTCTTTGCTAGACATCACACAGTTCGGCTTTCGTGCTGAACATAGCACTGAGCTGGCACTGATCAAATCCACTGAGGAGATCAGCGAGGCCTTGGACCAGGGTGGTGCCGCTATACTTATTATGCTGGACCTCTCGGCCGCATTTGATACGATCCATCATGCAGTCTTGATAGACCATTTATTGGCGGTCAGGGTTGAAGGCAAGGCCTGGGATCTTCTCAAATCTTTTCTGACCAATAGAACTCAGACTGTAGATCTTGGTAGAGATAGATGTAGGCCATTTCCTCTTCCCTGTGGTGTTCCGCAGGGGGGTCCTCGCTCAGCCCTACATTGTTTAATGTGTATGTGGCACCACTGGCAGTCCTGATTAGATCATTCGGATTCCAGTTAACTTCATACGCGGATGACACGCAAATTGTGCTGTCTATCGAGAAGGGGTTTGAGGCTGAGACTGGATCTAGATGGCACAATTGCATGCAGGCGATTGCAGCCTGGATGGCATCTAACTGCCTTAAGCTGAATGCAGGCAAAACAGAGGTGATTATTTTTGGGAACATTGCTAACCTCTGGACACTGGATTGGTGGCCAACTGCAATGGGTTTACCCCCAGTCCCAGTGACACGGGCTAAGAACCTGGGAGTGATCCTTGATTTGAAGCTTTCTTTCAGTGACCAAATTAGCAGGGTTGTCTCTTCTTGCTTTTTTATTCTCAGAACCCTTAGGAATATCAAATTCCTCCTCCCGGAAGATAGCCTGAAGACAGTAGACATTGCGCTCATTCTGTCTCGACTGGACTACTGTAACAGTCTCTATATTAACATCCAAAAGAGACACCTGGCCAGACTCCACTAATGGACAGTGATCCTCATTTATGAGGTTTTGACGTAGGGCAGCGACGCAAGGAATCTTGCTGCGCTGCCCTACGTCAAAAGAAAAGGGCAGGAATGAGCAGTATCTACAAGATACAGCACATTCCTGTCCTTTTCCCCAGCGCTAGCTCACAATGGGCTGCCATGCGCCTATGCAGGCACCCTTGCACCATATTGCACGGGTGCCTGTTTTGCGGGGCTGATTGATTTTGTGCAGGAAGGGATATCTTCCTGCACAAAATCAATCAATTCAGCTGAATTCCTCTTACTATGTGTGCTGCAGAAAAATGAAAAACTAGGAGAAATGCAAACATTGTGGTGGCGTTAGATTCTGACGCATTCCCAGGTTTATGATTTCTCGTAAATCTGGTAATGTGTCAGATTCTATGGGTGTTGCGTGGGAACACCCACAGCAACGCTCATGGAACGCTACTTTCACACAGTGTTCAGCATGAAAGGGGCATATATTTACAAGGCCATGAAAAGGCATGTTAAGTGGATTTAGGTGGCCTTGTGAATACGCGGGGGCACATTGCTCCACCAAAACGTCCAAAAATTGACGTTACGTTGCTGCAAATAAATGAAGGCCCACTATATTCATAGACCCATACTGCTGGAGCAAATTGGATCTGTCATGGATAGAGTTTTAAGATGAATTTCCTACAGGTCCTAAAACAATTTACGAAAGATCTTCAGACTTTGTTTGGGGGTAGAAATGTCCTAAGGTAGTGAGGGCAACTCTATTAAAGAGTCCAAAGAAGAGAATCCAAGGCTTTAATAGCAGCAGGGTACCCTAATTAGTCCAGCCTTTGCCTGGATGCAATTACAAAAATAAGTTCCTTGGCTGCAGCTAGAGAGAACATTGCCGACCATCCCACTGCAGAATTTGTTTTGGCTTTATCCAAGCAATAGACTACATACCAACATTTTCTCACAAACTATGCTTGTACTGCTGACACACCATTGAAAAGCCTGAGACAATCCAGGCATTTTATCACCTTTCTGTCCCATTTTACCCCACTCTCTCACAACCCTGATTTCCCGCAAGGTCTTACTGGTGCCTCATTTTTAACTGGGGAGGGTGAGGAGCCCCCTAGGTTGCAGTACTTTTTCACTAGGGGCAGACTACGGTCTTCGGAAGACTGTAAGACTTTTGTGTCTCTAAGGCAGGCAGACAGGTTTAAACTGATACAAGCACTGCACTGGGCAGGGCCGGGTGGCAGAATCAGTGGATTATGTGATCTGATTGTTTGAGATGGCATTTGGCCAGTCCTCCAGCATAAGAATGGTCTCTTGTCCCTATCAGGCCCTTGACTTGAATTTTCACGTGCTATGTCTTTCCTACTTGAGCAGATGGGAAGACAAACTGGGGATCAATTTGAATGAAGAGAAATTGGAAGCAATATGGGCAGCAGCAGCTACATCTATTAACACTAAATATAAAGAGAACACATATAAGGTTCTTACTAGGTGGTACTTCACCCCAGTTGGTTTGGGGGGCATTTTCAGGTCATCCAATAAATATTGGAGGGAATTCCAACAGAGGCCCAGACATATTGGGCGGCTCACCTGGGTCCCATAAAAGATATTACAGGAATCACCCTTCCAATGGCCCAGCTAGTGATACAGTTGGGTCATCCAGGAGAGGACCAGAAATATCCCATGTACACCCATTTGTGTTGCATTGTCACGCAACTGCTATTGGAGGGTTGAGTAACACTGGCACACCATGGAAAAGAAAAGGACTCCTCCACTAGGTCTGGTGGGCGGTTCACCATGTGCCCGACCTGATACAGAATAATACCCTCCATTGGATGTGGGGCTACTTAGACCAAGATCCTACCGAGTCGGAGGATCCACTGACAGTGTAATTGTTGCGAGGCTGTGGAGAATAGTGTTGATTGTAATGATATTCCCCCTTGCCAACTCCCCGCCCCCACCCTCCCACCCCCTGGTCTGTCTTTCCCCACTCGGCTTATGCTTTATCAAGTAATATGATAATTGCATTTGCGGTCCTACACTCTACAGTATTATTGCACAGATCACCTCTATTGCACCTCTGGTGAACAAAAACATATATAAAGATGGAAAAGAAAGAGGTGATAAGAAAGCAGCTGTGTTTCAAATTCTAACCAGTACCACCTACTACATTAACCCTTGACTTCGCTGCCCGAGCTAAGTCAACTGCCTAAACATTTGATTATCCAATTGGATTGCAATAATATTAGTACCTCTGGGACACTAGTGGTAATTTAAAGTACTGGAATACTGTCCAATGACCACTGAATGCACATGCCTGGAGAAGCAGCCAAAGAAAACACTAAGTGTCTTCCCGTAATTATCATGTATTGCATTGACAAAGTTGGTAAATTACACAGGGTTCCACTTTTTAGGCCCCCCTGAATAGGGGCTTATTATGCACCCTGCAGAGACTGTGGTGCTTGAACAACTGTGAGATAACCTCAAATGTTGAGTAAACAAAGAATTTTGAACTACTGCTTTCCTCTTCTTTTTAAGTGGTATAGAGAGGTGTGATAGGGAGAGGTCCATCACAGAATCTTTGCAGAGAAGGTTGTCATTATGTTTTGTTAGCCAAGTGCAATGCTCACATATATGTGTCCAGTGATGTGCAAAATAACATAACATATAGTCTCACTTAGTACGATAAAAGAAAGTTATAGTAACTATTGTTATTTACAACGCTGCAAAATTTAAAAAAACTTCACGTACGAAGTGCATAGAAAAATATATATGGGGAAGACAGTACACAGCTTATTCAGGGCAGTCACATTGGGAAGAATTAAGCTTATCGCTAGGAGCCTCATTCGATGTACCCAAGAAAATCATCTGGTAACTCTGCACTCCCGCCCCCTCAGAATGACTAGTAGTAGGGGTACCAGTAACTTTCAAGGGGTGGGGGGGGATTTAGCTTTCGGTTTTCAGTGGTAGACTCAGGGTCTCCTTGGATACCAGGAAATACTGGGAAAATCGTTAATTCTGCATCCAATTTTCATTGTAACTCCTTATTTCCACCAGCTTCATTGGAAATATTGGTAACTCGTAATGAGACCCTCGATAGTGAAACCATGTGTAACTAAAGTTCTCACAGGAACATGCATACAAATCATTAGATGTTTATATATATCAGGCTCAAACTAGTGAGTGGTACATATTTACAATCAGTATGTGGGCCCCGGTCCCCTTATGGAAGGAAGGTGGAGTAATCCTTCCAGGCGCCCTCTGTATAATATTGCAGTAAGTAACAGATATGAAAATCTCGAGGAGGTTGACTGACTAGGGGTGGGTCATCTCATTGGCGACACTCGAGAGAAACATCAACCCGATCGATCTACTGAAGAAGGTTGCGTTGAGAGCGGTGCGAATGGAGTTAGCGGTCCGGTATTGGACCACTGGCATAGTACACAAGCAGTGGGTAGCCATCCGAGCGAGGAGGCCGCTTATATCTCTCCTGATACCCATGTGGGTTGTATTGATAGGGGTGGATCTAGTGTAGTTCTTGTAAGACCGGATAAGGTCCATCAGGTTGTATATCCCTCCCCCATTCTTCCTCCAGGGAGGCACCAACAGGGGCAGGATTGAGGAGCAGCGAGCTACGAATTCTTTCGTGGAATTTAGCAGGGCTGAAAAATAAATTACCATGTCCTGACTGGGGGTCTTTTGTGGACAATCAAGACATTTGCCTATTCCAAGAAACCTGGGCCTGCGCAGAATATTATAGGGTAGGATTTGCCCCATTTAACATCTTGGCCACAAAGGGCGGGAGAGGGCGCCCCTCTGGTGGACTCACAATCTGGGTGTGCACGCATCTTGAGTGCAAGGCAGAGCAGTTGATAACTGCTAACAACAACATTCAATGCATCTTGCTGTCATTCCCCGATAAGATAAAAATTGCCTCAATTAATGTCTATTCTAGACCTGTAATCAATAGACTAGAATCTGCTACCATAGACCAGCTTGGCCACTTCATTCCTACCTTGGATCCAGCAATTCTGTTGATTCTAGGAGGTGACTTTAAATGTCAATTTGAACCTCTAACTGACAATTTTCAGGAAGATCCATCAGAAGAAGACCTTTATTGGTCAATTCCTGAACCGCAGATCGCCCCAATTAAAGCCTGGTCCCCTTTAGCCACACAAATCTACTCATTTACGCTGTCCCACTCATTGAGGGCATGCAATGGGAGGACCAAGTCTGACCTTCCTGGTAAATTTACATTCAATCGCGATGGCCACCCCTCGTTAATTGATTACATAATGGTGGAAACAAGAACCTGGGAGAAAGTCCAAGATTTCTATGTACAACAGAGGCAGGACAGTGATCATAACACTCTGATTATAACATTGAAGCTAGGGAATCTGGGCGTATTTGCCATCCGCTCTAATCCGGCGACTAGCACGGATGATTTAGTAACCACTAATAACCGAAGGAAAGTTAGATGGAATCGTGTCCAGCAATCTCCCCCCAAACTGGCAAAGGTGTACCAGCTTGTAATACCTATAATCGACAGAATTAGAGAGTTGGGACAGGTGGAGACATTCGTAGAGGACAAAGCTAAAATAATCCATGAGGAGCTAGTAGTAAAGCTGGCAGGTGTATTCTACCCATGGAAACATCTAAGAGGGAAATAGATGGACCTAAATGCTCCTGGTATAATAGCAAATGCCGGAAAGCAAAACAAGAGCTTGTAAATGTGGTGAAAGCCAAAGATAGGCCAAATATTAAGTTAGCCAGAATAAAGCATAGGAAAATCTTGCACCAGGAAAAGAAAGATTGGGAAACAGAAAGGTGGGAGGCCTTGAGGACTGCCCTGAAGGTTAACGATTTCAAACTGTTTTGGAGGCTAGTTGGCTCTGGTGCGGAGGGGGGACATGCAGTCATAGAGCCTAATATAGCGCCTGAAGTATGAGAGTCATACTTTGGGTCCCTGTATGATTGCGAGGCGGAAGGCCCCCCAAGACCAGAAATCTTGAGTAACATCTTGGAGTACTGTCAGGAGGGAGGTGGGGACATTTCGCTGATGGAGGTTCGAAATGCTTTAACTAGCTTACTCCCCAATAAAGCCCCGGGTCTTGACAAACTCCTGGGGGATCTCTTCCGGGAAGAGCCCATTGTTTGGGTCCCATATCTGTGTGCCTTATTTAACGCAATTTTGAAAGGTATGAATCCCCCAGATACTTGGAAGGGTGCAGAGATAGTACCCATACTTAAAAAGGGTTGCCCTCTTCTACCCACCAATTATAGACCCATCAGTCTAATTGATAACACCCAAAAGCTGAGGGGCAGGGTCTTACTGATCCGTATACAGGGGTGGATGGAGGAGCAGGGAATTTTGAGCCCTTACCAGGTCGGCTTCAGATCAAGTATGTCCACCGTAGACCAGATATTCAGATTACAGCTTCTTTTCTGGAAAACGGTGAGGATGGAGGGTGGCAGCCTCTATCTCATATTTGTTGATCTGAAGTCCGCCTTCGATCTTGTCCCTAGAAAGAAGCTGTGGGAGGTGCTTGGTGAGCTTGGGATTCCATCATACCTTCTAAATGTGCTGGTGAGGTTACACACAGATAATTATGCACAAGTTAGATGCAGTAAATATGGGGAACTTTCCTCGCGCTTCTCTGTCAGAAAGGGGGTTAGACAGGGCTGCATTTTAGCCCCTACATTATTTTGTCTTTACATCAATGGGCTTATTGCTTTTTTAAACAACATAAAAGATACTGATGGACCAAAACTGGCCGCCGGGAAAATACCTGTGTTGATGTTCGCGGACGACACTTTGCTGTTGTCCAAGTCACCTCTGCATTCAACGCATGGGTTTGCACAGTTCTGTAATATGAGAGGTTTGGAGATAAATTTATCTGAGACCAAATTTATGATCTTCAACCCTCCTAAGAGTACGTGTCCAAACCCCTCTCTCAATGACATCCACCTTGATAAAGTAAGGACATTTGATTATCTGGGCATAACATTGTCCGAGCAATTCGTGTGGGCCCTCAGATGACCAAAGCACGGCTCAAGCAAGAGGGGCCACATTATATGGGGCGGAGCTTTGGGGGCACAGTTCTACTATGGATCTTGTGAAGCTAGAAAATAACTTCATGAGACAGCTCTTAGGTCTACCACGCAGCACCCCACTGGTTCCCCTCCGCATGGACTTGGGTATGAGGCCAATCGATCAAGAGATTGCCCTCAGGCCCTTGACATTTTGGCTGGGGTTATGGGTAACTCCCGAGCTGAATGCGTTTAAAGAAGAGCTGAAGGAGCTCCTCCCCAGACTCAATCCTAGTAAAACACCATGTTTGGCCCATATTAGAAGCCTTTCGAATAGGCTTGGGAGACCAGAGCTTTGGACATCACTTGAGCTATCCTGTCCCATGATCTCCAAGGTGGATATTGTAAAACATTTTAGGTAATCCAACCTGCTGTCTCTACAGGAGAACGCTAAAGAGGGCAGGTTGACAAGGGAGTTTTTAAAAGTAAAGGAGGTGTACATGAAGGAACCCTTTCTGGATGCAATCCAGCCACCTATGGCGAGGAAACTGTATTCGCAATTTAGATGGGGGAATTTACCTTTGGCAGAGTACACTAGTTCATGGGCTCCGGAGAACTCGAGTGTGTGCTCTAGTTGTAAACTAACGGCTGAAACTGATCTGCATGTGCTGTTTTTATGCCCGGCATATGTGCTACCCCGCAAACGCTGGGTAACCCAACTATGTAAAAACTTAGGGTTTATCCGTTGTGCAGAGGCTTTTAGAGTTTTAAAATATGATACTGATCCTTCAATTGTATTCACGGTATCTCGGTTTTTAAATGCCATGTGGCATACTAGGAGAGGATTTTTTAAAGCATCTATAGGGGAGGATCAATTGGAGGCACCCCTTGTCTATTCCTAAAGTGTATTCAATGATTGTCCGGCTCTTTTTTTTTTTAACTGAACTTGGTAGTATGTCTTTTTAATTGTGCATACACTATGAAAATGTAATTGTTGTATAAGTTGTGTATGCACTTGGGAATTGTTTTTTTATGCACTTTTATGGCCTGAACGGCTGAAATAAAGTTTTTACAACAACAACAATCAGTATTTGATTTTAACTGCTCAAAGGATTTTTGCTTTATTGTCTCACCATTATGAAGGAAACAGCCACTCACATAACAAGAGCTTCCTGAACATGAGATATCTAGGCTAGGAGCATAGGCATGTTTACATGTTTTTGCTTGCAATAATCTTTTTCTTCCATGAAGACTCTGACACACGTGCAATCCATTGAAGAATATGGATGCGAATGTCACAGTTTGGGAGTAAATCTGACTGTAGGTTCGATTGCGTTTAGAGGCTGGCTGGAGCTTAATGAGGAGTGAGGCAGCAGGATGGTAGAGATTGCTTTTTTGGCCCTTCTCTATCTCTTATAGCATGTGGCCTACTGGTGTGGAGCTATCCACACACGTCTCTTTCCCTTGGAGCTCTCCTCTTCAGTGCATTTTCCTGTCCTAGGCTCCTCCCAGGAAGTCCTGTCATCAGGTAGCTAGATAGAGTCTTGCTATCAGCGACATTAGACCCAACATTATATCTCCCCTCCACTGAAAAATCCATTGCATATCCTTTATAAGTCTTCCTGCTGGTTCTTTTTGACTTGAGTATATTTGAACTGGTCCCTTCAACTGGGTGTGACTTCCATGTGAGTTCTTCCTTGCTCTCCCACTCTACGATTTAGTACTTGACTTTGCCTTTCAGTGTGGGTCATGGTATGGTCGGATGTAGAACAAATTCAGATTATCTGTTTGTCTTGGTTCTTGGCGTGATCATTGTCCCATTTCTTTCAACAACTCACAGGAGCAGAGGTCATATCTTGTGTCTGTCTTCTGGCCCTTCTGCTGCTTTACCAATACCCAGATACCCATTTGGACGTCTGAAATTTTGGTGTGTTTTTAGCATCAGGATGTCCATTCATTGTTTTTTTGGCGTCTCACACCCATAATTTGGTGGGTGACTTGTGGGTGTGCCCTTCGTTTAGCCTGTGATACCAGCTTGGTATTCTGGTTCATATGTCCCGACCATACATGAGGGAGGCGGGCCATTGTCCAGTGGTGCTATGTAGGGAGTTTCAATATAGTCTTTTTTTTTTTTATCTGACTATTTAGTCTATTGTGTTTAGGGTGTGCTGCAGTGGTAGGGTGTTCAATTTCCACGTGTTGGATCCCCTTCTTCAAAGTCTGCATGAGATGCTCCACTGGACCATTGACCTGTGGCCAAAGAAGGGATTTTTCAGTATTTGAAATCTAGTTGTGTGGTGAACTCTGCAAATTCTAGTCTCTTGACGCGAGTACGTTATCTGGCTTGATGACTTCAAGAATTCCACTTTCCATGACAATCTCATCTAGCTTGGGGAGAACTAATTTCACACACATGGATGAAGTCTGTTTCGCAGTGTGGAATTTTGAATATTTGTCCATCACTACCATCACTTATTTGCCTGATTGTAACGAGCCAAAAAAATCTATTCCAATGGTGTGCCATGTGTTCTCCAGCAGCGAGGTTCTTTGAAGGGGAGGAGGTTTTGTTTTTTCACTTACCAGTTGACACTGGTAACAATCGTTTGGCATGTCCGCGACCAGTTGATCCAGTTCTGGGAACCAAATTCGATGTCACAACTCTCTTTTTGTTGCTACCATTCCCCTGTATCCTTCATGCACAAGGTCTATGATTCTTGGCTGTAGTTGTTTGGGAATTATCTGAGGGTGCTTTAGTATAAGGCCTCTCAGAACTGTCAGTTCTTTGTGCATTTACCGGAATGCTTACTCCCTTGTCAAGTGTGCTTTCATCGCTATGTCTCAATTGTCCACTTTGTGTCTGTTTCTTCTCTTCTGTCAGGGTCCCATCTTCTTTAGCGAATTTCTCGATGTTGTCTAATAATACTGATGGTGCTACTACTTGACTCATTGCAAAGTTTAGGTATTCTTTGGTGGGTGAAGTGGTGCTTTTCTTCACATTGAGTGGATGGCGAGACATTTAGCTTGCTGGGTTGTTCTCTTTCCCCAGTTTGTGTCGGATAGAGTATGAGTATTCTTGTAGGCAGATTCTCCACTGCTCAATTCTCATTTTTGCTCGGGGATTTTCAAATATTATCATGAGAGCATGATGATTAGTTATTATTTCAAAATGTTTTCCAAAAACAAAGACGCTGTAGTGCACACAGACCCAAACTACAGCCAGGCTCTCCTTTTGTGCTTGGGAGTAGGATTTTTCCACACACGACAGACTGAGGCTGGTGTCGAATATGATGTGTTCTTCTTCATTGTGGCAATGTTGTGCCAAGATGGATCCCAAGCCCACTAAGCTGGCGTCCACCTTGATCTCTGTAGGCCATGTTGGGTGAAAGTAAGGCATGTTGGTGGCACTGCTAAGTCTCTTTTTGATTTTGTGGAATGCTTGTTCACACACAGATGTCCATAAAAATTTGAGTCCTTGTTTTGTCGGTTTCCATAGGACAGTGCTTATGGTGGCATAGTCCTTTATACATCAAGCACAGTAGCTTGCCATTCATAGGAATGATCTGACGTCGCCTACGTCTTTGGATGCAGGTGTCTTGTTTAGCTCTTTAATTTTGTAGGGATCTGGTCTCATTCCATTGATTGAAAAGATGTGCCCATAAAATGTTAGCAACCTCATGACCACACATAACCACGCCTGTTCTTCTGTGTTGCGCTTGGGTGCTATTTCCAGTGGGGATTCCAACGGTATCGGTCTTTGTGGCCTCTCAATGATGACAGGTTCTATGGGCTCTTGGACATATGATGCTGACCCTTTCCCTGGCTTTGTCTCAGACAACATGATTTCTTCCTTCTCTTGGCCTTTGTCTTGTGTTGCTATCTTTGATGTGCCTTTTGTTTTATCGACTTTGCCTGCTTTGGGGTCACTTGCTTGTTAGCTGACAGATTTTTGGGGATTCCCTTGGTCCACTTGACTATAAGATGGTGTCTTCAATTGTTCTTCATTGGTGCCTGACTTTAAAATGGTTGCCCCATAGACTGAATTTCTGAATTCTTATTGTTTTGACTCAAGGTGTCTTTGAATTGCTTGGGTCATGCTGCAAGTATTCTTCTTTGCACACTGACTGCACTTTACGTACTTCTGGACCTCGTGGTCACCTGCTGCACCCATGTTCCTTGGTCGCACTTGTTACCTTCAGAGATGCATGCCACAAGCGGTGCTGAAAGAAGGCAATCTGCCAGTGTACTTGTTGCTTGTGCTGATGTGCCATTGTGCTCGTTGCTTTTGTTTGATGCGGTCCAGCTCCAATATTGCATTGTGCTTTGGGTCACTTTCAGCTACACTTTTGGCCCAATCATGCTCAATTTGGGCCTGCATAGTGTATTTTTGGGCTCACCTTTGTCACCAGTGTAGTGTTTTGTCCTCATACCAAAGGTGGGAGGATCGATCGCACTGAGAAGCTGTTTGGCGAGTAATGAGGAGCAAGGCAACAGGATGGAAAAGATTGCTTTATAATGCATTATGATTTAGTACTTGTTTATAGTTAAATATTGTTATAGTTTGTATGTGTTCTGCATTCCATCTGAACTGTTACTGTTTCTATGGAATGCAGAACACACTAGGCATTTGGTTACCTGCTGGCTTCCCTTGAAGGTGGTTTTGTTGTACTGCAACAATAATGTGGATACATTGCAACACTTTCGACGAGCTACTGAGGAGCATCTGTCAGAAGTAAGGGCACAGAAACAATACTACCTCTAAGGATTATTCTAAAAATTGTTGTTTGAATAATTTAAACGTTCTTAGTCTCTGGCAGATCCTTGACAGGAAATCTGATTGTTATAAATTGGCCGTCTACAAAATATTACTCTGGAGTGCAGCCTGTAAGTGTAATTTTAACTTCATTTACTTATGCCAACGGTTGGCAGCGCGGGCAGAACAAGCAGCTGAGCCCTGCGCTCGTGGAGAATTCTTTGCCTCGTAGGACACTGGAATCTGACTGCGCTGTACGCATGCAGCAGAGCTCAATTTAAAGACGATCTCTGACTTCAAGAACGACCTGCTTGCCTCAAAGTTAAACCTTCCTTCCTAGCGTGGTAAACCGGCGCGCCCTTGAGTGCCTGTGCATCCAGCAGAGTTCAGAGTAAGGAAAATTTCTCCTCACAGCATGTTTATCATGCGTGTACTCATGCTGTGATTGCTACAGCAATTCTGATTGGCCTTTGGATGTAGTCGGTGTGTCCATTTGTCTGTTCCGTTCTGCCATTGGTGGATACATACCTTCATACATTCACTTCAATTGGTCATTTATAAGAGTGAGGTTCATTGGATGTTTTTGGAGCCATTTCATTTTTCTTTGGGATTTTGGCTCTTTATACTTTTGTTCTTGGGATTCCTCCTGCTGCAGTCAGTACTGTATTATTGGAGCAATATGTGTACTTTCTGTACAGTTCCCACTGCCGTCAATAGTTTATTTGATTACAATTTAGATTATTCAAATCAATCCTCAAGTGAAGTTTTTACAGTGCAAAAGGAGAACCTCCCATTCCTTGGGTGAGATGTGACAAGGAATTTATTACATACATGAAGGCTATTGATGGGGAAAGGATGAGAGCAGGAAAGATGAAAAACACCATTTGCATTGTTTGGGTTCACTGTGGCAAGTTGTTTTTAGGACCTTACCCCAGATGGTACCTTCAAATGATCAAGGAGACTGATGTCTATGAAGAGGCGTTATTAAAAAGGGAGTATTGGTTTTAACACACGACTACCATTGCTTTTAAACAGATTCAAATTTTATACGAGGGCACAGAAAGATGGAGAATCGATTGATGAGTTCCTCACAGCTTTAAGGTCTTGATCTAGAACATGCACTTTTGGTCTATGACTGATGAAATGATTAGAGATCAGATTATTGTTCATGTGAAGAGTAGGAGAATACAAGAACAGTTGTGGGTCATGGGTGATCAAAAGTTGCAGGATGCTATATCCACAGCACAGGCTGTAGAACTATCAGAAAAAATGGATGTCGTCTGTAAAGAATAGTGGCGTGCAGATTGTAACATTCTTTCTCTATTTCATGTTACTATTGCTATGTTATTTCTCATGTAAATTTCCTTACTGGAACATGGAACGCTGCGCCTGCGCTGTACAACTCATGTTCCAGAGTTGGCAGTTAGCCTCTTCACTTCCAGTACCAAGTTGTACTGTGTCTCCCTCTTCATGTACTTATAATAAATACTTGAATTTACCTGCTCTCCTGGACGTCGTTATCTTACAAATTGGCGACGAGTTACGGAAGGATTTATCAGCTCCATTTCCGCTGAGACACAGGTGCGGTGAGACCTTCTTCCGAATCCACCTTCAGCATTCCTGGTTCAAGACCTGGGTAAACGTTCTTCGTGCTACCGACATCCTGCTTATGCCGTTACTGAAAGTCCAAAGTTCTCCGAGTTTTTGACCGCAAGTTGTATAATTTTATTCATTATTCTTCCTTGATGAGCCTGTCATGCGCACAAGCCTCTACTGTTTCGTTGCCTGGATACGGGATGACAGCCTGATCTACGCGCACATACACGAGACACATAGAAGTGCTCTGATTGGTTGCGCACTGCATCATCACGCTGGCAGCCATATTGGTAAAGGTTTATCTACAAAGATCTTCATCGGTAAAGTCTAATTAACGAAGAGCTGACGTTATTATCGTTTCCCTCTCCAACGAGCGGCAGACTTCAGTTGCTTCTTCAACAAGCAGCATTCTCGTATTTTCCTTTTTCTAATGCCGTCCTCTGCACATACTTCAAGTGGATATTGATTAACTTATGCTGTTTCTACAAGGTAAAATACACGCTATTGGACATTTTGACTAACTTTTGCTGTTTTTACAACGTATAATATACAGTATTGGACAGTTTTTGGAATTTTTAAAAAGCTAAAACAGGAAAATTAATACTTTGTGCAGCAGTTTCCTTACTTGTGCTTCACCTTTAAGTACATTATATTAGTATTATGTTCAACTCATGTTACAACTGCACATGTATTTTTTGTGTGTGCACAATATGTGGTGCACATCTAACTAGAGCTATTAAGTAGTTTGGTCAATTGGTTTTTTTTAAAAAGAAAAAAAAAATTATATATCTTACTGCAAGTCATTGCCTTTAATGAAATGAATTAGCGTTTTGTTTTAGATTCACGCTGTACCTTACTACTTTTGGTGAATTTAGTAACGTTCATACAATTACATGTCTCCAACTATTCTGTACGTTCTATCTGTTAATTCTCTAAACTAACGTCTAACATCATCGTAAACATGCAATTTGACCCACCTTCTAAGTTCCTACAAAACAAAGGTGAACCGCCAATTCCTTGGACAAGATGGAAGGAGGAGTTTTTCACTTTCCTAAAGGCCATCCATGGAGAACGCATGTCCATTCCTTAGGTTCTGAAGGACAGTTAGTTTACAGAACCCTTCCTCCTGTTAGGTCTGGTGGAGATTATAATGTTTATGATGAAGCCATTTTGCATATAGAAGGTAGATTTAAACCTACTACTAGTGTGGCACTCAATAGGTTTAAATTCTATACAAGGGCCCAAGATGAAAATTAGAGTTTTGATGAATTCCTCACTGCTCTACATGCATTATCTTTACATTGTAACTTTAGTCTGATGACTGACGAGATGATCAGGGATCAAATTATAGTGCATGTTAAAAGTAAAAAACTTCAAGAACAACTATGGATTTTAGGCAATCCTAATCTGGAGACGGCAATTAGTACAGCCAAAGTTTTAGAACAATCTGATAAATGGATCAAATCTCTTGACAAAGATACAAAATCTGCCACTCCTAGCGAAGTCAATGTTGTTAACCCTAGTACTTCAAAGGGATATTCCACTTACAAAGGAGAAAATAAATCCAAACAGTTTTATTATTATAGATGTGGTAATCCGGACCACACAACTTCATTTCCTCAATGCCCTGCTATAGGCAAAGAGTGTAATAAATGTGGACGTTCAGGACATTTCTCTAAAATGTGTAAAAATGTGTCTAAACCCAAATCTGATTCTAAAAAATGTTTTTCACCCTCTTCCAATGTAGGGAGAGGAAAAGTTTCCTATGTTGCATGTGATAATTCTTCAAATGATCACTTCTTCGGAGATGTAGAGTCTGGAGTTGTTGTTTCTATTCAAGATTCTTTTAATATATCAGAGGCAGATAACATTTGTTCGCCTAAATGTATTGTAAACATTTTAGGAAAGGAATTGGAACTCATGGCAGACTCTGGATCTCCTTGGACTATCATTGCAAAATAGTATTGTTCCCAGTGCTTGGGAGAACTTGTTGATATCAATTTACTATGTGAGCCTGACATTCTTGCTTTTAATTTTGATGGTTCTAAAATTGATTTTATAGGTTTCAAAGAGGTACCTATTGAGTTTAAAGGTAATTCCGCCACTATTAAATTGTATGTGGCATTCAAGGGGGTCAATGTGCTAGACTGGCGAGACCAAGCCAGGTTAGGCATTCTCTTGAATCCCAGAAACAAAGAACTAGTTTCTGTACTTGCTCTATCCTTATCTAGTTCAAACTTTACACGTTTATTTCCTCATGTTTTTTCCGATGGTTTAGGAAAACTCAGAGGTTTTAGTCACAGAATCAAAGTCAAGGTTGGTTCAGTCCCTATAAGACAAAATTTAAGAGGAGTTCCTATTAGTATCAGAACGGAATTAAGGGACATGTTGGATACCATGATTAAGGATGATATTATTGAGGAGATTGAGTCTTCAGAGTGGGTTTCTCCCATTGTTTTAGCCCTTAAACCTGATAAGAGTATTAGGCTATGTGTTGACTTAAGGGCACTTAATGCTAATTTGGTTATTGATTGTCATCCTCTCCCCAACATTAATGAAATGCTGTGTATGTTGGATGGTGCATGTGTATTTTCCACTCTTGACCTTCGGTCAGCTTCTCATCAGATTATATTTACAGATGATTCGAAACACTACACTGCTTTTATAACACCCCATAGCCTTTTCCAATTTAAAAGGATGCCTTTTGGCCTAGCTTCGGCCGCATCTGTATTTCAAAGAGCTATGTATCACATTTTCAAAGATCTCTGCACATTTGTCAAATGCTTCCAAGATGATATTTTGATATTTTCAAAAAATGAGGATGAACACTACCATCATCTTAAAGAGGTGTGTGCCAGGTTAGGTGAATAAGGTTTAACACTCAAGGCTAGCAAATGTACATTTTTTTGTAAATCTGTAGAGTATCTAGGCCACACACTCTCTGGTGAGGGTGTAGTACCCAAGAAAGCTTTGGTGGATGCTATCATCAATGCACCAGCTCCTAACAATAAGGAAAAACGTCTCTCTTTTGCAGGGCTGTGTAAATACTATAGCAAATTAATACAGAATTTTGCCACCAAAGTGGAACCCCTCAGAGAATTGATGAGAAAATCTTCTGAGTTTATCTGGACAGATAAACAGGACGCAGCCTTTAGACAGATCAAAGTGGAAATTGTTAATGCCCCCACTCTAAAGTCCTTTTGTCTCAATGAGAAGTGTATCATTACAGTAGATGCTAGTCTTTATGGACTGGGAGGAGTCCTTAGCCAGTGTGCTGGTAAAGATGAATGGTGTGTAGCCTTTGCATCAAGGACTCTCTCTGAGACTCAAAGGAGATATGCCGTAATTGAAAGGGAATTGCTGGCATGTATCTGGGCCATTGAACATTTTCGCAATTATGTCTGGGGAAGTAGGTTCATACTTCGAACTGACTATAAGCCCCTAGTTAGTATTTTATCTCCAGGGGGAGAATGGAATTCTACTGCTCGCATAGCCCAACTCACATCTCGTCTACAGGAATTTGATTTTGAAGTGGCATATGTTCCAGGCAGGAACAATGTCACTGCTGACTTCCTTCCAAGATTGCCCAGCAATGATGTATATGTTTCTTCTATTGAACAGGATATAGATGTAATTGCCACGATAAAAGATTTTGTGTCTCATGAATTTGTAAAATTATCTGAAAATGACTGGACAATGGAAATGACTAATGACCCTTTGTGTCAGCACATTTTTGATTGTGTGAAAAATGGGTGGCCGAAGGAAAAGTATGTTTCTGCTGACCTTGCTCCTTTCTGTCGTGTATCTGCAGACATAGAAGAAAGTGACGGTTTGCTTTTCAAGGGAGGTAAGATTATTCCTCCTGTTTCCATGCAGAACAAAATTTAGTTACTTACTCATCAAAGTCATTTAGGTATGTCCTCTATGAAGCGACTGATCAGGGCCCATTTTTGGTGGCCGGGCCTTGACAAAATGGTAGATAGGACCGTCAGAGAGTGGCCAGAATGCATTAACAGTGATAAGATGCTTCATGTTTCATCTGCCCCCCTTAAACCTGTGTCTTGGCCGGATTTTCCTGGGCAAAAGGTGGCTTTTGACATTTCTGGGCCCTTTAAAAATCTTCCCTCAAATGCTCTCTTCGCTTTAGTCATGGTAGACTACCATTCTAAATGGCCAGAAGTCAAATTTGTGGCTAATGCTTCGTCCCAGGTGATAATCACCTTTTCTAAGGAAGTTTTTGCACGGGAAGGTTATCCTGAGATAATTGTAACTGATAATGGGATACAACTCACATCACATCAAATGGAAGATTTCTTTAATATGTGCAATATCAAACATGTGGCTACTTCTTTATATGAACCAAGGGAAAATGGTCAAGTAGAACGATTTAATCGTGTTCTCAAAGATGGTGTTCAGTAAGCTTACATGTCCAGTGAACCTTGGTTAGATGTTGTTAGGAAGAAATTGTGGATGAACCGTATCACTCCACATTCGGTAACTGGTATAAGTCCTTTCAGATTCTTGAAGGGAAGAGAACCTTCATCTGAAATTTGTCCATGGTGGATTAAAAAAATCAACAAAACCAATGACATGATTGATATCAATCTTGTTGCTAAGTATGTTGAAGATAAACAAAACAAAATGAAAAGAAGGTTCAACTCTAAAATGAATGTCAAAATTCATGACTTTGTTGTAGGAGAATGGGTCAGGATCAAGAAGCCTGGGTTTTTGACTAAGGGCTATTCCAAATTTTATCATCCAATCGAGATTGTGAAAGTTTGCAAGAACAGTGTCATTACCCAGGATGGTAGGGTCTGGAATGTAAGAAGAGCTGCAAAATGTAAAACTCTGCATCATGATAAATCCATTGTGTTTCAGAAACCTACTGATGTTTCAAGTGATGTTTCTCATTCTACACGGTCAATAGAATCTAGAGTTAAGAGCAATTTTTGTCTAAAAAGGTTAGCTGTAAGGTATTTGAATTAATTGTCTTTTTTTTTATAAGCGGGGAAATGTGTAACATTCTTTCTCTATTTCATGTTACTATTGCTATGTTATTTCTCATGTAAATTTCCTTACTGGAACATGGAACGCTGTACCTGCGCTGTACAACTTATGTTCCATGTTCCAGAGTTGGCAGTTAGCCTCTTCACTTCCAGTACCAAGTTGTACTGTCTCTCCCTCTTCATGTACTTATAATAAATACTTGAATTTACCTGCTCTCCTGGACGTCGTTATCTTACACAGATGAATTGTGCATAGGATGTGTGTAGTGTGAACCGATTTGACGAATGTCGGTCTGAAGTGTGTAGTACTTCTTTGAACAGTTCTGGTTCAAACAGCTATGTAGGACATTTTGCACGTGTTTTACAAGGACAGTGAGAAAGGTGCCACATCAACGAGAAGGAAAGTGTCATTGTTAGAAATGGGATTCCCTAGTTGGCAGGTTGTTACCCGGCCCAAGTAGGGACCCTTCTTCCTAGTCAGGATAAGGGGGATACACTACTGAAATAACCCTTGCTCACCCCCTCGGTAGCTTGACACGGGCAGTCAGGCTTATCTCTGAGGCAGTGTGTAAAGCATTTGCACATAATCAACAGTAATACAGTGAAAACACTGCAAAAGGACACCACACCAATATTTTCCATAGTTAAACAAGACCAAAAACAATAAAAATCCACAATACATTTCTCAAGATTCTCAATAATCAAAAATAGGCTTAAAATACAGTTCCTTGAAGTCGATAGCTCCATTCGGGAATATCACGGCATTGTGAAGAACAAATCCAAACAGTTCTGGCTGACCGCGGTGTCACAGGCCAGCTACGGTGTCGGGAAGACCCGCAAAACAGTACCTTTAGAAATGCAGGGCATCGGCGACCTCTCGTTGATCTCTGAAGAGCCGGCGTCGGTTCCAGAAGACGGTGCAGGAGTCGTTGGGCCCTTGAAGTCACACGCATTGCAGGTCGAACTCCTCGCAGGTTAAGTCAGGAGCGCTGGTATCCACAGGCGTTGGGGCTGCGGTGAGAAGTGCAGCGGTGCGGCGTGCGGTGCCCTCAGTTCGCAGTGTAGGCAGTGGCTCGGTGACGGTCGTCCAGCGCCGTCGGTGAGACCAGGGCTGCAGTGTGAAGTGATGCCATGCTCGTTGCAGTGCTGGCAGGTCAGGGTGCAAGCAACGGCGTCGTTGTTACTGAAGTGATGTCGTTGGCTGACGAATTGGAGTTGATGGCGCCGGCGTTGGTAGGGCAAGGCTGCGGTGCGGAGTGAGGACGTTGCGTCGTGTAAATTATGAGCGGTGCTCTCGAACCACAGTGCAAGCAGTGGCATCGATGTCAGTGTGGAGCAGCGGTGGCAATACCAGGGCTGCGATGCGAAGCAGGATGATGCTCCGTGTTCTCCACAAGCGGTGTCCACGGGTCACGGTGCAGGCAGTAGCGTCGGTGATGGCATTGCGGCATCATCGGGGATACCAAGGCGGCGATGTGAAGTGAGGCGGTGCGAAGTGCTGTGGTCACAGTGCAAGCAGAGGATCGGTGGCGTAGTTGGATGGCGTCGTCGGTGAGACCAGGGTTGCGGCGTGAAGTGCGGTGGTGCCCTCTGCGGTGCCTTCAGGTCACGGAGCCAGCAGCAGCGTCGTTGATGGCGTTGGGTTACCTTTTTCCTCTGTGGCAGCTGAAACATCCAGTTCCAGAAGCAGATACCCAGAAGATGTTAAAGTCATTGATTTCCTTGAGACTTCCAACACGAGGCAAGCTCTATATCAACCACTTGGAGATATTTTGAATGCAGAAAGAACTGTCCAGCCCTTTCCCAAGACAGAAGCAGCAACTGCAGGCCAACACAGCAAAGCACACAGCAAAGGGGCAGTACTCCTCCTGGCAGCTCTGAAGTTCTGGGGTCTGGCCCCAATATTTATACTTAGTTTCTCTTTGTTCTCTTGGTGCTTAGTCCAAACCAGTTCTGTCCTCCCTGGTGCAGATTTCCGTCAGGTGGTGGAGACAGCATTGCACAAGGGAGACAGGACCTATTCAGGTGCAAGGAAAATCTCCTCCCACCACTCTAAAAGCAGACCAGTCCTATTTAGGTGCTAGTGAAACTTCTCCCACTGCTCTCACTGCAGCCCAGGTCTATTCAGCCCAGCCCTGACTCATTCAGGAAAGGCAGGATACACATCGACCCCCCAGTGGCTGTCTGAGAGAATATGCATCCATAGCCCTGTCACTCCAAAGCCGGACAGTCCTTCCACAAACCAGCTGAGGCACACAGGATGGCTAAGCAAGAAAATACCCACTTTCTAAAAGTGGTATTCTCAAAAGCACTATATAAAAACAATCTTTACTAAAAGATGCATTTTTATATTCTGAGTTCAGGCATACTAAACTCCATCTTTCTATCTTGTCCCAATGGAAAGTTACACTTGTAAGATGTTACAAAGTATTGCCCATTCTATCCTCTGGGACTGATAGCCTTTCAATAGTGAAAAATGAAATACACTGTATTTCACTATCAGGACATGTCACACACACAAAGTGCATGTCCTACCTTTCACATACACTGCACCCTACCCACAGGGGTACCTTGGGCCTACCTTAGGGGTGTCTTATATGTAAGAAAATTGAAGGTTGGGGCCTGGCAAGTGGGTGCACTTGCCAGGTTGACATGGCAGTTACAAACTGTGCACAGACACTGCAGTGGCAGGTCTGAGTAACATTTAGAGGCTGCTCATGTGGGTGACACAACAAGTGTTCCAGGCCCACTAGCAGCATTTGATTTACAGGCCCTGGGCACACACAGTGCACTGTACTGGGGACTTAAAGGTAAATCAAATAAGCCAATCATGGAAACACCAATCCATAAACGCAATTTACATGAAGAGCATATGCATTTAGCACTGAATAGCAGTGGTAAAGTGTCCAGAGTATTAAAACTAGAAAAAACAGGGTCAAAACACAGGAGGGCAAAAAGCAAAAAGTCTCAGGGTAAACCTGCTGAAAAAGCAAAGTCTAACAGTCATGTACTACAGAAGCTAAGGGAACCAAGTCTGTGTATGTATAAAAAGGCATTGGGTTATCTATTCAAGAGAATGGTCGTAGTGAGTAGAACTAAGTTGTGTGGAAACCTCCCAAGTATGTGGTTCGCAAATTGGGTATTGAGCTAGAACTTATGGCAGATTCTGGTTCACCATGCACCATAATTTCCAAATATTACTTCTTGTAGAAATTTGGTAATGTTTTAGATGTTTCAACTACAACCTTCAGACATTATCGCTGAAAGGTTTGATGGGTCTACCATTGATATCGATGGTTATGTGAGTTTCATGTTGGAGTTTAAGAGTATAAGTGCCCAGATTAAGTTGTATGTTGCTGTAAAATATGTGAATGTGCTGGGGTGGGGTGGAGGGACCAATGGGAGTTGGGGATAATTTTAAATCCCAGAAGCAGTGATTCTGTACTACTTCTGAAGGGAGTAAGGAAAGCATGGTGATGGAGCGATTTCCTTAGTATTAAATGAAATGTTGGGAAAACACAGATTTCCTCATAAACTCATGAGATTAAAATAAAGAGTAATGTTGTACCAGTGAAGCAAAATTAAGAGGAGTAACGAAAAATGCCAGGCAAGAGTTAAAATAAATATTGAATGAGATGGTAAAGGAAGGAATAATTGAAGAGGTTGAGTTGTCGGGGTGGGTGTCTCCCATAGTTTTGGTACGCAAGACAAATCAAAAATTGAGATTGTGCATTGATTTGAGGGCTCTTAATGCAAATATAATCATTGACTGTCATCCTTTGCCAAACATCAAGGAAGTTGTGTGGATACTGGAAGGTTCTGCAATTTTCTTCAACGCTTGATCTAAGGTCTGCTTACTTTCAGATTGAATTAACAGATTATTCCAAACAATTTACAGCTTTCTTACACAGCAAGGTTTATACCATTTCAACAGAAAGCCTTTTGAATTGACCTTTACAGCTTCTGTATTCCCACTGGCAATGCTTCACATCTTTAAAGGCATGGATAATTATGTGAAATGTTTTCAAGATGACATCCTTGTTTTTTAAAGGAATGACCAGGCACATCCTGCACATATTTATGAAGTGTGCAGCAGGTTAGAGAAACATGGTTGGGGCTAAAAGAATCGAAATGTGGGTTGTTTTGGAATTTTGTGGTGTACCTCGGCCATATCTTATCTGGTGATGGTGTGGTGCCTAAAAGATCGATTGTGGATGTCATTGTAAAGGCACCGGCACCTCTTAACAAGGAGCAAAGTCTGTTATATTCCGGAATGTGTAAATATTATAGTAAATTTATTAAGTATTTTGCTACTAAAATCGAACCTTTGCAAGAATTGTTGAGGAATTGTGTTAAATTTTTATGGTCTACAAAACAACAACAAGCTTTTGAATGAATCAAACAAGGTACTGTGGAGCCCCGACTTTAAAACCCTTTTGAATGAACAAAAAGTGTGTGATCATGGTAAATGCCAGCTGGTATGGAATAGGTGGGGTATTGTCTCAGAAATGTGGGAAAGAAGAGTGGAATGTGGCCTATGCTTCAAAAACCTTGAATGCTCATGAGAAAAGGTATGCTGTGATTGAAAAAGAATTATTGGCATGTGTTTGGGCAATAGAACATTTCAGAAATTACGTGTGGGGAAACAAGTTAGTTTTGAGGACAGATCATAATTCTCTTGTAAACATATTGTCTTCTGGTGGAGAGTGGAACTCTACAGTATGCATCGCAAGGCGCACTTCGAGATTACAGGAGTATTGCTTTAAATGGGAATTTGTTCCAGGGAAAAATAATGTCAGTGCGGACTGCCTATCATGGTTGCCATGCCAGCCAGGTGAGGAGGACTGCGATGTTAAGGATTTGGATATGATTGCCACTATTAAGGATATTGTGTCAGGGAATTTTGAGGTAATCACTGAAGAAAAGTGGGTGGAGTGTGAGGCCAAGGATGGTTTGTGGCAGACTGTCAAGAGGTGTGTGTTGGAGGCTTGGCACAAGAAGGAGGAGGTTATCCAGAGTTATTTTCTTTCCTGAAAGTGGCTGGAGAATTAGAAATGGAAGAAGGGCTTTTGTTCTATGAGGGCAAATGTGTCCTTCTGAGTGATATGAAAGATGTGATTTTGAGTTTGGCTCATAAAGTACACCTTGAAATGTCTCTGGTGGCTAGGTATGGACAGGATGGCTGACAGGACCGTGTTCTGGGCCCACTTTCCTTTCAATATAGCTTCCTCCGAGGGACTTTTCTTATACGCACTGAGGGTGTGAGAGAGTTATCATGTCATCAGTAAGTATCAATTAACAAAGAAAAACATTTGGCTTCATAATAAGGACCAGGAATCAATAACTATAATTAAGAAGGTTTCTTACAAATTAATAATCAAGTTCAGGTACACAACTCTTAACACCATGCTTTGAAGGTACAGAATAGCAAAAGGTAAGCCCAACCTCTGAATGAAATTGAAGCAGATCTATATTAGGCACACAAGCAGTTTAGTTACAGCAATACAAAAGAGCAATACAAGGATTTGATGCTTAGAGAAAAGTCTAAAGTTCTCTAGTCTATACACTAAGTAATCTAAATCTCCTAAATCAGAGTCCAAGCTAAAAGGATGGTTCTGTACCCTAAAGAATCTCAAAATCAGGGAATTTCTATAAAGGAAATTAGAACAAGGTAAGGGAAGGTTAAGTAGGAAGGTGTCAGCATTTCAGAAGCTCGGTCAAGAGTCTTCTATGGGTCAGAGAATAAGTGTTAGCCAAAGCCGCACTTAGGCATGAATCAAAGGTAAGCATACAGGTTTGAACCAGGGGAGATGTCTGCAAGAAGTCCACACGACAGGGTCTGAAAGGGGTATCTGAAAAAAGTCTGGAAGAGTTCTCTCTCAAAAGTATCTGCTAATGTTCAGAATTCTGACGATGTGAACACTTGATTACAATACACACAAGTCTTCTGGGTAACACCCCTTTGTACATATTATCAGGGGTCAATTGTTCTCATCCATTCCTCATGTAGCAGACTGCAACATTTGGGGTTAATCTCACACTGGACATGGGAACATCTTCTCACACACAGGTTAGTTTGCAACATTGCTGAATAGGCCTTTCAGTTGACGCTCTAGCTCCTCATGTTCTTTTGTCAAGGCCTTCTTCTCAGGCTCTCTCCTCTATCGCTAGTACAATTATGTATCTATTCTCAAACCAAATAATGCATGGGAATACCTGCAAGATATGTCACAGAAAATGGAAAACAGTATTTATGCAGCATTGTGAAATACAGGCCTAGTCAGGACAAGTTAAAGCATTAACTCAATGGTGCACATTTAATATGCGTTTCCACATACAAACACAAATGAACATAAGTTTCCAGTGCATTATATTCCCATTACATGTAATATATGGTAAATCATTAAAATAGTCATGTGTAAGTATAGCTAGGAACTACATTTATATGAAATATACATGTAACATTGGGGCACACATTACATAAACTCTTTATCGTTTTAAGTGAAATCACATTTTGCATATATGAGGATGGTTTCTATTTAATTATCTAAACAGTAAACGTAATTAAAGGTATTAAGGCATGCATTATGAAATTCGAATTTCCTCTTTATAGTGAGTACATGTCTACTAAGTAAAGACAGTTTATTTCATCAAGACTTCAAATAAGATATCAATCAGTTATGGTATAAAAATACACAATATGAGTATCCACTAAACCTAGAGTGAATGCACCCCTTAATAACTAAGGGTGAGTGCAACACTAACATTAATCGGTAAACCATACAAGAAACATGTGCTGAATGCATGCTCATGTCATGCATCTGTTATGAAGTTGTGATTTATTTTTCACGTGTAAAAGATGGGCAAATTTGCACTGCACCAGGACTGTGAGATATGTGGTATCAGCGAGAAAATGTTAAAAGTCAATCCAGCGTCATTGAAACCTGTGGCATGGCCAGAATTTCAGTGGGAAAAAGGTGTCTTCTATATTTCTGGACGATTTCACTTTGGTTTTGATAGATTATCATTTAAAGTTGCCAGAAGTGAGGTTTGTGGCTCAGACTACTACAAGTGTTGCTATTGAGTTTTTTAAAGAGATTTTTGCAAGGGAGGGTGTAGTGTCTTGTGTGCTATAGAGCGTGGAATACCTGTGGTCCATAATGGACTCCGTAGTCTAGTTACGGAAGTGATTGGGTGTGGTAAATGAAATTCATGACGCAGTACTAAATAAAATTCATGACGTAGTACGTGCCAGTTACTGGTTATAAAGAAGTGTAATAACAAGCTCTATGTATGGCGTAATTTATTTACATGCTACCGGGCTGGGGAGGATGCTACAACTGGCAGCGAGGAGGGAATATGTAAACCCGTCAACCTGAAAAGTAGAGAGTGCTCTCCCAGAGAGTTTGCCAAGGTCCAGCAAACTGCTTGTGGGTGCCACGTGCGCATCAGTCGAAGTGAAGATTCAACGGTTGGTGTTATGAGGAGTCAAAGCGCAACTCCAGCCAGGATAAGACCTTCAAAGAAAGTGAAGGCCCCAAGGAAGTTTCAGTTATCGTTGGTCAGAAAATTGCTTATACGACAGATGTAAGAAGTGAAACACCACCATTTAACACAGAGCTGTCCTTTATACAATGTGGATACGCCAAAAGCAGTATCAACCAGAAAGCGCAAAAAGCGGCAACAGCCAGGTGTAAGAGAACGCTTGGAGCAGAAGTAGATAAGCACAAAGAAGCACTGAGAGGCAGAGATCAATCTGGTGTAAGAAAGCGTGAAGAAACGCCATGGGCAGCACATCCCAGATACAAGAATCGAGCATCTACTTACCCAACATCTAGAGTAAAGAGAGTCATCCAACCTCAGTGCCAGGCGCAGCAACTCATACGTGGGCTGTGCTTACAAAGCCATCACATCCTACCAAAATGACAAAAGAGGCCATGTGCGGCGATTAGAATGGGGCAATTTTTCAGCTCTTCCATGGATGCTGAAGAGAGCACTTGATACGGTGCAGCCGCCTCCCTAAAACCACTGTCCGTTTTCGATGTACCCACGAAGCAGAATATTGGCTCTAGATGGACCGTCTGGATCAAAGCTTTCAATGATTTCATTAATGTGCTGGAAGAAGCAGATGACAGAAAGATCATCAAAATTCTCAAAAACTTTGCAGGCGACGGAGTGAAGAAGGTGATAAAGAAAATGCCAAGAGGTGAAGAAACTTAATACTGTTACATCAAAGAAGTACTGAACGCCAAATTTATGACTATGGAAGGTAGATTTTCAATCAGGAGAGACTGCAAGATATTGAAATGATGGATGAATCTGTTGAAAGTCTTGAAAAACTCATCAAACACTGCAAGTTCAACAAATTTAATGACGAGGAAACCATTAGTCTCAGAGTCCTAGATGGTTGCATGTCCGATTCCTTTAGACGCTCAATGCTGAGAGAGACGTTCAGTTTGGAGCGTGTGCTCATGGAGGCCAGAGCTGAAGAATGTGTCGACAAGCAGGCAGATGACATGTAGGCCAGATGAGCCCAGGGTGAATCGCCGTTGTGTGTGAGAGGCATGAAAAAATACCAAGTAGAAGGCCGCAAACTGATATCTCTGAAGAAAAAGAAACTTTGTTTTTGATGTGGATTTTCCTTTCCACATGAAGGTCAATGTCCCGCCAATGGACTAATATGTAAAGGCTGCAGGAACGAGAACCATTTTATAACAGTCTGTAAAGCGAGAGAAAAGGTGAGCCCATCACATCGTGAAGCCAAAATGGCTGCCAGTGCGTCACGTCGTGAAGACACAATGGCTGCCAGAAAGTTCCAGAAGCGTTCCAGTCACGGCCACCAAAGTAAATTTCAAAATCAGTGGAGGCCAGAAAAAACTAAAGAAGCCAGATTGTCATTGACCTCTTTGTCGAGAGGTACTTTGATGTCACTGTCGGGCAACAGTGACGAAGATGGGTGTGCGATCTCAATGTTAACTTCTGAAAGATGTGCACATGTAGGGTTGGCTTCCTGCAAAGAAGAATACAAATGGAAAAAGGATCGCCAAATAAAATCGCAAAATTCCTTTGGACACTGTCCCAAAATCAAACTGAAGGTGAGGAGGTGCTATGTATCGTTCATTATAGACAGTGATGAGTGGTGCCAGCCAAATAGTACAATGTACGGTCTCCATTGCCCAATCTCAAGCCATCAAAAACCAAAGTATACACGTGGGCTGCCTCAACACCATTGCAGAGTCAAGGTTTCTTCATGGCGACTCTGAAACACAAAAAGACAGAGGTAAAAGCACCAATTCATTCCTTCAGGGCACTTTGTCAAGTGCCTGTCTAATCAGTTTTAGCAGTGCCTCTGACATGGGACTACCTTTTGTGAATTACAACACCAATGCTCATCACAACATAGTGAATCAGTTTCCATCCTTGTTTCATGGATTGGGAAAACTTGAGACAACAAAAGTCCAGCTCCATATTAATGAAGACATTAGTTAATCCAGTTGCTTAACAACATCGCAGAATTGCCTTTAATCTACAAGAGGCTGTTGAAAAAGAAATTGAGATTTTACTGAAACATAATATTATTGATCACTATTCTGGTCCAACGCCATGGGTGTCACCGATAGTGGTGGCACATAAAAAAGATAGTGGAGGGTCTGTGCGAATTTATGGTGACATGCGTCAAGCAAACGAGGCAATCAAAAGAGAATGACATCCAGGTCCGCTCATTGTCAATATGATAACCCAGTTGAATGGTGCTAAGGTCTTTATGCGCCTTGATCTGAGAATAGTCTCAAATTGGAAAAACATTGCAGGTACATTATTACCTTTTCAACTCATGTTCGTTTGTTCTGATACAAAAGATTGAGTTTCGGAGTGTCTTCAGCTGCCAAACTCTTCCAAGATGTAATTTGTTGCATTATACAGCCCGTTATCCATGCTTTCAATTGCAGTGATGATATACTGATATTTGGGGCCACACAAAAGGAACATGATAGAGCCCTTACACAAGCGTGCCATCTACCTGCTGATGCCGGTCTCAAGTTGAATGCTAAAAAGTGCAAGTTTCTCAAAGCAAACCTAAAGTTCTTTGGGCACATTTTCTCGGAGGGGGTAATGACTCCAGATCCAGCAAATGTTCAGGTTTTTTCATCTACTTTCCCTCCATAAGATGTAACCATGCTGCGTTCTTTTCTTGGTATGACCAGCTACTATTCCAGGTATATCTGTGACTTTGCCACAGTGAGTACCCCATTCAGTGAATTAACGAAAAAGAATGTTTGATTTTAGTGGTCACGAGAGTGTGATCAAAGTTTTAAGACAATTAAGCATGCAATTGAAAATGCGACTGAAATGGTTTACTTAAATTGCATACCAAGATTGTTGTGGATGCCAGTCCAGTGAGTTTGGGTGTGATTCTTCTTGCTCAACATAGTGGACAAGCAAATGCATAAAGGCATATTGTAGCTTCTGCGAGTCCATGTTTGTCACAGACTGAACAAGCTTACTCCCAACCTGAGAAAGAAAGCCTTGCTATTGTGTGGGTTTGCAAACATTTTCATGTATTTCTGTATGGAAAGCATTTTACGCTTGTTACTGATCACCAAGCACTGCTCACTATTTTTAGCAATCTGAAGGCCAAGATGGCACCTCGCATTGAGAGGTGCTAACTGCATCTGCAAGAGCATGACTACACCATTGTGCACTGGACGGGAAAAGATTAGAATCCTGCCAACTACTTTTCTTGAGTGCCCATCCAGTGCCAGTGTACCCCTTCTACAATAGCAGAGGCCTAGGTTAATTTAATTGTGAGATCCAGCACTCCTGCAGCTGTGTCCGTAGAGCAAATATGTGCTGCTACAAATGCAGATAGCAATATGCACATCCTCAAAGATATTATTATGCATTAATCCTGCAGAACACATGCTCGACCTCTGGAAAACGACAGTGAATATCACAAATTCAAGAATGTGCATGATGAATCATCAGTTACACAAGAAGGGATTCTTTTGTGAGGGTCGAGAATTGTCATTCCTGAAAGTCGAGGACAGCAGGTCATTGAAGTAGCACATGAGGGACATCATGGAATTGTCGCCACAAAGTGAGCCCTTCAAGATCATGTTTGGTTCCCTCATCTTGATGAGCGAGTTGTTAGAGAGCTCCAGGCTTGTCATTTGTGTAACTGTTTATCTCTCAAAACAACACATCATCATTTGAACATGTCGGATCTTCCAAGACAAGTCTGGTAGAAAATTCCAGTTGACCGCTCTGGGTCCCTTGAAAATTTATATTTCTTCATGGTAATCATAGATGAGTAGTCCCCGTTTCCTCTGGTGGAAGATCTTTCTTCAATCACTCAGGATTGAGTAGTTGAAAGACTAGAAGGCATATTTGCAACCTGAGGTGTTCCAGCCATTCTAAAATCTGACAATGGCCTGCCATTCAATGGTCGGGAATTCAAAGACTTTCTTACTCATTTGAATATCGGGTATCAGAAAAGCGCACCTCCAAGGCCACAGGCTAATGGCATTGTTGAACATTTTATGAACACTCTTAAGAAGGCTGTCCTGCACGCTACGCTAGAAGGACTTGATCTCCTTCATTGTACTCTTTGTTCCTACAGATCAACCCCCATTCTACAACCAGCAAAAGCCCAGCTACTTTGATGTTCGAGAAAGCCATGGGTACCAAGCTGCCCCAGTGGACCACTGAAAGAACAATTGATGCCAAGAATGTTCGACTCACTGACTCATCTGAGAAGACCAGAATGAAGACTTGTGCGGACAAGCGTTGATGTTCTCGGGACACTACGTTTCAGAAAGGGGATCGTGTCCTTGTCAGGCAGAAGTGAAAATGCATATCTGATGCACCATTCAATGCCAATCCATTGCAAGTTGTGACCAATAAGGGAAACAATGTGACTGCTCACCATCCTGGAAAGTCCATTACGATTCGGGATTCCTCACATTTCAAGCACCTGCCTTCAAGTCTGTCGGCTCCAGACATCCGGAGTGAGACTTTGTCATCAGAGTGTAAGGAGAGCCCCAGGGCTACATCAGTGTCTGGATCACCAGTGCCTGCTGCAGTTGCCTCTCCTGTGTATCCTGAGCCTCACACCACAAGATTTGGATGACTGGTTGTGCGCCTTAACTACTAATTGAGGAACTATGATGTATATCTGTTTTTTTATGAACTTTTTATTTAACTATGGGGTTGATGTAGTGCCTTGCGTATTATAGAGCGCGGGACCCCCAAGGTCTCTAGTGGACTCCGTAGTATAGTGACATAAGTGATTGGGTTTGGTTAATAAAATTCATGATGCAGTACATGCCAGTTACGGGGGTACACTCTGAGAAATAAAGACGTGTTATATTGAGCTCCATGTGTGGCGTAATTCATTTACATGCTACCAGGCTGGGGAGGACGCTACAGAAGGTTGTCCTGAAGTATTAGTAATTGATAATGTGGTCCAACTTAAATTGAAGGAAATGGAAATGTTCCTTAAATAGTGTAACATAAGACGTATATGAGCCTCATGAAAATGGTCAAGTAGAAAGGTTAAATAGTGTTTTGAAGGACTAAGTGGTTGAGGCATGTTAGTGTGGTGGTGTTTGGAAACATTTGTTGAAAGAAAGAATGTGGATGTATCCTATAATGCCACACACAATTACTGAAGTGAGTCCATTTATATTGCTTAAAGGTAGGAATCCTGCTTCAAGTTCGTGCCCTTGGTGGTTCAAAAAAAAAAATGCGGAAGAGTAGTAGAGTGTTGTGATTTAGGGGAAGTAGCAGGAAGAGAAACAAAGAAGGACAGAGAAATGGTATGATTCTTAAGCCTGGAATAGCAAGGAAAGGTTGTTCAAAGTATAGTAAAAGCTATGAAAGTTATTCAAGTGTTTCCTAATTGTGTTGTTACCCAGGATGGAAAAGTGTGGAATGTTAAGAGAGCTGCCAAACATAATGGAGGGGTGCGTGGTCATGATGGGAAAGAAGGAGATTTTGAACAAGAAGATAATGGATTTCTTGTGAGATTGAGCAGTAATACTCACCAGGATTTGGATGTGTCATGTAATGTGGCTGACCAAGAGGGAAATAGAGACAGGCATTCAGACTCCAATGTAGAGGTGGGGGGTGAAGGAGTGAATGAATCAGTGGCTTGAAGAGTTAAGTATCTATGTAGGAATAGATCGCCCCCTGTCAAATATGCAGATTTAGTTTAGAGATCTTTTACACTTGTTTTTATTCTTCTTTTTTTTCTTTCTCTATTTAACTTTAGTACTGATTTCATATTTGTAACATGTTGTATTCTTAATATTCTTTTAATGCCTTCTTTCTACAGAGGGAGATGTGTTGCATTGTGTTTAATGTACTTTTTTAAATTTAAATATTATTTATAGTTTTGGAGCAGCGTAATTTTGACCCCATCCTAAAACATTGTAGAATGCATCATGAGTAGCCAGCACTCGAAAATATTTTGTGTGATTTAACATTACTAAAGAAGATGGAGTAGCGTATATATAAAGAGCTTCATTTGTAACAGATACGATTTATAAAAAGGATGTTTAAGAAATTTAACTAATAGACAAGTTTGGTGTACTTATTCATTAATATTGTAGAGGAAAATCTACATACATGACGTGACCTATTGTGACACTAATGAAATATATGTGCAAACTAATCTTTGGAGATTCATGTGCAATATGATATTATATTCACATGATTATATTTTATCAATATTTCTTAGCAGTCTTTTGCATTATTCATGTATTAAAAATGTCATTCATTATACATTTATAATTGTGCAAGTATTTAAAACACTGCTAAATTGGCTTTAATTTTGAGGCCTCACGTATAATTTTAGTGCAAGTACATGATGCAGTTTAAAATTTGATTTGCGCTTAACCTTCAATGTGGAATGTTTTCATTGCATTTTTGTTTCCATTGCAGGCGTGGACAAAGCTTCATTAGTTAGCATAGAAGAGTTTTTGTTTTCATTAGATAGCAAGGTATGAGAAGACAAAGGGGGAGATTGACTAAATCTCCACGCAGCGCAGCCTCCCGCGATGATGCGCTGCGCGACAGGGAAGGAGCAGGAGAGCGCCATATTTTCAAAGATATGGCTCTCTCCTCCCCTTTCCCTTGCACCAATGCTGATTACTGCTGCCGTGCGCCACGCACCACCTTAGCACCATAGCGCTTGGGTGTGTGTATGAGTCTAGTATAGGTTTTGTACAGGAAGGGTGCCCTTCCTGTACAAAATACTATGCCTAGAAATGCAGAAAAGCTTTTCCCACTTTGTACGTGTGCTGCACGGTGCAGCACGCATGCAAAGTCGGAAAAGGAAGGAGAAATTAAAGCATTTCTCCTTCCCTGCGCCTAGTTTAAAAGGGCACCGTTTTCTCACGCTAAACCCAATCTACTTAATTTAGTAAATTGGGTTTAGCGTGAGAAACCTTTGGTGGTTTGCATGGGAATGTCCTTGCACCACCCTTGGCACGCCCCCCTGGCGCAAAGTAATGCGAATCTTCGCATTACTTTTACATTATTTTCAGCGCTAAACAAGTTTAGAGCTGGAAAGTAAATTAGGAAAAAATTATTTTGCGCTGTTTGTTTACTGAAGACTCTGACAGCTGACACCATTCTATTCTAATTCCAAAAATTCTAAATGCTTCTTAGAGTAGGAGGTCCTGTTAAGGTAGAGTAGGGAAAGATAGAGCTAATGCTTACCATCGAAAATCAACTGATGCAATTTAATTCTCAATTATTTTTCCTCCTTTCGTATATTGTCATAATTGAATAAGTCATACTCTTTCTTTTGTATAGGGTGAATCTCTTCAGGAGATTTGGACACATTTTATTTGTTCTGTATTTCTATATCATCATGCTAAGATTGGTATTTGTGAATCTATTTTAGAATGTATAATTAAATCCTACTGAACTCATATTCAGTTGTGGACTGGATTCATGTGTGGCCACAATTTGTTTACACTGTATTGAAATTTTAAATTGTGATTGAGTTCTCTCTCTTACCTCTCATGCAGCTAATAAACCATCTGGTTGAGAGTAAATGTTTAAATGAGCCCAAGCTCTCTCAGTTTGTATGTGTTCTGCATGCCATCGGAACGGCCACTGTTTCGATGGAGTGTAGAATACAGTAGGCCTTTGCTACTTGCTGCCTTCCCTTGAAGGTGTTTTTGTTCTGCTTCAACAATAAAAGTATTTATACCTTTAACCTGGATGGAGTGGAAACCTTGCAGCTCTTTGTTTGGCAGTTACCTATTTCTTACAGAATATGGCCTACTGGTGTGGGGCTACCCTCACACACATCTCATCCCAAACTCTCCACTTCAGAGCACTTTTCTGTCTCAGGTCCTACCCAAGAAGTCCTGTCATCAGGTAGCTAGACAGCTGACTCCCAGCGTAGTCAGTCTTGCTATCTGCAACATTGCACCCGGCATTACAGAATACTTCACAGCTGCAGTGCCTGTTCTGAGCTCGCGTTGCTGCTGGCTGCACTTTGTCTATTCTGTGTGTGACACGATGTCCCAGAGCTGTTCCCTCACCAAGGAAGCAGCCAAATAAATAAAACAGCCTTCTCCCACTTCCGGCATATCCTGAAAGGCAGAGCAAACCCACTTCACTCTAGCAAGAATTGGATAGGTGCCCCCTTGAGTAAATTCTCAAACCAATGGGGCCAAGTGGTACATTTCACAGCTCAGTTTGCAAATAACATGACCAGAAAAGCTCAGGTTTTGAGGAGGTTCTGTGTAGAGTAGACAGCCATGAAATAATCAGAATCACCAAGCACTGCCTACGGAAGCCTTCTTTCTCCAGACAGGCTGGCAATCACTCCTTCCCCCCTTCCCCCCCCCCAATTTTTTTTTTAAAGAGACTGAGTTGCTCCTTTTACATCATTTTTCAAATTAATTGATGAAAAAATCCATATTATGAAGAAGTTCCTAACAATCACCCACGAAATAGAAAGTCTAATAGTGTTATAGTACATCAAACTGTCTAACAATCTGTAACAATCTAACCTGGCCAGTGCTTCATTTGTGCCAGTGGTTTCTGGTGCTCGCCACCGGCACTCAATTGTCAGCACTGGCTCTAGTGATAGCCCACCACATGGTGGCACTGTCTTTTTAATTTTGAGATAAGCACAACATCCATGTTTATTAAGTCAATATATAATGAAAATTAATAACACTAGCCTCTCATGGAATTAGTTTAGCTTTGTGTGTCCTGAAATAGGCTGAATTCTCACACGTGTAGGAGTGTGATGGTTAGTTGGTATGTTGGTACTGCCATTGGCAGCGCTACGAGGGTTTGAGTGGTGCAGGCTGAAGTGGCCTTCCGAGAAGGGCTCTGGCAATTAATTTTTCACAAATTAAGCACTGGACATGGCCCCTTCTAGTTTCTACATGATTTTCCAGGTTATAGCGTTCTTCATTTTGCTTTCTCCTATCAGCAGAAGTTTCAGATTCAGAAAGTGTTTATCAACAGAAATAATTTTTTCGGACGATTGTCCGAGGTGTGCTGCCCCCATAATAAATGTTTTTGCAAATGGAAGCAAAGTAAAATGTTCTATGTATTCTGGAGGAAAGAACCCAATCTGTGTTTCAGAAACAGATTATTATTATTTTTTTTTTAATGAAAGCACAATTAATTAACGCGAGCTTCACATGGCAGTGCACACGTTACCTGACCGTAACAGGTCAGTATGTCACGCTTCCGTAATGACGTCAGCCGCTCTAACGCCTTAATATGAGTTCGCCTCTCTCTGGAAGGGATCCATTGCCTATGACAGATGACTGCGCCTCATGGACTATTTTTAGTGAACGAAATTATGGCCCTCTGCAGACATTCCCGAGTGGCATGTTAGACAGAGAGCGCGGCCTGTTCCCGTAACACATAAAGCTGTCTGGAGGAGGGCTTAGATTTAAACCTTTCATTAATCCCAGCGCATGCAGAACAGTACTGCTGACACCAGAATGTACATTTCAGCCATTGCCTGTCATCTGTACCATATCGAGAACACTGGTCAGAAAATATATCCTTTTCATTTAGGGAATACGCTAGCACAGTCGTTAATTATGGTAGAACAGAGTATGTCCCCTCAGCTGCACCACCACCTCTTGAGAAATCCCTTTTTAGGTAAACAGCACATATTCTGTTGTAATACTACAGCCACTTCTAGAACATGATTCAAAACAGCTTAGGGAATCCAGACTGGTGTTGGCATAGGCCCACGATTGGTGCATATCCTCCTTTTTTTGGAATTCACAAAAGTGCAGCTGAACGCCAGGCAAATCTACCCCATTTGAGGCGTCTTTTCCATGATACACTACATATTGGAAGGCTTCAAGAGCTGTTAATTGCGTGAATAGCTTAAAGAAAAACTTACATTTGAAGATTGTTTCCTATTTCAGATGGGAAGCATGTATCCAAATGGACAATGGGCCAGATGTAAGACCCTTACATTTTGCGACCCGCAAATTGCGTCGCTTTGCAACTCGCAAAATGCAATTTACAACAGTGTCTCAGACACTGTTAGCGATTCTCAATGGGGTCGCAAATTGCCTGCCTCATTAGGGAGGTGCTATTTGCGACCCCATTAGGAATGGCCAGCACTCAAAGGGATGGTGGCCTGCTGGGGTCAGCAGACCACTATGTCTGTGACTACTTTTTTAATAAAGCAATTTTTTTTTAAATGCAGCCCCTTTTCCTTAAAGGAAAACGGGATGCATTTCAAAAAGAAAAATTAAACGTTTCTGTTTCATTTTTTAAGAGCCGGCAGTGGTCTCTAGGACTCTTAAAAAATATTTTTGCACACACTGACAAAGGGGAAGGGGTCCCCTGGGGACACCTTCCCGTTAGTGAGTGTCTTACCACCTACTTAAAGTAGCCTACGAGTGTTTTGCGACAGCAAATTCGGTTGCAAAACAATGGTACATTCCATTGTGACTTGCTAATAGGAAGGGACATCCCTTTCTAAAAGCTAGAGCTGCAGACGCAATTTTGCGAGTCACCATCTCGCAAAATAGCATTTGTACATGCCAGGACCCTTTTTTGCGGTCACAAACGGGCCGATTTCACCATTTGCGACCACAAAAAACGGTCATACATCTGGCCCAAAGTCCTTTCCCTACATCCAGTAAAAAATGGGGGTGTTTGAGGCATATCACAGCACAACCTGCACTCCCTTAGCCTACATTTTGTAGGTGTCACTTTGGAGTTTGTGAGGAAACTGAATAAGTAACTATGACATCCCACAAAGACATAAACAATTTTGTTCAAGTTTGTTAGACCTGACATCCTTCGCGTGGTTTCCCCTGACTTTTTTGCCTTCTGACCTCCTGTTTTGCTCTCTTCATTTTTGCTGGCTTTAATATTCTGCAAAAACAACAGTTGATGGACAGAATGCAGAACAATGTCATACATTCACCCCAGTACAGAGATCTGAGCAGATTACCACTGATAACTAGTGATAAAGTGCATGTGCTCTTTCCCTAAAACATGATAACCGTGGCATATCCACAATTGGCATATTATATTTACTCATAAGTCCCTAGTAAAGTGCACTACATGTGCAAAGGGCCTATAAATTAAATGCTACTAGTGGGCCTGCTGTACTTAGTGTGCATCCCAGGTCAGTGGCCCTTGAAATTTGTTTCAGGCCTGCCATTGCAGAGCCTCTGTGTGCAGTTTTAAAATGCCATATTGACCTGGCAAGTTAATCCTCTTGCCAGGCCCAAGCCTTTCTTTTTCATACATATAAGTCACCCCTAAGGTAGGCCTTGGACAGCCCCAAGGGCAGGGTACAGTGTATTTAAAAAGTTGGACATGAACGTTTAAGTTTTTAATGTCTAGGTAGCGAAAAACTCCAAAATGAGTTTTCCACTACTGCAAGGCCTATCTCTCCCATAGGTTAATATTGGGATTACCTTATTACATTTTATAAGTGTAATTTCCAATTGGGAAAAGATAGATATTTCGAGTTTGGTGTCCCTGAACTCACAATTTAAACTCACAACTTATTGCAAAGTCAGGTTTTAAGTTGTAGGTCTGAAAATGCCACGTTTAGAAAATTGGCATTTACCTACTTTAACCATTCTGTGTCCCTGCCTGTCTCTGAATACACATCTGGAGTGGTTGACAGCTGGGCTTTGTGTATTCCCTCTAGACAGTCACATGCAAAGGTAGCTGAGATGTGCCTGATGGGCCATTCACATCCCGATGGATCATCCAAGGCAAGTTAGAAGGGAGGAGCTAACACTTGAACCTGAATAGGGCTGTGCCTGTCCTCACACAGAGAGAGTCATACTCACTGTAGTGAGTCTAGAGCCAGTTCAGGAAAGGCAGGGACCCTGTGTACTTCAAAGGCCTCTCTTTGAGGCTTACCCCACTTCAAAGGCATAACTGGGTATAAGTACTGGACCCCCGACACCACCAACTCAGTACACTTCTGGACCTGAGGACACTCTGCCAGGAAGAAGGACTGATTTGCTGCTAAAAGTACTGTAACTCTGCTGGACGTCTGCTCTTCTGTGCTTGCCCTGTTGCCTGATGCCTTCTTTGCCTGGCAGTAAGAAGGACTTGACATGCATCTCTACATCCCCAGAACCAAATTACTCCAAGGGCTTACTGGCTTGCCTCCTGTTCTGAAGTCTCAGCTACATCAAAGACTTCTTTCAACCCCACAGCCTTTGGACACCTGTGAGTCCTTCCCTGCCAAGTGGTGCCAATCCAGTCCTGGGCCCTTGAAATTTAGTTTTCCAGGTGCCTCTACAAGATTCCTCGCAGTGCTGCCTTTGCACTGGTTGTAACTGAGGCAGTCCCTTCAACACCGACGCATAGCCGATTCAAAAATACTGTAGCGCTGACACCGCGGCTTGACGACGACTCCTTGCTTTCATCACTAGGTGCTCAACCACAATGCATCTCCTCACTGCTGTACTGTTTGCATTGGGGCCTTCGTGGCTCCTGTATTCCGACACGCGCTGCATCACAGTCAGCCTGACTTTTCAAATTTGACCAGGTCCAGCACAACCCGATAGCCCCACTTGGCACTTTAAGTTTCTAGGGGCCATATGCATGAAACTATTTTCCCATAGACACAAAATGGGTAAAACCCTTTGATACATCTGGCCCTAAGCACTATATTTCAAGATAATCTCTAAAAAATCAAAACTCCGGTTCTACTTATTAGATTTGAGTCATCTTGGTCTTGTTTTGTTCATTAAATTAAGCTTCATTGTTCTAACCTGGTGTGGATTATTTTTGTGTGGTGCTTTCACTGTTTTACTGTATTAAGTGTTGCACAAATACTTTACACATTGTCTTTTCAGTTAAGCTTGACTGCTCTGTGCCAAGCTACCAGAGGGTCAGCACAGTTTAATGTAGGGTGTGTCGCTGGCGTACCCTGACTAGGATAGTGGTCCCTACTTGGACAGAGTGTATACCTCTGCCAACTCGAGACCCAATTTCTAACAATGTTTGTAGGAAGGTGGGATACTTTTATAATGGTTACCCTCACTTTTTGCCTGGTGTCAGTGTTATTTTGGACTAGTCTGGCTGGGGTCCTGCGGATCAGGACCCTGATCACTTCGATTTCTCCCTAAATTGGACAGTGGTAAGTACTTTGGTACCTACTGGTGTACCCTAGTAAGTACCCACTATGTGGTACTAAGGTACCAAGGGCATAGGTACACCAGGAGTCTCCCATGGGCTGCAGCATGTGTTATGCCACCCATGAGAGACCACACAAACTGTGACTACAGGCCTGCCATTGCAACATGTGTAAGTTGGTGCTAGCACCACTGTGAGAAGCTGGCCTGGTATATGATGGACACTTATGCAAGTGGACACCTTGCACCAGTCCAGACAACCCTTATTGTGATTTAAGAGGTCTTAGACAAAGCTCTCTAAGTGCTAACTGTGGAGAGCAGCCTTCAGGCTTAGTCCAGAAGGACTGTAAAGTAGCTTGTTTTGCCAGTAGATTAAGTGAAGAGTAACCACACAAGGTATTTATAAATATTTATAAAAATATGTATTTATTATATAATACTCTCGAACACATACAAATATCTCCTACCCGGAGATATGAACAATGCACACAATACTTTGCAAAGAAAACACAGTCAATAGCACGTAATGCACAATGGACCACGGGGGGGGGACCAAACCATATACTAAGAAAGTGGTATAAGAACCACGACTCGGGTCAAGACAATGTCGAGAGGACGTAGAAGTGCTAGGGACCCAAGGAACCACCCAAGGTGAGTGACTAGTAACCCCACAGAGAGCGTGTGTAGTGTGGGAACACGACCGCGTGCTCCTTACAAGTCTACGTGTAAGACGCGGTTGGATTTTTAAAGATTAAGGACCCTTCCCAGTGGACCCTGAAGAAACCCCGTGTAAGACAGAAGGTTGGAGAGCCACCCCACCCGTGGATACCCTAGTACCCACATTACCTACACCAGGGAAGCCAGGTGCATAGGTGTGAAGTTGTGTCGGAAACCGCTGTCAAACCCAATGGAGGACTTCAGGAACGTGCCGTTGCTGGAAGAGATGAATGTGTCCGGTGGAATCCAAAGGTGGATTCTAGACGAGAAGTACCTGCAAGCAGAGGGGTGGAGTCTATGTTACTTAGGAGTGACCAGGAAACTTGGAAAACGAATGCCCTCCAATGTCGAGTGTTGCAGGAGAGTTGACGAGGACCTTGACTCTGCATCTGTGAGGACTCGGCGACTCTGAGGAAGACCAGAAGCCATGCACGAGCTGTCCTACGAAGGATGTTGAGTGCTGATGGGTCTGAGTCCGACGGGAGCACCAACAAGTCTTGGCAAGGGCAAACAACGCAGGAGCTGAAGAAGGAGCAATGTCGGGACCAGCAAGGTTCAGGGGATTTACCACACGCAGGGGCATCAGGGCAGCCGAGAGCAATCAGGGGAGCCCAAGAGCAGCAAAGGTGACCCTCAAATGGACCCACAGGCCGGAGGCACTAGAGTCGCGAGAAGACGTCAAGCAGCTCACCATAAGATGCAGGCCACGATGCACAAGATGCATTGTGGCTGAAGATTCTGGTCACAGGAGATGCTTGAGGTTTGGGCTACTGGGAGCCTGAAGATCTTCTTGGAAGGAAGTCAACAAGCCTTTGCAACTTCAAGTTGACACGGTGCACAGGAGTTCGGTTATCGCAACTCCCATGGATTCGTGAACTGGTCTGGACACAAGACGCCACATTACACAAGGCAACGGCATTGATGTCGAGCCCATACATTTGAGCCCTACCATTTAATTTGGATTGTAGCAACGATGGTTCTTACACATGGAACTCTCGGGAAATAATGTGATTTTTGTGTGTTCGTACTTCCCTTTTATTCTCGCCACCCCACAATTGGACTATTGACCACTTGTACATTCAAGTCCTGAAGAAGTTCAATGGGAATTGAACGAAATGCTTTGTCTGGAGCCTGTTTTTTGATACAATTGAAATAAAGGAGACTGCAAAACATAAAGGAACATTTGGCCATTTATCATATCTTTTGGGAAAAGAAAACTTGGTGGTGCACCTTTCCTAAATCATCCAACCCCCACAAGCGATACTGGCCTCAAACTTGGTGAGAGGGCAGACCTCAGGAGCTGTGAAAAACCACCACCTGTGTTGCAGAACCTTTCGGAGTCTGGAGGAGGTCAGAATCAGCAGACCGGTCGACTTAGTTGCGGTGCCTGCGAATGCAGGGGAGTGACTCCTTTACTCCAAGGGAGATTCCTTCAGGTGTCTTTGTTCCTCACAGGCCTTGGAAGGTTCCTTTCTGGTGCACAGGCACAGACGATGCAGCAGACTGGAAGGGAGACGAAGTCAAGCCCAAACGAAGTCCAGACTGCCCAGACGGTAGAAGAAGAAGTGGTGTCAGATCTGAATCTTATCCTACGATGTATCTAGGGACCCACTCACAGGTAAGCCCTTAAGTACCCTAAGGAAAGGGTTGGGATGATTCAGGGGACCCTTCCAGGGGAGAGTCTGGACAGGGGGAGGCTACCCCCATGTCCTTTGTCCAGTTTCGTGCCAGAGCAGGAGCCAACCGCTCCCAGGCCTGGTTTGAACTGGACTATGCATGGGGGCACCAAATGTGCACTACATACAGACTGAGTGGCACTGCAAGCTCACCCACCCTGCCCCAATACACTAAATCCTGTCTGGGAGGTGGTCACACCTCCGTGACAGGATGCCTGTTGAACTGCCTTACCCTGCTCAAGCTTGGCTCAGCAGCAGGAGGGCAGAATCATGTCTCTGGTTGGCAGCATCCATTTTGTGCTGTCCGGGTCTGGAATACTGGTACCGGGGACATGGAGAGGCTAACGATGGCTCTTTCCAGTGCTTGGAATCATACCTCCCACACCATGTACAGTGTGGCAGTATGATTCCAACATGTTTGATACCAAATGTGATAAGATTCGTTGTAGCCACTTTCGAGACGGTCATCGCGTAATTACACGGTGCCCCTCTATATGGTATATGGCTGTTTCTCTGACAACCGGGGAGAATGGACTCCGTAGGCTGTAGGGGAGTCCTGCTCATGCAGGGGCACCCTCTCACTTAGAACCCAGCACCTTGCCCTCAGGACTGCAAAGGCCTGCTACCATATACTAGGGACTTATAAGGGTACTCCAGTAACCAATCTGGGATGTACCTAAGTACTGAACTGTTAGACCTGGCACCATTGGCGTGGGTCTCCCTTCCATTTTTCGCAGTTGCCTCCTCTGTTTTTGCTGGTATTAGATACTCTGGGCGCTGTGCCACTGCCATTCAGTGCCACAGCGCGAATGCTCCCTGTGTAAATATGACATGTGAATTGGTATATCCATGATTGGCTTATTTGGTTTACCTGTTAGTCCCTAGTAGCGTGGCCTGTGTGTGCCCAGGGCTGGTAAACCAAATGCTGCTGGTGGGCCTGCAGCGCTGGTTTGCACCACCCACCGAAGCAGCTTGTAAAGTGTGTCTCAGACCTGCCACTGCAGAGTCTGTGTGCAGTCCAGAACTGCCATCTTGGCTGTGAAGTGCACCCACTTCCCAGGCCCTGAACCTTCCCTTGGCATCATGTAAGCCACCCCTATGCATTGTATGTGTAAGGTAGGACATGCCTTGGTGTGTATAGCATGTCCTGGTAGTGAATTACACCCAATTTCGTTTTTCTCTACTGTAAGGCTACCTGTTCACCATAGGCCAGAATGGGCAGTTTGACTATTACATTCTATAGTACTAACTGACCCAAGGAACATGGTAGAACAACTAATTTAGTATGCCTGAGCTCAGAATATGAAAATACATCTTTTAGTGAAGTTTATTTTTATATTCTGTGTTTGAAAATACCACTTTTAGAAAGTAGGTATTTTCTTGCCCAAGCCTTCCAGTGTGTTCTGCTGTTATGTGTATTGGCTGTCTGGTTTTGGAGGGACAGGGCAGGCTGAGTCAGACCTGGGTTGAATAGAGAGATCTGCATTGGAGTATGGGGAGGGGTAGCTCCTTGACCTGAATAGGGCTGTGCCTGGCAAGGTGAATGCTGGCTCCACCTCCTACTGTGCGTCTGATGGCAGACCCCCTCTTTCTGAAAGGAAGGAGGCAGCCTGGTAAACAAAGTGCTCCAGGACTGGGCAGAACTGGTTCTGGCTGGGTTCAGTGACTTGTAGCTTCTGAGAACAAAGACTTTTGGGCTATAAATATCTGTGCTGAAACCCCTACAATTTGTATTGCTCCTGGACAACAAGAGGAACCTCTGTCCGTGTACCTGAAGGAATCTGCAGGAGGAGACTATCCTTGTGCTTGTGCGCTGTTTCTTGAATTGGCCTGCAGTAATTACCATTGGACTTGGAAGAAGAGGGAAAAGGACTTTGAAGGAACTTTTATTTATCTTGCTACAGCAATCGCAAAAGGGCTAGAAGAAATCTAGCCTCCTGTTGATGTCTCAGGCACATCAGACTTCACCACCAGCCTCCTGTTTCCTCCCAGCGAGGATTTCTATCTGCAGGTGAGGCTCCTGTGAGTTCCAGAGCCTCTAGTTCTACTGCAGAGAAGAGAGTGCTGAAATCGTGGCTAACGCCCGTTTTGCGAGCTGCCGCAGCTGTAAGCGCCCGGAAAATCATCGCGCTGCTGCCGCTGAGTGCTCGCAACCAAAGATTATCGCATTGCGCGTTTGCGGGCCTCCAAGTGCTCGCTAAACCCAAAGATTATCGCATCGCACGTTTGCGGGCCTCCAAGTGCTCCTAACCAAAGATCATCGCGATTATAGCAAAAGTAAAGAAATAGATGTTTTTTTTCTATTTCTTTACTTTTGCTATAATCGCGCCACACACGCTTTACTTTTAACGTTAAAAGTAAAGCGCGGATGCCGCGATTATAGCAGCCACACCAATGTATTACACTCCCACGGCGCTTTATGTTACCTATCCATGCATGTTTGAAGGTTGGAGAAATGCGCTAGAGACAAAGGGCTTTGTTCTTGTGCCTTATAGATGTTGCCAGTGCTGTACTTTTTTGTGTTTTAAAGCAGCCTCATACTGCCTATGCCACATTTGTTATCTATTTGTCAGAGGTGCTTGTGCTTTTCTTTACGTCCTATATAGTTATGTAAGCATGTCTTTCTTTTGAAGATGCTGCACCACTTCTGTGTGTGAGGGAAGCATGCCAAGCTGCTACCCAGGCACTACAGGTGTGTCTGTCTGACAGAAAGATGAACTAATGATGGACGAGCTACATGTCCACGATCATCGGAGTAATGTGGCAGGAGAGCACCAAATTATGTGGCAGTGCTGGCTAAAATATGCAGCTGCAAAAACCAAATAATGCGGAACATTCCATGATCGTATTACTTCAATATTTTGTCATTTTGCACATGTTAAAACTAAAGGAGCAAAGGTTTCTCCTCCTTAGTACTAGTTTAATACCCAATAAAGCAATTAGCAATAGAAAGGTGAGCTGCCAACCTTTGTGAAGGTCCTTTCATTGACCTTCAACACACGATGCCGCCTTTTTAGTAACCTTTAATCCACTTGAGCTGGAAACATATTTTTGGGAAACTATGCAGATTGTGCAGCAGATGATGGTTTATGTGGAAAATGCGGAAAATCCATAATTATACGGAAAAGGCAGTGGCGCATATCACATCATTCCAGTGGCCCTGTTTATGCGTCATGTATTTATAAAGAATGATTGCATTACCAGTAACGTATACTACTTCTGTTTGGATGCATCTTTTTTGCATGGCACCCGCGCTTCACTTTTAATGTTAAAAGTAAAGCGCGGGTGCTGTGATTGTAGCAAAAGTAAAGAAATAGATGTTTTTTTCTATTACTTTACTTTTGCTATAATCGCGCCACCCGCGCTTTACTTTTAATATTAAAAGTAAAGCGCGGGTGCCGTATGCCACCCTGTGAGACCTCCTAATGCATTTCCTCTAGGCATGTCGCCGACCAGATTAGATGGGAGACTTTAATACTCTACTGTTAACGAGGTGGGTTCTCAATCCCAGACATGCAACTGTACTACCTGCTGGCCCAGTATCACTCTGATACAAGTATCGCTTACATCAATCCTGAACAAGCATCGGCATAGCCAATAGGTCTCGCATTTGGGACCTTATAAGTGTTTAGCCATGCAACAATTGGTGTTGTTGCACCAAGGATATTCTGCTGCATAACTAAATACTTAAAAGGTCCCAAAAGCGAGACCTATTGGCTATGCCAATGCTTGTTTATAACTACTTGTGTGGTGTCCCTTTGTAGTGTTCCTCACTGTGTTAGGTCATAAATGCTTCACACACTGCCGCTGAGATAAGCCTAGTTGCTCGTGCTACGTTACCACAGGGTTGAGCAGGGGTTGTCAAAGGGTGTAGCCCTCTTACTCTGACTTAGGAAGAAGGGTCCCTACTTGGACAGTGGCCAGCCATTGCCAACTAGAGACGCCCATTTCTAACATGAACATAACCAATTTAGGGAGAAAGCAGATAGACAGGGGTCCTGATTAGCAGGATCCCAGTCAGACTAGTCAATAACAGCTTAGCATCAGGCAAAAAGTGTGAGTAACCATAGATGCAGATCCTACTTTCCTACAACCACTTACAACAGATATACGTTTCGTTATATCTGAGGTCACTGCACTTAAAACCTATAAGTCACCCCTAAGGCAGGCCTTTCAATCCTGAAGACAGGGTGCTGGGTTAAGTGTGAGGGTGCCCTGCATGAGCAGGACTCCCCTATATACCCTGGAGTCGATTCTCCAGGCTTTGTAAGTGCAGTCAGCCATTTAATACATATAGTGGACATCAAGTCAATTACGAGATGTCTAACTCTATGTAGGCTGCATCAAAACCAGTCATGGTTGGTATCAAACATGTTGGAATCCCACCTCAACACCCATTCCAGTGTTGGATGTGGGATCCCATGTACTGTAGGCTCCCCTAGGGTGCCCCTCTGTATTACCAGTACCAGCCTTTCAGGGTCTAACAGCAAGCTAGTGCTGCTGCCGACCACAGACATGATTATGCCCTCCTGCTGCTGAGCCAAGCACAAGAAGGGGAAGGTAGAACAATAGGTTTCCTGTTGCAGGGAGGTATGACCACCTACCCAGCCAGGACTTAGTGTATTGGGCTGGGGTTGGGGTGCTTGCGAGCACCACCACACTGCTTTGAAGAGCACATTTGGTGCCCTCCTTGAATACCCAAGTTTTAGCCAGTTGAGGGAGCCCTTGGCTCCCACTCTGGCATGAAATTGGACAAAGGACATGGGAGTATCCTCCCCTCTGTCCATCCCCTCATCTGGGAGGGAACCTTGAATCATCCCAACCCTTTCCCTAGGGTACTTAAGGGCTTACCTGAGGGTGGCTCTTCAGATTTGTCGTGGGACAAGATTCAAACCCGAAACCACTTCAACTTCTACTGTCTGGGCACCTTGGACTATGCTGGACTTCGCCTAGGAACAGAGACTACACCAAGGAAGACTACTGCTGCTCCTGGTCTCGTTGTCCTGCCAGCCTTCTGCGCCGCCTGTACCTGTGCTTCATCCAGGTTCCTCTCTAGGCATGTGGGCATCAAAGACACCCGAAGGAATCTCCTTTGGAGTAAAGGAGTCACTCCCCTGCATCTGCAGACACCACAACCAAGCTGACAGATCTCCTGCTCCTGACAACTTATAGACTTCAAAAGACTCAACAACACAGGTGGTGGTTCTGCAACTCCCTTGAGGCGTTCACTGTCTTCTCAGCAAGGTTGAGGCCAGCATCCCTCGTCAGAACTGCTGGAACAGAACCTCTGTGCAACGCGTCAACTTGCCGATGCCAAGGCTTGTTGACTCTGTCCTCCAGAGCTCTTGGGCTACAAGAAGTTCCAGCCTCCAGCATCTCTTGCTGCCAAGATCTAAGTCCTCCCCACTTCCTCTGCATCGTGGGCCTGCATCTTTGGTGAGCTGCTCTAGGTCCTCTTGCGACTCCTATGCCTTTGGCCTGTGGGTCCTCTTGAGGGCCTTCCTTGGCTTCAGTGGAATCCCCTGCTTGCTCAGGGCATGCTCTGACTCTCCTGTACTCCGCGAGTCCCTTGGATCTTCCTGGTCCTAACACTGCACCTTTTTGGTTACCACGTCTGTTGCTGCTGCTAAGGCTTGTTGGTGCTCTCGCCAGACACCGACCCCCTGGTTCTTGACTTCTGATGTGGGAAGCTCGTGAACGGCTCCTGGTCTTCCACAGCGTCGCCTGGTTCTCACAGCATTTTGTTTTGTGTCGGTGCAATTGCGCTCAGTTTACGACTGTAGTTTTTCAATGTTCATGGCTCTCTAGAACGTTGTCGACTGATGAAGTTTCCTGCAACAACAAAAAACTTTCAGCGGAAGTATACTCGTGTTAACACTTACTTGCAGGATAATTGACCCAATAATGGCAACAGCCCTCACATCCCTTCCCCGATTCTGAAGCTAAAAACTCGGGGATGTCCAGCAATTGGGTGGAATCCGAGCTTGATCAGGATCATTCATTCCGGTCCCCACATGTCCCTCTCTAACCTACCTGGGATCTCTTCTTGGGTGTATAAAGTATGCTTTGTTTGGCTTTTCTCCAGCAAAACCTACTTTCTGAAGGAATCTTTAAGTATATTTGTTTTTAATTTATCATATTTATGTTGTTTATACTGTATAAGAACCTCACAAAGAAGGTGGCAGTATGGTAATTTTGCACCACTCTAATTCCTTCCCTAATCTTACCTGACACAATTGCAGAAACCCCGCAAATCTAGCAGATTTTCCACTGTCATCCAGAAGTATGTCCAATGTAATTCAGTATTTGGTGACAAATGGGGTCTAATCATGAGAGGATCAGTAATAAGGCTTGGGAATGCGGCATCCTGATTTACTATCCTAAATTAATAAAAACCAGACAGTATTACCTTACGGGCAACCAGGCAATTTCATGTTTTACTTTCCTATCTGACACTTCCCTGCCAGTTTTAATGTCTTTTTCCAGGGACACAGGCACCCTGGAGTGGATCCAGGAGTTGGACACCTATGACAAAAAGAAACAAGAATCCCCTCGTATATGAGATTTGCATATTGAAACTGACATGCCGCGATACTCGTATAGGTAAAACAAATAAAATAATTTTACGCCAAAATCCTTCTCTAGAAGTCATGCTTTGTTCCCAGCCTAACTCACATCATGGACGCAAAGGGTTCAGCTTGTAAGGGGCCAGATTCTCCCCATCCTCATCTATGGGTACTCTCAGTATGGTAACACAGGGGTGAGTGTGGAAATACCAGACCATTTTCCAGGACACCCAGGGATAGGCAATACAGGCCTCAAGAATTTGTTACTTCAAATATATTGAGCCTTATTCTATTTTTAAAAGACTAACCTTGTAGTTAGAGAACCACACATGCTCATATGCGACATGTGTGCCCTCAGCAGTGGTACATTTGAGACAACAGCTCTAGCAGCCACACAGTTTGGCTTCACACTGACACAGCTGAGTCGCCTTCTAACTTTTGGCTAAAAGTGCCGCTTTACATTTCCTACCTTGAAGCTCACTAGGAGACCAAGCACTTTGAATGTTTGTCTGCTGATCTTTCAGTGTCCTCCTGAGGACCATTGCCTCCCCTCACTGGTGTTCTGGCTGCATTCAGAGGTCTGGCAGAAGCAGAGGACTGGCTAACTGGATATCGAGCACCCACCCAGCTGAGAGTGATCCAGCGAGGGGCTCTCAAGGAGGGTTGAACATCCCCGGGTGCTCCATATTGTACAGCAGATATGTAAGTTGCGCTGGGTGCTCATTTATATCTAAATGTTACACATGAAAAAGCCTTAGTTTTCATATAAAATTGGGATATCAATAAGAAATTGTTGAAGTGTTGATGAAATTGAGGATCAAGTTTTTATACAACTACAAGAAGAATAAAATGTTTGATGCAAGATAGAACTTTTTTTACCTCTCAATTAACTATTGATGAGTTGGTTCATGTACTTATAAAGCCAACATATACCCCCCGCATACTCAAATGAAAATGGGATCCCGGGCGACAGCAGCAAAAGATCTAAAAGAGGTAAAATAGAAGATCAAACGAAAGTTGGTCTCAAGGGCCGTTTTCCAAAAGAAAACTCACATCTCATCCAAAAAAATGTAAATAATGAACTCCTACATATAATACATGCAAGCCAGCTATCATTCAATGAAGACATTGAGAAAGTGAGACAACACTATAGCAAGCAGCTAGAGGTAGCAAGAACAGCCCTCTTCTTGAGTCAGCCAAGAGAATGTATAGCTTCATACAAAAGGATAGGGCGAGAAGAGAAGAGCGGCCAGGAGGCATCCTGCAACCAGATTGTACATGTAAGCACCGAGCAAGCATGCCAGAAGTCAGTAGAGAAAATGAAAAGTATACTGCCAAGCGTAAAAGATCTCCCAGTACCATCTTCGAAGTCCTCAAGATTGTCCCTTGAAGGTCTCTCCTAGAAATGCTGTGTTAGGCCTATCCACCTACAGTCAGAAGCTCGAGAAAGTCACAAGAGAAGGCTGCACTCTCACCCCCCCCCCCTCCCCCAATCACTGATATAAAAAAACAAAAGAAGCCCAAGCTGGATCCAGGAAGGCAATTGATCCACCCGAAGCAAGTCAATGGCCTGGAAGACAAAGGACATGAGGAACAAACACTGAGTGCAGACAAAGAGGTATCTACAATTACCATCAGAACAGGTGGCAACCAGCAAGCAGACACCTAGCAATACCAACACCGATGGAAGCGGTACTGGCCAATAGATTCAATCAGTCTGACATCACAAGCAGAACCACCAACAGAAATGCAGACCTGCTGTCTGCAGCAAAGCATCCATGAGTCAACACATTTGTCTCTAAATAATCAAGGTGCATATTTTGACTACGGAAGGGGCAATGTACCCAGAATGCTCGAAAAAGAGGGAAAGACCGTTAAGTTGGAAAAGAGCTCATAAACCCAGAGCTGCCCAAACCAACAGAGAACAAGCATTTGCAATGCAATAGGTCTCGCAGTTACGCAACTTTGAGCTATTGGCATTGTAAATGGCTATGCCTTTTATTTTGGTATTGGTTTTGAAAACATAAATACAAGACATTGTTATTTATGACGGCAATAGCTTAAACTCGCGTAAATGCGAGACCTATTGCATTGCGTGCAGCAGTGTGCGGCGTGCAGCAGTGTGCGGCGTGGTTTGTAAACAACAAGAAAAGCGGACATCAAAGGAACGGTGGAAGGGAACGAGCATATGGAGTGTGAGTTATAACGAAAGTTAATTGTTGTAAGAGGGGATACAGGAAGTGCGCTGGCGAAAGCAGTCTGCTGCTTTCAAGTCCGATGCCAGATGTCAGCTTCGCGCTTGAATGCCTCACATGCACTGGCCATAAACCGCATTCCTAAGGTCTTGTGCCCCTTACTAAATCTCTCTGAATGCGTGAGGCGGCGTACGCGCAGGAAGTAGCTGGTGGCAAATGGAATGCGCGTGGTTGTGCGCATAACCGCCACCCTATCCGCCTGGAAAGTCTTTGGGAGCATTTTCTGAAGCCCCTACATAAGTGTCGCTGTGCGATCACTTACGCGATAGCCAGGCGAGACATAAAAAGGACTAATAGACAGCCAAGGGAGTTAACATTTTTTACATGCAACTAAAAACTCAGAGCTGCTTAGAGCTATGTCAATCAGGGGTCTGCACCAAGTTTGTCATCAAGGGTGACCTCATAGGGCCCCACTCTGCTGCTGATCCCCCAGGGCGGGGTTCGCTGGCCACGCCCTTGGGGCTGGGCAGTCTGACGAGGGGTATCACAGAAAACTGTTTAAAAGAAGACCCCCCAGGTCCCACGGTCAGCAACCAACATTCCTCACCATATATGGTACACCAGAACCCTTTACAACCTGCTGAAAATTGTATTTAAGACGGATGCCAACAGAATATAAATTGAGCAGTCATCAGACACCAACTGTTCTCCTGGCCGTAACGTTTAAATAAACAAATTGTTCCTGTTTTGCCAAAAACCTCTAGTCTTCTGCTTTTAAAGGGATTTCTAACTCGAGCAACAGTAGCATCACAACTCAGTATTGCTCAAGTAAGCCATATCAATAGCATTTAAATCAGTATTTAGTTCTAAACTATGAAAAGACTAATAACACAGACAGGTCCTCTTGTTGAACATATAGATGTATTTTACATTATATTAATAATTGTTTTGGCTTCTATAAAAGACAGCATATTTTTTTTTATTAATTTTTGGAGCGGCAAACAATTTGACAGCAAGAGCAGTTGGTTAATTGTCTGATCCATATTGGCTACAGCTGCTTCACCATCCCCAGTGAGCTTCTTCCCAACTTCTCTGTAGCGCAGATCTTATGTGCCTCAAATATACCATACAATTTGTCTACACTCCTCCTCCAAGTTTGAATTTAGAAAGAATAAACACATACATCAAAGGTAACAAAACAGAATGAGCCTTTAACCCTCAAGCAGACATGAGTGACATTCAAAGGCCTAATCTATATTGATTTACCACACCTTGATATCTGTCCAAAAAGGGCTACAAGTACTTTACAAAACATCTAAATAAACACGTTAATCTTCAAAGGCTTAAAGGATCCCAGACTATCCGAAGTTGGAGGTAGATTTAGGCTCAGGACACGTGCTCTTTCCATGCACCTAGTCTTTGTATAGGGATACAGCTGAGTGATGAGCAGATACCCACTCCTGAAAAGAACCACACGTGTGTGGGGGGGGGGGGCGTCATTGCCATGTGAGTAGAGAAAATTGCATAGCAACCCGTTTGTGGTTGGTGCCACAATTTAAGAAACGATTTGTTTGGCTTGGTGTTTAAGTACACAGTTTTTGTTTAACTATATGAAAATGCTTCACTGGGCATGAACATAAAAAAAGAGCAAACAATATGCAAAACATGCTAGGACATGGTGTTGTGGCGCTTCAAAGCGGTTTCTTTGCTTTTGAGTAAGTGCATTCTATGAATTAAGTAATAAAATGCCTTTGGCTCCACGTCACAGATCAGAATTTGAAAACATTGCAAAATATTTTTTTTGCTACAAAAAACAATACTGCAAGCCAGGCATGCACCAGGAAGTTGATTTTCTATTTTAAAAATACACAAGCATTTGCTGTCACAACCAGAATTAAGCACAGGCATCTCAGACGAATGTGCAACCTGTACACACAGCAGTCAAACACAGCAAGGCCAAATCGAGTCTTCAATGCGGCGGTCGATAAACGGTGTAGTGTACGTTAAATTAATCAAACATTTAATTTAGATAACACCAACGTGTATTGTTTACAGCACACTGCTACATAACGACTAAAAGCAAAATCGGTATAAATGAAAAAGATATGGTTCTAGATTCATGGAGACAGTCATCAAATGCATTAATCCAAGTTTAACCAAGTGACAGGGCATGGACATTTAAAGGAGCTTTCCTAATGCCGCAATCACCTACATTTTGATCAGAGAGATCTGATACACCAAGTGCGTATGTATTGGCCTAAATAGTGAATAAAAATGAGGCGTGACCTACATGAAAACAAAGCATCTTCGGATAAGGCGACTGCAGAAGGCAAACTGTATGTAAAGTACAAGCATGCATCCAAACAGTGGCCACACCGTCAGAGTTCTGAGCCAGGCAGCAAAACTACAACGTGAGAAGCAATAAAGGAGCCTGACTGGAAAAGATTAAATAAAGCACCTCAGAGTGGGAGACCGAGCCCTCTTCCTCCACCTGACAGCTGCTCCCGAAGCGGATTAACCACAACAATAATAACAAACAAGCCGGAAGTCAGGCGCCCTTGCCCGGGACGTGGGCGGGGCCTGCTCCGGCAGGAAGAGAGACGGCGTACCATGCTAACGCGGGGCTCCCATGCTGAAGGGAGAGCCCCGCGGTGGCGACCGGAGTGGAACGAAGCCCCGGGTCCCAGGAGGGGGCCCGGGTGAAGACTGCGGCGGACGAGGCTGCCCATGGCAGCATGGGGCTCCCGGGAGTGCAGGGAAGCCCCGCAAGAGAAGTGCTGCAGCCGCGAGGAGGAGCCCCCCCCAGAAGAGCAGCCCGGTGAGTGAAGAAGGGCTGGGGGGTTCCGTGTGGGCTATTGTTGGTGCCTGATCGAGGCACAGCGTCCTTGGCGACAGCAGCGCTTCGCGCTGCGTGGGCTGACATGTGGTCGGAAGGGGGACAGGAGATGTGCACGCCGCGTGGCTGTAAGCGCGTACACCAATTCAAATCCGCTAAGAGCCTGCGCGTGCACATCTCCTGTCCCCCTTCCGAGGCAAGTCAGCAACAATAGATCTCGCCGAAAGCAGCGCTCCGCGCTGCGTTCGCAGGCGAGACCTAAAAAAGAACACAGGGACATCATCATACCCGAGCTACAAAATGACACATCAAAATGGATAAAAGTAGGAATCAAGGTATATAGATAATCCATTTAGGAAGGTTTACCATTAAAGAACACACTATGCCTAAGATTACTATCCCGACATTAATAGGCAAAAAAGATTTCGTTGTTCAACATTCACAGCACACACCTCGCTCGCACTCGGTAACTTAATATTCATTTCACATTTTGTAGTTTTATAAATCTCAGTTCTAGCGAATATTATTTTTGTACTGATACAGATGTTAATATTCGATTTTGAAAGCCCTAATTTATGGGCACATTTTTGGGAAGTCCTCGCTCTGAACACCTACAACAACGCCTGGGGGACGGGGAGGGGTGGGTGGGGAGTGGGGGGGCGGGGAGGGGGGGCGCGTTCCAGAGAGCCGTGTGTCTGGTTTGACCTCATCGTGCGTGCGTGCGCGCGCCTCCCTTCCCGTAGACTGTAAATTCTGAAGGGCTGAGATGTAAACATGAAGATAGGCCCGCCCCCTGTCCCCGCGGATACATTACTACACTTGCACCACGGGGCAAGGCCGTAAATATAGTCCGACTGCTGCAATGTGTGTCCTGGGATAATGCTGGTAAACTGCAAGGTCTTCCCTGTTTATTGTCGGTCCATTCTGAGCTCGCGCAAAGAGATTTATACATTTTAAGAAAACATCTTGAAGCACAGTACTTTTCATGTAAAAACGCCTATGCAGGTCACAGATCTCAAACCCAGATGATTTCAAACAGCAGTTTACAGTGATTGGCCATGCACCGTCCATGAAAACTGCAATAGTAGAGGTTAAGAATCACACCCGCATACTGTTATAACTGGTCTTTAAAATTGATTGAGGGCAATTTGCTTTGTGGCAATACAAAGGTTCGGGTATTTACTAAAGAGAAAAAAACTTACTAAAAGTGATCACTAAATATGTTCTCAAAATCCGATAGATGGGGTGATTGTGAAAACTAGGGGATTACAAGGTTAATGCAGACACTGACAGTGAACTCCACCAAACAGCAACAAACACCAAGGCATGGTGTGCTTAACCTAATGCCGATAAAAGCAGGTTGCGGGTCCTTTCTTCACAAGGGTAAGAGTTGGCCGGGTAGTACCAAAGGAATGAGGAAGACCAGCCCCAAATATTGAAACCAACCTTGAAGTAGCTTGGGGTAGTTTGCTCTTTCCTACTTGATAAGTACTTCACCTTCTAATGCTGAGATAAAAGCAGGTTGCGGGTTATATCGTTGCATTTGTATTGGTGCTGGGACCAAGCACCCAGGAGAAAGGAAGACTAGCCCAAGACCCTGAAGTCAGCCTAGAAGCAGTAGGGGGTAGTTAGATGTTTTTCAGCGGGATCCAAGACCAGATCTCTAAAATGAGCAAGGGAGGCTGGGGCTCCGCTCTTCCAAGGAAGATGTGTCCAGCAATAGTCACGAAGCAGAGGAGCAGCTGACTAGAACAAGAAATGAGGCCTGCTGTCCACTATTATTCTAGATCAAAGGCCTCTTGCTAAAGGTAAGAGTAGAGTTAGTGGAGGAAGCCAGGGGAACATCAATGGAACTGACAGAGAAGATCACAAAGAAGGTTAACTTGTGGAGACATATTGTTGCAGGGATTCGTCAGTCACAGAACTATGCTTGGGACCACAGAACCTTAGTAGGCAGGGACTGAGTCATCCTACCACCTTAATGCCCAGGACCAACTAGCTATAGTGTCTCACTTGCCCTCCTACTCACTCAGAGAGGAGACACCTCAGAACACAACATTCCCGACCCTCTGATGCAGCATGGGAAATAAATCTGTAAAAATCTGTAAAATCTGTGAAATAGTTTAATTCCAAAATATGCAGCAAATCAATAAAAATCGGACAGCATCCCTAGCTCAAGAAAGAGAAGAAAAAAGATCTGGTTCACTCCCCCCAAAATATCCTTTTTATTAAGAAATTCAACATAGAAACCAGTGGAAATTGCGCAGTCAGCAAAGGGTGAGCACACGTAGCAACACAACATCGAATCATACATAATTTTTTTAAATAAAAACGTCATATAATACCACCTTACTACCGCTACCTCCCTAAATGAATATTGATAAATCTCTTCTGACCTAATGTCATTGGACATGTTAACACAACTCTATTTACATAAACCACAGCAGCCTTAAGAGGGAATAAGTCTGCAGTGAATGAACAGGCAGAGACCTTGGAAGGCAACAATCTCACTAAAGAACCTCCTCTGAAGCTCTTCAGCAGCAGCGTGTCAACACAAAGCATCAGTGCACATTTGACTGCTTGCTGTGTCAATGCGAAATTAAAATATGTCAACTTCCAAATTCAAAATGGAGATGAGGCCTAATTGAGGCCCAGTTCGGCCTATGATAAGAAAAAGCAGTTCTATACATCACAGCATTGGTGTTTAAATTGCAAAATGTTCATATTACAAAGCAAATATTATTTCAACCAACACATTCAAACGAGAAACCTCAGATTCGGAAAGGCACTACTCCTCGTCATGTCTCCATTCAAATGAACGGCATAGGTAGGGGTCATTTGCACTGTACGCTCTGGAGTATACTCTCAAAGTAATCTGTAGGTCAGTATTTTAAAGGGTGTGCGTAGGGATAAAAAATATTCAGGGATTTGCTCTGAAAATATCCAATGTTTCTTTATTGTTCAAAATTCAACAGTTCATAAACAACAGGGAATTTCAGCCAACGCGTTTCGTTCTAATTGAGAACTTCATCAGATCTTCTCAGAGAAAACCCTTATTGAGGGAGAGAACATATAGGTTCTTATAGATCTTTAAGAATACGGTGATGTTCTATGACGAACTTGAGCTAGCGAAGGTCGTGTCGCAACCTGAAGAACAAACGTATTCCAACTAAAATTGTAGTCCTGAGTTTTTTCAACGAAATCCGAAGTGATCAGGCCTGTCCTGGACATTGTCAGGCCTGATTGTGGCTTTTGGGATAGTTCCCTTGCATACTTCAGAGTTAATTCCTGGAGTCGGTTGATAGAATTGCCCTCACGTGATAGGCGCTTGCAGATTGGTTAAAAACTATGTAGGTGGAATATTTTCACTTCGGATTTCGTTGAAAAAACTCAGGACTACAATTTTAGTTAGAATACGTTTGTTCTTCAGGTTGCGACACGACCTTCGCTATCTCAAGTTCGTCATAGAACATCACCGTATTCTTAAAGATCTATGAGAACCTATATGTTCTCTCCCTCAATAAGGGTTTTCTTTGAGAAGCCCTGATGAAGTTCTCCATGAGAACGAAACGCGTTGGCTGAAATTCCCTGTTGTTTATGAACTGCTGAATTTTGAACAATAAAGAAACATTGGATATTTTCAGAGCAAATCCCTGGATATTTTTTATCCCTACGCACACCGTTAAAAATAAAGCTTTAGGATCTGGATAACAGTGGCACCACAGGGCGGTTGGTGTCTGGGTTTGTAGCGTGGGATTTTAATTAAATAGAAAACCGGTACAGAGGTGCAGGAAGGAAAGTCCACCATCTGGTGTGTTGTTTTTTCCCCTAATCTGTAGGTCAGTTCCTGGCATGGCCAGACTGGCCGTAGTGGGCGCCGGGCATTTCCCCAGTGGGCCGGAGGGGGCTAGTTTTGTGCTTGCTTTTCTTACAGCAGGCCGATCTTGTAGCAGTGCTTCAATATCAGCCCCCTGTAAGGAAAGTGGGGTGACCAGACATCCTGGATTTACCCAGACTGCACCCGTTTTCAGAGGACTGTCCCGTCACTTTTCCAAATCTTCAACAAAGATAAAGTAATTCTCCAAAACCGAAATAAAACTATGCTCTCCTTCCAAGAAACACCTCTATAATGATATAATTTATCATCTGTTTCTTTCAGGCAGCATAGGAGGAGGGTGTCTGCATGCTTGCAGCAGAGGGGAGACAGAGTGGGGAGGAGGGCAGGGAGGCACAGGGTAGATGTCCTGCCACAGCTAATGTTACCGTACGTAGCTTTGCAAATGCGAGTGAAAGGTTACAGGGGTGTTATAGTTAGGCTTAGATTTCATGTGTACAAAACCAGTGAAATTCAGCAGTTACAGTTACCTGATCTAACTATAACGTATGCCCCCGCAATGCACTGCTTTTGACCTTACATATTACATCACTCATGAAATGGTCAGTGACATCACTGATGACATCTCACATGACATCATCTATAGAACCACTCACACACCCATACAACCTCTCGTACGCCCACTCACACATCCACACAACCACTCACATACCCATTCACATACCAATATCAATGCTCACACACCCACTCACTCCTCAATAGAGCCATTAGACACCCACCCACTCACTCGTACAGCCACTCACACAGTCATTCACTCATCCATACCGCCAGTCACAAGGCCACCCACTCACCCATACTATATATGTTTGGAGAAGCTGCAATAAAGGATTGTGAATAAAACACGCCATCTGGAGTTCCCATTTTGTCCTGCCTCGGCAGGAGAGATTACAAATACATAAACACACACGTGCCTTAACAAATTGTATGGCTATGCAAAAACCGGGACAGGTGAGACATAAAAGTAACACAAAAGACGTTAGTCCTACTTTTATGTCTGGCCTGTTTGTTTCTCAAAATATGGTCCCCCCCAACTGTACAAATCAATACAATTCGTGCTGGAAGAGTCCTTCGAATTCCAATGTTCAAGTAAGTGCCAAGGCATTTAAGCTGCAGAGACAAACAGTGATGTCACCTCTCTGCTGGCCTGCGGAGGCTCAGCACAACCTGTTCCCAGAGCCGGAAGGCACGGGGCCAGCTCGTGCTCTCGCAGCTAGCACAGTGACTGGAGCATGACTCACTGCTCGCACTTCGAGAGGTTTTAGAAACACCACTTATGTGGAGCGTCGTCTGGGTCTGTCTGTACCAACAACAGCTGCGCACACTTCAGAATGAAAAGGGGCGTTTCTGTGGTTTCAGAAAATAAGTGCCCACTCGCGCTTGATGGAACAACAAAACGTACCTAAACTTTCACACCTTTGAACAAGAAAATGTGTAAATAGAGGGAGGGGTTCAAAGAACTGGGTTACGACCATGTCTGGAAATTTACCGCAGTCCTAAGTAACTATGTGATGCTACCTTTCCCAGCACTATTTCAGCCAGTTCTCGAGTTTTGCCGGCTTTTTATTGCGGGTGCCATCGCAACTGGCAGCTCAGGAGCATTTCTGGATGCTGGCAGGTTCTGGAACCGAGAGGGGGGCATTTATATAGCCCACATAGCTACAGATACTACTTTAGACAATTAATTAGAATAAAAGAAATATTGGGGCAATCATAAAAAAAGTCATCAGCATTCTGATCGTAAATAGCCCTGGTGTCAAGTTCAGAATTAAAGTATGTATTTGCGGAGGACACGGTTGTTAGACTGTGTTGCTTAAATGTGTCTGTGTGGATGCCAGGCATTAAAATGCCACGTGGCCCTCGTCAAAACGTTTCATGCGTCACAGCTTCATACTTGAGTGTGGCAGGAGCCAGATGTCAATCCAGGACAATGTGTTTGCTTTGTTAGCCAATCAGGAGTAAGCACCCATGCACTGTGTCACACTCAGCTCCACAGAAGCCCACCATCCCGCACTCCCTACTCGATCCCTCTGTCTCCCCATCCCCCATTGATGCCCTTATATCTTCAGCAAGACCCTAGGTCCTGCCAACACACCTGCCTTTTCTATTTAAACCTTTTTATTCCTCAAGCTCTGCTCAGACTTCATCTGCAACTTGATTGCAAGTAGTTAACAAGCACTCGGAAAACCAATACATTTCTTGGCAGCCCAAATGTATTGGATTTCCGACTGGTTGTTAACTACTTGCTTTGTTAATGCTTTCTTTGTCAAGATCTTTGCAAAACGTTATTGTTGGGGAAGCTGATAGTCCATCGTCAATCCCCCCAAAAATAGTGGCTAAAAGCAAAAATAATGTTTGGTCTCAAAAAACACTCATTGCCATCAGAATACCTGGCACTGAATGGAAGTATTTTGAGTGCAGATGCGCTCCTCGTGACAGGGCGGAATGTCATACACTCGCAGTGATGTTAGCCAATGGCTGAAGTGGGCAGACTCATTCCTCATGCTGTAGTAGGCGAAAGAAAAATGTGACTGACGCAATAATAAGCCAATGGATGACAAGGGCTGGATGAAAGCACCTAATAGTAAAATAGTATATTCTTCAAGACTTCATAGAAAATGCTGAAGGAAGGAGGGGGGTGGGTGCTAGTGTATCGTTGAGGCCATTCGTCAGGACCAGGGATTGCACTGTAGTTTTTAAGTCATTTTTCGGGCAAGGCAGGTAACTGGTAACCTGCTGTCCCAAAGTGTGCTATTGGGGTAATGCAGCACCAAAGCTATCAAATGTAATCAACCAATCTCTTATCTCAAGAACTGAAGTTATAACTCTGCAAACACACTCTCTCCAGGAAAGATGGGGTTCAGAGAGACAGAGAAACACTAGAAGTAGATCCACCGGCTCAGTCGTGACTCAAGTATCACACACCACGAAAGCGTCTCTCGAGGTTTGGATGCAGTACAGGATTCTCACATTGTGTGAACTCTTAAAAATAACACTTAACATATATTAATAACCACCACAACTTAGCAGGACTGTAAAAGTATTCAAATCACACAGTTTCTGACATTGCCTTACCTAATGCTACAGTAACAGGGTGATTGATGACCTCAAATAATTCCAAGGAACCCTCCCCAGACTCAGGAGCATCAGTAGTGGCGCCCGAAGGATGCCGAGTAGGTACAGTGAGGAATTGCAAGAGGAATTATATCTCTAATGGAAAGAAATCCTATTAAGGGGTAACGGAGATTAGTTCTACAGGGGGTAAGATCCCCCCCCCAGCTCCTCACTGATACTCACTTTGCTTTGTCTTTTACAGTTTTTCGTCTCATTTGTAAGACAAGCAACCAACACAATATAGCATCTAACAATCCTGCGATCACGCGACGGAACTGAGTATTGACCGTGTATGAACACAATCACCGAAGAGCAGAAATATTACAACCACCACTATGCCAGATTAATAGTAATGTATTGCATTTTAAAAGAAAATGCCAATAAATGGGGGAACAGAGAGGGAGGGAAGAAAGAATAGGGGCTGGGAACGCGAAGGGTGAATGAAGTAATGTCTATGGAGAACCCTACAACCAATCAAGTTACTAGGCTATGTCTTCTAACTGCTGCCTCTTCTTTAACCAGGAAGGGGGGGCTGTATTAAGTTAAAAATTAATTTTCATCTTCAGTCAGATCTACCAGAATGTTTTTAACCTTTGTGAAATTTGCTTCTTAATGGGGATCCCCTCAAGGAGACATTTGACACTTTACAAAATGTACACTCAAACAGATGGTTATCAAACACCAATCTTACACAATCTTGACACTTCAAAATGTTTATTGTGCACACAAACATCTCTGAAAGAGCAGTTTTTTCTGTTTATTTCAAGAGCAAGAAGATGATGGCCAAGGACATGCTGTCTTTTAATCATCTCATGTTTTGTCAGCATCTGAATAGAACCGCTCAGTACTTGAAAGAGAACTTTTGGCCATGAACATGGCTTGTCCCGAATAGAAACATCCTTTGATGGGCACAAACGAACCGTTTGAAATGTAAACTGATCACTGGAATTGTCAGTGTTTGAAAACATGAAGAATAGTAGTCAAGCTAGTTGGGCATTTTTATTTGCACTGTATGATTTCACTATCACTTACATTCCTTATATATGCTCTTTCTAATCATCATCCCGAGAAATTACTTATGTATGATCAGTCTGTTATTTCGTCTCTTTTAAAAAAAAGTTTTATTACCATTTTCTTTGAGCAGCATGTTACCATTACCCATTAAATTGCTTTCAATTTCTTTCCATTGAACATTTGCATTGCATGATAGTGTTACGCCTTCTACCCTTGCACGGTCTACTCATATTGCCCATTATATAGACCTGTCACACATTTTATGCTATATGTTTAACAACTTTTTCAACCAAGGCCACAGCCTGCTTCATCACACACGTTATCTGCTACTTGTATTGCCTATCAGTCTGTACATCCCCGCCCCCCGATGTTCCCGGCTCTTTCAGACGTCCTATGCAATGTTGTACACTGTGTTCCAAGTCCTGTGTGTATTGCGGATATGACGTCACATAATAACTATGGGTTCTCTGTTTTTGCTTCCGGTCGTCTTACCCTATTGTCTTCTCCCCACAAAAGACGTTCTCACTGCCATCCATACATCTTCTATAGGTGTTTTGCATGCTCCCCTCTGCTCCTCGGTATGTGTGGAAGCCCCTCTGCTATAGCCCCTCTCTTTACGGCTCTCTTCCAGCTGATATGCGGGGGCCGTCCGATGATTGCCAGTGCGTAGTGCCATGTCCCTGTGAGCCGAGTCTCGGAATCTATCACCCACTTTTTCCCACCCTACGCGAGTATAATTCCAGCAGACACTTCCATTGCTAGCAATTTCCGTCGATTTAGAGTGCGCTCCAAATCCTCCACTAACCCCAGTTGGTGCTCCACAACTGGGCAACTCCACAGCATGCAGGCAAAGTCAGCACCAAGTAGGGGGCATCGCGGGGCAGTGTACAGCATCGGTTTACTTCATGGCATTTACTCTGTGGGGTGAGGTATGTGGTGTGCAGGTAGTTGAATTGTATATACTTATATCGGGTATTCCTCGATACCCTGTGGACTTGTTCCAAGGTCTTTTCCCATTCCTTTCCCCTAAAGTCCCTGTCCAGCATGTCTCCCCATCTGGCTCGCATCCTCTGAAGGCCAGTAAGTCTCATGGACAAAAAGGGCTTTGTAGAGCCATGAGACTAGCGTCAGCTGCCAAAGGTTAGCAGTGTCAGCAGAAGGTCATGCGTATTCATGCCTGTGGGACTAAGAAGCTCATAGCGGCATACATCAGAGGGGTTCCCACTTAATGACAATCTGTACAAGTGATCACGGGGGATCCTGCAGATCAGGGGACCCCGGGAAGGCACAGACAGGGCTTGCTCCAGTTCATACATAGACCGGATACCATGCCCAGGTCTCTCAAAATCCCGACACTCCAGGGAAATCCTGCATTCTTAAGATACATAAGCATATCATCCGTATATAATGAAATGATATGCTCAGCAACCCATAGAGGGATACACTTTCCCGCTCCCTCCTTCTTTGCCACACTGGCAAATGGTTCCACTGCTGATGCAAAGAACATCAGAGACAGTGGGCATCCTTGACGCGTCCCCCTGTGTACTCTGAATGCCCCGGATATACACCGTCTGGTTGGCACCTGAGCTTAAGAATACAGAATTGCGACCCATATGTGTCATCCCTGACCTGGGGTCATGAGTCACATGACCTCTTTTAGCTATTCCCCATTGACAATATCAGATGCTTCGTGAATGTCTATGGACAGTACCAAAGCTGTATGGTGGTACTGTGCTGGGGTTTCATCTAATATTCTTAACAGTTTCCTAATATTTGATGAGGTGTTGCACTGAGGAATAAAGCCACATTGATCTTGGTGTATTAGTGCCAGGAGATGCGCCTGCAAACGATTAGTTAACACTACTGAAGGTCTTATTGTCCAAATGTAGCCTTGACAATGGCCTGTATGCAGCTGCATCCATTGTGTCACTCTTAGGCTTAGGGATAGAGACAAGCAGACATTCCCTAGCAGTATCCAGCAACAAGCTGCTTTCTAATGCCCTTGTATACACAGCAGCTAGTTTCGGGGACAGTTAAGCTATATGGGTTCAGGAAAATTCCACCAGTAGCCCATCTGTCCCGAGTATTTTGCCATTTGCCATGTGTTTAATGGTTTCTCTGATTTCTTTTTCAGTAATTGGTTCAAGCAGGGCTTCATTCGTAGGGGATCAAGTCGGGCCAGCAGTGCTCTATCTCGTCTCCGGGAGCCTGTGGCTATTCCGCATATAGCTCCGGACAGTGTTGGACAAACACTTCATGAATATCACTCTGGGATAGCAGCACCTCACCCAGGGTTGCAAATTGGAGTGATTCGTCGACTCACTTCCTCTGGCTCTATCCGCCATGCCAGTAGTCGCCCCGCCCTAGCCCTCTCTACATGGCTAGAATTCAGATAGTCCATGTACATCAGCACAGTTAGCAGTACCCATACGGTACAGCTGCATGTTTTTCTTTCTCCGTTGCTAACCTAGGTCTTATCAGGGATTCGTCGGGAGGTCCCTTTCTAGTGAGTGTATAACATCCTTTACTCTAGTCAACTAATTTTCAAATGATTTCCTGACTCATACAGACTACCCAATGCAGAGACCCTGTATGACCACCTTAAGCGCTTCCCATTCCATGTCAGTGTGTTGAGCTGTGACTTGATTAAGCAGAAGTATTCAGCAATCGCGGACCCATGGGTGCTCTAAATGTTGCCTCATCTAGAAAGGAGGTCTGAAGCCTCCATGTGCGGAAAGGGCCCATTGATGGCCCCAACCTGGCATAAAGAGTGGGCTATGGTCTGAGGGGTTATGGTCGAGACTGTGCGACCTAAATACTCCATGTGTGTAACCTTTTAACTGAACCCATGGTGCACATTACCCTGTCCAACTGGACAGGCAAGTCAAGCACTGGAGAATAAAATGAATATTCTATGCTCTCTCGGGTGCTCCATCTCCAAATTACTACCAGATTCCAACCTCCCACCCAATCTCAGGATTCTTGTGCCAATGCTGCCATGGGTGCATCCATCAATAGGTGAAGTCGATCTATCAGGTGTCACAGGGTCCACGTAGTTGTAGCCCCTACCCAACACCATAGGCATTGCCACCACAGGAAATTAGATTTGGGCCATAGATGCGAGAAAATGCAACTAGCCCACCTTCACAGCATAAATAGAGCCCAGTAGTATGCTATTTCCATTAAGTCTGGCCTGTATTAGTACATATCCATCCTCTCTGTCAACATGCACCATAATAGGTTCCGCAGGCACATCCGGCTTGTCCATATCAGTGCTCCGCTGGGGTAGGAAGAATAGTAGAAAAAGAAGAGAGATGGCAGCAAGGGATAATTAACGCCGCATTACCTGACTGTACATTATATTTGAAAACACAAAGTCACTGTTGCCCACCTCCTAGGTCCACTGCCAATGAACCTCACCACTATAATGCAAAAAGAGAGCACAGAGAGACAGCACAAATGCTAAGCAAAAATGATGATTGTTAAATCTTTTAATAGTTGCTTGAATCACAAAAGTGTAGTGCAGTGCAGATGCATCTGGAATGAAGTAGGCGCAGAGCAACCTGCTTTAGCTGCACACCTTGCTGTGGGGACTCAGTGTGCTCTTTCCAAGGCAGTGACAGTCCCTGGGGCGCCACTTCAGCAGCTGCCACTTTTCCAGAAAGGCCACCATGTTGGATCCCTCCGCCTTGTAAAGGCAATCCCACCACTTTGATATTCCTATGAATGAGCTTCTTCACTTGACCTTGTAATATCGCAATTGCTGGAGGTACTTCTTCAGTGATACCTTCATTAGGTGTGATCCTAGAGGCCAACTTGCGGTGGTTGGCCCGCAACACCCTAAGGTCTATGGCGACTATGTCTATTTTATGCTCCAAGACCTCCCGGGATTTGTTGATGGCATCAAATATCTGGCTCAGGAATCCCGGAGTGCCCTCTCCAGGCTCCCTCAGGAGGTGCCGCTCCTTTAAGTCAGGGCCCTCCTCAGCATGTGGTGGTGTACTATCAGCCCCTGATCTACTACCCACGCTCTTCGTGGCCCATATCTTGCCCATGGCAGTTTGGGACAGTTGTTAGGTTGTGCAGTGCTCAGCGGGTTCCTGTTCAACACTATGACCTAGATCTTTTGACTCAAATGGACATGTAGATGCAGGAACACGCCACCTCCTAGTTTGTTCCAGCTCACTAGCGCATCACACCAAACCCCCACTGTGGCTCTCTCCAGTCTCCAATCTGCTCGATGGTCCATCTGTCCAGTGAAGGGCATCCAGGCTAACCAAACACTGAGGCCTCCTCCTAGCAGAAAAGTGATCCTCTCAACTGCAGCACCAGTTACTGTCCTCCTCATCCCCGAGAACACTCACCACGGTGATTTAGGGGTTTGGGTTGGGCTACGCAACCTGCAGCCTCTGCTGCCTTGCAGCAATCACTGTTCTGACCACATAGCCAATTATGCATCCATACCCCACTGGCTGAATACACACAAGTCAGCTAACAGGTCACCACTGCTGTCCCTACTGAGGCCTTAGGCCCTCGTCACAACCAGGAAGGTCCGTCTTTGGTCTACAGCCTGCTGCGTTCTCTCTGTGAATAGCGCACCTCGAAGGCCACGCCCCCCTGGCCCAGTGGATGCGACCGTGTGCATCACTGCCTGGGTTCCGCTGCCTCCAGCACCTCGGACGCTTGCCTCCTCTTACCTCCTCATCAAGGTCCCCGCCACTCACAGCAAGGTCCAACCCAGGTATATTTATCTGCTACGTTTGCTCTGGGGAGGCCTCACCTCGTCACAAGCCACACCTGCCTGGCTTGGGGAATGCGACCATACGGTTCATCACCCAGGCACCGCTGCTTTCATAAGCCTCTTGCCTCGGTCACATGCCTCCTTGTGCCTCCGTATTGAGGGCACCGCTTGGCAGTCAGCTAGCTAACTCTGCTTCCTATTTATCAATTGTAGAATTTTCATATAACGCAACTCATAGTGCCACCAAGTTTTCACCATTCTTTTTTGTGCAAGGATTTGATTGCCTTCTGGACCTAGTATTGATCCTTTGGCTCCAGCAGCTACTGAGTATCTGAATCAGTTACAGATGCATAGACAACTGATTTCTGAAACTTTGTGCCACTCCATAGTCAAGATGAAGGGATATGCTGACAAATCAAGATCACATTCTTCTAGTTTTACTCCTAAAGAGAAAGCTTGGCTGGTCTCCAGTTTTCTTCTAATACACAAAACTGCCTCTTAAATTGCAATGATTACTGACCTATAACTCATCAGATCAATCCTGAGGGCTGTCAGTAGAGGTAGCCTTGTACTTAAAAGATTCATTCTGTCTTTCATTCATCCCAACTGAATCCATATGTTACTATTCTTTTTCATTGGGTCCTCTTTGGACCTAGGCCAGCTATGGTACAAAGGCAACTAGAATATGGGGTCCAAGAATTTTGTGATTCTTGTAAGCTTCAAGATAATCTTCAATTTTTGATGCATTGGAAAGGTTATCCTTCTAGCGATCATTCATTGAAATATGCTTCTTGAGTTCATGCCTGTTATATTTGTGGCAAGACGTACCGGTGATTGCAATTGTTCAAACGACTGTGTACTCCTCACAAAGTCATGCAGCTTGCTGTTTATACTACATCCTCACCACATACATAGACCAATCAGGCATTTCCGCGCTTCAGGTCACACAGGTTGTGTTTTTTGATAAATGAGGAACATCATATGAGAAGGGCAGTGGCTGGACCAGCAGAGTTTAACACAAGGCAAAGGATGTCAAACTTGGGGTTCTTCTTCATGTGACAAACTAACGGCAGGAGTTTCAGGAAAGAGGTGTGGACAGCCTCTATAAACAGCCATTTCCAAGGTGGTGGCGTGCCCAGAGAGTTTGACTTAAGATTCTTAATCTAAGATAAAATAGAGTATTTTCCTGTGATGTCAGTTCCTATTGAACAAGTTACTTACCTTCGATAACGCTCTTTCTGGTAGAGACTCCATCTAGCCACAGATTCCTCAACTTTTCAATATTCCTCCAGGCATCAGACTTCATCCGGAAACGCTTCCACAGTACCTTTGTATGCTAGAAGGTGGTGCTGCGCGGCTCTGCAGTGACACAGTTCCGAAGTGACATGCAGGGCCTACACAGGCACCAATCCTGTGGGCTGATGTCCGTTGCTTTCAAGACTGTCCGCTCCCTCAAATGTGGAGCCTAAAAAGCAGATTGAGAGGCCAGTGGGTAGAATCCTAGACTTGGAATTTTTTTAATGGGTAGAGTACAATCCCAGAATGGAGAGGATGGGTGGGTTAGTGAGTAATCTGCGGCTAGATAGAGTCTCTAGAGAGAAAGACAATTACTGCAGGTAAAAAACGTATCCTTCTGATAGAGACTTCCAGCCACAGAATCCTCACCTTTGGAATAGATGCCAAAGCAGTAGTAATAGGAGGTGGGCTGTGAATGGACTTAAACCAGAAATTCTTGCAGGACCAAGCAGGCAAAGTGCCCTTTTCGATAGACTTTGCTGTCTAGACAATAGTTCTTTGTGAACATATGGAGAGATGCCCATGTAGCTGCCTGACAGATGTCTAGGACAGTGATTTGACATCCCAATGCAGTGGTTAGCTGAATTGGCCCAGGTGGAATGGGCGAGCAGCTCTTTTGGAGGCTGCTGCTTTGCCAATGTGTAGCACATCTTAGTGCAGAGCAAAGTCCAGCTGATTAGATGGTACATTTCTGCACAACGCCCACAAAGTGCTGATTGTTCACCTGGTGTTTTTAGTGGTAGAATCAGTGTAGAAAATGAGTGCTCATTTAGAGTCCAATCAATGGAGCCTTCCCTCCTCCTAAGAGGGATAAGGTGGAGCATAGAACATCAGCAGGGAGATGGTTTGACTGATGTGGAACAGCATCACAACTTTGAGTAGAAAGGATGCCAGAGTAGGCAGAACCAGCTAATCGGGGAAGAAGGTGGGGTATGGACACACAGAGCCTGAACGTCACTCACGCCGTATTGAGGTAATGGCAATTAGGAACACAACTTTGATATTGAGGAACAAGAGGGGGCAGGTGATAAGAGAGACTCAAATTGAGTACACATTAAATAAGTCAGGACGAGATTGAGGTCAACTGGCTAGTGGAGACCTGCACCAAAAGGCTCTTTGGAGAAAGATATTTGGACAAAAACTGTAGGTTGCTTGGAACAGGGCGATGGCGTCTGGCAATTTGCCTATTAACTGGGGGTGCAGTGCAAGTCTTGGCCCAAGGGCCTCATTGAAAGGGAGGAGGGGCTCAGAAGCAGTCTAACCAGGTTGTAGGACCTTGGTCAATATGTTCATTTTTACTTGCATGTTTGGGAGCTGAAGGTCAAGTACTTAAGCTGCCTTAAGCATAACCATGGCGTAGGAGGCAGAGTCTTCTGTGCTGGGGGAACAGGGGAGAAAAGGGCTGTTTCTGGGGAGGTATCCAGAGCACTAGCCTCCTAAAATTGTCCTCAGTATAGGGCTGACGGAACTCATCACCCTGGTCACAGTTGCTGTCAGACCCAAAAAGGGTATGCAAAGAATGTTGCCTGCCTTGTGGTAATGAGAGTGCAGAAACAGGAGCCTCGGGCGGATTCAGGCGTGATGTGAGTCGAAATCAGACTGGAATCAATTTGGTGTTGGAGAGAACAATCAGGACCATCTCTTTATGCGGTGAGGTCAGTATTGGACGTCTTGTATTTTTTGTGTTTACTAGCAGATTTGAAGAGCAATGAAGACTGGCCTATAGAGCGGCTCTATTGGCTACAGGAACAGGAGTGGGATTGAGCCTCGGATTTTGAGGGGTCCCAACACTGTGTTATTTTGTGTCTGGCGATATAAAATGTTGCCTTGCGCTCTGTGATGGCCTTCAGGTTCATTGACCCACTGCTAGGTCTGGTGGCTCAGTGGACTAATGCGTCCACTGTAGGGTCGTGTGTTCAACCTCATGGTCACAGGTTCAAATCCCAGTGAGTCCACTGAGCCTTTCATCCATCTGAGGTCGATAAAATGAGTACCGTTGAGTTGGGTAACAATAAACATCTGTTATTCAGTGCCAAGATACCTATGGGTGAACGTGCGCTTTACAAATACACGTTATGTTATGTCTTGTCTAGGCATGGGCTACAGCTACTGCCAATATATCAGGGACCCCAAGAAGTGTATTGACAGGTCCTGGCATTCGTGCCAGGACACGTTGTTAGACATATGTGGACACCTCAGAAAAAGTTTAGATCTGGTCAAGGAGGCCAAAGCTTCTGGGTCCCCAGTCTCGCTACACTCTTTATCTGGTTGGGCGCAACGTGCCAATATTTTCTTAGGGAAAGCAAACTGGCCCTGTCATTAGAGCAACGCCACTCCCTCCTGTTGAAGATTGACCCCAAACTGGGGGATATGGCTTCCACTGAGGCTGGCGAGGTGGTGCCAGGTGGGCTCTCCGAGGAGCAGTTCATTAAATAGCTTGTCAAGTTTGTAGCAACCTTCACCTCTTTGGACAAAGCGCAGGCTTCGATTAAGAAAATCTTCAATGTATGCTTTTTTGTCGGGGCCGGTCGCAATAGGGGGCGCGCGACCGGTCGCTTCTGCACGCAAGGCCCTAATAGAGGATTCAAGCGGTCCCAGAAGCAGTTCCGTCAAGAGGAATTCTTCCAGTCGCGCATAGGTCACCTTGGCCGCGGTTCCAGAGGTGTTAGCAGAGGACAACAAGCCCATGCAGGTGAGAAATTGCCTTTCTTCCCAGTGAAAAGTGGGTAGGCGATTTGCTCTTTTGGGAACTGGGAGAAACTCACTGCAGATGCTTGGGTACTTCAGACGATTATGGGGTTTCATATCGAGTTCTATGGGTCCCTGGTCCTAGAGTCCCATCCACGTGTGCTGGTTTTCACAGGAGATCAAGCAAAATTGATAGACCAGAAGGTTGCAGATTTACTGCGAAAAGGGAGCAATACCCGAGACCTCCCTTCATCCTCGCGGGGGTCATCAGTAACATCTTCTTGGTCGACAAGGCCAATGACGGACAGAGCCAAGTGATAAACCTCAGAGAGTTCAACAGCTGGTTGGTCTACAGCCGTTTTTCAGATGGAGGGTATCCATCTTCTTCGCTATCTTTTGCACCCAGGTGACTGGATGGTGAGGTTAGACCTCAAGGACGCATACTTAGTGGTCCACATTTATCCCCCTCACCACAGGTTTGTGCGATTCAGATGGCATGGTCGTGTGTACGAGTTTAACACTCTCCCCTTCAGACTCTCCTCGGCCTCAAATCAAAAGAACCCCAAGGTAAAAAGTTTGTTCAGAAATCCATTCTTGGTAAAGATCCCGTTATGGGAACACACAAATGTGGCCACTGCCATGCGTGTGAGTTCGCCATAGTGGGCCATGTCCTGAACTGGGGTAAACGTACTTTTAATTTTAAGAACATGACCAATTGTCGCACCAGCAGTGTGATTTACCTTATCCTGTGTCCCTGCCACAAAGGTTACGTAGGAGAGACAGGCAGGGAATTCAGGGTAAGATTTAGCAAACACAAATCAGCTATATCTAATCACCGCACTGGAGCCCTCATGGTCTCTCATTGGTTGGAATGTGGACACTCAGTGAAGGATCTCCGTTGGACCATTCTGGAGCACGTACTACCTCCTATGGATGGTAGTATTGATGCGTACAGACGCAAACGAGAGGTATTCTGGATCTATACCCTCCGGACAGTTGATAATGGACTCAACGAATCGCTGCCTTGGGAGAACGCTATTATTTGATTTACGTTACTATTTGATTTCCGCCCTTGACCCTGGCTCTGTCTTTCCCTGGCTGTATCCATCGCTATTCATCTAATTCTGCCTGTTATTTTATTTTTTTATTATTTTTTGCGTCATTTTGAGTTCTTTTTTGGTTCCATTTTGCATTTAGTATTCGCTTCATATGGCCGATTTTTGGGCATGGCTTTCCTCTAGTTCTTTTATATTATTTGTCTCCTAATTTTAGGAACGGACCTCACCGGCGCGAATCATGTGATTTCATTCTTCCCCACACGATATTTCATCAGTGCTGACTGTTGTACTGTGAGCTTTTTATTGGTATCTATTCTCATCCAGTACCTTGCTAATATGGCCGAACTTTTAGGTGATGCTTCCCATTAGTTCTTTCATTTTATCCGTCTTCTATTTTTATGAATGGGCTTCTCTGGCGCGCACCATGTGATCTCGCCTCTATTTCCGCGCGGTATTTCAGCAGTGCGGACTGTGTCTGGGCATTTACACCGCCGGTGCCTGATTGAGGGACCTCGCTTTTTGACGACTGGATGGCGACACATGCGGTAAGCCGTCGGCGTGCTCATCTATCGCCCCTATTCATCTTTGCTATGTATCATCTTTGCTATGTATTTTCTACGGCTTGTTACATTTATAGATACTTGACTTCTCTAGGTCTTGGATACTCTCGAAGGACCCTGTGATTACCCGTATCGCCACGCATCATTTGTACCTTAATCCAAACTTGGTGAGTCAATCGCATATTAGTCATCCTGTCCCCCCTTCATGATGATAAATTTTCATAGGGCATTTATCCCTTTATCTCTGTTTTTTGTGGGTTTTTTGACCTTTAGAGATACGGGAGGACATATTACTTTATCCTGTACTATCCATCTTTGTGGATTCACTTCTGGTGCGGGTTTGTCCCATATTTGAGGTACGTTTATCTCTTGATAAACTGCGCGCCCTAGCCTACATTTAGTGCTTGAACTCTTTTTAGAGCCTGCCTATCCGATATATTGTCATCTAACACATGGTCTTGTTGTATAGGTTTTATAATATTACCCCTTGAAACATAAAGACTCTGGAGGAATCATATTTCATCTTGATTACTCTTCTGACGACTTTATCACTATTTGATGTCGCACATGGTGAGTCAATTTTATGTTGGTCCAGCGTTTTTCTTCTTTTTTCTTTATTTAAAGGCAGTTTAAATTAGTGTGTTCAGCCTCTGTTTAGACTTTGATAGACTTGGGATGATAGGCAGTTTGTTTCTGCTAGAGCATTTCTCAGTATGTGGGACCATTTACTATTACGGTTTCCTGCATGTGTTGTGATACAATAGTCTCTAAATTGTTTTAGGGATCAGTTACTAGCGTTTACCAACAAACTGTATTCGTGTTGGTGGGTTCACTTCCTGTGATGTGTAGGTCACTTCTTTCATATATGCTTTTCCGCAGCAAGTTCTATATTTACCCATTTTCTTTACTTCGTACCTGTGATCGCATAACCCTGTTTTCTGGATGATATCCCTTTACTTATTTAACAGGTGTGCTCGTCAGCTAAGAATTGGTTCTCCGACTATTACCTTCTGCTGTGAGGGATACGCCAGTTTTTTAAGTTAAGTTTAGATTTTGGACTTACACGCTTGGAGTGGAAGACTCCCCGTTTCCTAAGTACGACACAATGTTTTTCTTACGTACTTTTCATTGTTCTTTTACACTCTTTAAAATATGTCTTTCTGGTTCATCACATGGTTGGTCACCGCGTCACTCTCTCTTTCTATATTTACTAAATTTCTGGAAGATACAAAATTTCCTCATTTTGGTCTTCTTTATTCTTTATTCTTTGGTATCTATAATGAGGGATATTCATACTATGTCACTTTCATTGTTATCTACAATACACAGGTTTTTTTTTGGTGATGGATTAATGTTCTCACGTTGGTTACCTGTGGTTGGGATTGCATCCGTACCTGTAGTTTTTTGTAGTTTTATGTATTTTATATTACCCTAATTTTGGTTTTGTGTCCCACAGACCCTCAACGTACTTTGTTGCTTCATACCCGACATGTAAATCATTATTCAGTCCTGAAAGAAATTATCTGGTTTACCTTACTGAGACTGTCAAAGATATTTTGTGCTCTGAAGAAGGAGCTCATTTATATGCTTGGGATCTCCGAAACGCGCTTCACTGTCTTGGTTATGTCGTATTTTCTTAATAATTTTGTATTTTTTGCAGATGTTTTGACTGGTCTGAATCAACCTTAAACATTGTTGGGCTGTTCAATTACAGTTGGGTTTGCACACATGATTGTTTTCCTTTTATAAAATCCACTGTGTTAAAGTCTATTTTATAATGTACCTGATGTATATGTATTAATTGAATACCAACAGCAATTTTGCTACAACAGTTATAGTAGTATGTACAGCATCATTTTAGAAAAATAAATCAAAATGTGAAAAATAATTTAAAAAAATTATTTTTGTTGGGTCTGTGGACACAGTTCAATTTATGGACATATTGCCTACATATATCGTATCAGTGGGGGGAATGGGTTCCTGTTTTTTGTATTGTGCGATTCAGATGGCATGGTCGTGTGGACGAGTTTAACACTCTCCCCTTCAGACTCTCCTCGGCCCCATGGTGTTTCACAAAGGTGCTCAAACGGTGGTGGAATTCTTCAGAACTCGGGGGCTGCGTCTAATCATATATTTAGATGATCTTCTCTTCCTAGGTCAGTGCCCATCCCAGCTAACGTGGCAGTTAGAGATGGCTGTGGACTTACTGCGGAGCTTGGGGTTTGTGGTCAGCGAGCGCAAGCCGCTCCTTGTCCCCTCCAGACAGGCGACGTTCCTTGGGTTCGTCATAGATTCACTGGAAAAGACCTTAATCCTTTCCAGCTCTAAAAATAGAAAAGATTTGCAGGGAGTTGCGATGGATGTTGTCCAGACTCACGACCTCTCTCCGTCAGGGCTTCTTTTCTCATCTATTCAGGCGACATTTCTGGGTCCTCTTCACTACAGAGCCCGTCAGCGCCTCAAGGCTTTCCACGTCCACAAGGGCTTATAATACTCGGAGCAGATCCCGCTGACAGAGGAAGTTTGTGTGGAAATTAGGTGGTGGCTCAATCACATGGAGGCGTGGAATGGTCAGGCCATTTTTGGCTCAGATCCATAGAGTCCGATGCCAGAAAGTCTGGCTGGGGTACCCGCTGCGGGGACTCCTCTACAGGAGGAAAATGGTCCGCAGATGAGTGTCACCTCCGCATCATCTGCTTGGAGCTGATGGCCGGGTCCTTCGCCATCAGATGTTGGACCAAAGACAGGGTCGACTGCAGTGTCCTCCTCAAGATAGACAATGTGCCCGCAGTGAGGTACATCACCCTCCTGGGGGGGTAACAGCTCGAAGGTCCTAACGGATCTCGCCAAGGACTTTTGGATATTTTCCCTTTCTCGCAAGATCTCAGTGACGGCGGAGTATATCCCAGGAGTGTCCGACTTGGTGGCAGACTGGTGCTCCAGAGACTGGTAGGACATGAGCCTGTGACAGTTGAACCCCACAGTGTTCCAGAAGCTCGACTCCCAATGGGCCCATTCCCAGTAGACCTGTTTGCCTCCTGGCTGCACAACCAAATTCAGAGATATTTCAGTTGGAAGCCGAACCCCCTAGCAGTAGCCAAGTATTCTTTCCTGCAGGACTGGGCAGTGTAGGCGCAGTATGCCTTTACCCTCATTTGCTATGATCATGTGGCTGTCAGCCCAGATCTGCAGGCAGAGGGCGAGGGTAGTGCTGATCACGCCGTTTTGGAGATCTCAAGTGTGGTTTCCAGTTCTTCTGGAACTTTCCTGGGACTCTCCAATCCTTCTACCCCGTGCTCCGGACCTCCTTCGGGACCCTCTGGGCAATCTTCACCTATTAGTACTCCAGGGCCGCATGTATCTCAATGCATGGCGGATTTCCAGCAACTTTGGAGAGTCCCTGGCCTTTCGCGAGAGGCTGAATGAATGCTTGAAAAAGCCTGTGGGGAAGGAACAAATAAATGTTATAGATCTGCGTTGGCCAGATGGGTCAGTTGGTATATTAGTAACAACCAGGATCGCATGGGATATGAAGTGTCCCTATCCTGAATCTCTTGGCATCTCTGACTGCCCTAGGGTTGGCATATCATACAATCAATTCCTACAGGTCAGCTATTTCTGCAGGTCATCTTCCTATCCAGGGATCTCCAGTGGGAGAACACCACTTGGTCTGTATGCTCATGAGAGGCATTTGTCTGACCCTTACTCCAGAACCTCGAAACTCCTCTCTTTGGAATGTTAACAAGGTGTTACATCTTTTCAAATCCTGGCAGCTGAACAGTACCTCTTGCCGAAGGAGCTGCCGGCGAAGACAAATTCTACTGTGATTTCTTACCCGGTGTTGGAAAGTGGGTTATTGGTAGGGGCAAATGTAGTCTGCCACTGGCAATAAGGCCACTAACACATGGTAGGACTCAGCAAAGGTCTTGGAAAATTATTCCTATGCTCAACCCTTGGTAACGTGGCTGCGAGCAGACAGGCTTAACTTCAAAGACAGGTATGTAAAGCATTTAAAAACACCACTTCAGTAAATAATTAAGACACAGCACATAATAAAAATCCAACACAAATTTATATAAATAGGAAATATTTTTATCTTTAAAATGACACCAAAACGACAAATATCCAATGTAGGGAACCGGAGAAATAATTTTTCAAAGATTTAATAAAATATGGCACTTAAAAGATTATAGCACCATATTGTGATACCTGCTCGCGATAGACCGGGCCAAAGTCAAAGTTTAAGGCAGGGCGCGATGGAGCCCTGAGCGGCTACAGCTCGCGGCAGGTCTTGGTCTAAGTTTCTAGCTTCACACTTCAAAACGTTTCTGGAGCTTTTCTTCCCTAGGGCCCTTAAAGCTCCCAGCCAGTCCGGATCCGGTGAGGATTCGCCGGCTTGACTTGTGACGAGGTCCCAGTCAACTTCCTTGGAGCGGACTTAGAAAATTTCCCAAGATCACTTCAGTGGGACAACCCAGGAATCCAGGCCGGCACGCAATGGAAGGCAGGCGGCTTGGTTCCCGCGGCTGCTCCCGGTCACCTTTTCTACGAGAGGACTTAGAAACTTTTCTGGAGCTTTTTCTCGCGGGGTCTCTCAATGCTCCTCATGGAGCTGGATCCGGTGAGGGTTCACCGGCTTCAGTTTTCTTCTAGTCCCGGTCAATCTCTGGGAGTTGGAGCGATGGAGCTTTTAGCAGGACGAACCTGGTTGGCTTGGCCGGCTCGCGGTTGAAGGTAGGCGGCCTGGCTGGCCAGGTTGAGTCGGTCTCTCTATGGAGCTTTTTTTCAAAGTTGCTTCAAAGTTCTCCAAACTTCTTGAACTTCTTCCTGAAGTTCCTCAAGGATTCCCAAAGTGTCTCAAACGCACTCCAAGAGTCTGGAAGCTCCAAGATGGTCCTTGAAAGTTGAGGACGTCAGTTCCCACGATCCACTGGTACAAAACCCTTACAAATCCACTGGTAGTTCTACAAGGTGTAGATTTAGTTAGTGATGTTCCAGTTGAGCTTTTTTAACCTGTAGCTTTCAGGGAGTCCACCATTTAGTTATTTTTCAGCAAAATAGTCCACAGGGCTGTAGTTTCAGATGGTGCAGTTTTCAGAGGTCAGGCCTTAGAAATCTTTGCACAGCAAAACTTCTCAACAGGGCACTTCTTGCTTCATTAAGTTTCAAGCAGCAGATCTGGAGTGATCTGCCTCTCTCAGATACTTATTCCTAGTTCTCTGGGTCAAGCAGGTGGTCACGTCTGACCAATGGGAGCAGGGTAACTCCTTCAATATATGACCACATCCTGTAGAGTGTGGCATTATTTTGTACCAGAGTGCATCAAATCTTCCAAATCCATAATGGCTGATTTTCCAGCAAGGGGGTAAGAGCTGGCTAAACACACCCCTAGGATGGCTAATGTACTTAGACTCTCCCCCCTGCATCTGCTCATACCTTCATTAATCCTACCATCTGCGGGAAGTTCAGAGCTGTAAATGACACTGGTCTCTACTAGGCTCTTAGAAGAACATAGTTTAGGACTCCTCCAACTGGTTCCTATAGAACAGCACACTGCCCTGCCAGCAGAGCTGGTTAACCCCAGGGGCTCTTTATCACCTCTTCAAGGAAGCCTGGCTAATCCACTTAACTCTGACCATTCAGGGCAGACCACTGGAAGGCTGAATTTGGACTTACAAACAAGAAAGTCTTATAACTTCTTGTATGTACATTTTATCAGAAATTCAACAGTATGATATTGCTGGATTTATTAATACAATTCTGGGAAGTCTTTGAATCATATTTCTATCCCTCTCCTATCAAGAGTTATTAATCAATAACTTCCTACCATGTTAACCTATGTAACAGGGGAGGTGCAATAGGAAAAATGACTTGGGTCATTTTTCCAGCACCAGGACTTACAAAAACATATTTTATAAGTACTTGTCTTATATCTACAGGAACCCCACCCCATGTGCAAATAGAGGAGACTTTAGGGGTTCTGAATCTGTAGAAATATTGCAGATTCTCCCCCCACAGTGCTCCTAGCATCAAAGTCGAATTTGAGCAGCATTTTACCACAATGTGGAGAGTGAAATGTGAAATTTCACTTTACCCAGGCACATAAAAACTCATTTTATAAGGGTATACCTTATAAATACCTAACCCCCCACCCGTGGGATACCTAGGGGAAACCCTGGGGTCCCTAATATGCCAAACCATTGCAGGTTATCCATTTATAAGTGCCCCAAACACCAAAGTCGGGTTTGAGCACAATTCTGGGAAGTCTTTGAATCGTATTTCTATCCCTCTCCTATCAAGAGTTATTAATCAATAACTTCCTACCATGTTAACCTATGTAACAGGGGAGGTGCAATGGGAAAAATGACTTGGGTCATTTTTCCAGCACCAGGACTTACAAAAACATATTTTATAAGTACTTGTCTTATATCTACAGGAACCCCACCCCATGTGCAACTAGAGGAGACTTTAGGGGTTCTGAATCTGTAGAAATATTGCAGATTCTCCCCCCACAGTGCTCCTAGCATCAAAGTCGAATTTGAGCAGCATTTTACCACAATGTGGAGAGTGAAATGTGAAATGTCACTTTACCCAGGCACATAAAAACTCATTTTATAAGGGTATACCTTATAAATACCTAACCCCCCACCCGTGGGATACCTAGGGGAAACCCTGGGGTCCCTAATATGCCAAACCATTGCAGGTTATCCATTTATAAGTGCCCCAAACACCAAAGTCGGGTTTGAGCACAATTTACTTTTTAAAAGCAGTCCTGGCACCCAGGGCTGCTTTTAAACTGACCTCAGACTTCAGTGCAAGTGCAAAAAGAGCTGCTGGCCTCTAAACTGCCATGCCCTAGGGTACTAGGGACTACTAGGTAGTTTCAATCCCCCTGCCCTTTTATATACTAGGCGCCTATAGGGTAGGTCATGTCAATCACAGGGGTACCCCACCATACCATTGTGTACCCTAGTGTATGTAGGTGTTTTAACTGTATTCTAATGAGTCTCTTTCAGTATAGCCCTGGGCCTGGTTAGGCAGAGCCCAGGGTCAGTCAGAGTCAATTACCACCAGTATCAGTCAGCAAAAAGTTGGGGGTGCCCAGGGCACAGGATGACTTTGCAACACCCGGCTTTTGACAAAAGTCCTAAGTTGTGTGTGGTGCGAAGAACTCCGTCCACCTGGAGAATGACAGTTAGTAATTTCCCTCAGGAAACCCTTCAACATGGTAGCGCTTCCTACCATTGTTCGCTGGAGCCGCTGGGTCATGCAAGAAGCAGGTTTTAATATCGCACACTTTGGAGCCCAATCTGTAAGAGGGGCAATGGTCTCTAATCTTTTATCCCTAGGGGCTCGTCTGGTAAGACCCAAGGTTTCCCGAGAATCCTTGTTTTCTTTCCCACCTGATTGGATTCACAAGTTCTAAGGGTTTGTTTGCAATAAGAGGTCGCTTCGTTGTAAGGTAGAAGTATGCTTAGTTTAGATTGTGCTGCTTCAGGATTTGTTTTGACCCTCGCTTGCTTGTTCTGCTATCATGTTTCATTTGCTTGGTGGTAGCAATTTGTAAGGTTCATATTCATGGGATTGTGTCTTGTTCCTTTCAGCTGCGGATGGTTCTAAAGTGGAATAAAGGACAATGGATGCAGTCAAAAGACAGAGGATATGGAAAATCATGCCTTTATGAGACTGCCCTGCTGTTGATTGGCTGATGCTGGATGACCCCCTGTGCATCCTGGGAAAGAGAGTTTTTGTTATTTGTTTAAGTCGGCTGGAAATGGAAATTAAGAAAGTACAGCATAATCTTCGCCTCCGTGTCCTTAATAGAATTGAAACTTTCCTTCATGTTTACTAGGACATTTTTAATTCTCTGACAAAAGATTACTGAAGCACACCTTATGATTGCTCCCTTGCAAAATATATTACCAGCCTAGATGGAGACCACATACTAAAAGGCAGTGACAGACGCTGTGGATTCTTGTGTATATGTAACTTGTAAACAACTGGTTTGTTCAGGTGTCCTGATAGTTAAAATGGCAGAGGAAGTCTACACAATGAACATACATGCATACATCTCGCTACTAGGGATTAATTAAATATGCTTATTGCTTAATAGAGTGTAGGAGCTCTTATCTTTTGATGTGCGAACAATAGGTTTACTCTCTATCCTTGTGGAGCTGTGCAAAGTGACTGATTCTAATGAAGTTCACAAAACTTCCCATTTTTGTTACACTCACACCCAAGTACTGTTTTACAGCACAACTGGTTTCGGAGTTAAATGTTTTTTAAATTCTTAAATATCATTGTAAAATATTTTTGTCATACAGTAGGGCTGGAGGTACTGCTTACAGTATAGTGCAGCTCTTGTGCTGGGGGCAGCACTCCAAATCTGATTGCACTAGCTCCCTTTCAGCAAAGGAAAGTCTGGCGGTCATCACAGAGTGTCAGCGCTGTTTGGACTGGAGGTGCGAATGTCAGAACAGCAGTATGAGGCGATGAACTTCAATGATCAGCAGACCATGAACAAACATGCTTTAGATAAAAGGTGATCATGTTGGTTTATCAGGCATAATCTCCCTTATGGTTTAGGGTTTCCCCTGCAAGACAATCGTGCTACAATGTTGATGAAGCCAGAACTTTGCTACGTGGATTATGGATTTCCTTGCAAAGACTCAATCAATGTTTCTTACAGATTTAACAGATTGAGTTGAATGACAGCTGGATTACAGAGAAGTTGTGTTGCTGATGAAAGTCAATTTTGAAGTATTCACTTGACCATTTGTCTGCAATATTCGTAAGGAGGGATATTCTACTAGAATTTCATTGTGCAGTAAAATGAAGAACTCAGAGTGTATATACATAGAGGCCATTATTCTTGCACACAAGCACTTTCTTGTGGTTGGAAAAATAAACTGCTGACCTGTGGCTCAATCAGTATGTTGTGCCGCCTCTCACTTGTGTCTTGGAGTGAAGCTTTCATTCAGGGAAATGGAGAATATATCTATCTTACATGCAAGACATTAGAGTTTATGGAAGCGCATACATTTGCTAAGATTATTGAACTACGGGATATTAACAGTACAGGTGATTTTGCAGTTCCGAAGAAGTCAAGTAGAAACTAGAACTAATCTTCCACAAGAAAGTGTGTACTGATGAAACATTAAGTCATTTTTTCAAAACATAGGCAGAAATGCTACTTATCTTGTTTATTTAAGATACTTATTTTTCTGTATGTCTAGGTTTCAGAAACTATCAGTCTCATATCGACGTACAGAGAGCTGGTTAAACAAAGAGTGCTTAGGTATATCCATTTTCAATCACAATTACTCTTTGCTCTCTTTAACACAAGTTAATTAAGATCCCTCTTTAGCGCGAAGAGATACACTACATCCAGAAGGCCTCATTGACCATTTAACGTGATGAGACAGGTACAGTCCAGTGTCTCTATCATTGGCCCACATATCTGTGTATGTGGTCACCTGTGGAGTTGGTAAAAGATAGAAAATACCATTCTCCTACTGGATCCTGTGCACAAGGTTAGTGCAAACCTATAATTGAATACACATCCATTACTGTGGAAAATGGGTAACTGTATTATTTTCTTCATATGAGGTGAGTGTGTGTATGTTTGTTTCTTTTGAGTAGGTGTTATGCTTAAAATTGCTTACCTTTGCTAACACTCTTTTTGGTGGATACTCTATCTAACCGCAGATCTCTCACCTCAGCATTCCACACAGGTGCCAGACTGGATCCAGAAACATAAGTAATGGCTCCTGCACCAACAAGGTGGTGGGATCAGCTTCTGTGCCAACTCTGCACTGCCTCCAGATGTGATGACATGGAGCTGCATATAGGTGCCACCTTTGTATGCTGTCAATTTTTCCCTTCACACATTCCGCAAGCTCAAACCCTGAACAACTGTCAACTGAGGAAGTAAACAGTGAGTAACACCTACCTTGGGACCTTATTAAGCACCAAAAGCCCACTCCATGGAAGGGAGAGGACGTCCGGGAATGAGGAATCGATGGTTAAAACAGAAAGAGTGTTACTGAAGGTAAGTAACTTAATCATCTGGTGGTTACTTCCAACCACAGATTCATCACCATTTGAATCGATAAAAAAGCAGTGCCCGTAAAAAGGCTGATGTGAGGAATGGTGCCTGGTGAAGATGTGGACTGATACCAATGCAGCCGTCTGGTAGATGTCTAACACCCAAACGCCCCTTACCAAGGTCATATTGGTGGTCTATGCTCTAGAGGAATGAGACCAAAGGCTCTTTCCTGGCTAAGGTGCAACAATCCACAGCAAGAAGGTCACTGTTTGTACTGCCTTGCCTTTCTTCACATCAGCAAACCCAACAAAGATTTGGTAGTTCACCCCTGGCTCCATAACCCTGTCAATTTTGAAACTAATGGCTTGCTTAGGATCCTGCAACAATCAATGTAATATGAGATCACTACCATGATCCATAATGTATTTTAGATGCCTTTCCCACATCTGTAAGTGGAAAAAACTCTTGGGTTTTTAAAGAACCCTCACCCACTAACGCTAGTTAGTGGCATGCTTCCTGATAGGTTTCCAACCCGAGATGCCTAGTGCATCTGGGTGTGCTGCGATGTCTGATTAAAGCGGAGCGGGTTTTGGTTGGTGAGTCTCAATTGAGGTGAAAAAGTGCTTTTAAAATTGCCTCGAGGTTACCCACCAATGAAGGTAATTTTAATGATGGTAACCTAGGGCAAGGTATAAAAACAGTTGTGGATGGGCTCTGAGACCGGTGGATGTAATCTGGAACTGGCGCAGCTGGTGCCTAACAGGCCCTGAGCCAGGGACAAATAGTGGGACCTGCAGCAGAGACATCGAGGTGTGGCCCAGGGCAGATGGAAGGCCATAGTGAGGTTTTGACAGGTTTAGATGGCAATGGGGAGGGATTCGGAGGCGAGATTCTGATTCGAGTCCATAACAAATCCTTGAGGCTCAAAGGAGCACAAGAGGGAACCAGAACTTCCTTGAACTCCAGGAGCGTGGCCCCTCCTCCATTTGCTGCAGAGTTCAAGGTGTTCTGGGAAACTTCAGGTGCCTTGGCTCCAGGACCGGAATCTGGCTTTGGTTGGAGAAAGTAGAAGGTCTCCCCATGGCAGGGTGGGGCACACACCCTGCTTGGATGTCTTACGCTTATCGTTCGCCCTCAACGAGCAAGACAAATGCTCCCTGATGGCCTTCGGATGCATCAGGGAGAATTTGTCACATGACATCGAGTAATGCTTGGGACACAGGCACCAAATGGAAATGTGTGGACCCATGACCAATACTGCTTTGAATAGTCTGCAGTCTTCTGGGAAGACATCCATGGAACATTGTGAAAAAAAAAAAAGAGGTGAAGAAATTATGGCAAGAGCTGAAATCGACAGCAAAGCTTCAGATCTGTGCCTAATGACGAAGGCCGGGAAAAAGAAAGACAGATATCAGCGCACATGGTTGGATCCTATATGCAGCTGCATGTTTGTACCATCCAGAGGCTGGCGGTGCCACCTGTCAGCGTACAGGAGCTACTGCATACATTTCTGAGTCCAGGCTGGTGCCTGGGAGGATTGAAGAGGTGAAGAATCTGCAGTTAGATGTATCCATCAGAAGTTACCTGCTTCCTGTCCAATAATTGCATAAGGTTATGGCTCCAACATAGTTGTCCTACTTTGAGGCATTGTTTTTTTTTTTTTTTTGAAAAACCTTTATTACAATTTCAGAGAAATACAAGTATGGGCCTACAACCAATAGGCCGGCCGCTAAAGTGCAGTGTGACCCTAGGTACAACTGGAACATTCACGTCGATGAAGCCATAAAAGGGGGTCACTGGAGTGTGAATCCTTGCCGTCGGTCGCAGTTGCGGTCCATGAACAAACAAAGGTTTCATATTTTTAAGAAACGAAAAACAACAAACACACAAGGCAAGGAATTTTAGAGCAGTAGCGTGTGCCCATCGTGTCGAGGGAGTAAACCAACCCGGTTAAACAGAGGGGGAGGGGGGCAAGGCCGAAGAAACCAAACTCGCATGTCGCAGGAGCGTACAGGAATGCGCGGGCTAGGGCGACAGCGCGGCATCTATCGCACGCGTCTGAGGCGGGGCACATATATCCCCGCGATAGGAGTTCCAAGGACCCCACACCTTACTCCACTTGCCAGGCTTGCCTCTCGCCACGTACACCGTTTTCTCTCTGAACATACACCAGTCCATGTGTTCTTTCCACTCGCTGACCGTGGGCGGCCTCTGGGAGCCCCACAATTGTGCAATGTCACGCTTCGCTACCATATAGCCCAGAGTCACCCACTGCGTCTGCGTCGCATTGTAATCAGTAGGCTCCCAGACATTCAACAGACATCGCCGTGCCTCCGGCAACATGGCCACATGCGTGACTTCTTCTAACACAGCATGCACTCTGCACCAAAACCGAGTCACCTCCGGACATTCCCACAGGATATGGAGGAAGCTCCCCAGTAGCCCACAGCCTCGCTTACACAACCCATCCACCGAATATCCCATACGCATCAAACCAGGCCCCGTGACGTACACTCTGTGGAGTATTTTAAGCTGGACGAACCGCAATCGGGCCGGGATAGCCACCTCTTTCGGGGAGGCCACCGCTGACACCCAATCCTCGTCGTCCAGCTCCAAACCGTCGGCAATCCAAGTCTCCCGCAATGAGGCCAGCAAACCCACCCGATCATTAATAAGATTCTTGTAAATCAGCGAAATGGTGCTATCCGGCACATGGCCGTCCAAGACCCTGTCCTCCAACGGGGAATTCTCCGGAATAGCCGCCGCGTCCGGAAACACGGAGCACAGGGCATGATGAACCTGAGCATACCGATAGTATTCCCTATCATTCAACTGATATTCAGTTTTCAGCATGTCGAATGTCTTGAATTTCCCTTTCGTCCAGAGATCCCCTACCGTGCTGATACCAATCGTATCCCACTTCTCAAAGCCTTTCGTAGTATACAGATAGCCCAAGCGCTGAGATGTATACAGTGGTGTAGCCCGAGTCAAGCGATCCCTCCACCCCATCGCCGCATTTGCTGCATGCCACACCTGTACCGCGACCCGCGTCGGGCCCGTCAACCGCGCATCGAGGGACCCCGAGTATAATGCACGATTATAGTCACCGCCCGGCAATAGCAATTTGTCCATCTCAAACGCCGGGTTCAAAGCAGGGCCATACATCCCGTGATTGACGGCGGCCAACTGGGAGGCCCAGTAGTATCGCTTAATATCCGGGAGGGCGACCCCCCCATCGTACCATGGCAGGGTTAGTTTGGCAAGAGCAATCCGCGGCCGCCCATCCCAAAACAATCGACGCTGGAGACACTCCACCTCCCGAAAATAACGGGCCGGCACCAGGTCCATGGTGTTCTGTAGGGCGTACAAAAAACGTGGCAGCGACATCATTTTGAACAACGCTGCCCGGCCAAGTGGCGAAAGCGGCAGCCGCCGCCAACCCGCCACATCCGCCCTTAGGCGCTGGAGGGGGGGGGAGAAGATTCCGTTCGTAGCGGGCCACTGGGTCCAGTGTTATAAAAATACCCAAATAAGTGAATCCCGACGTCGCAATCTGGATAGGGCACCCCCGCGGAAGGGGGGGGGGCCTCCCCGGAAAGAACGTACACACAGGACTTAGCCCAGTTGATGACCAATCCGGAGTTGCGACCAAAGGAGCTCAAAACGTCCACCAACACGATGAGCGATTTGCACGGCGATGCAAGATACAAAAGTATATCGTCCGCGTATAGGGAGACCCGGTCCTCGTATTCCGGCGTCCATCTAAGACCACGCATCGAGGGTTCCCATCGCAACCACTCCGCAAGGGGCTCCAAACAAAGCGCAAATAGGAGAGGCGACAGCGGACAACCCTGTCGGGTGCCCCTGCCCAAGACAAAGGGAGCCGATACCCGTCCGTTGACCACTACCTGTGCCAGCGGATTGTCATAGAGCAATTTCACCCAACCGATGAACCCCGGGCCAAAACCAAACTTCGCCAATGCTGCCCAGATGTATGGCCATTCCAGGGTATCAAACGCCATGGTAGCGTCCAAGGACACCAAGATGGCCGGCTCACGAAGGAATGGCGCGCGAGCAAAGACGCCATGCAACCGCCGCAGGTTCAAAGCGGTATTGCGATGGGGTATAAAGCCGGATTGATCCTGATGAACCAGGTCGCCCACAACCCGGATCAGACGATTGGCCAGTACCTTGGCGAGGATTTTAGGTTCCGCGTTTAACAAGGAGATGGGCCTGTAAGAAGCACATCGATCCCGGGGCTTCCCCTCCTTATGGATAACATCAATGGTAGCGAGACGTTGGTCAGAGGGGAGAGAGCCTGCCGCCCTAGCCTCAAGGAACATGTCCCTGAGATAAGGCGCAATAACATCTGGGCGCAACTTGTATAATTCAATGGGGAGTCCGTTAGGACCCATGGCCTTGCCCGATGCAATCGAGCGGATGGCCAAAGCAATCTCATCTGGCGACAGGGCCGCATCCATCACTACTTTATCCTCATCGGACAAGGAGGGCAGAGCTACGTCCCGAAGCAGCAGTCGAGAGTCTTCCTCCGAGCGTTCCGAGACCGGAGAGTAGACCCCGTGAAAATACTCCGCAAAGCAATCAACTATATCACCGGGGTCCGTCACACGCACACCGTCCACCCTCTCAACCTCCGGTACCACTCGACCCGCTCTCTCCTTCTTATCCAACCAAGCAATCAATTTCCCGGCCTTATCACCCATATCATACAAACGTCCCTGTTGCTCCCTGCTCACACTCCTAGCAGATTCAGTAACCAGCGCCTTGTAGTCGGCCTGCTTGAGCTCCAAGATATGCAATCTGTCATCCGTTACACCTTGCTCCAACTCACTCTCCAACTCAGTAATCTCATTTTCTAGCCGAACAACCTCCTGCGCAGCGCATTTTTTGGTGGAGGAAATGAGAGATAGGGCCTGTCCCCTGAGCACCGTTTTAAAGGCCTCCCAAAGGGAGATGGCGGAAGACACCGACCCCACGTTGTCCTTAAAGTAATGTTCCAGAGACTTGACCAATTCTGCACGAATCGTGGGGTTTCGTAGGTACCAGGGGTTGATCGGTGCCACCCTCCCCTCCGCCCCCAGGGCGATATCCAGGTGCAACAAAAGGGGGGAGTGATCTGAAATACCGCGTGCCAAGTGTCTCACCTCCCCGATCATCCCAGCTTGGGCCGCAGGAACTAGCATATAGTCAAGCCTCGAAAGACTACCATGGGCCCCAGAATGGAAGGTATACTGCGCCTGTCCAGGGTGTTTCAACCGCCAGCAATCTATCAGTCCCAGGGCATCCAGAAAACCCCCCAACCAACTCTGGGCCCGAGGGAGGTCCCTAGGGGGGTATCGATCCTCAACTCCGGAAACAACAGCGTTAAAATCCCCCCCCAGGACCACCACCCCCCCCGGGAGCCCTAGCAGCAGACGTCCCAAATCAGCATAGGTGGCCGTCTGCAGGCCCGGCGGGACGTAGACCGTGACCAGCGTAATCAATCTACCCTCCCACCTCCCCACCAGCGCAGCGTAGCGCCCTCTGTCGTCGTGGATCACCTCATCCACCACTAACGGGAGAGAGGTCCTGACCAAAATGCCCACTCCCCTCGAGCCAGAGGTGAAGCCAGAATGGGCCAGAAGGCGATACCCTCGTCTGTTCATGGCATGGAAAGAGTTCCCTATGAGGTGTGTTTCCTGCAGGAACACAATGTCTGGCGAGATACGTTTCAGAAACTGCAGGACTACCCCCCGCTTTATCCTGTCCCCCAGCCCATTCACATTCCAGGAAAGAGGTTTCAGCCCCCTACCCCCCATCCCTCCCAGCACAGAACATCCCCCTCCCGGGTGGCACAATCATAGTAGAACAGCATGAAATATTATCCCGCCTTGTGAAACAAACAAACAATCCCCAACCCCGTCCCATCAACCCCAACAAAACTCCCCCCTCCCTGCACCCCTGCGTGAGCCCAAACAGCCCCCCCAACCTGCAGTGTGCCTGTCGCCCCATTATAAAATTCACTACAAGAAGGACAAAAAAAGAACCCCAGAAGGAGGAAAGGGCCCCAGCAAGCCCCCCGCAACCTCCAAACACCACGGGGCAAAGTGTCAACAACTGGAGTCCGGTGCAGCCACAGGCGCAAAACGTTACCAAAGCAGTCCAGCGCCAGAATCACAGTTCCATTCCTACTCCGGCGAACCTTCTCCGCTCTCCGTCATCCGCCCCTCCGGCTCCCGACTCTTGGGCAGGGCATCCAGCCACTCTCCCACCGCCTCCGGCCGGTCGAAGAAGTGTGAGCGACCATCTAGCTCGACTCGCAGCCTAGCCGGGAAGAGCATCACATACTTAAAGTCCATGTCTCTCAAGCGCCGTTTGATGGCCGAGAAACCCATCCGTTGCTTTTGAACCGCTTGCGTAAAGTCTGGGTAAAAGCTAACATTAGAGTTCTCAAAGCGTAATGGCCCCGCCACCCTCGACGCCTGCAGGATAGCGTCTCTATCCCGAAAATTAAAAAGTCGGGCAATGATCGGCCGCGGGGGGGCACCCACCTTAGGCGCACCCCCTGGAACCCTGTGGGCCCGTTCCACGGCGAAGAATTTGCTCAGCCCTTTGGGTGCTAGATGAGTCACCACTAGATCCTCCACAAAGAGGTCCACAGCAGATTCCTCCGATCGTTCGGGCACGCCGATAATGCAGACGTTGTTCCGCCTGGCCCTGCCTTCAGAGTCCTCGAGGCGACGCTCGGTCAGATCGCTTGCGAGCTGCAACCTCCGCACCGTCGTCTGCAAAGCGGCCACATCCACCGTTAGGCTCGACGTCGCTTGGGCCAACGAGTCGACCCGGTCGTTGGTTTTCGACAGGTCTGCTCTGACCAAGGTGACATCGATCAGCACCGAGTCCAACTTGTTGGCCAGAGTATCCAGTTGCTGGTTCACGGTCACCTTCATCTCCTCGATGGCCCCCATGACATCCAGCAGAGTCAATTCGGGTGATGCGCCCGAGGCCTCCTTGGGCGGCTCAGGCGATTTACGTGATCCACTAGGGGATCCCTTTGGCTGAGCATAGCGGTCCATATTGTTGGCCTGAGAATAGGCTCCCCTCCGGGTAGATTTGGGTTTTAGCTTGTCGCCATCCACTCTTGTCGTCATCGTTGGCGATCAGCAAGGTCAGCACCCTCCAGCACCCGGAGGAAGGCCCGGGGATCCGGGCCGCTAGCTGATGTCCAGGCTTGGCACTCCGCACTCGGTGCAGCTCTCCTGATGTCTCCTCAACAGTTTCGGTCGGTCAACTCGAAACCGAAAGTGAAAGTACGAGTTCCAGGGCAGGCCCAGCCTGGCATGCCGCTGTTGTTCACTTTGCAGCCGGGCACCTCACCAACCCGAGTCCGGGACCAAAGCCGGAGAAGGCCGCAAACTTCAGGTCGCCAAAAAAACAGGTTCCCGGAGTCCAATTTCGATTTGGAAAACGAGTGGCACCGTAGCGTAAGATCATAGACAAAAGCCCGTCGAAAAGATCAGGATTATGACAGGATAGACGTGGGAGGTTGCGGAGGCCCTCGGGAGCCACAAGCCTACGCGGCCATCTTGGTTGCGCGCTAGGCTCCTCCCTCCTTTGAGGCATTGTTGATTCGTACATTTGCTAATGTGGGCCAGTCTTGTTTGGGACAAATACTTCTTTTCCAGTTTTTTTGGGGGTCATTTATGCATTTAGTTTTTTTATGATGTTGGGGCAGTAGGGTCTGCCAGCGTGCCTGGGAATGTGATTTTGTGGATGGGTTATTTATGTATTTCATGTCATGAAACATGAGTAATGGTAGAATGCCCGCCTTTTAGAGGAATGCAAATGGGAACAACTACAGTCTACAAATTTCTATCAATCCATATTCCATAATTGAAATAATAAACTTTGCACTGACAAGCTAGAATTATCTGCAATTTATTGATAAGATTCTAAGATTGCATAAAAGAAAAAACAATAGCCTGGGAAATCGACGTTCCCACTACAAAGTAAGTACACTTAGTTTGACTATATTATACACTCTGGCACACCTTTCCCACTGGATCTGAGGCACAGGTATATTCAGCGTGAAGTAAAGAAATATATGTGCAACCACAAAAAAGGTGATAAAAATATAACACCCTACTTGTGTGAACACATTGGGCTGGAGGGGTCTTTATTGCACTGTCTAGGTCTGGCATTGTTTCAAAAATACTGTGTCTATGTAGTTGTATTCCTTGAACTCATACTGCCACTGGCAGTGCAATACCTTACATCCTCTGTGAGTCATTTCTGTGGTCGCACTGTATTGTGGGAGGTAAAATGGCTGATAGATGGATAGTCAAATTACTCCCCAGGACAAAATAATCCCATAAAAGGACATCATGTATAACTGAGTGTGACATTTTATACGGCAAACCTTCTAAGCAAGATGTATGACAATATTAGCACTTCAATTTCCTCTAGAAATCTGACACTACTAAAGAAAAATGGATGCTACTCATTTGTAAATATTGAAGTTAATATGGGGCATCATAAATATCTATAAACCAAAACTAGCTGATGAAATAGACATTGAAAGGAATGTGCCCTGAGTGAGCAGCCAGGAAGGAAATGCTCTTCTAAGGACCCTGCATTAAATCTAGAATGGCGATTCAACCCACTCCACACCTCAATGCAAGGCAGCCTTTAATATGATTGGCTCTTTGGATTGCAGGGTTAGTCTCCCTTTAAAAAAGACTCAGTGAATCCTTATCTGAAGATTCATTGTCCTGAATGTACTTCAGAATGTCTATCTGACCCATCACTTCTATGTTCCGATCTGGTTGCTTTGAGGGTGGAGCTGAGCTGGGCACATTTTTAGCAGCAATTGTGGGTTTCTTCGGCAGGGCTGGCTTAGCTGGCAGTTTCGGTTTCGTTTTACCACTGGTTTTTGAACCCATCTTCAAAAGTTTCTCAAAATCCTCTTCGACTCTAAAAATTAAAGAAAGATATGTGAGGCAACTAGATAGCTTACAGAAGACCAAAAAGAATTGCAACACTTTGTGGCTTTTTTCCAAACAGGATGTGGAAAATTCAGAAAAAAACAAGTTTAGCAAGGATAATCTTTAAATATCCCTTGTGCATACTGACCCATTTACAGACTATTTTATGATGCATTTCCATCATTGACAGAATAAATGAAAGTTTTCTTAATGGTACCTTTTCCTACTTGAATTACAGTTACCACAACATGCACCTCTATGCAAAGATTGAAATAGTGTTGAGTTCATAAGCACAGGCTACATATGGTTGTCTTAATGTAAGGTAATGTGCACTTTCGTTGCCATGCAATAAACTCCTTTAGACTACAAAATAGAGATTTACTTACCTTCATTAACAATGTTTCTGGTGGATACATAATCTTGCTATAGGTTCTTCACCATCCAAGATTCAGATAAATCTGGAAAACATTTCCTCAGAACTAGCTCTTCACTGGAGCCAGATGGTGCCATGCAGATCCTGACGCAAATCTATTTGCCAAACATGATGACACCAGCCCATATATGACACCAACCAGAGTGCTGATGTATATTTCGGAAACATTTTCAGTGCTCCAGCGAGGCATGTCGTGAGGAACATCAACAACAGCAGCAATAACAGCCCATAATATGTCTGGACATCTTGGGATCTTGTTATGGTAAACAACGTTTACCACACAACTTTTTCCCCGCAGGTAATTACAACACGGTCGTTACGACGACCGCGTTGTAATTCCGCATACCATTACTCTGCAAGTTGGAACAACGACTTGCGGAGGGGGGGGGGAGAAGGTGTCAGATTTAAAATCCAACACCTTCCCTACTGTCCGCACAGACTGGAGTTGGAATAGTAAATTATACTATTCCAACATCCAGCGGCCCCCTCACCCCCCGCAAGTTGTTGTTACGACTTGCGGGGTGAGAGTATGCGGAATTACAATGCGGTGTAATGTCCTGCGGGGAAAAAGACTGCGTGATGACAAGGTATATTCCTTATCATACATGGCACTGACTCAACAAGATAGTATAGTGAGAAATCTGGAGGAGGATTATGTGTTCACCAGAAATATTGTTATCGAAAGTATGTATTGTGTTCTGATGAATTCATTTTCATCACCTTAAGAATGAACCCCGAAATGCTCCACAAGGTGGAAACAGTAGTGCTGATTATGTAACAAAGTCATGTTGCCATGCCGTCATGCAGTCCTACCCTGGCAAAGTATCCATCACTGTGATTGGGTTGTGAGGCAGTAATGTTTATCAAACAATATGCAGCAATTACCACTTGACCGCCTGCCAGGTGTCAGCCACCAGAAAGCCTGTTGCACAAATACCTTCCAGGGCGGTTTCCTGGCCAAGGCATAGCACATCTTGATGCCAATGTAAATGGTACATTTAGTGACAGCCTTGCCTCTGTTGGCTCTGGCAAAGCCCACCGAAGGGTCCTGTGACGTGTGGTTGGTGTAGTAGATGGCATGGCTGCAGTACAGCCAATGCAGCAGCTTCTCTGCCTCAGTATGATGAGGAGGTGGATGATGGAAGGGGAGCAGACTAGGTCATAAGAAGGGCTGTAATCACAGTGAGCAAGAAGGCTGGGCAGATGAGGAGGGGCATTTTGCCTTGGAAGAAAATTGCACAAGGTAGAGAAACTTGGAGGCTTTGAAGTTATCCAACCCTACCCGCTGAAGTTATTGCTACTAACAACATTGTCTTCAGAGAAAGACGTCTAAAAGGACAATTGCACATTTACTCAAAAAGAGATGCCACTAAAAGAGTCAAACTTACACAGAAGAACAATAAACAGCGAGAGATAAAGTCACCTTTCAGAAAATGTGCCTCTAATGGCAACCTAAACAATCATGACTGATCAGCTGGTAGGACAGTCAAGTAACCCTTAAGTGCAGCCCTGCTTTTAGAGCAGCAGATCAGTGTACAATGTCCTCCTTGCTCAGTCTGTGACAAATAGGATCAGCTGTGACTCCTCCACAGCACTCGAAGCGATGGAATTAGAAGAAAGGTGCAAACAGGCTCTGAGGCCAGCTGAAACATTCAGAGGGAAACATGATATGCCACAGAATTGAGGACACTTCCTGTTCACGACCGTAGTGAAAGGATGCATGGATGCATGGATAGTCAATCAAATATGGAGAATATCACTTTAGTCACTTTGTCTCTAGGTCTCACTCATGGTCCTCCAGAAAGCACCGACTGAGCGCATTCATGCTCAAACTGACAGATGGGCCACTACCAGGTAAATTCCTTGTAGCTGCGTACACTGCCGCAGGCAAGCCCATGAACCTACACCACGCTGACAGCTGATGTACAGAATGGTTGTGGTGCTGTTTGAGAGAATCTGACTGGAGCTCCTTGAGAAGGAAAGGAGAAATGCCTTAAATGTAAGATAGACCATCCACAGCCCCAGCACATGTGTGTGGAGATAGTGCTCAGACACAGACAAAAGCCCTGCACTATACATTACCTAGACGGTCATCCAAGCGAGGAGGTATTAGTGCTCACGGTAGCCTGTGCTTGAAGAGGGCCTTGAGGGTGACTCACCTCAACAGTGGAGAGGTGCATCCACCAGTGCAGGTCCAGGTGTATCGACTGGAACAACTGTACCTGAGCCAAGAGGCTATCTTGGTGATTAAATCACAGCCATCACAAGCTCTTCTGGAAGACCCTCATCCACCATCTGGCATTCAGAACCAGCAAGATACACAAGGCTTGGAGGTCATGCAGACAATGGACTGGTAGTTGGGTCTGAGCCAGCTTCTTAAATATGTCCTGCTGAATGAACAAGCAGATTTATAAGCTTTGTCTCAGGCGTACTTGAAGACCGCGAAGTAGTAAGAGTAGAATCCTGAGCTCTTTTCTTCCTGCAGCACAACCTCCAGGGCCTCCTTGATTCAGCAGGGCAAATACCACTGCCTACAGAATGGAAGCATGTGACGGAGAGAACGTACTGGCAGAAGGACGATCGTCCAAAGAGAGGGACAGGATAGGTAAGGCGGAGCCTTTGCAGATCAGCTGGATAGCTCGATGCTCTGCTGTGATTATCTTCCCACTGCTGGAAAATTAGGAGGCCCCTCATCCTCCTGCTCAAGGCTCATACATCAACACCTGCCACAAAAGGAGCAGTACATTGCTAGGACATATAACCTGGTGCTGTCATAAGTTGAGGAAACTTTGATAGGGTTGCACCGAGAGAGAGCTATAGACAGAGTCAATTTAGGTGTAGAAAAACAGGAGCTGATGTCAGCGTGTTGTTTGACACCTTTTACACTCCTCTGTGTAGTCATATCCGGTGGGAGGAGTCACAGCTGAAGCTGCATGGTGCCACCTTGCAGCGCTGTGGAACTACTGTTGGGGAAATGTTTCCGGAACACTCTGAGGTCTGGATGGCTATTCTTAATGTTTAGAAATGTTATGGAATATAAGAGCATGGGCTAAAACCCTATAATGACGATTTTTCCAATCAGCATTATATTTCTGTTCCATTTAAAAACAATAACCAAAAACCAGTAGAGTATGAGTAACTCTTTTGCACTGGCATATTTAAGATATGACAGTGTGATTGCTAAATTCATCAAACAGTGTCCTCCTGTAACATACAGAAGAGAAAAACTGATAAAGAATATATGAAGAATATGATTATCACTACCACAGTGGAGAGTAAACCAGGGGCCATATTACAGAAAGTGCCCCGTGGCACAACGGGCGATTGCGCTCTTTTTGCACGCCCCCGGGGCACTTTGGTATTGCTGAAGGGCCGCAGACACTTTGCGGCCTCTTATGTAATACCGATAGCGCTGGCACACATAAAGCACCAGCGCTATCTGCAGGGGGCGTTCCATCATTTGCATGGGGGTGTGCCCCATGCAAATGAGGGAATCCCGTTGCCTCTGTACCCAAGCCATATTACAGACGTGGGCGCAGAGGCAAAGAAGCTGTCAGTGGGTGAACTGACAGTGTGCCACCTAAAAGTTGGCATACTGTCAGTGCGCCCCTGAGAGCAGCTCTCTGGGGTGGGGAAAGGGGGTCCAATGCACACTCCAGCCATCCCCTTGTAGGCGGGTGCAGTCACTGACTACACCCGCCTGCAAGGGGATCTCTAATCCCCCTTTAAAGTCCAGGAGGGTTGCCGCCTGCACTGTGAAAACACAGAGCGGCTGTAAAGCAGCCAGTCAGTTTTTCACCTGAATGCGCTGCCCCCACGTATGCCTTGGGGAAGCGCGTTCATCGTAATAGGGTGCATCTTCATTGTTTACACCAGGCGCACAATTTATTAAGGGTGCGCCCAGCACAAACAATGAAAATGTGCTTATTGTGTAATGTGGCCCTGAGTTTCCTTGAGTTTCATAAATGTGACAGATATGAAGCCCGATAAAATAGATACTATACTTTGACTTACACAATTCAGGAATTAAATAGACCCAGGCAGATTGTTAAACATATATCATGTCATTCAGATTTTGTGGTGTATGTGTTAGTCTGTCCTTGTGACAAGCAATTTGTTCGCAGTAACACCCTGTCAAGAAAAGAATATTAGAACATCTGATGGCCATTAGGTGGAATGACATTTATTACCCTGTTGCATGCAATTTTAACAGCGAGCATGATGGTAAGTGTGAACTTCTCAGGTATTGTGCGATAGACACAATTAAGGTTAAATCACTGGCTGGTTACAACAATTTGCGTCTAAGGAGGATGGTGTCAAAATACATCATTGAACTAAAAAACAGAATCCTGTAGAGACTGAATAACCTGCGCTTGTGTTTAAAAAAGCCCCCAGGTGAGCCAAGGCACGGGTGCATATGTAATAGTATGTGGCGAGCGCTTGGTCCCCCACAGCCCCTGGGACTGCCACCTCCCCAGGGCTATAAGTTAAATACTTGTGGGGGAGATCCATAAGGCCTCCCCCGCAGCCCCAGGGACCGCCATCTCTTCTGGGATTTCTGTTTAATGAAAGCGGTGAGTGCATGGACTCCCCTGCAGTCCCGGGGGCTGCCACCTCCTCAGGGCTTAAAACTAAAATAATGCGGGGAGAGGCTGTGCGAAGCCCTCAGCCCTGGGGATCGCCACCTCCCCAGGGCAGTGAATAATAGTAATGCGGGGAGCACTTGCAGTCCCCCCCCCCTCCGCAGCCCCAGGGAATGAAACCTCCCCGGGGCTCAAAAAATAATGCCGTGGGTCTGTTGCAGACACCCGGTAACAGGGACTACCACCTCCCCGGGGCTAAAGTTAAGATTGGAGGGAAGCCGAATGGCCCCCCTTGTGGAGCAAAAGATGGTCCTGGGGAACGCCCCAAGGCTGGCTCCTACTATGTCCCAGGGTGCCTACAAATGGCTTGGAGGGACCTTTACCGTTCCTGGCACGCCATAGCAAATGGTGATCCACTTTGAGCAAGCGAGAGCATTTTGCTCTTGCTTGCTCAAAGCGGAGAACAATCGCTTAGACAGAAAGGGAGCTGCATGTTAGCTGTCTCCCTCAGTGGGAGGGAGCTGACAGGGACACAAGGGCCTTCAGGCTCCCCCCATGGTCCTTAACTTTTGCAGTGCATGCCCTGGTCCAATAAAGGCCGGGCCCCGGGGGATGGGAACCCCACAGCCAAAATCGTCCCTCGAGTGGGGACGCACAACCCTCCTCCCATTATTAATATTATTTTTAAAAACATTTAAAAAAGAGGCCGGGCCCGGGGGGATGGTGTCCCTGGGACAGAAATTGGCCCGGGAGGGGGGCCGTGTGGCCCACCTCCCCTATTACAAAAGGCCTGGCCCTGGGGATGGGGTCCCCGGGGCCCAAATCAGCCCAGGAAATGTACTGATTTAAATACCTGGGTATACATTTATATGAATTTTTAATATTATTAGATGTAAAAAACAAAGAAATACTATTGGGTGTTACAGCCTCTGGCAACGGATGTGCATCCACCCCATGATTTATTTATTTAATTTGAAAAACAAAGGCCGGTCGGGATGGTGTCCCTGGGGCCAAAATCTCCCTCCTCCCATAACAAAAAAAAACAAATGTGGGACCGGCAAATTGCCTTTCTCAACCAGTCAGCAAATGCGCCTCCTGGCACACTCCTGGTTGGAGGATGAAGTCTCCTTGGCTACTGAGGGTCCGTGGGGGCCAATAAGTCCTCCTATTACCTCCAGTGAACCCCACACAGCAGGATTGCTGAAAGGTCTTCGGAGGCCATGCCCGCTTTCTCCACCACTCTCCAAATGAGCCTGCTGGTTGGGGGATGAAGTCCTCTTTGAAGCTGCAGGCCCTTAGTGGCCAAGAAGCCCTCCTGTTACCTCTAGTAAGTGTGACACAGAGGGATTTGTGAGAGCTGATCGGATGTCCCGCACCCTTTCTCCAACACTCTCCAAACGTGACTACTTGATAAAAACCATAGAAATTCATAGAAAAAACTAAAGGTTACAGGGATGTTAAAGTTGGGAAATAGAATTTAAAAAACCTTGGAAATTTACTGAAAAAAACAAAGGTTACAGGGACATTAAAGTTAGAGTGACATTTCACTCGTACAAAAGCAGAGAAATTCAGCAGTTATAGTTAGCTTAGCCAAGTGACCCCACATATTACATCACTCATGACATGGTCTTCTTTAATGCTTACTTTATTTCAGGTTCTCTCGCCACAAACCGACACGTTTCAACATACAGTCTTGCTTAAGGTTAGTAAGTCCTTCTTTATTTTCCACATATATACTCTGGCTCATTATAGCCATTGTGAGACATTATGTGAACTGTAGTTGCTAGCACAATAATTACCAAAACTCAAACCAATTTGATTAAAAACACTTTCTACATAGAAGCAGCATTTCCCTTTCGATGTTCAATTTTAGATGGTATTAAAGTTGTGTTTCCACACCAAAAATGGCATTTATAACATCTCTAGTAATGTTGGCATTATAGCATTGTGATGTTTATAACATTTGAAAAAAAGTGAAACCTGTTCCATATATTGTCCCTGATTTAGTAAAGTTGGTATTATAGCATCGTGATATTTATAACATTTAAAAAAAAAGACAACCCTGTTCCATTTAGGGTCCCCGATTTTTGCTGTTTTTTCTTCTAGATCAGGCTGCCTACTGGGGTCTTAATTTACTAATTCATGTTTCCTCACTCAAATCAGCTCAGATATGCTTTAAAATCGAGTGCCAGTGTGTTTGTGTTCCTAGTTTTCAGTGTGCCCTACCCCATCCGTGAGCCATAATTTCATATTTTTTAATAGAAGTGGAAGGAAGAAAACAGAGAAAGTGGATGAACAGGATTACAGCAATGGGAGGATTCTCACATTCGCCAAGAGGTTTGACCTACTGAAAAAACAATTTCCCATGGGGGGTAGTAAACATCAGCAAATCACAAGAAGACACGATGAGTGAATCAGACGCTGAAGTTAGCGAAGGGGAAGGAACCTCAAGTACATCCACTAAGACTACTTTTTTAGGCGAAATGAGATTGAAGTATATAGATCAAAGACCACAGAGAGGCAGAGGAAAGGGAAGATGCAGATGTCAAAGCAGAGGGAAAGGCTATCCCCTAGGTCAACCAGGCACCGGAAAATAAGAAGTTAACAATTATGCAACAGACAGAAGACACAATAATAGAAACAAGGAAGGAAGAGGAGAACCTGTTAATCAACCTCTAAAACCATCATATGAAGGAGGAAAAGACAATACTCTTAAATAAGGGACTCAGATGCTGCCGTGAGAAACATTTTGAATTTGCAGAAACGAAAACTGACATATACATGTTTGTGCGCAAGCTAAAGCTGGTCAAATATTTTGCAAAGAACAATGTAAGGAGCAAAAACAAAGAAAAACAAAGTAGCCAAGAGACTGGCCTAACCATTGAACAAACATCAGACATAAAAACCATGATTAATTTGATGCACGAACTAGAGGAGGTAGCCCTAACGGAAACACAAATATTGGACCAATTGGAGATTGACTCAGACAACTATGTACAAACAAACTGCACGGCAAAATCCAAATTCTGCCTGGCCGTAACCTCAGGAAACATTATAGACACGTTCTATGAGCTAGTGGTCGAAGACCTGGACAAAATGGACAACGACATCACCCCGTCACAAGATCTCTGCGACTCCCTCGCCTCATTCTTCCACCGCAAGATTGCCGACATCCACAACAGCTTCGGCGCACCTTCCTCACACCCAACCGTCGAACCAATGCACCCCACCGCCACCCTCCGCACCTGGACCGCAGTGACCACCGAAGACACAGCCTGCACGATGAACACCATCCACTCCGGATCTCCGACTGACCCCTGCCCACACCACGTCTTCAACAAGGCCGACTCCACCATCGCACCCCAACTCCGAGACGTCATCAACACCTCCTTCGACACCGCCACCTTCCCGGAGAGCTGGAAGCATGCCGAGCTCAGCGCCCTACTGAAGAAACCAACAGCGGACCCCACCGACCTCAAAAACTTCTGCCCCATCTCGCTCCTCCCTTTTCCTGCCAAAGTCATCGAGAAGATCGCCAACAGACAGCTTGCCGCCTTCCTCGAGACGAATGGATCCCTCGACCCCTCGCAGTCCGGCTTCAGAGCCAACCACAGCACCAAGACCGCCCTCATCGCAGCCACCGACGACATTCGAGCCCTTCTCGACAACGGGGAAACAGCGGCACTCATCCTCCTGGACCTCTCCGCCGCGTTCGACACGGTCTGCCACCGCACCCTAGTCCAACGCCTCAGCAACACCGGCATCCAAGAGAAGGCACTGAAGTGGATCATCTCGTTCCTCGCTGGAAGAACACAGAGAGTCCGCCTCCCCCCGTTTCGTTCCGAGGCCACCGAAGTCATCTGCGGCGTCCCGCAAGGATCATCACTCAGCCCCACCCTCTTCAACGTCTACATGAGACCTCTCGCAGCCATCGCACGCCAACACAACCTCAACATCATCTCCTATGCCGACGACACCCAGCTGATCCTCTCCCTAACCAGAGACCCCGACACCGCCAGAACCAGCCTCCACGAAGGGATGAAAAACGTCACCGAGTGGATGAAGAACAGCCGCTTGAAACTGAACTCAGACAAGACGGAAGTCCTCATCCTTGGACCATCACCCTCCGCCTGGGACGACTCTTGGTGGCCCCCAGCCCTGGGCACTGCCCCCAAGCCGACAGACCACGCACGCAACCTGGGCTTCATCCTGGACTCCTCCCTCTCGATGACCAGACAAGTCAACACCGTCTCCTCTTCATGCTTTCACACCCTCCGCATGCTCCGCAAGATCTTCCGATGGATCCCGATCGAAACCAGGAAGACGGTCACCCAGGCCCTCGTCACCAGCCGGCTGGACTACGGAAACACCCTCTACGCCGGAACCACAGCCAAGCTACAGAAAAGACTACAACGCATCCAGAACGCCTCCGCCCGACTCATCCTGGACATCCCTCGACGCAGCCACATCTCCGGCCACCTGAGGAACCTGCACTGGCTCCCCGTCAACAAGAGGATCACGTTCAGGCTCCTCACCCACGCACACAAGTCTCTCCACAACCTGGGCCCCAAAGTACCTCAACGACCGCCTGACCTTCCACACGCCCACCCGCCAGCTACGGTCCGCTAGCCTCGCCCTCGCCGCCGTACCACGCATCCGAAGAACCACCGCCGGAGGCAGATCCTTCTCCTACCTGGCGGCCAAAACATGGAACTCCCTCCCCATCCACCTTCGGCTGACCCAGGACCACCTCGCATTCAGGAGACAACTCAAGACCTGGCTGTTCGAGCAGTAGCGGCCCCCTTCCCCCAAGCGCCTTGAGACCCTTCCGGGTGAGTAGCGCGCTATACAAGTGTTATGATTGATTGATTGATTGATTGACGTGAAACACACAGACAAAAGGGAGAATCTAACATAGGCTGAAAGGCTGCCCTTGAAACAATTGATGGACAACGATACACTGGAAATCAAACCCGCAGACAAGGGAGGGAACATGATGTTCTTAAACAAAAAAGATTACATAGAGGAGGCATGCTGCCAACTGAACGATATTAATAACTATGAAAAGCTTGAACGCAACCCAATAAATGATCTCACATTAGAGCTGAATAAGAAACTGAAGCTATGGCATGAGAATACACTGTTGAGCGATAATGAACTGCTTTTCCTGATGAATGACAGCCCCATTATTCCTAATATATATTTCCTGCCGAAGGTGCACAAGACTCTTTCTAAACCACCTGGAATACCAATAATCTTCAGTGTGGTGCACTATATGAGAACATTTCGACATATGTGTACTACTTCCTTGCCCCCATAGTAACAACCTTGAGTTCATACATAAAGGACATGGGGGACTTCCTCAGAATCCTGGCAAATACCTGCTGGCAAGAAGGATACTCGCTAGTAACAATAGATGTGGTGTCTTTATACACATCCATAGATCTTGATATAGGAGTGAAAGCAATTTAGTATTTTCTGAAACAGCGGAGCATCAAAGAATTGAAACACTCAGAGAATTGAAACACTCAACATGATCGACACGTGTATAAAAAACAATGTATTCCTGTTCAACCAACAGCTGTATGCCCAGGTATGTGGGACAGCTATGGGAGTCTCCTTCTCTTCAAACCATGCCAACCTAACCATGGGTTTGAGGGAGAAAAACGTGGCTTGGAGAGAGGAGAATGAAACCCACACATAGAAAGTCAAACTTTGGCTGAGATTCATCGACTATCTCTTTGTGATCTGGAATGGGACCAAATCAGAATTCGAAATGTATTTTAACATCTTGAACAACGACGAGGGAAACTACTATTCACATGTAATGTGAGCAGTAATCAAATCGAGTTCTTGGACGTGAAAGTATATATTCAAGTGAACACCATAAAACAGCACTGTATAGGAAGCCCACTGCCATAAACAGTATCTTCTATGGATCAAGTTTCCACCCCAAATCACTGAAGAGAAGCATATCCTATTGGGAGATCCTTAGGAGCAAACGGAAATGCTCTGATGAGAGGGAGATGGAGGAGCAATTCAAAATGACTAAACGAAGATTTATGAGGAGGGGATACCCAGTCAGAGACATAAAACAAGGAATAGAATGTGTAAAAATGTTGATTCGCACACAAACACTGGTGAACAAGGAGAAGGAAATTAAAACAGCCAAGAGTAATGAAACAATCAGGGTCATTCTTACATTCAGCAAGGAAAGCCAACAAATGTATAACATCCTGAACAAGTATTCGAATCTACTCAGTAAGGATACTGACATTGACCACAATGCACGTGAAAGACAGAATGTAACAATTAAAGACAGACTAGTAAGAATTCGCTTTATAAACAAAAAACTACAAATATGGCGGGAGAAACACAGGAAAGGATTTACCGGATGTGAAAAGTGTAAAGCGTGCCAAATTGGTCAAAACATGAAACAATATCAGGACAACAGGGGACAACAGGTTTCCATACGTCACAGGATCACTTGTGAAACAAACTATGTAGTATATGTGACTGAATGCCCCTGCGGGCTGAAATACGTGAGCAGCACAATATGTTCATTGAAGAAGCACATTCTGGAACAAATCAGCTCAACTGTTAATAAAGATCATAACTATGCCCTGGCAAAACACTTAGAAGGGCATCCAGACGGGGACTGGAAGAGTCTGCGTTGTTATGGAACAGCTATGTTAAGAGATGAGAGAGAAGGAGATAGAGTACTCAATCTCAGACGCCTGGACTCACACCTGATTATAAGACTCAAAACAAAGATCTCTTTCAGCTTGAATGCGGATGAAGAACTTCATGCACATTTGTGACATATATGTACATGAACAAGGATGTCAATTGTAATGTACACCAAGGAATGCAATCTGATAGAGAAATAGAGGATCCACAAGGGGGTGGCGAATAGAACTTGGCACATATAACACAAACCAGAGAGGAACAGAAAGAATCAAGACACTTAGTTAATATTAAAGCTTGATTAAGGGCTACACAGAGTAGGCATGTACAGAGTAGTATAAAAAGCAAAATAAAGAGGGAAGACACTAAGTCAGCAATTAATGTAACATCTATTTGTGACAAATAAGAGGCATAAGACGGCAATATATTCTCCACATCATAGCTTGAAGAGTATTGGTGAAGAGAAAAGAACACTGAGCGCGAAATGAATTGTAGGTTTCAGTGCACAATTTCCAAAAATAACAGCTTATTAACTAACCTGAGGCCCATGTGCTCCATTGTACAAGAGGAACCAAGCAAGCTATTCCACACTGTAGATCAATCCACACATCACAGAGGAAACAGTATGGGTAAAACCAACAGAGCACTATGCTCATGGTTGATGTGATGTAGAAGTGAAAGGCAATTAACACCACACAAATGGGAAGTGTAACGCCTAGATAATGCTAACACTATGTGCTAGAAACACCTAGCACTCATATCCCACACTGGTGTGAAACAAGTCAGGGCAGTATTAATAAATTTGAAATTATGGCTCACGGATGGGGTAGGCCTCACTAAAAAGTAGAAATACAAACACACTGAGACCCAAGTTTAACGCATATCTGAGCTGATTTGAGTGGGGAAACATGATAAGTAATTTAGAACCCCAGTAGGCAGCCTGCTCTAGAACAAAAAACCAGGGAACGGAACCACAACAATCAGGGATCCGATATGGGACAGGGTTACTTTTTTTTCCAAATGCTATAATGCCAACATTACTAGAGATTTTATAAATGCCATTTTTTGATGTGGAAATCACATCTTTAACACCTTCTAAAATTGATCGCTGCTTCTATGTAGAAAATGTTTTAATCAAATTGGTTTGGAGTTTTGGTTAGTATTGTGCTAGCAACTACAGTTCCCAAAATGCCTTCTAATGGCTATAACGGGCCTGAGTATATATGTGGAAAGTAAAGAAGGACTCACTAACTGTGAGCAAGACAGTATGTCGAAACAAGTCGATGCAAGAGAACTTGAAATAAATTAATCAGTAAAGATGATTCCTTGGAGTGCAGTGTATCTTTTTGTTCGTGATCATAACGCGAAGTATGGTCTTTCTCCGACGCTGGCACGGGTCTGAGAGAGTGCACCACAAGGGACCATTGTTGCTTAAAGGCAAATCCGGAAACCCCATTCTATGTTGTATGCAGACACACTTTTATTATATATATGTAATTTGAAAGCTTGCTTGAGCGGTTCAGTTTTCTTAAGTCTTCTGAAGAGCAGATCCTTTGGTCCTGCTCTCAGTTCTCGGTTGAAAGTATTCTAGAGAATAGGTCAATGGACTTAAAAAGAATGGTCTTTCTGCATCTTCCACCTGAAGTTTATGGATCATTTGCATGCACGCTGATTGGAGGTTCTGATTGCCATGACGTCCTGGGACATTTTCTACAGATGTCCTGGGTATGAAGTCATTACACAGAAGCACAGAGGTGGCAATGCCTATTTGCGAATGCACATCTTTGTGATTAATCAACCGGAAAGTAATATTGGTGTACAATACAATGTGGTGCTCTCAAAGCAGTAAGTCTCCCTCCACCCTGCAAGAGACAAGAAAAACTCTAAGGAAAGAGGTCTACGTCGAGTTCACAAATGACATGCACATATGCAGAGGCACTCCTGAATTAGTCCATACTGTTATATCGGTAGCAACCAATGTAGTAAGAAAAGGGCGTCCGTAAGATATTCTTTTCTCTTTATTTTTTTTTCTTCTCAAAATCCAAATACAAAACACACTGGCAGCCGACACGTGTTTCGACCAACAGACTTTTTCAAGGCTAGATGGTATAGGAAAGAACACCCGGCACCTGGAGGAACAGCGTATCGGAGGAAAAAGTGTCAATGAGAGGGTTCTATATGCCGAAGAGACCTGAGTGTCTGTAAGCAGACGTCAAATTTCTAACACCAGTCATACAACCATTCACAGTGTTCACCGGATCCTGAAAATTGAAATGGTTCAAGGTCTCCAATAGTAATAGATATGCCTGTGGTCCAACATTGTCACAACGAGTATCTGTACCTGCAAAGACAAGTAATCCACATGGAAGTTGCACGTCCAGAAATCGTTTTGGATTGTGGCTTCGACAACATTCAGAGAATGGAACCTGGTTCAATACCGTCTGCATTGGAGCTCACGTTGTGGTTAAGCCACAGGGAGTAGTTTGTTGCAGCTTTAGAGTCACTCACTGAAAAACATCTCTGTTTTGGTAGCAGTGAGACAGAGGAGGTTTCCTTCATCCAGTAGCAGATTGCCCAGCCACTTTCTTATGTTCACCTAGCCACTGTATTCATTTGTCAGTATGATGTGGATTAGGAAACCATCTCTGCACATCTGGTATTACAGATGGGGCCTATTAGTCTCTGTCAGTGAATGCACAAAATGTTAAAAAGCACGGATACCATATGGAAACCCAGAGGAGCTTCACATGAATAATATAGAAATTGTTTGCTTACAATGCTTAGATAACTGTATAGTACAAATGTAAAGGCTCTAAAAGGGGCAAGAACACATTTATTATTGTCCTATTATGGAACAATACCATTGCTAACCAAGCATTTGCAATGCAATAGGTCTTGCATTCGTAAGAATTAGAGCTATTGGCATTGTAAATAACAATTTCTTTTACCCATGTGTTTTGGTTTGGAGTGGAGTGGAGTGGATGTATGTGGCGTGGAATTATGTGGGTTGGATTAGAATTGTTAGTTGTGGAATTGTGTGGCATGGAATAGTGTGGTGTGGAGTGGATTTGTGTAGTGGTGTGCAGTGGAATTATTTTGACAGTAATTATGTGGTATTGAGTGTACTGGAATTATGTGGAGTGAGGTTCTGTGTAATGGAATGTAATTATGTGGATTGTTATGTTGTGGAGTGGTATGTAGTGGAGTTTAATTATGTGGTGGGCTGTTGAATTGTGTGGCATAATGTGGAATTATATGGTGTGGAGTAGATGTATGTTGTGTTTTGTGTTGTTGATTTGAATTATGTGGTTTGGTTAAGGGACAGGGTTTTATGCATTAGGGCAGGGGAGGGCACAGTGTGGGGGATGGGAGGGATATTTGCACCTCAGGGCAGGAGGGGGCAGAGGGGAAGTGTGTACGTTAGGGCAGTAGGCAGGGGTTACCGACCTTAGCCATGCATACCCCTTTACCATTCATGTCTTTACCATGAAAATTCATGGTAAAGGCATGTGTAGTAAAGAAATGTGTGGTTAAGACATGGTCGTTATTAAGACTGCGTTGTTTAGGCATGCGGGGTTAGGGAACGCGTGGTTCCATAATAAAACCACCAACATGGCATATAACCCTCAGATGAGCCTGCTAAAGCCTTTCCAAGTGTGTAGGCATTAAACTATTGGGGAAATATCCAACACCCTAGCATGGCTAATAAAGCATAGGATAACTGGGTGTATCTCCATTTTTGGCAAGCACGAATGCCCAATTCCTGTTGTATATCTGTGAAGGATTTCAGGCCACCATGGGCAATGAGGTTCCCAATGTGTTGTATCATGTGAGTTTTCCAGAGGGACCGGCTAACCTCATCCCCACCCCCTATCGTTAGGACAGAGTTACACAACAACAGTGCCTTCGGGTGGAGATGCAAAAAGAACAATTGATGGACAGAATGCAGAACAATGCCATACATTCACCCCAGTACAGAGATCTGGGCCTACATCCATTGTTGTTTTTGCTCACCATGCCATTCCAGTTTGGACCCAGCCATATGCAAATCAGTCTTGACTCTGCGCCCAATGGAATCAGTCCAGCCCGAACTGCCAAGCCAGGTCCTCCCTGGACTGGAATCAAGCATCCTAGGACTGGTTTCTGGCTTTCAGCCCTCATCAGCCAGGATAGCTTGACTCCAGTGGCATGGAGAGCACGGACCCATGTCTGGGCATATCCCTCCCACCCGGGGTGACAAATGCAAAAAGAACAATTGATGGACAGAATGCAGAACGATGTCATCCATTCACCCCAGTACAGAGATCTAGGCTTGAATTCATCATTTTTTGGCTGGGTCCAAACTGGGGTGGTGAGCAAAAGAATGATGGATTAAACCCAGATCCTTGTGACTGGGGGTGAATGTTTGCACTGTCCAGCATTCCTCCAGCATTCCGTTCATCAATTGTTTCTTTTGTATATGTCGCCCTAAGTGGGAAGGGTATGCCCAGATGTGGGTCCCGTGCTCACTACACCACTGTATTCAACCTAGCCTGGCTGAAGAAGGGTAATGCCCTTAAACCGGTACCAGGATGTTTGTTTCCGGTCCAGGGAGGACCTGGCTTGGCAGTTCGGGCTGGACCGTTCCCACGAGGACCAGGGTAAGACTGATTTGCATATGGCTGGGTCCAAACTGTGGCGGAATGGTGAACAAAAGAATTATGGATTAAACCCAGATCCTTGTGACTGGGGGTGAATGTTTGCATTGTCCAGCATTCCGTCCATCAATTGTTCCTTTTGCATATTCGGGTGGAGATGATCATGAATTTTAGGAGGAAATGAGTCCTTCACCATGTGGACTGAGAGGTGTGTAGAATCGAGTTGACAGACAGGGTTATACAAGGCTGTGCGGTGTAATAGGTAGCTAGGTTGTCAAGCACATTCAGGATGTGCTGTTCAATTATTATTTAAGGAGGTATCATCCAGAGACTTGCTTCTGGTAATGAGTATGCCTGGATGAGAGAATGGTGAGTAAGGTTGGGTGAATAATCAGTTAGTATGTGGGGAGTGTTATGGGCCTGATTTAATCAGCTATCCCAACAAACACTTTATAACCCGGGTCAAGCCCTTTAGATTGTGAGGGAGGAAATGGCACAGACACAGGCAGTGCATGGGTTTGCAGAGCCTTTCCGCAATAGTATACCTATGGTCGGTGGTGGTGGTGGTGGAGGGGAGAAGAGGAGAGTGGGAGACAGTGGAAGATGTGAAGGTTCATTGGTCACATCTACGACTCGGTCTTGAATTCTCAATCGGACAACAGGACTAGTGAGAGTTTTAACAAAGAATTGCAATTATTATCCATAAGTAATAACCCTCATTTCCGCCGATGACACTTAGTCCCCCTAAGAATCATCCACCAGATCTGCACGAGAAAGGGGGTTAGTAGGCATACATTACAAAGGAGCAATGTCTGCCCCCGAGGACAGCACGATTATGTCTTAATGGGGGATCTCGATTTGTTCCTGGACTTCTATGGTTTCTTCGGTTTGTTTCATTGGGACCATTTCTGCATCACCAAATCCCAACAACAGCGTTCATCCTGGTCTGGCAACAGCTCTCTGCCCACTTCAGCGTCATGTTTGTCCGATGCAGCAGATTTTTTGTGTGTGATACCCATTGAAGCATCATCCAGTTCATTTAGAAAGGATTCCAGTGCCCATGGATCGTGATTTTCCATAGTGCAACCCTGATATACAATAATCATAATGGTGGGTTCAAATAGTCCATATTTAATATCTCTTTTCTGTAGTCTGAGGCACAATTCCCAAACTGTTTACTTTTAACATTGACGCTACCAAAACATTTGCCTTGATGATAGTTTTCATACTGGTAAGGTTTGTGTTTGTTTGATTCCATAATAATCTGCTGAGCATATTGGTGCTGTAAGCAGCAGGCCAAGATATACCTCCTCTGGTGCATTCTCTGAGCAGCAGTGCCAGACCACACTTGATTTGTTTTTAGGTCTCACGCCTAGCGGTGCAGTGCGCAGCGGTGGTCGCGCAGCGCGAGACATTTAGTAGGTAAAAACGGGGTTTTCAAGCTGACCTAGGAATCGCACACGCACGGGCGTGTGCTTTTCCTTTTGTGGGCCGCTATTGGCCTTTGCGTGCGTCTTTCTATAAAAGACTGCACGCAATAGGCCAAAGGCGGGCGCATTGCTCCGCCCACGGCCGATTGGTGTATGTTACGAGCACCGGCCGTCATGTGGTTTCAATTATCGTGCCCAGACACGGGCCCGATAATTGAAAGCACGTCTCGCTGTGGCGCGCGCACCACTCGCGGGATTGTTTTCTTTTTTGGATACATTTCATAGTGAAGCAACGAAATGAAAGAACCGCTGACGTCTTGTTTAATAAATATGGCTGTTCCTTACCTTGCACTGAAAATAATACATCTACCCCTCAGCAATTGCCTTGAAATAAAAAAAATCCACTATGGACTCGTGAGCCCTAATGCCAATACGGAGAATGAACCTGGGGTGCGTGGGGTGCAGTAAGCAACCCAGACGGCCAGTGCCTGGTGCCAGTGCACATGCAGCACTATTGATAGCTGTGCTTGCTAAGAGTTTCCCAAATGACACGAAATGTGTTTCCAACCCTTTTCAAACCGGATGCGTGCGTGGGCCTCGCCACCCACCTGCCTGCTCATCGCCTGGATCTGAAGTCAGATAATGTTTCCTCCGGCCGGCGGGAGTGCCTGGAATCACCCACAGCAGGCGCCCGGCAGCGTCAGAACTTGTGTACTCTCCGCGCTCGGCTGCAGCGAGGAAGCGAACGCCACTCCCCTCCCCCCCCCCCCGACCTCGGGTGCGCTAAAATAGAAATTTAATTTGAAAAGTGAATACTCCTGTTGGGGTGCACAAGTGCTTCTAGAAATGGAATTACCAAGCCAGGTGCGAAGGTCTGGGTTTCAATCCGCCTACATACATATCTTTGGCGTGCATTAAATACCCTGCACAGTGTATCTTTTCTTGTGTAGCGCAAAACTGGAAACTGGATTGCCTCTAGGCACACCTAAACTTGAATGATTAATGGATCTTGGTGATGTAATAGACGTGAACCCCGGCCCTCTAACAGGAATGCCCCTCACCAATATATGTGCACAATCTCGACCTGTTCTCACTGCTCCATATACCACACCACCCTTATTGCAATGTGTAGAGTTTGTTCTACCTGAAATAGGCCATGTTTATAAACATCTCTGCAAAGCAAGTAGAGGCGTGGATTTGCCTACGATCACACAATTTGATTAAGTGGGGAAGCCAAGATTCCAACCCAAGTCTCCTGATTTCAAGGTAAGCAACTTAGCCACCAGACCACAGCTTTCTCATGTGCATGTTCCCAGTGCTTAGTTTCTAAAAATAAATAAATAAGCGTAGGGCCCCGAAGTTTGTATTAAGCGTCTTCTGCCGAATGCAGATTTTGACGAATCCCCCAATAATGAGTGCGGGTGTCCCCCCACCTTCAACAAGGGCACAGAACGAGCCCTACATTTTCAGCGACCTAAAGTACTCTCCATTAGGAGAAATCAAACGGGGTGTAGGACCCCAAAGGGGCACTCTAGCTCAACTCTGCCCTATGTCCATAACCACTTGAATTATGCGGATATGAAGGGCTAAGTTGAGTGGCAATGTTGACTATATTATGTGCCAAGAAAAAGGGCTCTCTGGCTCGACTCTGCCCTATGCCCATAACCACTTGAATTATGCGGAAAGGAAGGACCAAGTTGAGTGACAATGTTGACCAGATAAGGCATATTATGTGGCATGATGCAATTATGTGGAATAATGCATTCAGCAGCAGGCTTATTTCGCAGTTTTATCCTTTTAGGAAAAAGATGCTCCTCTTTGGTGCCAGTTGAACTCTGAATACAGCAATCAGCAACCGAAACAGACCTGTAAACGTTTGCAAAGCGTGGCACTTATATTAGTAATGTTTCAACTGTTTGAGGCGGAAATATTATTTTGTGGACTATGCAAATAACACAGCAGATGGTAGATGACGTGACAAGGGTGTTAAATTAATAATCAAATGGAAAACGCTGCTGCTGCAGAATTGATTAGTTCGAACCACTGGCATAGCACAAAATGATGCACCCACCGCAGATTGTGATGAGGGGGGCCTGAGTTTCTCATATCTAAAAGACACTCATTGACCTTGGGCTGAATGGGGACCCCAGGGAGGATTGGGGTCCCATGAAGAGTTGGGAACCCCCGCCCCTCCAAGGGCTAGGAGTCCCCCCTGGGGCCTGCGTCACCTCCCTGGTTCGTGTAGCCCTGCCTATGCCCTCTGACTCTTTGCATGCTGTCATTTTTTTTGCAACTGTCATTTTACAGTACAAGCCAGTTCGTGCAAAACAATTTCAGCACAGTGGCCGCTTGTGGGAAAAGGTCACAGTGCAGCCTGGCTTTGGCAGGGGCTCTCCGCTCACGCAGTCCAGGCATCATTAATAATTAAAGCAAAGCTCGGCCCAGCATCACTGTTGTTCATTACACTTTGCATAATGGCCACATCTCTGCTGAGCAAGGCCTGCAGCGTGCTTTCACGAGGACACTGTTTACTTACCTTATGTGCGTGCAAGAGAGTGCGTGTTTGAATGAGAGTGTGTCCTTGTTATTTTTACCTCCACTGAAATATTTCAACTTTCACACTAGAATCTGAGAACTCTGGTGATTTACTGCCGCGTGGAGAGGCGAGGGAGCTCAGGTGTGCGTGCGTGTGTGCGTGCTTGAATGAGTGTATCAGTGTGTATGCGTGTGGCCGAGTGTCTGTGATCGACTATATAATTATGTGAGGTGTGGGAGAATTAGAGGAAGTGTATGTGAGAGAAAATATTTGTGTTTTGTGTGTGCACGTGGTTGAATGTGTTGTGTGTGCGCATACATATGTGCGTGAGAAAGACTGTGTAAGGGGCTATGTGTGGGAGACAATAACAGTAAACGTGGGTGAGAGTATGTGTGCGTGCCAGACAGGGAATATGTGTGTGTGTGTTTAAGAGAGTGTGTGAGTGTCTGGGGCTGGTGTGTGTCCATTTATAAGAGTGACTGTGCATGGATGTGGCGAGAGGGAATAGGTTTGTGAGAGTATGTGCGTGCGCACGCGTGTGAAAGAATGTGTTGTGTGTGTGCCTACCTATGTTCGTGAGTAAGAGAATATGTGTAAGGTGCCACATGTGTGTGAGAGAGAATAAAAACAAGTGTGCGTAAGTGTGTGTGCGTGCCTTAGAGGGAATGTGCGCATGTGTGAGAGAGAGAGAGGGGTGTGTGTCTAGGGGGCTGGTGTGTATAGTTCATCCCATTTCTCTGTGCCTCCGTTTTTTCCGCTGAGAAAATGACAAGCCACTAAATCTTACTCATTTAGAGTGAAACTCTACTTTTTAGTTTTTTTTTTTTTTTAGAGTTTGAGATCGTAACAGTTCTGCCAATGTATGGGGTACCTTATTATTTATAGGTGGTACCCTGTGTAGTGTATTCAGCCTATTGCATACTAAGGAACAAGAGGGACAGTACCACGCGGGGCACACTTCAGGAGACTCTATAACCCGCTGCCCCTCACTGTGTCCCCAGACCCCCTCCTTCCCCACTAACACCTGATGCGTTGCATCACTGTGGCGCACTGCACAGAATATTAGGGGCACAGTAGCCCTCTCTTCAATAGAACTGTACAAAAACGGAGCATAGGCACACAACACAACAGTAGGCAATCTCCCTAAAGCACAAGGATGTGGCGTAATGACCAGAGCTGCCGAGCGAGAAGCTAAGGAACCAGGTTTGAGTCACGGCGTTGGCTCACCATCCTGCGATTCTGGGCAAATTAGTTATTCTTCTTGCGCCTTCCAATAAGCAATGTGTTCTTGTGTAATGTAACTGGTTGTCCTGTAAATCTCTCCAATACTTTTGGGTGGACTTTGCGCTATATATAACTGCAAAACAAAAAGCAACCAGCCAGCATACCCCATCGAGCAAGAGCTCACTACACCGGCTGATTTAGCACACGCATAGCTATGAGGGCTCTGTACACCCCAGTACTGTCCATGGGGTGAAATGTTTCCGCTACACACACAGCGCTGGCAGTGGGCAGTATCCAGACACACACCGAGTTAGTGTACGGTCCTTAAACCCGTATACAGCCCGGGGTGTCAGGAACAGTACATTGCACTCTCACAGCACTCTCACAGCACTTCAAGGTCAAAAAGGCAGACAAATGGTTAATTGTACGATAAAGAAGTCATAATAATATTGCGTTTTCATATTATTAATATTGGAAACACTAGCCAGAACTGTTCAGTGAGTTAATGTGAAACGACGGGCTAATAATGCAACACCAATAGCTCAAACTTTAATAATGCGAGACCTATTGCATTGCAAATGCTTGTTTGAAACTGTAATGGTAGGCTGAAAGGAATATTCATCCAAGTTGTCTGCAAGTACCTAGAAACACACACGCGTCGTCCTCAGCTTTTTCCGGAACACCCATAATCCCTATATTATCCATCTGGCTGTGCTTTTCCAAGTCAATAATTTTCTGCTGTAGTAGCCACATTTCTTGTCCCCAGTCCAGAATTTTGTCCAAAAGTGTCTCCACCTCTGAAATGAGGCCATCCAGAGACACTATTTGCACTTGAAATCTGGTGATATCTTCCCGCAGGGATTGGACTTCTGTACATCTGTGTTGCTCACGGACATTGCTGTATTAATAGTTGCAATAGAACACTTTATATCCAATTCCTTAATTAGCATGGCCAGCATGTCTGGGGAGGTTGCCATGGTTGATGATGCGACCTTTGCCTGTTGATTGTTAGCCGCAGCTTCGGAGAGCAAAAGTTGTCTCGCAGGCTTGGTCTTCAACGTACGATGGCGGGGAGGGGTTGACGAGCAGAAAACATTGTCATGGAAAAGTAGTAACTATTACAAGCACCTCTACAATGGGGGTGGCGACACCAATGAGTATAATGTGTCTCCAAATTGCAGTGTCCCTGTTGGGCAAATTGGATCACTTTCGCTGTGACCTCAGAAATGCTATAACTGCACAATATGGTTTAGAGCAGAGACACGGCTGGTAAGATGCCAGTAAGTGGTTGCTTTTTTCATCTATTGGTAAAGGTATAGTTTGATCATCCCCAATATTCCCAATTAAAGATGGCAGCCGTTGCAGTAGTCCTGTATCCATTCCTCCATCAGCGTGACCATCAGGCCCACTTTTGATGTCTTGGAATGCTACCTGAACTTCCAACTAACGGAAAGCCCAGAATGCCTCCTTTTGGAAAATAGTCCATGGACTGGACCAGAAAGTGTGAGGATGACAGTAGCAGTCCTGCTCTGTTTGCCAAGTGTGCCAAATGTAATGCATTTAAAAGCATAATTGTGTTCCATAAAACTGAGTCTGATTGCAGCCCACACATAATTGGACATATGTACTTAATTATCAGTGCTTTAATTTTAAAGAGTCTCAAACGGGTCAGTCGTTTGCAAACCATATTTACAAACCATACACCCTAAAACGGTAACAATAGTCTGGGGCATAGATAATTAAATCATAGACCCCAAATGTTTTCGGCTGCTTGCACTTGCAAATGTTACTCCATAGTACTGAAAAGGTGGAATATGGAAGGGGGGACCCACATGGGTCCACAGGTGTTTTAGTTTACATTTATAGTCACACAAAATCACTGAAATTCACAAGTTATCAATGCATAGAGCGCAAACCATAACACAAGCTGCTCTTCGTGCTTAAAACACCAATTTGCCAAATGATACAGACAAGGGCTGTCAAGATGACAACGTGGGAGGCGGCCCGAGTAATGGCATATGTTGTGGACGTTAGTAAAGTAGCATTGAGCCAAACATATTTTTTATAGCTATGGCATAAAAATACATAAATGTATATTTAATATAACAAAACAGCATATGTATGCATAAGTGAAACGAAGATAAAATACCCCATATAAATGGGTTTTGCAGCCAGTGTTTGCAAGTTGTAGGTAGATATTTCAGAAAAGGGAAAAGTGTCGTTAAAATGAAAATATTAACTGCATCACTCTCAGTGTAATTCACAAGAATCTCTGAGATGTTTCCCTTGTGTGTAAAGAAGAGTCATCACATCTAGTAGTTCTATGCATGCATGGTTGCAACATACCTTGGCTTATAAAGCATATGGGTAACTACCCTAATCCTACCAAGATTTCAGCATTGGGATTATACTTCAGAGGAACTATTTAAGAACCTCTGCCTCAAAACATTTAAAAAAATTGAGGCCCTCCTCATCCGAGGCATAACTCAGTAAAACATCTGCATATTCTAGGTCAGGAATCAACATTAAAGCTACAGTTTAAACATTAGAGTACTAATCACTGAGTAGTCTCCTGCCATCCAAAAACTAAATGTAAGCAGCAACCACAATTCTTTTCAGGGTGAGCCACAAAAGTTGCTTAATTAACCTGTGCTTAACCTTCTGGTAGCTTGGCACAAAAGAAGCCAAGCTTAACTTAGAGGCACCCTGTTAAGTATTCATGCAGCACAAGGCGTTCTCAGAACTTTGCGGTTTGCTGCCACACTTGCTGTCCTTTGCCTACCTGGTCCCGGTGCTGCTGCTGTTGCCCTCCTGGTCCCGGTGTTGCTGCTGTTGCCCTCCTGCCGCCGCCGCATTTTCACCACATAGCGGCCGCAGAGCGTGGGAGGGACTACAGCCCCCAGGAGCCTTAGCGGCGGAAGTCCGCTTTCGTCAGTTTCACGCACGGAGGCGTTTAAAATCGAACTCAGCCCCGGCAGAGCGGGCGTTCTCAGAACTTTGCGGTTTGCTGCCACACTTGCTGTCCTTTGCCTACCTGGTCCCGGTGCTGCTGCTGTTGCCCTCCTGGTCCCGGTGTTGCTGCTGTTGCCCTCCTGCCGCCGCCGCATTTTCACCACATAGCGGCCGCAGAGCGTGGGAGGGACTACAGCCCCCAGGAGCCTTAGCGGCGGAAGTCCGCTTTCGTCAGTTTCACGCACGGAGGCGTTTAAAATCGAACTCAGCCCCGGCAGAGCGGGCGTTCTCAGAACTTTGCGGTTTGCTGCCACACTTGCTGTCCTTTGCCTACCTGGTCCCGGTGCTGCTGCTGTTGCCCTCCTGGTCCTGGTGTTGCTGCTGTTGCCCTCCTGCCGCCGCCGCATTTTCACCACATAGCGGCCGCAGAGCGTGGGAGGGACTACAGCCCCCAGGAGCCTTAGCGGCGGAAGTCCGCTTTCGTCAGTTTCACGCACGGAGGCGTTTAAAATCGAACTCAGCCCCCGCGTCGCGGGACGCGCGTGGGCAGCGCCGGGCTAAGCCCGGGCAAAGGGCGGGCCGTCTGTGGCCGTCCGGGGCAGACCGTGGCTGGGCTGGGCCACCCCCCTTGATTTGCTCCACAGGTATTTAGCTACTCTCTTAACTTAAGGGTTAAAGTGTATATACTGAGCGTATGTTGACTGTGAATAATGGGGAAAACTACACGGATGGCCACTCGCTCATCTGTCAAAACTAAAGCCCCAACCAAGACCCCTCTTCCAAGCCTAACAGCAATAGACAGGATGTTGCAAAAAACAATTGGGGTAGTCGCCAATGCGATTGAGAGCACCGAGAGGCGGCTATCACTACCTCCTAGTCTATGTTTGCTAGCGCAACAGCAACAGGATACAGAGGAACAATCCAATGCTATGCTGAGTATGCAATTATCACAAGAATCTATATTAATGGCCTCGTATGCGGATTTCCCGGTCAAGGACTCGAACTGTGTTGTAATCACGCAAAATACACCTCCTGATGATTTTATGAATCGAGAAAATAGGCTGTCTGTAACTACTAGATTAAGTGAGGAACAATCCAATACAAACGATGTGTCAGACCAAAGGGAGGAGATAATTGTCTGTGAAAATGAGGATACAAACACTGTGGGTTGGACAACTAGTGCAACCTCCCTGCAGGAGATACAGGAGAGTAGACCCAAAACAAAAGTGGCACCGACTGTGCGCAAGAAAGGGAAAACAAAAGGGAAAAATAAGAAATTGGTTTTACCCTTCCGCCAAGAGAATGGAGTCAAAAGAAAATCACTAAATAGTATTGAAGATAACTCCACCCTACAAGAAGCCATTACTTTGAGTGATTTGGTAGACTTCATGATAAAAATAGAGCAGGTAATGAAGTCTTTGATATTGCCAGTGGTAGGAAGATTAAAGACCCTTTTTGATAAAATTGAGGGCTTAGAAAAGCAAGGGGCAGGTACTTTAGAAACTTTGGAACATTTTAGTGCATTAATTAAATCTAAAGTTGCATTAAGTATTACTAATACAGACGATGTTGTTATTAATGTACCGCACACACTAGCACCTGCAACTTTACCTGAAAGGAGCAATAAGGATGATGTACCCCTTATTAAATCTACGGGGACAAATATGCCGAATAAAATAGATATTGGTGGAAAAAGAGTTGAAAAAGAGAAAGGTAAGGGATGTGATGAGAAGGAGGGAATGGCAGACCAAAAAGTTTTTAAACTAAATGATAAGGATAAGAGAATACATATTGACCTCCCTCCACAGTCATTACCCTATACCGTAGTACTAACCGGGGTACCAGAGTTGAGTAACGGAAAGGTAGAAAACTATCAGGAACTCAAGAATAAGGTAATTCACTGGCTGAATCATAATAGGCCATTGCCTGGACATACTCGTGTAGAAATTCTAAATGTTAGGAGGGTACACTGGATTGGACACAGGCATAAAGATATTCAAGGAGATTGTGTTATCGTAAACTTGAGGGACAGAAGAGCTGTGAGTTTTATTTGTCAATGGGAACCAAATTTTAATACTGGCAGAATTCATCCTTTAGATCTAACCTACTTCTACCCGTTAATGGATTTAAGGAGAGATGATACCTGGCATTCTGGAGAATATAGGTTCAGACATAGAGGTAATGTTAGCCCAAATTTCAAAATCCCTTTAGCAAATAGATTTCAGATCCTGCAGGGGCTAGAAGATGTTGACTGACTCAAGGGAGACAACAGACCCACTGATTTGAATATCCTAAAAAGTTATAAGACAAGGGACCAAGGGCATCGGAATACCTCCGCCGAAATAGAGATAGCTAAGGTGGTCCCTATTAGTGATAGTCCACAATCTGAAGCATTTTGTGGTGAGGAAATGCCTCTTGATGGTAGAAAGGATTTAGAGGATGATCAGCCTAGTGGGGAGGGTTGGTCTTTCATGAGTTGGAATATTGCAGGACTGAGGTCCAAAGTGGGCAATGAAAATTGGGAAAAACTGATAGGCAATTTTGACGTAATTAGCCTCCAGGAAACATGGACAACTGAACCTATACATATTAATGGATTTAAAACATTCTTTTCCCCAGCGGTCAGTTCACCCTATGGTAGGGCTAAAGGAGGATTGTGCATGTATGTCTCGAACTTGTTAGCAGGAGTTAAAACTGAGTTAGTTTTTAATAATGTATATTATCATATCATAAGGATCACAGTTAACAAGGGGTTTTCCATAATTTTGATTAATTTTTATGATAACATCCAACGAGAAGACCTAATGGATGTTTTTAGATTATTAGGTAGTAACATCACCTCAGTAACTGGGCGGAGGACAGAGGATACCTGTATTATTTGGGTAGGAGACTTTAACTGCCAAATATGCAGGAGTGGTGAGAATGGGCTATGTGGGATAAAATTAGATAGAGACTTTGGCTCTAGTCATTTTGAACATACTGGACGAGGGGATTGTTTAAATGAATTAATATTTGAAAATGATCTGGACTTTGTAAATAAGTTGATTAGTCCGGAAATCCCCTTTTTACCAACGTTTAATGGCAGAGGGGCATACACAACTATTGATTATGCTTTGATGACTTCTAGACATAGGGATATGATTGAGAACTACAGAATCCTGGACTGCCCACTTAGTGATCATTTCCCTTTAAGCTTTAAAATAACCATGGGACTTAAGAAATGTCGTGGTAGGACCAAATCTAAAGTGATTATAGATAACATCGTTATGGCCCGTAAAAATGGCTATGCTCTGAAGTGGACAAAAATTTGCCCCATAGATTTCCAGGAGAAACTAATTAAAAGTATGTTGCTTCAATTTTATGTATGTACAGATGTAAATGCCAATGATTCTGATTTTATTAGTAATTTTTCATTGATTATTGCCCAAACAAGGAAGTTATTGTGGGTCGATACAAAAGGAGGGAATACAAGGAAGAAGAGGTGGTTTGATTCCGAATGTACAAAGGCTTACAGAAGTCTAAAGCATGCTATACATGCTACAGAGAAGGATGCTGACTTAATCAGGAACTGTAGGGGGGTCTATAAGCAGACCCTTAAAAATAGGAAAAATGCATTAAAGCAGGAAGCATGGGATGCTTTATGTGACGCCTCGTTAAGTAAAGATTCTGCCTCATTCTGGAGAGTTGTTAATGCCCCCTTCCTAAATTTCAGTGATGCGGACCCACTAGATGTAGCAATCACCGAAAGTGAGTGGGCCGAATATTTTACTAAGTTGTATTCCACTGTACAGGTTCACAGGGTTAGTATTAATGATGATAACCAATTGAGAGATCATGTACAGAGGAGTATTCAACTTGAACCTGAAATAACAATAACAGAGGTGCAGAAATGTATTGATGCAAGTTTGGCGGGAAAAGCACCTGGCCCTGATGGAGTCCCTGTTGACCTATTTAAAAATAACAAGGAACTCTGGGCACTAATCCTTACACGTTTGTTTAATGCTACTCTGAAAAAAGGCCTCCTCCCATCGTGGTGTGAATCCCTGATAGTCCCAATTTTTAAAAAAGGCGACCGTGAAAACTGCAAGTGCTATCGCCCAATATCACTCCTGGATTCTACTATCAAAATTCTAGGAAGGGTAATCTTAGATAGGTTACACATATGGGCTAACGAAGCCAATATTTTAAGTGACCTGCAGTATGGCTTTAGGAAAGGTCTTGGTACTATTGAACAGTGTTTGAATTTGCATATTTTAATTGAAAAATATACCAAAGTGAAAGAGGGACGAATGTTTTTAACTTTTGTGGATCTTACCTCAGCATTCGACTCAGTAACACACTGCAAACTTTGGTTAGTAATGGACAAACTGGGTGTGGATAAGCAGATTATTGACTTCCTGAGAGATCTATATGCAGGAGCATCGGCCCGAGTAAGATATGGGAAAAACGGTGAATGCACTAGATCCTTTGCAATCAGAAGGGGAGTGAGACAGGGCTGTGTCCTGGCGCCGTTTCTTTTTACACTTTATATTAACAACGTGGAAAAGACACTGATAACAGAGTGTAGGGATGTACCAATGGTAGGAAATAGATCAATCCCGATTCTGTTATATGCAGATGACGCGGTCCTGATGGCCAGAACACCGCAGGCCATGCAAAGAGTAGTTACTTCCTTCTCGGATTTTATGAATCAGCTTGATTTAAGCATAAACTGTTCTAAGACATTCACCATGCACTGTGGGTCGGGTGCACAGAGGAGGAAAAAAGCAATCTACATTGGAACTACCCCAGTAGAGGACACCCTAACATTTCCCTATCTAGGGGTCTTAATTGATAGCTCTGGGCTATGGAATAATACAATTAAGACAAGGAAATTGTTGTACTGTAAATCTATCATGGCTTTAAAAAATTTTAGCCGGAAAATAGGGAGGAAACCAATTAAGGAAATATTGACTGTCTACAAAGCAACTTGTGTAGCTATTGTCACTTATGGGGCAGGCCTATGGGGATATGCAAACGTCAGCATATTACAAGTTGTCGAAAACAATTTTATGAAATATCTCCTAGGCGTCCCACAGAGTGTTTCAACATATGCTAGCCATATAGAACTAGGGGAACCATACCTAGAAGATACAATAAAAACTGCACCAGTACTATTATGGCATAGAATATGGACCGCAGATGAATCTGGTTTAAACCGAAAGATTATGGAAAATGCAATGGGCCTAGAGAAGTGTGGGAAAATTAGATGGCTGAATTACATTAATAATTTTCTTATGCTATTAGGGCTAGGGGATTATTATACTGACCCGCCCTCTCTTTGTAATATTTCTAGGAAATGCCTAAAAAATAAATGTATGACCTATTTGCAAGAGACCAGAGCTAGAACAGAGTTTAAGAAATCTACGGTCGTAGCTCACAAGCAAATTGTAATTTGCGATAGTTTACAGCCATACTTAAAAGTTACAAACGAGTGATTATGAAAGATTTTTATTGACACGTTTTAGATTTAATCTACTATTCAGATCACTCAGCTTTCCAGTTATGAACAATTGGTCAAAAATTATGAGCAAATGTCCCTGCGATGATTTATCAGTACAATCAGATATGCATATACTTTTCTTCTGTAAATTTTATACTAGACCAAGACAAATGTTTGTTGTTCCTTTGCTAAAAATGATGGAAATTAATCGGTGTCGCCCTGCTTTTTTAGCTGTACAGAAACTTGATAATATTTTAACTGTCGTATTTATTTCCTCATTCCTTAAAAATGTTTTTAAATTACGGAAAACAATTGAGATCTGAACTAACTCGGTTTTTATTATGTGGCACTATAAGTGTAATTTTTTTTTTTATATATGTGTAACTTTGTCTTTGTACTTTTATGGTTATTTTGTATTAATAACCGAATAAAGATTAACTTGACAAGGTTTGTTTTGCCAGGTCGAATTGGCAGTTTAAAACTGCACTTCAGGCTGGATTGGCAGGCCTAAGACATGTTTTGAAAAGCTGCTTATAGCGGGTGGCACATCGAGTGCGGCTGTCCACTAGTAGCATTTGATCTACAGGCCCTGGGTACCCGTGGTACCCCAGTTTGGACCCAGTCAACAAAGATGGGTTCAGAAAGCAAGGGAGGTGAAGGGAAGATGTTTGAGGGTGACCCTGCAGAGAGGGCCAAGTCCAACACTAAAGATTGAAAAAGTACTCAGGTTCAACTGTAATGCACACTCTTAAGTCCAGACCATAAAAGAAAACCTGTAAAGAGATCTAGCCAAAAGCAAATCAGACTAACACACTATGACGTCATAGTAGTCAATGGGCCAAAACATTACTATTGCTCGTTGAACCCCTAATACGTATGCAAGTATTGGTGCTTATATGTATGCAATACCATTCATACCAGACAATCACTGCTGGGGAGCAATGGAGGACTGTACATTATATGGGGTGGTAGGACATGATCGTGAACATCATGGGAGAAATACTTTATGTTCCACAATTGTCCAGCATCAGGAGATTAAGTAATTTGCCAAGAATCATTACATGATGTCAAGGCGAGCACCAAGGCTGGGATTCAAACCTAGACACCAGGATCCCTGTTGGTAGCTTTAGCTACAGTGTCGCATCGCCTCCCTGTTAGTTTCATGAACTATTCATCCACAGCATATCCAGCATGCAGCTATGCAAAAACGCACAGAATACAGCTTGCAACATTAATGGCTGCCATCGGAGAAGGACAGCCTGCCAACTTGTAGCCCTGGACGCATGCATATCCTCCTGTGTTACAGGCACAAAGCCACCATCTTAAACTCAGAGTGGATCGTAAAATAATCCCCCTCCGACAGACCGTGACCAGTTTACCACCAACAAGAACCTTCTCATACACTTTAAAGTGAAACCATACCTGAACCTATAACCGGTACTTACCAGTTTATTATGCTCCCGCTGCACACCAGGCTTGTGAACCAGCCCAATGGGACGGCAACATTATTTCAACACACAACCTTGTAACTGAATTCCGGCAATCTATAATCTCCCCACCAGGACCCAAAACCACCATGAATGCAGTAAAATAATTTGGAACCTAAAGCGTGGCAAGAGAAATGTCTTAAAACGCACTAGAGTAAGAACAGATGAAGCAATTGGCGTTATTGCAGTAAGATACAGAACAACGTGTGCTAATAAATGCACTCACACGTCTTAAAATTCAGACACATATGTTCTTTTCTCTGACCATCTGTCATATTGAATCGCTGCAGGGCGCGGTTTTGTGAGTGTTGTGTTGTCACCACACAAGAGGTCAAAGACGTGTGCTCAGGTGGGCGTGGGTGTTGTCTTTCATGGCATTGCACCTTTGCATTGATCGGGGGGTATACAATACAGCAGGCGCGGTCACCTGATCTGCCTGTCCCCCAGCCACCTGGGAGGCTTTGTATGTATGGAACATTCTACACCTGTTGCCCTGAAACTGGCCACTTGTCAAGTGCAAGCATCTGAGACTGTTTTACAAAAGGCGTTTTGTGTCCTGCTCCTCTGGGAAATCACTTGTACGCACAGAAACCCCTGACTAACTTTCTGTTGTCACAAAAGCACATCTAACCTCAGCTTCAAAACTAAGGCGAAAAGAATGCATTTATTTTTAACCACAATTGGAAGTTACATAACTTGAAATAGTACACAACATATGAGGAGATGAAAGAGTTGTTATGTACAGTGCTGCGAAAAACAAGCAGAGGGTGGTATATCAATAACTGTTGTTACCAAATGTGGAGGAAACGCTTCCCTCACGTATCAATAACACCGGCAGTACTTTGTGAAAGGCTGATGTCACCGAGGTCCCTTTAAATGTTATCATTTTACAGAGTAAGGCCTCATCATGGCCCCAGGGCAGGTCTGCATTTCAAATATCTAACATTTCGTGTTAAATAATTGCTATTTCGATATAAATCGGTGCAGTGCAATTTTGTCAAGACAATATCGAATACTGAATATAATATAAAATTTCTATTTTAGTGTCTGTTTAAATGGTTTTATCGTAGCTGTTTTGTAATAACTCTGGAGACTTGGCATTACTGAGATCGACTGCTTATTGGATTATATCATTTATATATCCAGATAAATTCGCAATCGCACTGCGGGGTGATTTGTTTCAATAACTGGCAGCTGAAAGCACATTTTACATTTACAGTTGCGGTACTATAATTTCGCAAAGATGTATGATAAATCACCGGCACTTGATATGTTTTTATCCCAGACACAACTGTTTAGAAACCGGTCTATGTTTTGTTTAAAGAATCTAGCACAATCCTCTCGGATTGGGGGACACCGTCATTTTAAATACAGATCGAGATACTCGCTAAACATAGGCTCTACACGGTACCTAGGACATATCAGACAGACTGAAAAGGGAAAAGTTTCTAAATATTAATTCCCCCCAACACCCATACGAAATGCTTGAAATTGTTTTCACTCTAGACTCCCGTACAATTCCATATAAAAGTAGAAAATAAATAATTTATTCTATCAAGATACCGTTAGTAAACAGACAATAGAGGGCTTGAAATACAAATAAAAACTTCAGCAACACCATTTTAATCAATTGAACCCTTCTTACCAGTCATCCAGTTTAATTTCAATTTTGACCAATAACAGTTCGGATCACTTCTCATCTCTTAAGAGATGTGACTCCGTGGAGCACCTCCCTTAGATGAAATCACAAATCCTGCCCAAGACTATGGCTTCTCCCTCTGGCCACCTTTGCCCCTCCATTTGCTCCATGGATTTTAATAGCGGGCAATTCTTTCTTTCTTCCCACAGATTCCAGGAGGAATGTTTTATTATCACATCCACATCTTGTCCCTGTGGTAAGGGGTCAGATTTCGTTTTAGAATCCACTATCCACATGTTCCACTTTACTTTTGAGGCTTGTTATGGTACCAGCTGTGCACTTTGAAAAATCCGTGCTTTGTTCCTGCTTCTTGAAAATTTCCTCCAACTTCTTAAATTCTGCACAGTTTTGATTCATGCAGAGATCCAGTTTCATTTTATGTGGTCTGATTTTTTCGTGGCAGTCTTTTAACACTTTGTTGACCCGGGCAAGCATTCTTCCAGGGAGTGTCTCTATTTAAATGGAAGAGGCTGTGAAGTGTGAGAAGTCTTGTAGGGTGACTCGGTCTGCTTTACTTGCCTGTTTCCTTCTCTTGCATCCCCTCAACCACTTCTCCTAACCCTGAAACACCATTCAGGGAGCTGTATTTCCTTCTCACATCCAAACCCTCATACCACTAGCCCCTCCACAGCCACCCCTTGTTTCCCAAAATTAACTGGGAATGTCAACACAGTAAGACATCCTCCTCCTTTTTTTCCCCCTTTCCTACAATTTTACAAAGCAAACCTTTGGACAATCAGTTACTTTAACATTATCCAACGGGTATTTAAAACTGAAAATGAAATGACCTACTTATTCGCCAGTAGGTAGTTATAGTTAGGATGTAGTTTCCATAGGAAGAGCGTTTTTTGTTTTGCCAATAACTTTGGTGTCGCTTGACAAATCTTCGCAACATTTTCAAAACTAGTTTGACGCTCACTTCAGCTGCTGTCTTGAAAGTTTTGTGGTGATCCGTCAAGCTGGGGGCTGAGAAAAAAAGGGAGGTCCCAAAACGCGTTTTCCACATTTTAATTAACATAGGAAATTTTAAATAAGGCTACACCAAATTTGCCAGAAAGGTAGCTGTTGGTCCAGAAAGCAACCTTTTTATTAAATGGTGTAAATCTGTTTAGTGGTTGCTGAGTTATTTACAGAAATTTCTAGTTGTAAATATAAGGACACGGAGGATCACCAACCACTTCCGATCTCGTGCTGAGATCTGATTGGCTGCCACAACGTCAAACCAGGAAGTGTTGAAAGCCATCTTGTGACTTGGTTGAATCAAGTCACAGGATTTTTTTTTTTTTTAAACAGAAAGGGAGGCAGGGTAGAAACACCCTGATACCCTAGGCACTTAGGGGTTCCCACAGGGACCTTGCAGGGCCAAAAAAGCATTAAAAAAAAAATAATAATTCGGAGGGAGTCACGCTGGATCCATGACTCCCAGTAATTATTTTTTTTTAAGAACGAAGCGCAGACTCCTGCGATTCGTTTTAAATCGGCCGCTGGGTAGGCCAGGTCCATGGGGCATGTCTATTAGATGTAGGAGAGGGGAAACAGGCCCCCCATCAACCATCCCTAAAGCACCAGGGACCACCACCTCCCTGGGGCATTTTTAAAAATGTATGCATAGGTTGTCCTTGGGCAACCCCTGTGCCCTCGGGACCTCCACCTCCCCAGGGCAAATATTTTAATAATGCGGGGAGCCGCGTGCCCCCCGCAACCCTGTGGACCGCCACCTCCCCTGGCCTAAATATAATAATAATGTGGGGGCTCTGGCCCCCCGAGTAGTCCCAGGGACCGCCACCTCCCCGGGGCAAATGGTAAAAATTAAAGAGGGGAGACCACCACCTACCCAGGGCTAAATCAAACAATGGAGGAGGGCCGCGCGGCCCTCCCTGTGGAGCCGTAGATGGCCATGGGGACCACCACCCCCCAGGGCTGGCTCCAGCAACGTCCAGCGGTGCCCACCTCCAGGACACTGCAGTTTGCTATGGCTTGTCAAGAGAAGCCATAGCAAACATTGCTCCACTTTCAGCAAGCGAGAGCAGAAAGAAATGCTCTCACTTGTTGAAAGTGGAGCAGAATTGCTTTTGGACTGAGGAAGCAGCATGTTCAGCAGCTTCTCTGTCAATAAGCAATGTCGGCTCCCGCAGGACTAGGGGAGCCGGCAGGGACCGCGGTGGCCTTCAGGCTCACCCTGCGGTCCCCAACGTGGGACCAGGGTACCCAGTATATAGGCCAGTTCCCGGGGGATGGGGTCTCGGGGCAAGAATCGGCCTGAGAGGCCGCCCTCCCATGTTTAAAAAAATAAATGAATAAAAAAAGGGGCAGGCCCGGGGATTGGGTCCCCTGGGCCAAAATTTGGGGCCAGAGAAAGGGACTACATGGCAACCCTTCCTTTATTAAAAAAATAAAGAAAGAAAAAAAGAAAAAGCTGGGGGATGGGGTCCCCAGAGCTGTAATCGCCTTGGGGAAAGGGCCATGCAGCCCTCCTCCTCCCTCTACAAATGCCTGGCCCGGGAAATGGGTCCTCGGCGCCAAAATTGGCCCAGGAAAGGGGGGCTAGGTCCCCCCTTCCCTTACAATATAAAAAAGAACAAGCTACAGGCACAACATTGGAGTCCCTGCCCCCTTACAGCACCATTATGGAATTGCCCCTCCTGGCGTGCTGATGGTGGGGGGATGAAGTCTCCTTGGCTACAGAAGGCCCTTGGAGGCCAACAACCCCACCTGTTAGCTTCAGTAAGTCCTACACAGTGGAATTGCTGAGAGTTTTTTTGAGGCCAGGCCCCCTTTCTCCAACACTCTGCAAACGCTCCTCTTGGCGCACTGCTGATGGGGGTATGAAGTCCCCTTGGCTGCTGAGGGTGTTTGGGGGCCAACTAGACCTGTTGTTACCTCCAGTAAGTCTGACACAGTGGGATTTCTAAGAGGCGTTCAGAGGCCACGCCCCCTTTCCCCACCACTCTGCAATCACGCCTCCTGGCACGCTGCTGTTTGGGAGATAAAATAACCTTGGCTGCGGAGGGTCCTTGGGGGCAAACAACCCCTCCTGTTACCTCCAGTAAGTCTCACACAGTGGGATTGCTGAGATGTGTTCTGAGACCACACCCATTTTCTCCACCACTCTGCAAATGCACCCCTCGGTGCACTACTGTTGGGGGGGATGAAGTCACCTTGGCTGCTGAGGGTCTTCGGGGGGTAACAAGACCTCCTGTAACCTCCAGTAAGTCACACACAGTGGAATTGCTTAGAGGTGTTCGGAGGCCACACCCCCTTTCTCCACCACTCTGCAGACACACCTCTTGGTTTACTGCTGGTGAGGGGATGATGTCCAATTGGATACGGATGGTTCTTGGGGGCCAACAAGCCCTCCTGTTACCTCCAGTAAGTCCCACCGAGCGCAATTGCCGAGAGGACTTCGGACGCCACGCCCCTTTTCTCTATCACTTTGCAAATACCCCTCCTGGCGCAATGCTGGTTAGGGGATGAAATCCTCTTGGATCCTGAGGGTTCTTGAGGGCACAGAAGCCCTCTTGTTACCTCCAGTAAGTCTGATACAGCAGGATTCATGAGAGCTGGTCGGAGGCCCCGCCCCATATGTTCACCACTCTGCAAACCATAGAAATTCACTTTAAAAAACAAAGGTGACAGGGATGTTATAGTTAGGAATTAGATTTTGAAAAACCTTAGAAATTCACTTAAAAAACAAAGGTTACATGGCTCAGGTTTCCCTCGTACAAAACCAGTGAGATTCAGCAGTCATCCTTACCTGATCTAACCATAACTTACACCCCGCAATGCAAGGCTTATGAACTCACATATTACATCACTCATTACATGGTCAGTGACATCACTCATGCCATCTCAAATGACATCCCTTATGGCACCATCGAGTGAGTGTAAGTATTTTGTAAGAGTTTATGATTGTTAAACATATATACTAAGGTACTACAAAATTTAAAGTACTATACTAGGTGTACTACTAATGTGTGATACTACTATTAATATATACCATGTTATTGGCAGTGCAACAGTAAATATCCTTGGGCGTATGGGTGTGTGAGTGGCTGTATGGGTGTATAGGTGGCTGTGTGGGTGAGTGAAATGCTGTGCAAGTGGCTGTATTGGTGAGTGAGTGGGGGTGTCAGTCACTGTATTGGTGGGTGAGTGTGGTGTAAGTGCCTCTATGGGTGGGTAAGTGAGTATGTAGTGACTGTACAGGTGAGTGAGTGGGTGTCTGAATGGCTGTATGTGTGAGTGACAGTGTGTAAGTGGCTGCATGGGTGAGTGAGTGGCTGTTTGAGTGGGTGTTTCATTAAGTGAGTTTGTGTGGGAGTGGCTGTATTGGAGAGTGAGTGCCTGAATGAATGGCTAAATGGGTAAGTACGGAGATGTGTGAGTGCTTGCATGGATGTGTGAATGGGTTTGTAAGTAGTTGTGTGAGTGAGTGTGTGAGGGCTTGTATGGGTGAGTGAGTGGCTGTGTTGAGAGCCTGATTGGGTGCGTGAGCGGGTGTGTGAGTGACTCTGTACGTAAATAAATGGGTGTGTGAGTAGCTGTTTGGGTGAGTGTGTGGTTATATGAATGGCTGTATATGTGAGTACTGGTTGTATGAGTGGCTGTTTTGGTGAGTGGCTGTACGAGTGAGTGGCTGTGTGAGTGGCTCTATGGAGGAGTGAGTGGGTGTGTGAGTACTGGCATAGGTATGTGAGTGGACATACTAGCGGTTGTATTTGACATTAAGAAAGGCAATCGTGCCAAAACACATCGTGTTCAGTGTTTTGGTCAAGGTGGCAATAAACTTATATTGAAAACGAGCTCCGCTGAGTGCACTTCATTTGGTGTGACCAGCATTGGGCCAGAGATATGGCATTCATACGGGACTCACCCTCACGAGGAGCGGCACCCGGCGACAGATGGTGAAAGACCAGAGGATGGATGGATGGATGGATATATATATATAATGGCAGGGGAAGAGGCTGAACAATTAAACTTGCTTAGGTAAATAGCCTCTGCAGATAAGTATGGATTTTGAGCAAACAGGTAAATGGAAGGATGGGACAAACTGATAAAATTGTTAGATGACAGCAATAGGAGACGGTAGCTAAATGAAGAAGACCAGAAACAACAGGGGTATAAATGAGACAGGGAGAGAGTGCAGAGCGCTGTATGCAGAGGGACTCAACTGAGAGGCCAAGGCTGGAAATAATTTTTAGGCCATAGCAAGCAGGTTCAAGATAGAACAGAATGGAAACAAAGTAATATCTCCCTTACAAAATAATTTCATGAGAGAACTGGTGGTGCTGCATAAGCATATAGAGACAGTGGGAAAGTGGAGACATCTGTTGAGGAAGACATGTTAGAATGCTATGGCTTCTTTATAAATCACATGAGACTGAGTACAACAGAACATAAGGTACGAAGCACAAAAAGCTTTGCTACTTCTGTATAAAGCCAGCAAACTACAGACCCACCTTGAGTATTTCCTTCTTCAGTAAAGGCTTTGAGGGGAAGGCCATTCATTAATTGTAGAAGAAATGTGGTTATAGACAAAGGAGAGGAACATAGACAGCAAGTGCTGACATTAGAGAGGGCTTGATCACCTCCTTTGAAGGGGCACTTAAAAATTCTACTCCTCCCCAGTCTTCCTTGGGTATGCCATACTTTGGATTATGAAGCAATTCTGGAAAGACAGGAAAACTGGGACAGGACCATCCACTAGGTACCCTATTGGTTCCATTACTTCCTGACAAACAGATGCCAACAAATCAGAAGTGGCGTATCCCTGTCCTTAATGCAGGGTCTCCAAACTATCTTGTAGTAAGAGCTATTTATGCTCAAGGAAAGACCTGCCGAGCTACTAGTACATTTTATAATTATAAAATAGAGACCTCATATATTAACATTACACTATGAACACCCTAGGCAGGATTATCAGTAGTGACCACCTAAGCATTTCAGGTGAGGCTACCTGCAGAAACACCGGGAAAAAGCTTTTTACCTGACTAATGAAATAACATAACCAGAGCACTAGATCGCCTCAAATCAGTTTGAATTATCCTTCAACTATCAACATTATGTTTGTTGTGGAATTGCAACCCCCCAAACTACTTTTAGGAGACCCCAGCCTTGGGGAAACAGATTGCATGTGGGCTACCACAAGGAACTCTACATGTGACCACTGGCCCAGATGCTGCCACTGAAACACATCCAGTTCCAAATGTATGCAGACAACCTCCAACTTCACATATGTATGGGCAGCCTGGAAGTTCAGCAAGAAAACATGCCATAACACTCAAATTACATTTACTGCTTTATGAAGGAGAGCTATCTGAGGGTTCTCTGACAACCGCCTTTCATTCATCTGGCCAACTGAATTATGAACCGCTCCACTAACTAACCAAATAGCCAAGACCTGAGGAATGCAAGAAGTTCAAAGATTTACGTAAATTTAGCCTCATAATAATATAGAAATGTGTTTTAACGTTCACGTAGGAAATGCATGTCAATTTAGTGGTTAGAGAAAAATGCATTCTTTAGCACATGGAAAATGCTGTTTGTTTTTGCAGAAAGCTCCCATATTTATCTCTCTTTCACGACTAAGCCTCAAACGTATTCTTATTCTTTACTATCTCTTTAATAATAATAAATGGTTTTCTTTATGCTGACTTTAAAGTTATAATTGAGCTGCAAAACTTGATATCTTTGTGAAATATGCTGTTTGCTGCAAAATGTATTTCTTTTTAACTCACACAATATGATCTCATCTTTAATTAACAAAATTTAAATGAAAGAAAATGCTTACTATGCTCTGATTTCCATGATCTAGCCAGGGCATGCATTCATTCTTCATTTCATAGAGCAGACCATTGTTATGCAATAGGACACTGAACATCTGACAGAGTAGGATTGCTGAAGGTTCTCATGAGAACATTCCTAGATCTGGCTTTTGTAACATTTTGTAGCCGCCTTTCAAACAACAACATGTCAACATGGATGTTTGCTGTGGGAATCGAGGAAGAAGGCGACAGACCTTTAGAAGATCCTCTCCCATTGGTCAGGGATGAGTCAACAGTTCGAGTTTGCAACATGTTTTGTGCTTTTCCATATAGTACGTGTTCCTAGCTAGAGAGGCAGCGCATTCTATGCACACCTTCCCAGCCATGCCCCTTAGCCCTTTACTGTGCTAAATTTGCCAGCAATTGCTGTAAGCTACTGCTAACAGGGATTTTTCCTTATTTTCCTTACCTTTGAGAGGAGACCTTCCATCTTTATGCTGATCATAGCTACTGCTGTGATTACTTTCTTTTATCTATTTTAACAGTTGTTACGGCAGCTGTCAGGGAACTCGGCTGCGTTTCCAGAACTACTCTTTATGGAGAGTTCGACCTTCCATAGCTATTAGCCTTTTACTAAAAATGTGCTTGCTTTTTTCTAAAAGAACTCTTAATGGGTTCTTGCTAGGATATGTTAGGTCCTTTAGATTAAGATGGAGACTAGTTTCCTTTATGGAACATGCTATTTTAAATATTGTCTCTAACAACAATTTTTTATATTTCTGTAAACAGACTTATCTGACTAACCTGAATAAAATACAATACAAACTAATCTTTAATGAGAAATAAAGCTTTTAAAACTTCACCAAGCCTCTCATCATTGACTAAACATAAAATGCTGTAAGTCAAGGATAATTTAGCAATATATTTAGGTTGTGCTCCATTCTAACATGGTGGCAAAAATTCGGCAACCAAAAGAAGAAATACAAGTGGAAATTGGAGTTCCACTTAGTAAGTCTTAAGGTGGAGCTGGATACAACATTTTCAAGAGATTTCCGCACTCGCAATATCTACATATGATCACTGACCCAGATGTTGTCACTGTAACACATCCAGTTCCAAATGTATGCCGGCAACCTCCAACTTCACATATGGATGGGCGGCGTGGAAGTTCAGCAAGAAAATATGCCATAATACCCGAATTACATTTACTGCGGTATGAAGGAGAGCTATCCGAGGAATCTCTGACAACAGCCTTTCATTCATCTGGCCAACTGAATTATGAACCGCTCCACCAACTAAACAAATCTTCAGGAAGTTAGGAATGCGTGTTGATGAAAATGATTCCTCTATCCAACAAGTTAACATAAAGGGTTTAAAAACACCAACATCTTTTTCAGGATACTAAGAAAAATCCTAACACTGCTCGAGTTTCTTATGCTGTATCCATGGCCTTGTTACTAAGATGGAGCCATTGAAACTTGGTCTATGGGGAGCCCCAAAGATAGAGCTCACACAATTATACAGTCTACAATACCAAGCAGTCAAACTCCACCTTAATTTAAATATATCAAAGCAAATATTTCAGAACCTTAAAGCTCTTCATTGATTTCCAGATGTTCAGACAGTTTTTTTACGACTCCTTGCACAACATTCAAGGCTTTCCCAATTGTGTCCTCCAATCAAGAAATTATAGACAACAAAAGGTCCCTAGGAGCGAGTAAAAATAGAGAAGGGAATCAATAAGGACCCAATCAGTGCTTATTTTTAAAGACTTGTCCAGCCGGACAGTGGTCATAAATTTTACTGATATAGTAATTATGCAACAGTTACAAAGAGAATTCGCAAAGTTGGACACAAGCCTGTGTTCCGTACAAATAATGGAGAAAACATAAACAACAAACAGGGTTCAGGCAAAAAAATGTTTGTTACAATTGTAAGGGGATGGAAAGTAAACTTAACAAACATTACATAGAGCACCCTTATGTATAAGGCATAGTATAGTTAGGTACATATAGGGTGTGTACAAGTGTCGACGGCGTTTCGATCCTACACACGCAATATTAGGATCATCATCAGGACAACATTAATAAGGCCTGTACAATTTAACCTGAGTAACATAATTGAAGAAGGGAAAAGGGAGAAAAGGAGAAAAAACAATAAATACACATGATTAAAATCAGTAACCAATTATTACAAGGAAAATTCTGACTAGACACACTGTAAGTCTTCTTTTGTCAGAGGACAGAATTATCACTGTCGAAGGTCAAGGGAATAGGTGAGTGAGAATAGACAAAAAGAAATTATGAGAAGGACAGTACCGGTGGTGAATTCGTAATTCTGTCAAGGTGATAATGGTCGGTAACCTGCCTTAAAAAAGGGGGGTGGAAGAAGGCGTAATTGAACATGCCGAGTTGGAGAGTGCAATAGACTATGGACTGAAGGTGAAGTAATACGAATAGCTGGATGAATATCAGACTGGTGAACGAAGGGGAGGGTGACGAAGTGAGACGGCGAATGCAAGATCAATAACGGAGTGAAAACGGAAGAATTGGCAACAAGTGCGTGCTAAAAACCGTTAATGTACCGGCGTGCACGGAACAACCAAGGTGGGGTGAGAACCGAAACTTACCGGGATCATACGGGAGAAAGCATAAACCGCGATCCGGGTCATGAAGGATGGATGGATGAAATTAGAAGTACGATGGAGAAGGAGGCAACCACAAGACTGGGGAGGTCGTGTGGAAGGGGCTCGCTGCAGGCCGCGTTAACACACTACAGGAGGGAAGGCATGGGTTAGAAGGATGAAAGGAGGGGAAGGGAAGCGTGAGGATGTGTGGGGCGATCGCACTCACCGTGAACAGGAAATAAGGGAATCCAGAATTAGTACGCGACAGATACATACAATTGCCAGCAGTCGGCAAGGTCCGCGACTGGTGGATACAGCTTCAAGGGGATAATCCCGATCCGCGGCAATGCGCTGCAGGAGGGAACGGAGAGGTTAAGGAAGGGAGGTGCAGGAGTGAGAGAGTCAAGGGCTTGGGAGTGTGCGGTAGGACTCACCGTTCACGGGTGATTTCCGGAATCCGGCAGTGCGGGAGCAAGGTCCGGTGATACAGCTGCTGCCGTTGGTGCAGATGGGTGCATGTGATAAGGGCGAAGAGTGAATCGCTGATTGGATAACTCTGGCAGAAGATTGACAGTAGAGATAGGACCACAAGGACAGAAGGAAGGGCGCCATATTGGGTAGGGATAACCCTGGCAGAATAATGAGAATAGAGAAGGGACTAAAAGGACAATTGGAAGTGCGGCATATTGGGAAAGCGGTGATTTAAGGTAGTGAAATAATAGTCTTTTTGCACACTGTAGGACTTCTTGTGTGCGAAAGTACTAGGTGATATTTAGCAGTAAAAAATAGAGAATAGTAAGACAAAAAGGTAACCCAGCATAGAGCAAGAAGCATGGAATTGGGAAGAGTTATACAGAAGTTTTCAAGGCACTCGAAGATAACTGATATGCAAATCAAATACTGGTGGACCAATCCTCGTGTCTGTTTAATCCGGAATTGAAACTGTCAGTCTTCAGAATCCATTTTAATTCTTCTCTGTTTAGTGTCTTTATCATATCGCCTCCTCTTGGGGGCAGATTTACAGCAACAATGACTGTCCATCGAATTTCATCTTCAGAGTGTTTCTTTTCCAGAAAATGCTCAACCAATGGCGCTGTGAGGATTTTGCATCTAATTCTACTGCGATGCTGGGAGATGCGTAGACGAATCTTTTGTGTAGTCTGGCCAATGTAAATCTTATTACACGGACAGAAGATTGCATAAACAACATTTGCGGAATTACAGTTGGTGAATGTTTTTAGTTCATTTCTGATGTTGCCAAAAACAAAGACTTTACACTCAATGGTCAATGCACAAACCACACAATTGCCACATTTGGCATGCCCTTTCAATGGTGGGAGGGACCAGATATCATTGAGAGTGGTGGCACTTTTTTTGTTGGTAGTAATGGGTAAGGCTGCACGAACAAGGTGGTCCTTAATATTCTTATTGTTCTTGAATGCGAATAGCGGGCGTTCCAGGTGGAGGTTGCCAGCATTCAAAACTGACCAGTTATTCAGGATACTTTTACGGATCGAGTTAGACACTGTGGAAAGGCAAACCTGAACCAGTTATAAATGCACAAAGGATGAAAGGCCACTGATTGGGGTGCTGGGCACCCCACCGTGGAACCTATTTCCATCAGACCCCAGGTCCTGACTTAAACTGACCATGTCCAATAAAAAGCTGAAAACAACCCTATTCACAGACATGCACTGACCCTCCCCCCACACATGCCCAGCTGAAGCACTTGGGATTTCCGCACTCCATGAGTGACAGGCCATGAAAAGAATAAAGATCTTGACAGTAACAGCTTTAAGCAATCTTCATTCGAATCCACCGGCCACTGACCCGCACCCATCTTTGAGTGGGGCCCAGGAGGACTGAGATTTTGCATCAACTTTCCACCCAAAATGCAACGGTTTTACAAAGTTTCTTTGCCGAAATCCTTTTTAAACCTGCCTGAAGTACTATCATAGCCTTTGTAGTACTGCACATTAGCACACATGTTAAATGTACTGCCATTTTGAATTGCAATGTTGTACGTTGTACATTTAGTCTGACTGCCTCAGCCTGAGTAAGTAAAGCCCCATGTGAAGTTGGCACAGACAAGCGAGAACTGCAGATTTAGTGAAGCCAGCTGTCTACCATACTCCACTCTATCGATACTTCAAAGTCTTCCCGCATTCTTCCCACGAGAGGGCACCTGTGCATTAGCTGCTATCCAGAGTTTCACAGTGCATGACATGTTCTATTCTCCGCTTATAGAAAGAGTATAAAAAGATCTTAAATTCCAAGTGAATTTATCGTTGTTTGGTTCAGTGGCTCAGACGGCAAAAGCTGGGCTATTGAAATTGAGGACTATATTTTCCATTAGACATGTAGACATCAGTGGGCTCCTCAGAAAACTATTTTCTTCCACGCTTCCATAAAGCTAGTGCTTAACAAAACTTTAAAATAAATGAAGCAGACACAATGAATGTATTTCATAAATTGTATGCATTTTTAGTCGAAGGATTAAACTTTAAAACTATTACATGTTGTCTTATTTTTTATTTAACACATTTGTATAATCCATGGTAGTAGCATGTTAACAAATATGGAATAACATTGAAACTTGATATTGATCAAATTGTTATCCATTTACTACACGACTCACAGACTTAGAGAAAGGTGAAAAAAGTGATACAAGCTTATAAATGGGCATGAAAGAGAGGCTGTATGCTAGACATGCACATGGGATTATGTGCTATCATTCACACTGAATTTAGTAAAATACGTTTGGAGGTCTTAGATTTGGTATTTTTCTTTAGATCAAGCACCATAGTTCCTGGGAAGTAGATGAAGATACAACCTTGGTTCTTCAGAACGTAGAGAATTTTGGAATTCAGAGTCTTACAGTGACCTTGGTGGACCATTTGTAAGTGATTTAGTGGGCCACGTCTGATATATTTGATTTGCAATGTTAGTCTGTAGGTCGCCAGGCTCGCAAACACTGGATTTTCCTTTGTTAGTCATTTTCATTCTGGCAGGGTGCACAAACCAGAAAGGTATGCTTAGCATTGTTAGAGTTTTTCGTTAGGCTAAGAGCCCTTTCTTGAGGCTACCGTGTCCTTTGCGTAGTCTGGCGCTATTCCGATCTACATTGCAGTTTCTTCATTAGGACTAGTATCTGCTACGTGTGTGGACAGCGTAGCATTAGGCTAAGAGCCCTTTTCTTAGGGTTACCGTGTCCTTTGCGTAGTCTTGCGCTATTCCGATCCACATACAGTTTAAAGTTTCTTCATTTGGGCTCGTATCTGCTACGTGTGTGGACAGCGTAGCATTAGGCTAAGAGCCCTTTTCTTAGGGTAACCGTGTCCTTTGCGTAGTCTTGCGCTATTCCGATCCACATACAGTTTAAAGTTTCTTCATTTGGGATCGTATCTGCTACGTGTGTGGACAGCGTAGCATTAGGCTAAGAGCCCTTTTCTTAGGGTTGCCGTGTCCTTTGCGTGGTGTTGCGCTATTCCGATCCACATACAGTTTAAAGTTTCTTCATTTGGGCTCGTATCTGCTACATGTGTGGACAGCATAGAGGATGGAAGATATAACTCAGCATTGTTTTGCTGGTGCTCTCGTGTTTGTCAGCATTTGATGCTTCCTTTAAATTGCAAAATCTTTGTCAAAGGTGATTCCAGGACCGGTGGCTCACATTTGAATTGTTTGTGCTATCTTGATTTCTTTAAGCTCTTTGGTTTCATTTTCTTTTGGGTCCGCCTTACTCAATCAATCAATTAGGGAGTTTAAAGCGCGCTACTCACCAGTGAGGGTCTCATGGTGCTGGGGGGGGGGGGGGGGGGGGGGGGGGGTTGGGTGCAGCGCCGATTCAACCCAAAAGCCAGGTCTTGAGGCTCTTCCTGAAGGTGTGCAGAGTAGGGGAGCGTCTGATGTTGACTGGGAGCTCGTTCCCGGCCTTGGCTGCGATGTAGGAGAAGGCTCTTCCATATGCTCTGGTTCTGCGGATGCGCAGGGTCTCTGCTAGGGCGAGGTCGGCAAAGTGGAGGTTCCTTTTGGGTGCGTGGAAGGAGACTCTTTTGTTCAGGTATTAGGGTCCGGTGTTGTGGAGGGATTTGTAGACATAGGTGAGTAACATGAAGTTTGCTCTCTTCTCAACAGGAAGCCAGTGGAGGTCTCGCAGGTGTTGGGTGATGTGTTCATGTTGTGAGATGCCGAGGAGGTGTCTGGCCACGGTGTTCTGGATGGTCTGGAGTTTGCGTAGCAGGGATTTGTTGATTCCAGTATAGAGGGCGTTTCCGTAGTCCAGTCTGCTTGTTATGAGTGCGTGGGTGACGTTTTTTCTGGCTTCGGGGGGGGATCCACTTGAAGGTCTTGCGGAGGATGCAGAGGGTGTTAAAGCAGGTGGAGGCGACGGCGTTGATCTGTCGTTTGATGGTGAGGGAGGAGTTGAGTATGATGCCGAGGTTCCGGGCGTGGTCCGTGGGGGTGGAGGGGTTGCCGATGTAGGAGAGTAGGAGCTGCTTCTTATGGTTACCCCCACTTTTTGCTGATGTTTCACTGTTTTTCGACTTTAGTCTGGCTGGGACCCTGCTATCCAGGGCCCCAGCCTAGCCGCTTCCTCTCTAAATTGATTGCATGTACTTTAGGTACAACACAGATTGGATTCTGGGGTACCCTTATAAGACCCTAGTTATGTTTTTTTATGTACCTAGGGCATAGGTACCCCAGAGGCCTCTCAGGGGCTGCAGCATGTATTATGCCATCCCTGGGAGACCATTTAAAATGACACAACAGGTCTGCTACAGCAGCCTGTGTAAGGTGGTGTATGCACCCCTTACTTAGATATAGGTTCCCTATATCTATAAAATATCACTGCACATATAAACCTATCAGTCACCCCTATAGCAGGCCGTATCAATTCAGAAGGCAGGGTGCTGGGTTTTATGTGAGAGGGTGCCCATACATTAGCAGAGCCCCTCTGCAGCCTTCGGTATCTTTATTCCGGGGTTGTTTGTGATGCAGCCAAACCATATACTCTTAAGTGCATTATAACCTCGTGGTAAATGCTAACTTGGGAATGGCTGCACGGAAACATGCTGTGTTAGGTGTCAAACACCTTGGAATCATACCTCCACACCAGTAACTGGTGTGGGAGGTATGATTCCACCCTACTAGAGGGAGAAACATGACTTCACCCGGTACCAGCTTCACAGACCCTGGCATCACAAAATGGATGCTGCCAGACACAGAAACTCTGGCAGGGGAGGCCTGGACAATAGGTTTCCTGTCACAGGGAGGTGTGACCACCTCCCAGATAGGCTTTAGTGTATTGGGGCTGGGTGGGTGCACTCCAAGAGTGCTTTGATGTCTGCACTGGGGGCACATTTGGTGTCCCTGTGCATAGTCCAGCTAAAACTGGTTGCAGGGGCTATCAGCCCCTGCTCTGGCACGAAACTGGACAAAGGACATGGGTGTAGCCACCCCTCTGTCCTGACCCTCCCATTGGTGGGTACCCAGAGTTTGTCCCACCCCTTCCTTGGGTATAAAGTAGGAACCCCTGACTACAGGACTTTAGATTTACCTGGACGAAACACTGCGACAGAATCCCAGAACTTCTACAATCTACACGACGTTGGATGACCGAAGAATCTCCCTTGGAGTAAAGGAATTACTCCCCTGCAAGGCAGTCACCAAAGACGCATCTGTCCGGTTTGCAACTACGCAGCTCCTGAAGGACTCCGAAGACTTTGCAACACAGGAGGTGGGTTTCCAAGCTTCCCCAAGGCCAATCCGTGCTCTCAGCAACTCTGAGATCCAAAGCCCTCGTGGGGACCGTGCAACCCGAACCCCTGGACACCGTGCACATTTGCAGAAGCATATGCTTCTTGGCCATCCCTGAGACTGTGCTTTGGGCTACTTGTAGTCCAGACCCCGAGCAGTGATTCAACTGAAGATTACCGGCCTACACTCCGCTAGTGACCCGTGGGCTGGTATTTAGTGATTCCTCTCGAGGTCCCTTTGCGATCCCTTGTCCGTCGACTTGTGGGTCCCTGAGAAGGGTCCTTTAACTTTCAACGGGCTTACCTGGTTGCTCCAGACGTGCCCTGACTCTCCATCACTTGGGGAGCCCACAGGACCTAGCTGGTCCACAATGAAGCCGTTTTACTCTCACCAAGTGGGTTGCCGTTGCCACGGCTTGTTGGTCTCCAATCCGGACACCGACCCCCCAGCACTCGACATCCTTCGTGGGACAGCTCGCCTGCAGACTGTGGTCGTCGTCGACGCCTCCTGGTCTCCGTGGCAGTGGAGTCAAGCTTCACCTCATCGCACCTGAAACACCCGACATCGGTGGGCATTCGTCTATTGTGCCCCTGGTCACTGGCAAGTGACCCGGACTCTGTCCCCTCACATCTTCGATCCAGGTTTGGATCCCATCGGACACTTTTCCTTTCCAAGGCAGCAGCACTTTGCAGCAACTCTCCATTGAAGACAGGGAAGATTCCCGACACCATTTGATACCTATGTTTCCGGCTTCCCTGGGTTAGGTAACACAAGTACTCCAGTGCTCATGTGGTTGCTGGCCTTAGAACCATCTAAGTCTAAAATTGTTTACTCCAAGTCCTCTCCTGAGTGTCCTTAATCTCTAAAATTCCAACCACGACTTTCCCATAGGACTGTACAGAGCTCGCGTCTGTGTTCTCACACTGCACGTGTCCCCCGTGGGTCCCCTGTGTCACTACCTTGGGTGGTGCCTAGGGGGTCCCAGCGATTCTACGTGCTCTAGGCACTGTGTCTAGTCAAGTCGTGGTTCTTATACCACTTTCCTAAAATATGGTTTGGTCTCCCCCTGGGGCCCATTGTATATTGTGCTATTTACTGTCATTTTAGAACTGTATTATTGTGCGCCTTGCTCTCTAATCTAATAAAAAGGTTAGTAGAGAGTGTTTAGTAATAAATACATATATTTTATATATATATATATACCTTGTGTGGTTCTCCTTTCATTTAGTCATTCAAGAGGTTATAATCTGGTAAACCAAGCTGCTTTACATTCCTTCGAGACTTAGTCTGAAGGCTGCTCTCCATAGCTACCACTAGGATAGCTTTCAATAAAGGTGGTCTTAAACCTAATCATCAATAAGGGTTGTTTGGACTGGTGCAAGGTGCCCACTATAACTAGTGGACAGCATATACCAGGCCAACCTCTCACATTGGTGTGCAGCGGTTGGAATTCAAGCTTGCTATTGCTTTACCAGATAATCTCATTGAGTGACTAACTGCAAACCACTATCGGTACATAGGTACATATAAATCAAGTTTGGAATACAGTAAATTCTACTGAACTTAGAGTTGTGTGTTAAGGGCTTAGCACACCCTTTCTACAACTCAAGAGAGTGTAGTAGTTCCCACTAGTTTAGGTAGGTGCATTACCTCACTACACTAGTATGTCTTCAAGAGCAGAAGCCAGTGGCCCCTTGCTGACTAAGTATGACCATCTCTCATTTCAGGAATTGAGAAATGTGTGTGCATCTAGAAAATTGAAGACAGGGAAGAACCCTAGGACTCAACGCCTCATAAAGGCTTTGTTTATAGATGACCTCAGAAAGACCCCAGGGTCTGATGAGGCAGGCAAGTTAGGTGGGGCAACAGAAGGTGACAGGACTGGAAGTGAAAACATCCAGGACCTGGAATCTGAAGCTGACCAGGAGGATCAAGAGGATTCTAACCTGGACAATCCAATCTTTCCTGAAGGTGAAGGTGAAGAAGAAGGCATTAATGGCCCTCTCTTTTCCCACCTGGAAGGGTTAACAGTATACCAAGAAGGTCTAGATCTCCTTCTCAGGAATCAAATCATTCTGGAACATCTGTAGGGACCTCTGTTTCTAATAGGACCACTACCTCTCATAAAAGAGAGTCCTCTTATGACAGGAAGTGCAGACTGCTTGCCTTTGAGAGAGCAAAGCTCAGAATCAAGAGAGAGCAGCTGGCCTTAGACAGGGAATCCCTGGAGCTCCAGAGAGCTTCACAAACATTGGGGCTAGAGCCCCATGGTGGCAGCAACAGTGTCCCTAGAGGTAGAGATCATACTCATTGTCCCTCCCTACCAGAGTTGGGATGACATCCATAAATGGATAACTGCACTGGAGAGGGTCTTTAAAGTATAGAGGATCCCTGAGGAGCAGTGGGCAGCAATCTTGTGGCTCTCCTTTGCAGACAAAGGTAGAGACAAGCTCCTCGCTGTTAGAGAAGAGAATGCTGACAATTACAAAGTCTTGAAGAGTGCACGGATTGATGAGTTTGGCACAACCACTGAACAATACAGGATAAAGTTCAGAGATACCCAAAAGGCACAGACTCAAGACTGGGTTGACTTTGTAGATCGGGCTACTAAGGCTCTGGAAGGCTGGTTACTTGGAAGTGAAGTGTGCGATTTTAAAGGATTGTACAATTTGATTATGAGGGAGCAGATCCTTAAAAATTGTCCATAACAGCTGTTGCATCAGTACCTGGTGGACTCTGATCTGACCTCTCCCCAAGAATTGGGCCAGAAGGCAGACAAATGGGTCAGAACCAGGGTGAGGCAGAAGGTTCAGAACCAAGGTGGTGACTCCAAGAAGCAAGATTCTAAGAACTCTGATAAGGGTGGGGAAAGGGTAAAGACCAGAAGTCTTCTCAGGGGCCCCAAAAATCAGCGTCTGGTGGGGAGTCCCAATCTAACAAAGGAAAAGGCCAAAATAAACTATGGTGTAAAATCTGTAAACAGAAAACCCATTGGACAAGTGATTGTACCAAGTCCAAGGACTCAACTCCAGCCACCATTGCCCCTAAGGCAACTGTTCTCCCTAGTTCAGCTCCAAGTGACGGTACTCAGAATAAGGGTGTAGTAGGGTTAACCCTGGGATCTAAGACAGACTCTGGCCTAGTCAGAGTTCCTACTCAGGCTGTACTGATCTGTGATGGAGGTATGGATATGGCCTCCTTATTTGTCAGTCCCAGTAATCTGGGCAAATACAGACAGCAGCCTTTGATAAATGGAAAAGAGGCCTTGGCAGTCAGGGACACAGGAGCAAGTGTCACAATGGTGACAAAAGATTTTGTGGCTACTGAGCAAATCAAACTTAGTGAGATGTACCAAGTGACCAATGCTAGCAATGTCAGGACAGACCATTCCTTGGCAGTTGTTAATTTCACCTGAGGAGGGGTAACTGGCCCTGAGAAGGTTGTGGTAAGTGCAGACCTCCCTGTTGAATGCTTGCTTGGCAATGATTTAGAAACTTCAGCTTGGGCTGAAGTGGAGCTCAGGACTCATGCAGAAATGTTGGGAATCCCTACAGATGTGTTTGCTATGACCAGGTCACAGGCAAAAATGTCTAACACTGGACAGGCCCTGGATCCTGGAAGAATGGACCAGGCGCCTCCCGAGAAAAGGAGCAGTAGGGGTTAGGTAGTGTCTTCCCCCCTGACTCTGAAAGCAGATCAGTCTCTTGAGGGAGATGATCTCAGTCCTGAAGAAGGAACTGTCCCAGATGAGCTTGAACCTGATCAGGTTGAGTTCTTGGGGTGAGGCGGCCCTTACAGGGCAGATCTGAGCCAGGAGCAGGTGAGCTGCCCTTCTCTTGAACCCCTCAGAAAGCAAGGTGCTGATAAGGCTGCTGGGAATGCTAGTGGAACCCATAGGATCTATTGGGATGATGGACTCCTGTACTCAGAGTGTATAGACCCCAAGCCTGAAGCCACCAGGAGATTGGTCATACCTCTGAAGTTCAGGGGCTTCCTATTAACACTAGCCCGTGATATTCCCTTAGCAGGACACCTAGGCCAAAACAAGACATGGGACAGAATTGTCCCTCAATTTCATTGGCCTCACATGTCTGAAGACACCAAGGAGTTTTGTCGCTCCTGTGTCACCTGTCAAGCCAGTGGTAAGGCAGGTGGTACAACAAAGGCCCCCCTGATACCACTACCTGTGGTGGGGGTTCCCTTTGAGAGGGTTGGGATTGACATAGTTGGTCCCATGGATCCTCAAACAGCATCTGGGCACAGATTTATACTGGTGGTGGTGAACCATGCCACTAGGTATCCAGAGGCTATTCCCCTTAGGACCACCACAGCCCCTGTGGTGGCACAAGGGCCCTACTTGGAATCTTTTCGAGAGTGGGTTTCCCTAAGGAGGTAGTTTCAGACAGAGATGCAAACTTCATGTCTAGTTACTTGACTGTTATGTGGAAGGAGTGTGGTGTGAATTACAAATTCACCACCCCTTATCACCCACAATGCAATGGGTTAGTTGAAAGGTTCAACAAAACCCTCAAGGGCATGATCAAAGGTCTCCCAGAAAAGCTTAGGCGCAGATGGGACATACTTTTTCCCTGCCTTCTCTTTGCCTACAGAGAGGTTCCACAGAAGGGGGTTGGTTACAGCCCATTTGAGCTTCTGTTAGGAAATCCAGTGAGGGGTCCATTGTGTCTAGTGAAGGAGGGAAGGGCGTTACCTCTCAAACCCCCTAAACAGGATATTGTGGACTATGTACTTGGTCTCCGCTCCAGGATGGCTGAATACATGAAGAAGGCAAATAAAAACCTTGAGGCTAGCCAGGAATTACAAAAGGCCTGACATGACCAAAAGGCTGTGCTGACTGTTTACCAGCCGGGGCAAAAAGTATGGGTGTTAGAGCCTGTGGCCCCAGCAGCCCGCCAAGACAAATGGAGTGGCCCTCATACCATAATTGAACAAAAGGGAGAGGTTACCTACTTGGTGGACCTTGGAACTCCCAAGAGCCCCCACAGGGAACTCCATGACAACAGGCTCAAACCATATGTTGACAGGGCTGACATGGGCTTGCTCATGGCTACTGATGAGAGACAGGAGGAAGAGAGTGACCCACTCCCTGACCTGCTCTCTCAGAACCCTGATGATGGATCAGTAGATAGTGTAGCCTTGGCAGGCAGCCTCACTGTCCAGCAACAAACTGATTGCAGAAACGTTCTCAATCAATTTAGACATATGTTTTCGCTGACTCCAAGTCAGACTACCTGGTGCACTCATGAAGTGGACACCGGGGACAGCCTGCCTGTTAAAAATAAGATTTACAAGCAACCTGACCATGTCAGGGACTGTATCAGGGTTGAAGTCCAGAAGATGTTGGAATTGGAAGTTATTGAACCCTCAGATAGCCCTTGGGCTAGTCCAGTAGTCTTAGTGCCCAAACCTCACACCAAAGATGGCAAGAGAGAGATGAGGTTTTGTGTAGACTACAGAGGTCTCAATGCAGTCACTTGGACTGATGCCCATCCAATCCCTAGGGCAGATGAGCTTATAGACACCTTGGCCTCAGCCACGTTTCTTAGCACATTTGACCTGACAGCTGGCTATTGGCAGATCAGACTAGCTGATGATGCAAAGCCAAGGACAGCATTTTCTACCCCTAGTGGGCACTACCAATTTGTGGTGATGCCCTTTGGTTTGAAAAATGCACCCGCCACTTTTCAAAGGTTGGTGAACAAAGTCCTTACAGGCCTGGAAGTCTATAGTGCAGCATAGCTAGATGATATTGCTGTCTTTAGCTCCACCTGGGAGGATCACCTGGTCCACCTAAGAAATGTTTTGGAGGCCCTGCAAAAAGCAGACCTAACTATCAAGGCCACTAAGTGCCAGATAGGGCAGAGTCAGGTTGTGTACCTGGGCCACCTTGTAGGTGGAGGCCAGGTTCAACCATTGCAGAGCAAAATCCAGACCATCATGGACTGGGTTGCTCCAACCACCCAGACTCAGGTCAGAGCTTTCTTGGGCCTGACTGGGTACTATAGAAGATTTGTCAAAGGTTATGGATCCATAGTGACCCCTTTGAATGATTTAACTTCTAAGAAAATGCCAAAGAAAGTTCAGTGGACAGTCAGCTGTCAAACGGCATTTGATGACCTGAAGCAGGCCATGTGCACTGCTCCCATTCTGCAAAGTCCTAACTACTCCAAAGAATTCATTGTTCAAACAGATGCATCTGAGTTGGGGGTAGGGGCTATGTTATCACAATTGAATGATGAGGGTCAGGATCAGCCAGTAGCTTTTATTAGCAGAAGGCTGACCTCCAGAGAGAAATGTTGGTCAGCTATTGAGAGGGAGGACTTTGCTGTGGTTTGGGCTCTGAAGAAGCTGAGGCCATAGTTGTTTGGCCCTCACTTCATTGTTCAGACAGATCATAAGCCCCTCTTTTTTTTTTTGATTGACATGTTTTTATTAGGGTTTTGCATGTATTGCATCACAAGGAACAATCACCATTATAAGCATGAATCATTGTACCATAACATCATGGACCTTTAAGAAAGTTATAGTGCGTGTATACTGTAGTCCGTTAGCTGCTGAGATCTCCTGTGATGGCCCGAGAGACTTGTCTTCCCATGGGTCGGTTCTATCTGGCCCCCATGCATATCATCCTGGTCGTGCCTACACCTTCCGTCTCGATCGGGGTCAACCTCACCTCCCCAACTTGGTCTGAGCTGCGTTCCCTTCCTTCCCAGATTCCCTATCATGTCATGTAACTAGAACAACGGTGTGTAAACCGCTAACTGGGGCTATTGCTGCCTACGGGGCGGCTTGGGAAGGGCCCTGGGGTAGGGGGGGGGGCGAAACTGGGTAAAGTAGGGGAGGGAAGGAGGTAGTGAGTGAAGTATTGCGGGGTCGGCAGACGAGAAATTCCCGTGGCAGATTATGTATGGACTGGTGGTAAGTGTATGTGGTGCGCTCCGGGGGGTCCCCGGGGGGGGGGGGGGGGCGGGTCCACCACTCGGCACGAAGCAGGGGACTGGGTTCATACTTGCCCTCATGTCTAGGTATGTTACCTACCTTATGGGCCGCCCGCATCCCCCGCCGATTCGGGGCGGTCGGGGGAGGCCGCCGGGGCGTGGGGGGTGGATTGTGTCAAGTCCGGGGCTTCCCCCGTCGCGCCTGTTTGCTTAAAAAGGATGAGGAGCTGCGCCCACTCCATAGATATCGGGCGTTTGCGGGCGCCCTTTGCCTCCTCCTCTCGCAGCAGCTCCTCCTCTGCTGCTCCCCACTTGAGCACCGCGCCCACCCATGCCGGACCGGATGGCCCCTCCGGGGCCCTCCAATGCATCGCGATGTTTCTCTTCGCGAGGAGAAGGGCCAAGGAAATGAACTTCCATTGCACCTTCGCAGATTTCCTCCTCGGGGTCATCCCCAGCGCGCATTCCTCCCAGGTGGGGGCGGACGGGAGTTCGGTTGTTGCTTGAATGGCTTGGTGTACTCCTCCCCAGAAACGTTGTATGGATGGGCAGGCCCAGAACATATGTTTGAAATCGGCGTCTACCTGGTGGCAGCGGGGACATTCAAATCGTGTATCGGGGTAAAACCGGTGGAGATTGTCCGGGGTGAGGTATGCCCGGTGTAGGATATTAAATTGAATATATTTGAATCGCGCGTTCCTGGACACCTTTTTGGGAGATTCCAGGGCTTTACGCCACTCCGCATCGTGGAATACTCTGCCTGCGTCGTCTTCCCATGTTTCCCGAAGTTTGTCCAGGGAGACGTCTGTGAGCTCCCGGATCGCTTTATACAGTCAGGTGATGAGGTGGCTGCCTGCTCCCATACGCAGCACTGTGTGTAACACCGGATGCGTCGGGGGTTCCCCATCGCGTGCGTGCCAGAAACGGCCACTACTCTCCAGCAGCTGCCTGTGTTTCAAAAACTGCCCTGGGGGGAGGTCATGCCACTCCACCAGTTGTGCGTATGTCCTCAGTTGTCCCTCTTGGAACAACGCCTCCATCTCTGTGACCCCATGATCCGTCCACACCTGGAGGGCCCTCGTGGTGTAGTATCCGCTCTGTCGGGGGAAACCCACAAGGGGGAGTAGAGGGGAATATAGTGGCTGGCCCTTCGACATGCGGTGGATCCCATCATGCATCTGCGGACTATAGCGACCTGGAGCGGGTGCGTATGTGTCGGTTTGGAGCCCGGCATGAGCAGTCGGCGGATCACAGGCAGAGGCAGTTTGCCTCCCTCCGTGGTCGTCTCCCCTACGTGTCGTTCCGCCGTCCAGTGGGACAGCCACTGGAGTTGTGCCGCGAGAAAGTACGATTCAAAGGATGGTGCTCCCAGGCCTCCGGCTGTCGTGGGGAGGTACAGTGTGCGCAGCGCTACTCGGTGTCGGCCGCCTCCCCATATCAGAGCTGCCAGCAGCGTGCCTAGTTCACGAAAGAAGGAACGCGGCGGGATGACAGGGAGGTTTGCAAAGTAGTAGAGCATCCTTGGGACCATGATAGTTTTTGCCAGAGCAACGCGCGATCATAAGCCCCTCTTATGGCTAAAACAGACGAAGGGTGAAAACCCCAAACTTTTAAGGTGGTCCATTTCCCTACAGGGGATGGACTAGTCAGTGGAACATAGACCTGGGAGTAACCATGCCAATGCAGATGGTCAAGGTTAGTTTAATGTCCTTATGTTTGGGGGGGGTTGTGTAGGAGAGTAGGATCTGCTTCTTATGGTTACCCCCACTTTTTGCTGATGTTTTACTGTTTTTCGACTTTAGTCTGGCTGGGACCCTGCTATCCAGGGCCCCAGCCTAGCTGCTCCCTCTCTAAATTGATTGCATGTACTTTAGGTACACCACAGATTGGATTCTGGGGTGCCCTTATAAGTCCCTAGTTATGGTATACTATGTACCTAGGGCATAGGTGCCCCAGAGGCCTCTCACGGGCTGCAGCATGCATTAAGCCACCCCTGGGAGACCATTTAAAATAACACAAAAGGTCTGCTACAGCAGCCTGTGTAAGGTGGTGTATGCACCCCTGACTTAGATATAGGTTCCCAATATCTATCCATATCACTGCACATATAAACCTTACCCCTATAGCAGGCCTTAACAATCCTGAAGGCAGGGTGCTGGGTTTTATGTGAGAGGGTGCCCATGCATGAGCAGAGCCCCTCTGCAGCCTTCGGAACCTTTATTCCGGGGTTGTTTGTGTTGCAACCAAACCATATACTCGTAAGTGCATTATAACCTCGCGGTATATGCTAACTTTGGAATGGCTGCACAGAAAAATGTTGTATTTGGTGTCAAACACCTTGTAATCATACATCCACACCAGTAACTTGTGTGGGAGGTATGATTCCACCCTACTAGAGGGAGAAACATGACTTCACCGGTAAACCCGGTACCAGCTTCACAGACCCTGGCATCACAAAATGGATGCTGCCAGCCACAGACACGAGTCTGCCCTCCTGCTGTTGGACAAAACTCCGGCAGGGGAGGCCTGGACAATAGGTTTCCTGTCACAGGGAGGTGTGACCACCTCCCAGACAGGCTTTAGTGCGTTTGGGCTGGGTGGGTGCACTCCAAGAGTGCTTTGATGTCTGCACTGGGGGCACATTTGGTGTCCCTGTGCATAGTCCCGCTCAAACCGGTTGCAGGGGCTACCAGCCCCTGCTCTGGCACGAAACTGTACAAAGGACATGGGTGTAGCCACCCCTCTGTCCTGACCCTCCCATAGATGGGTCCCCAGAGTTTGTCCCACCCCTTCCTTAGGTATAAAGTAGGAACCCCTGACTACCGGACTTTAGATTTACCTGGACGCAACTCTGCAACAGAATCCCAGAACTTCTACTATCTACACGACGTTGGATGACCGAAGAATCTCCCTTGGAGTAAAGGAGTTACTCCCCTGCAAGGCAGGCACCAAAGATCCATCTGTGCGGTTTGCAACTACGCAGCTCCTGAAGCACTCCGAAGACTTTGCAACACAGGAGGTGGGTTTCCAAGCTTTCCAAGGCTGATCCGTGCTCTCAGCAACTCTGAGATCCAAAGCCCTCGGGGGGACCATGCAACCCGAACCCCTGGACACTGTGCACATTTGCGGCAGTATATGCTTCTTGACGATCCCTCAGGCTGTGCCTAGGGCTACTTGTAGTCCAGACCCCGTGCAGTGATTCCACAGAAGATTACTGACCTACACTCCTCGAGTGACCCGTGGGCTGGTATTTAGTGATTCCTCTCGAGATACCTTCACGATCCCTTGTCCGTTGACTTGTGGGTCCCTCAGAAGGGTACTTTAACTTTCAACTGGCTTACCTGGTTGCTCCAGACGTGCCCTGATTCTCCATCGCTTGGGGAGTCCACAGGACCTTGCTGGTCAACACCGAAGCCGTTTTACTCTCACCGTGTGGGTTTTCGTTGCCAAGGCTTGTTGGTCTCCAATCCTGACACAACCCCCCAGCACTTAACATCCTTCGTGGGACAGCTCGCCTGCAGACTGTGGTTGTCGTCGATGCCTCCTGGTCTCCGTGGCAGAAGAGTCAAGCTTCACCTCATCGCACCTGAAACACCCGACTTCGATGGGCATTCGTCTATCGTGCCCCTGGTTCCTGGCAAGTGACTCAGACTCTGTCCCGTCTGCTTTCAGGTTCTTCACATCTTCGATCCAGGCTTGGATTACACCGGACACTTTTCCTTTCCACGGCAGCAGCACTTTGCAGCAACTCTCCATTGAAGACAACCGAAGATTCCCGACACCATTTGATACCTATGTTTCCGGCTTCTCTGGGTTAGGTAACACAAGTACTCCGGTGCTCATGTGGGTGCTGGCCTTAGAACCTTCTAAGTCTAAAAGGGTTTACTTCAAGTCCTCTCCTAAGTGTTCTTAATCTCTAAAATTCCAACCGCGACTTTCCCATAGGATGGTACGGAGCTCGCGGCTGTGTTCTCACACTGCACGTGTCCCCCGTGGGTCCCTTGTGTCACTACCTTGGGTGGTTCCTTGTGGTCCCAGCGATTCTACGTTCTCTAGGCACTGTGTCTAGTCAAGTTGTGGTTCTTATACCACTCTCTTAATATATGGTTTGGTCTCCCCCTGGGGCCCATTGTATATTTTGCTATTTACTGTCGTTTTAGAACTGTTTTATTTTGTGCCTTGCTCTCTAATCTCATAAAGAGTTTAGTAGAGAGTGTTTAGTAATAAATACATATATTGTATATATATACCTTGTGTGGTTCTCCTTTCATTTAGTCATTCAAGAGGTTATAATCTGGTAAACCAAGCTGCTTTACGTTCCTTCGAGACTTAGCCTGAAGGCTGCTCTCCATAGCTACCACTAGGATAGCTTTCAATAGAGGTTGTCTTAAACCTAATCATCAATAAGGGTTGTTTGGACTGGTGCAAGGTGCCCACTATAACTAGTGGACAGCATATACCAGGCCAACTTCTCAAAGCCGAGGGCTGTGGGCCACCAGGAGTTGTCCCAAGCTGAGGGGGTGGGTCCAAGGACAAGGACTTCTGTCTTCTCCGAGTTGAGTTTCAGACAGCTGTTGCTCATCCACGCTGTGACGTCTTTCATTCCTTCTTGGAAGCGGAGTTTGGTGGTTTTAGGGTCCTTCTTGAGGGAGAGGATGAGCTGAGTGTCGTCGGCGTAGGATACAATACTGAGTCCATGCTGTCTGACAATGGCGGCGAGGGGGGGCCATGTAGATGTTGAAGAGCGTGGGACTGAGCGATGATCCTTGGGGTACTCCGAAGGTGATCTCTGTGGGTTTGGAGAGGAAAGGCGGGAGTCTGATCCTTTGGGTTCTGATGGCGAGGAAGGAGCGGAGCCAGTTGAGAGCGGATCACTGTATGCCAGCGTCGTGGAGTCTAGCTGCGAGAGTGCGGTGGGAGACAGTGTTGAAGGCTGCGGAGAGGTAGAGTAGGATGAGGGCTGCGGTGTGGCATTGGTCGAGAAGCGCGCGGATGTCGTCTGTGGCGGCGGGGAGGGCGGTCTCGGTGCTGTGGTTGCTGCGGAATCCGGATTGGGAAGAGTCAAGGATGGTGTTCTCTACGATGACTGGGGTCCCGGTGTTGATGGTGGGCTGGCTGTCGCCACTGGATGGAAGGGTGGTTTCTGGAGTCTGTTCGCTGAAGTTGTCGTAGAGGGCCTTGATTTTCTGGTGGAAGTAGGAGCCAAGCTTGTTGCAGAGGTCCTGGGAGGGCGTGACGTCCGACGCTTCGCTGCGGTGTGTCGTGAATTGCTGGATAATGTTGAAGAGTTCCTTTGAGTTGGTGAGGATTTTGTTCCGGATGAAGGTCTTCTTGATGGATCTTATGAGATGGTGGTAGTCTGTCATGGCGTTCTTGTAGGTGGTCAGGTCTTCCGTGGTTTTGCTGTTTCTCCGTCGTTTTTCGAGACGTCTGCAGAAGTGTCTGGCTTCTTGGAGGTTGTGGTGAACCAGGTGGACTTCAGGGGGCAGGGTCTGTTGGTGGTGCAGAGGGGTGCGAGCTTGTCTGCGCAGTTGGTGATCTAGCGGTGTAGTTCCTTTGCTGCACAGTTGGCGTTTGTCGAGGCGGGGGGGTCATGGATGAGGGTGGAGTTGAGGTGCTCCTCTGCGACTTTGCTCCAGCTCCTTCGCGGAGGGCGTGGAGTGGGTTTGTAAGCAGTGGCAGTGTTGAAAGAGAAGTGTACGTAGTGGTGGTCCATCCAGAGGGACCATGTGGTGTGGCTAATGCGGATATTGTTCCCACCTGTGGAGATGAGGTCGAGGGTGTGACCTGCCTTATGGCTAGGGGTGGTGACGAGCTGTTTCAGTCCTATGTTGGCAAGGTTGTCTAGGAGGGCGGTGGAGTTGGAGTTGCTGAGATTGTCGAGGTGGAAGTACAGGTCTCCGATGAGTATGTAGTCCATGGAGGTGATGGCTGGATCAGTTATGGCTAGAAAGATATGCACTTCTATTGAGAGATAGCAGGATCAGGGTTTTTGTGTGTACAAGATGGCCGGAAGCAGTTAGGATTCCCTGGGGAGCAAGCTTTCTTAATCACACGCAAGAGCTTATGTTTCGTCAGATTAGATTGTCAATTTGTATCTCACTTTTGGTTCTTTATTTAGAGAGTAAATGCCAGCAGTGTCACCTTTTTGTTTTGTGCTTTGTGCAGGGAAAGTTAACATCTGTTTAATAAAGCCTGTGGTTAGATTTGTCTTGTGTCGAGAGTCGGGCTGATTCCAGTTTAGGTTTTTTCCCCACATGTTTTCAAACAGTCACAAAGTTTGTTTCAGTCTCTTCGAAGCCAACCGATTTTTCTCAATCACAGTTCATATTTGAGTTATTTAGAAGCTGGCTAATTATATTCCCTAGTTTTCTAAGGTTTCACAGGATCATGTGTGGTGTTCATAGCAGAGTTTCTGTGTCATGCTTTCCATTACAAGATTATAAGGAACTATCTATCGCTCCTTCTACATTTTAGTTTGGATTATTGAGAAGGGAGCAACACAGCCACCTTGTTTTGAGTTCTGTGTAGTGGCGGGGTACCTTCTTTGTTACTCACTGGTAGTAGGCCTTCCCTGGACATAAAGCCCTTTAGTTGTGGTGTAAATCACACCAGAATCTGTAACTGGACCCCTTCATTTAGATCAGTCAAAGTTGCAATGTTTGAAGCTGGATTTTGCCCTATAGAGTGGGTGTCGCCATTTTGAGAATGTGAGTAATGCGCATGTACGTGTGGAATTCTGGCCTACTCATTGGAGATTCTTTCTCGTTAACTCAATTTTACGTGTGATGTTCTAAAGCGAAGTTACAATGTTATGCATAGGTCTTATTGTGTCTGCTTCGTTCTATTATGGGCCCAACCTCCTACCACACTCACTCACCTCCGATTCGCTATCGTGTTGTGTACTGTTGGGAGGTTGAAGGGGGATATATTTGTTTCTGCTCACTTCCCAAGTCACCGATGGTGTCCGATAATGGGCTGGGCTTTCAGCAACGAGCAGACTTTCCCTTCTGGTGTTGGGGAAACATCAGAAAATTTGGGTTTGTTCTGATGGCACAGAGCAGCAGGATCATGCGGATATTTTGCGCAGGCGTTGAGAGTCTGCCTGCACCCACATAATACGCACACAGGGACTGACTGCATATTCACAAGCTAACAAGTCAAAAATGTGTCCAATAAAAATTACTGACCACTTGTGTATTTTGGTTGGACTAAGCACCCCCAATAATACCAAATACACTAAGTTGTGGCGAATGAATGAGAAACTACTTGCAGATGCCTCCTCCAAAGACCAAATCGTTACTGCCATTCAAAACTATTTCAGAGAAAATGAGGATAGCCAAGCAGACAATGACTATTTGGGATGCCATGGAAGCTACACTAGGAGAAACTATGATAAAGATCATGGCAGGAAAAACACAAATCTGAGAATCAAACACTAAACACTGCACTCTACAGCTAACCAACTGCTTGCTTTGGAGTAAATAGCAAACTATCAAAGAGATTCACATTCATCCGGAGTCAATAGTGACTATTGGATAGTAGGATTCCAAAGGTTATCCCTGGGTAGGTGCTATTTTGGACAATATTAGATTACTGATAAATTAGATTATGGAGATCGACTGCAAAGAATAGTGGTCACCTTCAAAACTCTAGTGATTTCCTCAGGCGGCAGCAAAGGAATCATGCATACCCACAAAACCTAAGGGGTTGCATTACCCTGCTCACGGGGCGATGTGCTCAGGACCAGACTGCAGCCAAGGTGCACTGGTGGCAGGCTGAGGCGGTAGTGCAGGCTCAACAGCAGACGGGCCCTTTGGTGTCTCTCGCACATCATCAACTTTCTCAGGATGGAGAGTATAATCTTTTGATATGGTCCACGGCAGCTGGTTGGCTGAAACCCGCGGCACCTGGGTAGGTTTTCTCTTTGTACTAGTCATCCATGCTGCTCCGCAGTCTTTGCACACTCTAACTCTGACTCATGTAAGGCATGGCTAAACAAGTAACAATGGCCCTGGAAGCCTCCTGTCTGTGCTTTTAGGTCTAGGGAGGCAAAATAAAGGTTATAGCAATTTAAAATAAAGGGTATCCCTACATCTAAAATGTACAATGCAGGCCTGACCTCCGAAGGTGAATTCCCAAAAAGGCTTGAATAAACAATTCTTGCATTATATGAAAACAATCCATATTGGGAGAAAGCTTTCATGTCCAACGAGAAACACCAAGGGCAACAAGAGAGAGGTTGATTAATGGATAAATCATGCAGTTTGTCAACTCGTGCAGCAGTCATTAACAACCTGCAATACAGATGCCTTCTTGTTCAGCTGTTTAATGCCTTTGGAGGCCATGGGTTGCAAGGACGTTTGAGCATAACAACTATGATAGCATGATAATAACATCCCAAACTATAGGGGGGGGTATACTCCCAGATGGCAAAGTGGGAGACATAATCCAACAATATGGCTTTGAAAATGAAGGTGAACTTCATGGGAGATCTTATATGAACAAACTGTTCAGTTTCAGATGGGCTCATTGGCACAGGTGGATCCCAAAACACTCTAATCCTGCCTTTCACAATTGACTAAATGCAACTTTGTCAGCCCTGTTCATCAATTCCTGAAGAAAAGCATTGAGGAATTGCACGGCGCATGTGTCTGAGATGTTTTCAGAGCTGGACCAACACACGTGTGCAGTATGATTGTGTGAGAGGAGTCCTGGCGCCACCGTGATGAGCTGGGGTTTAGTCAGTGGTGGAGCTTTGAATGGTTACACCAGTGACTGGCTAAAATAAAACTTTACACTGCTATTGAGTATGTAGGTGATGTTTGGAGGGGCAGAATTGGACGATGGCCATGATGCAGATTAAGAGATGATCTTGGCTCTGTTCAGTTGGGCATTAGTTGGACGTACAAAATAATAGCGTTTATGCCACCTACATGTCTGGTCCCTCCCACTGCGCCTGTTGCTGTGTGGGATTTTGTGCCTTCTGATTTTTTTGCGTGCTCCAATGATTTGAGGTGAGAGATAAAATTGAATACCACCTAGATGTCAACAAATGGCAGTTATGTGCACTAATTCAAGGTTTTCATGTTTTATGGAAAAACATATGTTCGCAAATGAGCGCACTGTATTGAATGCCGGAATGCCATAAGGGTAAACTTTTTGCTTCAACTCCATTTCTGACACTACACTCATTTGAATACAATTTATTACAGTAATTATTACACAATCAAAATAGTATTAGGGGAAACATAATTAATACACTTTATTTTATAAGGTGAAGGAAGTACCTAAACAGTTCCTCTGTGTCCTCGTCTAGGATTGTGTTAAAGGCCTCAGGTTTGCTCTCGCAAGCAGTTGGCAGCAAAAGCGAATCACCTAGTTTGACAGTTCCACCAAGGTCTTGATCTTCGAATAATTTCAGATCTGTTGATTAAAGAATGTAAAGATTAAACTCAATTTTATTATTACTAGCATTTAAAAATGTAGCATAAGAAAACAAGAGCAAAGAAATATACCCTATCTCCATTTACAGCACAGCATCTTAAGGTACTTTAAGGATTTGCAAGGTAAGCCTGTTCAATTAAAGAGCAATCATAATAAACTGATATAATTTCTTGTTTCCATGGTATGTGCAGAATAGATACAGTTTTATTTTTGTTTATTTATTTATAAATGGCACTACCATCTCACCTGCATGCTTCCTGGCGCTAGGACACCAGGTGCAGGATGTGCAACAGAAAACTAGGTTCCCAGATGAAGTGTGTTTCAAGTGCTCCGCGTAATGGTCCATAATGCAAAAGGCTTGAAACAGACGTCTGTACCACAATTTGGCACCAAGACGACGAAATTCTTGCCCCACCTAACCCACAGACCAGGCACTCCTATGGCAGGGGACTATCAGATGGAGGAGTACATGGGATCAGCCCTGCCTGAATGGGACAAGATTGGATAAATGCATGGGTCCGGTTTTATAGAAGGCATAACAGACCGTACAAAGTGACTTGAAGTGAACTCTGCTTCGGTTGAGCAAGAGAGGGGAACAACGGGTTGCCCAGAAGTGACCGTACTTTCACAAAGCATAATCCATTATAACTGGAGTATTTTGGAGTCTTCACAGTTAATTAACTTGAGATCCAACTTTTTTTTGTTGCAGTTTGTATATAGCGGAATCTTGGCCCAAGGGCATTACAGCGCTTTGCATGAGCACCATCAAATTACACAAGGCAAGATGTATTTATTTATTTAATTTTATGCTATGGTGGGCTGCTTGGATTTTCTGGCTGCCTTTAGTGGCACAAAGTAAATGTTTCCTTAAACATCAGTCACAATATACAATTGTCCTTTCCTTGTTGTTCCACTGCATAGCTGGAGAGATGTGTATATAAAGAAGATATTATCCTTTTATCTGTGAATAAACTTAAGATCCAATGTGACTTGCATTTTCTGCACCTCTTTAATCCACTAGGCACTTGAAGTTTCTACTTACAAACATTCTCCATGTAGAACTTCTAGAGATTGTAGTGTTTTAACGTTGCTGTTTTGTTGATTAAGTTTTATTGTTCCGGAGATAGGAAACCTCTCCAAGCACTTGGAGATGTAGCTTTCCATGTGAAATCATGGGAGAGATAAACTTGATAGAGAATTTGTGTTAATGGTGGTACTCCCGATATTTAGCGTCCTTCATGAGAACCTTAAACACACCGGGCTGACAATGGCTTTCTAACTGAGTCAGCTTCTACGTGTGGGCAAATGAACTATGTGTCCACCACCTGCTTTATTAAACTGAAAATGCTGAACAAATGGTCTGTCAGAATTCAGCATTTATTTCAGGTTCATGTTCCCGCCCAAAATGTGAAATAACATGTTTTTTTATAGACCTGGCATCCGTGGCGTGGCTTCCCCCTAACGTGAGCACTTTACCACTGCTAACCAGTGCTAAAATGTTTGGGTCTTTCCCTGAAACATGGTAACATTGGCTTATACCCAACTAGCATATTTAATTTACTTGTGCGTCCCTTGTAAAGTGGCACTACAGGTGCCCAGGGCCTGTAAAATAAATGCTACTAGTGTGCCTGCTGCACTGGTTGTGCCACCCACTTAAGTAGCACTGTAAACATGTTTGAGGCCTGCCAATGCAGAGCCTGTTTGAGCAGTTTAACCTGCCATTAGAATCTGGCAAAGTAAACCTTTTTCCAGGCCCAATCCTTCCTTTTTCATACATATAAGTCACGCCTAAGGTAAGCCCTGGACAGCCCCAAGGACAGGGTGCAGTGTATTTGAAAAGTTGAACATGAACGTTTAAGTTTTACATGTCCTGGTAGTGAAAAACTCTTTAAATTCGTCTTCACTACTGCAAGGCCTACCTCTCTCATAGGATACCATTGGAATGACCTTATTACATTTTATAAGTGTCATTTCTAAATGATTCATGTTTGCGGTCTCTGGAATCTTAATTCAAAATCTTAACTAACTGTGAAGTCGGATTTTAAATTACAGTTCGGAAAATGCCAATCTGTGTAACATGACTGGGTGTGGCTGATAGTTGGTCGTTGTGTATTCCTTATAAACAGCCACATATAAATGGAGCTTAGGTGTGACTGCATAGGCCATCACTGACAGGATGAGCGGGAGAAGAGAGGCACAGCCCCACTTACATTTGAATAGCCTGGGTCCTGCCTCCCCACAAAACGCTGCATACCCCCTGTAGTTAGCCTATCTCCAGGGACAAAAGGGCAGGGCTTCTGTGCACTTTAAAGGCATGCATCTAGAAGCTTCTCTCCACTTCAAAGGCACAAATGTGTATAGATAATGGACCTAAGACATCACCACTTCAGTACTCTTCTGGAACTACGGATACTCTGCCAGGAAGGATTGCTGTGCTGCTACAAGGACTGCTGCACTGCTGCTCTAAAGGAACTGCTGCCCTGCTGTGCTGAACTGCTGCCTGCTTCCCTCTTGCCTGGGGAAGAAGACCTGGACCTGCAACTTGATCTTGAACCCGGACTCCTGAGTGACTCCAAGGGCTAGTCTGCTGGCATACTGATCAGAGCCTCAGGGACATAAAAGGCTCCAAATCCAGCTCCTGGACCCAGATGCATCCTGACCCCTCAAATGGTGCCTCACAGGTCCTGGATCGTTGCTGTTGCTCAAGAGCTCTAAATATTAATCTTTTGGGCTGTTTGTGACAGCAAGCAGGCCTGTTTGCACCAAGACTGAGCCGCTTGTACAGGTATTCAGGGCAGGCCGCCGTCAGCGTGTCTTTTCGCACAGCAAGCATTGATCACTCATGGAGGACAGCCAACGCGAAGCACTAGCCCACCCGTCTGCGATGCCTGAACTGCTCTTTACACTACGCCGACTACTGCCCATAACACTCTCCTTGCTCCTCATGAACAGGACTCTTGGCATGAAACTTCAGAAGGTAAAACTTTAGCTGGACTAATATGGGACTGTGTCCGACCCGTGCTCCATCAGGGTCGGCCTGAACTTTTGACTTTGACCCGGTACAGCACGACTTGATAGCCATGGTTGGTGCTTTGTGCTTTTAGGCACTATTTTACAGCTTATTCTTTAAACATTCATAAAGCGGGTATTTTTGTCGTTTTGCTCTTGTTTTATTTATTAAATGAAGCTCTATTTTTCTAACCTGGCGTGGGATCTTTTTGTGTGGGGTTTTCACTGTTTTACTGTTTGAAGTGTTGCACAAATATGTTACACGTTGCCTCTAAGTTAAGCCTGACTGCTCTATGCCAAGCTACCAGGGGGCTGAGCACAGGTTAATTTGGGGTTTGCTTGTGCCTTACCCTGACTAGGACTGTTGTTGCTGTTTGACCAGGACTCACACCCCAGTCATCCAACAACCCAATTTATAACAGATTTAAAAATGCACATTTAGTCAACACAATCGGTGGTTAAGAGATGTTGTACTACTCCTTCACTTATGAAGTATTTACTGCATCATGTGTGCAGGTTGAGCAAAGGTGTAAAATGACAACAAACAGGAAACATAAGCAGTAATCTGATAACAAATATTTTCCTGTTCATTGCCAAATACCTATACATTTAATAGCTGCAGTCAGCAGGGTCTCTGCAGAAAATTTAGCAAAAGATTTCTCCAAATTAAGTTTGTCTTCAGTGAGAGGCTATTATAGTACAGGGTATGGATGCTAGTCTGCAGATGCTACTGTGATTAGGCCCTCATTAACAATTCAGAAATTCAAATATTTTACCAACTCCATGTAAGCAACCTATGATTGATATGAGAAAAAAGGCTAATGGCCCGGCAATATAAAGAGGCATGTTCAGGAGGCAGAGCCTTTTTGGTGGTGGCAACTTCTCTTTGGAATGCAGTGCTGCTTGAAATCTTTGCAAAAAAACCTCTATGGCCTGTTCCTCATTGTCTAATTTGTCTAATCGATTGGGGCTCCTAAATGTTAACTTGACATTAATGTCTGAAGTCAAACGCCAAGATGTAAATCTCCCAGCCGTGGGAGACAGAAACCCCTTGTTGCTAACTGGATTAGGTCACAGGACTATAACTCCAGATGGAGTCCCTCAGTGGTTCTTCAGTGGTAGCATTCTATCACCATATTCACTGTAGAATGCCCTGCTGCCACAATGTTAGGGGAGAAGTTACTTACAAGTAAAGCAAGCCACCCCATCTGCCTGGTTCCAGCTTCCATTCCTGCCATCTTTTCAGTTACTCAAGAGCAGGGTGCAGAAGTAGTAGGAAGCCATCCTGTGATCTGATCTGGACCAGGCAGTGCATAGGCAGAGGGGAAGACATGCTCAGTGATGGGCTTCCATCTTGGATTGGGTTGTGGGTTACCCATTCATGTATAAGACAGACATTTACTTATCTGGCTATAATTACATGCACATGTATTCAAGGACATTTAAGGAATATCCCTGTAAAAGTCCAGTGTAATCCCTTCCTCATTGCTTCTCAACTGTTCGTTTATGCAGAACTTCTCTACAGTCAATTGGATTTCTGTTCTGAGCAATTACACTAGTTGATCTTCTATTCTTTTCTGACTCGGAGCCTTATTTTTGTCAAATCTCTTAGTATTGGATTTATCCTTCTCCTGGAAATTGTGTATTTTGAGTTGACCACTTCGTAATTTCTTTTTTCCTGGTGTTGTACCTTGTTACTCCTTAGTTGGGTTCATGTCCTATTTTAGTGTGAAGTTATGCATCTCAGGCCTGCCCTTTCCTAATGCAAGGCCTGCATTCCATTCCCATCCTGCATTGTTACAAAGCTTTGCATTCCCATCCTGTCCTGGAAGGAGACTTTGAAATCCATTCACATTGTGTCTTGGTGCAAGCATTTAGATATCCTTCCTGGTGTGAGACTGGCATTCAATGTTGTGTTGGAATATTCCCTGCCAACATATCCTGAGTTACGCATCTAATGGTGGTTTTTTCTCTGTCATGGTCTGCGATGTTAAGAATCTTCTAGGCTGCAGCAACATGTACTAATTAGTCCACCATGTGGGTGCTGGCTGAGCAGGGTCTAGGGGCTCAGTGGACTAATGCGCCCACTGCAGGGCTCGGTGTTCAACCTCATGGTCACAGGTTCAAATCCTGGTGGATCCACTCAGCCTTTCATCCATCTGTGGTCGGTAGGGACACCTATGGGTGAACATGTGCTTTACAAATACACATGTTATCTTATGGTAGAAGACTCTCAGTACGATCTGATCTAACTATCTGGACCCCGGTGCTTTTGCTCCTCAATGATTCACATTGCTGCACATCTTACATACTCACCACTGGATTCTATTTTTTATCCATCATCTGATCAGCCTTCATATTCTGGTCTCCTATCAGATTTAACATAGAGAGTAGTAGCTTGGCGGTTGGGGGTGCTAGTTTTGGTCTCGGCTATCTACTTGTAAGGCATCTATCTCCATGTGTGCGAACACAAGACAGTATTATATATAGCTGAAACTTAAGTTACTTTAAATTATTTAATGTAACATAGTACGGGGGCTTATCATAGCATAACAAATGAATGCACTCTTTTAGCTGTCCGTGTGAAGTGAAAAAAAGGCTCTTGCTCTAAAGGGGAGTTTTTCTGAAATTATTTGTACTGCAGACTACCTCAGATTGCAATATATGCTCTTCTCGCCAACCCAAGACTTTCCAAGACAGGATTCACCATCACATGATACTTATTATAACTCTGCACACAGTTGTTCTGTAAATCAATGTCTTATCTTCACAATCAATCACGCAGAGCCACTTGATGAGGAATCCACCTTCCTTGTGAACCATCAAATGTTGTGCTTCTTCTATTCCCTTGTTTGTGGGCTGTACCGAGATCAGAGGCAGATATACCGGCCTCATCTTTCACGAGCTTCTCTTAAATTCCTGTTTACCTCATGCGCACTGTAGAAATTAGAAGGATACTGGCTCAGTGGCCGCTCCTTCTCCTATATCGCTGTAAAATCCATACACACTCAAACAGTAAAGTGCATAAATACACCATCAGAAGAATGGCAAAATTTCATCCAAAAAGTCACTGCGAAATTATCAAAAGGATCGTCAAAGAAGCTTTCCCTCGCAAAGGGGAACCCAAATAAAACATCACTTTCTCCGGGAAAGAAACTCCAAAAACGAATAATAAATCAGACACTGAGAAAGATACGGAAAGATCCAGATAACAAAGAACTGCAGATAACCTTGAGGGAAGCCAACAAATTACTAAAACAGAAGAAATGGGAGAAACAGAAAAATAAAAACGATCAACTATGGGCAAAATTATTCCACGAAGCGAATCAAAAAAACAGCTCTAAATTCTGGCGAATGATTAAGGAAATAAAAAATCCAGACCATCGTGCATAGACTCAAACATCACAGAGGAAGCATGGACAAACTACCTAGCTAGGCATTTTAACAGTGAGGACACAACCAAAGAGGAAGCGCCAAAAAGCTTGAGTACGGACGATATGACGGAAGGATCAGGCAATCATCATACGACTGCTGGTGCCCAAAGAGAAAAAAACAACAAACTTAGTACCCTCCTCTCAAGAACGAACGATTCAAAGATTGACCTAGACATCTTTACAGATTCGGACGCACACGAACCGACCATTGGGTCAGTTGACATCAAAAGATAAATAGCGAAAGGAAGACCAACAGGAGCTCCTGGACCCAACGGTATACCACCAATGTTGTACAAAAACGATGTAGAGTTCTGGAGCGTCGCACTAACACCTTTATTCAATTACGCAAAAACAACTCAGATACTACCCGAGTCATGGCATGGATCAATAATTAGTCCAATCTACAAACACTCAAACAAAAAAGACCCAAAAAACTATCGTCTGATTGCCTTAATTGATGTAGAAGCAAAATATTTGGCAGGGAACATACTAGAGCAATTAACCTCATGGGCCACAGAAAACTCAGTAATCCCGAATACCCAAACCGGATTCTGTCGGGGTCAAGGAACAATCACAAACATCATGGCCCTGACTCTACTGATGGAATCAGCAAGAGAAAATAACAAATCTTTATATCTCTCTTTCATCGACTATACTGCTGCGTTCGATCATGTAGATCGCAACATGCTATGGCAAAAACTGGTCAAATGGGGTATACCTGCTCACCTCTTAAATGTACTGATAGCACTACATTCTAACACCTGGATTAAAATCAAACTAGGTGCAGGCACACACCTCTCAAAACCTATAAAAACAACAAAGAGCCTCAAACAAGGCTGTGTCCTAGCTCCAACGCTATTCAATCTCTTCCTAGCTGATCTACCTGGCGAACTAGACAAAAGTTCCTGCCACGCACCAAAGCTAGGGAAGACCACACTATCCAACCTGCTGTACGCAGATGACCTGGTGCTTATCGGACAGACGCCCATAGGTCTCCAGCACTTGCTAAACACTACCTACTCCTTTTCGAATAAAAACGCTCTGCAAATAAATTTCGACAAATCTAAAATAATGGCAGTAAACTACAAAAAGAAAAGGGAAAACAACTGGCACATAAATGGAGCACGATTGGAAAATGTAACAACTTACAAATATTTGGGTGTAATACTGGACTCGAAAATCACCTTCAAACCTCAGCTGGATTCCCTGCGAGGCAAGGGAATGGCAACCTCCCTTGCCTTAAAATCCTTAAAGACAAAACTCCCAGATCTGACCTTCTACCCGCTCCTTCAAGTACTTTGTGCAAAATTGCTACCAACACTCCCCTATGGGAGGGAACCCCTTCAAGGGAAAGATGGCACCCTCCTGGACATAGTTATATCTAACTCCTATAGGCTCATCTTTAACCTGCCAAAACACGTTTCCTCCGCACAAATACGACTAGAATTTGGCATCACGAAACAAACTCTAGAAAGACGGTGTGCATACGTCGTTGCTTGGCACAAGATACGCAATGCCGATAAAGATTCTCTAAACTTCAACATCTGGGAAGAGACTCTTCGGCACCAAAAATCACCAGCGAGGAAGTACTTAATTGATTCTCTTGAAGTGCTGGGTCTATCCGACTTGTGGGGCAGCCCAACAGACCACGTGACGTTTAAAAAAACAGTCAAAAAAGTAGTAAGACTTATCTCCACAGTCGAAGATAAGGAGGCCCTGACCAAAAAAGCACACGGCTGGATAATCCTTAATGATTATAGAACAATGCAACCACAGGCATACCTTAATGTTGGCATGAACCTAAGAAAGAAAGAAAAATTTCTAAAACTGCGCCTGGGCGTAATCCCTGTATTTCCTCACTTACCGCCCTGGATAAGGAAAAATCTTCAACCACAATGCCGCCTGTGTAAAGCCGGAAAGGAAGATATTGTCCACGCGGTGTGCATTTGCCCCAAATTGAAAGATCTGAGATGCAAATTCCTGCGAGATTCCTTTAAAATTCACGGTATCCGGACATGCAGACAGGCAGTCAAACTTTGTTTCAACCACAGCAAAACAAAATTAAACTGTCAGGTCGTAAGATTTTTTGAACTTGCTGGGGTCAGATACATGAGAGCCTGAGGACTGTTGATTTTAATAATGGTAAACTACAATCTGAATCACAATGGCAAATTCACGGGACAGAGAGAACTTTTAAACATTTTTTTTGGTAAACTGTCTTTTCTACTTTTTAATTTCCCTTTATAATGTTTTTATTCGATTTGTAAAGATTTTAATTAATCATGCACAAATAAAATACTTACTTACTTACATTCATGTATAAGACAGACATTTACTTATCTGGATATAATTACATGCACATGTATTCAAGGACATTTTAGGAACATCCCTGTAAAAGACCAGTGTAATCCCTTCCTCATTGCTTCTCAACTGTTCGTTTATGCAGAACTTCTCTACAGTCAATTGGATTTCTGTTCTGAGCAATTACACTAGTTGATCTTCTATTCTTTTCTGACTCGGAGCCTTATTTTTGTCAAATCTCTTAGTATTGGATTTATCCTTCTCCTGGAAATTGTGTATTTTGAGTTGACCACTTCGTAATTTCTGTTTTCCTGGTGTTGTACCTTGTTACTCCTTAGTTGGGTTCATGTCCTATTTTAGTGTGAAGTTATGCATCTCAGGCCTGCCCTTTCCTAATGCAAGGCCTGCATTCCATTCCCATCCTGCATTGTTACAAAGCTTTGCATTCCCATCCTGTCCTGGAAGGAGACTTTGAAATCCATTCACATTGTGTCTTGGTGCAAGCATTTAGATATCCTTCCTGGTGTGAGACTGGCATTCAATGTTGTGTTGGAATATTCTCTGCCAACATATCCTGAGTTACGCATCTAATGGTGGTTTTTTCTCTGTTATGGTCTGCGATGTTAAGAATCTTCTAGGCTGCAGCAACATGTACTAATTAGTCCACCATGTGGGTGATGGCTGAGCCGGGTCTGGTGGCTCAGTGGACTAATGCGCCCACTGCAGGGCTCGGTGTTCGACCTCATGGTCACAGGTTAAAATCCTGGTGGATCCACTCAGCCTTTCATCCATCTGTGGTCGGTAGGGACACCTATGGGTGAACATGTGCTTTACAAATACACATGTTATCTTATGGTAGAACACTCTCAGTACGATCTGATCTAACTATCTGGACCCCGGTGCTTTTGCTCCTCAATGATTCACATTGCTGCACATCTTACATACTCACCACTGGATTCTATTTTTTATCCATCATCTGATCAGCCTTCATATTCTGGTCTCCTATCAGATTTAACATAGAGAGTAGTAGCTTGGCGGTTGGGGGTGCTAGTTTTGGTCTCGGCTATCTCCTTGTAAGGCATCTATCTCCATGTGTGCGAACACAAGACAGTATTATATATAGCTGAAACTTAAGTTACTTTAAATTATTTAATGTAACATAGTACGGGGGCTTATCATAGCATAACAAATGGATGCACTCTTTTAGCTGTCCGTGTGAAGTGAAAAAAAGGCTCTTGCTCTAAAGGGGAGTTTTTCTGAAATTATTTGTACAGCGGATTGCAATATGTGCTCTTCCCATCAACACAAGACTTTCAAGATATGATTCACCATCACATGATACTTATTATAACTCTGCACACAGTCGTTCTGTAAATCAATGTCTTATCTCCACAATCAATCACGCAGAGCCACTTTATGAGGAATCACCTTCCTTGTGAACCATCAAATGTTGTGCCTTTTCTATTCCCTTGTTTGTGGGCTGTACCGAGATCAGAGGTAGATATACCGGCCTCATCTTTCATGAGCTTCTCTTAAAATTAATTCCTGTTTACCTCATGTGCACTGTAGAAATTAGAAGGATACTGGCTCAGTGGCCGCTCCTTCTCCTATATCGCTGCCGAGACCAGTACAGACCCGCCCCTCCAGCTCCGTACAGCCCCCTCACTGGCAGGCTTCAGAAAGAGACTCAAGACCCCGCTCTTCGACAGACACACAGCGCCCAGATACCCCCAGGGATGACAGGGTTGCGCTTTAAAAATGCTGTTTCATTGATTGATCACTGATCGGTAAAGGACACATACACAGGAGACAAGCTTTTGTCCTAATGGAAGACAAATGCTTCTCATTTAGTTTTACTTTGAAACCAAACTCATTACATACCTTACAGTTAAATGATCTAACCTTTGTCCAAAGAAATATTTGCATTATTCATGTTCATCTTTTCTTTTCATGCACATAAACACAAATACGTTTTTCTCATCACTTTGTGTTTGTGCAAACCCCTCATAAACAGTTAATGTGAAATACTCATAGAAAAAGTTAACACAATTCACATAGTGAACAAAGTGTGTCGTAGTCTTAATAGCACATTTTTAAGGACACATTTTCTAATCTACAGTCCTTCTCTATACAGTAAACTCGAGACTGTGCTTTGACTGCAGACTTCTCGAGTACACACAGGCGGTGACTGTACATTCCAGGTGGGGATTAAGGTGGAACCAGGGCGGGAGCCGTATAGTCGAGTAATGTACAACTTCATTTTAATTTTTTTGTCTAATCGATTGCAGTTGTTTCTACACAATGCGGAGGAATGAATGACATCTTACCTATGGTTGTGGCCTACAATTTCTTTCTCTAAACTGTAAAAGATTATTTTGCTGCTTCCAGTGAAATAGGTACTTTTATTGGAAAACTAAGCATATTGTCCACTTCATTAACTAATGAAAGGCTGTATATCATGGATTCTGTTAGAAAGAATTGATGTCTAGAGCTATGCTTTACTTTGTGATAATTTGTACTGATTAAGGTACCAACGCTGCAGCTTCTTTGTATGGGAAAGTGAAAGTTACTAGGAATCCGTGTATCATTCTGCTGGCTTCTTCAAGCAGTACATTGTACACCAGAGTGTGCATATTTCAGTAATGGCGCTGAATTCACTTCACTTTCCTTTTCAGCATGTCAGGTTTCTGGCTTGCTCAGATCTAGGAATAAAGCAGCTTGCGCCTGCGTATCACTGTTCTGATTCTTTGACAGGTGTGCACACCTGTATTGTTTTACATATCAGAGAGATAAAGGTAGTACTGTAGGCTCATGGGAAATGTAGTTTTCTTCATGTGTACTGCAAACTGTTGTAGCTAGTTTGGGTCCGATATAATGCTACAAACATACGAGTTTCATTGTATATAAAATATAATTTCTCTGCCGTTGCCATGTTTACCCCAATTTGTGTCCTCCATTGAGGCATTTTGGCTTTGCCCTATCGTATTGCATGGGCGGGACATAGACCACTTATCTTCTATGTTTATTTTGTAAGGGCTCTGACATGGTGGTACCCGAAGCAAGAAGAGACGTGTGGTCTCTGCCCTATTTCTTTGACCCATGCTCTGATTCCTCCTGTCACGTGTTGAGGTGGAATCATATGGTGGAAAGAGATGGTCTGATGATGATGCTCAGACAGGTTAGGGTACCAATGTAGTCCTCCTCTCCCAGGAAAGTGCAGTAGACAACTCCTCTCTTCACTGGCTTAGTGGTTTTAGGATCTTGTGGTTGGATGCTCACATGACTTAACATAGACACATTGGCCACACGAGTGCCAGCTTCCCACATGTCACACAGGTCGCTGTCCAGCTCAAGCCTTCTGAGATCCCCACTATGACACCCACTGCCGACTGTACCCAGATAGCACAGCGCTGCAGCAAACAGCAGCTGACACTGAACATCTTGTGATCCTCACCCCACTGGACTAATGAAGCAGAACTTTGAGGAAGCCTAGCTCAATACTGTGGCTGTGGAGTATTAAGACTGATAATTGTAACTAAAGTGCATAAACACTTCGACAGGATATTGTGAAATGTCTAAGCATGCCTAAAACAGCAGCAGGTTTCTCAACAGAGATCTCAGCAAAGGAAAAAGTTAATATTTGGATTTTTATCAGGTGTGTGGCCGTATGCTAGTGGAACTCGGCACCACATCCCCTTATGGTGGCAATGAAGAACAAGCCGGAGTATTTTAACCAGTTTACAATTACAACAATGCACAAATCATCAAACCCCCTGAGTAATCCACAGTGCGAGTTACAGGTGCTCTGCTCCCAGCCACCTGCCAGTGTACTCAAACTGGTATTCCTCGATTAGGGTTTTATCATCTAAGATACATTATTTAATACAATAATGGCACTCCAGTAACGACCCTAAGTTAAAGCTCTTGCAGGTGTACTTCAGATTTAGGATTTTATTTAGAGTTGGCAGGCGGGATATTTTGTCACAAATATGAAGAAGCTACTTGTTCACCATATTACCAAGTGCATTACAGCCCATGGCACTTGTAATATGGTGGACGGTTTATCTGTGAGGTTTGTGAAGGACTATCCCATCCACCAAACTCTATCTATGGATCGTAGTCGGTATTGTGCCAGTGAGACGTTAATTTAACTGCTCTGATTCTACCTAAACCAAGAGTCTTTTAAAGAGGAATGCTTGATTCCTGGCCACACCTCGGATTTTGTTATGGGAGAAGTGAATCTTGCTGACCTATATAAGGAATTACACGCGGTTGTAACATACATTTCAGATCTGGCTGTGCCAGGAACTCTGCTGGATAGATATCACAGGCTTGCCAGAGTCCAGACATTATTTTCTTTTCCCTGTCCATCACCCAGGCAGTCTCCATTTTCACTGGTTTAGTAACAGCATCTTAATACCTTAAAAAGTATATGTGCAAGAAATGCAGACTTTTGTGTTGAAAATAACACTGCTGTAGAGTGTGCTATTCATATAATAGTCATTTGCTTCAGTGTTCGGGTCGATATTTCAGTAGTATATGTTTTTGAGTATATGATTTTGCAATGTATGTTGCAATAAACCATTATTTAACTTGGCACCCCTTTTGAAAGTCTAATGCAGAATCTGGTACGGTCCAGCTTGGGCTACTGATGTCTCAACGAAGCCCTGGCACACTCCTGAGCCCACCTTGAACTCATGTGCTGTGTATGCCCAGCGGTGAGCATGACTCAAGGTAAACTGCTTTCCTAGAATGCTACAATGATACAGCCTGGGATGCCTGTTTACACTCCGTCACATAACAATCTCCTTGTTACTGCACCAAAGGCAGTCACGAGAGCCAAAAGGCTGAAGGCATAATGTGTTTGTATATATGGACCTCCTTTGAGTCATTAAAAAAGATGGTCATTGGTTGGTCACTCATGTTTTCTGCAGCTGTACCAAAAACTCAAAGTTTGACATCACACCTTTTTAAAATGGTTTTATTCTGGGAATCAGAGATCTTTACTGAGGTCACCAAAGTAACCTCATTAAAGATTTTATTTGTCAACCATGGTACCAGGCAGTCTGCCTTCGTTAATTCTGCAGAGTGATTTTTACCTTACATAGCGAAAGGCAAAAGAACTGGGGTGAGGGGGGTAAGGGATAGGGGGGGGGGAGCAGTCTTCTCTACATGAAGGGGGCCCCCCACAGCATGTCTGTGCAGAGCGTCTCTCTAAAACAGCTGCAGTGTACAGCATACTCTGAGCAGACTTTGCGCAGACCCAGGACTGAAAAGAAACAGAATAACTTGTTTGTTTCTCTTCAGTCTGAGTGCCAGGGACCTTACAGGAGTGGGTGGGGCCCCTGAGAGCGTCCTCCACAAAGTGCTGCTCCTCTTAGAGGGGAGAGGCAGCACAAAAATGACTGGAGAAGACCCTTTCCCAGACGAAAATGCAGCTCTCTCTCTTCATATTTTAAGATTCTGCAAAGGCCTGCACATGATTCTTAACTAGAACTTTATATGAAATAATCTGTATTCATTTTAACACTGTCTTTCTTTGTTTACTTAAGTTATCAGTCAGGGGCCATTAGGGCAGCTGAAAACACGATTTTAACGTGTTTTCTTCTTACATTAACTGTTAAAGGTATGTATTGATAAGGGAAAAATACCAGCCACAACATTAAATGTATTTATTTTTTATTAATTTAGCAGTATTTCTAAAGTACCAACAATCATCCCCAGGGGGTTATCACTGCACTATGGCTGCCACATCTTGTATATCTGATTCACTGGGCGAAGAGATCAAAGGGGTAAGAACAGTTATTCAGTAAAGAGCCAAGTTTTGAGCTGCTTTTTGAAGCTGAGGTAGTTATGTCTGCAGTGGAGGTCCAGGGGTCGCAGATTCCAATAGGCTGCAGCAAGATGGGTAAAGGATTGGCCTGCGGCTCTAACCTTTTTGATCCCTAGCGATTTGGCAAAGGCTAAGTTAATGGATCTTAAACTTCTAGAGGGTGTGTAATACTACATTTTGGCACGAAGAATCACAGGGCCAAAGTTATGTACAGCCCTGTGCGTGTGGCAAAGAAGTTTGAATTGTGACCTTTTTCGGATGGGTAGTCAGTGAAGGGTCTTTAGGTAGACTGAGGAAGAACTGTACTTGTCTTTATTGTATATAAGCTTTCTAGCCATATTTTGAATCACCTGCAAGCGGGTGAAAAGGTAGTCGGCCATCCTCATGTATAGGGTACTACCGGTGTCCAATCTACTGACTACAAGGGCTTCAACTATGGTCCCGGACCAGTTTATTGGGATCCAATAGAAGAGTTTCTTAAGAAGTTTGAGCAAGCCATAGCATTTGCCGCATCTGGCAATGACTTGCACCTGCTGGGTCAAGGACTCATCAATAGGACACCAAGATTTTTTACAGCTTTTTTGCTTAGGTGCAGGTCCCAGAGTCACCGGCCGCTATGATGAGTCCCAAAGGAGATGGGCACCTCCGATAAAATCAAATGTTTGATTTTTCCATGTTTAGTTTTAGACATTGTGGTCTCATCCAGCTGGCGACTTCAGCAAGGCCTCTAAAAAGTTTCTGTCGAGTAGCTTCATGTTTCTCCCCTATAGAGATAACCAATTGAGTGTCATCAGTATATAAGCATATCTGAAATCCCCACTTGTGGACCAGCTTGGCCAGGGGTGCGACGTACACATTCAAAAGAGTTGGGATCAAAGAAGAGCCTTGCTGTACCCCGCATCTGAAGCTGTGTGGATAAGAGCTGACTTTATTCAGCTGGACAGACTGGATCTTTTTATTCAGGAATGACCCAAACCAGCGTAGGGCAGAAGAATGAAGCCCTGCCTTGTGGAGTTTATTTATCAATTGACAATGTGAGACAGGGTCAAATGCCGCGGAAAGATCAAGTAGAATCAGGGCAACAGCTTTCCCCGATCTACTTCTAATCTTATGCTGACCAGAACAGCCAGAAGAGTAGATTATGTACTGTTCGTGGCTCTGAATCCTATCTGAGAGGGGTCCAAAAGATTATTGTTCTCTAGGAAGGCTGTCAGCTGACTGTTGACAAGTCTTTCCAGTACCTTGGAAATACATAAATGGAAATAGTGCAGTTGTTTGATAAAACTGAGGTAGTTATTGCTAGCCACTATAAGTCATTTCCCAATGTTTCTAATAGAGGATCTGGAAAGCACCCCAGAGTTCTTGTTTCCTTCTGGTATGCTTTGAATAAGTTGTCAGGCAAAAATTCAAAGCAAAAAGCAATACATACAGTTTAAAAATAATTGACAAACCTATATGAATACAAGCACCACATTGAAAAAGTAAATTGACCAGCTTTACCTAAATATTTCCAAGCGCTTTGTGTATTTTCTTTAAACCAACGTAGTCTACAAAGCAGATTGCCTTTGTGTTACATAAAAGATTCAGTGAATTTAATATTAAATAACAATTTTAAGTTACAGAATCGTAAAGCAGAGATCGCAACCTCTCTTTTGTCAGATGTATCTTTTTTTGCAACTTGGTTCTTGGTATTTTGATTTTCCCATTATAGACAGGACTAAAGTACCAGAATGCAATGCATCAACTACTCACACCTGAAATGGAAAAAATACGAGGTCACTGTGTAGGGTCTAATGGATTATTTCTTGTACACATATACAGCATGAACGCCTTTTCCTTCGTTATTTCTACAAAGTTTGTTTGTGTTTTACTGGAATAACAGGAATATTCAGCAAAATTGCAATGTTAGTTTCCAAACTAAAACCCATCTCTCATGTATAACTAGGGAGTCAATGATACCAAAGCATTGTCTATGGGCCTGCGAGGATGGGGACTACGCACATGATACTATTGGGCAGATGATGATAATGCCAGGCGGCTGTAAGGGAATTATTGCTGAAAGGAGAGTCTGAAACGATTTACTGAATTGAAAAATGGGTTTAGTGCATATTAAAAAGCCATTTTGTGGTTGCAAACCCTATGACTTTGTGTACCGCAGGGACTGGAAATCTCAATTTATTTTGTTTTTAGGGTCTATGTTAGGTAAAGGATTAATTTGTATTCAATGGTATGCTGCAGTTAAAGATGCCATTTGTTTTAAATTGGACTTTTTAAAATCGTTTTCCAGTAAAATATTTACTTTTCTGTTTTGTGTACCTGAAAACAAAATACAAATATAATAAATAGAAGGTAGGTCTGCTGGTTGTACTGTGGGCAATCCCATATCTAGACTGCAATGCATCTCACAAATATAATTATATACTGTATTTACTGGAGTGGAGAGACGTGGTGGAGGCCCCATCAGCATACCTTGCAAGGGGCCCCCCTCAAGTTTTGTTATGCTACAGCACAAACATATAGAAGAGTATCAACATCTAACACAATATTTGGAGGCCCCCCAACTCCAAGTGCTTACCTATGTAAAGTAATGAGAAATGAGAAAGCCAGAAGTCGGAGAGGGCCAAGCACACTCACGTTTTCTAGCAATTCTAGACTCAAGCTTCCATATGCCATGATCCGCCATCATTCTCCAGGTCACTTACACTGGTTGGTTCTCGGAGGGCATACCACACACTAAATCTATGCTACTTTTTCTAACGTTGTAGCATTATTTGATAGAGATAATTATTTCCTCCCTCCACCCCAAATATTTAAAATAGTTTTGATCACTCTCTGCCATATTGTCTATTACATGGCATAGTAGGCAGAATAGCATCAGACTGGCCATTCCGCTACGCTGGCATTTTCCCAGCGCACCGCAGGCTAGGTGGATGCTCTCAAACAATCACGATAGGCTCCATAGCTTATTCTAGTTGCAGCCTCCTGCAATGTGGGGCAGATTTGAACTGCTTTGCTAGGGCTCCATTTTGGTTTCCAGGCTGGCTCTGAGGATGATGCATAAAAAGAATGGCCTTGTGCGCAGAGCTTTTGGTCAGAGAGGGGAGCGCAGGTGCAGCATACAACCACCCCCGTCCTTGGATACCAGCAACATTCCTTGCTTTCCTTTCACCTTTTTGCTTGTGTCTTTTGTCTTTCAACTAAATTAATTTATTTTGTGTGCCATTTATAATGCAAATGAAAAGCTATAGTGAACATCAGCAGAACTACCAAACTTAGCACTAACAAATGAACAAATATACGTATTTAAAAAGGTTGTTACCAGTCTTGGTAAAAGATGTCTTCCTGTTGCTTATCGGTACGTCTTTCGCAATACCAAACAAATCTTCATCAGGGTCCACTTCTTCATCAAATAGGGCAGGTTTTGGTTTGGGCTTCGGCTGCTCTACCTTGACTGCAACAGTTTTTTTAGGCTTTTTGGCTCTAAAAAAATAGAAGATGTTTTGTTGTATTAATTCATAGTCCTACTATGCATCTTAACATGCATGTTCTTATGTATGAGGGCATACATTGAGGAAAAAATAAAAAATCATAAAAGTTTCAGCAAAAAAATCATGGACGGAGTTGGTCGGTAACCACGACTCAATCCCGTTTGGCTTCATGTGAGCTTACTTTGTGCCATAGCTAAAACAGTGGAATACTGAGAATGAAATATTGGCTTACGAAAGTATTGTGACCTAAATAAGATCTACGTTGATGTGGAATTATCAATGGTAAATCGATACTTACCGCCAAAATATTTTGGCCACAAAAGGTCTGTCTTAATATTCTGACAAAGCAAAAACCAAAGGAAATGATGGACGGAGTGTTGAACATTGCAAGCACTCACCCCCAGTCAACTGATCTGGGTTTAATCCATCACCGTTCTTTAGCCCACTCTGCCACCCCAGTTCAGACATGGCCATATGCAAATCAGTCTGACCCTGTGCCTCATGGGAACAGTCCAGCCCGAACTGCCAAGCCATGTCTTCCCTGGACCGGAAACAAGCTTCCTAGGACCGGTTTCTGGCATTTCAGCCGTCTTCAGCCAGGCTTGCTTGAATCCAGTGGCAAAGTGAGCAAGGGACCCACGTCTGAGCATACCCTGCCAACTTATGGCGAACAAAGCAAAAACCAAAGGAAATGATGGACGGAGTGTTGAACATTGCAAGCACTCACCCCCCGTTCGACTGATCTGGGTTTAATCCATCACCGTTCTTTAGCCCACTCTGCCACCCCAGTTCAGAAATTGGCCATATGCAAATCAGTCTGACCCTGTGCCTCATGGGAACAGTCCAGCCCGAACTGCCAAGCCATGTCTTCCCTGGACCGGAAACAAGCTTCCTAGGACCGGTTTCTGGCATTTCAGCCGTCTTCAGCCAGGCTTGCTTGAATCCAGTGGCAAAGTGAGCAAGGGACTCACGTCTGAGCATACCCTGCCAACTTATGGCGAACAAAGCAAAAACCAAAGGAAATGATGGACGGAGTGTTGAACATTGCAAGCACTCACCCCCAGTCAACTGATCTGGGTTTAATCCATCACCGTTCTTTAGCCCACTCTGCCACCCTGGCTGAAGACGGCTGAAATGCCAGAAACCGGTCCTAGGAAGCTTGATTCCGGTCCAGGGAAGACATGGATTGGCAGTTCGGGCTGGACTGTTCCCATGAGGCACAGGGTCAGACTGATTTGCATATGGCCATGTCTGAACTGGGGTGGCAGAGTGGGCTAAAGAACGGTAATGGATTAAACCCAGATCAGTTGACTGGGGGTGAGTGCTTGCAATGTTCAACACTCCGTCCATCATTTCCTTTGGTTTTTGCTTAATATTCTGACATACAACCGTGCCATGGCCTAGTATGAATATGATTGCACATACTTCCCTCACTTGCCCCTGTATACTGAAGCTTCTTGCTCTCCCTCCGGCAACTATGATACAGGGTGTGAGAGTGGAATGTCAACTTACAGCATGGAATATCCGGGGAATGCAAGCCTCATCGAATTTTTGGCAGAGAATGAGTAGAGAAGGGCCCCGCAAAATATCAAACCTCTGTAAAAAAGAACTAGAGGAAAGTGAATTGAATTGGGCGGCCGAAGCTAGACATAAGTTAGATGTGTTAAATTTTCCTTAGAACCTGATCAATGAAAATCAGGGCCGCAGATATCCAAGCAGGCGTTACAGGCTATTATTAACACTAAAGCGTGAGAAGAAGATCTAGGCTATTTGGAAAGCAAATCATCCACCCAGTTCTTGATAAATGGGTGGGCTACCGATCAAATATTCCCCTATATAGAGACCATGCCCAACCCGAAGCTTAGAAATGCACTATTGAAATTCAGAGTTGGCCTGAACCCATGTAACGCTGATTGGAAGATAACATCTGCAATGACGAACGAAAAGGATCTGTGTACATGTGGACTACAAGTAAAATGTAGTGGCCTATATATCCTGATGGATTGTCTGTGGTTTTTAGAAGAACAGAAATAATTTTAAAACCTATGTTTATGGTTTATAAAACTGAAAGCAGGGAACAGGCAATTAGTCTATTGATGAACATGAGATTTTTAAATGTGACATGTGCAATAGGAAGATTTTTAATCGCAGTACAGGAGTCGCTGAATAAATTGGTAATATAATTTGAAATGGGTAAGGGGTAGGAAAAGGATTTTAACCAAGACTTGAGAATACCCCCTTTTGAACCCTGGAAGCCTGCATGTATGTAGAAAGGCATATATATATGTGACCCTTTTCTTATTGGGTGATGAATTAAGAACTATCCTCCAGAGTGGCTCAACTCCTATGGTATTTTTTATTAGAATTTTTTTGAGTGTTATACAGTTTTATGGGCTCGTTGTTTGTATACCTGATTTTTAATTGTATGTTGTACTGTGGTATTTGTTATGGCTAGATTTGCCAAATAAAAATATATATGAACGAGGAGTAGCTTCATCCCAGAAATTATGAGTAAATGTGTATTTTCTTGTGTTTTTTTCTTGTGCCGCGGCCAGTTTTCACCATTTCGTCAGATTTAACAATCCTTGACCACTACATTTGGAGTCCGGAGAAATCCCAGGCACACAAGTAGCGGGCAATTTAAGGAGTGAGGAATCTAAGTAGTCCAGGAATGGGAAGAGCTGGTCAGACCATAGGAACAGTAACAGAGGAGATCCTCTGGTCAGATTAAACATAAAATCACCCTAGCAGTATGTGCGGTCGTCTGAGAACCAGGGAAGCGAGAAGCCCAGGGAGATAGAAGGAAATAAGGAAACACAGAATAGGAGGCCTAAGTACTAAGAACGGAGTGAAAGCTAATTAGATGAGGACCAGGTGGACATGGAGGAATATACTTAGAATGGGAAAATTAGATGAAGAACTCAGGCAGGCCACACAAGGTACCTCTTTAAAACAGTGCAACCAGAAGTAAAAGTTAGGGAGTAAGTAAAAGAAGGCTAAGCACAACAGAACATGCTGTATAGTGCTTTGCATGGTCAAGAAAAAAGGCAGATTTGGGCGCCCATTATGAGTCGACCGAACAATTGGCCTGCTATTCCCTAACCCCTAATGCTTTTACCCAAATTACCAATAGCATGGGCATTGGTAATTCCAGGGAAGCAAAGGGTAAACTTTGAGATCTCAAGTTGGTCATCTGAATCCTGTGGTCATGCCGTATTTTGCCCCGATAATTCACCCAGATTCCCAGCCTATGGTATATGTAGTGGGATTTGTAATCCAGATGTGGCTGGTAACTCCTGTTACTGGCACCATGAGACATGTAATGATGGCCTCAGAGGGTTACGCTTTTAGTCAGAGGACAGCAATATGTATGAGCTGCTTACCTGCCACCTGCCTTTGGCCTTTCTGCCCTTCTATTGATGCTGACGCTGCTTATTTATGTATTTTATTAGTTGAATTTGTAAGGGACAACAGCTACCCAAAAAGGGTTTCCCGGCACCGAAGTGGACTGGCTGGAATATTAGCAGCTTGGGGAGAATTATTGGTTAAACAACCAGGTCTTCATGGATTTTCGGAAGCGGGTGTAGGCTGTTTCTTTCCGGATAGCTGGGGGGAATGAATTCCAAAGAGAGGGGCCAAAGATTTGTAAAAGATCTGCCTCCCATCCTGGATAGTTTAAATCTGGGTACAATGAAGTTCTCATGGGTTGATGAGCGGAGGTGACAGGCAGGCACATAGGGGTTAACCAAAGATTGCAGGTACTGTGGTGCCATGCCAGTTTTAATTTTTAACATGTAGCTCAGGGCTTTGAACTTAATCCTGTTCTCCACCCTGAGCCAGTGTAGGTCCCGTAAGTGGCTGGAGATGGAAGAGGCTCTGTGGACCCTGCAGAGTAGTCTTGCCGCAGAGTTTTGTACCATTTGTAACCTACGCGTCACAGCCTTGTCAGACCCAAAATAAAGAACAATTCCGTAGTCCAGCCGTTAGGTGATAAGAGCTTGGACTACTGATCTCTGGGTAGACTCTGGCAGCATCCAGATGATCTTTCTGTTATGTTATGTTATGTTATGTTAATGAGTTTTGTAACGCGCACAGCTACTCCTAGGAGTGTCCCGGCGCGAGCCTGTAAGGATCCAAAGAGAGGAAAGTTAAAACAAGAAAGTTTTGAGCTGCTTTTTAAACTGACTGATCTCTTTAATGGCCCGAAGAGAGACGGGAAGTAAGTTCCAGGCCATAGCGGCCTTCAACGTAAAGGATCTGCCCCCCATTCTCTGGAGGCGCACCCGAGGAATTCTTGCAAGCAACTGAGATGACGATCTCAGAAGTCTAGTGGGCACATAGAAGGCAAAGCGTTTCCTGAGATATGGCGGTCCACCAGCATATAAAGCCACTTTAGAACGGTGAAACATGTGGCCGCAACCTTGACTGCCTGGTTGTGCATAGTGAGTGAGTCTTCAATGGTTACGCCAAAATTACGGACGTATCTAGACGGCCAGGGAAGTGCACCCATCTCACTGGGCCAGTATAGTGGGCCCCATGAATCTTTGTTTTTGGCAACTATCAGGACCTCCGTTTTTTTGCCGTTTAGTTTTAGATAGTTGGTGTGCATCCATGAAGCTATTTTCCCTAATCCAACCTGAAGGGGGGATGAGACATAGGTATTTGCATTAGAGAGAGAGAAGATAATCTGGGAGTTGTCAGCGTAGGAAAAGAGAGTTAACCCAGCCTCTTCTGCAATGTCAGCTAAGGGTCTGACATATAGGTTAAAAAGCAAGGGTCTAAGGATGGAACCCTGGGGCACCCCATAAGGTAAGCAGTGTTTGTCAGAGCTGGCAATTGCGAAAAAGATTTGGAAGGTACAGTTATCCAGGAAGGAAGTTAGCCATTTTAAAGCTGTACCACAGTTGCCGAGTGACTCCAGCGTGTTTACAAGTATTGAATGAGATACTGTGCCGAACGCCGCGCTTGTGTCTAATAGTATAAGCGCGACAGTATCACCAGCGTCCAAATGATGCTGCAGCTCTTCCGTGACCCCTAATAGTGTCGTTTCTGTAGAAAAACCCGTTCGGAAACCAGATTGAGATGGATATAAAATTGTATTGGTTTCTACGAATTTGGAAAGCTGGGAGTGGATATGTTTCTCCAGGATTTTCGAGAAGGCCGGTAGTAAGGAGATAGGCCTATAGTTGGAAAGTGTGTCGGGGTCGGCATTGGGCTTTTTAAGAAGGTAACCATGGCGTGCTTCCAGACTGACAGGACTGAGGATTCAAGTAGGGAGGCATTTAGAAGATCCATAATGACACGCAGAAGAGGTGTCTCAAGCTGTTTGAGCACCGAGATCGGCATAGGGTCATTAGGTGAGCCGGAATTCACACTGTCTAAGAGAACTTTAAAAGAGTCTTCATTGAGAAGGGGCCAAGAGTCCAGAACATTTGGTGGAGTATCATGCGCTCTGACTTTGTCAGGGGGTGTATTGTTAGTCCTGTGTGGAGAAGGTGTGAGCTGGGGGGAGAGTTTAGGCTGTGAATGAGAGGGGCTGCCGCAGTAATTGACCGCAATGTCTAAGTAAATTTTTTCTACTTTCTGAACAAAGAAGAGAGAGAGATCCTCACATGGACTGTTATTGAGGGGGGGGGGGGGGGTCTCGCTAAGGTCTCTGAGCCGGCCAGCTGCTTGACTATGCCACAAAGTGTTTTTGAGCAGTGCAAAGCATCAGAGATGGTTGTAGAGACGAACGTAGCGCGGGCTGAGTTATAAAGATTATGGTACAGTTTTTTGGCCTTTTTGTATATATTTTTAGATTCGGGAGCGTAGTCTCTTCTCCATTTTCGTTCTAGCACTTTACATTTGGCTTTCTCTTTTTTAAGAGTGTCGGAGTGTCGGTATACCATGGTGCAGGCGGATGATGATTGCCGATCTTTTTATTAGGGGAAGACAGGTATCTATAGCATTCAAAAGCCATTTGTGTATGGTATCAGAGAGCGCATTCACCCTTAAGTCAGTGATGGGTATATTGGAGCATAAGAGGTGGTTTAAGGCAGTCAGGTCAAGGTCTTTCCAGTCCCTTTTAAGTACCCGTATGGAGGGAAAGGAGGTCTCAAGATTGATCGGTGGGTTTAAACTGAACTTAGTTAAAAAAAATGGTCAGACCAGCATAATGGTAGTGCAGGAGAGCAGCAGATGCAGGATGAAATGGAAAAATGGGGTTCCTGTAAGTGACCTGCCTTGTGTGTAGGGCCAGTGTTAATAAGATTAATGTTCATGGCAGCTACATCAGAGACAAGATTCATGCAGGGTGGATTAGTAAGGTCATCCAGGTGTATGTTTAGGTCTCCCAGAATTGAGAAATTGGATGAGCTCATGAGCAGAGAGGTTATAAGGCTAGGAAAAGAAGCCGCCCAGGAAGATGTGAGCCTGGGAGGACGGTAAACTAATATACCCGAAAAAGTAAAGTTAGGGGTTAGGGCCAATTTGAAAAGTGCTGCTTCGCAATTTGTGAAGGCTAGGGGTTCGTGTTTGCACTGAAAATCTTTTTTGAATATGATGGCTATACCCCCTCCAATTTTGGGACCTCGGTCTTTCCTAACTATAGCATAGTTCGATGGCAGAGCTGCGGCAACATCAGGGCCCACGCTCTCATGCAGCCAGCTTGATTACTTAAGTTTAAATTAACTGCTAATACAGATGGTAGGCTTTCTTTAGTGACAGACTGTTTATTTTATGCTATCCTGGCCACCGTCACATGCTGCTGGCATTAGAAATGCTATGCTTTGGTTTAATATTGTTTTTATGTTTCTGAAGTCTGACTTTGCTGCTGGAATTATGGGGTGCTTTGTTAGCTCTGGCCTTTGAAACCGCTTTAGCTGTCTTGTCAGAGTACTGTTCCCCCCAAATAAAAGATCATACCTAATAGACATACATAAAAAAGGGTTTTGGTCAGCAGGTTTCATCCAATGGCCTACTAAATTGTCACTCACATTTAGCTTGCAACCTCCACAGCATACAGCAAGGGGAAATGTGTCGGCCTACTTTCCCCCATTGCCTTCTGTCACTTTGAGTGAGTACAAAAAGGCTGTGCCTATTGTTCACATTCACCTACAATTAGTTCCCTACTCTTCAGTGGCAAGGCTAGCTTAAGAAGTCTTTAAAAAAATATATTTTTTAATAACTTTAAATACTGGTTATTTGTGTTGCCTGCCCTCCTTTTAAAGCTTATGTAATAACGTTTTAAGTGACATTGTAAAACTGTAGCTGCCTGTGATTTGAGTACTTGCTTATGTGGTGATTTATTCTTGCCTCCTTCACAAATAATAATAATAAAATGCATGACCTAACTGATAGGCTTGCTATCAAAACAAAACAACACTAACAAAACAGCTGCATTGGTGAATACGTTTTAAATGTACATTTTTTATTGCAAGAATAAGGTGACCATGTTTGGTTGACAGCATTTTTTCCTTTTTCCTTTTTATTTTTGTCGCATATAATTGCAAAAAAAAAAAAAGTTAAACCAGCTTACCAAGGCTGAAACTAGTGGCTCTGCCAATGCATGTTTTTAAATTGTTCTTCATGTGTCAAAGTTTTCAAGGCTCAATTCGGACATTGTTACAATTAGAGATGGGCTTGCTCTGTTTGCCATCATGGTTTTGGGCCATTCATTTAATGTTAGGGAGGAAAGGCTAATCTGTTTAATTTTATATTACAATTCTTGCATTGGGTGAGGGTGTTTAACCACTTTGGAGAGGCTGTTACCCAATCTCAAACTAGTCTGGTAAAGGCGGACTATGGGACACTATGCAGGTGGTTTGTGAGGGTTATTCCATGTGGAAGAATTTTGGAATTTCACACACTCTGTGGAAGGCAATCGATTAGCTACGACGTGGATACTGTGCCTGAACATACCAAAGTGAACTGGTTCACACACCCATAAAACAGCAGACACTATGTCAGTGAAGCAGGTCTGCCATTACCGAGCTTCCCCATACCTGTATTCTATGTTCTTTAAAGACTAGGCATGCCAGTTACTCTTATTAATGGTAATAACTTTAATAGGGATCTTCACAGTGACTCAATGTGGAAGTCCGAGCCAGGTAAGGGGAAGCACTGCTCAATGTAGTGCTGGGTGGTGGCTGACGCATTAGTCAGTATTACATTGGCAGAGTACTATGCCTTTTGAGTTTTACCCAACCCATGTGTATTGCTCCTCCTCTTCTGGTGATGCTAACCCAGTCCCTAACACACACTATGCAGAGCTTAGTGCTGTAGATCCTAACGACATATCACTAGTCGTTTTTGGGCTGTCCTGACAGGTGTTTTACAGTATCTACTGCCTGGGTCTGCAGCAGCGGCAGGTACACCTAGCAGCTGTAATTCCCTCTGGTAAACTGCTTCACCTGGGCACACATCTTCCCAGAGAGGATGAGAATTTTGCACATCATCACCACAGATTAGAGACAGCAAAAAACACATAGGCAGATAGGAGAAAATCCTTATACGAGCCAATCATAGCTGAAGAATGACAACAACATGAAATCTACCTTTTGGATAAACTCATCATCAGAGTCAACAGGGCCATCAGTAAAGGAATTACTGCTGCCTGGGCTGTAGTCCATGCTAATCTGTGGATTTCTAGTCTGTTTGCATGGTGAAGTAAGAGGGATTGCCCACCTCAAAAGCCATAAATACCATTAGCTCGCCCTTGGTCTTATGATTTGTGTGCATGGCGAAGTGGTTGCCAAAGAAGAGCAGTTAAAACTTAAGATCACAGAAAATACTAAAACACAATGTTTTCGTTGTCGTTTCCTGGCAGGAAGCCTGCTTATCACATTTTAAAAGTGAAGCGCCTTTGCTTTTAACAAGTGCAAAAAAGTCGCAGCGACCTATGATTTCCCTCGCCCTAAATGGCTGTGTATTGCTTTAATTCATTAATTTACAACTTGTAATCCAACTATACAACAAAAGTCACTGCAAATAATCCATATATATGAAACCCAGAGCATTAACAACTATATTCCAACATCCGTACAGTATTTATATCATGTTGCCCCAAGGGTGTAACCATTGTCTATAAATATCATAAAACAGAGAATCAAGAGCCATAAGAAATTCATGAGATATAACTATGATAAGGAAAGGATAGGAAAGGCGAATTAAAGGAAGAGAAAGAAAGGTAAAAGAGCACCCTATAAGTAGGGTCATATAAAACTCTTCTCCGATCCCGCACATCCCAACAGTCATGGCACCCAGGTTTCTGGGAGCTTCATCAACCCCATGCACCCATAAACCAGTCATCAGACAATAGGGCATGAAGGCAGAGTCAGTGCATTATGCCAAGATAAATATGCTCGGGTGAGAATCGCAAGACTGACTCTAGACTCCAGGAGCATCAATGGTGAAAGAAAGTGCCGAGAACGCTCCTGTTTGAGGGTGGGGAAGTGATATCCTCTTTTGTGGGTTTGCTTTTTTTTTTTAATTAATCTACAATTAGTAATCTAGATATACCACAAGTAATATGATATCCTCAGTGTTGGAGAAAGGAGCCCCAAATCTCTTCAAAAACCTGTAGCTTGTCATTTAACTTATAAATTGGTCTCTCAAAAAGTGCCACTTTGTTTATACTCTTCAGCCATGTCTGAAAGGAGGGGACACTAGGCGACCTTCAGAGACGAAGAATTGACATTTTGGCCACACCTAAGGCTGTGGAGAGCCACCTGTTAACATGTTGTGTTAAAGGAGGGACGTCGGAGGTATCATGTAACAGGGCCAGAAGGGCAGTCAAAGGGCTAGAACCCTGTATTTCCCCTTTCAGGAGATTCTAAATCTGTATCCAAAAACCTTGGATCTTGGTAAATTCCCAAATCACATGAACTATGTCACAGTCTCGATCACCCCATCTCCAGCAACAAGAGTCAACATTGAGATAAGAGGTGCATAATTTTGTTGGAGAGTAATGCCAATGATGAAGGACCTTGAAATAGCTATATTTCAGCGTGACTCTTGTAACCCTTTACTATAATCTGCCAGTAGTGTTTCCCACTCATCCTCAGGAATTGTGCATTAAGTCCTACTTCCCACCAGGTACGTAGCAATTCCGAAGTGACTTCTGAAAAGCAGTGATCAATCAAAATAGTGTATAGACCAGTTATGACCCCCACCAAAGACCATCTAAGTGTGGCTATAAATAATGGATAATCTAGGAAGGACAATTCCTTCTCTGCACAAAATAGCTAACACAGCATCAGACAATTAGGTGTATTACCAGTAATGGGAACTGGGGAGGTCATACTCCCTTTGGAGATCAGGAAATAGTTTGAGGGAACCAGTAGAGAGTAGGTAATCAATATAGTAAGTGCCATGCGTTCTCCATGAAGACCAATAAATATCCTCTCTACCAATGGTAAAGGTTGCATTATGCCCCAGAGACGCTTTGGAGTGCACTTGGTCCAAGACTTTTATCATAGTGTGGGCCCGCAGCCAGGCATATTGCAAAGTATGGATAATGGGGTTAGAGAGGGGGTAGAGTTGGTCTTAAAGTCTATATGCCAAGATCCCCAGAGATATCCAAAATATAGTGCTCTAGTAAGGCCCAAATGGGTGTTGTTTTAAATGTGGGCAGCAGATACATCAAATGAGCTAACTGTTGCACTGACCAAAAACATTTTAAGTGCGACAGGCGCCGGCAATCCTTCGCAAAGTGGCAAACAGCTTAGTGCCATTTAACCATGGTTTGTCCAAGCCCCAGATGAACTGAGAAATGGTTTGGGTGATGCCCTGAAAGATGGACCGGGGTATCTAAAGGGGTAGCATTCCAAATACATAGTTACATTTAGGGGTGACATTCATCTTGATGATCTGGACCTTAACCCTCAAGGATAGGTTCAGTGTTGACCACCTATGAAAATCATGTTTCATGGTATCTATAATCGGTTGATTCATTGTCAAAGACCATATCCTGCAGACCCTGGCTTATATTAATCCCCAGGTATTTCAGACAATTAGGTAACCATCTCAAGGGCAAAGTAGCCACAGAGGCACTCGTTGTGGAAGGTATTAAATGTAGAGCCTCACATTTGGAACATTTTGTTTTATAACCGGAGAACTAAAATAATTCAATTGAAACATCAAAGACACCGCGGAGGATGAGGGGCAAGAGAGGGTCAGAAGGATGTCATCCGCATAATAGAAGTCCTTGACTTCCCCTACCGCCGTCATGATACTGGTAATATTGTCTTATGCCACGGTGTATAGGGATATACAGGGAGGAGAAGGCTCCTCAAACAACTGAAGCAGAAAGGGCATAGTACATGCCTTTGGTAAGGGTAGGGAAATCCTGTGCGATACCCATCCTCGCCATGGTCCAAAAAAGATAACCCCAATCGACATGGTCAAAGGTCTTCTTGCCATCCAGCGAGAGAAGGACTTTCTCATCCCTATCCTCCCGCACCAGCCAGAGTATATGAGAGAGAGTGCGCCTGTGATTAGGGAAAGAATGATCAGGCACAAAGCCCACATGAGAGGGATGCATTAGGGCAGTGATTAGTCGACAGGATCTTGGCCAAAATTTTAACATCAACATTGATTAGTGATATTGCCATGTAACTGGAGTATTCGAGGGGGTCCTTTCCTGCTTTTAGGACCACTGAGATCCTGGCTCTGAGAAAATCCAGGGAAAAATGTCTTTGCTCCAAAACCTTTTTATAAACTGAGACAAAGATTGGAACAGTCTGAGACTTAGCAGCTTTATCAAATTCAATTGGGAAGCTGTCTTTCCCTGGGCCTCATCAGCTTGCAGAGCCTCAATTGCACCGGCAACTTCACCTGCGTTGATCTCCCTCTCCAATTTCACTGATTGGGCTGGAGTCAGTTGAGTAAGAATAAGATTTTGAAAAAAGGAATTTTCTGCATCCAGGGCAGAAGAAACTTCAGTGGTGTATAAGTAATCATAAAAGTTCTGGAACTCTGCCAGAATATCTGCTAGCAGAGTCAGGAGGTGCCCATTGGGGCCCGTATCATTCAGGAGGAGTCCATTTGGTGGAGTTGGCTTTTTCCCCCCATTCATAATCTCATTTCCGAATGTGAAAGGCATTTTCATCCTCCGTGGTGTAAACAGATCACTTTAGATCATCTGAGTCAGAGATATAGAGTATGTATGGGTCAGTGATTATATCCGGGATTCCAGCCAGTGTTTTGAATCCATTAGTCATTGCTTGGCCAATGCAGTGTCTCTCCTCGTCTGCCCCCTCACTATGGTAGTGCCAACACCCCACAAGGTCTGCACTGAGGAGACTGAGTCTTTTTTGTCAATCAGATATCTCATGAGCAACTAGACATCTTTTTGCTTCAGGGTCTTTCCGCTGAGAAATGTTTAAGCGCCTAGGGCCTGGCTGGGGTAGTTGCAGCACTAGCTCAAGACGTAACTCTACGAGGTCATGGTCTGAAACTCCAGAGGGAGTTATGGATGCATCTGTCACTTGTTGAAGAAATAGGGGGTTACAGAGAAAGTAATCTATTCGGGTACAGATACCATGTGAGCAGGAGGTGAATGTATAGTTCCTTTTCCCAGGGTGTAACAGTCCCCAGAGCTCTTGCATTGTATGATCACTGACCAGCTCGAGCAAGGTGCATCTGTCTTGGTTGTGGCAGATGTCAGGGCAGCCTGAACAATCCAAAATAGGATCCATTGTCACATTACAATCCCCACCAATAGCCACCCGAGTAGAACCAAGGGAGGTAAGAATCCTACCGAGTTGAGAAAGAAAAGCATTCTTGGCCTCCAGTGGGGCATATACAGAGCCCACAATCAAAGTTGTCCATTTCATCAAAAACTTTGAGAATATATATCGGCCCTCAGTGTCTGCCCAGGTGTGGCGCAGTCTGTATAGAAGGTGTTTATGGATGAGGATAGCGACTCGCCGCTTCCTAGGGGAATGTTCCGCGCCCGATGGGCTCCGCGATTGAGGCGGGATACTGGCATGTATGACCCGACCCATCCAGTCTCTATGTAATTTATCACTTTATGATGAAGAAAGGGGACTCTCCTGGATTTACTCTGGCCTAGAAAAATAAGGCTTTTCTTTCATTTAACATAATGCGTCAGGCCATTGACACTTTGAGATACCACATTCAAGGGCCTCTGGAGTGTTTGTGTCATCTTGGCAACGAGTAAAGAAAAAGGAGTTCTGTAGGAGTAAGGTGTGGCAGCAAAATCCAGGTACTACAACAGAGGTCGATCCAGGAGAACTTAACCAATGAATCAGCACTAAAAGAGAGGAGGAGATGAGTGAGCTGTAGTAAAAAGGAAGAGGAAGAGTCCACAGGATAGGGACCAGGGGAATTGCACTAGTAAGGGTGCAAAGGTCTAGGGCCAAATCCAACGCTCCGCTAGACCTAGGGACAACATGTACAGTCTGAGAACAGGAGGGAGCACCATCAACCTAGAAAGCGGATGGCGCGCCACACATCCCGAAAAAAAAGCTTATCACAGTGTTTCATGTTAAGCGCCTTTGCAACAAATATATTTTGCCTTAATATCATGCAAGCAACAGAACTAACGATGGGGAATAAAACTAGAGCGAATATGCAGGCACAATTTCCCAATGACACTGTCAGTCAGCCACCTTGAATGACTATCTTTTGTAAACTAACAGTAGCGGTGTGTGTGACACAACCAGGGCCAGAAGCACACAGTTTCTGAAAAAATAGCATAACAAATCACAATATATTAAAATTGGCGTTGACTGTACAAAATCCAGATGTGAAAAATAAAGAAATGGCTTCTTTGTGCTTAAACAGCGATTTTACTAACACAATTACCCGCAGAGAAAAGTCGTGAAACCACTCATGATGACAACAGAAGGGTTAGAATCAAATCAATCCCAAACACGCAAAAACGGGAAAGTACAGCGTGCACAGCGGATAAAGGTGCGCAGAGACCAACAAAGTTAAAGACTCTTTAAAGATACAGCCTCAACATGTATCCAACAAGTCCCATCAATTAGGAGCGGGCTTTCCAGAACAAATGAAGAAGATAGAGAAATCTGTACTGTGGAAGAACAGTAAACTCTAATTGCTGCTAGGCTTTTGCTTCCACCTCCCTTGACAAAGGAGCCATATGCACTATGTTGTACAGCTAGCTGCAATGTTGTGCTCCGTAGCTGAATTGCTTGGGAGTTCTACAATCTCAAGCAAGCCATTCTAAGAGACAGTCGAGGGGAGAAGAGGGGGTGTCGTGCGGGGGAGGGGGCCGGCCGGGTGAGGGAGTTTTAAAATAAAATCAATCAATCCTACCTGACCAGGTCTGCGCCGCCAGCCTCGGGTCCGTTCTGGTGCCAACAGGAACAGCCGCATCACTGCTGGGAGGTAGGAAGCCCCTCTCAGCCAATCCTGGCGCTGTAGCAGCACCAGGATTGACTTAGAGCAGGCCAGGGCAGTGTTACGCTTTGCCCGCCTGCCCATTAGGAGACCGAGGTTCGCTCACCTAATGGGCATGCGCCAGCCTGAGCAGGCACCAATGCGCATGACTGGGCACGGTGCAAAAATTCGCCACCATGCGCACTCATGCGCACTTGTGCTTGTGCTGCTGCCTGCCCCTGACAATCATGACTGTCAGTCAACATGACGCCAGACCGCCCACCCCCTTCAGACTCTGAAGGGGGTGGGCGGTCCGACGTCTGACTCATGCTGACTGACAGTCATGATTGTCAATTCTCCCTCGGAGCCGCTGCGGGCTGCGGGCTGCGGCTGAACTTAAATAAAACGATAGTTTACGGTGCGGGCGCGGGCGGTGGGGCAACGCCCCAACGCCCCCAATAGACGCACCGCCACTGAAAAGCCATAGTCAAAATGGCCTATGATTTCCCATGCCCTAACTGGCTGAATGAGAAAATCTAATGCCTGCAGTTGTAGAACCAGCTGAAGCAGACAGCAAACTGCAAAATGCTTTTTACTGGATGGGTTGGGCACAGGTGATTCAAGTTCAGACACAACAGTGGTATCACGTCGTATGCTCCATGAGGCACCGCAATTCGTGTTGAGCCAGTTCTCCAGGAGGTGTGTTGCAAAACTGATGCCAAGAGCTCAAGGTTGCCACTGAAAAAGAGCAAACCTATGAACTGGCATCTGGGCAATGATCCTCAATGAACAAGGTGAGAGCAATTAAACACTCGCTAAATAATGTTTCCCATTGCCTGAAAAGTATCTATTTTACTTTTGCTCATCTGTTACACATTTTGCTTCTGCTAACATTCATCATTCTGATATCAAGCTAGTATTTCTGTTTATCATTATTATTTTGAATAGGCGTGTCGCCTTGCTCACTTAATTTAGAGCAATTTGAAAAGGCGGCAGCACTCTGATTTACAGTCTGTTACAGTCTGTTGCTGTACTGGTTGTGGCTAGTGCTTTCTTTCTTTAGCTCATTCTCGACTAATGCCTCTTGGTACCCATTCACCAGTTTCTCCTGTACAGGCCCAGGGTTGCCCCATCACGCTTTAAACACACCCTCTCTTGTGTGCCAGTTTCCTGTTAATAAATGTACTGCTCTGAGACCAGAGGAAAGGAGTCTGATTCTTAACCCAACTACCGTCATATAGAGCAAGACCCAGCCAATGATGGTCTCCAATGGTACTGCTGTCTGCCATGAGATTGTGATGATCACAGTGGTGGTTTTATAGCAAGTGTCAATGGCAGCTGTGGGTGACATGGGATTGCAGGTGATAGCTATGCAGATGTAGGGAAATCATGGTAGTTCTGCAGGCCATGAGAGTGGAAAAATAGATGTGTGCCTTATCTAGGTCTTATGTGTGCAGGGAGGTTCGCTCATGCTTAAACAGATGTGAACTGTGTGATTGCTATTGGTACAGTAGATGCTTCTGATTCTTGTACTGGTGGTTGTGTTGCTTGCAGGTACAGTTGAATTGGAATTTAACTGTGAGGAAGCAAGTGCTTAATGATGTGGGCCAAAGGCTTAAAGTAACCCATTTTGGAGGGTCTTTAGGATACCACCAGCTTTTCAGGATCACGATATCTTGGGGAAGTTATATACTTATCTCATGATATCCCATGTACAGAACACACACATGAAACACAACACCAGGTGCACTTCACCACCAGAGGGAGGGTGCTGTGTATGTCGAGGAGAACTAATCCTTCCGTTTAAGATCGGGGTCTCTATCTACTGCGGTGTGTTATAGTCATGCACACCAGAGGAATAAGGTTACCAATTTAATGCCTGGGAGATTTGCAAGGTAGAGCACACTTCAAGACAGAAATTGTATAGAGGTGCCCCGTTTTCCCACAAGCGCCAGCTCTTACATGATAATTACCACAATATGCCTCGGAAGTGCCCTCATCTCGCTTTACTAGCAACTGGTGACTTTGCTCCAATGCCAAGCTATTGCATGCTAGTTCTGTATACCACTTGCAAGAACAAAAGTAATAACATTCAAAAGGTACTGAAGGAAAATATAAAGTATCTACTGACAATTACATAATGAGTTATCACTAATGACTTGAATGATGGAAGATCACACTTTGCAGACAGGGTGCATAACATGCATGCATAGAGGCACATGTCATAGTTTTGATGATACATCATTCCAGAAACTTCACTGAAGAAACATGTAAAGGCTTGCTCCGAGTTAGGCTCTGCACTGGAAGATGAAGCAGTTTGCACAGGATCCTCTGATTTTCAGTTTATTACGTTCGTCCTTAGACAATATTTAATAATTCTTATTAAATTGAACTATCCGGCTGGATAGCAAATATATAGAATTGATTTCGTTCTATATTCATTTCTTGTTTCTTTAATTTCTCTCCAACAAGGACCACTGTCTTCCTCAAAATTGACACCCTAGGTCCTTGGTTACCTTATAGGTTTCCCTTGTCTTTAATCAAAAATTACTCTTGACGTGGGTCAAAGGGCAAAGACATGAAATAAGGCAGAACGGGATCCGAGTTTCTTTTTTTCTGCAGAGCAGTCATCTTTGAAGGGTGGACCAGCCCAATTAGCTGGATAAAGAGCTACTTTCAAAACTGAAATGTAACTTGCTTACTTTTTCGTAATGCGAAAGACTGCCGCTTACATTTATTACTGCTTGCCTAGCTTCTTTTTAGTTAAGTAACATTCGTTTATCTATGTGTTAAATGCAGGCTATATTTTCTGTTGTATGTATCTGTGTATCTGACTAAACTAGAACGAAAATGTAATGTGAAAGAGAAAAAAGACTGCAACTGTATGTGAGGTCAGACAGTCGCACTGAGTTTGGAGGTGCATGTATGTTATGTCCTCGGTTGCCTGTTCAAGGAGACAGTTAAATGGAGTTAACTGCCTGCATTTTTGGAAGCCCAGATTTGTCTATAAACACAGATCCAAATTATGTTAACATGGTGATAACCACTTACTTAAAACACATAGTAAAATTATATTTTAAGTTGAAAGCGCCCACCAAAAGCAAACAAAATAAATTATATTTGTATGTTGAGCACTAACCCAAAGAGGAGACACGGTTTACACTCTGAAAAGCACAGGTACAAAAGCAAATAACCAAATTATATTTACTTGCCATCTTGACAGAACCACTGACCTCATCCCCAGTGCAAATGATGCTTAAAGGCTAATTACCAGTGACTTCAGACACAAACCTAAACTCATGTTGTATTTTGAGAACCACTGACCTAAAGAACAGATCCAGTACATTTTAGGGCATTTCTACTGCTGTGACTTCCGCGCCCTTACGTAAATGACTCACCAGGATGCAGAAGGGAGCAGAAACAGAGGAACGCTGTATATAGAACACAAGAAACGAAGGGAGCCAAGATTAAAACTCTGGCCAGCTGCATCCGCCCCGCTCCCTATCATTCGACTGATATTCATTTACCGGTTCTGTTCACTTCAAGACTGAGCTGAAAGGGATGACTTGAATGATACTCTCAAGATGAGGAGGGCTGAAGGCGCTACATGAAGGTCCTAGTTAGGGCCATGCTAAGGGGTGCTTTAGTTCTTTACATTTGAAAAACGCCAACATTTTCTGCGTTTTTTTTACAGCTATGAGCAAATTAAAGTTAATTTTTTCTCAGTGTCTCCATGTTTTATGTGACTCTACCAACAGTACTCTTCTTTCAGATCACTATCATTCTTGTTGTTTCACTACATACTGCCTTTGTAATGTACAGATATCCTGAGACAAGAAAATAAATTTTCCACAATGAAAGAGGATTTTCATGCTTTCTAAAACCACCAATGAAAGTAAAACACAAATGTCCGAGATGTACATATGAAGATTACAATCGAAGGGGCTTATTTGGAAATAAAATAAGGAAAATCTAAATGTTTAAACACAGGTCATGAATACAATTCAAATTCCTGTCATCTGGGTCCCGTGGCTCTGTGGACTAATGCATTCACCAGGGATCTGTGTTTGACCCATAGTCACAGGATCGAATCCTGGCCCCACTAAAGAGTTTCATTCTTCCAAGGTCGATAAAATCAGCATGACTGAGTTGGTACTCCGTAAACATCTATAAACTGTCAGTAGCGCTAAGAGATCCCAGCGTGTGTAAACAAGTACTCCAGTTAGCTTATGTTATTTTATGTTATCGTCATCATAGCAACAAAATTACCTTGAATCAAATACTACCTGTGAAAGCTTTTTCTTCTAATTGGCGTCCCAACTCAGGTGTTTCCTTCAACTGTAATTATTGTGCCAACTTCATTCCATTTTTTTGCCCTTTTGTTGGACTTGGCCCTTCTGGCAAGTTCATCACCAGAACTTTTTGCATGGAAAGTGCGTGTGCTCTGTGGATGTTTTAGTGAGACTGACCTGCCCTCCCATGGAAATGCATGGGAGATCTGAGTGACCATGTTAAGTCCTGATGTGAGAGGAGTGCAGGGTCGAGTTTGGTATGTGCGAACTCGTAAGATAGAATGCTGCGCGATGATGTGTGCGGCGTTACTGTGTCTAGTGTAGAAGTGTCACTTCTAGAAGCTGGCATGTCTGTGTAATAAATGTGAAGTGACTGTCTGGCTTGTGATTGGCTGGTGTGCCTGGCTCCAGGAGTCAGGATGGGTCTGCCCCGGTGGTGAATGGAGAGATCTGCATGTTGATGGCAGGGAGGAGTACACCTGGGACCTGAATAGGGCTGGGCTTTCCCTCCACAATGCTGGCTCCATCCCCTGTGGTGCGTCTGATGTCCCTGACCTGTCCTGTGAATAGGGAGAGGGGTTGAGCAAAACAAAGTGCTCAGGAACCAGTTGCATCTGGTTCGCCCCTTCCCTGCACCTTTGAAGACAAAGGATTTTGTGTATAAAAGAGGGGCTGTGACCCCATGAAAATGTTCTCTTTTGGATCCTGACAGAGGGGAACTTGCTGCTGGTGGGGCCCAGGAGGGACCGCCATGGGGGCTGCCTCCCTGCTGGAGGGCCCTGTGTGCTGGCCTCTGGGCCCTACCTTGCCCCCTCGATGCCTTCAGGACCTTTTGATTCTGTTCTCTCTTGTTCCTAATTTGAGGGGGGCCTGCTGCTGCTGGTGGGCGCCAGAAGGAACCGCCACTGGGGACTGCCTCCCTGCTGGAGGGCCCTGTGAGCTGGCCCCTGGGCCCAGCCTTTGCCCCCCCCCCCCCTTTATCCTAAAAAGACTTTTCCTGGACTTGTTCTCCTTTGCTGCAGGACTTTTGCCTGCTCCTAGCGCCTGGTGAGTGCTTTATTTCTTTGTCTAGAGCCAAGCGCTTTATCTTTCCCAGAGGAGGAGCGAGCAGGCTTTGCAGCGCTGGGCTGCGATCTCCGCCGAGGGAATCCCGACGTAGGGATTCCCCCGTGATGCTGCCAGGAGTGGGTGCCCACCCCACATTATGGTGCCTTTGATAGTGGGAGCCTACCCCGCTTTATTCTTATTTTTACGCAGAGTAGCGGGAGTCCACCCCGCTTCACATTTTAAATTGCGAGGGAGCCCACCCCTCATTACCGAGCAGAGATTGCTGCCGCGATCCGCGGCCCGCCTGGTTGTGGGCGGGGCCGGCCGGGCGGAAGCAGGAGAGAAGTGCGTCCGTAAGCGTGGCTGCGTGATGAGGAGGACGGGAGCCTACCCCGCCTCCTCGAGTGCCGATAAACAAGTCCCGGGTCCCATGAGGGGGCCCGGGTGAAGCATGGGGAAAAGGGAGCCTTGCGGGCTCCAGTTTCGACCCCCCTCCTTGTCCTGAAGGGAGGGAGGCGGGTTCGCCATCAGGAGCCGTGCAGGCTCCACGTTGAAGCCCCGGGTCCCAGGAGGGGGCCTGGGCGAAGTGGAGAGGCCGCCGATGTCAGACGGGGCTCCCGTGAGGAAGAGGGAGCCCCGCGTGCAGCCACAGCGTTGCCGCCAGGAATAGATGCCGCCGGAGTCTCTCAAGTGAGGGAGGAGCACAGAGTACAACCGCCAGAATCCCCCGAGAAGACCGGAGGAGTCCTGCCCCAAGTCGGTGAGTGGCGCTTCGTGGTGGTCCTTGGTGTCAGTGCCTGTGCAAGGCACACAGTCTGAGCGGCCCCGCATGGCAGAGGGCCGCTCCTACGAGAGGGCAGCTGCAACCAGAGGGGCTATTGGTTTTAAGGGCCTCAATGGGGGGCCCGGGCGTCAGAAGGGCTTGTGCTTCTATATGCTAGCTATTTATTTTAAAGAGCCCCCAACAGGGCCCAGAGGGCACCGTTGTGCCAGGGCCCCTTTGTCCTTCCGCCCCACAGTTCATTAGGGGACACATGGTTGTTTCCAGAGCCAGATGGCTCCCACGTTTTGCGCATTGGTTGTTCTAGAGCCTAGAGGGCTCCAATGATTGGTGCAGTTTGTTCTGGAGGGCTAGTGAGAGCCCCCTGCCACAGTTTGACTTCACAGCTGCCCAGCAAGTAGTGGGCAGCTGCACCGTTTAGGTCTTCCTTCCTAGGGACCTGCTTTTTGTGAACTCAGGAGTGGGACGCACTCCTTCGCCCCTACCTTGGCCTTCCACCGCTGCGCAGCCCTTAATGCCAGCTGCAGCGGTTAGGCCCTGTTCTTGTCGCCAGCTGCCCAGCAAGTAGTGGGCAGCTGCTACGTTTAGGTTCTGGTGCAACCTGGACCCTAATGTGATTTAGGTGTTATTGTGATTTATATACTAATGCGTTGGGTGTTAGGAAATGTACCGTGTGTAGTATGTTTTGCGCACTCTGTGTTTTATACCTCTAGACATGATTTCTGCATAGGAGGTTGTTTTACCTGTTTAGGTTTATGTTAGGGAGATTATACTTCCCTGCGTGATGTACGCCCCTAGTGTAATTATACTTAGGAGGTAGGGTCTAATGCGTTAGACTTATGAGAAATTGCATAATGTGATTATGCCCCTGTGATGTATACAGGATAGGTTTGATACCTGATTCGATTGTGATAATGCTGAGGTCATTATTGCGCCAGTAGTTACTGGTTGTGCTCTACAGGTATAATTTGTGTTACAGTTGGTATATGTTCTACATTTACAATTGGTGATAATTCTGACAGTGTTCCTTTTGGCCCTGTCTTAAGTAAATAGTCCCGTGTAAAATTCTGCCCAGTGCCAGTTGGCACAGTGTAAATTATGTGATTATCATCTAATGTGTTTATTATAACACAAAGGCTATTTTTTATATATAACCTTGTGTGGAGTTTCTTTTGTGGTGGGCCTAGGGTGTTGTTGCTGTGTGCGCGCGCAAACGCTTTACACATTGCCTCCGGGATAAGCCTGACTGCTCGTGCCAAGCTACCAAGGGGGTGAGCAGGGGTTATCTTTGGCGTGTAACTCCCCAGCCCTGACTTAGAGTGGTGGTCTCTGCCTGGCTTTGGTGCAAGCCCTAGCCAACCAGAGATCCCATTTCTAACACCTTTTTACTGTAAACCCAGGCGCAAATGGATTTGCCCACTACCTCTGAATATTGGCATAAGAAATTACCAAGTTGCACTAAGAAATTTTAGATCTGTTACTAGCTGGCATATAGTATTTGGACCGAGTAATTTTTATACTCCGCTTGGATTTTGAGGAAGCATGCAGGTCGAATGGGAGCCCCTAAGAGAAGTGCCTAGGAATCGAGACAAGTCCTTATGGCAATTTGTTTTAACTTGTTTCAAAGATTTCGTGCACAATGAATTCTATTGTGACCTATATGATTTACGGATTGAGCACATTTTTATACTTGTATTTATGGTCTTTGATGATGTGTGCAGGTCTTAAGTGAGCTTCAATGAAGAAGTGGCACAGGATTATGTTAAGCCTTTATGGTAACGTGTAAATATGTCTTAGGCTGTTTCAGATATTTCTAAGTACAATTAATTGTATTATTGTATTTTCATGTGTGTGTTTTATGGGGTCTACTTGAATGACTGACTGAATCCAATATTACGAAATGAGCCATCAATTATTCCTCTTGTTTGGGAGGAACAAATTCAGCCATACAAACTTGCATTTTGGATTGAGCTAAATGCTTCTTAGTATGTATCCGAAATACTCTTGGTAAAAAGTGTAACAAACTTGCCAAACTCCTCTGTCATGCATTTTAAAAATAAATCTCAAGGATTCTTATTTTATCGTCCAAAAATCATAAAGAAGTAGCAAACATAAATCTTTCATAACAAAAGCTTCCAGTTTCAGAAACAATAAACACGGATCATATTTACAAGATAATCCCACGCACTATAGTACATGGGTAAGAGGAACCATACTGCAATGTAAACGTAGGGGAATATAAGTATTGTTACATTACCCGGGGGCCAATGGTGAACGGTCTGTTAATGGAGGGGTTGAGAGAAGAGAAGGGTGATACTAAAGTGTGTACAGGTGGGGGTACACACATTTTTGAATGATCAAATTGCATTATGTTTCACATCATTTGGGAGTTTGAGGTAATTACATGGCTGTCTGAAATTAGGGTGGCATTGAGGGTGTATTTAAACTCTGGGAGTGGTCGACTTAAGGTTGGCTACAGTAGGGAGTGGAAGGGTAAGAGAAAATTGAATGACAACACTTATGGGAGGCTACGACTGTTTTAAACATGCTCTAGAGGTTTATGGTTGACTGATTAACGTGTGCAAGCCTCGGTATGGACATGGTCGTGCAGTTCTTGTACACCTGGGGTATTGCACTACAAACATCATGCTTGGTGTTGGCGAAATGACATGGGGACATTTAACAGAACCTTGGCAGCAAAGCTATTAATTGACTTATCAAGTCAGAGCAAGAATATCTGGAAAAGTCCAGCCTACTCCTCACCAGATCATGTGCTGGTGTCTAAAAGGGGATGCAGATGGACCTGATGACTAGGTCAGTGGGAGAGAAAAACAACCACAATCAATTTCTGGAGCTAAATTGTTCACTGAGGTTACTAGCTGAAGAAGCCAGTGTCCGGGGCATTTAGTAATTCTTTTTTTAGGATTTTTAAGTAGAAGGCCGAGGAGCATCAGGCACTTCACATAGGCGGTAATGGATAATAAATACAATGAGAAATGAGACTTATATAATAAGAGCTGACATATAGACAGAAACAAGACCAACAGAACAAATGATATCCAAGTTACAACGACAAGAATAACCAAGATATGTGCAGTTATTTTATCAGAGTTGGCAGTGCCTCAATAGTAGTCTGGAAATTGTAATTTAACTCCAAGTTTAACTTCAGATCAAGAAAAAATCAAAAAGACAGAGTCAAAGTTTATAAAGTGTCTAGAGCGAAGTACTGATTGAACAGAAACTGAACTGTTTAAATTCTTGCCTAAAAGTGTGAAGGGAGGTATAGAGAGTGTAGATTGTGAATGGCATTCCAAACTCTGGGAGCACTTCCAGAAAATGACTAGTTTAAGATAGTGTCTTTTAATTAAAGGCATGAAAGTTTTCATAATAGTCTTCATTCAACAGTAAGCCAGCATAGTGAGTGCAGTAAGGGGTGACGCGATCAGAGCAACCAGTCACAGAGATCAAATATGCTTTTCATTATAAGGTAGAGAGAGAGAAAGAAAGGGTGATTTCAGTGTAATCGGTGAAACAGCAAACGAAGAGCTAGAGGATAAGAGGATGTTTATGAGGAAGATGGTGTGCAGGAAAATATAAGAATGAGGCCTGAGGGCACTTGGACAAGCAGGGAGGTTCCTATTCTATCGCCACATCAAAAATCAACCCAATTATAAAATTAGTTTACCCAAAGAAACAGCAATTAAGATTAAATGGACCAATCATAAAGGTCTAGTGTTGGAAGCTGACAACTAGGCGAAAATAATCACTCTCATATACACAATGATGTGGAGATCTAATTTGCATTTTATGATGTTTTTTAATAGGTGGATCCTATATTATGCACCTGAAAGAATCTATAAATTTTGTACGGTTATTCCACCAAACTACCCTAGATACCCAAGCGTCCAGCTTATAAGCTAGCAATGCAAGTTTTTGAAATGTCCTGAGTTACAAAAATTCGGCTCCAATGTTTTTGCAACGTCCTTGAGTTTAGAGTTAACATCAATTGCTAAGTATGTATTATTTAATATAGTTAAAAATGAGGTGCCAATTAAATTCCAAGATTGATTTTGATTTGATTTTGATATTTATAGAGCGCAGCATTCAACCGAAGGCATCAAGGTGCTAGAGAAAAGCCATTCATACCACAGGAATTAGGGGAAAAAAAGAGAGAGAACTCCAGCTCACCGTTCGACTGTGAACAACCAGGTTTTAAGGGCTTTTCTGAAAGGGAGCAGGAGGGATAGATCGGAGAGCAAGGGGTAGGGAGTTCCAGGGTTTGCTTGCTGCCACTGAGAATGCTCTATCCCCCCACTTCAGATTAATGCTGATTAGTTATTCCAGCATTACTACATATGGAAGTCTTCCTCTGCATCTTCATTTCAAGAATGTTTTTCGAAAATGAAGAAAATTCCTACAGGAATTTTGATAGCATCAGAGGGTTGATAAAGTGATTCCATACCCAAAAAAATTAGGGAAATGGTCTTACATTATAATTGCATTTATATAGCACTTACTACCCACAACAAGGAGCCAAGCCGTTTTACACTGGGCAGCATGCTGCTCTGGAACCCAAGGTTAATGGTTAATCCAGTGTTGTTGGTTACTGTTAGTTATTTATTGGGATTAATCTTGTGCATCCAAAGCAAACCATTCCATGGAGCTATTTCAGTTTAGTTATGGTGGACTAAAGTAATAATGGTTGGCTGCAATCATTAGTGGGGGCTGAGGGGGGCTCTTGGACATGGTTTGAGGGATTAATAGAGGAGTTAGAGGAGATTAGGTATTGTTAGATTGCATAGGTATGACTTTAAGCGGAAGGAGGCGAGATTGTGATCTTGTAAGTGAGCTGTGGGAAATTTGCTGAAAAAGAGAATCTGCAAACATGCATGTGCCATAGAGTATTTTAGAGACAGCATGCAGGTCGTTTAAAGTAACTAAAGTATAAGCCAGTTACCGAAGTTGTCATTTTAAAAATTATTTCTGTATTCCCTTTTTTCTATAACGTTTTGTAATTCCAATTTTTAAAACAAAGGACGTAGGTGAACCTGAGATCACACATCTAAAGAGTAAGGATATGATGCAGGGCAAGTAATGCCTACAGGGCTAAGGCTTGCTAGCATGGTAAGGTAGAGAGGTCATCGAGGATGACAATGGAAGGAAGGTGGTAGTGGTGACCCGAGGTGAGGAAATATGACGTGATAAGGCCATCCCCATGGAGTGGTGCCTGGGGAAGTCAGATTTTAGTGAGTTGAGCAGTTGGAGGCTTTTCAGTTATTCGTAATAGGGTTCAACACCAGGCACTTATAGGTTTTTTAGAACAAGGGAAGTAGAGATGCACAACGGTAATTGTTTTAAACAGCACTATTTCAGGTTTAAAGGATTCCAGGAAAAAGCCAAATAGTAGTTGAAGAGAGAGAAGAGGGACATATGGCTCCTAAATAAAGGGACTATTTATGATTTGAGACCTGAAGGGGCTGTGGATAGAGGGCAGGACAGGTTGGTACTTTGGAGCAAGGAACTCAGCTCTTCGGGGGAGGTGTAGGGGTCTTTTTTTGGGCAGACTGAGGGTAGAGGCAAATTTTAAAGTGCGCAATTATTCCTTCTCTATCATGAACTTTAAGAGATTAATAAATACAGCCACCTACTAGTGCCAGGACAGCCATGAGCATTGTAACAATGAAAACGATAGAAATGTTAACATGCCGCTACTCTAGTTGTCTAAAAACAATCTTCATTTAATTTCCTTTTATACTAAATCATGTTTACTTCTTGCCAAATTCAGAATGTTCCCTGCTATCCAAGGTGTTTTCGTCAACATGTCCGACTCCCTCTCATGGCCAGCGTGGGGTGGACATGCTGGGGAACCTGAAGAAAGGGGTTGGGGTCCTTGGATTTCTGTAAACTCGTTGAAAATGGGTATGTGACTTGTTATATCTGACATTTGGGAGATTTGTGCTGCAATCTGTTTCCCTTGAAAAACAGGCATATTGCAGTAAATACATACCTTGGAAAGATGTGAAGATATGTGGGCACCTTGATATATGGGTTGGTATGTTCACTCATAATCCCTATTAAACTAACTGCCAAACTCATCTGCCATGTGCATTTGCACATACACTGGTTACTATGTATGAAGAATCCTAATCCTCTCTGTTCATTTATTCCTTTCTGGCTACCTGACTTACATCCTTATCCGTGTCCTAATGATGACTCAATGAATCTGTTGCATTAGGGGTTGAGGAAATCTTGATTTTATTTCCATCAATGAAGTAATACCTACCTTGCTCTGTCATTTATCATCAACAAATTAATACTGGCAGGATGCGTTGCAGAGCCCTATAGAGATCGCAATCCATTCTAGATTTAGACTGGTGCAATTAAAGATCCTACATCGTACCTACTATCCCCGCACGCACCTTTATTCCTGGGGCAGGATTCAGTCAGCGTTATGCGTAACGGGATGCCAGCAGGAGGGCACCTTCTTTCATATCCTATGGGAATGCCCGGAGATAATTCCTTTCTGGACTAGGGTCACTGATACCATGTCTTGTGTGGTGGGAGAGACGGTCCCGATGGAGCCGAAGTGGCTCTTACTGATGATTAAAGGCGACACTGGTCTAGGTATGTGGAAATATGGTTGGTCCTGGCTGCGGGAGTTGTGAAACGCAATATTGCTAGGGGATGGAGGGCGCAGACACCCCTGCAACTGGAGGAATGGAGGCGAGACCTTGACTGGTGCCAAAGGGCACAAGAAATAGGGGGTGTGCTAAAAAATTGAAAAAAAAGTGGGCGCGCTGGCGAAAATACAGAGAATCTGGGGTAGGCATAGAGGGGTAGGGTTGATGGGGATTGCTGATTGTCCATGTTGTTCCCTCATGATTATTTTACTGCTAATTCCTGGGATATCTCCAAATGTGGACTGTTGGAACTACTTTTTGCTGTATGGTCTCATGCGAGAAAGCAAAAGACACACAATTGATGGACGGAATGCAGAACAAATCAAAACATTCACCCCCAGTCAAGAGATCTGGGTTAAATCCATCATTCTTTTGCTCACCTTGCCACCCCAGTTTAGACCTGGCCATATGCAAATCAGTCTTGACCGTGTGCCTCATGGGAACAGTCCAGCCCGAACTGCCAATCCAGGTCCTCTCTGGACCGGAAACAAGCATCCTAGGACCGGTTTCGGGGTTTCACCCCTTTTCAGCCAGGATAGCTCGATTCCAGTGGCACAGTGAGCCCAGGACCCACGTCTGGGCATACCTTGCGTACTTAGGGCGAGAAAGCAAAAGACACACAATTGATGGACGAAATGCAGAACAAATCAAAACATTCAACCCCAGTCAAGAGATCTTGGTTAAATTCATCATTCTTTTGCTCACCATGCCACCCCAGTTTAGACCTGGCCATATGCAAATCAGTCTTGACCGTGTGCCTCATGGGAACAGTCCAACCCAAACTGCCAAGCCAGGTCCTCCCTGGACCGGAAACAAGCATCCTAGAACCGGTTTCGGGGTTTCACCCCTCTTCGCCCAGGATAGCTTGATTGGAATGGCATGGTGAGCAAAAAAACGATGGATTTAGGCCCAGATCTCTGTACTGGGGTGAATGTATGACATTGTTCTGCATTCTGTCCATCAACTGTTGTTTTTGCATTTGTCACCCCGAGTGGGACGGGTATGCTCAGACGTGAGTCCCGTGCTCTCCATGCCACTGGAGTCAAGCTATCCTGGCTGAAGAGGGGTGAAACCCCGAAACCGGTCCTAGGATGCTTGGTTCCGGTCCAGGGAGGACCTGGCTTGGCAGTTCGGGATGGACTGTTCCCATGGGGCACAGGGTCAAGACTGATTTGCATATGGCTGGGTTCAAACTGGAATGGCATGGTGAGCAAAAAAACAATGGATTTAGGCCCAGATCTCTGTACTGGGGTGAATGTATGACATTGTTCTGTAGTCTGTCCATCAACTGTTGTTTTTGCATTTGTCACCCCGAGTGGGACGGGTATGCTCAGACGTGAGTCCTGTGCTCTCCATGCCACTGGAGTCAAGCTATCCTGGCTGAAGAGGGGTGAAACCCCGAAACCGGTCCTAGGATGCTTGGTCCCAGTCCAGGGAGGACCTGGCTTGGCAGTTCGGGCTGGACTGTTCCCATGGGGCACAGGGTCAAGACTGATTTGCATATGGCTGGGTTCAAACTGGAATGGCATGGTGAGCAAAAAAACGATGGATTTAGGCCCAGATCTCTGTACTGGGGTGAATGTATGACATTGTTCTGCATTCTGTCCATCAACTGATGTTTTTGCGTATGGTCTCATGAGCATTGTTAATAAAAAAGATTTTAAAAAAGAAATTATACTTAGGGCCTTATTTAGAGTTTGCCCTGTCCACCATATTCCAAGCAAATTATAGTCTATAGATCTAGTAACGCAGCAGATGGGATACCTATCTCGATTTGACAGTGCATCCTGTCCGTCAAACTCTGAAAAAAGGACCTTAATATTGATCATAGTTCTGAACACTGAGACCATTCACTTGTAGCCTTCACCTCGTCTAGAGAACTTTCTCACATTTACTCCCCACTAAATATATATATATTTTTTAATCTCTGCCATTAACAGCATCAAATTTGATGAGGTTTATGAGACTTTAAATCAAAGGTTGTGTGGAGTGTGAACAGGGGTAAGCAGAGCCTGAAGATGGTCGCTGTTTTTTGACGATTCCTACTGGATCTTTTGTTGACGACTCTTTCTGTCAGACGAACTAATGAGATAGGCGATGGTGAACCAACCATACGATCACTCCGATGGCACTGCAAGGCTTAGCAGTATCCAGGATCGAGAGTGCACTGACGCAGCCTCTTCTGAGAAAGGGAATGTTGCTAACCGATTGGTGTTGACCCAGCACTCAGGGTACTACAGTGAGGTATTTGTAATGCTGCCAGAGGCATAGAGCAAAATTCTGAAAACTACTGAAACTTTACACACTACATTTCATGGATTGGCGACCTAACTCAACGCAATGTCGATGAGGAGGGATAGGAGGAAAGGAGGGCAGGTCGAGTTTTTAAGTCCTGTGCCCTTAATAAATTGAGCTGTTTTGGGGGACTATAACGAAGAAAGAGAAACAGCACTCCAAAAATCCTAAAGGCTATGCAGCATGACATGAGCCACAGACCCAACGTGATCATGATGAACGGGCTAGTAGATGTGAAGAGAGGTCCAGTGCACATACCCAAAATTTAAATTGTGGAAATTCCATCACACTGGCCCAGTTCACACATTTTCACAACTGCACTGTGTGCATGTAAAATTACTCAAATCCTGATTGTGTGCATCAGAATTAAGACTAGAGCTGTGCAAAATAGTGATCGAAGTTTCGATCTAGAGGGACAAAGTGGGTTGCACAAAGGTGGCACTCCGACAGCTCCAATTGAGATTGAACAAGATGTACAACACTATTTTTGCAACGCTTTAGCTCGGACTACAGCACATGTGACACATGTATATCAGTTCAGCAACTAGAGATAAACAGTACAAATACCAAGCTAAATCTATCCTGGCTCTGGTGTAGATAAAAAGCACAAGTATCTGCTCCGTTTTGTGTTTTTGTGCTAATAATAAATATGTGGCTGCTTTTTTTAATTTTCCACATAGAAAGCCAAAAGCGCCTTCGAAACCTCAAAACAGAGAACATAAACCATGGAACGCTGAGAACCCTCCCTCCGCCATAAACATTGCAGCATGGGTCAAATTTCCCATAAGAAAAAGATATCCTTGAAGGGAGTCAAAGCTGCTCTGCTGTCTACAAGAGCAGTGTATCATTGGTGGGGGTGTCGGGCAGGTGGTCTGTAACTTATATTTATTTTTTAGGTTCCAAAACTGTTGCATGTTACCATCTGATTACTTAAAAGCACCAGACGAGTAAACAATGTTTAGTCTGAAGAAGAGGGGAGAGAGGATGGTTGGGTCCAATCAGATGGGTTAGTGCCCCTGTCTGATATTCACCAATGCCTCCTTGTAATTGGCAATGACATGAGCTAGAAAGCTAGTCTGAATACTTCAGTTACTTGAAAGCCCACTGAAAGTGCAGTAAATAATGAACAGATCATGGCACACCCACTTCACAAGAGTGGTGGTTGCTTCCTGAGCTCTTCAAGGCATCCTTTCTTCATCAGAACCTGCTGCTGGTGCTTGGAGTAGAGTCTATTTACACAATGGACAGATCTTCAGCATAGGGTGGGGTGTCTCACCTCTCTTTCTGCCTTTTAACTATTGAGCATTTTGAAGACAACTTTTAACTCCTTCAGTGCCCATGGTTGCGCTGTGCCCATGACGAGACTATCTCGTCATGAACCCCACCCACTAATGAAAGGGCCGGCACAGGGCGGGGAAAGGGCGGGGCACTGAAGGGGTTAATATCGTTTCTCAAAGACATCATTTAATGAAAAGTGTTATGTGGATACCAATTTTTAAAACAAGCATTTGCCACGCCAAGAACTGGCCTTGGCAGAACATTACAGATTGTGCATACTAGGCTGGTGGACTTAGAACAGGAGTAAAAGTCCCTAATTAATGCAAAAAAATGTGCTATTTATTTCGAAACTGAAATAGCTTGAGGACATAGGTTAAAGATATAATATGACTAATTAGGATTAAAAACAGTATGAACAATTGAAAGAAAAATAGCATTGGCCCACCAACCATGGCACTGATATGCTCTTTTTAGATGGACATACATATATGATTGGGATAAATGCCATCACTCATCGTTTAAAAGAGTCCATGGCTGAAATGGGCTGATCCCTTGCCCCAAGTAATATGCTGTGGTTAGTGGACGCATAATGTGAATGACAGCTGAACTGACTAGTGGATGAACTGGGCTGACCCAAACTCCCTTTAAGTATATATGCGAGGAGGAGCCAAGATGGCGACCGGAGCAGACGCTTGAGCGCCCGGCTCCGTCGGCCCTTGGCCTCGGACTATCATCCTGACTACTATCCTCGCCGATTTTCGAGGTGCAACGTGTGCGACGACGCGCTGACTGCGCCGCCGCTTTCCCGGAGTCTTAGCCCACCCGGACGCCGGAGTTCTTGGTGCTTTTGTTCTCCGTATTGGACCCCTGCTCTATTGTGGCCTTGGCCGGACCCCTGGAAGCTCCGCAGTTACCGGACCTGCTAGCGTACACCTGAGCCCCGCGGTCCCGGTCCCACCTCACACCACGGACTGTCGCCGGATGAGCCGGGGGAGGGACGCCTGGACACCCCCTGCACCCCGCACCTGATGGGCTGGAGCTATAGGGTAAGCCCCGGTGCGGCGGGTCTCCTGCCCCGTTCCGTGGAACGCGCTGTGGGAGGCTGCAGACCCCCTTTTTCTATTGCCTAGTCGGCTGCAAAGAGAGCCCGAGGGAAGGGCAGTGACTGTTGGCTTTTCCCTGTTGCGGCGCAGACCTGAGGGGAATTGCCTCCTTGCTACGACCCCCCCCCTGGCCACTGTACTGTTCTGCGGTAAAACATGGCGTTGATTGCCTGCTCGCGGCTGGGGGATGCTACTCCGGTCTCGCCCGCTGCCCGCTTCGCCCTCCCTCTACCAGACACCAGCTCCATAGTGCCGTCCCGGATTGCTACCGATGTGGGGGCGCAGCCTCCGCTGACATGCGGCTCCGTTCTGGCTGCCCTGCGGGACTTTCGTCTACAAATGTGTCTTGGCTTGCAAGCGCTGAGTGAGCGGTTTGACTCCATACTGTCGGCTGCGGGTCGTGAGCGCCCCGTTTGTCATCAACAAGGCGTGGGTCTGCCAGTGCTTTTGTCCTCTTGCGGGGACGCAATGGCTGTTTATGATCGTGCTACACTGGTGCCTGCATCTGGCTTTACCGGCACCCAGGATCAATCGCTCTCCAGCTCAATTGCGGATACTTTGTCTCCCCGTTCATTGCTGCCTGCTTCGTTGTTGCCTGCCTCACCGTGCCCGCAAGGGTATCCAGCGGAGCGGCACCTGACGTCCTCGAGGAACTGTTCACGGTGGCCTATTGCTTCTTTTCTGTGGAACTCCTGTACTTTACATGCCAGGTCTGGACTTTATGTGGTGCACAAGGGGACCTCAATAGATGGTCGGCGGCCATTTTGTGACTCTACTTCACCATCCTCTCCCAAGCGGCCATATTGTCTTTGTCTGCACGGGGTGCGGGGCCTTCATGTAGGGGCTGGTGTAATCTTAAGCCCGCGATCGGGCCAGGGCTAAACTGATTTATATCGCCATGGTTTCACGGATGGGCTGGACTGGGACTGGAACTGTTTGCATATGCTGTGCGCACTCGTCGCGGTTTGTCCGCCTTCATTTAAATTGTTGTGACACGTTATCTTCCCACGACCGCTTTTGGCGTAGTGGGTTCTCAGTGTGTGGCGGCCATAGTTGGCCGATGGTTTCGGGCGCTCTGGGGTAACGTAGGCTCCTCCCCACTTATCTCTCTGTTCTCTTATTTTTCTTCACTCTATTCCTACTTTCTCTCTTGTCTATATTTCGGGTTCATTGGGCGACAGGCACTATGCTGGGGGGGGGGAAGGCCATAGCCTCCGCATTGGTGTAGGGTGGGGGGGTAATTCACTGTTTCTACTTAGTTCTATGGGCCTTTTTCTTTTATGTCTCTGCGCTATACTTGTTTCGATTCGGGGTCCGGGTGTGGGGTGGATTGAGTGGGGGCGGCTCTGGAGTGGTGCATATTTACTCATGTGACTATCCTGTTATATAACTGCATCGCCTCACTGCCTGAGATTCTCCTTCCATGACCGTTTTAATGATGCTGCTGCTCTCCCGTGTAGTGAAGCTATCTTGCGGACTCGAATCTCCTTGGTTCTTATTCTTTACTGATTTTTTCCCTGATAAAATTATTTTGAAAACCTTAAAATTAACCTTCACTTCTCCTTCCCCTGGTGTCAAGGATCTCTCCAGTTTATACCTCATGACTCGTTGCTAATCTTGACCGTGGATGCGCAGGGGATGTAATGTTTGTACAAGTGCTTAACCGTACCGTGGCCGGCCTGACGGTTGTAGGCCCGTATTTGTTCTTTTCATATGCACAAATAAAGGTTTTTAAAAAAAATAAATAAAATAAATAAATAAAAAAAAAGTATATATGCAAGTATTTTTCATTTATGATTCCTTTAAATAGATGAGGCCGGTGGCACAACTAAAGCTGTCACTACGCTAGACGTAGATAGTGAAAACAACTGCCTTTGCCAATGATAGTTTCTTTTTACAGGCAAGTAAAAAATGGGGTAAGATTTGCCTACAGGAGAACAGAAGACCTGTTCTTCAGAAAGAGATGTGAGAGACAAAACATGGTTCCTCAGTGTTTCTGTTGTTTTATTAAATGCGTGCAAGGATTAACATCATTTACTGACCATAGTAAGGACAAGAAATAGTAATAACCCAAGTTCTATGCGCAGACCTACAACATTCTGCATGACTAACCATGAATAATAATACAGTAATTTGACTATGTAATCCAAATCATATGTATGCAACTATTATGGATGCAGCAAACCTTATTTTTGTTAGGCACGCATTTTTCGGAGACCAGAGAGAAAGAGTACTTTACTTTAGAAAGGCAACTACCTTCACTTAAGCATAATGGACTCCGTGACTGTTGAATGGGTAGTAAAATACAACAAGCATTGGCAAAGCCAATAGGTCTCTTGTATGCAAGAGCTATTGGTTTTGCCAATGTGTTTTAGCCATGTTGCACACCAGTGTGGATGCTGTTCTGCATGGCTAAAAGTTAGTAGTGTGGAGAGTGTTGTAGAATGGAGTGGGAGCGCTAGGTGGCGCCTGACCGGCATGGCTGCTCTGCCGTGAGGCTCCGGCTGTAAGACCCCGCCGATCCTTTCTTCCTCGCCTGATCCTGCCCTGGCCGGCTGATTTCGTCAGTTTCAGGGCCCGGGCCCGCCTGGCTGTTCCTGGTGCGAGTTTGGGGCGCGACCGCCCCCCCGGAGCTGTGATTGCTGCTTGTTATCGGCGCCCGGCGAGAGGCGGCTTTGATCCCTGACGCTGGGTGCGGACGCGCGGCTACTCGAGACCGCGGCGCCCACGAGGGTGCTGGGCCTGGGAGTCCTGGAGGCCCGGTGAGATCGTCGCTGCGGCAGTGGCGGCCCCCCCCTCGGTGGGGCCCCGACCTGGGATCCTGTGGCTGGCGGCGAGGTGCTGTGGGGCCCATTCCGGGCTGTGGTGCCGGACGGAAGGCCGGGCGGTGAGTGGGGCACTCCCTGGTGGGACGACCGGAGCTGCTGTGGGGCTGGAGGTGGCGGGGGCCCTCCCCATCGGGCCGGGTGTCGACGGCCGGGGCTCGGTTTCCACCCGCTCTCCCCCACCAACGTTGCTGGACCTGCCCTGGTGTCCCGAGGCCTGCAGCGGCGAGCTGGTGGAGTGGCGCCTCGTCGGGGGCTCGGGCCGCAGGCCGGCGGTCAGGGGGAGGTGGATGGTTGTCCCTCGCCTCCCGCTCCTCCTTTAACCTCCCCCGCCCCCCCCCCTTTTTCCCTCCACATCCGCCTCTGGTGACCTGTGTGTTGGGGGTGGCCCTGTCCGCGGGGGCCACCTGGGGCCCTGACCCTGAGCTGTGCGAGAGCGGTGGACGTGTTGGGCTCGCCGAGGCGGACGGGCGCCCGGTGAATTTGGCTGTAACGAGAAGGGGTGCCCCTCCGAGCGAGTTCCTTGGCTACAGGCGGGCTGCAGCTCCCCCAGGCTCATCGTTTGCCGGATCGGGCGGTTGGTGGGCAGATCCACCGGGGGGCTAGTGACGAGGTGTCCTCCTGCTGTTCTCCTTTCAAGGCCTTCTGGAATCGCCGCGACCGGATCTGTTGCCCGTGGACTGGGCGAAGCGCCCCCCGGGGTCGCAGGTGCCGCCGCCATGGGTAAGGACAGGGCTTCCCGGTCGACACCCGCAGCTACCCAGACCAAGATGGACAAGTTCACGACTTCCGAGAAGGGGCCGGGCCCCGCCGGGGCCCCGGCCCCTGGCACAGACCTTGCTGCCATCCTACAGGCCATTACGGCGTCCCGCTCCTCCCTGGAGGGCATGGTGGGGGAGGTGAAGGTGGACGTGGCCCTTCTTCGGCAGGACCTGCGTAACGCCACTGCCCGCATATCTGAGGCTGAATCCCGTATCTCAACCGCCGAGGACGACATCCACCAGCTGCAGGACCAGGTGCGTGAGCTTACCACCCACTCCAAAGAGCTGCACCGCCGAGTGGAGGACGCTGAAAATCGTGCCCGCCGCTGTAACCTCCGCCTGGTGGGGTTCCCGGAGGGGGCGGAGGCTGGTCGTGCGGATGACTTCCTGGAGCATTGGTTGCAATCCTGGATGCCGGTGGGCAGCCTCTCGGCCTGCTTCGTGGTGGAGAGGGCCCACCGTTCCCTGGCGCCGAGGCCCCCGGAAGCGCCCCCCCGTCCCTTTATCCTGAAGATCCTGAATTTCAGGGACAGAGATGCGATCCTCAGGGAGGCCAGACGCTCCGCGAATCTCCGCTACCAAAACCACACTATAATGGTATTCCCGGACTACACCCGAGAGGTCCAGGAGCTTCGGCGCTCCTACCTGGAGGTGAAGCAGAAGATGCGATCCCTGGGCCTCCAATATCAGCTGCAGTTCCCGGCCCGTCTCCGGGTCATCTTCCAGCAAAAGACTTTCTTCTTTGACACGCCGCGGGCGGCCTGGACCTGGCTCGCGGAGGAGTGTCCCCTGCAGTGTGCTAGTCGAGGATCTCCGGTGGAGGGGCGAGCTGGGCGAGGAGCGCCCCGCTCTTCCAGGTCCCGACGGCGCACACTGCCCCGGAGGCGCGCGGGGGAGGAGGTGACTGTCGTGCGCTCCGGGGGGCGGCTGCGGCGGGCGTCCGGGGCTTCTTCGGCCTCCTCGGTGGCGCCCACTGGTCCTGACGCCGCTGGGCAGCGGGCCGTGTCCCCCCAGCGGGCGGGCTCTGTGACCCAGCCTGCTCCCCAAATAGACGCTTCGGACCTCTCCCGCAGCCCCACCATTTGACTTCCACTTACTGCTTGTGATATATTTGCCGGGGGATGGAGGTGGGGCTCTGCTTCCTGGTCGCTAGACTTCGAAGTCGGGCCTCGGTGCTCCTACACATCTGTTGCTCTCGGCCAGGGCGGATGAATTGGGTCTGATCTGATTTATTGAGGGGTCCACTAGCACTCAGGCCCGAGCGTTTTAGCTTGGTTTTGGTTACTCACTGTTAGGGCGACAGATGCTTCTGTTCTCGAAGTATAGGGTGGGGGGTGTGGGGTGGGGTTTGGTTTGGGGTTATTTCTTCCTCCTAGGGAGGTTTTTGTTGTTAGAGGGTGTACTCCTCGTTGTTATGGTTCCAAGGCATCATGTACTATTCGACCTGCTCTCCTGTCCGATCTTTCCAGGTCCCTCCTTCCGGGGAGCTCTCCTGCCCACGCGCTTCTTGGCCCCTGTGTGGGCGCAGTGCCCGCGGGGAATTGGTATCCTGCGCGCTTCCCGACCCGCCCACGGCCCCCTTTCGCGGCCACTTTGTCTATCTCCTGTCCTACATCCCCCTGCTTGCTCCCATGGCGGACACACCCCTGCCTAAAGCTGCGGTGCGCGTCTTATCCTGGAATGTCAACGGTCTGCTCGATCGCTTCAAGCGCATGGCGGTCCTCAAATACGCGCAGCGCGCGGAGATTGATGTCCTCCTTCTTCAAGAGACCCACCTTATGGGTAATAAATGTCCCTTCCTCGCCCGCTACGGCTACGACAGGGTCTGGCATGCCGGTTTCGCTAGGTGCTCACGGGGGGTGGCTATCCTGCTTAAGCGTTCCTTTCCCTTTGTAATGACCCAGGTGCATTTGGACCCCCAGGGTATGGCCGTTACGGTCTGTGGCGCACTGGAGGGCCGCCCGCTTACTCTGCTATCCCTCTACGCAGCGCCATCCCTGCTGCAGTCCGCTCTTGCGTACACAGCGGTCCTCCTCCCCAGGCTCCCGACGGGGTCTCTCGTCCTCGGTGGCGACTTTTACGCGGTCTATACACCCCATATGGACTCGACGGGTCCGATCTCCCCTACCAGGACCGCTCGCGCGAAACAGCTATCGAGTTGGGCTGAGGCCCAGGGCCTCTGCGACGTCTGGAGGGTTTGGCATCCACGTGAGCACCAGTATACCCATACTTCGGCGGCACACCATTCCCACGCCCGTATTGATCTAGTCTTTGTTCCCTCCGCCGACTGTGCAGGGGTTTGTGATGTCCACATTCTTCCGCGAGGCCTCTCTGATCACTCGCCGGTGCTTATGGCCCTCGGCCCACCTCCCTTTACGGCCCGTCCGACATGGCGCTTGAATGCCTGGTTCCTTCAGGACAAGGCCTTTCGGGGGGTGGTGGAAAAAGGGATTGCGGAATACTACCTCCACAACGTGGGCTCTGTCTCTTCAGCGGCTGTCCTCTGGGAGGCCGTCAAGGCGACTATTAGAGGGGTTGCGAAGGGGCATCTACAGCAGCAGCGCCGGCGCCAACTCCAGCAACTTACAGCTTGTGAAGCGCAGGCCCTGGCGCTTGAGCGCGATCGGGAGGCGTTGGGAGACGCCGCACGGGCGCGATGGCTGGCCTTTCTCCGCGAAGAGATACGCATGCACTCTCTGGACGCGGCGAAGACTCTTTGGCGCTCCTCGGTGGCCCGGGTCTACGGGTGGGGGGAGAAGAATGGTACGCTCCTGCACCGTCTGGCCACCTACCCTCGTGCAGGCCGGGTAATTCCAGCCATCGCGGACGCCGCGGGGGAGACACACACGGTCTCGGTGGCAATAGCTCAAACCTTTGCAGATTATTATTCCCAGCTATACCGGACGCGGGCGCGGGGGCTCTCCCTTGCGGGATTGATGGGGGAGGGTGGGGCGGCCCTGGCGGGGTTGGGGCAGGAGGATAGCGAGACCCTGGACCGGCCCATTTCCCTCCAGGAGGTCGAAATGGCAATCTCCCATTTGGCACCTGGGAAGACCCCGGGACCGGATGGTTTTCCACAGGAGTATTACGCCCATTTCCGTGATGCCCTGGCCCCGCGGCTTCGGGATCTTTTTGCTGAGGCGGTGGAGAAGGGTTCCTTCCCGCGAGAAACGGATACCGCCACTATAGTCGTCTTGCCGAAAACTCAACCCCCATCGCAGTCCTGCTCCGATTACCGGCCGATCTCTCTTATCAATACCGAGCTCAAAGTCTACGCTACCGTCCTTGCGCAACGACTGCGCCCGTTTCTGGCCACGCTGGTTCACCCGGACCAATGCGGGTTTATGCCAAATCGAGGTACCAGACACTGCCTGCGGCGCCTGCATCTTGCTCTGGCCCACCGCGAGCGCCTCTCTCCTTATCTGGCCCTTCTCCTGGTGGACTTCGAGAAGGCTTTCGATTCGGTGGGGTGGGAATATCTTGGGGACACCTTAGAACTCATGGGGTTCGGCTCCCAGTTTCGTGCCATTGTTCGCGTTCTTTACGCGGACCCAAGAGCTCGGGTACTGGTCAATGGGACCTTGTCCCGCGCATTTTCCATAGGGCGGGGGACGCGGCAAGGCTGCCCGCTTTCGCCCCTCCTCTTCGCCCTGGCGATGGAGCCCCTGGCTGTGCTCCTCAGGGTGGATCCTGTCATCCGTGGCTGGGACTGACCGGGTATGGTCCCTGATAAAATCGCGTTGTATGCGGACGACGTTCTTATTTATCTCTCAGATCCGGCTGTCTCGGGTCCTCGGGTGCGCCAAATTCTTCACCGGTTTGGGCAGGCATCTGGTCTCCGTTTGAACTCCGGGAAGTCTGTCCTGGTTCCGCTCCACCCTTCACGGGAGTGTTTTGATTGGCAGTCTGACATTCCTCTTCGACGGCTGTCCTTTAAATACCTGGGGATTTGGGTTACCCTTCTCCCGGAACTGTGCTGGGCTCTTAATGTGGCCCCCGTGGTGAACAAGGCCAGGTCAGATATGGCGAAGTGGCAATCTCTCCCATTGAATCCGTTGGGAAGGATCGCTCTTTATAAGATGATGATTCTCCCTCGGTTTTTATATATGCTCCAGAACACGCCCTGCTCCTTCCCCCGCTCCTGGTTTCGGGACCTGGATAAGACCGCGACTAGATTTCTTTGGGGCGGAGGTAGATCCCGGTTGGCCTTGGACCGCTGTCGCGTTCCTTCCTATGACGGTGGCCTGAGCATGACGAATCTTTACCTATACTATCTTGCTGCGCGGCTGCTGGTGGTCCACGGTTTTCGGGTGGGTGGGACGATCCGGCTTATCGACTGGAGGTGCGGCTCTATGGCGCGACGGTCCCTGGATCGCTTCCAGAGGTAGTGCGGCCCCCTTTCTGGCGTGGCGAGCGGCTCTACGGCACACTCGGTGGTCGAGGGTGCAAACCCGGGTGACACCGCTATGGCACGGCACTTGGATGCGGGAGGTGGCGGGACTCGGGGGCTTTCGTAGCTGGGACCTCCTGGGGATCTCCTGCCTGGGTGACGTCTGGCGGGGAAGCCACATGTGCTCCTTTCAAGAGCTCCGGAGTCGTTTTTCTCTCCATACCTCGCAGTTTTATCGTTATCTCCAGTTGCGCCATGCGCTCCAATCTTACGTCCCTCTAGATTCCAGACTCCCTGACCATAGCCCGCCTGAAGCCCAGGTGATGCTGGGATATCTTGGGAAGGGGGGCATCTCCCGCATTTACCGATCCCTGGTTAATAATACCCCGATGGACTGGAGTGGGCTGAGGCAGCGGTGGTAGGCCTGGGTGGGTCTTCTGGACGACAATGATTGGAGGGACGCCCTAATGGCGCCCAGGACAATCACCGCATCGGCTCGATTGCGGCTTGTCCAGGTTTATTACCTTCACACCGCATACCTGACCCCGGAGCGTCTGTTTCGCGCAGGCCTGTGCCAGGAGGAGCCTCGTGCGGGCGGTGCGGGATGGACCCGCCAGATTTCTTTCACATGGTCTGGTCTTGCCCTTGCCTGACCGGCTTCTGGAGGGAGATTGAAACTGACTTAACTGACGTCCTGGGATGGGAGGTCCCCCATGACCCTCGATTAGCGCTGCTGGGCATAACGGATGGGCTGGATGGCTCCCGTAACGAGTACTATTTCCTAACCACGGCCCTAGTGGTGGCCAAGAGAGATATAGCGGCCGCCTGGAAGCAGGTTGACCCACCCAGGGGAGGCAAATGGCGCAGAGGGGTGGATTGGTGCGCTGCACAGGAACGGACATTGTACGCTGCGAGAGGCTGCCCCAAAAAGTTCCGTAAAGTATGGGGGAAATGGCTTGGGGGCCTAGTTTAAAGGGGGGGGTATGCATGGGGCGGGAACGGAGGGGCAGGGGAGATTGCTTGGGCTGCTGTTGTTTAACTGCTACGTGATGGGTCTGAATACTATCAAATTGCTCAACTTGCTGTATGTCCTTTTGGATCTTGATGCCTATTTGAAAATAAAAATTTGTTTATCAAAAAAAGAATGGAGTGGAGTGGAGTAGCATAGTGTGTTGTGTATTGGAGTGGTGTAGAGTCAACTGGTGTGGAGTGCATTGGCATAGAGTGAAGTGGTGTAGAGTGCAGAAGTATAAATTACAGCAGTGTACAATGCAACGTTATAGTGTTGCACAGTAGAGTGCAGTGGTATAGGGTGCAGTGGTGCAGAGTAGAGTAGAGTTGAATAGAGTGCAGTGGTATAGAGTGGTGTAGAGTAGAGTGGCGTAATGGGTGTAGAGTATAGTGCCACAGAGTACAGTGGCATACAGTGCAGTGGCGTAGAGTGGAGTGCTGCAGAGTGCAGTGGCGTAGAGTGGAGTGATGCAGAGTAGAGTGGCATATAGTGCAGTGGAATAGAGCGCAGTGGCGTGGAGTAGAGTGGTGTAGAGTAGAGTGACGTTCAGTACAGTGCAGCAGCTTAAAGTGCAGTGGTGTAGAGTAGAGTGTAGTGGCGTACAGCGGGGTGGAATGGCACAAAGTAGAGTGGACTGGTGTAGAGTGCATTGGCATAGAGTGTTGCAGAGTATAGTAGTATTGAGTGCAGTGGCAGAGAATTCAGCACCATACAAAAAGCATCGTAGAATGTAGTGGCGTAAATTATAGTTAGTGCATAGTGAAGTGAGGTGGCGCAGAGTGCAGTGGTTCAAGGTAGAGTGGCGTAAAGTGCAGTGGCATAGAGTGGTGAAGAGTAGAGAGTATAGTAGAGTGATGTAGAGTGCAGTGGCGTAGAGTAGAGTGCTGCAGAGTGCAGTGTTGTAGAGTGCAGTGCTGCAGAGTAGAGTGTTGTAGAGTGCAGTGGTTTAAAGTGGCATAGAGTGTTGTGGTTTAGAGTAGAGTGGCGTGGAGTGGTATAGAGTGGAGTGGCGCAGAGTGGAGTAGAATGGGGTAGAGTGCAGAGGCATAGAGTGCAGTGGTTTAGAGTAGAGTACCGTAGAGTGCAGTGGCATAGAGTGGAGCGGCGGAGAGTGGAGCAGAGTTGCGTATACTGCAGTGGCTTAGTTTGCAATAGTGCAAGGTACAATGATGTGGCGTAGAGCGGAGTGGTGCAGGGTAGAGTGGCGTAGAGTAATGGCATAAAGTGGTGTAGAGTACAGTGGCATAGATTGCAGTAGTGCAGAGTAAATTAGAGTGGCATACATTGAACTGGTTTACAGTGCAGGGGCGTAGCGTGGAGTTGTACAGAGTTGACTGCATTGGTGTAGAGTGTATTGACATTGAGTGCAGTGGTGTGGAGTGCAGCATTGCAGAGTGGAGTTGTGCAGAGTAGAGTGGAGAAGACTATACTGGAGTGGTGCAGAGTGCAGTGGCAAAGAGTAAAGTGGTGTAGTGTAGAGTGACATAGAGTGCATTGGCATAGAGTAGAATGGTGCAGAGTAGAGTAGAGAGGCCTTGAGTGCAGTGGAGTTGAGTGGAGTAGAGTACAGTGGCATGATGTTAAGTGGGGTGGTAAGAAGTAGAGTGCAATGACGTAGAGTGGAGAGGTGCAGAGTAGAGTGCAGGGGCGTAGAGTGCATGGTGTGGTAGCACACTGCCATCACAGACAACTGATTTTCAGGCATCCAGTTGTACTAATAAAACCATACAGTACACAAACGATAATGTGGGGAAATGGTATCACCTAGTGTACTGATTTGTTTCGATCACATTAAAGTATTTGTTTCTAACACATTTTAGACTTAACAAAAAATGTGCTTCATTTGTGCTTTGCTAATTGTGATATATTGTGAAGTACTTGCAGTTCATGTAACTGTTATGTGCTAGAAAAAAACCCTTTCCTCTACTCCCAGTACCCAGCAAGATGGTCACAAAAATTCTCTCACTTTGAAGTCAGAGAATGAAGAGTAAACACCAAGCTCCCTCGGAAGACAGAGCGTTACATTTGACCTCGGTCTTTGAATGCACAGCAAATGTGACAAGATAATACCAAGGTTTAAAGGTCTGTTTACAGAAAGGAGCACTTGTGGAAAGATATAAAAGGAGTGGTAATATGAAAAGGTTTTTCTCCTTGGGATGGATGAACTAAACAGAAAATGTGAGTTATAAACCACAAAGCCAAGCAACAAAACCATGACGTTGTCAGTTCAGTTCAGTTCATGAAGCTTTATTCGGTTCATAACATATGATGACCATAAAAGCACACAGCAAAACACAGTAATACAAAGATACAAACTAATGTGAAAACACATTTAAAAGATCATACTTTTCCTATAATTGTTGTCAATATCAGCTAAATTTACAACCACAATCGGCTGAATAACAATACAGACACAAAACATTAAGATACAACAGACATGCATTAGCACACACAGTGAAGTCTCACTGTAGACTTTGCAAGTGAGATGTACTCTTATTGTGTATCGACATAAGCCTGAATGCACACAAAGATACATCTGTTATCAAAGAGGGTCACATGGGCTGAGCAGATGATCTTAAAAAACATGGATATCGCCACAGAACTTTCCCTCCCTGCCAACAGGACAAGAACTGCCAACCCAGGCACAAAGGCAACGGATTCTGATGACATGCAATACATTTCCATGCATATGTTAAATGTAAACTTAAAACAAGTATTAAAATTATTATTACAATGGTACATGTTATTTTGCAATATGTTTCAAGGCATTCCCATGAATTATTAAAGATTCAACAGCACATCAATGACACCAAGCACAACCCACCCATTACCGTAGAAAATCAGACTTCAAAGTTCTACCTCTCCTAGATCTTTCTGACATAATCAACTCCCTTAAAGCCACTTCATATGAAGATGATGTCCTACCATTGTTCTTCATCAAAGAGCTCTCTGGAGATCCTTTCTCACCCCTACTTACCATTTTTAGTGCTTCCCTCATTTAAGGCGTCCTCCCAGAAACTCTCAAGTCAGGCCAGATCCTCCTACTCCTAAAGAAAACTACGCTGGACCCTGATAATCTCGCCAACTACTAGCCCATATTTTCACAAATATTCAGAGGCATCCTTCGCAAGGTGCACAGCTTCTTCTGCCCACATGCACCACTCCATATTTTTTGTCCACTTTTTCACTTGGGGAATTGCTGTGTTCCCCTTACCTTGACTTTATCTCAGCGGGCTACCATTAGGGTTATATTACAAAACAACTATGCATGCCTTGATAACCTCTGGTCCCCCCATATTCTCAAACATATTACTCATACATTCAAATCCAGCTCAAATCACAAGGTCTTTTTAAAGAGTGGGAGTATGCCATCCAAGACACCCAATTAAAGTGTGCATCAGTGTACTTTCTTGTTGGCACCTCTGTAGGCTCCTATTATTTTTTGACTTCCTATGTGAAACAACCTGGTCCTCACGAAATAAGCCTAGTGCAGTATTTCAGTTGGACCACCGTAAAGGCCGCTCTAACAACAACTTCCCACTGACATCTGCAGGCATCCCCCAGTATGTGTTCTCTATCCTGCCCAGATCTTGTTCCCACCTTTTTATGTGTGTCTAGGAGTTGGTGCCAGTTATTCAATAGTGTTCTGTATGTGTGTGAAACTGTGTGTGTGTAGTGGTGACATCAGCACCCTATACTCCAGTGTGGCTGTAACTGCTAATTCATATAGTTAGGGTGAGTATTTGGTCAGTGCATGTTTAATCTGCAGATCTTTATATTGTTGCAACTCTGCCATTTAAACTATGATTGAAACTCTGGAAATGTGTGCTTGCCCTGTGAAGTCCTCACATCGCCTCCCTTGGATATACCAATGATGTCCCATTTCTGAAACCCTTGTGTTTTGTCAGGTCTGCGTGCCCAATCCCAAAAAGGAGTTTCAGGAGCCAGTCTACCCTGCCACCCAGTTTCTTGAGTTTCTCTCTTCCAGGTCTTAATAACCGTTGCTGCTGGTATATGAGTCGCACCCATATAGTTCTCTTACAGATCCCCTGGAGGACACTGCCCTCTTGTCAGCAATCTGTGATGGTTCTTGCTTCTTATTCACTCTAAGGTCACATCAACGCTAACCATCTTCTGCACGATTACCAGTCTGGCTTCAGATCATGCTGCAGGAAAGGCACCCACAATTTTACATATTGTTGACAATGTCCTCTTGACCACAGAAGAAGAGGACCCCCTCCCTCTTGATACTGCTGGACCTCTCAGCTGCCTTCAACACAGCTGATCATCCCATCCTCATAGCACTCTGGAGTCTTGAATGAGATCCACCGGCAATGCCTTTACTGGTTGTCCTCCTGCCTTTGAAATCAACACAAGTGTGTTCACGTGATTACCAACAGGTCTCAAAAGTTGCCTATCATAGGGCTCCATAATGTATCCTGTCATCTTTAACCTTTACTGATGCCGCTTGGTGTTCTACTCTCAGATAAAAGCATCAAGATTCATCAATATACCGGTGAAACACAAACCTACTTGAAAGTCGCCTCTGGTTACGACAACCAATGTCTCAAACACTAATTGTGCATTGTTGGAAATTAGCAACTTTTGCATGTTGTACCCCCAGAATTTTGCCTGGATTATTTTGGAAGGGTGTAGAATGATGTGAACTTTACCTCTGCTAACCAGTGATAAAGAGCCTGTGCTCCCCCTTTCAACATGATAAAATTGGCATATTTAACTCCCCATGGGCATATTTATTTTACCTATGAATCCCTTGTATATGGTACAAGAGTATACCCATGGCCTGTAAATTAAATGTCACCAGTGAACCGCAGCCCCCATCGTGCCACACACTACAGTGATAGTGCAAACATGACTGCAGGCATGCCATAGCAGCCTGGCTGTGCAGTTTCAAAACAGCTAATTTGGCCTGTTCAAATAACCACTTTTGACAGGCCCTAAACACTACTTTTAAATATATAACAAGTCACATCTATGTAGGCTTTACTGCCCATAAGGCAGGGTGAACGGTTTGAAAAAGTACGACATGCAAAAGTTAAATGTTAAATATATCCTTCCAGTGAAAAGATCCCAATAGGTATTTTCACTGTAGCAAGTTTGGTTGCTTCATAGGAAAGCATTGGGATTAAACATTAAATGTAATAAAGTTATCTCCAGCTAGGAAACACAACAAATGTAATTCTTGGACTTCTTAAAATATTTATTATAAGCCCAATTAACTAGTGAAGTTAGATCTGTAATAAATATTTTGGAAAAGGTACTTTTAGAAAGCTATCTTTTCCCTGCCTAAAGCCTCTGGAGGCCCAATTCCATAAGCTACAGCTGTCATCTGGCAGGTGAATAGCCCCCATGGTGAGGTGTGAAATATGTTCCTAGAACAGGACAACGGCTTGAGTGTGGAGAGGTGTTTCTGTTCCTCTGGCAGAATGACTACCTACAGTAGCATATTGCTAAAACCATTTGCACAGCCAATAGGTCCGAAAGGCGAGACCTATTGACTTTGCCAATGCTTCTTTCAGGTTTGGAGGTGAAGGGATTTCTTAAATTCAGAAAAGCCTTGAAAATGCAGACCTGATCCTCAGCGCACATCAGGCCTCCTCCTCTCAGTGTTTTATTGAGGCCTGGGAGAAATTTTAATTACGCCGGAGTAACTGGAGTTATTTTGGTAATTTCATGTTACTCATTAGGTGTGAAATTGCAGAACATTATTTGAGTAAACTTGTTTGCGTAGTTACGAGTAATTTTGACAAAAAAAAAATCCTACAATAGCATCTCACAGGAAAAACAAACTTAGCAAGCGCAAGCAGCTGAAGCTCTGTGTGTATTGTTGCACTTAGCGCCATTTTATAAGCGCTAAATGCATCCTCGGGTCCATTCTCAATAGCGTTAAATGCTGGGTTACAGTCTTCACATAATTGTGCGTAATCATGAGTGATTTTGCTGTAACTTCGCATAACCAGACTACAGCAAATTACGCGAGTTATGGCCGCGGCAGCGGCACGCATCATCTTCACATCTCTGCGACAAAAAATGATAACTGCTATTGATGCAATCACAAAACACTACAGACAGAAGAAATGAGAAAAAAAGACCCTCGGAAATGATGTGATGGAGGAACAAGGTCACTTGAAGTCTACAGCTTCAGCCTCTAAATTAAGCACATAATCAGTGTGTGGGGGGGGGGGGCGTGTAATGCAGTCCGCTCGCACAGCTTCCCCACTGTCGGAGTCTCACAATGACAGAAACGCGGCAGACAACAGACATTTATACTGTCTACAAAAGCCACTCTCTGCGCCTATTGATCCAGCGCTTCCTGCGAGTCAGAGAGGGCATCGGGTCATCGGTGAAATCATGTCTGTCCTGGGCGGGGAGACGGCGCGCGGACGGAAGAGGCTTGCGCTCGGTTGCATCATCCAGGCCTCTGCCGGCCTCAGCCCTATTTTGCAAATTAAAAGCCAGGAGGCGCGTGGGAATGGCAAAGAGGCCCTGCTGGGTTTCATAATCTCTCACAGATCAGACTCGGTGAAAGTTTACTAGTCAGCATACTTATTTTATTAAACATGTATTCAATGACCCGCAGGTTTAAAAAAAATATATATATATTATTCAATTTATCAATGTGGGAGCTTTTTCCGGAGTCCCAGGGCACATGAGGGTTACAAGGTTCAGGTAGTGACAGCCTTTTACCACCGGTGAACTTGGAATCCTTTAGCATTGGACTATCCGGGCAGAGAAGTCGATCAGTGCCAGGCTAACTCAGGGCGGTGGTGTGGGGAGGGGTAAGCAAATCTAAACCCAACAACCCACGAACACAAGTCCAGCCAGTGCTTAATCTTCATTTTATTCTGCATGTAATGATTCGCAAGCAACACATCACAAGCATGATACCCTTCAGTGATTCTATAGAGGAAAGCATTGACTGCACACATAGGAAAACCTTGTAAGCTGCTCTTGGTGATGTGCATTGTTGGAGTTTAGCAAGTTGTTTTGAGGGTGAAGGGTTACTTCAATGCTTTGGGTCAGCTGACCCCTTTATGACAGTTCAGGCCTTCCTTCCCCCAGATCAGCCCCCTTCGTAGCACACAGTACCTTTGGTGTTGTTCCATTCTGTTTCTACATCGCTTGTGAATCTTTTGTTGTGTTCCCGTCCTTGCGGGGCATACCCCACATGGGCCCTGAGTTCTAGGGAGCAGTGGTTTTACCCCAGGCCCACTGGCTGGTGCGTAGTTGGGATCTGTGGCACTGTGCAGGTATCAGGTGAGCAGAGGTAGCACCAGCACTAGTCACATGTATGGCGAGAAGGTTGCAGTACCCGTGCCTCAGTGGATGTTGCAGCTTGAGAACCTTCCTCGGCCCAGACACAAACACACCCTCCAAAGAGCTAGCTACGCACTTAGTTGTTGATGTTGGCCTCTTCGTCACTGCGACTTTCCCCTGCACTTCGAAATGTCTTTTGCACAGACAACAAACTGAGGTCTGGTTTATTGTAACTGGTGGACGTGTGGCACCAAGGTGATTTCTTTCAGAACCTTATGGCTAAGTTGTTCATGAGAGATGTGGTGGAGCTTGAACAGACTTACGTTCAAGATCTTATCCCGCCTTGACTATGGCAATGCAGTCTACATAGGTCTCCCTGGTAAACTCCTGGGGAAACTCCAAGTGGTCATGAATGATGCAGCAAGGCTGATTTACAAATTGCCTCGAAGAGCGCATGCTATTCCCCTGTTGCAACAGCTGCACTGGCTACCCATTAAGCAAAGGGTAAACTTCTAGGGTCTGTGCATTGCACATAAATCCCGGTACGGTGAAGCACCCAAATACATTAAAGACCGCTTGAAGCCCTATGAGCCTGGACGTCACCTCCATTCGTCACAGGCTAGCCTCCTCGTATGCCCACGTTTTAATGGAGCCACTCTAGAAGGCCGGGCTTTTTCAGTTACCATCCCCCAGATCTGGAACAAGCTACTGGGTGGTATGAGTCAGGAAGCCGGACTACTTCCATTCCGGATGAGACTCAAGACGATGCTGTTCACTGAGGCATTTGGTCATGCTTACGCTGCTCCATGTTGAGTTTAGTTGCGTGAAGAACTTTGGACTGTCCGATCCATGCTGCAGCGCTTAGAGACCTATGGCGATTAACGCTTTATTAATGCAACCAAGCATTAACATTACGTTCCCAGATACCCTCCATCCATGGGGGGTACACAGACAGGCTCACTGTAACAGTACTGTAATAATGAAAGATGTCTCGTAGACAGGCCGCTTAGAACAAGACGTAGGTTTATTCATCAAGTTACAAAGGTCATATATAAGCTCATTAGATCTCTTGTAGAGCCCCACCAGGAGCAGCCTCCCTGCTGCTCAGCCCATCTCTACCAACTGCCAACTCCTCCAGTCCCACACACTCAACATTCCAAGTGACATCACTCATGGCTGAGCAGCAAGGGACAGGACAGCAATGAGGAAGATGCACAAACAACAACAATAGATTATAGCACATCTCCCTTCCTTAGAAAAACTAAGCAAAAGATATAAATGCATTAAATCAAGATAGCACAAAATACCTTTGCTTACATAAACTAGAAATAAAAAAGAAAATACATTATGCAAATAAATATACATCAAATCAGCAAATACTCGCAAGAAAATATCTATAACAAAAGAATAATGAACCCCATCCCCCTCCCTAGGGAAACTAATTAGATGGGTACACACTACCAACAAATTAAAATTAATAGGGTAAACACACCACCCTATAGGAGAACACACCTCCCTTAGAAGCTACAACACCTCCCTTAGACTGCAATAGGGGAAAACACCTCCCTATAGGGGAAAACACCTCCCAAAGACTCTCCGAACACTGTAATAGGGAAAAACCTTTCCCTATGATACTCCAAAATTCCAAATACTGTAATAGGGGAAAAACACCTCCCTATAGGGGAAAAACACCTCCCAAAGACTCTGCGAACACTGTAATAGGAAAAAAAAACTTTCCCTATGATACTTCAAAATTCCAAATACTGTAATAGGGGAAAAACACCTCCCTATAGGGGAAAACACCTCCCAAAGACTCTCCGAACACTGTAATAGGGAAAAAACCTTCCCTATGATACTCCAAAATTCAAAATACTGTAATAGGGGAAAACACCTCCCTATAGGGGAAAACACCTCCCAAAGACTCTCCGAACACTGTAATAGGGAAAAAACTTTCCCTATGATACTCCAAAATTCCAAATACTGTAATAGGGGAAAAACACCTCCCTATAGGGGAAAACACCTCCCAAAAGAAACACTGAACAGCGCAGGATGACTTACACACATTGAACACACTAACTGGGGCTAAAACCCAACCTCACCCCTCACTTAAGGGATAAACTGTGATAACCACCCACTCGGAGACTAGGACGTCCCAACAAATAACAGCGTAAAACAACTGTGGCACCACAAAATATTAAACTCTTGATAATACTAATGCCATTCCACATACTATAGAACACAAGTGACCTGTGCCCCAAACTGGTAAACAATCTCTCACCCGAGTTGTGCCAGGAAACAAACACCCTTGCGCAAGGGAACTAAATAGAAAACATGCGTAAAAGTAATGAATATTTCTGGCACCGCAGCAAAATGCCATGGACATCGGGACAACCCAGACACGGTAACATTGGCAATTGAATCTTCCGACTGCATGCGTTTAACCAACTGTCCTCGGTAATCGTAGGAAGAACCTCAATTGCTGCAGAAAAACAGTTGAACAGCTCCGATGTGACATTACCTCTGACAAAATTTAAACAGAGAATGTCACCCAAGCAATCCCAAAAACGGTTCCACATGTTGATTATTCTACAAGTTATTCTCCAGAGCCAGCATCAGACAGTTGGAGAATGTGGCAGCCCAACGAAGTTCACCGGACGCATGTAATCCACACGCGGTTGGCAAAACAACAAGGATGAACAGAGTGATCCCAACCGCCAACCACAAGATGGCGGCACGCTGCGTACATCGCGCCGGATGGTTCACAGCGCGTTTGTGCATGCGGCGTGCAGAAGCAGGAATCCATTACGAACAGCCAGGACATCAGAGGGCTCTATGGTGACAGAACAGGACAGTCGAATGTAGGTAAGGCTGCGCGCGAGTTGAGAACGCTGAGTGAACGAGCTGTAGAAAGCTCGAGCTCTGATTTTAAATCCAACAGCTGTGCCCCAACCGCTAATAGTCCAGGGGATGTCAGCAATAAATAAAAATAAAATAGACTCACCCCCAAAAGACCTCGGCAACACAGGAAAGAAGCAAAGGCACAATTCCCAAAGCACAAAAATATCGCCGATTGATTGCAGACTACGTGACTGGGTTTTCAAACCCTCACAGTGCAATCGTTTGAAACATCGTGTGTGTGAAACTTCTTCTCCCTTATTGAGCAAGCAAAACACCATAGTTGTACTTCCTTTCGCATTAGTGTCCCGGGCAACCTAATATGAATGCAAGATTCAATTCAGCAGTATGGTTCAGCACCATAAGACCTCCATTTGGTTGTTGCATAGTACAACTCCACATAGTAAGAACACCACAATCCAGGGCAAACACAGTACTTGTGCACCTCCATACTGCAGCAGACAAGAAAATCCATAATGGTGCTTTCCATGTTACACCTTGACACCAATCTTGGCAGAACCACACCGCTCCAGCAGGTCTTCTCCATAACAACGGTCACAGAATAAAGTAAATCTCTATGTACTTGGCAGCAAAGTTGCATAGGCAGGAAATAAAACAGCAGGCAGGAAGCAGGAACTGGCACTTAAATGGTAGGGCGACCGATGGAGTGGTCACTGGTGGGGCTCAGGGGTGCCAGCTTCCTTAAATGTACAGCTAGTTCCAGTTCATAAGTTTCAATTTCTTTACTCACATCCTTAGTTCCAGTACAGTTTCCATCAGCAACACACAGGTTCCTCAAATACCAGCTTGTAAGTTCTTTTGAAGTTTTACTTGTAAATCCTTTAGGCTTCAGAAACCATTAACCTTTGAAGTAACACACGCGTAAGTCCTTCCAAATCGTCGCCAGTGTAATAATGAAAGATGTCTCGTAGACAGGCCGCTTAGAACAAGACGTAGGTTTATTCATCAAGTTACAAAGGTCATATATAAGCTCATTAGATCTCTTGTAGAGCCCCACCAGGAGCAGCCTCCCTGCTGCTCAGCCCATCTCTACCAACTGCCAACTCCTCCAGTCCCACACACTCAACATTCCAAGTGACATCACTCATGGCTGAGCAGCAAGGGACAGGACAGCAATGAGGAAGATGCACAAACAACAACAATAGATTATAGCAAGTACCTTGGGGATACCTGGTTCTCACCAATGCGGAGCCTTGCAGATCCATCCCTGGTGCACATGAGACATCTTCAGCTCACCATGACTCAGCTCCTTCACTGCTTCAGAGCAGCGTCTCCTCGCAAGGACACCTTCAATGTCCCAGCTGGTCAGTAGGGTTCAGGCAAACTCTGTTGGCAGACTAAAGAAAAGTTCTCTAGTTTCTCATTTCAAACGCCGCTGGGAGAGATTGTGGTGGAACCCCCATCCATGGAGCAGAGGGAGTTTCTTGTCATCAGAGGTAATGGGAACCCAGGAATCTGGTGGAAACATCTTGGGACATCAACTGGCAGTTTCGTCCCCATATTGATACTAAAGTTGTAGACGGTTGTCGTGTATTTTACAAGTCAGTTCGGAGACTGGTTCTGGGAAGTTCCACCCTTATGTTTATTCCATTAAGTCTAGACAAGCTCTGTGGCACAAAATGTGAGTACAAATGTGGGGGGAGCTGGGAGTCTGCAAGTAGGAGAAGGCCAATATATGGGAAGAAAGGCAAAGGAGACTACTACACTTAACTACCTGTTAACCTGCGACCGGTAACTCTTCCAAAGAAAAATGGGCTAGGAAAGAGCAGGGGGAAACTCCAAAGCTTCAATGAGACCCCCCTTCTTCTCTCCTTAACACCTCAGTCTGACCCACTAAAAAGGATCTCTGGAATGCCATGGTGGGAGTCTGCAAATCAAATCTGCTGTTTCTGCTCTTCCCAACTCTACATCGTAGCTACTACTGAAGATAACAATTACAAAATGGATACCAGTGTGACACACATCCTCTACATACTGTCTGTGCCACAAATGTGCCTCCAGCACACATGCATGATCATCGAGTGCTCTGAGGTGAGGCCAAAAAGGTAGCACTGCATTAATGTGGTGAATCCAAAGAAAAGGTTTACGCTCTCTTATGTCTTGTAGGGGACCTTTCTCGGCCCCAATAATTATGTTTTATGAAAAGTGAAGAATGATCGAAAAAAAAATCTCTGGTATGTGAATTAGAAGTGATATCACATGCACATTCATATTAAGGCTTCTACAAAAAAATGGAACACTAAACTCCATATTTGGGGAGAGCAAATCATCTGTGGTTAGCTGAGTGAGGCTCCTTAGCAGGTCGCTACAGTTGCAGGAGACCTAAGTTGAGACCGGCAGATGTTCCCTAAGTTGAAGAAACCTGTCTTTCATTGCTCTGCCCACCTTTACCGAGAACATGACTAGATGCACACATGTACATCGATGCATTTCTAGACACTCTGCTGGTTGACACTATGTTAAGGACTTCCAAAAATACACAGTTCCCAAAGGCTGCAATTAGTAAATGATCCTGTCTGCTAATATTTAGGCATTTATTCATGCCCCCACTGCAGTAGCGGCTGGTACAGGACAGAGGTGGTGAGGCGGGGGGTGGTTAATGAACAAAACAAAAAAATCACTTACCTTAGAACGGCCGTTCGGCTGCTGCCTTACCTGCGTCCTCCTCCTTTCTACAGTCTGGCCGATAGCAGGAAGCACCTGGCACACAGGCTCCTCTGAGCCAATCAGAATGCTGCAATGATGCAATGTGATTGGTCTGAGCACCGTGGATCGGCGCTCAAACTGGAACAGGGAGCCTATGCATGTTCCTGACAAGGTTGTGTAATGCAGCCTGGTAGGAACATGCAAAGTGCACATTAACTGTTTGGTCAGCCCAAGAGGGCCAGCCAAACAGTTCATGCGCACTTTCAGAGTGCAAACCACTCCTACCCTGCTATGGCCAGCCCCACACAGGCCTCTGACTGCATGCAATCAGAAAAATAAAATGGCAATAACGATAAGTTATTGTCATTTTATTTTTCCTGTGGGGCAACGCAACTACGCCTTAGCGGAGGAGCCGCCACTGCCCCACTGCACTTCTTAGGGGAACCATTGAAATGCGTCAGCTTCAGGGAGGCATGGACATATGGGGGAGCGCCAACAGTTATCACAACGGCCTTGGTGTGAGGAGATGGGTGCACTGGGGCTATGGTCAGGGTCTGCTGAGCATAGCCCCACTGCACCCATCATATGCAGGGAAGTGAATGGAATTTTGTGATTCGGATCACATTCGGTCTTCTGCTATGATCTGTTGGGCAAGTGCTCTAAATAAAACATGCACACCCTCAGCTCATTTCACTCTGTTTTGCCCTTGTGAGAGAGAGCTCAGAACTTGGATACAACAAGGGAATGTGGCACAGTGCACCTTAGAACCAAACGATGAATGTGACTATTGCCGCTATATGCAATCAAACATTATGTAGCCCTAAAACATTTAGGATCCAAAATTCTAACAAGCCAAAAGAGACCCAAGTATATTATATCAGTACAGGGTGATGAAAGCATTCTAGTAAACCCAAACAATACCCTTCCTTGATGCCCCTTCAACCCTCCCACATGGTGGAATATGGCATACTTCCTTAGCAAAGACTGTTTGACCCATGTATTCTGTGTAATACTGAAAGCCCCTTTAAGGTGGACTGATGCTTACATGCCCAACAGCAACCAATGCCTGCTGACAAAGGGAGGCTGATGTGTGGGCATTTTCATTCACGACAAACTGTTGTCCATGTTTCTGCGCTCAGCAGATCCCACTCAGTACTAAGGACTCCCACTGTTGGCCCAAACCGAGCATACTTTATTCTTCCCCTCGACTGCCCTTCTCCAGCTTGTCCCTCTCACTTCCTGTTCACTTGTCCAGAAAGTGTCACTTGCCCCGGCTACGAATTCCTTTCAGCTTTCAGTGGAAGCTACCTTTAAGAATAAATGAGAGGCAATTATACACAAGAATGCCACAGCAAGAGAGAAGACTGTCTTAACTGCCCAAAACTGTCACATAGCAGGAACTAACCCAAGCTCACACTGGCCATACTCTTTGGACCGGCATGCCCATAAGGGCATGGCAGCAAAGAGATTTAGCATGGTAGACTCCTCCTGAAGCTACTTCCCAGGACCCTAGAGGTGTGTGAGTGCTGATGGGGTGCATGCCCAGTGCTTAATTTGGAAAAAACATAAATGCTGGGGCTCAATGTTTTCTCAGAAGCCTGCAGCTGGTGCTATTGAAGGTAGGAGACCAAATACCAAGGCGACTACCAAGTCTCGGAAGACTTTATTCCACCCAATGCCTCTTCAATCCACCAGCAGACACTCTCTGCCTCCTTTTATCACTCTAGATGTTTCTTTTTCATCCCTGCTTTCTCATTTTGTCAGTGTCTTTCTGTCATTCTCTTCCTCCTTTCGTGTTTTTCTCCCTCTTGCTCTAGATCAGGGGTACTCATAGTACGGCCCGCGGGCCGCCAGCGGCCCGGCAAGCCTTTCTTGGCGGTTCGCGGACCTTGCAGACATCGTACCAGTGTTTTTTTTTTTTTTTAACAGTGTCAGCAAACACAGACTCTACTCTGTGGGGGCCCGGGGATTCAAGCGATAGTCCGAGTGAAGCTGCTGGGGCGCTAAGAGGTGAAATACAACAAAGCCTCGTTATCATACAAATGGTCTCTTAAAGACCTGTGAAGTACTAGGGTGGGTCTGTGTGTGTGCCCTGGAAGGGAAGCTGCCTCAGCTGCCACACAAGCGGAGGGGAGGGGGGGGGCGTGGGGGGGGGAGAGGTGACAGAGAATGACAAGAGAACAGCAGGGTGTGAGAGTCGGGTAAGGGGACAGAGGATGACAGAGGGCAGTAGGGAGAGACAGAAACAGACAGATAGAGTTAGAGACTAACAGAGACAGGGACAGACAGAGACAGATAGGCAGAGACAGGGACAGACAGATAAAGGCAGAGACAGACAGAGAGGCAAAGAGACAGAGGTAGACGGAGAGGGAGGGCGACAGAGAGAGAGGGAGACGGAGAGAGAGAGGGAGACGGGGGAGGGAGGGAGACGGAGGAGGGAGGGAGACGGAGGAGGGAGGGAGACGGGGAGGGAGGGAGATAGAGGAGGGAGGGAGTTGGAGGGAGATGGAGGGAGAAGGAGGGAGACGGAGAGAGAGGGAGGGAGACGGTGAGGGAAGGAGAGGGAGAGAGGGAGGGAGAGGGAGAGAGGGGGAGGGAGACAGAGAGAGAGGGAGCCAGAGAGGGGGAGAAGGAGAGAGGGGGGAGAAGGAGAGAGGGAGGGAGACGGAGGAGGGAGGGAGGGAGATAGAGAGAGGGAGAGGGAGAGAGGGGGAGGGGAAGGGAGACAGAGAGGGAGGGAGACAGACAGAGAGGGAGACAGAGAGGGGGAGACGGAGAGAGACGGAGAGGGAGAGAGACGGATAGAAGGAGAGGGGAGGGAGACGGAGGAGGGAGGGAGACGGAGGAGGGAGGGAGACGGAGGAGGGAGGGAGGGAGATAGGGAAAGAGAGAGATATGTGTATGCCGGGTCCGGTGGCACAATGGACAAAGGCGTCCGCTGCAGGGACCTGTGTTCCACCTCATGGTCACAGTTTTTTTTGTTGCTCTAGCCCCGCCCCCTCCCCCAATGACCCCGCCTCCAAGGTGCAGCCCTCGGCCACAAACCACACTGTAAATTTGGCCCCCAAGAGAAAGTTTGTGAGTACTCCTGCTCTAGATCAAAGTTTATTGAAGAAAAATATGTGCCAGTCCCTAAAAATGAGTGCCGGTAAATCCAATCTGCAGCCACTGGCTCAAATTAAGCACTGTGTATGCCACAAGTGAGCCTCAATTAACAGACTGTCCTTTGAACAGAATTGCAAGAGATAAGAGCGTACACCTGCAGCACCATCCATACTGGGGGAACTCTTGCCCAGAAATCAAGCACCTGAGATCAGTGTGAGTCACTGTGCATCTCGGCCTCTGGGATTAACTCTTTTGAACTCCTCTAAAATGAACAAAGATGGAATTGTTGCTCCGTAATAGCATCTATGCACACAGCCAAGGGGTACACACCAAAATCGTTGTACAACCCCTGACAAATGGTGCATGGACAGGAAGTTGAAGAAAGAAGCAAGATCTGTCATGGAATTAGCTTCCCTGGTACTGCACCTCTTACAACAACATAGCAGTAAACCTCACCGTGCCCACACAGCGAGTGGAAGCTACCTCTATGACTAAATGAGATGCAAAAAAGAAGTCAGTGGAGAAAGACTATACACCTGCCTTGAGCTCCAGAACAGAGCAACATCCTGCCTGCAAGAGAGAAGCTTGCTGCTACAAGAATAACTACTGGAGGAAGCAAGATGCAGTGGGGAGAAGCAATCACTAGCTTTTGGAAAAGCCAATACCAGCTACAACAGATTGCCCTTAGACCTACATACTTCACTCTTGCTGTTGTACCCAAAAGCCCACATAACTCCCAAACACAAAGGAACAATGTGAGAGTTGGATAAGATCCAGCTGCCTCTCAACAAGATTCTGTCCAAATACAGCCCACCCTGCCTTGGGTGCACAGAGAAAATGATTAGTATAGGAGAGCTGAAAGGATACACACAAGAAAGGAGCAGAGATAAAAGGGCAAATCACACACTTAAATTAGAAGACAAGAGGTGGAAAAATAAGTGCCCACCCTGTCACCCTTCTGTCACAAACAGGATGGTGTCGAAAAACCACTCATACTGGACATCTCAACTGTGTTGCTGGTGCTTAACAGAGAAAAAAACACAATTACTGTTCTGACAAAACAACTTAAACCACAGATCCTACTTTTCTTCACTGGCAGAAGACCTAGTTCTACATTCTCTACCAACTGCACCACAAAAAAAGGGGCTGAGAAAACGTGCCACCAGATAATAAGCACCTTTAGGATCCAAGACCTTAACTAGAAAAAAGCCCAATTTGCATTGTAGGTTGCATCTCTCTCTCACTGAAAGCAAAAAAGATGGGTGACCACACCAAGTCAAAAGACCAACGATACAAAGGTTCTAAGATTAAGTGGTCTAGATCCCACACTGGTGACACAACTCAAATTTGAAAACAGGAGCATCACTACTTTTGCCATACCATTCAAACGCTGATTGTCACTATCACTTCAAAGAGTAACCTGAAACAGCTACACAAACAACTGCGGAGCCAGCAACTCTTTTGAAATACAGTTAGTCGAGGACAACAACCTGACGCAGTGACCTTCTGAAGAAGTCATCAATGATCAACGGGCCCCTAAAGTAAGTAGTGTACTAACCTATAAGAGAGGCATATCTAGACGCTATTTTGCTTCCTGTGACCACAACTCAATAGCCTGGGATAGATCCACTTGCAGACCAACAGAGGCTCATGGTTGGCCTGAGAGCAGTACAGCAGAGACCGAAAAGCAGCTCGTAGCAATTTGCAATAGCCACTCAGCAGAACACCAGAGGTTCAACTGTGGCAACTGTGTGGCAACTCTGTATGTTACCTCCAAGAGGACAGAGAATGGCCCTGAAGTGGCCAGAGGGAAAAGATAAGTCCAGCTCAGAGTTGCACATTTGTAACACCAGAGAAGCCAACTTGATGCCTACACATTCAACAATTCCAACATTACCAATTGCTCATTTTCAGAATCACTATGTAAGAGAAAACCAACAGCTTCCACAACACAACAGCATACTTCATCATCCCAGAGAAGTTAGTTACTTGTTAGATCTTCAATGAAAGGTAAGAAATGTTAACACCCTTTGTACTGTGAGGCCAAATGACTGCGTGCACATGCATTATGTTTGCAAACCAAAGGAACCAAGTAAGCAGTCAAACTCAACAGAATAACCTGAGGGTCCTTCTTCTTTATGGGACAGGAAACCACTTCTCCACCTACAGTTCAGAATGGAGCAACACCAACTTATTCTGATAAACACTTCTAGATCAGAGCACATCCCCATGGGCTGAGGGCATACCCAAAACTTCCATTTTGTTGTGAGTTATCTTCAAATTCTACATGGATCCATTCAGCACGATCTTGGTTAATGAGACCATCAAGATCTATTAGTATGGTAATGACAAGCAGCGCGTCAGAAGGGTCCCAATTTAAGGCAATAAGAACCACATGAAAATAATTCTCTTTATCATTAATGACAAAGTAAAAGGCCTATTTGAGCGTCAATCCATTGAAAACTTTGTACTGATCACTGAAGACAGGCACAAAAACATCTCTGGACCATGACACACCAACTTGTTAACATTGCCAACACTCTCAATGGCTACACTGACACCAACTTAACTCTCTTACTTAACAAAGAAGATTCTACCAGACTGACACCAGCTCTCATTTCTGAGGTAGGGTTAAGATATACCTTTCAGTATATGACTTTAGTCCTGCAGTTTAGTTATGTTTGTTGATTAACAACCTGGGAAATGGCTGAGGAGTAACCTGAAACACACACGTTGCTTGGTTGCTTGCAACGTTTCTTCATCGCTGCATTACTGCTAGTGATTTACCTTTTGATGATGCTAGTCAAATAAAGGTATCAACAAAGGATCTTGAAGTGACCACGGCATTCTGTCCGGGCAAGAGCCCATTTTGGGGAGTCTAGAATGCTAAAACACACAAGAAAATAACTTATGTCACGTGGGCAAGATGCTGCTTTCCCATGTTACAACCCTGAAAAGAAGAGAAGTGGGAGGTTCAGCTGCCCTCAATCCAGCATCCAACCTTTAATCTTCATAATGAAAAAAGAAATCATAGCTTGTACATAAGGTGTAGTGATAAGAACCGCCCTTAGCGCTCTAGGGCTCTCTCCTCGCTTTGGATGGCCCGTTGCTGTGAGTAGGACAAGGCAAAGTACTGTATGATAGAAAGGGGGGGGAGGCTCGCTCTGTGACAAAAGGAAGGACAACTGTGTTTATGTGCGTTTAATGAATCCGAGAGGATCATTTATTACATGCGGCCTCCATATTATTCATTCATAAAATGGGATTCAACAAAGCGATCCCTTTCCTTACTGTGGACTAGTAAAATACACCAAATGAAGTGACCAAAATTGTAAAGTCAAATAAGTAATATTAAAACCCTTATTTTTTCAAAAGTATTGTAATATAATTGTGTCGGGTTACACCAGAAGAATTAAATATTTATTTTCCTGATTTTTTTTAGGGTATAATCTATGACAAATTAGCACATAACTATTTTTCCTAGGATATGCAAGAAGTAATGAAACCTTACATGCTGCTTTATGGATTTGTAAAATATCTATGTGTCATTCACCCTGTTAAATCAATGTTATGTTGTACACAGTTTAATATTGTATTGGAATCACACTCAGATGTAACACTGCTCAGGAGAATTATTAAATTCAAATGATTGTATCGCATGACCAGATGCACATCATAAAATGAAAAAACAATAAACAAATTTAAACGAAAAATGGATTTGTAAAAGATCCCAGTCTATAACCGGCAATACACCGGTGAAGCGCTCTTTACACCACATACAATACATTTAACTCTCATAGCCTCTATTGCTGAAGTCTTTCAGTTGATTTTGAGAGCTCACTTCAAATTAAATACTCTAAAATGTTTCTTGTTGAACACTGTGAAATGATTGTGCTACTTCACTTGACTTCTACATGTACTCTACACGGGGGAATAAGAGCTAGAGGGGCTCATGTTCTAGCAATTTTAGAGTTCTCAAACCCACTGATTCGGTCACAAAACATTAATATTTTAATAAAATCCTCAAATCATCATTAGTAATCATCTGCAACCAGGAAGGGGTCCCTAAGGAAATGTGTAAAATATGTTTTTAAGGGGCAGAAAGTGGTTCAGTGCTTACTCAAAAAATAGTTGTAAAAGTTTTCTTTTTTTTTTAAACGCATCCTGTTTTCCTTTTAGGAGAAAAAAGGAACATTTATTAAAAAAAGATTGCTTTAAGGTAAAACAATCACAAACATGGTGGTCTGCTGACTCCAGCAGGCCACCGTCCCTGTGATTATAGTTACAAGCAGTGGGTCGTAAATTGTGACCTACCACATGCATATTAATAGGGCCGGTCAGATTACAACCCATTACGAATGGTGATTTTGTTAAGCAATCTATTACAAAGCTCGTGTCACAAAATCTGAATACATTCGGTAAAAGTCAGTGTGCAATTTCCAACTACTATCCCAGAGTTACCTGAGTACCATACACACCACTCACTCACTGGACACATACTCAAGATCCTACCAGTCTGCTGTCTGGAATAACAAAACAACACCACTGTTGCAGCAGAACTCAAAGGAAGCCTGTCAGTTCATCTGTGATTCTGGACTCCCTGGATGCAAAGCAGACTCTATCCTGCTGTGATACAAAAGCACTCATTCAACCAGCTCAGGCCAGGAGCATTTGACTCTCGGCTCTCTTCAGTGACCTCTTCTGATCTTCAACAAGTGCTTTTTCCTCCAAAGACATTGATCGGAGGAGCATAGCCCTGTACCCCCTAATCCGCGACTTTCGGTTTACTGCAACTCAATAAATGTTCTAGGACATTGCAGTTTCTGTGTGGCTGTCTGTCGCTTTTGCTTTCACGATTACAGAATAAGAGGCTTTCTATTATCACTTTAGACCAGTTCTGCCTCGTAAACAGGATTTGCTGTAAAACGTACAACCAAGAGCTTTTCCAGTAAAGTGGGAACTCTTTCTGGGATGTCATGCATACCAAATGACAAGAGGGAGGATGGGAAGCAAAACAAATATTTGCATCAGTTGCCGGGAGTTCTTGGCCGCTGTGACTCAGCCATTGAGAGAGAGTAAATAGAGATGTGACTGTTCGCGTGCTTCGTGCCTTGCTGCGGTGCGCATCAACAGCGGTGACCTGACGTCAGTCCCCTGCCCCGTCACTGTGGCACCCTCCTTAAGTCTATGCCACGGTTTGACGTACACGGAGTAAGAGACATGCTTCGGCCCACTTCAGGACAGCACCATGACTATATACAAGGACAGAAAGTACAAGCAGAGAGGCAGGATGTCCGTAACATAATGTGGACTGAATATGTTTGCGTGTTGTGTTTCCTGCTGTTTACAAGCACAAACAGTTTGCCTGTATTTCACGTAATACGACAAGGTTGGCATTTCTTCAGATCTTAGATTTCACAACCGTCACCAAGATCCAATTACTTCCTCTCAGCACTTATATATTGTACCCACAACCCTACATACCTAGTACATGCACCACGGTGTCGTACATGTGTGAGAGACGTTTTCCCCGTATATTAAGTGGGCCTATGCTAACCTAGGTTGTTTACAGTGTCCACCTTGCACTGATGACACACAATTTCACACTGTTAATTGTTGTTCTTCTCGGTCTAAATAATTAAGAGACTCTCACGAATAAACAAAGAATGTTCACAGAGACTTTTCTCCCCCTGTATCTAACCAAGGATATTTCAACTGTCCCAGGCTACTGCTATACAATGTATCAATTGAATTGCCGAAATAAACTGCGAGAACGCCCGCAGACCCAATGTAAGAACGCCCGCAGACCCAACGTAAGAACGCCCGCAGACCCAATGTAAGAACGCCTGCAGACCCAATGTAAGAACGCCCGCAGACCCAATGTAAGAACGCCCGCAGACCCAATGTAAGAACGCCCGCAGACCCAATGTAAGAACGCCCGCAGACCCAATGTAAGAACGCCCGCAGACCCAATGTAAGAACGCCCGCAGACCCAATGTAAGAACGCCCGCAGACCCAATGTAAGAACGCCCGCAGACCCAATGTAAGAACGCCCGCAGACCCAATGTTGTACTAGCTTGAGAGAAACTTCAAATGTATTCTGTAGTAGAATGGTTCTTCTTGTCATTCCCTATATTGCATATCCTGAAAACCATGTAGAATGTATGAATGTCTTTGTTTAAAATCTTATAAAAGGAAGTGTAGATTTTTATGAGGAGGAGACCCCTCGTCCCCACCTTAGAAGGCAAATATATGTCAGATTTCCCTTAGAACTGTACTGAGTTCTTTGTGCTTATGAGTTGTATACTTTGCCACTGACTATGCTTATGCAATTTTCTATGTGAACTGCCTATACATTTTTTATATAAAGCTTTAAAATGACAACCCTTGTCTGTCATTCTTACAAGAATGTTAATCACCTGCTACTGAACCTAATTGATTTAACAGAAGTGATGGCTCCAGTTGGGGAGCACCAAAGTCCGTATCGGAACTACACCACTCACGGTCCTAGCCATTGCCGTGCCCCATGAGTTGGATTTCAGGATAGTTTTGCGCACCCACAGACGTCATGAATAGATTGCCACACTTTACAGGTCTCGCCCAAGCTTCTGCTCTCTTTTGCCTCTTTTAATTTCTTCTTTTACCTTTCATTGACTTTTAAGACTTCAGCTTTCTCGCCTTCTCCTTCTATCTTATACCCAGCAACATTTGAAATGAGGACATATTGGAGTGGAACAAGATAGTATTCAAGTGTGCTTTGCAGTTCTACTCTTCTCTGGTCATTCTCTTTCTCTCTATCACTTGCCTTATTAATTTCCTTCAACTCTCTCACCTTGGTATTTTTTCGATCTCTTACTATTTTCTTTTTTCCCACAGGCTTCCATTCTGCTTTAACATCTTCTTCAGCTGTTCTCACCACTTTTCACTTTATTCCTACTTATCTGCTGCTTTTTGCCCTCTCTCCCTCATTTCACTTTCATTCCACTCTCTTCCTTCATTCTTTACCTCTCTCACTAAATTTAATCTCTTCCTTCTTTCTTTTAGCCCCATTCTTTCCCTTATTATTTATTTCTCTCGCTCTTTCTACCAACTCTCCCCACTCTATTTTCTCTATGTCTCTCATACCCTGTTGGGACGGAAATGTTCTCTGCATGGTGAAGCATGTGTACCCGCTGCCTTGAGTGCTCAACTGTTCTGTTGTTTGGATCCCTCATGCTGATTTTTGTTGTCATAGGCAAACACGGATCATGCGTGTGCAGCATAACATTAGCATCTTTCATGGATTGTGGCCTTGTTACCCAAAGCGCCACCCTCATGGTGGTGGAAGGCTATTGCCTTCATCAACCCAGGAGGTGACAGTTTCTGGACAGTATGGGTGCAGTGTATTTACTTTGAGTGTGAGTGTGCCTGCAATGGTACACTACATGAAGCGCCCTGTGTTCCATTTTGGGAAGCCCCACCTGCCTAGTGAAGTCATAAGGAGCAGAGGAACCCCCCATACAAACATATGTGTATTGCTGCATTCCTGCAAGCTGGGAGGGACACACTGGAGACGGGAAGAGAGAGACTAACCCAGTACATTTCAATGGGTGCTTTTTGATGCAGTGAGAGATAACAGAGAAAGGACCTGGACACATCTCAGGAAGGAGATGGGGCTGGTAAGAGAATCATAAAAAGTAGGTTTGGGAGCACGGGATTAACCTTTTGATGTACATATTACTGTGGCTGACATGCAGGAGTAAACTCTAGTCACTCCCATGGCCTGTGTAGTGGGACTATTAGCTTCGGAGTCTCTTCTGCTGTGACGGACAGAGTTTCATGAGGAAGAAGAGAGAAGAAAAGTGTGCACTTCAAAAGAAGCAGAATCCCAATATAAAACTTCAAAAACCCAGATCCTAAATCACATTTGGTGTCTGGAAATAGACTATGAAAAGGAGAGATTGAGACCTTTAAAATTTGTCAATCAGCCAGCTGAGCTGTGTGAGGAGGGGAAGATCTACAAGACGTCTGTCTGTGACCAGGACTGGGGGCAAAGCTTGCTAGTCTGCCTGTTGGGTGAGGTGACATCGCCCAGGGAAGCCAAAACCACCTGCTCTGGATCCTAGAGCACCAGCACCAGCAACTGCCTGCTTGCCAAGACCACTGTGCCCTGTGAGGAAGAGGAGAGTACTGGGGGGAGCAAGGTTAAGTTGGAAGTACAGCTGAGTGGATGCCCAGATTGAGGTGTGAAGAGACGGCTGCTGTCCCAATCACGTCATGGTCAGTGTGCAGATTCCAGATGGCGAACCTTATATGCCAGGAGAGGGCCACGATGAAAATACCCATGAGCGAGTGCCATGTGGGACGAGGGAAGCCAGTGTGGGAGTGATTTCACTGACCCCATATGCCAGGAGGGGACGCTGTGAAAGGTGTGCTAGATACAATGGGCTGAAGACTGTGTGGCGCAGGTTGCACCAACCCTGTATGCCGGGAGGGGCCGCTGTGGAAGTTTTACCGGATATGAAGGGCTGCAGCCTGTGCAGAGCCTAGCGGCAACCCCGTATGCCAGGGGGGCAGACATGGTATGGACTACTGTGTGGTGAGGGCCAGTGACTTGACTAGTACTGTTACAGCAGCCCCGTATGCCAGGAGGTGCTGCGATACTTATGTTGTTGCAAAGATTAGGCCATCACCCGAGAACTGTGAGCAATGACCTATAGGAAACATGAAGCTTTGTGTATTGAGACCGAGGTGCCCCCATGAACTGAGGAAGATGCAGTGGGTGCATTACCACATCACTGGGACTACAGCTAGGAGCATCAAAATCCAATCATGCCCCTCATTGGGGGGCGCAAGAATTACCGTGCAGGAAGAGCACCTCTAATCTCTGCTGGAGCCGGTCGCATATGCTCAGGAGAGAGCGCTCATGCAGCCGACTCTCCGAACTGGACCGGACCATTGTGAATGACCTTTGTCAGGGCACTTGCTGAGACACTGCAAGCCTCCTTGCTGCAGGGGCAGGTAAGACTGGTTACAAGCCTATCTGGCCCCGTGGTTGACTCACTGCTAAGGATGCTACGGCGCCAAGACACTTTTGACTATTCTGCTAGAGTCGAAGTGGTCTCCTAAATTAAGGCCTACTCATGAGCATTCCCTGGATGCGGCAACCAGTGGATGGGTAACAACCCCTACCATATTACTAACAGCGGGTGAGACAGAAATTTGCTAGCGAAACACTAGAGCCCCAACATCAAGGGGAAATGCGTTAATGTTTATATATGTCATAACCTTACTGAATGCATAGAGATATAAATAAAAACACTTAATTTTATTATAAAAATAAGTATTTGACTAGACTAATTTATTGACACTGAGTGTGCTTTTTGAGTTATGATTCGTGCTCACTGACCTGTAGTCACACTCCCCCTCCCTACCCCCCAACAATGCCTTAGACTGTTCGACAATAGCTACCATAAAGGGTCAATTGCAGAAACGGTACTTGGCCCAGTTGCTCAGGATTCGTAGATGGCTGGGCCCCTGGGCAATAGAAGTTAAAGCCCTCAACTCCTACGGTTGGGCCCATAAACTCTGCGTGCCCCATGGACCTCTGAAAGGGGTTCTGACTTACTCCTTTAGGTTTTTTTTGCATTTTTTCTTTCTTCTGCATCAACTCTTTTCCAGTCTTTTCTTTTCCCCTGCACTCTTTTCCTCCCCTCTAAATGTACCCTTCTTCTCCACTTGCCCTCAATCCCTCTCAATCTTCCATTGTGTTACACTTCCTTCCCTTGCTTTCCCTCCTCAAACACATCACCCTCTGTTCTGCTGCCCTTCACCCCTTGCTTTCTCATACCGTACAATTTTGCTCTAATCAATAAATAGCTCCTTAACAATATCTGTGTCTATCCCTTAAAGGCCCCTGTAGCTATGTGTATATTTTCTATGGTATAGTTGGTTTGCTATAAATGTTGCTTTATATATACCGTTTACCACACAATTACCAGTGCAGTTGGTCCAAAAGATATTCCTGTTTTGTCAGCAACTTCAGAAACCAAAAATGTAGATAGGTGTTTGTAACCCCTGGTATCTGGGCAAGTTTAATCAGGGCTTATGGGCATCTTGGCTAGAATGGTAAACACAGGCATGCCTTGCTATATTTGTGATACCAGCTGCACAGTGCACAGAGTCAGTGGGTAAATGATGTTGATGTATAAGGGGATCTGAGAGAATACATGCATGTGAGTGAGGTGTTTGTTTGTACAAAATCCATTTGTTATGGTGATAACTGACTTTACAGCATATCTGGGCCATGTTGGATTTTAGTGCTATGTGTCTCTGTCACACTGAATGTTATCCTGTGTTGTACAGGGTGGGAAAAAGGAAAGGAGGGAAGAAAGAAAGGAGGAAAGAAAGAAGGAAAGAAAGAAGGAAAACAAGAAAGAAAAGGAAAGAGAGAGGGGAACAGCGAGAAAGGAAAAAAGAGAGAAGGAAAGAAAGATAAAGAAACTAAAAAAATCTGATAAAGATAGAATGTGCATCAGAAGCATCCTGCTATCACATCAGGCTCTAAACACAAAGGCAACACTAAAGTAAACATAAAGTAAAAACATAACAAAAAACACTGGCTTGTGTGTGGATGTCCTCCTTGTGAGAAAGCAAAACGCAGTCACTCAAACTGAGGTTAATCAGTGGCTTAAGTAGGCTGATCCACTGCCCCATGCTATATGCTGTAGTGGGCAAAGGAAAATGTGAATGAAAACAACAGACCAATAGATAAAGAGAGGTGGCTGAACAGATATTATACATATTTTAGTAAAATCAAAAAGATTGGCTAATACCAGACCTAAAAAGTAAGTAGTTTTCATCGGCAATGCTTCTGAGAAAAAAAGCTTTATGAGTTGGAGAGAGCAGGCAGTCAAGGGCAAGTGTTGGACAACCTCAAACCAGCCTGCAGCCCATTACCCAGTTGAGTAATTCAGCCATGGCGGGCAGTGTCAGGAAGCTTTTGATGATGAGAAGAATTCTAGTCCTCATCCCGCAAGTCTCATGAAAAACAACCCCCAGTGGGAAGTTACGTTATAGTGTCAACTATGAATGTTCAGGGGAAAACTGGTACTTTCTCAATGGGACAAACGTCCTGTGGGGGGTGGGGAACCACATGGCTAAACTCAGATAGCTGCACTTTAAAATGTACTGGGATATTAAGATGTTTTCCGTTGTGCTTCAGCAGTAGAAAATATCATTTTGTTTAGAAGTACATGAGCCAAAATGAAGCAGAAAGCTCATTTATTGAAATCCACAGGTAAGCCGAAGTGGGACTATGAGAACCTTTTTAGAACACTCAACGGCAGTGCTTCCCAAAACCTTTAGAAGCATGACCCAATTTTTAGAACAACAAACGTTCGTGACGCACCTAGCTTTAATGGACATGAAGTGGGCGATTGTTTAATGTACTTAATGCACTCTCATTTACAGACTGCACGTTTTCAACTGAAATGGCCACTACATTCAGTGAAGATGTATCATTTGTCCATCACCAAGTAAAGTGTCTTGATCCAATCAAAATCTTTGTTCTGATCACACTTCAGAACTATAAAAATGGAGTGGTGTAGCTACTTAAGTGCTGGGGGGCGGAGGTGCTGGCGATTCCTGCGCGCCCCGCGAGCGACGGTTAAAGGTAAGAATGAGGGGGGCACGGGGAGGCCACCGCTCTGAAAACTCCTAACTGCTTAATGTGTACAGTTAATTTATGATATTTAAAATTTGTTGTGTGTTACACAAAATTACATCCTGCAGCCTTTCCTTTCAAACTCCCTGCACTCCAGCTAGATTGTCACAAAATGTACTTTACTTTTATTTTTAGGACTTCAAAATGAGAGGAGTTGGTAAACACCAATCCCCAAGTAAAAAAACAAACATAATAACAATATGTCAGAAGACATAGCCTGACATTTGACTTCTGTGTTTGAAGCACAGCAAATGTGGCAAGATAAATACAGAATCTAAAGGCAACCTTATTTATTGCTTGGACGTTAGTGTCTCACCAACAATCAGCCTATGATCCACCAGTGGGTCAGGGCCCACAGTTTAGGAAACACTTCTCTAAGGCTCAAAATGGCAAAACCCAAAATAATACTCAGGGCTCGAGTCGGGGTACCACGTGGGTGGACGGCATCCCCCCACTTATTTTACCGGGTGGACGCCGTTCTCCCTGCCCAAAAGTTGGAGCCGGTACCCAAGTCTGCACCTGCGCGCCAATGATAGCCTTTCAAATGCACCCGAGGCTCAGACTAATCTCCCCTTCCACCTCGCGCCCTCCCCTTGCCAGCCTTTCTCAGGGCACAGCCGAGGCGCCAAGGCTTCAAGGACCTGCGCTGTCAACACGCCAAGCATGTCACTTCCAGGGACCCCGACAGATGCACTTACTGCCTATGGCCCGAGTCTGTAATACCGTGTAATCCGAGGAATGGGTCCTGTGTATAGTGTGTTCTTGTGTTTTGAGTGACTGCCACTTATTGCAGTATTATACCTCTACTTGTATGTATTCACGCATTTTAGACGGAGACCAGCAAATTTTGTGACGTCATTTCCTGTCGTGACGTCACTTCCGGTGACACCACCTAACTTGGAGCATCCCCCCACTTCTTTTTTTGGGACTTGTGCCCTGATAATACTCATATCTAACACACAACAAATATTTTCTGTTGTAATTGCTCTAGAGCTGAAAATATTCCAAAAGGACACACAGGCAATCCACAATGCAAAGACTAGACACAAATCATCTCTCTTTTTGAGACAATGAAAAGAATATTTAAAATTACTAATAAAAAAATACTCCCCCCAAAAAAACCTCTTCAATTAATCTAACTCAGAAACGATATATAAAAAAACGACTATAGTGATAAAAACTAGACCTTGAGGTCACATCAATAATCATGCTTGCGTTTTGAATTCACTATTGGGGCATTGCAAGGAAAAGCATTTTGTCAAGAGCTCATTGCAGTTACCGCTCCTGACATTGGCAAGGGCAAACCTTGAAGTCAGTTTCATTAAAAAATGAATACTATTGTATTAAAATCCAAAGGATGCAGTGAAGTCTTACGGTATTCCTAAAACTAGCAAGAAACACACCAGCTGTACCCCTAGTATCTTCATTGCTTATATTTTTCATATTCTCCCTTGAACCTTTGATTAGTTAATTCACAATAAGTGTGATATTCAAGACTACAGTAGCAGACAGGAACCTCTACAAATGTACTTCTTATATAGATGGCATAATGCTTTACTTCTCCAATATAAAAACTATTCACACCGAAATTAGTAGTTCATCAATAATTATTCCACAGGCTGTCCACTCAACAAAACCAAATAGAAGTAATAGCCCCTGAGTAGGTTTGTTAACAAGAGCTTGATAAATAAATTCTAGGCTAATGTGACAACCCGGACCTAGGATCCATCCTAGTCACAAACATGTTTTATCTTCTTATTTCTTCTATAATATTCAGAGAGTTGTGCAGTGTTGTATTGCATTTAGTATAGGAGCTCAGCACTGTCTTCAGGTCCTGGACTCGGTAGCAGGCCAGTCTATTTCCTGTTTGAGCAGAGCTGTCAGTAGTGTTGGTGCAATCAGTTTTGTGTGTATAGGGTGGTTTCAAAGTGTTCTGTAAAAGGTTAGTTTTGTTAATGTGTGAAACTGGAGATTTGAATAAATTGTAGTATGTGCCATTAAGGGAACCCACCCCTACAGACCACGCACAAAATCTCGGCATCATCCTCGACTCCTCCCTCTCCATGCCCCGCCATATCAACTCCGTTGCTTCCACCAGTTTCAACTGCCACGCATCCTCCGCAAGACCTTCAAATGGATCCCCCCCGATTGCAGAAAGACCGCCACCCACGCGCTCATAACCAGCAGACTGGTCAACGGAAACGCCCTATATGCCGGAATCAACAGATCTCTTCTGTACTGACTCCAGACCATTCAGAACGCTGCGGCTAGACTCGTCCAAGGGGCACCGCTTCACTAACACATGACCCAACACCTACGAGACCTCCACTGGCTGCCCATCGAGAAGAGGGTCACTTTCAAGCTCCTCACCCACACCTACAAATCCCTCAACAACATCGGACCCAAATACCTCAACGAGAGAGTATCCTTCCACGTACCCAAGAGGAACCTCCGCTCCGCCGACCTTGCCCTGGCTGAGGTCCCCCGCATCCGCAGAAACAGAACAGGCGGGAGATCCTTCTCCTACATCGCAGCAAAACCCTGGACCGAGCTCCCTGTGAACATCAGATGCTCCCCGACCTTGCACGCGTTCAGGAAGGACCTCAAGACCTGGCTCTTCGACTGATCCGGAACTGCTCCCCCACCCCCCCAGCAACTTGAGACCCTCACGGGTAAGTAGCGCGCTTTATAAACCACTGATTGATTTCAAAGTGTTCTGTAAAAGGTTAGTGTTGTTAATGTGTGAAACTGGAGATTTGAATGAATTGTAGTATGTGCCATTCAGGGAACCATGTGTGCATTGCACAGCTTGTGTAGATGTGTATTACACCCCGTATGTTGTTTTGGAATCAGCAATTATTTCCAGAGAGCACTCGCAGCACACAAAAACACACACAGTTGTGGAAATGTAGCTTGCAAACTGAACATTATCTGCGCCATCTTGTCTCTCCCCAGCGCGACACACAGGAAAAGCGCACGGCAGCCATTTTAGGCACCCTGGTCTCTCTCCCTGCTCATTGCCGATCGCCAGCGCGTCCCCCTGGCGCTGCGAGCATTCCCCCGCGCGCCGGCCACCCCCGCTCTCTCATACACGGGCCATAAACCCTCTCCTTCTGCACGACCCTGCCATGGAACCACATCCCACGCCTGACCGACATCCCATACATGGTCATGCATCTCTTTGATAACCCCCTTCCTCTGCGCCCAATTGTCCGAACCGATCCCAGGCCATCACCTAGCCCTGCGGATGCAGTTTATTGCCCCTACTGTAAGGGAAACACCCCACATCAAAGGGATTACAGTAGATCAAGGCCCCCCCCACCCCCTGAGACCCGACCGGTCGCACACACCCCCGGGAATTGGCGGAATGTTCAGCTGTGTGATAGCCATCTCCTACTGTGGATGGGGTGGGGACTTCCACTGTAGATATGTGTGGGAACGAGCTTGAAGTGGGGATTCTGAGGATGTTCTTTCATGTATCAAAGCGATCTCAAGAATGTGCCATGTATGATAAACCTGCAATAAAGTCATAAACCTGTGTATAAGAGGCCAGGCCTCAGAGATGTGGTTAGAGCACCTCGTGACGATACCTTGCTGTCTGATCTGATGTGTTCTACTCCGACGGAATAAAAACTTTGTTTCCTGCCTTTCAGTCTCCGGTGCCTGCCTCTTTTGTTGGTTAAATCATCGAATGGTATAAGAGGCGATTACTGCCGGGCAATCCTTGAAAGGTTATCGACTACAACTGCCGTTACCATTTAACAATTGGCGTCCCAAACGTGGGGCCCATCAGCGACACGTGGATCCAGTGGGAGAGGTCCCGACGACAGAGTGAACGACTGCAACGATCGGGAGAGCTCCTGCCCGATAGACCCTCGTCTGGCAGCCGATCATCCGAACTTCACTGGTTCCGAGCAGACCTCTCTCGAGTGATCTACGGTCCTGACTGGGAACCATCAGGAGTGCTGCGGCAAATACGGAGAGTAGAGGACGATCGGGCGCTGGAGGCGGAAGACGAGAAACTGTCCATGCGGTCCGGGTAAGGTCGTGAAACACGACAAATTACGAAATGATTGATTGATTGATTGAAAATACTAGTATTACTTATTGATTGTTCTCTTTGAGATATTCGCTGTCTACAAACGGGGAGGAGTAGAAATACTCTCTCTTCCTTTGCAGATAGTGAAGGGTAGGTAACGCAGACTTTTGTCCCCATTGTAACCCGTCGTGCCTATTTTCATCTCCCCACTGATTGATTGTCCGAACATTTATTGTTTTGAAGAATAGTGCTCTTTGAGATATTCTCTGTTTGCAAATAACGTAGAATAGAAATATTCTGTCTAGTCTTCGCAAATAGTGAAGGGTATGTAACGCAGACTTTTGTCCCCATTGTAACCCGTCGTGCCTATTTTCATCTCCCCACTGATTGATTGTCCGAACACTGATTGTTCGATATTGGTTCTTTGGAGGTATTCTCTGCTTACAAATAACGTGGAACAGAGATATTCTGTCTAGTCTTTGCAAGCAGTGAAAAGATAGGTAGTGCAGACTTTTTTCCCCGTTGTAACCCGTCATGCCTGTCTTCTCCCCACTGATTGGTAGTTGGTTCTGCCCGGACCGCTTATTAGAGGTGAACCATCCGGCTCCACTGGAAGGCACCCCTAATAAGGACATGTTCACTAAATACGGACTAGTCGCCGTAGCTTATAGCAAGCTATGGCATAAATATACAAAGAAGGACCCCGAGAGTCAGTGGCCACTGATGAGATCCTTCGATGATCATAAAATAGAAGCATTAGAAATAGCTCTACGAAGTAATAAAACGACGCCTACTATGCTTGACAGTATCGGCATGTGGCGCAAAGAAGCAATGCAACGGAAAAAGAGGGAAGAAGTAAAAGCAGAAAGGGAATTACGAAAGGCAGCTCACCTTGCCGCTAGAAAGTTAGAGGAAGAGATAAAGGAGAGAAAGGAAGCTAAACTAAAACAAGAGTCTGAAACATCAGGCCAGTGCCCTGTTAGGACCTCCTCTACACTCTACCCTGAGTTACCTTCCAAGCAACGAGCGAATGATGACTTGCTATCAGGCCCCCCGATCATCTACATGCCCCCTCCATACGCCCCCTCCCAACCTGTAGTACAGCACCCGCAACCCCCAAACACAAGTGAAAGCAGTACCAGGGCCTCGGTCCTCACGGCCTCCGCACCGGCCGAGCCTCTCGTACTGAACACAACGTTAGCAATAACGTTAGATGACACTGAGATGAGAAAGAAAGATTCCGCCAGAATGAATCGACTAACAAAGGATGAACAAGCCGGAATCGATAAGGTAGTAAGGACACTAGTAGAACGAAAGGAAAGTGAGGAGTATGTAACAGACATGTATAACTCATATGCCAACAACCGCAGACGATACTTTGTCGTACGGCTTTGTCATCACACCCTGAATGCCTATGAGGATAGGTACCAAGATAGAGGTTCCGAAGGCTTAGCGACCTTGTATAGGAAGGTAGACATTGGGGAGGAAGGAGAGGGCGATGTGACGAATCTCTTCACTCGTACACTCGAAGTCTTCCGGCACCTTAAAGAACACAGGCAGACAACCAAAGCAGAGACCCCCATAGCGACTGAACCCCAGGCAGGGAAGGCTGATACCATGATGCCCATCAAAGAAGCCGCCCCCTACTGGGTCCCCCCACGAGGTCAGGGAACACACGACGACATCAACCACCAAGATGCGAAGGGAAGGGTTGTATATAACTGGGTTTACCAGCCATGGGACCGACAAGACATCTTGACCTTTAGAAAAACCCTACCCGACTTAAGAAAGAACCCGACGGCCTTCTACACCGAACTAGGTACGGCCTTAGGTTCAACCATAATGACCTTAGCGGATATCGATTTGTTCTTCGGGTTATGTCTGCCGGCTGATGTGTGGAAGCAAATCCGGAAAGTCGATCACGCTGAGCCGTTCGGATATACCTGGGTACAACTCGATACCATAGATAAGCAGCGAGAACCTGGACAAAAACCCCTAAAAGCCATATTGGAACTCCCGGACAAGATCGTACAGAAATTGAAGACTCTAATCCCAGAAAGAAAGGTAGACTGGTCAATAGTGACGGCTTGTCGCCAGAAACCCCAGGAGGATGTGTCTGAATACTTCTCTCGATTCGAGACAGTGTTTTCCGATTATAGTGGCCAGGACATGACCACTGCAACCGGACATCACCTCTTTGTCCAGAATTATGTGAAGGGTCTGTCACAAGAAGTCTCCCAGAAGCTACAGACCAGTGAGAGTAGTTGGGCAGCCTCCAAACCCGCTGCTATCCTCCAGATGGCCCAATACTACGAACATCAAAAGAATGAGAACGATAGGGCGTCCGAGAAAAAGAAAAAGGAACTGAAGGAGAGGGTAATGATAGCACAATTGCAAGGGGTGACCATAGGAAGGGAGCCCCCTAAAGGAAATTACCAACCAACCGCCCCTAGAAAGCTACCCCCTAGAGACCATACACCTGCACCCTACACTGGACGAAGAGACTTAGACGGGAACCAATGTGCGTTCTGTAGAGGGTTCGGACACTGGAAATCCCAGTGCCCGGTCCTTCTGGAAATGAACAAAAATAGAGACACCAGAGACATAGTATATGACCCCAGAAGTAGAGGACAGGGACGAGGTTACACGAACGACACCGCCAACGATAGGCCAGGCAGACCGAACGCCTTTGATCGCCCCCGACAGAATCAGTGCCAGCAGTCCGACTACGAAAACACCCATGACTTTGCATAGGACCGCCAGGGGCAAGGGAGGGATCCAGTCGAACTCCGTGTTGACCAGCAAGGCCCTTACGTCACTGCTAAGGTCTTGGGCACAAAGTCTCCATTTCTGGTAGATACTGGAGCGACACGTAGTGCGTTATCTAAACGACTGATTCCTAGGGCACCCTTGTCTGGCTCACACGTAACCTCAATAGGCTTCGATGGAACGCCCTCCACTAACCCTTTGTCAGCACCAATCTCCTTTGACTTAGAAGATAACACCACTGACACGACATTCCTGCTCTCCTCCAACACCCCCGATGCTATTGTGGGACTTGATTTGCTAAAACATTTCCGAGCTACCATCAGATGTTCCCCAGACGGAGTGCGAGTCATCCTGCACGATAACCCGAACCTGTTCAGGTCTTGTCTCACACAACGTAAGTTCTCCATAACCGATGATGACCTGTCCCTACTCGACACGTTACCCTCACATCTATGGGCTAAAACCGACTCAGATGTAGGGCGCATGGTGATCGACCCTGTACACATAACCGTCCGACCGGACGCAGTGCTCCCAAAGCTTCCATAGTATCGGATATCGCCCGAAGGCGAGAAGGCATTGGTGGAAATCAACCAGTCCCTAGTCGATGCAGGAGTGGTACAAGAAGTAGTCAGTAATGTTTGCAACAGCCCTATCCTACCCATTGTAAAAAAGCAAGGCGAGGGAGATGAGAAGGCATACCGCTTCATTGATGACTTACGCGAAGTTAACAAAGTAGTCATACCTCAGTACCCCGTGGTCTCAGACATCACCACCATCCTCACCCTGATTCCGTCCACTGCCACCACCTTTACCGTTATCGATCTCAAGAACGCATTCTTTTCCATCCCCATCCACCCAGACAGCCGCTACCTGTTCGGCTTCACTTTAAAAGCCCGTTCGTACAGATTCTGTAGGGCACCCCAAGGCTACACTGAGAGTCCCAGCATTTATAGCCAAGCCCTCAAGAGACAACTAGATGCAGTCCAACTACCCGATGGAGTGGTGTTAATACAGTACGTCGATGACATTCTTTTGGCGGCCGACACCACTCCACTTGCAGTCACGGCCACCATCCACCTCCTCCACTTCCTCGCGGAAAACGGTCACAAGGTCTCCAGGAAGAAGTTGCAATTCTGCCAACCCCAAGTGACATACCTAGGCCACCTCCTATCCAAAGATGGGAGGAAGCTTACTTCTGATCGAATTCAGACCATCCTAGGAACCCCTGTCCCCAAGACGCAGAAGCAAGTGCGGTCCCTGGTTGGTCTCACCTCCTTCTGTCGACAGTGGTTGCCAAACTTCAGCCTCATTGTAAAACCTCTGCTTTCCCTGCTGGCTAAAGACGTCCCCCTCCCCCTCCCCTGGACACCCGAATGCCAGTCCTCCTTCAAAGAATTGCGAGATGCCCTTTGTTCAGCACCAGTCCTAGGAACCCCAGACTACACTAAACCTTTCTCCCTCTTCACCCACGAAAGGGAGGGATGCGCGTTGTCTGTTCTAACCCAGTCCATAGGTCCTAAACAACGCCCTTGTGCCTACTTCTCTGCCACTCTTGACCCTGTAGCCAGAGCTTTGCCCGCCTGCCTTCGAGCAGTAGCCGCCGCTGCTGTCTCTATCCGACAAAGTGAGGGGATCGTGCTCTCGAACCCCCTCACTGTATTAGTACCCCATGCGGTTGACACCCTCCTGAACCAGACCAAAACTCAGCACCTGACTAGCGCACGACTGACTGGTTATGAACTGACTCTGCTTGCACCCCACATCACATTGAAACGATGCACCACTCTGAATCCAGCTACTCTACTACCTCTCCCTGACACTGACCCCAATGCGTCCCCTATACATGACTGCGTGACCCTCACTGACGAACAGACCAAGAGTAGGGTTGACCTCCGAGATACTGCCTTCCCGGACCCTGACGGAGAACTGTGGGTAGATGGCTCATGCATCAAGCTCCCCGATGGCACCACCTCAGCCGCCTATGCAGTCACCACAGCCCGAACAGTTGTAGAGACAGCCCGCATCACACAGCGATCCGCGCAGGCAGCTGAACTGATCGCTCTCACACGAGCATGCATCCTAGCAGCAGGGACTACCGCAAACATTTACACAGACAGTCAGTACGCCTTCGGGGTAGTTCACCACTTTGGGCTCCTATGGAAGGAGAGGGGATTCCTGACTTCCCATGGCACACCCATCCTACATGGAGATCTAGTCTCCGCTCTGACCGAAGCAGTCCTCCTCCCCACACGGCTAGCTGTGATCAAATGCCAGGCACACAAAAAGGTGACGGACATTATAGGACAGGTAAATGTGCTGGCTGACATCACTGCCCGAACCACAGCCGAGAATAGGTCAACAACACGCATGTACGTGACCAGGTCACAAACTGAGAAGTGGAAGGATGCTAGGGAAACGATTAGGGACATCCAATTAGCCAGCTCACCACACGAATTGACTGAATGGGCACGGGTGGGATTGAAGGACGATGACGGTTGCTGGCGAACTAAAGACACGAACAAATGGTTGCTACCTGACTCATTCCTGATTCCCATGCTAACCATGACACACTCCCCCGCGCACATAGGGTCTGCCCCCATGATCGAACTCATCTCCAAGGTTTGGCACAACGACAAGATCCCAGACTCAGCCAAACGTCTGGTCCAACAATGCCTGGTATGCCTCCAACACAACCCTGGTAAAGGAACTGCTGTACCCCGGGGAGGGTTTGGTGTTCCTAATCATCCCTTTGAGGTCCTACAGATGGACTACATCCAGTTAGAAAGGTGCCAAAGCTTGCAGTAAGTACTTGTCGTTCTGTGTGCTTTCAGCAAGTGGGTAGAAGCTTACCCGACCCGCGACAACACTGCTATGACTACCGCAAAGGTATTGCTGAAAGAATTCTTCCCCCGTTACGGCCTTTGTCGAATTTTGTGGAGCGACAACGGCCCACACTTTGTAGCCGAAGTTATCCAACTCATCTTAAAAGGGTTGGGTGTGAAACAGAAGTTCCATGCGGTCTTCCATCCCCAATCTGCAGGCTTGGTTGAGCGACATAATGCCACACTGAAGCTCAAAATAGCCAAAATAGTTGCCACCACAGGACTGAAATGGCCAGACGCTCTCCCGCTAGCATTACTATCAATGCGTTCCACTCCCACCAAACACCACTTAACCCCCTACGAGGTCGTCTTCGGGCAGCCCATGAACCTTTGGACCGCACCAAAACCAACATCTATTCACGACGTCCCGGACGTCCTCATGTCTGACTATTTGTACAACCTAACTAAAACGTTGTCTGTTATCCATCAGCAGGTGCTGCAAGCCATTCCCGATGCTTCCAGGGGCCCCGGGCACGATATCCAACCCGGAGATTTCGTCCTAGTGCGTAATTTCCAGCTTGCAAGGAGTCTGGAGCCCTGGTGGACGGGCCCCCTGCAAGTCCTGATCACCACCCGAACAGCTCTTCGAGTGGAGGGGAAGCGCAATTGGCTGCACGCACATCATTGCAAAAGGATATCACCGACCCTGACGACAACCGACAACATCGCCGGCCAAGAGGAACTTCTGGACAAAGACCGACCATCCCTGAGCTGCTACCCGAATACAGAGACACTTGAATTGACTGAATATCACGATCCCACTGTGCCGTCCAAAGAAGGGTATACCCTGCGACGAAAGGAGGGAACTTCGGCTAAGCAAACCACGAACTAAGTCGAAATCTCGAACCGGTAGCCTAATCACCTCAAAGGCCTCCGGAAGAGAAATTAGACAAAGTCTGTGTTTCTGCCCGCTACCGAGTCCCTTGAAGGTGATGGAAGCGCCAGACATGAAGATGATGGAAGCAACCGGACGTCCGAAGATCCACTACAAAAACCCAAAGACTGACAAAATGCACAGCTCAAAGACTATTGCACTTTTTATTACCCTTCTCTTTTGCCTTCTCCTCATGGTCACCTTCTGGATCATGGAGGAGAGCGCACCCGCTCATAAGACATTGCTGACCACCGTTCAACCTACCACCATGAAAGAACACCATCTGATCTCACTTTCACCCCAACTCCGAGAAAGGCGTAAGGAGTTCTGGAATAACTCTTTTGTGCAGTTGCTCCACCAACACAATCTTGCCGCCAATGCCACTAATTGCTGGATCTGTGGATTGCTACCACATGCCACTGGACACTCTATCCCTTTCATCCCTTCACCTTTTTCTGTCCATGGTTCCTGCCTCGCCTGGCTAATCCTCCTGCAAGAAAGCTACAAGGACAATGCCACTTCCGGCAAAACTGTGTCACACTTCTACCATGGGTTCTGGCTGAACAAAACTGGAAAAACTTCTGCCCCCTTCTGTCCTCTGAGATCAAACACTTCCTTTCATATGGACATCCCTGCCAAAGAGCGAGTCGAAATGCAGGTGTTTAACAACCCAGCCAGACCCACCTTCTCTTACCTCCGGAAACGAACGGCCGCCACCCTAACAGTGGCCCTATCCGTCATCAACATCACTGGACTTGTGTGCCTCGAAGGCCTGGGGGCGCAGCTGGTGGGCCACAGCTCCTGCCTCATCACCCGAACATTGGACTCAGTTGATCCACCCTCCTTTGTTACCTCCCCAAATATGTACTTCGTCTGTGGTACTAAGGCCTACACCTGGCTTCCGAAAGGTTGGGGAGGCACCTGCTACATCGCTTTTGTCCTTCCTCCGACATATGTGGCTCCAGCAAACCATCACCGACAGAAACGTGCCAACGACATTGTGCAAGCCGACTCTACCGGAGCACAGTTCATGGACGCAGTAAAAGGACTTGTTCCACTTTGGGGCCCAATGGCAAACAGCCGTGCCATCCGCCACTTAACCCAGGCAGTCGAAACAACAATGAACATTACGGCTGGCATCCTCACCAACAACACCGCCGAGCTACAGGCCGTCCGCCTGGTGGCTCTTCAGAACCGCCTTGTTCTAGATGTGGTTCTGGCTGACAGTGGAGGAGCATGCCGCATCATTGGATCCAGCTGTTGTACCTACGTACCGGACAACTCACCCTCAGTCTACAAGGCGATCGAACACCTCCACAGACTTTCCTCAGAGATTCATCAGGAACAGGAAGGATGGTCGCTTGGGAGTTGGTTTGGGGACACAATAAAGAGCTGGGGGTGGAGGTTGTTTTCGTTTATCCTAATACCGCTCGTGATACTATGTGGATGTTGCTTGGGGATTCAGTGTCTGCCACCTGTATGTTCGCTTTTTATGAACTGCATCTGCCCTAAGACTTTGAACTTTGAAGCGGAACGAATGAAAGCCCTGTATGAGATAGAAGTTCGTAGTATTATGGGGATAGATCCGAACTAAACAAGCTGGCGAGATATGTTAAAAGGGAGGACTGTGGAAATTTAGCTTGCGAACTGAACATTATCTGCGCCATCTTGTCTCTCCCCAGCGCGACACACAGGAAAAGCGCATGGCAGCCATTTTAGGCACCCTGGTCTCTCTCCCTGCTCATTGCCGATCGCCAGCGCGTCCCCCTGGCGCTGCGAGCATTCCCCCGCGCGCCGGCCACCCCCGCTCTCTCATACACGGGCCATAAACCCTCTCCTTCTGCGCGACCCTGCCATGGAACCACATCCCACGCCTGACCGACATCCCATACATGGTCATGCATCTCTTTGATAACCCCCTTCCTCTGCGCCCAATTGTCCGAACCGATCCCAGGCCATCACCTAGCCCTGCGGATGCAGTTTATTGCCCCTACTGTAAGGGAAACACCCCACATCAAAGGGATTACAGTAGATCAAGGCCCCCCCCACCCCCTGAGACCCGACCGGTCACACACACCCCCGGGAATTGGCGGAATGTCCAGCTGTGTGATAGCCATCTCCTACTGTGGATGGGGTGGGGACTTCCACTGTAGATATGTGTGGGAACGAGCTTGAAGTGGGGATTCTGAGGATGTTCTTTCATGTATCAAAGCGATCTCAAGAATGTGCCATGTATGATAAACCTGCAATAAAGTCATAAACCTGTGTATAAGAGGCCAGGCCTCAGAGATGTGGTTAGAGCACCTCGTGACGATACCTTGCTGTCTGATCTGATGTGTTCTACTCCGACGGAATAAAAACTTTGTTTCCTGCCTTCCAGTCTCCGGCGCCTGCCTCTTTTGTTGGTTAAATCATCGAATGGTATAAGAGGCGATTACCGCCGGGCAATCCTTGAAAGGTTATCGACTACAACTGCCGTTACCATTTAACACAGTGAACTTCTCATTTGAAGGGCTGAGGTATCAATTATTAAACGCTTCCTAGTGAGTAACATTGCACATATGTAATGTAAAGTAGTACTTCGAAAGGCTTTAACTGTACAAGATGTTTCTAGAGGGCTAAAGTGCAGACCCAGAGTATGACCAAAACCGAAGACCAGTCCTAAAATATCCCTGTGATTTGCAGAATAAAATAGGCACAGCTTCTATTATGTGAAATGTGCACATTGGGGTCTTGTATTCTGAGTCCACTTTTAACACAAACTATTTTGCTCTTGCGTTAGAAAGGCAAACGCTCATAAATTATGCTTAAGTGCTTCTGAGCAAGGCAAAGTAATTATTTGTATAGGGTCTGGAGAAGATATATACTTGTCATTCTAAAGAAGCCTTGGTATTTTCTTGAGCCATTTATTTACTTATTTTCAGGGCTCACGGTTTTATGGCATTTATTTTTTTTGACATTTCCGTATTTATCTGCTAATATTTGCTGTATTTATCTGTTTTTTATGTTTTCTATATGAACGAAGCTGCAAGGGGTATTTTTCCACAATTATTTGACTGATAAATGTATACTCGCATTTAAATGTCCAAAAGGTTTCAGCAGTATACAGTGCAATAGCGTTATCTGAAAACACTTGCATTGTAGAAGAGCAGCAATAACTGTAGATCTGCACTTAATTTGGAAATCTATTGTCTTTTTTCATCTCCCCTACCTCTCAATCTGTACTCCTACTGACCTGTCACTCATGATTTACTGTAGAAGAAATCATCAAAAGAAGACCTATTTTCCATATTTTTTTTTATTTAAAAATAAATACAGACAGGAAAATAAATAGTTTTCTGTTTGTATTTATCTGTAAAAATCAGTAAAAACAGAAAATAGGGAGCCCTACTTATTTTACAGTGGTATAGAGCACAAACAAGAGACAATGCGTGCCAGAGCGTTTTACTTAAGAAAAGCTTCATAATGAATAAAAACAGTTTTAACAAGCACTGACAAAGCATCTGCCCTCCACAGGAGGGCAAGAGATCTAGCTATGTGTTGCAAGCATATGCCATAGAAATCCAAAGTTTAAAAGGAAAAAAAGTAACTGAAAATAAATTAAAGGAGTAGTTGGCCTAACAGCCCTGCCACTAAAGTGCACTACCTTTATTTGGATGTGCACACCTGACCAGGCTAAATGTTGCCAATGAGCACAAGAGACCCAATAACTGAAGTGGGCTGACCTACCCCCAATGCTGCGTGTAATGGTGAACAGAACTTAAGTGAGAATGACAACTGCACAGGGCTGGTCCATCGGTCGGTCCTTCGGTCCGTCCATCCATCCATCCATTCATCCATCCATCCAAGCTGAAGTCCAGAGGCACTGAACGCGGCCGTCCACGTCGGGCTCCGGACGCCCCAATATCCACTAAAGTACAATCCTCAAGAGTAAAGGATTTCACGGACACACCTGGAATTTCAAATGCGTTTTAATCGAAAAGTAGGTCTTCACCAAAGTGTAGAAGACCTACTTTTCGATTAAAACGCATTTGAAATTCCAGGTGTGTCCGCGACATCCTTTACTCTTGAGGATTGTACTTTTGTGGATATAGAACTACCAATCCCGTTACATCGATAACATCAATGAAACACCAGAGCACAGACTCTAAAATAGAAGTGCCAATTCTTTATTGCATATAGTTCGCCAGGACGTGTTTCTGCCAAGCCTGGCCTTGTTCACCAATGCGCAGAAGACCTACTTTTCAATAAAAATGCATTCGAAATTCCAGGTGTGTCCGAGACATCCCTTACTCTTGAGGAGTGTACTTTGTTTGGTATATATATATATATGTATATATATATGTGTTTATATATATATATATATTCACTGAAAAAACCATAGGTTTCACACACGTTATAGTTAGGAATTAGCATTTAAAAAACCTTGCAAATTCACTGAAAAAACCATAGGTTTCACACATGTTATAGTTAGCGGAAATTTTACTGATAAAAAAACCAATGAAATTCCCCCATTATAGTTAGTGCAGGCAACTATAACTCACGCGACCGCAATCCTCTGCTGATGCTAATACTGTATTTAGACACTTATTTGCCCATGTCTTCTTCCATACATTTTTAGCTATACATATATTACAAATATTTTTTTTTCATAAAGACACATATGTCATCAGCAGAAGATTGCGGTCGCGTGAGTTATAGTTGCCTGCACTAACTATAACGGGGGAATTTCATTGGTTTTTTATCAGTAAAATTTCCGCTAACTATAACATGTGTGAAACCTATGTTTTTTTCAGTGAATTTGCAAGGTTTTTTAAATGCTAATTCCTAACTATAACGTGTGTGAAACCTATGGGTTTTTCAGTGAATTTGTACGGTTTTTTAAATGCTAAGTTACTTTATGCCATTCGTGGCGTGCGCGCCCACTTAACGCAATTCGTTCCGTGCGTGCACAGTAAGCAGGCGGTGCGCTTCGCGCACCGCGCGCCCACTTTACGCAGTTAGTGCCGTGCACGCACGGTGGGCACGCGGTGCGCTACGCGCACCGCGTGCCCACGTTACGCTAGATGGGCCATGTACGCACGATGCGCTTTGCGCACCGTGCGCACATGGAGGACATATGATGCACTTCGTTTTGAAAGGTAATATTTTAATTTTTCGTAATTTTTATAAGCCATGCACAAATGGTGCCCTTCGGGCACCATTTGCACACGGGGTGGACAGAGTGTGGATAATTTTTTTTTTAAAATATTATAGTTTATCTCATCTGTTATAATCCATGCACAATTAGTGGCCTTCGCCCACCAATTGCATACGGGGTGGGGAGAGTGTGGATAATTTTTTTTTTTATATAATTTTTTACCGTACGCGTACGGTAAGCGTAATCGGCGAAATTAGCGAAAAAAAAAAATCCGTTTTTGGCCTTGGGGGATCTTTGGGGACTCCCTCAACATGGCTATGTGTGTGGGAGCTGTCTAAACAGCCCCTTTACATGTTTTTGTGCTTTGTATTTTCATCATCACTCTCAGTGCGAGAGAGAAAATGGCGGCCGCCGCTTCCTGGTTTCGGCTGATTCGATTGTTTACTAAGATCTAAGAGCCAATCAGAATCGCGCTCGCGCACGCCACCGTACGCGTACGGTAAGCGTACCGTAAGCGCACCGTAAGCTGGCTCAGAGATATATATTGATTTAAAGGCTATTTTCTCAGAATCTACTGAACAGATTTACACCAAACCTACAAAAGGCACTTCCTTGACCTGAGGACTACCTCTCTGCCAAATTTCAAGTAATTCTGTTCAGCCGTTCGGGCTGTAGCCCTGTCTAAAGGTCCTATGGAAAAATGCATGGGAAAAACGCGTTTTGGGACCCCCCTTTTATCTCAGCCCCCGCTTGACGAATCCCCCCGAGACTTTCAGGGTAGGAGCGGAGCGTAGCGCCCCACCTATTTTGAAAAATTCGCGAGGATTTGTCGACCGGTGCCAAAGTTATTCAAAATAGAATGTTGCGGATTTCCTATGGAAACGTGGTCCTAACTATAACTACCTACTGGCGACCGCCAGTAGGTAATATCTATATATATATTCACTGAAAAAACCATAGGTTTCACACATGTTATAGTTAGCTGGACATTTTACTGATAAAAAACCAATGAAATTCCCCCGTTATAGTTACTGTAGGCAATTATAACTCACGCGACCGCAATCCTCTGCTGATGCTAATACTGTATTTAGACACTTATTTGCCCATGTCTTCTTCCATTAAATTTTAGCTATACATATATTACAAATATTTTTTTTTCATAAAGACACATATGTCATCAGCAGAGGATTACGGTCGCGTGAGTTATAGTTGCCTACAGTAACTATAACGGGGGAATTTCATTGGTTTTTTATCAGTAAAATGTCCAGCTAACTATAACATGTGTGAAACCTATGGTTTTTTCAGTGAATTTGCAAGGTTTTTTAAATGCTAATTCCTAACTATAACGTGTGTGAAACCTATGGTTTTTTCAGTGAATTTGTACGTTTTTTTAAATGCTAAGTTACTTTACGCCATTTGTGGCGTGCGCGCCCACTTAACGCAGTTCGTTCCGTGCGCGCACAGTGAGCCCACGTTACGCTAGATGGGCCATGAACGCACGATGGGCTTCGCGCACCGTGCGCACATGGAGGACATATGATGAGCATCGTTGTGACAGGTAAAATATATGTTTTGTTTTGCTGTAATAAGCCATGCACAAATGGTGCCCATCGGGCACCATTTGCACACGGGGTGGGGAGAATGTGGATATTTTTTTTTTTTATATTATTTATTACCGTACACGTACGGTAAGCGTAATCGGCGAAATTTTCGAAAAAATTAAAATTGCCTTTTTTCACTTGGGGGATCGTTGGGGACTCCCTCGACATGGCTAGGTGCTTGGGAGCTGTCTAACCAGCCCCTTTACATGTTTTTGCACTTTGTTTTTCAACCCCCTGTCAGAGTGCGAGAGAGAAAATGGCGGCCGCCGCTTCCTGATTCGAATGTTTACTAAGATCTAACGGCCAATCAGAATCGCGCTCAAGCACGTCACCGTACGCGTACGGTAAGCGCATCGTAAGCGCACCGTAAGCTGGCTCAGATATATATATTGATTTAAAGGCTATTTTCTCAGAATCTACTGAACAGATTTACACCAAACCTACAAAAGGCACTTCCTTGACCTGAGGACTACCTCTCTGCCAAATTTCATTAAATTCTGTTCAGCCGTTCGGGCTGTAGCTCTGTCTAAAGGTCCTATGGAAAAATGCATGGAAAAAACGCGTTTTGGGACCCCCCTTTTATCTCAGCCCCCGCTTGACGAATCCCCCCGAGACTTTCAGGGTAGGAGCGGAGCTCAACGCCCCACCTATTTTGAAACTTTTGCGAGGATTCGTCGACCGGCGCCAAAGTTATTCAAAATAGAATGTTGCGGATTTCCTATGGTAAGAGGGTCCTAACTATAACTATCTACTGGCGACCGCCAGTAGATAATTACTCTTGAGGATTGTACTTTCATTGAGATATATATATGTATATATATATATATATATATACACACACACACACACACACACACGCACACACACACACACATATATATTTAAAAAAATATATTTTTACTATCATTTTTGCAACAAACAAAATCACAGCACATCTCGTTACACTTATTTGATCGACAGTAGTTGTGCTGTCCAGTTGTAGGACGCACATCCTGTACTCCGAGGGGGTACATATACATACATATTTATATAAATTTCTTTTGAAACCATGAGCTGGCAAAGACAGCTAAAGCTGAACTGGGGACTCCAACTTAAAAAAGTGAGATTTTCCATGACCAAAGTTTGTGGATACACTGACAACCAAGGAAATCCATTCCCTCACTGTTGTCATGATAACTATGGAGATCCCTTGAATGATGTATTTTTTAAATACAATCTAAAACTGTTGGTGCATAACGGGGACAGAAAGAAAGCCCCACTGCCTACCTTCTTAGGAAACAAGTGTGGTTCATGCATTGACCATGTGATACTCTCCACGCACGCTTTGAATTTACTGTGTTCTTTTTATTTGGATATTATTTGTCTTAGTGACCATATCCCATCAACACTAAATTTGAACGTTGTAGATAATTACAGTTTGTCTACTCAGCTAGCATCTAATATTGACGTAGCTAGGAAAAATAACATTAGTCTTAAATGGTCAGGCGTCGACGACTTAGCCATTTTGGGCAAAGTTATAAGCAATAATAAGGAGCTTTATGATATGTACTGATTCAAAGGCTGCAACAATGGCGATTAACATTAGCCTTTTCAAATCTAATGACAGCCATTGCCAATAAACTGTAGGACCCAGGCAAGACAACCAGGTTGGTTAGATGCCTCTTGCTCACAAGCCAATTGCAAGCTAAAAAAGGCTTTACAGTCCATCCCCAGAAACAACAAGGAGGTTAAAGTACTAAGACACCAATATAAGCTAATGCTAACCCAGCGGAAGAAATCACTGCTGGAACAGACATGGCTTACGCTGGGTCAGGCAGTAGAGACCCAAGACGCCACTCTATTTTGGAAAAAAAATAAACTCTCCATTCCTGAAGGACAATCAAGAACCCAAGGTGGAGACAGTGGTCTCTTAATTTGATTGGCTTAACCATTTTGGGAGTATTTTTAATCCAAGAAGTGAAAAAGGGGTTACACCACAGAAAGACTTAGAGTTGGTACCACTATACCCGGTTAGTTTAGAGGAAGTTAAAGTTGCCATAGGAAAATCAGCAAGCGGGAAGGCCCTACACCCCGATGAAGTCCCTGTGCGGGGCATGGCTGAGAGTTAATCATTATAAACTCAGGAAAACCAACTTCTATGCAGGATTTCGACTGTACCATGTTCTGTTTCATCATGTATCACCCATAGAGAATTGGACATGCCTTACATTGAAGATTTAATATGCACGAATTTGATTACTTACTGGTATCATATCTAGAGTAAAATAGGTTAGAAAATTTCGAAAGATGTTATACTTGATTGTCTTAGGCTCGAACATTTCCATAAGATCTCATGGCTAGCATATATGAATGGGCTTCTAACAGAATCATTTGCGGGTATTACCGTAGTAAACCCAGCGAGTATCAGGCAAAAGAGCAATAAGTAGTTGAAAACCCTGTTTAACGCTAATAGGAAAGGCATGAGAGAATCAAGAGAACTGCACAAGTGTTCAGTATCCAGATAGATGTTAGACCAGGAACATCTGGGTCTACCCATGTATCTGACTTTGGTAACAAATACACAGCATAGATTTTATCTCACACGAATGCGTATAGGTTTCCTGCATCATCTGATAGCACTTCCAGAGAGAGATGCATGGACTAAAAATCTATCTAAATGCCCCTGCGAAGAAAGGGCAACCCAATCAACCGTCCATCTTAGGTTATTTTGTGGGTTTTATAGAGCCATCAGGAAAAGCCTGTTAAAATCCCTATTTTTGCCCCAGAAATGGATTTTTTATCAGGATGCGTTTACATTGCTGTGCAATTTAGAGAATGACTTGCTATAAAGTCGCCACGTAAAGTGCGTGTGTAATAGCTAGAAGGAAAACCATGCCAGCCTTAGATAATTTAAGATATGGAAATTAAGTTAAAACATGACTGAATGTGACATAGTCAAAAGTCATTTTTTATAATTGTATTTAAATTATTTTACCTGCGTTGTTTGCACATGTATTAGTACTCGAATATTATTACCTGTAAATTACATATAATATGACCAGATTAAGTTGTGATGTTTTATGATGAATTTTCTATTTGCAAAATGTATTTTATATGTCTTTTATGGATTGTCTGAATCCGAATAAAGAACTTTTTGACTTTGACAGCTAAAGCTGTGTCTAATCTAGACCTTAGAAGATTAGATTAGATACGTCAACGATCAATATGCACAAGACATGGTGTGAGTAAACACTTGACAAGGCTAACTGATCTATGTGATAAAGTAGTGCAGACGTGTCCAATAGAGTTTTTGTTGTTATTTAAAGGTAGCCTTTATATGAGATATAATGCCTTAATGTTCACATCTTTGGGATCCATTTTGTATTAATATGTGGTAAAATGTCAAACTAGTGAGGCAATGCTGCCACATAATGTGTAACATAATACCAGATAATGTGTCCTTCCTTGTTGCATAATTTAGTCGACCCTGATGCATAATATGATCCTCGGCTGCCACATGATTCCAGTGGCCCTGCTCACAGGTGAACCCTAATGAGCTTTGTGAAAAAGTGAAATAACATTGGGAACATTCGTTCATTACCCTGTTGAATACAAGTTGAGGCCTTTTGGGCTGAACTCATTAAATAAATCTTTGTAAGAAACATTTCCACTAAATTATACACTGTATTCCATGAACCCTCATAGACTCTTAAAGGTACGGTAATGTGATAAACAACTATGCTGGTATGTTGGAGGGACTGATAGCTCAATGTCCCACAAGATGTTCAAATGTGTGAAGACTGACCATTTTTTTAAATAAGTTAATTTACAAATTAACAATGTTTTCAATGCACAAATCAATGTAATATTCTTATGGCCCAGCCAGGGTGTACTACCAGATAGAGAGGAAATACAATATAAGTTAATACCATAAAATTGTTAGATTGACTCCTCGCTTCACCATACAAAAATGTTGAATGTAATTGGAAGAACACCAACAATCTACTGGTACGCGCATGTCGGTCTTGGTTCTGCCATGTTCATAGCTGTGATAAACCTCATGTCACACATATCCAGAGAGAAAAACATATATGCTGGCATCTCCAAGCACCCATCTCCAAGCACCCACTAGAGAACACTCTTGGACTTGAGAATGATCTGAGAAGGCTAAACCTCTCTCTCTCTCTCTCTCTCTCTCTCTCTTGCAGCTAGGACAAAGAAATGAATTCCAGGGGGCATAAGGTTGACCTCCTGTTCCAGTTACAGGAATACAACAATCTACAGGAGGCAAGAGGGCTCTCCTGCAGCTGCCCAGCTGATCTGTAGCAATTAGACTGGGCTAGACTTAGCCTGACATTCAGGGAGTCTCTAAGTGCCTCCCTTGAGGTACTGGAGTGCTTTAGATGTGTACACTTGTGGTGGATTGGGACTTAAAGGACCAAAGTTAGAAGTAAAATTATTTGACCAGAGCGAACTGGGTTAGTGTATCTGACCAGCGCTCCATTGCTATCAGTGTCAAATTGTGCTTAGATCCTGCTCCCGCAACCATTGATGATCATTGGCACTTTGTGCTTCTTGGCGCTATGTCTACTTAAAACTTCTAAAATTCATTTCCTGTTCCCCTTATTGGATTTGTGTCATTTTGGTGCCACTGAGTTTATTAAATGTTACTCTATCTTTCTAATTTGGTTTGGAATTTTTATTGTTTAGCATTATTACTATTTTGATACTGCATAAATACTTTAGACAGTGCCTTAAAGTTAAGCCTGTCTGCTTTGTGCCATAGCTACCAGGGTGTTGAAGTCAGATTTATTTAGTGACTTTAGTGGTTCACCCTGACAAGGGCTGTGATTTATTACTTGAGGTGGATACTTACCTCCCTCAACTAATAACCCAATTTCTTAGAAGACCCATGTTGGTCAACCTCAGTCACTTGAAATGCTAGGAATGGTGCGTGCATTGACTAGCATGCCATTGATGCATTGCCACTGAGACTTTCCTTGATGGCAATCTGAAAAATCTCAGCACCAGAAGAAACTCTAACGTTTAGCTATGTATGTCTCCGGAGATCTACATGGGTTGAGAAGGTGGTTATATGATGGCAGTCTTCCTGAATTTCTATCTGGTGGTATCCTGAATTTAGGTCTATCTTGGAGAACCATTTAGCTCCACTGAGGTCAGAAATTAGATTATCTTTCGTGGGGGTGATATTTCACTCTGTTTTTAAAATCTATACAGAGGCGAATTGCTCCGGGCAACTGTCAACAACCATAAGGGAACCATGGTATGGAACCAGAGACCATTTTAACGACACGTACAGCTTTGAGTTTTTGGGCCTCTGCTTCCTCTGGAAGGCAAGGGTGAAAGGATACTCTTCAGTAGTGGAGGGCAGTGTCCTTCACTCTGGTGTCGCTGTGAAGCACTACTGGGAAAGCTTTGAGACACTCTAGGACCTCAAAGAGATGTAGAAAGTCACTCATCGCAGCCGCACAGTAAATGCCAATTGTATCAAGTTCAAGACTTCAGCTGTGGTGCAGTGTACCTGTGCCTTTGAATACAACAAAGGACTTGGCCATGCAATCATCATAATTCTTGGGGTTCTGAGGATAGTCCTCCATAGTGTTGTTGATCTGTAGCCATTTGTGCACTCAGCTTCCTGTGTGGATCGTCGTCCCTGCACATGCTTGCATGTTCTCTCAGGCAAACATGTTGACGGATTTGCCTACTCCTTGGCGAGGTTGGCATAGTTTGAATCTCTCAAAATCAGGATCCATTTGTAAGTCAAAATGCACTCTAAGTGCGGCAATAGCTCTATGGGAGTCATACTTGTGCATGGTATTTGGAAGGTTGTTGAAAAGTTTGAAAATCTCACACTGCAGTAATCTTTTCACAGTAGGTTTATGAGACAAAGAACTATGGGACCGATTACGATGTCGGACGGACCGCCACCGATGGTCTGTTCGACATCTGGTGCCGCGGTCCGACTGCTGCATTATGATGCGGATACTCAGAGGCAGCGGGACCAACCAACGCTTCCAAAGTGCTCCTGGAGCTAGTCAGACCGCCGGTCGTAGCATTATACCCTACAATAGGGACAGTGCCTGCCCAGACACCAAAGTAGGGATTACGATGTCCCTTTCTGACAGCCTTTAAATGGAGGTCCGACCCCCATAGAAAGGCTGTCGGTAAGGGACTTTGGGGGCCCCCTAGCAGGGCCCCTACCCCCCCTGGGCCTCTGCTATGGGGCCCGTGGTGCCCCCCGAAACATCCCTGCACCCTTTGCCAGGCACCACATGCTGCTTGGCACACGGTGCAGGGATGTTTCCGACTTCATACATGACAGTCGGATTGTAATTTCGAGGTCGGGACCGCTACCTACTTGTTGGGTGGTCCCGATCCCGAAACGATGTCCGTCTGAAGCTCGTCCGACGGCATCATAATTAGACCCTATGTTGGTACATTGGAGGGACTGATGGCTCGATGTTCAAATACATGAAGACTGATCAGTTTTGGAGATCAGTTAATTTAGAAATTAATAACATTTTAATGCAAAAATCAGTATAATATTTGTATGATCCTGCCTGGGCTGTTTGCCAATAGATGGGAAATACAATTAAAAAAGTAATTACACATTACTGCTAGATGAACTTCTGGCTCTGCCATCCAAAAATATGAAGTGTAATTGCAAGAACACTGAAAACCTACTGGTACATGCATGGTGGGCATGGATTTGCCATGTTCATAGTTGTGATAATCTCATGTCAAGCATATTCAGAGGGAGAAACATAAATGCTGACCAACTATGGGATAAATTAGACCCTTAAATGCAACAAACCGAGCCTTGCAAACAATAAATAATTTCATAAGTGATGACTTTCATGTGACCAAAACAATCAGGTGCGAAAGGTCATCCACATAAAAAAAATATCAAAATAAAAAGATAAAGTTAAGGGTACCGGATGATGTGCTTTGTTCTAGAAAGTTGTAGACAGTTAAATATGTAATTATATTTACTGATAAATATGCTGGTAAACTTAGTTCCAGGCATAGAAGGAAATAGGCGAAAGGAGGGGTGTGTTGGAAATTATAAGATATATCACGTTGCAACAGGAGGGTATTCAAGAGAATCTAGTACAAACATTGGCAAAGTCAATAGGTCTGGGTTTAATGTGTTATTGCATACAGCGTTACCACATTAGAGTGAGTGACACAGGAGGAAGCCAGCAGCAGTGCATAGAGAGGACTGTAGTAGTAAAGTTCTTCATTCATTTCAAAACAAGCACTCAAGTGGAAAAAGGATACACAAACAGCCCATAGCACCAGGAGAGAGAACAACACTCCATTGAGCTGGGAGAAGATGTGATTGACCAAGTCCCAATCCTGGATTGCGCACACACATATTTTACAAACGCGGGCCAACCCCCCCTAACTGAAGTCATATATCATTACAGCTGCTCAGGTCTGCTAGACAGCATTTGAATGTATTCACTGTGTAAGGCTAATACACCCATATATGTGCAATTTCTACTAAAGCTCATTATATGTATAACGTAGTAACTATGATTGATGTAGATTTACAGAGAAAAACGTGGAACGTTTTTCCCCTATATTGCTCTTTTTCATTTAATTTAGTCAAAAACAAAACAGCTTCTCGCTTGGAGCAAGTCTAAGTAAGGTAAAATCAGGCCTGACTGTATCACAAAGGTTTTTCCGCACAGCTTTTGTTCTTGTGCCAAACATTGTTCAGAGGCGTGCATTCCACACTGGAACAGAAGGCCACAGTTCCCTCGAGTAGGCAAAAATATCAGCACTAAGATAATTGACATCTGGTCCGGCACAGTTAGGTCACGATCCTTTGTTTAACATAGTAGGACCCAGATGCACAATACTTTTGAAAGCTAAGTGTAACCCGCTTAGCTGTAGGTACCATTTTCCCAAGTTCACACATTATGCATCACTGAATGGCTAATGCATTGTAAACCGCTGCTGCCAATTATATTAGGTGTAAAAGGGAGTTATAGATTAGTGCTGCGGGCAGGAAACTGTAGTGAGGAAGAGGGCATTTAATGACAGGTATTTCCCGAGGTAGAGGGGCTATAATGTTTTTTGAAAATGTCATCCACTGGGGGAAGAATCTTCTAAATTAAACAGAAAGGCAAACACTGGAATGCTGGCACAGAAGGCCTATACCAGTCATTAATGACCCTGTCAAGTGCTATACCGGTCAATAAAGGTAGTATATCTGAGTTATAGACCTGTGCCACACAATGGCATAGCCAGAGGCAGAAGGGCTATAATAGTATTATACATTTCACCCAATAAAAATAGAAAGTTCTAAATTAATTAAAAAATATATGTGCATTATAATTCTGGAGCAATAGTCTATACCAGCCAATAATGGCCCTTACTTGTTTACATACCAATGTTCTAATATAGTTTAGCAAATGGTTATTAATCAGATCAGTGGCTATGTCAAATGTGAAAGACCCTATACCCGAGTTACAGGCCAAAAGCCACAATCAAGGACCCGCAACAACGGAGATGGTCTTCATAAATGGTAGAACGTTCCAGTTAGAATGACATATAAAATGACAAGAAAGAAAAGGACTAATGCAGGAATGATAGAAAAGAAGTTAAATGCCAAACATTATTGGCCCGCTGGCACTCCACTGTCTTCAATGTTGATCCCGATATTCGAACTGATTTTAACAAATAGTTGCCGGTTACCTCTATTCAACTTTTTAATACATTTAAAATTAAGTCAAACTTTATTATTATTTAAAAGGCTTTAAAATGGTGGGTGAATCCATGCACGTTAGTGATCGGACTTCCTTGCAGTTGAATGAGGTGCTCTGTGCCTTCTGGAAGGGTAGTCATATTTTTTGCTGGTTGCAATATTTGGAATATCCTTACAATCGATGGGTGGCAATTTCCAAGACAAAATATTGTCTTATACATTCTGTGAAATTTCACGTTCAAAATACAATTTCAAATTGAATGGAAAAGGGTGTGAAAAATGTCCTTCAGTTATATAATAAGGTACTGCGGACCCCGTTGTGAGGTGGCCTGTGTACAATTTTATTTTTGATAGTTATTGACTCTGGGTGCCAGAAATCAATAAATCCTTAACAAACTGCTCTAACAATGTCAATGGTAAGCAGTGAAAGAGACAATAGAGACCGAAATTCATGAACAAAACATCTTTGCACAGAGAGAGCAAACTATCTCCATTCAGGGTGCAGGACAATGGCATACTCCACCAAATGGGTTTGTGTAAAATGCACCACCCCTCCATAACCCACACATTTGAATTGACATTTGGATTATACAAAATAAACCGATAACAAAATAGATTTTTGCTAGTCTAGGTAGCACCAGGTAGAAATCCTAGAAATACTGCATGCTTGGGGATTATGTGGCATGACTGAAAATCTATTCCAAACTGCATTCTGGAATAGTTTAGAATCCAAAACAACTCACTCACATGAACCAGTCAAGGTGACCAACAAGAAACTACAAGATTTCATCTCTGAGCCAGGTCGGAGGACTACAATGGGTGTGAGTGGTATTTCCCATCAGGGTACCACCCCAGCCTTTCGTTCAGGCTGTTGGGCTTAAAATATTGTGTGTTGCGAGGGGTGCGCAACCACACTGACACAGAATGCCTCCCAGCTACTGGGCCAAGCATGGGCAAGTCTTACACCACTGGAGGCGCCCTGTCCTGCAAAGTCGGTGGGATGGCTTGCGCAACATCTATTCTAAAAGAACCCTCCTAAGAAGACATTTTGTGATCAGGAAGGGTGGGATGGATGTTATTGCCAACAGGGACTATGGACCCAGGCGGTCTGGTGTGTGCCCTCATGATTTTGAGCCCCCACAACCTTTTAACTTTCTTTTTTTCACTGTGAGTTAGCTGATTCATAAGAGATTGCACATTTACCCTACCCAGTGTTACAAGTGTAGATTGAAATGTGGATTTGACTTCATTTTAAATGAGTTTTTTTTAAGTAAGCTCTGTTTGTCTCACACTCAATACAATATTCGTGTATTTTTCGAATTGGTGTATTTTTCTTGCATACTTTCCATCCCTATTCCGATCTATTTACAGACCACTGCATAGTGAACAGACTAATACAAGGCTGAATGGGAAGTGACCAGGGTTGGTGAAAGGACATGGCTGTCTCAATTTGGAGACAGGAAGATCCAGAATCACACTGGCTTGAAGTTCCACCCTGATGAGGTGCCGCTTGGGCAGCAGGATTTGAGCTAAACTCCGAAGCAGATAAAAAGCTCCTTGATGAGTTAAAACCGCGCGCACCGTATTCCATGGTGCACATAGCAAGGGAACCGGACTGTCGCATGAATTAGAAAATGGGGCTAAAACATTTTTTTGACATGTGCAATGAAATCTGAAAGCACATTTTTTTGTATTTACAATAATGCCTTTTTTGACATAGAAGAATCTGTTTGCAGATTTCAGATACTCATGAACAGGCCCTGTAGTACACTGAGCCCCTTTCTAATTGGTTTTTCAAAGAAGGTTTTATTTTATTTCAATTGAGGCGATAAATCAATTTTTGGATTATACTCTTTGGTGCAAACACATATTTGCCACTTTAATAATGTGAAATAGTGCTATAGGTGTACTATGTCACATACTCATAAATGCCTTTGTGAATTTGTTTTGATATGTTCAACTTCTGCCTAGTAAAAGTGCAAAGAGGTCGCAGGGCTTTGTATTTGTACTTACCATAGATTAATATTGCTTGAATTCCTATTCTTATGGTCTGGCTTGACAGTGCAGCTGTCGCCAGAAAATTATTTGAGCATCTCTAGAGAGGGTCTTTGGCTCCGCCCACATGTTGGGATACAGGAGTATATGTTTTGACTGGGAAGAAGGTGTGTGCGACCACAAAAAAGTGCCTGCCCTCCACACAAATGGGATTATTTTGTTCTTTTATCCAGGTGCCTGAGATTGAACTTTCAGGGTCACACACATAACATTGTAATGATCTAAAGGTTAGGTTCGGGATTCTCCCGGTGAACGACTTCACCTTGGGGTGGAAAAAACAGGGGGGCTCATCGAATTCTTGCCCAGGTTGCGCAGCCCCTACTGAGTCCGTGGCGCACTTCTTTTTTGCCTGCCCAGCATATAGGGTAGCTAGGAGGATATGGTTAAAGCCACTATGCATGGGGTTGGGCCTTAGATGTCACAAAATGGCCCTGCGGATTCTCTGCACCGACACGACCTCCATTGCTACGGTATGTGGAGTTGCCAAATATTTGGGCAGTGCATGGACGTCACGCATGAGACGTATCAAGGCCCCCCCCCACCTCACCTAATTGCTGGAAGGCCCCTGGCCAGATGCCCCTACGATACCTGACATTGTCCCCTTTGTACTTCTTATCAAATTAGTAAATTAGAGATAGGAGTTACTGTTTGTATTTTTAGGTCTGGTGGGTCCGTGTTTTTAAATTATTGTTGTATTGTAAACTGTTTGCTTTTATGATGAATTTTTTATCGAATAAAGAAATACAAAGATATTAAAGTGTCTCAGATTAGACAATGTATGGGGTTTTTTCTGGCAGCATCACAAATGGGAGGAACGCAGTCATTAACCTACATGGATGTTTAGGTCTGGCTTTGCCATGCAACTGTCACCTGGCCTTTTAACCTGCACCAATATCATCTTACCATTATTCGCTTCCATACATATACATATCATTCCCATGCTATTCCGTAGTAATGCTTCAAATTACCATGCATTCTTGTAAAGCCTGACCTATTGGCATTGCCAATGCTAGTTAGGTGTTTTTGGGCCAAGTCACAAAGGCATTATAAATTGATTTATAAATCAAATGACACTTTGGTTCACATGAATCATATATGGAGTTGTTTTGTAGGATCATGATGACTTTGTTTATATACTGCACATTTGCTTCTACTGGGTTTACACTTATTTTCTATAATTTGTTTACATTCATTACTTTGTTCTCTTATAATATTTTTTTATATCGTCATATAGAATAATTGTCTATGTATGGAACTGAGGTACTTGTACTTTTTCTTTTTTTCTTTCTCCTTTTTTCATATCTCATAATTTACCCTTGGTATTGTTTGTTTATATGACGATATTTGATTGTTGATCATTGTTTCTATCATTTTTTAAAAAATTAATAAAGAATTGAGATACAAATAAGAGTGTGTGAACTAGTGCTACTTTAATCCTCACAAATGCCTTAGTGAACTGGTTCATCCTGTCTCCCCCTCCTCAATTCCTCCTCCGACAATGGAGTGGCCGGACCTTCACCCTGGCGCTCAGAAATGTGCAGCACAGCCAGACAAAGAATGTGGAGCACATTATACAAAACAGGAAAGCAAAGCTTGTCTTGGCGTCCGACATTCTTTCCTACTTATATTTTAAATAAATTAAGGAAACCCAAAGCAGCAATACACCTGGCAGCGCTAAGTTTTTCCTCTCCAAAAAAAGGGTTGGCTATTAATCACACCAAGGTCATTGTGATGAAAGAAAGCGCGTGTCCAACTTCAGCAAAATAAATGGAGAATGTCTCTTAAATTATGAGGGCAATCAATTGCAGAAAAACAAAGAAACAGTCGTTACAGAAACGGCTTATTCCTGCATTCAATATAAAATTGCTCCATATTTAGAAACAAAATGATAGCTTATTGGCTTTGATATAGAGAGCATTTAAGCAACCTGGGGGTAATTAAAAACCCTTGCCAAGTTCCAAATTTGTTTTTGTGAAAACATCTGGGAATGCACATCTCTGCTACTCTTACACAAGGTTTCATCATACATTATTTAATGGATGAATTTAATTGACTTCTACGGGGCTATTTTACACTCTTCTCGAAAAGTTGTTTCTGGCTCTTAATAACTTAATTTGCTTCATTCTTTGACGCCAACCTCCCTAGTCACCCCTCCCTCCTAAAAAATAAAAATAAGGTAGCCAAGTCATTGCAACAGCTAAAATGTAGTGCTTAAAAAAATAAAAAAAGCATTTTTAAAACTTTTTGCATTGAAGAACTTTTTTTAAGTATAGAAGGGTTTCGAGCGGGGCGTGGCTTAGGAGCCTTCGGTGATGGCCGCCGTTCCCGGGAGCTCCGCAGTGGCGTGAGGCGGCAGGAACTCTCCAGGTTTTTTCTGCATTTTCGGAACGTGAAGATTAAATATATTATCGGCGGAAATACTGCTCCAGTCACCGCGCTATGAATACAGACGTCCGGTGAGCTTAAATATGCTTTTCTGCCTTCTTTTCATTTACCGCAGTTGCAATTTGATTGCGGCCGCCATTTTGTTTTTTATTTCCAACGCGCTCCTCACATTTGTCGCATATGTGCTCATGTGGACGTTTTACTTCGCTAAAATGGCTGCCTGATTCGAAAATACCGCCATTCTTTTAGTCTGCTTTTTTCTTTTTCACTTTGGACTGCATTATTTGAAGTGCCTCAACTGCTGCCATTTCGTTCTTTGACACTCCTCATGCTTGCTGCGTCTACACTGGGACAATGTCTGTCTTCTCCTCAGTGACTATTTGTTATGGAATTAATATTATCCTTTTGGTCTCTGCTATTTTCACTTCATGTTAAGCAACATTACTTGGATCTTCTGTACCAGGTGTCACCTTGTTTTCTGACGCTCCTCACGGTTGCCACCTCTAGGCTTGAGTCATTTTTTCTCCTCAATGGCACTGAATTGATATTTTCCTTTGCTTCTCTGCTGTTCTCATTTCATTTTCACTTTGTGTAACAATTTTTTTGAGGTTTTGGGAGCTGCTACCAGTGTTTCTTCTCCTCACATGAACTTCTTACAGTGACGTTTGTGCATTACTCTGCTTTTGGAAGGCTCACACTGCTATAATTTCCTCTCCAGGATTAGTTTCAAGACCGCCTTTCCTCAGTATCCACCATGGCAACATCTCGTGCCAGTCGTAAAGAGGCTTTGCAGTCCAATGGTGCATCTTTAGAAGATTTCAATCACTTTAACATCCTACAAGAGAACACAGATGATACTCCCAATGATCCTGTTGCTTCAAAAAGCTCATCTTCTACTACATCTCGGCTAGGCTCCAAACAGGGGTCCAAGATACCGTCAACATCATCTTCCATGCCTAGAAAGCGAGGGAAAACGAATCCACCGTCTCTTACTAACTCTTCCTCGCCTCTTTCGTTGGAACTTCTCCTTGAAGAGATTCACGCTCTCAAACCATAAATGGAAGAAACCAACACTCGTTTGCAGAGCTTAGAAGATAATTGGTCTCATACTGAACAAAGAGTTGATGTTCTGGAGAGACGAGTAGACTCTGTTCAAGAATTCACTGGTCAAGTTCCTCTTATTCACAAGGAAATAGAACAACAGTTTGAAAATTTTGAAAATCACAATAGACGTAACAACCTACGCCTTTACGGTCTGGCTGAAGGCCTTGAAGGTTCTAACCCAATCTCCTATTTTCAATCCTTTCTTCCAACTCTTCTTGGTCTTCCAGAAGCTCCGCCATTGAATATCCAACGTGCACATCGCTTAGGTCAAAACCCTCGTTCTTCATCTTCCTCAACGAAGCCTAGAGGAGTCATTTTGTACTTCCTAGAGTACACTGAATTACTTAAGGTTTTACATGCTGCCAAACAACGAGGAAAAATCTCTTGAAATGGATCAAATCTCTTTTTTGCTCAAGACCATGCCAAAATAACTGCTGATCGTCGGAAAAAGTTCTTAGATATGAGACCAGCACTTCGCAGCATCAATGCTCGCTATGGCTTATTTCATCCCTGCCTCGTCAAGGTGACCTACAATAACAGAACAACCAACTATGAAGATCCTGCAATGCTTCAACAATTTTTGAACTCTTGTAGAAGAGACTCTTTTTGAACTCTTGTAGAAGAGACTCTATGGATACTTCTAAGCCATAATATGACATGATTATCTAAATATTACCTGTTTGTTGTTTGTTTTGTTCTTAATTGTAAATTTCTCTTATCTCGGATATATTTGTAATTTTTTGGTATTATTATAATATTCCGTATTCATTATTATTTTTTACTTTTTCTCTTTTCCCAGGATGTGGTTTTTGTGCTCCCTTGTTCTTTGTTTCCTTCATTCTTCCTGGATGATGTTCTCCGTTTACTTCTCGTCCTGCGATTTCTCGTCCGGAGTCCGGCCTTCCCCATGTGGCTCCACCTACTCCATCATTAGTGTCCTTTTGTGGTATGTTTCCCTATTACCGTATTGTCTTATCAAATGTTAATTTTGTTTTGTCTTTTTGTTTTTTGTTATACTCACACCTTTCCCCTTTTTCTCCCTATTCACTTGTTTCATCTTAATCTCTGGTCTTTCTTTTATTCATATCATCCTTTTTCTCATCCTCATTTCCTTTTCTATTTTATATTCTTGTATATCTCTCACTATTATTTCTCTGCGATAATTCTTTTTACTCATACTTTATCAAATGTTGTACTATATTTTCACTTTCACATATGACAGTTTTTCTCAAGAAATGTTTGAATATAATTGTATAAGTTTTAGTTGTCGTTAAATATTGTATCTTGGAATGTTAAAGGTTTGGGTTCTCTTATTAAGCGTCAGCGAGTTTTATCACATATTGCAAATTTAAAAGGAGATATTGCTTTACTGCACGAAATTCATGTACCAGATACTGAGATAACTAAACTATGACGTCATTGGGTAGGCCATGTGTTCGCATCACCAGGTTCAGGAAAACGCAATGGCGCTGCCATTCTCTGCCATAAACGCTTGGATGTTCAGCTCCTAAGACAAGATAATGACTCTGAAGGTAGATGGGTTGCAGTTTCCTTATTGATTAATAAGATCCTTCTCACTATTTTTAATATGTATGCTCCCACTAGCCAAGGTAAATTATTCTGGCCCCAAATCCTTTCCTCTTTAATGCAATATACTGACGAATATTAGATTTTTGGCAGGGACTGTAATATGATTGTGAACCCCTTTATTGATAGAAGCTCTAAAGCCAGATTCTCTCCTTCTCTCATGCATTCTCAATTCACTTCCACTATTTCTCAAAGGTCTCTTGTGGACTCCTGGAGACTCTGTCATCCCACACTACACTACAAGAATACACCTATTAGGGGGCGTGGCCAGCAGTATGGCCGAGTGAGACGCTTTTTCGCCGAGCTCCGGCGGAAAGCTAGATCCGACGTCGATTCCGGTGACCCGCGCACCCGGAGACCTTTACACATACATCCAGCTGAGCCTTGGCGGTTTCCCGAAGTGGGAGGCTGTGAAATAAACCTCCAAGGGACACGGCAGCGGCTACTTTCACGACCTGACCAGCTGCCGAAAGTGGGATTCAAGATGGCACCGCGGAGGAGTTGAAGCGGCGAAGAGCGGACCCGGGAGCTGGAGACGGCGTCAACGGAGTGGCAGGGGACGGGGACCGACGAGGTGAGCTGCCCTCCTGGTCCCTCGCCCGAGCCTGCTTGAGGGGTGTAGAGTCCCGTGGGGGTGCCGCCTGTGACTGCGGGGTGCCGCTGATGGAGGGAAGGGAGCTGTGGCAGAGATCCGGTGGCCCGGGAGTGAGCCCGCGGGCCTGGAAGTGAGCCCGGATCGGCGGAGCGGATGTATGATGATCCGCCTTTAAGGGGCACTGCTCTCCAACGGTGTGGCCGGAACCACAGAGCAACAGAACTGTGTGCGGCGGTGAGCCTGTGGAGCCGGGAGAGTGGACCTGCGGGACCAGCCGATGGAGCATTAACCGGCTGGAGGCCCCTGCCTAATGGAAGGACCTCCGTGTCCCCGTACAGGTGGGGGAGCGCCAAGGCGGACCTGCAGGAGGCAGCGAGGGACCGCGGCCGGGAGCCTGAATGCCGGGATACGAATGAAACTGCCCCCTAGAGGTAAAAGCGATGAAGGAATGTGTGGCGGAGGACGGCCAGGCGGCGACGGGGGGCAGCGCCTTCCCAGGGAGTGCTTGATCGGCAGAGGTGCAGCCTGGCGGTGAAAGGTCGCACTGGATGGGCCCTCCCCACTCCGATCATACCTCGGGCCTGGCACAGGGGCCTCCAGATGGTGCAGCACAGGATCTGAGGGGCAGAGAGGAGGACGTAGGAGCCGGGGCTGGACTGGAGGTGACAGAATTGTGGAGGAAACAGCAGACAGGGTGAGCCGATTCCTCCTCCCCTGAGCAGCATACGTTATGGCCAGTGGGTGCAGCAGTAACTGAGGGGGCGGCCGAGTTGGTTGTGGAGGGTCGGGGCCTGGGCCTCTACCCCTTGTGTCTCCCTCCCCCCCATTTCGGGGACGCCGACACTGCTTCAGTGACAGAGACATCGGAACAGGTCTGGTGGTAGCGGTGGGGCTGGGGCCTCCGGAGAGCAAAACAATCTACGTGTGGCTAAGCGTCTGAACGGCTGCGGTGGGGTCAGGCGGGGGCTGGCTTGCGTGGATCTGACTGCCCCCCTACGGCGCGCCATCTTTGGGAGGAGCACGGGTTTGTGCGGCGGATTCATAAGCACCGCACACAGAGGGTGCCCTCGCCCGCAAGCCGCGGGGCAGCCGCGGAAGACCTAGGCCCGGGCGCTTTTAACATGGGGAAGGACAGGGAACTGTAACCGCCTCGCCAGGGCAAAATGGACCAATACGCGAAGGTCATGGCCCCCCCCCCCAGGAGGAACATCCAGGCTCCCGGTCAGATACGGATACCCTCCTGAAGACGATCCAGGATTCCAGGACTGCGCTGGAGGGTCAGATTGGTGCAGTGGGGACGGAGGTGTCGCTCCTCCGCCAGGACCTCAGAAACCTGGCTGAGAGGGTCACTGAAACGGAGAACCGACTAGGCGAGACGGAAGACTCAGTAAACGACCTTCGCAAAGATATGAAGGAACTCCAATCTGCTCATGAAGACCTACTGTGGCGGGTGGATGATGCGGAAAACAGAGCAAGACGCAATAATCTCAGTTTTGTGGGTTTTAGAGAGGGAATCCAAGGGACGAATATGCCGGAATTTCTACACACTTGGCTACGAAGCACCTTCCAGACAGGCAAGTTCTCCTCTTGTTTCGTCATAGAAAGAGCGCACCGGGCGTTGATGGCCCGACCGCCTCCAGGGGCACAGCCCAGGCCCGTGATTGCACGTTTTCTGAACTTCCTGGATAAGGACATGATACTAAGGGAGGCACGGAAATTAGGGGAACTCCACCATGAAAACACCCACATAATGATCTTCCCAGACTATAGTAGAGAAGTACAAAAGCAGCGACATACGTTTGACTTCGTAAAAGCCAAATTGGGAGAACGTCAGATACAATATATGTTACTTTTCCCCGCCAAACTGAAGGTCCTGTTTTTGGGCAGATCGCACTTTTTTCAGATGCCAGAGGAGGACTGGCGGTGGCTAGAGGAGCACCCCCCCCCCCCCGAAGCGCCCAGAGACACAGACACGCGGCGCAGCCTCTTTGGATGAGGCTGGCAACAGGCCCTTGGACTCGCAACGCCCGCCTAGACCTCGGCAGTTGCAAGGGGGTCGCGCCATAGAGACCAACCCGTACGCCCCAAGAGGCACAGGACGACGTAGACGGCGTACTGGCAGCTCACTTGACTCGCGGGTCCCGGCGGGCGCCCAGGAGCGCAGTCCCCTCCGACGGCCTCGGATGGATAAGGTCATTGGAACTGCAGCTGAAACTGACAGCAGACACCCTTCTTCTGGGGAGAAGGAGGTAATAGGCACCTCGCTGCACCCCTTGGCGGCCGAAATAATGGCGTTGGAACAAACAACGTTAGCAGAGGACGGGACATCCCAGAATCAACCCCTGGACTCTAACTCCTGAACAGGGGTCTGCAGGATTGACCGTGGTATGGACTACTGCGCCGGAGCAGGCAAGCTGGACACACACTCCCATTTTTTTTTTGTCCTTTATTGCTCATCTTGACTCTCTCCCTATTTTCCTCTCTTTCTCTTCTTTCCACATTGACATTGGCGGAGACCCGGAGATAACCGAGTGGCTGTGTTCATTGTGGTCTCCCTGGTTTCTGCTCTCCATTCTTAATTTCACATTTTCTTGATTAAGTCTTGATGGTTTTGGGACAGCTACAGGAGTTTGAACTTGTGGCATAAGTTGGGACCGAGGAGGGCGACAGGCCTCTGCCTGCCCTAAGGTCCATTCTCCGGCACCTTGCTGGGGATGAGTCATGGGGGAGGGGGAGGTGGGGTGGGAAGGGAGGTGGAAGGGCTGTACTTGTGTTAGGGATGGGAAGGTTTTGTTTCAAGGTTTTGGTTTTCAAGTTTGTTTAGCACATGGTTCGCAGGACCGCACTGGCAGGTGCGCATTTCACCGGCCCCCCACTAGAGATAAACTTGACGTACACCACTCCATGGCCTCCCTGACTGATTGTGGGACTTCCGGGGGTGGACGGAAGACTGGCCCCTATAGGGTGCTCACGTGGAATGTGAATGGCCTAGGGGAGAAAATTAAAAGAGGACTTGTAACGGCATATATTAAAAGACTACAGCCGGATATAGTCCTCCTTCAGGAGACCCACCTGAAAGGCACCAAGTGTGGGTTCCTTGCCAGAGGGGCCTATAAAGTATTGGCGCATGCGGGCTACACGACGGGCTCCCGAGGGGTAGCTATTTTGATAAGGAAGTCTCCATCCTTTACGGTGACTCAGACATGGACGGACTCCGAGGGGACCTATGTGGGGGTATCAGGAACATGGGGGCGACGGAGGGTTACATTGGCCTCGATTTACGCACCCCTGAAACTCCAGGCGCGGACCCTTTCTGGTCTGGCCGATATCCTACTTGACACACCAGACACGCTCCACATCATAGGTGGTGACTTTAATGACATCATGTCCACCCCCATGGACCGATCAGGAACCCGCGCCGACAATTCCACAACTACCCCTTTGGCTAGGGTAATGACTACACTGGGCCTGACAGACGTGTGGCGGCGGCTGCACCCAGATAGCAGAAGCTACTCCTATTACTCCGGGGCCCATATGGTACACTCCAGACTGGACTATATCTTCCTCCCCCGACACGCACTAGGGGCTGAGGATGAAGCAGAGTATTTAGCAAGGGGAATCTCGGACCATTCCCCCTTCTGGTTCGACTAGGTGGGAAGTTCCGTGCCAGTAACAGGGGTTGGCGACTGACGGCATGGGACTTGCAGAATAATGAGATACCGCAGGGCCTTAGAGCCGACACGAAAGTATATTTTGCAGAAAATGTAGGCTCTGTACAATCGGGTGTTATCGTGTGGGAGGCCTACAAAACAGTGCTCCGTGACCGGGCCCAAAATCGGATATCCTGGGAGAAGCGGAGGACGCAACAGGATCTACATGCCTTGGAAATTCAAATATTAGACTTAGAACAGCGGTATCTGTCCGGAAGGGACCCACAGGTGCTCCGGCGCCTCACTGATACTCAGCAGCAATATAAAGCCCTGGCAACAGACGAGGCGAAAGCACAGGCACTGGCTACCCTATATAGGCTCTATGATGTGGGGGACAAGTCCGGGAAGCTGCTGACATGGTTAAGCCGTAAGGAACAGGATGCCAGGTGGATGGCCGGTGTGGTTGACAGACACGGACAGCTACGGAGGGGGGACGCCCAGATCGTCCAGACGTTCGCTTCCTACTTTCGGGAATTTTATAAAACCAGGGACTTAGGCGAATTAGAAGAGATCAGAGCTTACTTACTTACTATTCAAACCCCGATCTTAGCGGACGAAGACAGGGAGGCCCTCGAAGTTGACATATCAGCCACTGAAATTAGAGGCAATAAACAGACTACGAACAGGGAAATCCCCGGGGCCTAATGGACTCCCAGCTGAATTCTTCAAAAGGGGGGTTGATTTGTTGACGCCCCATCTCTTAGCACTCTTTAGGGACGCGACCCAGGAAGGTACCCTCCCCCTTGACCTGCGGCTGGCCAAGATAGTACCTATATATAAACAAGGCAGGCCCCCCGAGGACTGCGCGTCATATAGACCAATCTCCCTCCTGAATGTGGAGGCTAAACTGCTAGCGACGATCTTGGCCCTTCGCCTGCGTCAAGTGATTTCAAGCCTGGTACACCAGGACCAGACGGGATTCCTCCCAGACAGGGCGACGAGGCAAAACTTGCGGCGGACTCATAACTGGCTTATGGAGGCGAAGGGGCGGGAAGACCCGCATATGTTCCTCTCCCTTGATGCTGAAAAAGCGTTTGATGCGGTGCATTGGCCCTTTCTGGAGGCGGCTTTGACTAAATTCGGTATTGGCCCTAACTTCAGGAAATGGGTGGGACTTTTATATGCAGACCCCAGAGCCCGGGTTAAGGTAAACGGGACCCTATGGGAAGACTTTCCTATTAGCAGGGGAACCCGGCAGGGATGCCCCCTGTCTCCCCTGCTATTTGCCCTCTCTATTGAAATAGTGGCCTGTGAGGTCCGGGAGGCAGAGGAGATGCGAGGCTTTCAGATATCGCAGACTGACGTGCAAGAAGAAAAGATATTGTTATATGCGGATGATATTCTGCTGTATGTAGCGCAACCGGCCATCACAGTCCCTGCATTGTTCAAGCTCCTGGGTCGGTATGGCTCCTTTTCGGGGTACACGATAAATTGGCATAAATCAATCTTATATAGCCCGCAACGGGAGGAGGAGTGGCCCCCCCGCCTGGCGCCCTCCAGGTCACCCAGACGGGGATCACGTACCTGGGGATATACCTGACTACAGACAGACACCTGTCCTATCAAAAAAACATCCAACGAGTGATTAGGAATTTTGCGGACGATGCCCTTAGATGGAAGACCTTTCCCCTCACGATATTAGGCCGAGCCGCAATGTTTAAGATGATAACATTGCCCCGCTTTCTATATGCCCTACAGAATGAATATTTCCCCCTTCCCAGACGGACGTTTAAAGTGATCAATGCGGAAGTGCGCTCTCTGCTGTGGGTGGGAAAACAGCCGAGAATCGCCCTGGACAAGCTCCAGAGAAATCAGTATAATGGCGGGATTTCCTTGTCAGATGTGGAGGCATATAATTGGGCTGAACATCTGGTGCCGATAAATGAGTGGCTCCATGCGCCAGCAGATCACCCGACATATAGACTGGAAAGGGACACTATGGCGTGCCGCTCCAGCCTACATTATTTGTATGGGGGCCCTGGAAAACGGAGGCTACTCTCGGCCATGCAGATCACTATAGAGGTTTGGGAAAAGGCAACGAGGAAGATGGGGTGGACACATAAACCGACAAAGCAGACGCCGATATGGAACTTCCCATGGCTGCAGGAGCTCCACAAACTCAGGGGTTTTGAAGGCTGGGATAACATCGGAATCTCCACGTTAGGGGATCTGGTGGCGAAAGGGAAGCTTAAACCCTATGGGACCTTGGCGGCAGAGTATGGACTACGCCCCACTCAGTTCTTAAAATATGCGCAGCTGCGCCATGCCTGGAGGGCGGAGGCGACACTCTCCTCGCCCTTGCCAGAGTTGCAAGAACAGGTACCCAATAAGCTAGTATCCCTGACATACAAAACCCTGATTAACAACACTCCGGATGGACTAGGGAAACTGAGAGCAGCCTGGGAGCAGGACTTGGGCAAGATGGACACACTAGATTGGGAAGCAGCCCTGATGCATCACAGAAAAGTCGCGATTAAATCCCGCCTACGACTCATTCAGTATAAGATATTGCACAGGGTATACTATGACAGGGTTAGGCTACACCATATGGATAGAGCCAGTGACTCCTGTTGTCTTCGGTGTGGACACCCGCAGGGGACCTTCTATCATATTATTTGGGACTGCCCCACTATCCATACGTACTGGACACAAATACTGGGAGAATTAAGTGAGGTGCTTGAGGCAGAGCTTGTGGTAGAACCAAAATTCGTCTTATTGGGGATAACAACTGATGTGGATCTGAGCCGCCCTCACCTGATCTTTGTGATGCTAGCCCTGGTGGTGGCGAAGAGAGACGTGGCACGGGGGTGGGGAGCATCACTGCCTCCCCAATTGGGGGATTGGAGGAGGGGGATGGATATGTATATGGCGGCGGAGAGGGTCACCTATAAAGCAAGAGGCTGTCCCCGGAAATTTCGTAGAGTGTGGGGAAAGTGGAGAAGGTATTATGGCCTAGATGGAGGTCTGGGACCGGATTGATGCACTGCGAGTCTGTCGACCCAAGGCTATGTTCCAAGTTACTGGTGGGTGGCCCAGAGGCCCTAGATCTATGGGGAGCTGTTGGGGACTAAAAGAGCATAGTGGACTTATGTGTGGTGGGAGGAGACTGGATTTGGATGAGCAGAGGCTCACAGTGCTGTCACTGTGGATGATGGATGGAGGGGTGGGGGGACGCCCGGGAATGCGGATAATCACCTGTGACTTGTTAGTGGTGTCAATGTTGGTTAAAATGCAAATAAAAAGATTTATATAAAAAAAAAGAATACACCTATTAATCACCTGCTCACTCTTCACAATCCCGAATAGACTACATTTTTATTTGCAAAGCCCCAACTCAACACATTTTTCACTCAGATGTAGGTTCTATTCTAATTTCCGACCATGCCCCAGTTTCATTAAGCTTGGACCTACTCCCTCCCATTAAAGGTACTCGATGCTGGAGATTTAACAATTCTCTTTCACTAGATCCTAAATTCACAACAGCTTTTCTTGATTTCGCAACCTTATTTTTCAAAGAAAACGAATCCCCTAAGTTATCCCCTCAACTTATTTGGGACTCCTTTAAAGCTGCCTCTAGAGATTTTATTATTTCTTTTGTTGCTCAAAAACGACGTGCAGCTTCTCATTCAATACAGCTGCTTAATACACAGATTAAAAAATTGGAACACCTTTATTACTTAACTAAGAGTCAATCTGACTTAAAGTAACTTATTAATGCTAAACTTCTTTTAATAAACTTTCTACTGAGTATGCAAATCTGTATTTACTTAAATCCAGCGCTAAATTCTATAGTGCACAAAATAAGTCTGGCAATCTTCTTGCTAATTATCTCAAAATCAAAAAGGAACGTCCTAAAATTGAGTCTATTGTATCTTCATCTAATACTATAATCCATAAAGATGAAGAAATTCTCTTAGAATTCTCCAACTTCTATCGATCATTATATACTCCTGAATCTTCACCTCATCCAACTGCCATTGCTCAATATTTATCCTCTATTTCTCCTCCTTCCTCTTTATTTATTTATTTATTTATTTATTTATTTTTTTTAAAAACCTTTATTCGTGCATCTTAATAGAACAAATACGGGCCTACAACCGTCAGGCCGGCCACGATACGGTTAAGCACTGATACCAACATTACATCCCCTGTGCTTCAACGGTCAAGATTAACAACGAGTTATGAGTTATATACTGGAGAGATCCTTGACACCAGGGGAAGGAGAAGTGAAGGTTAATTTTAAGTTTTTAAGGTAATTTTATCAGGGAAAAAAGTCAGTGAAGGATAAGAACAAAAGAGATTCGAGTCCGCCAGATAGCTTCACCACACGGGAGAGCAGCAGCATCATTAAAACAACAATGGAAGCAAAATCTCAAGCCGTGAGGCGGTGCAGTGATATAACAGGATAGTCACATGAGCAATTACGCACCCCTCCAGAGCCGCCCCCACTCAATCCACCCCACACCCGGGCCCCGAATCGAAGCAAGTATAGCGCAGAGACATAAAAGAAAAAGGCCCATAGAACTAATTAAGAACAGAGTATTACCCCCCCACCCTACACCAATGCGGAGGCTACGGCCTGCCCCCCCCCCAGCATAGTGCCTGTCGCCCAATGAACCCGAAATATAGACAAGAGAGAAAGTAGGAATAGAGTAAGGAAAATAAGAAAACAGAAAAGAAGGTGGGGAGGAGCCCACGGAACACCAGAGCGCCCCAAACCATCAGCCAGCTATGGCCTCCACACACTGAGAACCCACTACGCCAAAAAACTGCGTGCGAAAATAACGTGTCACAACAATTTAAGCGAAGGAAGACAAATCGCGACGAGTGCACACAACACATACATACAGTTCCAGTCCCAGTCCAGCCCGTCCATGAACCATGGCGATATAAGTCATTCTAGCCCTGGCCCGATCGCGGGCTTGGGATTAAGCCAGCCCCTACATGAAGGCCCCGCATCCCGAGCAGACAAAGACAAGATGGCCGCTTGTGAGAAGATGGTGAAGTAGGATCACGAAATGGCCGCCGACCATCTATTGAGGTCCCTCTTTGCACCACATAAAATCCAGACCTGGCAAGTAGAGTACAGGAGTTCCACAGAAAAGAAGCAGTAGGCCACCGCGGACGATTCCTCGAGGCTGTCAGGTATCGCTCAGCAGGATACTCTTGCGGACGCGGTGAGGCAGGCAACAATGAAGCAGGCAGCCATGACGAGGGGAACAAAGTATCCGCAGTTGAGCTGGAGAGCGGTTGATCCTGGGTGCCGGGGACGCCGGATGCAGGCACCAGTGTAGCACAATCATACACCGCCGTTGCTTCCCCGCAAGAGGACAAAAGCACTGGTAGACCCACGCCTTGTTGATGACAAACAGAGCGCTCACGACCCGCAGCCGACAGTATGGAGTCAAACCGCTCACTCAGCGCCTGCAGGCCAGCACACATTTGTAGTCGAAAGTCCCGCAGGACAGCCAGAACGGAGCCACATGTCAGCGGAAGCTGGGCCCCCACATCGGCAGCAATCCGGGACGGCACTGTGGAGCTGGTGTCCGGAAGAGGGAGGGCGAAATGGGCAGCGGGCGAGACCGGAGCATCACCCCCCAGCCGCGAGCAGGCAATCAACGCCATGTTTTACCGCTGTACGGTGTAATGGCCAGGGGGGGGGGGTCGTGGCAAGGAGTCAATTCCCCTCAGGTCTGCGCCGCAACAGGGAAGGCCGACAGTCGCTTCTCTTCCCGCGGGTTCTCTTTGCCGCCGGCTAGGCAATAGAAGAAGGGGGTCAGCAGCCTCCCACAGCGCGGTCCTCAGAGCGGGGCAGGAGACCCGCCGCACCGGGGCCCACCCCACAGCTCCAGCCCGTCAGGCGCAGGGTGCAGAAGGTGTCCGGCCGTCCCTCCCCGGGCTCATCCGGCGACGATCCGTGGTGCGAGGTGAGATCGGGACCGCGGGGCTCAGGTTTGCGCTAGCGGGTACGGTAACTGCGGAGCTTCCAGGGGGCCGGCAAAGGCCACAATGGCACAGGGGTCCAGTGCAGAGAACAAAAGCACCCAGAACTCCGGCATCCGGGCGGGCTGAGACTCCGGGAAAGCGGCGGCGCGGTCAGCGCGTCTTCGCACACGTTGCACCTCGAAAATCGGCGAGGATGGGCATCAGGATAATAGTCCGAGGCCAAGGGCCGACGGAGCCGGGCGCTCAAGCGTCTGCTCCGGTCGCCATCTTGGCTCCTCCTCCCTCCTTCCTCTTTAGATGTAGATTTCGCTTCCTTGGAAGCTGATATACAAACTAAAGACATTCTCACAGCCATTCAAACGCTTAAAAAAGGAAAAGCTCCCGGACCTGATGGTTTTACTATAGAATTTTACACTCATTTTTCCAAGCTACTCATCCCCAAACTACATAACTTATTCCTATTTTTTATAACTTCCCAGAAGTCTGAAGGTTCATTTCAGGAAGCTTTGATTTGTCTTCTTCTTAAAGAAAATAAGGATCATACATTGTGCAAGAATTACAGGCCTATTTCTTTAATTAATTTGGATTATAAAATATTTGCGAAGAATCTTGCGCTTCGTTTGGACATTATTCTACCACAATTAATTGTTAAAGAACAATGTGGATTCATTAAGGGCCACCATCTCTCTGATAATACTTGTCTCTTTTTCAATATACTTAGTAAATCCCAATCCTATAATCACTCATTACCTGCTGTTGCATTGGATGCTGAAAAGGCATTTGACAGGGTTAATTGGCAGTTTATCTTTTCCACACTTATTTGGTTTGGGTCCTAAATTTCTTTCTTATATTTCACTTCTCTATTCCTTTCCCAGATCGTTTATTCTAGCCAATGGCCTTGTTTCCTCTTCATTTCCGCTTTTTAGAGGTGTCAGACAGGGTTGTCCTCTTTCCCCTCTCTTATTTATTTTGGCTTTAGAACCTTTCTTATCCAAAATTCGGATGAACGAAAATATTACAGGTTTTCCATATGGTGATAAACATCTAAAACTCTCAGCATATGCAGATGATATCCTTTTATTTATATTTAATCCTCAGACTTCTTTATCAGCTTTTCTTTCAGAGGTTTCAACTTTTTCTTCAGTTTCAGGGTATAAACTCAATGTTGATAAATGTGAAATCCTACCATTAAACATTGTTTCCATGCTGATTTTTTAAGTTCTTCTTTTCACTGGAGCCCTACTAAGATCAAATACTTAGGCTTGTGGTTTACTCCCTCTGTTAAAGATACTGTATCACTCAATCTAAAAAACCTCCAATCAACTCTAACTAATTCCACTTCACGATGGCATCCCTTATTTTTATTATGGTGGGGTAGACTGGATTCCGTGAAAATGATGCTGGTTCCTATAATCTTATTTTTCTTATCTAACCTTCCACTCAATATTCGGAAATCTTGTTACAAAAATATTTACACTATTTTGTCAAACTTTTTGTGGCAAAACAAAAAAGCCAGGATGTCTTTTTCCAAACTCAAACAGCCTAAACATTTGGGTGGAGTCAATTTTCCTGATTTTTCTTCATATCACATTTCCTTCTTTCTTAAATATTCCTCTTCATTGCGATCACAGAATACAACTGACTCGATATCTTTACCTTTATGGGTAGAAATTGAATCTTTTTTCATTCATCCTCTCTCATTTGAAGAATTTATATCCATATCTAATACCCCCCAAAAATTCTCTCCCCATTCTTAAAAATATTCGTAACATTTTTCATCCACTCTTGCTAGATGGTCTAGATGATCGTTTTCTGCAATCCCCGATCTGGTATAATAATCGCATCAAAATTAACAATAGAACTCTTTTTTGGAATTCTTGGTCTTAAATGGACTCATCAACTCTTTCAAGGCGATACCTGTATACCCTTCTCTTTAATGCAAACACGTAATTCTCTCCCTTCTTCTTATCATTCTAAATATTTATCATTGACTCTGGCTGCTCAACGTTCTTATGATATTCTCATGGCCTCCTCCACTCATTAAATCTTCTCCTGTTACACTTTGGTTCTTAAAATCTTCCCCTTCAGCTTCTCAAATTTATAATAAATTAAGGGAAACTGGTCATACTTGTGATAAATCTACAGTAGAATGTAGCTGGGAATCTGACTTGGACACTTCCCTCTCTATTTCAACGTGGGACAAAATCTGGACCGAAATAAGGAGATCCTCTAGGGCAGCAAATACTACACAAACGTTATTTTTCATATACAATAGACTTTTAATCACTCCGGCCAAATTACATCATATTGACCCTCTCATTTCCTCTACCTGTTGGTTTTGCCCAGCTTCTGTAGCAGACCTTAAACATATGTTATTCACGTGTCCAGTTATTCATCAATTTTGGATCACAGTGTGGCAACAAATTAACAAAATTGTTCATACTCCTATCCCTTTTTCTTTCTCCCATATTTTTCTGGGTAGTCTTGCAGAAGTTTGGTCCTCTTCCACCACTCTTAACATCTACATTATTGACTTACTTATAGCTGTTGCATTTCAACAAATCACTAGATCATGGAAAAATGCTTCAAGTGTTTCGTTTCAAGCCAGGTGGTATGTAATTTGTTATAATCACAGATTGGATAGGGCTTATGTTCACCCAATTGCAATTAAACGTGATTTATTATGGTTACCCATTACCACTTTTCTGAATACATCTGCTCAGTCGTTACCTCTGCATATACCAGCCACTGAGGAGGTCTCCAAACCCCCTTAAGCTACAGTTACTCAGTTGTTATTCTATTCTATTTCTATCCTCAATATACTATTAAGTTTAGAATAGAGAGATAGTTATACTTTAAATGCTATATTTTCAAATAATATTTTAGTAGTACCAGTATTGGATATATTTTTCCCCCCTTCCCCTTTTTCACCCGGACCTACCCTCCTTTTCTTTGCTGTATAGACTATATTTATATTATATTGTCTTTATATACTGTATTGTATTTCTGTTGTATCTTATACTTATACCTACTTTCTTTAAACTAAGTATAGAAGGGTTTCGAAAAGCTAGCAGACAGCATTGTCCTATAGGGCCCAGGGACTCTACGTTGAGCACTTGGGTGTCACGTCGCACTTGATGCATTTCATTGCACATCATCTGCCAGGCAAGGTGAATAAATGTAATTGAAGATGTTATTTTCATTGAGTGGGGTACGAACAGTGTTGTGGGCTCTACTGGAAGCAAAGAAAACCGGTTCCCCTTCCCCCGATTGGATGGTAGAGGCAATCCTACTTAGGGTGCTGTGAGGACTTCGCCTCTCTGGGTGCCCTTTTCGCCGTACTCACTATACTCATGATAACTATGCTCCTTTAACAGTGGTTTGGAAGCCAAAGGCTATAGATTGGATCATAGTGAGATGTATTTTCACTACTTCTTAACAGGCTGTTGAGTATGAAACGGACTTAAGCGGCTCAATATTTTGACTTGTAGGAATGATTGCAAGTCACTTGTAGAGCTGTGCGATTTATATTTTTCATTCTGAGGTATGCAGAAGTGAACTATCGGGCATATCCACAATATCTGACCAATTCACTTCCAACTACATCGGAAGTTCCAAGCATTGGTAAAGCCATAAGGCCATATCCGTGACACCTACCGGCTATGCTGATGGCTGCCATGCGCACACTATTGTGTGCATGTATGCACAGAGGCCCAGTAGCATAACAAAACTTGAAGTGGCCTCCCTGACGCACATACATGCACTGGTGCACTCGCCATCTTGTAATGGATTTTCTTCAAGTAAAAAAAAAAAAGCAGCCCCTAAGCAAACACAGAGGCCATCTTGTAATAAGTTGCGTATGGTTCTCCCTGATAAAATAAAGGCCAGGGAGAAACACATAAACTGGTTCTCCGTGGTCCTAGTTTTGCCAAGGAGATCCACAATAAACTGCATCAACCATGTGAAATTGTATTGTATTGTATTTATAGAGCGCAACACACATCCCAAGGAATAGCACGGCACTAGGAGAGCTAAGAACTTGTAATGAAGATGATTAGATGCCAGAGACATCAGCAGGTGGAACCGGACCGATAAACTGCGAGGCGTCAGCAATTACATCCTAGGGAATAGCTGTGTTTTCAGCTTCTTCCTAAATACCATATAGTTGTCAGTGAGGCGAAGGTCTAAAGGAAGTCCATTCCAATGAGCAGCCGAAAGATAAAATACGGAGCAACCCCCCGCTCTGACTTTCTTTATGCGTCTGGTTTTAGCCAGAGCATGATAGCGAACAAGTAATGGCTATCCTTATGCTCTCCACGCTGCGGCCACGTTCTTAAAGTCGCCTGTGCTTGGCATCTAGACCGCATCTAGACCGCTGACCCTCCCTCAGCGCTACTTCCGGTGACTTCCGGTTTCGCTGCTCTCCAGTCACTGTCTCGCGCCCTCCACCCCTCCGCTTCAAGATCAATGCAGGTAGGCAAATTCAAATACAAGTTGCACGTTTTAAAAAGCAGACACGAGAGTCAGGATCAAATTCAATTAGGCTTAAAAACAAGTTAAAAATACAGTGCTGTGTGTCTCACTCAGTTAGGAACAAGTTATGGCTATCCTGAAATGCCCGAAATCTCCCAGTTTCTCAGTTTTGCATATGCAGGAAGTTTGTGCACTGTTTACAGTCGAATAGCACTAGATTGGATGAACCAGATGTATTTCACCCATTTTATAATTTTATGAAATTATTTCACACACCCCCCCACCCCCGACCCCATCACTGCTTATTTTATTTGTATGCTATAGGTGAGAAGAGGTTTGCCTGACACTTGTTTCACAATAGTTCTTAGGAGTGCAGCGTGTAAAGATTGTCATCTGAAATGAAAAATAAAGGTGGTTTGTGGCCCAAGAGGCACGACAGTTAAGTAATGTATACATCTATACTCGCATAGCAATCATGAAGGTCAAATTCTCAACATCGTTAGAATGAGAACTGTAGCTTACTTCAGGATCCCAAGAGGATCTAATATTTCTTCTTCCTCCTCCTCCTCCTCTTCTTCTTCCAGTTTCTCCTTTGCGGTTTCCTTTAGTCTTGTAATTGGCCCAGGGATTGGATCTGAAGGTCTTTCCTCGCTGAAAAAATCCAAAGAATCACTTTCAGGGATTTCCTGCTGTCTTTCACTTGTGCTCTGAGTTCTGGGATCAACAGCACTGGTAGGATGGGTTCCTGAAACACATGCATACACTTTAGAGCATCTAAAAGCAACAATTTATAGTTCATTGTGTCTTTAACCTAAAAGTTGGGATAGAATCCCGTGAGCGAGCATACTTGATGTAACACTGAATATTACATACAGATTGTCAATTTTCAAACCAATTGTCACTATTTCTCTTTTTGCAAGGAGATTATTTCCATATAAAGTGTATTGTGGGTTTCTAACTTTAATGGTTCTCTCTATCTGTGGCACAGTTAAAAGCATATTCTTACATTCTTAAAGCTATGGCTTTCATAATTAAAGCACCATATTAATACATTGGCTTACACCAGTCTTTGAAGTGTTTTTCCATATAGAGTTACCTAGATAAAGCTCTAAGTATTGTGAATGTCCAGGATGCTATCTGTTGACTGGTGTTGCAGTCACAATTGTTTGCTGTAAGGCGTGTGCTTTGTTGCCTGTTATTTGCTACTTTACCATAACACTGGGCGTAGTAGGGCTACCCGGAGGTCCACGGAGTTGCGGACAAACTCTGTGGAACTCCGCTCCGCCACCCGCATCCACCCCCCCCCCCCCGCACCCCATTAACAATTTAATTCTACATGCGTAGTTTTCTCAAGGATTACCTAGAGGGTGAGGAAGAGGAGGAGGAGGAGGGGACGCCGCAGTACAGGTAAGTGGATGGAGGATGGAGACGTTTTCAAAAATACATTAAAGGATTTAGATAACTGCTATCAACCATGCCGCTATAGAAAGATGTAATATTTTTCAAAGGAAGCAAGGTAAAAGTGAACCGAATGATGACTAAGTGTCAGCACTCAAAAAATTGGCTGTGTCATGTAGATTCGGCACACTGCATGATAAACTTATACGCAGACCAGATTATAATGCACACAAATGATAGTAATTTGCAAGAAAGGTTATTGTTGAGTGGTGACTCCTCTTTAAAGGATGTCATAGCCATTGTATAGAAGGGAGATCTGTCTAAAAGATGTGCTAGGGCAGCTACAATCCCACCAGTGCCAAGGACAAGAATAAGGATGTGGTTTGTAAGGGTACTAACGAGGCACAAGGGACTGGGAAGGTCGAGGGCAGAGATAAAACAGATAAAACCCTTGTTTGTTTCAGGATTCAGGAGCTCCAAAAGAAAGCCCATCTGCGCCCGTCCACGTCCGGACTGCGCCCGGCACCAGGAACCCTGGCTTTTGCAATAGGGAACAGGTAACTAGACTTAGCTATTCTAGAGAAACTCTGCTAAAGATTAGAGAGAGTCGGAAGCCCCCCTCTTGTATTATCTTCCCCTTTGAGGATCTCTATGAGCAGCATCAATGTTTATGCACCTCTTGTGGTTATCGTGTGCCCTTACGCCAAAACCTTCCTTGGCCGCAAATGGTTATGAAACCCACCAATAACCCTGGAAACCCCAGCCCTGGTGAAGGAGAGAGATATAGTGGTCTCCTTCTAAATGCTTGCTCCCTCATAAAAAAACAAGTTGGAGTTTGCTATCCTTTTAGCAGACTTTCAACCTGATTGGGTCCTTCTCACCGAAACCTGGGCCAATAGGGCCTCAGGACCCGATCTAGTAGACGCAATCCTGACTAACTACTCTATCCAGAGGATAGACAGGGTGGGACCGACAGGTGGAGGCCTAGCTATCGCTTTCAAATCTCATTTTAAATGTCTGATAAAATCAGGCTTCAATCTACAAACCTGTGAAGCCCTCCACTTTAAACTCATTACCTCAGCCACCTGCTCGTTTGTGGGTTTCCTGATTTATAGGCCCTCCAGGTCCTAGAACCCCTTTTCTCGGGAAACTCAAACGACTTCTAGAACCTCTTCTAGCTGAGAGGTCGATGACCATCTTGGGTGACTTTAACTTCCACCTAGAAGAGAAGGAGAACCAAGATTCAAGCACCCTCTTAGAGGCGCTTGCTAATCTTGGATTGTCACAACCAGTATCCGCCCCCACCCATAAGGCAGGCCATACTTTGGATGGGATTTTTACTAATGATACCAGATTAGTCTATCAAATAAAGATCCCTGTCTGCTGTTCCGATCACAGTGCAGTCGCCTTTGATCTCTTACCCCTTCCGACAGCTAGAAATAATAGAACTCCTCGCCTCTTGGACAAATCTAGAAACTGGAAAGGGGTCTCGGCCGAGGCACTAGCCGGAACTCTAAATAGTATACCCTGTGTTATCCAAGATGACTCTGATAGTGGGGCAGAGTCCTTTGCTACATGGGTGGAGCGTGCAGCCAATAAACGGGCCCCTCTGAAGGCAATCATACATAAAAGGTGCTCTCCATCTGCTCCCTGGTATAATGATAAGCTTAGGACGCTTAAACAAGCATGCTGCCATCAAGAGTGGGCTTGGAGGAAAACCCAAGATGAACAACAAAGAATCCTATACAAAATGAGCATTAAAGAATACAAGCTCGCACTAACTGAAGAAAAATCTAAGTATTGCCCCCATAATATCGAAAACGCCTTCTCCGCTGAAGAATTTTTTAAGCTAGTACAACTGCTTTCAGCCTCACAAACCAGAGCGGAGCTAGAGAGCTCGCAAGCGTTCTGTAACTAGTTAGCAACCTTCTTCCATTCCAAGATTATGGACATTTGCACAGGTTTTGGCCCAACCTCTATTACGCCTACAGAGTCAATTGCCACTAGTTGGCCACTATTAACATCCCAAGGGACATCATCATGTGCAAGCCAAGAGACGAAAGCTCTCTCTGTGTTTCCTACACTCTCTCCCAAATTGGCAGAATACCTCCTGAAAACGTGCTCAGGATCACCTCTAGAAGCCTGCCCTCCAGCAGTTCTCCATATAGCAGTCAATATTATAGCCGACCCACTCTGTAAATTAATTAACAATGTGATCCTATCCGGATGTTAACCTCAGTGCTGGAAGCAGGCTATCATTAGGCCGCTCCCAAAAAAAACAAATCTGGATATCACGGACTGTAGAACTATCTTCTGATCTCACTGCTTCCAGTTCAAGCAAAGATTCTGGAGTTGCTCCTTAATATCCATTTGATCAAAACTGCACAAAAGCAACACTAGGTTAATGATTCCCTGTTTGGTTTTAGCAAACATCATGGGACACAAACCACTTTAATCTCAACCACGGAGTGTATTAGGCGTCTAGTGGATGAAGGACAAGGGGTGGCTCTGATACTCTTGGCTCTATCAGCAGCATTTGATCCCATCTCAGCTACGCTGCTGTTGTATAGACTCCAAGGTCTTGGCATCTCTCATCAAGCTTTAGCCCTCTTGCCCTCCTCCCTTGGGGAAAGATCCCAAATGGTGAAGTTGCAGCACTTCTACTCAGAAGTCTTTTCCCTGCCCTGTGGAGTACCGCAGGGCTCATCTTTGAGCCCTATGCTTTTTAATCTCTATGTGGAACCCTTAGCAGCAATAATCTATTCCTTTGGAATGGAGGTAGTGTCGTATGCAGATGACACTCAAATCATGGTGTCAATCCCCAAGACCTCATCAATTTTCTCGGTAGCAGAGAACCCCTTATGTTGCATGATCCCTTGCTTAATTTGAGCCGGTGCTCAGCACCGGCACTTATTTGACATGGCCGGTGCTATAAATTTCTTTCACGTGGCAGCGATGATGAACGTAATTTTTCAAAAAGGCACCACAGGTCTGGGCAACTGTACTTTTTCCACGTTGTGTGTGCTGCTCTCTCACGCTCACCGATTCATCAAGGCATGCACCCCTGCCTGGCACACTGGTAACTGGATTTCAACTATTACTAAAAATAAAAGAGCCAGTGGGGTCTCCAAGAAGCGTCTTTATTTCTTCAGTGAACACGCCTTCCCCCTGCCTCGAGCCTTTAAGGGAATAAGAAACGGAAGAAGATTGGCGTGGTCACGCCTGTTACATGGCACGTAGGCCTTCATCAGCTCCCTATTGGATACGCAAAACCGAAGGGACTGACGGGGAGGAAGTTTGTATTTGCTCAATTTGTACGCCATCGGTTGCAGACGGAAGACAATTATACAAATTACACAATGCTTCACATCTAAAGCCCCAAGCGTGTCATTTTTAAGTGGGAGCCAGATTTGCAGCGAGTCGGCATTGAAACCATGCATTTATCGGTAAGTACTTTGGGGCTACAGTAAAAGATGAGTTTATATTACTCAAGGGTCGTCACCAGGGCGAGGAAACTGGGGTTAAATGCCTGGGGCTATGCATTAGACAAAGTGCAGGAAAAATTAAAAACGCTATTATTATTTCTTTTTTTAAAGGGAGCCTCTGAGGGCTCCAAATAAGCCTGGCGCTCCAAGGTAAATTAATCCGTCATCACGTGGCTTGTGAATATACTACGTTTTTGCAGTACAGTGTACTGGGACCTGTAGAATGGTGGGCGAGGAGAATTCTTTCAGTATTCTCCAGATGTTCAGCACATGAAGTGATGCGAGACCCAGATATTTTACTTGGTAAAGCACACCACAAGATAGTATAAACGGGAAACCATGGGTCATATGTGTATTCTTGGGAGACAATACACACGGGTGCTGTGAGTTCTGCTTGAAAAGGCTCCCTACAACTCCTTATTCTGCACAGGAAGGGCATCCTGATGGGGTTTCTTTATTGCACGTGCACCACATCAGAATATTCCACAGGTAGAGGGCCTAGCCGGCACAGTGTCTGTGGAACAATGTTGCTTATGCTGGTGGACTGATACGTTTCATTTTCAGTCTTACCCAATTACATTTCAAAAGAACATGCAAGCAAAGTAATCATTTATATTTGCTTATTATGCAACTATGTGAGTTTTCATCGTCCAGCTACACAGATTAGCAACTGCATCATGGGAAAAAAGGGTACATGCTTTTTTGTAATCCGAGAATTACTGAACATATAAGTTTGAAGCACTTTACAGCTATTATTTATACACCTATGGGTTGAAATCAGCAACTTGTGGGATGAAGTATTTTATACTCCAGGTGGACAGCAAGCCAGTCTTGGTCAAAAGCCTTGGTGTTGTTGAGTTCCCTGTTTGTGTGTTGAGGGAAGCTTTCATTGCTGCTGCTCTTGCTATGCTCTATTTGGGATCAGAAAGGTGTGCAATGATACCGGCTATATTGTTACTAATGTTTACCTGAGGGACTCTTTCAATTGTATTTGTGCTTGGGAATGTGGCTTGCATTTGAAGCTGTTGTTAGGCTTAGCATGACTGCCACATGGTTGGTTGCCCCTTGGATCTGTGACTGCTGTATCACTGACATATCATGGCAGCAACCTAATTAGTACACGCTTGGTGTTTGAAATAGGCATATTTAGTTTAGCAATCTTTTTATTACATCATTTTGCACTTATTTTAGTTTTTATTTGCTTCAGTAGTGTTACTTTCTGGGTGTCATCAAAATAAAAGGGTATATGTCATCAATTCCTGTAGTGCACCGGGCCTGTAATGTAATGTCTTCTAATATCATTGTGGGTGGGTCATAGCTCATAGGGCATGTGATATCACTTCTGCTGCTTCTAACATTTTGGGGAATTGACGTCTAGGGATTATAGATGCTGAATCAGAAGTGTATGCATTGGGGTTGTTAATCTGAGCATTGCAGGGCTGAGGCCTACTACATAACTCAACGTTGTGTAAAAACACCAGAAAAGGCAGCCTTGTTGTACAAGTTCTGTACCCTAAATCGCTGTCTCCAAATTCTCGCAGCTCTTACTCTGTTTCTTACCCTGCAGGCTCCCTCCTTCCAGACGACCTATAACCAAAAACAACACCTAGTCATGATTTAAACAGCACTGTCTTTCTCTAAGTAACGTCCAGTTTAGCTCTAGTAACAAATTAACAATATGTGGGTGCTTTCATTGCATAAACGGTGACTGTAGTTATATCGAGGGCTGCTTCCTTTTAAAAAAGCAGCAAGGTAGGGAGAGACAAAGTAAAGGCCCACACTGTCCTCTTGACTCTCATTTCCTGAACTTAATTTGAGACGGTTGTTGCAGGTGGTCACCACCAGCATTCATTTTTGGGGACTGGGACAGAATGATAGAGAAAGGCAGAAAAGGTGTAAAGAAAGAGATAGAGAAAGACTGGAAAACAGGGACGAGTGAAGAAAGCAGGGATGAAACAGATCCTGCAAAAGTAAAATAAAGTGACAGGGAACGTTTGCTGACATAAATGTCAGCCCCACATTCGACAGCGCTGGTAACGCGCTTTTGCCCATATACTTTGAGCCCCGGCACTTATTATTTTACAAATTAAGCACTGGCATGACCAAAGTGGTAGAATGGATATCAAGTAACTTTTTAAAACTCAACGGGAAAAAGACGGAAGTGATGATTTTGGGCCCCGGAGCATCAAGCTGGAACAGTAGCTGGTGGCCACACTCTTTAGGAACCTGCCCTACTTGGGAGAAAAAAGGCCAAGAACCTTGGTGTACTAATGTTCAAGTGAATCACACAATAGAAACTTGCACCTGGATTATAAGGATGCTTAAGAAATGTTCCCATTCATCCAGCAGTCTGTTCGTAAGCAGGTCGCTCTCGCCCTTGTAATGTCCAGACTGGATTACTGAAATTTACTGTACCTGGACTCAAATAAGAATCCGCAGCAAAGACTCCAGGTGGTGCAGAATGCACTGGCGAGACTTGTTCTGGACATTCCCAGGGGGCAGTCGGCTGCGAAGGGATTGGAGACCCTTCATTTGCTCACAATTAATTGGCTGGCATTCCCCAGGCAGACTCTTTCGTTCATGGCTTCAACTACAGCTCACGGTACCAAGAACCAAAAGAAAGAAATGAGGCGACAGAGCATTTTCTACGGCCGCGAGCAAACTTTGTAATACCCTGCCACAAAACATAAGGGCCATCCCTCAGCTCTTCCCCTTTAGGAAGGCTCTTAAAACCTGGCTATTCTCCTTGTAGTTATTTTCTGAATCTGGAGTACTTGTGGACTTTTTCCGGGTGGTGATCTATAGCGCCTTGGTGCCTTTGGGTAATTGCTGCACTCTTTACATTTTAAATCAATCAGTAGTAACAAATACTTGGCAAGGGATAAATCTTGTCCCATAGTGAAAGCTAAATGTTCCTATTGGTGCGTAATGGGCTTCTTTGCCAAAGTGTGTAGGAGAAAATCCAAGAAACCTAATCAAGCTGTTAAGTATGTGAGTGAGAAAACTGAATCAGATCAATCAGAAAATAGTGATGATGAAGGGGTTATTATGCATCAAATGTCCTCTGTTGAACATATGTCAGTGAACAAGTCCAAATGTGATATGTTGATTGGGTGATTGAAAATCTCAACAGTTGTGGACTCGGGATTCCTGTTCACTACTGTAAACAAAGAGGTGTGGTGTGATAGGTTTGGAGGTACGTGGGGGAATGACTTGGTTGAGCCAGGTATTCACCTTTTGACTTTTACGGGTCAAAAGATACCCATGTTAGGGTATACTGTATTCGAATTTGAGTATAGGGAACAAACCATATGGGGCAAGTTGTAAGTGTCAGAAGTGGGACCCTTAGTGCTGGCTTGGAAAGATCAAAAGGCATTGGGCATTATTTTAGACCCAAATAGCAAGGATCAGGTATTCATCAGGTTTGGAGACACCAAAACCTGATGTAAAAGAAATATGGAAGAGAGAATTCCCAGAGGTTTTTTTCTGGGGACATTGGGAAACTTAAACGATTTGTATATAAAATTGTGTCCAAGGAAGGTGCTACACCGGTGAATCATGTTATGTTATGTTAAGGAATTTTCTAAAGCGCGCGTATACTCAAGGGTGTCTTGGCGCTATCTGAGTGGGCCGGCTAGAGGCAGTATCAGAGGTGAAATAGCCAAGTTTTTATCTCCTTCCGAAATGCCATTAACAAAGGGATGGCTCTAATATGAGATGGCAGACTATTTCAAAGTTTGGCCGAGCTGTAGATAATGCTTCTGCCACCCCACTGCATCTTTTTAAATTTAGGAAAGGCTAAGATGTTAGTATTAGCAGAGCGGAGTTCTCTGTGGGTAATATATCGTTTGAAGGCCGATCTGAGAAAGTCCAGCCCGTATTGTGCATTCCTTGATGTGCAAGGCATAGGGCTTTAAATTTTGCATGGCTGCGAATAGGCAGCCAGTGTAGATCACGAAGTCCCTGGGAAATAGAATAAAATTTAAGGAGGTTGAGGATCATTCTAGCAGCGGCATTTTGAACCAACTGTAGTCGTCTCATGTGTTTTTCTAGAATGTTTAGATAGAGACTGTTGCAATAGTCCAATTTAGACAGGACTACTTCAGTAGTCAAGGTTTTCCTGTGGCTTTAAGGTATAAATGGCAGGATTTTCCTGATCAGTTTTAAGATGTAATAAGCTGAGGACGTTATAGCTGATACTTGGGGACTCCCAAGTTCTTAGCTTTGGTGATAGGAAGGGGAGGAAGAGGAAGATTCTCCTGTCACCAATTAAGGGACCAAGCTGGAGAGGGATTCCTGAAAACAATAATCTCGGTTTTACCTGAATTAAGTTTCAGGCAGTGTCTACTCATCCAGCCACTAACCGCCTTAATACAGTTTCAGCATCTTAGAGGGCCCGACGTATCATTGTTAGCAGCAGCAATTATCAATTGGGTATCATTGGCATACGATGTTACCTAGAAATTGAAACTTTTAATAAGAGGGGCCAGCTTGGCTACATAAACATTAAAGAGCGTGGGGCTCAAAGGTGATCCATGAGGAGCTCCACAAGGTAAGGAAAAGGGTGTAGAATTGAATTTCCCTAGAGCCACTGTTTGTGTCCTATCTCTAAGGAAAGAGGTGAATAAGTCCAATGCTGTACCCTTCACTCCTATTTCCTCTAGACAGTGGATGAGAGTAGTATGGTCTACTGTATCGAAGGCACCCGATAAATCTAAAAGAATCATGACTGCTTAACCTCCATTATCCACTGCCTTTCTCACCTCTTCCGTTGCTTTGACCAGGGCAGTTTCTGTGCTATGTCCTGGTCTAAAGCCGAACTGAGTGATATTTAGGAGCTGGATATCCTGAATGTATTTGGATAACTCCGCATTCATAATCTTTTCATAGATTTTAGCAGAGAGGTAATTTGAGGTATCAGTAAAGCTCAGATTGGATTTTTTTTAAGAGAGGCAGGATGAAGGCCTGTTTACAAATGGAAGGGAAAGTGCCTGTGGAGAACATAGTATTAAAGATGTTTGATAGATTCTGCGCAATAATGTCTGGAGCCAATTTCAAAATCTTTACTGGACAGGGGTTATAAGGGGAGCCAGATTCAGAAGCAGTGAGCTCACTTGTTCTGGTGTGGTAGCAGAAAACTTGAGAAACCCTGTTCACTCAAATTGAATTGTAAGAAACATTCCCCTGGGAGTAAAGCATGAAGTGGTAAATGAACAAAATAAGATGGAAAAAGGCATACTAGAACAAATTGAGTCTGAGGAGTGGATGTCTCCCTTGGTAGTTGCAAGGAAGGCTAAAGGGTAATTTTTTTTATGCATTAATTTAAGCGACCTGAATGAAAATATTGTGGTAGAAAGGTTCCCTACATAAGATTAACGAGCTGTTAGCTGACACTAAGGGGTTAAAATGGCTTTCCACTATAGGCCTATCCTCAGCTTACCAACAAATTGCTCTTCATCATGCCAGTAGGAATTTTACAGCATTTATTATGCCCTTCTGTTGTTACAGATTTGTCTGCATGCCATTTGGACTAGCCTCAGCGGCTGCGGTCTTTCCCAGGTTAATGCATAAGCTGTTCAGGGGTCATGGCGGTGTTACATACTTCTAAGATGACATTCTAGTAATGGGCAAGATCCTAAGGAAGAATGGACTGACAGCTGAAATGAACAAATGTAAACTTTGTATGAAGTCTGTAACTTATCTGCGACATGTGGTCAGTGATGTGGGAATTTTTCCAATATGCCTCCTGCAAAGGACCCGGCTCCTCCTGCACGGTGGGCTGGCTTCAGCATTCTATTCAGCCTTCCTCTTTGCATTCTGTCTATATATTTTGTATTAGCGGTGAACGATATCAGTTCTGCCTCTTTCCCTTGCTGCGGAGGGCACCTCAGGAAGCCAACGATGGCTTTGATGGCTGGATTGAAAGGATGGGACTGTCTTTTCTACCCAGCTCTTTGGCCTTAACAGCAGCTCAGCTTGATGCAGGGAAAGCAGCTGTCATACTCCCACAGAAACCAAACTGACTTCTCTATCTGGTCACCGAAGCCAACAGGAGGACAAGCCTGGTTGGGCACAGACAGGAAGGAGAAGATGTGCATAATCAGCTCACTGGGTAGCGACGCAGCGCCCATCTCCCTGCACAGAGCGGCCATGAGCACCCCGCGACTGCTGCACACCCTTTGATGGACAGGAAGCAAAACATTTTTAAAAGAGTTCTCCCAACAACAGAAATGCAAGGCAAGAGTAAGGAAACTGTACTTGAGCGGTGCTCATATGCGAAAAACGGAAGTGACTATCGCAGTGTGACCCAATTAGGAGGCAGCAAAGAAGAGCGACACTGTGTAGTGAGGATATGGACACACCTGTGGACATTGCTAAGTTAGCATGGGTTGGATATGCTTGGCCGCCATTTTGCCGCTTTTGCTCATGTTACTACATGCCACATTTCTCGTAAACACTTTGCCTGCTCGCTTTCACATGAGAACTGTCTGCATTTCACATATCTAGTTGAACACTCTGCTCTTCGTCTGTACAGCGTGTTCAAGGTCGAAAATCAAAGAGCTCTGTTAACTTGCTTTGGTCAGTCTCTTTTCTGTAGCCATAATATAGAACACAGTTGCACACCTGGAAATCTGCTGCTTTTAATATTGCATTGTATGCATGTTAAGACAGATGGAGAAACGCTTTCAAGGATAGAAGAGCTGTGCTTGTCCGAAGATATAAATTCCTGCATCTGAACTCGGAGGTATGGGGTCCCCCTGACAAAGCCTGGAGGTCTTCTATAATTATAATGAACTAGCTTCTAGCACGGGGAGGGTGGCGAGGCGCTGTAGTCCTGTTCCCACGATCATTATAATATGATTTCCCCTTTTGTTCTATATGGAATTGTAACAATGCTGATTTGTTTAATCCTATGCATTTTGTTGCTAGTATTGGCGTGTGTATTGCATTATAGAGCACGTTATTTAAAATAGACATTTTAAACTATTCCTTGGCTCTATTTACTCTTGTTGTGGACAAGTACGAGAGTTTGAGTGAAAGAGTGTTCTTGTTCCCACGTATCCTGAGAGGGACGGAGTAACATGTTCTAGGATGTCTAATCATTGGTAGCTTTGCTGTAGCATGGAGAAAGAATGAGACACTATAGCTAGTCGGATTGGGGTTCCGGCACCGAGGTGGGTATTTTGGTACACCACTTAAGGAGTCTATTAGAGAATTAGACTGACATATGTACTGTGTTACCCTTATATGGTTTTGATATGAAAGCACATATCATCCTCACTACTGATGCAGATGGCAAAGGTTTGGTGGCAGTTTTGACCCAAGTGTCGACAAAAGATGGAAGGTGGGTGAAGAATACAGTGTCAGTTGCTTCCTGTTATTTATCACCTTTGGAGGCAAAGTACTCTGTGATTGAGAAGGAGATGCTGTCTTGTGTCTGGGAAATGGGAAAGTTCAGACAGTATTTATGGAGCTCCGAATTCACAGTGCGCACAGATCGTAAGACATTTTTGTGAAGGTGATACCAACCAAAGAGTCTGCAAACGCCACTCCCCTCATAGCAAGGGCGATACTTAAGTTACTATATTACAATTATAAAGTGGAGTACACTCCTGGTCGGAAAAATAAAGTAGCGGATTTGTTTTAGGAACTCTCTTCTGGGGGGGACAAGTTCATTTAAATGAATAATTTGATGAGTGTGGCAGAGATTTGTATAGAAACTACAGCCATTTTTTTAAATGAATGGACAGAGGGTTACAAAGAAGACAACGAACTGGTGGAAATTAAAATGTTTGTTTTGGTGGGATTTCACATTAAAAGCAAACTGAGTGAAGTTGGAAAGAAATTTTAGGAGCTCAGGGATGAGCTGTATGTGTCAAGTTTCAACAATGTTTCCGCAGAAACGTCATGGACATGAAGAAAGATCCGCAACTTCCCTGAATCACCGAATTGCACCCAACAAGGTCAAAGTGACAATGGTAACCCGGGGAAGAAGGGAAACAAAACAAGGAGAGAAATATGGGGTCCCATGTCGAACTCCCAGCTGCAACAGACCCGGGCAAGACAAGGCACAAAAGCTGTAGACAAGAGAGAAGAACAGAGAAGTGGTAAGTATGCTGAAGGTTTCGATTTCTATCCCTATTCCCTCTAAAAGTGCTATTCCATACCTTTGAAATTCCCTTCTTCTAAGTCATTTAAGTAGCTGACGTTGTCAGGCATTGTCTGGGTCTGGAGGGAACAATAAGGAACTACTTAGTTAGAGGGACACTTAAATAAAAGGAGTAAAATGGTAGAGAAAGACCTATGCTGAAGTACCCACCTATAACAAGGCTTTAGTTTGCATAGTGTAATTCCCAAAGTAAATGTTTCCTAATGGCCAAACAAAATGTGTCACCTTATATTCAGGTATAAATAACTAATGTCTTTTTTCTTCCTTGTAACAGGAAACTAATCCAGGCAGAAAGAACGGATAACCACAGCGTCAGGAACACAGGATCAGATAGGTATTTTCAAGGGGCAAGAAATAAGAAATAAATGTCAGCGCCAAGCGCTGTTACCGTCTTGTTATAGTAATGCAGCTGTCTTTCTCTCTATTCTTTTGTAGGTAGCGGAGAAAATGGAGTCCATCAAGCGGAGGAGGTGCCCAAAACAGGAACACCAAGAGGAGAACCGGAAAGGGAAACAACGCCGCAACGAAGCAGGACGCAGACGAGGATCCCGAAGCCCCGGAAGTGAAGTGAAGACCCGGAAGGTAAGGGAACTTCTCCCGAATCAGGTATGCGAAGCGTTTCTGCTTGGGGTGGCTGTGTTATGAACTGTCTGGCCGGCCACCGCACATGCGTGCCCCCGTGCGTCGGCCATATTTGTAGTTTGCCGGTCCCCCCGGGATCGGCAGTTGTGACAGTCTGTCTCGGACAAAGAATTTTTGTTGAGAGGACATAAAGTTCTACCTCATCAGCTATGGGAAAGAATACTAGAAATAATGGATGAAGGACACTTAGATATAGTTAAGTTAAAACAAAAGAGTTAAGTATTCATATTGGTGGCCTGGAGTGGACTCGGAAATGGAAAAATATGTACGAGAATGCAGCAATTGTATGAATGCGGACAAGTCAAAAAAAGTGGTGAGGCCCCCATTAGGGGTAAGATAAATACCTGAAGGTCCCTAGTGGGCTTTGGAAGTAGATATTTAGGTCCCGATATGGAGTACCAAAATATATTACATTACTAATGGATTTGTACTTAAAAAGATCGGAAGTGGGTGTTCATTCCAAGGTGGATGCGGATGTAGTCATTTCATTTTTGGAGGGAATATTCTTGAGGGAAGGCCTCCCAAAGATATTGTTGAGTGATATGGTCCACAATTTGGGGCTGATAGGTTAAAAAGTTTCCTTTCTAGAAATTGAGTCCAGGCAGAGCACATAGCTGGATATCATCCTGAAGGGATCAGATGCGTTGAAAGATTCAATAGATTGATTATGGTTGGTATGCAAGCTGCAATTGATGCAGGAAAGAATTGGGAAAAGGATTGACTAAACTAATCTGGGTGTAGAGGGTCACAAATACCGTGACTGGTTATAGTTTGTTTAAAATTTTGAGAGGTTGTGAACCATTTACCAAGGATAACAATTCTAGGATGTCCTTTGAGATGGGAAGAAAATGGTCACCAGCTGTGGTTATGGAGAATCTAATGTTGGCACAAAAGACAAACAAGGAATACTATGATGAAAAGAAGGGTGTAAGGAATTCAGTTTGCAGAATGGATTAGTGTAAAATTGAACCGTACGGTTAAGAAAGGTAGTAGTACGTTTTCCCAATCACTTCAAGTATTAGAAGTGTTTGGTGGTTCTGCCACATTGTTTTTTTTTTTTTGTTTTTTTTTTTCGAGTGTAAAGTATTTATTTTAACTAACGTGCTCTAATATGCAGTATACGTGCCACAATAAGCAGAAAAATGCATTACACAAATACGGTCAGCATAGAAAGTAGTCCATAAATCATAACAGGAGCTGTCATAGTGAGAGACAGTGTAGCCTAGCCTCCCTCCCCTTGTATAGAAACATGATGATTATATTTTAGAAGATCTCTGGGTGTTATCTGCAGACCCCGTACCTCAGTCTACAGATGGTAGATCTACATCATAGGTGCTGTCATGCTCTTCTCCCTGGAAAGGTCCCTCTCCAAGTGCCCACTACCTATTCGTGTGTTGCAATATGGCCATAGTACTTATTCCCAAACAACAGCTGCATCTGTATGTTATGTCTTGGTGCCAGGGCCTGACCAGAACAGAATAACAAGGGGCATTGTTGTTCAACCTTGTTCGCAATGTTCACACTAAATCCCAGTAAACCTGCAAAGCGTGAACACAGTAGCGGGTTCTCATGTGGAAATATCAAAAGAGGCATTTGCAAAATAAACTAGTGTAGTAATGTGTGGAAAGCAGCAGACAGTCAGCAGCATGCTTATGCTAACTTAGGGAAGACAACAATGTCCCCATGATGATGCGAGATGGGTATGCTGAAACTGACAAGAGTGTGGTCTGTCAGGTCATAGGTGCTGGCTTGTCAACTGGAATGTTACAGATTGAGGAGGAGATCAAGTCCAGTAGGGATCCAGTGATGTGGATGAGTTTGGTAACGTGCTTGATGAGGCCAAGGTTTTTACAAGGGCCATGGAGTTTGGGTTGGTGTGGTCTTCTAGGTGAAAGTTAAGGTCTCAAAGGCTGGCATTAATGATGAGGAGTGTGACGAAGTCTGTGATGTTGTTGATAAAATTGATGCAGAGTCTTGGTGGTCTGCATACGAGGGTTTCACCTAGAGATAATTTGCCTGTGATGAGTATCTGCTGGTGGTAGCATCTTAGGGCTGACTAAAAGGTTTCTTTACCTGTGGTATCTTAACCTTTCCTCCATTTGTGCTCGAAGTTGCTTGCAGTGGTTTTTTGTCAGTCTGAGTTCCTCTGTGTACCAGCTTGCCTGTGGCTGGGCAATTGAGGGGAGCCTGAGTTGGCACATGCCGCAATCCAGCTGTTGAAGTTCTTTATGGCTTTCAGCACATTTGCTCAGGCCTGTGCACGGAGAGTGTAGAAGCCCGCTGCCCTTATTTGATGCTTTTTCAGCTGCTGCGGGTGGTTCTGATGGTGGTAGGTCTATGACGGTGTGGGATGGGTATGCTGGAACCGAAGAGAGTGTGATCTGTCAAGGTCAAAGGGGCTGGCTTGTCGACTGAAATGTTGCTTATTAATGAGGAAATTGAGTCCAATAGGTGTCCTGAGGTCTGGGTGAGTTTGGCAACGTGCTTCGGGAGGGTAAGGTCTCTGAGTTTTCATGAAGAGCCATGGAGTTTGGGTTGGTGTGGTGTTCTAGGTGAAAGTTAAGGTCTCCAAGGAAGTTGAAGGTTCTGGCATATATGATGAAAGGTGTGACAAAGTCTTTGAGGTCACTGATGAAACTGATGCGCGGTCCTGGTCATCTGTATATGAGGGCTCTACCTAGGGAAAAGTTGCCTGTGATACGTATCTTGAATGTCGGGTGTTCCATGTAGCTGGTGGGGTGTCAGCGGTGCAGTTGATGGCATCTTTGAATATGTTGGCAACTCCACCTCTTTTTTTTTTTTTTTTTTTTTTTTTTTTGAAAAAAGTTTTTATTGAACAATAATTCGGTTACAAGTATGGGCCTACAACCACCCGGGCCGGCCGCTAGGTACATAAGGAAATATACACATATCAAGGCTGCAATCCGTTCCCAGGGCACTGCCCCGCAGTGGCTCAAGATAGTCCTCGAAGAACAGCAAGCGTCAGTCCAACAATAACAGAAACAAAAAGAGAAACAATAAAAACAAAAGGCGAGTTACGAGGGATACCAGTGCGGTTCAGGCTCCCCCCGGGAGACTCCAGTCAGAACATTTGAGCAATCCGCTATAGAGAGGAGTACCGGGAGGCCGGGGACGGAGGGGGGGGGGGAAAGGGGGTCAAGGGAAATGAACGTCCATATGTGGTTGTTACAAAAAGCGCCAGGAGCCGTCAAGGGTCAGGGGGACATGGCGATATCAGTGTCTACCAGGGGGGGCGTACAGATGCCTCCGCGATACGCATTCCATTGACCCCAAATTCTACCCCATGCCCCCGGCTTGCCACGGGCCACATACACTGTCTTCTCCCGAAACATACACCAGTCCATATTCTCCTTCCATACTGACACGGTGGGCGGCCGTTGAGCGCCCCAATGTTGCGCTATATCCCTCTTGGCAATCATGTTCCCTAGGGCCGCCCACCGAGTCTGAGCCGCGTTGTAGTCATTGGGCTCCCACACATTCAGGACACAGCGACGCACCTCCGGCAGCAGCACAACCCCGGTGACCTGTCCCATAACCGTGTGGACCCGGCGCCAGTAGTCCGCCACCTCGCGACACTCCCAAAGGATATGAAGAAAGGTGGCGCTGAGCCCGCAGCCTCGTTTACAGAGTCCGTCGTTGGAGAATCCCATCGCGACCAAGCGCGGACCCGTAACATACACCCGGTGGAGAATCTTGAGCTGTACCAACCGGAGACGAGCCGGAATGGCAACCTCCTTGGGGGACGACAGTGCAGACTGCCAGTCTTCGTCGTCCAATTCAACCCCATCCCCAGTCCAAGCCTCCCGAAGGCGCACCAGGAGATCCGCCCGGTGATTAATCAATTTTTTATAAATTAAAGAAATAGTACTATCAGGGACATGTCCGTCAAGTACGCGGTCCTCGAGGGGCGAGGAAACAGGGATCATGGTCCCCTCCCCGAAGACCGAGAGCAGGGCGTGTCGAACCTGGGCGTAGCGGAAGAACTCCCTGTCGGTCAGCTCGTATTCGGCCTGGAGCACCGCGAAAGTCTTGACCGCTCCCTTGTGCCACAGGTCTCCCACTTTGCCGATACCAATCGTGTCCCACTGGTCAAACCCCTTGGTGGTCCACAAGCTGCCCAGGCGGTCGGAGGCAAACAAGGGAGTAGCACATGTCATTCGCTCACTCCAGCCCGTGGCCGCAGTGGCAGCCCTCCAGGTCCGCACAGCAATCTTAGTAGGACCCGTAAGGGTCCGGTCAGCCAGGCGGGAATAAAGTGCCCTGTTGTAGTTCCCGCCGGGAAGCAGGAACTTGTCCATCTCATACGCCGGATTCAAGCCGGGCGCATACGTGGCGTGGTTAATGGCAGATAGCTGCGAGGCCCAATAGTACCTGCGAATGTCAGGAAGCGCGATGCCCCCGTCATACCAGGGGAGAGTGAGCTTGGCAAGAGCAATACGCGCCCGGCCATTCCACACCAGTCTCCTCTGCAGGCTCTCCACCTCCCGAAAGTAGGCCACTGGGATAACGTCAAAGGAGTTCTGGAGTGCATAGAGGAACCTGGGAAGGGACATCATTTTAAACAGCGCGGCCCGACCCAGCGGGGACAGGGGCAGCCTGCCCCACCGGGCCGTGTCCTCCCGCAGCCGCCGAAGTGGACGCAGAAGATTCTGCTCGTAGCGAGCCACCGGGTCCAGCGAAACGTATATCCCCAGGTACTTAAAGCCGCTCAGAGATATTTGAATCGGGAGCCGAGGCGGCAGGAGAGGAGGACCACCAGCGATGGGATAAACGCAGGATTTAGACCAATTGATCGTGAGACCCGAATTGTTCCCAAAGGAGGTCAGAACGTCAAAGAGGACGTTGAGTGACTGCCGCGGTGAGGTGAGGTACAGGAGAATGTCGTCCGCATACAGCGAGACCCGATCTTCAAAGCCCGGGCCCCACCGGATCCCTCTAAGCGAGGGCTCCCAATGGAGCCAGGCAGCGAGTGGCTCCAGGGCGAGAGCAAAAAGCAACGGGGACAACGGGCACCCCTGCCTCGTGCCCCTGCCAAGGGCAAAGGGCCGAGAGACCCGCCCATTCACCACCACTTGAGCCATGGGTCCCGTGTAAAGGAGCCTCACCCAGCCAATAAATCCCTCTCCAAAGCCGAATTTATCCAAGACGGCCCAGAGGAATGGCCACTCAATAGTGTCAAATGCCATCGTGGCATCCAAAGAAACCAGCACGGCCGGTTCGGAGAGGAACTCCGCCCTGGCGAGGACCCCGTGCAGACGCCGCAAGTTAAGAGCGGTGTTGCGGTGCGGGATAAAGCCGCATTGGTCCGGATGAATAAGGTCGCACACTACACTCAACAATCGATTGGCCAGGACTTTCGCCAGGATTTTAGGCTCCGCATTGAGCAGTGAAATAGGCCGGTAAGAGGTACAGCGGTCACGAGGCTTGCCCTCCTTGGGAATAACGACTATAGTGGCCAAGCGCTGGTCGGCAGGAAGGGAACCCGCCGCAAGAGAGTCGCGGAACATGCGGCCGAGGAAGGGCGCAAGCTTATCAGGACGCAATTTGTATAGTTCAATGGGCAGACCGTTAGGACCCATAGCCTTGCCCGAGCGAAGGGAACGAATCGCGGTCGCTATTTCATCCGACGATAAGGGGGCGTCCAACCGCTCCCGGTCCTCAACGGACAGGCCGGGCAGAGCAATATCTCTCAGTAGGAGGCGAGAGTCATCCTCGTCCCTGTCAGTCACCGGGGAGTACACCGCCCGGAGGTGATCAGCGAAGCATTCCACAATCTCATCCGGCTCAGTCACACACACACCATCCGCAGCACGCAACTCGGGGACCACACGATTCACTCTCTCTTTTTTGTCCAGCCACGCAATCAACTTACCGGCCTTGTCCCCCGCGTCATACAATCGGCCCTGCCGCTCCCTATACATAGTTTTGGCCGCGTCAGTGACCAGGGACCTATATTCGAACTGTTTCAGGCTAAGGGCATGTAGTCCGTCCGGAGTAACATTCGCCTCCAGGGCCGACTCCAGCCCCGAGATGTCAGTCTCCAGCTTTACCACCGCCTCGCTCCTAACCTTCTTGGCCACCACTATCTGGGCGAGGGCGTGTCCGCGTAGCACAGTTTTAAAGGCTTCCCAAAGGGACAACGCAGACGACACCGACCCCTCGTTTTCACTGAAGTATTGGTCCATGGCCTTAACCAGGCTGTCACGAGTCACAGGGTCCCGCAGGTACCAGGGGTTAATGGGAGCTATCCGACCCGCGGACCGCGACCCGGTGTCAAAGAGAAGCCACAGCGGAGAATGGTCGGAGATACCACGCGCCAGGTGTCTGACCTCTCGAATCCGACCAGTCTGCGCCGCGGGCATAAGAAAGTAGTCTAACCTGGAGAGACTCCCATGCGCCCCCGAATGAAAGGTGAACTGACACTGGGTCGGATGCAATAGTCTCCAACTATCCACCAAGCCGAAGGTCTCCAACATCCCACCCAGCCATGACTGGGCAGCGGGGAGGGTCCTAGGTGGGTGACGATCCAGTTCACCCGAAACCACAGAATTAAAGTCCCCGCCCATGAGCAGGAGGCCGTCCGGAAGGTCAAGCAGCATTCGACCCAAGTCAGTGAAGGTGGAGTTCTGGAGGCCCGGGGGGACGTAGACTGAAACCAGGGTAAGGGGCTGCCCCTCCCACCTCCCAGTCAAACACACATAGCGCCCCCTGTCATCAGAGACTATCCTCGTGATCTCCACCGGAAGGGAGGTTCGCAGGAGAATGCCCACCCCCCTGGAGCCAGTTGTGAAACCAGAATGGGCTACGAGGCGGTATCCCCCCCTGTTCATCGCATGGCAGACATTGCCGACCAAATGCGTCTCCTGGAGAAACACCACATCAGGAGTCAAACGACGCAAATATTGCAGTACAACACCCCGCTTAATACGGTCCCCCAACCCATTGACGTTCCATGACATAATCCTCAACCCGTCTCCCCCCATCCCATCCAATAGCTCAAGAGGCCCCCAGCCCGCAGCACCGCTCCCAAATATGGATAAAAATCAATACCTCGCCCTGTAAACAAAAAACACACAACTAAACAACCCCTCTTCCCCCCCAACCCCACCCCAAGTCCAACGCCCCCCACCCTGCACCCCTGCGGGCCAAAGACCCCCCCCAACTTGCAGTGTGCCTGTCGCCCCATTAACCCCATTCTACAAAAAGACCCCGGAGGAGGAAAGGGACCCGCACCCGCCCGCACCCCTCACGGGTCCTGGTAAAGCACAGTATACAAAAGAAGTAAGACCCAACTGTACAGTGCCAAGCCGTAAAAAGTAAGGACCAAAGGTCAGTCTAAGGGGACCCGTCACCTGCGGTGCCCCCAGAGGGCCCGGGCCGGCCACCCCCGTCCGGCAGCGAGTCCAGCCAGTCACTTGCGGCCACAGGAGAGTCAAAAAAGGCTGTCCGCTCTCCATGCTCCACTCGAAGTTTCGCCGGGTAGATCATTGAGTACTTGAGGCCTAGCTCGCGGAGACGGCGCTTCACCCCTTGGAATCCCATCCGCTGTTTCTGGACCAGTTGCGTGAAGTCCGGATAAAAGTTGATGGTCGAGTTCTCGTAGCGGACCGGGCCACGGGTCCGTGAAGCCTGCAGAATAGCATCGCGGTCCCTGTAGTGGAACAGTTTAGCCACGATAGGCCTCGGGGGGGCCCCCGGCCGCGGCCGGCCGCCCGGAACTCGATGGGCCCGCTCCACAGCGAAGAATTTGCTTAGGCCAACCGGGGACAGCTGTTGCAGGATAAGTTCCTCGACCACGAGGTCCACCGGGCGGCTGTCGGAGGACTCCGGTACCCCAATGATGCGGATATTGTTGCGTCGGGCCCGTCCCTCGAAGTCCTCAAGCCGCCGGGCCATATGGTCGTTGACCACTCTAATGTCCCCAAGCGCGGCCCGCAGATCCGACACCTCCGCACCCAGGGTGGAGGTCCGTGCATCAAGGGCCTGGACCTTCTCGTTGGTTTTAGAGAGGTCGGCCCGAATCAGGGTGACGTCGATCGCGACAGTGTCGATCTTACGGGCCAGGGCCTCATATTGCTTCGCGATAGTTTCCCTGATGCCCTCGATGGCGCCCATAATGTCCTGCAGGGAAGGTTCCGCAGCGACGGTCGTGCCTCCCCCTGCAGCATCCGGGGAGAGGCCAGCAGCGCCAGGGGACCTCCTGCCCTGGGTATAGCGGTCCATGTTGTTGCTCTGGACCGCTCCCCCGCGCAGTGAAGCCTTGGTCTTGCGCCCCTCCGGACCCCCTTTGCCCGCCATGCGAGCGCAGTCACTCAATGGGACCTCCGATCAAGGGGTGCGCGGGTGCCAGCGAAAGGACCACAAACCGTCGGTGTAGGGGCCGGAGGCGTCAGACCCGCCAGTAGCAGATGAAAGCAAACCTCGGGCAGAGGCCCAGGAGGCACCTTGCCACCTTGAGCACGCACGCCAGCTGATCTCCTGAAGGCCAAAACCGAAACCGAAAGTGCTGAATCGGTAACTGGCACCGCGCTGAGGCCGCTGTTGTTCAATTGCAGCCCGGCCCCACGGGTCACCTTCACCCCGGCCACCTCCGTCGGGTGGGTCCCAAAAGTTCCGGCGACGATAACTCAGGATTCCCAGGTCCGATTAGAGTTTTGAAAAGAGATATATGATCAGCTGGTCTTCATCTCCCAGATTCCATACACCAAATCAGGATAGTCTCAGGATATATTCCGAGGAGCAGAAAGGGTCCGGGGAGCCCTGTGCTCACGCGACCATCTTGGATGCGCGCTAAGCTCCTCCCTCCTTCTGCCACATTGTTGAATGGAAAAATCTGTCACATCAGTAAATTGTCTCGGTGTAATAAAGCATGGGACGAGAAGCCTAGTAAAAAGGGTAAAGATGGCTGGTTGTGGACATCTGCTCCTTCGTTGCTTTAATTGCAATTTGAATGTCATGCAAATTAGTATGCATAGTGCTAACTGATGCCCTCAGTGTCTTTTCTCACCTGGTCATTTCCTTTTCCTGGAAATCCTGGGATGGGCTCTCTTTCTGGGCTTCCCTTTCTGTTTGGGTAGGAATCCGGGAAGGAAGAGATCCTGACCACCCCTCACACTCTAGGCCCTTTGCTGCAGCACACCACCAAATCAGCGGCAACGTGGTGTTTGCCCACCTTACAGACTAAAATCTTGTGCATAATGTGTGCCCCTCATTTGAAAGTAACAGACTGGCCTTGCACTGTTGCTCTGCATTCATGGTGTGGTGCACTTCAAGCTGAGCATGCCTTCTAATGATACTCGTGCGCACCCTCCACCCCTCCACAATGGTCTGTAGAGTCCTCAACAGATCTTGCTTCCTCAATGGTCTTGGGGTGTCTCTTATCTTGGTGGAGTCGCCTTGACTCCATCAAAATGCTGATTACACCTATCCTGCTATATATTTTGTCTATGATCCCAGTATATATAATCCTCGGGTACGCCCCATCCTGTTGATCCTTTAACTTTCCTCCCTATCCCAAAACTTACCTCTTGACTGTAATAGTGAGGATGTGAAACTTCACTTTTATGAACTTAATAGGAAATGTTTTTTAAAAAGTCCACTTTATTAACTCTAAAAGCGTTGTTTTGCACTCTTGAGAGCAAAACAACGTTTTGTAATGTACATTTCTTGGAATTTTGTACCACTGAGGTGCTATTTATCAGCAAACACATACTCAGCCAGAGAATAGCGGTAACTTGTTTGCAGAGCTATAGCCAGCTTAAAAGTAATACTAAAAGTCAGGAAAGAATGCAGACAAACAAAAATGTTCTTACTTTGTATGACTCTTCTAGGGAAAATGTTTTGATTATGAACGGCTTTCCTTAGAAGGAACAGAAAGGCAGCGGAGAAGTACAAACTATTTGATGTCAAAATCTATTAAAAAGTACTGCATGTTGGAGTAATAGCTAATTATAAAACGATAGTTTTTGATGCATTTAAAGCAAGATCATTTGGATGAATACAAAATAAATGTTGTTTTCCAAAGTTCTTAATCTTCGCAGTGAAAAGTGAGTATGAATTTTGGCCTGCTGGTCTCTCATTGGTTCACCAATTGCATTAGCAGAAAGGGTGGGGGTGCTACTGCATAATGAGTCCACTTTGCAGGTTGGCTCAATCTGGTCAATTCTCTTTTCTCATTCGCTATGACGACTACCAGGAGTCACACCAATCTCAATATTCTGAGGGGGAGATGAAACGTATGCATACAAGAAATGTGGATTCAAAATGTTTGTGGGCAACACAATTCTGTTAAACACTAGAGGGGGCTGAACCCGCCTCAAACAATGATCCGTTCCGTATATGTTAACGGTCTATGATGAAGCAAAAAAGATGCAGCAAAACAGAATTATGAAAGCTGTTTCTCCCTCTCTGGTTTGTGCACTTTACTCGATAGTACAGTCCACAGGAGACCATTCATACGATTGCTAAAATAATAATGCAAACAGAAAATATTCCGGGACCCCCCCTTCCAGACCACAATGTACACTCATGTATCCTTAATTCTAGACGACAGCTGTTTTTTTCTTTGGTAGCATTTTCTCAGCAATAGTTTCTGAGTGGTCATCCTACCCTCAAATCCTAGCTATCATGCCACATTTTTGGACACTCAAAAACTCTTCGGTACTAAGGTGCACATGTGAAAAAACCTCATCTCAAATCAAAGACCCCAAGTCGCGTATTTAAGGTATGCAGATTTTACCACTGGCAGAAGACAATTAAGAATGTGGAAAATGCACAGGTGCTCAGATTGTAAACAGTCACAGAAATCATTACACAGCCGCATATCTAAAGCTGGCCATTGTTAAGGGGCGATGAAACAGTGCACAGCCGCAGATTCCAAACTGAATGTAGCTAAGGGGCGACAAAACAGACATGGAGGAAAACTTCTGGAAGCAGGTGGTATAGCTCCCGGGGATTAGCTACTTAGCTTCTGGTGTAACATCAGGTGTTGAGGAGTTTCAAGAGGCAACTAGGAAAGCATTTCTCAAATGTACCGGTCAGCTGAATATTTTCTGTATGATTGAATGTCGTATGATCTCTTGTAAGCATCTGCACTATGCAGAACGCAGAAATTTATGTGTCTACTGTACTATGTACAGTCACAGCTATGTATTGTTTTGTTTGATGCACAATACAAACAAAATAAATTAAGTATATGTTATCCACATGCATAAATTTGATTTTAGAAAATGTGTTTTGATGGTAAATGTCATGCAAGCAGATATTACAAAATTCCTCTCCTTGCAGGTATTCACAAGGCCCTTTGTCAAATGTATCAGGCATGCCAATAGACACGATTCGGGCGGGTAACTCCTGCTTATGTTGGCATGTCTGAATGTATTGCACCTTTATATTTATGTATTGAGCATTATAAAAGCCGTAAACACCCCCATTTCTCAATAGAATTGAGATGAATGGTTTTCCTCATATTGAAAATGCTTTTATTGTGAACAACAGAAGAGAATGGTTAATTGCACATTGATAGTACAGAAGTTGTAACTTTTGCTGGAGTGCTCATGTCACTTTTGAAAGTTGTAAAGAAGTTTAAAATTTCGCACATCGAATTTTAAGTATGCACGGGCTCGCTCGTTTTTTGGACTCTGTCTCTCCTGGCAAAGCACACAGCAGCATAGATGCCCAAGCTGGCCCTGGCTCAATATATATTGAGTGTGCCAGAAGAAAACAGTGCACAACAATCTCCCGTCTCCTGTTGAATTGGTCATAATGTCCATTACGTTGTCGTCACTTCCGCGGCGATCCTCTCGGAGTCTCTTCCGGTTCGCGCCTTCAGATTCCCCAGCCGCATAGCATTTCCGAGCTTGCAATAAATAGAACACTACGTGTATACAATGAACGCCTCCTTAAGGAAGAAAGACCTACTGGCTGGGGTAGGAAATGCCATTGTTCTGTTGAAAGCTGGTTCACAAACATATGGAAAATGAAGTAAAATGATCTGCGCTTGATTGTCTCATCTGCACCGCTGTAGGGGTTATTAATGCTTTGCAGAAGGGCCACGTTACCTATTCAAACAACCTTCAAGACAGGCGTCAAATCTATGCTGAACAGCTTGAACGCAACATATGGAAAAAAGAAAACCGTGCCAAAAAAATTCTCAAAAATGCAAACGCTTGTGTTATCCGCACCATGGAAAAATAGACTTAAAGTCTGTGACATAATAAATATTGAAATAATAAACAACTACCGTGGCAAATCACAAGAATTATCTGCGAGGGGGGCAAGCTAGATTTAAATACTCGAAAACCTTTGACAATTTGTGAAAACGTGTCATTCTGAATGAAGTGCTTCACCTAATAAAATGTTTCAGTTACCTTACCTGTAATCTTCATTGTGGAATTCTACAAATACCTGTTTAAAAACAGTTTCTAATTTCTTTATAGTAGACGACTTGTGACGCACCCAGTCACCTATTATAAAGAAATGACTCGGAACTCAACTGTAATAACTTATTATAGTTGAATTCTGATGTCACAGTGCCGGCTGCCGGAGCCAGCAACCGCGGGGGAAGGCAGGCCAGGCCATGGAGCATGAATAAAAGAGCTGTTTAAAGTATGAAAACAACATGTTGTTTTTCTTCCTTCTGCAGTTTTACTAGCTGTGCAGTGACAAGCAGAAAGATGACATTCATGCCAACATGTTTATTTTTTGCACTCAATAGGTAATTAGAGAAAAGATAGAATCTTTTTTTAAAAATGACTAGAATTTCAAGTGCAAAATTAAACACATCAAAAAAGTTGTTATATTGGATCAGTTTAATACTGATTCAATATAACAACTTTTTTGATGCGTTTAATTTTGCACTGGAAATTCTATTTTTATTCTTCATGTTTGCAAACAACCTCCCTCTTTCATATGAAAGAGATACACATCAAGAACTTAAGTGGCTTGTGGGAAAGGGTGTATTATAAGGAACAAAGTGCCCCTTGCCGTACATTATAAGGCTAATGCAATTCACCTCAGAGTTCCATAACCTTATAAAAGAACTCAGTCTTGTTCCTCTATATCAGTTGTTCCTAACCTTTTGACTTTTGAGGGCCCCCTCTTAATCATTACTGGTAGCCGGCGATCCTCATTGAATCATTATTGTGATCTGGCACCTCCACTGAGTCATTACTGAAAGCAGGGGACCCCAGCCTAAGCATTTTTGCTGATTTGAACCACAGAACAATACACAAAAAATATACTGAAAGAAACATTAATCAAACAAAAACAAATGATCACATATTTTAAGTCACAAACAAATCTACAAAACCTACATTTTAATAGGAAGGTTGGAGCTTTTCTAAATTCAATTAAGTCTACTCAATATCCATACTATATTCTGCCCGATGCACTTGCAATCCTCAACAATCAATCTGAGGATACAAACATGGGGCCTCATTTAAATATTGGTGGATGGGTTACTCCATTACAACAGGGACGGGTATCCCGTCCACCGGAATCTAAATCCCATAATGTCCTATGGGATTTACATTTCGGCGGACAGGATATCAGTTCCCGTTGTGACAGAGTAACCCGTCCGCAGATATCAAATCAGGCCCTTAAATGTTAGCCTCCAATTTCAGATTGCTTCACAGAGCATTTTAAAATGTTCAATTGTAAATGTTGCTGCTTCGTTGATACACACCTTACATTTCTGTTAATAGTATAGAATTTTCCAAGCAATTACGGATCCTCCGCGTAGGCTTCTCTGACCACGGGTTACGAAACACTCTTCTTTATGGTCATGGAACTCAGAGGTGACTAGCAATAGCCTAATCATGTACGGCAGGGGAGACTTTATCCCATATATAACAAATATTGACTTCATCGTCTCAATCCTCATATCCAACCATCCCATGGCTTGGATCTCCTAGCGTGTACACACTCAATAGTGATGGCTGGGAAGTCAAAGGAGATGTCAATGTTAGACCACAATTTGGGACAAACCACTGTGAACAATACTTGACAATTACACCTTGCTTTGGCTATAAAAGTTCAGAAAAGTGAATATTCCCCACACTTGACACTGAGCTTACAAGTCAAATGTAAATAGCCCAAGGCTTGATGACAGTAATATATTATAACAATTACACTGGAAGGACAACTGGTGTGTACAAAAGTATTAATATTTATTATATTTCTTAAACTTTTAAAGCTTCCCAACATAAATCTTGGGACAGATGCAGCCCAATATTCTCTTCCTGATCTTTCATGGTCTATCTTCGCTCTGGCTCCATCTCCGATCCTCTGTCTGCCTTTGAGGAACAAATGAAGGAAAGAGTCGGAGGACACTGGATTATCGAAGGATCAGACATGAGCCAGGTTTATTTCACAATTTCGTTTACACAATATTGTTGCTATGCTTTTTCTTTCTACTCAGTAATTAGCACAGTAAAATTTTCCCTTGTCAGCTCAGACATCTATATCCAAAAAAGAGCTGAACAGTCATCGTCAGGGATACAGAAGGTTTTTCTGTACTTCCACTGATCAAGCCTGACAGAATATCTCAGGTTACCATGCATTTTCCACCCTACCCAGGACAACCTCTTGGCGAGCACTGCAGTTTCCTTTTGGACACTACATCCTTAAAGACCATGCCTCATTTCAGTGGAGCCGGGTAGAGGCCTTGAGTTATAAGGATCATTGAGCCCTTTGCTAATGGTCCTAATATCGTCTAGAGATTGGCCCCTTTTATGCACTTTCTTCTGTTGTACTAGTCGGTTTGAGGAAATTTTTGTGCCATTGGAGAATATCAAAGGCTGACAGACCCTCTCTGACATCTGGGTGGCAGGAAGTAACAGGCAAAAGTATTTTGCACTAATTGACTAAGCATCCATACTTGACCATCCCACATGTGCAGGTACCCAACAATATCAGGCCGCACTGCACAGGGAGAGGCCTCTGCTTGGTTCTTTTTAAGACTGGTGCTAACAAATACCTTTTTTAATTTACTAAAATTATATGTATAGCACACTTACTTATAGTTCCTTTCAGCTAGCCCACTTCATTTACTGGTCTGTTATTTATGTCATTCACATTTTTCTTCCACCCACTACAGGATACAGGCCAGTGGATCAGCCCACTTAATTAAATTGCTAACTTCATAAGGAGGACATCCACACACAGGCTCCAAATCACAAAGAGCCCCCGCACTTGTGGCGGACACTCTCAGTCGGGGCGGGATCTCCGCATTCGTGGTGGGATATCTGCAATGGGAAACTGCAGTGAGGCGATCCAGCCATAAGTGCGGAGATCACGCCATGACTATAGAGCCTCAACCATGAGTGCAGAGGCTCTTTGTAAATCGAGACCACAAAGTAGTTCTATGAAGTGCCAGGGTCGGCTCTCGCAATGTGTGGTTTTTGAGGCCCAAAAATATTTTTGCTTTCGCCCAATGTTTGTAGTTTTCTTTTTTTTTTTTTAGATTGCATGTATCCAGCAGCTTTCCCAACAATAACATTTTGTCAAAACTGTAAGACAGTGCCTCTTTTGCACAATTACCCCCAAAGTTTTGGACTGATGCCGCTGGTTTTTCACCTCTGAAGGTGCAGAGGCCTGCTAACCAGACCTCCGTGGCAGTGCTCCAACCATTAAAAAGTGTATGTCGGATTGGTTCACACATAACTAGCATAAGTTAACTTACTTATAAGTCTCTAGTATATGCTACCAGGGGTACATAGGGCAGGTAAATTCAATGTTACTTGTGGATTGCAGCACTTACTGTGCCACCACGAGTGTGACAAAGCAAAGCATGACTCTCAGCCTGCCACTGCTACCTGGAAAAGCAGTTTTCAAACTGCGAACTCGACTTTTCCATTTAAAATAATGGCAAAGTCAAGACTATCCTTTTCAATATATATAAGTGACCCCTAAGGCAAGCCTATTGAGCCCCAAGGCAGGGTGCAGTATATTAAGAAGTAGAACATGTTTGGACTATAAAACCCCCAAAATTGACATTTTTGCTGGAGAAAGGCTAGTAGCCAAATTGGCGAGTACAGGGTTACATGCTTACAACACAGCTGTATTAACGTCTGCAGGGCACTAATAAAGTTGGTACTTCGAGGTATTAAAATAATTATTACATTAAGCCTGACGTGATGCGCAAGTCAAATTTAATGTAACTTTTAAGTAAATGACAACTTTAGAAAGTTGCCACTTTGTTGGCCCAAGTTTTCTAATGACTATTTACAACTGCTGGCTTTGTGCCCTCCTGATGTGAACGACTCAGGAAGGAACACAAAAGAGATTGCTGCTGGAAGAGGTGTTACCTCTCTCTGGCAGGAAGGTCAAACCGAGTGTAAGCCCAAAAGCGAGCTACAAAGGAGAAGCTACCTTTGAAGGGCAAATGGTGGACGCCACAAGAGGGGCTGCTCTTTTGATAAGGGAGACAGTTTGGTGGTGTGTACAGAGAGGAGGAATCAGTTGCTAAACCAGTTTTCTCGTGGGCGTGTAGCCCTTTTTTTTTTTTTTAATTCTTTTTATTTGCATTTTCAAAAGAAAAACAGTAACATCAGCTACAAACAGCCAGTAGTCCCATCTTGTAAAATCAAAGCAGTATCAGCATAATTAATCATGTACAAATTGCATTTCGCCCACAGCCCGCCCCCCCAGCCAGATATAAAAATAAATCACAAAGTACTTTAGCAGCATGTAAATGGAGTCATAAGTAATCACACGAGCAACCAGTGATGAAACCAACTGAGAGTGGGGTTTGTGATGTCCACAGTGTGTAGTCCAGTGAAGGAACTAATGCCATCGGTCCGACTATGAAATCGTTAGAAAAAGGAGAACCTAATCCCTCCCAACCATCCAACGCCCCATCCCCTAGGCAGCCTGCGTGATCTCTTCAGCAGCCTGTCTCTCCCGGGCCCAAGTAAGAAAAGGGTCCCAAATGTCACGCGGTCGTAATGTGGGAGGCATAAGTTCCCAAAAGGTGGTTAGCTGGGAATGCCCATACGTAATGTCCCTGATCCACTCCTTGATGGAAGGCACCCTCTTTCTACCCCAGTGGACAGCCACTAGCCGTTTAGTGTCCTTTACATAGCTCAACATTCCTAGTTGGGGGGATGGAGTTGAAGGTACGCTAGTTATCTGATGTATCAATGTGAAAATCGTGAACCAGAATGTCAACAGCCTCGAGCAGTCCCAGGCCATATGGAAAAAGTCAGCAGGACTAAAAAGACAGCGCCAACAGCTCTCGTCATCCCGAAGTCCCATGCGGTGTAGGTTCATAGGGGTTCTGTGATAGCGGTGAAGGAACTTAAAGTGAATTAGACGTAGTTTGTAGTTCGGGGAGAGCTTGGAAAGTTGGCAGCAACTGTACGACCACTGTTCCTCAGAAAGCGGTTCTTGGAGGCCGTTGTTCCACGCCTGGAGTGCCCTCGGCTGTGTCAAGGGTGCGGTGTTTTACATATGTGTATAAACGAGTAACAAGTTTACAAGGCGAGGGTGACTTCAACAAGTTTTCCAAGGCTGCCATAGGTGTCGGGGAGCATGGGAAACTTTTGTGTAGGGATCGACAGGCAGCCCTGAGCTTAGGATATAAAAATAGTTCCGCGAAAGGCACTGACTGGCCCTCTTCTGCAACTGGTGGAGGACGGAAATAGCCGTTTGGGTAGAGATCTGCAAAGGTGCGGGGATTCAGCTTTTGAGCCACAGTCCCGCCAATACTATCCCCGAGGTGAGGCAATAAAGGGTTATGCGCTAGCGGTTTGGATGGGGCATAGAAGACGGGGATACCTGCTCTTTTCCGCAGCTCGTTCCACACCCAGCGTAGAGCTTCCACAGTGTCTATGTCTTCCCTAGGGCAGCAGTAGGGCTGATACAGGGCAACCCGCAGCGGGATAGGTGCTGCTACATCAGTCTTGACGGCCACATGAGGCTGAAAAGGAGTCGGGTGAACCCAGTATTGAAGGAACTGGGTCTGCGCACATCTGGCATATAATTGCTTATCTGGAGCACCCAGGACACCCTGACTCAGCGGGAGCGTTAAAAGATCCCAGGACACCCGAGCCTGCCCACCCGCCCACACAAGCGAGATCAACAATGTTTTAAGAGTACGGAAAAAGGCCTGCATTAGTTGGATCGGAATATTGGCAAATAAATAAAGAAATTTAGGCAAGACTATCATTTTAGCGAGGGCTATTTTCCCTGCCAGAGAGAGGGGGAGTCTGTCCCACAGTTCCACCTTATCCTACAACCACGTGATGGCACGCCCGTAGTTTAAGTTCCACACCTGCACCTTTCTACTAAGCCAGATGCCCAGGTATTTGACGGAGTCTCCTTCCCACTTAAGAGGGAATTCGGAGACGACTGGGGCGGTGTTGTCTGTGAAGGGGAAAATAACTGACTTGGCCCAAATGATAGAGATGCCGGAGAGGCCGTTAAAGCTGATGAATTCCCGAAGGAGAGGGTCGAGCTTCACCGCAGGGTCAAGCACGTACAAGGTGACATCATCCGCATAGAGTGAGATGAGGAGACTCCTGGTACTGAACCCAATCCCCCGGGCCATATGATGTTGTCTTATACGCGTCGCGAGCGGTTCCATAGCGACTGCAAAAAGCAGGGGGGACAAAGGCCAGCCCTGCCGGGTGCCATGCGATATAGGGAAAGGCTCAGATAGGAGGCCATTCACCCAGGTCCTAGCCATCGGTTGGGTGTAAAGTAAGTGGATGAGAATTATGAATAGCGGGCTGAAGCCCATGCGGCCAAGAATGGCAAAAAGGTATGGCCATTCAAGCGTGTCGAACGCTTTAGTAGCATCGAGGAAAACCGCCGCCGCTTGCACATCTGGATGTAAGTAGTGTAAAACCGAGAAAACCGTCCTAAGGTTCTGGGAATTTGCCCGCCCAGGAAGGAACCCCGACTGATCGGGCCTTGCGATTAAAGGAAGGAGGGGTTGCAACCTGTTCGCAATCAATTTAGTAAGGATCTTGACATCCACGTTGATTAAGGATAGCGGCCTATAGGAGTCTATCTCAGGTTCAGGCTTCCCAGGTTTCAGTGACGTTAAGATTATTGCTTACCGCATGGAGGGTGGAAGGATGCCGTCAGTCTGGGCCTACTCGTACACCGCCAATAGATGCTTAGCAAGCTCCTCCGCGTATGCTTTATAGAAAGCAGTAGTTAAACCGTCAGACCTGGGGGCTTTATCAAGCGGTAGGGCTCTGATCACCTGAGCAACGTCTTCCACCGTAAAAGGAAAATCTAAATAGTCTCTGTACCACTGACTAAACCATATAAGCTTAAGGGAATCAAGAAAGGACTGCATACCTTCCTATTGGGTGGTAGTATAGAGAGTGGAGTAGAAAAAGGAGAATTCGTCGGGAATAGCCTTCTGTCCTCTAAACCCTATTGGGTCCACTGGCCAGCTCAGGGATGTAGGCAGTGGAACAAAGGGCTCGGACCATCGCTGCCAGTGTCCTCCCCGGCCGATCTCCCTCTCCATAACGTCTGGACTCAGCATATTTGCCCAAAAACTTGACCTCACGTTGAGCCTCTTCCTCAAAGTCTAGAAGTTTGGATTTCAGGAGGGCCAGTACGTCAGAGTCGTCAGAAGCATAATAAAGTTTTCAAGATCCCTAATATCCTTTTCTAGGGAAGCAAGTGTACCGCAAATCGCTTTCAACACCCCCGCCTGTCGAGCTAAGCATTGACCCCTAATGCACACCTTAAAGGCCTCCTAAAGGGTCGCCACCGAGTCCACCGAGCCGGAATGGAGGGTGAAATATTCTATAACATCTGCCCTGATCTCTTCTTTAAATGCGTCGTCTAGGATCGCATGCGGTGGTAACCACCACGTAAACATACGTGGAGGAGAATCATGGCGCGCCAGACGCATAAGACAAGGGGCATGATCAGACAGAGACCTGGGCAAGTGCGACACCTGTGTGGCCCAAGTGGCAACATTGCGCGACACAAGCCAGAAGTCCAACCTCGACCAGGCTCCATGATACTCTGATATGCAAGTGCCCTCTCAACCCATGAGTGTCTGCATCTCCAAACATCAACCAGATTGCTGTCTGCTAATATGGCGTTTAGCGCTGCGCTGGCAGCCGGGTGTAAAGTGCGGGATGCCCCCTTTCTGTCTAAATCATAATTTAATGCCACAATAAAATCACCCCCCCATATAATAGTTTCACAACTGGTTGCTTTAACTCTAACCCAAATGTCCTGAAAAAAACCTGGGAGTGTCCACATTGGGACCGTATAGTGTAACAATAGCGACTGTGGTTCCTCTCAGTGTTCCGAAGATAATAATGAAACGCCCCTCTGGATCGGTATGTAGCTCCCCTTCCTTCCATTCCAGGCCCCTTATAATCAATACAGCAACCTCGCGGGAATAGTTAGAGTATATAGAGGAGTATATCTGACTCTAACGGTTATGTCTGAGCCTGGGGGAAGGTGTAACATTAAGATGTGTCTCCTGCACCATACAAATATCAATATTGTGACGCACCAAATATGCCTGGACAAGTCTGGACTTTCTGCCATCATATAGATGTTCCATGTTAAAAAACTTAGATTGGCTGCGTGGTAGCTAACCAGTACATGTGATTAGGGCAAGGGCGAGAGTGCTACCACTAACAACTTCGATTAGCTGATTGCAGGCATATAAGTGACGGAAAGACATACTGGCGAAAAACAGAACAACATACCCCACCCACCACCCACTCCAACCCCCCAATCAGGTTGTAGAATACCCACCCAAAAAAACGATTCAAAATACTTAGTGTCTCTGAAGGGAGCTCTCCCATGAGGGCATGATGGAGCCGGCGATTTCCCCGTAATAAAACAGGGTGGCAGAGAGTGCTTAGGAGAGCACCACAATGACAACCATAATCAAACCAAACCCAGTCTCACACCACTCCACTTAAGTAACAGTAGGCCAGTCAAAACTGATTGAAGATGCCCGGAGCTCTCCCAGTCTAGTAGCTAGAGGTGCAAACATTGGTAAAATCACAATACCCAAATCAGTCATTATCACTGAGGCGATCAGATGGTGTCTCTGTATGGCCGTCGGTCTGCTTACTCCTCTTGCCCCCAACGTGTTTGGCAAACTTCAAGGCCGATTTCGCATCCATGAAGCAGTGGGATGTGCCATCGTGTGTCACTTTAAGCTTTGCAGGGTAGAGCAGTGAATATGGAATCTGTGCCTGGAGCAAAATACGCTTGGCTGGCAGGAATTGGCGCCTTGCCGCCTGCACGGCCGGAGTAAAGTCGGGATAAAAGGAGACATTGTTTCCTTGGTGTGCAATTGTCCCTTTTTCCCGGGCCAGACGAATGATGAGGTCACGGTCTTGATAATTCAAGATTTTGGCAAGAATGGGCCTGGGAGTTGCTCCAGGCGGTGGTTTAGGACCCAAGGAGCGGTAGGCCCTTTCCACTGCGAAGACAGATGATAAGTAAGGATCAAAGAGTTCATGGAGCAGGTCTGCAACGTAGGTCTCCATCTTGGAAATGGCCATTGTTTCCGGGATCCCGGTGATACGCAAATTATTTCTGCGAGACCTCGCTTCCAGGTCCTCGTTTTTGGCATGGATGACACCCAAAACTCTGTCCATGTGGAGCAACTGTTCTTTGGTTTCTACCTGGAAATCATGAAAATCCGAATGGTGATTTTCCAACACGTCCAGATGTGTCTCATGTGCCCCTACTTGATTCTTGACCGTATCTAGTTGGGAGGTGAGGGTGTCCAACTTGGTATCAATATTCCGTAGACTGGACCGCATCTCTAACATGAGGGTGCATAGATCTTCCCCTTGATCCTCAGTCTGTGCATCAGGCAGTCTACCCGTGCTGGTCTCAGGGTCTGATTCAGCAAGTCGCATAGACCTCTTAGTTTCAAAATTCAGCTTGTGCTGCTTGGCGTCCTGCTTGCCCATTGCGTGGAGAATAGGCCGTGTACCATGAACCGCACTGGTCCAGCAGCAACTTCTCGGGAGGCGCCACGCGCCGGGAATGGGCGTCCAGCACACTCCAAAAGGCCTCAGCCCTACCACACAGGTGTCACGTCTGCCAGCGGATGCCCTTCACACAGCACCCCAGAAGCAAAGGGCTCCCCCACAGCAGCAACACAGCACAGCCGCTCAGGCGCCCCCGCGCCTCAGCCAAACACCTCTACCACCATTGCTTCAACTTCCACTCGCCGGTTACTCCAAGCGCTGCGATATAGCCAGGACCTTCGCCCCATGCAGACTCCACCGCCCGGTAGCAGACGGCTCCTCAGTCTAGCCCAGGGTCCTTGCGGGGCGATGAGAGGATCAACAATGCTACCACAGGTGTAAACAACACAGACAGGTATGGCCAGCCAGAAAACCCCGCAGCTTGTCCCTTCAGAGCGCCAATAGAATCCCCACAGTGGGCACCACAGACAGAGTCCAGCTCCAGACACGAGACCCCACCGGCCGCCGCTCAGTTAGAGCCCACGCAGCTGAACACAAAATGGCGCCCAGAGCTTCTGAAAAGGCCCGCACCTACCGCCAAATCGCCATTGCTGCCAGCAATCCCACCGGTTCCGTCTCCCCCCACCAACGTCAAACAGGTCGGGCCGGCGCCCCAGGAGGCCTGCGCCCATGGGAGAAGACAAAGAGGGCGCCGTGGCTGCAAGGCCTGGCGGCGGGGAGACGCCAGGGCCACCCCAATTGTCCCGTGCCCTCCGTGACCGGCTAGTGCGTCCGCCCAGGCTCCAGGGAGATGTTGAAGGATCTGAGCCTCGTTCCTTGTGTCAGCGTCGCTTCACGGTGGGCTCCGTGGCAAACGCGCCTCGAAAGACTCGCTACACCGCCACTGCAGCCAGTCGCAGCCTGCTTCTTAGCTGGGACGTCGGCCTCAATTACAGTTCACTGGCGCGCCGCCCTCCAGAGGGCAGGAGTCTCCCTGGCCCGCTAGGCTCAACTCCAGCTCACCCTTCGCCGCAAACTGGGCAACGTGAGCCCCGGATCAAACTGTCAGCACCTCCAGCTCCCGGTAACAAACCAGGTGTAGAATTGCACCGTGGATACTCCCCCTCTGTGCGGATAAATGCAGGATTAATCCCTGGCCGGCGGAGCTCGCTTAGCAAGCAGCCATTCCGCGGCACGGCAAGTCACGCCCCCCGGGCGTGTAGCCCTTTGGTAGCCACACCCCTAGGATGGGCTACCAAGCACCACACACCGAGAGAGACCTTCTGCCATCTTGGGAATGGGCAGAATATTGCAGCCTGAGAAAGATAGATGCCACACTTTGCAGGAAATAGTCATCAGGGGAGAGGCCATTGACTAGTAGTCACCACATTCCCCCAGTGTAATTTCTGGGCATAAAAGTGTCAGCCCTGGCACCCAGACCTCAGATCACATCTGCACTGGAGATAGGGTGGTAGAAAGACTGCTCAGATGTTCCCTGGACCTGTCAAAGAGAGGCTGTATCAAAGACTGCACTGTACCTGCTTCTCTGGGGCTAGCAAAGAGAGGACTGTGCCTCTGGTGCCCTGCTCGAGGAAAAGTCATCTTCAAGCCACAGAAAGTAGAAATGACTCAAATAGTCAGTTTTTTTACTTCCTGGTACAGCTACATGGATACAAAAGCTAAAGAAGACTGACTTCATAGCTACAATTGCTTGACAGTCAAAGTGTAGCTTGGGAGACTAGGTTTTGATGTTCAAAATTTGCCCTGAGTCTGCTGGACCCGGGAGAGTTGTCAGAGTAGTTTGGTCGCCCAAGAGCGACGAAGATGGACAAAAGCCCCAGTTAAAGGAAATCGCTAGTTTCACTGTAATGAGAGACGAGTGGCAAATGATTTTTGGCTGGCCTTCACCCAGACTTCGAGGGACATCGACCCCTGTGGCCAAAGTGGCACCACCATGACCATGGACCGGGGTGTAGCCACAGGAAGACCCCCAATCACTGGATCAGTATCCTGAGCATTCTCCAGCATCTTCAGCATCCTGTATCTCTTGCATCAGGACAACTCTATTGAACCTGGAACAGGACTGGAGACAGATTTGACTGCAAGGTAACTGTCCTGCCAATCGTTATTGACCCAGTGACTAATTCCCTGCAAGAGTTGGTCGTACAAAGTGAGCAGGAGTAGTGAACACACCTTTCTAAAAGTTTTCAAAAATAACCGATTGTCACAGCAGTTGCCAATGCTTGAGTGAAAAGCAGTGATTTGCGATTTGTTTAACAATTTATATCTCTGAAACCCTCGGGTGGATTTTGTACACCTTCATGTCTAGAAATTCATAAAAATAAGGTCTATTTTTAGGTCTTGCCTGGCGTTGCAGCGCGCATGCGCTGCACTCGCCATGCGAGGGCTTCTTGGAATCAATATCCTTTAAGAAGTCAACTTTCGTCTCCGCCCTAATTTCTCTTGGTGCGTGTCATTTTGCGTCATAGCTTATACAAAACGTAGTCTTCTTATTGTCTCGGAGGCTTTTTAGTCCCTCCTGGTTACCACCCTGTCCACTTTTGGCCCCGCCCACTGGGACTGTATCGTTTACTGTCTGCTTTACATGCTCTCCTTTAAAACACAGTAGGCACTCTTTTCTTTTCATTTTCAGCGCTGTCGGCATGCTCTTTATGACCGCTCGGTCATCCTCTCCTCGCTTCAGCCCCCCACCTCGGAGCACACATCCGCTCAGGGAGCCTCTCCATGCTTCAGCCCCCCCCCCCCCCGCCTCGGAGCACACAGTTTGTTTTTATACAGAAGCACTGTTTTAGCTCGCGTTTTATTTGTAAATGCTTGCTTTTATGTAGCAACTGCTGATTACTCTGACCTTGCAACGTGGAAATGAATGTAAAACTGAGTCAGATTGTCAGGAACGTGGTTTCCTAACAGAGTACTCTGGCCTATTCGTTATTGTAAGTTTAGCAAAACACAGTGCGCAGAATTTCACCACCGTGTTCCGCAAAACAGAAGAAAGACTGCGCTATTTTGAGCGTGAAATTCGTTTGTGCCCAAGTCTAAGCTGTTCAAGCGTGACGTATTTGGGCTTGCTTATTTTCAGCTCGTCATGCTCGCTTTTAAGTTTATTTGGTAAGCCCCGAGAGGCATTCCTGGTGCGAAGCACGACGTTCTACAATAGCAACAACTTGTTACCATAGCCTTCTTCCGTGCCTAGATCTCCACCGCCCTGTTTGCTGCTAAACCAACCCCAGCGTTTTTTGTCTACTCTCTTCTTTGTCGCTTCAGGTACTTCCTCCCTCCCCTTGTTGCTGCCCATTTTCTCTCGCTCCTATCCTTTCTTTCCCCACCATCTCCTCATTGTTGTTAAGCCCCCTTTCCTTCCACCCCCTTGTCTGCACTCTTCTTATTCTTAGCTCTCATTTTATTTGTAAATGCTTGCTTTTATGTAGCAACTGCTGATTACTCTGACCTTGCAACATGGAAATGAATGTAAAACTGAGTCAGATTTTCAGGAACGTGGTTTCCTAACAGAGTACTCTGGCCTATTCGTTATTGTAAGTTTAGCAATACACAGTGCACAGAATTTCACTACCGTGTTCCACAAAACAGAAGAAAGACTGCGCCATTTTGAGCGTGAAATTCGTTTGTGCCCAAGTCTAAGTGGTTCAAGCGTGACGTATTTGGGCACATTAATAATGTTGTCATTCAACCTTTCGGAGTGGGGGGCTGCAGCACTTTAAGGTGCCCTCTATGACAAATGCCAGTTTGTATAACACATATTGATCCTATGTCATAGCCACTTTCAAACCCACTGCTGCTCACCAATAAACCAGCATGTAGCTAACATGTAGGTTCTGTTCAGCCCTTCACTGAACCGCCCTTGGCTTCGATTAAATTAAAGCCATTTGCTTTGCTAATGGTATTGTATTCTAGCTTTGCATTATTTAGTGTATATTTGTGATATGTGCATATATTTGCTCTCCCCGCGCCCCTTTCGTCTGCCTCATGCTATTGTAATCCTCACTATACGAAATTAACACACATACTATTCTTCTATTCATTCACCTCCCAAATCTGAAACACTGCTCTTCTCCTACTAACGCTATGCTTTAAACTACTAAACAGCCAACAAAACAATTCTAACTACATACAACTACAACATATCACAAATATACACTAAATAATGCAAAGCTAGAATACAATACCATTAGCAAAGCAAATGGCTTTAACTTAATCAAAGGCGAGACCTATTGCATTTTCAATGCTTGTTATTAATTGGTGTCAGATTTCCTGTGTATCATGGTTTCTTCTAATTGAACTGTTTGCTACTTCTAAATGCTTTGCACTTGTTACTTTGTTAAAGCCTGACTGCTCGAAGCCACATCTACCCAGGATTGAGTAATGGTTTTACAAATGAGCCTGACAGGACCCAAGGCAGATTTGTGAGTTTACTACACAGCGAGGTCGCACAGACACTCCACAAAATAAAACACTTTCCTCACAAAAACCATGACACAAAACAAGCACAGACAAAGCAGAAAGGCTGGTAGCCAATGCCAGACTCATTGGCTTTGGTAATGATTATTCAACATTTTCCGAAGTGACTAGGTCCATTCAGACAGGTAGCCATTTTAGTCAGCTGAAGAAGTTAGAGGTTGGGACACCCCTTCGACGCAAGACGTATAAAACTACTTGTTTACATCTCCAATCTTGCCTGCATACAGTACAACATTTCCTCTCCATTATTACAATAAATCATTTATTTTATTTATCATTAAAATAATTGGTGTATTATGAACGCTGATTAATGTATTTTGTTTTTAGATCAGCACAATATTTAGCTCACATGGTCGGTGACTTTTAACTGAATACAATGCACGTTACTTGTTTTTTAACTTTGAAATGTCTTGTTTCTATAATTTCACCAACTAAAATATTAGTGTAAAATAATACTTGTTTTCTACTACTGATGTTCATATAACTCGAAAGCAAATTGCTTCTTCCATTCTGAAACTGATGTTTGATGTATTGTAAAAGTGAGGGTGCTACCCAAGGGAATTCCTGATAATCAGTAAGTGCCCTAGTTTGTTAACTCAAGCAAGTATATGGAGCTACCCTCCCCAAACAGGTTTAGGAATCAGGAACTGTAATGCTGAGATCAATAATAATTCATGACTGGTACTTTCCAACTTGTGAATATTTAGCAGCATTTATATTCTGCATTTTAGACAATATTGTTCCAGTTACCTAAGAATTCCAGAAACTCCGCACTGTTAGTGAGGATCTCCTCCTTTGAGATGAACCTCATGATCTCATCGAAGGTCGCTCTTCGCTCCCGGATATCCGTCTCTCCAACAAATAACACCTTGCGAGGTACCGCGGGTAGAGGTATCTGTGGATAACGCAGAGCCAGTTTCTGGTAAAATTCCTCAATTTCGCTGTACTTCTTAGATACCTGGACCAGGAAATTTTGTAAATTAAAAATTATTACAGATGTGGTAAGATAAGCAGTAAGCATGATATATATTTGCAATTAGGGCTATATTTTAGCAATTTAGTGTTCACTGAAGACACCAATTAGACTGGAAAGTTGATGAAGCAAGCACTTCCCTTTGTCCCTAAATCTGTGTGAGGTCCGAGGGGTGTCTTCGCCCAATGGATGTAGCAGAGAGATACAATGGAGATTCAAAGAAGTGTAAGATAAAAAGAAAAATTTAATTTCTCTTCTCTAAAAGAAACAACTGAAGTCTGCATTGAAAGATAGTTGGATAATGACTGACAAACTGCACATTCTCAGAAGATGACCATGATACCCAGATGACTTTAAAGCACACAGATAAATATCTAAAGGTACAGTTTAAGACACAAAGGATTTACTGAAAACACTTGAGTTCCGACAATGCGAAGCAAGACAATTCAGACACACAGACAGGCACATTTCAGTGGAGGACCACTGAAACGACGACAGATTCCTTCTCTGCCAATAATTTATCTTGTAGGCTGCTCCTGGTTGAGAAGGCTTATGAAGCAGAACACAGAAAATTCTGACAAATCATGGTCCATCTTCTTACCTCTACTGCTAGAGTGATAAGCTCAAGGGTACTTCAGGTCTCCTCAGCAGGTTTAGCATTGCTTAACATCTGTGTTAGCCGTGTGATCAGGTTATCTGTAGCCACAAGCAGCAGTATATCTATTCATCTGATAGTTAGATCTTGCTAAGAGCCAGCACAAGTACTTCAGACACACCTACCATGCTGCAGGACGCTCCCATCGAGTGCCTATTTCACTACCACTGTTTCTTGGATGCAACATAACGTTCTAAAATTAATAGTCAGTACGATCAAGTTGCTGAGCTATGGGGATCAATGATTTTTGGCCCATCTATTTCAGCCCTGAAGAATCCGGGAACTATATTTGACTATGAGCTCCGTTAGCTCCTCTAACAGGCCTTGCTGCTGAGACCTGATGTTTCCAACAGTGCATCTTGAGACATGTTATGCCTTCTCGTCTGGAATCTGAGTGCAGTGTTGTTGGAGAGGATATTATTCGGACACACCTGGTCGACTTTATGGGTCTGTACCTAAAGCTTCCACTACATCTGGTAACTGGATAAAGAATGCTGCAGCATATCTTACTGCCAACAGCAACAACCTATCACCAATGTTCTAACTCGCCTTCACATCTCATCAAGCACCAGTGACCTTTTCTAGTGGAAACTGGCGAGCCTTATATCTCTGGTTTGGGATGTTAAGTTACAACATATAAACCTAGGACAATCTGGACATTTAGGAAATCATGCACAAGTGATCTGGCTTTTGGAGTGCAATGACATGCAGTGGACGTCTCTGCCACCTGCTTCAGTACTTCCATCAACAAAGTCATTATGTCTGGTTCTGCAGATAGCTGTAGTGTGGAAATCGCAGAAATTGCTGTTAGCATAAGCTGAAGCCATTTTGGTTGTGGCATCCATTTTTGTTAGCCATGTGATTCTTCCGTCTTCACTGTTGCTTGCCTTTCTGTTTTGCTTGAGTCATCAACTATAGTTAACTCCTTCAGTATTGAGCCAGAGCACTGTGTATGCTCAGAAAGGCCTGTAGTTGCTAGAATGCACCTGTCTTAGAACGTAACTGTCAGGCTGTTTCAACTGATGCAAGCAGTTCTGTCTCCCATCCCACTTTGCTGACCAAGTGATTTCTGTCTGCCCATGTTAGTCGATAGCTACTCTCCTGTATGCCTGTACTTTCTATTTGAGTCTCCATGCTTACTCAGCGATAAACAGGGTATAAAAGACCCTTGGTTTCTGTATTCCTTGTACTACCTCATACAGTGCCTGAGGGTGTTGTATTGATGTAGTCCCACTCATGAGTGATTAATAAACTTGTTCTTTGATATTCCAGCTTCAGTGCCAATCTCTACTTTGTTGGTTTAAGGACCTGTGGACAGATAAGGGTGAACCCCTGCACCGGTGGGCCCCTAAAAAGGCTCATTTCCACAGTAGCACTATTTGTTTGGCATCTGAACAATTACTGCAGTCGGGACTTCTTGTCCTAGTTTGTTAATATTGAACACAGATAAGAAACTGCTTTGGCTTAAGACAATAAATATTTTATACATCTGAAAATAACAGGCAATCTGGACCGTGGAAACGTCCATCAAATGTCACAACTAATGCTATCAGCAAAGGAAACTCACATTAGATAAATTCATATTGGACTCTCCCTGTTACACAGTTTCCACACGATTGCAGGATGCGGTATCTGCCTGTATGTTCCAGGGTGAAAGAGAGCGGGTTTTCAGAGGACAAATCCAGGAGGTCAAACACCCAACATCTACTGGAAAATGCGGCAGCACTCGGGGATGGCACAATTTCTTTTATTTCTTAATGTCTATATAAATTTGGAGATCACAGGCACTGAAGAAAAACCATTAAATAATTCCCCCCTATAGCACATTAGGGACTGGTTCCTCAAGAGAATGGATCATTGCTCATTCACAAGAACTATGGGCATACTGCATTGTCTTTCAACAATGGATTGGGCCAAAGATTGGATCTGGAGTAACCACTTTGGTGTGTAATGCCTGGTCATTGGCAAATGTCAATCTAATCAACAATGCTGTGTACATGGAGAATAGATAGGTGCCTTATCCAGAGCTCGCAGTTGGATATCCAGCAGAGGCCTAAATAGCTTTAAAATGCAGATACTCCAAGCAAATGATGGAACTGGATAATTGCTTTGTAGTCGGTGATGGCTTATAATACAAAAAAGCAGGAGTTGACAGGTTATTTGCTTAAATTCGAGATTGTTGCTGTGAAAAGGCTTCTCATTTGCAGAAAACAAAGTTTAAGGGTTAGTAGAAGACACAACAAGGCCTTCCAACCATATTTCAAGGGCACCAATGGTACTGACTTCTCTGTATCTGGGTAAGAAAGGGAATATGAAACAAGGGGCCTTTCCTGGCTATCCACAACACCAGGCACGGCATCTCACACTGCCCCTTTTTGAATATAGGTTCACAGTGTGACACGGGATCACTGTCAAGACACACCATGTGTGGTTGAAGATCTGAGCTCTTTGCTGAAGGTACTTTACTCTCTGTGGAATGTCCACTTTTAAATATCAATTTTTCTCCCATGGCATGTTTAGAATACTTAAAGAGCTGGGAAAAGACAGTGAGAGACTCCATGGTGAAATGGGTGTATAGATTATGTATTAATGAATGGAATTCTGGAGTTAGCTGAGGTTGGTCTGTGTTTGCAGACCAGGTCTCCAATTTGGGCCTGTAAAATCCCCACTTCACTGGGATAACAAAATGGAAGCCAGGTAGGGGAGGGCCGGTGGGCAGAACCTTCACGTCATTCTCTTTCACAGGGAAGTGGCCCTCTCATCCCTGTGGCAAGTATGCTCAATTTTACCAGATAGAGGTGGGTGTCACTCACCCACACCCTTGAACCATAATCATACCTGTTACCCCAGCCCCTTCTTCATTGGGATACCATTGAGTTATAGTATGGCAACTTCCTCAGGGGGTGCTTACTGGGAGATATTGTTGGGGTTCCCTAGGGGTATAACTTACTCTGCAAGGCAGTGAAGGCTGTTGTGGTCATGGGCCCATATCTGGAAAGGGAAAGCTATTGCCCACACTTACTCACAGCACCAGGCTTTGGTTGTCTTGGATTCCACATATGCTTTCCGAGGAAGGGCTGCAAATAGTATGTATGCTTACTTGATCTAGTATTCACTATTGTGTGTTGTATACTTGTGCTAGGGTCAGAAATATAAGGGAAACTCTCTTAGAGGTCAGATATTCAGTGCCCACAAGGGAGGGTTGCTCCATTGCTTGCATCACAGTTGGCGGCTTTAACAATACAAAGGAGGGTGACTGAGCATTAGGGAATCAAGCAGAGATTACTTAAATTGAAAACACATTTGAGAGTATGCAAGGCAGAATGGAGGGCATAACTCAGGAAGACCTTTAAATACTAATGGGGCAAACTTGAATGAGCTGGAGGCAGGAAATTCTCTTTGAAGCCACGGACATGCGAGCACAGCTCTCAGAAGATATTCACAAGAATGAAGGCACAGGAAGACAATCTGGGGTTTTGGGATCCTTCTGCCCCTAGGACGCTGTCATCTCAGTTACTTGTGTTTGCAATCCTATCTATTACCATTGCTCTTCTGCCCGATGCTGCTGGGTCATGTGTGTTTGGTGGCTGTGTAGATGTTGCTTGAGATGGGAAGAAAAATCACAAAATCATTATTGTTCTCATTGCCCACTACCAGACCCTTCTGGTTGGTCCTCGCTTCTATTCCCAAGGTTGCCCAATTATTTTCCCATGTATTTTCTTTGTCTATAGTCTCCTGTATGGTAGAGATGAACTATAGCAATAGCAGCTTGTTGATGTCAGTTCAGGTACTCAAGAATTGTGGCCAAGAATATCCAGATGAGGAGGCTGACCCGATTACTGACCTTGCCCTCCCATATAACTGCCACCTTTGACTCCGTGAAGTTCCCAGAAAATTTCACAGTGCCTCAAGGAGTTGCAGCAAGTGCTTCATACATTCAAAGACACATCTCTAGTCTGCCTGACAAGGTGGAGAGAGTTGAGCACCAAGTGGACACTGGTGATGACATGCAAATATACTACTGTCCCTACTAAGCATCAGCAGCAGCACTAGTGCACATTAGGAGGGATGAACAGGAGACGTTTGCTTTGGGAACTATCACCAAATCCATCAGTGACTGTGCGAGTGCTATTGTCCTGGTCACCAAGGCAGATGAGACCACCAGGTTCTGTACGGACTGTAGAAGGCGTCAACCTGATCACCAATGTTGACGGCTACCTTATGCACAGGGTGGATGTCCTAGAAAAGCTGGGATCATTCCAGTTCATCTCTACGATTGATCTAACACGAGGGTACTGATAGGCCAAGCTCAACACGGGGCTTTGCTATAACTTAGTAGCAGATGTAATGCAGCACAGCTTTGATGATGAATGCTCTATTACTGGTCAAAAACAAAGCTGAGATTAAAGATTTGATCTTATAGCATTCTATGGATTTAGTTGATATAGCTAAACCCTGGCGCAAACACAGTTCGGCCCAAGACCCAGCTGTTGAGGTACGACAAGAAGTTCAGTGGCAGTTATTTTCAAAAGTATTTTCAATGTCTCCTTGATTGATATCACTCTCCATTCTAGCAGTGAGCTCTTTCTAGTAAATATAGAGATATCAAAAATTGATTCCATTATCTGTACCCTGGTATATCAGCAACCAGGTTCTGACTCCTCTATTTCTCCACATTAACTACATTTATTTTTTCATATGTATTTCAGGCAGCAAAACCTTTATTACTAGGAAATATACATTTGTAAACCGAAGGCTATGAAGCAACAGCAGTCAGGGAATTTATAGACCAGAGCTCACCTTTCAGCCTTCAAAAGATTGCTAAAGGCCCCACCAAAATAGTGGGGCATTCCCTTGATATAACTGCCTCAACCTGTCAGGCTGTTAATGTGGGAATGGGACTCCCAAACCTTGGTCAGATCATTATTATATTATTATTTTTTCCAATAAGATCTTTATTGAGTTTTGAGTGGAGGCAAACAGTAATAATACTGTAAGTCAAAGACATATCACACTTAGTTCGAATATCACAGCAAAGATCATCTAAACTTATTTAACATCCCCCCTCTCCCCACCCAGCTCTTGTACAAAGCATTTCAATTGACATCACACCATGCAGATTACATAGTCAGTACAGACACTAATAACACAATATGTCTGGCCTTCTTCTAGTTTCGTTGATCATCATTCGGTCATCCAGTGGGTACCTTTGTGGAAGGTCCCTTGAGGTCAGCAAGCATTGCTGTCAGACTCTAAGATCGTTTTCTAGTTTGTCATTGTGACGGACGTGTTTCATCCTGGCTTTCTCCACTGTGACCCACTCAGAGATGTCCCTTAGCCAATCATTATGTCTAGGGGGTTCAACACTTAACCATTTTATTGCTACTTGACGTTTTGCAAACATTATGTTATGTTATGTTATGTTAATGAGATTTATAAAAGCGCACAACTACCCGGAGGTGTCTTGGCGCTAGGAAATGCAAGCCGCAGACTCGCACCTAATACTGAAAAAGCCAGGTTTTTAGTTGCTTTCTGAAAACCGTCAAGGAACTAACATTCCTAAGGAGAGGGAAGGGAATTCGACAATTTCGATGCACCATAGAAAAAACTACGGCCTCCCCAATGAGCCGCAGTAATCGTGCCCCCATAGACCGAAGGTGTCTGGTCGGTTGATACCATGTGAAATAATTCTGCAGGAAAGATGGACCTGGTACTGGGAGCCAATGCAGATTGCGAATTTCATTAGAAACTGAACTATGTCTGGGAATGTCAAGCAAAAGGCGAGCTGCCGAATTCTGAATCATCTGAAGTTTCTTCAGACACTGCTTCTGGGCGTTAAGATATAGACCATTACAGTAGTCTAATTTGGATTGAATAAGGGAAGAAACTACTGTTTTCCTGGTATTGTCGGGGATGTACGGAAATATTTTCCTTATTTTCTTTATGAGAAAATGTGAAGCAGACACCACGGCATTCGTTTCATGGCAAAATGACAGTCTATTGTCCATCAGTACTCTCAAATTCTTTACTTTAGCCACTGGCTTTGGTGGTAGGCCCAACTCCGCTGGCCACCACAAATTGTTCCAGGGGGCTGCAAACTGCCAAAAATCAAAACTTCCGTTTTATTGGAATTGAGTTTAAGGCAGTGTGCCGTCATCCATCTATTGATGGCACTCATGCAGCATCTAAACTGCGAGGCCGGGGAATGTTGAAGTTTATGTGCCGCTACCACAATCTGGGTGTCGTCGGCATAAGTGGTCAGGTTGAACCCAAATTCCTGGATAAGAGGGGCCAGTTAAGAGACGTAGATATTGAACAATGAAGGGCTCAGCGAGCTGCTCTGAGGGACGCCACAGGGTAGAATATAGTGGTCTGAGTTGAAACCGTCGATAGATACGTGGATTTTCGATCAGTGAGAAAGGAGGCCAGAAGTGCCCGTGCCACCTCTCCCACTCCCAACTTCTCCAAACAGCTTTGCAAGAGGGAGTGATCCACCGTATTGAAAGCGGCAGATAGATCAAGAAGCACGAGAGCCGCCGCGCCTCCTCCATCCATCACTGCTCTGATCTCCTCTGACGCTTTGATCAGTGCGGTCTCCGTACTATGATCTTTGCGGAAGCCGAACTGGGAATAATCGAGCAAGCTGTTCGCGTTAATAAATTGCGACAATTGATTGTTCATAATTTTGTCCACTATTTTCGCAGGCAAAGGCAGTCTAGCGACAGGTCGGTAATTAGTGGCATTGGTGGCGTCTAATGTAGATTTTTTTTATAACGGCAAGATAGAGGTCTCCTTCCAACTGATCGGAAAGGCACCAGAGGTAAACATCAGATAATATCTGTGAGACCTGGACTCACAAAGTCTGCCAGCCCTTTGAGGAATGTCGGTGGACATGGGTCCAGTGGTGAACCTGACTTAGATTGATATACATATTTTCTTACTTCATCTAAGGAGACCGGGGAGAACGCAAATAAAGTGTGATTAATGGTGTCTGAGCCACATGGGTGTGGTAGAGGGCAAGAGTCAGGAGCCTCCTTGAAGGCTTGAAAGATTTCTAAAACCTTAGATTTAAAAGTGTCTGCGATGTCGTTGCAGAATTTCTGATTGATCTTCCTGCCTGTGTTGTTGGGTATAGCCAGTTTGTTAATCACCGCAAACAATTCCTTGGGTGAATTAGCAGCCAAATCAATCTGCTATGTAAAATATTTTTTCTTTTCTGAGATAAGAAGTTTTTTATAATTCAATAAAGCTATTTTGTAAGCTAATTTACCCGGCTCATCATAGTTTAAACGCCAACGTCGTTCTAAACGGCATCACATCTGTTTTTCTTTCCGAAGGCGTTCAGAAAACCAGGGGGCAGAAGGCTTAGTCCTGTTGCTGAATGTGTTTTTGAAGGAACCGAGGCGTTAACTGCGCCCGAAATCCAATTAGTATAATTAGTGACGGCTAAGTCCACCTGGTCCTGAAAGAGAGGGCGAAAGGTTTCCAGGTAGGTATAAAGGGATGACTTGTCCACTTTATTCCAAGCTTTACAGGTGGAAATTGGCCGTTTGGTAGTGTCACCCTCTCCCACCCTAAAGAAGGGAAGACTGAACTTAATTAATGAGTGATCTGACCATGGTAGCGGGAGAATTTCCTTTACCGTGAGGCCGTAAGCTGAAGAGAAAACACCATCCAGCGTGTGTCCAGCTATATGTGTCGGTGACTGCACCAGTTGAGTCAGTCCGAGTGATCTTAAGGTATCTAATAACCCCATTGTGTCTTTATTTTCTAACTCTTCCAGATGGAAGTTGAAGTCTCCAAGAATAGTAAAATCTGAATTTAAAATAACTGGCTCAAGCAAAGTGTCCAGATTAGTTAAAAAGGTGTTGCGAGTGCCTGGAGGACGATAGAGAAGAATCCCCTTGAAAGTCACTTTGGGATTGAGTGTAAACAAGAAATGGAGAGCTTCGTACGAAGGAGTAGAAACGGGATAGTGTGTGACCAGAAAATGATCCCTAAAAATAATAGCTACTCCACCTCCTCGTTTGAAAGACCTGTCCACTCTAATTGCTCTAAACACAACAGGTGTTGCAGTGATAAAGTCAGGATCTGATGCGGCATCTGCCCAGGTTTCTGTTATGAATAGTATATCTAGACCCAGGCTTTCTATGCTGTGAGTAATTTCATACCTATGCTTACCCAATGATCTGGCATTAATAAGACCGCCAAAGAGCATAGATTGTTCATGCGCAATGCCGTTTGCTGGACGCTGGGGTAATTGCAAGGCCGAGACTGGTTCAGGGTGGGAGAGAAAAAAACCACAAGCACAGCTTGCCATGCTAACCCCAAGACGCATAACACAGCAGTTTTCCCTACCTTGCTTGTCCAAGGCACGCAAAACACCACTCGTATATTTAATAATTGGTGGGGGCCACGGTTCAGAGTTGTTGGCCCTAGGCACGGACTTGGCGCGGATTAGACCCTAGAGGACAAATTTCCTGCTAAGATCCCACCTAAGGGAGAGGGGATCAAGCCCAATATCACATTGCGTATTTCCAGCAGTATCTGCCACCCAGCGGCCCTTTTTAAACTATCAAGGATCAATCAGCAAGTTGGGTGCGAGAGCCACACATTTCCATGTTATATGTATAAAATCAGCTGTCAAGCTTCGGCACAACGTGTCAGAGCGTGTAGGGTAGATGGTATGTAAGGTCTTTGGGGATAGGCATGTTTGATGGACAAAGGTATATTGGATAAGCTTAAACCTGGCATTTAGCTGGCAGTATGGACCCCTTCAAGAATACACAACCAGCCCTTCCCTGATAGAGGTTCCTTTACTAACCCTTCTCAATTAGTTTGAATTGGAAGAGTTTCCACCGGGAGGTACTCGCAGAGCGGCCTACAAAGATGGGAAGCCAGATGCTGCCATCCTGACAACCTCAGCAATGCAGCTACGGTGGCAGAGCTGGGCGGGACACCCGGAAAGGTCGACCAGATTCCCTTTGCCATAGCCGATATTTTCATATAGTGTAAAAATTGACCATAGACAATTTCAAAGGACTCCACTGCAGTATTGTATGGGATAAACCGCCTTTCTGGGTATAGGTCCCCTAAAGTATACATCTCCCATCTTTCCACCTCTGGTTCAACATAGAATCAGCTATCATGCGAAAATGCTTCAGAATCCAAAGCGGTAAATCTGGGGCATAGGGAGTTTGACAGATCACCCTCTTAACTGCCCCCGCCCACATCTGCGCCACATGGCGTATCACATGGGGCACCCAAGAATCGCTCATCAACAATGCAGGAATTGCACCTTCCGCCACATGAGAGCTCCTCAACAGGGTTTTCTCCCAGGAATCTCTTGGACCCAACCAGGAGACGGCGTGCTGTAAATGAGCCGCCGTATAATAGAGCCCCATGTGCGGGACTTCAATACCTCCCAGGGACAATGGTCTCTTCAAAGTGGAAAGTCCTACCCGTCTACATCTGTTCACCCATATTAGGTGGGTAATGAGGCAGTCAATTGTTTTAAAGTATTGTGTAGGGATCATCTAGAGAGTACCCTGAAGTACACATAGGCATCTGGTGAGCAATATAATTTTTACAAAGGTGATTTTTCCCATGATGGAAAAAGGCAATCCCCTCCAGAATCTTACAGCGGCATGCAATCCCTGTACTACTTTACCAATGTTAAACTCTAAAAGTGCCTCATTGGTAGGCGATAGTTGGATTACCAAATATCAGACGCCACTCAGTTCCCAGGAGAGGTCCAACAGGGGAAAACTATCAAGCAGTACTCTGGTCAGGGATCCTATTATGTAGAGCTTAATTTTGGAGGGGATATCCCATATTCCAGAGCTCTCCCTGAACTCCTGTATCTCTTGCATGAGAATGGATACAGAGTGGGTCAGGTGGTGGAGGTATATCAGGACATCGTCAGCATAAAGGGAGACCACGTGAGTGGTCTCCCCAACTGTGATCCCCCAGGGGACCAGAGTTCTGCGGAGTCTGTCTCTCAGCCAAAGGCTGCATCGCAAGCACAAACTGGAGTGGGGAAAGGGGGCAGTCCTGTCTGGAACCCCTGTGTAGGTGAAACTGGTCCGAGATGTCCACACCCGAGCACACGCGGGCACAAGGGTCAGTATAAAGTAACTGAACCCACTGAATACATTTAGAGGCCAACCCAAATTTCCTCATCACGTGCCATAGATACGGCCAGCTCAAAGCTTCGAACGCCAGTTCAATATCTAAGAGCACCAACACAAAGGCATCATCAAGACATTTCAAGGTATGATAGACATGGGAAAGCGGTCTTAAGTAACGTAAAGTGCTCCTCCCAGGGATAAACCCTGATTGGCCAGTGTGTCTAAGAGACGGGAGACACTGGAAAAGATGGGCTAATATCCCACAAAGCAATTTGACATCAACATTTAAAAGGGAAATGGGTCTGTACGTCGAGGCTTTTGTGAGGTCTTTGCCAGGTTTGTGGACCATTACTATCAGGGCTTCACGTAGCATGGGGAGGTGGGGTTACCCTTCTGGAGGGCCTCCTCAAACATCTCCAGAAGCCTATCAACCAGGATATCTGCGTATGTACGATAAAACTCAGCAGGGACTCTGTTGCTTCATGGTGATTTCGCCGCTTACAAAGCCCGGATCGCGGAAAGAATCTCCGCATAATGGGTCTATATAAGCTGTCACGGTCGTCTGAGGAGGTAGTCCACTATGTCATATGACTGACTTGGCACCCGGCTAGAATAAGTGTCACTAAGATGGGAGTGGAACACCTCACTGATAATCCAGGAGTATGGGCTACATGGTTTTTTTAAATTAGTGGAGGGAATTCCTCCCATTTAACTAGGCAGGCCAGCATTGTCCCGGTCTTGGCCCCTTCAGCATGAAGTTGTCTGTAAGCAGTGTAGGTATGCTTTTCTAATCCATGCCAGTCAGAGTTTTATGGGTCTCACACCAATTCCTCAGCGTATCTGGATGTGCAGGAAGCTCCCTTTCTAGGTCCCCCAGTACTCGCTCGTGCTACTGAATGTCCCTCTCGAGTAGTAGCTGCAACCCATACGTTGTTTTCAGACAGATCTGCAAATGACTGATTTCATCGACTCCCAATCCATAGAGGTATCCCAGTTCTCATGAAAATAATGTGACAGTGAATCTGCTACCACAGTTTCAAATGGAGGATCAGTCACTGCTTCCGCACGGAGATGCCACCGAGTGATCTAATGGTCATCCTCCCAAAAGTCAGTAAGACAGGAGAGTGATCCGAAAGATATCGAGGTAGGTAAAAGATTCTGGACACCAGGAGTGCAGGCATTGGAAATTAGGCAATTGTTTAACTTGAGGATGTCTGACCTTCCAAAAGTCAGTAAGGTGTAATTCATGTATCATGTCCTGTAATGCCGCTGTCCTATGTGTTGTTTGGTGTGGTATCGGGGTGGGCTACAATCCACTGCGCCATTACGAACAAAATTACAATCGCCTGCAAGAATTATAGAAGCTATCAGATAAGGGGTGGCACCCTGTGCCACAGCAGTGTAGATGTCAGGACAATCATGGTTAGAGGCATATAAACTGATTAAAAAGACCTCTTACCTACCTAAGGTACCATGAAGAATTATGTACTGGCCTTCTGGGTCTAGGATATGGCACCGGTGAGGGAAGGGTCTCCCGGGGCCACTCAGATTAACACTCCACGGGAATATCTGGAGTAGAAAGTGGCATATAGCGGCCCCCTCCAGCATTTTTGGACAGATAGTATAAAATACCCCCATATGTGGGGTTTTTGTAAAAATGCAATAGACATCTTACAGCGTTTTAAATAGGCATGTGTCCTCCTACCGTTTTCCAAGTGGGCAATACTACGAACATTCCTTATCATAATCGTATTCTGCCATCTATTGGTATTGATATCCCCCCACAACGCTCCAAAAGAGACAGCTTTTGCTTCAGTACCCTTCTACAAAGGAGAGTCAACAACACTAGTGTGGCCTGTGATGCACAAGAGCAAGATATAACATCTCAACATAAAAGCAATGGCCACCCTATTACCCAAAATGAAAAACCAAACCAAACCAAATCGGAAACAAGTCAAAGTTATAATACGTGATGCTGTGCTAGAGTTCAGGATGCAAGAGAGCGTGGGAGTGGAAGCGCACTCAAGCTCCCGCTCCGTGCCTCATAACTCTCTCCTAGAACTTTTCGTAAATATAATAAAGAAGCCAGGTAAACATTCATTATGTGTTTCAATTGTCCATTAGCCCTCCTACCCCGAACAACGGTTCAGTAAAGATCTTTATTGACAAATAAATGTGTCTATAGGCTGAGACACTTTCAGTCAAATCCACCCCAGAGAGCTCAAAAGTCATTTTCTCGAGACCCCATACTCACATTTCACACAGTTCTCACTGTGTCGTGCAAACCTCAAAGTTCAGCCCATGCCAATGCTGTCACTAGCTGTGCCAGGATCACTTCATCTGGAAAGAAAAGCCTCCTGTGTATCTGGAACCATATATGTGGTCCAGAGTGTGCCATCAGGACACACCATGATCTTTTCAGATTGACTACTTCAAACCAGACTTCCTTGATACCCCGCTTCCAGAGATTGACAGATTATTGGTGTGTGTTGGGGGGCTAAAGATCCTGTCGATCTGTGCTACAACCAAAGGTCTTTGGGAGGGTGTCCAGCCAGGTACTGGCTTCTGTCATGCTGAAAAAAGAATAAAGCTGATCCTCCATGTTGGACTCACAGCTTTACCAGGAAGAGCAGGCTATATTTCAAGTTCATATCTTTCATTCTCTTCTTGACAGAGATGAAAGTCTTCCTTTGCTCCTGCACTCGTTGGGTATAATCAGGGAATATGGAGATGGATTTTCCCTGCTATAATGGCAGCCCCTGCTCTCTGACACATTGAAGGATGGCGTCGCAATAACGAAAATGAAACAGGCAGGCAATTATGTCTCTTGGGAGGCCCCTGGTTTCAGTGGAGGAGCTAACGCTGTGTGGGCTCTTTTGATTCTGAAGAACTTAGAAAGTCTCTTGGATAGAAGGGCAGTAGTGATCCGGTTCTCCAAGGAGAGTTCGGAGGATTGCCCTTCTGCTCTCTCTGGGAAACCCACAAAGCGTAGATTGTTCCTCCGGGAGCACACCTCGGAGTCTTCGATGTGTCTATATAAGTGTGCTGTCAGCTTCTGCAGGTCAGAGACTGTGGTGTATAAGCAGCGTACCTCTTGCTACAGGCCCTCTGTGTTCCCCCGTGGCCACACTGTGTAACACCTTGTGCAAATCCATGTGGAGCAGGGTGAAATTAATGGGGACTGCTTCAATCTTGTAGACCACTTCAGCTTTGGATCCCTGAATCGCTGCCATGAGATTCGCCAGAGAGGGGGGACTACCCTCTGCTTCCTCAGCGTGGTCCCCAGGGCATCTGACTCCACCCTCATCTGTGGAAACAGGAGGTGGCAGCAACAAGTTATAGTTGGCAATTTTGTTGACCTGCACAGGCTTGGCACCCTTATTCTTAACCATTGTGGCAAGAGTGGCTATCACAAGATCTCCAGTCCCGGTACCAGGCAAGGTCCAGCAGCAGTTCCGGCTTCTCTCACAGTCGCTCCGAGGATCATCGGGAAGCAGAGGCAAAAGGTGCACTTGTTCAGTATAGGTTGTCTGGGCACCTCCCTCGGGGTAGGTAAGTGCACTTTTCCCCAACACCACTGGTTCCGCCAATGGGGATAGTCACTTCAGGACTTCAAGAGAGACACCTAAGGTTTTTCACGACTCACAATTCGGCTTAATTTGGGAAGGCGGGCGGACCTCTATCCCCGGCAGCTCCTTAGGTTCACCTTCCCAAGTATTGCTAAATCGGTCACAGGGAAGGGTGTTTCCACCCAGTGCACAGCTTCCTCAGAGCAGTTGCCAGATTGAAGCGCACGATTAAAAGGATTGAATAGTGGGATGCTGTCCAATGGGGCCAAAAGTTAGGTCATAGCACAGCACCCACAGCTGGAGTGGTCTCAGTCCTCCCCCGGCCACTGGATAAGGTCTGCTGAATCGGTTTCCCCGCTTTTCTCGCCGGGGCGTCACTGCTGTCTGCTGAGTGCCCGCGAAAACAGGGGAGCTGGACACTCTTAATTAATTTCTCATCGAGTTTGGGAGTGTGCCCCTCATAAGTCCACTACCACCTCCTGTAGCATTTAGGTGCATAAGGTTAAGTAGCTTCCCAGCTCCTACCTTGGGTATAGGATGATAAACAGCTGGGTGGTGTCAGTCAATGGGCCCTCACTTCACATTAGGCCTAGGGGGTCTCTCAGTGGCGGCAGGCACACACACAGTAATAGACCTCATGGGTCACGCTCCGACCTTATGGTCCAGAAGTGTGAGGTCCCTGGCTGTATCGCCGGCCGGTTGCACCACGCTGTGTGATTCTTCATCAATGCATGCAGGGGACCGGGTCTCTCTCCACCGCCCCCACTACCACCAGGGGGCAATCAGCTAACAGGAGCGGGCCTACCTCAGCGTCCCCACACCCATGAGGCTGCCTCTGTATTCTGGCCCAAAGAAGCAGAGCCCCCAAGCCTCCCTCGCAGCACAGCGACCTCAAACAGGGGGTGAGGTGGCAGTCTTGGCGTGCCCTCTCTCTCTCCTCAGCACCGTCTTGGCGTGCCCTCTCTCTCTCCTCAGCACCTTGCAGTTCCGCAGGCAAGGCCTTACACAGTATTTCAATGGGACTACAAAGCTGGTCCCCGAACAGACCGCACCTACGAGCCATTCCCTAGGCCAGGTAGTGGGGGCCCGTGCCAGCCTCAGAAAGCAAAAGATAACTTCAGGCCCGGCAGCTCGGCATCCGGGGCATTTGTCGTCATCAGCAGGGGAGCCTTGTTGGTACTCACAGGCCAGAGGTGGCAGTCACCACCAATGTTCCCTCTAATTTTTTCCTCTGTGTGCGGAAGTGTAAGGTCTCTGTGCGCTGCAGCCAAGGTTATGTGCGCCAGGAACCAGACCGCGTGTGTGGGTCAGCCCTGGGCGTAGTGGGCGTAGTGAGGCTACGTGAAGCATTACGGAGTGGGGGCAAATCTACGCCCACCCGCACACTTTGCGTAGCCCCACTACGCGCCACCTGCCTCCCTCCCACCCTCCTTTTACAATTAATTAGAAACATTACATAAAGAAAATTACTTACCTGAGCTGCCGCGTCCCGGGGCTCCATCTTGCTGCTTCCTGGATAGCTTCTTCCTCACGAATGCGCATGCGCGGACACCTGCGCATGCGCATTTCTCGGGAGAAATGCGTATGCACGGGCGCCCGTGGATTCATGAGGAAGAAGCTATCCAGGAAGCAGCAAGATGGAGCCCCGGGACGCGGCAGCTCAGGTAAGTATTTTTCTTTATGTAATGTTTCTAAGTAATTGTAAAATGAGGGCGGGAGGGAGGCGGGCGGCGGGCAACTCTGCTCCGCGGCGGGGTGTGCATAGTCTGCCCCTGCTACACCTACTTTGCGAAGCGCGAAGTGGGCAGTACGACGCACACTCCGCGGGCGGAGCGGAGCACTGCACCCACCCTTAGTGTGGGTGCATCGTCTAAAGAAAGGGGCGCAGCCAACATTAAAGTGAAAGTGCCTATGGGGCACTTTTACACAAAGTGTAATAAAAAGAAAGAAAGAAAGCTTTTGTAGCACAGCCACTAAAGTGAAAGCGGTTGCGCTGTAAATTAAATAAATAAGCTCAGCTGCTCAAGTGAAAGCGGACCGCAACGTAAATTAAATAAATAAGCACGGCCACGGTAGTTACAGCGGACTGTGCTAGAAATGAAAAAATACATGAGTAAATGACATAATATAAAAGGTTGCGGCATGCTGCAACATCCTGGGTGGAATAGGGAAGATCATTAAAGAAAACAATGCTCACCCACTAGATAAAGCAGACCGTGTAACAACACAAGTAAAAAGTCCAGTCGTTATGAGAGGATACAAATGCAGACAAGGCAGTACCAAGGAGGGACTACTAAGCCTATTCACAAATGAAAAGCAATGTTTTCGAAAGGACAGTAACAAGAGCCAATTAAAAAGATGGGTGAGAAATGGGCAGAGCTTCCATGCCATACCTCAACCATGCCTCGCAGAGCAGCACATGCGCTGCCCAGGCTCAAACTAAAAACAAACAGGCACTTGGCCTAAAATTTTACGGCGCTGTGTGAAGAAAATGTGCACAAGGGCCAGTTGGGCCCACAGGGCACTGTATCTAATATGACCCCCGGGTGGTTCCTTTTAAAGGCTGGAGGAGCGTCACCCCACCTGCGGTGACTCTCCCCCAACCTCTAGACCATACCATTGTTACTACTTTATAATTATCACAGGCACTCAGGCACGTGCAAGCTGTTCTAGTGGCGAGTGTCAGAGTTTCAGGGCGGTCAGACTGGCAGCAGCAGGATCAGAGTGATTTTTGAAGCTGGCTGCCCAGTGCACATGTCTGAATGGCCGGCTGTCTTGTGACGGCCAGCTAGACATGCGCACTTCCCACTGCACAACGCACAGCTGGTGTTAACCTGAGGGGTATTGCAGGCACAGGGACCTAGGCTCAAAAGGAGCACTAGGTTAGCCTGCTCAAACCAATCCTGGGGCTTCTCTCATGCTGAGAGCAGCTGCAGAATTGGTTAGGTTCATGTTGGCACAAAGTCAACATGAATCACTTTCCGTTTCTTTCCTACCCTGAGCGGGTGCACTATACACCACCTGGGTCTTCGAGGAAAGCAGAGGAGCTGGGGTGAGGAGGAGAAGAAGGGATGGAGCCAGGATCTGAAATGGTGATTGTGGGCAGTGAGCGAGGCTGGGAGCAGTTGAGGAGCCAGAAATCGCTGCACTCACAATGCTGCAGTCGGACTCTGGCCTCCGTCTTGCTGGCATCCTCGGTCTCCCAGACTAAGCTGGAACTTCAAGACAAGTAAGCGCTAATAAAGAAACAGCTGTGTGCTTGCTTTTGTTCTGCTTTGAACTAACCCGAGGTAAGGGGGTGGTGCACTGGGGGCTGTTGATGTCAATGCTCCAAGGTGCATGCTCACTGTGTCTTGTCGTATTAAGCAGTCAACTTGCCCCCCTGGCACGTCCTCACTGAACAGCAGTTAACAAATAAATACGTGTCCCTATTAATGAACTTCAATATTTGCCTTGCCACTCCCGGCGACGCGAACGATCTCCATAGCTGCCAAGGTTTAAGATTGCTTATGTGTGACATTTTCACAATTTCAGTGTAATTATGAGTGACATTCAACTACTATGAGTGACACTTCCTCGTGAGCAAAAATCAAGCAATGAAGACACTAGAAACATATAAATATCAGAAATTAAACTCATTGAGCAACAAGAACTCTAAGAATTTGCACAACCTACACACATCCTACATGATTTTACACCTCTTTGGATCACTGCAGCGAAGCTGACTCAGAACGTTTAAGCACACGATGAAGAAAATGTCTGGAGCTCAGTGAATAATCAGGCGGGCAAGCAGCTTAGATCCTACCATCACCAGCTACCCTTGGATTGCTGGCAAGATAACACATTACTTGTGCCTAAGTTTAAATACAATTATGGCAATGTTTCTCCGACAACAAGGTGTTGTCTCTGTTTTTGCTCTTTTATATGGGTTTGTGTAGACATCTGACTGGGACTACAAGTGTGACCCTGGCTATGGGATAACAGCTCTATGATGGCAGAGCAGGAGTCTCCACTGGCAGATGTCTGCATTTGGAGTGTCGGCATGTCAGAGGAGAGAGAATCTGTTACATTTTTTACAGATTCTTGCTGTTCCCACTTACGTCATGTATAAACATAAGAAAACTTAAAATAACAAGTCACAGGGACAGCTCAGCTTCTTTTACATATAAAAAATGAACATCCTAGCTATAGGGTTCTCTAGCACTCTGGCTCCTACCAGAGTAAACATCTATATATTGTTTCCTCGCCTCTTACCTGCTCTTCTATTTCATGAAACCCCGTCAAATATCTCCACATCTGACCATCCCCCTAATTGACAGTGAAAGCCCTTCCTGTCAGTCCTCGCCCGCTCTGACTGCCGTTCCTGACACACAAACGTCAGATATAAGACAGGCAGAAAGGGGAAAGCCAGGTCCAGAGAAGAAGAAGTTTGAAAAGTACAGTCAGGGAGTTGCAGTTTCGCTATTAAGGTTGCATGTGTGGGTTCAGTCAATGGTATGTGCTTTCAAAGCGCTGTTAGGTTACTTAAAAAGCCAGTACTGGCTAGGGAGTCCACATGACTTGATCCCAGTCAGTGGCGTGCACACTTGCTGTTGTGTGCATCTCTGCAGCGCGAGTACACTGCTTTACACTGTAATGTGACAGGCAGAGGCGCAACTAGAGCCAAATTTCGGGGATGGGAAGGAGATTAAAATTTCGGGGGGGGCTTAATTCTTCCAGCAATATGCAGAGTGGAGATGTGAAGGGGCTCTAAGAAGGGGTGAGACAAAGCCTCGTTAACAAGTCAATGGTCTTTTAAAGACCTGTGAAGTACTCGGGTGCAGCTGGCAGCTGAAAAACTGTCTGTGGGTGCCCGGGAAGCTGTCTCAGCCCGGGAAGCTGTCTCACACACGACGGGGGAGGTGGTGATGGTGCGGGTGGGGGGAGAGACGTAGCCCTTTGAGCCCTAAGGGCGTTGCGCGCCTGGACTGTCAGGCAACCCTGTTTCTACCGGCCTACCTGGCGCACGGATATCTGTATTTGAGGGGGCACTGAAAGGCTGAATGTGCGCGCGTTTGCACGCCCCATGAACAAACATGACTGAGTGCCCTGGCACCTTCTATCACGATATCAAACAGTCATCCTTAGGTGAACACCAGATGGTCCAGATGGAGCCCTCCCACGGGCTTTTGATTTTAAATCAAATATAAGCTGGTGGTCTCTTTTTCTTCTGAAGGCATTTACCATGTGTATGTCGAAAGGACTTATTCAAATGTAGTTGGGCGCCACCATAATCCAACTTCACTAAAAGACGAGACATCATCTAATTTGTTTCGTTTAATTTCCCTGTTGTGTGCAGCTGGTCAAGTATTTGTCAGACTGAACCTATGTAAATTACCAGAATATTCTGGACGGTGTGGAATTATCAAGGGTCCTGGGTTCTGGGTGCCGACTCTGTGTCTGACTGTGCGACTGAAACAGGTTCACATGGATTTTGGCAGTGTACAGTGCTTGACTTTCCACCAGACCATGCATAAGTCTCTGTGCCACCAAATGAGCGCTACGAACAGCCTTTGGGCTTGCATAGTGGTCCATAGACACAATAGAAGTTGTTCCTCCCATCACTTTCCCACCCCTATCAAATCCACTAGTAAAAAGCTACACTGGGTGTAATGAACTACAAATCACCTCTTCGTTTTTCTTTGATTTTATAGGGGCATATTATCAAGACAGGCGATAAAACTATTGCCGCTTTAGCGGCAGAAAACTGCTGCTAATACGGCGATGATTTTATCGCCTGTCTGGATAATATGCCCCATAGTTTCTTATTGGTTAATTCACATTAGACTTTTCATCAATACTCTTGCTTCTCCTCCATTTCACTTTCCTCTATTTACGAAATGCTTTTCTCACTTCAGTCCTTCTCCCCCTGTAACTTTAACCTATTTTCTTTAGTAGTTTACTCAAACACATACACCAGTTGCTATGTAAATATTTATCATTTATCCCACGGAAGGGCTCCATCTGGACCATCTGGTCCTCCCCCCCCACCACCACCACCACCTACCCCGTTGTGTGTGTCACCCCGGGCTGAGACAGCTTCCCGGGTACACACACACACAGTTTTTCAGCTGCCAGCCGAGTACTTCACAGGTCTTTAAAAGACCGCATTGACTTGTTACGTTTATTGTATGGTCAGCGGAGATTCAGACATTTCTGCGGGGCAGTCTCCGTTCTGAAAGGTCGCAATGGTGGATGTGCTACGCTTAGGAGATGGACAGCTGAGTGGGTGGTCTTTGCGTGGATGACTGATGAACGACGTTAGGCCTTCATAATAGGCTGCTTAATTGATCGTCACATCGGTGCTAGTGAATTTGAATGTGGCACTCCGGAATGTCGCAGAGTGAGTGTTACGTTTGGCAGAGTGAGTGTTACGTTTGTTGCCAGCCCAGATCAAGCTGAGTGAGTTAGTCCCCTGCTGCAAGCTGCTCGAAGGATCAGCTATGTGCGCGCTTCACATAGGGCAATGCGCGCTCGGGGTGAAAGAGGTGGGCGCGTGCGCACACGTACAGGTTCGAGGGAACACTGGTCACCACAATTCTTTCTGTCGTCCTCCAGTCCAGCGCAGTGTCTGGGATCCCCAACAAGCCACACAAGTGCAGAGGGCAAATTCTGGAGGGGGTGCGTCAGCCCTTGGTACCCCAATCAGCCCCCCGCAACACAGACCGCTTCAGCCTGCAATCTTAGGCACCCAGCAGCTCCATAAGGGACACGGGGGCTAGTAGGAGTTGCCCAGTGCACCCCAGCACGCCTGATGGTGCAGGGTGGGAGAGGATGGCTAGGAGTTCGGCAGGATTCATGAGAAATAGACGGGAGCTCAGAGAAGAGCATCTATCCGGCCATCTTGCTTAAGCCACGCCCCGTAATTATATTATATTCTCCTTTGAATGAAATGTCAGACAAAGCAATATGAAGACATCCCCATACATTGATCGTACATGTACCTAAAGTTACCAACACTAATCTGGAAACAGCATCATCTAAATCTACCTGGCATAATTAATCAATACTCCACAATCTTAATTGAATGGATGCCTGCAGCACCTGACAATTTGCCTCTAAGAAACTGACCAAACCAAGGCTGTCTAAACCTAATCAGAATCTTAGTCAGCTTCAAAACATCTTAAAAAACATGATGGAAGTTGAGAAATAAAAAGTTTTGATCCCACAAAGATATGATATAAAACAGCTTTAAAAATCGACAAAAGTGCAATTAAAAAAGAGAGATCTACATTATATGAATGTAGAATTACCAAGGCCTCTTTTCTTACTAGAGAAATATTTAATATTGTAATTTTATCATATTATGAACTGCGTAATATTCAACTAACAAAGGAATTCTGTGACTAACTTTCTGTTTTCTTTGAACAGAACACAGAGAAAATCAGGACTAATTTTAATTTAGGTGTTAGTAATCTGGCCCATGACCACCCTTTGATGTCGCTAGAGATCGTAGATTTAACAGGTACAACAAACCTGTTTCACCCAGCATGGCACATAACAATATTTTTTAAAACACTTTGGCTGGCAAACACGTACTAGAATAAATTATTTGGGGTGTCATTCAATAATCACAACACCCTGGTCAGGGTGAACCCTCAAGGTCACTAAATTAACCTTACCTCATCCCACTGGTAGCTATGGCACACAGCAAACAGGCTTAATTACAGCAATGTGTAAAGTATTTATGCAGTACCAAAACAGTAATGAACTCAAAATGAAAAACAATAAAAATCCCAAACCAAAAAAGAAAAATGGAGTGCAAATAAATAAACAATATGACATCAAATTTAAAAAAAATCCAATAAGGAGAGCCAGAGATATGGATTTTTAAAGCTGGAAGTAGGATTAGTGGTAAGAAGCACAAAGATAGTCACTGGTCACGGTCGACTGAGACCTAGGCGCAATTTGAGGCCGACTGTGATGGAGCCTCAGGGAAGAAGCACCTTCTGAAGAAGAATGAACATTCCCAAAAAAAATAATAAGTCCAGCACTACCCATGGTCAACATGCAGCACCCTCTAATAGAAAATAATGAAAGAATGGACTAAAAATATAATCCCATAGGAAATAATATTGAATTAAATTAACTTATTTAAAATAGTTAAAATATAAATAAATCGAAGTTAATGGTAATAAAGTATATACATGTGCACATATTTGTTTAATTATAAAATATTTAAATAATCTACTTTAAATTAAAAAATAAATATATTTTATCACAAAAAATCAGATCAATTCTACTTATTTCTACACATCACTTTCAATAATTATTAATCCACATTAAAAAAAACATTATTTTTTTTCTTTAGGTTAGAATTCAGTTTTTAAATTAAACTTCAAACAATTATTTTTAATTTAATATATTTCCATTTATTAAAGATTTAATTCAAAATATATTTAGTAGTGTGGTAGCATTTTTACTTAGTTTGTTCTACATTTATTTTCGACTTAAATACATTTGTATAATTTTCCCTATACTTTATATTAGGGAGACTCTACAGTCGGGTAGAGATCTTCGCATGGTAACTACAACAAGAAAGATGTGTAAACATGAGATATTACATTTTTTGAGAAATAACTATGTACTTCTTCAGAAATAAATGTTGCTATTTGTGTGTGCCAATCAATGAATGTCAAGCTTTATTTTAAGTCATTTGTAGGTTGAAATATATAAAGACAGCTCTTTTGCTACTCTTCTGATAAGTGTTCATTATGGCCCAACATGGGTGAATGTCTTTGCCAATACAGGATGCAATAAGCTCATAGCTAGCACGCTAATGTGTGTTTATATATATTCACTGAAAAAACCATAGGTTTCAGGGACGTTATAGTTAGTTAAACATTTCACTCGAACAAAACCATAGAAATTCCGCAGTTATAGTTAGTTCAGCTAACTATAACAAGCGCCCCCGCAATGCACAGCTGATGACGTCACATATTACATCATTCATGACAAGGTCAGTGACATCACTGATGGCATCTCAAATGACATCACTGATGACATCATCCATGTGAAAATCTGATGCACCTCCTCACACTCTAATATAACCTTTGTTACACCCACCGTAAAATAATGTCCAAATAACTATAACGTCCCTAAAAACTATGTTTTTTTCAGTAAATTTCAAAGGATTTTTAAATGCTAATTTCTAACTATAACGTCCCTGAAACCTATGGTTTTTTTCAGTGATTTTCAATGTTTTTTTAAACGAAAATTTTGAATTATAATGTGCCTCAATCCTATGGTTTTTTGAGTGAATTTCTAAGGATTTATAAATGCTCATTTCTAACTATAACATCCCTATTAAGTCCCCTTGAATCCTGAAGGTCCCTGGTGGCCAAGTAGCCCACCAGGTACCTCCAGTAAGCGCCACAGAGCTGTGTTGTTGGAGGTGTTCCTAGGCCACGTCCCTTTTTACACCACGCTGCAAATGCACTGCTGCTCAGACGATGAAGTCCACTTGTGTCCTGAGGTTCTCAGGACACAAGAGGACCTCATCGCCGCACCAGCAGTGCACCAGAAGCTCTGTTTGCAGAGTGGTGTAAAAAGGGGCGTGGCCTCGGACCACCTCTCTGCAACGCAACTCTGTGGCGCTTACTTGAGGTACCTGGTGAGCTAGTTGGCAGTTCGGGCTGAAGCCTTGTCTAAAGTTTCCTATGGAAAATAACATGGGGAAAAAGCGTTTTGGGACCCCCCTTATTTCATTATCACCCCGAAACTTTCACCGGAGAGGGCCACTAGTTTTGAAAATTTCACGAAGATTCGTCAACCTGCGCCAAGGTTATTGGGAAAACAAAAAACGCTTTTCCTATGGAAACTAGGTCCTAACTATAACTACCTACTGGCGACCGCCAGTAGGATGGAGAAATAAATAAATATATTATATATATATATATGCAAAATACACCAAATAAGTGCGCTCTTAGTGACAAACGGACTCCGTAACTGTAAATTATCCACAAGGTGTTTATGTCACTGGGAGCGCACTTATTTGGTGTATTTTGGATTAATTTACCGGCGTGCTCCGCCGGCGCGTGCGCCACTACCTCACGGGTACCCGTCAGTCAGAAGGAGCAAAGGACTTTATGTGATATATATATATATCATTTTTTTCACTGTAAAACCACTAGGTCAAAAGCACTTTATAGTTAGAAAATAGAATTAAAAGACGTTAGAAATTCACTGGAAAAACCAAAGGTTAAAGGGACATTATAGTTAGGCTCAGATTTCACTCGTTAAAGGCACCTGAGCTAACTATAACGTATGCCCCCGCAATGCACTGCTTATTACATCACTCATGAGATGGCGGTCAGTGACATCACTGATGACATCTCAAATTACCTCACTGATTACATCTCTGATGACATCATCCAGTGGAGTGTGTGTCTTGTAAAAGTTTCACAAACTTAAAGATATATGCTAAGCTACTGCATAAGTTAAACTACTATTCTTTTTGTACTACTAATAAGTGGTACTATTTCTAACATATGTGATCTGAGTGGTTGTGTGACTGTCTGTATCCATGTGTGAGTGGCTCCCCAAAAAACAACTCACAACCTCCCTCAGCAAAATCCTTCCACAGATATCCACAGATGCTAATACCTCAGCACGCAACCTCCACAGATGGATCTACAACTGCGCTGACTCTGGCTCCCCTGAAGAAAGCCCCAAGCAAGTGACACGCCAAGAAAGCCAGCTGGTTTTCTCCCACCCTTCAGGAGTCCAGACACACCTGTAGACGGCTCGAGGAGAGATGCAGGAGCAGCAAGACCCCGGAACACCACTCAGACTGCAAACCCGCTGTCACCGCACACAATTACCTTATTAGAACAATGAAGAAAGTGGCCCTACAAGGAGGTCTTAACCCTAGCGCACTTAATAGTAAAGACCTTTTCACCATGGTCAAAGAATTTGCCAGACCCAGCACAGAGACAGCAGACATCCCACCCTCCCAATACCTCTGCAACAACCTCGGCACCTACTTCCACCGCAAGATTAAGGAGATATACGACAGCTTCGATACCAAAGACCCTCCCACAGCATCTGAAGACACCGCACCCTACAACACCGGACCCCAACAAACCCTAGCCAGCTGGACTCCCTCACTGCTGACGACCCCCTCAAGATCATGAAGAGCATCCACTCCGGCACACCCTTGGACCCCTGCCTGCACCACATCTTCAACAAAGCCGACACTACCATCACACCCGAACTTTCCTGCACCAGCCCTTCTCGCCATCACAAACGACGTCTTCACCCTCCTCGACCGAGGTTAAACTGTAGTCCTCATCCTCCTGGACCTCTCGGCCACCTTAGATACCATCTCTTACAGCACAATATGCACATGACTCCACGACGCTGCCGTCTGCGACAAAGCCCTGGAATGGATCCGCTCCTTCTTCATCAGCCAAACACAGAGAGTCATAGTACCACCGTACAACTTGGAACCCACAAAGATCTGCCTCGGGGTGCCTCAGGGCTCCTCTGTGAGCCCCACTCTCTTCAACAACTACATGGCCCGCTCACAGTCATCATCAGGAAACACAAACTGCACATCATCTCCTATGCCAATGACACCCAGCTGATTCTCTGCTTCACCAACTAACCCACAGTCGCCAAGAACAGCTTCCATGACTGGATGAAGGCTGTTGTCACCTGGATGAAGAACAGTTGCCTCAACCTCACCTCAGAGAAGACAGATGTCCTCATAAGGGGCTCCACTCCCTCTGCTTGGGACGACTCCTGGTGTCCTGCAGTACTTGGACCCCCCCCCCACACCCACTAACAAAGCACGAAACCTCGTCATTATCCGGGACACCTCGCTCACCATCAACCGCCAGATCAACACCGTCTCATCATCCTGCTTCCACATGTTACACTTGTTCCGAAAGACCTTCAAGTGGATCCCCACCAAGTCCAGAAAGACGACCACCCAAACACTTTGAGGAAATATGAATTTTTATGATCAATTGTGTCCCCTATCTTAGACCCCAACGGCTCCATGTACATGCTACAAGTACATGTATGTTCCCTCCACTTCCAGCTATGAAGACGCAAATACATATGCGTCCAACGTTAACATGTCCTCTTTCAGATCCACCATGAATGGGTCGAATATTCCGTTCCTAAGTATGCCTTGCCACCGTCTTTATATAGAGTACCTTTCACGTTTTTCAGCTCTGGCAAGTTAGGCCCTGAATTCTGCCATCGAGCTTTTCCTGCTTTCTGCCTCTGAATGCTCCAGCCTGGACCTGCATCTGTATACATGACCTTTGTCCTACTTCCTGCGCGGCTAACGGTGCCTGGCCCGGCCTGTTGCCTGCCAAGACTGTATTCAGCCTTCAAGTTATCTGCTCCGCTCCTCGAGAAATGCATTCCTGTCTAGTAGTTTAGGTAAACATCCACCCAGCTACAGAGCAAAGGGCCCGGCCTTACTGTCTCCGTGCAAGTAATTCATAGCTCCTGTTACCATGGTAGGCCCATGCCCCCTCGCATCTCATGTAGACACATAGACACTTATACACGCACTAGCAGTCAGTATAGGATAGCCTCTGCCCGAGAGACCTTTCCTTCCAGATAATACCGTTCCTTAAACACAAGATATTAGATACGATTTGGGATTAGGTTGTTCTGACATCCCAGACTTCTGTCTCCTCACGTAGGGCTAAATGTCAAGTCCCCTTCACCCTCCAGTTACACGTCAATCGCACGTCATGCTGCTGCACGCGCATCTCTGCCATGTATTTCTGCTGACATTGCAGGATTCTCTTATGGATCCACCCACCTGTGACATCCTCATAATGACGTTTCTAAGTACACGCCCATTGTAACGCCTTTTTTATTACGTATGTGTACTCTTATCTCTCCTCTCAACTGTTACGCCTTCTGCACCTGCCTTACTGAAATGCATTGACTATATATATGATAACCTGTCAATAAAGTATGCGTTATCCCTTCCCGAACCTTCGTGGTGACGGAATCCGATTGCCTGGTTCGAACCAATTCCTTTGTAAGGAATAAAACCCCTTTTAAAACCTCTAATATCACGGATTCTGCCTCTTATTTATTCTGAGTTATCCTTATTGAACTTTACCGCATAAATTAAGTACAGGTAATTAAAATTTACCACATAATTGGCGCCCGAACAGGGACTCCTCCCCCACCCCACGCGCCGGAGGTGCATTGCAGACCCGGTCTCCTGCCACAGCCGGACGGACAACTACGCGTACCTGCAGGATTTCCTGTACCTCCCTCAGGCCAACGGAGGTGACTGAGGCTGCGATCAACACCCAGACGAGGCGGTGAGGAGTGCGGAGGATCCCGACCAGAGCCTAGCTGAGAGAGCAAGATCCGAGGTATACAGAGGCCCACCAGGTTCCGAAGTTCCGAAGTATCCACGTCGCGAGTCGAGTCGAGTCCAGTCTGGTCTAGTCCAGACCAGAGTTTCCGAGGCCTTCTGTTCCGTTCCGTGCTTCCCGGTGAGTACCGTTGCTGGGGACGCATCTAGACGTGCGCATTGGTTTGTGCCGGTCAAGACGGGTTTGGGTACACAGATCCGGTCTGCACTGTTTTAGCAGTGTATCTGTACTGTTTAGCAGTACATCTAGTATTATGCAGTTAGCTAGTTTTATTCTAATTATTATTGTTCGTTTTAAAATGTTTTAATATGTTTTAAATGCCGTGGTATGAGTGATTGTTCGATCTTCATTACTGTGTTTATTGTATTAATTGTGTTCAAGTCCGAGTCAGAATCAAGTAGCAAGGTTTAAGATGCCGTTCTTTTCAAAATTAAGACAGATAAAAACTAGAAAAGGGATACTCGAGGAAGCCGTTCCCATTCCACCTAGGGACACTCCAGGGTACTTTATGTACCATAAACATGGCCTAGATGCCGTATTATATCTCGATTTGTGGGTGGACTACACCAAGGATTTAGCAGAGAATCAGAGATGGCCCGCTGCTGGGACATGGGATGCAGATAGCATCATGAGAGTAGAAGAAGCATTATGGAAAAAGAAAGCCAGACAGTCACAGAAAGATGCCATTGAATTATGGCGTAAAGAATCGCATAGACGCACAGAGAAAGCACTCAGAAAAGAAGAGAAAAGTAGGGAGGATTCAGACAAAGCCCAAGAAAACGTATTAATTGAGGAAGGTATCCGAGCAAAAGCAGAACGAGTAGACAGACAACGAAACACTCTTATGAATGGTATGTATCCTCTTCTGGCCGAGGGTTTACCTAAGGCCACCCTGGAAGTACCGAAAGATCTGCCACCTCCATTGCTTCCGACTAAATTGCTCCCCAAGACCGCAAAGGACATTTTCCTTTCTTCCTATTTAGACGATGTAGCCCCCGAATATGTTAATGCTCCGCCGCCACGCACACCACCTGCTAACGGCGCTCGACCCCGAGATAATCTGCCCCCACTTCCGCAGCAACATACTCCTCCTTCCGTTCCAAACCTTCCGCCCGTTCCTTCACTCCTTCCTGCATCTATTCTTCCTACCTTACACCCAACGAATCCTTTTGGACCTAGCACCTCAGGAGGTGCGACAGGAAGTTTTCATACGCCGCCATCAGTGCGTCGATTGACTTATAGGGATTTAGCACACCAACGTACACCTCAAACAGCGAATTACGACATACTTAAAGAGCCTCTTACAGACTGTAGATATGATCCAGTGCCCGGTAAAGACGACAGAATGATGCTATCATCAGTACGTCTACGACGAGTTGCGAACTATTTAATGATACTACCAGGAATGGTTGATCATCTAGACAAAATATATCACTTTGTCCAAACAGGGCAAGGTCCCGAAAGTATTGGCGAGGCCATGGCATACCAGAAAGTGGACACGCAAAAACTGTTGTTACGCTTCTTCATAAACTGCCTGATAAGAAACAGAGATAGGCCTAGTGTAGACCCGGAAGAAATGAAAGCACTTAACAAATGGGGTCAGAATATAGCAGACGGAAAACATGATAAACAGAATAGTATAAAAAATATGTACCGAAGGATCCGAAAAACAGTAGAACAAATACGTGAAAGAGAACAGCCTGAAAGAGAACTAGATGCAGATAAGACTGAATCCTCGGAGGAGGAGGAACAACCAGAAACGACAACAGGACAATTACAATTACCAGCTAGAGAAATGATAGCTTATGTAGGTAAGGGAAGATCATTTAATAATTCAATGCGTCCGATACGTCCAGAAAGTAAGAGAATTTTTCAAGCAGCCATGTCAAATCCAAAGACCCCCGAACACTTATTTCAGGCTACTGATAAAATACTTCAAGAACGAATGGGGTACCATGTACTCGATTCTATGGATGAACAAGAATTAGCCAGGTCAGCAGTACAATGGGCTGACAGTTCTGATAAATATAGTGATGACGCGCTAGTACACACGTTTTTGAATCTTTCACCAGACGAACAGCGTTTAGCTGGTATGTACATGATACAACACCTCCTTATATTGTATAAAGGCCAACACTCCGATCCTGGTCCCCTACCTGATATACTGATAGAACTACTCATGAAGAAATGGAGAGGTCTAAGTACCGATCTAATTAAAGTAATTCTAGAACATCGGCACAGATACAGTGCCTTCCTGTGTCCACAGCTTGATCCAGCTCCCTCCATGGAAAGAAAAATGTATTACATAGACAGACAGAATCCCTTACGCGAAGTGCACCCAGTTAGAAATGATGATAATACTTTTAGACGCGTGTTTGTGTACACGCCCATAACTAAAATAGAACTATTGGAAATGAAAAAGTTAGTGCCTAGCCATGACAGAGATCCAGCAGGTTTTCACCGTGAAATAAAAGACATGTTACTCATGGGTGATTATACCTATCCTGACATTATGAAAATATTAAAAGTATTATTGCCTGCCGGTATTTACGAGAAACTCAAAGAAAAAGAATGGGAGGTGGGAGAGCAAAAGATTGATTGGACTGCATTAGAAAACGAAGAAAATACCCGAACTCCAGGCCTAGGGCTTGGGGACAAAACTAAAGCGTTACCAGGATTGTTAGTACAAGTATTGCCACGTTTATTAACTACGAAAAAGGAAGACTGGGGTGCAATCTCAGCCTGCAAACAGAAACCCGATGAAGACACTAGTGATTTTTATTCCCGATTTGAAAAATGTTTTGGTATTAATAGCGGCCTGAAAGCAAGTAGCGATTCATATCCACATCTTTTTGTAACAAAATTAGTCGAGAATTCCCTGCCCCAGGTTAAGAACAGAGTATTGAAAGTCGAGAGCACTTGGCAAGCTAATACCCCGTCACAAATGTTACAAATGTTACAGTACCACCAGAATAGAATTAGAGAAGAACAAGAACACGAACAAAGACGTATGAAAGATACGAAAATGAAAATGCTCGTTGCTCAGTCAGTTCCAGCTGACGGTCATAAAAAGGGTGCGACACAGTCCAGTAATTCAGCGGCTCCTGTTAAAGGGACATGCAACTATTGTAAACAGCCAGGTCATTATATACACGATTGTGCAGTTCTGAAACACAATATCTCTACGGGTAAAACCAAGGAGAGACCGCGTCCACCTAGACAGGAGCAGATCCAACCACAAGTACCTCAGAATGTACAGCCTATGCAAGCTTCGCAACAGGCCGTAGCAGTACCACAGCCACAGCCTAGTGCCGCAACACAAAACACGACACAACAGATGTACCAGTATGCACAAAATGACTATCCCGATTATCAGCGATACACATGAAACAGCCTAGAGAGGGAGGTTGGCTTGCCTCTTATTGAGGTTCCCGTAGATCAAGAGGGTCCTTATGTACATAGTGAAGTATTAGGGAAAGACAGAAAGTTTTTAATTGATACAGGGGCAAGCAGAACAACTATAAGTCACGACGAGGTTCCAGGGGCACCCCTCTCAGGCTCACAGAATGTTTCCCTTGGATTTTCAGGAAAGCCTATTGTTAACGAAGTATCGCAACCTCTTCCTCTTGCAGTTGGTCCATTGATACGGACTACAGATTTATTGCTTACAAAATCATGCCCAGAAAACTTGTTAGGTATAAAGACACTGAAAGCTCTAGGAGCTGTAATATGTTGTTCCCCAGAAGGGGTACGATTATTTTTGCGTGACTTTAAAGGTCACTACGTATTGAAAGATATAGATCACCGGTTACAGAATGTCCCTGCACATTTATGGGCACAAGGCCCCACTGATGTAGGTTGTATGCACATTACACCAAATCGAGTCACACTCAAAGCAGGAGTGGTATTACCACGAATTCGACAATACAAGTTACCTCCAGATGCTGTAGTGGCTTTGCTGCAAATCATTGACGAGCTCATTGCACAAGGAGTGGTTGTGGAAACCGACTCCAATGTATGTAATTCTCCTATCATTCCAATTCTTAAACGTACTGATCCAAATGCGCCCCCAGTTTATCGATTAATTATTGATCTGCGCGAATTGAATAAATGCATTGTACCACAGTATCCCGTGGTTCCAGATATCTCTTCATTATTGACAGCTATTGATTCAGAAGCAACGTTCTTTACTGTGATTGACCTCAAGAACGCCTTCTTTAGCGTCCCAATCGATCCGGAAAGCCAATATTTGTTCGGATTCTGTTTAAATGGACAAAGCTTCAAATTTGCACGCGCACCTCAAGGATTCACAGAAAGCCCCAGCATCTATAGCCAAGCACTGAAAAGACAACTTGACAGTATCCACATGCCTGTTAACACTACCCTGCTTCAGTATGTCGATGATCTACTGATCACCGCCCGAAGCGAGCCCGAATGTGAAAAAGCATCACTGACGGTTTTACATTTCCTGGCTGACAAGGGGCACAAGGTGTCCCCTTCGAAGCTGCAATTCTGTGTTCAGCAAGTTGTGTACCTTGGGCACTTGCTGTCCAAAAGGGGGAGACAGCTCACACCTGACCGCATCCAGTTAATTGTAAACATGTCACCACCCAAGACACAAAAGGAGGTGCGGGCCTTCATAGGCCTCACCTCGTACTGTAGACAATGGATTCCCCAATATGCATTTCTAGTAAAGCCACTCATTCAGTTGACAACCAAGGAGGCAGCGACATCGACTGTCCTCCCTTGGACTCAGGAACATACACAAGCTTTTGAAGACTTAAAGAAAGCCTTATGTCAAGCACCTGTTTTAGCGACACCATGTTACAGTAAGCCTTTTACACTTTTTGTTACAGAACGCGAAGGTACTGCCTTGTCAGTACTCACTCAGGAACAAGCAAGTTCACACAAGCCGTGTGCTTACTTTTCTAGCACATTAGATCCAGTAGCCCAGGCTCTGCCTACGTGCCTGAAATCAGTCGCAGCGACAGCTTTAGCGATCAGACAAAGCGATTCCATAGTATTAGGACATCAATTGATAGTGCACGTTCCACACTCCGTGGAAGTTCTTTTAAACCGAACTCAGACTCAGCACTTGACTATAGCACGACTGACAGGTTATGAATTGACATTGTTTCAGCCACACATAGAAATCAGACGCTGTAGTACATTAAATCCTGCCACACTTTTGCCATTAAGTGGAACAGACCCATTGGCACATGATTGTATTGAAGTCATTACTATTATGACGAAACCCAGACAAGACTTGACAGACATTCCATTACCAGATCCAGACCTGACACTTTATGTGGATGGTTCATGCATGAGAACAAGTACAGGAGAGTTAGTGGCCGCTTACGCAGTCACGACAGACACCGAAGTTATTGAAACAAATTGTATTGACACCTTGTCAGCTCAAGCAGCAGAGCTCATCGCTCTGACACAAGCCTGTATTCAAGCCAAAAATAAGAGAGTTAACATATACACAGATTCACGTTATGCATTCGGAGTTGTACATGACTTCGGAGTCCTCTGGCGAGAGAGAGGTTATTTAACTTCTCACGGTGCCAACATTCAACACGGCCCCCTCATTCAAGCTCTGTTAGATGCAATACATCTGCCTACTGCGATATCTATCATGAAGTGCAAGGCACATACAAAAGTCACCGATATCATTTCCCAGGGTAACGACCTGGCAGACCGCACAGCTAAGCAAACAGCACAGAATCGGACTCATGCAACTGACTTGACAAAGACAATAGTTCCGACATCGACACACTGCATGACAGTTAGGGATCCCGCCCTTGATGTAATTGACATACAGACACATGCTACACCAGAGGAAATCAAGAAATGGACTGAACTAGGAGGGATCCAAACAGATCAGGGATGGATGACGAAGGGAAAATCTACATGGTTTCTCCCCGACTCCATGGTTCAAGTTATCATTAACACAATACATAGTCCAGCGCATCTAGGAGAGAAAGCTATGTTAGACAGTATTCGAAACATCTGGTTCAATAAACACTTACGAGCAGCAGCCAAACAGAATGTGCGTACTTGCATGATTTGTTGTCAGTTCAACCCAGGTAAAGGCATTCCTGTAGAGCAAGGTGGATTTCAACCTCCCGATCACCCTTTTGAAGTCCTCCAGATGGATTATATCCAGATGGAACGTTGTCGAGGATTCAAATATGTCCTCGTAGTTGTATGCGCACTTTCCCGTTGGACAGAAGCATATCCAGTCTCAGATTACACTGCCCCGACCACTGCCAAGCAGCTGGTTCGTGAATTCTTCCCACGGTATGGTTTGCCCCGTATCGTGTACTCAGATAATGGTCAACCATTCTCATCCGAGCTAATGAAACACATTTCACTCCTGTTAGGCTATCAATGGAAATTCCACTGTGTCCGGCATCCCGAGGCAGCAGGTCTCGTGGAGCGTCATAATCAGACTCTGAAAATACGACTTTCTAAAATCTGCAGAGAGAAAGGCGTCGACTGGATAGTAGCTTTACCAGTTGCGCTCTTTTACATGAGAATGATAGCACATTCTCGAACAGGGCTATCCCCGTACGAGGTGGTCTTCGGTAGGCCACCAAATATGTGGGGGACGCCTATACCTCATAAAATCACCGATGTTGATTGTAATATGCTGACAGATTACCTTGCTTCCTTGATGTCTGCACTACAATCTTGCCGTTCACAGGTAGCTGCAGCCTTTCCCGACAACACCGAGGTGAAGCCCCATGAAGTGGTTCCCGGAGACTACGTATTTATAAGAAATTTCGACAGGAGGAGCCCGCTGGAGCCTCGCTGGCAAACGCCGAAATTAGTACTCCTGACCACGAGGACAGCAGTGAAGATTGAGGGTCGCAAGGGTTGGCTACATTCGAGCCATATCAAGAAATTTCATGGACTGCCTTCTGATTTGAACTCTCAGCCCTACCCTCCTCCACAGACTGACTCAAAACTCCCCCTGGTCGAGAAAACTGCTTCCCAGGAATATAAACTGAAACTAAGGTCTAGCAAGTCAGACAATTTAATTGTTTAAGTCCTCTCCTAGGTGAATCGGTTAAATTAGTCTCTGACATGTATCCTCTAGACCGAAACAGAGAGAAAGATAGACAGAAACAGCTCAAGAAACGTGCATATTGTAAATTACTTCGTAGTCACTGTATAGTGACATTATTGATTATGTTTTTTCTAAATCTTCTGATTATTGCTGCAAGTATACTGTTGCACATATACTACCCTATTTTCAAGCGTGCACATTCTGCTTCCGATGTTACTGCCGAACACTCTTTTAGCGAATTACCTCCACATGAGTTGCCCTACAGACTTGCGCTACGCAACAACACATTCATTAGCATGTTACATCACTCCCATCAGGCCAACAACGCTACAAATTGTTGGATATGTGGCCGACTCCCTCCCTACCAGAAATACAAGGGAGTTCTGCCCCTCTTTCCATATCCATTCACACGCAATGGTTCCTGTGGTGCATGGTTTAGTTTGATTAATTCTTTGGATTCAAATACCGTCGTTTACCAGGGCAACTGGGTATGGGGAAACCTGAACTTAGTTTTGCTTAAAGCCTGCTACCCTAACAAAGAGGGACTTCCCAGAAGGACAGGAACTGATCTAGAAAATGAAGTATATGGATTAGGTAACTTTACACTTAACCTCATGATTCTGAATGTTGAATCCGAAGCTGCACCAGTCTTGCCTGCTATGTCCGTATTACCAGTCAAAGGTGAATTATGTGTAAGAAAGAATGGTACAGTACACTTGGGTCATAGTAAATGTACTACTGTGATCGAATTCAGTGATCAAGGCAAGTCTACATTTAGAGCTTCCCGTCATTCCTACTTCATTTGTGGTCATACCGCATATATACGTTTACCTCTAGATTGGGATGGTACCTGTTACATTGCATTCCTTCTGCCACCTGTTTTCCTAGCCCCTCCTGATTATCATTGAAATACCCATCTAGTACACAATAGACCCCAGAGAGATCTCCCGATTGTCGACTACACTGAAACGGCATGGGAGCAATACACAGACTTCAATAAAGGTCTCTTCCCCTACATAGGTGTTGTCTCTAATAGTAAACTGATACGCAGATTAACCAGAACCCTTGAAGCAGTAGTGAATGAAACTACCTCTGCCCTAGGCAACTTAACAGAGGAGCAGTCTGCGATGCGGATTGTTGTTCTCCAAAATCGTCTTGTCCTTGACGTCATCCTGGCCGATAGGGGCGGAGCCTGTAGAGTCATCGGATCGAGCTGCTGTGTTTTCATTCCAGAAAACGCGCCATCAGTATATAAAGCCATAACTCGTCTTCATAAGATTGCAAGTCAGATACACCAGAATCCAGGCACCTGGACGTGGTCCGGTTGGTTCTGGAGTGTGTTGTCAGCCTGGGGATGGAAAGTCCTATCCTTCCTAGGTATTGCCCTTCTCATAGTATTCAGTTGCTGCCTGTGTCTACAATGTGGGCCAGCGATTTGCGGCCTGTGTGCCACATCATGTATCCCACATTCAAGTTCTCATTCAAAATCCCGTAAGAAGAAAGAAGAGCAAATGATGTTACATGAACAGATTGATGGATTCCTGAGGATCGATATCTCATGAAGGGTCCGTAGGGGACAAGGAGGGAATGAGGAAATATGAATTTTTATGATCAATTGTGTCCCCTATCTTAGACCCCAATGGCTCCATGTACATGCTACAAGTACATGTATGTTCCCTCCACTTCCAGCTATGAAGACGCAAATACATATGCGTCCAACGTTAACATGTCCTCTTTCAGATCCACCATGAATGGGTCGAATATTCCGTTCCTAAGTATGCCTTGCCACCGTCTTTATATAGAGTACCTTTCACGTTTTTCAGCTCTGGCAAGTTAGGCCCTGAATTCTGCCATCGAGCTTTTCCTGCTTTCTGCCTCTGAATGCTCCAGCCTGGACCTGCATCTGTATACATGACCTTTGTCCTACTTCCTGCGCGGCTAACGGTGCCTGGCCCGGCCTGTTGCCTGCCAAGACTGTATTCAGCCTTCAAGTTATCTGCTCCGCTCCTCGAGAAATGCATTCCTGTCTAGTAGTTTAGGTAAACATCCACCCAGCTACAGAGCAAAGGGCCCGGCCTTACTGTCTCCGTGCAAGTAATTCATAGCTCCTGTTACCATGGTAGGCCCATGCCCCCTCGCATCTCATGTAGACACGTAGACACTTATACACGCACTAGCAGTCAGTATAGGATAGCCTCTGCCCGAGAGACCTTTCCTTCCAGATAATACCGTTCCTTAAACACAAGATATTAGATACGATTTGGGATTAGGTTGTTCTGACATCCCAGACTTCTGTCTCCTCACGTAGGGCTAAATGTCAAGTCCCCTTCACCCTCCAGTTACACGTCAATCGCACGTCATGCTGCTGCACGCGCATCTCTGCCATGTATTTCTGCTGACATTGCAGGATTCTCTTATGGATCCACCCACCTGTGACATCCTCATAATGACGTTTCTAAGTACACGCCCATTGTAACGCCTTTTTTATTACGTATGTGTACTCTTATCTCTCCTCTCAACTGTTACGCCTTCTGCACCTGCCTTACTGAAATGCATTGACTATATATATGATAACCTGTCAATAAAGTATGCGTTATCCCTTCCCGAACCTTCGTGGTGACGGAATCCGATTGCCTGGTTCGAACCAATTCCTTTGTAAGGAATAAAACCCCTTTTAAAACCTCTAATATCACGGATTCTGCCTCTTATTTATTCTGAGTTATCCTTATTGAACTTTACCGCATAAATTAAGTACAGGTAATTAAAATTTACCACAACTTGGCAGCAGCAGAATTGACTACGGCAATGGACTCTATGCCGGTATCACCCAGAAACACCTAAAGAAACTACAGAACATTCAGAACGCCTCTGCTAGACACATCCTCAACATCCCCTGCTGCAGTCACATCACCAGCTACCCGAGAGACCTCCACTGGCTTCACCTTCACCTTCAAGCCCCTCACACACGGCTACAATGCCCTACATGATGCGGGACCCGCGTACCTCAACCACCGCCTCACATTCCACGCACCCACCAGAGATCTTCGCTCCGCCCACTGGCCCAGTCTACCGTCCCACGTTTCCTCAAGACCACGGCCGGAGGAAGATCCTTCTCCTAACTTGCAGCAATGACTTGGAACACCCTCCCTCTTCACCTCGAGCAATCACTGTCACTGCCTCAATTCAGGAAGGACCTCAAGACCTGGCTCTTTGACTGAACCCCAGCACCTTCGACAGACCAGCAGATCCCCCCAGCACCTTATGAGTGAGTAGTCATGCTTTACAAGGCCCTGATTGATTGATTGATTGATATGGCTGTGTGAGTGTGTGTGTGAATGGCTGTATCAGTGAATTAGTGGGTGTGTGAGTAGCTGTATGGGTGCATTAGTGGCTGTGTGAGTGGCTGTAGTGGTGAGTGGCTGTATGGGTGGTTGAGTAACTATGAGTGATGGCATGGTTGGGTGACTGTGTGAGTGGCTGAATCGGTGACTGAGTGGCTGTGTGAGTGGCTCTATGGGTGGGTGGGGGGTGTGAGCAGCTATATAGGTGGTTGACTGTGTGTGGGTGGCTGTATCAGTGACTGAGTGACTGTGTGACTGGCTCTATAGGCAGAAGAGTCTGTGTGTGAGTGGCTATATGGTTGAGTGGCTGTGTGAATGGCTCTATGGGTAAGTGACAGTTAGTAAGTGGGTGTATGCATAAGTGAGTGTGTGTAGGAGTGGCTGTTTTGCACGATAAGTATATGTATGAGTGGCTGTATAGGTGAGTGAGAGGGCACATGAGTGCTTGTATCGATGTGTGAATGTACATGTAAGTTGTTTTGTGGGTGAGTGAATGGATGTGTGAGTGGTATATGAGTGAGTGACTAGCTCTGTTAGTAGCTGTATTGGTGTATGAGTGGCTGTATGTATAAGTGAGAGGTTGTAAGAGTGGGTATGTGAGTGGTTGTATGGGTGTGTGAGTGACTATTGGTCTGTGAGTGGGTGTGCGAGTGGTTTTGTGGGTGTGAGTAGCTGTATGAGTCTGTGTGTGGCTGTATGGGTGAATGAGTGGTTGTGTGAGTGGCTGTATGAGTGAGTGTGTGTGTCAGTGTCGTATGGGTCTGTGAATAAGTATGCGAGTTGTGTGGGTGTGAGTGGCTGTAAGAGAGGTTGTAAGGAAGTGCTAGTAGGTATGTGATTGGTTCTGTGGGTTATGTCATCAGTGATGTCAATGACCATGTCATGAGTGATGAAATATGTGAGGTCATAAGCAGTGCATTGCGGGTGCGTAAGTTAAAGTTAGTTAAGGTAGCCATAACTGCTGAATTTCAAAGATTTTGTATGAGTGACATCTGAGTATAACTATAAGGTCCCTGTGTCCTTTGTTTTTTATCAGTTAAGTTCTAAAAAATATTCATGTTATTTCCTACATATAACATCCCTGTAAACATTTGTTTTTTTTTGCGAATTTCTACTTTTTTTAATGTTACTTCCTAAATATAACATCCCAGTAACCTTTCTGGGTTTTTTTTGTGGATTTTGAAGGTTTTTTAAATTTGATTTCCTAACTGTAACATCTAACCTTTGTGAGTGGGTGTGTGATTCGCTGTATGGTTCTGTGAGTGGGTGTGTGAGTGGCTGTATGGATCTGTAAGTGGGTGTATGAGTAGCTGTATGGATGTGCAAGTGGGTCAATGAGTGGTTTTCTGGGTGTGTGAGTGGGTGTGTGATTGACTGTATGGGTCTATCAGTGGGTGTGCGAGTGGTTATGCAAATGTATAAGTGGGTCTGTGAGTGGGTGCATGAATGTGAATGAGTGTCTCAGTAGGACTGTGAGTGGGTGTATGAGTCTCTGCGTGGGTCTGTGATTGGGCATGTGAATGTATAACTGGACCTCAGAGAGGGTGCATGAATGTCTGAGTGGATCTGTGAGTGGGTGCATGTGTCTCTGAGTAGGAGTGTGGGTCTGTGAGTGGGTGCTTGAATGTCTGAGTGGGTCTGTGAGTGGATGCATGAGTCTCTGAGTGGATCTATGAAGGGGTACAAGGTGTCTGAGTAGGTGCCTGAGTGTTCTGAGTGGGTCTGTGAGTGGGTGCAGGTGTATCTTAGTGGGTCTGTGAGTGGGTGCTTGAGTCTGAGTGGGTCTGTGGGTGGGTTTGTGAGTCTTAAAGTGGATCTAGGAGTGTGTGTCTGAGTGGATCGGTGGGTGGGTTTGCGAGTGGGTCTTTGAAGGGGTGCATGGGTCTCTGAGTGGGTCTGAGAGCAGGCACATACATCTCCGAATGGGTCTGTGAGTGGATGTATAAGTGCCTGAGTGGGTCTGTGAGTAGCTGTGTGAGTGGGTCTGAGTGGGTGCATGACTCTCAGAATGGATGTATAAGAGTTCGTTTGAGTCTGAGCGGGTCTGTGAGTTGGTGTAAATGCATTTTAGAAAAAACAATTTGCAGCAATATTGGTGAATTCGTCACAACGTTACATGGAGGGCTGCGCTGAGTATCGCAATGAATTTGTGAATATCGCACATGGGGAAAAAAAATTTTTCAACTTATATTACACATAAGGGATCACTTAAACACCCCTATATTGCAGCCATGGGTCAGGGTTCATCTACCCTGACCCCTTATACCACTTTTCATCTTTAACTTCAGCCCCTGGGACCGTGTCGGGTTACTTAAAATGGCAGCTGCAACTTTCTACACAAGATGCAGCCATCCGATCACCGCATTCCTGTTGGCATGCGCATTCGTCGCAACTTATTCGCAAAAATAACAATAATGGCTCTTTCTGGACCAAGAGCTGCCTTTCTGCCAAATTTGGTATAATTCCATCCAGCAGTTTGGGCTGTAGTGTCTGAGATCTCGATAAGAATTATCGTGGGAAACACACTTTTTTGGACCCCCCCCCCCCTTTTTTGTTGGCCCCGCTTGATGGATCACCCAGAAACTTTTGCTATATTCCCGAGTCAGGCCCATGTAGCGAAGCAACTTATTCCTTACATTTGTCCTAGGAAATAACATTTCCGCAGTGACCTTTTGCACACATTTGTATGCACGCCAACTACTTTGTTTTCAGATTCAGCAACACACAACATTATGACGATGCCTTGATCATCATGTACTAGGCCTCTCTATGCACTAGGTACAAAAGTTGTCCTATCTTCATCCACGAGGCGTCAGCGCTATCCACATATCCATAACATCACCAATCTAGCGCACACATTACGAAGGATGCTTTTATTATAAATAATTGCCATCCCGATAGATTGGTAGAGGAGTTACTTCTGCTGACACCGAAGGTCCATGCAAGCTGAGAAATCACCACGCACCAGTCTGACATTTCGTGAGGGGTGTCCAACTCGAGAACAAGACGGGGTCCTTCACTCTCTCCCATCAGGTAATGGGGTAGGACCGTCCCTAGGGGGGATTCATGGCTCTACACCTACGTCTATGTTTACTATGTATACACTTAGTGTATGGTCCGCATCGTAGGAGTACATTAGATTACCATAATGCATATATGCCTGCATACATTTATAGCTTCAGCACCATGGTAGAAATGTATCTACTATTTACTCTCTCTGTGCTTGTAATCTCCTTTATTTGCTTCTGTCTCCAAATCATTGCAGCACACGTACTTTATGCAAGAATAACGATGGTTTAATAAATATTATTAAACAAAAGTCCCACTGTGTATTATCTGTATATTTCTCTGAGTACAAGTGAGCACAAGTGACTGTGTGAAAGATTCTGTAATGTTTCCATCATTCCTGAGGAATCAAGGTTGTCATGTTCAGTGGTTGCCAGAAACTGTTCTCTCCCTGGTAAGTTATTGGGGCTACCAAACGATGCACAGATCCTACGGATTAATAGCAACTACATTACACTTTCCATGCACAACTAGAATCTGCGGCGCACTTTTTTGGGAAATTTCGTCAAGATTCATTAAATGGCCCCAAAGTTATAAGCAGGTCAAAAAATGCTTTTCCTATGGAAACTAGGTGATAATTATCTACTGATATATATATATCTATCTCCCTGGGGACCGCCACCCCTCTGGGGTCGGCTCCCTATATCCCAGGTTGCCTACCCCCAGGACATAGTTGTTTGATCTCACTTGACGGGAGCTTTGATAGCTCCCAACAAGCAAGAGCAAACAATAAGTCCACTCCAAGTGGGAAGGAGCAGGAAAACTGCTCCAGCTCCCTTGGAGCACACTTTTTATCTGTTTTCCTGCATGCTGTGAAGCGGGCAGAAAACCAGAGGAAAAGATTGCTCCCACATGCCCGTAGATGGCAGAGACCATGGGGGCATTGCGGCACCCCCCATTGTCCTCAACACTGCACACTGGGTGCCCTGGGTGGACACCAGGGCACTCAGGATCAAGAGGCTAGGCCCCAGGGGATGGGGTCCCCAGGACTGAAATAGGCCTAGGGAGGATAGCACTTACTAATCAACAAGTAGAAAGTACTCCATTTGGGTAGACATTTCTCCGAAATTAAACCTCAACAGGAAGCACTTACAAATATAAACATAGCAAGTGCCCCCGTTGAAGCACCTCTTCTGTAAAACACAAATGATCATAACTTCTTGGGCGTGGGGAACGCAAAGCAAGTGTGTCATTTGAGATGTCATCAGTGATGTCACTGACCATGTCATAAGTAATGTAATATGTAAGGACAAAAGCAGTGTAGCGGGGGAGTAAGTTATAGTTAGCTCAGGTAACCAACTGCTGAATTTCACTGGTTTTGAACGAGTGAAATCTGAGCCTAACTATAAAGTCCCTGTAACCGTTGGCTTTTCTTGTGAATTTCTAAGGTTTTTTTAACACCATTTTAATGTTGTGGCCCACAGAAGGCGCAGAAGAGCACTGTCTGTCAAAGTGCTACACACCCGCGGTAGACGTAAGTAAAGGGAACTACAATTCCCAGGGTGCAATGCGGGCAGACGCTCAGGACGTCAGCGCGCCCGGCGCAACGACGAAGAAAAGGAACATCCGGCATCAATCGGGTGCCGGATATTTTGATTTCCAGGTCCGTGTGCGAAGGAGTGCGGCGTTCTGGTAGGGGTGCTCAGCATTAACTTATATTCCTCGCTGACTTCATTCGTACTGTCTTCTTTGATTCTCCGGTCTGGCCAAAACCTATGCGATGATATGTTTGTAGGTATAGGTACTTCTGTGATCCCGTTAGAAGCCTTCCTAAGGCATTGCGGGGTCGCAAGTCCAGTGCGACTGTTTCCTGATGTAAATACGTTAGCTCGAGCAAGCTAATCTACTCTTACAGGGCCGAGTCTTGTTCGATAAAGTCTGAGTGAGGTCTTCAAGAGGCCTTGTTGTTTGCAATCCAGACAGTGTGATATAGAGGCTTCACCGTGACATTTTGGGCTCGTATCAGTTTCTTCGTTAGCACTGCCCAAGACGCATTGGATCAGTGCAAGGGGGTTCGTTCCGAATCCGTGAAAGGGGTTATTGGGAACTACGATGTTCTAAAGCCCCGCTGCACATCATTTGTTCATTTGTACTTACTACAGGGGCGGAGAGGTGACTGCTGGCATACGTCCTCCCCCCCTGTACAGACAGAAACCCAGGATTTGTGGTATGTACGTTAGCCGAGGGAGCTAATACGAGTGTGGGATTATAGAGGGTGTTAAAACGTAGGCTAATCAGTGTCTTTTCTGTAGGATTCACGAATGCCCTGATCCCCGGTTATCCAGGTCTCCCAGTTCAGGAGTTCTTTATTTCTTTTCCAGGTACAGCAGGGGAGTTAGGGGAAAACAATGTGACAAGGAACCTAGGGGTTGTTCTAACCACAGCATACTGTTCTTTCTCTTTCAGGTCTCCCTCCCTGCAGTCCCCTTCCTTTCCTTCCCTCGCCTGATCACCCTTCTGTGTCTGTCTTATATATATATACCAGACCAAGGGGCTATCGGGAGGTGGACCCCTTACAGCATCGTTCGACCCAGAGGACAATTGGACGGCGACATTTAAAGTCTCTGTAACCTTTGGTTTTTAAAGTTAATTTCTATTGTTTTTTAATGTTATTTCCTAACTCTAACGTCCCTGTAACCTTTGGTGTTTTAAGTGAATTTCTATGTTTTTTTAAACTAGTAATCGCATTTGCAGAGTGATGGAGAAAGGGGGCGTGGCCTCTGACCAGCTCTTAGGAATTCCACTATATGGGACTTACTGGAGGTAACAGAAGGGCTTCTTGAGCCCCAAGGTCCCTCAGCATCCAAGAGGACTTCATCCCCCAAACAGTAGAGAACCAGGAGGCGCTTATACAAAGTGGTGGTGAAAGAGGGGGCGTGACCTCCGACGACCTCTCAGCAATCCTGCTGTGTGGGACTTACTGGAGGTAACATGAGGGGTTGTTGGCCCCCAAGGACCCTCAAGAGCCAAGGGAACTTTATCCCCCAGCTAGTAGTGTGCCAGAAGGTGTGTTTGCACAGTAGTGGCGAAAGGGGGCTGGGCCTCCGATCAGCTCTCAGCAATCCCTGTGTGGGACTTACTGGAGGTAACAGGAGGGGTTGTTGGCCCCCAATGTCCCTCTGCAGCCAAGGGGACTTCATCTCCCAACCAGTTGTACGACAGGAGGTGCTTTTGGAGATTGGTGGTGAAAGAGGGTGGGGCTTTTAGCAACATACTGGTCTGGCACTTTGTTATTTTGTTATTACAGGAAGGGGGCCACGTGCCCCCCCTTCCCTGGCATATTTGGGTCTCAGGGACCCCCCTCCCCTGGGGCTAGGTCTTTTTTTAATGGGGCCTGTCCAATATTTGGGGTGCCCTGGTCCCACCCAGGGCACCCACTCACCACTGATGGGGACTGCAGGGGGAGCCAGCATTGCTTTTACAGAGAGGGAGCTGCTGAACATGCAGCTCCCTCTCTATGAAAGCATTTCTGCTCTACTTTCAGCAAACAAGAGCATTGGAGCGAGGTGGCTGGGGGGAATCCGAGAGCCCCCCATTTAAAAACAAATAAGCCCCAGGAAGGTGGTGGTACCCAGGGTATTAATAAGCCTCAACAGTGGGGCCTGTGTGCCCACCCCTCTTTTGTTATGCAAATGCCCCCTGCACCTGGCCCATCCAAGATTATTAAAAGAAGCTCGGGAGCCCGAGCTTTGTTTCTTTTTTGGGGGTGGGATCTGATGATACTGACGAAATTCGTTTTTTTTTTTTTTAAATGCTTGTTTGGTTCTTTGGCCCTGCAGGGTCCCTCTGGGACCCCTCCAAGAAGCCTGGGGGTGAGGCCCTTTTCTTTTTAATGTTTTTTATGGTACTCGGCTCAAGCCGAGTCCCAAGATGGCTGCCAACACTTCCTGGTTTGAAGTGTTAGAAGCCAACCAGATCTCAGTATGAGATCGGGAGGTGTGGGATACTCAGCATCCCTATATATACAAATTTGGATTTTCCTCAAAATATAGGATATAAGCAAGTCAAAAAATGCTTTTCTTATGGAAACTAGGAACTAACGATAACTACCTACTGGCAATCTCCAGTAGGATATATATATATATATATATACAGACAGACAGACAGACAGACAGACAGACAGACAGACAGACAGACAGACAGACAGACAGACAGACAGACAGACAGACAGACAGACAGACAGACAGACAGACAGATAGATAGATAGATAGATAGATAGATAGATAGATAGATAGATAGATAGATAGATAGATAGATAGATATTCAGTGGAAGTACTCAACTGCTCTCTGCAGGCAACTGGTAGCAACTACATTAGTACAAGTCCTCCTCACTAAACATCCCAGAATCATCAAACATCAACATCAAAGTGAGAGCTGCACCTGACAGGCATTTCCAAAGTGCTAAAAGAGTAACCCGTCCCGTTGTAGTCATTTAACCTTAAACCACATTTAAATGTAGCCAGATGTAGTCCAAGTACCCATCAGACAAGAACTGTCTAGTATGGCCACGCGTCATCCCTTGAAAGCCTGGGTTGCGGTTGCGTCCAAAACACGTAGCATACCTCAGACGATGCTTTAGGGCACAGTCCAGCCTTCACTTGTTGCTGTTTCAGACCACGAATATTTAGTTGTGCGTCCGAAATTAGCTTAGTGTATTTCATGGCCATGAATTGGTCCAACTCCCGCTGTTAGTAGATCCCAACACGGTGCGTTCCTCTCTTACGCAGGTTGGTAATACTCCGTTTCAAGAACTAGCAGGGCTCGATTAGTTCGGATGCAATCAAACCTTTATCAAGGTTGTCCTGGTGGGTCATCTTACAATGCCATACATCGTTTATGTCATATTCACACTTGTAGTAAGTGCCATTTTGTAGCCAAGAACACACTAGTCTCGATTCTCAATGCCATTGCCCGATCTAATTTGAATATTGCTCTGCAAATACCTTATGTTAAAATTGCAAATTTACATCTTATTTAAAAGAAAACCAAAACAAGTTGATTTACAGTCATAAAGTGATTAATCACGTTTAATTACACTATTATGAAGTAAGTAAATGTACGGAAGTAGGCATACTACTAATGACACTATGATTTACTCTAACTGTAGACATTTTCAATGTAGTTTTCATTTTGTTTTGTTTTCCTTTTCACAGTGAAGCAGACCGAGGCTAATGACCGGACTCTTGCATAGAAATGTACCCACACACATTAAGGCCCTGTTAGAAGGTGGCTCGATTTTGGTCCAGGGACAAATCTGCTGATACTTCCTGCCTACTCTGAAGATGTCAGCGGGACGGCCAGTGCTGGATGGGGGAGTGTGGCAGGGAGACATGTAAACCACATGGACTTTGGCCTCATGGTTAATGATGTCATCAGAATGACATATTGGGCCATTTTACACTGGTGTGTAAACAAAATGTAGTGGTATAAAAATCCATATTTCTCAGGGAAACATAAACGTTGGAAAATATTCCAATGAAATATATATTTCATCATTATAATGACAGCCACGAAACAACTGTAAAGACTCTTTACCACTTTCAGGCTATTAGCATCATCCGACAGAGAACCAAATTATACAGCAAGGTTTTCTAAATTTTGACACACAAAAACACTGTGGCACATTCTCTAATAGTACCTACACACTATAAGAAACTATTTTTTGTGATATCTACAAATTATGTGGAAAATTAAGCAGCTAATACAGTAAATGCATTAATATAAAATAAATGCTGCACTGCAGACACGGATTGTAAAACGTTCACTGACCCGCACCACGTTCCACTGTTTTAGTAACACTTTATTCATGAAAGCTAAGCAAAAGCACACAATCTAAATTTAATCACTGCCTATTGTTAACTTTTTTAAGCGAACTCCCCCCCCCCCCAAATAAATACATAATAGAAAAAAGTACAAAACAGGTATTATATATATATTATATATATACATACACATACACACACACACACACACACACACACACATTTATCTTTTCTTCAAATAATAAACTGAAGGTTATCTTTGGTTATGAGACCCCAATGTGTACGCCAGACCTCAGAAATTCACTAAAAACGTAGTCAAAAATGCAGTTATGGTTACAAAAGAAAATCTACAAAAAACACTCAAATCTGCCACTTATGGTTAGGTGAGCTAACCATTACTCTTGCCCCATCATGCACTGCTTCTGACCTTACATCGGTCATTCCTTAAGACATGTTAAATGACAACACTGATGAGATCTCAAATGACATCACTGAAGTCATCTCTGATGGCATCATCTATGATGGTGCTGTTGACATAAGAGTGTGAAAAAAAGAAATATGCAACAATATATGCCTACTGCTGTATACGTCAGGGGTTGACTGAGGAATGGGTGCAGCGCCCTGCGGCTAACTCCTGTTTTACATGGCTGCAAGGTCATACATGGTGGGGTGTTGTCTGCCCATAAAGGGTTCTGAAACTAAAACCTTCTGTGCAATGCTAAAGGCCGCGTGCACCATTTGTTGGCCCCTCAGCAATGTTTCACTGCCAGACCCAGCTGAAAGCCAGGTCCTGTGTACAACCACAGCTGAGCACAGCTCAAGGTCTGTGCAGTGGAAAGTGTCCTCCACTAGAGAGCTGAGTGCATGGTCTGGCCATAGGACAGTCACTTTTGGCCCCCGCCACCCTTTTTTTCAGTTTTTGCGTTACAGATCTGCACAAACAATGCCATGAAGAACCCAAAGTAGATTCACTTTTTTGTTAAATATTGACAGATCAGATTAACAACGCTAAAATTATGAGGAAGACAGAAAAGCCTTTTCAATGGAAAGTCTGGCCTAACAATAACTACTCAGGCACAATCACTGCCTTAGTAATGTACAGCATTTTTGTGTAGCACAAGTCCAATTATTTAGGTTTTGGAAAAGTACTAATAACTGAAATATAGATACAAAACCAAACTTTGGATAGTAACAGAAAAGGCTCATTATTTTTAAACAATGGAAATCTAGATGGGGTCCATGGTGGGCACCACACAATGCAGTGAGCCCACTGAAGCACACACTGGCTTGGTGGTACAGCCACGTATAGTTCCTGGACAAGAAGCAGGGAACAACGTGTTCGAAACGGGATGCAAAGCCACAACAAAGGAGGATGGCTCAGTGAATTAAACGCTCACCAATGAGACATAAGCTGTTTTGCAAGTCATGAGCAGGACTGGGTAAAAGTTTAATTACGTTGGATTAATTTCCGTACTGTTCTTGTGATGCGAAATCACCGAAAATCAGGGTACTACACCCATTTGTGTAATTTTGAGTAATCTGGGACAAAACTTGACTACCCAAGAGCAAAGGAACAGAGCACAGGCGGCTGGTAGCTGCTAATGTTCCATTTCCTGCTGTAATTCGCGCTATTCTCGAAACGGGAGCATATCACGAAATGCTGGGTTACGCTCCTTGCGTAATCTCATATCATTTTGCTGTAATTTTGTGTAATTCCGCTCCTGCAAATTACGCAAGTTCTGCCCACCCCAAGTCATGTGTTCGCATCTCAGCACAGCAGACTCAACCGTACATTAGTCCTAAATCTGTAAATCGAGTAGAAAGGCAGCAATAACAATTATTACAAATCAAATAATAAACCATATGGGAATACCCCTGCAACTGTGTGCTTTAAAGGGAGTGATTTGCAGACAATACTCACAATACTCAAGCCTGCAAACGCAGTAGCTTGGTATTTCTGGTAAACAAAATTAAGAATGTTGCTCCTGGTGCAACGCAGCCTTGAACTAGAACCCCTGCCCTCAAGTGATTTGTTTAGCCCAGCACGGGAAAAGAACTTTACAACGCGGGCCTAAGCACACGTGCAGTTTCCCCGCAAGCAGAACACCGCTTGCCTTGCGTGGTTAAGGAAGTTGGTGTTCTAGCTGTCTGAGCGGATAGGCGGGGAGAGGAACTGGAAGGTATGAGGCCAGGTCCGTTTCTAGCGGGTGGGCCAGGCCCACCCACAGATGAGCCTGGCCCACCCAAACAGGAGCCTTGGCCCTCGCAGTGGGGGCTTGAAGGCCTGCGCACAACGGAATTGGGCTCAAAGGGCTGTCTGTGTGTGTGTGTGCCCGGGCTGAGACAGCTTCCCGGGCGCACACACACAGACAGCTTTTGAGTTTGTCGCAGCCTCACCCGACTACTTCACAGGTCTTTAAAATACCATTTACATGTTAACGAGGCATTGTTTATTTTTTCACCCCCTCATCTCCACATGGCGAAAGGCGACAAATTCTTTCTTTGACAACAGTAACCTTTGTCTACTGTTCTGCTGCGTGGATATTTCTTTTTCTATGCAGCACAGGAGAAAAGAAGTTTGTTTATTCCTATTCACCTTTCCTGACCCCTGCAGCAGCTTTCACATCAGGCTGTGACACAAAGTTTGACTAATGGAGTAGTAGGTAAGAGAATGTGTGACTATTTTTCTTTTAAAAATCTGCAGAGGCCCAGCAGGACACATACTTCGTGTGCCCTTCATTAATACAGTTTTTATCATTATCATGGCTGATGCAGGACAACAATAAGACAATAAAAAATGCCCAGATAACGCTGGTGAATATGATCCGCTGGAGAGCAATCATTTGTCTGTTAGTAATTTTTAAATGCAGATGAACTGTATTTTATGTGGAAGCTCAGTGGGTTACTGCCTTTGTCACAGAGATCCTTGTGTTACTTGCAGTTCAGAAGTTACAATCCTAACATAGGACAGTGACCAATGAACTGTCACGAAAGAGCTGCATACAAACATGAATGGTATAGTTAGAACTTCGCTTTTTTTGTTTTGTGATATAGTTAGAACTTCCTCAGTCTTTCATCATTCTAATGTTGCTAAAATGAGTATGTTTGGGCAGAGATACATTTTTATCAGTAAAGCTGACCCCCATGGAATACTCTTTAAATCCTAAGGTTGTGTTTCCCCAGACCAAACACTCTCAAAATATACTGCCCACCAGTATGGATGACATGTGATTCCTACACCTTGCAATCCTCATTGGCTTATGTGACATTCCCGGTAGACTGATTTACATACTTGTATGATTCATTGTCTCTGTATAATGTGTGTGTGGTTTAAAGTACTGACACACACTACACTGATATGAGTAGCGCTATACAACAAATGAAATGCATATGAGTAAGGGGCTACGGAGCGATGAGGGGCACTGGTGGAGGGTGGCAGTGAGGGAATCTGAGGAGGAGGTAGTGGGAGGGGCTGTGGAGCGATGAGGGGCATTGGTGGAGGAGGACAGCAGGGCTCTAGTCGGGGTACCACGTGGGTGGACGGCGTCCCCCCACTGATTTTACCGGGAGCTCGATAACTGGAGCAAATGGAGCCACACATGCACTCTTTGGCCTCTCTGGGGCGAGATCAGAGCTCATTCAGAACGCTGCTCACGTGCTGGCTTCTCTGATGCAATGGCATCTAAGGGGTGAGCGAGGGGAGGCAATGAGTCTGATGGTGCAAGCCACCTTTCGTGACGTCACTTCCTGTCATGACATCAGCGTTCCCCCACTTCTTTTTTTAGGACTTGTGCCCTGGGTGACAGTGAGGGAATCTGAGGAAGAGGTCATGGGTGGAGGGGGAGCTAGGGAGAGATGAGGGGCACTGGTGGAGGGTAGTAGTGAGGAGTCTGAGGAGGAGGTCATGAGGGGGAGAGGCTACAGAGAGATAAGGGTCACTGGTGGATGGTGGCAGTGAGGGAGTCCGAGGAGGAGGTCACTAGGGGGAGGGGCTATGGGGAGATGAGGGGCACTTGTGGCGTGAGGCAGTAAGGGAATCTGAGGAGGAGGTCAATAGGGGGGCCATGGAGGGATGAGGGGCACTGTTGGAAGGTGGTAGTAAAGGTATTTAAGGAGAAAGAGGTTATTAGTGTGGCGCCAAAAAAGACTTTCGCATCAGCGCTAAAGCCGGCCCTGTCAAGGCCTTTCTGTTTTTGTTTATTTAATTAGCAGTCGGGTCATAAGGGCTACTGTGGAACATAATTTTAAAGTGCATGCTAATTATATTTACTGCTGTATTCAATGTTTTAAGTTTGAAGGTGATTTTACTAATGTTTTTACCGGGAAAAAGGAAAGTGGAGACCGATGGTGCCTGATATGGGACTGGGGCCCAAGGTCAGCTGTGAGATAAGGTGCACTGGAGAGGAGTAGTAGATAATCAAGCCTGTAAGGGAGTGCGTTGCAGAGTCTGGGGTCAGGTGGAGGTAGTAATAAAGAGGGATTCTCGCTGAAGGCGCGCACAGAGGGAGCCCGAGAAGTGTCACTTGCCTGATACTCCCACCTCAGAAACCTCCTCTTCCCATCAAAGGAACATTACATGGAAAAAAAACTTTTTAAGAGTGATAATATTTAGAAAGCTATTTGGAAAAGAGTGCGTTTTACTGGGCCTTGTAAGACTAAGAAGAGATAAAGGAGGGCCCTGAAGCAGGCCTGCCCAGACATATATGCGACAAATCTAGCCCGCAGTGGCCCACCCAAATGCACCCATGGCCCACCCAAATAAAAATTCCTGGAGCCGGGCCTGTATGAGGCAGGAAGGACTGGTATGCAGCTTGGTAAGTTGGGCTGGGAGGTTGTGAGGTTAGGTTTTATGCGTGGAGGCTAGTTTTAAGGCTCAGGGCGGGGGGCTGGGGTCAGAGTAGTTTTTTGGGGCTAGGAGGCTGGGTTTTAGGGCTCGGGTAGGGGGCTGGGTAGTTAATAGGGCTGGGGCAGGTAGATTATAAAGCAGGGGGACGAATTCTAGGGCTCAGGGCAGGGAGGGGCTGTGATGGAATCTTTACCACACATATATCTTTACCAAAATTGCCTGTACAAAACAATTCGTTGGAAAGGCATGCGTGGTAAAGACACGGTCATTGTAAAGACTGCGTGGCTTAGGCATGCGTGGTTTAGGTATGAGTGGTTGTGTCATACAGCCGCCAGCACAGCATGTAATTTTGCAAAAGTGACATAAATGTCAGCAGTAAACCATGCTTCCAGTCCAGGCTTTCTTAATACCACCTCCTTCGAGGTGTTGGTATCTGATTTATGGTTTGCAACAGTAATTCTGAACGCAACTCATTAACACAAGCTCATGAATCGCAATTAGGAGGGGAATCCCCTTTCACATCCTTTACAAATTGTGGTTTGGTATGGGTTGCTAAACTCATTTTAAGAGTCAGAAACGCTTTTCTGACTCGCAAAATGGGTTTAATACATTCACAAATTCCATTTTGCGGTCACAAACGCTGATATTTTGCCAACTGCAGGGTTGGCGAAAGCAAAATGGTTACTTACATCTCACGCCATTACCAATAGCTGTACGAGTGATTACACACAAAAGGATGGGGCATGCCTTCACGTGTTGTGTACATGTATTGTGCAGCGAGCTAAAGAGAAACCCATTTATGTCAAGAGATGTTAGCCAGTAAATCCCATCTAAAGATCAACACAGCCTGACAGGAACAGAAATGACAGCGGTTCTCATTTTAGACGGTACATCATCGCCCTCTGCTGGACTTTTTTTCAGGGAAGCCGAGACTGAGCATTGTCCAATGACTGCAAACGAAACACTCGACCACACTCATGAATTAGCTTCACTTTTCTAGCCATTGACAATTTCAAACAAAATACATTCCTACTTAGTGCAAACAATACATCTGTAAATCGTAGTTTCACTCAATTTCATGTGGCCAATTTTGAGATGCAACGAAAAACACTTAATACATGAAAGATGGTGATGTGCATTTATTACACTGCACCTGTGAGTACCATTGATTCGGAGAGAGTGATGGAAATGTGAAAACGTGCTCAGTCACGTGCCGTTAACGAGGCACGAGAAGAAAAAAGCCATAGTGTTGTATGTTCGCAGGAAGCAGATGTGCTAGGCCCGAGTCACAATGAATTTGCTACACGTTGGTGTTTAGCGCACTCCTGCATTACAGGAGTACCAAGGGGCAGTCCTGGTTCACATCTTTGAGAAGCGAACCTGCTGCTGCATTTGGCAGAAAATACCTCTACATTCCTCTTCCGCATCCCTGTCATTGGTGGTGTTCTTGTCAGACACCTGAGAAATGGTTCTATGTGGGCTTTTTTGTCATTTTCTTTCTTGTACATGTTTTATATTGCCAAGGGGGAGTTGTGGCTTAGTGGCTCTTGGGCGCTGTGGCTTCTGTGGTATTCATCACACGTAATGATTGGGACAAAGCAGAGTAGGGGTATGAGTAACGAGGATTACTGGTAAGTAATTGGGGCATTAGAGTGGACTTCATGGTTGCAGATGTACGTCACTATGGATTCATTGTTGAGCAATTACATTTGGAAATAATGAAACTGGAAGATGGTTTTGATGGCCATGCTACCACAGGAGCGGTGTGGCAACATGGAGAGAGGAAGGCATTTAAGGCACACAGCTGTTCAGAATAAATAAAGGCCAACTGTGTACTGTTAAGCAGTCATGATGCAAAAAAGACAAAACACAGCACCAGTACCCATTGTTCAGGGCCACTGGAATTATTTGGCAGGAGAACATCAAATTATGTGGCATGATTGACTAAAGCAGACAACAAGAAAGGCAAATTATGTGGCATAACGCGGAACATTTTTTGATAGTATTACTTCATTATTTTGAGATTTTTACACATGGTAATACTATCTGGGAAAAGATTTCACCTCATAAATACCGGTTTAACAACCAAATACAAAAATGAGCAACTGAAACTTGACCAGTTAACCTATGCGAAGGGCCTTTCACTGCACGCAAACATGTCTCCAAGTTTTAGTAACATTTGATACATCTGACCAAGAAACCATATTTTTGGGGGTAAAAATCTGCAGATTATTCAGCAGATGATGGATTATGTGGCCAATGTTCATGCAAAAAAGGCCTCACTAGCCCCACAAACAACGCAGGACACACGTTTGACCCCATCTTCACAGCCAGTGACAGTGAAGTACAGTCATGTCACTGAGCTCACCTGGACAGACCACGTCATCCACTTCATCATCACCAGACCTCCGGCACCGCCCCTGAGACACCCAGTGCCCCCCAGTGCAGTTGGAGCAAAGCGTCAAAGAGACAGTGGACAGATGCCCCAACACTTTCCACCCTGACACCACACCCAACCTGGAACAGACTGTCAAGAATTTCAGCGCCTGGATCAGCGACTGCGCCAACAGTCGCCCCATCAGGCCCAGCAAACGCAAAAGATCCACCAAAGATACTAGATGGTACACCTTGGAGCAGGGAACCACGAAACGCAACTGCAAACTATTAGAAAGAAAATGGCACACCAGCAAGGATTCCACAGACAGAGCCACCTTTGTGACAGCCCTCAACCACTACCACTAGCTCCTGAAGGAGACAAAAAGAATGCCCTGGGAAACTGCATTGAAGTAAGCTCCAACCACAGCAAAGAACTCTTCAACATCGTCAGAGAGTTCTCCAACATCTCAGCCACCGAAAACATCATCACCCCTTCCCAGGAACGTTGCGGCACCCTGGCAGACTTCCTTCACGACAAGATCTCTATCTACAAGAACTTTGAAACCCACCCCACCCCCTTCAATCTCTTCGGCCACTTCACTGCCACAGAAGCAAGCCCTGACCACCTACTCACCACCTGGGACTAACTTACCTCACAGAATACCACAGCTATCACAAACTCTGTCCACTCAGGAGCCCCCAAGCACCCCTGTACTCACTATATTTTCAACCTCGGGAGCAAGAAGATCAGCAGCAAGCTCACTACCCTCTTTAATGCCTCTATCACCACGGCCAGTGACCCCGAAGAATGGAAACATGCAGTAGTCAAACCCCACCCCTTCTCAAGCAACCGTCCGCTGACCCCAGCAAACACAAAAAATACCGTCCTATCTCTCTGCTCCCCTTCCCTGACAAGTTCTTGAAAAAGCCATAAACCAGCAGCTCACAGAACATCTGGAGAACAACCATCTTCTGGACACCTCCCAATCCAGATTCTGCACCAACCACAGCACCGTAACTGCCCTGACCGCTGCCACTGACGACATCAGAACTCTGCTGAACCGGGGAGAAACAGCGACCCTGATCCTCCTTGACTTCTCTGCAATGTTCAACACTGTATCCCACCACACCCTAATCAAAAGACTACATGGCATCTGAATCCAAGGAGACGCCCTCTAGTGGATTGCCTCCTTCCTCACCGGAAGAACCCAGAGAGTCTGCCTACCACCATTCACCTCAGAATCCAAGAACATCCTATTTGGTGTTCCTCAAGGCTCGTCCCTCAAAACCTACGAGGACCCCTTGGCTAACATCGTAAGAGCCCATGAATTAAACATAATATCCTAGGCAGGTGACACCCAGCTCATCCTCTCACTCTCAGAAGACCCCACCAAAACGAGAGCCAACTTGTGCAGGTGTATGACGAGCATCGCCAACTGGATGAAAAACAACTGCATGAAATTCAACACAGACAAAGCGAAGTGGTGTTCTTCAGAAACAACACCTCCACATGGAATGACTCCTGGTGGCCCTCATAACTAGGACCCTCACCCACCCTGACAGACCATGCTTGTAACCTCTGCATTATCCTGGACAGCAAACTCACCATGAACACCCAGCGCAACGCAGTCTCACCTGCCTGCTTCCTCATTCTTTGCATGCTCCGGAAAATCTTCAAATGGCTCCCCATCAACACCAGACAGCAGACTCAAGCCCTAGTCACTAGCTGCCTGGACTACGGCAATGCAACCTATGCATGGTTTGCAGTCTGCTGAACAGACTGCAAAACCTACAGAACTCAGCAGCCAGACTCTTCCTCGACCTCCCCAAACTGACACATCCACCCCTCACCTCTAGAAACTCCACTGGCTCCTCATGCAGAAGAGATGTCAATTCAAGATGCTGATCCACACCTACAAAGCCCTGCGCAACCAAGGACCAGCCTACATCAACCCCCGCATGAACTTGCACCAACCCTCCAGACACCTGCGCTTTGCCTCCCTCTCCCTCACGCACCCCCCGCATCCGCTGAAGCAACTGTGGAGGACGCTCCTTCTCCTACCTCGCAGCTAAATCCTGGCACGACACCCCCCACACACATTCAGACTTCCATCTCTCTCCTAGAATTCTAGAAGGCACTCAAGACCTGGCTGTTCAACTGAACCCACCTGAAGCAGGAAGACCCTCAGCGTCTGGGTACCCTCGCATGTAATTAGCCACACTTTACACATCCCGCTTGATTGTTTGCAAAAAGCAGCAGCCACCAAATTGCATAATTCCCGTGGCCCTGGTTATAAATCCGTCCATCTTATAGGAATTTACGACTGAATTTAGCGGGTTTACAGACAATGTTTTCAGTGGCACTGGGGGGTACAGAGGAGGAAACATTGCAAGCACTTGAGAGTCACTGTGTGGTTCGGGCAAGGAGCTCCGATTACCTAATATTTCAAAGACAACCTAATTAAAGTCTAATTGTGCAGACTTTAGAGTCAAGGGAATTGACCCAAGCTGGGCATGTATGTGTTTGGTTTATACGCTCGCCTTACTTGCTTTGAGTACAGGATTCCCACAAATAAAATTCTTGCAGATGTAAATCACAACATTAGCGTGTCAATGAAAGGGAAGTCCAAGACCGCAGCAAACGCGGCCTATCCTTAAAAGTCTAAACATTAAAGAAACCTTGTCATCACAAACCATGTGTCATGGCTGGATTTATTGTCAAGTGGAAATATGCTGGTCACTATGGAATTTGCATATCTCAACTATGGAAAGTCGCATTCACTATGAGCCCAACTCACAACGTTATTTTCTGTGAACTAGTTTGTCTTGGAACTTATGAATTTCCAAGAGTTAAACCTACTCAAAGACAAAAGCTCCAGCAGCAGCAAGGCCCTGTGAATGGATGTTTCCCAATATTGTGCATCTCACCCAAAACATATAAAGATGTACTAAATTGTAATAGTACTCGTTATTTTAGAGACAATTTCCACAGGAGCAAAAAAGAATGCAGCCCGGCTCACGTGCCGATTTCTTTAATTTATTTATTGTCTTATATAGTGCGAACTCCTCTCGACTGGGTTTCAAAACACATCAGAATGCACATTTAAAAAGTTGAGCATATACCGACCGTGGTAGCACGTAAACAATTAATTTTATCATATTTATCATACAGACATCACTTGTTTTCAATATTTATAGGGGTAGTTGACCACAGCAGGACAAATGGTATGTATGCACATAAAATAAAGGCGAGTGATGCTTGTGAAAGAAAAAATATATAACCCTGCTTTGTGACAAGTTGGTTCCAGTTTTGTGGAACAGAACCACATCCTTGAAAAGTCTAAATTATGCGCGTTTCCTTATGCATTTTACACAGCATTAAAGCAGCGTTCGCACGTTTTACGTCAGAAAAAAGGTAGACTGGTGTAAAAAGCCCTCTAATTTGTCACATTCTCTCCCCTTCTGGTCATGGCAGAGTAAGCCATTCTAGGCCTCGGTGAGCATCTGGACAGCTGTCTCTGAGACGAAGAGACGGGGGAGGGGTTCACCCCACTCTCCATCGCATCCACAGTGTTTCTGACAAGCCCTTGCATATATATGTCTAAAGGGGGGAAGAGGGTGAGTGCCCAGGCAACTTGTTGCCCTAAATTATCCCTTCTGACAGCTGGGGCTCGCACTGGTAGCTGTGGGCGGTGATCAGCCAGTCTCACATCTGTCTCACACCCACGATCTGCAAAAGGTAATTGGTTATCTTGGGTTTAGCAGAGCAGTCGGCCCACATCACAAGTGAAGCCCCCTTAAACTACAAATACATTACACTACGTGAAAACACTAAATATAAACTACAAATGTATTACACTAGGCGAAAACACTAAATATAAACTACAAATGTATTACTACATTCGGCGACAAAGCTATACACACAAGTGAAGCACCCCTAAGCTACAAATGGATTACACTAGGCGAGAACACTAAATATAAACTACAAATGCATTACACAAGCCGACAAAGCTAAACATTACAAGAGAAGCGCCCCAAAACTACAAATGCATTACACTAGGCGACAAAGCTATACACACAAGTGAAGCGCCCCTAAGCTACAAATGGATTACACTAGGCGAGAACACTAAATATAAGCTACAAATGCATTACACAAGCCGACAAAGCTAAACATTACAAGAGAAGCGCCCCAAAACTACAACTGCATTACACTAGGCGACAAAGCTATACACACAAGTGATACATGAAAAGACAGTCACAGTGGAGTAATTTGACTCAATTAGAACACACGTTTGTTGTGTAAACTTAAACAAAATTATGACAACACCTATTGAGATACATAAATGACTGGATTTAATCGTTTGAGCATAGAAAAAGGTCAGCATATCAACCTGTTCGACAGACATAAGCATGTCAAAATCATCATTTTCAATTTATAAGGGTGTAAGTAAAGTGATAAGTGCAACATAAATAGGGATAAGTGCAAACGGTGTGAAGGGGAAGGTCATGTGTTTAAGAACATCCAAAATCAATTTGAAGACCTAACCTGCCACTTAAATGGCAATACACACAAATGCAATAACATGAACAACGAAAGCAGTTGTATAATCACTGTCAGTCTCATGTATTGGAAACAAAAAAAGAGAAAGTCGACGTTTCGACCCCTAATCGAGCCAGCAATTAGGAATTCTTGGAAGCGGGGTTTTCTTCAGGACCAACAAGGGGGGATGGGCTTACACCTGAGGACAATGAGTAGTATTAATACAGTGTGTCTGTGAGACAATTAAATGTCAGTTCGTAGAATTAAGGTATTATTTACCAACATCAGCAGGGATGAATCATGCTGGACGATATGTGGAATGGGCCCATATGGCTCCTAAAACGAAAAGACGGAAAAAGGGAAGAAGTACATCTGCATAGGGTCTTAATTAAGGCATGATGCTCAGGCCACTCTCCGAGGTGGTGTGGTACTCACCATTGGGTGTTGAAAACCGGTACTTGAATGAGGATATTCTTATCGGTATCTGAAGAATCAGAGTGGACAGTGGTTCAAACGTAACCAGAGCTGGGGGGGCAAGAGCACAAGTTTCAAACCTCAAAAAACGGGTTTAAAGATATACCTAATACGTTCTGTAATGGGATGAACAACAAAGGACCCAGAGGAGTAAGGAGAATGGAATTAATTAAAAGCATATTGGCGGCAATTATGTCCGGTGGTATTGGGAAAGGTGTAACCGTGAGGAGAACACCAGGGGTAAGGTAAAATTAGAGCATGAACAACGCAGCGGGGCCTTAAACATTTAAAACATCTACAGTGGGTGAACACCAAGCGTATAACAAATTAACGTGCAGCCCACTTAGCGGCTCTACATGCCCAGAATGAAGTCAATTAATGTGCCTGTGGCAAAGGTCCACTTGACGGCTTTTACGGGTAAAACCCAAAAAGGGGGGAGTGTCTAACAACGGGAGATTCGCAATTAGAAAGCTAAGGAAGAAAGCAACACCCAGTCTCTTATTGGGGCAAAGGCAGGCGAGCAGCGCGGTGAACGAGGTAGAATCTCTCCAGTGGAAGAAAGGGAACGCGCATGCATCGCAGTCTGACATACCTCCCGGGCAGCGTCAACAGCATCTGACAGCTAACCCTGGGAGGTGTCACATGACCCTTTAAGTAACTAACCAGAACGGGTACGTCAGGATTGGAGCGTAACGCGTTCATTGGGCACAGGCGGGGGGTGTGTGTGTCAGCTCAGCTGAACACTCCACAGAGGCAAAAATGAAAGTGATTACACACGAGCGGCAAACAAAGTTTAACACCGCACGCAGAGCATTCAAGGAGGCCGATAAAAACTGCTGTAAGACAGCTCACAATCTAAGTGTCTCGTTGCAACAAAATCAAACATTGAAGCATGATATTCACAATAATGTAAGTAAATACGGAGATATGCAGAGCGATCGCCCTCAAAATCACCTTGTCAAATATACATAACATCATCGTAAAAAACAGAGCGTTAACCAAATCGTTAAACTAACGCAGCATAAAACTGAGAAAACAGCTTAGCTTACAAGGAGAAATGTATAAAAAGGTAATGGCCTTACTGCAAAGGCAGCTTACATTCTGATGCGATGATAGAGCAACCTCATTAGATTATTAATAAACATCGAGGGAAAGCTTTGCTCAGATTTTAAAAGGTACAGAGGCAATTGCATGCTTGCTATGATGGAAAGAGTGTCATCTCATAAATAGCAGTAGTGTGGTGTGTGCCATGTAACAAAAATCTATAGGAGGTGTGGCAACTTCAACGTCAACTGTCAGATGCTGTTGACGCTGCCCGGGAGGTATGTCAGACTGCGATGCATGCGCGTTCCCTTTCTTCCACTGGAGAGATTCTACCTCGTTCACCGCGCTGCTCGCCTGCCTTTGCCCCAATAAGAGACTGGGTGTTGCTTTCTTCCTTAGCTTTCTAATTGCGAATCTCCCGTTGTTAGACACTCCCCCCTTTTTGGGTTTTACCCGTAAAAGCCGTCAAGTGGACCTTTGCCACAGGCACATTAATTGACTTCATTCTGGGCATGTAGAGCCGCTAAGTGGGCTACACGTTAATTCGTTATACGCTTGGTGTTCACCCACTGTAGATGTTTTAAATGTTTAAGGCCCCGCTGCGTTGTTCATGCTCTAATTTTACCTTACCCCTGGTGTTCTCCTCACGGTTACACCTTTCCCAATACCACCGGACATAATTGCCGCCAATATGCTTTTAATTAATTCCATTCTCCTTACTCCTCTGGGTCCTTTGTTGTTCATACCATTACAGAACGTATTAGGTATATCTTTAAACCCGTTTTTTGAGGTTTGAAACTTGTGCTCTTGCCCCCCCAGCTCTGGTTACGTTTGAACCACTGTCCACTCTGATTCTTCAGATACCGATAAGAATATCCTCATTCAAGTACCGGTTTTCAACACCCAATGGTGAGTACCACACCACCTCGGAGAGTGGCCTGAGCATCATGCCTTAATTAAGACCCTATGCAGATGTACTTCTTCCCTTTTTCCGTCTTTTCGTTTTAGGAGCCATATGGGCCCATTCCACATATCGTCCAGCATGATTCATCCCTGCTGATGTTGGTAAATAATACCTTAATTCTACGAACTGACATTTAATTGTCTCACAGACACACTGTATTAATACTACTCATTGTCCTCAGGTGTAAGCCCATCCCCCCTTGTTGGTCCTGAAGAAGACCCCGCTTCCAAGAATTCCTAATTGCTGGCTCGATTAGGGGTCGAAACGTCGACTTTCTCCTTTTTTGTTTCCAATACATGAGACTGACAGTGATTATACAACTGCTTTCGTTGTTCATGTTATTGCATTTGTGTGTATTGCCATTTAAGTGGCAGGTTAGGTCTTCAAATTGATTTTGGATGTTCTTAAACACACGACCTTCCCCTTCACACCGTTTGCACTTATCCCTATTTATGTTGCACTTATCACTTTACTTACACCCTTATAAATTGAAAATGATGATTTTGACATGCTTATGTCTGTCGAACAGGTTGATATGCTGACCTTTTTCTATGCTCAAACGATTAAATCCAGTCATTTATGTATCTCAATAGGTGTTGTCATAATTTTGTTTAAGTTTACACAACAAACGTGTGTTCTAATTAAGTCAAATTACTCCACTGTGACTGTCTTTTCATGTACCAATATATATACCCGAGTCCAGTGGTCTATCGGGTTACCCCATTGATATATAACTCTTATACACACAAGTGAAGCGCCCCTAAGCTACAAATTGATTACACTAGGCGAGAACACTAAATATAAGCTACAAATGCATTACACAAGCCGGCAAAGCTAAACATTACAAGAGAAGCGCCCCAAAACTACAAATGCATTACACTAGGCGACAAAGCTATACACACAAGTGAAGCGCCCCTAAGCTACAAATGGATTACACTAGGCGAGAACACTAAATATAAGCTACAAATGCATTACACTAGGCGACAACACTGAACAAAAACTACAAATGCATTACAAAAGGTGACGAAGCTAAACATCACAAGTGAAGTAACCGTAAACTACAAATGCATTACACTAGGCGACAAAGCTGAACATCACAAGTGAAGCACCCCAGACCTACAAATGCATTACACTAGGCGACAACACTGAACAAAAACTACAAATGCATTACAAAAGGTGACGAAGCTAAACATCACAAGTGAAGTAACCGTAAACTACAAATGCATTACACTAGGCGACAAAGCTGAACATCACAAGTGAAGCACCCCAGACCTACAAATGCATTACACTAGGCGACAACGCTAAACATCACAAGTGAAGCACCCCAGACCTACAAATGCATTACACTAGGCGACAACGCTAAACAAAAACTACAAATGCATTAAACTAGGCGGCAAAGCTATACACACAAGTGAAGCGCCCCTAAGATACAAATGCATTACACAATCCGAAAAAAGCTAAACATTACAAGTGAAGCGCCCCAAAACTACAAATGCATTACACTAGGCGACAAAGCTATAAAATAAGGAGAAAATTCCTAAACCTCTCTTCGCTCACCGTAGAAATAAAAATCTGAAAGATCTTGTGACACACTCCAGATTTACTGAAACAACATCGTTAATTCAGAAAACTATTGATGGCTCAGCCCCCATTAAAGGTACATACAGATGTTCCAACTGCAAAGTCTGTGACACCGCAATTGTTGGTACTATTTGTAAATACCATGGATACGCCATCATCCCGCACCACTTCTCTAACTGTAAAAGCAAAAACGTTATCTACCTCATGATTTGCCCTTGTCATCTGGGCTATGTAGGAGAGACAGCTCGAGCCTTTAACATTCGCTACACTTAGCATCGCTCAGCTATACATACATCCAAAATCAATGCCCCACTAGTCAAACATTGTATTGAATACAAACACACATCTAATGACTTTAAGTGGTTCATTATTGAAAAAATAGAAAGCACCGACAAGTCCAAATCAGAGGAAATACGTAAAAAACGTGAGGTGTATTGGATTTTTACCCTCGACACGTTTAAAAACGGATTAAATAGCGAAATTCCATGGGAGAACGCTATCCGCTACAATTATCATTGAACTACCCTGTGACAGATACCTTGGTCTTTATAAATGTCCTTGCTTTGTAAATAACCTATCCACGTATTGGACCATTCAGTGGTTGCCTCCAATCTACCACTGAAATTCATCTACCATTACACTATTAATGCTCAATATATGGACATGCTACTACATGCCCTGTCTCCCATCAGGTCATCTTGACGCCATAGGTCCTGTTATTTCCTTTCAGATATCCTAGCACCTTTTCAGCAAATCTGCTTTAATTACTGATTTTGGTAATTGTTGTGAATGGTTTCGTCGCATTTAATATACATTGCGCCCCGTCCCTACTGTTCATTTACAGTCTATTTTTAATACTTTTCTTTCTTTTATCGTGATCTACAACCGCCAGGTTGGCGGTCTAGTGCTTTCAGCATCGATCCTTGCGCGCTCCTAACTCCTCACTTCCTGCACCGATATCACGAGCCTCACGTGATTTTCACGTGCAGTGCTAATCAATACGCCATTGGCTATTTCCCCTTTCAAAAACACTCGGCCCCTATCCGCCATTTCCTTGTCGGGTCTGGAACTAGAGAGGCGAACGTCTGCACACATCGAAGTAAGTACTAATAGGCGACAAAGCTGAACATCACAAGTGAAGTACCCCAGACCTACAGAACGCATTACACTAGGCGGCAACACTGAACATCACAAGTGAAGCAGTCCAGAACTAAAAACGCACTACACTAGGCGACAACGCTAATCATCACAAGTGAATGGCCCCTAAACTACAAGCGCATTATACTAGGCGACAAAGATTAACATCACAAGTGAAGCGCCCCTAAGCTACAAATGCATTACACCAGGCGACCACGCTAAACAAAAACAACAAATGCATTACACAAGCCGACAAAGCTAAACATTACAAGTGAAGCGCCCCAAAACTACAAATGCATTACACTAGGCGACAAAGCTGAACATCACAAGTGAAGCGTCCCTAAACTACAGATGCATTAAAATAGGCGACAACGCTAAAGATCGCATGCGAAGTGCCCCTAAACTACAAATGCATTACACTAGGTGAAAATGCTAAACATCGCAAGCAAAGCGCCCCTAAACTACAAGCGCATTACACTAGGGGACAAAGCTAAACATCACAAGTGAAGCAACTCAGAACTACAAACGCATAACAGTAGGGGTCAACACTAATCATCACAAGTGAAGCGCCCCTAAACTACAAACGCATTACACTAGGCGACAAAGCTGAGCATCACAAGTGAAGCGCCCCTAAACTACAAACGCATGACACTGGGCGACAAGGGTAAACATCACAAGTGAAGCGCCCCTAAACTACAAACGCATTACACTAGGCGACAACGCTAAACATCGCAAGCAAAGCTCCCCTAAACTACAAATGCATTACACTAGGCGACAAAGCTGAACATCACAAATGAAGCGCCCATAAACTACAACTGCATTACACTAGGCGACAATGCTAAACATTGCAAGCGAAGCGCCCTAGAACTACAAATGCTTTACACTAGGCGACAACGCTAATCATCGCAAGTGAATTGCCCCTAAACTACAAGCGCATTACACTAGGCGACAAAGATGAACATCACAAGTGAAGCGCCCTAGAACTACAAACGCAAAAAGCTAACCATCACAAGTGAAGCCCCCTAAACTATAAATGCATTACACTAGGCGAAAACAAAGCAAACAGCAGAGAAACAGCCTCATGGCAAGAGGGCACATAGTGCAGCCAGGAGACTGGGACTCGGCAACGCTGTCACACAGTGATATTTGCATAAACCCGCTATAAAAGACGCCGCTTCCCTGCAGTACCCCGGCATTGCTTCGCATTCTGCCCACATGTTCCATGAAATAATTACGCCTTTAACCAAGAACAATTGTCTTCGATGCAAATGAAGTGCCGCGCAATTCCCTGAATCAATGACCGGCCGAGCGGCCCTTACCGAGGAGCAGCGGAAGCCAAGCCTCGGGGAACGGAAATAAGCAGAAGCTGCACGAGGACGGTGGATCAATCAGTGATAATCAATAGGTGTTATGCTGTGTAGGATCCCAGAGCAGATGGTAAAGTCTCTAGGGGTGAACTAGCCACCAGGGACACACGGCGAGGCCTGGTAAAACAGACATCCTGGCATCATGTAAAATCAATAGTAGCGCTGGGGCGGTTGGGGTGGGGGGGATATGATGCATGGGCCTTTGCGCCGGCTGGATGCTGATGAGACAAAAATTATGAATGAGCAAAACTAAAGACAGAGAAAGACCTTAATTTGTAAAAGTATCTCGAGTGCAGTGCCCGAGAAAGAGGCGGGAACCAGGGTCGCGCACAGAAAAGGTGCCTGGGTATGCAGCAGCTTTCACCAGACAGGCACATTCCTCTGTTTGTGCCTGTCTGGCATGGCCACCATCTTCTCTTTTATTGCAGGGAGAGAGAGAGAGAGAACAGTAGGGAGAGAGGCTGGACTCTGAGTAGATGTAGTGTTACATATGCAATCCACGACGGCCATTTTTTAAAATCCTTGGCCTTTCGCTTACAAATCAATGGTCTCAGGTGTGTTAATCGAATTAATTCAATGGAAGCAAATCAAGAGGACAACACCCAGAATGCAGCACACTCTTGCACGGACGTCCCAGGTAGGACACACTGGGTCCAGGATGATGGAGAGAGGTGTCCACACAGGTGAAATGGCTGTCTGCCTCTCATGGGGGTGAGCCTCGGCACTCTGGATACGACAGACTGGCTCAATGGAGAGGCAGGGACTCACTCTTCTCCTTAGCACTCGATATCAGAGCCCAACATGGGTCCTATGCGCAGTCTCTGTCCAGGCAAGGGTGCGGATAAAACAAAACACCAGCGAGGGGAGAGGGGCAGACGGTAAGCACACCTGGGGCCGTATTACATAAAGTGCCCCGAGGGCGCACTGGGCGTTTCCTACCGATTTGCGCACCCCCCAGGGCACTTTGGTATTACAGAAGGAGCCGCATACGCTTGTAATATGTAATATGGGCGTGCCCCGTGCAAATGAAGGAATCACTTTGCCTCTGCACCTGATTACAGACGCGGGAGCAGAGGCAAAGAAGCCCTCGGGAGGCGCACAGATAGTGTGCCACTTAAAAGGTGGCGCACTGTCAATGCGCCCCCTGAGAGCAGCCCTCTGGAGCGGAGAAAGGAGGTCCTTGGACCCCCCAGACATCCCCTTGCAGGTGGGAGCAATTACTAACTGCACATGCCTGCAAGGGGATCTCTATTTCTCTTTCATAGTGCAGGCCGGTTGCCGAGCGGCTTCAAAGCAGCTGCTCTGTATTTCACCTGAATGCACTGCCCCCAGGGCAACACGAGTTTGCAGCTTCCCTGGGGGCAGCGTATTCCTAATAATGTGGCGCATTTCCCTTCATTGCGCCCGGTGCACCTTTTTAAAAGTGTGCCTGGGGGGGGCGTGTCCAAGATGGCGACGGAGTAGGATGTGTTTTCTGTCCCTCCGCCGCCGTACCTACTTCGCCTTGTGTTGCGCCTTCCCTTGGCCCTTCCGACTGACGCCCGGAGCTGGTGCTTGTCCCCCGGAGGCTTTGGAGGAGCTTTGGCGTTCTTTGCGGCCTCGGGGGCAGAGACGGATCCACTGGCGGCATTGGGGCCTATGGAGCGGCCGGCAGCTGAGACCGGGAGCCTTGCGTGAGGACGCGGCTGGGGGCGGGGCCCTTTGCCGCGCTCCCGCTATGGAGCTAACTCTCGCACCAGTGCACCGAGCCTTGCAGAGCATCGACCGGTGGCCCGGCCGGAGTGGAGTGCCCGGTTGACCTTGCTGCGGGGTCGGCGCCGTGAGGGGTGCGCACCGGTAGCCGGTGGCGGCCGCGCCGAAGGGAGGACACGCCTGCGAGGGCCTGTGGTGAGGCCCAGAGAGCGACGAAGGCCGACGTTGGAGGAGTGGCGGTGGACCATCCGGTCCGTAGATCATCCGGTCCTGCGGAGAGCTAGCGGAGGAGAGTGCCCCCGGCCGTGGGAACTTAGAGGCCCGAGGGGGCTCCGCTCGCGGTGGTGAGCCGGCGGGGGACCTGCGGAGGTGGGGAGCGCCCCCTTGTGCAGCCCGCGGGCCTGAGCGACCCTCGTTGAAGTGAGGCCTTCTTCGTCCATTGAGCCGCTGCTACCACATGCCGGTGAGCTCCTTCCCCCCCCCCCCGTTGGACTATCGCTGGGGCCGAGGGACCTGGGGAGCTGCGTGTGGGGCATCGCTGCTGCTGCAACTAGCGGAGAGGAGAGGTCTGCAGCCTGCGCAGCTGTGGGCCTGAGCGCGGTTGGTGGGACGTGCATTCCCTGCCTTGGCTGCGACTACGGACGTCACCTACCGACCGCCTTGGCATTTGGGGACTGCGAGACCGGGAACTCTGGGGTGCCATACAGTGGAGGTGCGGAAGCTGACCTAGCCGGCGGGGTGTAGAGGAGAGGAGGAGGTTGTGCGCTTCAGCAGAGGTGGGCTTGCCGTACGGTGTGGCGAGGAGCCCTTGACTCGGGGCCCCAGTCTTGTGTTGGCACCGGTGGAGAAGTGGTGGAGGGTCTGCCCACCATGGGCAAGTCGGGTCGAGGGGAGAGCGGTCTGACCCCGGTCTTGCATATCATACGCCCGACCTATCGCACACGATGTCGACTGGGCCCCGCAACGAGCAAAGAAGGGCCTCCACGAGGCGCACAACCGACGACGCCCCCGGGTACCAGCGCTTCCTCCCAGCAGAGTGACGAGGATGCACCCGCCACTAAGGCCTTTATGCTAGAGCTCTTCTCTGCCATCAAAGAGGATATTTCGAACCTCCGCTCCCAGCTCGCCTCGGATCTTAGAGAGATGAGAGGAGATGTGGACGGCATTGGTGACCGGGTGGCAACGTTGGAGGAGCATGATCTGGGCCTGGCGGGCGACGTCCACCAGCTCGAACAGGAGGTGCTTCGATTAACGGAGCAGAACTTGGATCTTCAAGCGCATGCGGAGGACCTAGAAAACCGGTCTCGTCGGAACAACATCCGTATCCGAGCGGTGCCCTGGGAAGGCGAGGCGGGAGACCTACAGGGCTATGTGGAAGCTCTCTTCTTGCAGATCCTTGGCGACGATGACCTCCACGAGGTCAAGATGGATAGGGTCCACAGAGTGGGACTGCCGAGGGGTTCAGGGTCCCCCCCGCCGGACATCTTGGTTTGCGTCAATGACTTCCAGCTCAAGGAACGTATTCTTCGAAAGGCGAGGAGTATCGCTAACTTACTCTTCAGGGATCACCATCCTCAACTCTTCCAGGACCTGGCAGCTTCTACGCTGCAGAAGCGACGCGAGTTTCGACCTGTGACGACGTTCCTACGCGACCAGAATGTGGCGTACTCCTGGGGTCATCCCTTTCGCCTCATCTTTCGATGGCATAACAGGCTGGTCCAACTTCGATCACTGCAGGCGGCCAGGGACCTTCAGGGGGTTGGAGGATGCTGCGCCCTCTCTGGGAGCTGGGCGCTCGCCGTGGCGGCGTCGACGGCGCTCTTCCTCCTGGCACAGAGTGGGAAGGCAGGCGGTGCAGAATGGGCCGGATACTGCAACCAGTCAGCAGGAACGGAATGGAGTGGTGGCCTCCGTAGTGACTGCAACGGTGGTATCGAAACGGGACAGCTCGTCAGCTGCCTGAAGGTAGAGGGAAGGCTGTTTGGCGGCAGAGGGACGCCCCCCCCCCCTTCCGTTCAGGTACCGTGGGTAACTATGTACTTTTGGGGAAGACGCCCCGGGCCGGTGAGCGACTGGGACACTGACTGTTTCCTGGGACATCGTTCTCTGAGGGTCTCATCATCAGCCCTCTTGGTTGAACTGCTTGTGTTGTTGCAATGGTCATGTTGGGGTTGGTTGTTATTTCTATTTTTTGCATTTGGTTTCTGTTTGAGTATTGGGCAGGGGGCTCTTGGGGGACCAGGGGGGCTGCGGGGGGGGGGGAGGAATGGGGGTGGGTCAGTGGTGGTGGCCACACGTTGCTTGAAAGGCGGATCTCCGGGTCTCACTCAGCGAGGATCTGGAGAGGGGGGCCAGGGAGGGTAGAGGGGAGATGTCCTGTGGTGAGGGGTGGGAGTCGAGCTCGGCTCCGCAGGGGCCTGTATTCGAGGCGGTGGGGGGAGCGGGGAGTCTGCTGTGGCATGCGGAGCCACTTAGGCTTTGGGTCGACTTGGGGCACGAGCCAGGGATGTCGCTGGGGATGGTCTGGGGGTTGTGGTCCTGAGGTGAGCTGCTGGCCTGCTTTGGAGGAGGCGTTTACGGGCAGGGGTGGTATATGGAGCGTGGAGTTTCCTTTGTATAGAGAGGTTCTGGGAGAGCTGGGAGTTGGGATGTGTGAGGAATGCCTGTTACCCTAGGAACTTGGAATGTGAAGGGGTTGAACTCTCCCCAGAAACGCCAAAAGGTCTGGAAGTATATCGTGGATCACCACCTAGATGTGGTTGGTCTCCAGGAGACCCACCTGGCTCGGCGGGACGAAGCCCGGTTGAAGCATAAGCAATTTCCCCTTATTTATAGGTCCTCGGCGGCTTCCAAGCAGCGGGGAGTAGCCCCGATGTTCCGCTCGACACTTCACTTCCAACCCTTGGGAGTTCGGAGCGACCGGGAGGGTAGGTGGCTTCTTGTCAAGGGGGTGCTTCTCGGTAGGACTTGCTCGTTCCTCGTGCTGTATGCTCCCAATGTGGGGCAAAATAGGTTCCTCCTGGATCTTCTGCGATCCGTAGAGGATTTTGCGGAGGGGGCACTTTTCGTGCTGGGAGAATTTAACTTGGTGTGGGATCGGGAGTTGGACTGCTCTCATCGCCGGAGAACGGAAGCAGGGGTATTCTCCGACGAAATGCGTAGGCGGTTTGAAGAGCTGGGTTTATAGACGGATGGCGCTCCCTATACCCCCTTTCCAGGGACTACACTTTTTTCTCCCACATGCATCACTCGTATTCCCGCTTAGATCACATTTTTTATTGTCAGTCCCTATGGGGGTCCCTGAGAGAGGCCAAGATTTTTCCTCTTGCTATCTCTGATCACAGCTTGTTTGCGCTGGGCCTCCAGTGGGCACCGGAGGGGAATGCTCCGCGCCGGTGGTACTTTCCAGCGTCACTGGTGAGAGACGACCCCTCCTGCAAGGCGCTCCGTAAGGCGATTCTGGAGTTTTTTTAGCTTAACCCGGTGCAGGACACCTCGGTTTTTACTACCTGGGATGCCTTTAAGGCTTCAATACGGGGTAGTTGCTTGGCCATTAACGTGGCTCTTAATAGATTGAGGAGGTCGGAGCGCGAGGCGTTGGAAGTGGAAGTCGCGGTGCGGGAACAAGCGCATAAGGCCCAACCTTCTAGGCAGACGTTGCGACCTCTGACTGCTCTTCGGGGCAAACTCCGGGCTCATTATAACAATCGGTCGGAGTTCACCCTCCTGAAGCTCCGTCAGCTCTCCTACGCTCAGGGGAACAAGGTGGGGAGGCATTTGGCCCGCCAACTGCGCCGTAAGCGCAAGAGAGATTACATAGGAGGCGTCCAGGACGCAACCGGCTCGTTGCAGCATTGTGATGCTGCCAAGGCTGAGCGCTTCGGGGAGTTCTATGCGACGTTGTACGCGGGGGAGTCCCTGGACCCCAGTGCCCAGAGGGAATATCTGGACGTGCTCCCGCTCCCTCAGGTGTCTGGGGCCTGGAATGACTTGCTTTCTGCCCCTATCTCTAGCGAGGAGGTGCTGGGGGCCATCAGGTCCCTGAAGCCTCACAAGGCGCCGGGTGCGGACGGATTCACGGCCCTTTTCTACCAGACCTTTGCCGCTGATATTAGTGGCTTCTTGGTTCAGTTGTTCAACGCTATGGCCGAGTCGGGGGCTTCCTCGGCTTCTATGGCGGAGGCGGTCATCTCGGTCATCCCCAAACCCGGTAAAGACCCCACTGTAAGTTCATCGTACAGGCCGATCGCTTTGCTCAATATTGATGCCAAACTTTACTCTTCCATTCTCGCGTCCCGCCTGCAAGATCTGATGCCGGCTCTTATCCACCCGGATCAATCGGGGTTTATCAAGGGGCGTCAAACCCATGATAACACTAGGAGGGTGATCCACCTCATTGATAAGGCCAATTGCTTCAACATCCCGGCGGTATTGATCGGCCTAGATGCTGAAAAGGCCTTTGACCGGGTGGATTGGCAGTTCCTCTTCCGTACCCTTGCTGCATTTGGGTTCTCGGATCGATTCCTGACCATGCTCAAGGCCAATTATAGTGGCCCCCGTTCGAGGGTCGCGGTTAATGGCTACTTATCACCCTTTTTTCCGCACACATGGGGCACGCGGCAGGGGTGCCCTCTTTCCCCCTTGCTGTTTGCGCTGGGTATCGAACCCCTGGCGCTGGCGATCAGGGGAAACCCAGACATACGAGGTTTGCCCTTTACAGGCGAGCAACACAAGATCTCCCTGTTTGCTGACGACATCTTGCTCTCGCTTGCGGACCCTGTGCAATCCCTTCCCCACGTGCAGACGGCCCTGGCGACCTTTGAGGCGGTGGCGGGCTTTAAGGTGAATTATGACAAATCTTATATCCTTAACCTCACGCTTTCGTCAGTAGAGGTGGAGCGCCTCCAACCGCTGTCGCCCCCGTCGTGGACTCATTCCTCCTTACTGTACCCGGGGGTGCATTTGACTCCCACAGTGGGGAAACTGTATTCTGCTAATTTCCCCCCTTTGCTGGCTACGATCCAGGCTGACTTAAACCGCTGGAAACCGCTGTTTATCTCCTGGCTAGGTAGGATACACGCGATTAAAATGACGCTCCTCCCGAAGCTTTTATATTTATTCCAGGCGCTCCCTATTGTCATGGACAGTGACTTCTTCCGCCACATAAAGACGCTTATGCTCCGTTTCGTATGGCAGGGGGGACGGGCTAGATTTTCCTTTGCCACTCACCGGCGCCCTCGGGGGGAGGGTGGTGTGGACCTCCCGGACCCGCTCCTTTACTATAAGGCAGCACAACTGCGGATATTGGTGGAATGGTCCCAACCCCTCTCGGAGAAACACTGGCTTCACATGGACAGAAGTGTGACGGGACGCACGATATGGGATTTAGTATGGAAGCCTAAGGGGGATAGACCCAAGAATGCGTACATCAGCACACCTACCGGCACTACACTTAAGGTTTGGGACTCCGTTTCTGGGGACGAGCGTTGGACTATGTTTCCGTCACCTTTTACTCCCATACATTTCAATCCGGCCTCTCCGTCTGCAATGCAAGAGGGACCTTTTGATGCTTGGCGAGAGGGGGGCTGTCTCGCTCTCACGCATCTGTTCCATGGCTCTGACCCACTCACGTTTACCAACTGTGGCCGGGATTATGGGGTTCCTCGGACGGAACAGTTCCGCCACACACCTGTTGCACTGGGCCCTCTCCCCGTCAGTTCGAGAAGCGGCGACGCGGCCGCCCACCCCCTTTGAGGCCTTTCTTTCCCGCACCTCGACGATGTGTGGGGCCATCTCCTTTATTTATGGCCACCTCTTGGCTACCGCCCTCTCCCCGAGGCCGCACTACATGGGCCTATGGGAGGACATCTTGGGACGTGCCATCTCAGAGGAAGAGTGGTCCCACTTGTGGAGAGATTTGACCAAACACAATCGCTCGGTGGAACTCCGCAAGGCACATCTCAAGACCATGATGGACTGGTACCTCTCGCCCGCCAAATTACACCGCATCTTCCCTACCACATCCGACCGATGTTGGAGGGGCTGTGGTCTCTTGGGGGACTTCCGCCATATCTGGTGGGACTGCCCGATCATCCGGCCCTATTGGGAGGAGATACTGTCCCATGTTAAGGAGATCTTGGGATATCCGATCGCGGATTCCTTGGCGTACGTGCTGCTGGGCCTTCGGGATCCCCTTCTTGAGCACCAGAAGCGGGCGGACAAAAAGATCATTTGGCTTTGTATGGGGGCGGCTAAGATAACTCTGGCGGCGGCCTGGAAGAGGAGGGAAGCCCCGGCGATCTCTTTGTGGCATGCAAGACTGTGGAAGTTGCTAAGCATGGAAAGGATGGCTGACGTCTTCTTGGGGTCCTTTAAGAATTTCACTTTTTGCTGGGGACCACTGGTTCGCTTTCTCTCTAAGGGGTTACCGGCGGCGGTGTGTCCTGCCTCGACTAGAGCCCTCCATTTGTTCCAGGTATGATAATGGCTAGGAGTTTGTCATAAGTATGACTGGAAGCCACCACCACTGGGGGGGGGGGGGGGGGGGGGAAAGAGGGGGATGGGGGGGTTGCGGGGGGGGGGGGTTCTTGTTATTTTGAGTTTGGTTCCCTGACGCAGCTAGAGGTGGAGTGGTGTGCCAGAATGTGCTAGGTGTGAAATGACCGGCCTCAATAGCCCGAGCCTGCAGGGTCATGCTATCAAGCTGGAGGTGAGCTCCTCTACTGGATTTGGCACCCCAGGCCTAGTTTTGGCCCCTCCATTAATATGTGGCTGGCTGCTTCGTTCGGTCGGAAACTCGAAAGCCCTTTACGCTCTTTGGCCTCCCCTACTATTATGTGTACCCCCTGCGAGGGAAGTTGTGCGGGAATGTCGCTTGTTTTTTTTTCAGTGTTTAAATGTCAATAAAAAATATCTTTTAAAAAAAAAAAGTGTGCCTGGGACAATGAAGGAAAATGTGCCGCATGTGTAATGTGGACCCTGGACAGAAAGGAATAAGGCATATAAAAGAATGGGACACAGGCGAGGGAGGATCAGACACGCAGCAAGACCTTGCCCATGTTTCGTGTACGAGTGGCAATGCTCGAAGCATCACTTCCAGGCATTGAGAACATTCCTCGCATCTGTTGTTGATAGACTGCAAAGCATCACTTTGCATGAAGGATATCAATGTGCAGCAAAGGCTTCCATGATTCATCCATCCATTGACAGGCGCTATGAACACTCCTTTGGTAATATCAGGATAGGTGATGGATCCAGCAGCTTCCTGCAGGATATCCCATTTCTTGAAATAGTTTTTCCCTTGTGGCACTAGGCAATGCCCTTCTTTACATCCCATTGCTAAAGCCCAAGATTCTTGAACCAAGGTACGCGATGAAGGATTCATGCTTCCCATCTGATCAACTGTAGCTGTTTTTACCAATCCATTAAGGATGAAAAGAGGTCATCAAATCAGTATTGAATGTGGACTTTCCTATCTTGACAAATCTCCATTGCCTTTAAGCCTCAGGTCCAGTTTTCTTAGTGGAGCCTGCAAGTTGTTGCTGGTTGTATTTCAGTCTCTGAGGCGCAGTACTCCGGACTCCAGCAGTCTCAGCACAGTCGGTCTGAAGGAGCCTCCAGACCATGATCCCTGTGCTGAAAAGGCAGAACTGCAGCAGCTCTTGTCACGAGGGGCTGCCCATGGCCACTGAAAGGTGAATTACAACATCCCACCCAACTTTGTACGCGAAAGAGGTCACATGGAGCAAAGGGACAGGCGTCTAAAGCTACTGCAGACAGATGCAAGAGTCATGGGATGGAAAAACACAGGCGCAATGAAGGGGGGTTCAGTCATCTGACCTACAAGGTGAGGTGAGGAGGAGGAGGGGGGTTATAGAGGAGAAACGGGGACGTGGAAGAAAAGAAGAGAGGTGGGGTGAAAAGGAAGAGATGTAGAAAAATGGAGAGAGAAGAGGAAGGTGATAAAGAGGATGAGAGGGTGAGGGAAATGTGGGGGAAGCAGCGAGGGTGAGGAGTGTGAGAAGAGAGGGACAGAAGAGTGAGGGGAAGAGATGAGAGGAAGGAAAGGGAAGGAAGGGGAGAAGGCAAAAGAGGGGAGAGTGAGGTGTAAAGGAGGAGGAAAAGGAAGAGACCGTGGGAAGAGGGTAAACGAAGCAAGAAGGGAAGGGGAGAGAAGCAGGGGGTCCAAGAGGAGGAGAGTGAAGTGAGAGGGGAGAGGCGATGGAGGGGACAGAAAGAAGAGAGAGCAAAGAGGGTTAAAAGAGTAGAAGAGGAGCGAGAGCAAGGATACGAGGAAGAGGAGTAGAGCAGACAGCAAGGAAGATGAGGGAGAGGGAAAGAAGAAAAAGAATGTTAGGGGGGGAAGACTGAGGGAGGGGACGAGGAGAAGAAAGACGACGGACACAAAGGGGTGAGAGGAGGAGCAAGCCCTGTCTAAGACCATGGCATTGTATATGGACTATTCTAGAGTTTGATGCATTGCTAGTTATTTGGTTGATACATTAGCCAGGTTTTTATGGATAAAACGTTATTTTTACAAAGATAGGATTTGGTGGGAACAAAGTATATATCAGCTTCCTGCAGTTCCTCCAGTCGCCTCCCCCTCGTGGGGCGCTGCGGGTGCAGGGCCCGCAGTGTATATGAAAAGAAGCGCTACGTCTACATCAACGAGGCTCACCCCCCAGGATCTCACATGTATTGGGCGGCTGTGCATTTCGAATGTTGACATTAAGCTGCGAAAAAGACCTTTTAGTTGGAACACGTCGCCGACTAATAAACGTGAGAACTTTGCATCCTAATGCGAGTTCCGACGAGCGGAGAAAGCGGAACTTGTGTCCTAGGCTCCGATTTGTTTTCACTACATGAGTGCAGGCAATACAACTGAGCAACTTGAAGCGTAAACTTTGTTATTTTACATCTATATAGAAAATCTGCGAGTGCTGTGATTGCGAATCATAGTACACCAATATCCCACCTGCTCCCAGTGTTACCTTAAGATCCCCTCCTTGGACACCTAAGGAACTGGGAGACCGCTGCATACACAGCACTCTGTACCCCAAGTGGGGCTCAAGTCACTGATCTTACGGAAGGACTGGACCCTATGTTTTTTGTACGGAAACTAAGGTTGAATTTAGAAGCTCAGAGAAGGTAGGAACTCATAGTGACCACACCGTCATCCGCTTCATTCAACACGCATGCACAGACGTCGCCCAAGGATTACACTGACACTTTCATTGTGGGTGAAGAACTGCTGCAGGTTTATTTCATACATCATAAGTATGACGATAAATGGGTTATCTTACGGGCGATGCAGGGCAAGCAGCCCCTCGCTGCTCCGCCCGCCTGGTGAGCCAGCACGCACGGTGGGTCGATGCCCGGCAGTGCGGCACATATTTATTTTCAGATCATCCACTGGGTCACGTGATCTGTCTCCTACTCCCGCCCCGTCTGACAGGGGCGGAGCGTGTTGTGGCACACCCCCGGTTGGTCAGGCCCCCCAACCGCCCGAAGGACTAACGGGGCGCCGTCGCGGTCTTCCCAGAACCCCCTTCGGCTCGTGGACCTTGGCTCGGGCACCCTTACTGTGCCGGACAGGGGTACCCTTACTGTACAGCCTGTCGCAGAGGTACCCTTACTGTACCCGTCTGCCTCCAGATCGCCCTGTAACTCCGCCTGCAACGCAAAAGAAAAACATTAAAACATTCCAATAACGCGCTGTCTCTGCCACGCAGGGTAAGCGGAAAGGGTGGGAATACGCGTGTCCGGGCAGGAGCGGCGCGCAGGAAGCAGAGGAGGAACTGGGCGAGAGGGACGCCTATGTAGGGGGGGGCTAGCCTCGCCCCCCTAACGGCCCGCCTCCACCTACACACTCATTGGGAGATCTCCTCCCTGGGCGCGGCCTCGCGCGCGAGGCAGGGGGAGGGGGAAGGCTGCGACGGGCGGCCACTAGAGAGCTGCCCTGCTGATGTCCCACTGCGTGGGACGCGGGCAGCGGCATTCCATAGTTTGCAGGCCCGTGCAGAGAATCTACAGCCCACCCTGGCGGAGGGGTTGGTGATACTGGCGGAGACGCCACTGGAAGGGTAAGCATCTCACGCCAAGGGGTTAAGGCGGGTTGGTGCTCTGAACTCTCGAAATCGACAGGGTTCTTTTGTGAAAACAATCAGGGTCCGATTACAAGTTGCACGGTACCCGCGGGCTGCAAGCTTCACGCACAAAAATAACATTACCACGCAGTACCACTCTGACGTACAGGTGCAATTATGAGTTAATCCCCCAGAATGGGGAATAACTGTGCCGGTCTGCTTTTACCAGACGTATATCCACACAGCAGCTTTCAGCAGGTGGTAAATGAGGTCTGGGGTACATGCTGAGCGAGTGTGGAGGGAGGGGCGTTTAGAGGTTAGGAGAGAAGGGGGAAAGGTGCCTTGCAGGGCTAAGTACAATATGCTCCCCCCTTGCTGAGAAAAAACCTCAATGGGAATGGGGCCAGACTCGGTTTAGTTGTTATCTCACCCAAAGCCTCAAGGGATTTAAAAATCAAGTTCCGTGCTCCCGCTCCTGCAGCATAGTCCCCCTTGTGGTCAGGTAGAGCACAGTCCACACAGGGCCGGCTTTGGGGCAGTGCAACCGGTGCCACTGCACCCGTGGCCATGCTCTGGGGGCGCCTGTCATTTTCGTTTGATAGGAGGGGAGGGCTGAGCAGACAGGACAGGCGAGGAAAGAGCAGCCTGCAGAGAACCTTGCGTGCCCAACAATTCTCAGACGACAACAATAACAGCAAGATAACGCTGCGTTTTGTCTAGTCCCAGTTTTGACTCACATTAATGCAGCACAGGGGGTTGCTGCAAATCACAACATGCAGATTACATGTATGCATTTTAAGAAGATAGGTAAGAGGGTTACTTTGTCACAGAGACCCTTTTGCTACCTGCAGTTCATAAGTTACAATCCTTCAAATATGGACCAGTGAGCTATTTATTGGCATCGATGAGCTTCATGCAAACAGCAAAGCACAGGTTTGTACCCGTATTGTTTTTTCTCAATCTTTTGCTATTCTAACATGGCTAAAAAGGGTTCGTTTGGGTAGGAATACATTCTTATTAGTATAGATAACCACAACCACTGTGTTACATTTCAAATCCTGAGTTTGTGTTTCACCAGACCAAGCACTCTTAACATATCAATCCTTTGAATATGTTTTTTTTTTTAAACAATGTATTCCTAAGTGTAACACTTCCTATACATTGATTTGCACACTTATAAGATTCACTGTCCTTGTATTATATGTGTGTGATGTAAAGCACTCTGACACCCTACATTCGAATGAGCAGTAATTTAAAATAAATTAAATGTGAGAGAGGGATTATGGAAAGATTGGGGACACTGTTTGAGGGACCTGGTGCTGGCCATCGACATCACCTCACTTAAGAGCCTTGATTGTACTTTCCATGTTGCTGCTGTATATTTTGTGATATTTTTACTTTAATTTGCAAACCAATCCCTTCTTTATATATGTCTGGACTACCGTGGTCCTCTTCTTTCATCTGTATTCCAGTTAGAGCATCGGTGTATCACTGGTTAAAATGACAAAATATTCTAAATAAGCATTAAGAGAAAGGAACAGTAAATACAGCTCTCCATGTTCAAAGAATTAGCAGATAAAGTTGCCTGTCAAAAGAGAGTTTGAACTTGAATGCACAGGAAGTGATTCTGGACTAATAAATAAAGGTCTCTTTGTTAGTTCTCCATCCGAACTCCACTGACTGCAGCACCCCAACCCACCGAAATCCTGCTTCCAGAGTCACGGTTTGAGGGTGTTAGTGGTAGGAATCCGTGGAGAAGGGAGTCACTGCGGGGGAAGCACCAACAAACAGTGTTGCACCAGGCGCTCACACAGCAATTCAACTTCACCAGACTTGTAATCGGACTCATACAAGTGAAGGATGCAAGTTTAAAGGGAACAATAGCAAGAAACCAGGTGCAGTTCCTGTAATCTATAAAACATTGCGCCTTTTCTTAAGGCCTGCAATATTCGAGATAGTGTTCGTGTTGTGCTCACTGAAGTGGTTAGAAAGGCGTTACAATGGTCCTTGAGAGAGGCTGTGCTATGACCAAAGACCTTTCTGGTTTAAGAGACGCAAATGAAATTGTCACTTCTTTAACCCCTTCGCTGCGGCGCGAATTCCGCCGCAGCGCTGGGGGCGTTGACGGCGCCGCTATGCTCATGACGGAACCACGCCGTCATGAGTCACGGGCGAGCTGTGCTCATGACGGCGTGGTTCCGTCATGACTCCACCCACTGCGCTAATCGCCCGCACAGGCGGGGAATTAGCGCCACGTGGGAGGAGCGGCCGCCAACGGCCGCAGCATGACGGAACCACTCCGTCATGAGCACACGGCGCCAGTGGCTCATGACGGAGTGGTTCCGTCAAGGGCATGCAAGGGGTTAAGACATGTCAGAAGAACCAAAGCGGTCATGGAATTGCTCCACCGGGTTTGCGACAATTGGGCTAAGTAACTTAGAATGCTTTCTTTTAGGGTCCATGCTGGTAAAGTGTGCCTTCGGAGAATCTGTTGGGGGCCGTTCCCTCAAGAAAGAGATTAGTTCCTCTCATACAGCATGTTTGAATTAAAATGTAAAGGGATTGGAAAACGTGTTGGGGGAGCAAATAGACTGGTACAATGAAAATACCCCATATGTATCAAATAAAATCAGATGCATGACCCATTTAAGTTACTAAAAAGTACTTTTGCTGTGTCTCCAAGTTCGAGCGCTGGCATCGGGGGATATATACTAAGAAAAAGAATATTTCTCTACCTATATGTTTCTTTATGTACAAAGTATCATCTATTGAGGCATTGACACTCTGGTTAGACCAACAAGTAAAATTTTATTTTTCATGTTATATTGCGGTAAGACTTAATAAGTTCAAAAATAATAATAATATAGACACAATTTATAATAATGCATAAAAGTGACAAAACGTTATATGTACAACAACATGATTCAAAATACAAAAACAGGTCCCATAAGAATCATTCACAACACACTCTCAAGATCACACCTAAGTCATACAACACCATCAATTCATACATCTCACTTATACCGACAATAGCTCAAATGAACATAGAGATCCCACATACAAAGGTTTAAAGATCAATACATAGATATTCAGTACAGTATGTAATCGTACATAGATTTTATATATATATAGTATATAATATTTCAAATGCAATTTCAATCTTTATAGATCACACAGGAGAAATTGTAGGGGGGGGGCCTCATGAGCTGCGCCGACGCGCGTTTCGGTGCTTTTTCCGGTTCTCCATTCGGAAGGATGTCTTAGCCAGGATGTCATAGCCAGAGATCTCCCATACTTGCCGCCATTCATTATCCGTGCAAATCAGCTCCCGTGAACCTTGTGTACGTCTGACTTCACCTTGGTAACATTGACTGCAGCAGCTATCGCCGCTGAACCTTGTTGTTTACAGATTTTGTCTTGTTAACTTTTCGAACGAATTTTTTCGAACTATCTCGAGTGTTTCCACTTATTCATCCTGACGGAACCCGAGCATTCTTCAATCTTTCAACATATATTCTATTCACATGTCTTTATAGATGAGCTGTTTTGAACCATTTAGAACTCCCGACGGCCTGGCGATGATCTGATCCGCCTCTCTTTAACTAATTGCAGCCTGATCAGTTCTTCCCATTCGATACAGGTCCCATTACATCGTGAGCCCGCTCTTTACGGTCTTTGTACGCCCTGAGGAAGGTGGTACCCGAATTAGGGTGTTGTCACCGAAACGCGCGTTGGCGCAGCTCATGAGGCTCCCCCCTACAATTTCTCCTGTGTGAACTATAAAGATTGAAATTGCATTTGAAATTATATATATGTATATAATCTATGTACGATTACATACTGTACTGAATATCTATGTATTGATCTTTGAACCTTTGTATGTGGGACCTCTATGTTCATTTGAGCTATTGTCGGTATAAGTGAGATGTATGAATTGATGGTGTTATATGACTTATGTGTGAGCTTGAGAGTGTGTTGTGAATGATTCTTATGGGACCTGTTTTTGTATTTTGAATCATGTTGTTGCACATATAACGTTTTGTCACTTTTATGCATTATTATAAATTGTGTCTATATTATTATTATTTTGGAACTGATTAAGTCTGACCGCAATATAACATGAAAAATAAAATTTTACTTGTTGGTCTAACCAGAGTGTCAATGCCTCAATAGATGATACTTTGTACATAAAGAAACATATAGGTAGAGAAATATTCTCTTTCTTTTTCTTAGTGACTTCCAATTTTCCCCTGATTTCCTCTCCCCTAGTTATATTGGTTATCGGGGGATATATATCCTCAACCGATAGGTCGTCCATGTCATTATCGGCAACGGGATAAGAATTAAAAAGTTATGCCTTTCCCATGAGAGATGAAAGAGGTTTGGGTGAAATGCGGCACCTGAAGCGTAGCCCAGGCTCATCAGAGGGCACTTTTAGCCATTTATGCTTCAAACTGTCCTCGTGTCAGCTACCCCAGCAACAGATCTTCTGTCTAGCTTGCCCGCAGCCTGCTACCCTCTGCTGCCTTTTTACCTAATGCCCTCTGTTTGTGCCTCCTCTGCATGATTCTACCTCTGTTTTGCCTTTTCTGCTCATTTTTCTGTCCTGTTTTGCCTTTCCTGCTTGTTTTTCTGCCCCCTGCTTTGCCCTCTTCTTCTCTGTTTTGCCTTTTCTAGTTGCTTTTCTGCCCTCTGTTTTGCTTTTTTCTGCTTGTTTCTTCCCTCTTCCCACCATTTTCCTCCTCCCACCACCCATCCCCCACCCACCCCCACAGGACCAACATAATGTGGGCTGCAGCGCGACCACATTTAGCAGGTCCTCGTGCCAACTCCCCCTGTGACAGTTCTCCTGTGCAGCTTGCCCGCAGTCTGCTACCCTCTGCTGCCTGTGTACCTGCTGCCCTCTGTTGTGCCTCCTCTGCTCATTTCTTGCTCTGTTTTGCCTTTTCTGCATATTTTTGTGCCCTCTGTTTTGCCTTTTCTGCTCGTTTTTCTGCCCTTTGTTTTGCCTTTTCTTCTTGTTTTTCTGCCCTCTGTTTTTCTTTTTCTGCTCGCTTTTTCTGTCCTCCATTTTGCCTTTTCTGCTTGTTTTTCTGCCCTCTGTTTTGCCCTTTTCTGCTCTGTTTTGCATTTCCTGCTCGTTTTTCTGCCCTGTTTTGCCCTCTTCTGCTCTGTTTTGCCTTTTCTGCTTGTTTTTCTGCCTTCTGTTTGCCGTTTCTGCTCATTTTTCTGCCCTCTGTTTGCCTCTCCTGCACGTTTCTCTGCCCTCTGTTTGGCCTTGTCTGTTCCTTTCTCTGCCCTCTGTTCTGCCCTCTTCTGCTCCGTTTTGCCTTTTTGGCTCATTTTTCTGCCCTCTGTTTTGCCTTTTCGGCTTGCTCATTTTTCTGCCCTCTGTTTTGCCTTTTTCTGCTCGTTTCTTCCCTCTTCGCACCGTTTAGTCAATACCTGGCTTTTCGACAAAGTCCTCGCACCCCAGCGCCCAGGTACCCCCACGGGTGACAGTGCCACGCTCTATTTATTTATTTATTTATTTATTTATTTAAGCTTGTACCGCGCACAGCTACCCACAATGGGTTTCCCGGCGCCAGGGATAGACTGTAGAAGAAAAGAGAATGTCACCTTGACTTAAGGCCTCTGCCGACTATTGGTCACGCTTAGTAAAGAGCAGGGTCTTCAAAGCCTTACGGAAGCGGAGTAAGTTGGTCTCAGATTTTAATGCCAATGGGAGGGAGTTCCAGTATTTAGGACCAAGAGTGGAAAAGGAGCGGCCTCCCATTTTTGCCAGCTTCCATCTTGGTACTGTGAAATTGCCAATGTCCGATGACCTTAATGAGCGCAGGGGTCTATAGGGTTTTACCAGCCCCTGAACATATACTGGGGCGCTACCCTGCTTAGCCTTGAACATATAGCAGAGTGCCTTGAAATTAACGCGTTCTGGGATGCTCAACCAATGGAGGTCACGCAAAGCGGCAGTGGCTGAGGTGCGTCTGGGGACATTCTTTAGCAGGCGCGCGGCCGCATTTTGCACCACCTGCAGCACATGTATAGTAGCTTTATCTGCGCCCAAATAGAGAATGTTGCCATAGTCCAGGCGTGATGTTACAAGTGCCTGGACTACAGTTCTGCGAGAGGAGAGGGGGAGCATCCACAAAATCTTGTGAAGCCATCGCAAGGTTGAAAAGCAGATGGCTGAGACCTTAGTAGCCTGTTGTCTCATAGTTAGCCTGTCGTCAATAATGACGCCCAGGTTGCGAACTGCAGTAGATGGTGTAGGCGCATTTCCCAGTTCGATGGGCCAATGGCGAGGACCCCAAAGATGTTTGTTCTGTCCCAGAATGACCACCTCGGTCTTCTCCCCATTCAGCTTGAGACAATTTCTCCGCATCCAGTCGGCCACAAGAGTGAGGCCCGACTTGAGTGCGGAGATGTTGTTTACGTCTCTCCCTGACAAGGAGAAGACAATCTGGGTGTCATCTGCGTAGGAAAACAGGGTTAGCCCAGCTTGTTCGACTATGGTTGCCAAGGGTTTAACATAAATATTAAATAATAAAGGGCTAAGAATTGAGCCCTGGGGGACGCCGCGGGTGGATGGACAAATGGCGGAGGCAGCTTTAGAAGAAAACACTTGGAAGCTTCGGTCACTAAGGAAAGACGCCAGCCAGGCCAAGGCCTGGCCTGCCACACCTAGAGATTTCAGAGAGTCAATGAGGATGGAATGTGACACGGTGTCGAAAGCTGCGCTCAAATCCAGCAGGATGAGCGCCATGGTGTTTCCCTGATCGACACCGTGCCTAAGACTCTCTGTCACCCCCAGGAGGGCTGTCTCGGTTGAGTGCCTAGGCCGAAAGCCCGACTGAGAAGGATGGAGAAATCCAGTGTTTTCAACCAGTTTGGAGAGCTGAGAATTTATATGTCTCTCCAATATCTTTGAGAAAATTGGCAACAAAGATATAGGGCGAAAGTTAGCAGGATTTGAAGGATCTGCACCCTGTTTTTTTAATAACGGTACAACCATGGCGTGTTTCCAAGGTTGTGGGACATGGGCCTCGCTCAGAGAAGCGTTGAGTAATTTAATGATGGGGGGATGAGTGAGGGGGTCTAATTGTTTTAATATTTTGGCCGGGAGAGCGTCCTGTGGGGAGCCCGATCTCACACTATTTAAACAGGAGAGGAAAGAAATGGCGTCTAAGGGCTGCCAAGTAGTGACTACTGCATCAGTGTCATTGTTTTCCAATTTTTGGACTATGTCAAGGGCAGTGTACATAGTACCTGGAGGTGTAATGAAATTTTCATAGATAAGATCAACTTTATCTATGAAGTAATCCGCTAAGGACTGACACTGAGTGCCATCAAGTGCCGGGGGAGGAGGGATCGAGTTAGCACCAGTCAATTTTTTGACAACAGAGAATAGCACCTTTGGGCAGTTTTGTGCATCAGTCACAGTTTTCCTTGTGTAGTCTGCTTTAGCAGCTTTACAACTGTAGTGGTATTTTTTTAAGGCTTCTTTATATGTGGCTTTACGTGAAGGAGAATAGCCTTGTCTCCATTTACGCTCCAAGGTCTTACAATGTGAGCGGAGGCTTTTAAGTTGTTCCGAATACCATGGAGCAGGAGGGTGGTGTGAAAATGCGGGCTTTGATGTCATTGGAAGCGCTGTATTGACTGCAGTGGTTAGCCAGAGTTCAGTGGCGCAATTGAGAGCGGCAGTTGGTAGTTCAACACATGGAAGTGTTTTGATCAGTAGTTTATTGAGTTCTGGCAAGTTAATCTTCCCCCAATTCCGAACTGGCCGCGTAGTTTCCACCTCAGGTCTTATTACTGTATCAGCCATGTCATAAGAGAAGGGGACAGCTAAGTGGTCGGACCAGGTGATTTGTAGGGCTTCACGAGAACAATCTAGGGACAGGTTAGATAGGATCGGGTCCAGTAAGTGACCGGCACAATGAGTGGGACCTGTGTTTAGAAGTTGAAGGTTAAAAGCTTCCAGAATAGGGAGAAGCTGATTCCTATTAGGGCACTCATGGTCGTCTAAATGTATGTTTAGGTCCCCTAAGATTGTGAAATTAGGCGCTTTAAGCAGTACTGGGGCTAGGAAGTCCGGTAACGATGTTATCCAAGGGCTCGCTGTCCCAGGGGGACGGTATACCAGTAGCCCTGACAGCGTAAATTGGGGGGTAATGGATAATTTAAAAAGGGCTGATTCACAATCTTTTTGAGTGGTGTCTACCAATTTACAAGTGTATACATTTTTGTAAATAATTGCAATTCCTCCACCCCTACCGGAAACTCTATCCTGACGAAGAATGGCGTAGTTAGAGGGAATGGCGTCTGCCACATCCGGGCCCGAGCAGTCTCTGAGCCACGTCTCCGTCAGGAATATAGCATCAGGTTGATTTTGATCTAGAAAATCGTGGATATTGTATCTATGTTGTGGTAAGGATCGGCAATTTATGCTCCAAAATCTTAAGAGGGGGCGAGTGGAAGTTGTCCTAGAGCATACCTGTCTCTTTCGTCTGCCTTGATGTTGGAGGGATCTGCATGTGGTAGGGGTTTTTAGTGAAAAGTTGCAGCGAGGACAGCTGAACTTGTGAGGCGGGAAAGGGTAGGTGGAGCAGTTGTTATTGGGAGCACCACGTAGCGCAAATAACTCTTCGGAGGAGTATGTAAGAGTCATGATGGATATAGTGGCTTTACTCACCAATAAAAGGTATGCCAGAGCCCAGAGCCCAGCCTAGCGCGGACGAGCTCCGGCGCGACTATGGCGCGCCCGCTGTGCGCGTTCGCTGCGCGAAGCAATGGGCGTCTGTTTTTATACTGTCCCTATCCAAAATGGCCGCCGCCGTCTGCTCGAGCGTGGCCCTCCTGAGTCAGCCCTGAATCGGCTGTACACCCAGGGAAGGAGGCAGGTGAGCAAAAGTGCAGCGCTCCCTCCAGAGAGTAAGCTCAGTATTTTAAATCGCCTGAGCGGTAAATAGATCGAGCAGCGCGAAATTCCGTGACTGCTTGCAGGGGGGGGTAGGACACAAAGGATAATCACAGTAACAAGTTAAAATCTGAATCAGAGCGTTTTTTAAAAGCTAGCAGCCCGGCTCAAGCCTCAGGCAATAGTGAAGGTAATCTCCTCGCGAAGCAAGTCCTTCTACTGTTTTTATACTGTCCCTATCCAAAATGGCCGCCGCCGTCTACTCGAGCGTGGCCCTCCTGAGTCAGCCCTGAATCGGCTGTACACCCAGGGAAGGAGGCAGGTGAGCAAAAGTGCAGCGCTCCCTCCAGAGAGTAAGCTCAGTATTTTAAATCGCCTGAGCGGTAAATAGATCGAGCAGCGCGAAATTCCGTGACTGCTTGCAGGGGGGGGTAGGACACAAAGGATAATCACAGTAACAAGTTAAAATCTGAATCAGAGCGTTTTTTAAAAGCTAGCAGCCCGGCTCAAGCCTCAGGCAATAGTGAAGGTAATCTCCTCGCGAAGCAAGTCCTTCTACTGTTTTTATACTGTCCCTATCCAAAATGGCCGCCGCCGTCTGCTCGAGCGTGGCCCTCCTGAGTCAGCCCTGAATCGGCTGTACACCCAGGGAAGGAGGCAGGTGAGCAAAAGTGCAGCGCTCCCTCCAGAGAGTAAGCTCAGTATTTTAAAACGCCTGAGCGGTAAATAGATCGAGCAGCGCGAAATTCCGTGACTGCTTGCAGGGGGGGGTAGGACACAAAGGATAATCACAGTAACAAGTTAAAATCTGAATCAGAGCGTTTTTTAAAAGCTAGCAGCCCGGCTCAAGCCTCAGGCAATAGTGAAGGTAATCTCCACAAATGCGGATTGATTGAATCTGTAGTTAGACAGTTCCAAGGCCTCCTCCTGGTCCTAACAATAAACAGCTGGGTCCCTAGGAAAAGCGCCTTACCCGTGCAACATTCTTGCCAGGGGCACATGGACTGGGACAGCCCAGCTGGTTCTCTGCAAATTGCTGTAGTAGCGCAGTAAAGGCAGACAGCAAAGTTTGTGTCAGGCCCTAGCAACGTAGCTCCGCCCTCTTGTATTATAACCAGGAGCACCTGGGGTGATTAGAAAGGATATCACGAGAAATAGAATGCGAAAAGTTTTGGGCAACATATGCCGCCTCCTCTTTTGGAAGTTACGACGTTTGTAATCGAGGACAAAATGTGTTTGTTTTTTTAATAATCTATGTACACAGTGGTACTTTTATGGCCGTAACCTAGCTGGAAAAAATGGAGAGCCATGATTTAGAGGGCAATTACATGCCTATATTTTAGGAGCATATACATGCTAATATTTAGGATGATTTATATGATGATATTTGGAGTTAGAATACGCTGCTCATGTGCCTGTTCAAACCCATTCATCTGTGTTATTTTTGGGGACACTGAATTCTGTTTTTGGGATAACTGCTCATGGATATTTCTGCACGAAGTAGGTGCTAAAAACCAGAGGTTAAATATATGCCTCTAATATTTCATTTTCAATTACATGCTGATATTATTAGCCGTAATGTTCTAAATTTCTGGCAGATTTCATCATGTGTAGTCCAGGGCCACTATATTGTAAAACGTGTGCCAACCGCATTCTGGAATGGGGCAACTGTGCTAATTTTCAGGGTAAAGAACATTACAGTTGAGTCATTGGCATGCTGCTCTACTACTGAAGTATGGATTATGTGTTGATATTTTGGGCTCAAAACATGCAGAGATTTGGAGTATTATTATTTATTAACGTTTGAGGACATTTTTGTACCCTCGTTTGAATGATAACTTTTTGGTTTTTGTGCCAATACGTATCCAATCACCTGTGTTTTATGGGAGAATCTTAACTTTAAATTTTGGTCATGTCCATGCAGATATACTTGGAACTATGTTTTTTGGGGGGTCATTGCCCTATGGGTGTTGCGAAATTATTGTGCCAAAATAGGGCAACTGCTGTGATGATCGGGCAATGGTGAGTATTCTGCATGTATTGATTTTGTTGCTAATAATCGACGGGTCTTCCATGCAATCCATATACTTATCATTTGGGAGCAATTAAAAGCCATTCCTAGAATTGGCTAAACCTCTGTCATTTTTATCCATTCATTAAAAAAAATGCCAAAAATACCTAAAGTTGCTTTTAAAAATAAATGTTCATCCCGACTGCTAAAGAGTTAGCAAGAATCACTTATGCGGCTTTAAAAGCTTTCGTGCCTCCAATTTAGGAAAGAGCTGAAGACGCACCTCTCTAAAGACCACTACATCCCAAAGCATTAACATTCCAAACAAGCATTGGCAAATGCAATAAGTTTTGCCTATGTGATTATTAATAGTATTTTTGTTGTAAGTTTTAGCTTGGTTAGCAGGTGTGCAACTGATATGGTAAATTCATATATGAAAGGGGGTACCTGAATGCCAGAAGGTACGGCTATGACATTCAAAAGTGTGCAGGCTCATTGATAGATGTAAAGAAAATAATAATACTTTACTCCCTGTGGGAAACTGTAGGAGAACATGGGACAATATTACAATGGTCTGAACAAAATGGTGTAAAAATAAAATGGACGAGCAAGAGGCTTACTAGGAGTAAAGTATGCATTACTGCCTCGAATGCAGGTTTAGATGCTGTTGCAGGCTCCTGGTGTCAGGATGAGAGGCAGAAAGGAACAATATGTGGAGCCGTGATGGAGGCACCCTGGTGCGGCACTAATTGTGCTGAAATAAGGCCCAGGTGAGTGTGCAGCTGCGGACAGGGCGTTATTGAATTGAATTGAATTGAAATGTATAAAGCGCAACTCATGCCCGGAGGCGTCTTGGCGCTATAAATGATCTAAGAACAGTAAAAACACTAGTACAGGCAGCAATCAGGTTGAATAATTCAGATGGTTTGTGTGAACAGCCAAGTTTTCAAACCTTTCCTGAAATTGATCAAAGAGGGTGCTGTTTTTAAAGTAATGGGTAATGTATTCCACAGCATTGCTGCTGATCTAAAGAGGCTCCTGCCCCCCCAGGTGGCTTTCTTGAAGGGGGTAGTTGCCATATTCCTGGCTGTTCCAGACCGTAGGGTTCTATTGGGAACATACCATTTTAATTTGTTCCTAAATTTTGTTGGTCCCAGATTGTGTAATGATTTAAAAGCCAGGCATAAGACACATGAAATAGATCAGTGGGTTGTTCGCTTGGCCATTAATAAATTTCACAAGCACAGCTCAAGCGCTGGGCAGGTGAAACCTAAAAACCGGCTGCCTCCCCTTTCACTCGCTGATTTTATGCTGGGCATTGACCATGTGCAGCACTCCACCTCTTTCGGGCAAAACAAAATATATATATATATAGCCAAAACTTAGGGGTGTGTACAGTTTTTATTAAACAAGTGAGGTCTCGCATAGATCATAACTACTGACAAATTCATTGTTCACATAGTTTCCCAATTTTCCTGCAAGGTATTCACATGCCAACTGCCAATATTTTCTCACAAGTGTTAGTTGGTGTTAAAAATGCAAGGCTTTTTTTGTTGCGGTTTTATATAGCTAAACCTGGTCCAAGGGCATCAGAGCACTTTACAGGAACACCAGAATATGATTAAAAAAATGTAGACAAAGGGAGATTGAGTGATTTGCTCAAACTTACAGAATGTTGAGAGGAGGCCGGGATTCGAGTCTGGTTCCCCAGTTTTAAGGTCAATAAATCTAACCACAAAGCAACATCTCCAGAGTTAACTTTAAAACCCTTCAACCGTTTTCCTCACCCTTTGCAACATGATGTAGTTGATCTTTTTGTCTCAAAAAAACGTGCAGAGGATGTAAAAGCCAAGGTCTTAACAGAACAAACCACACACAGAAATGTTGCCTTCTAGGTTTAGTAATCATATTATGTGTGAGAATTACGGACGTTTGAGGGAGTAAATGCGTTGCCATGTCTCACACCATACCAAAAATCAGTTTTAAATATAGCTCATAGGGAGGAGGAGCCTAGCGCGCAACCAAGATGGCCGCGTAGGTGCGAGGCTCCCGAGGACCTCCGCGACCTCCTGCATAAATCCTGACAGAATCCTGTCCCAGATGAGGGGACTGTATTTGTGAGCCCGTGCAGAGGTGACGCCCGTTTTCCGTTTTTAAATCGGACCTCGGACACCGGCAGGAGCATCGATTGAGGTTTGCGGCCTTCTCCACGCCGGCCCCCCGTACTAGAGTTGTGGGGCGATCCGGACACAAAGTGAACAACAGCGGCGGGCAAGGCTGGGTGGCTCGCGTACCCCGCACTTTCACTTTCGCTTTTGCGCCCTCCTTGCTGCCAGGCGAGGTTGGGTTGCGGGGCGGTGTGCGGTGCTGTGGCCCCGTTGGGCTGCCCTGCCGGCCCGCCGGCTGCGATCCGTCCTGAGGAGCGGTGGTCGCCCCCCCCGGAGCCTTGGAACGGGATTGTCTGCCCCCTTTCTGAGGAGATTGGCTCGATTTGGGGATTGCGACCATGGCCACAAAACAAGATGGCGACCGGGCCAAGGTGAAGTCGACCCGTCGTGGCACGGCCCAACAATCCAATATCATGGACCGCTACACCCTCCAGAAGGGATCTCCAGAGGTGCTGCGTAGGTCCCCCACGGGCCCGACTGATGCTCCTGTTCCGCCCACGGACCTGACCCTCCGGGACGTCATGGGCGCCATCGCCGAGATGAAGGCCTCGGTGGACCAGCGCTTTGACACTCTGGCGCAGAAGATCGACTCGGTCCTCGTGGACGTGGGCCTCGTGAGAGCCGATTTGTCTAAAACAAATGACCGGGTCGATTCTTTGGCCCACTCTACCTCGGGCCTCACAACTGACCTGGCGGCCCTCCAACAGGAGGTGCGCAGGCTTGGCCAGGCGAGCGCCCTGATGAATCGTCGACTGGAGGATTCCGAGGGTCGGGCCCGGAGAAACAACGTCCGCATTATCGGGGTGCCGGAGGGACGAGAGGCGGAGGCAGCGGATCTGTTCGTGGAGGACCTGGTCCTCACCCACCTACAGCCTCGGGGGCTGAGCAAATTCTTTGCAGTGGAACGGGCCCATAGGGTCCCCGGGGGTAGGCCTAAGGTCGGCGCCCCTCCGAGGCCTCTCATCGCCCGGATCTTCAATTTTAGGGACAGAGACGCTATCCTGCAGACTTCTAGGCTCCAAGGGCCAGTCAGACTTGATAACATGGATATTAATTTCTATCCTGACTTTACCCCGGCGGTCCAAAAACAGAGACTAAGCTTTCTGGGTGTCAAACGTCGCCTACGAGACCTGAATCTCAAATATTCTATGCTTTTTCCAGCTAAGCTGAGGGTGGAGGTAGATGGCCGCACGCACTTTTTTGATCGTCCCGAGGCGGCCGGGGACTGGCTGGACACTTTGCCCGGAGATCGGGGCCGGGGGGGCGGGGGGGGAGCGGTTGGTGGGGAGGGCCCGCCGGATCAGGACTAAGGGACTAATGGTAGGCCTTGCTCCGGGCTGTGTTATTGTCACCATTGACTGTTAGGGTAAGTTCCCCTCCTGTGGGGGTCGTGCGGGGTCTCTTGGGGGATCTCCCTCCTCCTCTGGGGGACTAGTTAGTTTTCTTCTATGGGGCGACAGGCACACTGCACTTTGGGGGGGCTGTTTGGGCTCATGCAGGGGTGCAGGGTGGGGGGAGTTCTGTTGGGATGGGTGGGTTGGGGTGGGGTGTGGTTCGTTTCTACCGCAAGGCAAACCCTTTATTGTACTGGTGTTTTTGAGTTGCTCTCGGGGGGACAAATGATGGCTTCTGTATGTGATGGGGGGTAGGGACATGACTTTGTTGTCCTGGAACGTTAACGGGCTGGGGGATAGGATTAAGCGGGGTGTGGTCCTGCAGTATCTGAAACGGATTTCGCCTGATGTGGTCTTTCTGCAGGAGACACACCTTATTGGTAACTCCTTTTGTGCCATGAATCGACGTGGTTATCGTTTGGTGGCCCACTCGGGCTTTACGTCAGGCTCACGAGGGGTGGGCATTATGATCAAGACCTCGCTCCCGCTAGAGATAGACGAGGTGCGCCATGATGAGAGGGGACGCTACACTGTTTTGGTGGGGAGAATGGAGGGCAAAGTAGTCGTCTTTGTCTCAGTGTACGTCCCACCGGGGTTACAGTCCACCACCTTTGCGGACCTGGGGCGCCTCCTTCTTGACCTTCCGGGGGGGCTTCTGGTGGTTGGGGGGGACTTCAACGCGGTGGTTTCTGGGACTATGGATCGTTCTCCCCCTAGGGACCTCCCCTGGGCACAGGCGTGGCTGTCGGGCCTTTTGGACACACTGGGATTGGTAGACTGCTGGCGTTTAAAGCATCCCACTCAGCTGCAGTACACCTTCCATTCGGGTGCCCATGGTAGCCTTTCGCGGCTTGATCATATCCTTGTCCCTGCGGCCTATGCCGGGAGGGTGGGGGAGGTGCGCCATCTGGCGAGGGGCATTTCAGATCACTCCCCGCTCCTGTTGCACTTTGATGTCTTCCCGAGGGGGGAGGGCAGGGTAGCTCCAATCAACGCTTGGTACCTGCGTGACCCCACTATTCGCGCTGACTTGATTAAATCCTTGCAACGGTATTTCGAGGAGAATGTGGGGTCAGTCCTGTCGGCTATCTCCCTGTGGGAGGCTTTCAAGACAGTGCTGAGAGGGGAGGCCCTCTCCTTTATTTCCCATGCCCGGAGGCGCGCACAGGAGGAGGTGACCCGGGTGGAGGCCGAAATTACTGAATTGGAGGGTGATTTGGGGAGTGGGGTGACTGACGCTGCGCTCCACGTTCTGCACCTTAAGCAGGCGGCCTATAGGGCCCTCGTCACGGAGGCAGCCAGGGGCCTCAGCAGAGAGCAACAGGGGCGATTGTATGATGTGGGTGATAAGGCGGGCAAGTTGATTGCGTGGCTGGATAAGAAGGAGAGAGCGAGTCGTGTGGTCCCGCTGATTGAGAGGACGGATGGCGTGCGTGTCATTGAGCCGGAAGGCATTGTTTCTTGCTTCGCGGACTATTTCCGCGAGGTATATTCCCCGGTTTCTCCCTGCTCGGAGGAGGATTCCCATGCCCTGCTGCGTGACATCGCGCTCACCTCCCTTTCTGTGGAGGACAGGGAGTCGCTGGATGCCGCCCCCACCTCGGACGAAATCGCCCTCGCCATCCGCTCGGTCGCTTCTGGCAAGGCCATGGGCCCAAACGGCATTCCTATCGAGTTCTACAAGCTGCGACCGGATGTACTGGCACCCCACCTCCGCGCAATGTTCCTTGCGGCCCACTCGCGGGGCTCCCTCCCGCCGGACCAGCGTCTGGCTACCATCGTGGTCATCCACAAGGAGGGGAGACCTCGAGATCGGGTCACATCCTATCGGCCTATCTCGCTCTTGAATGCGGAACCTAAAATCCTCGCCAAGGTGCTCGCCAACCGGCTGGTCGGCGTGGTGGGCGACCTGGTCCACCAAGACCAGTCCGGCTTTATCCCCCATCGCAATACGGCTCTTAATCTGCGGCGCCTGCACGGCGTGCTAGCGCGTGTTCCGTTCGTGCGGGAGCCGGCCATCTTGGCGTCTTTGGACGCCACTATGGCGTTTGACACACTCGAGTGGCCGTACATCTGGGCGATGCTGGCGAAGTTTGGCTTCGGGCCGGGTTTCATCAGCTGGGTCAAATTGTTGTACTCGGACCCACTTGCGCAGGTGGTGGTGAATGGTCGAGTCTCGGCCCCATTCGTGCTGGGACGGGGCACGCGACAGGGTTGCCCCCTGTCGCCGCTCCTGTTCGCACTGGCCTTGGAACCCCTGGCAGAGTGGCTGCGGTGGCACCCTTCTATCCGAGGTCTCCGTTGGACCCCTGAGTATGAGGACCGCGTGTCTCTCTATGCAGACGACATCCTTTTGTACTTAGCCTCCCCGCGCAAATCACTGATTGTCCTGGTCGATGTTCTGCGCTCTTTTGGCCGCAATTCAGGCCTTGTCATCAACTGGGCCAAATCCTGTGTCTATGTGCTTTCCGGGGAGGCTCCTGTCCTCCCGCGGGGCTGTCCGATCCAGATTGCCTCGGAGGGATTTCGATACTTGGGTGTCTACATTACGCTGGACCCGGTGGCCCGCTACGAGCGAAATTTGCTTCCCCCCCTCCAGCTCTTGAAGGAGGACGTCGCGCGCTGGCGGCGCTTGCCACTTTCGCCGCTCGGCCGGGCGGCGTTGTTCAAGATGATGTCACTGCCGCGCTTCCTGTACGCTCTCCAGAACACTATGGACCTGGTCCCAGCGCGCTACTTCCGTGAAGTGGAGGGTCTACAGCGCCGCCTGTTCTGGGATGGGAGGCCGCGTATAGCCTTGGCAAAGTTGACGCTCCCGTGGTACGACGGAGGGATTGCCCTCCCGGATATTAAACGGTATTACTGGGCCTCCCAGTTAGCTGCAATTAATCAGGGCCTCTATGGGCCCGCCCTAAACCCGGCATTTGAAATGGACAAGATGCTCCTGCCCGGTGGCGACTACAATCGAGCGCTCTACGCTAGTGTGCCCGATTCCCGCTTGACGGGACCCACGCGTGTCATGGTGCGAGTATGGCACGCGGCTAATGCAGCTATGGGCTGGAAGGACCGTTTGACCCGGGCGTCACCGCTGTATGCGTCTGAGAGGTTGGGCTCTCTGTGGACCTCGAAGGGCTTTGAGCAGTGGGACACTATAGGCATCAGTACAGTGGGGGATCTCTGGACGAGGGGGGGATTCAAAACATTCGAGACGTTGCAGGCGGAGTTTCAGCTGCGGGGCAGTGAATACTTTCGGTACCTGCAGGTCCGTCACGCGCTGGGCTCCGTCTTCCCAGACGTGGCCTCCATCCCGGAGTCCTCCCCCCTGGAGGATCGAGTGCTAGACGGCCATGTTCCGGACAGCACGATCTCCCTCATTTACAAGAAATTGATAAATGATCGCTCGGGCTTACTGACTGGCCTCCGCGAGGCCTGGGTTGCCGATGGGCTGGAGTTGGACGACGAGGACTGGATTTCCGCGGTGGCCTCTCCGAAGGAGGTGGCCATCCCGGCTCGCCTTCGTTTCGTCCAGCTTAAGATACTCCACCGGGTGTACATGACGGGGCCAAGGCTTCTGCGTATGGGCTATGCTGAGGACGGATTGTGTAAGCGTGGGTGTGGTGCTTCAGCGACTTTTTTGCACATTTTGTGGGAATGCCCGAGGGTGGAGCGATTCTGGCGTGGTGTGCATGAGGTCCTGCGAGCGGTTACGCATGTCGCGCTGTTGCCTGAAGCGAGGAGATGTTTGCTGAATGTGTGGGAACCGACCGATTACTCGGTTCCGCAGACGCGATGGGTGACTCTGGGCTATATGGTGGCTAAACGGGACATTGCACAGCTGTGGGGATCCCAGAGGTCCCCGGCGGTGTCGGCCTGGAAAGAACACATGGATTGGTGCATGTTCCGAGAGAAGGTGGTGTATGTGGCGCGGGGTAAGCCTGGGGCATGGGTGAAGATATGGGGCCCCTGGAACGCCTACCGCGGGGATATCTGCGAGCCGCCGTTGCTGCCTCCCGCTTCCCCAGCTCCATCCCCCTAGTTTACTCCCTCCCTCAGTTCCGAGCACAGTATTCTCCCAGTCCCGGACCTGTTTCCCTTCCCCTCTCGGGGGTTTTCAGTGGATGGTTTGGGGTCCCCCATTTGAGGAGCACGTGCTGCCACTTTTGATCGTGGGTTGCCTTGCGGGTGTGTGTTTATTTATGTTGTTGTGTTGTATAAAATGAAACCGTATTGTGGGCTCAGAGCCATATGGCCCGCGTTGTGGATACCTCCTGTCTTAGTGTCTATGTAAAGCTAAGTGCCTCATTGTATATATGTCATTTGTTATCGTCACTTTAGCGGCCGGCCGGAAGGTTGTAGGCCCATACCTGTATATATTTGAGATTGCAATAAACGGTTTCAAAAAAAAAATATAGCTCATAGTTCACCACTTATGCAAGGTTGTATAGACATTTTCTCATCTGTATTTAGTGGGCAGGTGCCCTAGTTTGCTATAACTAAATTCGACCTACCATATGTTGTGCTTTTTAGCAATTTATAGGTTCTATTTTATTAAGAAAGAAAAAAACAAGTGATACAATTTTTAAAACAATCGCAAATGTGATCTGGGCAGCCTTAGTATACAATATATCGGTGTCATTTACTAGAAAAAAGTTGTTTTATAAAGTAGGAAAATGTCACCTACTTTACAGTGGAAAATACCCATTGCTTCTTCTATGCAAGTATCTTTATAGCGAATCCTGGTTTGGGCAACATATTTACTAAATGTAATGAAAATATGCACATTTTAACAACACATCAAGGAAATATCTGTTTGGGTGAAAGAAACCTATCCGCTCTTTAGAAAATGTTAATTGCCAGAGCTGGGAAATACATTTCTTAAATGTGTGCTTTAAATACTTATTTGGAAAACCCCATTTTCTCTTGGAAAGTTATAGGCCACTCAATGTAAGCCTTCCAAGCTCAGTTTTCCCTCCCAGAGTTTGCAAGATATTCCGGCTCTACATAGGGAAGACTGGACATTGAGATTTTGCTGCCCTAAGCGAAAGAACCCAAGTACATTTTCAGGGACTAGAAGGGCACCAGAAAAGATTTTCCTAACACGGGCAGTCGCAGGCTGTCGCGACCGCTCTCAATGAGAAAGATGCTAGTCGAGTAGAAAATCTACTCGAGCTGCAACAAAATCAACTTGAGCACCAGTGTCCACTGGCATGGTGCGTGGTGCCGCTCACACAGATCTTTCAGCATGAATCGAGCTCCTGGCGCTAAAAATCAGCTTGAGCAGCTCAACGTGACGATTTTTGCCAGTTTGAGGAACTCCGCAGAGTTTTCATGTAACTCTGCAGAATTCCGGGGAGTGAAACTTACGAGTTCCGCCCACCCCTACAATGTATTTAACATTTGTATTACACCGTGAACTAGAAGCATTACCAATAATACAACTAGCAAAGGGTATGCAGACATCACAGCTCCATTAATGTCTGCAGTCACCTCACCCCCTTAGGTAGTCCTTCTAGGGAATGATAATGTATGAAGACATTGGTAAGCCAGGCACTCTTTATTTTGTTATAATTTAAACTTATCAACTAGATGTCAGGGACACATAAAAAACGAGTGAGATGGTATGAGATGTGTGATTATGTCATGTTTTTATTATCGCTCCAAACCAGCCTCCTCTCTGACTGAGCACTGTAAGAAAACAACACATCAGACGTGCAGTATCACTCTTTAGTGTGGAAAGAACAATTAAATGCAATTTCCGCCTACTAGCAACCCAATTAATCTCTTTCAAACTTAAAAGAAATAACTGAGGTTAGAACTCAAGACAAAAACATTTTTAAATGGACCAAGTTATCCTACTTGTAGAGTGCCACCTGGCCTCTACTACACCCTGTAGCCAATTTAAACTCTGAGGGCTGGGCGCGGTTCAAGGAGATAAATAAACAGGCAGATGGTCGCTTGAGGCCACTGGCGACAAGCATACCGCGTGTGAGCGAGTGTTAGTCTTTCATACACTGGTGCCCAGCCCTGTGTCACTGTTACCAGTAGACCGTTACCTCGACACTGGCAATGAGGTCAGTGCAACCCTGCCCAGCCTGTCTCCACCCTGCCGGTGTACATCGAAAATCACAGTGGCAGAGGCCACGCACTGTGCTGCTCGACCCTTGGGAGCTCAGAGGTGCCTGTCATCTGCCACAAAACTTGCCCACATGGTCAGGTGCTGTGTACATGGTGGTTGACTGCGGCCACCTGCTGAACGTCCAAGGTCCACGCCTTGGTCACCTTGTGCCTGAAGGTGCTCGTCTGAGTCAGAGGCACCAATCTTGCCTGCCACAACGCACCCGCTCGACACAGGAGAAGAAGTTTGGCATTTCCTCACACCACATTGCTCCACGACTGCCACCAGAGGCCCACCCTCGTGTTCTACCAATCTGGGTGGCCTAACCACCATCCGCCTGTCACCTTCAGCTGCCCATCACCCTGACACAGTGCCACTGCCTACAATGGACTTCAAGGCCACCTGCCTCTCCCTAGGCCCGACCACAATATAGAATAACAATAGACCAAAAACTATATATAAAAAGAGGAGAAATTAAGGGGGAATCAGAGAAAAATACAGTAAGAGGCAAGTCAAGGTGGACACACTGGTGCATGCACGTGCAGCACACTGTAAAGGGCAATCCAACAGCCAACACAGTCCACAAAGTGAGACAAGCTCAGGTCACCTACACCCACACAGCAAAAGCGCAAAGCTGAACACTAGCTGAAAATCAGCCACATAGACAAGAACCCACAAATCTGATAAATTCATCTAAGTGTAAGAGAGAAAGAGACAGCAAGTCAAAGCCATGAGTAAGCAGCAACAAGAGCGGGAACACCCTGGTCTGGCCCCCTTAGTAACGTCATTGCTGCCATTCAGCGAACTGTCGGATCCGGCACAGCAGAGACAAGGTGGCCCCCATTAATAATAAGGAGTTTGCAGCATTACTTCTGCGCCATGCGGGAGACAGATGGCACCGTCAAGAGGTCACTGCTATTGCAAGAGGTGCAGAACTCTACGAGTTGTTCGAAACCCTACCAAACACAGGCAATTATGCTGATTTTGATGCGGCAGTAGCTGCACTGAACAGACACTTCGACCCGCAGCTCAATCCAGACTACAAGAGCTTCAAACTGCGCCAAGCCAAGTAAACAGACACCAAATCAGTTGACATGTTCGATGCACAGTTAAGAAACTTGCAAGCACCTGTGTGAACATTAACCAACAAGAATAGATACGAGTGCAAATCATACAAGGCGCCAAATCAGAGGTGCTACGACAGCTGATCTTAAGGCAGCCAGGCTTTGCAATGGATGAAATATTTGACTTGACCCATTTCCCTGAACTGTCCAACAGCCGCGCCGATAAGATGGAAGCCGCCCTCTGCAAAGGTGCGACCACCACCAGCTACCAAAAATAGGAAAGAATTGACGCAATCTAGAAACGCCAAGGGCCTACTCGGCAGACAAGCAAACCCCAAACAACCGGGTGTTCGCTGTGGCAACTGTGGTATGGAACATAAGCCCCCAGGCATATGTACCCAGCAACAAGAGAGACTTGCTCAAAGTGCGGGAAGGCCAACCACTTCGTGAAAGTGTGCTGAATTGGGAGGCAGAGACCCAATGCAGGATACTCAAGGAGAATGATTACAACCCTGTGCCAGCTATCCCTTGATGAAGCCGCCAACACCGAGACGCCCAATGGCGATGGAGCAGGTGTCATCAGGATGATGAAGAAGACGTCGTCTTTGTGATCTCCTGCGCTATGAGAGAAGACAACAAGAAAAGACCACCTCCAATATGTACAGCGGAGATAGGAGGTAACCCCGTCGCAGCCCTCATCGACACGGAGGGTGTCTGGAAATTGCGATGGACTCACAGCAATTTGAGAAGCTTACGCCATGGCCGGCGCTGTCACTCAGCCAGGACAGGATATACACCTACGAAGAGACAGAGCTGCTACCCCTCAGAGGGACGATAGAGGTGGACGTAGCAAGCAAAGACGGCTCGACGAGAGCGAAGTTACACATCACGGAGTGAGAAAAAAGCATGCGGCTGAGCTGTCATAGACCTCGAACTAGTGTTCTTCACGAAGCAAGTGCATGAATCGCATGCCAACACCATGCTCACTGAAATTCCCTAACTGTTCGAAGGCCTAGGAAAACTAAAAGGGAACCAAATCAAGTTACACATTGACGACTCGATCCAACCCACAGCATTACGACATTGAAGAGTCCCTTTTCACCTCAAACCACAGGTGGCACAAGAACTAAAAGCCTTGGAGAAACAAGAAGTCATTGAGAAAAGGACTGGTCCTACATTCTGGGTATCCCCGCTAGTCATCGCACCTAAGCCAAACAACCAGGAGCAATACAGCTGTGCATATGAGGCTCCCAAACCAGGCTGTTCTGTGGGAACACCACATTACAACGACCATGGATGACATCATAGCGGACCTGAATGGGGAAAATGATTCTCGTAGCTAGAACTCAACTGAGGTACCACCAGCTGGAGCTCACCCCAGAAAGTCACTATATCATTACCTTTTCTACCGAGAATACCAAAGTCTAAACTTTGGCATTTCATCCGTGGGAGAGATGTTTAAGAACACAATCAGAGATACACTCTCCCGGCTAATGGGAGTGTTCAACCTTAGCGATGACATCCTTGTCTTCTCCGAGAGCCTTGAGGAGCATCACGCAAGACTGAGAGTCACCCTGCAATGACTGGCGGACCATTGCCTGATGCTGCATAAAAAGAAATGCTCCTTTTACCAGGATTCGATAGAATTCTTCATGTACATATTCTCACAAGAGGGACTTAAAGTCGATCCCTAAAAGGCAGATGCCATACGGAATGTACCAGTGCCTTAGAATCCAACGGAAGTGCAGAGCTTCCTGGGGGTGGCAACATACTGTGGAAGATTCATCCCAAATCTCGCCATGATGGCTGAGTCGCTATGAGCCATCACTCAAACATGTGCTCCGTGGGAGTGGAACACCAATGCAGATGCAGCATTCTGTACCATAAAAGGAGCCCTCCTTGACAACGCCACCATGGCATACTTCCATCCGCAGCGGAACACAGAGTTGGTAATTGATGCCAGCCCAGTGGAATTTGGAATAGTGCTCCTGCAAGAGAAAGCGGACAAAGAATGGGTACCCATGGCATACACCAGCAGAGCACTCTCGGATTTGGAATTCCGTTACGCTCAGATTGAGCAGGAATCCCTGGCCATACGATGGGCATGCCGCCAAATCCACTTCGATCTATATGGTCGACAATTCAGAGTGGTCACCGATCATAAACCCTTCATCCTGCTCTTTGCTGGAACCACCCGCCTCACTCCCCCAAGGATCGAAAGATGGGCCGTAAAGAGGCAGCCTTACTCCTTTCAGGCCCTCTATCGACTAGCAGCCAATAACCCTGCCAACTACTTGTCAAGGCACCCCTCCCCGCCCAAAAGAAGTCAACAGCATGAAGATGAGGAAGGGACAGAAGAGTTTCTGCAGATGATCGTACAAGAGGCCTGCCCCAAAGCACTTACCAACAAGGAGATCCGCAAAGCGATGGAGGACGATGTAAGCATATCAAGAAAAGGAGGCCCTAACACAGAGGTAGTGCCAACATTTCCTTGATGCTACACTGACGCACAATGAGCAGGCATCCCTTAAGCAGATATGGAGTGTGCGAAGTGAACTGTGTGTGAATCGAGATGGTCTTCTGCTGCGAGGCCGGCAGATAGTCATATCCTGGAGTCTGTGGGCTTAGGTAGATAGCCTGGCACACCAAGGGCACCCAGGTATTGCCAAGATGAAGGTAACACTACACAGCAAGGTATGGTTCCTATGGATGGATGTGCTGGTGGACAAGAAAGTGCAGAGCTGTCACTCTTTTGCCATCACCAGCGGAGACCCACCAGCAGCCCAAGTGCGAACTGAAAAGCTCAGCCTCGCGCCATGGTCCAAGATAAGCATACTCTTTGGGAGTTTCCCGGACAAGCTCACCGCCGTAGTGCTTATGCGCTCCCATCCGAAATTCCTGGTGGTGGAGCTTGCGCATTCAACAGTATTTTCTTATGTGAAGCCCATTCGTGCTGCTCGACTTGCAAGAAGAGATAAAGTCTGACAATGGCCACTATTCCAGGTACAGGCGCTCCTGGAATACCTGTCATCGCTTGGCATTCGCCACCTGAAAATAACCCCCCAATGGCCCCAAGCTAAAGGGGAGGTTGAAAGGATCATGCAAACCTTGAACCGGGCCGTTAGGATATGAGTAGATAACGACAAAGATGGGGAGTGTTGCTTAAACAAGTTCATATGGCTCTACCAACAGACCCCGCATAACACCACCAACTTCACCCCCGTCGATTTGATGTTCTGCAGACCCACGTGGGATAGCATTCTGACAGGTCCCGGATGGAAACCAACCGAGCTAGACATCGAAGCCGCTCAACTCAAGAGAAAAGCCATCAATGATAAGTCCGGCTTTGCAGGTCGGGACCCCAGTTATAGTGAAAGACCAACAACCCGGACAGAAGTTTAGGACCCTCTATGAGCCGGAAGTCTGGAGAATGGTAAAGATCGATGTCACCATGGTCACTGTTCAGCGAGGCTGCTGGACGGCAGTGCCGAATATATCATGGTTCAAGAAGGCTGCTGAATGCGTCGCTAGCAGCCAGCCAAGATGGCCGCATCCTAACTGGGCTCCGGTGAGCGCCCGTAAAAAAAAAAAAATATATATCTGCATAAATCATCCGTTTACCACAGTGTTAAGAATGGCCGGGAGGTATCAATAATGCCAAGGCCATCTGGAGGGTGTCTGAAGGCCCGGCGAGGAATCGTTTTGCTGAAACAGCCAAGACGATGAGGGACACTCTCGTCAGGTGAAATCGCTGCGTCACCCTGACGCCAAGCAAGAGCAAGGTAGGACTGGTGAAGCCCTGGACCTGCGGTTTGGGAGGTAAAGAGGCACCGGACCTGCTGCCGAGCCTGTGGCTGATGGCGAAGTCACAAAGCTACACGGCCCCTGGACCGGGTGAAGTCACAGAGATAGAATCGGGACTGGCAGAGATTGACTGTGAGGCCGCGGCATAGAAGAGGTGAGCGCGTATGCCGTCTAATCTCGAACAGCGGTCCAACACACTACAGCAGCAATCGGAAGCCGCGAAGTGGCAGAGAGACAAGCCCTGAGGCACTGACCCTGTGACGCTGCCCAGGACAACCTGTGACGCAGCGGAGGTGAGGATCAGACTCCAATCTGGCCGCGTCCACTACTGTTGCGATCGTTGGGGAGAGGGAGGTACGAAACACCAGTGTTGCATGCACGGCTGTAATTAAAAGGTGTGCCTTGAGCAAGACTGCAATGACATGCCAGAAGCCCACACTATCCCACAGTAGGGAAATAGGCATCTGTACATAGTGAAAGTCACAAGGAGAGCCCATTAACCAGGATTTTAAATTCAGTCAATCAGCTGATGTACTGATGTGAAGGGAGTGACAGAGTAATGCGAGTAACACGTAAACCCAACAAGCCCCAGGCCGGTCTGCAGAGATTCTGCAAAGTGTGAGGTGAATCAATTCAACCATTAATAAAATGTCGAGCCACAAAGGATCCAAAACAACGCACCAAACTAAGATTGACATTACACAACCCAAGATGGATACCCTGACGGAAGGGAACGATGACCAATGGCAAAAACAGGAGAGGAAGGAGCCCTTACTTTACAAGACATAATGGCAGCCACCCATGGAGTGCGCTCTGCGCTTGAAAGCAAAATAGACCCGGTCACGTCAGAGGTAACCCTAATGCATGCAGACCGTAGTAATCTGGGGGACCGAGTAAGAGCTTCCGAAGACTACATTACCACGCTCCCATCAACTACTAAATCACTCGAGACAACCGTCAAAAAGCTCCAGCTGACAACGGCAAACCGGGAGGAGGAATTGGAAGACTATGAAAGGCACGCACGTAGAAACAACGTTCGCATTTTAGGGGTACCGGAACGGGCCGAGGGGACATCCACAGACTTATTTGTTGAAGATCTTATTACAAAACATTTGCAGACTTGCACTTTCTCTAAGTACTTCTCGGTGGAACGTGACTACCGAGTACCTGCCGCGACCGGGTGCGCTCTCCTGCCCCATTCTGGCGAGGATCTTCAATTTCAGGGATAGAGATGTAATACTGCAGACCGCCCACACTGCCCCTCCAATAAAATACGGCAATTACACAAGAACCTTCTTTCCGGACTTTACGGCTCAAGTTCAGAGGAAACAGCGTTCTTTTTTGGAAGTTAAAAAAGCGCTCTGTGACAGGGGCCTTAAATACGCAATGTTGCTCCTGACCAAGCTCTGGGTAGCAGCGTTGGGGAAATCGTGGTTTTTCAACTCCACTGAGGAAGCCTCTGAATGGCTAAACAGATGGAGGACATCTGGGAACAGACGATCCAACTGCCACGAACAGAAAAGTGAGAAGGAGTGGCGACAACCAAGATGTCAACACAACGGGGGTATGACAGCAGATGATGAGAGATCCACCGCTGTAGAAGAAACAGCTGTAGTGGAATAAATATGGCACACTATGGGCTCAAAACTTGGTACAAAATGTGGATAGACACTCCAGACAGAAGGAGGACACTTGGAAACTGCAGAGTATAGTGGCCCGGTTGGGCCCGCTATTAATAAAAGACAACATTTCCTTTTTGACCTATTGCGCAGCCCCTGAACTGTTCAGTGTTAACTTGGCGACAAGTTGCTGAGAGGGTCAAAGAACCTGATGGACCTCAATGGCATTGCTGTAAAGTGGTAAATCTACTGCATGGTTAGGGTTATGGTGGGTGGGCAGCCGGCGGAGACACGCTCCCCAACATTAAGGTATGAGGGACGGGATACTCAGGCACTCTGCAGAGTTGGGGGGGTAGGCAGTTCTAAGTCCACAATGCAGGGAAGCAGGGGGGGGGATTAGTTTTACCAGTTGGGTCAACAGGGTTTATAGGCACATGAAGAGGTTTGTAAAATCAGTATTACAAGGTACATGTCTCATACAATTGAAGGTTACAGAACAGGACGTCTCCCAAAAGGCCTTGAAGGTAAAATGGACTCCTGTCCAGATGCCCTTGGGTACACCTCAGAGGGACAACGTGTGCCCCTGGGATTGTTATGACCCAGGTCAATGTTCCTAGCCTAAGCAGATACACGGTAACATGAACAGAGATAAACCCTCCTGTAATTTCAAAATCATCTCATGGAATACCAATGGCCTAGGGGACATAATTAAAAGAGGGGTGGTATTGCAATACCTGAAACGTCAGGTGCCTGACATAGTATTACTACAAGAAACGCACATACAGGGGATTTCTTACAGTGCGCTCAATAGGTGGAGCTATAAACTTGTGGCCCACGCAGGCTACATCAGGGGTTCAAGAGGGGTTGGTACCCTACTGCGCAAGTCCTTTCCATTCACGATACAAAAAGTCACACACGATTCACAGGGGCGTTTTGTAACAAAGACAGGGCATTGGGAGGGCCGGCTTTTAAACCTCTGCCTCTATATTCCACCATGACTACATACCCCCACACTCGTTGACCTAGGTTCACGCATTATCAGCCTGCCGCAGGGGGAGTTACTCATCGGAGGCTATTGCAATGTGGCCATGAGTAGAGTTATGGACTGCTGCCGGCCAGACAGTGTGATAGTTCAGGAAAGGCCTTAGCAGAGTTTTTGTCTGCTATTGGCCTAGTTGATGTATAGCAGGTGCGCAATCATCAGCCCGCCAGTATACTTTCCAGTCTGGGGCTAATGGAAGTTTATCCCGTATAGACTAAATGTTCGGAGTGGGGGAACAACTCCCACTGTTTGGGGAGAGGGTTTACCTCCCAAGAGGTATCTTCGATCACTCTCCACTTAGTGCAATCTATGGGAGTACACCCATACTCAATGGCAACAGGATGTCGATTAACCCCTGGTTCTTTCAAGTACCATCTATTAGAGAAGGCTTAACGAAAGCAATGAAAAATTACTTTGAAGAGAACAAGGGGTCGGTGGACACAGCCCAAATTTTATGGGAAGCCTATAAGACAGTAATCAGGGGCCAAGGAATCTCCTTAATATCTGGTCACAAAAAAGAGAGACAGAAACATTTGACAGAGAAAGAGGAGGAAATTTAGAAGCAAGAATCTGTGTTGTTACAGATATACAGCACAGACTACAAATTAAACAAAGAGAATATAGAGATATTGCCAAGGAGGCAGCTAGAGCACAGAACCGAGCGACTCTGCATCGAATTTATGAGGTGGGAGATAGAGCGGGAAAGTTGTTGGCGTGGCTAGATAGAAAGGAAGAAGCTTCAATGTGGGTGTTTGAGATCACCCCAGCTACAGGTACACCACTGAGAGATAGACAAGGAATTGCAGATGCCTTCGTGACATATTATGAGCAATTGTACACGCCATCAAGACTATCCTCCAAAGCTGACGGCCAAGAACTATTGACTACCCTGGGGCTGCCGTCCCTTGGTGTGGCGGACAGGGAGAGTCTAGAATTAGAATTGACAGAGTGGAGTAGTACAAGCAATCGGGGCTTTGAAGGCAGTTAAAGCACTGGGCTCAAACGGCCTACCGATTGAATTATACAAAATAAATGCGTCTACAGCTGCCCCATATCTATTGTGAATGTACCAGGAAAGCGTAAAAGTTGGGATTTTGCCTGAAAATCAACGGTTGACTAATATTGTAGTAATACACAAAACGGGTAAACCACCCGAAAGCTATGCGTCATACATACCAATATCTCTGCTGAATGCAGAACTTAAGATCTTAGCGAAAATCCTGGCGACGTGCTTGGCTCCACTGCTACATAAGTTAGTCCATCCTGACCAGTCAGGATTTATGCCAGATAAAAATACAGCACTCAACCTCCAACGCCTTCATGGAGTGTTGGGAAGAGCTAACAGCATCAGGGAAAAGGCAACTGTAATGTCTCTGGATGATAAAATGGCGTTTGACATGAAAGAATCGCCTTTTCTATTTGCGGTTCTAGAGAGATATCGGTTTGGGAAAAACTTTTTAGCTAGGATCGGACTTCTATACTGGGATCCCTCGCACCAGTTAAGGTCAATGGAGGTAGATCAAAAGTTTTCAAATTGCAAAGAGGGACAAGGCAGGGATGTACCCTCTCCCCATTGATATTCGCTCTCGTCTTAGAACCATAGGCGGTGTAGATAAGGGGCGACCCGCTTATCAGGGGACTTAACTGACGAAGGATTGGGAGGATAGAATCTCTCTCTATGCAGATGATATTCTCCTCTACTTGGTGAGTTCCTACTCCGCTCTACACAGGGTGCTGCCTATTTTCACTCTATATCAGAAGTGCTCAGGGTACACCATAAACTGGGACAAATCTTTGCTGTACGTCCTTTGGGGATCATGCTCTAAGCTTTCCAGAGCTTGTACGGTACAAATGACTACGGTGGGATTTGGATACCTGGCAATTTATGTTACCAAGGACCAGGCGCTCTTCTACGATCGTAATCTAGACTCTCCTTTGCACTGATTATGGGAGGACGTGCAGCACTGGAGGACTCTGCCCCTGACGTTGGGTAAAGCTTCCTTATATAAAATGATGGTGCTGCCCCACTTCGTCAATATTTTACAATATATGCAATATTGGGTTCCCCTGAAGTAGTTTCACGCTGTTGAGGCGGAGATATGGATGCTTCTTTGGGAAAATGGAACTCCGCGAATAGCGCTAAATCAGCTCACCAAGGGCTGGTACGAAGGAGGGATCACCCTCCCGGCGCTTCAATACTACTACTGGGCAACACAACTTACAGTGGAAAACAAATGGGTCCATCTAGAACAGACCGAACCAGCGTACAGAATAGACAGACACAACATGAGGCTAGGGGGTTACCACAGGGTCTTTTATGGCAGGAGACAGAAGTCACCAATATACACCCCAACATTGATAACGAGTCAAAATGTGGCACACAGTGTTAGCGACATTAGGGTGGAAGGATAAGATTATCTTGCCACCCCGTTATGGGACTCAGTACGCCTGGGACTTCTGGTACACGAACCTGGCTTCGGTAATTGGAACCAAATTGGGCTCTCAAGGGTGGGAGACTTATGGGCGGGAGGGAAGATTCGGCCCTTTGTAGACCTCCAGAGAGACTACGAGTTATCCTCAACGGAAACCTTCCGTTACTTCCAGATACGGCACGCACTACTAATAGCTATCCCAATTGGAACAGTTCTCCCAGAATCCTCCCCTTTGGAGCATAGGCTCTTGGATGATTACTTGAGGGACAGGGCAATATCACTGACATACCGGAAATTATTGAACAACTCTCCTGATACTTTGGAGAAAGTCCTGTGCCAAAAGGGTGGAGGATTTGGGAACTCTCACCAACGAGGAGTGGCAGGAGGTGCTTGCATCCCCCAGAGAGGTAGCCATATGCTCCAGATTCAGATTGGTCCAATTAAAGATCTTACACAGGACATACTATACCAGCACTACACTTTTTAAAATGTGTAGAATTGATTTGTCGCAATGTCCCAAGAACTGTGGCCAGATAGGTACGTTCTTACACCTAGGGTTGGACTGCCCAATGATACGAGAATATTGGAATAGGATAATAACATGGATGCTTACATTATGCAGAAGGAAGGTGGAGACATCGCCCTAGAGGTGTTTATTAAACATTTTAGAGAAAACAGACCTAACGGCGGAAAAAAGAACCTTGGTCACACTAGGTTTTATGATAGCTAAACTGAACATCGCAAGGAAGTGGTGGGCAGATTCTGGCCTGCATTTAGGGAGTAGAAAACTGACATTGACTCGTGTATGCAAGCGGAAAGGGTGGTCTATGAAGGTAATGGCTGCCTGCAAAAATGGACAAAAATCTGGGGGAGATGGAACAAAAGTAGAGGGATGCTATGTTTGCCTGTTAATAATAAACCCCCTCCCACTCGAGGAGGACTACGGGCAAAATAAAAGAAGGATAAACTGTGTAGGCTAACGAGAGGGAGTGGAGGCGATCAATACAATGCACTGACAATAATGGATGACTGTCCTGTTGTATGCACGACATGCAACTTATGAACACGTGCCATTTGAACATTTTGTTATTGTTTTCTGTATTTGGCCTGAAATACAATAAAAAGAATAATACAAATAAATTAAAAAAAGAGGGCTGCTGGAGCCGCCGATAGGGCAGATAAAGACTGGGAGGACAATGTATCGGAGGACGGTGACCCTGGCTCGCCCATCTCTACCAGAACTCATAGTCCTCCAAAGGGTGCTGACAATGGAGAGTGCTCCACCGTGAACCCCCACATTAGCCTGTGGCGGCGAAAGGCAGACAACATCCCTGGCTGAGGAAGTCAGTGACAGCAGTCTTTCGAGCAGAGAAGAAGAATGCACTGCGAAGAGGCAGAGATAATGATCTCCAGCCTAACCCGCCTTCCAGCCAGAGACTGAGAGACTTTGTGTGTTCCTTACTTGCTGTTTGAACATTTATCTGCAACTCATTAAACGTTTGAAGAGATGTAGAGTACCACCTGGCCTCTACTATACACTGTAGCCACTTTACACTACAAGGAAGGGCGCAGGCGGGTCGCTCAAGGCCATTGTCCACAAGCATGAGTTAGTATTAGTTCTTTACAGAGCGGCCCCTGGCCACGTGTCACTGTTACCAGTAGGCTGTGACCCCTACACTAGTGTATTTAAAAGGTATACTTTTCACTGCCTAACAGTAACACGCGTGCTGCTTGTACAGTTGTGTAATATGAGGGTTGCCTACGGATCACAGCCATGTATGCTTCTTAATAACAATCTTTTACTTTTATATTTTCTTCTAAAATGGACACCCTGATAACAAGCATTTGCAATGCAATCGGTCTCGCATTTGTGAAAGTTAGAGATATTGGCGATTTAAATGATAATGGTTTTTTTGTTTGCAGTAGAGTGGATGTACGTTTTTAAGTACATTTTAGTTCATGCTGTTATGAGCGCCAATTTTGCAAGGGACCACACTATAGTTAAAATGCAATTAAAGTAGATACGGAAACTAAAGCACAAGAGGTTTGCCCAGAATGGCACAGTGGGAGCCAGTGGAACAAGGGCTAAACGTTTTCCTTTACGAATAGGGAGAACCAGGGAAGAGCACAATATTAAATATAGTTATTCACTTTGATGCTGTTATAATCGTGTCTAACATTACATTATTGTAGGAGAGTAGGATCTGCCTCTTATGTTGCCCCCACTTTTTTTCTGATGTTTACACTGGTTTCTGGTTATAGTCTGGCTGCGACCCTGCTAATCAGGTGCACTAGTGATTGGAAACTGTGGTGCCTTATGAGTCCCTAGTATATGGTACCTTAGGTACCAAGGGCATAGGTACTTCACAAGCCTACCAGGGGCTGAAGCATGTAATATGCCACCCCTGGGAAGCAGACTAAATCTGACACCACAGGCCTGCTACTGCAGCCTGGGTGAGGTGGTGCTAGCACTCCTCACCGAGATATAGGTTCACTATATCTCTCCCTGCACAACATTTAAACCTATCAGTCACCCCTAAGGCAGGCCCTATCAATCCTGAGGGCAGGGTGCTTGGTTTCCATGTGAGGGGGTGCCTCTGCCTGAGCAGGGCCCCTCTGCAGCTCTCAGAGTCCATTCTCTGGGGCTGTTTGTGAATTCGGTCAAACCATATACTCTTAAGTGTATTACAACCTTGCAGTAAATACTAACTTTGGAATGGCTGCATCAAAACATGTCGTGTTTGGTGTCAAGCGCTTTGGAATCATACCCCCACACCAGTAACTGGTGTGGGAGTATGATCCCACCCTTCTAGAGGGATAGACATGTACCGACTGTGGAAACATAGTAGAATCCTGAAGAGCCCTGGCATCACAAAATGGATGCCACCAGTCACAGACACTGGGCTGCCCTCCTGCTGATGACCGAAACTCCCAGTGGAGGAGGCCCAACAATAGGTATCCTGTCACAGGGAGGTGTGACCACCTCCCAGACAGGGTTTAGTGTATTGGGGCTGGGTGGGTGCACTCCTAGAGTGCTTTGAAGTCCTGCACTGGGGGAGCAGTAGGCTCCTCTGTGCATACATCAGTTCAAACCGGCTCAGGGGCTGCCTGCCCCTGCTCTGGCGCGAAACTGGATTAAGGGAAATGGGTGTAGCCACCCACTCCCCTGACCCTCCCATAGGTGGGGTCATAGAGCTAGTCCCTCCCTTCCTTTCAGTATAAGTTAGGGAACCCTTGCCATTGCAAACTAGATATCCCTGGATGACGCTCTGAAGAAGAATCCTGGACCTTTGACGTTCCATTACCTCTGGAAGACGGAAGAATCTCCCTTGGAGTCAAAGAGTGACTCCCCTGCTTGGCAGGCACCCAATCTTGCAATCAACGGTCACAAACTTTCCCGCTCCCGCCGGAGTCCGAAGTCCCTGCAGCCCAGGAAGAGGATTTCCTGACTTTTCCAAGGCCATCGTGAGTCCCCAGCGACGCTGAGGCAAGTGGACCCCACGAGTGACGAGGAACCGCAATCCCTGGGAACCGTGCACTATTTTCGAGTGCAACCCCTTCACGACATTCTACGAACCTGTGCTTTGGACCACGTGTGGTCCAAGCCTCCAGCTAGAATCCCTCCGTAGATCAGAGGCCTACCCCGTCCCAAGTGACCGTGGGCCTCTGGTGAGTGAATCCTCCCGAGGCGTATTCGCGATCCCTTGCCGGTTGGCTTGTGGGTCCCCAGAAGACTTTTCCACAGTTCCAAAGGGCTCATCTGGTTGCTCCAGGCCTGCCCTGACTTACCCTTGCTGGGTGAGTTCCTCAGACCTTGCTGGTCTGCACCGCTGACTTTTTATCCTTTCCACGAGACTTGCTGTTACCAAGGCTTGTTGGCTCCAATCTGGTCACTGACACCGCAGAAAGCTGCAGACTTCGTGGGACACGCTGCATCCAGCTACTGGTCGTCGTTGACGCCTCCTGGACCTTGTGGCTGAAGAGTCAAGACACCCGTGGATCACCTGAAATCACCCGACGACTGTGAGCATCCATCTTCCTTGCCCCGGGTCACTGCCAAGTGACTTTGAACACTGCCCCCTCTGCTTTCAGGTTTTCCTTCTTCTGAATCCAGGCTTGGATTCCACCGGACACTTCACAAGAAGCAAGTCTTCTTTGGCTCCCATTGAAAACGACGCCGCGACCCGACACCAAAAGACACCTATGCACCCGGCTTCCCTGGGTGAGGTAACTCCAGCACTACGGTGCTCCTGTGGGTGTTGCCTCTAGAACTACTTACCATGTAAGTGACTTGCTTGTAGACTCTCCCGAAGTATCCTAAAACTCTTAATTTCCCATCGCGACTTGCTCCATTAAAGTCAATAGGGATTCGCGGCTGTGTTCTCACACTGCATGAGTCTCCTGTGGGTCCTTTACTTACCTGCCTTGGGTGGGTTCGTGAGGCCCCAGCGCTTCTGAAGGCCCTAGGCCTTGTCCCCTCGCAAGTCATTATTTCTAAGTGTTGATTTATGCATATGTTCCTGACTTCTAATCTCATAAAGAGATTAGCAGAGAGTTGTTAGTAATAAATACATATATATTTGATATATATACCTGTGTGGTGTCCTTTCATTTAGTAATTCAAGAGATTATAAGGTAAAACCAGCTGCTTTACATTCCTCTAAAGACTTAGCCCGAAGGCTGCTCTCCACAGCTACCACTAGGATACCTTTCTTTAAAAGGTTGTCTTAAACCTATCTACCATAAGAGTCAAATTGTACTGGTGCAAGGTGTCCACTTTAACTAGTGAACAGCATATACCAGGCCAACTTCTCACAATTATCTTGTTGGATTATGGAAAGTGAGCTGGATGCCAAATGATGGTCCTTGCAAGAAAGTGGGCACACGGATGCTGCGCTGCTAAAATAAAAGCTCTTTTAACTCAGCATTCACAGAATTAAATATTCTGCTTCCAAACTTAAGATTCTAGTTGAGAAATAGACAGCATACACTGTATATGTTAGACTGACAACTTGCCTGTATAGACACAAATCGGTGTTTAATCAGTCTGTAAAGTCGATTAAAACGTAATTTGCAGGTATGAAGAGCTGAATCAGTATGGGGAAGATCGCACACTTTCTCTGCAGCCTGTTACACAGATCTCAATGTACCTCGCAGGTGATAGTTGTATTTTGCAGCAGGGTGCACAGAGGCATTCACCCTTCACAGGGCGATACAGTAGATACTGTTGTATTGAGCAATTATAAAGTTCCTGGAGTACCACATATTATGGCGCAGGCAGTGACCCACAAAGGAAAGCACGGTGCCTGCCAAACAGTGTACCATAGGCACAAGAATAGGTGGTTTCCAGAGCTGCGCAGGTAGGTGCAGGCTGCTGTCCTGTGCCCACACATACATCACCAGAGCCCAGGCCTGGAGGAAACAGGAGCTGGAATGGCCCTGCTCAGCACAGATGCTGCTTGTTTATTTATTACTCCAAAAATGAGAGAAGAGAAGCTGTAAACTTAAAAATTGCCAACACAATCGCTGCACAGGAAAAATATTCGCCTCTCGACTGTACCCATCGACGGACAAATAAAATAGGCCAGTGAAAAATAAAAAAATGTGCCAGCTTTCACTGCATCATACTGTTATTTAAAAAAAAAAAAAGCAAAAACAAACAAGCTACGCTGGGTGGGGGGGGGGGTGGCAAGAGTGACGAGCAAACAGGAACGCTCAAATACAATTGATATATGAAGTTTCACATTAAGTAGTTAATTAACAGATTATTATTTGATAAATCCTGGCTTGTTTTTGCTTTGGAGGCTGCAATCTAAAATGCTATTTTAGTAAGCACATCAAGTAGGGCATCATGTGTACATTTGAAATCTCCATAGCTGCACCGTTTACATAGGTATTATTATTATTAATCTTTTATTGTTCAATTTCTTAAAATCGTTACAATATGCTGTTGTTATAAAAAGGAAAAGAGTTAAAATCACGCACATGTTGCTACAAACTGGTAGGGAATAAAACATTAAAAACTGATATCCAAACTGTCGGTAAAGTGCAAATGCATAAGACTTAGAGGGGAGTTTTGTCAGTTTCTCTTGCTCACAAGCCGGTTGGTTTCTTTTTGTAACACAATTTTCTGCATCAGTGCGGCCCGGATTGATTCTGTAAATTTCCCTAGCCGCACGACTGTTTGAGCTGTTTTAGCAGAGAAACACAAGTCTGAGACTTCTCTGCATCATACCAAACCGAGGGACCTGCAGATGGGAAGTGCCAGTCGGTGCCGTTCGTTGGCTAACTTTGGGCAACAGCACAACAGGTGGAGCCAGGATTCACAATGGTAACTACAGAGTCGACATTCGGCTAAATTGTCCTGCCGGGCCCAGGCTTGGTTAAAATCCTTGATGGGCAATGCAAGAAGTCTCATATAGGTTTTTTTTCTCCGTACCGGGACCATCAGTGCTTGATCAAAATAAGGCTGTGGTTTTCCCACTATGTATGAGGTGTCCAGTGATGAGAGATTGGGTTGGTGGTGTAAGCTTTCCAGATCTCTTTCATGAGATAGATGCGTTTACATAGGTAAATGCAACTGAGGGCCGACTGCATGACATGTGATGAACGGGAACGATCGGAGGACAAACACAATATGAAACAGGAGGCCAACACCCCTACATAAAGTCAGCGCTGTAGGTCTCGGGTGTCTGCAGGCGATAATCCTTAGCATAACCAATGAGCATGCAATCCTCGCAACTAAAGGGCAAGACAAACGATGAAGCTTTCTCTGAGGCGGAGTGGGATCGGTCCCGTATCACTGCAGCTTCTACAAGCCATGGCCCGGCCTGTATTATACAATCTGCTGAGCTAGAGCCCAGAAATGATGTGAAGACTATAAGGTGATGAGCTGTAACCTAAATTCATTATGCAACATGCTCTAAATGTATCTCACAATGCAGTGATATGAAGGAGGACTGTTTCTGCTGGGTTTGTGCTCAAAGGGTGGGGGAGGGATGATAAAGCGATGGTGGAAAGTAATCAATTAAAACAGTGGCAGGCGGTAAACAGTGAAAACAGGGACGGGCTAGGCAAACACGGCGGGGGGGTGGCAGGGGGTACAAGACATAGTACAAAAAGAAAATTACAAATGGCAATACTTTGTACTAGTAGCTGGGGACTGAGTGAGGCAGATGGTAGTTATAGGAGGCCTGCTTGGGGCATGGGCGGCCTACCGGAGGACTGATTCTGCTGTGTTTGTGATCGGAAGGTGGAGGAGGGCTAATAATAGGACTGAAAGCAATTAAAACAGCGGTGCTCACCTCGGCTTCTTAAATCTAAATTGAAAGCAGCACCGTTTATAAATAAAGGCCCGCGCTTGAAGTCAAAGCAGCGCCGTTCATAAATAACTAAAACGGCATTAGAAATGCTGCATTTGACCGAGCAATAAAAATCCAAAATGTGCAGTGCGGTGTCCATGAAGCAGCTGCTGTGCTGGTACACGAGGAGAGGCAAAGCCAAAAATTGTGCTTACAAGACTAAATAACACGTACCGTATAACAACCGAAGTAAAAGGGCAAGACGCCATGGGAGATTACAAATGAAGACAAGGCGGTACTAAGGAGGGACTAACAAGCGTTTTTTCGAATCAGAAGCCAGCGTTTAGGAGGTACAATGACACAAGCCAATGACAAATACGGGCGAAGAGTGGGCGGGGCTTCCATACTCTACTACTATAAGTCTCCCAGAGCAGCGCATGCGTGCGGTCTCCAAGCTTGCCCTAATAAAACAAGCTGGGCTTAACTCGTTTTCTTCGATAAAAGCATTTTGCTGCTCCATTTTCATGCCGTCCAGTCAAACATCCAGCCACTTTGTTGGGCCGGCTTCGTTTTTCCAGATATATTGAGAACTCACCACAAACTGCACCGCATCCTCGGGCTTGTGCTTTGCAGATTTGAAGGCGGGAAGTCTGGTTACAACCAAAATGTGATATTCCACGTGCCCAGACATCATCTTCCCCCGGATCTCTTGGTATTCAGGCACCGACACGTCGATCCCGGTGTGGGAATTCTGAATGTGCCTAAGATTAAGACAATAAAAACAAGTCAATTTTAAGTTACTTTTTTGGTAAAAGTTAACAAAAGCACAACGTTTTTTAGGGAACTCTTGAAGAACATGATAGAAAAGTAGCATTACTGTTTCGAGGCTTCGTCTAAGCCTACATGTTTCCTAACTTTTTGGAAACACTGCCATCTTCTGGCAAAAACATGAAACTCTCTTACAGAGCTAAAATGCGTCTTAGCTCTTTAAAAGAGTTAAGTCTCAAACGCGTTTCCGTATACGGTCAGACTAGAGCCCAGGCACCAAAATAAGTGGCCTACATTTATAAACTGGTTAGTAAGAAAAGTGGCCCACATTTGATATATCGAGCAACTCTGGACTTTATATGACAACATGGGAGCGGCATAGCAGCTGGCTTTGGGAGGACTGGAGAACCAGGTTCGAGTCCTGGCGTCGGCTCAACACCCTGTGATTCAGAGCAAGCCATTTAATATCTCTGCGTTTAAAAAATAAAACAATCTGAAATTTTGTAATGTAACTGGTGCTCGTGTAATGCGCTATATGAAAACCGCACAAAATAAAATACCATTAAAAAAACCATGCTGTCTGGGTGGCTTTAGATGGGTGGGGAGTCAAGTGTATCTGAGAGCAACGTTTAAAGTGGAACTGTTCTCTCCTTATTACAATGATTACAACATCGATATCTTCCTGCTATTCCACTCACAACGGTTGATTGGTCCATCTATGCTGCATACAGCGAGATAATAGTACCCACAGCCAGTGCTTTAAATGGGCCGGTACTCACTGGTACTGAGTACCGGCACTTCTACATTTTCTGCGCTTGAGTACTAGAACTTCTCTTTGCCCAAAGAGAGTACCGGTACTCATGGGGATGTAAGCCAGGCTCAGTGAAATTAGCATTTACAAAAAAGCGCAACACAGCTGAGAACGAGTGGATCCGTTTTCGTGAAACACTCTGATCAAGTGCTAATCTCCCCTTACAATGTACTAATTGAGTGGCCTTCAGAAGGCATTCATTCAGAGCTGGCTTGCTGCTGGTATTACAGAGTACAGCAGCACTTGTTTGCAACCAGAATAAGGAGGACGGTGTAGTGAGCCACCCGGCCACTGCACTACAATGTTGCACCCGCAACTCACCAGAGCACATGTGTCCAGTTATTGCTGCCGCGGCATAGTTAGTCCTTCCCCCACCGCTACCGCCCTTAGCAGTCGGCTGATACCCACAGCTGCATGCCCCAGGGAGCTCCCTCTGTATGACCCCCACTACACTGGCGACGAGGGAGGTGTGAGACCCACATGTGCAAACCTGCGCCTGCCGACCGCAACGCAGATTGGCATTGGTGGCAGGCGCGAGGTGTGAAGGGCGGCCCACGCTGCCGGTGCACAGCTTTTGACATCCGGAGGCCTAGACGGGCGAGAAGCGCGGTAAGGCGTACGCGCGCATTGTGTTGGTGGCAGCGGCTGTGATACAGGCCACGAGAGAAGCCAATGGCAGTGTGGCCAGGCAGAGGTGCGTGTGCAGCCTGCCGAGTGGCACGCATGCGCGGGAGGCAGGAGACGCGGCTGGAGCACTCGGTGAGCACGTGAAGCTCTGGAGACCCGGCGAGAAGGCAGGACAGGGGCTGAGAGTGAGGGGGAAGCTCTCTAGTGCCATCTGCAGCACTTTGACCCCTGGATTAAGCTGAAGGGGCTGTGAGGAGAGCCTCTGCCAGGAGGAGAACAGAGCAGATAGGAGAGTCCCTGCCAGGAGAAGCGCAGAGGGGACCCTGTATCGACTGGAGATACCAGGTGGTGTGGAGGCGCGACTTTGCAAGCCAGGCTGCAAGACAACAGTGGTACTGAGGTGACCATGACCACGCCACAAGCAGCGGCAGAGCCCCAGGACACGGGGGCTGCTGGGGGTAGGCCAGGACGGATGGCAGTAAAGTCCCTCCCTGAATGTAGCCAGCTGGCAGACCCGGCCACAGAGGCACCGCGGTGGCGAAAATGGATAGGCCAACTGGAGAACTACTTTGTGGCAACTAGAGAAACGGAGAACGCCGTAAAGCGCTCGACCATGCTCCTGATGGGGGGAGATGAGCTCTACGAACGTTTTCAAGATCTACCAGACACGGGAGACGGCAATGACTATGAGAAGGCCGTAAGAGCCCAAAACCGGCATTTTGACCCGCAGGTCAATCCGGACTTTGAACACTTCAAGCTTCGCCAGGCCAAATAGAAGGAGGATGAGTCGATTGATATGTTTTTCGCACGTCTGAGGAATCTGGTGAGCACCTGCGTAGGAATTGACCGGCAATTCGAGACGAGGGCACAACTCTTAGTGGGGTGCAAATCTCTAGAGTTGCGGAAGCTGATATTAAGACAACCGGGAATATCGTTAGATGACATATTGGTCCTGGGAAGATCACACGAGCTGGCGGATGTCAGGGATGGAGGTGACATTGGCCAAGAGATCTGCGATCGCCCAACCTTTATATCTGGCCCCCATCAAGGAGGAAAGGGCGGACGCTATCAGGAAAACGTACACCAGAGGTGCGGGCCCCAACACAGGTACCGAGGAGTGACAGAACAAGCAAGGGTGCAGGAACTGCGGACTAGCGAATCATTTCCTGAGAGGATGCCCAGCGCAGGGGCGACAATGTCTCAAGTGCAACAAATACTGACATTTTGCGAAGATGTGCCAAGGAGCGGCAAGAGCTGGGGCGAGTCGGCACAAAGATACGAAATTCCAAAGGAGCGCCAAGACTATCCGGGAAGTGGAGGAGCTGGATAGTAGGTGTCAGAAACTAACGGTAGCCGAAGACGAAGATGAGGACAACGTCTTTGTAGTATCAAACATACGAGGAGCCAACACCACAAGAAGACCGCCCCGCTATGTCAGATATGGATAGAAAAAAACTGCATACAAACGCTCATTGACACGGGAGCATCTGTAAATAAACTGGATGCAAACAATACAAGGAGCTACGACCCAGACCTCGATTGATGCAGACTACAGCCAAAATACTCACTTATGGAGGGGACACAACAATTCCCCTCTAAGCGGTAATTGACTTCGAGGTCAAACATCGGGAGAGAGCGACATGCACGGGGTTCTATGTCACCTGCGACAGAGCGGGGTCGCTACTGAGTTGCCACACCGCTGAGGATCTGGGGCTAGTAATGTTTGCAAGACACATACATCAGTCGCAGGCGGAAGCTGTGCTGGTGGAGTTTCCTGAGCTCTTCCGGGGATTGGGTTGTCTGAAGAGAGTAGAGGTCCAGCTTCACATCGATGAAACAGTCAAGCCGGTCGCTCTCCGACACCGCAGGGTGCCTTTTCATCTTCGTCCACTATTGGAGGTTGAACTGGAACGTCTGGAAAAGGAGGGAGTGATTTAAAAGGTGTCAGGGCGGACGCCTTGGGTACCGCCGTTGGTGATAGCGTCAAAACCCAAACAGCCTGGAGCCATCCGGCTATGTGTGGATATGAGGCACCGAACAAGGCGATATGCCGAGAGAGTCACATCACGCCAACGATAGATGAAATCGTGGTGGACATCAACGGAGCGCAATGGTTCTCCAGAGTGGATTTGAACTCAGGTTATCATCAGCTGGTGTTAGCTGAGAAGAGTCGATACATAACAACATTCTCGACACATGTAGGGCTACGCCGGTTCAAACGCCTGAGTTTTGGGGTCTCATCAGCGGCCAAGGTGTTCCAGGATGCAGTGAGAGAAGCGTTGTCAGGACTGGTGGGTATGATTAACGTCAGCGACAACATTCTAATCTTTTCCAAATCACAAGAGGAGCACCATGTTCCTATGAGCTACCCAAAACAGACTAGTCAAACAGGGCCTGACACTCCACAGGGCAAAGTGTGACTTTTATGCCAAGGAAGTCTAATTCTTTGGATACTGGTTCTCAGCAAAAGGCCTACAGGTAGATCTGGGGGAGGTGGAGGCTATCAGAGCAGCGGCCATTCCCCAAAACACAATCGGAGGTCAGAAGCTTCCTGGGGATGGCTAACTATTGTGGCCGGTTTAATCCACACCTAGCAACGCTGGCAGAACCGCTCCGGAGGCTGACGAACAAAGATGTGCCGTGGCAATGGACAGATGAAGAGGCAAGAGCATTTAACGGCATCAAATCGCACTGCTAAAAGGAGCCACTGTGCCATATTTCCAACCTGGGACAGCAACAGAGCTAATTTTGGATGTCAGCCCAGTGGGATTGGGAGCGGTACTCCTCCAGAAGAACAAGCAAGGTGACTGGGTGCCAATCGCATACGCCAGTAGAGCACTCATGGCTGTGGAGACGAGGTAAGCTCAGATCAAGCACGAGGCGCAGGCAATACGATGGGCATGCCAACATTTTGACATTTACCTGTGTGGGCATATGTTTACGGTGGTAACAGATCACAAGTTGTTGGTACCACTGTTCACAGGAACGGCCCGCAAGGGACTTCCCCGAATAGAAAGCTGGGCTGTCCAGATCCAACACTACAGGTTTGAAGTGGAGTATCGCCCCGGTGCAAACAATCTAGCGGACTACCTGTCAAGGCACCCCATAGCTCTACACGCAGGAAACAAGGGAGAGGTGGATGACAGAACAGAATCGTTTGTGCGCCAGATTGTGGAGGATTTGTGTCCACAGGCGTTGTCGCTGGAGGAGATCCAGGAAGCCACCAGACAAGATGGGTGTTTACAGGCGGTGAAGCGGACACTCTGTGACCATCAATGGAAATGGTTTTTGCAAGGGGCTGGCAAGTTAACACTAGAGGAACGAGAATACCGGGTGAGAATATGGAGGTGCCGTGAGGAGCTAAGCAAAGCCGGCAATGGCATAATTCTCAGGGGCACCCGACTGGTGATACCAGCAAAACTCAGGAAAAGGACAATCGACTTGGCCCACCAGGGTGTCATGGATCGGGCTGAGGGGGCGCGATAGAGGAGGCACATGACGTAATGTATGATTGTGTGGGGACCGGAACTGTCTTTCCCATAAGGTTGGGGGGAAAGAACTACGGCTCCCATGATGCTGGGAAATCAACGGATTGGTCTATTTAAGCTCCGCCCACACGGAGTGCGGGGCTTGCCACTACGAAGACTTCCTGGAGGACTATCGAGTAAGCCTACGCGAGCGTTTTGCTCGCTTTGAGGATATCATTGACGGTATCCATTTCAGCAACATTTTCCCGAGTTACTGCCTTCTAATTAGCGAGTCTTTTCACCGTAGCGCGAACGCGTTACGAGGACTCTCCATGCGCCTGCGCCAACGAGACTCTAATCATGGAAGCAGAGCATTGTCGGCTCCGAGGGAGCCATTAGGACTGCAGAGCACTATCGGCTCCGCGAGAGATATTAGGACCGCTTGTTTGGTTAACCGCAAACCCTGGCTGCGCCCGCAATTGCAAGGGCAATCCAGGCATTCCTCTTCGCTTGCAGCGGGCTGCTACTGTTCTGAGGATAACGAGAACTCTCCACAAAAGCAACTCAAGAGTACCGCTTGCTGTTCCTAAGCACCTGGTGCAGTCCCGGTAGCCTGGAGAGACCGGTATTCCATGGGAGACGATCCTGCCAATCCTATGCCCGGAGATAAGTACATTCTAAGTTTCCTTCTAAGCTGGAATTTCTGTTAATTGACGCTTGCTGCTGTGGGGACTATACGCACACTGCCTCTGTAAGTTTGCACACATAAGGGAGATGGGAAGAGGGTGGTGTAGCCCTTGAGCTTGAGTGATTGGGTGTTGTTTTATGTCTCACACACAGGGTTCTAGGGTGAAGCGCAGGTGACGGAAGGACACCCTAGTGAAGACAGCCCGTGTCATTGCCTAACAACAGCTGATTATTTTCATTTGGTTTCTTTGTCCCTTTTTTCCCTTTACCCTGGAGGGGTGGTAGCTAAGCCGTGTTTTATGAGCACGCTTGGGTAGTACCTCTGAGGGGATAGGGTTAACTATCAACACATCGTTCCCGCTGTACCCGGCTCTAAGGTACGTCCCACCAAGCTCTGTGTGACACAGGGCCACCAGGGAGTGGAGAAAACCAAGGCCCGACTGCTGTCCAAAGTGTGGTTTCCAGGCATGGACCGCATGGTAGAAGAAAAGGTGCGAGGGTGCCATGCCTGTTAGATAACAGGAGCCGATCCGCCCATAACTCCCACCATCACGGAGGGGCCCAGTCAAGTGCCGTGGGCTCAGGTGAGCCTAGATTTTGGAAGCTTCCCTGATGGTAGGCACACCGTAGTAATGGTCGACAGTCACTCCAAATTTCAAGTAGTAGATGTGGTAACGTCCACAGCGTTTGACTGCATTCAGCCAGTGCTGGAGAAGGTGTTTGCACTCCTGGGGATGCCTGAAGAAATACGCCGTTTCAGAGACAAGACTTCAAAGAGTACTTGAGTCGGCACAGGATCAAACATCGCCGAGTAACCCCTCAGTGGCCTCAGACCAATGGTGATGTGGAAAGTTTTATGAAGACTTTGAACAAGGTGTTAAGGATTATGAACGGATCAGGTGGAAAATCTGGAGAATTGCCTGCACCGGTTCCTAAGAGCGTTTCGCAATACCCCCCACTGCACCACCAGGTGTGCTCCCAGTGACTTACTCATGAAGCGAGCGGTGCGGGACAGCATCCTCACAAGCGACCAATGGGTTCCTACTGTACTGGACACTGAGTGCGCCCAAGCATGGCGGTAACGCAACAACGACCGAGCCAGTCAGAAAAGGGGAGCCCGCCAGTCAGCCATACAAGAAGGGGACTACGTGGTGGTGAAAGACCAGCATCCCGGATAAAAATTTTGCACGCCATACGAACGGGAACTGTGGAAGGTGGTATAGGTCAAAGGATCGATGGTCACGGTGCAAAGAGGTGCACAGCAAATTGCACGCAACGCTTCGTGGTTCAAAAAAGCACGAGAACCGGAGGAGAGAGTGACGGAGTCCGAGGAAGTGGAGTGGAACGAGCGGGAAGATTTCCAGCCGGAAGGAAACGCTGAAAATTAAAACAGCTCGGGGGAAGAAAGAGAGAGGTTGGGCGAATAGACGGCGGATACCAACGTGTCCGCAGATCCAAGGGAAGAAGCATCCGAGAACTCCCGAGGAAGTCAGCACTATGGACTGAGGGGCAACCCCAAACCCAGCACTCGACTGCGAGACTTCCTGTGCTGAAGTAGAAGGCGAGAGTGAGCCGTCGAGAGCTGAACAGACCCGGCCACAAACTGTTACAAACTTTATCGTTATGTTAATGCAGTTGGTATCCTAACATGTTCCGTGGGATAGATGGGATGTAGTCAGCCACCCGGCCACTGCACTACAATGTTGCACCCGCAACTCCCCGGGCCGGGCTCGGGCCAGGGAGTATAAATAAACGGCGACGTCAGCACACGTGGCTGACGGCGCGGACTAAACACCAGAGCACATGTGTCCCGTTATTGCTGCAGCAGCATAGTTAGGCCTTCCCCCACCGCTACCGCCATTAGCAGTCGGCTGATACCTCCAGCTGCATGCCCCAGGGAGCTCCCCCTGCATGACCCCCACTACAGACGGTGGCAATAGTGATGCTGTAGCACAGCACGTGGGATCAAGGTTTAGTAATGAGGGCAACATCGAATGTAAGCGTTTCTAAAATACATGTACTGAATGCCCTGTCTGCCTGCTTAAATGGATGCCCCTGGCCGGATCCCTTTGCGCTGCCCATAGCTCCGCCCCCTAGCCCCACCCCCTAGCCAATAATTCAATTTGGTGAGTACCTGCACTTATTTTTTTCCATTTAAAGCACTGCCCACAGCCCGCACAGTGCTGCTTGCTATTTCCGCCTAGTCTGTATTTAAAGATGTTTAAACCACCAGCCCACACACAGCCACAAAACCAGCCCACACACTGATGTGTCCGATTGGCTCATCTGGCACTGCCAGACTGCCCTCTAGGCCAGTCCAACCCTGTTGCCTTCCACTTGCAAACCTCATGCCTCTGGTCTTAAAACTGCTTTTTCAGTGTAGAAGCACAGTTTTTCTGGAAAGGGGGTTAAATGGAGAAATTCTTATGGAACCACATTCCTCAATTTGACACGTTTGTGGGTGGTACGGTCCTTAATTACTGGTGGTTGCAGATGGTGGGTATCAGGACTTATCAGACCACAGCTAGAGAGAGAAAGGTTGAAATTGGAGAAAGAAGAAGAGAAAGATAGAAACAGTAAACATAGTGCCAAGAGACAGAAAGCAGAGATAAAAACAAACCTACAAGCAGCGGCGGCCGGCATGGCTAGCGGGTGGCATGATGAGCGGGTCACGCAGGTGGGAGGAGCATCGGGGGTGGCGATAGCGCATAATAAAAACTAAATTATTAACTTACCTTCCCGCCAGGTTTCGCGTTTCCGCGCCTGCTCTTCTCCGGAAGCACAGCCAGGCCCCACTGACCAACCACAATGCTGCAATGTGACCTGTGTGTACAGACTTCTTTTCCAGGGAGAGAATGTAGCCTTACGGCTAGAGTGGTCGACATCGATGCTGGGGAGCCGGGTTCGAGTCTCGGCAATGACGCTCAATATCCTGTGATTCTGGGCAAATCACTTAATCTCCCCATGCCTAACAAAAATGAATGTGTTCTTCTGTAACGAAACTGGTGCTCATGTGAAGCGCTCTGATACCCGATGTCTCGGGTCTAGTTCGCGCACTATAAATCTCAATTTTAAAAAAAGCTATGGTTTTTCACCTGCCAACTCTGAGAGCTGAAGTCCGGCTCTCCAAGGACCTCTAGCAACAGTCTGTGTGGGTTTTTGCGGAAGCTGTAATCAATCCAGGTTTATTGTACACATTGTGAATAACTGTATCCTGTCCAATTTCTAGATGTAACAAGGATCTAGTTGTACAACTTAAATCTTGTTTTAGTGAAACGACTAGGCCATAACATTTATAGTTAAGGCTCACCTGCAAAAAAATCTGTGCAAATCTGCCATAGGTTACATTTTGCCAAATAAATATAGAAAGATTACTCCAGAATAAATCCAAATTAAATGAATTAAATACTATTTTATAGTATTTAAAAAATAGTATTAAAATAGTATTTAAAAAAGTATTTAAAAAGTAGTATTTAAAAAATAGTATTTAAAATATTATTTAAAAAAGAAATAAAATAGTATTTTTATTCTTTAATACTTCATATCTCAACTTCTACTTATTGGATTTTTTGTCATTTTGTCTCGATTTATGTATAAAATTATTGTCGATTTTTCTAAACCAGTCTGCAGTCTTTTTGTGGTGTTTTCATTGTGTGTGTGTGTTGCACAAATACTTTGCACATTGCCTCTTTAAATAAGCCTGACTGCTCTGTACCAAGCTACCCGAGGGTGTGCACAGGTTATTTTTTAGTGTGTATCTAGGTTATCCTGACTAGAGCGGTGGTCCCTACTCGGACAGTGTGCATACCTCTGCCAACTAGAGACTCCATATCTAACATTGGTGATCAGCGGTGAAGATAGGACGTGTGTTTGTGCAATACCATATAGTAACTCATTGTCACTACAACTCCATACTAAGACAAGTTGGAACCCTTTTCAGTTCTCCCTAAATTGGCTTTTTGAATTTTTGCTAAACCATGTCTCTCTCTGGAGAAGCAACACCTGCACCTGCAGTGATTAAAGCTGGCCAAGTTAGAATCCTACGCTGTGGCCCAGCTTAAGGATTTTCAAAAGGGGGTTTCAAGTATCTATGAAAGGCTTTACCCGGAAGGTGGATCTGCAGAAGGCTTTGAGAGCCTGGGTAGAAGCCCCTAATGCAGGGGCTGAGGTCCCAGAGGAGGTTGAGCAGGAAATTGAGGAGGAGGAAGCGGTGATCCTGGAGTCTGATGTGGACCTGGGACTGCCAGTGGAGGGGACCAACAACATGCTGGAAGCAGTGGTGGTTCCCAGAGCAGGAAGCATCATTTCATGAATGAACCTGTCTCCAGAGGATCTGGAAGGTAGGAGGGAGGAGAGAAAGTTCAAGCTGGAGTTTGTTAAGCTATAGCAGGAGCAGAAATATGCTTTGGCTGACATAAAGCAGGCCCTGGAGGAGAGGAGGCTATCCATGGAGGAGAAGGCAATGACCATGAGCTGAGCCTCAGCTGGACATAAGAGCCCAACAAGGGTAGCCCTAGTGTCATGAGGACTGGGAGGGGCAGCCACCACAGGCGTCCTCACAGTTCAGTTTTCTGGGGGTACTACTCCCAAACAGAGGGTACATAACTCCAGATGGAGGGGCAGAATGAGGAAGTACTCACCCCTGACTCCTGTTCAGCCTAAGGGTATAGACCATGGGTTGAAGGGCCAATTTCAGTATACCACCCCTGAACAGGTGGGAGGCGGAGTGGAAAAATGATGCAAGGCACGAGGGGCTATTGCCCCCCACTCTGAGAAACCACAGAGGACAGAGGCCCCGGGATGGCCTTGGGCCTGGCTCTTGACAGTGACAGCTGTCAGTGGCCTCTGTTGGTTGCTGCCCTTGTGGACAGAGTTTTCCTTGGGTTGGGGACAGAGGTCAGACCCAAGGGGTGAAATGGGTCACATCACTTTGCTGGCCATGGTGTACTGGCTACCTACTGGGATGCATCTGTGAGCAAGTTAAAGTAAGGCACTGCACATATGGGGTCCACAGAGAGGAGGATTCCCCATGGGTTCGCTCTGTGGCCTCAGAGAGTATAGACAGAAGGGTCCAACTGGGTTTAGAGAGGCATAGAATTAGCAAGGACCACTGCTGTAGTGGGCCTTTGTCCATGTTCTATCACCCTAAGCTGGGAAGTCCATCAAGGTATTGATTAGTCTACCCTGGTTTTAGGCTGGAGGGAGGGGGTTGTGTTGGAAAATGGCCCTCTCTGAAGGCTCACCCCAAAACATTTTGCCACCCTCCTCCTATTTTTCTGACCTTCTTCTTGTTGGTTTTAGGACTCTGAGAACTTTACCACTGTTAACCAGTGCTAAAGTACATGTGCCCTCTCCCCTAAACATTGTATAACTGGTTTACACCTGTTTGGCATAATTAATTTACCTGTAAGTCCCTTGTAAAGTGGTATACCATATACCCAGGGCCTGTAAATTAAATGTTACTAGTGGGCCTGCAGCACTGATTGTGCCACTCACACAAGTAGCCCTTTAAACATATCTCGGGTCTGCCACTGCAGAGCCTGTGTGCTTTAAACTCCCCTTTTATTACAAATTAGTCACCCCTAAGGTAGGTCCCAGGTAGCCCTAAGGGCAGGGTGCTGAATACGTAATAGGTTCCCTACTTGGACAGGGTGCATAGGAGACCCAACTACTAACACTTTCTATGCACTATCAGAGGTATTTAATTCCTTATATCAAACTGTGCTACCAACTTTACCTGCTTTACTTAACCTCTTCTATGCCCATGACGAGATAGTCTCGTCATGGAGCGCGGTTGCGCTGTGCCCATGACGAGACTATCTCGTCATGGACCCCGCCCGCTAATGAAAGGCCCGGCACAGGAGGGGGAAAGGGCGGGGCACTCAAGGGGCTAATACCCTAGTATGTCTGTAGTTGTTATGTGGCCATTCAAAACCAAAGTGTCCTGCAAGGATGGAATCTCACATCAGCTAAATGCTACCACTCTGACGTTTTATTATTTTGGTCACCGCTATGGGTTGCGGCAAAATATATTCACAGAAAAGAATGATACACTGACACCAGAGATGACAATCCCTAAACAAATCGGTGGGACATCAACTTCCATACATGTAGCCAAAGTTTGGAACTCTCTTCTAGCAGAGAAAGTAATCACTGAAAATCGCCTGAAACACAAAAAGGCAGAGAACCTTGCTGTTACAAAGTTGGTGTAAAATAGATGCAGTCCAACACTGCTCAAGTCCTGATCCACAGAGTGTGAAGCAAACCCTTGGTCAGAAGATCTCATTAGGTCACTACTGTAGTAGATGCTTGGATAGAGAAGGGAAACGGGTAGCTTGCTCTGGATTTCCCTATGGACTCAGGTGGTCGAATGACCACAGGGAATACTTCCAAAACAACTGAAGCTCATACCACCGAGGTGTTGGGTGGTAAACTGACCTTACTGTAATTGTCTGGGAAAGAGGAGCTCAGGGTGATATTTAAACCATTTTATGGTTGTAAAACATTACCTTTCCCTGGGGCTAGCAGTTTCTACTGACAGTCACGCCAGGTAAGTGGAAGGTATACAGGACTGTGCTGCTAAGTATTTTCTTGCCCCTGCTGCTGGAATGTCTAGAGTGAAACTGATTAGACATACTGCTGTTATGTCTGCAACACTGGACAGGCACCATTCGGAGCAGTGGCCCAGATCATCTACTCAATTCTCATGGAACAATAGCCTTCTCAGACAGTGCATTCTTCTAGGCACCTCTTAGGGGCTCGATCCGAAGACCACAAATTCCCCACAACACTATATGCAATCCACTCTTATTGACCCAGCAGCATCTCTGCAAAAGCATTCTACTCTGCAAAAGCATTCTGTGACCTACTGTGCCAGTAAGGTCGCTCTACTTTTTCCTCCGTCACCACGGAGGGCTCATGGGGTAAATTACAACTAAATACCTGACCCCACAAAGTTAGATCATTCCACCTGGGTGTTCAGTTCCCTTTCAGGCATCTCTTGACTCAATCTGGACCCAGCTAGTTCATCCCTCATTGAGAACACTGTCTTTAGTAATGAGGTACACTATGCTCAAACATCTAACATCAGAGTGCGGAATCATTCTCACACCCTCCTACTTGGCACTGTTATTTTCTGTCCTTTTCTCTGTCGCAGAACATTTATCCCTAGCTAAATCCAAGGAGTCTCCAGGAGGACAGCATGGAAAAAACTCCAGTTGGCCCCTAAGTACAAAGAATCCTGCAAACACCTGCTAAATATCTTTAACGAAGCCTAAACTCACCTAAAGGAAGAAAATCTGTGCCCACTAGGAAATGAAACTATTAAGATTCTGTGGCCTGTTTTGTTGTTGTGAAATGCTCTTCAATGTAGTTACTAGTTGAACTCTCCTTATCTAAATTAATTTCGACCCTAATCCCCATGTAACTGTGTTAACCTGCAGTAAGTTTCAAGCAGCAGGGTCGGCAGCACCACGAGTTGCTACACACCAAACTGCCCTATTCATCTGCTCACTGAAATAGCCACTACAAAAACATAAAACTAAGGTATACCTCATCCATTGGGCCAAATGGCTCTTTCTGTAACATCTGCATGCCCATAGGCAAATCCCATGTAGGGGTGGGGCTGGAGGTTGAATTACGGGTCTCTTTAGGAAAGGACTTCTCAGTAATCCTGTGACCAGTGGCATCAAGTACTCCAAATGAGGCCCATTTAGATCTTTAAACCACTAACCCCAACTGTTGGACCTGGCCCTTTTTGCAGGGCTATCCCCAATTTTCCTTCCTCCTTATTTTTCTGTCTTCATTTTTGTTGGTTTTAGGGCTCTGGGCACTTCACCACTGCTGATAAGTGCTAAAGTGAAAGTGCTCTGTGTCTAAATTGTATTGGTGATTGGTTTATCTATGTTTGGCATATCTCTTTTACATGTATGCCCCTAGTAAAGTGACCAGGGCCTGTGAATCAAATACCACTAGTGGGCCTGCAGCACTGATTGTGCCACCCACATGAGTAGCCCTGTAAACATATCTAAGACCTGCCACAGAAGTATGTGTGTGTAGTTTTAAACTACCATGTCGACCTGGCAAGTGTGCCCACTTGCCAGGTACCTTCCTGAATGGTACATGTAAGGCACCCCTAAGGTAGGCTCAGCTCAAGGCAGCCCCATGAGCAGTGTGCAGTATATTTGAAAGGTAGGAGATGTGCTGATGTATTTTACATGTCCTAATAGTAGAATCCTACTTATTTCGTATTTCACTATTACAAGGACTATCTCTCCCATGGGGTAACATGGGGATTGGCTTGAAATATCTTTTAAGTGTAATTTCCCATTGGGAGCAGGCAGATAGAGATTTGGAGTCTGGGATCTCTGAACTCACAATTTAAAAACACATAATTTGGTGAAGTGGGTTTTTAAATTGCACGGTTGAAAATACCACTTTTAGATCCTAGCCTAAAAACTGTTGGCTGACAGCAAATTTCTTGAGGGGGACATTAAAATGGATTCTTGTCATGAGGTATCCTGCGCCTCTATGATAAAGAGCCTTGTGGGCCAGAACTAATGTTTCGAACAAATTCTCTTCCTAATTGGGAGGGCGAGTAAGTATGGGGACACATGTTCTTGAAAGTAGGTTAAGAAGAATGCGAGCTGCAGTGTTCTGGAGCACCTGAAGTTTGTTCAGCAGGTATTCAGGAAGTCCAAGATATAGGACATTTCCATAGTCCAGTCTCAAGGTTATAAGTGCCTGGACGACAGATTTTCTTGCAGAGAATGAAATAAAATGCAGAAACTTTTTTAGAGAGGGCACAGCAGCCCAAAACATGGGCCTACCACAGAATTAATGCGGGGTTGGAAGGATAGACAATTATCGAGTTTCACACCTAAATTCTTAACTGTTCCCCTCTGAGGGCCGGGGAGGGGGTCTTCAGGCCTGCCATTTTTCTGGGGGATTATTACCTAAGAATAGTATTTCGGTTTTGTCTGTGTTGCATTTTAATTGGTGAATGGTCATCCAGTGGAATACAGCTAAAAGGCAGGATTTAGTGGATTTGCGAGTGATCTCTTCACTCCTCCCACAAGAGAACAGCAGCTGAGTGTCATCAACATCTGATCACTTTCACCCCCAGGTCTTCTGCTTTTTGAGCTAGTGGGGTGAGATACACAGTAAATAGTGTTGAGCTCAGGGCCAAGCCCTGGGCAGCTCCCTCGGCCAGCTCACGGGACCCTGAGGAGAAGGAGTGATCCATATCTCCTGTCTACCCTGCAAGAAGGAAGCAAGCCAGTCCAAGGCTTGTCCAACTATATGGATGGACTGGAGACGCATTAGAAGTCTGGATTGGGGGATCGTGTCAAAGGCGACGGACAGATCTAACATGATCAGCATTACCTTCTCACCAGCATCCAGGGTGCCTCTGATATATTCCGCCGCCTCCATTAATGCGGTCTCTGGACTGAAGTTGGGTCTAAAGCCGGACTGGCTAGGGTGCAGCAGGTTATTGATATCCAGATACAGGGTAAGCTGCTGATGTACATGCTTGCCCCGCACTTTAGGTAGGCACGTAGTAGAGATAAAGGACTATAGTTGGACTGCTCTCTAGGGTCCGCCGAGGGTTTCTTTAGCAGGGGCAAGATTTTAGCCTGTTTCCAGAAAATGGATACTATTGCTGTTGACAGCGAAGCATTAAGCACCCTATTGGCCAAAGGGTTGATGGCGAGTGCCCCTAATGCTAACAGGTTGGGCAGGCAAGGATCTGATGGAGATGCATATTTGAGGTTGTGTACGGCTGCAAATGAGCCCTCCAATGGGATCGGCTGAAAGCTTGAAAGTGTAGTTTTTGTTGTAGTGGCTCTGCTAGATTGCATTATGTCCATCAAACCCTCTTCTAGCTGAGTGTCTGAGGACGGGCTAATTTGGATGATTAAGGTCTTATTTTGAAAGTATGAAGCCAGCTGATCACACCAATGCACTGAAAGATTTTGGAAACTGGCACAGGCCACCGGGGACATAAAGTTTTTTTACAACTTTGAAGATTTCCCTTGATTTGTTTCCTGCGCCCTCTATACTTTCTTCCAAATGTATCTTTTTGCATAGTATTTTTTGAAAGCTCCCTTATATATGCTGTTGTCAATAGTATCGTAGTCTTTCTGCCATTGTCTCTCCAAGGTTTTATGCCGACTTTTTTCTTCCCTGCGACTGTCTGTGAACCAGGGGCCGGACGGCTTATTTCGACTGGGTCTACGATGGTCCACCTACGCAAGTTCAAAGGTAGTGTTGCAGATCCATTTGTCAAGGAGGCTGGCGTCATCTTCCACTGACCCAGAGCAAGAGGGGGCACTATCTCCCAAGGAGCGAATAAATTCCATTGGCTGGACTCTGTGAAACACTCTGGAAGCTCATGGGGCTCTGACTGTTGGGGTTGCGCATACACTAAAGCAGGGCAGGAAAACGTAATCATGTAGTGATCCGTCCAAACTTGTGGAATAGGGTATTCTATTTGCAGAGTGACCGTAAAAATGTGGTCTAGAACATGGCCAGCTTAACGTGTCGGGCTGAACACGTGTTGGGTAAGCTCCAAGGATGCCATGGTTTAAGTAGTGCAACCAATCAACACACCCCCAGCTGGAGACGTGCTAAGAACCCTTTCCGAAGACACGCTCCTCGATTAAGCTATGGCAGCTGAAACTGTTTCTTCTATCATCTTTTGTAGGCCACCCATAGTTGGACCCTGTGACATCAAAGCTTCAACGTCTTAAACAGAGGCATCAGCCTCTATATTCTTTCTTTTGCTCGGCTTCTTTGCCATCATTGCAGCTCAATTTGTAGCAAAGAAAGGCTTAGTTGATGCTCTATATTCCAGCAGTCAGACCAGGACCACTGAAATCAGCTGTTTCTAGTTAGCAGTTCAAATATGTGCACCTTCCGACACCGCTGATATAGTGAAGTCAGACAGCGGTTGCACTGGACACCAACACAGCGATGTGGAACTGCAAACAGCATCAAGCTGCAGTCTACTCCAACGTTACATTTTTTAAATGTTCACTTGCTGTACTGCTTAGCAAGTGTCAGGGCCAAGCTTGGCATTATAAAGGAAAAAACAGAGGTGTCAATACTTGATGGGGCTGCTACAGCGTCATCGCTTACACCCGTGCTCCCGTGCTCTCCTACAGGAATGGAGTTGCTACAGCAGACTTTCTGCCCCACTATAAATATTGATGACACACAACACAGCCCTGGTAAGTTTCCCAGGTCCATGCTTGATGTGCTGCTCCAATCCAGGTTTTTTCTTTGAATTCTGGGACTTGTACTGTTGGTAATCCATCAATTTTAAAACAAGACTACAAGTCCAAGAATTCAAATGAAAAAAACCTGGACTGCAAACAGCTCACCTTTAGTGTGGCTCACCATCAGTGAAAAATTAAAAACAGGAAGTGGGGATTGATGCTTACAGGAAGTGACATAGAGCAGAAGCCATCTTGGAATGGGAACAATTAGCTTTGGCTTGGGAAAAGTTTCTTCAGTAGAGAATGAACGTCCAGCCTGTAAGGACTGGCACAAGGATGAGGAGGTATTGGCTTAAATAAATCGTGGCAGACACTGAGGTGGGTTCAGCATTCAGACAGGAAATCAATTGTTAAATGGTAACGACCTCTGCTACTGGACACAGTCTCTGGTGGGCACATTGCTTGTACTGTAGAAGAAGGCATAGTTTAATCAGTTGGTGGGAGAGTCCCTCGGGCTGCATGAGGGAGCAAAGCACAGGTTCTGCACACACAGTCTGCAATGCACGCACAGAGTTCGCGTTGATGTGGTTCTGAGATTTTGGTGGCTTGACTGCAGAGTTGCCAGATTGTGCATGTGTACTGAACACCAGGTTTGTTGTAGTACTGAGCTTTGGTTTAACAAATCAGTGTCTTCTGGGAATTGTAGTCTTCGTGTACTACTATGTAAACAAATAGGCTGATATCCATGCCTGATAATGATCTGTAGTAGGAAATCCCAGGAGTACGAGAGATGGTGTTTGGCACACATGAAAGGCTGGTAACCTTATTTGTGGCACAGAGTCCATTTACAAGCAAAAATATTGACTTACTGGACAGGAAAGTAACCCTGGCACTAGGCAAAGAGAATGGACTGCTAGGGGCAGAGACAAGAGCCTGCCTGCTGCTGTGTATGTAGAACCACCGGTGGCTAGGGAGACCAGCCTGCTTTGAGCAAGTAAACACACTCCGTTCAGCGTCGTCAGTGTGACAGAGTTCCCAGAGAAAATATCAACAAAAACACGGTGTGAAACACAGTCTCTGCTGCTGAGTGCTGCTGGGGCAGACTGACCTGGTGGTGACAATCACGGCTGGCATGGCAGCAGGAATCCTCCGGGGCGAACCGTGCCCTCTGCAGCTCGCCTCCTGCTCTGTATCTAACGGGGAAGGCTCGGACTCCTCACCGTGCTGGGTGCAGCGCCGACGCCGTCACGAGCCCCGCCGAGTAGGAGGCACCGGCTGTGAATCAGAAGAGCAGCCGTCACTCCCCTCCATCAACTCTGCTCTGTCCTCTCACAACATGGCGGGCACTGATTTCGCCGAGCACAAGACTCAATTCACTCCCGGTTTTGCTTCCTTCTTCAAACATTAACCTTTAGCCTATAAAAATAGTTTTTTGAAAATGTGGAAAAAAAATGAACCCCGTAGTCGGCAGGATTCGAACCTGCGCGGGGAGACCCCAATGGATTTCTAGTCCATCGCCTTAACCACTCGGCCACGACTACTTCCTGGAATATAGATGCGTGTTACTTGGACTTGTATCGTACAACTCGAGTGTTTTTAGTGTGCAGTTCATAAATGTGATTTGAGCGTGAAGAATAATATAAAAATATATACAATGTTTTGCTGTTCCAGTTTTCTTTTCATATTTGTGTGACATTTTCCAGACCTGCAGTGTTTAACTTATTTACTGTGTTTTCATTTTCAAGCAAATGCAATTTACTTTTGCAGGCTGCCCGGGGTCCACGAAGGAGACCCACTAAGAGGGCGGCCGCCTTAGTGCCACAAGATGGCACAGGAGGCAGCCTCCCAATGTTTGGGACCCTCAGGGGTCCGATGTGCCACGTCACTTCCAGGTAGAGGGGGCGGGGGGTGAGGTACATATACCTCTCCTTGCCCACTGGGCGCCCTCTTTGCCCACTACCCTGATGCCGTGGTGGCGGGGGCTGGATTACTTGTGGGTATAGAGCTGTTGTAGGCTTGCAAGAATGAAAGCTAAAAAGACAGTTTCATTATTGGGTTTCTTACTTTAATGATTTCACACCTGGTCACAGTGAAATCTTGAGACGCCAGTTTTCCAAGTGCTGCGTCAACTGCAAGCTGGGATGTGGGGGCGGCATATCATACGTTTTAATGACGCCCATTTGCGCTGCGATACATGGCAGCACATGTCTGGTTTGTTTCCCATGCTTCCGCCCCCACTAGATGGTGATGCCTCCAAGCCAGCTTGTATCACACAACAGGTGCCTATTCTTGTTACCATTGCACTATTCACAGGATTTTCCGGTAGGTGTCCAATTAGGTAGTACACTGCAATTCTTAACAAACCCATCCTACCGCCACCCAGGGTGACACTGTGCAGTTTGCTTAATGCATTCTCCATGCCGCTCTACTTTGACTTTCTCGTTTCAGTGATCTTGTGCCTACATATGTATCCCTATGATCCAGGACGGGAAAACGGGGGCACACTCAGCTGTAGCCTTTTGTTTTGGTTAATAGACCTAAGGCACAGGTTTTCACTTTAGTTACCGCTGATCATGGGATTAATGCGGTTTAAGTAGGGAGTTACATTTGTGCTTCCTCCGTTTGAAATCCATACACGTTATAAAACAGTGCTTAGTTAGTTTTCGCTCGTTACTTGGCGCAAAAAAAAATGATGAAGTTAGGTTTGCACTTTTTAGAATCTTTGCAATGTATATGTAAAGTGTGGTATGATTTAAGTGAGTGTACGTTAATAACTGCGTTAGTGAGTCATTATGGATCTTGCGCAGCTACATAAGTGACCTATGAGCCAGAATTGAAGCATTTTAAGTAATTTACTGTGAAGCCATAATAGCAGCTTGTTTACCTCATGCACTGTTGACCATTGGCTAAGTCAACAGTCCTGGCTTGCGATAGGTGTAATTTTATGGGTAGATTATTTAGCTGGATGTAAAGACTGAAGAAGCAGGACTATGCAAAGCATAGATTTCAGCTTAATTGCTTTGGCCAGTCAAATGGGGTGGATCTGCTCATTCAACATACTCGTTTTAATCAATTATTTGTTTCAGTAGAAGGGGCGATCAACAGGGTAGGTGAGGGGTCTAGAGAGGACACAATGGACTAGCATGGCCCAGGTATGGCAGGACAAGCAGTCAGGCAGGGGGACAGGTTGAGGCTGGATTTCCGGAGGTGAGAGCTCAGATCTTGAGCTGAACACCAGAACAGCAGTGCAAGGGCTGTTCAGTCCTATGTTGAAATGTGGCTAGAGTTACATATATGCAAGTTGCAAATTGACTCAAGGATAATTTACTCTGAAAGGGCTTGGGAGTGTAAAACGTTAGTAAGTTGGCTAATAGTGTTTGGTGACTCAGCCTCACCATGCCAGAATGGAAGAATTTACAAGATGCTATGCTTGATAGCCACAATTGTGGCTTATTTATCTTGTGCAACAAACAGGCATGGTCAAAGCTGATAGTACCGGCTTGTTGTAGGTGCAGTGTTGTTGGAGTACAGTTTTGGCTGCAAAGATAGAGGTCACTAAATACCAGACGGCAACACACCTAGCGAAGCTCAATTTTGCAGCTTACATGTTTCAGCCACACCCATAATTCATTGACCACGCCGACTGTTGACTAATATTAGGCCAGAGGTGAACAGGACAGACCAATGCCATTTTGTGGGATGGCTGTCCACTGGCTCTTGCTTCAACGACTTAATATTATGATGCCTCTCCTTTCAAACTGATGGGAGTATTGGCCACCTCTGACATGCCTTACCTCTGACGTGCTCTTGACTATTATCCTTTTACTTGAAACCAGGTCGGGTCCCGCCGGTCTAAGCTAGGTGGGCAAGTCGCACAACAGCTGAGGGTTATCATCGACAGTTTGGAGGGCTTGGGGAGTGATGAATGCTTCGTCTGCGTGCACTTGCAGACTATTTCTGCATGGAGGCTTTGCGCGATACCCTGCATTGGTTTTACTGACTAGGGTGATGCAGTGGAAAGTGTTGCAAGCGTGCACCGAGAGATGGGTCACTCAGTACCATCCATAATCTTAACCTGGTTAGTAGTCAGGCCAAGGAGTGGCTGCATGACCCCCGGGTGCTGGGGATGGTTTGTTGGTTGGCATGCTTTTTCAAGTGGTTGCAAGCTCGCACAAGTTATTTCCGCAGAGTTTGGGGCAGGTTAGCATACCTTATTTTGTCTCTGCGGGTCTGATGTGCCTTTCGGGTCATTATGACAGAGTAGAGCCATTATCGCTTGTATCTGGGCGTAAAGGTATCCAGGCAAGAATCCAGGGGATATTAGAGCAAGTGTTCCCTTTTCGGAGGCTAGTATATGCAGGCGTGAGTAACATTAGTAGCTGCCAGTGCAACCGGGCATCATTCTCCTTCAAGAGAGTAGGCATTGCTTTAAGTGTGAAGTAGGCCCCATACAGCACTCCAAGTGAACAATCACCTAGGCTAACCTTGACAGTGCAAACAATTATGTCTCGCTAGGAATTGAATGCTGCAAGTGTGGGCAGTCCTTGCTTTAGAACGATGGAAGCATTAGGACTATTGCACACCCGGTAAGGGACTGCTTTTACACATGGTCACGGGTGCAGCTCCAAGCAGGTTCACCTAGCCTTTCTGCCCCCTGAGGTCGATATTATGACTAGGATTAAGTCAAGTATCAACAGACATCTGTTATTCAGAGCCATCAGACCTTCCAGGGTGACGTCGCACTCAATTACACGTCATGTTTGGCTCATACATACAGGTTTCTTAGGCAAAAGCCACAGTTTCATGCTTCAATGGGATAGTCAGATCTGAAGGGACAGTTTAAGCAGCAGGTGTACCATAATTGGTTATAACAACAAGTCTGGTACTGCAAAGGCAGATATTAGTCCCCCCATCCACCTTTCACAAATGCTATATTCGGTCACCTGGCCGCTCACAGGGGAGCAAGAAGCAGCCTGGGAAAAGTGGGGGCGGGACATGGGAACGTATCCCACAGACTGTTACCCCTTTTACAAAGGGTGGGCACAGGGGAATCACATAGGAGCATTCATTTTCTAAAGCCACCCCATCAGTTAGGGTGCCGCTCCCCCACCTGGTGTTCTCTTGTATTTTCTATGCATCACAGGGGGCCAGCTTACCTGATTATGCAGCAGGGACGGGAAACTAACACTAGGGAGCCAAGGGTTTTGGATCGGGCACATCAGTAATATTGGTCTCTTTTACTGTCAGGCCAGAGGCATAACATTTGTAATGTATTTTAGCCGCGGCTGCAGCCAGCTGATTCAAGTGCACGTCTTAGGAACCGGAACATCTTTAGAGGACTAGGGCTGATCTCGGTCTGGGTGTTACTTGTGGCCATTACCCTCTTCCAGCTGCTGCGTAAGGTCGTGCCATATGCCTGGGAGCGTCAGGCAAGGGCAGTAGCAAGCAGGTATTTAGTTATGAGGTAACTTGCAGGGGGTATGGGGGTGTAGGATTGGTTGCCCTTATAGGGGGGCAGGGCCTCAAGGTGGGGTGCACTGCGGGGAGGACTCCTGTTGACAAGGTTTAGGGCAGCTACCCCTTTTCCTCTCCGGCACCCCAGCAATACTTCTAGGCTGGGTGCTTGGTAATCCCACCAGGGTGGGTTCATCGGTACGGCTACACAGCATCCAGTCAGAGTCCAGAGTTGGACTGGGATGGGATTCTGTTCATCTGTTCGTCCATTCTCACCGCCCACTGACTAAGCCCTAGTATACATTATGACAGGCCAGAAGCCAGGGTACTAGTGGCTTCAGTTACTATCTTCCCCTGCCCAAATAGTGAGCCCAGCCTGGCCGGTTTAGGAAGGAGACATCTAGTATGATGGGGCTGTTCTTTGTTAGGGAATGTATTGCAACGGCACTCCCGTCTGTAAGCCACCCAAGAGAGTGACCGGAGGATAGGCTCAGTGAGTTATGTACAGGGTGAATTTGAGTTTACCGAAGGCAACCCGGTGAGGCATCACAGGTTTGGCGGGGTGCAGTGTTAGTGGGTGAAATTATGGGCAACCTTTAGTAGTGGGATAGAAGGGAGGGCAGTGCTTCTGTGAAGGTGCTTAGCAACCCAGCATGTCTTGTGCCAGGATCAAAGGTCTGGCTGAATGGCTTTCCTGTGCCTCCAGAAGGGCACGGGAATGCAGGCATGGGTATTTCCACCAGTGAGTTATCTGGTGGTGGTCCCTGGCATGCGCTGGAACAGCTTGCTGTGAAAGCAGCCGCAAAGGCTAGGGGGTGGTTCTCCCCTCCGAACATGTTGGGCACTCACCTGGGAAACAATTATTTGAATTTCCTGGGTAGGAGGGCACAGCGGTAATGCATGATTTCCTCCAGGTGTAAGGAGTGGTATGGGTTGTTTACAATGAGTCAAGAAAGGGGTTTGGCAACTTTTCATTGCTTTTCTGCCAGGATCTTAGATCTGGCTGACTGGCCATACAGGCATCTTGTGAGCGGCACGGTGGGCGGAAAGCAGGGAATGGAGGCAGGGCTTTTCTGCCACCAGGCTAACTGGGTGAGGCACCCAGGAAGGCACTGGGACAGCTTGCTGAATAAGCTGCAGCACAGACTGAGGGGGGGTCTCCCCTCCCAACATCCTGGTCCGACACCTGGGAGGCAATTGATCGGATTCTCTGGGGGGGAAGAGGGATCTGTTGCAAGAAATGAAGTCCTCCAGGTGTAAGTAGCACCCATTTGGGGGCAGAAATAACACCTCGTTGAGGGTGGGGAGGAGCCCGGTCTGGGGAGACTGTGGTCACCTCGCGCAGAAGAGTTAACAGTGCCAGGTGTAAATACTCTGATCAGAGGGGTTTGGCTTTCTAGGCATGGCTTGCTGCATGCCAAGTCCACAGGGTGTTTTCAAGTAGATGGGGTGTCCACCTGGTTAAGAGGGTACTGCTTCAAGAATTTAAGGCCACAATGTGAAGAGCTGCAAACTTTCATCTCTGTGGTATCTCTGCTATCACTATGATCATTGCTATGGTTATTGTTGCTAGATACTCACTTACTGTTCTAGATTGTTAAGAGAAGCAGTCAGTAATAGAGTGGTCTTGCTGTCGTGTGGATGTACCTGCTTACTCCAATAAACTCCTCATCTTTACATGAAATACCTGTTGGAATCATCATTACAATCTCTTTAATTACCAGGAACTATGGTCTGGGTGATTGGCCATTTGGGCGCCTTGTGAGTAACACGGACGGGATTGGAATTCACTTCATTGACTTCTTTTATTCAGGATTTAACTTATTTTACAAGTTTAAAAAAAAAAAACAGAAAAGAAGAAGAAGGATAATTGAATATTTTACAATAGCGGTTCTACAAGAAGGAGTAAGCAGAGTAAAAAACCGCTTATTACAAAGAGAGTCGTTACTTCTCTCGAGACATTTGGATTTAATTTACAACTTCACAGAAGATGAACCAGCTTAACAAGGATAGACAATACTGACGTTCTTTGGATCGCATTCTCACCTTAATGAGAATTTTAAACGGAGCAGTATTTCAACTTAATTCGCATAAGTAAATATTAATTATTACTTGCGATGTCTACAGTTGGAATCTCTCCATTGCATCTTTTGAAGTAGAGACGTTTCAAGGCGGCGTTCCAACTTGCACCGGACATCTTCCATTCTCGAACAGCATGGACGAGGAAGACGAAGATCCAATTCCACTGCAAGTGTAAGAGAACGAGATATTCAAGAACGTCAGCACGTCACCACGTAGGGTCACGCAACGTGACCTTACGCGAACGCCATCTTGATTTTGTGTTACGATCGGAACAAATCAGCAAAACGGAGCAGCGGATGTGAAACTCATCTATAAAAACCTATATCACCCTCAGTATAAAAAGAATTGGCGAGCGCTCCAGTGGTCTTCCTTATACGTATCAACTGGTGGTAATTATAAAGGACTTACATTCCTTATTTGAAGCAGACCATATTCACGGTGATATGCACACCACAGTATAACAAATGTATGTCATCATTAAAACTGATAAGAAATACGGTGAATAGCACACCATAATTAAATGAACTAACAGCTAGAATTGAATTAACAGTAGTGTGTAAAAAAAAAAAAAAAACGAGATACAGTATAATATTTTATTATAATTGTCCTAGTCAATACAGGTTATGTGCAATTCTTATTTTTTCCTTCTTTCTCACTCTGAAGTTACAATCTATATTTTCAAAAAATTATACTTTGTATACAATTACTACTATATATATATACATATGGCCACTCAAGGGTGTGGATTAGGTTTACCAATCCCATTTCTAACTCGCCCTGGCGATCCTGTATTAAAGTGGTTAGACTGGAAAGATTACTTTCTCAATTATATTTCAGCTTTAGAGGAGGAAAATGAAGATGAGTTTACTCCCTCCAGGAAAAAGAAAATGCTTTTACATAGTTTGGGACCTGAAGGTTCTAGAATATATTATCAAATGGAAAAAAAGACCAGACCTAGTGAAAACTTTAATGGATTTTTAGATGCATTACATGATCTCGATGCCTATTATCAACCCACTGTGTGTGTAGGAATTAATAGATATGAGTTCTTTCAACGTAAACAACAAAAAAATTAATCGGTAGAAGATTATGTCTCTGCGTTAAAAAAACTTACAATTAACTGCCAGTTTGAAAATCTCCATGACAGTTTCATCAGAGATCAACTTGTAATGCATTCAAATAATAGTGCAATACAAGAAAAATTATGGGTTTGTGGGGATTCACCTTTAAATGAAATAATAGCCATTGTCAAAAAAGGTGAAATGTCGAAAAGATGTGCACAAATGGCCCTAAAGAAAAGTGAAGACAGTAATGTTGTAAGTAAAGTATCTATTAGAAAAACTACTAGTAAAAGTTTAGTAAAAACAGTTACAAAGATCTTAGCAAAAAAATTAATAGTTACAACAAAAATGATTATGAAGACACAAGACCAACATGTTATAGATGTGGTTATAAGGGTCATACTGCAAGAGATAAATGGTGCCCTGCTTTAAAATCAAAATGCAGTTATTGTGGGGTAATTGGTCATTTTACCAAAGCATGCAGGAGGAGGATCAACAAGAAAAACAAGAAAACCGTAAGTTGTGTCAACGACAGTAAAGACGAGGTTGTTGATGATACTGTTAATTCCAGTGATGATGAAATTCTTTGCATTGAAGATTTTGGGGAAACTGATAATGTTGTTTTGAATGTTGGCTCTTCAAGGAAAAAGAAACCAGTATGTGAAATAAACATTGGTGGAGTAGACTTACAGATTGTACCTGATTCAGGTTCACCCTATACTATCATACAACATACAGTATGGGAAAATAAATTCGAGAGAGTAATTGAACAGAACTTAAAACCTCCTGACATACAACCGGTAACTTACACAGGTGAAAAAACTCCTATGGTTGGTTTTGTAGAACTAGTCTTCAAATTTAAAGACCGAAGCACTATTGGCAAATTATATGTTGCTGAAAAAGGTCCTTCTGTTCTAGGCTGGATTGACCAAGGAGAACTTGAGATCATACTTAACCCCAATACCCATGATCAAGTTCTATTGATAGATGAACCTGATAAAAACATGGTGGATGACATGATTAAACAATTTCCAAGGGTATTTTCGGGCGAAATAGGAAAACTAGATGGTTTTGTTCACAAGATAGTTCTCAAGGACAATGCAGTACCAGTAACTCATAAAGCTAGAAACATTCCTATTAGCATAAGAGAAGGTGTTATGAAGGAATTAGACAACTTAGAAAAGAAAGGGGTAATTGAACCAGTGAAATGTGCAGAATGGATTGCTCCCTTACTTGTCGCGCGAAAACCTGACGGCCGTTTGCGCCAATGCATTGATCTGAGAGATCTTAATAAGAACATTGTAGTAGACAAATTTCCATTACCCAGAATTGATGAATTATTGACTCAATCAAAGAACATAAAATGGTTCTCTACAATTGACCTAACATCAGCGTATCACCAGATCCAGTTACACGACAGCAGCAGAAGCCTTACTGCTTTTATAACTCCTTTTGGATGTTATCGTTTTGTGCGTATGCCGTTTGGGTTGGCTTCTGCTGCTGCTGTGTTTCAAAGGTTAATGCACAAACTATTTAAAGGTTTAAAAGGCGTCATCTATTTTCAAGATGATATTTTGATAATGGGTCGAGACAGGAATGAGCATGATGAGAGGCTTAAAACCGTTCTTTCTAAATTGGCAGAAAAAGGATTGACTGCAGAAATCAAAAAATGTAAATTCAGGATGAGGTCTGTCACATACTTAGGACATGAAGTTGGCGGGGATGGCATTTCGCCAAAGAAGAGTCTAATCGAAGCAATCAAAGAGGCCCCATCTCCAAAGTCTAAAGATGATTTAAGATCATTTTGATGATTGGCAGAATTTTATTCAAAATTTTTAAGAAATTTTGCCACCAAGACCTACAATATGAGACAATTATTAAAAATAAAACAAGAGTTCGTTTGGAATGATGATTTAGAAAATGACTTCATAAAAATAAAAAATGACCTATTTTCTGCTCTAACCCTTCAAGCCTTTGACAGTTTAGCACCAACCATAATCTAATGCTAGCGGAAAGGGTTTAGGAGCCGTACTATCCCAAGTCGATGACAATTGTGAAGAAATAACCATTTCTTTCGCTTCTCGTTCCCTTTCCCCATCTGAGGAAAAATACTCGGTTATAGAGAAGGAAATGTTAGATACCATATGGGCAATGGAAAAGTTTAGGCAATTTGTGTGGGGAACCAGTTTTGTCCTTCACACTGATCACAAACCCTTGCTTAAGGTACTAACATCTGAAGCTATATTCAAGGCCACACCTAGAATTGCTAAAATGAGTTTGAAACTTCTTGATTTCAATTACGAGGTGGAATATTTACCCGGTAATAGGAATCAGGTAGCAGATTACCTGAGCAGATCACCTCTACCTTACGAGAATTTTGGACAAGCTGATTGGGATGATTTTAACGTTGCTGCAGTATACAATAAAACTATTGTTATTTCAAAAGTAGAATGGGATACTGAATACTCACAAGATGAAACTTTAAAAAAGACTGCACACTTTATAACCAAAGGTTGGCCTAGTAAAAACTGTAATCCAGGCAATTTAAGAGCCTTTTGGGAAATTCAAAGTGAACTTTCCATAGATAATTCAGGTTACATTTGCAGAGGTGATTTAATCATTGTTCCAACAACATTAAGATCTAGAGTATTGGAATTGAATCATGAAGGTCATCTCGGCATCACTAAATTGAAAGCTAGATTAAAATTATCATATTGGTGGCCAAGGATAGATAGAGGCTCTGAGAAATTTGTAAAGGAATGTTCTATTTGTCAAGATACTGATAAAACACTACGTGTATTAAGACCTACACTTGGCACTAAACTCCTTCCTAATGGACCATGGGAGAACCTAAGCATTGATTGGTTGAGTCCTATAGATGATGAAGATGGAAGTCACAAGCATATTTTAGTCGTAATAGATGACTACTCGAAATGGCCGGAAGTTGAAATTACTGAACATTTTGATACTAGACATGTAATTCAATTTTTTAGAAAACATATTTTTACGGAAAGGAATCCCAAAAATCATTCGCAGTGATAATGGTCCACAATTTTCTTCTGATAAATGTAGGCGTTTTTTTAGAAAGGAACGGAATTTGTGAGAAGAAAACCCCAATGTATAATCCTGCAGGAAACGGCATTGTAGAAAGATTTAATAGAGTCATTATGGGCAGTGTACAAGCTTCATTGAAACTGGTAAGTGTTGGAAAAAAGAACTTTTTAGCACACTTTGGGCTTATAGTGTCACTCCAACTGGGACAGGTTATATTCCTTTCAGAATATTGCGTGGCAGAGAACCTTTTTCTAAAGACAATGTTGCGTGGTGTAATATGCAAACTTATGGGAAATGGTCACCTGCTTAAGTTAGGGCCAATCTGAGAAAGATGCATGATACATGCAAAATTAACTTTGACAAAACTCATAGCACTTCCGATTGTACATTAGAGGTTGGTGATTGGGTCAAAGTTAAACTAGCTACTAAAGTAAGGAAAGGTCAAAGCAAGTTTTCAGCACCATTACTAGTAATCACCACTTACTCTAAATCAGCTAAATTGAGTGATGCCAAAATCGGGCATTACAATAGACTTTCAAAATATGTAAATCCTAGTCGAAATAAAGAATCTGAGAAATCTACTTAAAAAATGAATTGGATGTGGGATGATGTCACTAGTCCCAATGTTATTGATATACCCACGTTCAATCTCCAAGTGCAATCTGCAACGATGGGACTCGAGCCTCTTCCAGGTCTAGAAGAATAACACGTGCTGGTAGAGCAGTAATTATGCCACTGAAGTACATAAACTATGTCATGCAAAATGAAAGGAAGGAAATGGGTTCTTTATAATATTTGTTCTTTATAATATCACATTACTACATTCACTTATGTGTCTTTTTACTATGTATTTCATACTTTACTGTATACATTCATCCTTAGACTACTGTATATTGTACTTTACTGTATACATTCTTCCTTAGACTACTGTATATTGTTTTTCTACTTTTTGTCATTATGTTCTTGTTATATTTTGTTATCAGTTCACTTGTCTCTGTAAAGAAAGGAGATGTGGTATCTCTGCTATCACTATGATCATTGCTATGGTTATTGTTGCTAGATACTCACTTACTGTTCTAGATTGTTAAGAGAAGCAGTCAGTTGTAGAGTGGTCTTGCTGTTGTGTGGATGTACCTGCTTACTCCAATAAACTCCTCATCTTTACATGAAATACCTTTTTGGAATCATCATTACAATCTCTTTAATTACCAGGAACTATGGTCTGGGTGATTGGCCATTTGGGCGCCTTGTGAGTAACACGGTGGGCTGAAAGCAGGATATGGAGGCACGGCCTCACGGCCACAGACCTTATTCTGGCTAGGATACCCAGGCTTGCGCTGGACCTGCTTGCTGTATAAGCTGCAGTAGAGACTCGGGGGGGGGGGGGGGGGGGAATTCCTTCTCCTAATGTGTTGGTCATACACCTGGGAGGGAATGATCTGCCATCTCTGGGGAGAAGGGCACTGCTTCAAGAAATGACGGCCACAATGTGTAAGTTGAGCAACCGGCTGGGGACCTGTGAAATGTGGTCGGAGATAACCCCCTCGGCAGGTGTGGCAGGGGGCACGATCAAGGGAAGCCATGGAAGTCTCGCGCAGGAAGGTTAACAGCGCCATGAGGAAATTAACTGAGCAAAGGGGGTTTGGCTTCATCCGTCATGGGTTACTGCCCATTAAGGCCACAGGGTGTTTTGATGAAGATGGGGTACACCTGTCCAGAGTGGGTATAGACCTGTTCTTACTTGATCTGGGGGAGGCCTTGGAGACAGCAGGGTGTAAGTAATGAAGGCTTTCTTGGTGGGGGCTCTGGGGTGACGTTGGCCACACCCAGAGATGTGGCGGAGTTACAGGGCGATCCAGGGGCTGTAAGGTACATAAGGGTACGCTCTGCAGGAGCACAACAAGGGTGCAAAGGCCAAATATCCACAGGGAGGTCCTCGCATTGGGCCCTGGAGGAGCGACGGCGCCCCGTTAGTCCTACGGACGGTTGTGGACCTGAGCAACTGGGGGTTGCCTGGCAGGCTCTGCCCCCTTATGGGGCGTGAGCAAGGGGGTGGGCTATTGGTCCACCGGTGGGATGGGTCTTCCCTCCCCCAAAATATGGCGAACACCGCTGGGCAGGGCCATGGTGTAATATGGCTCATCAGTTGGCAGGCGGCGAGGGGCTGCCTGCCTTGGGATCTCCCGTAAGATAACCCACCTGGTTGGCATATTTGCAATGCTAATAAACCTGCTGCAGTTTTCTCCACAAAGAATGTGTCTTGTCTGGTTATTTCTCTAGGAGATTGCTGTATGGGGGGATGGTGAGTGTTGCCGATATTGGCACTAATGGCATTTCGTCATTTTGCACGACAGTAAGAAAAGATTCTGTGGTCGTGTAACATGGTTACATGGGAAAATTATTTTTAATCATGATTGATCAAAGCCTGTATAAACTGTCATTACATAACAAATCATTATTAGAATGGTCCCCACATGATGTCGTGCAGAGGGTGCCTGTGGTTTCACAGCATAGCATATTAAATGCAATCAGTATGCAGTTATATCTAAGGCTTGCAGTTTTTTCCTTTCCAAGATTTCTACAAATACCTACAGCGAGAAAACAATGAATTGTTTTATTATATGCGGCGGCGTGTAGTGCTAAACCCGGAGGGATCAAAGTATGAGTGTACGTTTATCGCAAAGTAAATGTGGAAATGCACTATTTAAAACATAATTTTTACGACATGCATATTACATATGGATACACAATAATAAGATGGGCAAAAGATACATATCGATAAATATAAATTACAACAAATTTGGAAAACTGGGAGCCTTAATGATTTTCTAAATGTTCACGCTAATTGTTCAACACAATGATCTACTCTTATTTTGCTTAGATAGTACGTTGCCTCACCCTGTGGTATATATGTTGAATCAAATCACTTCTGCACAATTCAACTTGTTTGGCCAATATGTGAACAAATGTTAAATCTATTGTCCGCCAAAAGAAAGAATATAGAAATTTTTGAAAATGGTGTGTCTCTGCTAAAATGCAAATTGTTTTGTCTTTTTGTCACATATGCAATACATTTCTTTTGTCTGGAATTCATGTTGGATTCAGATACAGTTACTCATAATCTTTCGCAAGTAACATTTTGACAACATGTGTACAGTATATCCCTTTAATGTTTTACCTGTAGAGAAATGGTCACATTAGTTCATAGTATATTTACTCATGTGTCTTCATTAATGTACTCCTCTTCCCGATGCCCTTCAATTTATGGAAAACATAAGAAATAATATGTGTCCCTATGGGGCCCTCCAGTGGGTCTATAGAACCCTTTTGGATGCTCAGCTGCCTTCATCACTGTGGTCGTCTGAGCCATCCACTGTTTAGTAGGGCAGGATGCTGTGGATCATCTTGTGTCTGGCTTTGGTTTAAGCGTTCTTCTAGTCAACCACAAGACTCTGGAGAGTTGAAGAACATCTTTACAGCAACACAGAAGCCCCCAGGAGTCTTGGAGGTCTCCTACTGCATGTGTCCCTGGGAACAGTCCATATATTCCTGACTCTGCACTGATACTTGTTATTGGTATTCAAGCTGCGATCTCATGCTCAGTGCATGCTGCTGGTCTTGGGCAGTGGTGCATCTCCAGAAGAGGTGATAGGTTGTCTTCTATGCAGTGCATCGTCTCAGGCAAGATTTGAGATGGTTGAGCCACCCCGCATGCATGAATGTTCTCATTGACAGGCCACTTGGATTGCCTTCCAGATGGTGTCATTGTGCTTATTTGGCAGAATATTCTATTAGTGTTATGCTGTAATCGAGAGCAAGGTGTTGGTCTGTTCACTGACACCCTTCACACAGATCCTCGAATGACGATCTTCGGAGCCTATTGATTAGTGGCTGCTGCTCGAATTCTGAACTCCATCACAATTTTCTACTTTTCTGAATATTCTCCATTCTGCCCATCCGAGGTGCCTGGCATCGGGTATTTCCCTGGGAGGCTGGAAGGGTGGGGGACGGTTTTTCAGTGGTGGGGGCTGGCTTTGTTACGGTTGCCGGTTTTGCAGCGAGGTTTCGCCATGTTGGTAACAGCAAGAAGCAGGCCATCAGGCAGCCTTTATGGCTTTCACTGTAGAATAGCAAGGTGCTCCTCATGCAGTGGCACATGAGGAACCCTCTAAGGACTATGGCAATGTGTGTCACTTCTTTGCTCCTTTTCTTGTGGACTTGTACATCACCTCCCTCTTCACTTTGTCCATCTTCAAGTGCCAGATGTGCAGATCATCTGTTTGATGGTGCTGGCTCTTCTTGGTTGCCCATGCCAAACATGGGCAAAATATTGGAGCACTGACCGTGTATTTTTGCTGATGACCAGAATCTTCCCTTTAATTGTCAGCTTCCTGAGTCTTCAGAGTCCCACCTTCTGTTATGTCTCTGCCAGCCATTAGTTCAGTGTCTTCTGTGTCAGTCTTTCACTTATGAACCAGGTTCCTAGGGTCCTCATAATGTCCTGCATGATGGGAAAACTGGCAGCAGATCTCGGGTGAGGGACCATGAGCTGAAAAGTAAGGTGTCTAATCTTGCCACATTTGATCTTCCCTCCATACTTCCTCTCAAAGTAATTGCACATCTCACTGAGTACCCATCTACGAAGAAGACTGAGATATTGTACATGTGGACTGAACAATTCACTTCTCCCTTGTCTCCACTGCCTAACTCTATCAGTTCCTAACTTCTGGGGACTATACACTGCATATCTAAGAGGGGGTGGAGTGGGCATAGTGACAGAGAAAAGGACGGGAGACGAGGCTGGCACTAGCAATACTACGCCCTGAGGTATTTGTAATTTTTGAAGGGCAGAATGGGTTCCAAAGCCAGGGGATTTGGCCGTGTACAGGTTGAGAGTTGGGCTGGAATGGAAAGTGGACATAGATTGAGTGAAGCAAGAATAATTGGGGGGATCTGGAATGTATTGGCTTCTGACTTAGAACCTAATAACTGTGCAGTGTATAAGTCTAGTGTCCTGTGGGCAAACGACTGGCCAGACACCTCAATGTTAGTTGGAAGGGGGGGGGGGGGGGGTTCGGTTCCTTTTTTCTTTCAACAAGAAAACTTTGTATTCCTTAATGGGAATTATATAATAGTACTGACATATAACGAAATAATTTTTGTAGAATGATTGGCACTGCAATTTTTTTGCACATCGCTAACCGGCCTCCGGGATGTGGGATACGCTGTGATGAGACGTGCCTTAAGTGTGAGCGCAGCCGGCCTCACACTTAAGGCACCTCACACTTAAGGCCCTAGGGTTGTAGGCGTATTGCTGTGTATGTCAAAGTGTGCTTTCAGTTAAAATTACATTTAAAAAAAACTCTATCAGTTCCTTGATATCATTGTTCGGTGTCTGATGCATTTGACGAGCAACTCTATGACACCAACAAACAGAAGAGGTGAAAGCGGGCAGTCTTGTCTGACAACTGTCTGGACTGGTATAAGGTCTGTGTTCCACCATTAACCAAAGCAGTGCTAGGGATATCTGTGTACATTGAACTCACATGTTACAGAAGAAGATACTCAGTCCCAGTGCCTTCAGTGTCTAGCCCATGAGATCAAAAGAGACACAATCCAACATATTTCCCTGGTCTAGAGTGACCAAGGCTGTTAGTATTTGACACACTTGATCAAGTCCTGAATGAGGGTCAGCCTGTCCTGAGGCCTTAGGCCTTGCCACACTTGGAGGATGTTGCTGCTAGATACAGCTCACCCAGCATCAAAGGGGCATTTAGGCATTCTCTCTTTTCTGAACTCGTTGTCTTTGAAATACCTCATCGGAAACTGCCCACATGGTCTCTCTCTGACACCTTTGGTAAGTAGATTTCACCATAAAAGTTGGTGATGACTCTTATTACTTGCTTCTTCTGGCCTTTGAGGGTTCCTTCTTAGCCCCGAAGCTTCACCAGTGGAATGTGAGGTGAGTGAAGGTTCTTAAAGAAGAACAATGGGCATTTCTTGTACTTCTCAAGATTCGTGGGTCTGGTCAGGAAAATTATTTGTTATATGTGTTAAACTTACCTTTCTGTTGTTTATCTCGTGCTTGCATACACAAGCTCATTTATGTGTTATTTTCTAAACCCTTGGTTCATGGCACGATCAGCGTGTTCTAGAATAGAACATGTGATCGGTCCCATAAATCAAGAGTGGACAGTTGTATGGAGCCAGCCAGAGCTTGAAGTCCTGTAACCGGCGGTGCTTCCTTTTCTTCATTATTGGATTAAATCTTATTTTGAATACTACTCAACAAACTGGCGATGATCTAAGGAAGCACTTTTTCATCGAACCTACGATTTGGATTTAACTCATTTTAATTCAATACTTTCTACGCAATATTTTTATTATCCAAACCTTCTATCTCGTCTGAAGTGAATCTCTGTTCCAGTTTCTAGCTACTGTTCACAACTTCATTGGATTATTGAATTATGATTCACTTCCTCTGAGTAGTTCTTTTGTGCTATACGTAAAGTGGAGTTGAAACAGCACGAAAAAGAGAAGGATTCAAAAGTGAGCAAACTCTTTGAACTGTGCGGAGGTGCGGAGCCCTTGGCAGTGTAAGCATTGGTCTATCAGGATGTGCGGAGCACTTGCCTTTTCGCTAGCATCTTTTTGTCAGGCAGTGACGAGACGAGCCGCGCCTACCCCACAGTAATACGAGAACTCCATTTCCCAGGGAACCTCTCGGGAGGGGAGGAGCCACGTGCACATAAGCGCGTACGACGCTGGGAGCGTCGTACGTGATACTGACTAGTTTGTCCTGGCGAGGATTGTTCGGCGTTCTCGGGGAGAACGCAACGCAAGTGAGAATCAACCCCCGGGCTCATTGCAGAGTCCCGTTTGCTGAACCATCGCTCGGCTGAGCGTTGGGTGACCTGTGAGACCGCTGGGTCCTCTGTCGCTGTGGCGGATCCCCGGCTTGGCCCCCTCTGAGGGCAGAAGTATCTGCCCGGGTCCGAGGCCGTTACTCACCCTAGTGAATGAAGACACACCAAGGGGGACCTTGTTCCTTGGTTTGGAGCGGATACCGGAGGGATCCCGGGATCAGTGGGCAAGCCGTGGAAGAGACCGGTAAGCCTCTTGACGTCCGCCAAGGAGGTTGAGAGAATCCCGTAATCGTTCCATTGTACCATTGGTCAACGAATCTAGGCTTCCGGTGAGGAGGTCAAGAGACACACTTTCCTTTGTTAATGCTCGGGCGAACTGGAAGTCGGTTTGCCTTCAGACTTACGAGGCCATTTGTTTTTGCTGAAGACTTTAAAGGGTCTGTGGTGTTGGGACTTTTGAAGAAAGAATTGTTTTGGAAACTACAGTACCTGCTTTGCATTATTTCACTAGCCAGCTCAAGACTTTGCCGTATCATTTCCCACTGCCGTGGGGGCCTCGTTTTTTCCTTTCTTTTATTCTTGGAGTTGGCTGAGATCTTCTATGATTTATGGGGGTAGGAATTGTGGTACGTAAGAGAGGGCATAAGGGTCCAGTGTTGGAAACACATGTTATGAACCAGTCACTAACCCCTGCCTTACCTTTTGTGTGTCACAGCTTCCCATTGGTGAGAGAAGAATCTTACTTTCGGCACGACTAGGGGGAGCTTTCACACCCAGAGAAAAAGACTGCTAAGGGTACGGAACAGGCTTAGCGAGAATGAAATGAGAGTAGTTAGGGAACATTCTATTGCTAACCTTTTTGTTTCTCTCATTTCAGGTATCCCTTCCCTTGCAGCCCCTTCCCTACCCTATCCCTCGCTTGATTACCTCTATGCTCTGTAATTGATTGTATAGTCAGAGTGTGGGGAAATCAGGAGGTGGACAAATATGAGCATCGCCCTGATCCTGAGGGGCTTGGACTACCGTGACACTTTTTAGTTGTTATGTTTTAAAACAATAAGCAACGCTTCACTCACCGACTTCACAGCAGAATCTTCATCTTCGTTCCGTGTGGACTCCTCTGCAGGAAGGTTCCTTCTTGTTGCGCCTGCTACGTAACTGTAGTTGTGACGTATGTTCCGTCTCAACACGTACTACGTAATACGTAGATCTGCAATCTTCCAGCATTTTGTTCAATCGGATTTCATTTCATCAGGAGAACGTCTTCTTCTCTTCATTGTTCCTTTCGGAGGTGTTGAAAGTTATTATCAGCATCAAGGTACTATTTAATAACTTTAAATTTTTTTTTTATTTTTTCCCCCCAAACTATGAAGAATTTGTTGTTCTCGACTAATTTATTTTTAGGGGTCCAAATTCATCAGTCTTCTCAACTCTGTGTAGCAGTTTCTACCATAAAAAAACCCCAAAAAACTCAGTTCTTATGCAGTTTGGTTCGTATTATTATTCTTCGCACTGTGTTAAAGTAACCGGACGTGATTTCACCGATGTTCAGTTCAGTTTATGTAAACCATTTTAATAGTCTTTTGTGCCATCTAGTGGTTTAAATCAGTAGTTCTTTTGAGGATAACATTCAGTATTTCATTACAGAGCTTGTTTTTGTGATTGTTTTCTTTTATTTTATCACTTCTTTTGGTAATTTCATTGTGCCATAAGCGGTTCCATTGGAGATATTTATATTATCTGCATTGTATTAATGTACAAGCGTTAATCAAAGTCAGTTTTGTTCTCTTTCAAATACAGTTTAAAAACATGTGTGCACAAGGATATACTCTCTCTCCACCACAACCTTATTGGTCTGCCGGTAGCTCACCATGTATTCCCTGGGTTGAATGGAAAGCATATTTCTTGAATTATATTGAGACGTTAGACTCTAATGGTAAAATGAAACCACCTGAAAAAAGGCATTTTCTTACATTCCTTAGGTCCTGAGGGTCTCAAAGCGTTTAACCAATTTCCAAGAATTGAAAGCAGTGGTGATGGAAATGTTTTTGAAAAGGCTATTTCAGATTTCGATCGCTACTGTTCTCCTAAAGTGTGTGTTGGCATTTCAAGGTACACATTTTTTCAAAGAAAACAGCTTACTGATGAATCTGTGGATAGTTATGTTTCCATATTAAAGACCTTGTCTTTAGATTGCAAGTTTGGTACTCTACAGGAGGAGTTCATCAGAGATCAAGTAGTAATGCATACTAACAATTCTACTATCCAAGAAATGTTATGGGTCAATGGTGATTCTGATCTTGAGAATGTACTAGCCATCGTGAGAAAATCTGAAATGTCATGTAGAAGCGCAAAACAAGTCAAAGGGGAATCTAACAGTGTTAATAATGATACTATTGCAAAAGTAAACACAAAAAATCGCTTCAGAGAACAAGACTTAAAGAAAAAGAAAACCTCTAGTTCTTTCAAGAGTAAAAAGTGTTATAGATGTTGCAGTAAAACTCACCTAGCTAATTATAAATTCTGTCCAGCCATTAAGCAGAAATGCTCTAATTGTGGTTTAGTTGGTCATTTTTCAAAAGCTTGCAACAAAAAGAATGTTAACAACAAAGTCAAGTGTATAGATCAAACTGATGATAGTGATGGTGAAGAACCTAACACTGATTGTGGTGATGTAAGCTCCTATGTTCTCAATATTAAGGATTCTGAACATCCTATTCTGAATATTGACAATTCAGTTATAAAAAAAAACCTGTATGTGATATGGTTATCGGCGGAGTTAACACCAAGATGTATGCAGATTCAGGGTCTCCTTACTCCATTGTGAATGAGACAGTATGGAATTCACAATTTGTTCCAAAATTAGGTAATATGTTATAACTGCCTGACATCAGCCCAGAGGGTTACTCCGGCGAAAGAATTGATATTCTGGGATACAAAACTCGAATCTTTAGACTCAAAAACCGTGAGTGTACTGCCAAACTATATGTGTCCAAAAAAGGACCTTCTGTCTTAAGCTGGTTTGATCAAGGTAAATTAGATATTATCCTTAAACCCAATAGCCCTTATTACACAAATTTCCCAGTGCTTTTAGAACTGATATAGGTAAATTAAATGGTTTTAAACATGAGATCCGTTTAAAAAAAGATTTGTGTTCAAAACTTCCCAAGGCACGCAACATTCCTTTAGCTGTGCGTGAAGAGGTTAAAAAAGAGGTAGACTCTCTAGTGAAAGATGGCATCATTGAGAGGATTGAGTCTTCTGAGTGGGTTTCACCCATTGTCGTTGCCAAACGTGCCAATGGGAAAATTAGATTATGCATCGACTTAAGCCATTTAAACAACATCATCATTGATCAATTTCCTTTACCACGCATCTCAGAAATGTTGACCAGTGTTTTGGGGGGTGGGGGGGGGTTTGGCTAAATTGTTTTCTACTATCGATTTATCTGCAGCTTACCATCAGATTGAATTACATGAGAATAGCAAAGATCACACTGCATTCATTACCCCTTTCGGGTGTTTCAGGTATAATAGAATGCCTTTCGGTCTAGCTTCTGCTGCAGCTATTTTCCAACGTGTGATGCAGGATATTCTAAAGAATTGCAATAACGCTATTTGTTTTCAAGATGACATTCTTGTTTTTGGAAGTGATCCTCAGTCACACTTATCAGCATTAGAAAATGTACTTAAGGTGCTTTCTGACCACGGTTTGACTATAAAACATTCCAAATGTAGATTTGGAGTGAAATCTGTGACTTATTTAGGTCACGAACTGTGTGAGGAAGGAATCGAACCCAAAACTGACTTAGTTGAGGCTATTCAATCTGCCTCTCATCCCAAATCTAAGGACGATGTTAGGTCTTTTTTGGGTCTTACTGAATGTTATTCAAAATATGTGCAGAATTTCTCTTGTCGTACATTTTACATAAAACAATTAATTAAAAACAAAAGCAAATTTTGGTGGTCTAAGGATTGTGAAACTGAATTTAATGACATCAAGAAAGCTATCTGTTCTGCAACTGCACTTTCAGGTTTTGATCCTTCACTCCTTTGCATTATCACCACAGACGCTAGTTCAAAGGGTTTAGGAGCAGTTTTGGCACAGAAGTCCAATAATGGTAAAGAATACATCATTGTGCATGCGTCCAGAGCATTCACACCTGCGGAGGAGAAATACTCTACCATAGAAAGAGAAACTTTAGCTTGCGTATGGGCACTTGAGCACTTCAGGGTCTTTGTGTGGGGCAAGGAATGTTTAATTAGAAGTGACCATAAACCTTTAGTGCGCCTTTTAACCACAGAAGGCATGTTGAAAGCTTCAGCACAAATAGCTCGGATGTCAATGCGTCTTCAGGATTTTATTCATACCATTGTTTATGTGCCCGGTAAAGAAAATGTAACTGCTGATTTTCTTTCAAGAATGCCCTTACCACTCAAAGAAAGTACCTACAATGAGTGGGATGATTTTCATATTGCTTTGGTACACGATGAAGATCTTTTGCCAATTGACCGTAATGTTTGGCTTAAGGAATTTGAAAGTGACCCTGTATTAAAAAACGTTGAAGGGTATATTTTATCTGGATGGCCTAATAAAAAGAACATCAATACTGACCTTAGAAGTTTTTGGGAAATAAGGGATGAGCTTTCATTGGTAGATGGTGTGCTCAAAAGGGGTAATTGTGCCATTCCTCCATGCAAGTTAAGACACAATATTGTTTCCCATGGTCACGAGGGTCACTGTGGTATCGTTCGAACCAAACAAAAAGTTAAAAAAAAATTTTGGTGGCCAGGCATGGATGTCTTAATTGAACGTATTATCAGAAATTGCATCACTTGTGCTAATGCTGATAAGACCTTGGTTGCCCTTAAACCTAATATTGGTGAACATGCCATTCCGGATTTTCCGGGGCATACCATTGCCATGGATATTATGGGTCCAGTTGGTCCAAATTCTAAATATGTCCTTGCAACCATTGATGTGTTTTTCAAAATGGCCAGTTATTAAAATTGTAGAAAAAGTGGACACTGATTCTGTTCTATCCTTTCTGGATGAAACCTTCACTGAGGAGGGGTTACCAGTACGCCTGATTACAGACAACGGTGTTCAATTCCTATCTAACAAAGCAAAAGCGTATTTTAAAAGAGTGGGCATAATTCATTGTACCGCTTCTCTGTACAACCCCAGCGGTAATGGTGTTACTGAGAGATTTAATAGAGTTCTCAAAAGTGCTGTCCAAGTTACGGGAATTGAAAATGATAAATGGGAACTACAAATTTTAAAAACAGCATGGATGTACAGGACCTCCACTAATGTCATGACGGGTTACTACCCGTTTGAAATTATGAGAGCTAGACTTCCGTGAACCAAATGCAACCCTACATGGTTAGCTCCTTCTACCATGTCTAACTTGGATCTTGAGACGGTAAAGAAAAATCTCATCCAAAATCATGCTATTAATAAAGAACGGTATGATAAGAAAAGAGGGTCTGTACATGATCCGATTGTCAATGTAGGGATGTTAGTTAAAGTAAGAAAACCTTGGAAAGTCAAAAAAGGGGACAGCCAATTTATGGGGCCTTTTGAAATAAAAGAGGTACTTAAGAACTCTGTCAGACTCACCAATAATAAGGTTTGGAATCTAAGTAGAATTGCTATTCTCAAAGGTGATAAAAGTATTTATCTCAATTCTGAGGATGAAACGATGTCCGTTGACAATTTTGAGGATGAAGATCTTGTTAATTGTTCAATCCGCAATACTGAATTAGTCAATGTTTCTAATAATATTGATTGTACTGTAGACTCTGTAAAACGCCAACGAAAAAAACCAGGTTGGATAGCTGATTTTGTTTCATTTATCAGAAACAGATTTGTTTATTAAATGGTTTTTTTTCTTTATTTATTTAAGGGGGGAAGATGTGTTAAACTTATCTTTCTGTTGTTTATCTCGTGCTTACATGCACAAACTCATTTATGTGTTATTTTCTAAACCCTTGGTTCATGGCATGATCAGCGTGTTCTAGAATAGAACATGTGATCGGTCCCATGAACCAAGAGTGGACAGTTGTATGGAGCCAGCCGGAGCTTGAAGTCCTGTAACCGGCGGTGCTTCCTTTTCTTCATTATTGGATTAAATCTTATTTTGAAAGCTATACAACGACTCCTGAATACTACTAAACATTATTTTGCCAGATTTTTAACTGAAGTTCTAATTAAACCCTTTTCAAGGTTCCTCCTGTTCTCATCACATGAGATCGATTTCAAAATTTCCTGTAGTTTGCTGTGCACCCTCCTGAATTCCAGTGATATTTGAAAGTGGTCGGGCATAACACTTGCCCCGAATTAGCTCGACTGCCTCAAGAGGTTCGAGGGTTTCTGCTCACCTACAATTGGCTTAATAGACAATAGTTCTGCTCCACATACAACACTAAAGGTCATATTTATAGTGCACATGGCAAACATGACAGTGTCCTTAGGGTATTTGAGATAGGGAAAAGTTCACATTTAAAAACTTTTAACAGATGTCAATGCAGCAATATATCGGACGTACTACAGAGAAACACAGGTGTTCAATAAATAATCTATTTTTAATTCGAAAATGATTATAATCTTTTTATACGACCTGTGCTGTATAATTTGCATACTGAATTTTTTGATGGCTTGGCTCCCTCTCTTATTTTCCTGCTTTGTCCATCTCTAACACACATGTGCACAGACATGCACCACACAGATTCAAAGCCATGCTCATATGCACAAAAGTGTTGTGGGTCTTACATTTAGCCTCCATTTTAGCTTCTTGTTTTAACTTAGCAACTTTTTTCTAATGGTGGTTTGTACATGTTTCCACTAATAAGTGAATGTGCCATGGACGCATTTATTTGTGATAGGCATTGTCGCCCCGTGGTCTGCACAGTTAGATCCAGGTTGCGCAAACATTAGAATACAATGCCTTTTTTCATTTTTTCCTCGTAGTAGACGGCTATCTCTCCCAAGACTAATTAAAGACATAGTTCTGCACTTATTCATCAGCTTTTCATGCTCTGATCTGAAAATACTACCCCTTCCCGTTTGTAAGACCGAGCCTGACTAAGGGCCTGGTTTATTATTTGGTGGACGGCCCGTCTATTCCACCAGAGGTACGGAGTGAATTACTCCGTCCCCATGGCAGTTCCTGCCTATGCATTTCGCTGATGGTCCAAGGCTGTGTCAGCATGACACAGCCCTCAACCATAAAGTTTTCATTCTTCATTTTCAAAAATAAAATCCGAATGCGGGATTTTCTTTTTGAAAAAAATAAATGTAATGTTTCCCTCACCATGGGAGCCATCTTCCATGGAGTGGGGGTGGCATTATTAGCATTTTACTGTCCCTCGCTGAAAAGGATGAACAGCAAAAAAAAATGTATATGTCCACAAATCCTCATAGGGTGGGCAGATGTTTAACTATTTCTCCAATGGCCCTTAATCTGTCGGACTGTCAAAGAAGTTTGGCTATGATGGTGTTAAGGTCCACTAATTAAAATACAACATGACACGCATTTAAAATGTGCAAACTGCAATAGGCAGTTATAGCTATTTGTATAGGCCATAGACATGTTAAGAAGCAAGTTTCCTTTAACCAAAAAGTCTGGAAAAGACCACCCAAGGATGACAGGTCTAACACAAACACTTGAATCAATTTCAAGAGAAAGAAATGATTTACCTACGTAAAGAAATTACAAGACAAGCATCAATTACTCCTAATAAATTAACCGAATTAGCTCAGAAATATGAGATAGACCTCTAGAAAAGTTTTCCTTTGCCGAAAAGTTACAGGGTTCAATTAGATGAAGAAGCAATTGAAACAATGCGTTCTTCAGGAATACGGTTGCACATTACAGACTTCATAAAATGTATTTGTAAATGGAGTGAAACTGAAAAATAAGAAAACAAATGGGCCAGCAAATATGAAAAGAAAAAGAAAGAACCTGAGTTATTAGGGGAATGGAGTGCACAGCATGAGGAGCTTCATCTTATCTCTTGACAGAAATAGTGGGAGGAGTGTATGTTCATGAACCTTGAAGTAGAAGAGATCTTGCAGATTTTACAAACAACTTTCCAAAATTGAGCGTCAAGCCTGTGCAGTGGTACAAACAAGTTGATCAATTTGTGAAAATTTCAAAGGAGATGGGGATTACATTTGAATAAATGTTTTGATATAGTGTTACCAAGTGATTTGTGGGCTGAGTGTAAGACTGCTGTACAATGGCCACATGAAGAGCCAGTGAGATTGGCACATACTAATGCACCATCTGCTTTAGTTATGGAGAAAAATTAAGTAGTGATTACTATCTTGAAAGGTAGAGTTCCTCCATGAGATCTTGATTGGTTAAAAATTAATCGAACAACACAAGAAGCAAAAGAATCAGTTCATGAGTACTATGAGCAGTTGTTGCATGTGTTCCAGCAGCACAGTGGAAGAGAATACCCTGATGAGAAAAACATGCTGATGGCCATTTTTAAACGTTTATACTATTAAATTAAAGAAAATTGATGGGCTCATTCTGATGACATTGACTCCATTCCTGGTGCACCTTCCTTTGTCAACAGAATTGGCTTTTTTATGCAGATTTATGTATCTCCGTTTGTTTTAGGATTGAGATCAGAGGTCACTTTGCATATAACCCATAGTTTAATCTGCTGGCAGAGTAAATCACTTGATGAGATCCTGAGATATGCAAAATAGTGCAGTGATGAACAAGAAATTAAACAGAAAAAGGTTAAAGAGAAATTTATGTTGGCTCAGACAAAATTAGCTCAGAAAGGTTTTCAGAATCCTTCTTTTACATGAAATCAAGGGGGTATACAAGGTGTTGTTCTACAAACAGGTTTTCGGGGAAATCAAGGAGGTTTTTGTGTTCCACAAGGTAGAGGTACAGGTGTTCCTCTTGATCCAGGTTCAGGAATGGAGGTTGAAGCTTTAAAGAAAGCAACTCCTTGTTACAGCTGTCACAGGATCAGGCATTGGAAGAGAGTGTTGATCAACTCCTGATAATGCAAACAGAAATGTGCAAATGCAGGAGGAATTGCAGAGGCAAAATATACCAGTACAACAGATGCAGGTGCCAATACGAAAACAAGCTCCGATAATGCAGGTCCTGCAAGCTCAAATGGTCCCACAGAATATGGGACACCCAGGATTTAATTTGAACCAGATGCCAAAAGCAAATAAAAATACTTTTCTAAATGCAATTCAAAATACATTCCAGCAATTCTCTAACTCAAATCAGAATGCCTTTCAGCAATTTCCTGTGTTTGATAATGATGGTTCAGGCTCTGATATGTCTCAATGATGGTGCTGGAGGGGGAGGAAGATTGTGTGCTTGGCGCAGTCTTAGAGGTAGACCAGAGTTGACCATTTGTAGACGGTGAAGTGAATGGCCACCCTGTATCATTTCCCATAGATAATGGTACAACCAGATCCCCTATTAGAACTGTAGGAGTCCCAGACCTAACCCTCTTGGGGAAGACGATCCAAGTTGTAGGATTTAAAAAAATCAGATTACCAACCCAGTTTCATAGAAGATCCCAGTTAAAATAGGCTCATTTGAGGAAAGTCACCAGTTTTTTGTTTGCGACACAAGCCCAGTAAATCTTTTATTGTGTAAGTTACTTTGCACAATTCACTGTACACGGGATGGTGTAGAGTTCCAAACTCATGATGAAGATGTGGAGTTTGAAATGGCTCAACAAAAGACTGCTGTAGGATTGTTTCCATTAATGACAATTGAAAAATTACCTCCTTATTGGAGAGAGACTGTGAATCCAGAAGTGTGGGACCTCATAGCAAAAGATATTGAACTGATTGAAGGTGTAGAACCAAGTTTGAGTTACCATAAAAGCAAATGCAATGTATCCAAGAACACCACCATACCATCTGACCCCAGAAACAGTTGCAGGAATTACTCCTGTAATAGAAGACGTGATACAGAAGGGGAGTTTGAGGGAACTGATTGGGAGTCCATGTATTTCTCTGATCATGGTTTTGCAGAAACCCAATGGGGAATATAGGATTGTCCGAGATCTTAAAAAGATTAACATAATAGTTGTCCCATGGTACCAAATCCAGCCACAATATTATTCCAAATTACATGTACTGCAGAGTAGTTTACTGTCATTGATCTTTGCCAGGCTTTCTTTTCAGTGCCAATGCACAAAGATAGCCATTTCCTCTTTTCATTTACCTTCCTGCAGAGAGTTTTGGCATGGTGCCGAGTCCCACAAGAGTATATAGAGAGTCCATCAATCTTTAACCAGATCTTGAAGAATAATCTGGAGTCATTGCAGATGCCCTACTGATCACTTCTCCTGCAATATATTGATCTCCTACCTGTGGCATCGAAGACACGAGAAGCTTGTAAATAAGATTCCATTGCCTTGTTGAATCACTTGGCTGAAAACAGAAACAAACTTTTACCAGGTAAACTGCAGTACTGTCAGAAAGAAGTTCAATGTATGGGACACATAATTGAGAAGGGAGCTAGAAAGGTGTCACCAGAGTGAGTTGAAGCAATTCTCAGATGAAAACATCTCAAACACAGAAAGAAGTCAGGATGTTTTGGGGAATGGTTGGCTGCTGTAGACAGTGGATACCAAACGTTTGCCTAGTGGTAAAGCCTTTACTGAGGCAGACACACAAGTATGTGTCTGATCCGCTTCCTTGGGACAACGACTGCTTGAAAGCCTTCCTAGAACAGAAAGAAAAACATTGTCGTGCCCTAGCACTAGGATTGCCAAATTGCAGTAAAGAATAATTCAAACTATTTTGCAGTGAGAGGAAGGGCTGTGCTATCTCAGTGCTGACTCTAACACATGTTGAAGCTCAGAAGCCAGTGGCATACTTTTCACCTATCCTGGACCCTGTTGCCGAAGGTCTTCCCAGCCGCCTTAACGCGGTTGCTGCAGTGACCACTAGTCTGGAAAAGAGTGAGTGCATAGTGATGGGATATCCTTTAAATGTAATGGTCCCTTAGAGTCGCGGAGTAAGAGCAGAGAATTTTGTCATCTGATAATGTGGTTTTGAAATGCTGTCAAATTGTAACCCCATCAACTTTATTGCCAATAAATGGTTCTGTTTGTAATGAAATTAAACATGATTGCTAAGATATCACAGCTATTTGCACAAGGCCTAGAGACCTTATTTTAAAGATGAGATCCTGACTGAGCCCGACCATGTAATTTTTGTAGATGGCTCACGTGTGAAAAATAATGAAGGTACCCTGAGAGCAGCTTACCCAGTGTGTACAATAAATTATGTTGTTGAAGCTTCATGGCTTCATGGGGTTACCTCAGCACAAGTTGCAGAATTGATTGCTCTGACCAGAGAATGCAGTTTAACTGCTCAAACAAGTGTGACTATATTTATAGGTAGTCAGTACGGCTTTAGTGTTGTCCATGATTTTGGACAGTTATGGCCACAAAGAGGTTTCATGACCACCTCAGGTACCCCTATTAGAAACAGGGTGCAAGTGAGATATTTATTGGAAGCTCTGCAGTTACCTGCAGAAATTGCTGTTGTTAAATGTGCAGCCTATGAAAATGGAAATGGTTATATTGCCATGGGAAACAGGTATGCAGATTTGAAGCACAATATTGTGCTCTTTTGACATGCACATTTAAAGGGAATTTCACATTTGAGTCTGAGAAAGACACTTCATTTTGCAATGTTGAAGAAAGTAACCAATACTTTGGATGAACTAAAAAGAGTACAAGAGAATGTTTCAGAAGCACACAACAAAGTTGGATCAGAGCAGGTTGTGAGAAAAATGCGAATCACATATGGACATCATCCGATGCAAGACCAGTGTTACCTGATAGCTTGCTATTCCCAAAGACACAATACTTTCACGGATACACACATTTAGGGAGGGATGCCCTGGTGAGACTATTTAGGCAAAATTGATTTAATCCCAGGTTCAGAATGCTGGCACAAGAAGTATGTCATCGATGTGTGACATGTCAGCAAATTAATGTAGGGAAAAGAGCACATGTTACACTGGGTCACTAGGGAGATCAGGTGGTCCTTTCAACAGAATGCAGAGGAGCTTCATCAAAATGCCTGTTTGTAACAGGCTAAGATATGTCCTGGTCATAGTATGTGTCTTCTCAAGATGGGTGGAAGCCTACCCTACCAGAAGAAATGGTGGTCTCACTGTGGCAAAACTGTTTTTACGAAGATTGATCCCCAGGTACGGAATGTCGGTTTCTCTGGAATCAGATAGGGGGACCCAATTTAACAATGAGGTCCTGAAGTTGATGTGCACAGCATTACAGACTGAACAAAGATTAAATTGCAGTTATTGACCTGAGACTTCAGGTATAGTCGAACAGATGAATGGAACTATCAAGTCTCGACTAGCAAAAGCTTGTGCTTCAACATCACTGAAATGGCCAGATGCTTTTCCTTTGGTGTTGATGAGTATCCCCGATAGGAAGACTCGTCTGTCAACTCATGAAATATTGATGGGTCATGCAATGAGGCTGCCTGCTGTACCTGCAAATGCACCTTTGAATAACACAGATGATATGATACTCGATTACTGCAAAGGATAGGCTGATGTGGTCCGTTCTGTTGCTTACCAGGTTGCAGCTGCCACAAAAGCCCCACATCAAGAACAGTGCCACAACCTCGATCCTGGTGATTGGGCTGTCATTAAGAAGCATGTTTGGAAGACTTGTCTGGAAAGGAGATGGAAAGGCCCCTTCCTGGTCATCTTAGTGACTAATAGTACTGTAATGTGTGGCAGAATTTCAAATTGTGTGCACGCCTTGCACACCAAGAAAATGAGAAATCTAGAAGAGGCAATTGTGTTCCTTGATCCTGAACGAAGAATATTGGTGACTACACCACCACTAACAGAGATCACAAAGAGCAGTGGTACCAAGTTCACAATAGCAGCAATGAGATGAAAGGGGTGAAGATTTACAGACTGTAACAGCAAACCAAGTGCTTGTGGTTTCACAAAGTAGCATTGAAGTCTCTAATGAAGTAGAAGCAAAGACTGATCCTCGATTTGGAAACGTGACTGAGACAGCATCAGTACAGCAAGAAGATCCGGATGAAGCAACAAGCACTGAACAGAGAAGAATCACCTGTGAAATTGAATGGCCACAAAGCTGTGATTGAGAAAGGCTGAAAAAGAGCATATCAGTTGATAGGATTCCATCAACTTTTCCTGAAGAAACAGAGACAAGTGATGAAAGTGATACAGAAGCAAATAAACAAAAGCTGAGAAGATCTAAAAGAGCAAGAATGCCTTGTCGGAGGTATTCAGCATCTGAGTGGTCTTACTACGTGGGCAGAGTACTGAATGTCACAACAGATGAATTGTGTGATGTGAAATCTGGAACGCTTGACCTTCCATGACATCACCACAGTGAGCATTAAAGAACTTAAAAGATAGTTGTAAAGAAACTGACACTAAATAATCCATATTTTTTATTTTAAAGAAGAGTAGCTAGGCCCCAGTCTGCTGTAGAAGAGTAGGGAAAACAATTAAGAAGAACATGGAGTAGGGTTAAGGAATGTCTATACAAAGATTGCTTTCCTGAAAGTTACCCATCTTAACTGAGTTACCTCAACATTTTTGCATTGAACTTTGATCTTGGCTGCATCTAATCTGTTTATGGAGAGACATGTATTGACTTAGAAATAAGTGTAAATATATTATGTGTGCAGTTTTCGGAATAACAGTAATAATGATTACAATAGTGCTAGTAGCAGTTTATTTAGCACCTGAGAAAGGCTCTAGAAATGCAAACACAACAAAAACACATACACACCTGAATGGTGAAGAGCAATTGAAAGCTTCATTTGTTGCATATAATAGAGAGGATTCCTTGATTAATGTCTAGTCTAGATTAGTCCAGGAATATACATGCCATGGGAGCAAAGGCCTGTTATGTCTATGCTCATTTGCCATCATCAAAAGTAGTCACATATTATCACATGCCATTATCCTTTGGAATTACATGTACTATACCGCTTTCACTTGTATATAGACGCATACATTTTGAATATTTTTATTCTATGATTTCATTCTTTCTAGAGTGCCTTTAGTAGAAACCATAAATTTACACCCACAAGCAAAATAAATTAACACAGCTTGGTACTATTTTATGCCACACAGACGTGTATATATAGTGTAAAGGCTTATTAAAACAATTTAACCTGTTTAATGTAACCCCCTAGAGAACGTTTTCATTATGGCTTTAGAGGAAAGAAACACTAACTTGACACGTAGTAAAGATAAACACAGTGATGTTTTGAAAAACGTTTGTAAGAAAGAAGATGGATTTAAAAAGAACATGGTTTATCCTAAATTAAGTTTAGACAGTCGACATAAAGGGAAAATATGTATTTACAGAAGAAGGACACCCAAGTGAACCAGACATGTAGGGATTAGTAGTTGTCAACAGACATTCGAATTAATGGGAGGGACATGGCAAATTTTACAGGGAGAAGAATCTGCAATTCCAGGAGTTTATTCTGTTTGTGGGCAGAGTGCTTATTTTCTGATGCCTACTGATTTCTATATAGCTGTTCTATTTCATAAGATGTATCATGTGAATAGTATAAATGCATTAACAATGAAACCAGCACACAGACACACTCATTGTGCAGAACGTGGAGGAGAATTAGTGGGAAACATATTTGTGGCAATCATTCCACCAGTAGGATGAAAATTATAAATATAGAAAAGATTAGAAAACTGTCAACTGTTGTTCACAAGCTGGCAAACAGTACGTCTGGAGCTTTATTAGTAGACAGCACTAAGCTTGTAGCAATACGATCAATGGTTTTGCAAGATCGTCTAGCTTTAGACATTCTACTCACAGAGGAGAGCGAAGTCTGCAAGATGCTTAAATTAAGCCATTGCGCTCCTACATACTTGATGAGGTTAAGAAAATAGAGGAATTTGCAAAGAACATTTCAGACTTAAAACCTGAATTAGAAGAGTTGGAAACACCTAGCATTTTTTAATATTTTAGGAAAAGGATTCATACCATTGAGAATTGGATTACAACAGCAGGAGGAGGTATTTTAAAGCTGTACGTATGCCAATACTAATAGTAGGGTTTTTTTTAATGCCTATTTGCTTTATATAAAGGTTGTAGACGTTACTTACACATGAAAAAGATATTTGAAAAAGAACGATGTCTACCATAAGTCATTAAAATTACAAAGTTTGTCAAGGAAACAACAGTATTCAACAGATGTTGAAAGTGTCCTTTGAGCAGATACAATCAAGCTAGTGTGATGGTTAAGAGAACCATCAGATGGGGGACTGATAAGGTCCACTAATTAAAATACCAAATTATTTAGTTGAGCAGCTAAATGTCCAATGATGAATGTAAAATTCAAAGCTGAAATGACACACATTTAAAATGTGCAAACTGCAATAGCCAGGCATAGCTATTGGTATAGGCCATAGAAATGTTAAGAAGTGACTCGAATATTGCTGAAATGTGCACAGCTTAATTTAGAAGCTTGACCTTAAAGTGACATGCTTAGAAATATTCATCTTGGCTGCAAAATGTTCCAGTTTGACAAATGTATTACTTTTCATAAGCAACATTATATGTGTAAATGACAAACACTTCCTATTTTCTCATGTCTCACGTAATGCTTGAATAGAATAGTTGTACATTTTAAACAATAATTCATGTTTGTGTTAAATGGAATGCATCATCTAACAGTGACTTTGCTAGTTGATGTTCTTATCTTTTGTATAGTTCAATGTTCACCTTGAAAACAAGGAGAGGGGCTCATTAGAGTCCAAAGGGACAGAGCACCGAAATCAACTATAAAGTTAGAAAAATTCCCTTTGTACTAAAAACAAACTTAGTTTAGATCGCTACATCCTACACTCAGAGATATCAATCAATAAAATACCTCAGATACTAGGAACAGTTTGATATGAGATGTTAGAAACCAAACATTAAAAAAACAAAAAATATAAAAAATTATATAATATCACATTAATGATCCAATTCACAGCAATAAGTAATCAAAAAGGACATATAATAACCAAGTATATATCTTTATTAAAAAGCATGTATATGTTTATACAGAGAAGTACAAAATTAAAACATGCCCTGGCATACATCAGCCACCCCTCTAGCTGGGTGCCCTATGCCAGTGGTGTGGGAACAGGAGCATGAGCCCTGTGCCCCTACAGTACCCAGGTCCATTCCTGGGCACTGTAAGTGCAGTGCTGCCATTTAAGAGTATATGGTGCTAAGAGCTCGTCAAACACAAACTCCACAGCACCATAATGGCAACACTGAAGACTGAGAAGTTTGGTATCAAACTTCTCAGCACATTAAACCTGCACGGATGCCAGTGTGGGATTTAATGTACAAAGCACTACAGAGGGCATCTTAGAGATGCCCCCTGAAACCTAACCTACAAGCCACGTCTTGTCTGAGAGGCTGCATAGGCTGCCACACAGTAGACATGTTGCTGGACCCCTAGGTGGAGAGCCCCCGCTCTCCTGGGCCTGGGCCTGCTAGGTCTCCTCCCCCAGGATGGGCAGGGGGAAGCTTCAAAGGCATGCCGCCTTCGTGAGCTTCTCCAGGCCACTTTCTGTACCCAGCAACTGGCCCCCACCAGTTCTGACCCCCACTCTGGTGGGAAGACTGGCAGGAAACCACAAGTAAGGAGAGGGGATGTGCCAGCCTCTGCCAACCCCACCCCTCAGGTGGGGGAGGCGAGGTGAAGCACATCTCCAGGCTCTCGCCATCTTGAAGATGGGAAGCCCTGCCCAATCAGGACTAGGCTACTGCCCCACTCCCACAGGAGAGTGGCAGGATAGGGGGTATACCCACCCCAGGGCAGGGACCCATTGGTCCCTGCCCTTTACCTACCTGTAACGCCCCTAAATCTAGTATTTAGGGGCACCCTGAACCTTCCTTCCTCAGATTCCAGATCCGAAAAAGCAAAGAAGAACAAGAAGACAGAAGACCTGCCGTGCAGCTGCTAAGAAGAGGAAGACACCAACTGCTTTGGCCCCAGCCCTACCGGCCTGTCGACCCTCAAACCTGCTCTTGCTAAATCCCAGCACCTCCTGTGGCCAGCAACCTCACAAACACCGGAGGGCCTGGCTACCTTGTGACTCTGAGCATCTGGGACTCCCATGAGCAGTGGCTCTGCTCAAAGCAAGTTTTTAACCCCTGGCATCAGCCCGGAACTGCGACCCCTGCACACTCTGCACCCGCCAAGCCTGGCCTGTGCCGGAGTGGACAAAGACCCAGAGGACGTCCCCCTGGCGACTGTGACCCAGAATCCGGCACCCAAGGACTCACCTCGACGCTCCTGATGACGCCTGCAGCCTCAGAACCAGGGACCCCCCCAACCGCGATCAACAGAGGGTAAGATTTCCCGACATCAAAAGGCAACCCTGCATCCGTTGCCCTGCGGCCCCCTGTGCCCGACTCCTGGGTACCTGCCTATCCTCCAACTACCCAACTTACCTCTCAAAGTGGTGGTGGCACCCGAAGAATCTTCGTCCCCGAGCTTGTAGCTCCAGCTGGAAATCCATTGAGTGCCTGAAGGCTCAAAAGCACCCTGCACCCAGCCGCCCGAGTGGCCCTGGCAGTGCAACTTCTACTACTACCTACTTCCCCATTTGCCCTGAGCAAGTGACCAGGAGCCCAGCTCCCACAGACGCGTGGCCTGCTAGTCAGCAGCCACCAACCAAGGCCCCCCTGTTTCCCATAAGATAACATTGGGCCTAACTCACTCTGCACCCGGCCGCCCCAGTGCCGCTGAGGGTGTAACTGTACCAACCTGACCCTGGGAGGCCCCTGAGTCTGTGCCCAGAACCTTAACTCTGCCAGTCGAGTACTTACCCAAAAGCCAAAAATTCACCTGCTATTAGGAGAGATCCCAGTGCTGGATCTTGGTGCCCAGCACTGACCCTGAAAAGTACTCACAACCGTACTTACCACTAACCCAATTTTCTTCCATAGGAAAGCATTGAATATTTTTCTGTGAAATTTCTTCTGTCGATTTTTGCAAACTACAAATATTCTTTAAAAATCGTACCAACTGTGAAAACGAAATTACTTACCGGTTTTAGATAGAGGCCCCAGTACTGAGCCTAGGAGCCCAGCCCTGGATTACAAAAGTAACAAGAACATACTTTACCCGTAACTTGAATATTCTTCCATAGGGAACCATTGACTGTCTTTCTATGAAATTTCTTCTGTGTCGATTTTACAAACTTATAAATATTCCTTAAAAATCGCCTGTATAACTTAAACGCAGTTTCTCAACTGCTTACAGGTGGTACACTAGTGCTGGATCCAGGATCCAACACTGACCTAGAAAAAGTAACCATAACCCCACTTACCTGCTAAGTGAATTTCCTTCCATAGGATAACATTGGTAATTTGATCAGAAAACGTTTCTAAGTGTCAACTTTTAAAATAGCAAAATATTGCTTAAAAATCACAACAGTAACTTAACCGAATTTACTCACTTGTTTCCAAGAACTGTCCCAGGACTGAATCTAGGATCCAGTCCTGGAGTTAGAAAAGTAATCCTGAAAGTAATTACTTGCATATAACTTAAAGTTCCCATTGAGCTCAATGTATTATTGTGTTTGAAATTGTGTTGCCTATTGCACCAACCTGTAACTATTACCTACAAAAGTCAATTGCATATTGCAAAAGTATTTAACTAAAGCATCTCATTCTGAGAAAGTATATTTTGATACCTATTGTTGGTTCTAAAATAAAACAACCATATATTTTTTATATAAACCATTAGCCAGAGTTCAGTTCTTGAGTGTGTGAGACCATTTGCTGACTGAGTGTGTACAACAAATACTTTACACTGTCCTCTGGTACTGCCTTACTGCTCGTCCAAGTTACCACTTTAGAGAGTAAGGTTATATCTAACGTTAACCTCTGACAAACCTCTAGGGACTGTGGACTCTGTGCACACTGTACCTATTTGGGAACAGTATATACAGAGCCACTTTTTCACAATTTGTATGTCTATAGTCGGCTTAATAGACAAATTATTTCCATTTTTCTCACTTTTATCACTCACGCCCATGCCCCAGTGTGAAACAGCGGAAAGGTTTCTTTATTTGTAATCTGAATTGAATATGATATCGCTCTGCTTCCCAAAACTACTGCTGGTCAGTCCCTGGTGGGTTGTATGCACCCCCACCTTCAGAACAGAGTGAGACATGAAATCCTCTCCTCAGCCACTGCTGTATTTTTCCCAAAGTAGCTCTGAGCCATCCATAGTTAAGGCAGCATGCTGAAATGCACTTGGATCTAGTGCCTAGAAGAGATAGCAGATAGATGCCCATGGCAGTATTGTGAAATGTTCAAGCAAGGTTTTCCCTTTTCCCAGTGAGAGGTTGCGATGTCCTGAGTGTCAGTATATGTGATCCTCTAGTATGTGTGTGCATGGATGTCACTTTGAGTCTTGTCGTATGCTGTTGGCTTTATCATGAGGGTCTGTATGGGAATCAACCATCCTAAATGGAATTCCTAATATAATGTGGCTGTGGTTCATTTTTTCATTCTAGTTGTGAATAATTTTACTATTGTGGGATTCTGAACGTGAGTTAGTGGCTTTTTGTTCTAGATTATTCTTGTTTTTCTCGATCGTGAAAATGCTGCGTATGTATGCACTATCTGCACACAACACACTAAAGTTTAACAGCTTTGGCCAGCAAAGAGAATGTTCAGGTCTGGTGTTAGCCAACCCTTTTGTTTTTCCGTGCCTCTGTGCCCATTGGTCTGCTGGATTGTCATTTGCATATTACTTCCACCCACAACAGCATACAGCATGGCAAACAGGGCCAGCCTACTTCAGCCATTGGCTTCCCTGACATTGAGTGATGGCAATCTGTTCTTGTGTAATTTGCACATCCCCAATAAGTTTTCCTCTTTTGTGTCTTTACGTAAAATATATATTTATGTATTTTGTCTTTTAGACAATGCCTGTTTTCTTACAATGTGTACCTTCATACAAAAACCCAAAAGGTCAGAAGCCAACACCAGGCCCACTGGCTTTGTCAATGCTTATTTTGTTAGAGTTTACTCTCTGGCGTTTGCCTGAACCTTGCAGTCACAGGAAGATCCTAATAACATCAAAGGTGCAGTTAGAGGTGTATGTCAGTAACCAGGTTATTAGAAACTCAGTTTGAGATGGAATGGTGGGCTCCTAACCTAGTTGACTCAGGGGTAATAGAAGAGCCCTCAGGGCACGGCTCGTAGGAGGTGGCGTGAACCTGAGTCGGGGTAGAGTACAACACAGTTATCACAGTCCAATAAAGATGCAAATGTCAACCCAAAGTGCTGACTTTCTGTATTTATGCAAAACAGTTCAATTACTACAGTATACATGTACTGCAAGAACAGCAATCAAATAGTTAAGAAAGGAACTACATGAAGAAATGTGTCCTCCCCAGCCTGGATACCCACTAATGACTATGACACACACAGAGCTTACTATTACCTGCCTTTATTCCTCTTTGTGTAACTGCAAACCCAACATTCATTGTATTCCGCTCTCACACTTACGTCACAGCTATTCGTACGCCATCAGGAGCCAAAAGGATTCCATCATTGCTAACTCCAAGACAGTACTTGTCCGCCACTATTAAATTAAAAATTATTTTTTTACTATACATATATATAGCCAACAAACTTGGTTGCATGCAGGGAAGGTGCTGTTGAACACTGCAGCTTCATCTGGAGTCATTCTCTGAAGAAGAAGCCTTTGAGCTTTGAAAAGCGTAAGAAAGAGACTTTTCATTTTGGAGCAGCATTGCCGGTTTTAAAAAATTTTTGTTGGATACATATATATATCTATATTCACTGAAAAAACCATAGGTTTCACAGACGTTATAGTTAGCTGGACATTTCACTCGTAAAAAAACAATGAAATTCCCCCGTTATAGTTAGTTAAGCTAACTATAACTCGCGCACCCGCAATCCACTGCTGATGACGTCACATATAACATCACTCATGACATGGTCACTGACATCACTCATGACATCACTGATGACATCTCAAATGACATCACTCATGACATCACTGATGACATCATCCAGTGAATGTGTGTTTTTCTGAAAATTAAATATATTTATATATGTATATCTCATGGTCGATGGAAGAATAAATGGGTATATAAGTGTCTAAATGGATGATTTGTTTTTGAAAAATTGATTGTGTAACTGACTGATTAAGTGTATCATAGTGAATACATGGCTTAGTGAGTAATGTTTAAATATGTAAATATCTGTATCAGTCTCTCACTTTGTGTATAAGTGGCTGCATGGGTTGGTGAGTAGCTACATGAGTGTCCATATAGGTTATTAGTTGGTTTTTTGAGTATCAGTCTGAGTGTCTGCATGGTTCGGTGGGGGGTATTACGTAGTGGATAGGTGCATGAATGAGTGACTCACTGTTTGTATGTGTTGAAGACAGCATGTGTGCAGGACTGTATGGGTGGATGAGTGTGTGTATGGGTGTGTTAGTGAGTGATAGACTGTCTCAATAGTGTCTTTATGAGTAACTACATATGTTTTAAACTAGTATATGTGACTATTGGTGTATATAAGTGAGTATATGTGAGAGTGAGAGATTGAAAGAGTTCCTGTATGAATAAGTATGTGTTTCTATAAGTGATTGTTTAAAAGACTAAGTATGTGTAAGTTTCTGTAGAAGTAAGTGTGGTGGTGTGTGTATAGCTGTATATGCAAGTAAATGGATGTTTGATTCTTTATTAGCATGAGTGACTATGTGTGTGAGTAACTCTATGGATGAGTGGCATTGTGTAACAGGATGTACAGGTGTATGAGTACATATGAGTGAGTACATGTATGAGTGACTGTATAGGACTGTTGGTGAATGAGTGGATGTGTATGTGGATCTTACAATTACTGAATAGGTTGTTGTAACAGATATTGGTAGGTCCATTGTTTAGAAAATTTTAGTCTCTATTTTTGAATGTGTGTATCAAAGGTTATATTAGGGTGAGAGGAGGTCTGCCACTCTATCACAAGGATGATGTCATCAGTGATGTCATCAGTGATGTCATTTGAGATGTCATCAGTGATGTCATGAGTGATGTCAGTGACCATGTCATGAGTGATGTTATATGTGACGTCATCAGCAGTGGATTGCGGGTGCGCGAGTTATAGTTAGCTTAACTAACTATAACGGGGGAATTTCATTGGTTTTTTACGAGTGAAATGTCCAGCTAACTATAACGTCTGTGAAACCTATGATTTTTTCAGTGAATTTGCAAGGTTTTTAAAATGCAAATTCCTAACTATAACGTGTGTGAAACCCATGGTTTTTTCAGTGAATTTGTATGGTTTTTTAAATGCTAATTCCTATATTTAACGTGTGTGAAATTAATAAATTTTTTTTCTTTTTGCAAGGTTTTTTACATCTTTTTTTTTTACTTTATATTCTCTTTAAACACTATGGTAAAATTTTAAAAATTCTGCAATATATAATTTTTCACCTTTTTTTTTAACCAAACAGGTAAGATATGGTAGTATAACATGGTGAATCTTTTTTTCCTTTTTTTTTTTTTTTTACGTGTGCGTACGGTAAGCTTACCGTAAGCGCACGTTTTGCTTTACGTACGTAATATTTCTACTCCGTTTGCGTAGTGTTACGCAATTTACGTAGACGTCCGTACTGCGTACGCGACGCGTAAGCGCATACGTTACGCGCGCACGTTACGCGGAAGTGTTGGAGTGTGCCTGTTATGCGCATGCGCGCATGCGCGTGTCTTTTATACGCGCATGCGTACTTTTACCGTAAGCGCTCTGTAAGCGCTCCGTAAGCGTAACGTACGCGCACGGTTGGTCATGTGATCAAGAAACAGCCCTTTTGATTGGTTTAAAGTACTTTCAGTTCTAGAACTCTCCTACACCACACCCATTCCCCTCATTTCTGCTTGTGATCCCTTAGGAGAAGGAGCTGAGTTGTCTTTGTGATACGATGGCAGAACAGCAGTCCTCTTCTGAGAGTGAGCCAGGTAGCAGCATCATCAGAGAGAGAAGGAGGAAACAAAAGACTTCTTTTGTATGGGAATATTTCACCTATCCAGAGGGGCAGAAAAAGGTAAATGCTCCTTTAGTCACCTGCTCACTTTGTGAGCGTGTCTTATCTAGAGGGAATCCTAGGAAGAAGTATTCCTTTGGAAATCACTCTATGGTTAGACACATTAAGGATAAACATCCCAGGACTTATGCTAGACATACTGGAGAAACATCTCCAGTAAGTCACCCAAGCACACCTGCAGATGCTCAGCCGAGTACTTCTTCGGCAGCTCAGCCGAGCACTTCCTTTGCAGTGGGAGCATCACCCTTTTCTGGTCCTCTGGATATAAACCCTCATTTTGGGAGGGTTACAATGAGGTGCACAAGATGTCATGGCCTAATTGTTCATGCGGAGACCAGTGTTTCCCTCATAAACAATAGGATAGGCCAGCACATCTGTGGTCCTTGTTAGTATTCCCATTCTTTCTTTCCTCTTTCCCTTTATAAACACAACGGTTCTTTTAAGAGCCAACCTTACTTATTAATTTTTTTTACATTTTTTTAAATGACTTTTTTTTTTTTTTTTTTTTTACCGTGCGCGTACGGTACTTGCATTTTTTTTTTTTTTTTTTTAAAACCACCAAAAATGTAATCAACCTACAAGGTCCATGAGGGACTACTACAGAAATGAAAAAAGCATAGAGAAGAGTAGTGAAAAAAGTGAGCATTAAAGTAAATGTGTGATAATTCCTGAAATTTCACACTTACCTGACAAAGAAAATAACTAAAAGAAAAATAAGTGATTTATTTTACTTGCTGAAAAGAAGTTTATTTTTATATTTTTCCTTTCTCAATCTGTAAAAAAAGAAAAATGTATTAATATTTAACAATACTTTTTAGAATACAGTGCACATATTTTCGTTTTTCATTAAACATATTTTTGCCCTTTTTTTGCTGTTTTCAGAATATATTGCATTTTACTGTAAATCGTAAAAGCAATTGCATTCATCACTTAACAGCGGGCAAAAAAAAAAAAACAATCACAAAGATTGTTTAAAAAAAGCCCAGAATCTCTTCTCATTAAAACATACCGTAATATAAACCTTACGTAAGAACAATCACTAATTTCAGTAAATATCGTCCGAAAATTCTGTTGCATAAGCATAATCACCAAAATAATTTGTGTCAAAGAAGTCCACAATGCAAATTATTACCTTTCCGTAAGGCCAAATGGTAATTTTTATAATAATATTTGATGACATTTCCGATGGTAATCCAATTAAATGGAAATAATGTTTTCGACAGATGTTGCAATTTCTTTCTAAAATTTTGGTTTCAGAAAAATTAAATAGGAATTTGCTAAATCAAAAGGCAAACGTTGCTTGAAAACCAATTCAGAATCATTACACAGTGTCCAGCCTTTTTCACATTTAAGAAAAACTGTGTAATGACCAGAAGTTACAAAAGGCCCATCATGGAAAATTATTGCAACTGTGACAAAAGTTTTGCCAGAAATTGATAATTGCTGTCCTGTAAATTTCTTTATTAAAGTGTCCAATTTTGTTCCATCAGCTCTACAACGTTGCATCATTAAAATTACATACTGTCCATAATTCTTTGAAAATAACGTTGAAAACATGTCTGATTTACATTTCGAACATTCCATGTTGTGATTGGCATCTTTAACTAATTTACTAAAAGTCACTGATTTAGTCTCTGGCAATGTTAAATAGATAAACCTTTCTGAATCAACATTAGAGCTGCATGTGTAGAAACAGTTTTCACAACTATGTTCCCATTTATAAGACAGACCAAACATATTTTCTATTTCTACCCCTTCATCTTCAAGTACCAAAAGAATGTACATCAAGAATTCCTGTGCATCTTGCTGGACATTTTGTGAAAACTGTGTTCGTCCTGAACAAACATCTAATAGATTTCTAATTTCATTCGTACTTTCTATTTTTGCTTTATCAACACTCAGTTTCTCATAAAGAAGACTTAGCACAGAACAGAATCTTTTTTCATGATTTTCTATTATCTGCTCTTGCAAACTTTCAAGATAAAATACAACATTCAGCACTACATTTGCATAGCAGTTGACACCAGAGCTATTTTCAAAATGGAAACCAACAACCTGTTCAACATTGTCCTTTTTCTTTTTGCTTGCAATCACATGACTCTCTTTTTGTTTTATCTTCTCTACATCCTCATTACAGATATTCTCAAATCTCCTTTTCCGACAAACAACACGTTTCTCCAACACAGGATACTGACCTAAATGAGGAGCATAGGTTCTTCTTAATCTATTGTACTCCTTAACACAATTTGCATCAGCACTAACTTTTGAGTCATCAAAGTCTATCATGAATAAACCAGATAATGTTTTCACTCGTGACAAAGCAACATATGCCATACCTTCTTTGAACACTGTAGATCCAATGTTTACAAATGCACTATCAACAGTTAATCCTTGACACTTGTGAATAGTTACAGCATATGCTAGAGAAAATGGAAACTGCTTCCTACGTACATATAAGTCTTTCACAAGCAAAAAACAGACTGAACAACGACTAATGTCTTTTACCTCTTCAATCTGATCAAATTTTATTTTTTAAAACTCAGTTCCTTCTTTTTTCTGGTAGTTAACAAAACCCACAACTTTACCCATAGCTCCATTCACTAAACCTTTTTCAACATCCAAATTTCTCCTTAGAAATACTCGACAGTTCATGCAAAGATATAGATTTTTTTCTAATCCAGCTGTTTTCGAAATGTTCTTCTCTAGAGAATCCAATTTATTTTTCAGTTCGCCTGTTAATGTAATAGTAATTCTTTCATGTTGGATTTTGTCCACTGCTTCCATTTTCTTAATCTCTTCCTTTTCCAATTTCAAAAGTTCCTCATTGAATATCGAGCATTCACGTAGTGTTGGCATTAAGCAGATTACAGTATTTTTTTCTGCAATATTCTTGTATATTTTCTCTGCAACTATTTCCTCATTTGGAAATAAATTATGTAGCAACCGACTCTGTATTGCTTTTCTTCCTACCTCTGTGAGTAGTCCAATTCTGATATCTTTCAGAATACTTCCATATTCTTCATCATTTGCTTGCCTCATATTGGTAGTGAGTTCTTTGTACTCAAAGAATGACCAAATATTCGCATTACCAATGCTTCCTAATGACTTCTTCGTGTCCTCATGTGTCACAGTATTAAACACTGGTTGTCCTTTAACTGGAGTGAGCTGCAGTAGATCCCCAAAAACTATAACATGTTTTCCTCCAAATAGCACGTCATAGTCTCTTTTTAGAATTTGCTGCATTCTTAAATGCACAAAGGCAAGCATTAAGTTTGAAACCATGCTTACCTCATCAATAATGAGAACTTGCATCTTCTTCAACACTCTTGAAACTTCGAAACATGCTTCGCCAGTTAGCTTGTGATATTCTATTTTGTTCTCATGCTCCACTGGTAACATTAGCAAGCGATGGAGAGTAATTCCTTTAATATTACATGCTGCTAATCCAGTTGGAGCAGTAACAACACAAGATAAAGTTGAATCAGTTTTTTGCTGTAGGTAGCTTCTGATGACTTTAATTAAGAAACGTTTCCCAGTTCCAGCTTGTCCACTCACATACAACCTAATTGGTTCAAATGCTGTGCATGTGCACTCTTTATTTTCATGTAGTAATCCGTGATCAATTTTTTTTCTGACCTCCTCATAAATTTGTCGTTGTTCTTCATTCAGTTGTTGTTCCAAATCTGGTAAGGCTATTGAATCTTCCTTTGCTTGATTCATAGCCGTTTCCACTTCAGTCATGGCTATTGCAGCTTCATTTTCTACGATTGGTTGTCCTAGGGGATCTTGACTGAGCGTTCCAGAACTTTGGCTGTCTTGAGAACTGTCTCTAGCTACTTCAGCTGCAATTGTAGCTTCCTGTTCAATTTCTTCGTTTAACATTTGGACATAATTCCTGAAAATACTGCATTCAATGGTATCTTTACATGCATTAAATGAATCCTCATAGCTTTGAAATTCTCCAAGTAGTTTGTCCTCTGAACGCCATGGTTTAAACAACTGTAAAAGTGCCAAGTAGTAAAATTCCTTTTTGTCAGTAGTGTCACAACTCAGCTTCCTGTGATTAATCAAACTTCCTTTTGTTTGCTTCACTAAACATCCTTCCTCACCAATGACTTTATATTTTCCATTGTTGATGTCTTCTGTGGCTTTCCGTGAAAAAATGTAGTTCTGCAGCACTTCATAGAGACACATGTTCTCAAGATGATGACTTCTTTTTGGGTAATATGTGTCCAACATGTTTGTTTTCAAAATATCTGTACTTTCTGGGTCGTTCTTGGCCAAATATTCAATTTCTCCAACAGATTTCAGTACCCGATTTCGCATTCCTGCAATGCCTAAACTGACCCAAATTATTCTTCTGGATTTCGAGTAAAGACTTGCAGATGATAACCTATCTGAGCATTCGTAGGATCCAATTTCTCGATGCGTTAACATCTTCAAACTGAAACTGTACAGCTTCTTACTGACAGTCTTCTCGTGAGAAATCTCTTCCCACATTTCCTTCAATTCTGTTTTCTCAGATTTAGTAATGTATGATGTGACATACCGAGCAACAGCAATAGAATTGTCTGCCACATACTGAATATCCATGTTAGCATTCCACATGGATAAAATGACTGGGTTGTAGTCCTTTATATATTTTGACTCTTCTTTTCTTCTCAGGTTGTACTTATTTTTGGGAGATTTTCTTGTAATAGTATGTTGCACAGCTGACATAAAACTGTTGACTCTTCCTTTTGAAAGAACAGGTCTTGGAAATCCAAATCGACATTTTGTGTAGAATTTATCTTTGGTCTTGTACTTCCGTCGACAGTATTTTCCACAGCGATGACTTTGGAAACGTAAAACTTGCTCTTTTAACTTTTTCTCTTCTGTGCTTTTAGGTATAGCACTTGTTGCATATTCTTCAATGAAAGATAACACTGCTTCATCAGCATCTGTTCCAAATTTTGGAGCATTCTTGATCCACAACAGCATATGAATGTGAGGAGCACCTCTTGCTTGGTACTCTTTTCTCCAAAAGAAATCCAAAACTTCTCCAAGTGGTGGATTTTTTTTGTTGCAGATAAAGGACATCATAGCCTCAAATCTATGATTGAAATATCTGCAAACATTAACCGGATCCAATGAGCACAGTTCTCCTGCTGTCTTGTATTCGATGTTTTTAATGTTTGAATGTGCCTCTCGTAGAAAATCCAGTAAATCATCCCAAGCGTATTCGGCACAGCTTAGGGTTAGGAACCATGTTGGAGTTCCTAAATTCCGTAACATACATTTCAATTCTCCATGGCGTCTGTACCAATATACATTCGTCCCACGCTGACAAGCCATCAGATTGATCAATTGTGATTCCAAATGATCATCTCGCTGCTGCACTTTGTTCATAAAATCCTTAGCAGACACATTATGTAGATGTGTTCCACTTTTTAAAATGTGGTTTACTGCATAAGATAGTGCAGACAAGTCACTTTCAAATAACAGATGGAACAAATAAGGAATACTTTGACGAAATCTGGGATCTTCTGCATATAATCTTGTAGTCCGATACTCAGAAGCAGGAATCTGGACTGGACGTTCATCATATCGTCCACCTTCTCCTGTAGGAAACAGCTGGGGAAAACATCGAGCTTCCAAACTCTCCTCCCATACACTCACAGGACTTCCTTGTGCTTTTTTCATTTGAAACAGATCAATGGTGTTTGCCATTACTTCTTTTGAATGAAGAGGATGTATGCTGAAATGTTCATAAATTTGACTTGTCAACTTTTTCAATTTGCCCAGTTGGTATGTCTGTGTCTCCTACTAAATCTTCTTCATCTTCATCCATATAAATGGCTTCATACCATCTATTATTCCTTTTCAAATATAAATTTGCTCTTTGTACTTTCCGTACATCTACCAATTACTGCCAAATTTTCTTATTCTTTGTAGGTACACCATTAACCAGAATAACTAATGGTTCAGTTTCCAAAGTATCTGTGTCAATAGTTTCCATATTTTTTTTCAAATCCAAAGGCAAATAGACAACTCTTCCTTTTAAACCTTTCTGTAAATCTGAAGGAGGTAATTTGCCTGTTTTTGGCTCCATACGTACTATGGTCTGGAACGGATGAACACATTGAATGAGTATAGACTCATACGTATTTAAATCAGAAAGTTCTGCAGGAACTTCAACCAATTCTAAATTATTATGTACAGCTCTAGCTGGCATTTTATTTTCTTCCAACTTGTTGTAACAGTATTTACAAATACAATGATCTTCACCCAAATCAAAACAATTTTCAAGAAATATATATGTTGCAAAATCCTTCCACTTATAATTATCTTCTTCTTCACTTTTTTTGTAGAGATCAACATTCCTTGTTTGGATTTTGTAATGGCTTCTCCGGCAACAAATACAAGTAATATTTGGTCTTTCATTAGAGATGATAGCAAATTTTGTAATTTGATCTTCAAATTTCTTATTTACGGAGGGTTCTACATTTTCTTCCACATTTTCCTCAATAACTGTGTCATTCCCTGCACTTTCTTGTTCTGGCCCAAAGTAACAACACTGAATCTCATCAGTAACCTTCTCAACATCTGATACAGATCCACGAAACAGAGCCTTATTCAACTCATTTAACTTTAGTGCTGGACTTTTAGCAAAATACAATCTTCTCACAAATTTCCTAATTTCAGTATGATGAACTGCCAGCATTCTAAAATGGTGAAAAACACTTTGACAAACTTTCCTAGATAAACAAGCCAGAGAGTGACCTTGCAAACCAGTATTCTCTCTCACTCTGCATGGATCTAGTCCTTGAAGCACCTTAATCTTCTGTTTAACACTCTTTTTACTATATTCTCTTAAAAACTCACGTAATTTATCAATAGATTCCTGTCGCAAAGTACAAATACTACTACAATTCCAAGTATACACTGGGGCTTTAGGACGTCTCCCCATAACCTCATCTGCAATCACTTCTTCCTCATTTCTTGGAACCATTTTCTCCTTTTCCATTATACAACCATCCTTAACTTCATATGCTCGACCACTGGTGTCAACTGCATGCAGCAAACTATTACTTTGAAGATAACTCTCTTCATTAAAAAATGGTTCAGTACTTGAACTATGCATCCATTCTCCTAAAAACACTTTACAAAAGTTATTTCTTTTTACTACTCTTTTCTTTGAGCTTTGTGACTTCATTACATTAACTATTTTTTCTAATGTACGCATCCTGTTCAAAATTAAAATGAATAGTTTTCTTTTTAAATTTAAAGCCTTTGCTACAATGGCTTCAATATCTTTTTTTCTCTTTAAAAATTTTGCTCTTTTCTTATATTTTTTCACATCCTTTAGCAAATTGGACATCACTCTTCTCTGAAACATTTTCCTACGGATCTCTTTAAATGCTGATTTTCTTTTCAAGTTAATTATTATAGCTTCTGCTTGTACATTAGCATTTAGTAAATTCTCACTATTCTCCTGTTGTTTTCTACTTGAAACAGTTTTTCCAATGGGGGCATTTTTAAAATGTTTCCTTTTTTTGAATATGTTTAAAAAAAATTCCTTTGTCTGCTTACCAGAAGACTTTTTCTTTTTCCCAACATGAGCATCTTCAACTAACTTGGGTCCTCCAGTTGTCTTCAAATAAACCTTTTTTTCTGTTGTTTTCTTTGTCTTGATTTTATAGGCATCTTATATTTCCTTCACTGCTCTGCAGCAATACCTGAAAGAAACTAAAAAAAAAATACCTTTTTTGTAATTTAAATATATTACTATATTTGTCATGATCATTTCTTTTCTTATAACACTATCTATCCCTTTCCTACAAGTGAAAAACACAAGAAAACCAACACGAATGTAATCTCTAAGATCAATTCCTGTGTGCCCACAGACTCTTGGTGTAATTCTAGACAGAACACGATATTTCTTTTGCAATTCAAAAGCACACTTATTATTTTATTTTTTTGCAATTGTTAATTACTCCAACAGTCTGACACATTTTCTTTATAGTTTACAGAGGCAGAAAACAGCACATGTGCAATCTGCTTTTTTCGAGCATATACATGTGTAACCTGGCAGACTGACTGCACTCCTGCAAAGATAATGAACCTTGGTGATGTTGAATGCATTAGCATTTGTCAGGGGGTCCAAAAATGCCATAAAAGACTCAAGCTGTGACTTTACGCAGAAAATGAAATTTGCTTGCCAATTTCAAAGCACACTTACTACTGTTTTCTGTGTTTTTAGGCAGAAAACGAAATTTGCTTGCCAATTTCAAAGCACACTTACTACTGTTTTTTTCCTGCAAGCGTTAATTACTCTAACAGTCGCATACATTTTCATTACAGTTTTCAGACACAGAAAACAGCACATGTCCAAACAGCTTTTTGAGACCATGAACATGTGTGACCTTGGTGACTGACTACACTCCAGCAAAAGAAATCAGCCTTAGTGATGTTGAATGTATTAGCGTTACTCACTGCTTCCATAAAACACCAGTCACTTGTGAATACTCAGCATGATTCTATAGGTTAAACTGCTGGGTGTGTGCTAACAGTCTGCTTATGCAGACTGTGTATTTTTAGTAGCAAGAGACATACGCATGGTTACTTCCCAAAAGAACCAGAGAGACACCAAATACATCTCTGACAGCAATTCCTCTATGCTCACAGACTCATGCTGTGATTTTACGCGTAAAATGAAATTTGCTTGCCATTTTCAAAGCACACTTACTACTGTTTTCTATGTTTTTAGGCAGAAAACGAAATTTGCTTGCCAATTTCAAAGCACACTTAGTACTGTTTTTTTCCTGCAAGCGTTAATTACTCTAACAGTCGCATACATTTTCATTACAGTTTTCAGACACAGAAAACAGCACATGTCCAAACAGCTTTTTCTGACCATGAACATGTATGACCTTGGTGACTGACTACACTCCAGCAAAATAAATCAGCCTTAGTGATGTTGAATGTATTAGCGTTTCTCACTGCTTCCATGAAACACCAGTCACTTGTGAATACTCAGCATGATTCTACAGGATAAACTGCTGGGTGTGTGCTAACAGTCTGCTTATGCAGACTGTGTATTTTCAGTAGCAAGAGACATACGTATGGTTACTTCCCAAAAGAACCAGAGAGACACCAAATACATCTCTGACAGCAATTCCTCTATGCTCACAGACTCTTGCTGTGATTTTACGCGTAAAATGAAATTTGCTTGCCATTTTCAAAGCACACTTACTACTGTTTTCTGTGTTTTTAGGCAGAAAACTAAATTAGCTTGCCAATTTCAAAGCACACTTAGTACTGTTTTTTTCCTGCAAGCGTTAATTACTCTAACAGTTGCATATATTTTCATTACAGTTTTCAGACACAGAAAACAGCACATATCCAAACAGCTTTTTCTGACCATGAACATGTGTGACCTTGGGGACTGACTACACTCCAGCAAAAGAAATCAGCCTTAGTGATGTTGAATGTATTAGCGTTACTCACTGCTTCTATAAAACACCAGTCACTTGTGAATAATCAGCATGATTCTACAGGTTAAACTGCTGGGTGTGTGCTAACAGTCTGCTTATGCAGACTGTGTATTTTCAGTTGCAAGAGACATACGCATGGTTACTTCCCAAATGAACCAGAGAGACACCAAATACATCTCTGACAGCAATTCCTCTATGCTCACAGACTCATGCTGTGATTTTACGCGTAAAAAGAAATTTGCTTGCCATTTTCAAAGCACACTTACTACTGTTTTCTGTGTTTTTAGGCAGAAAACGAAATTTGCTTGCCAATTTCAAAGCACACTTACTACTGTTTTTTTCCTGCAAGCGTTAATTACTCTAACAGTTGCATACATTTTCATTACAGTTTTCAGACACAGAAAACAGCACATATCCAAACAGCTTTTTCTGACCATGAACATGTGTGACCTTGGTGACTGACTACACTCCATCAAAAGAAATCAGCCTTAGTGATGTTGAATGTATTAGCGTTACTCACTGCTTCCATAAAACACCAGTCACTTGTGAATACTCAGCATGATTCTACAGGATAAACTGCTGGGTGTGTGCTAACAGTCTGTTTATGCAGACTGTGTATTTTCAGTAGCAAGAGACATACACATGGTTACTTCCCAAAAGAACCAGAGAGTCACAAAATACATCTCTGACAGCAATTCCTCTGTGCTCATAGACTCATGCAAAATTCCCCACATACATCCCCTCTCAAACTCATAACTCACCTTTAAAATTTGTTAGTTGAGAAAGAAATGTGGCACTCAAACAGCAGACTATCACAGTCAGAATATCAGAGCTGTACACCTCTGAGCAGAACCAATTAATGGCAATGTTTCCCTCTCTTTTTTCACACTTATACATGTTAATTACAAATCTCAGTGCTTCCCACTTTTTTTCAAATGAAATCATACATTTCTATTGGTTGAAAACTTCAACCCTTTTCCAAATGTTCCCTTCCCCCAACTTGACTTTTTGCCTGCTACCATAGCAACAGCTCTTGGAACACTGCTGTGAGGAGAGAGGTCAGAAGTTCACCACACAATGTTTCAAATCGAAAGACCAAGAGTGCTTCACCTGTCCAACCTAACAGCAAATCCAAACTATTCTTCTGTGGGAACACAATTTTCTAAACCAATACAAAACATGCTTCTATAAATGTACACATACAGCCTAGTTTTTAGTGTAGAATGGTGTGAAACAGCCAATGAGTTCTTTTTATTTAAAAAAAATATGTATGCCTCCATTTTCAAACTGTCTTTCATTTCATTTTGCCATTCTACTGAAAGACACCTTCAGAGTGCATCCAGATCTCCTTGAAAGATGTTCACAGTGTGGATTGTAGGTCACAGCTATGTCTTCTGGAGTGAAAAATTTGCAGAAAAAAGAGGTATGGTGAGAGACCTTGCTTTGCCAAATGTAGACATTAAATGGATTGGTCAGAGAGGGTTAAAGTGGCACCAATTAATGCCTTTGGTGAAAACCTTTCTACATCTCCCACACCCTAACCTTATTATTGTGCACTGTGGTGGAAATGACCTAGGCACTTTAACTGGTGTAGGTCTGGAAATGCTTATTAAGGACACCTTTGTGCAATTGATGTCGCTTTTTCCTCATTCTGCCTTTGTATATTCTAACATATGCCAAAGGCAAAAGTGGAACTGGTCCTACCAATTTTGTCCGCAGATTGACAAAGCAAGAAAGCACGTCAACAAATCTGTTTCTGCTTTCCTCAGAGACTATGGTATGGGTTCTATATACCACAACAACTTGCGTTACAACATGCAAGACATTTATAGAGGAGACGGTGTACATTTCAATGATGAAGGGAACAGAGTCTTCCTCTTAAACTTTAGACTCTGCATCGGTACTTACTTGTAGGTACCAAAAAACACTCAATGAACACAACGGCTCTTTTTAGAGCCCCCTAATATCTTATCACTTAAATTTGTTTTTTTCTTCTTTTTTTGTTATTTTCTACCGTACGCGTACGGTAAGCTTACCGTACGCGCACCCAGTGATTTTTTAAAAAAACATTTCAATGTATTTTTCATACTTTTATGGCCTTCTTGGACCCCCTGACAAACGCTAGGGGGTCTGCAACTCTCTTCGTTGCCCCCTTTCCACGTTCTCCTCCTTTTTTTATCCGTGTGAGACACACAAAATGGAGGCCGACACTTCCTGATTTTGACCGATTCGAATGTTTACAGTCATGTAACCACCAATCAGAATTGAGCTCGCGCATGGCACCGTGCGCGTACGGTAAGCTTACCGTAAGCGCTCGGAGCGCGCCTATAGATATATATATTGATTCAAATGCTATTTTCTCAGCAAATACTGAACACATTTACACCAGACCTACAAAAGGCACATCCCTGACCTGAGGATTACCTCTTTGCCAAATTTCAAGTAATTCTGTTCAGCCGTTCGGGCTGTAGCTTGGACTAAAGGTCCTATGGAAAAATGCATGGGGAAAACGCGTTTTGGGACCCCCCCTTTTTCTCAGCCCCCACTTGACGAATCCCCCCGAGACTTTCAGGGAAGGAGCGGAGCGGAGCGCCCCACCTATTTTGAAAATTTCGCGAGGATTCGTCAATTGGCGCCAAAGTTATTCAAAATAGAATGTTGCGGATTTCCTATGGAAACACGGTCCTAACTATAACTACCTACTGGCGACCGCCAGTAGGTAATATATACTTCTTTCTTGGATATTTTATTTCTTTGTGACTCTTTGTATCCTTTGGGATCCAGATTTTTGCCGTGGCTGGTTGTTGTTTTCTTGTGATACTTCATCTTCAAGTATATATATATATATAGATATATAGATCTATATATATAATCTTTATATATATATATATATTCACTGAAAAAACCATAGGATTCAGGGGTGTTATAGTTAGCTGGACTTTTAACTTGTACAAAACCATTGAAATTCCCCCGTTATAGTTAGTTCAGCTAACTATAACTCGCGCGCCCGCAATGCACTGCTGATGACGTCACATATTACATCACTCATGACATGGTCAGTGACATCACTCATGACATCACTGATGGCTGAAATGCCAGAAACCGGTCCTAGGAAGCTTGTTTCCGGTCCAGGGAAGGCATGGCTTGGCAGTTCGGGCTGGACTGTTCCCATGAGGCACAGGGTCAGACTGATTTGCATATGGCCATGTCTGAACTGGGGTGGCAGAGTGGGCTAAAGAACGGTGATGGATTAAACCCAGATCAGTTGACTGGGGGTGAGTGCTTGCAGTGTTCAACACTCCGTCCATCATTTCCTTCGGTTTTTGCTTTGTTCGCCATAAGTTGGCAGGGTATGCTCAGACGTGAGTCCCTTGCTCACTTTGCCACTGGATTCAAGCAAGCCTGGCTGAAGACGGCTGAAATGCCAGAAACCGGTCCTAGGACGCTTGTTTCCGGTCCAGGGAAGACATGGCTTGGCAGTTCGGGCTGGACTGTTCCCATGAGGCACAGGGTCAGACTGATTTGCATATGGCCATGTCTGAACTGGGGTGGCAGAGTGGGCTAAAGAACGGTGATGGATTAAACCCAGATCAGTTGACTGGGGGTGAGTGCTTGCAGTGTTCAACACTACATCCATCATTTCCTTTGGTTTTTGCTTTGTTCGCCATAAGTTGGCAGGGTATGCTCAGACGTGAGTCCCTTGCTCACTTTGCCACTGGATTCAAGCATGCCTGGCTGAAGACGGCTGAAATGCCAGAAACCGGTCCTAGGAAGCTTGTTTCTGGTCCAGGGAAGACATGGCTTGGCAGTTCGGGCTGGACTGTTCCCATGAGGCACAGGGTCAGACTGATTTGCATATGGCCATGTCTGAACTGGGGTGGCAGAGTGGGCTAAAGAACGGTGATGGATTAAACCCAGATCAGTTGACTGGGGGTGAGTGCTTGCAGTGTTCAACACTCCGTCCATCATTTCCTTTGGTTTTTGCTTTGTTCGCCATAAGTTGGCAGGGTATGCTCAGACGTGAGTCCCTTGCTCACTTTGCCACTGGATTCAAGCAAGCCTGGCTGAAGACGGCTGAAATGCCAGAAACCGGTCCTAGGAAGCTTGTTACCGGTCCAGGGAAGACATGTCTTGGCAGTTCGGGCTGGACTGTTCCCATGAGGCACAGGGTCAGACTGATTTGCATATGGCCATGTCTGAACTGGGGTGGCAGAGTGGGCTAAAGAACGGTGATGGATTAAACCCAGATCAGTTGACTGGGGGTGAGTGCTTGCATTGTTCAACACTCCGTCCATCATTTCCTTTGGTGTTTGCTTTGTTCGCCATAAGTTGGCAGGGTATGCTCAGACGTGAGTCCCTTGCTCACTTTGCCACTGGATTCAAGCAAGCCTGGCTGAAGACGGCTGAAATGCCAGAAACCGGTCCTAGGAAGCTTGTTTCCGGTCCAGGGAAGACATGGCTTGGCAGTTCGGGCTGGACTGTTCCCATGAGGCACAGGGTCAGACTGATTTGCATATGGCCATGTCTGAACTGGGGTGGCAGAGTGGGCTAAAGAACGGTGATGGATTAAACCCAGATCAGTTGACTGGGGGTGAGTGCTTGCAGTGTTCAACACTCCGTCCATCATTTCCCTTGGTTTTTGCTTTGTTCGCCATAAGTTGGCAGGGTATGCTCAGACGTGAGTCCCTTGCTCACTTTGCCACTGGATTCAAGCAAGCCTGGCTGAAGACGGCTGAAATGCCAGAAACCGGTCCTAGGAAGCTTGTTTCCGGTCCAGGGAAGACATGGCTTGGCAGTTCGGGCTGGACTGTTCCCATGAGGCACAGGGTCAGACTGATTTGCATATGGCCATGTCTGAACTGGGGTGGCAGAGTGGGCTAAAGAACGGTGATGGATTAAACCCAGATCAGTTGACTGGGGGTGAGTGCTTGCAGTGTTCAACACTCCGTCCATCATTTCCTTTGGTTTTTATCACTGATGACATCTCAAATGACATCACTGATGACATCACTGATGACATCATCCAGTGAATGTGTGTTTTTCTGAAAATTAAATATGTTTTATATATGTATATCTCAGGGTCGATGGAAGAATAAATGGGTATATAAGTGTCTAAATGGATGATTTGTTTTTGAAAAATTGATTGTGTAACTGACTGATTCAGTGTATCATAGTGAATACATAGCTTAGTGAGTAATGTTTAAATATGTAAATATCTGTATCAGTCTCTCACTTTGTGTATAAGTGGCTGCATGGGTTGGTGAGTAGCTACATGGGTGTCTATATAGGTTATTAGTTGGTTTTTTGAGTATCAGTCTGAGTATCTGCATGGTTCGGTGGGGGGTATTACGTAGTGCATAGGTGCATGAATGAATGACTCACTGTTTGTATGTGTTGAAGACAGCATGTGTGCAGGACTGTATGGGTGGATGAGTGTGTGTATGGGTGTGTTAGTGAGTGAATGACTATCTCAATCGTGTCTTTATGAGTAACTACATATGTTTTAAACTAGTATATGTGACTATTGGTGTATATAAGTGAGTATATGTGAGAGTGAGAGATTGAAAGATTTCCTGTATAAATAAGTATGTGTTTCTATAAGTGATTGTTTAAAAGACTAAGTATGTGTAAGTTTCCGTAGAAGTAAGTGCGGTGGTGTGTGTATAACTGTATATGCAAGTAAATGGATGTTTGATTCTTTATTAGCATGAGTGACTATGTGTGTGAGTAACTCTATGGATGAGTGGCATTGTGTAACAGGGTGTATAGGTGTATGAGTAAATATGATGAGTGAGTACATGTATGAGTGACTGTATAGGACTGTTGGTGAATGAGTGGATGTGTGTGTGGATCTTAGAATTACTGAAGAGGTTGTTGTAACTGGTATTGGTATGTCCATTGTTTTGAAAATTTGAGTCTCTATTTTTGAATGTGTGTATCAAAGGTTATATTAGGGTGAGAGGAGGTCTGCCACTCTATCACAAGGATGATGTCATCAGTGATGTCATTTGAGATGTCATCAGTGATGTCATGAGTGATGTCACTGACCATGTCATGAGTGATGTAATATGTGACGTCATCAGCAGTGCATTGCGGGCGCGCGAGTTATAGTTAGCTGAACTAACTATAACGGGGGAATTTCAATGGTTTTGTACAAGTGAAAAGTCCAGCTAACTATAACACCCCTGAAACCTATGGTTTTTTCAGTGAATTTCTGATGTTTTTTAAATGCTAATTCCCAACTATAATGTGCCTGAAACCTATGGTTTTTTCTGTGAATTTCAAAGGTTTTTTAAATGCTAATTTCTAACTTTGCCTACAGAGATAGGACATGTGAAGAAAGAAGAAAAAATGCACAGAAAGAAAAAAAAGAAGTGCAGAAAGAAGCCTTGTTGCAAAATCATCCTGTACCCTCAACTTTTTCAGACGGATACTGGTGGTAACTGAGTCTGACTTACCAGTCCTAGAGCCAGTGCTATGTTAAAAACACTTAGAATACAGTGAAAACACCTACATACACTAGGGAACATTATGCGTTGGGGTCCGCCTGTGATTAGCATGACCTCCTCTGTAAGCCCCTTGTATATAATAGGGCAGGGGGATTAAAACTACCTCTTAAAACAGGCCACAGGGCGTTTTTGCACACGTTAACTCAGGCCCCGTCCCCTCCCTTCACCACTGTGCAAACACGCCCTGTGTCCGTTTTTAGTTGGGAGATTAAGTTCATTTGAATCCTGAGGGTCCCTAGGGTCCAACTAGCCCACTAGGTACCTCCAGTAAGTGCCATAGAGCTGCGTTGCAGAGAGGTGTAAAAAGTGGCACGGCCTGGACCACCTCTCTGCAATGCAGCTCAGTGGCGCTTACTGGAAGCACTTGGTGGGCTAGTTAGCCACCAGGGGCCCTCAGTATTGAAGGGAAATTATATCCCCAATTTAAAACGTGCCATAGTGCGTGTTTGCACACGTCACCTCAGGCCCCGTCCCCTCCCTTCACCACTGTGTAAACGCGCCCTGTGGCTGTTCTAAGTTGAGAGATTAAGTCCCCTTGAATCCCAAGGGTCCCTAGGGTCAAACTAGACCACTAGGTACCTCCAGTAAGCGCCACAGAGCTGCGTTGCAGAGAGGTGTAAAAAGGGGCTTGGCCTCAGAACACCTGTCTGCAGCGCAGCTCCCTGGCGCATACTGGAGATGCCTGTTGGGCTAGTTGGCCCTAAGGGACCCTCAGTATTGAAGAGGAATTAATTCCCCAACTTACAACTCGCCAGGGGGCGCGTTTGCAGAGTGCTGCAAGGAGGGGGCATGGCCTCCGGCACGATGCTAGTCTTTTATTTATTTTAATTTTTTAAGAAGGGGGGCTGTGTGGTTCCCCTTCTTCTTCTAATTTATTGGCCCTGATGACCCCATCCCCCAGGGCCTGTCTCCTAATTATATTTTTTTGACCCCAATCCCCAGGGCCGGCCACTGTTTTTTATTATTTTTAAAAAATATATATTTATAGACACACCTAGGACATGCTGGACAAACCGTACGTACCTATCACCATGACGATTTGCGTGATATTCATTAAAAGGCGACTATGCATACAATGAATCCACGTGGAATGTATTAACACCACTAGTGAAGCTCTGACATGTCTGATGCCCTACCGTGCCTAATCCCGGTAGACACCCTTGTCGTTTATTTATACAAACATGGGTAGCTATTGACGGGCACATTTAATACACATGCACACCAAGCCATTCAAAGGGGATTCGACAAAAATCCGACCAAAACTATGCAAGAAACCCCCCTCACGGTTAATAAAACACACATCCACTGCCGGATGTGTAATACTTTTTATTTTACTCTCTGGAAAGGGGACGAACATCACTTGAGAGTCACAGCGCGCTCCTGGCAGAGCCCAATGCTGTGTTACACCCACCATTGCCTGCTGAGTGCCACACACCTCTGTGTTGTATTCCACTAGCTAGTGCATATGCTATGACACTCTCTAGCCCATGTGCACTGTAACACCACCCCGTGAATATGTCATGCCACACTTGTCTTCGCACAGGTTATATTGCCCCATCTAACGTGCCTTCCTCGATGCCTATGTTATAACGCACAGTGCTATGCCATACATATTACAATCTGGGATCCATATCTTTGTCACAGTGCATATGCAACGTTACAATCCCCAGCACATATTTTATATTACAACTTTAGAGACTAGTTAGGTTACGCAACACTGCCCTGTGCATATTACACTCCAAGGCGCATATCGCATAGCACGCGCTAGTGCCTGTGCTATCTCGCGCTCTCCAATGAATCTGTCATTGCGCACAATGTATTGCATATTATATTTCACGCCCGGTTCATCTTATATCACACTTTTTGGTGCATAGTTTATACCATACACTATATCTAGTTTTCATTTTCAATCGTGCTCTCAGGACTATGTTCTATATAACACTGTGTTCACCTACCCTTTTCACGGGCATTACATTTTGCGATAGGGGGTGGAGGGTCAGAGGGTGTTTCTGCCCAGTGAGCCCGGAGTCACAGTCACAAACGTCCTCTTCTTCCTGAATAAAAGTGAGATTATGCTGCATACTTGTTCATATTTTAAGTAGTTCGCATAGACACACGTTTTAAAAACAATAAAGTTCCTAATACCCGCCTTCTCTGAACAGTTAGCTTGCTGCCCCATCCCCCTCCTCCCTATCCTCTGTTGTGTGAATCCATGGACTAGCCTTCTCCCTCCTGCCATGCATGGTCTGATGTGCTGCCACTGCCCTCAATTTAGTATGATTTACCAGTCCACTCCTCCTGCCCTACATTGCCCAATTCTATGCCCCATCATTGACCTCCTGCTTAAACTCTGTGCTTAGCTTTCTGCCCCTATTCTCCTTCCCCCTGCCCTCCGATGTCTTTGTGCATGCTCCTGCTCCATCCTTTTTGCCCACCATGTTCCATGGAGCTGCCACTCCTATCTACTCTGAGTGTTCTGTTGAGCTGCCACTCCCCTCCCACCTGCCTAGCATTGTCAGATGACTGTAATCTGTCCCTGCCACCTCCACCCTGCCTGTCCACATGCCATGCCCCTATCCTCTTCCTCCTGTCCTACATGGTCCATTGTACTACCACACCCTTCTGCCCTCCCTGGTCTGTTGTGCTGCAACTGCTCCTCCTGCCTGCCCCGTGCAGTCTGTTGTGAGGCCCCTTCCCCTGAACTTTCTTGTCTGTGCACAGGTCCTGACCCTCCCTTCTATCCTCCATCGTCCTTTGTGCATGCCCCTGCACCCTCCTTCTTGCCCATCATAGCCATTGTGCTGCCACTAACCCTCCCACTTGCCATGCATGGTCTTCTGTGCTGCCAAGGCCCCTCCCACCTTCCCTGTGTGGTCAGTTAGCTGCCCCTGACCCCCTCCCACCTTCCCTCCATGGTCTGTGTGTATGCCATCACAGTCTCACTGTTGCTCTTCATGGTGTGTCTTGCTTCTAGTGCCCATCCTGCCTGACCTCCATGGCTATCTTGCTGCTCCTGCCCTGCCCCCTTGCCCCCAGCCCTCTGTTTACATGTGCAGACCCCTACTCCCTCCCTCCTGGCTTGTCTGTTCCATTGTAATGCCCCTGATCCGTCCCTCCTGCCCTTTATGGTCTGTTATGCTGCAGCTTTCTCTCCTGTCTGTCCATTATGGTCAGCTAACTACCATTGCCTCTTGCCCCTCTCTTGTTCTCTGTTGTCCATGTGCATGGTCCTGTCCCCTCCCTCTTGCTTTCTATGGATTGTTATGCTGCACTCCCGCCCCGCATGCCCTGTGTGGTGTATTGTGCTGCTGCAAACCCTGATGCCTGCCCTGCAGGGTCAGTTTGGTGCACCTCTCCATGTCCCTCCTGTCCTCTGTTATCCAAGTCCATGTCCCTACCCCATTTCCTTCCATGATCCAATGTACCATACTTGCGAACATTTTGAACTTGGTAAGAGGGAGATTTTGAAAAAAAACTGGGGTATTGATTTTCCCCTTTGAGTTACATTGAAAAAGAGGAGATTGTAGACAGGAGACAGATCAAATAAAGCCCATTTGAGCTTAAAAACATTGGACGTTTCCTGGCTGAATCGGGTCTGTTGGCATGTATGGTTGTACTACCATTGCCTCTTCCTTCTGCCCACAATGGTCTATTACATTGCCACAGCCTCTCTTGCAAGTCCTGTATTGTTGGTTTGTTGCCCCAGCCCCCCTTTCCACTGCCCTCCATAGTCTGTTGTGCTGCCACTGCCCTTCCTGCCTGCTCAGTGTGGTTAAATTGTTGCCTTTGCACCCTCCTACCTGCCTTCAATTTTCAGAGTCCGTGCCCCTGGCCTCTGCCTCTCAACAGTATCCTAATGAACAACTAGATTGCTAACATTCTATATTTATTACAAAAGTGTGGAACGCCTGACGTCATCTTGATGTAATCAAAACTGTAATACCTAGAGCATTTCCTTTAGAAATTACATATATGAGAGGGTCTTATTGGCATCAAAATTATGGTTAGTGCTCTAAAAGACTAAAATAAGGACATATTTTCTGAGTTTTCAAATAGCGACAAAGCACTTTTAAATTATTTGTTATCTTTATGTTTTTTTATCCAGTTGACCACTTGATTAAATGTTGCACTTAGGGGAGAGGAGGTGGTGTTACTTCCAGAACTGCAGACTTTGCAACTGGGGAACCAGGTTGGAGTTTCTGCTTCAGCTCGACTTTACAACCAAAATGAATTTGTTCTTGTGTGATGTAACCAATGCTCATGTAAAGCACTCCAATACCTGACCAGTCTGCACTATATAACACTGCAAAAACACAAAATAATAAGTGTTTTGCACACTTCTGTCATTGGGCTATATTTGGGCTACATCTGGGTGATTTTGGGCTACATTTGGGCTCTTTTGTCTCCGGTGGCCATCTTGGGAGATTTATTTGTTATGAAGTTTCCTACTTTCCTCATGTACTGCAGTCTCCTCAGTAGGAAATGCTATCAGTTTTTTACTTTGATTCCATCATGAAGGTATTCAGATATGTCACACATTTGCCATAAATTCTGAATGTTAGCACTCTAGTTGCTCATTAGATCACTGTAGTAAAACTACTGTTCACCATGGAAGTCTGCTCCTGGTATTAAAAGTGCATGTTTCAGTCTGCATGTCAGAATATTTTAATGAAATAGAAGAGGATTTGAGAAGTCACTCAAAATGTGCCCTCATTTTCTTTCTTCAGCATTAATCATAATTTCTATGGCAACATGAACCCCCTCATTGTGTTCCTTTTTAAATTAAATGTTTTAAGTGTTACCAGTTTATTCCAATCAAGATGGCTTCAGGTGTGCCATACTTTTGTCATAATGAAGACAGTAAGCGCTCTAGTTGTTTTTAAGAACACTCTGGGACATTCTGTCATTGGGCTATACTTGGGCTACATCTGGGTGATATTTGGGCTACATTTGGGCTCTTTTGTCTCTGGTGGCCATCTTGGGAGACTTATTTGTTATGAAGTTTCCTAATTTCCTCATTTACTGCAGTCTCCTCAGTAGGAAATACTTTCAGTTTTTTACTTTGATTCCATCAAGAAGGCATTCAGATGTGTCACACATTTGCCATAATTTCAGAATGTTAGCACTCTTTTTGCTCATTAGATCACTGTAGTAAAGCTACTGCTCACCAGGGGAAACTGCTGCTGGTATTGAAAGTGCATTTTTCAGTCTGTATGTCAGAATTTTTTAATGAAATAATGGAGGATTTTGAGAAGTCACTCAAAATATGCCCTAGTTTTTCTTTCTGCAGCACTAATCATACTTTTTATGGAAAAATGAACCCCCTCATTTTGTTCCTTTTTAAATTAAATGTTTTAAGAGTTACCACTTTAATCCAAGCAAGATGGCTTCAGGTGTGCCATACGTTTATCATAAGTAGGACTGTTAGCGCTCTAGTTGTTCTTTGGAACACTCTGGGAAGCTGCAGTAGAACACAAAGGAATCAACTGACAGTCTCTGCCCTTGTTGGATGTACATGTTTTACTGAGAATGTCAGACTTCATTCTCACATGACTGAGAAAGATAATGTGAATTTACAGAAAATAAGCTCTCAGTTTAGCTTATAGATCACCTTCCAAACCTCTGTGGGAAAAGCATGAGAAAATATTTTTCTCTCAATCATGATATCCCAGCAGAAGGCTTTTTCACATGGTGAAATCACCTTAGAACATACCACAATTCCTAAAATGAGTATGGTACCATCAACAAATGATTTATAATGTAACTAAAGACTTAAAACCTTCTATTAACTGCAATGCTTTTTAATGAGGTGTTATCATGTATATTGGTCCCAAGATGGCTGCCAACACTTCTTGGATAAAGTGCTGACAGCCAATCAGATCTCAGGATGAGATGTGTGGTTAGGCTCCGCCCACATATATATATGATTTTCTCAGGAACTACTGAACAGATTGACACCAAACCTGCAAAAGGCACATCCCTGACCTGAGGACTACCTCTCTGCCAAATTTCAAGTAATTCTGTTCAGCCGTTCGGGCTGTACCTTGGACTAAAGGTCCCTATGGAAAATTGCATGGGAAAAACGCGTTTTGGGACCCCCCTTTATTCTCGGCCCCCGCTTGACGAATCACCCCGAGACTTTCAGGGTAGGAGCGGAGCGGAGCGCCCCACCTATTTTGAAAATTTTGCGAGGATTCGTCAACCGGCGCCAAAGTTATTTCAAATAGAATGTTGCGGATTTCCTATGGAAACACGGTCCTAACTATAACTATCTACTGGCGACCGCCAGTAGATAATATATATATATATAATTTTTTTGTTTGTGCTTCAATTGTTCGACCTGATCTTGTCATTGGAAACTGGGAACTGTCACCATTAATATCCAGGATCTGGTTTGACAGTGGAGAGGCAACAGCAGTCACTGGCGGTTCAGAACCAGTCTCTCCTTCAACATGTAGATCTGATGAATTGAATGCTGAAAGTGAGAAGAGACTCTGGTAACAGACTTCCCAGAGCACTGGGCAATCATCATGTGTCCCTTGGTAGACATCACTGGAAAAGGTTCTGCATCAAATAGATCATCAGATTTTCTTTTCCACATCTGCCATGCAAGCACTCGATCTCCTTTCTTCAAGACAATGTTCTTCGCATGTCTTCTTTTATAAGCTTACGCTTTCATCTTTTGTTTATGAGCCAAGTCCCTCTCACTAGTTGCGTTCTCGTCTTTCTCTCTCTGATTGGTCCATTGAGGTATCTTGGTTGTCATTGTTCTTCAAAACATCAATTTTGCATGGTTTTCACCTGTGGTTGAGCGAGAAGTTGAACAATAAGCTCTTAAGGTAGAATTTAATACAGTTTTAAAATCGAGCTTCTTAAGAGTAGCACGCTGCACTGCTCTCTTTCGTGTACTCAAAGTGCTCAACATGTCTGTTGGCCTGCGGCCACATAGGTGTGCTCTTTGTTGCTTTATATTCTGATACTCTAAGAAATCCCTGAACTCTCAACTGTTAAAAGGTGGGCCATTGTCCGAATTTAATATGGCTAGAAGTCCTGAAGTCGCAAAGTTGCCATCTAGTCTCTCGATGACTCAGTCTTGAGTGGTAGATGAGAGATCCCCAATCAATGGAAATCGTAAGTATTCGCCCACAATCACCATCAGGTGATGTCCATTGTCAAGTGGACCAAAAACATCAATGGCTACTCTGTTCCAGGCATGCTTCAGGAGTTCTGATATATTTAAGGTGTGTTGTATAACTTGTGCAAAAGCAGTCGCATAGATGACAGGCCTTCAATTCCTTTTCAACCTGCTCATCGAGATACGGAAACCAGACTCTGTCTCAGAGATCTTGTTTTGTGACAATGATTCCAGGATGTCCTTTGTGGGCCACTTCAACCATTTCTGCTGCGGGCTCTCCGGAATCAGGATTCTCAACCTTTGCGTTATAACTTTTTCCTGAGTTATCTTTCACATTTTTGTATTTTTGATATTCACCATCTCTGGCGAGAGGTCGAGGGTGTTGGTTCCATGACTGATATGTAATTATATTTTTCAACTTTGGCATATCACTATTATAGCTTGTGGCAGTGAATATCTGGGCTAATGAAAAGGCAGCTGGTGTGTTTGATTTTACAGTGAAATTGATATAAGCTTCAGTCGTCTTGGATGGAGTACCATGACCTTGTATAGGAACTCTGGAAAAGTAGTCCGCAGGGTTCTGATCCTTCCCTGGGCGATGCACAATAGTAGTTATAGTAATATAGGTATAGTAGTAGGCATTGTTCAATGTGAGGAGGCATCTTGGCCTTTGGGTTTGCAAATATAGTTAGTAAAGCTTGTTGATCAATTACCAGCATAAAAGGCTTTTCGTACAGGAATACATGGAAATGTTCACACAGCCATGCCACGGTTAAACTTTCTTTTTTCAGGTTGTGCATAAGCATGTTCTGTTTGGGACAAACTCCTACTTGCATATAACACTATAAGCCTTTGAGAATTCGGGTATCCACTGTGCGGTGTAAGGATATCACCTAACCCACCTGGGCTACAGTTGACAACAACCTCTGTATGAAGATTCAGATGGAAATATGCCATTTCAGTAGCATTCTCAATGACTTGTTTGGTTTTCTTAAAATCCTTCTCACATTCATGTGTCCAATGAAATGAAACATTCTTTTTTGTCAATTCTCTCAATGGAGCACTTACAATGGCAAAGTATTGTATAAATCTGGAACAATAGCTGGCCATGCAAAGAAATGAACGCACCACAGAAACATCTGGTGGGGGATCAGCATTTGACAGCACTTGTACTTTAGTAGGATCAGATGTCAAATCCCATCAGAAAGCATATGGCCAAAGAATTTTAACTTTGTCTTGTGGAACTCAAATTTATCTGCTTTCAAAGTCAAACCTGCATCAGCAAGTAAACAACATACATGTGTGAGAGCTTTATCGTGCTCTTTTTGTGTTGCTCCGAAAACCAATATGTCATCGCTATAATTGAGCGCATTCATGACAGGCTGCATGATACATCGAATGATGTCTTGAAAAAGCTCTGCAGCTAATGACACACCAAAACGTAGTCTTTTGTATCGAACAGACCAACATGTGTAGAAAAGGTTGTAATGTACCTGCAATTCTCTTCAAGTTCCAACTATTGATAACCTTCCTTGAAATCAATGCGTCTGTGACCCCTTCTGTAATACCATAGTGCACTATGATCTGCTAATTGAGGGGCTGCCTGGAATCTGGACACAACAAACTGCGAACATCCATAAAAAATACAAGGGATCATTTTGATAAAAGAAACAATGGTAGGGGTGGGATAGCTGTGCGGCTAGTTGAGTACATTGGACTATATATATAGTTGCCCTACTCCTATGCTTTGGGGGCAAGCTGCACAGCACCCTGTGGATGCCATTACCATGCTAGAGAAGTGGATGTAACAATGTACAACGAGCATAACTTCTTAAAGGTATAAAAGTCAGGTTTTCCCCAGCACATTGAACAGTAAGTCGATTTTATTAAAGACATAGATGCTAACATTATGCCCTAAACCCTTAATTGACCCCATAAAGCAGCAATACACTGAAGAAAAATTCTAATATGAAAAACAGAACTTTACAAACATGAGAAATACCCTGGAATTTACAGCCATCTTCTTTCTTTCAAGCTGTGTATAACGAAATAACCTCTCCAATCACATCACTGACATTTTGAAATCCTTTTCCTGACTCTTTCATACTGAAATAAACAAGAAAAACACTTGAAACAGCATCTTGGTGGGATGACATTCGCATCTATGTCTTTAAAAAAAATCAATAATCTTCTACGTCGCTTCAGAAAATATGTATTTTATGGTATGGAAAAGTGCCTAATGTTATGCATTTTCAAAGCCTTGCAATAAGAATGCCCACAGTACACTCTACTAGTTTAATGCAGAACATTTTAAATCACAGAATCACCATAACAATATAAGCATATCTTGAAGCCCTTCACCCACCAAAACCATTTTGTGGCCAACGTCACGGCTGGCCTGCTTGAGAGAATGATTCCCAAATACAGACTCCACTCCAACCTCTTTCATCAACGCTCTCTACCATATTGGCAAACTAAGCAGAGACAGTGGTCTGAATATACTTCTAAATGAAACCAACAACAGCTTCACTCCTACCCCTCCAACTTTCAATCCTCATATCTTATTTTGGTGTTGGGGAATTGTAGGAAAATTATTTTTTGTGAATGATCACCCCCAGTTTTTGGACTGATAATCCTGTATTTTTGATTCTGCCAATCATGCCCCAGTGTATGTCCTCTGACCCCTAAAACATGTTGAAATTGGCTACAGTCCCAACTGGCATATTTAACTTACATAAAAGTCACTAGTATATGATACTAAGTGTACTCTGGGCCTGTAAGTTAAATGTCACTAGTAGATTGCAGCACACATTGTGCCACCACTAAACAGACAGTGCAAAATATGACTGCTGTCTTACCACTTTGGCCTATCTGTGAAGTTTATTCAATCAATCAAAATAACCCCTTTTGGTTTGCTCATTAAATTACTCTCTATTTTTGTACATTGGAGTGGGATTTTATTGTGTTATATTGTGGACTTTTGAACTGTTTTGGTACTCTAAATGCTTTACATATTTTCTTAAGGTAAGCCTGTCTGCTCTGTGCAATAGCTACCAGGGTTTGAGCTCAGGTCTAAAGTACTCAAGCCTTTTATTGGATCCAACAAGAATAGTGGCATTATTACTTGCTATGGACTATCATCAACCCCAATTAATAATTCACTTTCTCACAGGCATTATGGACAAAAACAACTTGTAAGAGATTGTTTTGGTTGACTGCTTCTTGACATTACATCCAAAGCCCTTACTTCTGGAAACGTGCTATAGGAAATGAAGCATAACAGAGTAGCAGTCTTCCGTGACAATTTCCTCACTGAAAGGGTCTCCCATTGAACCCATAACTGTAAAACTGTATTCACATCTCACAGTGCAATATACCACCTAGGGGTTGTTTCACCACGATTGAATGACTCAGAAATCTTTGCACATAAACGTTCTGTCCAAATAAAAAGCCAAAACATATCAAATAAAACATAACCCTTCGAATTCACCATATGACACAGATTCACCATGTTCTACCCTACACCCTTCTCAAATAATTCCACCCAAAAATTTAGCACATGAACTATTACAGTTGAATTGAGATCTTCAGCCCTGTCCATGCACCTGGTGTGCATGGATCCCAAGATAAACTAGTAAGATCTAAAGCCTTAGTTGTACAAACGGTCATTTATTACAGACTGGATTATGCTAATGCTGGCTATCTTGGCGCCCTTACATCTTTAATCTGTAGATTACATAGAGCTCACAATTTTGACTATAAGGCTTGATCGCAATTTGTGAAAGTTCGACAGGGTTTGAGGCCTGACAAAATTTGTATTGGCTCCAACTCAGAAAGCAAATACAGTTTAATGCTCTTTGTATCTGACACAAGGTCTACTTTGAGACCAGCTCTCTGTTTCTTCACAATTTGTTACCTAGATATCTTGCTAAGCTAAATTCCTTGCCCCAGCTGGCAGTCCTGTGTTTATCAAAAAGTAGAATACACGGTTGAGCCTTCGATATTGCCATTTCTATTTTATGAAAGGCCCTACCCCTTGATTTTCAGCTGGTTGAAAATCATCTTTTCACAAAAGTACTCAAAAGCTTCCTTTTCTTCAGATTTTTTTGCCTTTCAAGATTCTTTTCTATAGCTATGATGCTTTAAGGCAAATGCTAGTATCCACTGTAAATACACTCACTGCAATCCTTCATCTATTCAACTATAGATGAACCTTCAAAACCAATGTAAACCCCAATTGAGGACTACCAATAAACCTGGAAACACCAACAACATCACTGCACCCTCCATCAATATCTCCACCACTACAGGATTCAAACCTTGAGACCTTCATAGTGGTGTCTGTCACCAATACCATAACTTCCTACATCCTCAGAATGCCTACTAACATCTGTGGTATCAATCAATCAATCAATTTGTATAGCGCACAACTCACCCGTGAGGGTCTCAAGGCGTTGGGGGGGGGGGGGGTGGGGGGTACTGCTCGAACAGCCAGGTCTTGAGGTGTCTCCTGAACGTCAGCAGGTCCTGGGTCTGACGCAGATGGGTGGGGAGGGTGTTCCAAGTCTTGGTGGCGAGGTAGGAGAAGGATCTGCCGCCGGTGGGGGTTCTGTGTATGCGTGGGACGGTGGAAAGGGCGAGGTCGGCGGAGCGAAGCTGGCGATTTGAGGTGTAGAAGGTGATCCGCTTGTTGAGGTATGCTAGTCCGGCGTTGTGGAGTGCTTTGTGAGCGTGGGTGAGGAGCTTGAAGGTGATCCTCTTGTTGACGGGGAGCCAGGGCAGGTCCTTCAGGTGGGCAGTGATGTGGGAGTGGCGGGGGATGCCGAGGACAAGGCGTGCGGAGGCGTTCTGTATCTGCTGGTCTTTTCTGGAGTTTGGCTGTGGTTCCAGGGTAGAGGGCGTTGCCGTAGTCCAGTCTGCTGCTGACAAGGACATGGGTGACCGTCTTTCTGGTTTCGGTGAGGATCCATCTGTAGATCTTGCGAAGCATGCGGAGGGTGTTGAAGCAGGAGGAGGAGACGGCGTTGACTTATTGGGTCATTGAGAGTGATTAGTCCAGGATGAATCCCAGGTTGCGTGCGTGGTCAGAGGGCATCGGCGCGGCTCTCAGTGCGACCGGCCACCAGGAATCGTCCCAGGTGGAGGGGCCAAAGATAAGCACCTCCGTCTTGTCCGAGTTCAGTTTCAGGTGACTGTTCTCCATGATGATGATGATAGAGAATTTATATTGCGCAAGACAATAACCCGCAGGTATCAAGGCGCCTATCAAAAAGAAATAGAAATATAAATGTACCACCTTACACATAGGCTTGCAGGAAGAGGCGAGTTTTGAGGGCGCTTCGGAATCTCTGTAGGGAAGGTAAAGACCTGAGATCCAAAGGAAGATCATTCCACCATTTAGGAGCCAGACTGGAGAAAGCCCTGCCACCCCACTTGGCTCTTCGTATACGGGGGACTGTCAGGAGCAATTTCCTGGAGGAACGCAAGTCCCTTCCAGGAATATAGTGGGAGATGATAGAGCCAACTCCCATGTCATTATTCCTTGCAATGGCTCTGTAGGTCATACATAAAACTTTAAACCGTATTCGATATTCTACCGGTAGCCAATGCAGTGTTTTCCTAGCCAGAGTGGCCGAGGAGCATCTGGGAACATCCAGAACAAATCTAGCGGCGGCATTCTGGACTACCTGCAAGCGCTGTAGTAGGCTCCTATTTAGCCCTGCATACAGCGCATTACAGTAGTCCAGTCGTGAGCCGATGAGAGCGACAGCTATTTGCTTTCTGGACTGTAGGGAAAGATATTTCCTGATTCTTCGCAGGGTGTGAATTAAGCCCCAACAGGTAGAGATGGTTCTACTCTACCATCCAGTCTGCGATGACCTTCAGTCATTCGTGGAGGTTCGTTTTGGCGGTAGCGGGGTCCTTGGTGAGTGAGAGGATCAGCTGGGTGTCATCAGCATAGAAGACGATGTTGAGGTTGTGCGAGCGGACGATGTTGGCGAGTGGAGCCATGTAGACGTTGAAAAGGGTAGGGCTGAGGGATGATCCTTGGGGCACGTCACAGATGATCTTGGTGGCTTCCGAGCAGAATGGGGGGAGGCAGATACTCTGGCTTCGGTCGGTGAGGAAGGAGGTGATCCAGCCCAGGGCCTTGTCACTGATTCCTGCATCATGGAGGCGTGTGCGGAGGGTGTGGTGGCATACAGTGTCAGAGGCAGCCGAGAGGTCCAGGAGGATGAGGGCAGCGGTTTCGCCATTGTCCAGCATGGTCCTGATGTCATTGGTGGCGGCGATGAGGGTAATTTCGGTGCTATGCTTGCTGCGGAATCCTGATTGGGATGGGTCCAGGATGTTGTTCTCCTCGAGGAAGTGGGACAGTTGTTTGTTGCCAATCTTTCCGATGACTTTCGTCGGAAACGGGAGCAGGGAGATGGGTCAGAAGTTCCTAAGGTCCTTTGGGTCCGCTGTGGGTTTCTTGAGTAGTGCGTTGACCTCGGCGTGTTTCCAGCTCTCCGGGAATGTGGCGGTCTCGAAGGAGCTTTTGATGATCTTCCGGAGTTGGGGAGCGATGATGTGGTTGGCTTTGTTGAAGATGTGGTGAGGGAAAGGGTCGGATGGTGAGCCGGAGAGGATGGTGTTCATGGTCTTGATGGTGTCGTCATCGTTGACGTGGGTCCAGGAGACCAGGAGGTTGGTGAGGCTGGGTGGTGGAGAATCAGTGGTGTTAGCGGCTGTTGGTAGGGTCTGGGTGTTGAAGCTGTTGTGGATGTCTGCAATCTTGCGGTGAAAGAAGGAGGCTAGTGAGTCGCAGAGATCTTGCGACGGTGGGATGTCGTTAGCGCTGGAGCTGGGGTTGGAGAGTTCTTTCACGACGTTGAAGAGCTCTTTGCTGTTGTGTGCATTGTTGTTGATACGTTCCTGGAAGGAGGTCCTTTTGGTGGCTCGGAAGAGTTGGTGGTGCTTGCGGTTGGCGTCCTTGAGGGCAGCGTGGTTGTCCGGTGTCTGCTCATGGCGCCACTTCTTCTCGAGTTTTCGGCACTTCCGTTTGGACTCCTGGAGGTCAGTGGTGAACCAGCTGGTCTTTCTGTCTGTACGTCAGTTTGAGGGTTTTTTGTTCGGGGCGAGGGTGTTGGCGCAGTCGTCGATATATTGTCTGAGGTTGCGGGCGGCTGTGTCGGCGGTGTCAGTAGGTGGATTGCGGGTGGTGATGAGCTGGTCTTTGTTGATCCTGTTCCAGCTGCGGTGGGGATTCGTTGCATGTGTTGCTGCACGGTGGGTTTCTCGAAGGTGAAGTGGACGCAGTGGTGGTCGGTCCAATGGAGTTCGACGGTGTGGCTGAAGGTGATGTGTTTGCTGGTGGAGAGGATGGGGTCTAGCGTGTGTGCGGCGCTGTGGGTGGGGACCGTGACGAGCTGTTTGAGTCAGAGGCTGGCAAGGTTGTCGAGCAGGGCGATGGAGTTGCTGTCGTCGGTTTTCTCGAGGTGGAAATTCAGGTCTCCGAGGAGGATGTAGTCTGTGGATGCAAGGGCGTGCGTGCTGGTGATGTCGGAGCTGGTGTCGATGAACTGTGGCTGGGGGCCTGGGGGTCTGTAGATGAGTGTTCCTCTGAGTGTGGTGTTGGGGTCGATGTGGATCTGGAAGTGGAGATGTTCGGCGGTGCTGGAGGTGTCTGCTTTGCTGGTCGAGATAAACGACCTGGAGGAGGAATTGTCATCGTCTACAGAAGGGTATTTCTGTAGACGATGACAATTCTCCTCCAGGTCGTTTGTTGCCGTCCCTCATTGTGTACTGGGTCAATTTATGGCATCTGTCTTTTACAATCATACACAAATGCATCCACCCCAATCGCTTCAGATCCAGTCGCCAGGTCAAAAAATGGGGTGAATGTTAATTTAATCGCCTTCCAATCATATTCACTCTGGGAGGCACCACACATCTTGAATTCTCAAGCAAACAATCCTTTTCCCTCTTCAATTGCCCGGGTCCCCAAAAAATAATTGAATTCAAATCCGCTAATGATTTGCTGAAACCTCTAATATGACGAGCTTCCTATGTTATTGGCTAGGCACTAATGCTATAACTCCTTAGCTATCTCTGATGACCCCTTTGATCAAAATCAGCCAATCCTGTTAAAATACCTTAATACTGAGACATTGTCTATTTTCAACATTATAAAACAACATATTCAATCTTTCTTGAAACTCCTCATCACAAATGATCCTGCAAGTAACACCAGATATTTAATAAGAAATATATTTTCATCTTCTGTCTCCTCCCATGTGATACATCTCCACAACATGCACTCCAAACTTCCTAACATGTGTTTGACTGTATTACCAACTCTAGGACCTCCCCACATATTGCATATTCTCTAACCAACATGTAAGAAAAAGGGGTAATTAGTTGGGGAGGATTTAAGTTCTTCCCAAGTAATAAGTCCAAACTCTTGTTGGATTAAACACACAAGTTCAATAAATAAACATAGGCTTAACCGCCACTAGCTCTGGCACAGAGCAGACAGGCTTAACTTAAGGAAAATTATTTAGCAGTACTAAAACAATTTAAATGTCAAAACGCAGCAAAATAAAATCCACACAGCCAATTCCTAAAACTGGAGAAAAATGTAATGAGAAAAATGACCCCAAATCAACTAAAACAATAATTGGAACCAGAGATATGATTTTTTTAAGTTGCAGGGCACAAAGCAGCAAATACAACCTAAAGCTCCAATAAGAAGTCACTGTTTGTCGTTGGCTGGGACCCAGTTACAATTTCAGGCTGACCGCGGTGGAAAGGAGGTTGGATATAACAAGCTTATATCTTCTAAATAAGCTTTTGAAACGAAATTAGAAATGTTCTAGTAGGGCAAGGCTGCATGCTGTATCTTGTGAAGGACTTTCTTTGTCAGCTTAGTGGATGGCACCACATGTGGTGCAGTCCACAGGTAATATTTAACTTTTTTCATGACATTTGCATATCTACCTGCACAGTATACTATGGCATTCATGCAAAGATAAATATGCCTAATTAGATCAGTCAATTTTGCCATATTTTAAGGGTCAGAGCACATACACTGGGGGACAGGACAGCAGTGCCCCAACCCCAGTGTGCAGAGTACAAAACCAGCTAAACCAGTCTGCAAAAATTGGGGTGATCACGCAAAAAGAGGGCTTTTTTTACAAAACACATCAGTATCTCCTGAGCATCATGTGCTATCAGAAATTCTTGCAAATACTTCTATCCATGTGCAAATTAGTGTCCTTCAACCTCTGAAGTGTGCTATAATGCAAAGGTCCTGTGAGTATCATGTACACTGAAGAATATAACAGCCTCACAATAACTGCTAATAACCTTTAAGATACCTTACTTAAACACAACGCTGTGCTTTTCTCCCTGCGAAACTTTGTCAACCTTACCATGAGCAACTTCAGAACGCAATCTGCTGTGTGAATCGGAAAACCCAGAAACAGATTCTCCTGCAAAAGTATGAGACACTTCTTCCTGCTGACCACAAAACCTAAACTTTCAATATATTTATTACCATCAGTGTATGCTTCACTAGCTGGCCCCTCTCTTGGGCCATCAACAATATGTTGCAAAAACAGATTATCATCCTTGCACCTTTGCTTCTCAACCAGGTTACCACTGAACACTGGATGCAAAACCTATGTGAAGCAACACTGGGCAGAAATCAGTCCCATAGGAAGACAAGTAAATATCCACAGTTTCCTTGCATGATGAAGCTGGAGAAAATCCCAATGCTTCCTGAAAACTGGAATTGTCAGCTATGGATCTTTCAGCCTTCTTTCCTGGGTGTATATCAGACTATCTTGGACAAAAATATCCTGTGCCATAGATAGTGTGTCCTAAATATTGTTTAAAAAAATATTGTCCCACAGACGTTAATAATCTACACCCACTCGAACAATTTGTTTGGAAACAATATTTAGGATCCAAAAATATTGTCCCACAGGCGTTAATAATCTACACCCACTCGAATAATATGTTTGGAAACAATATTTAGGACACAATATTTTTGTCAAATGATTTTTAGTTTTACAATAGTTTCACACCATACCTTCCATCCATAGCATATTTTTAGAAAGATGTATTCCTTCCATCTTGAAATAAGTCAGTCTTCAAATATATAAATTTATCGTTGGACCCATGCTCTTGTCTTTTCTCCCCACTATAAACATATTGCTGATGAATCCATAAACATGATGTTGACTCTGCTCTATTGTGCCCTTATGCAGTAACTCTTTTACCTCCTCATCTACCAGTTCTGTCCCTTACGCACTGAAAACTATTTCCCTTTAAATCTTCTTCAGCATAATACCCTAATCTAATCTATACATAAAACCTGCAAAGTCTTCAAAATCCACAGATTTTGAGAAATCCCTTGCACTCCTTCTATGTATTGGGAAAGTCTGTCATCAAGCTTTGCAGGGGTACACAAGGATCTCAAACTAAACGTATCTTAAGCAACCCTGTCTCATCATTTACCTCTAGTATTCCTTCCCCCCACTCTCTGCCATTAATGATAGAATTATGAAGATTCCTGCCTGCCCCAGTAGGGTATGTGTCCCTGCCTAAACAATTCACTGGTGTTACTTTATTCCTGAACAGGGAACGATACCCACCTTCGCCCAGTATCAGCAAAAACCTTAACCTGGAGAACTCTCTACATATCCCTCTAGATCACTTAAATTATGTTGAATTCACCTGCATATTTTGACATTTCATTTAGAAAATCATCATCAAGTAACATTCCCTTGCAAGATGGGCCTCCTTCTGCATCTGTCCGGTCTATCAACTATGGTACTATCTTAGTTAGTATTCTCTCCATAGAAAGTGTACATTTCCCATCAATCACATAACTCTGCATCCATCAGTGCAACTCTGCTACACCCACATGTTCCTGAGAAAAATAAGGATCTTCTGCAATATTAAAAACTCTTTTCAAAGGACCCAACACTTTCCACAACTAATCCTCACAATTACTCAGTCCTTTCTCTAAAACCACCTCTGGATCTCTGCGATTCTAATTAAAAAATGCCAGCACGTTCACCTCTAATTCTAGTGTCTCTGCAAACTTATTCGACACAGAAGACATGGGACATTCCAACCTTAATCATCCCTTTACTGCTTTCGATATCTGTCCAAAGATACAAAATTCAACATAGTCAGTCACATGAGGGGAGAAGGAAATCACTCTGGAATCAATGGGTGTTGAATAAGGAGCAGGTCAAACATGTCATCACTCAGGAGATCCACAAGCCCATTTTGTCATACTTTCTTTCACCTTCATGATTGGCACTTTTCTCCTCCTCACCTTAAATTCATCCGTGCAAGAGTCAATATGTGATGAACAACTTAAAACAACATATCCCCTTAAATATGACTTATCACATGAAACATAACTCTGGCTTCTTTATAGTCATCTACGTTGAGATGTAGGATCATCATGTCCAGTCTGTTTGAATTGCACACCCTTCAGATGCAAATACTTTTAGTTTTCCTGGAGCCTTCCTTCTACTCCTAGAAGCACCCACCTTATTTGGGTCTACATCTTCTTCTGTCCAATATAGTTCATCATCCGGGTAAGCTGCCACTCTCTTCTCACCACTTACATAGCCAACATCTTTTCCATTATTTTTCCAAATCTGTTTTCTTAGTTTCACACCTATAATATTTACTATATTATTTACTGATTTCTTCATACTGTCCTCAGTTTTCTCATCAATATTCAGCTTCCTTAAAACATCTTCTATCTTAATACACACCTCCACACAATGTGTCCTAAAATGTTTGTATGATCAACAAGCCAGCTACATGCTACACCAAACTATCAGTATGGAAAAACCTTCACTACTCCATAGTGACCAACCAACAGAAATCTTCTATCAGATTAAATAATCATATATATGTCAAAATATGCCTGTTTTCTCATAATAAGTATCATAGCCCTTAGTCCTAATGCCAAGCTTAACTAAGTACTGTCTACTCCACCTCATACCTAAAGGTTATTCTACCAAAATAATAATATAATTATTCCAACAGCCAGCCCAATAAATACCCAAATGAGGCTTCATGTATTTAGATTTATGAGCACATATCAAAAAGCAATCTAAAGTAAAGAAGTGAGCACTCTCGAACATGTTTTTGCTTTTGAGCACAAATCTATGTACAAAAATTGCATTGGCACAAATTCTTAAGGAGTAGACATCAGAATCTAAGAATGCCGAGTAGGGCAACCAACTGTATTAAGCAATTAGTTATATTGCAGCAAGGGAAGCTTATTGATGATAGCAAACACTTTCAGTTCTTACAGGTTTCAAATTATATCCATTACCAACTCTTCAATGTGTTTCCTTTTGTTTGTTCCTTTTGTTTTGAAATAAAATATTTTTAATTTCACCAAATCAGTGTTGGTCTTCTTCTTTATTTACTTTATTTATGCCAAAGGCCATTAAAGCATTACACAATTAAAATAATTGTAAAAGGAAGCACAATACAATACAGCTGGAAAATATACAAATACCGGGCATAAAATAGTCATAAACGTATCCACTGTTGGCCTAAAAACACAAAGCAGACGTACAAACACTTCACCGTAGACAAAAACCTATTGTGGTCCGCCATGCTTAAAAGCAAGTTTAATACATGTCAAGGTGTAATAAGGGTGTTGGAAAATTTTGGACGTATGCGTACTACATTTAACACATAGGGCATATGGATTTATCCATGGTGGAACAAGATGGTATGGATACAGGTGTACAACTCGGATTACGTACCCTGCCCTGTCGCACAGACAACATAGCTGGGTACAGTGCAAGTGCTTCAGCTTCTATTGTAATTTAAAACAAGTTCTAAAATCGGTAAGACCATGATACACAAGAAGGGTGGGATATACATTAGACAGAGAGTGAAGAAAGGGTAAAAGCTTTTGTCGAATTGGCCATATGCTCTCCAAAATGTTTGCATTGGAGAAAACAATGACCGCGGACATGGCTGCTCTACATATCATTATCACTACCCTGTATTGAACGACACCTAAAAGGTGGCACAAAGGACCAATCCAACACATATGTTGCTTATAATACCTTGGGCAGAAAAACAGGACAAGTTTTGTTTCCACCTTGTTGACTATTCCATTTAGCAGTACAGAAAGCAAGCGGTAATGAACCTAACCTGAACCCTATATAAAGAGCTTTTGTGAATGGAGGGTCGATTTCATTCATGTAGTTTTCAAAATAAGAGGTGGTCTTGAATCCTATGAAACAATCAGTCATTTGGCCCAAACTCGCCTGTTTAGAGAATTTACCCTCCTCAAGCTCCCAGTAGATGGTCTTCACTCTCATATTTGTGGAAGATAGAATAGTTACAGGGGACAACCAATAGCCATATAGATTCACAGAGTATAGGGACTGTTTTACATACTCCAACCAGGGTAACAGAACAACTCTCTGTCTCTTAACCCCACCCTAAATTCTGCCAGCTCAGGCGTAGACCAAATCCATACCCAAAAGAAAATAGGTTTCAGATGCGCTAGGGGTGTAATAGATCGGAAGCCTAAGTCATGTTTAAAGGTCAGTGGCATGCTTTGGGGTAGTTTAGGGGATGCTCTTAAATATGTGTTCTCAGCCACCTCCAGGGCTTTTTAAATTAACATATCCTCAGAGTTAGGCTCCATATGTAGCAGCAGCTAAAGCTTTGGTCCTCCAGACCGAAAGAAGGGGGGAATTGGTTGGAACAAGGACTTATTTGCAAATTTTAGAATTACTGCTGCCCTGTGCTTTAGTATAAGGGTACTTTTGCTAACCTGGGTACCCCAGGTATTTGAGGTGAATGCCAAGATAATCAAAATCTAGCACTTTCGCCAGTTCCTCTCCTTCCGACATTATTGATCCTCTAAAATCTCTATGGGGGTGGACAGCCATAAACTTTGTTTTACTCACGTTGATTGCCAGTCCATTATCTAGGCCAGAAGATATTAAACTTACTCAAAAGGGTCTCTAGGACCTTGGAGGGGTTTGATACTAATAAAGTATCATCTATGAATAATAGGGTGGGTATTGTACTTCTCCCTAGAACCAGAGAGTAATTATCACACCCCAAGAGGTAGTTGATGCAGCAATTTATAAACAGCAAGACTAATGTAGGGGTGTGTTGCCTGACTCCTTTTGCAACCTTATAGGGATAGGTGTTTCCCCATTTGTACCCCATCTGACATGAGTAACATTATTGCGGTGAAGCCTAGCAAACATATCAAGAAAAGGGTGGGGAAGTCCAAAGTCACCTAGTGTACGCCATAACTTATCCTTGGGGACCATATCGTTGCCACCTTGAGATCAACAAAAGCGACATCAAGGCTACCTCTTTTTATGTCTACTTCTTTCCACTGTATGAATTGAAACCTAAAAACCTTGCCAATCATGCTAATTTGCAGGTAAAATCCAGCCAGGAACTGGGTTAAATTTGTATTTTCTTCGACCCAAATAAGGAGCTGATGTAATAAAAGTTTGCAAAAGATTTTTGGGGAAGAATCAATAAGGCTAATTGGGCAGAGTTTGGCTGGGTCAGACTTTGGGCCTTCCTTATGTATGGGAATAAGCTCCCCCCCTTTCCATGAGGATGGAATATCACCTCCTGCTAAAATGCCATTGAAAAAGCGTGCAAGATAGGGTGCCCAAATTGACGGTTCTGACATAAAAAAGGTCCACCGAGATTCGAGCCAGCCCAGGTGCCTTCCCTGCCTTTTGCGTTCTAATGGCCGCAGTCACTTCGGTTACAGAAAATACCAAACCATCTTTAATAATAGTATCTAAGTCAAATGGAGTCTCGCACGATGTGTGGGGCACTATAGGATCAGGGGGATCAAGATTTGCAAGGGTTAGAGGAGAGCTACTATACAAAGATTCAAAATGATTCACCCAATCTTGTGGGAGAATGTGTGCTTCTGGCTTCATCCTATTTGTCTTGGCACCATGTTAATTATGTGCCAAAGAGCTACCTGGTCCTCTTAGATTGTTGCAGACAAGATGTCATTCCTTATTGCTGTATCCCATGTTGATTTTGCATGTTTCAAAACACGTGTGTAATATGCTCTAGCTAACTTTATATCTAGCGCGAATCCGCTTTCAATGGCACTAAGAAGATTGCACTTAGCTGATCTGCAAGTCCAGCCATATCATGTGGGGTCTGCTTTCTGAGGGAGGTTCCTGCATGGGGGAGGTTTAATAAAAAATCTAATTTTCAACTTCTCAAACCATTTGGAATGAGAATCCATGATCATGTCAGGGGCTTCCTCGAAATTAGCCATGTAAGACAGGATAGGGACCAGGCCATGATAAAGTAAGGTTTACTTAGACTCGTTGTCTATAATGCTCTCCCACGTAATTCTCCTCTGATTGTTACTGACTGAAAGAGCACCTCCAGGCAATTGAGGGGTCCCGCTCCCCTGTTCATCACCTCCACAAATGGAGAGGGAAGTGGTCACTCTCATATCTGGGCAGGACTTCCATATCAATGATATTTCCCCGGAATTGGATGTCTAATTAAAAGTTATCAATAAGGCTCTGGTAGGTATTTCTTTTAAAAGTAGGACACATCTCCAGATCAGATTTGGTTCTACCATTACATGTCCTCAGACAGCAACTCACAGAAAGATCCAGCATTTGGAGGGCAACTTGTAGAATCGCGGATAAGGATGGCCTCAAAATGTGGGGAATACCCCAATATTGGTCTTCCTCCCCAGTTATTTTATTATAGAGTGCAGGTGGTTCAAAAAATATGCTAAATTCCCCACCTATGATCACATCTACTTCTTGCTGTGTTAAAGTGGAAATATAATCAATTAAAATGTGAAGGACTGGGGAATCAACTGTTTTGGAGGCTCTCCTACTGTACTGAAAAATGAGCCTCTGATCTGCCGTATATTGCTTTTTAGTATGGCCTCCTAGGGCTCATTTGCAACACAGATCCCCAATATCAGTGTCATACACCAAAGTTATTTAAAAAAATATATATATTTTTTTTTGATATTCTTCATAGAAAAATATGTTATGCCTTTTTTATATATATTTTATAATTTTACTACTATTCGTTGCTTATAAATATTCATTGTCTACAAATATATATGACAATTAGACAAATAGACAGATAGTTACCAAGGTTCCAACAATACCTCTAACATTTTAGTGCGCGATGATTCTCCAGCGTTTTAAACATTTAATATCAACACATGAACAGTGGATTAGCACATGAACAGTGGATTAGATTGACATAGCTGCAGATTATGACAATTTCTTCATCTGTGACTGTATTTAAGGCCAGGGAACCAGCATTTCAACTATAAAATGAAGATACATATGATAGATACACAAATAACCCCACACTCAACCATCAACACTTCACTCTCAGTTGTCAAACCATCTCACTCACACTGGCACTCACACATAGAAGAAATCCAATCATGTTAGAGAATCTGAGCGGATTATCAGAGACAGACAATCTCATTCTTTATGGTGCGAATATCTCCCATCAGTTTCCTCTGGTGTATATGTCTCTGAGAGGACTCCCCACACGTGTAGTAATGGTCAACGCACGCTTCGGTGGATCCTCATCTAAACCACCTTCATCAGGACTAAAATAGAGTCAACTAAATCTCAAATAAAGTGGACGGGGTTATCAAAAAGTATATATATTTCTTTAAATTGGGCCGTAATTCCTTATAATTGGCAGGACAAGGCCACAAGACCATTGAGGGCTCTTTATTGATACTCCCACCAAGTTACGTGCTGGTTCCTGTTTGTGATTAAGATTATAACATGGACTCAGTCCGAAGTTATAACTGTGATATCATAATAACTTCATTCTGAGTCCCCTGCATAGATTAGTTGAACATCGTATATCCGAGCATGCAGTGGCCCGGTATGCGTGTTAAATCCAACCCACGCTACCGGCTTTTACCCATAAGTCTCCTACTGTATACATTGAAAAGGAGAATTTTCGCTTTATCAGGGTAGAAATCTCAATACCGACCAGGTCTGGACAAATGATAGATATTTGGCTAACTGGGTACCCCAGCACAATCTTAACCAAAATTTGCAACCCACCAGACGGTCTGCCTGGTTTAGACTACAAGCGGGGACATGGAAGGTTTTAAAACCCTGCCTATACAGAGGGAAGACCTCCCAAGTTTGTTGAAACATAATAATGTCAGCTGTTTCTGTAAATTATGCACAGTCCTCTTGACCAAGCTTGCTACCTAGCCCTGCAATGTTCAAATAAATCACTGTCAAATTGTTTGTAGGAATTGAGGGCATTACTGCAGGGATCCTAGGTGCTAGACTCAGCCGGCAGCTACCTTCCCTAAAGATATAATCATTCCTTGGCGTGTCGAAACAACCTCTCTGCGATCATGCGTTCGATGAATAGTGATGGGCCACGGGCCCTGTGGAATTGGTGCCCCTCTTTGATTTCCCCTGATTGCACCCTTCAACACAGGCTGGGATTTGGGCCAGATGTGGTTTTGAAAGAACATACGGATATTTCACCAGGGCGGGAATGGGAAGATCAATGTCCCATTCTTTAAAAACAGCCCTTTCGGCCCATAAAGCTTTCCATTGGTTAGCTCTTTTCCAGATGGCCTTGGTCATGTCCCAAGGTCGAATGTAACAGGGGTGGTTCAAATTTGACCCAAACGAGGTTGTCTGTGGTTATGTTCTGAAGTGCTAGAAGGTGAGCAAACAACCGCAACAAATTCCCTCTATTGAGGGTGTCCATAGAGCCCTTCGGGATATATCGAGTGATGAAGAGCAGGATCGAGTGAGAACTCTCCTCTTCATCAGCCTTACAGTAGATTTGCTGCTCATCGAACTAGGCTATAGAAGGGCCGGTAGAAGGAGACACATGCTGGGCCGGAGAGCTATTGCCTGCAAAGCTATTGTGCTCGCCTCTCTGACGCTGACAAAGTAAGGCTTCCCGGCAAATGAATGAGTTGGGGCCCATAGTTCCATACTACGGCATTTCCGTGACTGGAGTTGTCTTTTGCATTGGATGGCTGACAATCCACAGGCCCCCCAGAAGTGTTCTATGGTTCTGTTCCAGATGGTACAGGTACGGCTGAGGGGTTTACGATGGACGTGTGGCTGGGGAGCGGGAGTTGAGGTCTGTATCGGAGGGGCAAAAATTGGAAAGAGATTTCCAGAATAAGTTGGTTTTTGTCTTGTCCTTTGTTAGTTCTAGATGACTTAGGAGGCAAGGAGGTTCTATTTAGCAGACGCTGCTTTTTTGTCTGTTTTTTAAGACTTTTTTTTGCCCTTCTTGTCAGGCAGAAAGATGAGAGTGGCTCAGGTGGCGTTTCAGATTCTCATATCACTTGTGACCCTCTTGCAGATTTCGCCACATCACATACTGGAGTGGTTCTGACCAAAGGCTCCCCTTGGTGATCCATTTGCCTGTTGGACGAAGAGTAAGTCAACTGGTTCTGGGAGACATATGGTGGCTGGGAGGCTGCCAGGGGAATCGCCAGTTCAGTTGTGCCAAGGTTAGCTTGGTAAACATACTTCACCATGGTGGCATGTAGTAAGCCTGGGTGGTTTGCCAGTTATAGAGACCTTAATTGTGCCAACCAAATTCCCCAGTATCTCTGGTAGTGAATTCAACTTGTTAATGATTGCGGGCATGGGCAGAGTTTATCCTTCGCAAGGGATTTTACCTCTGTGTCTAGGAGATTAAGCTTGGACCCAATTTGTGCAAGTTAAGTTTCCAGGGTTTGGATCAGATCTAATTGCAGTTCCATTTTACTTGACTGCCAGAGTAAAGACATGGCTATAGTGTCCTGCGTGGCTCTTATTGCTACCATCTCTAGGGAAAGCGAGGGAGCCTGCGGTATCGAAGCTGGTTTGGAAGATTTTTACGCTGGTCCCCACGTCACTAGCAGGGTTTACCCCGGTGATTCAACTACTTGTGCCTCAATGTTATAGAGAAAACGGTCCATCGGGATTCCCAGTTCCTGGTCGGTGAAGCTCTCCCTTCTAAGCAGTGAACAATAATAATATAATAATCCACATTTGTAAAGCGCGAAAAATCACCCGTAAGGGTCTCTAGGCACTGGGGGCCGTCGGGAAGATTAGGCAAGCTATTGTCCAGACTCACATGGTGCTGGGCTAATCTGCTGCCGGCGCCGGGGATTGAACCGTGATCCCCATATTCCAGAGTCAGTCACCCTGGCCGCGGCGCCACACCTCTTCCAAGTGGCCTTTTGGTTGGTAGGAGATTTGCTTGTTTGGGGTAGCAAAACTATGGGGCTCGTTGGCTCAAGGGACTAATACAAGGATCGATAATCTTGTGCAGTCATCGGTATCATATTTGATCTTGGAATTACACTTACGGTGATTGGGAGGTTAACATTTTAGGAGTTTGACTGGGGCTAGCAGTAAGCAGTGTTTCTTGTGTTTGCTCCTGCCCTCCGGTAAAAGGATCCTCAGACTCAGATAAGGGGGATACAAACCGGGGAGAGGACTCTGTAGTCAGATCAATAATTGAACCACATGGTCTTCAACGGGGGCATGATTGTGTACTGTGCTTGGTGTGGAGCCCTGCATGTGCAGCTTCTTTCCTTGACTTGATTGTGGGTACCTGTGGTGTACTGGGCAGACTGCTGAAGGAACTTCGAACCATTCAGTCAAATATTCGCATGTACCGTGACTGGAGAAGCTTTATGCTCCTTTGGAACTATTTCTATTGCCTTATAAAAATATTGATTGATTGAGTTCTTTGTAGGAAGGTGTGGCTGAGATGGAGACGGGGCAGGACCCTTGCACAACCCACCGTACACAACAGTCTGTGGCCGGTGGAAGTGACCTGATCTGAGACTAAAACTTGTGACTACCGGTCATCCATTAATTTGCCTGCCAGAGCCTTTTTACGTGACGGCTGCTTCTATCTCAGCATTTCCATTAATCTGGGTTAGAGACGCTGGGTAACTTTTACTGCGCTGCCACACCTTCTAAAGTAGTGCGGCTACGGAGGGGCACAAGCGCGCAGCTAGGTGCCTGCCTGGATTAATGAACGATGAACACTAGCTGGGGGAGGCCAAAATGATTGTACAGAAGCGGATCCTATGTTCAGTGGTTGAAGCCAATAGAGTGCCCACAAAAGCCTCCAATCCTCCAGACTGCCACTCCCTTGCCCCCGAACACCTCTTGCCAAGGGGGTGTGCCCGGGAAATGGGTGTACCTAGAGTCGGTATCACATTCCAGACAATATCCCCTCCACAAGAATAAATACACGATGAGAGGCCTCAAAGGATAATCTCCTGGAGGAGGGGTGATAGTCATACGCCAAGTGGCTGAGTCACATACACTATTGGAGCTATAAGTGGAGGCGTGAGTGTAGGGGCACAATGCCGAGCGTATGGGCATGCTGGTCTCTCAACGAGGTGCAAGCTGCACCGGCCTACTGCCGGCTGTCTGCACACCTACACTGAAGTGGCCGCAAGCCTATTGCCTGCCCAATCAATTTCAGCAGCCAGCGTTGTGGAGTAAGCTTGTCGTCACCCACCAGTTCGGCAGACCGTCTTCTCCACTTTACCCACAGCAAACTTTGTTGTGCAGTCCATTAAACTGCAGCTCCACACTCCACACAGAAGAGAGATCCCCTAAAGAACTCTAAGGACTGTCAAAATCTCTGGAAAGCTCATTTCCTTGTCCCGCAGGTCGAGTTGAAGACAGAGAAGCAGAGGCTGGTGGGGTGTGACTCTGGAGATGACCCATATGCATATTATGTATGCTAATGCAGCACACATAGAAGCTGACAAACACCATTTCAGATTGTTTATGTGCAGGAAGGAACATCTTCCTGCACATAAACAATCATTCCCTTTACGCAGGCATCCTTGCACCATGGTCAAAGGGTGCCTGCATCGGCGCATGGCAGCCAATTGTGCGCTAGCGCAGGGGAAAGCACAGTGATGCAACATATTACTGTAAATTTGTCGCATCCCTGTGCTCTGAAACCACCGTAGCGTGGCCCAGCCAAAAGGCTTGCAGGGCTGCACTGTGGGCAGCACTGTGGCGCTTTCTTGTAAATGAGGCCCTGAGTATTTACGCAATATCAAGATCTGGTTGTACAGACAACAGGGTTTGTATCTAATCCTGCTGAACTCCATTACACAAGAGGGGGGTCTACCTCAAGATAATAAATAAGAAGACTCACCTGAACAGCAGTGTCTTCTTACTTCCCCTTCCCCATTCTCTCCTAGTTGCTTACTGTGTTTAGCTGTACCTTGGTAACACTGCATGCATATTGCGGCCTCAAGACCACCGCAACTCCAACAGGGCTATGGAATCCCTAGTGGTTTCAGTGGTCCCAGGGCGGCCCGACCACCCTCGTCATAACAGGGCAGAAGACCACCACAGCCACGCCCCCAAGAGTCTGGTGGTCCGTGGACCGCCAGACTTGTAATAAGCCCCTAAGTCTTGAGTTGGTGACCTAAAACAGCAGTGGCAACATGCCAATATTTTTGAGAACTGATAGACTTGAACAGACCGTTTTTTTCTGTTTCAAGAGTGCGGCCTACTTCCCCACTTGTGTAAAGATTCACTTAGATGTAACACCCAAATGCTGATATCCTGTGTGTATGTTTAGTGCGTATATGAACAGTGTGAATAGTAGTCAGTCTCTGTGTAGTGGTGAGAGTCTAACTGCTGTGAGCAGTGGCATTAATTGTGGATAGCCCCTGATTTGATATAGTACAATATATAGGAAGGGATACAGCTTCCCCGGACAGTATTGTCTGCATTCCTGGAGTTGAAGGGAGGAGACACAAACACTGATGTAATGGAGAGTGGAGATAAGACTACCCTTAGAAATTCAATTAAGACCATTTTAGCAAGAGCCCTTCCACAGCACTGCTGTTTGGTAGCTGGTAGTAGAGGGTGCTTCAGTCAGCAGATTGCGTTGTTAAAGTAAGATGGGGACATTTCTATGCAGGGCCTGCTATTCTGTCTCTGTGATTGCTACTTAAGGAAGGTTGATGAAAGGTTCCAAGCCTTCACAATTCATTGTGCCCATGTCTGGGACACTCATGTCATGCTTAGAACCAGAATCATCACTACCTGCTGTGAGAGTCATCCCCTTGTGTAAGGAATATGTCTGCACTGATGTAGAAAATTATGTTTGAATGGGAAACACCCCACACAGGTTCCAGGACAATGGATCAACATCCCTAGCCTGAAAACTTTCTATAAAGGTGGTATCTAAACCATTCCACTTTCTTCCAGTTCCACGTTCTTTTTGAACTTGGAAGGAAGTGGAAGGGAGTGTTCCGCAGAGTACTCAGAGAGCTGCTGTGGTCTTAGGGTTGTGTGCCCATGACAGCCAGTCTTCCAGAGGTGAAGGGATGTCACCCGAAGTCTAGGCATCTTTCTAAAAAACTGCAGGCAGCCTAGTGCCTAAAAGTTTGTCTGCCTTCTTAGAGAGGGAAGGAGACTGCCTGGCCATGCGGGAGTAGAGACTGTTCAGGAGGGGACCCTCATGGGCGAGTAGCCGCGCTATATAAACCCCTGATTGATTGATTGAAGTCCCATGTGTTATCTGTTCATTACGAATTCCGAAGAGGCCAGCTTGTGTTCAGAAGTGTGCCTGGTGCTGGACCAAGCTGCAAAGAGTCACCTGGCCTGCCTGTGTGGTTCATGTAAAGAAATACATAAATATACAGCTCCAAAAGGATTAGAGTGCCAACCAGCAACTTCACTGTGATCCAAGCAACTTGTTCTGCCATTGCCGATGACATCATCAGCACCATAGCAGAAGGATTCCCCAACAGCCTGGAATCTGCAAATGCCAAAGGTGGATGACCATTGAACCAAGCTTTGCTAGGCTGTTTCCTTCATTGACATAGTCCGAGAGGCAGGCCACCGCGGCGATCCTGCTCCTGCGGACAGAGACAGTGCCCATGTGACTGAAAAAGGTGCACTGCAACCAGTGCAAAACTGAACTACGTACACACAGATAGGTAATAGACATGGTTGTGTGAGAAACTGAGCGGCATTGTCACACATTAGAAATGCACACTGAAATGTGTAATGTGTGCCAAACGGAACTCGGTGACTAGATACAACCTGAGCTGACCCATGGGTCTCTGCATTGAGAGACTGCTCATATAAATCCAAGTAGTGATCCTACACCTGAGATTACTTTCTGCCTAAGCTTCCCTGCATAACTAGGACCTTGTAGGAGGTTGGGAGCTGCTAGCCTACTGTAGCATAGCGGTAACTGCCACCATTGAACAATGACACTGTAGTAGGTGTTGGAACCTTAAAAATTGTGTTTTGCCACAGCATTGTAGAATCATGAAGCTGAACTCCATGTCTGTGTATACTATTTAATGTTGCTTTGTTATTAAAGTACTTCAGTTTTTCATAGCACTGAGATGGACAGTATGTTATTGAGTCTGTTGGTTGAGAGTTCTGAGCTCTTGCCCCCACCCTTCCTTGCTTAGAAACCTTTCACTCTGTTCCCTTGCTACCCTAACAGTCAAGTGCAGAGAGGGTGTATTTGACCCAATTTGCAGAGCTATAGTAAGATTGCGCTCAGGTCAATAAAAGCAAATTAATTCAACCACAAGGTTGTGACCCCGTAGCCCTTGCCTACCCTGTGCCCCTGCATCAAAAGGGCTCTTACAGCTGCAGAACAAAACTAGCGTCTGCACACCACACATTGAAGAACATCTAAGGTCAGTTCGAAGAAAAACAGAGGAGTGACTGCATTAGTGCACTACCACCGCTGACTGTAATCAGTGCAAGCTATGGACTAGACTGATATCTAACAAGACATCTTAATAAACATGAGTCTATCAGGATGACTCAGTAAGACATATATCCAACATGATTGTAACCAAATTGTTTTCTGTCCACCGGGGGGCATGCAGAACATTCCTGTTCTGGCAACCCATAATCAGGACAGATCATGGGATGCACGTATATATTCTTGAAACCACCCGCACTACTAATGAACTAATTACAGTAATTACTGATCTGACATACATCCAATGCATTAAGAGCTTCCATCCGTAAATCAATCAATCAATCAATCAATCAGGGAATTGTTAAGCACACTACTCACCCGTGCGGGTCTCAAGGCGCTGGGGGGTGGGTGGGGCGTGCAGGGGAGTGTAAGCAGCTCCGGTCAGTCGAAGGGCCATCTGTCAGTCCGATTGGACAATGTAAAAAATTGTAAACTGTTAGTTTACAACAACAGATTGTAACATGGATGACAGTAATATGCTCCATCTATGTGTGTTCCTCCCCTCTTTCATGTCCGTCACCTTCCCCTCTAGGATTCATTTATACAGAACATCTGTCTTGGCTGCTGTATTTTGTATGTTAACCGAGAACTCTATAAAGAACGAGCAAAATAATTCACACCAACCAATTAATGTAAACTGGGTGTGCTCTATCGCCTCAGAATAATAGTGCCACGCAGGAGGCACATACACCACACCAAGTAGTTCCCACATAAACACACAGCAATACAACATCCTTCCAATTAAGCACTCGCTCATGGTGTAGCACTAGGCTACGATAATGCACCTCATATGGGAACAAAGCACTAAAGAAATACCAAAACAATACAAAACTTATAGAGCTAATTAATAATCCTCGTTTGGCAAACATTTAAAAGTGAAAGCTCCGTCCAGTAGTTGGCACTCAAGCTCTGTGTTTTCCGTGAGTAACAAGAACTAGAATTGAATCTGATGAAACGTAGCACAGTTGTGACAAAGGGGCTGTTGCGAAGGTTCAGGCTCAGAGATGTTTGGGTACCTTACTTCAAAGCAGTGACAATGAGTGAAAGAATACGTGCCCGGGACATTGTTTTGCTCAGAAGCCCGTATTCAGCATTACTAAATGGAGGCGCGCCAAGTACCAAAGCCGTATAGTCTTAATCTAACCTCATTTTTCTTTAATCCACCAACCGACACTCCCTGTCCCTGTCCCTTTATCACACTCTTTCATGTTCTTTTGCACCCCTACGTTTTCCGTTTTGTTGTGTTTTTTTTTAATTTTTCAATTCGTTCTCTTTTCCCCCTTCTGTGGTTTTCTCTCTCTTGCTCTACTTCTAAACTGATGAGAAAAATAAAAGTTGGTCCCCAAAACTAAGGGGCTTATTTACAAGACGCTGGCGCCACCAGTGTGTAAAAGTTTTTGACACATCGACGTAGAGTCACTACTCCATATTTACAAGGCAACGTATCTTTGAGGATGCATCACTTTTTGGACTCCTCTGTCAAAAGGAAACTGCATCGGAATTGCCGGCGTCACATAAGTATTAATATTTGCAAAGTAGACATTCCATCGTAATTTCCAGTGTAAAACTGATACATGGATATTTACAACATTTTGGAAAAATTATGCATCGGCGATTTAATTAGTGCAGAGTTTTGGAAATGTCAAAAATCCTGCGTCTGTGAAACCCACACGTAGGAAATGAGGTATCGACTTTGCTATATAAAGGGAAGCTGGACAGGACAGTGTTTCAACCACTCATAAAGATGGGGACCCGTGAAGTTAATTGTAGGTAGAGAAGCAGGGAAAAATGAAACAAAACCAAAGACAAGACAATATGCTCTACCTATATGTTTTCAAGTGTGCCATACGTCATCTATTTAGTGACTGCTCTGGCTTGACCATGACCCATAATATTCAGAAAAACCGAAATATATTGAACATTACTTTATTTTTCATAATATATAAATTGATATATCACATATAAGTTTCATATTGACAGGTTATAGAAAACAAAGGACAGTGTTTCAACCAGAATTACACTATGGAGGCAGTATTTTTGCTGCTTGGAGTCGCGAGGGGACGACCACCACCATCCGCCCCACCCTCACCCCTCACCACCACGAAAGCAACGCAGGAGAAGGGAGCACATTTATCACCAGAGGACCACTCTAATAGGACTCAGGGAGGATGAGGCAATCACCCTTTTACCGGCTGAAGTGGTAGGAAATAAATCTAACTACGAGAAAACATTAACATGAAGAGCTTGTTTTGCGCAACTGACAATTATACATGTTTTAGACGCGCTAGCAACCTTGACCCCTGCCAGCTTCTTGCTTTGTTTGCTCTTGCCGTGAGGGGAACGGCCACGAGGATTTTCGCAGCATCTCCCGGCATTATTCCATCCCGCCGTGAGGGGAACAGCCAGCACGGACTACGACTCCCAGCGGCCAGTGCTCACCCCAGGCGCCTGTCATTGACCTCAGCAGGTAGCGCCGGGGGAGCTTAAAGGCGGCTTCGGTGTTACGCAGCGCGGGACGCGCTAGCAACCTTGACCCCTGCCAGCTTCTTGCTTTATTTGCTCTTGCCGTGAGGGGAACGGCCACGAGGATTTTCGCAGCATCTCCCGGCATTATTCCATCCCGCCGTGAGGGGAACGGCCAGCACGGACTACGACTCCCAGCGGCCAGTGCTCACCCCAGGCGCCTGTCATTGACATCAGCAGGCAGCGCCGGGGGAGCTTAAAGGCGGCTTCGGTGTTACGCAGCGCGGGCCGCGCGCGGGCCGCGCCCGGGCCAAGGGCGGGCCCGTCCTTGCCCGTCTCTGACCGATTCTGACTGGACTGGGCCACATCTCTAACGCTGCTGTTGTGGCAGTACACTTAAGGTAGAAGGGTGCACTTACATTGATTGGATTCGCAAGTGTTTGTTGCATTTCCTTGTTTTGCTCTATAGGCGAATATTCCATACTGCTAGTATTCTGCTCTGGTGGTGTAAAATATTAACTTCCAATTGACTTCATCTAGGCTATCGACTATATCGGCTCTAGTATTGTGTATATAGTGTATGATGGCAACCAAAGGGAAACGTACCGGTGGGAGTGGGTCTGTGACGGGTACTCTTGACCATTTCATTACTAGAACTGTATCAGTTCTAGAGCACGAACTAGCTATAACTGAGCGACGCCTGTCTGCAGAGCTAGTGCAAGCCAGACGCTCATCCCTGGGAACTTTGGCACTGGCTAAATCTCCTTCGAAGCCAGCGGGACAGGATGGGGGTGATTTAGTACCTCGGGAGAATCTTGGGGTTAGTACTTCTATATCGCAGACCTGTAGTGAAGTGTGTGATGTTCCTGGTGATTCAGGCGACATAGCCATAACAACATGCAGCCCCCCCGTTACTACTAAATCTGCTTTAACCTACCCGCAGACAAGGGCTAGCAAAAAAACTGTAAATCCTCCCAACCCTAAGAGGAAACGAGTAGGGATGTCCCAGGGAGGGAGAAAGGCCAAACACCCTAATGTTACGGAAAAATCTCCAATGGGGGTGATCCAGGACGAAGATCATTTATCTCCAAGTGGGAATGCTACTAGGCATATAGACCAGCCCCAATCGAGTAATATGATTCCCCAGATAGAGAAAATGGTCCGTTCTCTGTTACTACCTCTGCTGGAAAGGGTTAAGCTGGTTAGTGAGAAGGTAGATCGACTAGAACAAACTGTCTTAGACAATTTTTGTTCACTTAAAAATGTTATCAAACTAGCTACCAAGGAAAGGGATAATCTTTTAGGGGTGTCTTCTACTCTCCCTATTCTCCCGCTGGTATCTCCTGATTATGAAGTAATGTCCGGGGTTACACCTGAGGCTGCTCTCCCCAAGGCTCAGGTTATTGACAACTCTATTAAACAATGTGTCGGCCAAGTGGGAGATAACCCTACGAGTGTGTCCAGTACCAATGCTGGGAAAAAGTGCGTGAACAAGGGAAGGATTTTGGAATCTGGGGTCAAAAACAGTACATTGTCTAGGGCTCACATACATTTGCCCCCTGCTTGTACTCCTTATGTAGCCGTACTGACAGGAGTTCCGGAATTAAACGAAGGTGTACTGGAATCGTATCAGCAATTAAAAAACAAAGTCACCTTCTGGCTAAATAGGAACAGACCGCTCCCAAATTATTTGGATGGAAAGATCCTCTTTGCTAGAAGGGTTAGCTGGGTAGGCCCAAGACCCAAAGATGTTCCTGGGGACTCCATTATTGTCAACTTTGGAGATAGTCGTATAGTGCATTATATCTGTGACTCTCGACTGGCTTGTGACCAGACAAAAATTGGGGTACATGACTTAGGGTATTTTTACAATTCTAATCCCAATATACCTGCAGGATTTAGCCCAGCTCTGAAAAATTGGGAAGCAAATGACCTGTGCGATCCAGTAGCTCTTGCCTGACCGGTATCTGGGACGCAGTTTCTTATTACATCTCCCAATCCAAGTATTCCAGCCGGAGAGCCTAAGCTTAATGAAAATGTATATTACTCCCCTGTTAACGGGACGGCTGAGATAGTAGATGTTATAACCCCTGAACTGTCTGGGGATATGCAACATGGACGTGAGCAGTCGTGTGCTGACCCTGCACACGTTCATGGCCAAGGAAGGGAGGGGGGATCAATGGTTTCTTGGAATATTGCAGGCATAAAGTCAAAAATGGACTCCCCGGAATGGTTAGCTTATATAGGCAACTTTGATGTTTGCCTCTTCCAGGAAACCTGGTCCTGTGAGCCCCAGTTTCTACAGGGTTTTTTGAATTTTTATGTCCCCGCAACCCAGGGTCTAAGGGGGCGCCCAAAGGGAGGCCTGGTAATCTGGGTTCGACAGGATGTATTTCCTGAGGCTTGTGCAATATTTACTGGGTCTGAGGATATCCAATTAGTCAGGGTGTCACTTGGGACTCTGGGTGACCTGGATATCTACAACGTGTATCTGAGAGACCCCAATAGGACGGGCTCCCAGGTTTTGGCTCACTTAGTTTCCCTTATTGACCAGTACTCAGGTGGGAGGAGAATACTCGTCGCTGGGGATCTGAATATTACCTTTGAACCACTTTTAGACCCTGACTCTGGGTGGGGCGTTGACGCTGTGGAAGATCAATTATGGGGGGTACCTGTGCTTGATCTCAGTCCAATAAAAAGGTGGACTGAGATTATTGTCCAGGCTAATGCTCTCTGCTATGAGTATGGCCTTAGGGCCTTGAATGGGAGGACGCCAGGTGATAAACAAGGGGCGAAGACATTTGATAATGGTCGGCATTCCAGTAGGATTGATTATGTTTTATGTAGCTTGAAATTATGGCAATCTGTTCTAGACATGGTTGTTGAGGCTAGAGTTGAGAGTGACCATAACCCTATCTGTGTAACTCACCGATGGTGGTCTAGCAATCGCCTACTAGCCGGTGAGATGGTTCCGTGCCCCCCTGAGGTAATTTTAACGAACAATATGCGCAGACTTAAGTGGGGGGAGCTCGAGCATAACATCCTGGCTATTGCCGATATAGATAAGAAACTAGCTGATTCCATTGCTGAGCTTGAGGGTATGCTAATCCATGTCCCAGGCAGTGTTGAAGTCACAGAATGCCATGATAAGTTGTTTGCTGAAATAGGTTCTTATTTTATGAAGCCCTTGAGGAACAAGAATAAGGCTCCAACTAAGAGAAATAGATGGTATGACGGTGCTTGCAGAGAATCTAGGGCTAACCTGGTGATAGCTCTGTCTAATGGAGGAAAGGATTGTGTCCGCTTCGCCAGACTAGCATACAAAAAAGCTGTAAGAATGGCCAAAAAGAACTGGGACGAGCAACGTTGGCTTGATTTAAAAAGTGCTTGTCGTACTAGAGATTCCCGGTTATTTTGGAACATTCTTAAGTGGGACAGAGGTGGGCGGCCTGATAGTCCTTCTAATTATGTCTCACAGGTAGAGTGGGTCCAATATTTCAAACCCCAATATGCCTACAATATCTCGTTTAATTTTGCATGGGTGCCAAATTATGCTTTTTTCTCCCAGGGTCCCTTTTGCATCCAAGATGCTAAAAGGGCCCTATGCTCAGTCACCAGTGGACGTGCCCCTGGCCAGGATAGGGTTCCTTCGGATGTTTTTCTCCATGATAAAGATAATTGGAGCAAGTATATAACCTTATTGGCTAATGCTGTGGCTGCAGGCGCACCAGTCCCAAAATCATGGAGGGGGGCAGTCATCATACCTGTATTTAAGAAGGGTGATAGGACGCTCCCAGGAAACTATAGGCCAATTAGCCTTATTGATTCTATCCAGAAGGTGGTAGGGAGGATGGTCTTGAACCAAATCCAAGAATGGATCGATGATAACAACATTCTGTCACCATTCCAAGCAGGTTTTCGGAAATTAACCAGCACGGTGGACCAAGTTTTTTGCTTTGTCCAGCTCCATTGGAAGGTGGTGACATTGGGGAAGGGCAGTCTTTACGCAGCTTTTGTTGACTTAAGAGCTGCCTTCGATCTTGTTCCCCGCCACCGGTTGTGGGCAGTCCTTGAGAGGCTAGGTCTCCCCAAAGAAACTTTGACAATGGTGATGCGTTTGCATGAGTCCAACTATGCTAGGATTCAGTGGGGTGGGGCAGGTGAGGACACCTCTGAGTTCCCGGTTGAGCGTGGTGTGCGACAAGGTTGTACTATGGCACCCACGCTCTTCTCTCTTTATATCAATGGGATAGTTGATCTCATGCTTTCTGTCAATACCGACGCACCAAGGTTGGCTGGTGTTTCCATCCCCATATTAATGTTTGCAGATGATACGCTTATCGTATCCAGAACATCTAATGGTCTGCAAAAAGCCCTCCGCCTGTTTGATGAGTTTTGCCTCGACCATGGTCTGGAGGTCAATGTGGCAAAAACGAAATTTATGGCCTTCAACCCTCATAGCAGCTTCCGAGGGAAAAGAGTGTTCATGAATGGGCAACCTCTAGAATTGGTAACCAATTTTACGTATCTTGGATTGCAAATCTCAAGTAGTAATAACTGGCGTAAGCATCTTGAAATGGCCTCCCTGCGATTTAAACAGCTAACTGGTGCCCTGAGCAGGGAATTTAGCAGGTCATTCACAAAACCAATAAGCCCGGTATTGCAAGTTTATGAAGCGAAGGCCCTAAACTCTGTCCTTTATGGGGCGGAGCTCTGGGGTTTTGATCAGCTATCGACTTTGACAACTGTGGAGCATAAATTTTTTCGAAGTATAACTGGTCTTCCTCAGAGCACCCCTCTGATCCCACTTAGGTATGACCTGGGCAGGAGGTCCATTAAGGACATCGCAAGGCTCCTTCCGGTTTTATACTGGCGGAGGCTCTGGACTACTCCTGAACTTTCCCACTATGCTAATGGCCTTATGGACATTATAAAAACCGATGTCTTCCATAAAATTGAGTGGCTGAAGAACTTACATGCGTCTTTAAAAGACATGGGTATGGAAGGGATATGGAATGACCCAGCGACTGCCCAGTTTCCATCAAAAAGTTCTCTTAAAATAGCATACTGGGAAAGAATTGATTCCCAGGTATTGAGTAGAGCTACAGGGATGTCCGGGAATTTTCTCGAGTTCAAAGACTCCCCCAGCCTTGAATTATACTGGGATCTGGTGACTAATGTGGGTGATAGGAAACTCTACTTTCAGTTTAGAGCTGGCTCCTTGCCTCTTAGATTTTTGACTGGAAGGTGGGCCAGGAACTCGGAATTGCAGTGCCCTGCATGCGGGGCTGCAATAGAAACACCTCCCCACTTTCTGTTTGCCTGCCCGGCATTTACCATCCCAAGGCGCATTTGGCTTTCCCCCATGTGCAAGTCTCTCGGCACAAGGAGCTGCGCTGTGGCATTACGCATTTTGCGCACTAGCTCTTTAACAATAGTTTCTGTCGCATTGGCAAAATATTTGGGCTGGGCATGGGCATTGCGGAGAAAAACAATTAAGCGTACCCTTGATGGGCTTTAATGAATTCTGTGTCTGGGTTTTTCCCTTTTAACCCCTGAACTAGGGATTATTTAAAAGTGTTTTTATTACTACATGTCAGTCCATTGAAGTGTTTAATGTTTTTTTTTAAATGTATTTTAACGTATTTATTGAAATCTATGTTTTATGTACTATGTTTGTGTCTTTTATGATTGTTTTTAAATCGAATAAAGACTGATGATTGGTTGATTGGTTGGATGTGCTTTTAATTATGCCATTTCATAAGTAGTTAGATGTATTAGTTAAATTGCATTAATGTTATGTTGATCCGTAAAGCCTTTATGGTGCATTCTTATGTTAGCTGAAATTGTAGGCCTGAAATGCAAGTCCCTGAAAACTCTCATTTTTGAATTTCATGTGTGCTGTGGAATCTGTTTGTTCTCACGTTTTGTGTTGCAGATGAAAAAGTGCTCTTTTAGACAGAATACTGTCTTTGTTTTTTTAGCTAGGCAAGGAGAGAAAAAGTTACAATTGTGTGACTTGAGTCAATAAAGGAAGGTCGTTGTGTTTCACACAAAAGAACCAAGAAAAAATTGTTGCGAGGAAGGTACACCATCGACATTGTGGAAAAATACCTTCAGGACTGTACCCAGGCTGGATGGAGTGATTCAAAATGCCCCATGGGTGTGCTACCTGTGGATAACTGATTGTTGGAATTATGGATAGACCCCACTTCTTTTTTGCCATCAGAGAGAGCATCTTGGAACAAGCTCTATCTTGGTAGCTTTATGCTACTTGACCTATTAATCGTGGAGAGACTTCTTAGGAAGACTCCCTTGTGCTGACACCTTTTATTCGTTCTGAAAATGCTTAAGTAGGGATGTCACCTTAGTGTTAGAGTAGGGATAGATTTAATGCTTTTCACTCACCAACCCTCGATGCAGGGAAATTTGTCTCATGATTCCTGATTTTCTGCATCTTACTTCTTCAACAAATTGTGTTGTTTATGCTGCACCAACTAAATTAGATGCATAGATTTGGCTTCATGCTAATTCGTTTGTATTTCTATAACCTCGTGTTGAGGTGTCACTATGTCTAGTTATTTTTGTCTCTGAAATAAACAAACTAACCTAAAGTAGTTGTTCGTGGGTTCTTATGTATCAGAGAGAGCTATTGTTTAATTGAGTGTTTTCCTAATGACTTTTCTCCCCTTTACACTTTCATGCTATGAAAAAGAACCATCAGAGTGTGATTCTTTCACCTCAACTGGTGAAGCTCATGGTAGTACTACATATGCTGGCATCTGGGTCCTTCCAGACAACAGCCTAAGATAGGCCTCACAAAAATCAGTGCTTAATTTGAGCCGGTGATATCCGGTGCTCAGCACCGGCACTTAATTGCCAGAACATGCACTTATGACAGCTGCAAAATGGTGGCACTGTTTGTGTAATTTAAAGATGAATGGAAAAACAATTGTATGTTAATTCAATGTACACTATAAACAACTAAAACCTGACACCCAAGCCATTCTTAAAGCTTTGGGAGCCTCAGACAGCCTGAATTGTCACACTTGTAGCAGTGTGATGGTAAGTAGCTGTGTAAGTTCTGTAATTGGCAGTGCTGGTAGAGGCAATGTAGTGTAAATTGTGGCAGCCTCCTGATGAGGGCCCTGGCACTTATTTATTTACAAATTAAGCACTGAGAAAAATTGGTGCTATTTGGGCACAAATATTTTGTTAATCCCATGGCATTTTGTGAACCGACGTATACACTAATAGGTCAATTCATAAAATACCAAAATCGCCGTAGCTCGCAATTCAACCAACCTCTAGATATTATTGAAGTAAGTATAGCTTATAGCCCACTATGATTTGCTGCCAACACAGGTTTGGTGGCCTGCTGGCATCAGCAGACCACCATGTCTATGATAGTTTTTAAATAAAGCAATCTTTTTTTTTGTTTAATGCGGCCCATTTTCCTTGAAGGAAAACAGAATGTGTTTATAAAAAAGCAAGGTTTTTGAAGCTATTTTTTAAGCAGCGGCAGTGGTCCAATGGACCACAGCCTACTCCCAAAAATGTGTCTTTGACTATTCACGAAGGACGACCATTCACTTGGGAATCCTTCCCATTTGCAAACAGTTTGCCACTACCTTTCAGTAGTCGGTACAATATTATTGTTTTGTGTCCGGATTTATGTCACAAAACATTAATCCATACCATTAGGAGTGCTCTTTGAAAGGGACTCCCTAAACACTTCCCTTCCAAATAGTGATTCCTGACAGTTTTCTAAACTCATTTAGCACTTTGGCAACAATTTACACAATCGCTAAATGGATTTAGCACATTCAAAAAACACATTTCCGTGTAGTAAACCATGCAATTTACCGAAACCTGAAAATGCGTTTGTACATCTGGCCCTAGCATACATAAAGATTGTTTTCTAAGAAATACAATGGAATGATGCAAAATATCGACGTAAGTATTGAGAACAAAAATATCGATAAAATATATGAAAGAAACATGAAAATATATAGCTTAAAGTAAAAAATAATTATATAAATAACAAACATAAAAATCAAAACTACTACAGTTAACAATGAGAAAACCTCAATTAACAATGTTGTGGTACAAGTAGAAAAGAGACAAAACATTCAGATATACTGCTAGACCTGCCAGAATAGAAAAGAGAACATTACTCTGCAAAACAGAAGCAATTACTAAACAAAATATTGCCTTATTATATTAACACTGCAGTTAAATGTGCGGAAAGTCTTCCAATTACATAGACAAATAAGGTAGACCCTTACTAAGTTTTGCTAAAAAATTTAATATTCATATCCCAAGAAGACAAAAAGTAAATGTAAGAAATTAGATTATTAGTTGTGCAGGATGTGAGGCCTGTGCCAGTAATAGGTCCACAACTGTCTCCTTACTGAGAAACAAGTACCCCATCTGTAGCACTTGACTGTCTTAGGGTAGGGAAGCAAAGCAGTCCAGGGCTTGTTCAGGGGAGGAGGTGTGGACTAGTAATCTCCATTTGCTGGCACACAAAGCTCAATAAATTATTGTCAAGTCAGTGCTTTTACTTTTAAAAAGGAAAAGTGCATTTATTACACACCGAATATGTTAAATTGCAAAGATATGCATATGATAAATGCAAGTCCCTTTTGGGACACCCTTATATCACAAGTGTCCCCTAGTGGGTCATGCCCCTATAATCACAATACCCCACACTTATACCAGATGCAACACCACAATATAAGGGCTGAGTTCAAACAACACAAGCATGTATTAGAACCTTTCTTTTACATTCTCAGGCCACAACATTGACCCATAGGGTCAGCCCACTAGTAGTTCTTGCACTCCAGTGCCAAAGAACAAAAGCTCAAGCCTTAGGAGGGCTTTAAGACGGCAAAAACCTCTCCTGTGATTATGCCTTTTTGACCCCAAGAGACTTAGAAACATTTTGTTAAACACTTTTGAGGGGGCAGGGGCTGTGCTACCTTCAGCCCCCCCATCAAACTGATCAATCCTGCTCATGGTGCCACAGCCCCTCCTGGGGCACCACAAGATAAGAAATATTCAAATTAGGTCCACTTGCAGGGCATCAAGGGGCTCCTTCTCCGAGTATTAATAGGTTAGCCCACTTGGTTTTCTTTGCGGCCTTATGCTGCATTCTCCTCCTTTTGGTTTGTTTTATCTTTAGAGGTGCCTTGCGACTCCCTGCGCCCAGAGCGAGTGCTGCCAGCAGGAGCCAGCATTTTGTTCTCTGCTCTCCCCGCCCATGCTGTCCTTGAGTGGGCAAATGTCCTTTGCTGCCCTGGCACTTGTTCCACATATTGTCTCTTTTGTCCCAGAGTCATGGGCTCCGCCAGTACTTAATAATTGCACTGGGTCCTGATAGAAAAGGGTCCCTAGGGCCAAAAGAACCTATTGGGAGAGGGCCCCATGTGTGTCCCCTCCCTATTTAAGAGAAAAAAAAATGGGTTTGCTTCGACCCTGGGTTGTGGCCAAGCCCTGGGAAGATTAGGTGAAATTACAGAGGAGAGCTATGTGCTCCGTTTTTCTTCGTTTCAGGGGTCCAAGGTGCACACAATCGTGTGCAAAGGTGTGTAACCAGGACAGTGCACCTTGCCCCAGCTGCCTTATCTTAAAAGGCAGACAATAGCTGTAAACACGCTCAGTCCAATTACCGTGAAATTACCGTGAGTGGGGCTCACCCACAGAAAAGCTCCAAAAACTGGGTGACCAAAAGAGAACGGTGCAGATGTAGGTAAAAATATGTTTGCGAATTCATAATAGCGATTTTTACCGAATCGCTATTAAGAAATCGCAAACCGCTATGTAGATTAAAAAATCGCAATTAATTGCGATTCCATAAAACTCGCAAACCCCCATACCGAATCGGTATTTGTAAAATCGCAATTGTAAAAAATCGCAAATTAGCGAATCTGCAATTCAGGTGCTGTCTGATGACATCACATACAGGAAGTGGCCACACCCATGCTGTTTCTGAGTGCCTGAGGCTGTGGGAGAGGCAGAGAGCAGGAGCACACACCCAGGAGCTGCACAGCAGGGTTCAGGCAGACACCAACTGACAGAATGGACACACAGGACAAGGGAAAGGAGCCTGCGGAAAGGAAAAGGAAGCACAAGTTTAGTGAAAAGAAGTTGGAGGTCCTGATTTAGGAAGCGGTGAAGACACATGACCAGTTATTTGGCAAGAAATCTCTGCATGTACCAGAATCGCAGAAGAGAAAGATCAGGCTGGAGATACAAGCCAAGATCAATGCCATTGGGGTCACCCAGCGCTCCATCGACGACCTAAAGAAGCGCTGGTATGACTTGCACTCCAGGGCGAAGGAGAGGGTAGCAGACAGGCTGAAGCAAGCAAAAAAGACAGGTGGTGGACCATCCACAGAGCCTGCAACAACACCCCTGGATGATTTGGTGGAGTCCACCCTCCAGCCTGAGACCATCAGTGGCATAGGAGACGTGGACACCTCAGCCCAGGACAACACCAGACAAGGTAAGATGCATGCACAGCATGTCCTGCACTCTCTCCCTCCCACTCCCCAATCGCCCATGAGCAAGTTAGAATTCCACTCCAGTCCACATTTTGCTAACAACCGGCAATGCATCATGGGAATTGTAGTCCCAAAACCCATATAGCATATCAGTGAAATTTGTGAACACAATTGCAGGGGCCTGACATTAGTCAATAACCAAGCGGAGGACTGTTAGTGTGAATAGCAACTGATGCAATTTAATGTAATACAAATGCTGCAAGGAAAGTCAGTAAATGGACATCTTGTATCCACAGGCGAACCTGCACCAGAGACAGAAGAGAGGGAGACACATGGGGCACCTGGGCAACAACATATTCGGGAGGAAGAGTCTCAGACAGCCACAGATGTTATGTTATGCCAACTTATAGAGCGCTCTAATACCCGTAGGTGTCCTGGCGCTGTAGCAGAAAGTCTGGAGGGGCCATGAACAAACCATAACCAGAGGCGAGGAGGAAGTCTAAACTGGGAAAAGCCAGGTCTTTAGACCTCTTCTAAAGGAGAGGAGATCGAAGGAGGACCTAAGAAATACAGGGAGTTCGTTCCAGGCCCGGGCCGCCTTGCGTACAAAGCTCCTTCCACCCCAGTTTGATTTTTTGGCCCTGGTTACTAATGCCAGTTTGGCATCACTGGAGCGGAGAGTTCTCCCGGGAATGTACCACTGGATACGATTTCTCGGGTCCAGAGGGCCGGTTCCATGAAGAGATTTGTGAACTATACAGAGAGATTTGAAAAGAACCCGCTGTTTCATGGGGAGCCAGTGCAGATCACGTAGTCCTTTACTAACGGACACAAATTTGGGGGTGTTTGTTAACAGCCTGGCTGCCGCATTCTGTGCCATCTGGAGTCTGTTAAGATGTTTGTTGTGAACCGTAAGAAAGAGGCTATTGCAGTAGTCCAGATGGGACAGAACTAGGGCAGAGACGGCGGACCTGAAGCTGTCGGTGGTCAGGTAGGGCTTTATTTTTCTCAGCATCCTAATAGTCAAGAGGCATGTGGATGTGACTTTATTAACCTGTTTTTCAAAAGAGAGTTTATTGTCTACGATCACCCCCAAGTCTTTAACCTTCAAGGCGGGAGGGGGGGGAGGGCCCAAGTCACTGGGCCACCAGTCTGGGGACCAGAGACAGGGCCTGTTCCCGAACAGGATGACCTCTGTTTTGCCCGCATTAAGCTTTAAACAGTTGGCCGCCATCCAGCTGGTGATAGCAGACATACAGTCTTGACAGGTAGAAGCTTTAATTACTTCCGTCCCCTTATTAAGGGAGATCACGATCTGGGTGTCATCGGCATAGGAGGTTGGCCTAAGGCCATAAGATCGTATAAGGGGTCCCAGAGGTTTAACATAGACATTAAACAGCGTCGGGCTCAACGAGGACCCCTGAGGCACTCCACAGGGAAGGACAAATGATTTGGAAGAGAAGGTGCCCATATCCACGTTTTGGGTTCTGTTGGACAAGAAGGACTTAATGAGGGTAAGGGCGGTGCCCTGAATGCCGACCTCTGAAAGTCGCTCTGTTAAGACAGCATGGTGAACCGTGTCGAAAGCCGCCGACAGGTCCTGTAAGATCAGGATAGCTGAACCTCCCTGGTCGACGGCTTCCCTTATCTCTTCGGTTGCTTTCAACAGAGCTGTTTCGGTGCTGTGCCCGGCCCGAAACCCATACTGGGAGTGGTCCAGCAGAGTGTTGGTGTCAAGGAAAAGACTAAGCTGTGAGTTCATCGCCTTCTCCAATACCTTAGCTGGTAGGGGAAGACGGGAAATGGGTCTGTAGCTGTTAGCGTCTTTTGGATCAAGGTTGTTTTTTTTTAGGAGGGGTAAAATAGAAGCGGTTTTCCATGACAAGGGGTATTGCCCAATGGCCAAGATCTGATTAAGAAGAGGAGTGAGAGTATTGGCGATGGTATCAGGAGCCATTTTGATAATAGAGGCAGGGCAGGGGTCATTCGGGGAACCGGAATGACAACCCAGCAGCAGATTAACCACCACCTGATTAGACAATGGCAAAAAAATATCAAAGGTGGGGAGGTTGTTAGACGGTGACACGTTGGTCCTAACATCCTTGGGGGGTCCTGCGGGCATGTTAAAAGAAGAGAAGATGGCATCAACTTTAGACAGAAAAAATTGTGCAAGATCATTGCAGAGCTCAAGGCTACTGGCCGGGTTAGGTTTAGGGGGGGCAAGCAGAGCAGTGACAGTTTTAAAAAGTTGTTTAGCAGAGGATTTGGCTTCAATAATTTTTTCTTAAAAGAAGGCCTTTTTCTCGGTGAGCAATGAGTTTTTGTAATCGAGGAGGCGGGATCTATACCTGTCTTTATTAATGGAGTTGTAGCCGTTCCTCCATAAACGCTCCAAGTGTTTACATTCTGATTTGAGCTTTTGAAGGCTCTGCGTGAACCAAGGGGCCGATGGGGTTCTACGTTTGGGGATGCACCACTTGACCGGTGCGAGGAGACAACAAGCTGATTTAATCCAGTTAGTATAGGCTGTAGAAGCATCTTCTATACTAGACGTTAGGTCCGGGACTGAGTTGGTCAATATTTCATTAAAATTAAATGGATTGATGTTTTTCCAAGCCCGGATAGCTAACCTGTCACTGGGAGTTCGAAAGGCTCGATGAGGGGTTGACTGGGCAATCTCAAAGAGAATAGCCGAGTGGTCGGTCCAAGGTAAAGACAGGGTGGCCGAGATAGAAAGAGAGGGTGAGTTAGTGAAGATCCCATCCAGGGTATGGCCGGCCCTGTGGGTGGGACCAGATACTAGTTGGTGGAGGTCGACGGCACTCAATGTGTCCAACAGTCGGGTCGTATCAGGATCCGATGAATCATTTAAATGAAAATTGAAATCGCCTAAGGCGGTAAAGGAATTGGCACAGAGGCCATCTTCCAACAGAAGGCCTATCGAGTCTAGAAAAGCTGCTTTGGAGCCTGGGGGGCGGTAAATGAGCATCACTTTAAGAGAATCATGGGGGCCATACCGCACATTAATAGAGAGAGCTTTGCAGGAATTGTTGGACGCGTCCTCAAATGTGGGGCTAAGGCATTTGTGATAGATCACCGCCAGGCCTCCCCCTCTTCTCAGAGGGCGGTCCAGACTATAGCTAAGAAAGTCCGGTGGCGAGGCTTTAACCAGATCTGGACCCGACGCATTGTCTGTCCACGCTTCGGTAATAAAGGCCATTTTGACCTCCTGATCTTCAATCAGGATGGAGCATTCTAATCTATGCTTCACTAGCGACCGAGCGTTAACGAGGAGACACTTGAAAGGAGATGCCTTCCTAGGTGGCTCAGGTCTTAGGTAGCCATGTGACAGAATTTTGATGGGTGCAGCAAGAATTAAAGGAAGCTTACCAGAGCAGTTAGCACAGTAATGGGGCAACTTGTCAACTGGTATCGAGGGGGAGAATCTGTGGCAGTGTAGTAGATCGATGGCGGGATTGAGCCGTAAGAGATTCTCCCTAGCGTAGGATATGCGTAATCCTTGCGTGGAGGCAGGGGTCGTCGCCCTGAGCCCGGCACGAGCACGGACGGGCGCAGACGGGCTTGCCTTCGGCGCGCCATCGGCGCACCCGCTGCGCGCGTCCGCTGCGCGGTCGCTTTAGGGCGTGTATTTGTATCATGAGCGACTATAGCGCGACTAGAGCGCTAACTCAAAGATGGCCGCCGCTCACCAGGTCCGAGGCGGTAAAGACCGGCGAACCAGGCTTCAGCAGCGCCCACAAGGTAGGATATTTAAGCACAGTACAGTGTAGCAGAAAGATGCTTGAATTTAAAAGATTAAAAGAGGCAAGTGCCGCGATGTGCAAAATAGCAAGTAAACGTTCAAACAGCCAGAAAGGAGTACCGTGGACTTACAGCCATCCACTCGCACCAGCGGTCAATTCACACACGCACCTGGAGGGTATTGAACACAACCCTCCAGGCAATCACTGCTGCGCGTCACACCTACACCACCACCAAGACCTAGGAGGTACACAGTGGAAACACTACAGGAGATGGCGGGAGAAGTGGAGACCATGGAAGCTCCACAGACCATGCCCGAAGAGCCAGCACAGTCTCCTGACCTACAGTCATCCATGCATCGTAGCCACACAAGGGGTCTCCGACGCAGACCATGGGCACACAGTCTGTCTGAGCAGGGTGAGGACTCCAGTGTCTTTGCGGGTCTTGAGGGCACCATGGTGAGGGTGCAGCAGCTGCAAATTAAGGCGTTGAGATTAATGCAACGGCAGCTTGTGTCTCTGAAAATGAACACGAGGGACAATAAGGAGGGCATCAATTAACTGAACACCACTGTTGCTGAGGGTCATAGGGCCAATGCAGAGTGCATGAGGGACATGATTGTGGCAGTACAGCAGTTATGCAGCAAATTGGACAGTGAACGTGGTGCAAGACGCAGGAAAAAACAGCGCATGGATAGATACACAAAGGCGGTCAACCGACTATGCAATGCTACATCTGTCTTGAGTAGTCGCACAGTTGCCATGCAAGTGGAAATGGCCCACTGCAGCCAGGATGTTGCTAGGGGGTTGGTGCATGTCACCACTGCTTTTGAACTGCTCCAGACAGCCAACATAGCTGCCACAGGGTCTGGGGATGATGGAGACAGTGAGGAGATCACAACCGCAGCAGGATAACTTCACCTGTTGCTGACCCAGACAGCATAGTGCAAGGCAAGGGCCATCAGCAGAACAGTCGTCAAGGGAGAGAAGTGTGCACACTGAGCGAAGCACTACTGTGCGTGGGCGCAGGAAATAAGTCCATGCTGTGGCTGACATTCGCTGATGGGTGAGGTAACCCATTGTAACCCAGTGACAGTGGTTGACAATGTGCATGCAGTGTGGACATTCCATGCTGGGCAACTCAAGGCACACAGAGGCCAGTATTATGAGGCGGTGTGCATACATATTGCCTGATGTAAGGACAATAAAACACCATTATACATAATATCAGAATCGGCTTGGTGTCATTACTTAGAAATAGTTGTGTGTGATCTCAGCATGTCTTTGTCTCCCATCTGCAGCTCCTACAATACCTACTGCTGTGGGATGTGCCGTGGACATTCCTCATCCTCTGATTCCGAATCTGTGATTTCCACTGGGGTTTACTTCTTAGTGGCCAGGTTGTGGAGTATGGCACAGGTAGCAATGATTTTTCAGCATATCTTGGGGCGGTACTACCGTGCACCTCCGCTTTTGTGGAGTCAGCGGAACCTGCTCTTCAGGAGTCAAAATGTCCGCTCCACCACATTCCGCGTAGACTTATGGGCAGCATTGTATCTTCTCTCACTTGGGGTAGATGGGTTAAGGAATGGGGTGAGTATGAATGCACGCACTGCATATGCGCGGTCACCTAAATGGGAAAGGATGAAACATCAATCACAGGCAACAACAGATACAGCCAAGTTATACATCAGAGTGTGTCACATGCATTTACCTAGCAGGTATCCTTCTCCAAATTCACCCCCAGCCAGACGTGTATAGATTCCACTGTGCCTGAAGATGTAGGAGTCATGTGTGCTTCCTGGGAATTTTGCTACTATATCAGTTATGATGTGTGACGCATCACAAATGACCTGGACGTTAATTGAATGATATGATTTTCTGTTCCGATATATGTACTCGGTAGCAGAGGGGGGGCAGATTGTAATATGTGTCCCATCAATGCACCCAATGACATGTGGGAATTGGACCATCTGATAGAAATCCATCTTGGTCTTATGCAGTTTCATTTGCGTGGTGGGAAAACGGATGTAGTGGTGCATTATTTGAAGCATGGCATCCAGGAAGGTGTTGAAGAAGCATGACAGGCACCTTTGTGAGACACCTCCAGCTACAGCTATCACCTCCTGGTAACTACCTGATGCAGGTAGGTGCAGCAAACACAGGACCTGCACATGTGGTGGAATTGCGTGCGCCCTGCGTGTCTGATGCTCCAGGATTGGATGCAGGTCACGTATCAGGTCTAGTATGGTAGTGGAGTGAAGCCTGTACCTCTCATGTATTTCTTCTTCTGTGAGTTGGAAAAGGGTGATGCGCACTCTGTATATGTGTTCCTGTCGCCTCCTCATCCTCTGTGCTGCTGCTTCCATCCGCATCCTCCTTGCAATGACATACAGGGCTGCCATTGTGTGAAAAATTATGCATTCTGGGGCTGTTTATATGCAGTGCACCTGGTTACCACCTGCTTTGAGTTGGTGGTAATTTGCGACTCACAAATAGCGATTTCTAGAGAAATCGCAATTAGCGATTTTACATACATTTCTTTGTGATTTTTTTTGTGATTTCGCAATTTGCGAGGCGTAATTTGGGACTCGGTGGGTCAAATTCGCAATTTAGGGAAACGCAAAATGGCTTTTTGCGATTCCTTATTTTGCGCTTGGAATTTTCCCTCTCTACATAGCACAGGGCGATTTTGCGGTTGCAAAAGTAGAAATTCTGTGAATTTCTGCATTGGCGATCTGTATTTCGCTTCCTACATCTGGCACAAAAATCCTTGTGGACTAAATGGACAGAACCCATTTGCAAAAGTATACTTTTTTATCGAAAAATAAAAACAAAATTAAATGTAACCTCTCAGGGAAATAGAACATAGATAAAATAAAACAATTTGAATTAAATTGCTATAATTTTTAGATCTAACAATGGCAAATGAACTTACCTTATGTTTTTTAACAACTTTATTTTGTTTTTAAAGGCACGGATATTAGTATTAACATGCATTACATCTCTATTACGAACAGTACAGTGGACAATTTGTTTGATCAGCAGAATACAAAGTGATAGATCATCGCTGGTGGCTGGGAATCTTATTCGTAATTCAAGTTCATATAGCTTAGGTATTTATTCAACAGTCATTGGACACTCTAGCATCCACCTCCCATAAAGCAGTATTATCATCATTATCTATAGAAGGGGACATCTCACACAACCGGGAGCATCATAGTTTGTCAGAAATTAAACCTGGATCTCATATCAATATTTGAGACTTCTTTATATGGATCACAAACAGAAGCCCCACCATTTGAATTTTTAAACTTGGTCATTCACATTGGCTGATAGCTTTTCCATTGCAAAAACAGTCCACACTTCTCTGCACCCCATCAATGGGGTGCTTAACAATTGCACCTAGGCAATTGCTAGCCTGACAGCCAACAAGTATGAAATCAAGGTCCCTATTGTATGGTCAAAGGGTAGATTCGCCTGGCTTTCCCGATAACAACAGCTCACTAAGTCAGCAGACAAAATTCACTAATTTTGTAATTGAAAAAATTGAAGACCCATAATAATAACGCCAAAAATGTAGTTTTTATAAAATGTGTAAACAAGAAATCCAAAAGTGAGACATTATCCCGCTCCGAAATAAAACATTAATTATGCATCCAAAAATACCTAAATCCAATAATTTTTCAAAGTAGACAAATACAACGTAAATTAAAAACGTCTTAATACATAAAATTAAAAGTTAATTTACATTTTTAGGACTTTTTCATTAAATCAGTACCTATCGATACCCCCAAAACAGGCAACAACACACTCACAACAAAAAAACTAAATACCAAAACAAAGAAAACCAAGCATTATAGTACACTTTAAAATATACGAATGCCAACATTTAAAAAAATACTATTTAAATGTAACATCATTTATTATTACTTATAATTAAATCACTTCTCACCCAACCCCAAAATTAAGTACAGCCTGCTAATACAATTATAAAATAACAAAGATACAAACCAAAAAGCACAACACTTAACAAAAACAAAACACATATTTATATAAAAACCGTATAAAAATCAACTTCACTATCACAACATTAATGTTACCTATATTAAATACCGCAATATCCTTGACCATCTTTGATTTTGCATATTCCATATGTTAAAAGCTATAGCTACAACCGGGAACTGCTAGACCCTCTTTACCAAGTTGTCATGTCAAGGTTTCTCTTTACTATGGAATTATGGGAATCAGGCAAATATGTGCAAAATATAGTGAAACCGGAGCACTTGTCTACATTACTGCATTTGTATAAACTGGACAAATGTGTACATAACCTTGTATTCTGGAAACTGGGCCAGAATGTGCCCTACTTCAGCAGGATCAAAATTAGCTGAATTTCTGATTTGCTCTAATTGCAATTCCGGAAACCAAACAATTTTTTTTCCTTAGCCTTGTCAAACGGCAAATATGTGCATTAGTGCAGAACCATGGAAACTGGCTAAACATGTGCATACTACAGGTATGTAGAAATGTGCCATATGTGCATTATTTTCCCTTCTTTTAAAGGTCCTCACTAAGCATTGAATATGGGGCCTCTTGCTTCATACAGTTCCTACTAATCAAGTAAGTTGGACAACATATGCGTCAAATATGGGAATTTAGTCCACGCAAATTATCAGAATATGTTGACCGAATTCCTGGTAAGCTCACAGTGCGCCATCTGGATCCCTAAACCTAACAGGGCACAAGATAGTGTCTGCAACCTTTGAACATCACCACTCTGACTCCTGCAAAGAAAACGTGGAAACATATCTACCATTTCATGTTTACCTGAGGCATACCCAAAGGGAGACACAAGAAATATGCAAATTGGCATTTAAACATTTATTGAAGCAATTGGATTCTTGTGTAAAATACATACGCTGCAATTATTAGTAGAAGGAGACAAAGCATTGTCACCTGCATTACAAGAATGGTGAAAAAGCTGAATAATTCAACCGTAATAACGTTGTAGTGATTATATGCATATATGAATATACATGATAGTGAGAACTCTACCTACTCTAACTCTACTCTAGAGAGCGTAATAAGAAGTGCATTCTTCCAGATCTCGTGGAGCAGCTTAACTCCCCACTTACCTCTTATAAGTGATGTATCAGGAAGGCAGCCTGATGTGGAACAGGCCTCCGTCCTTTGCAGGATGTTGACAGTAGTCAGAAGGCTGAGAATCAGCCCCGGGTGAACGTCCAGGATAATCCATGGAAGTGCTCCTCTCTGAAGCTAAATGTCAGAAGCAGTTTAGAAAATAAAAACTGGACTCGTCTGCACTTTGTCTGAGGTCCTTAGCTATTCATTGTTTGTATTTCCAACTCAGAGCTGTCTCCGTACGGACAACAAGAATACATAAGGGCAACATGCTCAGTGTACTTTATCCTCCAACATAATATACAGGGTTGTGATTAAATGCTTATGAAGAAATGTGCTTGCAAGCAGAACACTTTCTGAGTACGTTATCATGTATGTGCACAGTAAGTTGAAAGTCACTTGTCTAAAAAGATGTCAAGTTTAAACGTGAACATTTAAACATAGAAGCTCTTGTGCACAGGTCCTGTTAAACCTCACTACACTTGAAGCGAGTTACACTGAGGTGTACTAGCAGCAAACAATATTTGACTATGATTGGATTGTGTGAGACAACTGTAGGGAGGGCAAATTTTCCTTGCTCTCTTTAGGCAACTTTCCTGTGTCTTTGGTGTCAGGTGTGGTAAACTAAAACATATTTCTATGAAAATGACAGAGGACGGGTTACAATAGGCCTTGAAGGCCAGATTTATCAGACTTTGAAGCAGCGCAAAGCAGAAATACAATTTGCTGCGCGCGGCGTCAAATGGAGAGGGAGGGGGTGCACCATGTCTATCAAGATACTGCGCATTCCTGCTCTCTCCTTGCAGTGGCGCCCTCAGTGAAGCCTAGCGCCAATGCAGGCACAACAGCAGTTTACGCTGTCTGTGCTATCCTTTTTCTTACTCGTGTCTCACGTTGTTTACTGTTTCTGTTCTCTTTACAATCCTCATATAAGTAGTGAGCACACAGAAAGATGACAACTCCTTACTTTTATTCATGTAGTGTTGCAGAAAGATATGAGAGTAAATAACTAGAATAGTTTTTTCGGAGATCACGTGACTGATCCCAATAAGCAACAATAATCACTTAATTAACAACTTACCTCGGGTACTGGAGCAGCGTGTTGCCGGTGTAAAGCGCTTCAGCGTCTCTGTCAGGGCTAATAAGCGCTATATGATTACATAACAAAGCAACTGTAACCAAACTGATTGAATAACAAGACATTCATGTTTTTTAACATTGAGTTCAATTTACAAGTGGCCCACAAGGTGGCAGTCACGGCTCACTTTTGAGAGGGAATGCACAGCACAGTCTGAGGTATTACACAAAACAAAGAGCGCCCGTATCTGTATTTGGCTGCTAATGCTTTCATCCTTAATGAGTAGCAGACATTTATCACCGTAGGTGTCAGAGCTACACAAAAAACGTTATTTGCAATGTAAAACGTAAGCTTTCTAAACCCGAATTGAACCTCTCCAAACAGCCCTTAAACAACATGAGAATTGAAGTCCAACCCTCATGGGGATAAGCTCTTCGGCAGAGGGAGGTAGAGGTTAGCTGCTTCCTCGCTGATCAATTCAATTCAATTCAATGTATTATTATGATTTGGAACTCCGAAGCGTTCCACATAATAACATATATCCAATGTATCAATTTAACCTATACTTTAAAAAGAAGAAATTCTATTTTCATAAAAAGAAAAAAGCATAAGAACATATTAATTACACAGAGTTGAGCAATAAGAGCACAAAATTAATTTCAAGGTCCTTTCTTATACATGATCAACTCAACAATACATAATACAAAAAATACGGATATATAAACAGAACAAATATGTGAAATTAATTGTGCAGTTCTATCAGCTTCATCGTTGTAATCAAGATAATGCTGATATAAGCGACGAGGGAGAAGGTCAAAGCTCAGTAAGTGCTTAATTTGTAAAACAATAAGTGCCAGGGCTCTCGTCAGGAGCTGGCATCACCCATTGCTCATGCTACTAACCATCACACCCTACAAGTGTGACAATTCAGACCATTCCAGGCCCCTAGAGCCATAGGGAGGAGTTGGGCGGCAGTTAATAAACAACTGTTCATGTGCTCATCTGTAAATTAGACAAGTAGTGCCACCATGAGGCCGACTGCCACAAGTGCCGGTGTTGACAATTCTGTGCCTAGCACTGGAAACCACTGGCTCAAATTACGCACTGATTGCTCAGCACACTGGAGACAGTATTTGCAGTTCCTTGGATTTTAATTACAGGAAGCATCTGTACCCCCACAGGGAAGCTCTACTCACAGATTGAGAGGCCGGTGCACACAAAGCGGAATGCTAGCCAGTACTCTCCAAAGTATTACCAATGGAGTACGCTCCCTGCTTGTTCCGTTTCACTAGAAAACCTATGAGTTACCATACACTGCATTATTTGAAAAATGCTATCAGAAATGATACCACTGCATACTTACAAGTATGGCTGAAAGTTCAAAAAAAGAGCTATGATGCAGTCAATGTTGGCCACGTTATAGCGCGGGATGAAGAAGGAGAGGGACTGCAGGGACATGCAATCAAAAGGGGCATGTTGAAAAGTAACAAAAGAATGCCTGAACTGCAGGAGCTTGCAGTGGAAGGATACTGGCCACCGGACACAGTGCTTAATCCAGGCTCCATGGCAGGACAAAGACTCGAAGCCCAGGAAGAAGATGGAGGCGAGGAGGAGATGCTGACCAATAGTGAGCAAGGAAACAAGAGTTAGGTGCAAGCCACATGGGAGCCAATCAATGGTAAGTAAAATGAAACAAGAGTGACGTGGAAGCCAGCAATGCTAAGTAAAGTGAAGGGGGAGACAGCCAATGGCAAATAAAGGTAAATTAGGGTGGACACTGACCCTTTTAAAGATTATTTTTAAAATACTAGAGATTTCTGCAGGTGAAACCTAAAAATTTAACAATGAGGAGATTTATAGATATTTCTCTTTAGTGCGCCTCAATCAGAAAGGCTTAGCATTTTGACGCATTCACAGATTTATTAGTCTTGGTAAATCTAGGAATGCACCAAAATCTACGGGTGGATGAGTGGGAACATTCACGCTCCACCCATGGAACGCATTGCCTTCCCAGGGCACAGTAACATGAGGCAGCGGGTCGCTCTGCCTTACTCCAGATTTACCATGCAACACAGGGCTAAGCAAGGTGCCCATGCGTTGCTTGATAAAGCTGACTTAAGGATTGCGTTGTCCTTGCAATACCATGCGTAACGCAAGGGCAATTCAATCCAATGATAAATCTGGCCCGGAGTGTATAAAACTGATTTTTGTTTTTGGATAGTGTCGGCACATTACACATATTTATTTTTTTAAATTAGTATCACACTTATGTAAATTTCTCCTATTGTGCATAGATACATAGGGCCTTATTTACAAAGAATTAATGCAGTGGGGTGCCGCAAGCCATTTGGCTGTGCAGTGCAGCGTTAATTCCGAAGTACAGGGATGTGTCATATCTACAATGATATGACGGATCCCTTTGCTCGCCCCTTGTGTGGAGCACAATTAGCTGCCATGGGCCGACGCAGGCACCCTTGCACCATGGTGCAAGGATGCCCGCGTCACAGGGATGATTGTTTTTGTGCAGGAAGGTTTCCCTTCCTGCACATTAACAAACTGAAATTGTGTTTTTCAACTTCTATGTGTGCTGCATTAGAACAAATAGAAGTTGCAAAATGTAACTTATTTAATTATTGTTTATGTGCAGGAAGGGACATCCTCCTTCACATAAACAATCACAAGAGGTGATTTCCTTGTTCTATGTGTGCTGCAGAATGCAGCACACATGGAAAGAGGAACAAACAAGGAGAAATGAATACATTTCTCCTCGTTGCGCTTCCCTACACTTCCCCTGGGGAGGCATAGCATTCAGATGCATTTACAGGTTTTCGATTTCTCCTAAATCTGGAAATGTGTCAGGTTCCATGTGTGTTGCGTGGGAACAACTACAGCAAAACCCATGAAACACCCCTTTCACGCACAGTGCTGCATGTAAAGGGGCCGTATTTACAAGGACACGAAAAGCCACGCAGGGTGGCTTTTCGTGTCCTTGTAAATATGGGACAGCAAAATGCGGCGCTGGTGTGTATTTTTACTACACGAACATATTTTGTCATTTTAGGCTTAGTTTTGAATATTAAGCCTAGGATATGTAGGGCAGCTATTAAAGATATTAAATAGGCTATATAGTCCTGTGTGTGCCCCCTTGCAGCAGAACTTAGGGTCCAAACTGACAACAGAGATGACAACACCGCAAAAGCAGGCCACAAGAAACAAAACTCTCAAAGTAATAACGAGCAAAGTATAAAATTGAAACGTGTCCTAAAAAAATCAATTAAGAAACTTCAATGGACTATGATGGAACTACATGGGAAGCATTACGGCAACAGAGGAAACTATACAAAAAAAAGGTATGGGTAGACAAAAGAATGAGTAAGGAGAAATTTTGATCTAAATTATTATACAGCACCAGGCACCCCAACTTGAGCAAGTTTTGGCGAACGATAAACAATCTGAACAGGCCAGGGAACACCATAACCTCTAATGTACAAGGATATGACTGAGCCAACTATATAACAAAGAAATTCATAGAGAACACAAATGCTCTACAATTTACTCAGAAGCTTTCAGACGCTTCACTCCATCAAAGATCGGCTGATGTCCAGTGCAACTTTAGCACATCTGTCAGGTAAAAATGAGGGACCCGCTCCCCTGGGAAAAAATATAGCACACGGCTTTCCCTACTCAATGGAGGGAATAACAAAAATAATAAACAAATGCATAGGGGATGGTGCCTCAGAGCCTAATGGCTTTCGGCAAGCCATCTTCAAACATGAGCCAGGCTCTGGAGCACACAGCTGGCTGCGCTCTTTAAAGAAGTACTATCCCAAAACCAAATACTATCCAGCTGTCAAGGATGAATCATTATACCTATTTATAAAGGTGGCGTCAGAACTAATCCATCAAACTATAGACATTAGACTAATGGACGTAGAAGCAAAGTGCCACGCCTCCTTGATTTTGGAAGACCTGGTCAACTGGTCGGACAAACTCAATTTGATCCCAAATAACCAAACTGGTTCCAGAAAAGGGATTGGAACTATCTCAAACATTCTATCAATCTCCCTTATAGCAGAAAAAATGTAACGAAAAAAAACAGACCCTCACCTATGTTTTATAGATTTAAAAGCTGTCTTTGACAGTGTGGACCGGCATCTACTGTGGAACAAACTCCGGGCCTGGAATATACCCGACAGATACTAAGAGGAATAATGCTATTTTACTCCCAAACTTAATTAAGAGTAATGCTGGGTGACGGAACTAGAGTTTCGAGAAAATTTATCATAAGCAAGGGCTTGAAACAAAGATGTGTGCTGGCCCCACATCTTTTCAACCTGTTTTTGTCAGACTTTTCCGATAAGCTTAACAAGACCAATTCCCACTTATCGCATTTGGGTCCATTACCTCTATCGCATCTTTCCCATGCAGATGATGTCATCTTATGAGTTCAACCAAGGTTGGCTTACACAGATTATTTTCCGAAATGACAGCATTTTTATCAGCAAATAAACTAGAAATTAATGTATCCAAAACCAAAACAATTCACATTAGTAATCATTCTGGTCTCCATCAGAACATCTGGATAGAATGTAAACCCTTGGAGGAAGTAACCTGCTACAAATACCTGGGATTTTACATCGACAACAAACTAAACTATCAAGAGCAGAAAAATTACATGGCTCAGCGGGCGAGTGCACTGACCATTGCTTATAGGTCACTGGAAGCAAAACTGGAAGGTCTATTGTTTAGACATTGTAATAGCAGCAAAAATCCTTCCAACTATAACTTATGCTAGTACTGCCTTATATGGAAAAGACTTGGCCCTCCTTAATAAACTAATAACGAGCACCTATAAGAAAGGTTGTTCAACTCCTCCAGACAGCTTCGCCGGCGCAAGACCGTTTTTGAATTCGGACTCATGAACTAAACAATAAGCAGAATGTACACATCTATAACGGTCTGGCATTGATTAAAGCAAGATTAATCAAAAAGAGAGAAAGGGTTTTGAGATCAGGGTACACTCCCAGTTCCCATGGGATAGATGCGGGCACTCCATAGGTATGAACACAGGCGGTAAGGTTTGACAAATGTGTGACTACAACCTACGGCTTCCATGGGGCATTTCAGAATTGAAGTGCAAATTCATTTTCCCTTTCACACAAAGCTGAAAGACAAACATATCGTAAGTAGCGGTATGTTTCAAAAGTAACTCAGAGAAGGGTGCACCTTAGTGTGTGCACACCCATCGGGTTACAACACAAGGTCCTGAAGAAAGCCTGGCAGTGACATTGAGAGGCTGAAACATGTAGAGCATGACCTTTTTCCACTTGTTACACAGATGCTTTAGGCCAATTTAACCTTTTGAAGCATCCCACATTGTTTTTACTTTGCCTTATTGCTCCACATAAAATTATTGGAACAATAAAGACAATTTTAATCTGCACTATTTCACTCACTTCCACTGCGTTCACAAACATCATCCCGCTCCCCTGTAATCCAGGCGTTGTAGCACACTCGAATGACACTCGGTCATTCGGGTGGGACCCCTATGATGAAGCATGTCACCAACTAGTGGGTCTTTTAAAAAGGAAAAAGTTTTCCTTTTTTCTCTATGTGTGTGTCTCCCTACATCACTTGCGTGCTGTGGGGCACACTCCCTCTTTTGTTTATTGATTGATTAAAGCAAAACACTGAGAGCTCCGAACTTAACAAAGCATTATGGTTAGACCTGAAGAATGGCAAAAAAACATCAGTGCACAACCAGTTCCTCCACAATGCACTCAGAACAACTTGCACTGTCGAACTTTGAAACAGAAATCTACCTTGCACATCATTCAAACTAGCAATAAATAAAGCTGCCAAATGTCATTCTTTAATACTTGATAAAAGCACTTTCAGCCTTAGATCCCATGCCTGGATGGTGATCAATATAAAACCCTTAAACCAGCGGCCTATCTAGAATATACATTTTTGGTCCACCTAAAAAACACATCCAATGGCACTGCACTTTGGAAAACCTCCCTCACTAGCAGATTATTCAAGCTGGAGAAACATAGGGTCCATAGGGTGTCAACTCTGCGGCAGTCAATAAGAGGACCTCATTCACCTGATATGCATAAGCTTGAAACTGCACACATCACAGGCCACTTTATTAAGAAAAGCCTTACGAGACAGAGGAATAAGGACGTGCCGATGTGTTTAAAGGAAAGAACTAGACTCGTCGGTTCCACACATAAATTGCAAGCTGGTAAAATTCCTCCCACTTCATGAACAGGCTCTGAAAATCATTGCCCAGTGGTCAGTCTATCCATTGTAGTTAGCAAACCGGAACTCTATCAAGAACACAGCATTAGATAATTTGATATCTGTTTTTAGGGAATAGACAACAATTTAAAACCCAATCTGTTGTTTTAACATATTTTTATTAACAAGCATTGGCATAGCCAATAGGTCTCGTCTTTGGGACCTCATACGTGTTTAGCCATGCAACACTTGATGTTGTTGCACCAAGGATATTGTGCTGGATAACTAAACACTTCTAAGCTCCCAAAGACGAGACCTATTGGCTATGCCAATGCTTGTTTTATTTTTGTCCACAGTAAGCACAGTTTATTCAACTTCTCTTTCTTAGCTTTTGTTAGGTAGGCTGCAGGCATGCTGTTCAGAAACAAGTCCCACAGCCAAGGCAAATGCCTGTCACTCTCACAGTGGAGGAAAAGCCAATGGAAGAAGTGGGCTGTCCATTTGCATCCTGTTGAAGGCTGTGAGGAGGGCAGCACATTTGTGAATGGCACTTGAACAGACCAATGGATGAAGAGGGCTGACTGAAAGACCCTGTATGTATTAGTGGCTGGCGAGACAGATAAAGTTGTCCCTAGGAAATACGTAAAAGCTAAAAAACAAAGGAGGCATGTTTGTTAAATCATCCGAGACAGGGATGCTTAGTACAAGTTGACCAATCTTAGCCTTGCATCTAATGAACAGTCGGTAGAAAATGCAGCCATTCCATGTGTGTTTCGAGCTGCCCCTTCAGATGAACACATTTTCTCCTATTTATACAGAGGTGGAAAAAGCATGACACACTCTGAGGAGCCGGAACAGTCACAGTGCCCTTGGGGTGTATTTTCAAGTTGGTTACACAATGATACCTAAAAACTGTACCTAAGACAAAGAAGGTATTCTTCAATGGACTTCAGGACTACTGTTGACTCAGATTGATAATTGTTAGGATACTGCATCTGTTTAACCCCTCTTCACTACAGGTAGACATGGATGTGATTGAGAAGGAAATGTGGCCATTGTAGCAAGAGAGGGTGGCGCAAACTATCAAGTCATTTAAGGTGAGAAATTTCCTTATGCAGACCCTGGACATAGCCCAAGCACTAGTCCATGCATCAAGCATGTGCCAATTAACAGGAAGTAGTGGCCTGAAACTTAGTGTCACTGTCACGACTTATCCTCAAAGCACAGCTACAGTAATAGCATGAGTCATGTTATGAACAATTTCATTCTTTCAGACCATATCTGTGCAACACTTAAGATATTGCATAGTCTAAGATGCATATATTTACCTTGGAGACATTTGAGTTAGTGCATGAGCTGCAGAGCTTGGAAAGAGCAAGAAGTGTGTACTGCTCCCTGGCTTTAAGCAGTGTTATCTACAGCTCAAAGAGAGAATTTCTTATTTAAGGCTTGCACTTAAGACAGTGCAATGTCTCCAAAATAGTTGCATTGCACCCTTTCATAATATGACCTCTATGGTATATCAAGAAATGTGCGCATGTGTAAACAATATGCACATTTCTTCACTAAATCTTGCAAACGCTAATAGCCCTGGCCCTAATGCCAAATTAGATTGTAATTCAAATAAGTAGCAGCTCTTTACCTTATGTGAATTTCTTTCAGAAATGTACAAACACCTTTGCACAGGAGCATCCTTTTTTTGTAACAACCCAGGGCATATACCATTCAGTCAAGTTACTGATTCTATGCGCTTGTAATGTCCAAAGCTCATGCTTTTAACTCTGAATTTCCGCAAGGTTATGCACGAACTCCAGACAGCACAAGTGTGAAACAGTGAGCACTGATTGTCTTTCCCAGTTTCAGAGATGCACTTTCTGAAGTTCATGTATTAATTTGGAGAAATTCAGAGTTAAATCTATGGTCGTCAGTCCTACTACAAACAAGCAGGTGCTTCGCTCTGTGCCAAGCCAGGCCAGCAGTTCATAACATGGCACGCAAGGGCATATCATGATGGCCCTGCGCAGAGTCACGCACCTGTTATTTTCGCTCTATAATTCAAAACTATTACATTTCTCCGAGTTGATGCATGCACTTTAGACAGGCCAAGTAGGAAACTTGGGGGCATATCAACAACATCCGGCGATAATTATCGCTCAGTGCTCTTAGCGTGAGGATAATTATCGCCGGCTAGCGTGAATTTTTATCGCTGAGATAGCGTGCTATTAGCAACGCTTATCTCAATAGCGATAAAAATCTACACGCTAACAGGCTAACGTGAGATTATCGCTGGAAACCCAGCGATAATCACACGTTACCTTGTTGATAGGGACAGGCAAACTTAGCCATGATATCCTCCTTCCATAGGATATCATGGCTAAGTCTGAAAATTAGCAGACGTAAAAAAGCAGCGTTAACCGCGGTTAGCGCTGCTTTTTTTGTCTCTAACAGGGTTAGCGACATTCTTGATAATAGGAGAAATGTCGCTTAGCGACATTTCTCCTATTATTTTACTCTGGAACGCCCCCTTTGCATCTCATTAGAGATGCAAGGGCAAGAGTAGAGTAAATGGGTGCTAACATGCGAATTTGCGTGTTAGCACCCTGTTGTTGATAGGGCGCTAGTTTATCTCTGCTTTTTTGGCTTTTAAAGCCAAAAAAGCAGAGATAAAGCCCTTGTTGATATGCCCCAGGGAGAGGCAATCTCTGCTCACGGTTTCCAACTTGTTTAAAGTTTGTGCATTAACTCGGAGAAATTCCGAGTTAAATGTTTGAACTGTAGACGTCTCCAGCTCAAAAGAACCCACGATCTGCTCTGCTCCGAGCCAGCATTATGCACCCCTGGTTTTTTTCAGGAATGTTGAACTCTATTGTGTGAACTTCGTTAAAAACACACACATACCCTGTAATTGGATTTAGAGAATACATGTTTATACAAATTTAAAACATTCACCGATCAACATGAGAAAGCATCTCAGACTCATTGCATATTATTTGAAGGAATTGTCCCTGCCAAATACGACGTCTCCATATTAAAAAAAAAACCTTGACATTACAGCATCCCGAATGTGCGATGTTAAATCGAATGCGATACATGGGAATAGGTCGTGCTCCCCCCAGAGACTGACAGAAATGAAGCTGCCACGGTACCTTTGCCGAGCCCCGATATGGCATCGGTTATCACCACCACTTTGTTCCGCACAGCTGACTTGGACATCAGTCTGACGATTTCTCAATAAATGTAAATGATCCCACTGATTCCAAACAGAAGGAGCGGCAAAACCAGAAACGCCAAGACGCCCATCGTTCACTGCAAGGAAGAAAACGCACCTTTGCTTTACAGACCGTATACTAGGAACGCAACAGTTAATATCTGACAACATTTACACCACTCCCAATCGAACCATTATATCCGAACCATAACGGCCCTGGTATAAATGGTGGAAGCAATGCCATTTTTAGATTGCCAAGGTACTGTACGTTTTGCTTATGGAATGTTTCACGTGTTTACAAATAACAGGCACTGATATTACTAAACACCGTTAAATATGCATTATTTATTACAAGCATTGGCATAGCCAATAGGTCTTGCCTTTGGGACCTTATAAGTGTTTAGCCATGCAACAGTTGTAATACTTTTAAGGTCCCAAAAGAGAGACCTATTGGCTATGCCGCGAAAGTGATCGCGATCGTAAAAAACATCAAAGCGGCGAAAGTGAAAGTAATCGCTGTAAAGCGCGGCGCGCGCGCCCGCGCACATGCACTGTACCTCTAGGCTGGCCTGGTAGCACTTTTTGGAGCCCTCTCAATAAGTCTCGCCAGACCAGCACATGCGCTGGGTCAGGCGAGACCTAAAAACAAGCGGTCGTGCGGCCGCGAAAGTGATCGCGATCAAACATCAAAGCGGCTGTGCGGCCGCGAAAGTGAAAGTAATCGCGGTCAAGCGCGGCGCGAGCGCGCGCACATGCACTGTAGCTCTAGGCTGGCCTGGTAGCACTTTTTGGAGCCCTCTGGGTCAGGCGAGACCTAAAAAAGACTCTAAAAAAGAGAGACAACATACTTTGTATACTAATCAAATAAGTCTACTACCTGAAGTAACAACGTGTAAAACACCATAAGGACATTGTTGGACTAAACGTTTTGCCCTGGTTTCTTTAAACTAAAATAATTAATTTTTACTAGGAACGTAACTACCTTGAGTATTATTTGTTATTTTAGGATTTCACACTGTAAACTGAAGTCTATCTTGAGCTACACAACATTTGGGTCTATACAGTTAAATATGCATCGTTTGAATTATGTATCATACTATAGAATTTTATGCTGTAACTTATTCTTGTGATTTTATTTTTATTTTATTTTTTACTTGTCCTAGAGAGATGCTGGAAAATTGTTATGGTTTTAATTAAGTAAACAATACATTACTTACTCAGGGGCATATTATCAAGGACGGCGTTAAAATTATCGCCGCTTTAGCGGCAGGAAACTGCCGCGAAAGCGGCGATAATGGGCTTGATATTATGCGCAGAGAATTCCTATAGAAGCCCATGTTCTGGTGTCAACATGGGCTTATATTGGAATTCTCTGCGGCATATTATCAAGCCCATTATCGCCGCTTCAGCGACAGCTTTCTGCCGCTAAAGCGCCGATAATTTTAACGCCGTCCTTGATAATATGCCCCTTACTTACTTACAGTTGCTGAAGTGGGCGGAATCGGCAGGGCACTTTAGCGCCACTTTACAGAGTTTGCCAGGGAAGCACAGATTCGTTTTCTTGGCTTTCTTTGAACGGCATCGTTTTCCCTGGGTGGGGAAGTGCACCATTCCTGGAGGTACTGCAATAGCTGGTTGGTGCTTGGAATGTCAGTGGAAAACGTTTAATGTGATCCTTATCAGCTGTTTTCCTTGTTTTAGTTTATAAAATGGGTACCATGTTCAGGGATGTGGTCTTTTTAAACCATACTGCTTATGTTTTGTAAGGATATAAGCAATGGACATTGAAACAGATTCATTCTGGGCCCAGCTGTTATGTGCTTAACTTTTCATGCAAAAAAACTCATTGATTTCGGAATAATGAGTGTAAAAGCATTAAGGTAACAATATTTTCCCTGCCTACATTTCACATGCTTTACTTAATCTTGCATTCCCTATGAGTGTTTGTTTTTTCCAGGATGATGTTACTTTTTTTTTTCAGGCAGCATATTACTCTTGTCTAGTACATGATTTGAACAGAGTCGCATCCAGGTGTTTGTAGAGGGGCACAATGTGGTTGTAGCTGAAGGCCATGCATATTTCTCTCAGTGGGGCCGTATGGTGTTCAGTGGCGGAGAGGATGTGGCAATATCGCCAGAGCTGCCAAATTTGGAACTGGAGAACCAGGATCAGCCATCATGACCAGTCCACCACACCACTCTCCTGAAGGAGCACATTCCCATGCTAGACCTTAGAAAGCCCTGCTAGACCTTAGAAGCCCTGGTGTCTTAGCACCAGCAGGTAGACCCTAGTGGTGGCAAGTGTGGGTTAACCTTGAAGGCCTGTCCACCACAATCCATACTGAAGTTCACCTCCAGTCTTGCGGGCAAGCCTATAAAGCAGCACACCCTAGAGCAACAGTGACTTTTGAGGCCAGTCCGACTCACCCATTGGTACCTCCATGGGCCTTGTTTCAGCAGTAGTAGTGCAACCAGTGGCAAATGCAAAAAATCTTGGAGTGATCATAGATTCAAAATTGTCTTTTAACGCTCAGGACAGCAGGGTTGTTTCATTCTGTTTTTTTATGCTTAAAACACTTCGTAAAGTCACGCTTCTCCTCCCAGAAAACTGCCTGAAAACAGCCGTTACTGCACTTATTCTATCGAGGCTGGACTACTGTAATAGTCTTTATATTAGTATTCATAAAAAACACCTGTCCAGACTCCAGATTGTGCAGAATGCGGCAGCCAGAATGCTCACGGGGACACCCAGGTTCTCCTCAGTACGGGCGGGCCTCAGATCGCTTCATTGGCTACCTGTGACATCTCGCATTCAGTTTAAAGTCATGTGTATTGTCTTTAAAGCCCTCAATAGCATGGGCCCTGACTTCTTGAGACACTCCATTCAGTGGTACGTGCCGGGGAGGGCGTTGCGCTCCATGCATTCCAGACTTGTCCTCCTCCCCTGCTTTAAGAAAGTTAGTTGGGCCGGGGAAAGTTTTCTTCATTGTGCCATTAAGGCATGGAACAATCTTCCTTTTTATCTCAGGAATTCCACTGAACTTCTCCCCTTTAGGAAGGGTCTAAAATCATGGTTATTTGCCTAGACTATTCCCAGCCTCAAGTTTTCTGCTTTTACCTAGGCAGGTAGCATATAGCGCCAGGACTCCTCAGGGTAGCAGAGCGCTCTAGAAATCTTAATAACATAACATAACATAACATAACTCACCAGGGATCGGCAATGCAGAATATGTATGCACACCAAATTAAGCTCGTAAACTTCACGGTCTCTCTGCTCACAAGCACATTTAATATGTGCTGCCTGCTTTGGGGGCACTGAAATTATGCAACAATGAAGGACAAAATTATGTCACAGTGTTGAATAAATTATGCAGCAAAAAAAGGCTGCAGGGTAATTTTCTGATACTTTATCATTTTGACATTTTTACACATACTAACAGCCTCTGCTAAGATTTTGCCTCATTAGTACCAGTGTAACACACAGAGGCAGCAGTGAGAAAGGTGACCAGTCAACTTTTACAAAGGGCCCTATACTTCACCCCAAGTCACATTTTTTTGTAATTTTTGAACCGTTTGAGCTACAAACAATTTATTTGTTAACATTATCAGATTATGCAGCAGATGATGTATTGTGGCAAATCTGGCAGAGCTATATTTATGTGGAAAACATTTGCAAACTAGAATATTTTCCTATTCATGTTTAAACTGCTCTTGTGGAAAAAGGGAGGAGAAGTGCTGATGACAGAAAGTGCATGGCTCAGAGACAAATGGCTTGTGATTCCACTTTTAAGCGCATTTGGGACATTCTGTGATTGGAAACGTATTCCACTTTGTGAATGTATTTTAATGTCAATAACTTATATTAAACCTTAAATAAACATGTGTATCCATTGGTTGAATTGAATAACGTAATATGCTGCAACTGATCATTGAAATGCCAAACCAAAAATTGGGATGTTTTGCTCCTTTTGGTCACACCTCTGACTCCGCCCACTGACCCTATCCTCTGGTTATTTCCGCCCTCTGATTTGCCCAGACAAATCCACTACTTGTTTTCCCCACTTCGACCACTGGTCCTAGGAGAGGTGCGACGCGGTTAGCAGCGGTCGCCCTCTATTTGTTATGACTGAACATGGGAACCGCGGAGCAGAGAGCAGTAGTGCAGAACATGCAACGCTCCCTGAAGTGCTGCTGATCCCTATATTGGAGATCGGGTTCTCCACGGCTTGAGGTGGGAATTAGAAAGACATTCTTGGGGGCTTATTTACAAGCCCCTTCCATATTAAAAGTGATACACCGGCGGCGCAAGGGGCTTGTAATTAATCCCCTTGGTGTTTGTGACTGTGGAGTGTCTGGCTGCATGGGGGTTGTTGCCTGGAACCCACAATGCTATGGGCTGTTTGCCTAGGTCAGGGTCGGCCTCCACTGGGCTTCAGTGAAATGGACTGAAGCGATCTTAGATGATCATCACTGACTAATGATAACCCTGCAATCTCAAGCCCTGTGTCTGCTGAGCTGCTCTTGCTACAGGACCTGTTGTCACATCTAGGCCTGTAAGCGGGCACCGACACCAAGACGGTAACAGCACTCCGTAGTTAAAGACGATCTTCTGGTCGACCGAGCCACTATCTACGTTCGGCAATATGGCTCTTTCCAAAATGGTTGTCCTGCTCTGGATCCTGTACTATTTTAGCATTCTACCGTTATATATCTCATCAAAAAGATTTTCTCACTTTAGCTACCATGTTAAGGGAATTCATTTGGCACAATGGTTCCCTTAGAATGTCCCTGGCGAAGCTGAGGCTCCTGAGAGATGAAAGGGGCTTTGGAGCTCCACACTTAGAACATTATTACCTGGTGCTCAATTACCGTGGGTGTGTCATTGGCTGGCTGAAAATCAATTAGAGGACGATGTGTTGAAGCCGGTTTACCCGCTGGCACAGATAATACATCTTTTCTCTCCGTTGATGAAGGTATCCCCTTCTAACTCGCAACTACTGCATAGAGCACATCAGTGCGATCAAAGCGCGTTGTGTCTTACTGCTAAGGCTGTTCCATGTGCACCGGATATCCTGCTACAGGCTCTCGTGGGAAATGCACTCCCCTGGATACATGTCAACCTAAATGTCTGGGATACAGCTGGTGTCTGCACACTAGGTGATCTCTTCTATCCTTCTGTCCTTCGATGATCTAGTGGATCAATTTATTATACATTGTTCACTGGAACATAATGCTTCAAATACTTACCGGTAATTGCATGACTGCGAGTACATTTTCACCCAACCTCAATACTTAATGAGGCTGCCGCGCCTCACCTACACACCCTGTTCCCTGTCCAAAAAGTTAAAAATCCCCTCCCCCCTCACGACCTCCTGTTTTAGTTGACACAAGCCCCCACCGAGTACAGTTGGCCTGGTCCCAACAGGGCGGGAGGGGGGTGTTAATTAATTAGGGTGAAAACGTACCCGGAGTAAAGCAATTACCGGTAAGTAGCTGAAGCATTACCTCGTTGTTACGTTTTCCCCCCTAATTAATTACTTAATGAGACACAGCGAGTAATAACATTGACCCGGATAACAGATTATTTATGCACCACACAGTTTACTTAATCCTGGAACCAAACCTTCTATTACTACATAGAAGACAGCACTTTTGACCCCAAAACATGCTCCAGGTCAATTTCCTGCATCACTCTGTAATGTTGTATAAAAGTAGAAGGCGCAGACCATGTTGCAGTCCAACAAACCTCAACCAAAGATGCTCCTAAGCCTCTGCAAATGAAGTAGACATGGCTCTAGTGGATCAACCTTCCACCCCAATGGACACAGACTTCCTATTTCTCTGAATGCCAATGCAATCAGAGTGGAAAGTTAGAACCCTTCCTAGCAGGCCCAAAATTCACAAACAAACAAGAATAAATTCAAATAGAGCACAATAGCCCCCTTGACATCAAAAGAATGTAAATTCACCTCCTCCGGGGAAGAAGTATGAGGATGAAACACTGGTAAAATAACCTCCTGCTCTCTGTGAAACACTGAATTTACCTTAGGGATGAAAGAAGAACTAGGGCATATAATGTCCCTGTCCTCGAATAGCCTAAATAAAGGATGCCTTACTGATAAGTATCCCAATTCCCCCAACCTCCTCTCTGAAGTAATTGCAACCAGGAAGAAGGTTTTCAAGGTAAGTAGTCTCAAATCCACCCTCTCAAGAGGTTCAAAGGGAGACTTCTGCAACACCTCCAGGACTAAAGAATGATTCCAAAAAGGAAACCCTGGTCAAGTCGGAGGCTTGAGATTAAGAAAGCCCTAATGACTGCCCATTGTATCTTAATAGTGGAAACCTTTAATCCCAGAGCAAAACCATCTTGCAGGAAATTTAGCACCTTCACCAGCTCAATTAACTGTGGGACTAAATGCTTAGTGTACATCATTGCTAAAAAGTGACCCAATGTCTGGAATAAGAAGAAGTTCTCCTTGAAGCTGAATGGAGGATGTCACACTCGCAGAGACGCCATTTACCGTTATCCCTGCCCTTTCAACCTCCATGCCCTTAGTTTGAAGGTTCTCAATGGTTTGACCTGAAGGCAAGGAAACGCTAGGGGGGGGAGGGGGGATGGAACTACCAGAAGAAGAAAACCCCTCGTTGATCCTCATGGACATTATCAGGTTGTATCAAGGTGAGCAGGACCTGCTGAAGCTACCAGTATCACTACTGAATCCTCTTGTTTCAACCTGATTAGGAACCTCAGAAGAAGAGGAAAAGGCGGACAAGCCTAAAGGATCCCCTTTGGCCAAGGACAAGACAGGGCATCTACTGCCCAAGCCCTTTACTCCCTCACTCTTGAGCAGAACATGGGAACAAGGGCATTCTGAGCTGATGAGTCGCCCACTCCTGACAACTCCTGTGAAAAACCTGCCTAGTCAGACAAAAGTCCTGGGAGGAGGGAATTTCCCTGCTCTATTTGTCCGCTCTGACAGTCAGCGTCCCCCGAATGTAAATGGCTCTCAGCTCCAGTTCATTGTGGTGTGCCCTTAGTAAGATCTAATCGGAGCTCCTCGACAATGCTTGAGATCTTGTGCCCCTCTCTTTTTTTCAGATAGGAATTGGCCTTTATTCGGGCAGACCCCACTTTCTTTTCCTTCTCCTCAGGCTTGGCAGCCAAGGCCTTAGTTACCGCCACCTCAGCCATGGACTGGACCTGGGCCTCAGTCAAATAAGCAGGACTGCAGGGGCCTGTTCCCTGGGCTTCTCAGGTCTCTGAGCCCCTGACAGGCTCTCCTCAGAGTCAGAAGAGGAGGGAACCATCCGCCTCCTCAGGGCACACTTCTTGCTCTCCAGAGCAGAAACACACATCGTGCAGCAATGAAGAAAATGCACAGATGACAGAAACTAGAGATCCTTAAACACCCTTGCTCTGCCATCCATAATGCAATATTTAAAACATTAACATACAAGCGCACACACAGCCATGTCTAATATTCAAGGCGCCACTGCAGCCCCACAATAATCAGACTCGGTGAGTTTAAATGTGTAGACAACAGAAAGCACATGAACCATGAGCCCCACGCGGCCCTTCACGTGCAAACATGTATTGGCAGGCAACCCCCCCAGCGCTACAGCAGCTCAGGAGACACCTGCGCCGACCTCGCAGTCTTCCTCAGCAGCCCCACTCAACCGAGTCCTAACGCCAACCAGCCTGACTTCTCGAGGCGCTTAGCGGCTTCTAATACTAGCTGTGAATCATTCCCCTGGGCCAAGCATTGCCAAACAGAAGCGCAGTGGTAAACTTTCTCAGCACGCTCTGCCTTGGACACATGGAGACTCCTTCACCTCCCCAGCAGGCGCTCCGCAGCCCGAGGGGGCGTCATCATATATACTCTCAGCAGCACGCCGGCTTTCCACATTCCAGGAAGGTCAGATATTAAAATGAAAACCGTGCTGCAGCCGCAACTGAGTCGCGACCTCCTGGGGGCAAGACACAACTAAAACAGGAGGTCTTGGGGGCAGGGGCTCTTTGGAAAGGAAACTGGGTGTGTCAGGGGCGTAACACAGGCCCCCGCAGCCCCCGCGGTGTGGGGGGGCCCCCAAGCTCCAGGGGGCCCCTTCAGGAGAACAGACACCACACGAGTGTAACGGGGCAGTTGTACCCCAGTACTGTTTGTCTTTTATTAACATTAGGGGTTTGAAGGCACACATCCCTTGGTGGCATTGTGGCCTGTTGAGCCCCAAACTGCCCCAGCAACAAAACAGGCAGGTACATTAGAAAGCCAACACACGCTGTCCTTTTTGCATTAATGCTGAGAAGTGCGTCCTTTTTGTCAGTTTGAGTTTATCGGCTCCCTGCCTCCTGTTGCACTGCGCTTCCTCCCCCCTCTAACGTCCTAAGGGCACCACTAGGAGCTTGGTGACGGCCAAATGTCTCTCCTGTACAGAGAGCTCGCAGTCCGTTGCTCGAGAGCCCCTCTGCGGACCCCCTCACTCCTCTTATCCAGTTCGCTATGCGCCAAGGTCCCAGGAAGCACTCTTGGAACGGAGGAGAAGGCAGCGAAGAGGGCGCTGAGCTGAGAGTGGGGTGGAGGTGAGCATATGAAGAAGTGTGGAGATGAAACTTTATTGTGGTTTGCAATACGGGTATACAGTATGTCTGGGGCATGATGCTTAGCCAAACTCATAATAAACAAGAGACCATGTGCCGGTGGGTTCGCACGCGTTGCCTTATGAATAAATATGCTTTTGTGCAAAATGTGTAACGGAGGTACTCTGAAATGTGCTGCTGACTTTAACCTCTTCTCTGCCCAGGCTAATAAATATTGAGCCAGGCCAGCTTTCAGTGAGCATGTTACTAAGGGCTGAAAAACAAGCCAGCATGAGTAATGGTTCGAATAAAACAAATACTATTTAAAGCAGCAGTGTTATGCTTCCACATTCTACAAAATGTTGGGTTTTGGCTTCCTAAGTATTTTCTGGCCAATGTAGCTTTCCATTGCTTCAAGTTAATTAAAATCATACTATTGATATAGATGGATGTACATATGTATATGCAGTGCTTTAAATGGAAAAAAATAAGTGCAGGTATTCACCATATAAAGATGTGATTAGGGGGTGGGGCTTGGGCGGAGGGGGGCTATGGTGCGGGGCAACAAGGAGTGCTAAGGGACTCGGCCAGGGCCACACATTTGATTTGGTTGAGATTTAATTGGTGTGCAAAACTAGTAACCCACATGCCTATGTACATAAAATACAAATCTGGGATCAGCATGTGTTTTGCAGCAAGCACATAAACCCTCTGTGTTAACTTATGAGTCAAAACTGTTATCGCATAAAGCACAGATCTTTTCGGCAAGTACTTTTGTTGGCGTTTGAAAAATGGAACATTTGCAGGTAACCTAATTATTGAAATTGGGTTCATGCTTAAAATGTCCTAATGATGCCAACAGCTCACTTGGCCTCCCAGCGAGGCCTTTGAGCTTTTGCACACTCACACACCCACCATGGCCTGAATGCGATGGCCTGGCAGAGAGGTCAGCTGAAACAAATTGCTTCTGCACTGGGCTAGCCCCTTAGGGCTGACGTGGGAGCGGCCCAGTGCTTTAAATGGGCCGGTACTGTCCGGTACGGAGTACTGGCACTTTTTTAATTTTGAGAGGGAGAGTACCGGCACTTCTCAAGAGAAATGCTATACTTTTAATTGGAGAGTACCGCCACTTCTCAGAAACATGCAGGTACTCTGGCATAGAGTACCTGCACTTCTATTTTTCCATTTCAAGCACTGGAATGGCCCAAAACGTAGAGCTAAACCTGGCCTTTCAGGAAGGCCTCTGAATAGTACTGGCACTCCCAGCCCACCACGGGATGAATGTGAAGCGCCTGCCTGGGAGGGAGCATAGGAAAAACACAACCTTTAGGCTGCCGAACGACCCTAGGGCCACAACACCTGCGCTGGCCTCCCTGTGTGGCTTCTCAGCCTCCTCACACTCTCTTCTCCCACGCCTGCCATGGCCTCAGTGCAAGAGGTGCTTGGCAGAGGACTACTGCAAAGACACTGCTTTTGTGTTTAGCTGTTCCACCTACCGAGCCCCGTGTCCTGCAGGGCCCGAGTTGTGAATGGCCTAATGACCAGAGGAACACCTGCCCCGCCCTTACACATCTATTAAGGCACAGTGTGACGGAATGGCAGGAAGGAATGTAGAATAGCACTGCTTGTGGGGTCTGGGCTAAGGTGAAGACAGCCCAAAACTACAGCCACAAAACAGGCCTCTCACCGTCTGGGCTCCCCACCTCCTAGCACAGCCTTTTGTGCTGAGACCCGCCTACACATTCCATAGTGGTAGGGCCGGCTCTAGGGCGGTGCGATCGGTGCAACCACACCGGACGTTGACTTGGGGTGGGGGCGTCATTTAAAAAAAAAATGTATACTATCATTTTAAAAGCACCTGTTGGCATGTGTCCGGCCGCCAGCAATTTTCAGACATTAATTAAAACGTCAATTTAACTCAGGTGATTTATCGTCTTCCTGGAAAGAGACCGGAGGTTGTCTAGTGGAAGTTTTGACTCATCCTAAGGTAGTGAAGAGGGTTAAAATTGCCTGCTGCTTAGAACCTGTACCATGCAGATAACGAAGTGCATATAATGTAAAGAGGTAAGTGGGTTACTGCTTCTGTAAGATAGCTCCTTTTGTTACTTGTCGTTTCTAAGGCAAAATCCTAATATAGAACATCCTAGAGCTGCATGCAAACTACAAGGTATATGTTAGAGCTATAGGTTTTTTGCCCAGTCTTTCATCATCCTAATCTTGCGAAAAGGGTTCATTTGGGTAGAAAACAATTGTTATTATGAAAGAGAACCCCTAACAATGATGTTACGGTTTAAATTCTGAATTTGGGCTTTTCCAGAATAAGGACATTAACTTTATTGCCTACCAGTATAGATGACATGTCACTCCTACTCTACACCTTGTAGTCCTGTCTGATGTAACATTTCCTATACACTGATTTACACCCATATGATTGTCTCTGTGCAATGTGTGTGAGGTGTAAAGTGCTCTGACACCTTACACTGGTATGAGTGGTGCTATAAAACTAAATGGCACTGTTAAAGGGTGTTAGTGAGGGAATCGTGGCAGAGGTGGTCATGGGGGGGCAACAGACATTGTCGCACAGGGCGCCACCAGTGCTAAATCTGGCCCTGCATAGTGGCCTAGTCAGGTGGCCATAGTGGGGGCTGGGTGGCCGGTAGGATATTGGGGTTGGTTGTCCTCCATGAAACCAGCCCACAGGTGACACTAAGGCAGGGCCCATACGCTTTGCCAATCCATCCCTGGCTGCTGCCCACATTACTAACCTTGATTCCCATTGGCTGTGCTACAATTTCACTATCAGCACCTTCCTCCTCAAGTTTAAGTTTATTTGATTTATTTCTCTGCTGAGAACAACACCTTCCTCCTCAATCTGACTTCAAACAAGTGCATCCGTACTCTGCTATGTCAGCAGGAATCCTTTCTTAGATTCCCCACAGTGACAATATGCCTATTAGCAGGCCCTGCTCGCACACCTACAGTACTATTGACGCCACAGAGCCTGAGTGTCAAATATCACAGTGTGACCCGGGCCCTCCCAAACTTCCTGCCAGCTCTAAATAAATGCACAAGGGCCGCCCCGCAGTTAGCACACTGAGGGCAGATTAGCACTCGATTATCAGAGTGCTTCACGAAAACGGACTGACTAGTCAGGTCTAGCGCACTTCTTTTTGTACATGCCAAATTGCACTTAGCTTGGCATGCTACCCCATGAGTACCGGTACTCTCTTTGGACACGTAGAAGTTCCGGTACTCAAGAGCAGAAAATTTAGAAGTGCTGGTACTTAGTACCGGTGAGTACCACCCATTTAAAGCACTGTATATATGTATAAGTATATTAACGATATTATACTGGGACGTGCTATATAGAGTATTGGTGTTTAAGATTCAGCACCTCAAATGCTTAGTTGTAGATTCCTCGTTTCCCCAAGTTATTCAAACCAAATAACCTTCTTTATACTCTAGAAACTTGGAATGCTTATGCTGAGTTTCTACATGAGGCTCCCTCTTCCTCAAATGATTAAGCGTGGTCCATGGCCGAACTTTGCGTGCAGATACATATCTTCTATATTAAGGCACATCTGGGTTCCAAACGCAGCATTCTACTTGGAGTAAACAGAACCGCCACCACCCCAAGAGGAGAAGAGGGAGGCAATCAATTGGAGTTTGTGCTTTAAATGGAAAATGAGAAGTGTCGGTACTCATTAATTAGACTGGGTGGGCTGTTAGGGGCGTGGCTATGAGCCAGGAATTTAACAATAGCCACATAAGTAAGCTTTAATGGAAATGTTCTGATTGTCATGTAAAGCACTTGAACACCCATGGGCAAAATTCACACAATATCAAACTGCCTCCTTCCGTAGGAGACATGGCAAGCATCAGCTCCAATGTCATAGGTGCAGGGCCTAATATTTGGCAGTTTGATATTGCGCAAATTTGGGCCATGGACATTTAAGCGCTTTACATGACAGTCAGAACATTTGCATTAAAGCTTACTTTCTTTAAGCACCACTGGTTAAGGGAGTTGTCCAGAATCACAGGATTATGAGCCGACGTCGGGATTCGAACCTCGTTCTCCAGTTCCACTGTCGGCAGCTCTGGCCACATCCTCATTCTCATTGTGATGCTAATTAGAACCTAACACTGCAGGAGCACCCCAGCGCAGGAATACACTACCCGTTGCCTGCCAGAGCGGCACATAAACGCGCTCCATCTGAAAGGGTTATTTTCAATCGTTTTTGCATTGCACATACCCATACTCCAGGGCATGAGCACTGCTGCTTCTGGGAGTAACAGTGCTCTCCTTGCCCAAAAACAAGTTCCGGTACTCAGGGGGAGAAAACTGAGAAGTGCCGGTACTCAGTACCGGTGAGTACCGGCCCATTTAAAGCACTGGACACTAATGCTGATTTTTTTCTCATAGGTGAGTACATATCATGCGGGTGCGCCATGGCACAGGTCTGTCTCACGGTATGCGGTCTTGTTGGACCAGGAGGGGCACCCAAAGTGCTATCCTTATAGTGGTGGAAGGCTACAGCCTTGGCCAGGTGTTAAGCAGCACAAGGGCGGTGGTGACAGCATACTGTGTGGTGATCAGTAGTAGTGAACAGGTCCTTTTTACCCTGTCACTGGAGTGAGGCCTACAGGCTCACTCACTTTTTTAAAAGTTCAGCTGCTGTGTGCTTGACTCACCCTTGGCCTACTTCAGGTAGATGTGCAGTGCTGCGCAGGAGCAGTGACTCTGCGCTAGATGTGTATGTGCCTGGAAAGGGTACAGTACAGGGATTTTTATATACTGCTGCCTGCTTCACTTACTATTGTTTTAACAGTGAATTTGAAATATCTGCACCTTCATGCACAAACCAAAGGGGCATTGGTTGACTAAACTGGTTTGATTTTTGTATGCTGCTGCCTGCTGTACTTGTTATTGTTTAAAAAGTCATTGTGAAATATTTGCGCCTTCATTCACAAACCAAAGGGCCATAGTCTGATTAAACTGGTTAGATTTGATGTTTGTATGCTGCTGTGCTTGTTATTGTTTGACCAGTAACTTTGAAGTATTTGCGCCTTCATACACAAACCAAAGGGGGAATTGTTTGACCAACCTGGCTTCATGTCTGCATACTGCTGGATTTGTTTTTATCACGCACTTGAAAGTGTTTTCACCTTGATGCAAGAAGAAAGGGGAATTGCTTTACAAAACACACTTGAATTTTGTATATTACTGGATTGCTGATTCTTTTATTATGCACTTTAAAAGTGTTTGCACTTTTTCCTTTGCTTCACCAGCTACAGTTGGTATAGATTCTGTCATTAGGTACTTGCTAATATGGTTTGTTTTTATCCTACATGATGCGTTATTGATGGTGTTGTTTGCACTTGTCTATAATATGTGCACCTTAAATCGTGTAATTAGCTTTGTGTACAATACAGAAATTTTAAATGCGGACACACATCTGCATCAATGTTCTGAAACATCCAAGCAGTTTTCATCCCCAGCCTTGTGTGCCTGCCTGTTTATGCCCTGCTTACTCATAAAGCCCTGATGGTAGATATTGAGAGTGCATCCTCAGTTCATTTTAAATACTATAGCGTGGTTAATATAATATCGTACAAAATCCCTGACAGACGCCAGTGTGTGGCATGCAGATAATTCACACCAGTTTATTTCTCTTGGAGCATGCAGGATACTGGGTTATATCCTGTGTACTGCTCATGTATATTGTCAGCCGAGTCTGTTAAATTGCAGATTTGGGTTTGTCTTTCAAAGTGTCAAGTTATTTTCCATCAATGTCAATTCTAATTCAGACCCTATGCAGTTGTTCCTTGTTCTTCAGCGATAGGCAGTTCCTCAAACAATACGACCGCTCCTTAGCATTGCTCTTATTCCTGTCTCAGTTAAATAATCTGCTCTTGACATTAATGTTACAAATGGTGTAGCTTATATGTTAAAAGTGTTTCTTACTTTCTTATTCAAATTTTGAGTACGCAAATATAGAGGCATTTCATTAAATGTTGGAGGTTTCAATGCAAAATATACCAGATTTTTTGGCAGTGGGGCAAAGTGGTGGGCGGTGGGTCAGGGGGCCCCCTCCATGTACTTTGCAGGGGGGCCCCCTCAGGTTTCGTTACGCCACTGGGGTGTGTCTGTGAGGCGCGGTAGCCTCATTAAGTAATTAAGGGGGAAAACGTAACGAGGAGGTAATGACTCGAACCAGAAACACATGCCCTCATACAATCTCTCATACCATGGCAAACAGGTGCATACTAGTTAGTTGGCTTGCGGAGGCTACAGGTGAACACACACAGCAGGGTGTTCCATGATAAGGAGCGGGAGAAAATCCTAACACACTATTCGGAAACATCCAGGAACGTGGGTCCTCCCTATCACCGGCTAAACTAAATGTATGCTTACTAAATGTAAATGCTTCCTGCCTGCATCGTAAAGCTGATCTGAGGTATATTGTGTCCTTTGTCACATAACTGGTCGACACTTACAGCTCAGCTTACACAGTTTACAGGACAAGCAGCATTAAACACAAGGGTTGTTGGGTGTTTACTGGCGCACCAGGGAACATAAGATCCCAGTGAGATGCCTCGGCCTGGCGTTCATATGTGTGAAGCTGCCATTGGAAGGCCGGCGACCCTCGCAAGCATGCAGGAATGACACCGTGGGGTACTGATTTGGGGCGAAGCTGAGAGCAAAGCCCCCTGCTGAATGAATTTCAATCGGTTATCTAGGAAGATACTTTACCACTTTAAGCGCCGCCGCGGCCCCACTCCTCCAATCTGCCACAGTATAGTTTCTTGCATCGCTGCATGCTAACCCATAATGTCCTCCTGGATTTGCACAGTTGGGATCGGATTTATATGTGTTCCACCTCTTCTATTGATTGCAATGCTTGCAGACAACAGCTAAGGACCTTATTACGATGTTGGCGGTCCTACAGCGGAAGGTGCAACGCGGTGTCTGCTGTAGGACCGCCAAAGTCGTGGAGTGACCGTCCGCTAGATTAGGAGTTAAATCCTGGTGTGGTGGGTGGTCCTGCGGTGGTCTGACTGCGGCCGTCTGCTAGATTCATCAAAGAGCCTATCATGCAGACCCTGCAGTCAGAGTGCCGACTGCACCTTCCTGCATGGTGGGGCATATATGCCTTACCATGCAGGAAGGAGCGATGCAAATGCAGGGGGGGCTCTACATGAGGCCCCTGCATGCACCCCCAGGCCCAAATCCCGCAGGGGGCCTTGTTGCCATTCCGCCACCCATTTCATGGAGGATTCACCACCATGGAAAGGGCGGTGAAATGGCATCTCAGAATATGCGGGGCAGTGCTGGTTACGGCACCGCCAGCATATGTGTGCCAGTGAAAGACCACCAGCAGGCTTCTTGATCCTGGCGGTGCTGGCGGTTGGACCCCCGCAGTTGTAATACTGCAGGCGGTCCCACAGTGTGGCGGTCGTTGGACCTAGAGACCGACGTACTTGTAATATGGGCCTAAGTGTCGTATTGATGTCGGCCTCCTTCTATCTAAAAAACTGATAAAAGATTGTCTTAATCCACTATGTCAACTGATACTATTTATGTCTATGTCTTCTATACAATAGCGTCCCCTTCATTTTAATCGCACTTTGTAATCTGGTTATTGTTAAATTCTAATCTGACACCCTGCCCTGTTACAATTATATAGTTAGGTATCCTTTGTGACCCATAATGTGCAATGGTGCTCACTATTTAATAGCTAGAATGTCATATTATACTGAATGCTGTTTAGTTTTAGAAAATGCAATAAAAAACTAACAAACAAAAAAACAATGTTCTCCGCCGTATCCATCCGCGTGACACCTGGGTGTAAAGAATATATCATTGCTCACAATTAGTAACCGTATTGTGTTTTACTGAAACATGTATACAAACCCTGGTTATGATCCAAACATTCACAATTCAATGTAATGCCTTTTCGGCAGAAACTGTGATAGGATTTGGAGGATTTCAGGCTGGCACTTTCAAACTTCTTACTGCCATGAATCTACTTTCAGTACTTTCTTACTTTCTGTTACTTTTGGCCAGTGAAAGATTGAACTGCTTTTCTTTGGTCATTCAGCGTTGATTTAAATGTAATTAAAAGTAAGAGGGTTTGCTTGAGTGCTGTTCCCTGCTGCAGTTCCATTTGTGTTTAAAAGGGTTTTGCTGATAGATAGGTGGGAGGAGTCTCAGAGCAGCACTGAAGGGCTGGCTCATCACCCCAGCAGCCTCGACAAAGAGAAAGCGGTCAAAGCGCAGTGTCTTTTCTGGCCCACTCTTTCAGATCAAAATGGCCAACACCGAGGCATATGCTCCTGGGTGCGACGGGAGCAGCACAGACCACTGACGCAGCTTTGTGTGAACAAGGCGACTTTACTGAAAACAAATGCACATTACATAAATCCATAGAGATTCAGCCTCAAAAAACTAAAACCTTGCAAAACAAATTGTCAACTATAGTTACTGACCCCCCACCCTAAAAAGCCCCCCTTCACATAGTTATCCTACAAATGTCTATATCCTACCCTGCTGCACTTCTGATCTTGTAACCTTTAACTCACCTACTGCTTATCCCTGCATCTAGTAACATCTACCTACCTTAACATCTGTAGCGTACCTTTAAACTTCCTGGCTCGTCCAGGTGTGACCATGTTAATTCCTGCCTTTTATCCTGATTCCCAGAAGGCAACAACAATAAACTTATATACAACTCATACAAAATTATTAGCTAACCTCCCTGCACCTGCTTTAAGTGACAAAGGTATAACATAACCAAACTATGTACACCTGTGTCGAAAGAAAGCCAGATGAAAAAAGGGGTGTGTAAAAACCAAGGAATAGACCACTAATGGGAGGGTGGAGTGGAAAAACTGCTGCCTAACCTCCAGCCACCAGGTCACTGATCCCTTAATGGTGCATAGACCTAAAATGGTGGATATATATATTGGGCTACCCTTTACAGACGCATCGTCCAAAAGTAACCCAGCAGTCCCGGACTAAACCATTCCCCCAGTATCCAGGGGGGACTGACCTCCCTCTGGTCAGCTGCCCCCCCCCCAAAACCTATTTGGTGAGAAGGGATCTTGTAACCTTTAACTCCCCCTACTGCCTATCCCTGCATCTATTCACATCTATTTATCTTAACCTCGCTATACAAATGATCAACTACGGTTACCTAATCCCCACCCTTAAAAGCCCCCCCCCACATAGTTATCCTACACATGTCTAGATCCTACCCTGGTGCACTTCTGATCTTGTAACTTTTAGCTCTACCTACTGCTTATCCCTGCATCTATTAACATCTAGCTATTTTGACTTCTGTAGCGTAACTATAAACTTCCTGGTGTGACCTTGTTGAAACCAGCCTTTTATCCTGATTTGCCGATGGCAACAACAATAAACGTATATAAAACCCATGCAAACCAATCGGCAAACCGCCACTCAAAAAGGGGCCTTAGCCCTGGCTTTTTCTGACACCCACAACTCAGCTCTCATGCTCCACCTTTGAAAATTCAATATCCTCGCAAGAACCCCCTACAACTGTAACAGGTATAACTCAATACTGTTGCGTGACAAATGCACCATAGGTCCCTGAAAAAATTCCAAGGTATTACACTTTAATTCAGGGTGCTCAATCCTACCCAGGCTTTCGTCCATATAGAAAAAACACATCACTCTATTAACTGTTCTCCTGACCTTATCGATGGCTGCTGGCTTCCTAGTCCACCAACATTCTCTCCTTGGACCAAAAATATGATATGACACCTTGCACACTGCTGTTGATTTCATTCAGATCCCTCTTCATCTCTTATAATAAAATCAGTCCCTTAGCCACGACCATGTGATTTTCTACTAGATGGATCACAAGAACATCTCAACTACGTGTTTAAATAATGTAAGAGCTCCTTCCATCTAATCCCCCCCTTACCATACCATTTAACCTTAAACAAAACTTTCATCGAAACCAAGATTTAGGCCTTGACCTCTCTGTTCCTCGTGCCACTTAATAAACAAATGGCCCACCATCCAAATTGATAGTTCGCCACCCTCCAGGACTGCTTCTGAAAAACAACAGATGTAAGACAATGTGGATGTTGCAGCACTTCTCAACAATCCCCCCTCCATATCTTTTAAAGCAATCAGAGGACCATCTACCCAAACCCATGATATGCTCCCTGTTCCAACCTTGTCTTGCCACTTCAGTGGACACTCCGGTTCTGAAAGAGTGCATGCCGAACTCACGAGGGGCTTCCCCCAGTCTTGCCTGTGCTTTGCTCAATACAGCCAGCAGCTGGAAAGGCATCACCTGGACCCCATTTCTTTGTCTGAAAACCCACCCAGTTATGTCCCCCGTAATGTGCCGCAATTCCTGTCACCACTTCACTGTACTCAAAGGCTGAACCAGGTATTGCTGCAACACCACTTTCTTCCCCTTCGATATATGATATTTGTGTCGTACGGCTTATACTTTCCCAAGTAAAACTGTGCATTTGTTGAACAATGTAGGAAAGTGCCCCTTTTTGACATGGATACCCCCTTTTTTACCTGGTATTTCATGTGATTTCGACTAGAAGTGAACTCGGTCCCTGTTAACCAGGTTCTCCCTGTGCCAGAACTCTTTCCCAAAACTTTACAATGGTTTCCCCCAATTAGCAAAACTTTTAGGACTCTCCGTAAGTACCTAGTAAATGGTACCATTGGTAGCCAGGGTCTGAGGTAATAAAGAGGGTACCTAAGAGCAACAGCATGAATTGTGCCACCACAAGGGACCTCTCAACAAACACATACAATGCTGTCATTGCAGGCTACGTTTTTTAGTGCGGACAAAAGTTAAAACACAACATTACACACATCCCTGTGTCGATATTTGTAAGTCACCCCTACAGTAGGCCTAACAGCCCTAGAGCAGGGTGCCTAATATTACATGTGAGGGCATAGCTGCATGAGCAGATATGCCCCTGCGCTGGTCAGTTCCATTACTGCCAGTACAAGTGACCAGGGAAGCCATCTTAAGACATGTGCTGGACGCTGGTGAAAACGAGATCCCCAGCTACATGATGGCTTCACTGAAGATAAGGATGTTTGATATAAAACATCTCGTATTAATAAACCCACACTGATTTATTAGTACATACACCCAGAGGCCACCTTAGAAGTGTCCCATGAAAACCTACCAGCCCCTGGTGGGTTGGCTGACTGGTTTCTGCCAGCGTAACACCAGAGACGAGTGTCTGACACACAAGGGTGAGTACCTTTGCTCTCAGGAGGTGAGAAACAAAGCCTGCACGGGACAGGGTGTTTACACAATGGAGGTGAGTGGTCTGAGGCGCAGGCTGGTGGAGGAGAGGTAAGCACTGCCATCTGAAGTCCACCGCCCGCTAGCAGCAGCGCAAAGTCTCAGAGCACCCACCACCCATAGGTGAGCGCAGAGTCCTTGCGGGCCTCACTCTATAGACTGCATTCCTGACCGCTGTGGAGCACCCTTTGGGGGTGAGAGTGCAAGCCTTATCATAAAACAGAGCTTGAGCTGGATAGCCCACTGATATGCAGACTTCACCGAGGGGATTGGAGGCCAGGGCATTTCAAGCCCAGCACATTCGCTCCCTGTAGATTATGTTACAAGGCTATTCTGGCAGATGGTACCGAGGTGGTAGACAAAGAAATTTCACTGGAATGCAAGCACAGGGCAGGCAGACCGTCAAAAACTCAAGACTTGCCCAAGGACATCCTTATTAGTCTTCACTCCTATAAACAAAAGGAACTGATCATGGCTACCGTTAGGGACCGGCCCATCATCACTTTTGAAAGCACAAATTTTTCCGGATCTCTCTCCACGTACTCTCCAGCACCACAGAAAGCTACGACCAGCCACGGCCTTCCAACATGAAAAAGGAGTTCAATATCGATGGGGGCATCTTTTTTTACTTCTTTTCATGTGAAGCAAAGAGACCCATGCAATCTGCACTCTTGAGGAGGCACACGCGATCCTGGGCCTGGAATTTACCTCGAAATTCATCACCCAAAAGTCAGTTTGCCCTCCCGCTCCACCAAAAGATCGAACCGACAGAAACACAATGTGAAGTCCTCAGCGACCAAACGTTCAGCATCTGAAAGCCACAAGGAACAAGCGGCTCTCCTGCGACAGCTGCAAAGGCAGGGGAGTGCATCGGAGAATGAAAATGATTGACTCCAAGCTGGATGTGATAGACGGCAGCTGCTGGCACTTACTTGCAGGCATGGACTGAGCACCTACTCTCCGGGTGGTGCTGGCGCCACTATTGTAATTTATCTTTAATGCATATCCATGAGGTGGGGATCCACCGTCTCCTCCAGGCTTGTTGCAGAGGTGGCGAGCTGCCTAGACCATAGACTATCGTCTACAGAAATGTTTTCTCCCGGCAATGGGAACGCCAATATTATGTAGTTCTTTTTGTTTCCCCCTACCCTTTCTACTATGGCTCTTCTTCCCCTGCCCTAGCTGTAACCAACACCATTGTACGGCCCCATGGGAGATGTGGGTGTTGCCTCCTCCACACCTCGTTGACCATTTTCAATAGACAAGGCTTCCTGGACCACACTATCTCATGATCAAAATCCTTAGCCTTAATGCCTGGGGCCTCAACTCCCCATTGAAGAGGCTGGCGCTTCTGTCTATTCTTAAAAAAGCCAAATGTGACACATGCCTTATCCAAGAGACCCACCTCCTACAGAGGGATTGACATCACCTGCGATCCTGCTTGTTCCACCACCAGTTCTTCTCCTCAGGGACTCAGAAACGTGCTGGAGTGGCGATAGTTCTGGCCACCAATTTCCCGGGTCACGTCCTACAGAAGCGCAACGAGATTGCTGCCCGATTGCTTGCCCTCAGGCGTACCCTATACACCTACACATTTACAATCACCATGGTATATGCCCCCAATGATCATCAAGAACCATTCTTATTAGATGCTATGGGAAGGGTATTGACGTCCCCTGACACAGACATCATGATAAGCAGTGACTTTAACTTAGTGTCAGACATTTATGGACCGATCAGCCCAAAATAATTGGTCAAACAGGGTTGTCCTCTGTATCCGGCCTTCGATGGATGAAGGACATGGGGCTTGATGATGTGTGTCGGACTAAACACCCCACTGATAGGGCGTACAATTATTGCTCTGCATCCCACCAAACATTTGCTTGTATAGACCTTTTCTTGACTTCCCTGGTTTTGTCTTCCACTGTTGTCAGAGTAGACCTGGGAACAGCTGCTTTATCTGACCACACTCCTTTCCTAATAAGCGTGCACACCCAGTATCACCCAACACAGTCTAGCACCTGGCGTCTGAATTCTAAACTTTTACAAGACACAACAGTTACAGCCAAGATCAGCACAGCAGCGCACACATTCCTAGCTGTCAATGACACCCCAGACATGCCCATCGCCTTATTATGAGATTTCTTCAGGGCCATCATAAGGGGCAGCTACATTGCCATATCAGCACATCATAATAGAGACAGAGCAGCAAAGAGACTGATACTGTAGGGACGAGTAAGGGACCTGGAGGAAGAGCATAAACGCTCAGGCACGCATTAGGTGCAGCGTCAACTTACATCAGCACATAAGGAACTCTAAGCCTTTGATACGGATAGGGCTGAGTATGCCTTATTACGTGCTAAACAAATGTTTTACGCCCGGGGTAACAAAACAGGTCACCTGCTAGCCCAGAAGCTGCGGGTCCAAGCACTTAGACACCAGATATCTGAAATCAAGATGCCACAGGGACACAGGGTATACTAAGACACACAGATTGCACAAGAATTTGAGCACTTCAATGCTACATTATATGCCGCATAGACTCTTGACGTGGAAGAAGCTTCCAGATACATTGCCCCTCTCCCGGTGACACAAATCCCGGACAGAGATGCCAGGCAGATGGATTGTGAGATCCAAGTGGCAGAAGTAATGGCGGCCATAGCCTGTTGCAGCCTGGGAAGGCGTCCTGTCAAGATGGCTACCCTGCCGACTTCTATAAGTCCTTTGGATCCATACTCTCCCTCTTCATAGCCTGCTTATACAACTCCTTTAGCTCCTTGGGCAACCTCACCGACACCATGAGAGACATCATTATCACAGTGATTCCCAGACCGGGGAAGGACCTGATACACTGTGCCTCTTATTAATTTATTTATTTATTAGGGCGCAAAAATCATCCCAGGAGGGATCTCTCAGCGCACCAGCATGGGTAGGCAGAACGGAAGTCCTTGATGGGGTTAGAGGTTAAACAGCCATGTTTTCAAAGATTTTTAAAGAGAGTAAGATCCTGGCAGGAACGGATTGACATAGGCAGCTGGTTCCAATGATACGGTGCCAAGAAAGAGAAGGAGTGGTTGTGCAGATACATTTTGGGCGTATAAGTAGTAGATCACTGGATCAAACCTGGCGAGCGAGAATGTATGGCTGTAGTTTATTTTTTAGGTAGACAGGTCCTTTACAACACAGAGTCTTACAGAGTAGACAAAGAAGCTTGAAAAGTGCCCTTTTTTTGATCGGTAACCAATGGAGAGAGCACAGGTGTGAGATTAAGAATGAGGCGTGCAGCTGTGTTCTGTATCACCTGGAGCTTAGCTGAATTTGATGGGATACGGTATCAAAAGCCGCTGAGACATCCAGGAGAATTAGCATAGCTGAAGCTTCCTGGTCTAGAGTGAGTTTGATGGTATCAATGCCCTCCATTAAGGCTGATTCTGTGACATAAGATGCACGGAAGCCTGACTGACAAGTATCAAGCTGGTTGTTGAATTCGAGAAAGGATACCAGTTGTTGATTCACCAGTGACTCTAATATTTTGGACATGAAAGGGAGTAGTGATATTGGTCTATAATTTGACATGTACAATGGATCTGCCATATTGGTTTCGAGAAGAGGTCTTATACGAGCTGTCTTCCATTTAAGTAGGAGAGTAGCTAACTGTAGAGAAAGATTACATAAGTCTGTGATCCGGGTGAGCAATATGGGGGTCAGAGTAGTTATCACATGAGGGGGGGCCTGGTCCAGTGGCGAGCCGATTTTTATTGTGTTAAGACGGACCAATACCTGTTCCATTGTAACAGAATTGACAGATTCCAGAGCGGGGGGTGAGGGTTAATCATGGTTTCCAGAGGTTTTGGATTTATTGGTCTTGCATTATTTGAGAGAGAAGTGTAGATGTTATTAACTTGTTGATCGAAATACACCGCAATGTTGTCACAGTGTGTTTGAGATGTAGGTATAATGGGGTTACAAGTGCTAGGATTTGTAAGTTCATTAAGAATTTTAAACAGCTCTTTGGAAGAGTTTTTTGCAGAGTTGATTCTCTCTGCCATGTAAGTCCTTCTAGCAGTGTTATAAAGTGTTAGCTATTTCCTTAGGGCTGTTTTGTAGGCATGTTTCCCCTTCTCTGATTTGGTTTTCCTCCATTTGCATTCCAGTTTCCTACATGCGGATTTTTGCTTCCTTAAGTGTTCGGAGTACCAGGGTGCAGGAGGTTTTCCCTTTTCCTTTTTTTTTTTTTTTTTTTAAAGTTCCAAAACCTTTATTATCTTCTGACACAGTCATACATTATACGCCTACAACCTCACGGGCCGGCTCCAGATAACATTTCCCACTGCATTTCATCACCCTGTACACAGCCATGTGGCCGACAACCCGGAGGTCCGGCGGCAAATACCTGTTGTCCCAACATACCAGTAGGACTATACAATGTACCATAAACCCCGGGCAAGTAGCGGAGCACCACATCCGTTAGGCGCAACCGCTATGTGCGCTACCTGTAATTCGGAGGTGCAAACGTCCCGGAGCATAACCCCCCACTGCAGACCACCACCATCACACTCCTAAAGGGCAAACACTCAGACCCCACCTAGTTAACCGCAACAGCTCCTGAGTCAACCCTCAGCCTACACCCGGTTCTCCCCCTCCACGGAGGCAGTATACGCCGCCACATACTCTTTAAACGGGTCCCAAATGTCCCTGGCTCTGCTAGTTAATGGTTGCGTCTCAGCGTAGATAGCACTCTGCTCCTGGCAGTATAAGAGATCCCCTATCCATTCCTTAAATTTCGGTGCACGCCCTCTGCCCCATCGGCATGCAACTCTCCGCTTCGCCAATAATAGAGCAATGTTCCCCAATTTGCGCGTCAGCTTAGGTATTGATACCGTGTAGCCCAACAGCATCACAAGCGGATCTAATTCCACCGTATCCCCCAACATAGCCGTCAATGCCGAATGCACCTGCAGCCAGTAATCTGCCACTCTCGGACACAGCCACGCCAAGTGCAGGAAATCTGCTCCTTCCGCCTGGCACCTCTCACATCTGTCGCTGTCTGATAGGCGAAATCTAAGCTTTTTAACTGGCGTGTAATACATTCACTGTAAGAACTTGTAATGGATAATACGCAGTCGGCTACTGGAGGAGATCTGGGGGGTGAGCTCGCAACAATACGTCCATTGCTTCTCTGTTATATCTCTGCCTAGCTCGATTCTCCACTGCTGGAGTGCCCTACAGTCCAAACTTCCACTGTGCGCCCGAATACTGCTGTATAACTGAGAGACTAAATGCCTACCATCCGTAGACGTAAGCAGGACTTGTAAAGGCCTCACTACGACGGGTTCCTCCGGGAAGCTCGGTAATATCTTCCGCAGCCCCCGCCGCAGCCGGATATAGTAAAAGACATCCAGCGGAGTAGGCTGATATCCACCAAACAACTGCTCTTCCGTCTTGAACCGACCACTAGCGAAGAGGTCACCCCAGTGCCGTATTTTTATTCTAGCGCACAGCCCCTGAAACCCTCCTTCCTGCAACAGCGACAAGTCCGGGTGATAAACCAGCGGCAGCGTCGGAGCATACATGAAGCTAAGCGCAAGTCGACGTAGTATACGCTGCCACGCATCCACCGTGCACGGCACCGTAGTAAATGGCGTATCAAAGGCACGGATTGAGCCCTGAAGAACACCCGTCAATGGCAGAGGCCGGGATAGCCAGTCCTCCACCGCCAGCTGCGGCAGGAATGGCGCAGGTGCAAACCAATGGTATGCAAAGTGAGCCTGCGCACTCAGATAATACTCCAGAAAATCGGGAACATCAAATCCACCAGATTCGTATGGCCGAGTGATAACCGACCATGCCAGTCGAGGCTGCTTACCAGCCCAGAACAACCGCAATAATTCGGAACGCAACGTTCAAAAGAAGTACGCCCCCGGATAGTACGGGATGTTCTGAAAAAAATATAAAAAACGAGGTAATACCACCATCTTGATCAGCGAGGCCCTGCCCGCCATGGAAAGCGGAAGAGAAACCCAGCGAGTAACATCCTCTGCCAGCTTAGTTATGGCTGTACCGTAATTCAGCCGCAACGTCTCCTCTCGATCCTTTGAAATCTGGACCCCCAAATATCTGAGATCCGACTCACACCATTCTAGCGGGTAGTCCAGAGGAAAGCGGCCCACTGCAGGCGTCAGGGGAAAAAATTGCGACTTCTTCCAGTTTATTTGAATGCCCGACAGACGCCCAAACACCAAAAATTCTCGGAGCAACGGATTAAGGTTAACCTGCCGATCCAACACGTACAACGTTAAGTCGTCAGCATAGAGAGATACATCAATCTGCCGTTGGTAACATTTAAAAGCACTCTGTTTATGCAATTGTCGGATACGGCACGCCAGAGGTTCGATCGCGATAGCGAATAGCAATGGGGAGAGCGGGCACCCCTGCCTGGTGCCCCTAGTCAGCAGAAACGAGTCGGACACTTCACCATTAATTAGTACTCTCGCTTTCGGGTCAGTATAGAGCAATTTGATCCATGGAACGAATATTTTGGGAAAGCCCATCCTGTACAAGATGGCAAACAGGTAGTTCCACTCAACCGAGTCAAATGCCTTGGTGGCATCAAGGAACACACCCGCTACAGGCAGTTCCGGCGCTATCGTATTTATCAAGGAGAACAGCGTACGCAAGTTGCTAGCAGTCGAGCGACCCGGGACAAACCCCGATTGATCTGGGAGAGCAATTTTTGTCATAAGCAGGGAGAGCCTAGTGGCCAGCACCTTCGCCAGAATCTTTGCATCACAATTAATCAGGGAGAGCGGCCTATATGAATCACACTCTGCTGGGTCTTTTCCTGGCTTCAACAGCGAGGTGATCAGTACCTCCCTCATTGTCCCCGGCAGCACTCCCACCTCCAGTGACTCCTCATACACCTCCCGGAGCACCAGTGCCATGACATCAATATAGCTTTTAGAGAATTCCGCCGGTAGGCCATCAATCCCCGCCGCCTTACCATTACTCAGAGACATAAACGCTTCCCGTATTTCATCCAGTTCAAATGGAGCCCCGAGAAATTCCCTATGGTCATCGCTTATCCAACATAACGCCACATCATCCAGAAAGTCCCCAAACACCGCCTCCCCACCACTGCGGGCTTCATATAATTCCTCATAATGCGCAGTAAATTGAGCTAATATTCCCTTCGTATCTTGCTGTAAGATCCCTCCCTGCCCTATGATCTCTAGAACGTGTGTGGGTCCCCGGGCATGCCTAGTAATCTCCGCTAAGGCGCGCCCTGGTCTTTCTCCTTCACAATATCGGCGGGCACGCCAATATCGGCCCCTGAATTTGGACTCCCTATCTGCTTCCTGCTCGTACTGCGTGAGCCGTTCTCGGAATTCCTTATGGACCGGACCCATTGGTTCCTGGGCCATCCTAGTTTCCAGCTCCGCTAGTTCAGCCTCTAATTTGGTGAGCGAGCCTCGTATTGTTTTCAGGACACCGAAGCTCTTAGATATGTAGTACCCCCTGACCGTCACCTTAAACGACTCCCAAATGGTCTCGACACTATCCACTGACCCCTTGTTGCGGGGAAAAAACTCCGCTATCTCGTCCCCCAATTCCGCCTGAAACACCGGGTCCAATAATGCCGTGGGTTGCATACGCCACCTAGGTGCTGCCCTACAGAATCCTGGGATCGCCACCTGCACCAGTACCGGACAATGATCCGAATACGTCCTCGGTAAGTGAGCCACTCGACCTAGATCCACCGCCAAGCCCGTAGACAGAAAACAGTAATCTAGCCTGGCCCAAGAATTGGCATATGTTGTGAAGTGCGTCCCCTCCCGGACCCCAGGATGCACAAACCTCCAGCTATCTACAAGTCCCCCTTCTGCCACTATACCTTCCATGACTTCCCTCGCTCCCTTATGGTATTGCAGGCTACCATCCAACCTATCGAGCCCTGAGGTCATTGTGAGATTGAAATCCCCTCCCCATATGACATGCATGGAACCAGTGTTCAGTATCTTGCCCCAGAGCATGGCAAAGAAGGCAGGCGAATCCACATTCGGCCCATAGCAGTTTACAATTGTGACCGTATCAGTACCAAGTCTGCCCCACAACAGGACAAATCTCCCTTCCTTATCCGTAAGGTCACCCAGCATCACAAACGGCACCGCCTTCTTGATCAGTATCGCCGTGCCCCTGGCATACCCTGAATACGAGGAGAAGCTCCGGACTGCCGCCCATTTGCTTGCAAAGGTGTAGGTGGCCCGGGGACTAAGATGCGTTTCCTGTAGCAATGCAATTTGCACCTTATGCTGTTCCAGATAAGCCACCACCCTCCTACATTTCCTGGCGTTATTTAACCCCCGGACATTCCAGGTGGCGACAGTGACATGTGACTTACTCGCCTTGTCTGCCATGCGCCGTTAACCTCCCAAGTACCAAAGCAGTCGTCCAGGTCTGCCCGCCAAGCACACCCCGGGTACGTGCCGCCCAATAATAGCCCCCCTCCATCCCATCAGATCGAATATTCAGAAGTGGCCCTTTCCGTAGCGTATCGGATTCCAGCCCATGCCCTCCTCCATAAACCACAAACCCACTCCCGCTACTACGCTCTCTCGCCCGTTTTGGAACTCCTATCATACAAACCATAGCAACATCCCGTGTTGCCACCCCCCTCCCACTGAAGCAAACCCCAACCTGCCAGTCCTGCAGCCCCCCCTCCCCGCCCACAATTGCCCCAAACAGCAAGGCAAGTACATTCCCCAAACCCCGAACATATACTAGGGTATTTCCCGTCAGAAAACGAATCTAGGTGGCACCACCAGTTCCCTCCTCAGAAACGCCAGCCCGACCACACAATGTGCAGTCCAGCGTGGCGAAACGAGGAGGTGTCCGGCGCTAGTACTTGATCCACCCGGGTCCCACAACAAGCAAATCTCTGCCTCCTTTAACCGCAGCCAACACTGTGCCACACCCCGTGTAATCTTAAGAGGATTCTCCTGCGGTGTCAGCGCCCCACAACCCAACAACACCCCACCGTGCTCGCAGCCACAAGGCCTAACCATCCCCCAGCGCAATGTCTCACAGCCAGCTACCCCAGTTCCAGTTCTCGGGGAACCCCCTCATCTGCACATGTAGTCCAATATGCCAGCTACAGTCACCCCACTCACGGTTCACCGTCCACCAGCTCCTCACGCCCAGGGTCCTCATCGTTCCCAGCTCCAGCCTCCGATTTGCGGGAACGCTTGTACTGTTTGATGAAATCCTCCACCAGCTGAGGATTCGTGAAGAACTTCTGCCTCCCCTGATATGTGACCCGCAGGCGCGCCGGGTAAAGCAGTGCATAGTCCAATTGCAAGTCTCGTAGTTTTGCTTTGACTGCCACAAATTTTCGACGTTCCTCCTGCACCATCGGTGTGAAATCTGGATACAGCGTGAAGGAGTTGCCATCGTAGGATAACGTAGGTGTACTCCGTGCGGCCCTCAAAGCGGCGTCACGGTCGCGATAATTGAGCATCCTGGCGATGATCGGCCTGGGCGCCACTCCCGGCTTAGGTCTGGGGCCCAGGGCCCGATGCGCCCTTTCCACAATAAATTGGGGAGAAAAAATGTCCGAACCGATCGCTGCCACCAACATCTTCTCCACGTATTCCTCCATTTTGCCCACATTCGTCGACTCAGGAATACCTACGATGCGTACGTTATTCCGCCTACTCCGTGCTTCCAAATCCTCATTCTTAGCAGCAATGAGGTGCAGCAGATTGTCCATTCTGGATAGCTGTGAGGTATGCCGTGTCACCGTATCTTCAGTGTCCGATATCCGCTGTTCCGCCCCCGTGATCCGTTCTTCTTGGGCGTCCAACTTCTGTACTACCGCGTCCATTCGGGACGACATTCTATCCACTTTATCAGCGATAGTCGCAAACCCCTGACGCATTTCTCGCAAGACATCTTGTAAATTGGGCGCCGCTTCTGCCGGTCCTCCTGCCGTTACCGGCGGGTCCGCCGGGCCACGCGTCTCATCCACAGCCTTGGGCGGCTTCTTACTAGCCTCAAACGAGAGTTTGGGCTGTTTCGCATCTGTCCTGCCCATGCTGGCCTCCGGTCAGTCCTCTCCGTCAGCAGCAGCAGACGACCCCCTAGGGCCAGAAACCGCGTCGACGCTCCCTCTGCGCTTCCCAGGAGCTACTATCCCTCTGCACTCCGCAAGCCCAGGCTGTCAATATACTCGAGCGCCGTACAGCAGGCCAGCCGACACCAGCAGCACCCTCCACGCTCTTCCACCGGTCTCCACGGCCGGCCGGCGGCCGCGTCAGCACACCAGAGAAGCTAACCACGTGCGGTCCGTGCCACCGTCCAGTACAGCACCCCCGATCACCTCTGCGGCCACCAGCAAGGCAATGCGCAACGTAGCACTCCACAGCCCCTGCTGGGTTCGCAGCCGTACTCAGGGGGCGTCCAGGTCCTCCAGTTCCAGTGTCGCAGCCCAGTGACTGCTCACTCCCTCAATCGCACTCCGGTCCGGCCATACGCGGTGCCTAGGGGGTGCCTCCGCTCCAAGTCGGCCGCTATTCCTGAGACAGAGGGGGCGGGAGGGGGGGGGGCAGGGGGGGTAACACCTCTCACCCCTACTTAGCCCCGATGTCACTTGGCTCCCCCACAGCACCTCGCCACCAAGCACCTCCAGGAAACGACTAAATCAGCGCTCTTCCAAAAAACGGAGGGGGGGGGCGGGACTCCCCGCCAAGGAGCACCCTCAGCACCTTCTGCAGCTTTCCAATCCGCCCCGCTCCGTAGCCGTCGCCAAGGCGCTGTGTCTCTCAGGTGGTCGGTCCCGGTCCCAGCGCCTACGGCCTGCAGCCGTTATCGCAGCCCCGGTCTCTCCTACCAGCGTGATCCGGCAGGGCAGCCCGGCTCTTCTACGCCACTCGCGCGCCGCTGACAACGGCGCGTCTTTCTCAGGCACCGGCCGTCCGTTGTCCTTCAGCCGCGGCCAGTACCCGCCGGACACCTCGCCACTGCTCCCTCTATTCCCTTTTCCTTTTTGATACTTTTGGCAGGGCTATAAAGTTTAAGGCCTTTGTAAAAGAGTCTTCGAAGTCTTTTAGTGCGAGATCAATGTCATCGTAGACAGATATACTCAGAGGGGTAAAGACAGGGAGATGGGTGGAGGAAACTACCTTCTTCCAGGGTCTTGTGAGTTTCGTGGCCTCCCGGGGAGCACCCCTGGGCTTTTGCACATCTAGGCGGAACTCTAAGGAGGAATGATCAGTCCACACCTGTGCGACTGGTGGGTCCACCACTAGATTCATGGCATCTGTAAATATCAAATTAAGGGTATGCCCGGTTACATGTGTGGGACCTATTACCTTTTGTTGAAGCCCCAGCGATTCCATGTCTGCTAAGAAACAGATGGTATCTGCATCGGATTGGTTATTAATGTGATAGTTGATGTCCCCCAAGAGCAGAAAGTTATCTGCTGCTAGCCGTTCCATAAGCTTTACACTAAAAATTATTTTTACCCGGGTGGGCGATAGACCAACGCCCCTTTCCATGTTAGGTTGTTTAAGGTGTTTAATTGGAATATTATAATTTCCAGCCCTGTAGTGAAGTAGGAGTCCAGGATATCAATTCTTTGGGGATGTAGTGTTGCAATAGCTACTCTCCCTCCCTTTTTGAGCTGTCTGTTGCACCTGGTTACCCTGTAGTCTTCTAGGAATGCTATAGCTATGGATAGGGAGGAGAACTTGTTTAACCAGGTTTCAGTAATGAAGATATGTCTGGTTTCGTAGTGTCTAAGAGGTCCCATATTTCTGAGGTGTGTTTGAGGATGGAGCGTGCTTTTAAATAGGTGCACTGCAGCTGAGGTGCACTATTACTGCTAACTAAGGGTTTGGTGATGGAAGTGTTATGTGATAGAAGCCCCAGGACCTTGTGCTTGGCTAGGGGAGAGGGAAAGGCCCAGGGGAACTTGCAAGAATTGCATTGCCAGTAGTCTATTTCATCGGATAGGTGAAGATTCTCCCCACAAGAGAGATTGGCGGTGTGTTTTCCTATTTTGGTAAGATCCTGACTTGAATAAGATCTGTACGTCATAATTTACCCCAAAATGCAGCCTTACTGGTGGCTTGCGGTGTGCAGGCATGGACAGACACAGACGGGCTTGCCTTTGGCGCGCCTGCAGCGCGCAGGCCGCACGCGTCCGCAACAGGCTCCGAAAATCTTTAAAATGCATGAATATAGTTGTGAGCGAACACCTGAGGGGGGTCTTAGATGAGGGTAGTACTTCGGCACTGATCCTATTAGATCTGAGTTCCGCGTTTAACACTGTGTCTCACCAGATCCTGCTGAAATAGCTGGAGGAGGTGGACATCACAGATTCAGCCTTGGACTGGTTTGCCTCTTTTCTTACGGAGAGGACCTTCCAGGTAGCCGCCCCCCCTTTTGCCTCTAAGAACTACACAATCAAACAGGGGGTGCCACAGGGCTCAGCCTTGAGCCAACCCTCTTTAATCTCTATGTCCAACCACTAGCCATAGTGGCAAAGAGCAGAGGGCTCCCGGCAGTGTTCTATGTGGACGATACTCAGTTGGTAGTCACTCTCTCGGATGATTTAACCCGGGACGCATCTAAGTTTAGAAGTGATCTTGAGGCTATCGCAGAGTGGATGACTGCCAACTGCCTCCAGCTCAATGCCAGCAAGTCCGAAGTTTTGCTGGTAGGAAAAGACACTGAGCTGTGGAGTGATTACTGGTGGCCGGCCACTTTGGGGCATGCACCCACCACCAAACAGGTGGTAAAAAACCTGGGTGTCTGGGTAGATGCTGACCTCAGTTTCCAAACACAAACTAAGAAGGTAGCAGGGACTTGTTTGAGGATCTTGCGAAGGCTCAAACCTCTGCTGGGGTTTTTTGACCCCTCCATTAGGCAGATTATTGTCCAGGCTTCTATATTGTCGAGATTGGACTATGCCAGCTCACTTTATCTTGGATCTAATAAAACTGAAATCTCGCGACTGCAACGGTTTCAGAATGTTGCAGTAAGAACTATAGAGTTTAAGTCTCTTTGTATCCCCTTCAAGATCATGAACTCTTCCTCCCCAGCTATCCTGGCCAACCTGCTTGTACCATACACTCCTCTCCGTCAACTTCGGTCGATGGGACAACATCTTACTGTTGTCCCTCGGGTGAGGAGGGTTCGTGCTGAGGGGCGCTCTTTTCGCACTTCAGCTGCCAAACTTTGGAACGCGCTTCCCATCTCCATCCGCAATTTGAAGAATTATCTGACATTTCGGAAAGCAATTAAAACATACCTCTTCCCTCCATTATAGGCCTCTTCCGTAGGTAGAGGCGTCGCAGTTTTCTGCTGTCGGCGCCGGGACGCCCCTCTGCTCGGACAGCTGTGCACTTAATAAACTGTATAACATAACATAAAATTTAGATTGGAGGTGTATCGCAATGTACCTTCCTTACTGAGCTGCGCGTCCACAACGGGCTCCGAATTAAATAGGGAGCGGAGCCTGAGAAAATCTAGTGCAGAGACTAGAATGTCAGTCGTCCAAAATGATGGCTGCCGACGTCCCGTAAGTATCCCCTTCCAGGTATGCTCCCTATGCTCAAACGGCACTCAACGAGCCGCGGTGGACTGGAGAGCAGCCCAAAGGCAGAAGGAGGGTAACAGAATGAAAGCTAAATCTTAAATATAGAGTCTGATACCTGCTAAAATTATTGTAAAGACTTTAAAATGCATAATATAAAATTAAGATTGGTGGTGTACTGCAACATACCTCCCTTGCTGAGCTGCGAGTCTGCAACGAGCTCCAAATTAAATAGGGAGCGTAGCCCGGGAACATCTAATGCAGAGACTAGAGCGTTAGTTGCCCAGAATGGCGGCTGCCGACGTCCTGGAAGTATCCCTCCCGGGTTTACTCCTTCCACTCAAATGGCATTCAATGAGCCGTGGCAGACCAGAGAGCAGCCCCAAAGGAGGAGGGTAAGAGAATGAAACCTAAATCTTAAATATGAAGTCTGATTCCTGCTAGAATTATCGTAAAATCTTTAAAATGCATGAATATAAAATTAAGATTGGAGGTGTACTGAAATGTACCTCCCTTGCTGAGCTTATCATCCCATATCTTTGATGAATGTGGATGCCAAAATCTTCACTAGCATCTAGCTGCGTGTCAAGCACCCTACATGCAGGGCTTAGTTGACCACGATCAAGCAGGATTTATCCCTGAAAGAGACTGCAGTGACAACACCAAATGCCTTTGTCACCTTATAGTTAAATCTGAACCTGAAATACTGTTATCGGTTAATGCTGAAAAAGTGTCTGACTGAGTACATTGGCCATATTTGCGAGAGAACTGGTCAAGTTTGGCCTCTGCCCCAATTTTCAGCAATGGGTACTGTGTAAATATGCTAATCAGAGGGTCCAGGTTAGGGTCAATGGCGTGTGGGCGAACCCCTTTAATATCATACAAGGCACTAGACAGGCCTGCCCCCTGTCCCCCCCTTCTCTTAGCCCTGTATATAGAATTAATATCGGAGTGGATCCGGGGCAATCCTCAGATAACTGGCACCCGTATGGAAGGCAGAGAGCACAAACTGGCCATGTATGCAGATGGCATCATGATATTACTCACCGACCCCTTGGCATCCCTCCCATGCTTAGTCTCAGAATTAGAGACTTTCGGTAGAGTCTCTGGTCTGGTGTTAAAGTTAATCTACAGAAAATGCTGATACTGGTTCTCACAGTTCCGCACGTGGATCAGGCTCGAACTAACAGCCTCTGCCCATTCCTTTGGGCTATGGCAGGGGTCCCCTACATGGACCTGCAAATCCATTCCATCCTAGAGAAAACAGCGGAGTGTAATTATGGCTTGCTCCTTTCCACTGCCAGGAATTACCTACAATCCTGGACTGGAAGTTCTCTCACTTGGATGGGGAGACTGGCAGCAGTGAAAATTACTCTTTCGCCCACAATTAATTGAACATTACATTTGGGATGGCAAAAAAGCTTGAATGTCCAAGAAACAAGCTTATTGACCACAGACGGAGGCGCAAATTAAGTATATGGTTGAGTGGTCACGGCCCACACCAGAGAAGCATTGGTGCTTCATAGACCAGGCCATTGCAGGGATACATATTTGAAAGATACCCTGGCTCCCTAAACCACACAGGCCAATGGGGGTCTCTATCTCTCTTGTACTGAGAACAACGGTGGGCACCTGGGACAAAACATAAACCTTGAAAAAACTGTCCACATGAATCTCATCCCAAATGACGATATTCAAACATCTGGACTTTTCCCTCGCCACCCAGGGTGCCTCCTTCCTGCAGTGGCAGGTCACCCATTGTGAAAGAGTGGGTGACTTCTTTGATTTTGACGGCTTCTTGAACTTTTCTCAAGTCCAATCGAACTATAACATCCCTGCCAGCGCACACTGACAATACTTAGCCATTAGGCATTGAGTCACGCAGCCCCACATTAAACCACACGCTAGCCGTCCACTCACACCCTTTGAGCAGTGGCTCCTTCCCACAACTCAGATAAGAAACTCCTATCAAACATATTAGCCGGGAAGGGACAATAGGTGCTGGAGGCAGTGTAGTCAAGTTGGGTCACAGACGCATGTACTTTGGCACTGCCCTAAACTGCAGCTTTATTGGTCAGAAGTCTTAGCGGATAAAGATGAGATGTATGGCACATCTATCCTGTGGTTCCCTAGCTATATTCTGTTTGGACTCCCTAATGCACTCACCTATCCCCTGAAATCATCAAAAGTAGGGCCATAACTCTTGCACTTTGTGCACCAAAACAAACTATGCTGGCTAGATGGGGTTCAGACACCATCCTGTCGATTGGCTTCATAAACTATGGAGTTTACTGAGCATGGAGAATCTAACTGCAGATTGCCACAATTTGATAAAACATGGGGCCCATGCATATGCTCCTTTTTCCAGCAATTCAGAGAATTGTCCTGCCCAACATACTTGCGCATAGTCCGCCTAACACAGAGGTAACAAGGTCACGAGGGGGGAAGATCTAGCCAATCCCAGACCACCCTGACATGGGTAATGAATATAAAACACTACATTCCTTGATACGAAGATCTGTTGCTTACACTATTCCTCTATTTCTTTTTGCCCCCTATCTCTCCAACCTGTCCTCGATCTTTCTTCTCTTGACCTCTCCCTGGTTATATCTTGATTCTGGATTTTTTACCCCACCAGCCGTGGGATGAAGGTGGGAAATGTTGTATTGTTGATACTCCTTTGCAAAAATCTGAATACACCGACCAGAGTTAGTTCATAAAATTGCACTAAATGTCAACTTTTTCCCATGACAAATGCTGCTTAGGTCTAATTGGCCCTTCTCTTTTTGGGGACAACCCCACTAGGCGACACAATCAATTCTGCCATTAGCCAATCATTAAATGGGCCCACCATCCTGCCTTCATAAATTTCTTTGTGTAGCTTCTCTCTTACTACCTGTTTACGTGCCTTTGCAGATTTAAGATTTTTGGCCCATCATACCTTTCCTTGGACCTTCATATCCTAGCCGGAATCCCCAGTGAAAACCTTCTTTCAGCAGCCTAGTATCCTTCATGATGTCAATCTGTTCCAACCAGAAACTTAACCATTCTAGGTTAATTTGTTTATGAGCCCTTTCCCACCGGTCCATGTGACCCCGCCCCCAAAACCTGTTGTGTTGTGACCCAAAGTGCCCCATCTGTTGTGACCACTGACCTGCTTGTTGCCCTTGGTGTCCTCCCGCTGTCCAATAGCATTGTAGATGGTGGTACCTTCCTGCGCATTTGGAGCACTCGTGCCTAAATTTGCAATACTTACTCATGCACAGTCCTTTACCTCTCCTTGACCTTTGGTTGCTGTTCCCACCCCACACGAGTGTGACGCCCTTAAAGGGGCCGGTACATTATAGGAAGACCACTAGCGGTAAAGATTTTCTTCCCAAATTTCACAGGTCCCATCGTATGTTGCCATAGGTCAGAGTCAAGTTACCCCCCTTTCGCCTCGGGAGCTAGGGCCAACCGTGCCCGAAACTCATCATCGTATTGTGCCCAGGCGTACCCTCCATATGTGATTGGTGCTTTCCTGATCACATCCATGTATTTAAATAATGCCACACACCGTTCTGGGAATTTTTCGCAGTAGACTCTAGCAAATATTAAGAAAGCGGGAGTCCAATTTTCAATTATCATCGGCACTTTATGCCTTTTCAACACCTCATATTCCTCTTCCTTTGATCCTTCTTTGGCCCTAAGCTCCCTGTGTAGAAATGTAAATTTCTCCACATATTCCCCTTTCCATATTTTTGCCGTCATGGACAACATTAAGTTCATACCCAGTGGCTACGTTACCCCAATGTATGGCAACTTCTTGATCTTCAATTCCTTACTCTACATGCCTCCCCCATCTGTTCCTCCCCCTACTTGGCCTACCCCACTTCTTGTTATTGGCCTTGCTGTCCCGCTCCCCTTGCTGTCCAGAAGGAGCGTCCTCTTTGGGTACCTGACTCTGTCGTTTGTCTGTAGCTGGTGTAGAGCCTCTATACTTACCTTCTGGTTCCTTATCGTCCGTGCCAATCTCCGTGTCTTTCACGTACCTCCCCTTCCTCAAACATGTATCTCCACACCCCAAATACCCCACTGCATCAACCCCAGTCAAAACTGTGTGTACTATCTCGCCTCTTCCACCTTTACCTGGTGTCAAAGTCAGCGTCAGCACCAGAGCTTGCTGCCCAACCAGTTCAAATTTCCTCCATCTCCACCGTCCATGTCACATATTTTCCATGTGGTGGGTAATTCCTGTAAAACACTAGGGATGGCCACTTTAGCCATAACCCCCCAGTGCCAAATGCTCCGTTCAGCCACCACCTGTGCTTCTCCTCCATTGGAGCCACATCATCCACCACGTCACCTTCCTTCAGACTCCTTTCATCATAGGCTAACTGTATGCTATCCACCCCTTGCTCGCCCTGCTCCTTATGTAGTCTTATAGTGAACATAAAATTGCTGTCCTCTGCGATCACCGAGGGGGTCATGATATGCCCTCATGGCTGTACCTCCGCTTCTGTTGTCCTGCTCCACATTCATCTGTACTGGTGGCGGTGCTGCACCTATCAGTTTGAAGCACCACAGATGCCATCTTCTGGCAGTGGTCGACGTGTCCCACAAAATCATCCGGTTGGCCATCTGGTGCCCTGCCTTTGCTTCACCTCGGGGTAATGGAGCTGAGCTAAGCTCTCTCGAGTCCATCCTACCGCCGTCGCTTTGAACCAGCAAGAAAAAGGAGAGTCCCGGAGTGCTGGCATCTAGCCCGTCCCCCACCTCTGGCACCCAAACACCATTTTCCCTGCCATCCCCCCCACTGTCACACTGGGCTTCGCTTCTGTGAACCATTGCCCCAGAAACACTGGAGTCTCAAGACCGGAGTCCACCCCGTGTCCTCATGGTGTGTGTGTTGAAGAATGCCCACCCCCACATGGGTGCGGCTCCTTGACCTGTCCCTGTGCTGGTATAAACTTTCAGGGGCTGCATCCTATGTGTCTGCTGCTGTTGCCAGGTCAATCTGCCATTCATCCTCCTTGCCCCCGTCCCTCACATTGACCTCCTCACTGTGACTCCATTCTGAGAGTGCCGCCACTGACATTGACGTAGGCCCCCCTCGGGCAGCAGTAACTGCAGTCGCCCTCTTGAGCATTCTGCCGGGCCCCACCCCAGCTCTGCTGAGCACTTTGCCTGGCTGTAGGCCCTGTTGCACCCTCTCCAACCACCCATCCTGCGCCAGAGAAACAGCAGGCCACTGTTCCCCTCCTGCTGTTCCCTTTCCTGTATGAACCGTGAGATAGGGGCCCTGTCCTTGTCTCCTCCCCTGTGGTGCTACAGGGTGGGCCTCCCGAAGGGGCCTGCCCCACATTGCAACCTCTCTTTGTTCCCTGTTTAAGCCTTACCTGGTGGGTCTCCCCACGAATGCTGCTCCCCCCTGTTCATTATCGCCTCCTCCCTCCATAGTGCTCTCTGGGTGCCTAGATGCAGCCTCATAGGTGCCTGCGCGTATCGGCCAGTGGCGTAACGAAACCTGAGGGGGCCCCCCTGCAAAGTACACGGAGGGGGCCCCCTGACCCACCGCCCACCACTTTGCCCCACCACCAAAAAATCTGGTATATTTTGCATTGAAACCTCCAACATTTAATGAAATGCCTCTATATTTGCGTACTCAAAATTTGAATAAGAAAGTAAGAAACACTTTTAACATATAAGCTACACCATTTGTAACATTAATGTCAAGAGAAGATTATTTAACTGAGACAGGAATAAGAGCAATGCTAAGGAGCGGTCGTATTGTTTGAGGAACTGCCTATTGCTGAAGAACAAGGAACAACTGCATAGGGTCTGAATTAGAATTGACATTGATGGAAAATAACTTGAAACTTTGAAAGACAAACCCAAATCTGCAATTTAACAGACTCGACTGACAATATACATGAGCAGTACACAGGATATAACCCAGTATCCTGCATGCTCCAAGAGAAATATACTGGTGTGAATTATCTGCATGCCACACACTGGCGTCTGTCAGGGATTTTGAACGATATTATATTAACCACGCTATAGTATTTAAAATGAACTGAGGATGCACTCTCAATATCTACCATCAGGGGTTTATGAGTAAGCAGGGCATAAACAGGCAGGCACACAAGGCTGGGGATGAAAACTGCTTGGATGCTTCAGAACATTGATGCAGATGTGTGTCTGCATTTAAAATTTCTGTATTGTACACAAAGCTAATTACACGATTTCAGGTGCACATATTATAGACAAGTGCAAACAACACCATCAATAACGCATCATGTAGGATAAAAACAAACCATATTAGCAAGTACCTAATGACAGAATCTATACCAACTGTAGCTAGTGAAGCAAAGGAAAAAGTGCAAACACTTTTAAAGTGCATAATAAAAGAATCAGCAATCCAGCAATATACAAAATTCAAGTGTGTTTTGTAAAGCAATTCCCCTTTCTTCTTGCATCAAGGTGAAAACACTTTCAAGTGCGTGATAAAAACAAATCCAGCAGTATGCAGATATGAAGCCAGGTTGGTCAAACAATTCCCCCTTTGGTTTGTGTATGAAGGCGCAAATAGTTCAAAGTTACTGGTCAAACAATAACAAGCACAGCAGCATACAAACATCAAATCTAACCAGTTTAATCAGACTATGGCCCTTTGGTTTGTGAATGAAGGCGCAAATATTTCACAATGACTTTTTAAACAATAACAAGTACAGCAGGCAGCAGCATACAAAAATCAAACCAGTTTAGTCAACCAATGCCCCTTTGGTTTGTGCATGAAGGTGCAGATATTTCAAATTCACTGTTAAAACAATAGTAAGTGAAGCAGGCAGCAGTATATAAAAATCCCTGTACTGTACCCTTTCCAGGCACATACACATCTAGCGCAGAGTCACTGCTCCTGCGCAGCACTGCACATCTACCTGAAGTAGGCCAAGGGTGAGTCAAGCACACAGCAGCTGAACTTTTAAAAAAGTGAGTGAGCCTGTAGGCCTCACTCCAGTGACAGGGTAAAAAGGACCTGTTCACTACTACTGATCACCACACAGTATGCTGTCACCACCGCCCTTGTGCTGCTTAACACCTGGCCAAGGCTGTAGCCTTCCACCACTATAAGGATAGCACTTTGGGTGCCCCTCCTGGTCCAACAAGACCGCATACCGTGAGACAGACCTGTGCCATGGCGCACCCGCATGATATGTACTCACCTATGAGAAAAAAATCAGCATTAGTGTCCAGTGCTTTAAATGGGCCGGTACTCACCGGTACTGAGTACCGGCACTTCTCAGTTTTCTCCCCCTGAGTACCGGAACTTGTTTTTGGGCAAGGAGAGCACTGTTACTCCCAGAAGCAGCAGGGCTCATGCCCTGGAGTACGGGTACGTGCAATGCAAAAACGATTGAAAATAACCCTTTCAGATGGAGCGTGTTTATGTGCCGCTCTGGCAGGCAACGGGTAGTGTATTCCTGCGCTGGGGTGCTCCTGCAGTGTTAGGTTCTAATTAGCATCGCAATGAGAATGAGGATGTGGCCAGAGCTGCCGACAGTGGAACTGGAGAACGAGGTTCGAATCCCGACGTCGGCTCATCATCCTGTGATTCTGGACAACTCCCTTAACCAGTGGTGCTTAAAGAAAGTAAGCTTTAATGCAAATGCTCTGACTGTCATGTAAAGCGCTTAAATGTCCATGGCCCAAATTTGCGCAATATCAAACTGCCAAATATTAGGCCCTGCACCTATGACATTGGAGACCCAAAGTGCCCCATCTGTTGTGACCACTGACCTGCTTGTTGCCCTTGGTGTCCTCCCGCTGTCCAATAGCATTGTAGATGGTGGTACCTTCCTGCGCATTTGGAGCACTCGTGCCTAAATTTGCAATACTGACTCATGCACAGTCCTTTACCTCTCCTTGACCTTTGGTTGCTGTTCCCACCCCACACGAGTGTGACGCCCTGAAAGGGGCAGGTACCTTATAGGAAGACCACTAGCGGTAAAGATTTTCTTCCCAAATTTCACAGGTCCCATCGTATGTTGCCATAGGTCAGAGTCAAGTTACCCCCCTTTCGCCTCGGGAGCTAGGGCCAACCGTGCCCGAAACTCATCATCGTATTGTGCCCAGGCGTACCCTCCATATGTGATTGGTGCTTTCCTGATCACATCCATGTATTTAAATAATGCCACACACCGTTCTGGGAATTTTTCGCAGTAGACTCTAGCAAATATTAAGAAAGCGGGGGTCCAATTTTCAATTATCATCGGCACTTTAGGCCTTTTCAACACCTCATATTCCTCTTCCTTTGATCCTTCTTTGGCCCTAAGCTCCCTGTGTAGAAATGTAAATTTCTCCACATATTCCCCTTTCCATATTTTTGCCTTCATGGACAACATTAAGTTCATACCCAGTGGCTAAGTTACCCCAATGTATGGCAACTTCTTGATCTTCAATTCCTTACTCTACATGCCTCCCCCATCTGTTCCTCCCCCTACTTGGCCTACCCCACTTCTTGTTATTGGCCTTGCTGTCCCGCTCCCCTTGCTGTCCAGAAGGAGCGTCCTCTTTGGGTACCTGACTCTGTCGTTTGTCTGTAGCTGGTGTAGAGCCTCTATACTTACCTTCTGGTTCCTTATCGTCCGTGCCAATCTCCGTGTCTTTCACGTACCTCCCCTTCCTCAAATATGTATCTCCATACCCCAAATACCCCACTGCATCAACCCCAGTCAAAACCGTGTGTACTATCTCGCCTCTTCCACCTTTACCTGGTGTCAAAGTCAGCGTCTGCACCAGAGCTTGCTGCCCAACCAGTTCAAATTTCCTCCATGTCCACCGTCCATGTCACATATTTTCCATGTGGTGGGTAATTCCTGTAAAACACTAGGGATGGCCACTTTAGCCATAACCCCCCAGTGCCAAATGCTCCGTTCAGCCACCACCTGTGCTTCTCCTCCATTGGAGCCACATCATCCACCACGTCACCATCCTTCAGACTCCTTTCATCATAGGCTAACTGTATGCTATCCACCCCTTGCTCGCCCTGCTCCTTATGTAGTCTTATAGTGAACATAAAATTGCTGTCTATCACACCAGTGTCCTCTGCGATCACCGAGGGGGTCATGATATGCCCTCATGGCTGTACCTCCGCTTCTGTTGTCCTGCTCCGCATTCATCTGTACTGGTGGCCGTGCTGCACCTATCAGTTTGAAGCACCACAGATGCCATCTTCTGGCAGTGGTCGACGTGTCCCACAAAATCATCCGGTTGGCCATCTGGTGCCCTGCCTTTGCTTCACCTCGGGGTAATGGAGCTGAGCTAAGCTCTCTCGAGTCCATCCTACCGCCGTCGCTTTGAGCCAGCAAGAAAAAGGAGAGTCCCGGAGTGCTGGCATCTAGCCCGTCCCCCACCTCTGGCACCCAAACACCATTTCCCCTGCCATCCCCCCCACTGTCACACTGGGCTTCGCTTCTGTGAACCATTGCCCCCGAAACACTGGAGTCTCAAGACCGGAGTCCACCCCGTGTCCTCATGGTGTGTGTGTTGAAGAATGCCCACCCCCACATGGGTGCGGCTCCTTGACCTGTCCCTGTGCTGGTATAAACTTTCAGGGGCTGCTTCCTATGTGTCTGCTGCTATTGCCAGGTCAATCTGCCATTCATCCTCCTTGCCCCCGTCCCTCACATTGACCTCCTCACTGTGACTCCATTCTGAGAGTGCCGCCACTGACATTGACGTAGGCCCCCCTCGGGCAGCAGTAACTGCAGTCGCCCTCTCGAGCATTCCGCCGGGCCCCACCCCAGCTCTGCTGAGCACTTTGCCTGGCTGTAGGCCCTGTTGCACCCTCTCCAACCACCCATCCTGCGCCAGAGAAACAGCAGGCCACTGTTCCCCTCCTGCTGTTCCCTTTCCTGTATGAACCGTGAGATAGGGGCCCTGTGCTTGTCTCCTCCCCTGTGGTGCTACAGGGTGGGCCTCCCGAAGGGGCCTGCCCCACATTGCAACCTCTCTTTGTTCCCTGTTTAAGCCTTACCTCGTGGGTCTCCACACGAATGCTGCTCCCCCCTGTTCATTATCGCCTCCCCCCTGCATAGTGCTCTCTGGGTGCCTAGATGCAGCCTCATAGGTGCCTGCGCGTATCGGCTGCCCGCCCGCATTGCTGTACCCTGTTCCTCTGCCTGCGTTCACCAAGCCCGTATGGGTAACCCCCGTCGACTGCATGGGCATTGACCTGCCTCTTTTTGCCACGCCCCTGCCCTTCCTCCACATGCTGCCCGGCTCCTGCAGAGGCCTGCAGCTTAACCCATGGCTGCACGGGTGTGGGCCTGCCCTGTTTGGAGGCAACCCCTCACCCTTCCCCCACTTGCTTCCCGGCTCCCACCAAAGGCTGTGGCTCAACCGGCACTGGCGGCCTCTCTTCACTGACGCACTGACATAGGTTATAGCTAACGTCCCTGGCGCCAGCAGGTCCCTCCGCCCAGCCTCCTGTAACAAGCGCATTGCTTCGGCCACGCGCTCGTTCATGGCACAATTCACCAATACAATGCTGCGAACTATACAAACAAGCACTGGCATAGCCAATAGGTCTCGCCTTTGGGACCTTATAAGTGTTTAGCCATGCAACACTTGATGTTGTTGCACCAAGGATATTGTGCTGGATAACTAAACACTTATAAGGTCTGAAAGGCGAGACCTATTGGCTATGCCAGTTATGCTATACCACTCACCCTTAAAAGCAGGTAGGGGGCATATTGGATTAGAAGAAATTGTGTGCATCGTTATGTAATACTGCCAAAACAGAATGGGTGCAATAATACAGTTCTCCACTTCTGGTCGTCGAGGCCTTTAAAATCCCTATTTCTGGTCTCCCAAGTCCAGTGAGCACTGCCGCACCAGCAGCCTTCTGGGCAGGCAGAGACTAATCTGAAATGGAGCCAGTGAGGGGGAGCTAAAACAAGGGAAGGGGGAGCATCAGGTACAGAAAGACACTATCCTGTGAGATCCTTGGCACCCACGAAAAAAGGATGGAGACAGACACCTTTCCTTCCTAACCTGTCCGCCAAAATAGGCACCAGCAGCGGAGAGCCTCAGACTCTGGGAGGCACAATTGGCCTCAGGAAAGAATGTGGGGGCATATTATCAAGGATGGCGTTGAAATTATCGCCGCTCTAGCAGTAGAAAACTGCCGCTAAAGTGGCGATAATGGGCTTGATAATATGCCCTGGAGAATTCCCATAGGAGCCCAGGTTCACACCAGAACATGGGCTTCTATGGGAATTCACAAGGGCATATTATCAAGCCCGTTATCGCCGCTTTAGCAGCCGTTTTCTGCTGCTAGAGCGGCGATAATTTTTACCACCGTCCTTGATAATATGCCCCCTTGCCTTTGCGGTGAGGTGTGACAAACTTTTTAACTTAAAATGTCTAAAATCGAACAAAAGGTGGCTAAGCACTATGTCTGCCCATCTATCCACTGTGTTTGGCAGTAAACATAGAGCACAATATAAAAAGTAACTTGGGGCATATTATCAAGCACGGCTTTAAAATTATCACCGCTTTAGCTGCAGAAAACTGCCGCTAAAGCGGCGATAATGGGCTTGATAATATGCTCTTGAGAATTCCAATAGAAGCCCATGTTGACACCAGAACGCCGCGCTTGATAATATGCCCCAAAGTAAGTCCAGCTTGAGTGGTGCCACCTTGCTTAAGTGCCAGAAGCTGAGTATCTGAAGAAAGAAATGGCGATCCTGAGACAGGCTGCGGACTCCTGGCGGCAGAACGGATGGAGTCAGCCAGTGTCTCTGATGGCTGTGGCAGGGTCAGGCGGCCAGTGCTTAATTTGAGTCGGGTTTCCCGCTGCTCAGCACCAGCAGGTTATTGTCGACACCAGCGCTTCTAGTCTGCCACATGTTGCCACCGTTTGTCTAATTTTGTGATGAGCACAACAACAGTTGTTTAATACTTCAATATGCATTAGAATGACTAATGCTTGCCGCCTGGAGCTTTTAGAATAGCTTGTGCGGCAAGCATGAGTCATTTTTATTTATATTAAATGTCTGAATTGATACGCGTGTAGGAGTGTGGTGGTTAGTTGTGTTGGCAACGTCAGTGGCAGCGTCAGTGGCAGCGTTGGCAGGGACAACGGGTGGTGCAAGCTGCAGTGGCCTCCTGACAAGGGCCTTGGCACTTTCGTTTTTTTAAACAAATTAAGCACTGGACTCGAGCCCCAAGAGCCTGTTATGTTGACGCACACTCCATGGCAACCTTTGACTGCTTCTTCTTCAGTCCCATTTGTCTCTCCGAATCCACATCCACAAATCTCCAAATGTACTTACCGGCAAGATCGCCTCTGTGCCACGACATCCACCTGTTTGGGTCTAGGGCTTGAAAAAATGACGAGTCCTTTTAATCACGAATGTCCCGATTAATGCAAACGTTCAGGACGATATCTCCTCTTTGTAAATCCAATTCTGCCACCTGGTGGCTATCATTAAAATAGGAATATCTACTACACACGCTAAGATTATTTATTTGGTATAGGTAGCATCGTCACGGCGTTAGTTGATCTCCAGCCTCATGCGGCCAAACAAATAAAAAATGAAAATTACACAGAGGGCCATTGGTTAGCCTCATCCATTGTCTACGCCACTGTCACTCACCTTTGTTTACAACTACCAAGGCAAACAGCATGGTGCGAATTGTGTTGGAATCGGGGAATTTAAGAATGCCCACTAGTTCTGGGGGAAGGAATTATCATTTAGAGATTAAAATGACAAAGGTAATGTTGGACAAGGAACAGTGATTTTTAAAGCCAGCGTTTCTCCTGACAGAATCACTTTATATGTTCCCTTATTCTGGAATTAGGAACCGCTTTGAAAATGGCTAAAAACCAACATTATAAACAAAGTGCTCAAAACATTCTTCTCTGTACAGCCCCTTATGATCACTGGGTCCCCATAAGTGGAATGAGGGCCGAGGGCCAGGCTATGGTTCCAGAACCCATAGACGGAAGTAAATGTGACACAACCTCCTCTGCCCATCATGGTCACCCCTTCCAATGGCTGTGGGTGGGTGACGTCCCTGCTGCTATTCAAGTGGGATGAGCTCGATTGCACAAAGCATCACATGTTTCACCCCCACAGGCAGGCATGTGGAGTTCCTATGCGTGACTGAGTCCTAGTTTTGAAAATGTGTAGGAGTAAGAACTAATTAGCACCTTTAATGACATGGGATAACAACACGGCGCACAACCTTTGACTTCGATAAGGCTAATTACATCAATGAAATGAAACAAAAATAAAATAAACGTGTGAAATGAACAAAGTGACATCAGATCCTCTCGAAAGTAGTCTCCTGGCTTAAAAGTAGTAGTAGAACAGCCACCTGATGGGCCCCAACCAGCTCCTCCCACCAGCTGAACGGTTCTGTGACAGTGGTCCCTCTGCGGCTGCATGGGTTTGGGAAGCTTCCACACCTTCCACGAGCTACTCTGCATAGAGAACTCTGGAGACAGTTCTAGCCCTCCACACATCCAGCCTCTTTTGAGTGACAACTCACCTCACTCACAAATTCGTGAGCAGCACTCGCAATGAGTGAGACTTTAGTTCTCCGTGGGGCCGGGCTAACAAAAGGCTGCACAGACATAAGCATTAATAGTCACAAGAGAACACTGTGAACCCTAGTGGAGTCTACATATAAGGGCTAAGGCGGCATGCCTTGATGTGGCTGTCCAATACACTGGCTTCTTATCACACTGCCCTCAGATCCCACCTCACCACTTGTCCCTGTGGTGCCCTTTGCCAAAAGAGGTATGGTATCATACTCGCTTCTTGTTACCGGATAATGTTTCCAATATTCGGCCTTTAATTTACAAGACACTGCAAACAAGTATTTCAGTGTAATTGGTTCAATGGAAGAGCCCCCTTCCCCCCCCCCCCCCCCCCCCCACCCTCCTCCTCTCCAGAAATAACTACACGGTTGCCTGGGCTGACACTTTATCCTTTCCCAGCATAGCCTGACTACATTGTCAACAATACAAATACATAAGGCGTGTACACAAAGCGATAAGAAAACGCATAGATCGGCCGTCATGGATGTCGCATCATCGAAAGGCCAGGGGTAGAGGTGAACTCACACACCTGATGACATCACAGAGTGACACACTGTCCCACCCACTGCCCCCTATCCACTACTGGCAGATTAGGAAGGAAGGAATGGAAACTGAAGATGATAAACAGGGGTAGCAAGAACAGCCTGGAGTATCGGAGGGCAAGCACCGCTGGCCACCCCGTCAGCCACACCTGGCTTTTTACACCCATACCTGTAGTGGAAACCACAAACTACAAGTCCCAGGATGCAAGTGTTTTTCCATAAATTAGGCATGGTCGTAGGTGCCACACACAAGGTATAACAACTTGCTAAATTAAAATAGTGGGAGCGAAGATTGCGACTCACAGAGTGCATTACTTTTCTATGAAACTTTCACATGGGAGCACAGGGACAGCGGAGCTAGGAGTAGCCTTCTATTAAACCTAATTTTAAGAGACACTGATAGTCTGGTTGAACGCACGGTTGTAGGTGGTCCTCTCAAATTAAAATACCTTGCAGGTCAGCAGCGACACGTTGTGGGTGGCAGCAGGAGTGGGGGCTGCGTTGCCACTATTTGCCAAGTTAATTAGTTCTTACCCCATTAGTGACAAAAAGCGGAAAATCAGAACATTCACTTTAGCTGTAGCCGCATTCCACTTGCACTTTAGTGCACCACTAACCCGTGAAATCACTCAAGGTGTTTCCACACACGGGTGCCCGCCTCCCCCAGGCCCTCTCAGGCCAGGGCATCGACTCAGGGAACCGACTGCAGGCGCGAGGGCGTCTCATGGAGCGAATCTGCGCCTGCGGCACACGGCCGACCTCCAATTACCACCCCGGTGATGTGCATTGGCGATTAAAGGGCAGGAAGAACAATTGAGGTGCAAGGGTAGCACATAAATGGGTTAAGAAAAAAATTAAGAAGACTAGGTAAGAGCTGTCAGTAGAGGGGTTCGAAAAGATATAGGGGAATGGAGAAAAAAAAGACAAACACAGAAGTTATTTTTCCGACCATGGCATAGCCAGAGAAGCTGTTTCAATGAACCTTCAACAGCTACCCCTTGCCTTTAAAGCAAATTTTAAACAAGGTTGTTGGGCAAAGCCACCAGGTCTGGTGTTGGCTGCTAGTTGTTAGTCTGTCTATATTTCTGATTTTCTTTTAATACTATACAAGGGGAATACGTTTTGTGTGGAAGAGAAAAATGCCGTCACTCACAGAGGTAAGCCAGTGGCCGAGCATGTGCCCCCATACTGCATGCTACGGTGGGTGCGAGAAAAATGTTACTGACAGACCCATGGATGAGAGAACTCTCTGACACATGTATATATATAATTTTATATAAATGAAAAGGGCTTGGTTAATGTCAGACAACCTAAAATGGGTAAGAACTGCTAGATTTTGTTTCAGCAAATTACCTTCATGCCTTCACTCAAACCGTTTGGTTGCACTCAAAAGTATGAAAAAGAAAATCTTCTGTATGCAGCTAATCTGACTCCTATCCAAAAAGTATTCTACATACCTGGAAATAGTCTGTGCAAAGCCATGTATTTTGTTCTGCAGGCTTGTTCAGTAAACCCCAGACCGAACTGAAGCATAAGAAGAGTATCAGCTCTGGATCTCGCTAGCACCTGATGACAATTTTATTAAAATGTCTATGGCCCCTAAATTTAGTACCTTAGTTTTACTAGTGTTACCATCAAAGCCATTTGCGTGTGTATATTTTTTGGACAGGTTTTCCGTATTATCGGCATACTACAGAAACTGAATGTTCCTGCCCAACATAGGAAACAAGCGTGTGCCTCACGCTGAAAGGAGGCAGCAGGGGGAGGGGAGAGGGGAGAGGGGAGGGGGCCTGCGCTGGTTTCCCTTGCGGGAGCGAGCAGCATGGCGCGATAATTGCTAACATATGGCGCCGCTGCTCGCTCCCACAAGGGAATCGCCAAACGTGCTCGCGTTTGCCATTCAAAGCAATGCAATGCGTGCACGTTTTGGGGGCGAAAAAGGGAACCGATTACTAAAGGTCTCTCCTATGCAACGCATGCACGCTGCGTAGGCGAGACCTAAAAAATGCTGCCTAAGCTCCAGCCAGCAGGTCACCGATCCCGTAATGGCGAAGTAGACATAAAATGGAGGTTATATATATTGGGCTACCCTTTCTGGACGCATAGCCCAAAAGGAGCCCACCAGTCCTGGACGTCACCATTCCCCCAATAACCCCAGAGGAAAGACCTCCCTCTAGTCGTCTGCCCCCCAAAACCCATTGGACTCCCTTTGAGTGCAATCTTACACTATCCTTAGCTGCCTGTCAAACAACAAGACAACATTTTTGATAGCAGTACATGGTTACTACGGTGGATTACTGGTCCCTTTTTAGGTCGAGCCTGGGCAGCGCATGTGCTGCTCTGCGAGATATGCTGTATTGAGGTAGGGACTTGAAGCTCCGCCCTCTCTCTACCCACATTTGTAATTGGCTTGTGTCATTGTCCACTCTAAAATGTGTGTTCATTGTTCAAAAGGCTTAGTAGTTCCTCCTTAGTACGGCCTTGTCTCTTTTTATACTCTCCCATTGCGATACCCACTGTTACGTGTGTTGTTGCTCGGTAGGCTTAAATTACAGCCTCTGAGCACTATTTTCTCAAATAGCGTTGTCCTGCCTGCTGTTGCAGGCAGGACACGCTCTCTCCTAATGCTTTAAAAAATAAAATATAGCATGCATTTGCAATGCCATAGGTCTCGCATTTGCAAGAGTTTAAGCTATTGGAATTGTAAATGACAATGCCTTTTATTTATCTGTTTAAAAAAAAAGGCATTGTCATTTACAATGCCAATATCTCAAACTCTCATAAATGCGAGGCCTATTGCATTGCAAATGCTTCTTCTCTCGTATTGCATGGGTCCAAACATTGCAGGTGCTGGAGAGCAATGGAAATACTCGGGCCATCAAAACAAAAAAAAGTAGTTTTTCGAGCTGATTTATGTCTAATGTAGCAACGAATTCTACATTAATTTTTATTTTCATGGCAACGTGAGACACTCTTTTAGCACTGGAACACTGAAGAATTTATGGTGTGCGCCTTTGAAGGTTAAATTCGTACAAAGATCAGGAAATAAGAACATTTTGGCCGCAGCATGACTGTTTTAGGATCAGAAACAATTGAAGGTCTGAAGAACCAGAACCTTTTGGGCCTGGCGGCGCAGGGAACGCCCTAGTCTCCTGGGCTCTCCTGCTCAGCTACACAGAGGCACGGGACACTCTGTCGGCATTAGAAGATCGGATTTATTAGCTGCAGCTAGTACAGTTATCCCAGAAGTACACAAGGTAGGTTCTCAGGAGACTGCCACTTCACTCTGTGGCGCACAGACTTATATACTGTATAGTTAACATGTACATTAACCAAAACACACTCCCAGAACATACAAGAAAGAGCCAATAAGGAAAGTTGGAAAACAGGACAGAACCAATAGGAGAGATTGGAAAACAAAAGTGTCAGATGACTCGAAGAAACCTCTCCTCCAACTATGTTTGTCACCCCTCCCTCAAGCTAATTTATTAACGGATTCGTAACTAACTTGCAGGTGGCGAGATACGTTTGTGTGTGTTGGAGGACAGTTGTGAAACGAGAGAATGCTAGCAGAAGACAGTGAAGGCCAGACGATAAGATAAAGTCAGGAAAGAATAGTGTGAACCAACAGATAGTTGAGACGGGGATTAGAAAAGCCAGACAGGGATTAGTGTATTCGGCTAGTCCTAACATCAGCTTTGCAAATAGAGGCAGAAAGCGTATTTCGACACCGGGCTGCAGAAAAAGCAGAATAGACTTTGTTCGCCGTGCTGCCTGAGTGATGGCAACACAAAATGGCGGTGGAGCACAAAATGACGGGTCGATTCGATCGCGATCAGAAATCGAAGTTCCTCAGACCCTCCTTTTGCCAGAACTCAGGCAAGATAGACTCATGCTAATCTGAGTCAATGTCGATAGACATGAGGTCATCGAGTTGTTGCTGTAACATCATCCTTATGTTTTCTGTTACTTGTGGTTTGGGTTTTGGGATGCACATAGTAGCACAGAGGTCACAGATAGCGGGACCACAGTGCATACAAAGGCACCAGGAGAAAATAATGGTCAGAATTATTCCAAGAAATGTCAATGCTTTCCAACCCCATTTGGACAGTAGTCCACAAAACCACTCAGTAAAAGACCAATCTCCTTCGTCCTGGTGAATAGACTCAGAGATTATGTGCAACTTGGAGATAGCTTGGTATACTGTCGGAGCGTCATTAGGTATGAAAATACAGCAACTTGACCCGATCAGTTTGCACACACCACTACGATCTGCAAGAACAAAATCTAAGGCAACACGATTTTGTAATGTCATAAGGCGGTCCGCCTGTAGTTCTGCCGTGATGTTACTTAAGGCTCCTACAGTAATGTCTATTGTGGTCTCTACGACACGGACCAGTTGCCTTATATTTCTGCTGTTGGCCATTGGACCCCAAAAAGGAAGAAATCCTTTAAGGAAATCTCCTCCCTCTTGTCCTGCTGTATCTTTTGAGTCAAAAATCCCTCTGCCGTATCTGTTTCGATGATGATTCGCGGAAGCGGTGTAAGTAGGGGGAAGAAGAAAAGCTATATAACAAGCACCGGAGAAACCCGTTGGTAATCATGTATAAGCTCTATTATAACAGATGAAGTATGTGCCTTGAGACGGCACTAGAGGAGGTGAGTTCGGAGAGGAATAAACGTACATGTAGGAGCAGTTATTCCTTTGTATGGTGTCAGAAGAGTGATCGTTTATCTGTAAGCAGAAATTGCCCTGATGTGATATAGTCCAAATCAGTGAAGACTTTCCTTTCTTAACTTTATCACTAAGACTAGACATATATTGGGTGACGTTCCAGTTAGTGTACGCCTTTCTTTCGTCAATGGAGATTTTACTATTTTCCATGATTTTAGCCATAGCTACCATTCCCTTAATCAAAGAACTATGACTAAAATCCGGATCACTAACATGTGACCTAACGGATCGTCTGAATTTGCTTTGATAGGCATTGGAGAAGATGATGAAATAAGCCCAAGCAGAACCCTCATAAGAAAACGGGCGAACTAAATATGGCATTCCTTTCTCTGTGGTATGTGGCATAAGTCCACACACCCAACAGTCAGTTGTATTGACCACTAACTGATGTTGATGTAATAACTGAATAAAGGAATTGTTATAATATTCAGTTCTTCTAATGAGTTCATGTTGAGGAAGGGTATGAAAGAGATGTGGAGAGACAGTTGAAGAAGAGGGAGAGGAAGAAGGAGAGACAACTTTTTGTTGCAGAGCATAAATGATCCAACCTATAAACGCCAAAGCAATACACAATGATATAATAATACCTAACGTTATACTGAAACGACTGTACATTATTTTACAGGATTCTTTCTTTATTTTATCCTTTCTCTCTCTTTTCCCAAGTGTAGTTTCCATCTTTCTAATGGATGCTCACGGCAATATTCCTCGATCACTTAATTATGATTGTCTGCCGTCCTATGACACTGCAAGTCCTGCAGGCCTATTGCCACTACTCAGGTCACAACCAAGACTCCTACCATGACCCTGCAACCGGGACAGAATACTACACAAGAGAGAGATTTTAAGAGTTCTTTGTTCTAGGTCTTAAATTGTAGTGTTCCTTGTTCTGTACAGTCTGGTCGTGGAACAATGTTCTCGGATTTGTCGTATCCAAGCGACGATGTGATGGTATTGTTTCCTGAAGAATGTCGTCGTCCTCTTTCTCAGATAATGTCCCTTTTAGGTGTGCATCACTAAAGGGCACGAATCGTGGAACCTTCTCACTTTCAGAGTCGCCAATACCCTTGAGCTCTCATTGATCGTAGGGTAAAGGCAAAGGCACTTTCTTACAATGCACACCGTGAATCCAATTATTCTTTCCTTCAACTTTAACTGCTGTTCTCGTAGTGAGCAAAACCATCCGGGGCTCTCTCCATCTGGGTTCCAAATTTCTCGTCCTTTGGAAGTTCTTGGTACAGACCCAGTCACCTGGTCGGATGGAATGACCTGGGTCTGTGGAGGCCTCCGGCAGAGCACTCTGAACCTGTTGATGGAGAACACGCAATTTAGTTGTAAGATCATGCAGGTAGTCAATCAACATTGGATATGGCAAGTCTGAGTATTTCTTAGGGCGAGGGACTCCCCATACGTTAGCCGGGCGTCCAAAAACCACTTTGTAAGGGCTAAGTCCCAAACGAGAGTGTACTGCAGTTCTGGTGGATAGCAAGGCTAATGGCAAAGCATCGGGCCAATTGAGTCCTGTACTTGCTTGAACCTTCGCTAGTTTTAACTTCAAGGTTCCGTTGTAGCATTCTACTAAACCTGCTGACTGGGGATGATTTGCCGCATGGAACTTTTGCTTGATACCAAGACCTGCACAAACTTTTTGCATGACTTGGCCAACAAATTCGCTCCCATTGTCACTCCAGACAATACGCGGCAAACCAAACCTGGGGAAAAATTCTTTTAGTAGAATTTTAGCTGTGGATAAGGCTGTGTTATCCTTTAGAGGGTATGCTTCTATCCATCTTGAAAAGGCGCATACTACCACCAGAACGTATTTGAGGTTGTTGCATCGCTCCATATGAATATAATCGATTTGCAACACCTCAAATGGATATGTTGTGGGAGCAAAGTGACCTGCTGGAGTTGGGGTTCCCTTTCCCGGGTTGTACATTAAACAAATAATACAATGTTTTACCACATTATCTGCGCATTTTGGGATACCTTCATTCTACCACACTGGAGCCAGAAGTTTACAAATACCTTTTGCACTTAAGTGGGCTGGACCATGTGCCATAGTAACCACTGGGAGTACATAGGCATCTGGTAACAGCCAACGTTGATGTTCAGATAATTCTACCCAACAACCCATCTCATCTAACATTCCTGTACTCTCTTTCCACTTGCTTAACTCCCTCTCTGAAGCCTCTTTCTGAATTGCTTTTACACTTTCCACTGTATCCTCATACATTCCTCTCTCTCTGACCCAATTCGCAGGACCCGCCACATACATTCGACTTGTAACATCTCTCGCTGTCTTTTTCGCTATTCCATCTGCAAATGCATTTCCTCGACCAACATCATCTGTAATCTTTTTGTGTGCACTACACTTCACGATTGCTATTTGGGTGGATAAGGCAAGTGATTCAAGAAGATCAGTCACTAACTCACCATGTTGTATTTTGGTGCCATGTGAAGTGAGAAAACCCCTTTCCTTCCAGAGACGCCCAAAGTTGAACGCTACACCAAAGGCATATTGGCTGTCGGTGTACACGTTCACTCTCTTCCCCTTTGACAATACAAAAGCTCTTGTTAATGCTATCAATTCTGCTGCTTGTGCTGAATTGTGTCTAATGCGTGCAGTTTCTACAACTGTATGTAAAGTAGTTACAGCATAGGCTGAAACTGTATCTCCATTAGGCATTTTAAAACAAGAACCATCTACCCATAGAGTTCCATCCGGATTCTCTAGCGGTGTGTCTTTCAAGTCAATTCTTCCTTTTGTCTCTTCCTCAGTACGGAAGAAACAATCATGTTGCTCCTGAACACTTTTCTCATCTGTGTGGAGGAGTGTGGCTCAATGGTTAGAGCGGCAGACCCTGAAGCAGAGTTCTGGCCAGGGACCAGGGTTCGATTCCTGCCTCGGTGGGGCTCGGGCTCAGTTTCCTCGGACCTGTCTATTCTCGCCTCGGTACCTATTCTAATCATGGGCCCCACGCTGCAACTCTGGGCAATAACTTGCTTAGCCTCCACACCGGCCCCAACAGCGCTAAGGATGCCTGGCTTCACCCTGGGGGCGCCCAGGAGTGGACACTTCACAGGGAAAGCCAGGAGGGGTTCCACAGCGGTATGAGTATCAGCGCCAGGAAACCGCAAAGGTGACACCGCAAGGTGGCCATCTGGTGACAGTGCGCTCTATAAGTACCTTGACATTTACATTTACATCTGGAAGGGGCAACAGAGTAGCTGGATTCAGGTTATTACATCGTTTAATGTGTATGTGACTAGACAAAAGCGTCAGCTCATATCCGGTTAGACGAGCACTCGTAAGATGCTGCGTTTTCGTTTTATTTAGTAAGGTATCCACTGCATGTGGTACCATGACAATGAGAGTGTTATCCAACACCACTCCAGCAGACTGTCGAATAGAAATTGCTGCAGCTGCTGTCGCTTTGAGACAACTGGGCAATGCTTTAGCTACAGGATCTAACGTAGCCGAAAAATAGGCACATGGCCGCTGTTTGTCTCCAAATTGCTGTGTTAAAACTGACAATGCACAACCTTCTCTCTCGTGAACATAGAGCGTAAAAGGCTTAGTGTAATCAGGGGTGCCTAGTACAGGAGCAGAACACAGAGCGGTACTGTGAGAAAGTCTCGGACATTACAGTACCCACACCCCACCCCCGCTCCTACAAGCGGACCTTACCCGGGGATATTGACCTCAAGCAATCACACAGCCGGGCGACACCATTACGGAAGCTGGCCCCGCCCCCTTTCACTCAGGCCTGGACAGGTCGTGACACCGCCGGGAGAGACCCGGAAGGGGGAGGAACTAAACCCGGATATGATTCTCTAACGCAGGTGAAGAGGAAGACCGCAACAGAAGGCGGACGCACTTGTGCCGGAGAGAGACGGGAGAGAGACGAGGCAGTGAAGGCGGAGCGAGAGGAAGAAAGAAGAGAAGCGGAGGAAGAGGAACATCGAGACGAGGAACCGGAGAGGAGGAGAACGGAGCCGGAGCAGCGAGGAGCGAGCGCGGCGAGGCGGAGTTCGGACGAAGAAGAGGAAGCCCAGGACGAGACGTGGTGCGAGGACTGGTGGACCCCACAGGAGGAGGCTGAAGAGCGGCCGCAACCGGGAAGAGTTGCGGCGGGCCGGTGAGTGGCTAAAGTACGGGGAAAACGGGACAGGGAAGAGGGTGGTAGAAGAAGGTGAAGGGGAGGCGGGTGGTTACGGGGTCACCAGGTTTGTTCCTTTACCCATTTATTGTATGGTTCTATACTTTGGAAGACAGTCTCTCTCTCCTCTTTGCACATCCTGGAGGGGGCACACCCAACGTACAAACGGCGTGCCTGGTGATTGGGTCTTTAAGCAATCTGAAGCAACCCATACCCTCTTTTCACTTCACCAGCTTTCCCCATCCCCTAAACGTCTACACGGGTGCGGTGACGGACCTTTTACGTCTCATAGTACAAACAGGCCAGAGTCCCTGACGGCTTCTCATTTGTTTTCTTGTAAATCTCATGAGCCTCCCTGGGGAACCCATCTCGACCATCCCAGAACCACCGAGGAGAGAAGGAGACCCTCCAGACCCGGCAGAAGAAGAGATCGTGAGACCCCTTCAAGAACACCTGAGACCCGACCAGGCTGACATACCTCCTGCTATATCAATAAAGACATGCCGCTGGCTCATTAGCTTCAGCCTCCGCGTCTGTTTATCCGGCCCGCCCTCCCACAGGTACGTAAGTGAGTGAAACTCTTTTGGCACTCATCAGTCCAAGGAAGGGGCTGAGGCGTATCTTTTGAAGTGAGTGCCAACAAAGGTTTGGCTATTAGAGAGAAGTTAGGGATCCATTGCCTACAATAAGAGGTAATACCCAGAAAGGCACGTACCTCCCTTTGTGTGGATGGCACAGACATTTGCGTAATAGCCTGAATTCGTTCTGGTGTCAATCGTCGTCCCTCCTTTGATAGGAGATGACCCAAGTAGGTAACCTCGTGACAAACATATTGTAATTTGGAAGGTGAAACCTTATGATTCAGATTAAACAAATGGCGTAATAATGCAACAGTGACATCTTTGCAGGTATCTTCTGAATCAGCGGCGACTAACAAGTCGTCCATGTATTGGATAAGAGCAGCACCAGACGGCAGATGAAAAGTATCAAGATGACATTTGAAATCTTGGCTGTAAATGGAGAGACTTTCACAATAGCCCTGAGGTGCGCGCTTAAACCGGAAGCTTCGGCCTCCAAGAGAGAAGCCAAAAATGTCCCTACTCTCTTCTGCAATGGGAATACTATAGAAGGCCTTCTTTAGATTGATAACAGAGAACCAAGTCGCTGTGGAAGGTATCATTGTCAACAGTGCAGTGATATCTGGAACAACAGGGAATTACGGTACAACAATTTTGTTTACCTCCCGCAAATCAATTACAAAACGATATACCGGTGGCTGAGAAGGATCAGTACGTTTAAGAACAGGAAGAATAGGACTATTGCATGTGTTACCTCTTGTTTCTTCAACCACACCCTTCTGAATTAAGTCATGAATGATTTCCAAAAGCGCTTTTTCACCTTCGATAGAAATTCTATACTGTGGGATGTGCGGTAATTCAACATTGGGCTTGAGAGTGACAACATAAGGTGGAATCTCAAGACAACCCACGTCGTTAGGACCCGTGGCCCAAAGCGCTGCTGGAAGAGAAAGCAATTCAGGTGGAAACTGATCTTTGGACAAATACATTGGGGAGATCAATTTCTGTCCTAAAATAAGATGTACACCAGAAGGAGAACAATATATTGTAGCATGCATTCTTTTCAATAGGTCTAGACCCAACAGATTTTCACCGCAACCATTCATCAACAAAAGTGGAGCTTCCAAATCATAAGGACCAACTGAAATAGGCAAAGGGCAAGAAACTGGATTACGAACAGGGGTGCCAGAAAACCCTACAGAAACATTTGTTAAGCCATACAAAGGTGCCCCAGGGAGTTTAGAATGAATGATAGAACTTCTCATTGCCCCAGTATCTAGAATAAATGGCTCTGAAACACCCATTGTAGTGACGTTAACATAAGGTCCATTTTGATCTACTGGGATCGACACAACTCCCTTACTTTGTCCATGGCTGTCCTAGTTAGCATGAAGACTTTGATTCTCGCCTTCAATATAATGGTCTTCATTGTAATACTGTGCAGACCTAACATTTTGCTGATCAAAGTAGTTCATGGAATTGGAAGAAGGAAGGGCACGCTGTTCTTGAGTCAACACACCCCGACCTCTACCTCTGTTTACTGACTGGAGGCCAGCACGACCTCGTGGAGCAGATAATGCTCCGTTGCGTTGCAATAAAACCGGACAACTATTCTTAAAATGACCTTCCTCTCTATAATAGGCACATTGATTAGGTCCTAACAAAGGTCGCGGAATGTATGGCTCAGGTTCTTGATACAACCTCTGAAACTGCGGAGGCTGTTGAAATTGAGGTTGACCATAATGTGGAGGATAGGCTTGTTGCAAGAGAACCTTCGTTTTTAATTCTTTCGTCTTTTTCTCTTGTTTTTCTTTTTCTTCTTTATCCCTGTTTTTATAATATTGTGCAGTAGCCAATATCTGGGCAGAAGAAGAAACAGCCCATGAACTCTCTGAAACTTTCAATTTGTGTGACAGCTCGGGAAGCAAATTAAATACAAATTTGTCCACAAATAATCGCTGTTCACCTTCTGTAGCCATGTCTTGACCACTGTGATCAAGACACATTTAAAGCTTCAAAGAAAGGAGATAGAATACCAGTGACTGTGTCTGTAAGACGCTTACGCACAGACGGAGAATTAGACATAAGAATTGGAGACAAAGTATTAGGAGGACTGACAGAAGGAGAATCGATAACTGCAGGAGGAGCAGAAGGCAAGAGAAATCTAAGATCAGGAGATGAGGGCAAAGAAGTTGAAGTTAACGGTAAAACCGGCAGAGGCGGTAATACTGGAGGAGGCAAATGCGGAAGAGCCGGAACAGGCAGAGGTACCGCTGGCGGCTGAACAGGCTGTAACGGCTGAGGTGCATTGGCACTTTGTGCATAGGGCGGAGGCAACCTTAATAAATGGGACATTAGGGGATCTTCTTCTTCTTTCTTATTATCAGAAGGGGAAACAGGCAACACCGGATAGCATTTATCTATCGCCATACGATGCTGTCTTTCTGCGATTTCAGTCGCATTATCAATTTCATCGTCTTTAAACTGTTGGGCAGCCTGTATAATTGTCATACCCTGTGCTTTTCTATCTCGTTTTGCTTGTTTAATTTCTTTCTGTTTGGCTTCCTTAAGCCAAAGGCGGAAAGAGTCAAACATTGCCGGCCGGGCTTTTCTTTTGAATAAAACTGCTTCCAAATTGTCTAGCACATCAGGATCAAAACTACCATTTTCTGGCCATTTTAGAACACCATCTTTCTTCGTGTATCGGGTCCATGCCTCGCTAAAGGCAATGGGGCCAATACCATGTTTCGAATAGAGCTCATATGTGGGAGTTCCAACCGAAGGAATCGGACAAGAGTCCTCAAGCCGAGAATCCCTATTACAACCAAAGCAACAAATTCTTCCAAACTTAGTCAGACCAGGCATCTCGTGATATCACCGGACTGTTCAAAAACTTCAAGGGGGTAAAACTCAGTTTATGCAGCACAAATGCACTTAGCCCCGGCTTCGGCTATAGCAATAGTCGAATCTACGGACTACAAATTACCAAGAAAACCAAGAACAAAGGTTGTGGTCGCGACCCACGAAAATACTTAACTAAGAACGTCTTCTCCCGCCAACAGAGGCCCGTCTATCGTCTCGCCTTACCATACATCACCAAAGGAAGGGCCAAGGCAGGGCGGCGGTCAGGGCAGCGGTCGTCAGTAGCCGTCAGGAAGGAGTAACCGCGCTGCAAAAGACCTTCGGACCATTTTCGACATACAGGGGTCGCTTAATGTGGCTCACGAACCCTCCGGAATTTTCTTGCGGGGTTCCTCACGACCTTCGGGCAGAACCGGTACCACTGAAGCCGCCCCACGTTGGGCACCAGTTGAAGAACCAGAACCTTATGGGCCTGGCGGCGCAGGGAACGCCCTAGTCTCCTGGGTTCTCCTGCTCAGCTACACAGAGACAGGGGACACTCTGTCGGCGTTAGAAGATCGGATTTATTAGCTGCAGCTAGTACAGTTATCCCAGAAGTACACAAGGTAGGTTCTCAGGAGACTGCCACTTCACTCTGTGGCGCACAGACTTATATACTGTATAGTTAACATGTACATTAACCAAAACACACTCCCAGAACATACAAGAAAGAGCCAATAAGGAAAGTTGGAAAACAGGACAGAACCAATAGGAGAGATTGGAAAACAAAAGTGTCAGATGACTCGAAGAAACCTCTCCTCCAACTATGTTTGTCACCCCTCCCTCAAGCTTATTTATTAACGGATTCGTAACTAACTTGCAGGTGGCGAGATACGTTTGTGTGTGTTGGAGGACAGTTTTGAAACTAGAGAATGCTAGCAGAAGACAGTGAAGGCCAGACGATAAGATAAAGTCAGGAAAGAATAGTGTGAACCAACAGATAGGTGAGACGGGGATTAGAAAAGCCAGACAGGGATTAGTGTATTCGGCTAGTCCTAACATCAGCTTTGCAAATAGAGGCAGAAAGCGTATTTCGACACCGGGCTGCAGAAAAAGCAGAATAGACTTTGTTCGCCGTGCTGCCTAAATGATGGCAACACAAAATGGCGGTGGAGCACAAAATGACGGGTCGATTCGATCGCGATCAGAAATCGAAGTTCCTCAGGTCACACCCAAAAAATATAAAAACATTCAAAGGGGAGAGGAGTTGGCCTGACGGCTAGGGCAGTCGACCTCGAATCTGGAGAACTGGGTTCGAGTCTCGGCAATGACGCTGAACATCCTGTGATTCTGGGCAAATCACTTAATCTGCCTGTTTCTAACAAAAATGAATGTGTCCTCATGTAATACAACTGGCCCTATGTAAAGGGCTCTGATAACTGACTCAGGTCAAGTTTGCGCCATATAAAACTCTGTAAAAAGAAAAAAGGGCATATTTATGCACCCAGGAAGAATGGACGCCAGTTGAAGCTGATAAGACGCCTATTAGTTCATTTTCTTGATTTCCAACTTTTATTTCCAATGCCAGAAAAACCCAGAACAGAAGCACATAGGGCATTGTCTGTAGTGACTCAGCAGATCACAAAGATAAAACCACACAATAGTAAAATGTGTACTGAATACACAAGTGTTCCTGGTATTTCCATGTAGTTTATTGGCAATAAACGTGTGATGCCCACACAGGCCAGGTACCACAGCTCACCTCCTTCCAAGAATTTCACTGTAAACATAGATGGACTCTGATTAGACTTATTTTTGGAATTATTGCAACTTAGAAATTCCATCTAGTTCAAGTTGCAAAACTGAATTATGATGACAACACAACTCGTGAAATCATTTCCCGATGTGAAGGGCAAGTCCCTTTACACACAACCTGCTCAGTCCAGGGCATTTACAAATATCTTCTTGGACTGATTATAGGCGGCGGCTACTCCGCTATGGTGGAGGAGCGTCACCCCACTGCTTTTCAACAGTGCAAAACAGGAAAAATACATTGAAAATAACACGTTGTTATAATTTTATTTGTCCGTGTTGAAGCCTGTAGCAGGGGCAAAAGAATTATGTGCCCTTAAGTGCGCATGACGGTTGGCCGGCCGTTTTGGGCTGGCCAAACAGCCATGCGACTTAGCATGTTCTCCACCGGCTGTATTGCACAGCCTGGGTGGAGAACATGCACAGACTCCCTGTCCCTGTCTGAGTGCTGAACCACGGCGCTCAGACCAATCATGATGCCGCTGTCATGCTGGTGACACCAGCGTCATGATTGGCTATGGGGAGCCTGTGTGCTTCCTGCTTGTGGGAGGAGAGCCGACGGATGAGAGACGGCGGCATGCAGAGGTAAGTGTTTTTTTTCTTTTTCACTTCCCACCGTGCCACCCCCATCCCATACCAGCCATCAACTGTTGTGATTCAACCAACTGATTGATGTGAGTAATGTGCTTGGAGAGTGATGAAGATTAAAGGGTGACTGATATCAATCCGTCAACATTATAGCAAATAAAAAGAGATTTTAAGGCCATTCTGAGTTATTTTTTTAAATCAGTAAAGCTAAAATCCAGCGTTCCTCAGTAAATATACCCACAACATCAACAGAAGGTGAAGAAAACCATGGTTTCCTGAACCAATATCTTTTTCAGTGGACGTTAGTCTTTGCAAGCCCCATATGTGGGGTGTTGTAAAAGTCCTGGTAATTTCCCCTTGCTAGCATTACCGAAACTACAGTCATTGGTAACTCAGGAAAGGGGGAGGACATCATTACTACCCATAACAAATTGTTTGGCAATAGCACGCAGGTGTCCATGTTTTCCACTGATTCCTGCATGTTTCGAATGGGTGTTTGATCAAGCAAGTGGGCATAAAACACCAGACTATTTTTCTTGCAAAACTTGTAATCAGAGAAACACTTGTAGAGAGATCCTTAGAAGAGGAACAATACTCTTTAGTCATTCTGACTTTAAAATCATTAAGGCAATGAGGCATATTTGTTGCCGTCAAGAATAGCAAAGATACGTAGGTAGGCACATGCACAACTACTTACAACCCTGGGGATCAATCACGAGAAGAAGGAAAGAGAGATAGAGAACACTGGAGAAATGTAATAATCATTAACTACCAGAAACTGAATAAAATGAGTTAAATATGAGCAGAGAAATACAATCTAACACAAGCACACATTATTGAACAAAGTTTGGGTCAAAACTAAGTCTGCTCTCATTTTCATACCAAACCTCTGTAAGAACATGGATTATTATATGGAATGGACGACTGCCCACCTGAAGGAACAATAAATAGCTCTCCTTGTCAGCGTGAACCTTCAAAGCCACTAAATTAACCTGAGCTCAACCCCCTGGTAGCTGTGGCACAGAGCAGACAGTCTTAACTTAGGGCAATGTGTAAAGTATTCACCCAATACCAAAACAGTAATAAAGTAAAAACATCAAGAAAACATTATAACAATCTCAAACCAAATTCGAAATATTTGGCACCATTTAATACACTTGTCACCAAAACGATAAAAATCCAATAATGGTAACTGCAGATATGAATTTAAGATTTAAGTAAAAATAGCACCAAAAAGCACTAAGCACCAATGATAGTCTGTGGAAGTGGGATTGGGATCTAGGCAAGTTATGAGGCTGATTGTCTTGGAGCCCAGGTCAGATACACCAATTGGATTTGTCACTGTGACAGTTTGGAAGTCGAAAAGTTTGAAAAAGTCTCACTTTTGACAAAAAGCTTTAAAATGTTGTTCTAATTCCCAGTGCAAAATGTGACTTTCTCACTTTTTGAAGAGACGGCAACTGAAACTGTATCTCCTGCCATGGAACCGAAGGCCAGAAGCAGGTTGGCCCCACTGATGCTCTGGCACTTTGGATATTTCTTGCAGAAAAGTTCTAAGTCGCACTGCTGAATGGGACTTAGTCGTTTTGAATTAGAAATTCAATCTGATGCTCTGAAACTGCTGGTCAGAATATTTTCCTGGCGGGCCCTCTGAAGCTATATCGAAAAAGTTATTAAAAGTTTTCAAACTTTTTTCTGGTGCCCTAATAACCACAGTAGTTCACTTCCAAGGCACTCAGGATCTCAAGGGAAGGCACTTTGAGATTCTCAGGGTGTCAAGCAGAGGCCAACAGCAGAGTCCAGGACCAGTTGCCAGGGTCAGCTGGGTACTACATGGAAAAGGCTTCTTGTGTTCCGGTAGCCACAAAGAAGGGCAGACAACTGATACATGGAGTGCATTTCTTTCTACTGGGTACAAGTGGGAGCACATGCAGTCCTCAGGACTCCGCTCAGGTCACAGACAGCAGGTCCAGTCATCTTCTGAACTTTCACTGGTCCAGTAAGTGTTCTGAAGAGGGTTCCTTGTGGCGCCACCTTCATGGTTAGCAGTAGCCTGTGGGTGGGGGGACTACTAGACACTCCCTAACCAAAGCGGAAAAGGTTCCAGATGCAACCCTACCCACTTTATATTAGCAGTTCCTGTTTGCCCTACTGCAAATAATCCGACTGTGTGCCTCATTCTTAAATGTCAAGATGGGGAAACCCTTTTCACCTCGTACAGAGCATATGAGCCCACAGAGAGGTGTGACAATTGCAATTAGCAATCCCCTCCACTGTGGACATTCAAAATCAGTTCTGGGGGTAACTTCCCTCCCACAGGGTTTGATGCAAACCTGACTAGGAGAATACAAAACATGCTTCCTTCAGGTCTCCCCTTACATTTACTTGTGAAAGACAAGATGCCCTTTGAAGTTAAAGAAACTCCTAGATCCACCCTAACTGATATTACTGCAAAGAGATGAAAAAACACCTCCCCACCCCCAGGACATTGTCTTTGCTCTGGATGTGGTTTTCCCATCCTCTTTCACACCTCATACAGGCAAAGTACAGACAGGGCAGTTGCTGGAGAGCTAACCCAAATAAGCCTCCAGCAGCTTCAGGCAGGATAAAGGTAACTTTCTAGAGGTCAGATTTCCAATATAGTAAATATGAATCTAGATTTACCATCACATTAGAATTGTATTAAATATATGTAAATAGTATTTGAATGGAGTTTGTAGCTGGTACATGTCAATAGTTATTGATTGAAGAGTACTATCTCACTTTGAAGTGCATGGAATAGGTATCTGAAGCGCTTGTGGTGTATCTCATCATGCTTTTTGTTATAAAAAAGTAATTGCCTTCTTCTAAGGATATCCAATGGACTGGACAATCATTGTTGCCTGTCCAGTGGCCTCATAAACGGGGACTAACACATGTACTTACCAATCTTGAAGAGGCTACTCCTTTCATTGTGCATGGACAGCAAAGGCTGAGTTTATAGCATGGCCTCTGTGGGAAGTATGAGGGTTGGATGGTGCTCCAAACTTATGACAACCCTGTGGTACCATTTATGCCTAGGGAGTGTAGCAGAGAAATGTGAGAGGGATAGTGCTACTTTAGCATATGCTTTCCGTCGTCCAGTGAAATTTTAGGTAGCTATACTGATGCAAGCAGTTGCTTAGTAGGGTGTGGGGTCGTCGTGTTGACACATTGGGGAGGGTTGGCTGCTTGGGTGAGTTTCAAAGGTCTTTAACCAACATGTAACTGCAGCTCTGACCATATGGGATAGACAAGGTGGAGCTAAAGTGAAGTACTATCCTTCTCTGAAGGGGCCTGGGCATGCAGGAATCATTTGTTTTGGGAGAAACCAGGACTTCACGACCTTCCAGAGTTCTGGACGGTTATGTAGTTCGACAACAGTGCAATAGCCAGCATTGGCACTCACAGGTACAATTAATTTTAAGATGTTATCAGACACCCATTCAGAGGACCATGGGGCACGCAGGGGTACTGGGCACAACCATGGTGGTTAAGGCCTTTTACTCCTGATGTCCCAGTGCCGATCTAGTATGGAGCCTGAGCAGTAGCTGTGGATGAGCAGTCAAAGGCTCCCTGAGGGGGAAGCATAGATACAGTTAATTGAACATGTCTCATAACTCAAAGTGCACCCAGTATGAACAATAAATCAATCTCCAGTCCGATACCTACTTTTATAAGAAATGGAAGTATTTTATATCTAACTCTATGCATTCAAAGGAATAACAATACTCATATGCAATAATACAGTTCCCTTGAGGTTCGGGCTCTAATAGTTGTCAGGCAAATCCCTGTCCCACCCCCTACCTTGTAACGTGTTCAAGGTTATTCCCCATTCACTGGTGGCCGCGTCCAGGGCATGCATACTGTCCTTTTCTGGATTGGTTTCTCTTGACAGCAATAGCAAGCATAACACTCTGCATAAAAGACAGCACCTGGCATAAGGCTATTAACTTATCTTTATTAATTTCTCAGCTTTTGTACATGGCATACTGATGTGGAGCTACTCTCCACACGTCAATTTCTCTCTCCTTCCCTCAATGTAGTGAGAGGAAAAACTAGTACTGGCATCTCACTTCTGTCTGGACCAGCTAGACCACTGACCTACTTATATAACAATGTCCTTTCCTGGAGGACATAACATATACTAGTATGCCATACTTTAGAGATCCCCTTTGACTCCTTCCTTAGTTATTAGTCTAAAGTGTCTATGGTGCTGCAGCACCTTCAGAATCAAATCCCCTGGGGCCCAGAGCCCCAATTCAAATCTTACCTGCTTCTGCAGCACAGAAAGATTTGGTGCTATAGCGGGTGCCCTGAGCACAGTCACTCACAAATTCAGATCCTGCTGGAAGAAGTCGGGCTGCTCGGGGTACATGTGGCAACATCCGGTGAAGTGGCGCCGCCAGATCGCCCCAGCTATTAGAGTAGCTTCCAGCTCGCAAAGACACAGTAAGTCAATTGATCCCAAATGGGGGCAATTAAATCCCTAAGCTCCTGACTGGAGTCCCAGAAGGGGGTGTCGTCCTCCTCTGTGTCCTCCTGGTCCATGGGTATCAGTCAGGGTAGATCTTATGGTACGGCTAGACCCCTGCTGGTCGCAGCCATACTCCAGTTCCCGGCAACGGCCAAAGGTTTTTGCTGATTTGGTCCCGGTGGTCCCTCCTGGCACACAGGGCTACCGTAGTACCTTCATGATGCAACATAGAGTCCTCAGGTGCAATCGCCCACATCACAGAGGCCCCTCCAAACAAAAGCAATCACCGCTCAAGCGTTCAAAAGTCTGGGCATGCTGGTCACACAATTACTTCAATGGTGGCACCCTCGAGCATATGGGGTTACCTCAATTAAGCCATCTGGGCACAGCATTCAACACTTGGCTCAGTCTCCGGCGACCCTCTCCTGACCTAAAGGGTCACCAAAAACAATCCTGCACACGGGCTACAGCCGATCGGATCACAGCCGAATTCTCACACCTTGCACAGTGAGTCCTCATGGTAGGGCTCTCCACTGGACCTCACTTCCTCCAGCGCTTTCCTCTTCCTCACAGGCACACTGGTCTTGGCAAGCAGGTAGGTACTGGTGCGCCAGGTCCGATACAGATGACCTTGGTTTCCCTGGGTGATGTCCTCTCACCCAGCAGGGAGACTAAGAGCCCTTTGTTTCCTGCCCTTGTCACAGGCAGAAGTAATGCAGAGCTTCCCCTTCTCATACAGCCTATCTGGTTGCCTGGCAGATGACACATTTTTGGGAACTCAACCTCCCCTTCTTATAGTCCTTTTTCGGGCATCAAATGTGATTTAGGGACTGAGTTTTTTACGTTTCATGTTGGGGTTCTGCTTCTTTTGAAGTGGGCACTTTTCCTTTTCTTCTTTTCTCAGGAAAGACGTCTGTCACAGCAGGCACGACTCTGAAGATAATCTTACACAACACAATTCATGGGAGTGACCAGAGTTCACACCTGGATGTCAGCCACAGTGATATGTGCCTCAAAAAAGCTCTACTCTTTATGATTCCCTTATCAGCCTGCCTCCCTTATTGAGATGTGTCCAGACCCCTTCCTTGTGATCTATCTCTGAATCAAAGTGCAGTCTTCTGAAGTGTAAAGGGAGTCTCTTCCTTTTCTCTCCACTGTGGGTCCCACCCAACTCACAGGAATACAGCAATACACAAATATGTCTGGGGGGATTCATCTCCTCCTCATGTCTTCACCAGGCAGGTCTGGGCTTCCCAAAATGGAACATAAGGTTCCATATATAATGTACCTTTACAGGCATGCTTATTCTGTGTACATTCACAGCACACTTTCTAGCCACACTTTCTGGCCAGCACTGTTACCTCCATGCATGCTACCATTAGATCTACACATGCATTCAGCACACACTCTCAAGCCTGCGAGCACTGTTCAGCACTGAAGCTTTTCTATATTTAATCAGGTTGTGCTATTTACAAACACACACACTGCTAGCACACACATTCACCATGTGCGTGCTGCTCAACAATCACTCTTCATGTATTGTACTTCATTCAAGTACACATACATCTCTCATGTAGTGTATTTCTTGCAGGTATACATACACTCAGCACATGCAGTAATCCCAAAGTACTACACAATGCTGCTCTATCCCTGTACTGTATCCTTCCCAGGCACACATACAATTACTGCAGAGCCACTACACCTGCTCTGCGAGGCACCCCACGTCTACATGATGTAGGGCAAGGGTGAATTAAACACAGAGCAGCAGAACTTTTAAAAAGGTGAATGAGCCTGTAGGCCTCACTCCAATGACACAGGGTAAAAAGGTCCTCTTCACTACTACTGATTTTTACACGGTATGCTGCCACCACCGCGCCCATGCTGCTTAACTCCTGGTGAAGGTGGTTGCCTGCCACCACTATATAGGCAGCACTTTGCGCTCCCCTCCTGGTCCAACAAGGCCGCAATTTGTGAGACTAATAGTTATAAGTTCTCAAAATGTTCACAAAAGTAGTGAATTGAAAAGAATCGCAAGTCTGTCCACAAAACAAGGTAGGAATATTTGGGTGCAAATTCATTAATTGTTCTGAGCATTGACTTGCTTTCACAAAATGGGCAATGCTTCAAGCCAAATCTACCCCAGTTTTGTGGCTTGGTCACCAAGAAAACAACAAATGTATTTAGATAGTTATGATCAGCTTGGGGTTCAGTAAAGCCACAGAAGTCGTGCTAACAGCCTTGGAATGAGTACAAAGTTAGGTAATTTGAGAACTCACTGGTAACAAACATGAAGCCCCTTCGTCTTGTAACAGGAGCAGTTTAGACATCACTGTAATACACCACAATCCACGATTATTCCCAGACACATTTCACCAGGGAAAACCTGGTGAAGTTTGTCTCAGGAAAATGATTGAGAAAGAGGGAAAACAAGAGGTAATCCATGACCTGATGAACTGAGAAACAGCGAGAAATGCTGCTCCTGGTGAATACTGCACTCCACAACGTCGGCATTTAGAAAGTGTGGTATTAGCGCCCATAATTCCACAGTGTTTAGAATGATGTCCTTTTTAGTCCATACTCCAAAGCAGCGAACTATGTTAACTGGAAGCAGTCGAAAAGTAGAAGCATACATTAACTACAGAGCAGTAGCGGCTGTTAACAGACTCGGATGGTGCTGGGGGAGATCAGGGACGGGAACAAAAAAAGAAAAAAAAGCCACTTACTTTGTGTCTCTCCTCTGTCCTCTTCTTCCTGGCTCCGGTCAGCAGCAAGTAGCTCCCAGGCACCCCTTAGCCAATCACAACGCTGCTATGTAGCATTGTGATTGGTCTGAGCGACATAGCTTGGCGCTCAGACGGGGACTGGGAGGCTTTGCATGTTCCTCACCAGGCTGTGTATTGCAGCCTGGTGGGGAACATGCAAAGTGCGCATGACTGTTTGGCCAGCCAAGCAGTCGTGCACAATTAAGGAGTGCAAACCACTCCCCTACCTGCTATGCCCAGCCCCACCTGCCCAGAAAGCCACTGACTCTAATAGGAAAACTAAAATGATAATAACGATACGCTATCATCATTTTAGTTTCCCTATTGAGCAGTGGGGCGACGCTCCTTCGCCTTAGCGGAGGAGCGAGGAGCCGCCACTCCTTCAGAGATGTGCAAATGCTGGAGTGGAGATGAGGAATGAGTGCTCACCAGATAGGACAAGCATACTAGGGGTTATCAAATACGATAACCACAAATTCACTACAGAACTGGTCAAGGCCGTGAAAAAAGCGATCAGAAAGCGGGTGTGTACGTAGATGAAATCAGCATAAAATAAGGTTGTGCTGCTCCTGCGTGGGGGGTGGGGATAGGGGAGAGCTGATTGAGTTCCTAAATGTCTTAATGAGATGCAATCGTATATTTGGCTCCAGATTGTTGGATGTTGTATTGTTCTTTGAACTGCTGATAAAAATTATGCTAGAAAAAAAAAATGATGAAGTATTTTATTTGTCACTGTCATAAAAAAATAGAAAATGTAATTTTAATGATAAGGTTTGAGTTTTTCTAAATTTGTTTTTTAATCCTAAAAGAATAAGTAATAAACATGACTCTAGCATATCACTTTGTCAATTTGCCTACTCTCTTTTTGTAAGCGCTTCAATTGAGGCCACCCATCATCATTACTATATTATATTTGCTGTACAAGCGCTACTCCATCAAATCAAATTAAGGATACCAACTTAAATTTTAGCCTCCAATTTGACATATCTTCACATTTACAGAACGTTTTCGATTTTTTAATTTGAGAGTTTGGTTCTTTATTTGTGTACACTTTACTAATCTGCTAATATTATTTTATTTTCCATACAGTCGCCGACCCCCCAGAGTAGGTGGCATGGGCCTTGCACCACAAGTTATGGACCACTGATCCAAGGCATTCCTTGCTCTGCCTACCCAGATGGGCTGTGGCTCAGAGTTCGAGTGTTATGTGGCTATGGCGAATATTTTAAACAAGTGTGTGCATGAAAAAGAAGGGTTACTTGTTCTTCACCTAGCACTTGTTGTCTCAGTTCTGCCATAATAACTAAGCAATGTAAAGGACAGTAGTTGCTAGCACCCGACTTAATAGTATTGAATTGATTGACATTCAAAGGATGAGAGACCCTGCCAGGTTTTGAACTGGAACCAGTGTCAAAGTGAGAGCGTTTAACACACTGAGCCATCTCGCTCGATGGGAAGCATGATAGAGACATTCCCATTATTGAAGAGTAGCTGCAAGTAACACAGGTTGATGCCGTCAGGAACTACAAAGCTGATCATAAAGCACACTCAATGAATTGTGTAATGGCAGCAGTTATGATTTTAACATCAAGGCTCTCATTTACTAAACATTGCGCAGCTGTTCGTGCAAGAATAGGACGCAATTTAATGCTGTTTTCGTGGCCTTTAAAAGGGCTACTAAATTCACTTTTGCCTTTAGTAAATATTGACCTTAAAAGCAGATTCAGATTTTTGCATGTTCGATGTATATTATCAAGTAAAGGCATTAAATACATTTGAAGGTGACAAAAATATGTTTTCTGATGTGAGAGGAGGCTCCGGAATAAAGTTCGAAAATATTTGTTATAGAAAGAGTAGGAAATGCATACGATATTCTATTTCTTTTACTTCAGATTGTCTTCGAAAATCATAGAAGACTTAGGGCCTCATGTAGGTAGCCAAATACCGGTCGGTAACGGCCGATTTTCGGTAAATATGCCGTTACCGACCGGTATTCAGACAAGTGAGATGTAGGAGTCCAAAAACCACTTTTCGGTAAATATGAGGCGGTAAATACCGATTCATATTTACCGAATTCCAAAATACCGAATCAGATTTACCGAATACACAATTAACGAATCGGTAAATATGAAGTGGTAAATATGAAGTGGTAAAAATTAAAATGACATGTAGGAGCACTCGGTAATTAAGAAATCCAAGAAAATCGGTAAATAAGAGTCGGTAATTAACACGGATTGAAAGCAGGTGGTAACCATCAACAGTGCAGATAAGCAATCCCAAAATGCAACAGCGTGGACAACATGGCCGCTATGTACGTCATAGCAAGGCGCCTACGTCTACAGGCAGCAGGACTGAGGGTTTGGCGACGGGAGGAACGCATCTACAGACAGCGCATCACACTATTCCAGCTGACTGATGCAGAGATACATGAGAGGTACAGGCTACACCCCGAAACCATCATGGACTTAATCAGGGACCTTCACCCACTCCTGGACCAGCCAATAAGAAGGGCGCACGCCATACCCCCACATGTGCAGGTGCTCTGCAGCCTACATCTGCTGGCATCCGGCAGTTATCAGGTGGTGACAGCTGCGGTGGGTGGGGTATCCCAGAGTTGCCTGTCACGTTTCTTCATGAAGTTCCTGGATGCCATGATGCAGAGAATGCACCACTACATAAGCTTCCCAAACACACAGGCTGCACTGCAGAAAACAAAGACAGACTTTTATCACATGGCACAGTTCGCCCATGTCATCGGCTGTATTGATGGTACACACATCTCAATCTGTCCACCAGCTGACACAGAGCACATCTACAGGAACAGGAAGTCCACCCACTCCATCAATGTGCAGGTGATCTGTGATGCAGGGAACATCATCACAGATATTGTTGCAAAGTTTCCTGGGAGCACCCACGACTCTTACATCTTCCAGAATAGTGGGATCTACACACGACTGAGTGCCGGAGAATTCGGAGAGGGATACCTGCTAGGTAAGTAACAGTGACGCCCCTTGAAACCTGCAAATCATAGTGTATAGAGGCATGTTACTGATGGTTCCCTTTTACTCATCTAGGCGACAGTGCATATGCATGCCGGTCATTCATCCTCACTCCCTACCTACACCCAGCAACCCAGAGTGAGAGACGATACAACGTGGCACACAAAACAACACGCAATGTGGTGGAGCGCACGTTTGGACTACTGAAGAGCAGGTTCCGCTGCCTGCACAAGAGCGGAGGCGCACGCCAGTACAAACCCATCACCTGCTGCAAGATTATTGCCACTTGTGCAACGCTGCACAACCTTGCCACGAAAAAAGGTACAGATGTGGAACTAACATATTTTGAGGACAACGAGGATGAGTCAGGCCAGCCAGAGGGCAACGCAGCTAGAGTGCCAACTGCAATCGATGGGGGAGAGAGACGGGCAGAGATCACATGCAACTATTTCTGAGTAAGTGAGGGGACACAGCGAGTTGTGAGAAGTCATGACGTAGTTTTAATGTGGCACCACGCCATGAACACATGAACAAGCCAATCTGGCAATATCCCATCTATACAAGGAGTAAGTCCAGGGTTACGTCACCCAATGGGAAGTGGCTAAGCAGGGCTACATCAATGTTTGCGCATACGCGCTGCAGTGGTGGATTGCACGGCCTGTGCATCCTCACTAGAGCCAACCCCAAGCCGCCTGCTGCTCCTGCGTGCTTCTGGGACGGGGGGTGTGATGCTGCTCCTGCTGCTGGTGTCGATGCTCTCCGCAGCATCCCCTGCAGCAGTTGTCGACGCCTGACTAGTCAATAGCACCCCTAGTGCACTTGTCACCTGCACCATCCCCCGAGACAGGTCGCTGCAGCACTGTGTTAGGCCCTCCTGCATCGTCACAGAGCGCCGGCACAGTAGAGAAGTCGCAGTTGCCAGACGGTTGAGTGCCCTGCTGGTAGTGTCCCTTCTCTGGCGTTCCCGGCGCCGTGCTTCGATGTCAGCATCTAATTTGCTGCACAACTGCTGGATTGACTGGGACATGTCCCGAATGCCCGCAGCCATGCCGCTAATGTTATTGTCCATGTTGACTAATGTTGTTTTCATCACCCGCATGTGCCTCTGGACTGACATGACTGCCTTTGATTGCAGGCGCTGTTGTTTCAACATTTGGCCCTCGAGACCCAAGAAGACACCATGGCCGTCAATGGGTGCTGGTGGACTCTGGACACGCGACCTGCGGCGCCCTCTTGCTCCCGTCTGTGCTGCCTGTGAGGTGTGGGGCACAGTGGCATGGCTCCCTTCCTGGGGCCTGGTGCGGTCTTCTGGGCCCATGCTGTCGTCTGACGAGGTGTCTAAGGCTCGTAGCCTGGCTGCTGGACGCCTCCTCATTCTCACACCTGCAAGCGGAGATGTGGCCGGTGATTCGAACATGAGTGGCGATGCTGGCTCTGGTTGAGGTGATGCTGGCTCTCGGTGAGGTGATGCTGGCTCTGGGTGCGGCGAGGCTGGCTGTGTTGGTGGTGCGGCTGCCAGTGGGCCTGCTCCCTGGTCTGAACTTGTGCTGGCTAGAGGTGATATTTGTGGCCGGTGTGCCGTCTCTCCTGCAGCATGCCCTGTCCTGCAGGATGTCACATCTGTGGACAGAAATACAACATTGGCTCAGTGTCCCCGAAGGGCTGCATTGCAAGCGTCACAATAAATCATTTCACATTCCAAAATGTCCTCTGTCTCCTTGTGCCTCGAGTGCGTGACATGCCTTGTTGCCCTGTAACATTTACGTCATGGTTAGTGTTACCCTGACTACATCTCCCGGAATGCATTGCCTGTCTGCACTGACACGTGTGGACTGCAGTGTGATTCTCGTTTCACAATGGGGGATGTGGGATAGGGGTAGGGGGGGCTACATTGCTGTGCTTTCGTCTTACCTTGGGGTGTTGCGGCTCTGGCAGAGCTGTCGGCGTCCCCAAGACCCACGACGCTCTCTTGCTCGATTGTGGCCGCCACCAGCTCCTCCAGTTCGGTGAGGGCAGGTGCCCTGTTGGTTCCACCTCCGGTCTGGCTGGCCTCCTTCTGGATGTCGCCCATCTTCCTCTTGGTTACAATCCTCAGGTCATACCAGCGCTTTTTGAGGACCTCAATGTCCCTGTGGGTCACTCCCACAGCATTGACCTGCGCCTGGATGGCCAGCCATATGTTGCGCTTTTCAGCCTCAGGCACTTGCAGGGATTGCCTTCCAAACAGCTTCTGGTGCTGCTTCACCACCTCCTCCACCAGCACCTGGAGTTCCTTGGGGCTAAATTTCAGCTTCCTCCTCCTTTCCCCTCCGTCTCTCTGTGTTCTCTGGCTGGACATGCTGTTCGTTTTCCCGCTCGCACAGGCAACGGCTCCCTGCCTCTCCTCTGCACTCAAAGCCTCTCCAGGGTCGGCTAATTATGTACACCTGCCTGGGTGTGGCCACTTCCTGGTTGGGTGGGCTGTCGTTGCACAGGATTAGCTGTTTCGTCAAGTCATGTGATTTTATTTACCGAATCCGTACATACCGATTCGGTATTTTCCGATTCGGTAAATACCACCTCGGTATTTTCCGAATCAGTAAATACCACCTCGGTATTTACCGATTCGGTGAATTCCGATTCGTGATTACCGAATGTTACCGAATCGGTAACTGTTACCGAATTTTTACCTACATATAACTTACCGATTCTAATTTACCGATTCGGTACGGCTCGGTATTTAAGAACCGGTAAAATTTATTTACCTACATGAGGCCCTTAGTGCTGCAAAAGCGAGGGCCGTATGTCGAGAGCAGAGATGTTCTTTTTCGCCTTAAACTTCTATAACTTGCCTCTGTATTTTCCAGATCCAACATGGATCTCAAATGGCAAACGTTCTGTCATAGACACAGAAATGAGAGAATACTATTCAGTCAGGGCAGTTTTCTGTCTAAATTAGAGGATTTCAATCTTTCGAGAATAATGTATGTCGCAGGTTAAGATTAATTTCAATTGAAACAAGTTAAAAAATATGAAATATATATTCTACAGGTGTCAGAAATGTATACCATTCACTAGTTCAGAAATAAGCATCAGCTAAATACTACAGAGATTGCCGAGAATAGTTTCAAAGATTATTTCTTTGCCAGGAAAATGGACCGCTGTGTGGTATCTGCAGTGTAATGGAGAAAGTTCGACTGTTAATTCTGCTCTGGGCGATAGATGGCGCTACATTCTAACAAATATCCACTCTGATGAGCTTATATTTGTCTTATGCCTGCTAGAAACTGCACTTGGTAGTGATACTCCTTTTCCGAAAAATGTCATGCTGTTTCAAGTATTTCAAGCGCCACTGGGGAGGTTATTTTAAAAACAAATCTAATTTCTATAACAAATTCACGTATATGTTGTACAAGTCCAACGGTGGGTTCTTCGCTATGGTAGAGGAGCGACCGCGATACTCCCCCAACCCCCCCACCCCAGCTGTTTCAAAACGGCAGGAAATGAAAAATAAAACAATAATAAACACGTTCTATTATCGTTTTTCTTTCCCGGACGAGTCTTTGGGGGCAGGGCCAGGTGGATGACAGTCACTAGAGGGGGAGTGGCATGGTATGAGTGCACATGTGGGTTTGGCCGGCTCTCTCAGGACGGCCAAACCGACATGCGCACTGAAGCTGTCTCCAACCAGAGCTGCATTGCTGGGATGGTGAGAGCAGGCACAGGCTCCCAGTCTCACTGTGAGAACAAATTCAGGGGAGTCTGGGAGCCCGTGCCTGCAGTGGACTGGAGCAGAAGAGCGCGATGAGGCTAGCTGCAGGTAAGTTATTTATTTTTATTTTTTTAAATTGTATTTGTTGTCTGTCCTCCCCCTAGATCCCTTTCCCCTGCCTCACCACTCTTCAATGACACCAGGCACTACTGGTACAACTTCTGTCATTGTCTAATGGACTTTTGGTGTCATTGGTATGGGCCAGTAAAAGAAGCAGGGTCCGTCTCGAGATTCTGAAATGGACATGGAGTTTCAGGGGCTGCGGCTCTCGGACCTACACTTGTATTACATGGACGTACTCCTGCAGTACTTGGAGAAAAGGCTACTGGGCGGTACAATGGGAGTGAGCTCCCCCAGTCCCTCTTGAGGGTTCGCATGTGATGGACGAGTGTCCAGTGGTGGAAATTTGGGAGGTTCCCACTCAACAGGTTCTGAGTGTGATTGGCGTGAGGCAGTGGTCGGAGGGGGGCTGCCAGGCATTGGGAGACTTTTTTTATATTCAGATGTCACCTTCCTCATTTTCGACGATGCTAGACGGTCATTTCATTTTGGTCAGGGACAGTTTCTGCAATTTGCTAACCTCTCTAGAATATCAGCGAGATCAGGGTGGACTTCCCAGTGGAGCCACAGGTGTATTGTACATATATTTAAATTAATATTTGACGCAAGGGTATTGTAGAGATGTGATTTTGTGTCTTTACGCGCCATTGAAGCAGGAATATAATACAAACCAATTAAGAGTGCAGCATGTAGGACAGAGGTCTCCCGGATCAGCTCGCAATAGTGAATGGAGCAGAGGTACCCAGTGGTGCAGGAGATGGGCAGCAATGCCCAGTTTAAACGGACCCATTTTTATCATCTCCACTGTATGATTTCACTCCTCTGAGATTACACAGAATATTACCTCATGAGGGCCTGCTTATGAGTTGCTCGTTATATTCCGACTCATGGGTAAATCCCTATGTACGCACAGGTCGGAATTACGAGTTAAAAGGTATTTAGCGCATCTAATAATTATCGGATGCGCTAAATACCTCAACCTTCCTTACATTTCGTCAGTTCAAACCTGCTGAAATTAAATAGGGGAAATGTGTATGGTATTTACTGTACCATGCAGACTTTGGTGTGTTAAACACCAACATCTGCATGGTATTTCCCAAAAACTCATGATAGGTGCTATTGTTTGCACTCAATAAATAAAGAATCCCAGGGTATCGTTACTTACCAGGTGTGATGTATAGCACCTTTACTTGCAATCGGGCCCTAGGTCTGTAGCTTGTATGAATGTGGTGTGAGAGAAGCAACCTTTATACATATTATCTGGACATGAAGCCTATTACAGGACTACTGGAAGACAGTAGTAGAGCGTGCAGGGGAGCAAGAGCTGTAAAAGTGGAGATGAAAATCAAAGATTGCCTTCTGGGCCTGATAAAGTATCCCACGAAAGTCAGTAAAATTAGGAACAGTTTTGCATGCCTGGGGCTGCTTGTAGACAAAATGCGGATTGCCATACGCTGGCTCTCGCCAGTCTCCACCACCCTACACACCTGGAATGCTGGTATCTCTAGCGTCTTCCCAGCCGGGGCACCCGCAAATGACTACAATGAACACGGAGCTTGGTATCATATGTCTTTATTCGTTTGCGTGTAACTGCGAACTCAACATTCTAAAGCAGCCTTCACTACAATACACTCTATCCATTGCATCATATCTCCACTGAGTTCATCAGGAGCCAAAGGGGTTCCGTCATTATTAACTCACAAGAGACTACAGGATGCATGAATGGAGCTCTACGGAGTTCATCAGGTGCCAAAGGGATTCCGTCATTGTTAACTTGCACAACACTACATCCCCCCCTCTGTTAATTGACAACTTGCCAGTTTTACAAAATATATACATTTAAATCTCTTCAGTTAATCTCTTTGGTGCTGTAATTGTTTGACATGAACGTACTGTGTGAAATTGAGACCTGCCACCATCATGATCCAAGATCGGCTGTGATGGTGAAAGGGCAGCAGTAGTCACTGGTACTTCAGAGTCAGTCCCTCCTTCACCATGGAGATCTGGTGAACATTTAATCAAATGCTGAAAGTGAGAAGAGTTTCTGGTAATGAACTTCCCAGGGCGCTGAGCAATCTCCGTGTGTCCTTTGGTCAACACCACTTGAAAAAGTTCTGAATCAAAGGGAGCATCAGATTTTCTTTTCCACATCTGATGTGCAAGCATGCTGTCTCCTCTCTGGAAGATTATGTTTTTCACATGACGTCTTAGGTCAGCATATGTCTTCACCTTTTGTTTCTGAACCAAATTCATCATACGGGTTGCATTCTCATCTCTTTCTCTCTGATTGGTCCACTGAGGGATCTTGCATGTCATTGCTCTCCCGATCAATGTCGCTGGACTTCAGTTCGAGTGAGGTGTAATCTCTCAATGTAGAGTTCAACACAGTTTGTAAAATTGAGCTTCTCAAGGGTAGCACAGTGCACAGATTTCTTTTACGTGCTCATAAATCTTTCAACCAGTTTGTTGGCCTGCGGCCACAGAGGAGTACCCTACTGATGCTTTATATTTAGATGCTCCAAGAAGTCTTTGAACTCTCGTCTATTAAAAGTGATCCACTGTCAGATTTTAGTACAGCTGGAACACCCCATGTCACAAAGATGCCATCCAGTCTCTCAATGAATCAGCCTTGAGTGGTGGATGAGAGATCTACAATAAATAGATATCCCAAGTATTCGTCCACAATCGCAATCATGTGATGTCTGTTGTCGAGTGGACCGAAAAAGTCAATGGCTATTCTCTCCGCAGCATGCTTCGGGAGTTCTGACATATTTAGGGTGTGTTGAATAACTCTTGTAGATAGTCAGTTGCATAATAATAATAATTCCTATTTGTAAATTGCGAACATATCACCCCCTTAACGGTTTCAAGGCGCTGGGGGCCGTCGGGGAAGTTAAGTGAGCTATTGCCCACCCATGATGCTGTACTGAGCTGCCACCAGCACCAGGTATCGTACCGTGAGCCGTGCGCTCCGGAGTCAGCTGCTCTAGCTGCTATGCCACACCTCTCCCAAAGGTGGCAGGTCCTTCTCAACCTACTTGTCGAGAGATGGAAATCCGCCTCGGAGAGCTCGTTTTATGGCAACAATTCCCCTATGTCCTTCGTGAGCCACTTAAATAATTTTCTGCTGCAGACTCTCCGGAATCAAGATTCTTGACCCATGCAATAAAACTCCCTCTAGAGCTATGGACAGTTCATCTTTGACATTTCTGTATTTTTGATATTGACCCTCACAAGTGAGAGATCGAGTGTGCTGGTTCCAAGACTGTAATGCAATTATGGGCCATATGTATCAACACATTTTCCTATAGACACAGAATGGGTAAATCCCTTTGATACATATGGCCCTATAACTTTTAACTTTAGCATGTCACTATTGTGGCTCATGGCAGTGATAATCTGGACTAATGAAATGGCAACTAGTGTGTTTGATTTTACCAAAAAGTTGATATAAGCGTCAACTGACTTGGATGGAGTGCCATGACCTTGAATGGTCACTCTGGAAAAGTAGTCACCAAGGTTCTGATCCCTTCCTGGATGATGCGCAATGTTATAATTGTACTCTTGTAGCCGTAGTCCCCATCGTTAAATGCGAGGTGACATCTTGGCCTTTGGATTGCCAACGTAAAATGCTTTCCATACAGGAATACATGGAATTGTTCATAATCCCATACCACAGCTAAACCTTGTTTTTCAGGTTGTGAGTAAGCACATTCTGACTGGGACAAACTTCTACTTGCATAAGCCACAATATGCCATTGAGCATTCAAGTGTCTGCTGTGCAAGGATAGCACCTAAACGAATTCAGTTAGCATCAACAACAACCTCTGTATGAAGTTTCGGATTGAAATAAGTAATTTCAGTAGCATTCTCAATGACTTGTTTGATTTTCTTAAAACTATTCTCACATTCATGTGGCCACTGGAATGAAACATTCTTTTTCGTCAACTCTCTCAAAGGTGCACTTACAGTGGCAAAGTCTTGTATATATCTAGAACAGTAATTGGCCATTCCAAGAAATGAACGCACCATTGAAACAACTTGTGAGGGATCAGTATTTGACAGCCTTGTACTTTTGCAGGATCAGGTGTCATACTCCCATCAGAAAAGATATGGCAAAATAATTTTAACTTTGTCTTATGGAACTCACATTTATCTACATTCAAAGTCAAACCTGCATCAGCCAGTAAATGATATACTTACTAAGAGCCTTATCTTGCTCTTTTTGCATGTCTCCGAAAACCAAGATGTCATCACTATAATCGAAATTCAGGACAGGCTCTATGATATGTCGAATGACATCTTGATGACACACCAAAGCTGAGCCTTTTGTATCAAAACAGACCAACATATGTAGAAAAGGTTGTAATGTACCTGCAGTTTCCTTCAAATTCCAACTGATGACAACCTTTATTCAAATCAAGGTGACAGAAAACATTTACACCATTTAACTGTGTTATCATATCAGCAATGTGTGGACCTGGATGGGGTTCTTGTTCAATTGCCTTGTTTGCCTGATACATGTAAATGCATATGCGTACTGCTCCTTCACTGTTTTTTGGGCACTACGACAATGGGAGATACCCATGGCATTGGACCAATAGAACGCTCCATGATATCAGGCTTAATTAACAGCATCTTGTAAACGAAAACCAATTTGCCTATGTCTCAAAGAAACAGAACGGACCTCCTACTTAATATGCAACTTTACTTTCATAGTTTTAAGCTTTCCCAAACCATGAAACTATGAAGGGAACTGACTTACTATTTCATGGTGAGAATTCATGTTGGTGTTCATGGAAATCAGCCCCATATCAGCAGCTGTGCTGAAGCTGAGTAGACAGGCACTTGACGCTGTCCCTTGAAACACATGGATGGGTGCTTGTACCTTTGTTTTCTTGTGTTTCATCATCGCTACAAATTAACCTTGACTTGCCATGTACACACTTTGGTTTTCAACGGCATAGGTTGCGGTAATGGAAAAAATTAATTATATTTCTCCTCAAGCATAATGTTTATCAACGCTCCACTGTCGACGATGAAAGGTATGGAACAACCATTTACTGTAAGTGTAATTGTCCGACAATGTTTGAATGACTGTGGTGCTTTCACATGTTGACTTCTCTTTGCCTGACAATTTTCTTCACATGCGCCCAGTCCAACATGTGCAATTGTTTCTGAAGTAAACATGGCACAACCATCTTCTATACTTTCACTTGATAATGATACGAAGGAACTGTTTGACAATGATTTCGATGACAATCTACTTCGTTCAGTGTTGATTTGTCGTACCTGACGTCTCCACTGGGCCTTGTGGGTGTGCGTCGAATGTTGCTTCTGGAACGTCCTGGCAGCCATTTTGTCTATGCATCCTGACGCATTTGTTTTTTCCTTTGCTTTGCACACCTTCACAAAATGGTTCTCCTCCCCACAGCCCTTAAATACCTGTCCAATGGCGGGACGTTTGTCGTTGTGTGGAAATTAAAATCTACATCTAAAACATAACTTCTTTTTACGTGTAGACATCACCATGTGTCCTTCAGTATTTTGTTTTGAGTTGCTTTTCACACTCATGATTGTTTCATTCTGGGCACCTTCGACCTCCATGTCAGCAGCTTGTCGATCCGCACTCTCTTCAGCTATAGCAGCCTGTAGGAAGCTGGCTCTGTATATGGTATTACCACTAGGTGGTTATGCCGTGTAGAGTCCAGGGGTTCCCCAAAAGTGCACTGGGCTCAATGTAAAACCCAAAGTGCTGTATTAGTGGTAGTGTGGGCGAGCAGCCTTAGGCCTAACACAGAGGAGTGTAAGACATTAATTGCACAAGAGTGATCAATAATGGACGCACGTCTCAAGAGGGAGTTCCAGACCAATTTTAGAAAATTATACTTTGTTTTTACTTTATTTTTAGACCCAGATCTTTGCAATAAAATAAGTACATTTTTAAACAAAAATACTTTTCACTTTGAAAAATCAAAACTTTTGAAACATTTCAGCACAGTTCAATGTTATCCTACGGGGAAACTAATATAACGGTTACCCATGTAAGTAATGCACTTTCAATTCTAATCTATGAACTCAAAAGTCAGTAAGGAGCAAGGGTCTGGCGAGTACCAAAACTGCACCACCAGCAGCACAGGGGGGGCCGGGTGCAGAGGTCAAAATCGGAGTTCAGCCCAATGCTTTTCAACGGAGAATGGGAGTGCCTGGAGCTACACTGCTTGCAGGTAGGTAAATCGGTTATGGGGGCCAAGCTTTGGGGGTTAGCACAAGCACGGGGGGCACAAAACAGCACCAAACATACACCACCAGCGGCACAGGGGTGGCCGGGTGCAGGGTGCAAATTCAAAGATGGGCGCCCAATGGTTTTCAATAGAAATTCTTGTTTCGGCTAACAGACTGCAGGCATGGCCCCAGAGGTTGCAGGAGGGAGACCAACACCAGCAGAGGTAGGTAGATATGTAGGGGTCATAGAGGTACCATAGGTTCAGCTCACCAAGGCCCAGGGACTTCGGGTGCAGGGGAGCCTTTCGACGTCAGAGTCTTCTTACCGGAGTCGGTCGCAGTTGGGGGAGCCTCTGGATTCACACTGTTGGTGCTGCTGTGGAGATCAGCAGAGGTCAGTCGACACTGGATACGAGGGCAGGATCGCTAGGGAGACTTCACTGCACAGGTGAGCCACTCAGACTCCGGCCGTGGGCGTCGGGTGCAGAGTGGACAAGGATTGTGGTTCCTGCTGGATCCAAAGCCCTTGTTGTCGGTTTCTTCTGGACAGGTCCGCTGTCCACTGGAGATTGGAGTCTTTTTTAAAGGCAGCAGTCCTCCCATGGTTTTCAGAGGTTCCTGGCTGCAAGACAGGTTGCAGGTTCTCAGAAACTGGAGACAGGCCGGTAGGGCTGGGGCCAAGGCAGTCATCATCTTCAAGCTTCTCTGACGGGTCGTCTTCTTTCTTTAGGTCTCGCCTACGCAGTGCGCATGCACTGCATAGGAGGACCTTTAGCCGTCCCTCTGCTCTTTTTTGAAGCACATACTCGTGCTTGTGGCGGCATCCACCTTGCGGGAGCGAGCAGGGGCATGCCCACAAGCACGAGTATGTGCTTCCAAAAACAGCCGACTGCGCACGCATGCACCACTCCCTGGCCAGCAAACACACGGTTGCAGTGCCAGCAGTGTGTTTTGCATTTACTGTGACAAGCACGCGTGTGCTTTAAAATAGAAGCATTAGTTATTCACTCGTGCATGGCTATAATTTACTCTGTGTTTTGCTTTTACTGTGACAAGCACACGTGTGCTTCAAAATAGCAGCATTAGTTATTCACTCGTGCATGGCTATCATTTACTTTGTGTTTTGCTTTTACTGTGACAGTTTTCTCATCACTTCTTCCCTCGTGCTCTATCTTGCTTTTTCTATCATTCACTCTGTGTTTTGCTTTTACCTTTTCTCACTATTTGTCACCACGTCCACCACCACCACGCCCACCACCATTACCATCTCCACCAGCACCACCATGTCCACCACCACCACGTCCACCACCCCCAACACGTCCACCACCACCACCACCATGTCCACCACCACCACCACGTCCACCATGTCCACCACCACGTCCACCACCACCACGTCCACCATCACATACAACACCACCACATCCACCACCATGTCCACCACCACGTCCACCACCACCACATCCACCACCACCAGCACGTCCACCACAATGCCCACCACCACCACCACCTCCACCACCACATCCACCATGTCCACCACCACCACGTCCACCACCACCACAACCACCACCATGTCCACCACCATGTCCACCACCATCACCACATCCACCACATCCACCACCACATCCACCACCACGTCCACCACCACTACCACCACATCCACCTCCACCACCACCACCACCATGTCCACCACCACCATGTCCACCACCACCATGTCCACCACCACCACCACCACGTCCACCACCACCATGTCCACCACCACCACATCCACCACCACCACCACATTCACCACCATGTCTACCACCACCACATCCACCACCACATCCACCACCACATCCACCACCATGTCCACCACTATGTCCACCATCACGTCCACCACCACCACGTCCACCACCACCACATCCACCACCACCACGTCCACCACCACCACATCCATCATGTCCACCACCACACCACCATGTCCACCAACACCACCACGTCCATCACCACCACATCCACCACCACCACATCCACCACCACCACGTCCACCACATCCACCACCACGTCCACCACCACATCCACCACCATGTCCACCACCATGTCCACCATCACGTCCACCACCACCACGTCCACCACCACCACTTCCACGTCCACCACCACTACCATGCCCACGTCCACCACCACCACGTCCACTGCCATGTCCATCACCATGTCCACCACCACGTCCACCACCACCAGCAAGTCCACCGCCACCACCACATCCACCACCACGTCCACCACCACCACATCCACCACCACATTCACCACCACATCCACCACCACTACATCCACCACCACATCCACCATGTCCACCACCACCACCACATCCACCACCACCACGTCCACCACCACCAACACCACGCCCACCACTAACACCATCTCCACCACATCACCACCATGTCCACCACCCCCACTGCGTCCACCACCACCACGTCCACCACCACCATATCCACCACCACCACATCCACCACCATCACGTCCACCACCAACACGTCCACCACCACAATGTCCACCACATCCACCACATCCACCACATCCACCACCACAACATCCACCAACACCACCACATCCACCACCACCACGTCCACCATGTCCACCACCACCACCAAGTCCACCATCACCACGTCCACCACCACATCCACCACCAACAGCACATCCACCACTAACACATCTCCACCACGTCCACCACCACGTCCACCACCACCATGTCCACCACCACCGCGTCCATCACTACCACCATGTCCACCACCACCATATCCACCACCACCATATCCACCACCACGCCACCACCCCCACGTCCACCACCACCATGTCCACCTCCACGTCCACCACCACATCCACCACCACGTCTGTTGTAAATTAAGGCAGAATGTGATTAAGCATTTACTGAAGACATTAGTGTTTCCCTTTTATCGTGTTTTCCCCATTATGTTGGCCGAAGTCCGGACTCCATTTTGTATTGACATGCTGCCACGTGCCCACCACGAGGAGAGTCCGACCTCTGTGTTAGTTGCTCTTGTAATCTGCCTAGCAACAGGTTATAAATAGCTCTCTCTTGTCCGTCTGGCGCATGCCCAGACTTGACCACATCTGTTATAATTAGCTTTGCTTGACCATGTGTTTTCGCGGGCCCAAGGAGTGTGTTAGCTCCGCCCATGTATTGATTCGGTATCGAGAATGACCATAAATGGTAATGTTCTTCAACTCTGTGGTATCCACCCACTCATGAGCCCCTTTGCTGTGTATAAAAGGGGACTGTGTATGCAAGTTCTTTGTGCTGCTCCTTGCAATACTGAAGAGTGTTGTGTGGATTGTAGGACCACCCTTAAGGGTTAATAAACGTTGTTTTTGTACTTTGCAGTTTCCGTGCCAACTTCCTTATAGATTTCGTTACAGAAGAACGAACCCTTGTCTCTTGCGGGCCTAGCTGGGGCTTGTATTCATCAATTGGCGCCCAACGTGGGGCTCATCGGCGACTCGGATGCTCGAAGGACTGGTCGCGACGAAGGTGAGGAGTTTGGCCGGGGACGTGATCACTGCCAGCGGCGTCTTAGCCTTGGCATCCCGAGGTTTTTCTTCCTTCCCTTCCGAGCTGACCGTCTGGGTGGCGCCGGTCATCGACTGAGACCTCTTCTGTCGGTCCTGCCGTGAGAGCCGTTTGGGCGATTGTGGAGCTTGGCAGTTGGAACCTGGACTCTTGATTGGTAAGAACCGTTGTACGGTACTTGCTCCGAGTTTTGAAGCCTGGTCTGGCTATTTGAGTTTGATTGATGGTGACTAGTCATATTTTGAATTTGTCTTTGTGAAAATATATGCGTTGCAACACATATAGGCAGGTAATGTGGAGAAATTTCTCCGGAGCTGTGTAAACTTTGAACGGCGCAACGATTAAGTGCCATTTTTCTTGATAATACTGCATATTTTGCATTATTCCTAGCATGCCTGCTTTTAGCGCACTTCGTAAGTGGTGCTGCTGTCTTGGGAACCGGTTGAACCTCGAGGAATCTGCTCCAGCTCCCCCAGAGGGGACTCCTAATAGGGATATGTACGTGAAGCATGGTCTTTCTTCCATAATGTACAGCACGTTATGGAGGAAATATACTAGGAAGGATCCTGAGTTGCGATGGCCTTTGTATGGATCGTTTGATATGCGTAAGATTGAGTATGTGGAACAGTGTATGTGTAAGCGACGTGCGCGTCAGGATATGTTTGAGTGTGTGCGATTATGGGTGAAGGAAGTGCGTGAGCGAGAGAAACGTGAGAAAGCGCTGTTTGATAAGGAGCAGCGAAAGAATGATCATGTGCGAGCGCAGGAAGCGAAGCGTCGGGAGGACAAAGAGCAAACGGACAGACAAGAGAAAGAGCGTAGGCTACAAGTTTCGGGTCAATATGTTGTTCGTCAGCCGCTTTATCCTGTCCTTAATAATCCTGATGACGATTTTTATTTACTAGATCGCTCTCCGCCCCCTTATGTTGGCGCATCTGCTCCACGGCCGCAAGATTCTGGCCCGGCTCCGGGTAAGGTCGACACACGGTCCATGTTATCGGCCGAGCATATGGCTGAGCTTCGGAAACTTTCCCTCCGTGCACTTAAGGGCAAGATGTCTATGGATGAGTTGTTCCATGCTTGGGGGTCGTGGCAAGATAGAGAGAGGGTGTATTTTCTGTCTCATTTTTCAGAAGAAGTAATTGCAGCTTTCCGAAAATATTCTAGTGTCTTTGAGCCTGACGACGTGTCTTCGGATGCCGGAGCATTACGTAACGGTGTTTTTTCTCCCCCTAAGGCTTCTGAGGCGGCTCGGCGGCTGTTCGCTTTGCGGGACGAGGTACTGGCCCTTAGAGAGAAAGCACGTCAACAAACGGAGGAGGAGAAGCAGTCGGATTCGTCTGCAGCAGGGGGCCACCCATCCGCCTCCCAGTCAGATAAGGATGACATAGTGCATGTTAAACCAATGCGAGAGGCGGCGCCTTTGTATGTTCCTCCTAAGGGAGCGGGGACTAGCTCGGATGTTAACTCCGCTGATGCCAGGGGATATTTTGTATATAATTGGGTTTATACTCCATGGCATAGGGCCGATGTTATGGCATTAAAGAATGCATTGCCTGACCCCCGCAAGAATCCAGCGGCCTTCTATGAAGAAGTCGAGGGGGCCTTGAATTCTTGCATTATGACCTTGGCGGATATAGACCTGTTCTTTGGCCTTATCCTACCGCCGGATACGTGGCGCTCTGTCCGGAAGGTAGATGATGCGGTTGCCTTCAAGGCCCGGTGGTCTGACCTTGAGGATGAGGATAGGGAATGGAAGCCCGCACAGAAACCACCCCAGAATATTTTAGATCTCCCTGCGGCTATTGTGGCTAAGTTGAAGACGATTATCCCCCCTAAAAAGATTGACTGGAATATGTTAGCAGCATGTAAACAGAAAGTTGACGAGTCAGTCGCGGACTTCTTTACGCGTTTTGAGGAAACGTTCCATGATTTTAGTGGCCAGTCGCTTACTGACGACACGGGCCGCCACCTTTTCGCGGACAAATATGTGGCTAATCTGCTGCCGGCAGTTGCGGCCCGGCTAAAAGCGAGTGAGAGTTCTTGGTCCTCCGCGACACCGACGGCCCTTCTGACCATTGCTCAGTATTATGAGCGTCAGGAGCACGAGGCGAAGGGCCAGGAAGAGAAGAAATCGAAAGATCTTAAAACCAAAGTGATGTTAGCACAAGTATATGGCCCGCCCCGCCGGGGTAATAATAATAGAGGAAGGGGTGGATCTTATGGTCCCCCTTCGGGCCGATCTGATTTGAATAGGAACCAGTGTGCGTATTGCAAACAATTGGGCCATTGGGCCAGGGATTGCCCAGCGTTGCGTGCTTCGCGTCAGGGGCACACTCCGGGTGGGCCGAGAGGTAGAGGGGGCTTCTCGAACTTTAGAGGGAATTCCAACGATAATGTCCGTTTCGATACTGCTGGACAGCACCGAGATAGCTCAAATGTTTTCGATCGCCAGCACCAGTATCATGTATCGGACAGCGATCGATTGGGATATCACGATTCTCAGCATGCATAGGAATGCGTTGGATGGGGGTCCGAATCAGTTGAGGTGCCGGTCGATCAGACGGGTCCTTATGTATCGGCTGAGGTTTTAGGTTCTACTGATCAGTTCCTAGTGGATACAGGAGCGACACGTAGTGCATTGTCTAGGTACCTGGTTCCAGGGGCTCCCCATCTGGCTCGATAGTTACATCGGTAGGGTTTGACGGTACACTCTCCCGAAGCCCTCTTTCACAGCCCCTTGCATTTAAAGTTGATTGTTTTTCTGCGCCTTGTCCGTTTCTGCTTGCTCCGTACACACCGGATAACATTATGGGCCTTGATATGTTAAAGTACTTTAGGGCTACAATCCGCTGCTCCCCTGAGGGAGTGAGGGTGATCTTAAATGACAACTACCCCCGGTCTGGGCGGATGTGTACGATATCAGAGGATGCGTTGTTGGCTACCCTCCCCCGAGCTTTATGGGCGACTTCGGACACAGATGTGGGACAAATGGTGATTCCTCCGGTCCACATTAGTGTCCAGGAGGGGGCGGTGCTACCACGCCTCCCGCAGTATCGTATTTCCCAGGAGGGCGAGGAGGCTCTCATACAGATTGTGCAAGATTTGATCGCGGTAGGAGTAGTGGAAGAAGTTCCCTATAATATCTGTAACAGTCCGATTCTCCCTATTCTGAAAAAGGACACGGATGCAAAGGTCTATCGGTTCATAATTGATTTGAGGGAGGTGAACAAGATCGTGATACCTCAGTATCCGGTGGTTTCCGATATCACGACGTTGCTTACCTTGGTCCCGCCTACGGCGACCATGTTCTCAGTGATTGATTTGAAAAATGCCTTCTTTTCTATTCCCATTCACCCTGATAGCCGATTTCTTTTTGGGTTCACATTAAACAATAGATCTTATCGTTTTTGTAGAATTCCCCAAGGCTATACAGAAAGCCCTAGTATTTATAGTCAGGCTTTGAAGCGACAGTTGGATTCCTTTGCCTTACTCGAGGGGGTCGCCCTCATTCAATATGTCGATGACATCCTGTTGGCGGCTGACACCCTGGAGTTGTGCGAGAAAAGCACGATAGCCTTACTTTCCTTTTTAGCATCCCACAATCATAAGGTCTCTAGGAAGAAATTGCAATTCTGTAGACCAAAGGTGACTTATTTGGGTCACCTTTTGTCTAAGGAGGGGCGTGCACTCACACCAGATCGTATCCAAGTAATTTTGGACACACCGAGACCATCCACGCAGAAGGATGTGCGTGCATTTTTGGGTCTTGTTTCTTTTTGTAGACAGTGGATATTGGGGTTTTCACACATAGCTAAGCCATTACTGGCTCTCTTGACAAAAGACACGCCCATCCCGATCCCCTGGTCAGATGAGTGTGACGCTGCTTTTCAGCAATTGAGACAGGCCCTTTGTTCAGCACCAGTGTTAGGGACCCCTGATTATGCAAAACCCTTTTCGTTGTATGTGCATGAGAAAGATGGATGTGCATTATCAGTCTTAGTGCAGATGCACGGCGATAAGCAGCGCCCTTGTGCATACTTTTCGGCTGTACTTGATCCTGTCGCCCGAGCATTGCCAGGGTGTTTTCGCTCGGTTGCGGCGACAGCTGTGTCAATACGGCAGAGTGAAGGAATTGTATTGTCCCATAAACTGTTGGTGTTAGTTCCCCACGCTGTTGATGCCCTGCTTAATCAAACAAAGACGCAGCATTTGACCAGTGCCCGCTTAACGGGATATGAGTTGACGCTTTTAGCTCCTCATATTACGTTAAAAAGGTGCGTGACATTAAATCCGGCCACATTGTTGCCATATCCCGAGACCCAGCCTGAGGCACAGAAAGCGCATGATTGTATTCTTGTGACTGAGGAACAAACAAAGGGTCGTATTGATCTCCTGGATACGCCCTTTTCAGATGTAGATGGAGAACTGTGGGTGGATGGATCATGCCTGAAGCTACCAGATGGTACGACTTCAGCAGCGTATGCAATTACCACACTGCAAACAATAGTGGAGACAGCACGCATACCACAGAAATCAGCTCAAGCGGCGGAACTGATAGCGTTAACACGAGCGTGTGAGCTCAGTACAGGATTGTGTGTGAATGTTTACACAGACAGCCGCTATGCCTTCGGAGTAGCGCACGATTTCGGCCTACTCTGGAAGGAGAGAGGGTTTCTAACGTCACATGGGGTACAGATAATGCATGGGGAGTTAGTCCACAATCTTTTAACTGCATTGACATACCCAAAGAAAATTGCCATTGTTAAGTGTAGTGCCCATAGGAAAGTGGTTGATAAGGTTGGAGAAGGAAATGCGTTAGCGGATCGAGTAGCACGGGAGACTGCGATGCAGCCCGGTACTACTGCCATGTATGTAGTGAAGTCACAGGTGGAGAGATGGCAGGATGCGAAGGAGGAAGTGCGAGAAATACAAAAGACCGCTTCTGACAAAGAGCGGGAACAATGGGCTAGCGAAGGAGAATTGGATGACGAGGGTTGCTGGAGAAATAAGCAGATGGATAGATGGAAATTACCCACGGCTTTTGTACAACCTATGGTCCAGATGGCACATGGGCTAGCACATGTTGGAGCTTCCGCAATTGAGAAATTGCTAGCACGGCAAAGAGGGTGGTGCAGACCTGTATGATCTGTCTGAAGTACAACCCAGGGAAAGGCACGCGAACCCCAGCAGGAGGATTTGCGACACCCACTGCACCCTTTGAGGTTTTGCAGATGGATTACATCCAGCTTGAGCGCTGTAACAATTTGAAGTATGTTCTAGTAGTGGTTTGCGCCTTCAGTAAGTGGGTTGAGGCGTACCCTGCGAAAGACAATACTGCAATGACTACAGCGAAGCTATTGCTGAAAGAGTTTTTCCCCCGATACGGCGTCTGTAGACTTCTGTGGAGTGATAATGGCCCTCACTTTGTAGCAGATGTTATAAAGTATGTCTTGAAGGGCCTAGGCATCACCCAGAAGTTCCACGCCGTGTTCCACCCTCAGTCTGCAGGACTAGTCGAGAAATATAATGGTACACTGAAGCTTAAGATCGCCAAAATCCAAGCTTCAACATCTTTGACTTGGCCAGACGCCTTGCCACTGGCGTTATTGTCAATTAGGTCGGTGCCACACTCTCGAACCGGCCTTACACCCTATGAGATTGTATTTGGACGCCCAATGAATATTTGGGGTCCACCAAGGCCTAAGGCTGTGTATGATGTACCTTGTGTAATGATGAGTGATTATCTGGCACAGTTAACGGATAACTTGGTTTCTATTCATCAACAGGTCCGAGAGGCGCTCCCTGATCGGTCTACCGGTGAAGGACATGGTCTCCGGCCTGGGGATCATGTCATGCTGAAGGTCTTTGACAGAACGAACAGTTTGGAGCCGAGATGGGTCGGACCTGAGCAAGTCCTTCTTGCAACGAGGACGGCAGTGCGAGTCTCGAACAGGAAGAATTGGATCCATTCCTTGCACTGTCGAAAGGTACCGCCCGGATTGGTGGAGTCTGCCGTGCTGACCGATCAACGAGACATCCTAGCAGCAGAGACAGGCCGTGCTGCGGAGTCAAACGACACTGAGGAGCTCTTTCCGGACCACGCGACTTCTGGAGGAAGGCGATATCATCTGCGACCAAGGAAGTGAGGTTTCCAGTACCGGGACAGTCTGTCAGAACGGCCCTTGGGTTAGTGAAACGGAGAGCCGATGAGGCAAGGGGGGGGGGGATCAGCCCTGCATTAGTGTAGCGACACCCGTCTTGGCCCGCTGGTGAAGAAATCAACCGCTGCCCAAGGGGAAGAGTTCTGACAGACTTTTAGTTTCAGGAAGATATTAGGGTATTGTTTCCTTTGCCATGGAGAAGAAGAAAAATTTTTGTGCGTTGGGATTCATGCTAACAGTAGCTATCGTTGGTATAACCACATGGTTTGTGGAGGAGGCAACTCCTGCCCGAGAGACACTTGTGTTGACGACTCCCGTGCCTGCGGAGCACTACTTTTATACATTGCCGTATCAAGAGTTGAAGCATCGACAATCCTATTTGAATAACACTTTCATTCAGATGCTGCATCACACCCACGTCGCTACAAATGCTACGAACTGTTGGATATGTGGGATGATGCCAGCCCATCAGAAGAAAGGAGGTACGCCATTCATACCACTTCCTTTCTCTCATAATGGCTCTTGTAGAGCATGGTACACTCTGTTGTTTGCCACTCGAAAACCGACAGTGGGACGACTGCTTTTCAGACTTAATAAAGAATGCCATCAGGACAAGAATGGATATCCACAAGCGAATGGGACAATTTGGGAATGGGAAGAATACCGACCGGACAATGAATCCATCCCCTATATCTTCACGAACACCAGAGACACTGTGGGGAAGGATAAGTTTGTAATTCAAGTAGCACAAGCCCAAGCGGACCTGTGTGTCCAGAGTGTGGGTTTTATCCCTGTTGGTGTCAGTGATTGTATAACTGTGTTAAACATTGATGGGTTAAACAACAGCACCTTCCTAGCATCCCATAATACCTACTTTGTATGTGGAAATAAAGGTTATTACCGTTTGCCGGCTGGGTGGTCTGGGTATGCTATGTATCATTCCTATTACCTCCTGTATTTTTAGCACCCGCGTCATATCATAAGGATTTAAAACTGTTGAATAATGTGACTGTAAACAGATATAAACGTACTCTATCAATTGACGAGGTGGATCAAACAGATACCAGTTTGCAACAGTATATTGATTTTAATTTAGGATTGTTCTTTTTTGTTGGAGCCGCTTTGAATAGTAGGAAGATCCGAAGATTAACAAGAGTGGTAGAAGCTGTGACTAATCAGACTGCTGCTGCTCTTGGGAATCTTACGGAAGAATTACAGATTACCAGAATTGTTGCATTGCAGAACCGTATGGTATTGGATGTAATGCTAGCTGATCGAGGAGGAGCCTGTAAAATTATTGGAAGTAGCTGCTGTGTGTTCATCCCTGATCATACGCCATCCGTTTATAACGCCATTAATAAGCTGCATAAAATAGCAGCTGAAATCCACGCAGAAAACGGCACTTGGTCCTTTTCTGGATGGTTTTGGGCGTTGGTTACTGCCTGGGGATGGAAGGTCTTAACTGGTCTCTGCATTATTATAGCAATTCTGTTCTTTCTCTGTATGTGTATTCAATGTGGACCATTGTGTTGTTCCGTATGCATTTCATTCTGCATTCCAGATAAGAAAGCTATTGCCGATGTTGCCCGCCGGAAGGGTCTAGCTAAAGAGGTTAAAGGAATGATGATAATTGACATATACGATGATTATTCTTGGAAGCCAGATGTCTTCAGTAAATGCTGAAAGGGTCGTCTGTTGTAAATTAAGGCAGAATGTGATTAAGCATTTACTGAAGACATTAGTGTTTCCCTTTTATCGTGTTTTCCCCATTATGTTGGCCGAAGTCCGGACTCCATTTTGTATTGACATGCTGCCACGTGCCCACCACGAGGAGAGTCCGACCTCTGTGTTAGTTGCTCTTGTAATCTGCCTAGCAACAGGTTATAAATAGCTCTCTCTTGTCCGTCTGGCGCATGCCCAGACTTGACCACATCTGTTATAATTAGCTTTGCTTGACCATGTGTTTTCGCGGGCCCAAGGAGTGTGTTAGCTCCGCCCATGTATTGATTCGGTATCGAGAATGACCATAAATGGTAATGTTCTTCAACTCTGTGGTATCCACCCACTCATGAGCCCCTTTGCTGTGTATAAAAGGGGACTGTGCATGCAAGTTCTTTGTGCTGCTCCTTGCAATACTGAAGAGTGTTGTGTGGATTGTAGGACCACCCTTAAGGGTTAATAAACGTTGTTTTTGTACTTTGCAGTTTCCGTGCCAACTTCCTTATAGATTTCGTTACAGAAGAACGAACCCTTGTCTCTTGCGGGCCTAGCTGGGGCTTGTATTCATCACGTCTACCACCATCACATCCACCACCACCACTACGTCCACCACCATGTCCATCACCACCACCACATCCACCACCACGTCTACCATGTCCACCACCACCACGTCCACCACCACCATGTCCACCACACCCACCACCACCATCACGTCCACCACCACTACCATGTCCACCACCACCACCACCACAACATCCACCACCATCATGTCCACCACCACCACATCTACCACCACCACCACATCCACCATCTCTACCACCACCACCACCCGTGACAGGTAAAATGCCAATGGAGGGCAGAGGTAATAGGAGTGTCAACCCTGGCTGTACATGGGACATTTAAGGATGCATTTGGTGCAAGAAGACGGAAATAGGGGCCAGAAGTATTACACCAGACCCAAGATACATTTTGAAGTGTCGCAATGTCACAGGGGCTCCTGTAAAAGCACTCGCAGCATCTCTACCTCACAGTGGCATACCTGCATGAGCCACTTGCTCAAAACAAGCATTGGCATAGCCAATAAATCTCGCCTTTGGGACCTTATAAGTGTTTAGCCATGCAACACTTGATATTGGATAAGGATATTGTGCTGGATAACTAAACACTTATAAGGTCCCAAAGGCAAGACCTATTGGCTATGCCAAGGCTTGTCTTAAGTTGTTGCAGATCTAGTTTCCAGGTCTGGGGAGGCACTTAAATATTAGATATTTAGGGGTGTTTAGGGGAGTTGAAGGTAGGGCCAATTGGCACTTTTCCTGGGGTAACTGCACCCTCTATGGTGCCACACTCCTTTGGGACGGGGGCATTGACCTAGCCCCGATTGGAGTGGTCTCCCTATCTTCAAGATGGCGGGGACTAAATGATGTGCTTCACCTCGCCTCCCCCACCTTAGGGTTGAAGGTGGCAGAGGTGGGCACACCTCCTATTCTCCTGAGTTTTCCCAACGGTATTCCCGCCCAAAGTGGGGGTGCAAACCAGGAGCTGACATATGCTGCAGAGGCTGGCATCACATTACAAAGGTGGCAGGCCTTTGAAGCTTCCCCCTTTGAGCACTGGCCCATCCTGGGGGGGGGGGGGGAGATGTGACACCTTTGCCCAGGATGTGCATTGTTTCTGGTCCCAAAGAGCAGGGGCTCTCTACCCAGTGGGGCCAGAAACATGCCTGGTGGTGGCTGGCTGCCTACAGCCGGTCAGAGACTACACCAGTGTTGGTAGGTTTTCAGGGGGCACCTCTTAGGTGCCCTGTGGGTACATGGTGTAATAAACAACACACTGGTATCAGAATGTATTTTTTGAGATGAGTAGTTTGGTACCAAACACCCCTGTGTTCAGTGGAGCCATCATGGTGATGTGGAACTCGAGTTGTCAAGTTTCCAGCCCATGTACTCTCTGTGGGTTTACTTGCGCTTACAATATTAAAGGAAAAAAACAATATTGCAGGGGCATATCTGCCCTGCAGATATGCCCTCAACTGTGGTATAGTGCACCCTGCCTTAGGCCCTGAGACCTGCTTTCATGCCTTCAGGCAGCACTAGCAGGGATGGCACCCAGGTTGGGTGCCATGTTGACTGTTGTTTTCTCCTCCCAGGGGCATGCAAGGGCAGTGTATTGGTCCTAGTGAGGGTGGTCCTAGGGGACCCTCTTCATCTCCCAGGCCCTAGGTCCCCAGGATACCTCTTAATAGGGACTTACAGTGAGTCAAAGTACCAACTGGGGATATGTTTTTAGGGCAGAAGCACTGGCACAGGGGACCTGGCATTCACAGACCCCGTGCACTACAATCAAACCCAGATCAAAACCAGGCAAAACGTGTGGGCTAGCCATGCAAAAAGAGGCACTTTCGCACACAGCCATTGACACTCGCTCCAGAGTTTCTCTCAGCAATTGTCATCTGAATGAATCTGACAAGCATCCATCAATGACCCTGTGACATATGGCTTCTTTATCATTTAATTCATCAAACTTACAGTCAAGTCTCTCTACAAATTTATTGATAGTTTCTCCAACTTTCTTTAATTCTTGACTGAAAATATGCATTTTGTAGTCAACATTTGGCATTGAATTGAACTTGAGATTCAAGGTTTCTTTAATCTGATGGTAGGTGATTTCTTTGTCAGTTCATGTCATTTTCTTTATGACTTCCTTTACGCCATCACCAGAAAGATTTTTGAGGTATTTGATAATCTTCTAGTTATCAGCCTCTTCAAGTACATCGATAAAATGTTCAAATGTCTCTCTCTATGTAGTCCATCGGTCACCAATATTTTGCATTTTGGCGGTATCAAATGATGACGGCAGTTTCAAGAAAGCTGCAGCGTTGTAGACCATTGTGGAACTTAATGAGCTGGGACGTGGCAGTCTTTCAGCCATTGTTTCTAGCTCATTCTGTCTGAGATCTTGTAATGTACTGGCTTCTGGATCATCCTTGATGATAACTGGAAACATGATTTTCTTCTTGGTCTCCATCGAAACAACAACCTGCCACTATTCCGAACCCCTCACTGACTTCTACTCTTCAAAGAACTGTGGTGTTGTTCTGAGGCCCACTCAATGGCTTTGGTGGCTCGCCTCTTCAGGTATGGATGGCTCCGTAAGTACAACCCCAGGCACTTCTTCTTGGGCTGCTTTGCCCAGTGCAGCTGTATGAAGACTCTCTTTAATTACTTCTGGTAAACAGACAACTGTTTCTTGCATCTAGGTCACTTTGCTTCTGGTGTCTCTGTGCACTTGCTTTCACCTGGTTGAATTCTGCCTTGCATCACTTATAATTGCAGCGTTATCATGCGCTTGACTGTCGCTTTGAACTTTTGACACCAGGTTGATCTCTGCTTGGCAGCACTTGTGATAACAGCATTATCACTCCGTACTAGGTTGACTCTATGTTGCGTAGTAGTGTTGTACCTTTGTATATATGACCTGACCAACAGGTTCTCGACCAACGACGTGTAGATTCTCTGTAAATACTTTTGTGTTCAACTGTTTCACAGCGGCTAGAACTGCGCTTTGACTCCATATGCATTAACCGTCGAATCTGTACTACAACAACTTCAAATATGGCATGCAAGAGCAGTTTGCCTGGACCATAGCAAACTCTCTGAGAGAGCTCTATCAATCTTTGGGTGACTTATTCCCTATCTCGTCGCCATTCGCAGTGTCTTCCTGGCCGAGGTATCCATAAATGACTACCCCACACATGGAGCTTAGTATCACACGTCTGTATTTGTCTACGTGTAACTGTGATCTCAACATTCTAAAGTAACCTTCACTGCATAACAGTCTATCCATTACATCATATCTCTATTTCATCAGGAACCAAAAGAGTTCCGTCATTATTAACTCGCAAGACACTACAGTATGTATGAATGGACAGTGGTGGCAGTGGCATAACACAGGCATCCGCAGCCCCTGTGGTGTGGGGGGCCACCATGCTCCAGGGGGCCCCCTCAGCACAGTACTCTGGCCAGAGAACCCCTGATTGAGTTTGGAGGGGCCCCTCCATGTACCTTGCATGGGGGCTCCCGCAAGTTTCATTACGCCAGTGAGTGGCAGACGAGCGCTGACCAGCCAGGTGAGGGTGGATGAATATGCAGAGCAGGATCTGGGCCTTTGGGAGATGATAGCCCGACTCACAGAAGTATCGTCTGGCCTAGATGTGATAGCGGATGTTCAGGAGGCTAGTATATCACAAAATGAGAGTTTGACTTAACACCTTCGATGCTCATGGCGGAGCTGTTCCGTCATGAGCATCGGTTGGGCTGTGCTTATGACGGAACCGCTCCGTCATGAACACAGCCCCTGGGGGAAGCGCTGGCGCTCCCCCCCCTGGGGTATCGATCTTGCTCCCACAGAGGGGGATCCTCTGCCACCCCCGATCCCCCCACGCTTCCCCATGATGTCAGCGCGCACAGCGCGCACCAACGTCATCAGGAAGCACTGGACGTGCTGGAAATCATTTCTTTCCAGCGCGTCCAGAGGAAGGGTGAGTTTTTGTTGCTCCAGTGGGGCGGGGGGGCCAAATCAGGATGCCTTGAGGCATCGGGGGAGAGGAAACCGTGTTTCCTCTCCCCTGATGTCTCAATGCAGGGCATTCCTGGTGCACGATCGAGTACAGCGTCGCGCACCATGAATGTTCCACTAGACACCAGGGATTCTTTTTTTTCGCAAAGGAAGCGACCCCTTGGGCAAGGGTCGCTTCCTAAGGGGTAAAATTATTTTTAGACTTTTCTGCCCCTCCTGGACACCGATCGGCCGATTTTCGGCCGTTTGGGGACCCAGGGGGGGGGGGGGGGGGGGGGGGAGTGGGGAGAAAAGCCCACTAGACACCAGGGATTTGTTTTTGTTTTTTAGATTGGAAGCGACCCCTTGAGCAAGGGTCTCTTCCTAAGGGGAAAACTTTATTTTAGACTTTTCTGCCCCCCCTGGGGACAGATCGGACGATTTTTGGGCCTTGGGATTTTTTTTTTTTTAAATTGGAAGCGACCCCTTGGGCAAGGGTCGCTTCCTGGGCCACAATTTTTTTTATTTGGCCTTTCTGCCCCCGGGGGGCGGGCATAAAACCCCACTGGACACCAGGGAATTTGTTTCATTTGAAATGGAAGTGACCCCTTGGGCAAGGGTCGCTTCCAGGGGCCATATTTTAAAAAAAAGTATATTTATCAGTTTGTTTATTTGGCCTTTCTGCCCCCAGGGTGGGGCAGAAAACCCCACTAGACACCAGGGAGTGTTTTAAATTTTAAATGGAAGCGACCCCTTGGGCAAGGGTCGCTTCCTTTTGGGCCTAAATAATTTGTAAGACTTTTCTGCCCTCCCCGGGGACAGATCACCTGCATTTCTACCCGTTTATTTGGCCTTTCTGCCCCCATTTGGGTAGTGACATAGCGTGTTATAATGTTAATTGTTTTATTTCTTGTGAATAGCAATTGTAATGCTTTATTTCTCCCTTTTTGTTCTAGTTCAAGGCTTTTGCTCTTTAGACTGTTCCAGGTTACGGTTTCGTTCCCGGTTGGTTTTGCTGTTTGTGTAGTTGCATGTGTTTGGTAAGAGACTTTTTTTGTACAATGTAAATGAGTTTTATTTTTCTGCATGAATGTGTTTTTTGCAAATGGTGTAATAATAGCAGTATGTTTGGCTTCTGTTTTTTGAGTGCCAAAAACTTTTTACATTTGTGCTCGATGTGTATTTTGTTGTCTTGTGAGTAATTGGTTTTGTTTTTTCTTTCTAGTGGGATATCGTTGGTTTTTGCTGTGTCTCTGCAGAGTAGGTGCTGGTGAGTGTAGCTGTCTCTTGTAAGTGAATCGTATAGTTTTTGAGTATATAGATCTTTGTGATAAAGGCACACATTTTTTTACTCACTTATTTTGCACAGTGTTGGTTGTTGTTGACTTGTTTGTGCAGTCTCCCTTCTTAGTAAGGATAATGGCTAGCCGTAAGCTTACTTCTCAGCAGGTTGTTGGTATGCTTTTTGAGTCTTCCTCTGACCATAGTCCAGAGACTGACTCTGATCTTGAGGCAGAGGTGGGAGGGGAAGATTCAGGCAGTGAGTTTTCTCTCCACATGGCATCATCGGATGATGAAGCTACTCTGAGTGCAGATGAAGTTACTCTTAATGTGGATGAAGTGCCTGTGTTAGAGGAGAACATTGATGTGCCAATAATGCGGCAAGAGGCATATGGACTGCAGCCTGGGGCTGCAAGGCTTCCCGTTGGTGTAGTGCGGCAAGAGGCTTCTGGGAAAGTACTGACCTCTGGGTTGCCCCAGGCATGGTGCAGCAGGCATTGCCAGACTTTACTGGTGTTCCAGGGTGTTGAGTGAATACTGAAAACGTTTTGCCGATACATTTTTTTCAGTTGTTTATGGACGATGTGTTTTTGGCAGAGATTGTTGAGCCGACTAATTTGTATGCCGAACAGTTTTTGAGGGACAACAGTGCCAGCCTTAAGCCCCACTCTAGAGCTACCCGGTGGACTCCCACAAATCTGGAAGAGATGAAGAAGTGGGTTTAACTTTTTTGATGGGCTTGCTAAGGAAGCCATCAATGTCTTCATATTGGTCTACTAGTCCCTTGATGGCAACGGCTATATTTCCGGCAGTCATGAGTCATGATAGGTATTTGCTTCCGCTTCGGATGATGCATTTTGTCGATAATGGTTTAGCGTTGCCATGAGATCACCCTGATTGTGACCGTCTTTTTAAGATTCGGCCTGTTGCTTTGTTGATCGATTTTCTGAGATCTATGCTCCAGGGAAAGAAATTACAGTGGATGAGACTTTGGTGTTGTTCAAGGGCCCCTTGGTTTTTAGGCAATACATTCCTAGTAAGAGGGCACGCTATGGAATTAAGCTGTATATGATGTGTGACAGTAGGACTGGATATATCTCTAATTTCAGGGTGTACACCGGTAAGGAATCCAGGATTAACCCCCCTGGTTGTCCGTCCACTTTTGGAGTGACTGAGAAAATTGTGTGGGAACTTGGTAGAGGATTTTTTAACAAAGGCACCATTTATATGTAGATACCTTCTACACTGGTGTGCGGTTGTTCAGAGAATTGGCCAAAGTGGACACTGTTGCTTGTGGCACAATTCGCTCTAACCGTAAGTGTTTCCCATAAGAACTTGTTCGTCAAAAGCTTGTGCGGGGACAGTGCAGTGCGTTGCGATGCGAGGAGCTTCTAGCTGTGAATTTTTCAGACATGAGAGATGTCTACATGCTGACTATCATCCATGATGAAAGCACTGCACCTGTGACTGTTTGGGGTCAGGTTGCTGAAGCGCGTAAGCCTGTGTGCATTTTAGACTATAATAGGCACATCGGTGGTGTTGACAGAGTAGATCAGAGGTTGGAACCTTACGCTGCTCTTCAAAAGGCTTACATTTGGTGTAAGAAGTTGGCTATCCATCTTTTCCACTAGACAACCTTTAATGCTTTTGTTGTGTTCCAGGATTCTTGTCCTGAGTCAAAGATGACTTTTGATAAGTTTCAGGACCCTGTAATAGTCAGTCTTGTTTTAGTGGAACAGGCAAGTGTTCCTAGAGTTGGAGTGGTGGAGGATGTTGATAGATTGAAAGATCGCCACTTTCCTGATCACATTCCTCCCACACCCTCAAAAGACTTTCCCAGTAGGAGATGTAGAGTCTGTTGGCAAAGAGGTATGCAGAAGGAGACTCGTATGTACTGCCCCGAGTGTCCTTCTAACCCTGGGCTGTGTGTGCCTGCTTGTTTTAGAATGTACCACACGCAAAATAATTTTTGGGAGCATCCATGAGTGGTAAAGTGAACTGCCTAGCCTCTATTGTTTCATATTTTTTGTTCATTTTTAAGGTTTGAATTTGTGTAGTGTGTTTAGTTTCAGATTTTGTGTTAGTAGATTTGTATCTATTTGCAATTTTTTTGTGTTTTCTTATTTATATAAAAAAAAATCCTAAATGTGATGGTGGTGTGCGTGGAGTGGTGCTTGTCTGGCGGTGTGCGTGGTCTGGCGCTTGGCTGGCGGTGTGTTTGGATTGACGCTTGGCTGGCGGTGTGCATGGACTGGCGCTTGGCTGGCGGTGTGTGTAGACTGGCCCTTGGCTGGCGGTGTGCGTGGACTGGCGCATGGCTGGCGGTGTGTTTTGATTGGTGCTTGGCTGGCAGTGTGTTTGTACTGGCGCTTTGCTGGCGGTGTGTTTGTACTGGCGCTTGGCTGGCGGTGTGTTTGAACTGGCACTTGGCTGGTGGTGTGCATGGATTGGTGCTTGGCTGGCGGTGTGTGTGGACTGGTGCTTGGCTGGTGGTGTGTGTGGACTGGCGCTTGGCTGGCGGTGTGTGTGGACTGGCGCTTGGCTGGCATTGTACATGGACTGGTGCTCGGCTGGCGATGTACATGGACTGGCGCTTGGCTGGTGGTGTGTGAGTAGTGACTAGCTGCTGATCACTACACACACTGCTAGGCAAACGCCACTCAACGCAATCTGTGAGCTGGTCTGGTTGCTGGGTCAGGAATGTGGACGTGTGAAAGTAATGTGCCCTTGAATGGCGCTATCTGCTGGTGTGAGTGTTGTAATGTGCTGGGCCCGCGGCTGGCATTGTGAATGGTTTTGTATGTGTCACACGTATGAAAGGTGTATGAATGGCCTGTAAGGAGGTCAGTGCCTTGTAGTGGCTTTACAGCTCACGAGCTGTGAGTCAATGGTTCAGTTTCTTGTCCTTTCAATTAACAGTGCATTTAATTTTTGTGAAATCTCTGGTTAATACAACTGTATATACTGAACCATCACTCACCCTCGTGCCAAATCCAACCAGTATGTATGTGTGCTTGAGGAATAGGTGGTTGTGCATAAAATTGTGTCTTTTCTGTTTTTGTCAAGCAGGGTGTACCTTGTCCTTTTTTGTGAATGTTGTAATGTGCTGGTTATGTGCTTGGTGGTGTGAATGGTCTTGTGTGCATCATGTATGAAAGGTGTGTGAATGGCCTGTAAAGCGGTTGGTGCCATGACGTGGCTTTACAGCTCACGAGCTGTGAGTCACTGGTTCAGTTTTTTGTCTTTTCAATTACTGACAGTGCATTTAATTTTTGTGAAATCTCTTGTTAATAAAATTTTATATACTGAACCATCACTCGCCCTCGTGCCAAATCCAACCAGTATGTGTGTGTGCTTGAGGAATAGATGGCTGTGCAGTAATATTTGTATGTTTTGTCTCTCTGACAAGCTGTACATTTCATCTAAGAACAACCTAACAACTGTAGTTTTTGTCGTAAACTAAACACCCATGGGAGTGCATGGTGATGTCTCTCTTGTGGATCCCAGCAAGTTATCTTACCCACAATGTCTTGCAAACCTCAAAATGTGACTGTGACATTTTCCTTGCATTATTGTGCCCAAATTTTCACACTGCAGAAAAAAAAAAATGTCCAACCCCCAGCATTTCTCCAAGTATTCCAATAAAAATGGTACCTCACTTGTATGGGTGGGCCAAGTACCCGTTGTAGGGAAGGGCCCAAAACCTATTGAGGCGACATCAAAATTACCTATGACAAACCAACCTGGTTTTGCAAGAGGGGTCCCATGAGTTTTTGGCCTGGGGCTCGGCGGCCATCTAGGGAAACCTACCTAACCCACACATTTCTGGAAACTGACACCCAGGGGAGTCCAGCGAGGTATGGCTTGTGTGGGTCCCCCATCATTCTCCTACCCAGAATCCCCTGCAAACCTAAAATTTTGCCAAAAACTTCACTTTTTTCGTACATTTCTGTGGTGAAAAGTTCTGGAATCTGCGTGGATCCACAAATTTCCTCCCACCCAGTGTTCCCCCAGGTCTCCCGATAAAAATGGTACCTCACTTGCGTGGGTGGGTCAAGGACTCGCGACAGGCAAGGGCCCAAAACCTATTGAGGCGACATCAAAATTACCTATCACAAACCAACCTGGTTTTGCATGGGGGTCCCATGAGTTTTTGGCCCGGGGCTCGGCAGCCATCTAGGGAAACCTATCTAACCCACACATTTCTGGAAACTAGACACCCGGGGGATTCCAGCGAGGTATGTCTTGCATGGGTCCCCCATCATTCTCCTACCCAGATCCCCTGCAAACCTCAAATTTCGCTGAAAAATTCACCTTTTTCTCAAATTTCTGTGTGGGAAAGTTCTGGAATCTGTGTGGATCCACAAATTTCCTCCCACCCAGCGTTCCCCCAGGTCTCCCGATAAAAATGCTACCTCACTTGTGTGGGTATGCATAGTGGCTGCAACAGGAAATGTCCCAAATCGTACTGTGGAGACTTCAAAATTACCTATAGCAAAACTACCTGGTTTTTGGGGGGGGGGTGAGAGACCTGATATTTTGGCCCCGGGCTCAGCGGTCATCTTGGGAAAGTACCAAACCCAAACATTTCTGAAAAGTAGACACCCAGGGGAGTCCAATGTGGTATGGCTTGCGTGGATCCCCCAACGTTTTCCTACCCAGAATGCCATGCAAACCTCAAATTTAGCTGAACAAAACACATTTTCCACATATTTTTGTGTGGAATCAAGACATTGTGTAAAAAAGAAGTGATTTTGAAAAATGAACGATAATTCTCATGCTAGTATGAGTATTCCCCATTTCGGAAATGTGCAAATATCTACTGTTTCTAAACTCTATATTTTGTTCCTATTTCAGAAATACATAGGTGTCTTTCATACCGATTTTTCGATGTATACATTTTCCCACAATAATTGCTATATACCCGGTACATAATAAAAAGCCATTGCAAATTGCCGCTCAGTTTTTGACTCTGGGTTCGTCGGGTTCTTGGTGAACCTACAAGTCCCCACAACCAGTAAGGTGTAACGGTATATTGCTTTCAAAGAGCTGTCATAATTAGAAGGAGTTACAGGTGAAAACGTTGACAAAAAAGGCTGTTTTTTTCAACTAATTTTCAATTTTTCCTATATTTATCTGTTAGTTTCTATAAAGAAACCTTGATGGATTTACACAAATGACCCTTTGCTGAATTCAGAATTTTGTCTACCTTTCTAAAATGTATAGCATTCCAGGACCCATAATTGCTTTCATACCCATTTCTACCATTAACTGGAAGGAGGTTGAAAGCACAAAAAAATAGCACAAATAGGCTATGTCTCAGAAAAATGCCAAAACTGTGTAAAAAATGTTGGTTTTCTGACAAAAGTCTGTCATTCCCTAAAAGCTAGGAAAATGGTGATTTCAGCTCCACAGACCCTTTTTTGATACCATTTGCAGGGAAAACCCCAGACGCTTTCATTGCAGCCCTTATTTTGCATTTTTCCCCCCAAAAACAAAATGTAGCTGTATTTTGGCTAATTTCTGGGTCCCCTCCAGGGGAATGCACAAACCCTGGGTACCTTTAGAATCCCCATGATGTTGGAAGAAAAGGACGCAAATTTGGCGTGGATACCTTATGTGGTCAAAAAGTTACAGGGGCCTAAGCGCGCACTACCCCAAATAGCCAAAAAAAAGGCTTAGCACAGAGGGGGGAAAGGCCTAGCAGCGAAGGGGTTAAATAACACGTAAACAGGTAGAAAACCAAAAAGTATATACATATCTCAAGTGGTTTTGGGGGGAGAAAAATGTGCAATTGTGTTATACTTCTTTGTTTTATAATGTGAAAATCAAAAAATAAATAGTTAAAAAACGTCTGATATAAGAGTGCAGCTTGCACATATTGCTGCGGGTGCTTATTTACGTACTGCATTTTTCTGATTGGGAGTCTTTATTTATTTATGCATTTATTTTAGTAAATATTAGTAGTGGGTGCAAGAAATTGGACCTGTGTCACTGGCCCTTGGTTGCTGGCACTGCCTTGGCCCTGCTGCCATCCACTGATTATGTACCCACCTGATAAGGCAGGCAAATATTTCCCACCTAACACCAGGGCCCAGAGTAGTAATGACATACTGCACTGTCTGGGAGATGCTACCGGACAGAGCCAGCCAACAACCTTCGTTGGTGGGCGACGACTGGGGCTTCGCCAGCTTTCTTTGTTGCAACTGCAAATTCGAATGAGGACCACAAACCACAAGTATGAACCCAGGTAGGGTCAGGGAGTGACTGTGCTAATGCGAGAATTTGAAGAAAATAAACGTAAGAAGTTTTCGTGAAAAGCGAAAATAAAAATGTAAGAATTTTTGGGTGATTGGAGTGCCTTTCATTTCTATGGTTTCCAAGATTCTTTCAACTTCAGATGGCACGAGGTATGCCTATTACTTATAATTGTAAATAATTCCCCTAAGAGGCAAAATCTTCCAAATGGGTTACTTTTGACTTTGGCTGCCAGTGGCTATTTGTATCATGTATCATTGTTGGACTACACAAGTGACACAGCCTCAATGGCCTGCCAACGTCTTGACCAAAATGATTTTTATATACGCAGACCAAATTTACCATACAGTGGTCTTGGCTTTTAATCTTACTTGATGCGCCTGCCAAAAAAGGATAATGCCATTTTCCTGTGACAGTGGGTGTAGTTAATGTTATATTAATTTCTAAACAAAATGGTAGTCTTTTAATTTTCCCTACCCAAGATGGTGTTCATCCATTTTTCTGTGAAGTCATTTCTTGTTTTACTCATATACAACGGCGTGGCTTTTGATTCCCCTTTTTTTGTTGTGTTCATCGCCCACCTAAGCTATTTTTTGCCCCTGATTTTTTGCTCCTTTTTCTGCAGGTGTTTCCCAGGTTGGATTTTTCAGCCTGAAGATCATTCTAGTCTCTTTGTCTACTCTGTCGAGGGGTAGTTTTGAGGTCCTGCACCTCAACGTTTGTAAATCTCTTAATATTCAAACGAGACTCTATTCACTTTGCCAAGGTGTCTTTGTCTGTCCTTAGAGGCTCTTTTTCCCTAACCGCAGCCCTCTTATAAGAGACACATGACTGCTTTCACGTTTATGTTAAGTAAAGGTGTATACTGGGAGAAGTCACCCTTTTTTGGGCAGTTACGAATGAAACAAGAAGCCGTTTCTCTGCATCAAGTCCTTGACACTGTGCTGATTAAGTAATAAAAACACAGATGCCAAGGTTTATGAAAAAGGTGTATCTGCTCTGTACAGTTGAAATAAACTTCTAAAAAGTTGTTTCTTCTTCTACAGACATACTGCCAATGTACATCAAATTAAGTTGGCACAATGGCTGAGCGAGCTGAATGCTGTGGTGTCCAAGCTGCATGTTAACACTTATGAAGCTGCAACAACAAAAGTGTTCAAGATAAGTATGAACGTTGACCAAGTCACTTTTTTCACATATTCAAAGGCAAACATATGAGAGGCTGAGACCATCAGATCTGTCTTTTCTTAAATCCTCTGTGTGTTGTGGATTAAGATGTCTGTATGTTTGGTACAAGGAGGAGCGATGCTGTCACATTGTACTATATTTTGTAAGGCTTTGCTTACTTAACTTCAACATCGACAGAATAAAGGAGGAGTTATGGATAAAAGACAGCCTTCCTTTGAATGAAGTACTAATAGTTGACAACCAAGTAGAGAATAGGCTAATATGTATGAAGATAAAAATAATAGTGAATAAAGTTATTGAAGACAAAGAAGAAGCAAATATGGTAAAGGGAAAAAAGAAAGACATCTACAAAGCAAGAAAATATAGTTTTAAGGAAGAGTGTTACAGGTGTAGCAGGACAGGACACATGAATGAATGAATGAATGAATGAATGAATGAATGAATGAATATAGGACTTATAGAGCGCTAAACTTAGCCCAAGGGCGTCAAGGCACTATTGCGGAACTAATGGGCAAACAAGATGACAGGCTTATAGAGAAATCTGTTAAAAAAGCCAGGTCTTCAAGGCTTTACGGAAGAGAGAATGTGACACCTGAACAGAAAGCTCTTCCGGAAGGGAGTTCCACAACTTAGCAGCAGCAATCGCGAAAGCTCTACCTCCCCATTTTGCATTATTAAACCTCGGTACTGTTAACAGATTCTTATCTGCACATGGCCAGTTCAAAAGAGTGTCCTCCAGTGCAGTGAAGGCTACATGCAATAAGTGTGGTAAGAAGGGGCATTATATGGCGTGTGTCACAGTACCAGTCTACAACATTGAGTGGAGTTAAAAAGATATTTATGAAGTATAACAGTCATTATGTCAAATATATATGCGATGAAAAAGTATTGCAAATTAGCAATTCACACTCACGTAATCCTAATGACAGAATAAAAATAGGTGACGTAGAAGTGGAAGTGACGTTCAACTTATGTTCAAAGTTAACCATCATATCAGAAAACGTTTATAGAGAAGGTTTTAATGACAATGTGAAGCCACAAAGGATGGATATACAGCCAGGAGATTATGGAGACCAACCCATTAAAATGAAAGAGTACTTTCGAGGGAAAATCAAATAAGGAAATAGAGTAGTAAGCTTGAAAATATATTTGTCAAAATAGGGGGACAATGTCTTGGGGTGATCAGTTCAAAAAGACTTAGGTGTATATTTGGATCTCAATGCATGTCCCCAAATCCAATTCCAAAATGTACAAGAATACACCAAATTTGAAAGAGTTCCCAGATGATTTTTGTGAGAATCTTGGGTGAATCCAAAGATATGTACCTGCAAAACAGATAATAAAATACAATTGTTTGTCGATTTGAGGGCTCTTAAGAAATATGTGATTTTAGATAGGACAGCACTAGCTGGTGCCAAATTCTTCTCGACCCTTGTCTTGGCCTTCGCATACTATCAAGTGTGTCTCCAACACACAAGATCTCACAGCATTCATTACACCAATGGGAACATACATGGGCCAGTAGCATCAGTAATTCAAAGAGCTAGGACCTCTATGTTGGGAGCAATACCTCGTGAATTATTTTCTATCAGGATGACATATTAGTGTGTGAAAACACAAGGTCACAACATGATGAAAGTGTAAAGTTGGGGCGAGAAAAAGTCAAAGAGTATGTGCTAAATGTAAACAATGAGAAGTGTAAATATGAATATGAAGAGATCACTTACCTAGGACACAGGGTTGGTGCAGATTGAATAGAATTTAAGGAAGTGTAGTGAGTACCATTGTGAAAATAGTTGCGCCTAAGAATAAGGAAGAGCTGAGGTAATATTTTGGTATAATAGAATTTTATAGTACATTTATCAGGGATCTTGGAAGTAGAACATTCAAAATGAGACTTCTTATAAGGAGTAAAGTACCATTCGAATGGGATAAAGCATGTAAGGATGAGTTCCAGGATGCCAAATGTAGAATAAACTGTGCTCCTAATTTGGGGACATTTGTTCCAGGAAACAAAATTGTTACCACCACTGATTCCAGCTCTGAGGGTCTGGCAGCTGTACTGTCACAAAATGAACCAACTGGGACTATAGCCCTTCCCTCCAGATCTTTGAGGGGTGCAGAAGTTTACATTCTGTTATCAAGAAAGAGACCTTGACAGTACTCTGTGTTATTGAAAAAAATCAATAATTTAATTTTGGAAAGCAAATTCGAAATAGGAGCTCACCATAAGTCTCTCAAAAAATATTTGTGAAGAAAGGCTTGGTTTCAATGTCTCGTCAAAGCAGAAGGTGGGTCATTAATTTGCAAGAGTTATTCTTTGAGGTGAAATATTTACTTGGAATCAAACACTTTATTAATAATCTCTACCATTAGCTTCAAGAGCATAATAATATTCTCAAAAGAGAATTTGGCGGAGGGGGCAGATGTGCATGGTGAGGATGGTAAACCTGGTGACAGCGAGTCAACGGAAGTGGCCAAAGCAGTACCTGGATACAGCTGGAACCATGCTCAACAAGACTTGCCTGAAACAACTACTTACGCCTAGTATTGTCGTAGAAATCAGTAAATTGGCAGCAATGTTATGTGGCACTGTGAGCGATAATCGGATATTTTATGTAATGATAACCTGCTGAACTTGTTTGTGCCCATCCATACTGAATCTGTAATAAACTGAAAATAAAGTTCTTAAAAAAAGAAATCTTAAAAGAGACATTTGATAGGGATGCATTATCATCCTCCATATTTTCTGACAATGAGGTACATTCCGCTCAAAAGAAATGCAAGAATACTTGGAAAGTAATTGGATCATACACCGCCATTGTGCAGGATACCACCCGGAGACCAGCGGAGTAGTATAAAACTTACTGTATATTTCATACACCATTGTAATTCTTAACTTTATGACTTGTAAAAGTACATGCATCACGTGATTCTGTTGCTTTTTCATTTACACATTTGTTTAGGTTCTTTGCAATTGCTGTTTCCCTTTAAACAAACATAAAGGAAAGATGTGTGGTATCTTCCTTCCTTCCCCTCCTAACGTGTACTTGGATCCACCTGAGGGTAAGGCTTTAGAATGCTGGGGAACTGAAATGACAGCTGAGGATTGAGAGTAAGCAGGCTGCTGACCGGACACTAAGTTGTGTCTGGGGTGTTTAGAATAAATCTTGAAGTGTCACTCTAACCAGGCTCCTGTGGTATGTGATCCGACATTACACAGAACCACAAAGTGCTTGGTGAGGGAGACTAAGAGGGAAGGAGGTAACAGAAAGACATGGTAGGGGAAGAGAGAACTATGATGGAGAGAGTGTGAGCATGTGCTCAAGGTAATGAGTGGAGACAGAGCAATAAGAAGGAGCAAGACATGCACTCCTATGGAGTTATAACTCAGAAATTAAACTGCAAACACAAAAACGTACTAGTTCCATGATGTCAGCATTGGAAGGATACAACTCATCCAATCAAAAGAAAAGATAAAGAAGAAATGTTCCAGGGATAGGATATACATAAGAATAGGGAGGAAAGTCATTAGACTATCCAATTAATACAAAAGGGATTGAGCTAGGTAGGAAAGCCATTCAGCCATGAGTAAGGTGGCTAACCCAAAGCCCACACTATAAAGTATTATGTCCAATTCTGACTGCGACAGAAGCTGCCTGTAGAGGGCACATAAACTATGACTTCACAAATGAGACATCAATACGACTGTTGCCTGTGTTTTCCGGTGCCTGCAGCTACCACTCGCACAGTAGAAGTCATACATTGTCCTAATAAATTCAGGGTAAGAGAATATTACTGTAGAAAAATATGCATCAGCAAAGTCAATGTGCCTGATCTTTCTATAGTGCATGCATGCAAAGACAAAATAAGCATGCATCCGTGCACAGACAAAGCATACATCCATACTAAAATGCAGATGGGCATCGAACAACTACAGGTATCCATAATTACACAAAAACCAACATACAGATAGTAACAAGTGCACACAAAGCAATACATACAGACGCTTGTATACAGTGAGACACAGGCACCCATGGGCACACAAGAACACACACAAGCACTGCTGCAGTCCTACTTCTGCTGCTTTGCAAAGGGTGAGTGCAACTCCATGCTATTTAAAAAAAAACATTGAACATAATCGTCAATATTTATCTTTTTGACACCTGTGTGCAAACTGCCATTTTCAAGATTCCGACTTTGCTACACATGCAGCGGAGTAATTCAAGGTTTGTATTTACACCAAAATTATTTTGAAAGCAGCCTTAAAGATAACCTCTCATCTGTATAAATACTCTGTTAGAAATTAAATTTCTGGTTGACTGGGGTATGAGCACTGTTCAGGCAGTAACCACAATCCTAGTCGGGGAAAGGCACAAGTACACCCTACATTAACCTGTGCTCCACTGCTGGTAGCTTGGCACAGAGCAGTCAGGCTTAACTTCAAAGGAAATATGTAAAGTATTTGTGCAACACTTCATACAGTAAAATAGTGAAAACACCACACTAAAGATCCCGTGCCAGGTTACAGGAATATAGATTAATTTTATGAACAAAACAAGATCACAATGGCAACAATCCAATAAGTAGAACCAGAGTTATGAATTTTTAAAGATTAAACTGCAATATAGTGCATAAAAGCATAAACTACCCACCGGGGATATCTGGTCGCTGGACCGGGTAAATTCTAAATGTTCAGGCTGACTGTGATGAAGCATGGGTCGTATATCATCCCAGATTAGTTCCGCTGAAATTTTACCTTCTCAAGAATTGTGCCAAGAGTCCCGTTCGCAGGGAAGAATTTCACTGGTAGCAAGGAGAGCATTGCTGGTGATGGTCCAAGGGGCACAAAGAGTCAGCAAGGTGTTGCGGATGGACATGTTGGAGCCTCGCGGTCATGAGTGGCAATACATGGTGTGCGAAGAGACAAACTTGTGGCCACTCACACTGGATTTCTGGGGAAGTGACGAGGTTCTGGAGCTAACGGGCCCGTTTGCGAGGAGCTCAAAATCTTTATTTAAAGAGCTAAAAGACCACTTCCAAGGGCCCAGGATCTGAGAGTGGGTGAGGAGCTCATAGAAGATGGGTTCAGGAGCTGTGGGGAGCCTGTTATGTCCCGGAGGTTCAGATCAGGTGGCCAACAGACTAGCCCTTTGGGTCACTCTGGGCTCCTGGGTTCAAGATGGGTTCCAGGTCAGTACAGCAAGGCAGCAGCTCCTTCAGAGTGGCAGTCCAGCAGAGTGGCAGTGTTTTCAGCAGCACAGCAGTCCATCTTCCTGGCAGTGTATCTACAGATCCAGAGGTGTTCTGAAGTGGTGGTGTCTGAGGTCCTTCTTTTATACACAGTTGTGGCTTTGAGGTGGGGAAACGCTTCTAGAGGCATGCCTTTGAAGTGCACAGATACCCTGCCTCCCCTGCCTTGGCTTATAGCTGGCTGGAGTGGCAATGCATGGCTGTTAGGCCCTATTTCGTGTGTACAGGACACAACCTATTCAGGTGTAAGTGTGGCTGGGTACAGCTACTCCCTCTCATCCTGCCTGGAAGGCCCATAAATGCACCCCTAAGCTCCCATTGTGTGTGGCTGTCTAGAGGGAGTACACAAAGCCCAGCTGTCACCCACACCAGACATGTAATCAGGTAAGGCAGCAGGCACCAAATGGCTTAGGCAAGAAAATACTATCTAAAAGTGGCATTTTGAGAACTGTAATTTAAAATCCGACTTCACGATAAGGTAGGATTTTAAAGTAGGAGTCCAAAGACACCAAAGATGAATCAATTATATCTTTCTACTTGGAAATCATGCTTATAAAATGTAATAAGGTTATCTCAATGTTATCCTATCGAGATATAGGCCTTGCAGTAGTGAGAAACAAATGTAAGAGTTTTTCACCTCCAGGAAATGTAAATCTTAAAAGAACATGCCCAACGTTTTAAATACATTGCACCCTGCCCTTGGGGATGTCCAGGGCCTACCCTAGGGGTGAAATATGTATTAAAAAGGACAGTTTGAGCCTGGCAAAAGGTTTTAAATTGCCAGGTCGACATGGCAGTTTTAAACTGCAAACAGTGGCTCTGCAGCGGCATGTTTAAAGGGCTGCTTAAGTGTGTGGTACAATCAGTGCTGCAGACCTACTAGTAGCATTTAATGTACAGGCCCTGAGCACAGGAGGTGCACATTACTATGAACTTATAAATAAATTAAATATGCCAATTGGGTATGAGCCGATATTACCATGTATAGAGGAGAGAGCACATGCATTAACCCTGGTTAGCAGTAGTAAAGTGCTCAGAGTCCTAAATCCAACAAAAACTAATTCAGAAAAAGAGGAAGAGGAAGACAAAAGGTTTGAGGGTGACCTGCAGAGAAGGCCATTTCCAACATACTCTTTTGCAGATACAAGCAGATTACATCTTGAATGAGCCAAAACCGAGTTATGTAGCTGTCAGGACTTGCGGTACCTGTGCTCATTTCATGTTACAACCTGAAAATTGTGAGTACAATCTATGCGGGAAATGTCATGTTTCAGGGGGCAGCTAGTGGTGGAACTGCTGGGCTGAATACATTCATGTAAGGAATTGTTTGCATTCTATGTTCTAAATTCCAGTCTAAAGTGGCAGCTGTGGTAGACACACGGTTATGGAACGTTTTATGGTGCGGGTTGATGTCTTATTAACAAGCCTGGCCCATCTGTATATAGAGACAGTTAAACATGTTGCAAGCATCTACTATTCTGCCAGAATCCACACATCCCCTGCTTTGTGCTGATTGGAACCGACACATTAGCCTTTGGCCCCAGATGCACTGCCGCTTCGGAGACTCCACAGCGTCGACAGCACAGCGATATGATGATGCAGCACCTTTGTCATAAGATGTTTGACTGAGAGGCTCAACAACGACGCAGTGTCTTCACCGTAATGGGGTTCAACAACAATGCAGGATCTGACGTTGAGCTGTGTCGATGACGCAGTGCCTTCATTGTAAAGGGGCCCTGCGACGGCGTGGTACCCAACTGCGTGATTCGGAAAAGGCACAGTTGCTCCTCGATTTTGACACATCCTCCAGAAAGATACTGTTTTCAGCGGGGCCTGCGTGGCTTCTGTATCTGACCCACACTCCATTGCGGTCAGCTTGACTTTTCAGGCCTGATTCGGTCCAGCATGACCTCAAGTAACCCCTAAGCGATATTGACGTTTAAGCACTATTTTTCAATTTAAACTTTAAAAATTCATAACTCTGGTTCTATTTATTGGATATTGTGTCGTTTTGGACTTGTTTTGTTCATTAAATTAAGTTCTATTTTTCTAACCTGGTGTGGATTATTTTTGTGTGGTGTTGTCACTGTTTTCCTGTATTAACCCCTTCGGCGCTCATGACGGAACGGTTCCGTCATGAGCGTCGGTTGAGCTGTGCTCATGACGGAACCGTTCCGTCATGACCATGCCCGCGCAAGAAACGGTCAGCGCTCAGCGGGAATCGGCGCCGCATCGAAGGGGTTAAGTGTTGCACAAATACTTTACATACTGCCACTTAAGTTAAACCTGAATGCTCTGTGTCAAGCTAGCGGAGGGTGTGCACAGGTTAATTTAGGGTATGTAGCTGGCTTGCCCTGACTAGGGTGGGAGTCCCTACTTGGACAGGGTGCATACCTCAGCCAACTAGAGACCCCATTTCTAATACCAACTGTCACTCTTATCTAGGATACAAGAAAAGTAACAAAGCTGTTCCTAAAGGTGGGTGAGACAGACCATGTAGTATTCAAGGAAAGTTTTTTATTTGGATATTGGGGCCCTCACACAACCATCAGGATGTCGTGAATCACGTACCCCTCAGGATGTATCATGTCATCATCGGGCTGCTCCTGCGTCGAGTCGGCTGGTGCAATACCCGACGGGCTCTTGTTTAGGGAGCACTCTTGTGGAGATCTTTTTATCCAATACAGCCGCTGGGTGAGGTGGGAGTGTGGGGCTCTTTAGTGATGTAGATGAAAGACAATAATTACTAAAATAGGGGTCGGAGTGCTTTCTCAATCAATTTATTAGGAAGCCTCCTCGCCTAATTAAAAACTGTGAGGTTGAGTGTTGGTAACTTAGAATAATGGGCTAGGTTATATACACTGCCTCATTGGGGTCGACATGTTTCTCGCTCTAATGGAGGAATACTCTAGCGATTCTTCAGGACCCCAAAAAATTTTTCTATCTACATTTGAATCTAAACTGTGAATCCTAAATAACAGTGAGCATTCTCAAAAATAGCTGGTATTTTACCTGCAGCTCGGTCTACCCTAAAAACTCCATAGGATAGTACACTGCAGTTCCTGGTAGGCTACGCAAGGAGTTCCTCGCGTTAGACACGCCGAGTCCGTGTCTCCAGCACACCTACCCCGCTCTACCACCCAGTCCTGGTAGAAGCTCAGGTTAGATGTCCTTCACATCTAACATGGGCTTCAATTGGAATTCCATAGCGCATATTATCAAGCCCATTATCGCCGTTTTAGCGGCAGTTTTCTGCCGCTAAAGGGGTGATATTTTTATCGCCTGTCTTTATAATATGCCCCGTAAAACTTAAAAGTACATGGCCAACATTTTAAACACACTGCACATTGCCCTATGGGCTATTTAGGGTCTGCCTTAGGGGTGACATATATATTAAAAAAGGAGGTTTAGGCCTGACAAAAGTTTTATTTTGTGAGGTCGATTTGGCAGTTTAAAAGTGCACACAGGCTGCAATAGCAGGCCTGAGCCATATTAAAAGGCTACCTAAGTGGGTGGCACAACCAGTGCTGCAGGCGCCCTAGCAACGTTTAATTTACAGGCCCTGGAGACATGTTGTACCACTTTACTAGGGAATTAAAAGTAAATTAAATGTGCCGATTGGGTGTAAACCAATTCTACCATGTTTTAAGGTGAGAGCACACGCACTTAACAGTGAAGTTAGTATTAGTAGTTTTTATAGTGGCAGAAATGGTGATGGTGGTAGTAGTAAAGATGATGGTGGTTAGGGTATATGATATAGTGTTAAAGATTCGAGGTGAGGGGTTAAGGATACACGATTCCGGGTTAAGGGTATGGTGCTTAAGGGTTAGGAGTAGTTAAGAGATTAACAATTAAGAATATAAGGTGAGGGGTATAGGGTACGGAGGTTAAGGATATGAGTTTAAGCATCAGGCTTATGAGGACAAGGTATAGGGTTAAGGATATAGGTTTGAGGGTCTGGGGTTTAGGATTGAGGGTATGTAGTACAGGGGATTAAGGATATATGGTTATAAATTTATGGTTAAGGGTGTAGGGATTCATTTATAAGGTAATGGTTAAGGTTATGGGTTATGAGTAAAGGATATCTATGGTTAAGGGTTTGAGGTATAAGATTAAGGTATAAAATTAAGGGTTTAAGGTAAAATGTTAGCTCCTATGAGTACATTTATTTAGTCTCACCATTGGAAATGTATTTAATTTAGGGTTCCTTGGGGATTTCAATTCCAAAGCAGTGTACTTAGAAGTGTAGAAAACAAACAGTATAACTGGTAAAGTTAACCAAATGCCAAAGTGAGAACATTTGATCAAATGTTGATTGCCCACCAGGACGTATATGAACTAAGAATTTTAAAGCTAATTAAGTTTAAATGTATTTATCTTGTAATTGGGGGACAGGTTTTTCTTTCTTTTGTGCTAGTTTTCAGAAACTTGCATCCTGCACTCCTCAAGGTTTCAATTTCAATTAAAGTTGGTGATTCATCCATTGAAAATACTTTAATTGGAAGGCTATGATTTTGGTTTCTGAACTTTCACTCGTACCAAGACTGGATTTATTTATTTAGCTACGTATAGCATTTGTAATGCGTGTGATTAGCCAAAGACACCCTGCGCAAGGAGGCAGAGGCAAGTGCTAGCCAGTATCTGTACAACTAAAAACATTTTCAAAGACTTTCTGAATGCAATTGTTTGCCACAGTTTATTGACCCAGCTCCTAGACACCTCTGACTGTGAGCATCACTGGGCACCCTTTGCTCAAGGCTCTATTATTCAGTATGCAGCCCACGCTGGTGTGATGTGAGTCATGCCACCTAGTAATGTAGCTGCCACACGTGTGCTGTCCAGTTGTGATCTCCGCCACCAGCACAGCAATCTTGTTTCCTTATGGCTACCCCAAAAGCCATGACACTATGCCTCATCTGAATGGTAGGCTACAGCAGGATTTGAGGGTTTATAGCGTGATTAGAGGACCCCAGGATTCAAGGTCCTACCACAAGATTGGAGGAACTACTGTGTGATTCAAGGATCCAGCAGTCTATAAAAGTCACACCCAGTGCATGACCAGCTGCTTGCTTTTCCTGCCTGTTGATGAAGGGAAGCCTTGGCTTGGGCTTTGCTCTTCACTTGTGCTCCTGGCTCTCCAGCTCGGATAATCTCCAAGTCGGACACCAATTTCACTTTCTCAGGTCTTTTCTGCTTGTGCACATCTTGGAACTTCTTTTGCAGTGCCACTTCAATGAATTTACTAACATCCTTGGAACTCTTCAAAGCACTTCCTTGCATCTTTGGCACTCTTGGATGTATTCCAGGGCTGTTTTCCTAAGGCCTCTTGTTAGCAATTACTTAGGGAGAGTTAGATTTATTTGTATCGATTGTGAAACTACTATTGGATTCATGAAATATCCCTTGTACCTACGTACCGGAATTTTGCTTCTCCTTCCAAGTTGTACTGTAACAACTTACTGTCAAAGGGTAACAGTAATCTTGTGTTGTGTTTAGTACAGGGATGTCATATACACGTAACTGAGAGTGCGCGCTTCTGCGGCGTTCAACATTTGGTGGCTCTCTTGGAAAGTAATGAGTAAAGCAAACTAACGACAACTACCGGCTCATAGTGATTGACGTGAATCACACTATGTGTTGCCAAGGAGAATCCAACCGGATGGTGGACACTTTTTAATTGAGCTTTTGAGCCGCCAATGTCAGAATAAGTTTCCTTTCAAAACTCCAACTGGATGTGGAGTTTCGCCAACATTAAAGACATTAGCTGATGCTTCATACTTCATTGCGTAGGACCTTTACCACGTTTTGCCTTGACTAGCTGAATCTTCATCCCTCAATATGTAGGACCTCCACCACATATTGACTTGACTGTCCACACCCTTATTGTCAGTACTGATGAAGACCCGTTGTGACGCTTGTTGAACCGCACAAAATTCTGGGTCGAAACCTCAACGTGATCTTAGGCCATGTTCATCAGTCCCTTCACCCAAAGACTGGAATTGCAGTCGCCAGGGCAATTGAGGAAGACATACATAATTGCGAAAGGACAGACCAATTTTGTTTTTGTGTGTATATATATATGTCGATTCTTTTTAACCTTTTCATATAAGAACAAAAAGTGACATTACATGAGTAATTTGTTTTTCTTGTCTGGGGTGCTTCAGAGATGTTAAATAATCCTGTTTGAATAATTGATTGTTTTGTTTTTAAAAAGTTAATTCAATATTGCACACTAAGCAATTGTTTGACCCGACAGCATCAGCTGTAGATAACTTTATCAATGCCCAGGTGCTGAGTGACACAGGTTTACCCCATTACCACGTTTTGTTTTTAGTACAAAAGGCATCACTCCTGAGAGATTGCAGAACATCAGAGAGAGCCTCCATTTGACGAGATAAGCTGTGTGACTACAACCCAACAGCATCTCTTGCGTGCCTTCTCTCATATCTCTACACTGCTTCCTCTCTCTTCACCATCGGTGTTGAGCACAGTCCTGTATGTGTTCAGTACAGTTGATGCGGAACGAAGCATGTGGGTGCCATGCAAACGTGGTAGCAACATTCAGATCTACAGCTTGATGATAACTTAAGTCTTTGACCGGATGTCAGTAAACAGTGAGTTCAAAAGAGTGGCAACTTGGTAGAAGAAAGCACAACCGAATATGCATGACTTCCTGATCTTAGGTACCCTTAAGAGATGAGCACAAGTAGAGTACATGGACACACTAGTCCAATAAAAAAGAAGGATGCTGAATATAGGAAGGCCTTCATTATGAAGCACTTCAACACAATGCAGAGACTCTTAAACATGGAGTGTTTGCAAATAGGAAGTCAGTGCAGCCTCTTGAGATGATTGGAGTTCAGAGTCCTACAAAGAAGATTAAACAGAAGCTGAGCCACTGCATTTTAGATTACCTGAAGTGAGAGATCTGTGTAGAGGTCACTGGCATAGCCAAAGTGAAAACAGAAAGTAGCATCAAGAATGTTTAAGTGTGTTCATGAAGAAAAGGGAGAATTTCCTTCAGTCTTTTCGAGTAAAGAAAGCATGTAGAAGATACCTTAGCCACTTTCGGTTTAAATGTAAGGGTGCAATTCATGTGGATGCCCAAGGTTTTTATCGTTTGAGAAGGTGTTAATCATTTGCCTAACATGTTTGGCCACCACAAGGGAGTCCTGATTAAGTTCAACCTTTCAACAACAGCTAAAAAAAAAAGTCTGGAAACTGGTTGGTATGTGCTGTCTCAGTAGTCCCATAAAATCTCAAAATGAGCCGGTCATCGTCAGCGTATGAAAAATGGAAGATCAATTAAAGGAGCAGATGGGCCTGCTTAATGGAGTCACATACAGAATAAATAGAGCAGGACAAAAAGAAAATCCCTGGGGCACTTCGCAAGCACATTTAGTTGCCCAAGAACAGAAAGGTGGTGGTGTGACCTCCTGCCTCTTTCTATCAAAAATGAAGCTATCCAACTCAGCACTCTTCCCCACCTTACACAGTCCTTCTGCCATGACTATATGGGACATGGTATAAAAGGCAGAGGAAAGATAAAGTATGAGTACCGCCATACATTTCTGATCCAAAATCAAACTGAGTTCATTCTGAACACTCAACAGAGCCTCAGCTGTTCCATTGAATGAACAAAGCCCAGCAACGACGACATCAGGTACACGCTGAGATGAATGAAGATATTTTTTAGTATTAAATTATTTTTTACATATGTGAAGTAAAGTTGCAAAGTTGTACTGTTGGCATGCTAACATGGAACATGTCTGTTTTATTGAAAAATTGCAATAAAAACATTATTGAAAAATATAGAAATATTTTTTCAACTACCTTAGCATTAATTGCTAATTAGGTGGGAAGATACTTACTAAGTATAGTAGGATACAAGAAGGTTTTCTTTTTTTAAATAAGGGGATCACCCATGCTCTCTTACTATCAAGAAGGACTTAAGCCGAGATGAAGGTTGAATTTACCATGGAAAAAAGCACTGGTGATACAGTGGTAGCCTACTAGTGAAGCAGTCTAGCAGGATCATCTGGGGAACCAGATATAACTATCTTGGTGAATGGTGTGGAGTTGTCAAGAAATAAAGACCTGAGATCAGATATCACATTTGTAAGTTCAGCAGGTGTGCTCGGATCATCTGTCGGCTGGGTGTGTGGGTGGGTATGCCACTAGGGTTTAAGAAGTCATAGATGGTGTGAATTTATTCTTAAGAAATGTAGATAGTGATCAATGGAAGGAGAGAGAGTTTTTGGACACTGGGGATTGACAACTTCACAACCAGAGAAGTGTTGGTCGCTGATGTGATGAGTGAGGAATAGAGTTGTATGGCAGCCAGTCTTACCACATTTTAAAGCTTCTTAAAACTTGTTCTGAACGCTGGTTCTTCCAATCAGTTTACAAGTATGCTTAGCTTCAGGTAAGAAACTGGTATACCGGGGGCGGGGGGACTACCTTGATGCAAAACGAACTTCATAAAGGAATAGATGCATGCAAAGATGAACCCAACCATGCATTACACACAATTATTATTGAAGTAAAGCTCTTTGATGAATTTCAGGAATTTCAATTGAGATGAGGGCATAAATTGGGCTGATTAATCTTGGAGAAATTGTTATCAACTAGGAGGGCAGGCACAGGAGGGGGACTTGGTCCTAACTTGTGGTAGATAGGTGAAAAGAAAATGGCGACCAAGGGATAGGGAGATACTTGAGATTAGAGACAAAATCACCAGAAAGAAGAGCATACAAACCAAAGTGCATTGTGATTTATCCCAATCTTTACTCTTTACTAAGCAGCAAATAAAAACAATATAACCAATAGACCAGATTACTCACAAACCTAGCGAAAGCTAATGGGTAAACCTACTACAGATGACATAATCAAGTCAATGCAGGCCTGGCAAATGCCACATCATCCCCAGATCACAGCAGCTCCACCTCTTTCTTTGCTTGTTATATACTCTCTTTGCAGACTTCTGCATGTGTAGATCTACAGGATCCTCGGATATTGTTTTGTTTGGTTATATAGAGCCTTGTAGTCGAAGGATGTTGCATGTGCTTGTGCTTTGCTGTAAGTCATGGAGTCCTATCCTGGGCAAACTCATTTTGCTGATTCCAGGAGTAAAGATGGAGATGAACCGTTATGTTTACCTTTGTGTCTTTAAAATGAACCAGTGATTGTAGAATTCCAACATTATACTGGGATTCACCACTCTCTTCCTCTTTGAAAAGTGTAGTTATATGGAATCCAGCTCTGTATTATCTGCTTTACTGCTTAGTTGCAGGCACCTGGTCGGGGGCCCTCTACTGGGAGACAGTTGCAGTAAACAAGACATTTAACATACAGACTAAACCAGGCCTTCTCTGGTCTATCTTCTAGATGGTTTCATGTAATACAATACCTCGTAACACTAAATCAGTCTCTTTTGTCATTCATAAAAGATTTGAAACTTCACATCTTCACTACTACTTCCAAAACTGACTCTTTGCTATCTTTTCCAGTTTTGTACATCTTCCATTTGTTTATTTTCTGTAAATTGCTGCTGCCCAACCAGCTAGGTGTGAAACACAAACATTCAATGCATAAATAAAATAAACATATAATAATTAACACCGAAAAGATGTTAATGGTAATAGGCTCAACTCCTGTAGAGCTTATGGAAGAAAACAAAGTAAATTATGAATGATCTAGCACTATTCGGCCCAACACATCACGCTTGCGCTTCTACAAAATCATCTATACAGTCCACAAGACACTTATCAATGAAACGTTAAAGTTCAACCATTAAAGAACAAACACGAAACTCTCATTGCAACCCACTGTTATAACACAAGCAAGGCCAAAATAAAATAAAAGAACAGACCTGCTCTTCCGCACAACTGACATTGAAATGCAGCATTGTAGCTTCAGCGAATTCCCCACAGGCATGAGGGTTAAAATTCTCCAGCGAACTAAAAAGCTCTAGTTGTGAAGAATTTACCATCAACATTCGTAATGGCTCGTCTACATAGAATTTTTCCTGTTAGATAAAGGGCTGTTTTTTTAAGACAATTGCTCTTTTAATTACTTTTATACGTAAGTTGTAAGAAATTTTTACAGAAGTAATATTCTATATTTAACTGTATTGTATTTCATATTCTTCTTTTTAAATGTGGCACCAATCTTTGCATAAGGCCTGGAACGTGTAAAGATTTTGTGGACTATGCTATTTGAGACTGTTGTATTGGTTTTCAAACAATGTTAAGTATTTACATTTTTGTTGCTACTTTTCTGGTCTTCGACCAAAATAAAGTAAATCAAAATCAAAACCATCAACATACTTAGCAATGCAAATGTAAACCTGCAAATCAGGGTTTATACATTCAAGGGTGCACAACATGTGTCCCCCTGTCTGTATTCACCCAAAGACCCAACACAATATGGATGTCACCGTCCATGCCGTGCTTGAACTTTTTTTGCCGTTCCCATTGCAGTGTCTGTTTTTCAGGGACCGGCGAAGGACCATCCTCCGTACACGAGTTCAACTCGTAATACAGCAGGTGGTCCTTGCACGTGTTTGGCACGGCGGTGCCGGCAGAGAGCCAGCGCAACTGCGCCAAATTCGTAATCAGCCCCTATATTCTTTAGGCCCTTCTGTAACTAAATTCCAATCAACATCTAACTTAGAACACCTCTTAAATGGTTAACCCAGCCACATACAACTAAGAAGACTCCATCACATTGAGAAAACTGGCTCTAAAGAACTCAGAACTGAATGCGTCCCCCAAAACCATCCTACAAAGCTTACCTTTTAAAACCCAAATGCACTTTTTACTTTGGACACTTCTCATACGAAACCAGCAATCAAACCAGTACACAAACTACTTGTTCTTGCACCATGATCTCCTGCCCCAAGCAACCTACAAACTACCAAATTATCACTACACTTATCAAATTCTGTATGTAAACTAAAAACGCGTTATAACTTTGGAAACTAATAAACCTAAGGGTCCAACCAGAAATTATGAACTACACTTGCACCCTCACAAACTATAACATCATATTTTAATAACTACTTTTGGATTGAGAGTTTGCTACTACATTTTTGCTTTTTTTGTAGCAATGTAAGTAATAGGTCTTAGTATTACTCACTGTGATGGTACTTAGAGGACGAAAGGCCAAGGGCCCCCATTATGAATAATCCAGATTTATGAACGAGGCGCATCTTGTCGTCAGATTTAACATTTCCCAACAATAGTGCCACACATAATTCCATTTATTATGGGCCATATTTACAAACTGCATTTTATAGTAGGTTTAATAGTAGTCTAATTATTATTATTAGCTTGCCACAAAATGCTATTCACAAACCTACATTCAGATGTTCCACATCCATCTCACCCATCTTTTTCTATGAGGAGATCTCATCCCCGAAATTGTATTAAATGTCTAGAAATAAAAAAAAAAATACAGTCATTGAGAAATCTTCTATTAACCTTTATTAGAACATTGGAATGTGGAGCACTCCATTGTAGACAATGGAGTGCTCCATGCGTCTACGGGCCGGTAAAGGCCCGCAGAGCAACATTCCAATGTTTTACAAAAGCCTCTCGAAGCTCAAGGGGATTTAAATCCCCTCGAGCTTCGAGAAGCCTTTGTTTAATTTATTAGAACATTCTGCCCTCTAGTGGCAGAATGTTCTAATAGCCTTATAGCCCTTCGAAGCAGGGCTATACCGCTATTAAAGTCCCGCTGCTTTTGTTAAAGTCGCTCGCCTTCGGCTCGGGCCTTTAACGCTGCAGCGGGCCTTTAATAGCCGGTATAGCCCGCTACGGTGGGCTAGAAGGCTATATTAATTTTTTTTTAAAGTAATATTAATATTGTATTAAAAAAATACTGTTAATTCCATAAGTCACTCTTAATAATTTTAAATACAAAATATATGATATGTATTTTCACTTACGGTGGGAATTATTTTAGCTAAACAATTTTATTCTAAATTTAACAAATTCAAAACAATTATATTTTTATTTAAACTTAAGTTATTATTAGTGATGCGATATTTTATTATGTTATCCTACATTTAAAATAAGTTCATAAAATTAAGATTAATAATTAACTCAAAATAATTTTATTTCATTTTGTGAAAAGTTTAATACATTTTTTAATATGCCCCTATATTGTACTATGCAGCTATGTCTGCACTGATAGCGGAGGTCTCCAGCAAGTGTGCAGAACATCAAATATGGTCATAAAGTCACAACTAGTAGTATCTGCACATTTATATTTGGGGAGACGCTTCGTTTGAATCAAGGGTCCAGCGCTGGTGATAGCGCTAGCAACCAATCGCCACAGGAGCCTGAGGGGCTGTACGAAGATCGGAGGCCCCGCCCCCTGCTACCGGGTTCACTTTATCAGCGGCTCGCGCCTCCCGCTTCGCGGGAGACGCTTCGTTTGAATCAAGGGTCCAGCGCTGGTGATAGCGCTAGCAACCAATCGCCACAGGAGCCTGAGGGATTGTACTTAGATCGGAGGCCCCGCCCCCTGCTACCAGGATCACTTTATTAGCGGCTCGCGCCTCCCGCTTCGCGGGAGACGCTTCGTTTGAATCAAGGGTCCAGCGCTGGTGATAGCGCTAGCAACCAATCGCCACAGGAGCCTGAGGGGCTGTACGAAGATCGGAGGCCCCGCCCCCTGCTACCGGGATCACTTTATCAGCGGCTAGCACCTCCTGCAACGCGGGACGCGTGCGGACTTGCGGCGGGCTAAGCCCGGGCAAAGGGCGGGCCGTCTGAGGCCGGCAGGGGCAGACAGGGGCTGGGCTGGGCCCACTCCATGCGGAGTTTGAAGTGAGGTCACCCGTTTCCGCTACATACTGATCGCTGGCCTACCAAAAGGTACTGTTTCACTGCTTGAGAGGATTTAAATCCCTGTGTTGTACTGTCTTTTTATTCATTTTTGAGACTGAGCTTATTTTTACGCCCTGTGACAAGTATTGTTTTTATTTACGAGTACTGACTAGCCATTTTTTATTCATCTGCATAAATGGGTAAAAGGAAACTGATTGATACCACTGGAGGGATTGCGACCATTGCCGGTGGGGCCGCTAAAAGGAAAAAGGCCAAAAGAATTGCCAAAAAAGCACTACCCACCTCCACAATGGATCGTATTGAAACATTGGTCGACGAATGTGAATTGATTCTTTATATTTCTAAACCTTCCGCCCTTGATTTCACGAACACATCTTTGCCAGCGAATAAGTGCAAGCCTTGTTCTTTGACTGTCCCATCCATGTTTACCAAAAAGATAGCTCACAATTCATCACCTAGAGAGGACGTCATCACAAGCGAGCCATGTTTGGCGTCCCTTCCCCCCGGTATTAAAAGCAGCAATCCTGTGCCCCTCGAACCGCATGTCTTGGTTTGCACTAATAGATACGCTCTCTTGTCTGAAATTCCTGCCACTACTGAAGAGACTGATTTAACCAGTAACTTGGATTCACAAATTTCTGTCCCAGGGGGGGAGGTGGGGATGCCTCCCACCACTGATGGAAAGGAAATACCCAATGTGATGAAAACCATTATCTCCCTCAGGGAGGAAATAGGTGAACTTAAGTCAATGATTCACGAACTATTGCTTATTGTTAAAATACCTAATTTGAATTCTGCTCGCCATGACGTGGGTGGGCTGTCTAATTTGCCATCGTCAGTACACCTTCTTCATCATCCACCTATAAATTCTACTGACAACCAGTCTCCGTCCCCTGTTCCATTGAATCATAATCCCGCCATAAAAGAAATAAGGCCGATTAACAAAGCCATATCTCATTCTACGATCATGGCTAAGAAGGCAAGCCTAAACTCTAGTCTAGTGAACACTTCTAGGCCGCCAAAAACCCGTCCTTGACCGACACTCTCTTTTGCCCTTCCCTAAAGCTTCTTCCTTGCGTGTCGCTAAGCAGCCTACTGTATTTATGGTTCATGTCCCTGCCCTGGAGGGGAGAGAAGATGAGGGCTCTCTGATAAATAAAGTTACTCACTGGGTTCGCCATGTTTGGGGGTGTTGATCCTTAATTAGGAGTGATATTGTCAGGGCCCAAAGGTATAAATATGAAGACAACCTATCTGACTATATCGAACTTACCCTGGCCAGCCACCTAGTAGTCGAGGGACTTTTGGCATTAGAGTTTAGAACCTCTTCTCCAGGTACCTCTTCCATCCAATTCAGGCGCTACCCATGTGTGGAACCCACAGTCATAAGAGCCCAAACATCAGATTTGTCGAGAGAGGGCCAATCGAATTTGGATTCTAACGATTGACAAACTTCCGGGTTGCCTATTTTTAGTGAACCTCAGTTATTTTTTGTCAATAAGCCCATTCTCGACACTGCTGATTTACCTGTTCATCTTTCAAATATAACTCTAATTCCCACCAGTTCCAATGGTGACAATCTTGGTGGTCTAAGTGACTTCACATTACGTGAAATGTCTATGTCTATTCCTGACGATGTTGTCTCTATAGCCTCTACCACTAGCCTCAAGATAACTTCATGGAATATAGCGGGTTTGCGCAATAAGCTACTAATACCAGATTGGAATACCTTCATTGCCAACCAAGATATATGTATCTTCCAAGAAAGTTGGAGCCTGGAGCCATTGTATAAATCAGGTTTCAGTTGCCTTTTCTTACCGGCCATTTCCAATGGACGTGGGAGGCCGTCTGGGGGTCTCATAATTTGGATAAGCATTGGTCTTAATTGCAGGGTTAAACACCACTCGTGCACATCATTAGACCTAATGCGATTAACAATCAAAGGGGTTAAAGGTGGCCCTGTTGATGAGCTTTTTAATGTTTATGTAAGAGGCACGAAGGGAGGCGCCAAGTCGACAATTGTCACAGCTCTGAGTGAGGAAATTACCTCCTGCCCTCCAGATTCTTTAATCCTGGTTGCAGGAGATATGAACTGTACATTCAAACCTCTAGCCACAGAGGACCTGCTCAATATAGAGGCTGATGATGCTAGATGGGGTATCCCGTCTTTATCCCTGCCGCCAATTAGGAAATGGTCTTAGTTGGCCATTCAATTGAACGCCCTCTCATTTGAATTTGGACTCAGAGCTGTAAACGGTAGAATGCCATCTGATCTTCTTGGTGCAAATACTTTTAATAGAGTTACTTGCCCTTCTCGTATCGATTATATTTTAGCCGATCGTAGATTGTGGCAATATACCGTGGACATGGCCATAGTTTCATCCATTGATAGCGGCCATAACCCCTTGTGCCTATCCATGACAAACCCCTGGCCTCTTGTTTCTCATAATCACGCTATAGGTCGAATTATGCTCTCTAAGGAGCTTGTCCCTTCGAACTGTAAGAGGCACTGGAAATGGCCGAAAATCGTTTCAAATGGCCAAAAACTGAAAGCCATTAAAGCTTCTTTACTGGCCAAAATAGTAGAACTCCAGGCAGCATGTAGTGTTTCGGAAGGGCCTCCCATTATCAACAGTATTTATGTTGGAACAGTAGAGGCGATGGGTTCTTTTTTCTCGTTACCACCTCGTCCATTTAAGCATAACCCTCCCAAGGCGTCCGGGACGTGGTATAGCTCGGAGTGTAGCAAAAAAAGGAGTATCTTAATAGCTGCCGTCAAGAAACAGGATTGTTCTTTGGTGAATAATGCTAGGAAGGAGTACAAAAGGGCACTCCTGGAAGCCAAACGTATTCGGGATGAAGCCTTTTGGTTAGACCTTAAGGTTGCTAGCTTGGCTAAAGACGGGAATACCTTTTGGAAGTTATTCAGAAAATCCAAAGACCAGGATCCTGACGATATTCCTAACAATATTACGGACCATGAGTGGTTTGAACACTTTAATAAACTTTACTCTGGGCCATCCTCTTTCAGTATAGGTGAACACGCTGGCCCCTTACTATCATCTCTTGCCTCCCAACATTTTTTCCCCTTCGAGGAATCTGAAATTCTGCTCGCTATCAAGAAAATAGTCCCAGGAAAGGCACCTGGGCCGGATGGCCTGCCAGGTGATTTGTTCCAGGCAGACCCCCGAAATTGGGCCAGGTTTTTTACTCTTTTACTCAATTCTCTTCTCAGAGGATCCCCTGTTCCCGAATCGTGGAAAGGGGCAGAGGTGATCCCAATTTTTAAAAAGGGCTCTAGGGAGGACCCAGCCAACTACCGCCCAATCAGCCTTATTGATGCCAGCCAGAAGGTGATTGGCAGGGTCCTGTTAGAAAGAAATTTGTCATGGACAATTGAAAATGACGTCCTGTCAGACTACCAGGCAGGCTTCATGGCAAATGTGGGAACAATTGATCAGGTATTCCAGCTTCTTCTCCTGTACTGGAGATAGATTGGTAGATTGGTAGATTCATAGACCTGAAGACTGCCTTCGATCTAGTTCCTCGTGACCGCCTCTGGTCAGTGCTGAGGGAACTGGAAATTCCGATACCCATTCTAGATCTTTTGATTCGCCTTCATAAGGGCAACTTTGCCCAGGTGAGATGGGGTCGTCAGGATCAAAAAACAGCCAAAATTTGGGTCACCAGAGGGGTGCGCCAGTAAGTCCAATTGGTCGCACACTGCTCGTCCTACCAGCGTGTTACCCCAAAGCATTGTGGTCCATGAAGTCAGCATCAGCGGGTGCGCCTCTGCCAGGGTATTGAGCAAGATTCAAGTCGCGTTGGCCATCCCTGAACACGTGTTTCGAGGTCATTACCTCTCGTCAGCAGGGAATAGGCATGTATGTAGGGTTGCTGCGTAGGTTGCCAAAAATATTCTCAGGTCCGGTACCGCTCGTGGCACGCAGGTGCGTAACCATGAGCTCGTCAGCCCCACCAGCTCAAGGGAGCCTGAATATAAACATAAGTCCAATTGGGCGCACACTGCTTGTCCTACCAGCGTGTTACCCCAAAGCATTGTGGTCCATGAAGTCAGCATCAGCATCAGCGGGTGCGCCTCTGCCAGGGTATTGAGCAAGATTCAAGTCGCGTTGGCCATCCCTGGACACGTGTTTCGAGGTCATAACCTCTCGTCAGCAGGGAATAGGCATGTATGTAGGGTTGCTGCGTAGGCTGCCAAAAATATTCTCAGGTCCGGTACCGCTCGTGGCACGCAGGTGCGTAACCATGAGCTCGTCAGCCCCACCGGCTCAAGGGAGCCTGAATATAAACATAAGTCCAATTGGTCGTACACTGCTCGTCCTACCAGCGTGTTACCCCAAAGCATTGTGGTCCATGAAGTCAGCATCAGCGGGTGCGCCTCTGCCAGGGTATTGAGCACGATTCAAGTCGCGTTGGCCATCCCTGAACACGTGTTTCGAGGTCATTACCTCTCGTCAGCAGGGAATAGGCATGTATGTAGGGTTGCTGCGTAGGTTGCCAAAAATATTCTCAGGTCCGGTACCGCTCGTGGCACGCAGGTGCGTAACCATGAGCTCGTCAGCCCCACCAGCTCAAGGGAGCCTGAATATAAACATAAGTCCAATTGGGCGCACACTGCTTGTCCTACCAGCGTGTTACCCCAAAGCATTGTGGTCCATGAAGTCAGCATCAGCATCAGCGGGTGCGCCTCTGCCAGGGTATTGAGCAAGATTCAAGTCGCGTTGGCCATCCCTGGACACGTGTTTCGAGGTCATTACCTCTCGTCAGCAGGGAATAGGCATGTATGTAGGGTTGCTGCGTAGGCTGCCAAAAATATTCTCAGGTCCGGTACCGCTCGTGGCACGCAGGTGCGTAACCATGAGCTCGTCAGCCCCACCGGCTCAAGGGAGCCTGAATATAAACATAAGTCCAATTGGTCGCACACTGCTCGTCCTACCAGCGTGTTACCCCAAAGCATTGTGGTCCATGAAGTCAGCATCAGCGGGTGCGCCTCTGCCAGGGTATTGAGCAAGATTCAAGTCGCGTTGGCCATCCCTGGACACGTGTTTCGAGGTCATTACCTCTTGTCAGCAGGGAATAGGCATGTATGTAGGGTTGCTGCCAGGGTTTTGTTTTGGCCTCCACTCTATTCTCCTTATTTGTGAATGGAGTGGTAAGCTTTTTACGGGAGCTTCCTGCTGATGCCCCGGCCCTGGCGGGAGATAAGATCCCAGCCCTACTCTTTGCTGACGACACCCTGCTTATCTCTAAAACACCTGTGGGGCTGCAGAAGCTTCTTGATAGGTTCAATCTTTTCTGTAATATGAGAGGTTTATCTATAAACACACTAAAAACTAAGATCCTCTCGTTTAACCCCTCTAGTTCTTGCAAAACCAATTTTACACTGGAGGGAGCTCCTCTCGAGTTTGTAAACATTTTTGATTACCTTGGAATCAGGATTTCCGACACACTTAGCTGGAGACCCCACATCGCTAAAATGCTTCTCAACCACAAGAGAGCCGCGGGGGCAATTGGAAAGGAACATCGCTCATCTCAGAGCAGGCCTGTTGCTCCCGCACTGGTGGTTTACGCTGCGAAAGCTGTGAGTTCGGCACTGTACGGGGCCGAACTGTGGAGTTTCGACAATAATAATGAAATCTCCATGTCAGAAAACAAATTCCTCAGGGACCTGGTTTCGCTCCCAATGGGCACTCCATTAAAGCCACTTATGAGAGACATGGGCAGGCGCCCAGTCAGGGACCTTGCTAGATTGCGCCCCTTGCTTTACTGGACTCGCTTATGGCGAACCCCCGAACTCTCTAAATATGCCGAGGGTCTCAGAGAAGTGATGAGCTCGCCCCGGTCTCATAAGATCACTTGGTTGCATAATATTAAGAAGTCCTTCTTTGCACTGGGTTTAAGAGATGTCTGGGAGTGTGGAATGCATCTAAGTAAGGCTGACTTAAAGAAGGCCTATTGGATGTGGATTGATACCCAAGAGAACACAGCCGTGGCTGCTGGTAGTTTAACTGCGGCTTTTTATTTGCACAAATCTGTGACAAGGCTAGAGCCCTATCTTGATGTAATACAGAAGCCCAGAGACAGGAGACTGTATATTCAGTTTAGATTCGGCACTTTGCCTATCCGGGAGCGTACAAGTAAATGGAAACCCCCTCACCAAACGATTGCAAGTTGTCCGTGCTGTAAAACGAAGGTGGAAATTGTGGCGCATCTACTGTTTGAGTGCCCTCTCTATAAAACTCCCAGGGCAAGATGGTTGAGTCCTGTTTGTAGACAATTGGGCACCGTGAACCACCGTGTTGCGCTGAGAATTCTACAATCGGACACTAGTGTTTTGCTCGTATGTGGGGTGGTCAAATTTCTTGCCTGGTCCTGGTTGATTAGACTGAAATTTTTGGGTCCTTTGTCGTGATATATCCTTTCTTGCCTTGTCCAAACATCTTTTAGTTTCGTTTTTATTTGTGTGTCAAAATGCTTTGGGGAAATAATCCCTTCTTCGTGTCAAACGTAGTTTAATACATTTTTAACCTTGTGACCATAGTTAACACGACTTTAAACATCATGTATTAGGTCGAGGGGGACTGGGAAAGAGACGTAATCATGTATTTCCATCTAGTCTGTTGAATGATTTTTTGTACTATTCTCTCGCCCCTATTGGATCTTGTCGTGATTTCTATTGTGTTTTTATATTTGTTTATATGCTTTTATGATAAAAATTTTATCGAAATAAAGCTTTTGATGATTTGACATTTTTATTGACTCCACCCCATTTTTCAGTGGGCGGGAACATGTAAGTCTACACTGCTGAGTAACCTTACACTTGTAACTAAATGGTGAATAGCCCAAATTAATAAAGTTATTTAAAAGTGTAAAAGTAAACTTACAGTTACAGATTTACTCATGTGTAAATTTACCTTTGTGACAGGCCACACAGACTTAACCTCCACAGAATAGGAAATGACCATGCACACCCAGTTTTCCCCTGCCAAATTAAGCACAGATTTCTGACTTCCATTTGAATTACCTGGCCCATTCACCACCTTCTGTGAGCAGATAGTAAACGGAAGAGGGGTGTTTGCCACATTTTACCCTTTGAAAATTGAAAAGCATTTTGGACTGCCTGACCGGGAGCAGGCAGGGGGCCCTCGAACCACTGCCTGCCCCCTAACCCTCCTTGCAATGTTTTTCCAAATAAAAAACGCTTTTTTTTAAACATAGCACCTGTTATATTAAAGAATATTGACTTCTTTAATGCAGGAATGGAGGTATGCTGTCCCTTGCAGGCCACCATCCTTGAATTCAAAAGCAATCATAGGAGGTCACAAATAGCAACCTGCCTAATTAATATTCATTAGGCTGGACTTTCAGCAACCCACTGCGAATAAACATTTTACAATGTGGCCTGTTATGACATAGGTCACATCACAAAATGACATCCAGGTAAAAATATTTTGGTTCTCAATTTACACTCAATATTTGTGACCTGTCTCTTGGTATATCAGGGTCCTTGTTCTATAGTTTTATATGCTCTTTTAATGGACACATTCAAATTTCACCTTTCAAATAGACAGTAGCAAGCAGAGGGGCAGTTCATTTATGCATTTATCAAGTATTATTTTTTTAATTCTTGGTTTTGACACCACTGTAGACTTTAAAATGCCACCTAGTGTCTAATCACCAGTTTCAGCCCACTAATCAAAGTGCAGCCTAAGTTCTGCAAGAGGGAGCATTGCCATTTAGTGTGCTTATGGCATTTTACATGGTCCAGCACCTTAGACCTGACCAAAAATCCAAATTTAACATCTGAAACATGCAAAAGTATGTTGTATTTATACAAATCCAGAAAGGGTTTGTTCAAAATTATTCATTATTCATACGCAGCGCTGATGTATTTAGAAATGTCGACAAGCCCTCTTATCTGTTTTAATGTAGTACATTTTCTGATAGGGCCGTTGGGATTCGGAAGAGGTTGCCAGGTTGAAGTGTTAACCTTATGTATTGTGTCCAGGCCAGGAATTTGCATTTGTTTCTAATGTACTTTTATCTGTTCCTATATTCTAGGGTTTTTAATAAATTAATCTCTATTAGCTTTTGATACCTAGGCAGCATGATGGACCCTTTTTAGCCGAATCTTTTAGGACTTCTTAGAGGTTTTTTGCTGATGTATTTGCTTTTAGAGGGATGTTGTCTTTGAGCTTTAGGTTGATCAGCGATACTTGTTTAATGTTTTACAGGAGTACTGTGTGTTTTTTATTATTTATTTATAAAGTTTTATATAGCGCGAATAAGATCCCGAGGGATATCAGAGCGCTTTACAATCAGGGTGGAAGGAAGATCAAAACCCAAGAACGACATCAAGTAAGAATACACTACATGAATAATCGCAAAAATCACAAACTAATGACACAAAGGAGAGTAACACAATAAACAGATGATAGCGGGTTACGAGGGGAGCACACCATGCGGGAAAGAGGAGCAGAATCACATGATGGAACAATGGCTGTAGGATCAATGATTTTGAGCCAGTGAACCTGGTTCAGATTACGGAAGGAATTTGTCCATTAGGAATCTTTTGGCTTCTAGTTTGAAAGCGGTCGTTGAGGAGATTCTGCGTACTTCCGGTGGAAGAGAGCTCCATATCCTTGGGGCCGCACCAGAGAAGGCTTGGTGACAAGTTCTCTTTTTGCTAAAGATGAGAGGTTTCAGGAGGAAAGTGTTAGCACTTCTTGAGGCTCTCTCACCACAGGATAACTCAAGATTTTGTGCTAGATACCTGGGAGTTTTGAAATGCAGGGCTTTGTGCGTCAGAACGACAATCTTTAGCTGAATTCGGGCTTCATAGGGTAACCATTTGAGAGATTTTAGGACTGAGGATATGTGCTCATTTCGTTTGGTACCTGTGACCGGTCTGGCCGCTGCATTCGGTGAGGTCCTTAGTGGAGCCAGGGTGTATTTGGGAAGGCCACAGAGCGTAGCACTGCCATAGTCTAGCCTCGGCAAGACCAGTGCTTGGACCACCTGTTTGAAATCCTTTTGAGGCAGGTATGGTTTGATGTTCTCAAGGTCCTCATCAAGTGGTTAGCTCCCTTACACTCATTGCTGATATGATTTTTCATATTCAGGTGCTTGTCCAGGGTGATTCCGAGAGATTTGGCTGTCAATGATGAGGGGGGTGCAGTTGAAGGCAGTGAGGTGATTCAGCCAAAGGTCTAACTTGGGCATGTGGTTTGGGGGAGAGATGAGTAGTAATTCAGTTTTAGAAGTGTTGAGCAGTAGATGGTTCTCTGTTAATCAATTATGTGTGGCCTGAAGGGTGGTGTTGAGTGAGATGATGTTATCCGGGGATGAGATTTTCAAATAAAGTTGTGTGTCGTCCGCGTACATATGGTAGAGAATGTTCGAGGAATTTAGTGATTTCGCCAGAGGTTCCAAGAAAAGGTTGAAGAGGACCCCCATGAGTACTGGAGAAGGCTGGGAGAGGGAGTGGTTTGCCTTGACTCTTTGTGATCAGTGATGTAGGAAGGAGGAGAACCATTGTAATACCATACCCGAGAAACCCATCCTGTTCTTCAGAATGGATAGGAGGTTATCGTGATTAACCGTGTTGAATGCGGAGGAGAGGTCAAGGAGGATTAGGAGGCAGGAGTCATTTTGGTCAAGCATTTTTAAAATGTCATCCATAACCTGCGTGAGAGCCGATTCGGTACTATGCCCCTTCCGAAACTGGATTGATGCAGGTCTAGTAGTTGGAAATTCACTATGTGAGCACAAAGTTGGGATTGTACGCATTTTTCTAGTAGGTTGGCTAGTGTAGGGATATTGGAGATAGGGTGGAAATTTTTTAGGTCAGTTTTATCTGCATTCGGCTTTTTTAGAATAGGTGACACCTGAGCTGCTTTCAGGAAGTCTGGGATCTTGCCTTGTGATAGAGAGGTGTTTACAATCCTTGTCCAGGAGAGTACTATCTTAATTTCTTTGAAGATGGCAGGGGGCAACGGGTCACTGAAGTGGTTAGAAGGATTGATGTTCTGAAGAATCATATTGATGTCTTTTTCACTGAATGGTGTAAAGGTGCCCCAAAAAGCATTGTTCTTAGAGATCAGACTAATTGGCCTGCACTTATCTAAGAGGTCAAGGGATGGCAGTAGAGCCTTCTTAGAGGCGAGTTCAATGGTAATGAGTCTTGACTTCTCATTGAAGAAAGCAGCAATATCATCGCAAGAAGGTGGGATGACTCCGAAATCCGAGTGGTTTGGGCCTGCCACTGATTGCTGTTTGACCAGTTCGAAAAGTTTCTTGGGGCGGTTTGCAGCTTGATCAAGTTGGTGTCTGAAAATAATCTGCCTTGGCGTTCTTGATTTGTTTGTTATAGAAACTCCTACCATCTCTAAGGACTTTTAGTTGTTCCAAGGAGGGTTTGGATTTCCAGGAGCGTTCAGCTGCCCTAAGGTTGCGGCGTTCCGTGTTTACTTTTTCGTTGTACCATGGTATGGAAATTTTTGTTGAAGCGTTTTTTTGTTGGAATGGTGCAATGTCATCCATGATGTTGGAGATGGTCGAATTGTAGGAGTCAGTGAGTAACTGAACCTCGACCAAGTCAGTTTGGGAGGAGAGGGCAGATTTACAGTGGGCTGCTAGGTCAACTGCGTTTATTGATCTGAGGTCCCTTTTCCAGATCTTTGATTTAGTTGGCTGAACCTTCCTCATCGACACCTCCCTGTTAATATAGAAAAGGATGCAATGGTGGTCGGACCAATCACAAGGGGTAATGATATCCAAAGTGATGGTCTGCCCTTTCGAGATAATGAGGTCGAGCGTTTCTCCTATATTGTGAGTTGATTTGTCACAGGGCTGGATCAGCTCATGATCATTCAGAAATGCTTTAAGACAGGATAACGCCTGGTCATTGGGGCTAGACCAGTGAAGGTTGAAGTCACCAAGGAAAATTTGGGGCACGGCTGAATTATGTATTGTTTTATATCTCTATTGCTCACCTTTATGGCTACTTGGGGCAGAATACAATTTATTGATTGATTGATGCACAGTGGCAAAGGTAACACTGGCCAGGTCCCAGCACTCTATTTGTTCAGCATCTGCACTGGAATTGGCCAGTGCCTTGCTGTCAGAAAGTCAATTATTAGTTGAGGTGCGTGGTAGTCCCGCACACAGTCACTGTTCTTGTTAGGTTCAGTAAAGGATTCAGTAATATAAACCTGAGCTCAGCCTCTGGTAGCTGTGGCACAAAGAAGACATAATTAAATTAGGAAAAGGTGTCAAGCATTTACAAGCACCAAAACAATTACAAAGTCCACAACACAATATAAATCCTTCATCAATTAACAAAAATAGAGAATAATGTAATGAACAAAATAACACCAAAATGACAAATATCTCAAAAGGGGAACCGGAGATATGAATTGTAAAGATAGGAATTTAATAATAGCACCAAGAAGTTTTAAGCACCAACCGCGGCCATCTGGGTGAGCTTGACCTGTACCTAGGCAAAATTTAAGGCTGACATTGATGAAGCTCTGGTTAGATACAGACTCGACCCGGTCTGAACTTTTACCTTCTTTTTTTCTAATAGTAATATAACTGTACACAAATGTAGACAAAGAAGGTATACCGTAGCTAGCTATACTATGGGAAATCATGCAAATACAAGGCCCTCAACAGCAGTGGAAATATGCTCTGGGTCTTCTGGCGGATTAGTTTTAAACAATAAATGGAGGGCCTATTCCAGGTTTGCATTGCCTGGCAATAGAAGAAGTAGGTCATATAACAGAAAAATAACTGCTCTTAAACCATCAAAAGTTGTAAAGCTGGAAGAGGATATGATATAGTATGAATATCCTGGGCAAAGTATGTGCAATTCAACAACAGTAAGGTCACTGGTTATGTTCTAGGGTAACACCATTCATGGATGGGTGAAACAGGAGAACTTAAAAGCACATGGCCTGTAGAAGAGCAGAAAGGGATTTGTCAGCTGATGAATGGCTGCGTCTGATATGATGGGCAGAACGGGGAAGGCAAATGTCATTTTGGGGGTATCCTCTGGAGTATCGCCGAGTCCACTACATGTCTCACTGCTTTTACCTTCTGTCTTTGTATCTTAAATAGAAGTCAAAAATTCTCTGCAGGGAAAGCAGCAGGCCACAGCTGAAAAGTTCTCCAGGAGGACAGACAGTCTTCAAACTAGGTGCCAGTGAAGCTGTTGACTTGTGGGGGTGGGAGAGCTCTAACTATCAGAAATTCAAAAGTTGTGTCCATGAATGGTACCTCACCGGCTGAATACTTTTGGCTCTGTCCCTTTTTTAGAGTTCAGATTCCTCCAGCAGGGCAAGGCTGCAAGCTCTAGCTCATCATTGCTCAACAAGGCCAGACACCCTCTTCGCGATGTCCCAATAAAGGTTATTTGAAACTTTGGAAATCTATCAATGGGAACAACCTGTAACTGTGGCCCGCACCTTCATCGGACTGACTTGGAAGATTTGTCCTGGCCCTCCGAAGGTCTTTGGAGCCTTAAAGTTTCTAAATCACAGGTTTTTAGGATGTTAGGAGTACAATATGACACAGCCAAACATCTCAGCATCTCAAGGGCAGCACTAGCGGGTGAAGACTCACTCCAGCAGACGCCACCAGCAGGGGCAGGGGGAAGTCCAGATCAAACTGGTTAGCTAGCCTCCTCAGGAAACGGGCTTCTATAAACTTGTTGTATCCCTGAGGCTTAACATGAGGTCAGCCAACTGACCCTTGGAGTCCACTTTTTAGTCCTAGGTACAAGTCGGAGCAGGTCCAAATTTTCAGGTCTTCTCATAGGCCTCAACAGCAGGTGCAGTCCTACTTCTGTCTTCCCCAGATCCAGTAATGTTCTGAAGTGGGTGTCCAGGTGTGCCACATCTATGTCTGGCGCTAGCCTCTGGGGGTGGGGGGTGTTTCCTTGACTCCTCCCTCACCAATAGGAGAAAGGTTTTCAGGAGTACCCCTACACACTTTTGCAGCGGTTTCTGCATGGCCTATTATAAAGAATCCCACAGTACCTCTCTTCACCTATAACCAGGATGGCAGAAACTTTCATCCCCTGTGCAGAGCTCCTATGCCCACCCCAGAGATGTGGCTATGGAAATGAGCAACCCCTTCTTTGTGGTCACTCTAAACCTGTTCTGGGGGCAGCTCCTCTCCCATTGGGATTGGTGGCTGCCTGACTGGGGGGGGGGGGGACAAGGGCAAGGTGAAGGTCCAGGTGATAGCTACATCTGCCTGTAACATGGTCGGCTTTTCTGAAGTTACTTTGAGTATCACTAATTTAGACTGTCAGAATTGGTTATTCTGGCAGGTCGAATTTGCAGTTTTAAAACTGCACAAACAGGTCTGCAGTCATGTTTGCACTGTCACTGTAGTGTAATGCACGAGTGCTGCAGTCCACTAGTTAGAATTAATATGGTACCATTTACTAGGAATGTCTAGGTATGTGGAATATGCAAATTAGGAGTATAGCCAAATTTGACATTGTTTTAGGCATCAAAGCACTGCTGCTTGGTTAGCAAAATCCTAGTACACAGAGTCAAACAAACCGCAGCATCAGAGAAACATTGGTGGTGATCATGCAAAAAGAGGCATTTTCTTACACTTGCACTATGTCCAATGTATCATTCTGGCACAGTGCAAAAAGCCTAAAGAAATTCTGCATTATCATTATTCCCATGACTAGGTTCTTTCTGAGAATCCTTGCAATCTGCATGAAGAGATGGTGATCTACAAGCAACAGCACTGGCTTCTAGGAACACTTGTCTAATTCCTCTCATGGAATGAGGTGCTTGTACGTCTGTGTGAAGTTCCAGCTTCAAAAGTGCCTATTTGTGTTGTTCCTCTTTCACATCCAGGTGCTAATATAAAAGGCAGGACCCTCTCTAAGATAGTTGAGCTTTGAGAAGTGTCCCAACATCTATTGTTGGCATGTTCCCAGACCCAAGACTCTCACTTGTTTGTTTGGGCAGAACTTTCATCTGTGACATTCTGCTTTCCATGCATCTGTTCTTATTTTCTTCTGAATCATACATTGTTTTCCACTTTAAAAGATGGAAAGATGGTGGCCAGGATACACCCATCCTTCAACCCAAAGCTAGTGACTGAGGTTGAGCTAAGAATGATATTTTTCCCCAGTCTTTATGCAGCCTGACTCCTTCATAGGCTCAAGAAGTGTTACACAACAATGATGTTGTACAGGCATCCAATTGTATCTCTACAGAATGAGTTGGTGAAACCCTCCACAGCAATAGGTTACTTTTCAAAATTATGAAACTGGCAAGGGTGTGCACTTGCATTGAGGGGCAGAGTCTGGCCATTATTGTGCACGTTAAGTGCTGGCTTTTCAAAGTTTGTATGTACACATCTTTGAAAAAAGACTTCTGGTCTCACCACTAAGTCAGGGTTCCCAATAGTTAGAAACAGGAGTTATCCAATTGACTATGAGTGATTAAGGCACCATGAAGACAACTTTAACCTTTCCCATGCCCACTTATTTAGAAATCACTGGGCCAGTATATAGCAACTTAGCATATTGGCACTCACTGTTTTGGTGTTAGGGAACTATTTTATGTCTGTCCAGGCTATGGTTGGTATACACATATTGCACATCCTTAAGGATACTTAGACCAATATAAACCCATCTGTCCTCAGTGTTGATCAAAGGTGACTGAAGGATGGAGTGGATATCTACAAAACAAAGAGATACCTTATGTAACTTGTTAAGCTTAATTGTTTTAGTGAATTGATATACCTCAGCAATATTCTATATAGCCAACTGCAGGTACTTTGAGGCGGCACTTGTAATTCCTGAAAACTATACACACAAAAGACGAGTATCTCAAATATATATACACTAGGGCTTCTCTTGATGACTTGAAGAACTATCTCATGTTTTGTCACTATGCACCCTCTTGTGAAAGAGGAGTTATAGTTTCTTAACTTCTGCAAGACATTTGAGAGAAATTCATATGTTCATGTGCAACTTAGTCCAGTTGAAGAATCCTTCCTGCTCTTCACAGCATAATAAAAGTAACAGCACCCAGTCCTAGAAGAATTCATACAAATGTTCAAAAAATTGTTCAAGTTTATTTTTTATGAAATCGAACTTGAACAACTTGAACTTTCTGAATACTTTGCTGCATTTCCAGTTTTCATCAATGCATAGCTTCAGGAAGCAATAGTTTTAGACAAGGGAATCCAAGATCAGTAAAGCAAGTTCCAGGCTGCAGTACCATTATATCACAATTGCCCAACAAAGACACGGTACCCACAAGGAAACTTATACTCAGATATCCAAGATGGCCACTGTCTTAACCAAAAATGTTAGTTCATGGCCTACTGCAAAGTATAGTTCATTGCCAGAACGCTGCTGCACAGTGTATTCGCTGCATGAGTGCAGCCTCAATTCAGACGCACTGACTATCAATGATGACTGCCAGCCTTTCCTTCCCTTGAAAAACAGTGCAAGTGGGTTTGGAGTGTTGCTCTCTCACACTCGACCAAAACTAATCAATATCTACAGCCGAACTGCCTGACAGGTCCTCCCCCTCCCACAAAAAGCTACCATCTCAGGTGGGGTTCCTAGTTTGTGACAATGTCTGAAAACATTTGCAACAAATGTTGGGCATGACAATTGGAAGCAAGCTCACAAGACCATTCCGTAGGAGCGAATTCTTCCACTCCAACAAATATTGCAACCTTTTAATTAAGATTCTTCCATGTAAAATATTATCTCCCTCATATTCATTTTCCAAATTCAACGGGGCTGGCAAGTGATGTGAAATAATACATGTTTTGCAGAACAAGGTTTTAACATTTAACAAAGGTACATAAAAAACTGAGTGGATTTTCATAGACTGTGGCAAATTCAATCTTAAAGTAGCTGGATTCAAAATCTTCTCCGTCACAAAACTGAGTTGCTATTTAGAAAATTTGTTTCTGATGTTCTAATGCACATTGTTTGCAAAAAAACACATCATCTCTCTTACAACATACTGCGGTGCCAGAATTCTCTTACGATCAGCATAAAATGTATAAGCATTGGCAGCTTTCTCCAAAGATATATGTGCAGATTCCTGAATCAATTAACTATTTTGAATGTGCTTGCAGAGAAAGAACTAATGTAGACAAGAACATATCCAAAGAAAATATATGAGGATAAAGACTATGTATACAAATGAAAATTGACCTTCCAATAGATGAAAGTTCCATGTTATTGTATGTTAAAACTGCAACAACGTCTTGCTCAAATCCCCCTTTTGTGACAAGGCTTGATGTCTTGAATACTGTTCAAAACATTGATTCAGTCTGTCAGTCTAACCATCCATCTCAGGATTGTAGCTAGTGGGTGGACAAACTTCCACATCTGGTTCTTTACATAGAGCAGACCAAATAAATTGAGACCCACTATCAGTAATGAGAAACCGTGGAACGCCATGCAATTAACTAATATGTTGTGAAAAAAACTGTGACATTCCTAAACCCGTACAGTGACGATCTCACAGCCTGTTTACGTGGCCCAATTCATATGGCCACATTTAGCCTATTGACGGGGCCATTTGCCAAGGAGGAATTATTAATTTATTAACAGGCTCATTAGGGGTTGGAGCATCTGTGAATAACACTACACTTTCAACAATCCATCAGTTCACAGTAACTATTTAAAATTGGTTCTAAAGACATGTTGTGTCCCTAATTAGTTATCGCCTGATGATGACCTTGAAAATTTTTGAGCAGGGTCGAAATTTATTGACAATACAACAAAAGGCTGCTGGCAGGCTCTCTGATTGAGTGTTGTAGCAACATGACTCGTGATGACATATGCTGCTCTTATCTCAAGAATACTTTCATTTGTTGTTCTATAAATACACTTGCACTTTTTATCTGTTGTTCAATGTGTGATTACTTGCGAAATTGAGCACTTCATGCCTTGTACCAGATTATATTGTGGATTAAATATTGGGTATGTAAGTTGGCTCTCTGCTCTATATCTGTGGGAAAATGCCCCTTGTTCAACTGTCACTCTCATTTGTTGTTGAAGTTTATAGCTGTTTTTTATTCTCTGCACACTGGCACTGCTGTCCTGTGCTGAGTGTATGTGCTCTGACCTCTAAACATATAAAAATTGGCCAATCCCTGATTGCCATATGTAACTTTCCTATAAGGCCATAGTATATGGTGCATATACATGTGGCATTCACTAATATGACAAAGAAATCATGCCTTCAGGCCTACAATTGTAGCCTGACTGCTACGATTTACCCCGTCAGCCCAACTTTTAAATAAGTCACTCCTGTGTAGGCCTTAAAGCCATCAAGACAGAATACTTGTCATTTAAAAGTGGGATATTTAGAGATTTAATTTTACCATGTTCCATAAGTGACGAGCGCCCATAGCTATTTTCACTATAGAAGGCTTTGGCTGTCCAAGTACATATTAAAATAGTAATTATGCTATCTTGGGTTTGGGACCAGCTATAAAAATGATTCAGACTCTATTTTTGTTACTTATTAAATATCCAATCTAATGGAACATTTAGTTTTGCAATAAATATTTAGGGAAAGCCATTCTTAGAAACTTACCTTTTTCTGCCTGAAGCTCCCGGAGGCTAATTTGCATTAGCCTGCAGCAGTTGTTGTATGTGTCTGACATTACTGAGATGTGAAAACCGCTCCCAGAGCAGAACAGTGGCATCGTGACAAGATGAGCTGGGAGTAGGGCTGGTGATCCCTATCAGCCTGCACATTCATATTTTATTGTAATTGTAGGCTTCAGGTAGAAGCAGCCTTTGTTATTAAGACCCAAGGTAGTCAGTTGGGCACAAGCCCCAGTGGGAGGGGGAGCTGGTACCCGATCCAGTTTGAGATAGCTTAGGAGAGGGCAGCTCATTTCTCTACACACACCCCTGCCCGGCACGCAAGCTCACTCCAATGGCAGAAGGCATGTGCCATTTTGCATTCTAGACAAGTTTGCAGTACAACAACCAGGAGGTGCAGTAAACGCGGGTAGGGTTGTCCTTGGTCACCCCCACCCACTGGCTAGTGAAACTTACAAATTTGCACCTCACCCACAGCTCCGCAGAACACTTTCCAGACCTGTGGAAGGAGGACTGTACCTGCTGCTTTAGATCTGTGAGGAGGAGGGGGTATGAATGGCTAGATGGACCTGCTCGCACTTGTACCCAGGACAAAGAAGTGGACTCCAGGGGTCAGAAGTCTGATTCCTCTGAGGCTACATGGACACAACAAGCTGCAAGAGGACTTTTTAATGAAGTGACCAGTTGCAACTGGATGTGGAATAGGCCCTGATGGTGGCCTCTGCTGGAGTGGGTCTTGGCCCCTACCTATGTCTCTGAGGTGCTAGGAACTTCAGTGATGTCCAGCAGAACTTAAGAATGTTTTAGTAGAATTCACAAGGAAGATATTTGAGTACTTTTAATATTGACACCTCATTTTAGCTTCTAAAGCACTAACCACAATTTCTATGGCAAAAAGAAACCCCTCATTGTTTTCATTTACTGCAGTATCCTCCGTAGGAAATGCTTTACGTTTTACAGTGTTGATTCCATCAAAATGCTTTCAGATGTGTCATACTTTTCTTATATATACATAATGTTAGAGCTGTAGTTGTGCAGCATTTTTCACAGGGTAAATCAGCTTAGACCACACCACAATTCCTAGAATTAGTATGGTACTAACAACAAATGATTTTTTATTAGGACTAAAACCTGTTATTTTCTTTTATATGTGCTCCTTTTTGTAGCCCTCTAAAACAGTCTTTCTATTCATGCATTTTAATGGTGACTGAGTCCCCCAGTCCTCTAATGGTTGCCACAACATGTTAATCATGTCGTAGCAAGCAAATCGGGGGGGGGGGCCCGTTTGGGCCCTACTCCGATCCTCCTTGGGATCAGGGTGTGCCCACCCTGCCCCCTCATATTTATATTTTTTTCCAGGACTCAGAGGCTGTCTCACAGGCAAAAATCCAGATCCCAGTAGTTCTTGAATAACCCTTCAAAACAAAATGCATGTGTGTGCATAACATTGACAATAGGCTCTGCAGCCATGTAGTATATTACTGGCCCAAATGGATTCTTTTAGAATGATAATCCATAATAGGCATCACACAATCAGTATCAGCTAGTTACATATGGTGCTATTGATCTTTAAAGCAATTAAAATGCCACAGCCAGTACAATAATATCACGGTTTCAGAAAAGTTAAACATAGACAAAATAATATCTAAATGTCACTGAAGTTTTTCTTCCTCCCATTCCGACCCTTAGAACAGTATGTAGTAGCATGTGTCATTTTACTGCTAAACAGATATGGTTGTGGAAATGTCTATGTCTCACCCCTGTGTCACTGAGGAAATATTTAAAACTTGAATAAGGAGAGAAAGAGCTTAATTCGTAAAGACTATTCCATAATGTACCCAAATGCAACTGTATAGATAAAATGCGGCTCATGAATAATATATCACATGAAAAGGCTATTTCAGCCTGAGACTATGGGAAATAATCAAGATAGGGACACATGGTAACTACTTATTAATTGCAGATGGGTAATGCCACAAGGTACCTTTTTCCCCTAGTGAGTTCTATGGGTCCCATTGTTTAGAGGTCGGACAGTACTCCGGTGGGTCTATGAACAACAATAATTTAGTATTCTAATAATCCGTGTTTACTTTAACTCCTAATGACCAAAGTGGGTATTCTTAGAGTTTTATTTCATCCCAATTATAATATATCTAATGATCACATTGCAGAGTTATATGTAGCTTTACTATCCATCTGCATGTGGAACTGTCTTAATTCACTTGAATTCATCTCTTGTTAAAGTCAAAGTCTGTTTCAAAGAAAGCATGTAAACGAGAGGCTCGATCTGTACTAAGTGACTATGACCTAAAGTCCTAGAAGGCTGATATACTAAAACCAAGGCATTCTGCGTCACAAGCACAGTGTCCTATCACTGCTTTAACCATAAGAGGTTGTGAATCCCTTCTGTAATAGTAAAATGCATTGTTGTAGTGACTTCTTCATCTTTCCTTACTTCAATCTCTCATTCTTTGCTTATTAGAATGTTAACAAGGTTGTGATGTAATAGAATGCTGGTTCAGCTTGAGTTTGAGTTGAGACTTGGGGCTGAGCTAAGATGATCCTGCTCCTGGTGGGATTCATTATGTACCTAACTTCTGTACTATTACGTGTTGTGTTCTTATGTATTTCTATTTGGTGATGTCACCAAATGGTCACCCAGCAGCGGTAGCTTGGCAACAGGGGTTCTACTACATGAGGCCAGTCTGTGGAGTCACGGAGACAGGACAGCTGTGTGTCGGGTGGTTGCTGTTGGGGGTTGCTGTTATCTTTCTTGAATAAACTACTTTCTACTTCAACTGATCCCCCCTTTCTTCAAAATTGGCGACGAGGATGGGATGGCTGAATTAAGGAAGGAAGGGAGAGCGAGAATTTATTGAAATTACACAGCATTTTGATCTGCAATAAGCTCATTGGAGAACCCCAAGGCAAGGAAACAAACATCAAAATAATCGTCACATCTTCGTGTGAAAGTATCAGCTAAACAACTTTGGATTGGGGACTCATTGAGACTGTCCCTAGAACATATAGTGACTGCCTTGAAACTGTTTGTGGAATTCACGAGAGACTTGGTCTGCCGGTGCGCTTTTGCCGAAGTTACTTCCATGCGTGTACCAGCGAAGGAGGAAACAATGTGAATCGGACAGCATTCGTGTACAAAGCGAGGTGCACAAGTTTTGAGGTTATTGTCGCTGTCGTCGGGTGACGCTATTTCTATTTTGTTGAGGAGGGTCCACTAACACATAAGGAGAAGAAATTGAACGAAATCTGTACAAATTTCACATCAGAAATTAAGAGAACTTTGTAAGTAAACATCGCCTCAGTTACCGTTAGTTTACGCGTTGTGGAACATCGGTTGTCGGTTGCTAGGACGCGCGACCATTTCTGTGTCTTCACGAAGATTTCCTAGAACGGCATCGTGTATCACGCAGCGCGCATGCGTGTAGTGTGTGACCGAAACCTTGCGTAAGGTCACGCTGTGCGTGCCGCCATTTTAAGCGTTACCTAGCAACCAAATCGTCGGAACAACACGTACTGCAGAAAGAAAAGCGCTACGATAGCGGATTTTTCAGGGATACGAAGTCAGAGAAGGTGAGCGTCTTGTCCAAGCATTATTACTTGTAATTGAAGCAAAAAAAAAAAAAATTTGAAAATAGTAAATAATTCACTAAATTACAGGTAGTTACTGTTTTGACTCTATATAGTGTACCAGCAACATGGCAAATCAAACTATTGTGCCTCCTCCTACCTTTCTACAAGAACCTGGTGCACCTTGTATGCTTTGGGAGGATTGGAAGGAATCCTTCATCACATATTTGGAAGCTATTGGCGCAGACGTTTATGTGGCTAGCAGGAAATTGGCAATTTAAAACATCATCTCGGGGTCAAAGGGAGGAATGTTCTGAAAACGCTTCCCAAACCTTTGTCTATTGAAAGAAACACTGTTAACTCCGAGGATGAGGAAGATGAAGACGTCTATGAAATCGCCATGGCTATGTTAGAGGAAAATTACGGAAAAAAACTGAGCATTGTGGTTGAAAGACACAATATTTTTTTGCGTAAATAAGCACTAGGAGAAAAAATCGAACAATATGTAGCTGCACTAAGAAAATTAGCCATTTCCTGTCAATTTAAAGATTTACGTGACGAGATAATAAGAGACCAGTTAATCAATGCTACGTGCAACAAAAAAATTCAAGAAAAACTATTAGACTTAACGGATCCCACCTTGGACAAAGCTATACAAATTACTAAACGCATTGAAAACACATCACAATATGTAAAAGAATTAACAAATTCCAGTACTACACCAAGTGAATCAAATGACTCGAAGGTTTGTGAAGTAGTGGCAAGGAACAAAAGTAGCAAGAGTTTTGAGAACAAATATGACAAAAGAAACAACCTTCTTATTCTAACAAAGTATGTTACAGGTGTGGAAGCAACAGACACTCTGCGGATGCCATTCATTGTCCGGCTGCGAAGACTAGATGTTATAAATGTAGGAAAATAGGCCATTTTTCTAGAATATGTAAAGCGTCTAATAGTGTTCAACCTAATACAAAGGTGAATGCAGTTAGAGATATTTCCGTTGAAAGTTCCGAAGAAAGTGAGGTAGAAATATATGTTATAGATGAAGTTAACGATGTTGGCGCAAAAAGTGGTGGCTGTTACATTCCACCAAAATGTAATCTCACAATAGAAAACACAATGATTCCAATATGGGCAGATTCATGTTCCCCTTTTACTTTGATCGACAAGCAAGTGTGGGAAAAGTTAGGTTCCAAAACACTATCACCTACTGATGTTAATCCTGTAGGATATTGTGGTCAGAGGTTACCAGTTTTAGGATATTTTTCTTCTAAAATCAAATTTCAAGACAGGGAAACAGAACCAAAATATACGTTGTAGAGAAAGGGAAATCCTTATTAGGGTGGAGGGAGCAGAACAAGTTAGATATCATTCTAAATCCCAACCATCCGGACCAACTTTTGTTAACTGAATCACTTGATACCGAAGTTTGGAAATCTAAATTCCCAAATTTATTTAAGAAAGATTTAGGTTGTTTGAAGAAATTTAGACATCGTATTATCCTGAAAGAGGGAACCATTGCTAGAGACATAAGGTAAGGAATGTTCCATTGGCACTAAGAGGTCCTCTTAAGGAGGAGCTGAATAGGTTATGCAAAGAAGGGATCATCGAACCCATTGAAGCCTCAGATTGGTTAAGTCCAATTGTTATCGCACGCAAACCCAATGGCAGTATCCGCATGTGTGTGGACTTAAGAGATCTAAATCAGTGCATATGGGTAGATCGTCACCCTTTACCACACATAAACGAAATGCTATCAACTATTGAAAATGGTAACATTTTCTCAACATTGGATTTGTCGAGTGCATACCACCAAATATTGTTGCAATCTGAATCCAAGCATCTAACATCTTTCATTATACCCGAAGGAGCATTTCAATTTGTGCGCATGCCGTTCGGATTAGCTTCTGCATCGGCAGTATTTCAGAGGGTCATGCAAAACATACTAGGTGACAACCCAAATGTATTAGTCTTTCAGGACGATATATTGGTTTGGGGTAGTAATAAAAGTGATCACGACAAGATCTTAGAGAATGTATTAAGCAAATTAGAACAAGCAGGATTAACTATAAATCTACAGAAGTGAACATTTTGTAAAAAAGTAGTAGAATATCTTGGTCACACATTGTCACCAGAGGGAGTCAAACCTAAATTTAAACTAGTGGAAGACCTAGAAAATGCCCCTTTTCCATGTGACAAAGATCAACTAAGGTCATTCCTAGGGTTAGCAGAGTATTACTCAAGATTTATTCACAACTTTTCTACATGTGTCTCTCCTTTGCGAGAACTCATGAAGAAAAGAATAAGTTTTGAGTGGTCTGAAAATTGTCAGCAGGCATTTGAAGAAGTCAAAAAAGCAGTCCCTAATGCTATTGCCTTAAAGCCTTTTAATTCTAATGACAAGAGTATAATAGTGACAGATGCTAGTGGTTATGGAATAGGAGCGGTTCTAATGCAAATGCATGATGGCAAGGAGCGGATGATAGCTTTCGCGTCACGCACACTGAAGGGTGCGGAAAGCACTTATTCTGCAATAGAGAAAGAAGCATTCGCGTGTTGGTGGGGGTACAACATTTTCGGAATTTTGTTTGGGGAACAAGTTTCGAATTGCACACAGATCATAAACCATTAATCGATTTGTTTTCCACATCTGGTGCAGGAAAAGCTTCTCCCCGCATAGCAAAATGGATTTATCGTCTACAGGAATTTAATTTTAGTTTGAAGTATGTTCCGTCTTCCGGTGCACAAACCTGACAACTATGAAATTGATCATGAGATGGATGATTGGATTGTTGCTAAATTATGGGATGTGTGTCAAGCTATCAGCGAAGATGAATGGAGAAAAGCCATGTTAGAAGATATTCTCATGAAAAAACTAGTTGAATGCTTACCTAGTGTTGAAGGTTGGAAACTTCAAGAGAATTTGTTACAGTACAAGGAAGTTTGGAGTGAATTAGCTGTTGTGAATGGTATACTGAGGAGGAGTGACAAGTTGGTAGTTCCCAGTTCCCATAGAGCGAAGTTGATTGATCTATTACATGAAGGGCATGGTGGAATGACTGCAATGAAAAGGAAAGCTAGGAATGATTTCTGGTGGCCAGGAATGGATAGACAAATTGAAAGATTCGTTAGAGATTGTGTGGCGTGTTCACGTAGTGATAAAACTCATACAGTTCAAGAAAGTCCCATCCACCATTCTAAGTGGCCAGAACGTGCGTGGGAAAGACTAGCAATGGATATTTGTGGCCCATTTGAAATATTGGGAATTGGTAACAGATACGCTATTGTATTGATGGATTATTTTTCTAAATGGCCGGAAGTAACATTTGTCAGAGAGGTTAAAGCCACTAATATAATTGAATTTTGTGAAGAGATATTTCGAAGGGAGGGTTGCCCTGCAGAGATTCTCACAGATAATGGTTCACAATTTACATCTGGTGAGTTTTTTGAGTTTCTCAAAAGATGGGGTATAAAACACTCTAAAACTCCGGTCTATCATCGCAGGGGAAACGGTTTAATTGAGCGCTTTAATCGTGTGATTAGTGAATTTATCCAGATGACTTTCCAAAACAACGGGTGTTGGAAGAATGATGTAAAAAACATGTTATGGAATTACAGGATAACACCGCATTCTGTAACGGGTGAAACCCCTTTTTGTTTATTGAAGGGCAGGACACCATGTTCCATTGCCGTTCCTGCATGGATGGGTAGAGGTGGCAGGAGGGCAATAAATGAGCGTGAAGTTAGAACAAAAATTGAGAAATATCAAGATTCCTATGTACGGAAACATAATGATAATCTACTCAAGAAACCAAGATTATTTTCTGTGGGGATGCATGTGAGAGTAAAATCTGATTCTTTTCATGGAAAGGGAAATTCTAAAGTATCCGATCCTAAAAAGATTCTGGTAGTCAATGGGGTTTTTCTGAAACTCTCAGATGGCAAATGGTGGAATGTCAATCGGGTAACCAAGTGCAATGAGACGGAGGTTTGTGAATGGTTGAAAGAAAACAAAGGGGAAGGGAGTGTGTGTTCAGCACCTGGAGGCACAACTGCATCTAACCTCAGGGGTGGTGTAGAGAACAAACACAACAATTACTGTGATAAATCTTATAGAAGCTCAAGGCATAGCACAAGGAGGACAATTACTCCAGAGAAACTACGAGATTATATTTGTTATTGAATTTTATGTTTTGGGTGTTATAAATTGTTATGGAAAGAGGATATGTTGTGTTCTTATGTATTTCTATTTAGTGATGTCACCAAATGGTCACCCAGCAGCGGTAGCTTGGCAACAGGGGTTCTACTACGTGAGGCCAGTCTGTGGAGTCACTGAGACAGGACAGCTGTGTGTCGGGTGGTAGCTGTTGGGGGTTGCTGTTATCTTTCTTGAATAAACTACTTTCTACTTCAACTGATCCCCCCTTTCTTCAAAATTACGTATACCTGAATGTACCTTATAACATCTTACTTCTAATAAATTACTTCTTCAATCAACTACTCGGGCCTTCATCATTCAACCTTTACTACAATTGTTCATCTAAGTCCCTATTTAAAGCTTGGGAAGAGAGACAGTAGCCTCACATCCACCTCCCAAGTGCCAATAACAAGGTTTTGTAAAGGTAGGGAGTATGTTTAGTAGATAGTGGTATCCCTGCCTCCAGCCTCATTAGTTCAGGCATTCATGGCCTGCTTTATATATGGACTGACAGAGAGGAAGAAGTATGGAAGGTTGACTATGGGGTATAAAAGCTCAGAGATGGCAGTAGCACCCAGATCGTTCCTCACCTATTGGCCTATGTAACCATTGATGATTTCATAGGAGACAGAGATGGCCTGCATCAAAGCCAAACACCAATAAATCATCGTAATCATATTATTTATGATTGCCGTAAAGCCTCTGGACCCCAGCCACTAGGAAAGCCTTGGGATTCCCAGGGTACCAATCAGTTTGCATCTGGTATGTATTTGTAGGATATGAGCGTGCCTGATGGGAAGATGGACCACAAGACGCTGGCTTCAGGAAGGCGTAACTGCTCTTACTTTATTATACTTCTTACAAGTAGGGTAGGGGTTGTTCTGGGATTGTTCTTGAATGTGGCTCAGGCCAAAACAATAAAACAAAACACAAACAGTCAGGATCCAGGGTCTTCCTGTGTCGGGCCTTCCTTGAGGTTGAGGGAACTTAGACCTCTGTGCTCTTGGTCTTCAATGAGTATGCTCGACGGGTGAGGGAAGGGAGGAAAATAAACAAAAATAGAGCGGGATCAGTACCGGTATGAATTTTGCTCAATCTGTGCTACCACCACCGAAGACAAAAGTGAGGGATGGGTCTGTGGGGAGTTTTGCAGTGTATCACCACTACTCCAGTGCCCTACCTCCCTGCATCGCCACCCCACCCGAATGGTCCCCGGAGAGGCACTTGCCTTAAGCCACGGCCCGTCCCTCGGACAGTGGCGCTGGGACCTGGGGCGTCTTCTCCTCCCTTTAGCCCACCGGGATTGGTCATCTTAAGAATAACGCCCTCCTGGCTCCGTCTTGTTGGCTCCACCCAAATTCCACCGTCTTCTGCTCCGCTCTCCTCCTCCTCCGTTCTGTTCTCGTTCTCCTCTTCTCCGTCCTCGCTTTCTCCTGTTCGCCTCCCGCCTTCTCCTACTCCGCTCTCGCCGTCCTCGGGGTGCATCGCTCTCGGTCCTCCGATCTCGCACACCCCTGGCTCCTCCTCTGGACGCTTTATGCGTCCCGCGTCTGCTTCCGTCCTTGACTCCTCCCCTCTTGCCGGGTCCGACACTAGCCCGCTGCCGAATTGGACTGAAGCGGCACAGTCAGAGTCCACTTCCGGTCTGTCCCGCTCTCCTCCTTACATATCTCCCCCACTAGGAATGGACGTCGGGGCCATTCAGTGGAGGGATTCCGGGATAGGTAGTCTGCACAGCCTTGTTTGGCACCGGGCATATGCAAGGTCTGAAACGAGAAAGGTTGCAGAGACATGAACCACCTGAGTATGCGTTGATTGGAATCCAGGTTAAGAGGGCATGGTCTGTGAGTATAGTGAAGGGGCGTCCTAATAGGTAGTATTGAAGCGCCTCAACTGCCCATTTGATTGCCAGGCACTCCTTCTCGATGGTAGAGTAATGGCTTTCCCTGGGGAATAACTTTCTACTGAAGTAGTAAGGTCAAGGGTTGTCATATACTTGGCATTCCCTAGTTTCTCGATTAGTTCATCAATGCGAGGCATCGGATAGGAGTCAAATTTAGTGACACTGTTCACCTGACGAAAGTCAATACAGAAACGCAGACTCCCATCGGGTTTCGTTACTATCACTATTGGTGAACACCAGTTACTTGTGGAGGGTTCTATGATGTGTGCCTGCAACATGGCTGTTACCTCTTTCTCTACTGCCTCGCCCTTGCTTCTGGAATGCGATATGGCTTCTGTTTTACAATAGTGTTGTCTAGTGAAATGATATCGTGGTGAACCATGGAGGCCAACCTAGGGGTGGAAGAGAATAGACCAGGGAGCGGTCTAGCATGGAGGATAATTGGGTCTGCTGGTTAGGAGATATTATGTTCCCAACGGGTGCTTTCTCGTCTACGTCTTCCTGTGTACCTGCTGTGGATATCTCTAGGGGCCTTTCGGTGTTTACTATAAGAGCCGATTGCCCTGTGCTATCGGGCAAAGCGGGCTCCTCCCATTTTTTGGAAGGTTAACATGGTAAATTTGTTTGCCCCCGGACCGGAGGGGCTGAAGAACGCTGTATGTGACTTGGGTTATTCTTTTCTCAATATTATAGGGGCCTTGCCATTTGGACAACAGTTTGTTCCCTGTTGTTGGGAGCAAGAGAAGAACCTTATCTCCGGGATCGAATTCTCTTAACTGGCTATTTCGGTCGTAATATAGTTTTTGGGTAGCTTGGGCTTTTTCCATGTGTTCGTGCACCAAACCCCAAATCCTGGAGACAGCGGATTTTAAATCGGCTGCATATTTGGGTATTGGTTGTCCCTCCTCGTCCTCCCCTTCTCATTGTTCGGCTGCCATGTCAAGCAGGGTTCCGGGTTTTCTCCCGAACAGTAACTAAAATGGGGAATACCCCGTTGATTTCTGCTCATGTGTCCGTATCGCGAAGAGAATAAGGGGTAGCTTCTGGTCCCAATTCTTTCCAGTTTCGGCGATGACCTTGCGGAGCATGCCTTTGATGGTTTTATTATAGCGCTCCACAAGGCCATCTGTTTGGGGGTGATAAACAGACGTTCGGAATTGACGGATACCTAGAATTTTACACACCTGTGCCATTAAACGGGACACGAAAGGGGTTCCTTGGTCAGTAAGTACCTCGGAAGGAAACCCCACCCGGGAAAAGAAAGAAACCATAGCCCTAGCCACAGCAGGGGAGGTCATTGTGGACAACGTAAAAGCCTCTGGATATTTGCTAGCATAGTCTATGATGACCAGGATATACCTATGGCCTCTAGCGGAGGGAGTAAGTGGGCCTACCAAGTCCATGCCGACACGCTTAAACGGGACATCTATGATAGGTAAGGGGAATAGAAGGGCCTTCTTTATCCCTTCGGGGTTGGTGTATTGACACTCTATACAGGACGCACAGTGCTTCGCCACGTCCTTATAGAGCCCCGGCCAATAAAACCTGCACAAAAGGTACTTCAGCATGTTTTCTTTCCCATAGTGTCCACCCCCTGTGTGATTGTGGGCTAATTGCACGAAAAGAAAGAGGCACTAATAGATGTGTCTTGACATGTTCCTCCTCCTTCACAGAACGATATAGCAAACCCTTGTTAACAAACAAATATGGTCCTACCTTGTCTGGATCTTGCTCCTGTACCTGCTCCCAGGCATGGACAAGGGTCTTATCGTTCCTCTGGGCTGGACGGAAGCTAATCGGGGCTGCCTCAACTGGGTCTGTAAGGGAAATAGGAAAAGCTTGGTGTGATTTCTGGGTCTGGGTATACAGGTGTTTCCCTTTCCATCTCTCATTTCTATTTTTCCTGTTTTTGCCTGTTCTATCCTCCAGGATACTGTCGCTAAAGGCTGCCTCATGTAACCAAGACAGCATATCTCTTTTTGTCTCGTCTAAGTACTGTTCAAATTTGGGGTGGTCTGTACCGATAATGACTGCCTCGGGGAAGGACGGAATGACCCCTACTTTCCGCATTTGGGGGTCGTTTGAGATATCTAACAAGACTTCCGCGACGGGGTATGATTTGGTATCCCCGTGTACGCAGGTAACCTGTACCCTTTTGGTCTCTCTTAGTTGTGGTTGGGAGACCAGGGATTTATCCACCACTGAAACATAACACCCGGTATCCAATAGTGCCTGTTGCTTTTTCCCGTTAAGCAGTATTTCTTTCCTGTACTGATGGGAACCCTGGCCTGTCACGTATATCTGTCCCCTAGAATACCCAACTTCCATGGGTTCTACTGTCAGGTTTAGTGGGGGCATTGTCGGGCTATGTGTCCCCACTCAGAACAATGATAGCACTGGGGTCCCTTCCCACTCGGGCCGGTGATGGGGGAACTGGTCTAGGGTTTACACGGGGTACAGACTGGGGTTTTGGATCAGGTCTCGGTGTGTTTCTCTGGGGAAAACGGGGGGTTCGGGGTACACCAGCCTTAAACTCTGAAGATCTGTGAAAAGCACAAGCCAGGTCGACAGCCGTTGCTGTTGTGAGATTGGGATGTTGTTTTACCCATGAACGGGTTGTTGCGGGCAGGGCGTCGAGGAATTGTTCTAGATACACCTTTTCAGTCACTTCTTCTACAGTGGACACGTGAGGAGTCAACCAGCGGTTCCCCAGGTCCCTGATACTGTAATATAGAGCGCGCGGATTATCCCCAGTGGTCCACCTTTCTTTCCGGAATTTGGCCCTGTAGTATTCCTGGTCGCATTCTAACCGTTCCAGGATGGCTTTTTTCACATCCTCTTATGCGGTCGTTCCAGCGGGGTTGGTGTCCTGGCAGGCAGCTTGGAGCTCCCCGGCGAGGAGTGGGGCTATGTATTGGCTCCACCTTTCCACGGGCCAGGCAGCAGTGATTGCAACCCTCTCAAAGTGAATAAAAAAGAAATCGGGGTCGTCGCCTTCTTGAAACTTTTGCAGGACTGACCCAGGAACATTTGGGCGCACTCGGGTACTGACAATGGCGTCTGTCAGTCTGAGTAGAGCAGTGTCTTGTACCTGCTGGTTGGAGGTGAGTAGGGCTGCTTGATCCCTCAGGGCTTCATGCAACGCTTCCCTATCCTTCTGGGCTGTTTGGACCTGTTCTTCAAGCACCACTTGGAGGTGCCTCTGCCCCTCCGCCAGCTGGTTGATAATGCTTTCTATAGTCACAGGCACGGGCAGTGTCATTGTCGACACCTGGACTATCCCACTTCTGACACCAAGTTGTAGGATATGAGAGTGCCTGATAGGAAGATGGACCACAAGACGCTGGGTTCAGGAAGGCGTAACTGCTCTTACTTTATAATACTTCTTACAGGTAGGGTAGGGGTTGTTCTGGCATTGTTCTTGAATGTGGCTCAGGCCAAAACAATAACACAAAACACAAACAGTCAGGATCCAGGGTCTTCCTGTGTCGGGCCTTCCTTGAGGTTGAGGGAACTTGAACCTCCGTGCTCTTGGTCTTCAATAAGTATGCTCGACGGGTGAGGGAAGGGAGGAAAATAAACAAAAATAGAGCGGGGTAAGTACCGGTACGAATTTTGTTCAATCTGTGCTACCACCACCGAAGACAAAGGTGTGGGAAGGGTCTGTGGGGAGTTTTGCAGTGTATCACCACTACTCCAGAGCACTACCTCCCTGTGTCGCCACCCCACCACCCCCACCCGAATGGTTCCCGGAGAGGCCCTTGCCTTAAGCCACGACCCGTCCCTCGGACCGTGGCGCTGGGACCCGGGGTGTCTTCTCCTCCCATCAGCCCACCGGGATTGGTCGCCTTAAGAATAACGGTCCCCTGGCTCCGTCTTGTTGGCTCAACCCTGATTCCACCGTCTTCCGCTCTGCTCTCCTCCTCCTCCATTCCGTTCTCGTTCTCCTCTTCTCCGTCCTCGCTTTCTCCTGTTCGTCTCCCGCCTTCTCCTACTCCGCTCCCGCCGTCCTCAGGGTGCACCGCTCTCTGTCCTCCGATCTCGCACACCCCCGGCTCCTCCTCTGGACGCTTTATGCGTCCCGCATCTGCTTCCGTCCTTGACTCCTCCCCTCTTGCCGAGTCTGACACTAGCCCGATGCCTGCTTCCGGATTGGACTGAAGCGGCACAGTCAGAGTCCACTTCCGGTCTGTCCCGCTCTCCTCCTTACAGTATTCCACTTGATGGGTCTGCAAGGCCATCAGACAGAATAGGGACATTACAATTTTGGGGATGGCTCTGACACTATCTGCCATTCTCTTGTCATTGCCTGCTCATGTTATAATTTCAGTCAATTAGCATAGGCATATCTGGTAGGGAAAGGTGGGGTGGTGATAGTGATCATGCCTGAGCAAAACCTTTGCCTGTGGGCTGGTTTTAAAAAGGTTCTACTGTGGCACAGTTTTTTGTGAGGAGCAAAACTCATTAACAAGGAGGCATCACTTCTCACCACGTGTAACTGAGAAATTGACCATTAGGCATACCACTACTTCATCAATCCTGGATTTCAAATTCTTATAGAATCAAAAAAGTAAAAAAATATACATAACCTTTGTATTCTCCTGGTTGCCCGATGCCTTTGATGGAACACCCAACAATCATTGTCAGCAGTATCACCTCACCTCACCCAGGCAGAATACAACTTAACTCCAAAGGTTATTTGTCAATCGAAGAATTTCTGTTTATGCAATACATGATAAAAGGGAACTGCTATGTATTTGTCCAGGGGAGACTCAACTAGACTGCCAGTTGAATAGACTCCTGAATGACCCTCTTTATCCTTTCCACCAGTTCATTCACTTTAGTTTGATGTAACACAATGTGCTATATTATCGGACACCAACATCCTCCCCACAAACTATCTTTTACAATTCTAAACTCACTGCTTCAAAAAGAATTGACTAAAACTACAGCATTCTTTTACTCTCTGGCGAACATCAAACTGACCCATAATATCAATTGCCAGCTTATGCTACAGTCAAGCCAGATGCACAGAAAAAACTGAAGGAAATGCATGCCTCAGTGCTCTTATCACCATCATGCATTCCCTTTTACAGACTTTCCCTTACACCTTGCTGTCTACTGAAAACCACTAAAAACACTTTGTGTGTTCTGTTTGTAAGATAGATAGATAGATAGATAGATAGATAGATAGATAGATAGATAGATAGATAGATAGATAGATAGATAGATAGATAGATAGATAGATAGATAGATAGATAGATAGATAGATAGATAGATAGATAGATGTTAAATAAATAAACGATTAATTCTTGATAGATAAATGTTAAATATATAGACAATTAATCATTTTAAATCTTTTTAAATATTCCATTTTTAAAAACAATTCTTTAAACCTTAGTATGGTATTCAGTTTGGGCCCAGAAGGGTGTAGAGTACACTCTACATCCACAGTAGAGGGAACTGTACTTCGACAATCAGCTTTGTGTAAGTGTAACACTGTGAACAATCTCCTCTGATGCAGACGATTTTCTTCATGCAGTTGTCTTGATACTTGTGTTATTGAATAGTTTCCAAAATGTGGGAGAGTATGGAACTTTGCAGCAAGAAAGGAGGTCAAACAGTAGAAAGACAGAAAGAATATCACTTTCAGGTATCTCTTCTGTCCTTTGCATTCGGATTGCTTCAAATATTTTTGATTCAATTTACTGAACATATACATTTCAATATTACTTTTACAGATATTTTACATTGAAGGATCCAATTCGTAAAGGGAAAACGTGTATCTTCGTTCAGGAAACAAGTGTAACAGACTCTTTTTTTAACAAGTGTTCAGGTTTAGTAATAGTAATGCAATTCTGATAACGTTACAACCATTCGGTATCTCTGCTATCATACAAACAAATATTAAATGCATTTTAAAATGATTGGGCATATTCTTTATTGAAATGTAAAAAACATTTTCTCAGTATCACATAATTGTAAATGTAGATTATCTGTCAGTAACAGAATATCTGAATATGAGTATGTCTTCTTTTACATAGATTGCTTCAAAAACAAGATTCAATACCAATTACAGAGTGCCTTCTACTTATATTTTATGTACATTTCTGTGAGTAAAATCAGTTTAGCCTCATGCTAAATAAATACATTTTTCTAAAGCACTATCATCTTTATCAACATTAATTTGCTATTTCATTTCACGTTATGGGGAGGGTCATAATATAACATTGACCAGAATTGAGTTGTTACTGAACGAACGCTATGTAGAATGTTTTTCTAGGCGTGGCACTATAAACTGGACCAAACAAGATTATCAAAATTATACAGTATGGTGATCATTCTGTTTATCGTCCCACCCCAATTGGAAATGCAAAATCAAGTCAGACTTTTATATCATCTGTCCCCTCCCTAATCCAAGATTGCCGACAAGAGTGCACCAAACACCTAAGAAGATTTATTCCAAAGTTCATAGTGAGGCATCTGCAGCAGGGGATGATGCAAGAACAGCAGTAACTTATTCTAGAAATTTGAAAAAGGTGCAAAATATTATACATTCTGAAGATGTCAAACAAATAATTCTTAAAGATGAGATATTAACAAATTGATTTCATTAGGCATGTCACTATTCATTCAGATCTTGTGGTGTTTGCATGCACGAAAGATTTAATGGATTTGGGAAAATAATTTGTGCATTACTTAATAAAAAAGCATCCATAATAACCCCCTGGTGACTGATTGGGACAAGGGTATACTTGGTGCTTTTGAAAAGGTTATACATTAATATTTCAATATGTAGAAATCAAATTTTAAAAGATGTTGAATAGAGGGTGAAATCAGCCAGGAGAACAAATGACATAAATGTGTCAAGAGACCATATTGAGCAATTGTTAGATTCAGAATGTGTTGAAGAGTGGAATGATCAATAAGAAAAATTCTAAATTTTATGGTCAGAGTATTTTAGGGAATATTATGAAAAATACCTGTATGAACAATATTTTACAATGCAAGTCGATCTTACACGAAAACGTTTCCAGCATTCCCAGACAAAACTTCAACTAATAAAATGTGTGTCAGTATGAATAAGATGCTAAAAAATGCTGCAGAGTGGAAGTGGTTATCTTTGGACAGTCTTCTACTTTGTTTGTTCCATTTGCAATCTTTCTATGTCTATGAGATCAGCGGGCTCACTATGGTTTTGGAATGTTCACACTGGATGGGGCATTTAGAGCTTTGCAAACTCGTATACACAATTGCCTTCATATATACCGGTAGATGACATAGTCCAAAAGGTAAAATCAGAAGATCTTAAAAATCTCTTACAAATGAAAAAAGAAATATCCAACAAGATGACACAGATAGCAATAGCAAACATCTGTATTGAAAACAATTTGATTTCCCTCAGCACTCAGCTGCAGGTGTTTCTTGTTAACAGTCCATTTAAAAATGAGGCTCATTCTGTTCTATAGTGCCCAAAACCACATTGTTCCAGTTAACGTAGTTGACTTTATTTTCATTTAATTGCAGCCCAAAAAGCAGCAGGAATGTTCTCCCAATTTCAGTTATAACCTCTCTGCACGTAGACAACAAGCACATCGCCAAAGAAGAGAAGGGAAATCTGGTCGTAAACAGCCCAGAAAAGAGAACTGTGACTATGAAACCGAGCCAGCACCAGATTCTAAGTTGGCAATGTGCGCTAAATCACTAAAAGAAAATGCAGCTTCACTGATTCTACAAACGTCTTGTGGCAATTCTACATTGATTCAAATAGAAGCATAGTCTTTCAATGGCCTAGCTCCAATACAGAATAGTACGCCAATAAAGGGTAACAATCAATCACTCAAATCCACAGTGTTGGACTTGTCCCTTTCTGCAGGGCCATCACCAGACTTTTTGCCTTCACTCCTCCATGTTTTGCTGAATTCGTTTTTATTGACCTCGGGACTCTGTGTACTTTATCACTGCTAACTGCACTCTTGTCTGGGGAAGAAGAACTGGACCTGCAATGTCATCTTGAACCCAGGACCCCAGAGTGACTCAAAGGGCTAGTCTTCTAGCCTTCTGATCTGAGCCTCAGGCACAAAAAAGGCTTCCCAACCAGCTCCTGCACCCAGCTGCAGTTAGTTCCTGACCCTCAAGTGGTGCCTCTCAGGTCCTGGACCCTTGATGTGGATTACAGGCTCTAAAAATTAAGCTTTTGGGTCTCTTTGCCACTGCAAACGGGCTCATTCACACTGGAACTGTGGTACTCGCACCGAAATTCAGCATGAGTTGCCACCTACCCATCTCTTCGCACAGTAAGCATCAACGTTAGTGACACCAGGCCTGCTCATAGCGCCAAGCTGACCACTACCTGTGATGCTCTCTTTGATCCCCCTACGACCCTCTCCAAGGTGAACGGGACTCTTGACAAATAACTCGATAAGATAAACCTTCAGCAGGACTAATCTAGGACTGTATCCGGCCGACTCCATCACGGTCGCCTGAATGTTTGATTTTTCCTCGGTCCAGCTCGACCAGATAACCGTGATTGGCGCTTTATGCTTTTAGGTGCTATTTTACAGTTTATTCATTGAAACTTCATGACTCTGGTTTTGCTGATTGGATTTTTTATTTATTCAGCTCTATTTTTCTAACCTGGTGTGGGGTCTTTTGTGTGGTGTTTACACTGTTTTTGTTTTTTGTGTTTGACGTGTTGCACAAATACTTTCACATTGCCTCTAAGTTATACCTGATTGCTCTGCGCCAAGGTACCAGAGGGTTTAGCACAGGTTAGTTTTTGGGTTTGCTTGTTCCTTAGCTTGACAAGAATTGTAGTTGCTGCTTGACCAGGGCTGATACCCCAGTCAATGAACAACCAAGGGGTCGATTCCGATCCTGGAGAAATATTCCCCGTACGAATCGTATCCGGATTTTTTTACGTACGAATCGTACAAGTCCCGTACAAACTGGCAAGTACGATTCGTATGTAAAAAACACCATACGAATCGCATTGGGAATATACCCCGACACATCCTCGGGTCGGAAAAAGTGTCCGACACATCCCCGGACGTTTTTACGTACGACTCGGTAAACCGACGTCCGAAGACGCAAGTACAATCCATCCCGTCCGTCCGAATCCACACACGTATGGTAAAAACACCGTACGGAGCGAACCTCCACAGCAACCATGGAGACGTCCAAACATGTGCCCGCATACACGCCGAACACCCCCCCATGTCCGCGCCGTACCCCCATCCCCCTGGCATGTCTGCGCCGTACCACCAGCCCCCCCGTAGGTCCGCGACGTCCCCCCAGCCCCCCCCGTATGTACGATGCGGACCCCCACCCCACCCCCGTATGTACGGTGCCGACCCCCACCCCCGTATGTATGGTGCGGACCCCCACCCCACCCCCGTATGTACGGGGCGGACCCCCACCCCACCCCCGTATGTACGGTGCGGACCCCCAGCGCTACGCCCTGGGGGTCCGCACCGTACATACGGGGGTGGGGTGGGGGTCCGCACCGTACATACGGGGGTGGGGTGGGGTCCGCACCATACATACGGGGGTGGGGGTCCGCACCGTACATACGGGGGTGGGGGTCTGCACCGTACATACGGGGGTGGGGTGGGGGTCCGCACCGTACATACGGGGGTGGGGGTCCGCACCGTACATACGGGGGTGGGGGTGGGGGTCTGCACCGTACATACGGGGGTGGGGGTCTGCACCGTACATACGGGGGTGGGGTGGGGGTCTGCACCATGCATATGGGGGGCTGGGGAGACGTCGCGGACATAGGGGGGGGCTGGGAGTACGGCGCGGACCTATGGGGGGCTGGGGGACATCGCGGACATACGGATGGGGGCTGAGGGGGTGTCCGGCGCGTACCGGGCCCCCTTTTCCTCACGCTTCGCGGCGTACCTAGCTTTACCGGCACTTTTTGTGTGCCATAAAAATATAGCCGTCCGGAGTGCTGTCGGTACGAATCGTACTTGCTGGTACGTAAAAAGCTGCCTAACTCCGTCCGCATGTCGCGTACGCGCCGTCCCGGATCACATTTGTATGTGTTTTTGTGTCGGTCGGTGTTTTGTACGAATCGTACGGAAATGGTGTTTCCATACGAATCGTACTTGCATGTTTGTATGGTGTTTTTACCGGGTACGAGTCGGACGGAGTAAACGCTCCGACCGACGGTTCATACCCGGTTTCTCCAGGATCGGAATCGACCCCCAAATGTCTTACACAAAGTTACACAACCCTGCAAAAAATATACACGTAAACAGAGCATTGTGACTCGGTGCCTTAAAACAAAGTTTTGGCTGGAAGGATATGTAATAGACTGTGCTTTGGTTAATATAGTAAAGGAGTCTGCTCTTTCAAGCTGTTGTTTTGTTATTCCTTCAAATTATTTTCATGCTGTGGCAAATGGAGGCTCCTCCTCTTTTCTAAAATGTGCTGATTTGACTTCAATTCCTAACTATGATATCTTACTATTTCCAATAAACACAGAATTAGCCTTACATGGGGGCAGATCTTTCGGGTATCTGGGAGCTCAAGCGTGGAACCTACTACCTGCCTCCCTGAGAGCTACACCTGATCTGGAATTGTTTTTTTTTTTTTAATTATATTTTTATTTTTCATAAAAAGCACAGCAATTATTCATATAATTCATTTTAGATTGGGTACATTGGGTACAGACCATCCAAATCAAGAAAAGAAAAAGAAAGGATAGAGTCACAATACAACATAGGTTTGGAGATACACCACACAAAAAAAAACTAAATACATTCCTTTTCTTTGGGAGAGAGTACTATATCTCACAGAGCATTTCATATATATATGTATATGTACGTTAATTATCGCAAACGGTTCTTCCTTCTAACTCTTTCTTCCATCTCTGAACTGATCCCCATATACGCTCCCCTAATATCTTCCCCCTCTTCCCCTTCCATTCATAAATTCCTCTTTCGAGGTTATAAATCGAAAAAAAGCCTGGCAATCCATTGCTGAAAAGTTGGTGGATTAGGGTCTAGCCACGCCGAGCAGATACAGATTCTCAGCACCGCCATAGAAAGAAATATGAAACATTCTGAGGTCTTTATTGCTTCATCCTCCTCCCTAATTCCCAACAGAATAACTACTGAAGTAAGATGAATATAAATTTTTAAAGAATGTATAAAAAATTTCTCGATTTCTCCTTTTAAACTCAACAGCTTGGGACAGGTTGACATCATGTGAATCAAATCTGCATCGTAGCTCTCACATCTGGGGCACGTAGTGCCCTCCTGCCCACCCCATTGGGCGATTTTTGCTGGCGTATAATACAATGAAAAAATAGTTTTATAATGTTGGGCTTGTAATCCTGCTAAGCAGAGGGCAATTTGCCCCAATTCTAAAGATCTCTCAAAAGCCTCCTGTTTTATACCAAGTTTATCTCCCCATTTTTTGCTATGCTTTTCCATATCATCAGCCTTTAATAAAGCCAGTTCAGAATACATTTTCTTGATAGTACACTCTTGTCCCTTTTTTAATATATCCATAATTTTTATTGGGGAGAGCCCAGTCACCCCTCCTGTTTTCCGCTTTAAAAAACTACAAATCTGTAGATATTTGAAAAAGTGTTTTTTATCCACCCCGTACGAAGCCTGAACTTCAGCAAAAGAAAAAATTCCCTTTATCCCCATGATATCTCCAACCTTTTGAATTCCCAATCGTCCCCAATCTGCCATAGCTCTATCGGAGAAAGTTTCCGGAAAATTGGGATTCTTATATAGCTGTGTGTAATAGTGTATCCTGCCAATACCTATTTTTTTCCCTAGTACCCTCCAAATTTTATTAAGCGGCCGATATTGTCTTAAATCTAGTCCGCTTAAAGTAGCTAGGTTCTGTAAACTGTAGGAAACAATTGGTTGCCTCTTCTCCTAATAATAATTTGTATATCTCTGGAAGGCCGTTTGATGGCTCCTTATCCTGAGCTCCAACTAAAATCCCCATGTATTGTAGGGCTGCCGCCCAGTAGTACATCCTAAAATCAGGGACTGCCCAGCCTCCTCTTTCCCTAGGAAATGACATAAATCGTATTGCTCTTCTCGTTTTGCCGTGGGCCCAGATAAATCTGTTAACCAGATGTTCTAATGTTTCAAACCATCTCTTCTCAAATTCCAAAGGGATTGCCCTGAAGAGATATAATATTTTGGGCAAAATTATCATCTTGACAACATTAGTGCATCCAACTATTGATAGATGCAAATTGTTCATTCTATCTAGGTCTTTCGTAGCTTGCTTTACAATCGGTTTGATGTTTCTATCTACTAAGGTATCTAAATCTGTAGTTATAACTATGCCAAGATATGTTGCCGAATCTACCACCCTAGGATCATCAATTATTGTCAGTTTATTTTTCACGATTTGCGTTTTAGTTTGGTTAAGTGCATATCCAGAAACCGAACCGAAAATTAAAGCTTCATTTTCAATTACCACTAATGCTTCCCCAGGTTTAGAGGTTATCACAGCGATATCATCCGCGTAGGCCAATATCTTGGTCTCCAACCCATGTGATGTAATTGGATGTATTCCTTCGTTAGCCTCTAGTCTTCGGATAAGTGGATCTATATATAAAGCGAAGAGCAAAGGTGAAGATGGGCAGCCTTGCTGTGTACCACGCTTAATCACCAAGGGTGCCACATATCCACCATTTATTTTTAAATAAGCCATCGGGTCTCTATAGAGAGCCTGTATCGCCTTTATATACCTATCTCCAATCCCGAACCAACTTAAAACAGCCCATAGATAACCCCATGAGACCCTATCGAAGGCCTTTTCAGCGTCCATTAAAATTAGAGCCATAGGGTCTCCCGAGACTATGGTAGAGTCGAATAATGTTATAACCCTACGTATATGTTGGGGGGTCCCTCTTCCTAATATGAACCCATGTTGGCAGGGATGTACCATTTTTCCAATAATTAAGTTAAGCCGCATTGCTAATACCTTTGAATAAATCTTTGCATCGCTATTCATTAGCGTAATGGGCCTAAAAGAGCCAGGATCTCTCGGTGGTTTGCCTTTTTTGAGAAAAACTATTATCTCGGCCATTGACCAACAATCGGGTACAGCGTGACCTAACTGAGCCATCCTTATAATATTTACCAGGTCTGGGCCAATAGCCTCTTTAAATGATCTGGAATTGTAATGAAAAATTCTACCTTATGGTAAAGTCGGAATTGAATTACAATTTTCAAAATATAACTTTTAGAAAGGTGGCATTTTCCTGCCTCAGCCATTTAATGCCTTATCTGTATCACATCAATGGGGGTAACTGACAGTTGGGCTTTGTGTATTCTTCTACACAGCCACACACAATTGAGAGCTTAGGTGTGCCTGGATGGCCATCACTGGCAGGATGGGAGAGCAGAACTGGGGACAGTCCTACTTACACTTGAATTGGCTGTATCTTGCCTTCACACAAAGGGCTGTATACCCCCTGTACTTAGACTGGAGCCAGGACAGGGAAAGCAGGAAGCCTGTGGACTTCAACTGGGAACCTCTAGAAGCTGCTCCCACTTGAAAGGAAGAACCAAGTATACGTATTGGACCTCAGACACCAACTCTTCAGTACACTTCTGGACCTGTGGAGACTCTGTCAGCAAGAAGGACTGTTGTGCTGCTGAAAAGAATCCCACTCCGATGGACTGCTGCTGGGCTTGACTACTGCCTTGCTGGACTGCTGCCTTGCTGGATTGCTGCCCTGTTGCCCTCCTGCCCGAGTCAGAGGTATTTGTACCCACACCTGAACCCAACACTGCTAGATGAACTCCAAGAGCTAGTCTGCTGTCCTCCTGATCATAGCCACATGGATATAATAAGCTCACAACCACCTGAACCAGTACCCAGATCGAGCTGGAACAAACCTCTGACCCCTTGGTACGCATGAGAAAGGCTGAACCGAAGCTTTTAGGCTCTTGGCGAATGGGCCCATTGGTGCCGAAAACTTGTCCCTTGCACAACCCGCCAATGCAAAGTTCCATCAGCCCAACCCTTCGCTCTACAGCATCGACTGCTCACGGGAGCGCCTACGCAAAACACCTGCTTGACTGTTCACGACAACAACAGGTTCTTCGTGCTACATCGATGCCCGTCCATGACACCAGGCCAGCCCTTCGCACTAGATCGATTACCATCTGCAACGGGTCGCTTCCTCTCACTGCCCCCTCCACCACAAACAGGACTGTTTGCGCTGGACTTAGAAGGTACATTTTTTGCATGACTGACCTGGTCCCTTTTTCAGACCCCCGCTCCATCGCTATCGGCCTGAACTTGTGACTTGTGATTTTCTCCAGGTCTTGCACGACCAAATAGCCTAGAGTGGTGCTTTATGCTTTTTTAGCCCTTTTTCCACTGAAATCTTTGAAATTGTATATCTCTCTATTTTTGTCATTTTGGTCTTGTTTGATTTATTATAATCTACTTTATCTTTTAATTTTGTGTGGTATCCTTTTTGTGCAGCGTTATAATTTTATTACTGTTTGAAGTATTGCACAACTACTTTACAATTTGTTTCTAAATTATGCCTGACTGCTCTGTGCCAAGCTGCCAGAGGGTTGAGCACAGGTTAATTTGGGGTTTGCTTGTCGCTTCACCCTGACAAGGACTTTGGTTGCTGCTTAGGTAGGTTTTTACCCCCTCAACCAGTAACCCAATTTCTTGCAGTGGTAATGTAAAGCCCATAATCTCCCATGTGCAAAATATGTATGCTCATTTTCTCAACACAGATGACTAAAATACAGTGGATAGTATACTGACAGCCCTTTAACATCCATCATTCCTCATGTGGAAAATGTCCTTCCCCTTCTATCCCAAGAGGAATAACTAATATTCTGTGCTTTTTATATGAAAGGAGCCAATTACCACCTATAATTCCCCATGTAAACATTATCTATTTCCAGTTTCCTAGCAGGAACCCACTGGAAAAAAGAGGAACATTTATTCATCAACCATTTAATCTCCATCTAAAGATATGTATGCAATTTCTTCAACACAAACCATTTACTATAGTGGCAGGTAAAGTAGCAGCCAATTAAAACCCATCATTCCCCATGTAGAAAACATTGTGGCCGTTTTCCCAAGAGGGCTATATATAATACTGTGTCCATGACATGTAGCATCCATAATCCCCTGAGTAAAAAAAAATACGGTGACAGGTATATGTAAAAGCCATTTAACAGCCATAATCCCAGAAATAGAAAATGCCTATCCCCACTTCCTACCTGTAACAATCCTAGCACAGTCCAAAATATATTCAGTGGCCATGTAATGCCCACAATCCCCCATGAAGAACACTACTATGCCCATTTTCATTAAACATTTACCAAATAACAGCACCAGGTATATGCAATAGCCATTTAACCCCCCTCATCCCCAAGTAAAAATATGCATGCCCATTTCTTCAACACACACTACAGTGGCAGGTATATGTTATAGCAATTTAACACCTATCATCCCCTATGAAGAAATCGTTATGCCCATTTTCCCAAGATGGCTATGTAAATTACCAATCCCAGGATATGTAGCATCCATTTACCCCCAAAATCCACAAAAGAAACATTATCTATTCCAATTTTCCTAACATGACCATTATAATATGGGTGAAAATGTATTCAACATCTATTTAAAACCCACAATCCTTTGTGAGTAAAATAGCTCTTTACATCTGACAGCCTTACAGTATTCATGAAAATACAGTGGCTGGTATATGTAAAAGCCATTTAACACCCATCATCCAACACATAGGAAATCGCTAAGCCCATTGTCCCAAGAGGAATAACTAATATTCCGTCATTTTTATATGTAAGAGCCTATTATCACCCATAAATCCCAATGCAGAACACAGCTATGCCAATTTATCTTCAACATTTACTAAATTACAGTATCAGGTATAGGTAAAATGATTTTAACTCCCATCATCGCCTGATGTAGAAAACCCCTTTCCCTATTTTCTACCGGAAACAATCCTAATAAACTTCTAAATATATTCAATGGCCACATAACACCCATTATCCCCTTGCAGAACACAGCTATGCCCATTTAGCTTCAACATTTACTAAATAACAGTACCAGGTACATTTACTAGCCATTTAATCCCCATAGACCCCATGTAAAAAAATATGCATGCCCATTTCCTCAACACACATCATTACACTACAGTGGCAGGTATATGTTATAGCCAACTAACACCCATCATCCCCCATGTAGAAATTGTTATAGGCATTATACCAAGAGGGTCACGTAAAATACTGTGCCCAGGTTAGGTAGCATCCATTTACCCTACCTATAATCCCCCATGTAAACATGATCTATTCCCATTTTCCTAACATAACCATCATAATATAAGGGAAAATGTATTCAACAGCTGTTTAAAGCCCATAATCACCTGTAAGTAAAATAACTATTACCATATCCTTATGGTAATCATGAAAATACAGTGGCAGGTATATTTTAAAACTATTGAACACGATGGACGCCAGCACCACCAAAGCCCTGAAGTGCATCCTCCTCAACGTGCGCTCACTGCACAGACATGCTGTGGAAATCTTGGACCTCCTCGACACCCTCTCGCCAGATGTCGCATTATTCACGGAAACCTGGACCAAAGCCTCCTCCGCACCCGGCATCGCCACCGCCATTCCTCACGGATACCAGATCCAACCGCCCAGGAGGAAGACTCGCCAACGAACACCCAAACTGAAAGTTGGCGGCTGTCGACAGTACCCATCCAAATAGGTCGGACAGGGAAGCGAACGCCACTGCTTGGATATGCAAACGTGAATCTTACTGATTCGAGGCAAGAAGACGAGCTACTTCGGTTTCGGGATGCAAAAGTCGATACTTTAATGGCAAAGAAAGACGCATTTCGACCTCTCATGGGGTTTTGGTCCATATCCAGTCTTTGCAACAGCAAGGAAAGCGATGGACTTCAGACAGGTTACATTTACTATTGTGTATCAGACGGGTGTGCAGTTCCTGATAGGACGTGATGGGAAAGGAAGGTCTTTCTTCGGGATGCCCTCACACACCCCGGAGGATGTCATGCTTCATCATTGGGCCTTGCTCCTCGTTGGGCCGGCGCTGCAATGCCTGACGGTCTCCCGTAAATGGGGCTCTTTGTCGGAGATCTTTTTGAAGAAGCCGTTGGGTGGGTGTGGGTGTGAGGGTGGGGTAGTGCACGGGTTAGGTGAGATAAAAAAGGTCAATAGCAATCCTACTCTGGTAAAACTTTAATGTTGAGGTAGCTCGAGCCTTATTAAAAGGTGTGGGTGCCCTATGTGGATGTAATGTTCCTAAAGGGCTACCAAAGTGAAGTAGGTCAACATGTTTTGTGCCCCATTTGCCCATAACGGGTCAATTGGCACTTCATCAGGACCGAAAACTAAAGTGTAAATGGTGCACTACCGTCTGGTACTACAATGTGTTATTGAGTAGTTGCCAGACACGGTAGGGAGTACCCTAGTAGGCTTGTACTGGGGTATTATAGACCTGGAAAAAGGGGGGGGAGGAAAAGGGAGACAAAATAGGACAACCAAGTAGTCGTTAAAAACGAGAACGTGTGGCTCAGTCGACAAGAATAACAACTGGTTAGCTTCACTTATGATGGTACGTGTATTTACATACAATCCTAGGTGGATAGTTTACATTTGTAGACTTTCAATTTTACCAGGTGGTTGACTGGCTGTGAGTAGATGTGAAGCTCTTCTGTGGTCAATTTTGGCAGTGAGAAGAGCATGTGCTAAATGCAACGGACATGTGAACGTGCCGGTCTGAGCATTATTAAAAATGGGTGAAGCAGGAACGTCTGGCTCCTTGTAGGAAACCGGTATGAGCCAGTGCGTTAACGTAAGTGCACCCCTGTTTTACGGTTCATGCAGAGCAAATACTTGAAGAAATACGTGCCTGTACTAGTACAGTATAGTGGATTTTTCATGTATAGCAGGTCGTTAGCGGTAGTTGCTTGTTAAAACACCACATAACAGCAGAAAGACATGTGTGAACAGAGCGAAAAGCGCAAGTTGGTTGGCATCACTTGCCAGAGTGCCGGGGGCGTCTAAGCTGAATGCTAATATCAATGCGGGCTATATCTGAATTTATCGCATGTGAAAATGACAAAACCACATTGTTGCTGAATGCGCGGTAACGTCGTGCATAGTGACCAATATAAATGCGGGCTATTTCGAATTGGTGACAGTACCGTACAGTGAATAATTACAGCATGCCTTAGATCACCAGTCTAAGAATTAAACAGGAGTAAAAGGAACGTAAGTTCGTCACAAACCCTAGAGAAAAGGGACCAGCGTCTGGAGAGGAACACTCACCCCTAGTGCAGGAGCCTAGGGTTGACGGGGGAGGCAGAGCACTTCGTTGCTCTAGAGCTGTGGGAGAAAGTAAGCATTTGATCAAGATAACACGCAATGGTTGTTGCTTACCAGGATGGTGGGTGTCAAAGGATACTCACTACTGGAGGCAGACGACTCTCGTACATCCTACCCTTAGCTCCGGGCCCCGTATCGGATACTTCCGGGTTCCGGCTTATATTCGAGCGTCTGAGGCGTGCATAGGCTGGTACATCAACCGCTGCGGCCATCTTGGAGAGGAATTCGTAAGCTTTATTGAGACAAGCTTGGCGAACACTCTGTGGGGAATCTGAGGAAGGTGTCGGGCAAAAAGGGCGCTACGGTTTGTTGTAACAAATGAGAATGTGTAAAACCTAGTCTTGCATTTACGAACTACGTGTAGGCAGGTGTTGTAATTGTTGCCATTATTGAACCAATGGCGATGTGTACTGAATAGTTTGTACAAGCACCCAGGTAGAAGGGTGGGAGGGCCACTTGTGTAGAACTTAGTGTGGGCCAAGCCATTGTAAGCCAGGAGAGAATATATGCGTCTTGGAATAGGATTCTTGTTATCAAAGACATTAATGGGGGAATGGATACTGTGGGCTACCAGAACCAATTACTTATTGTGTCTTATTTTCTGTGCGACAAGTAGGAAATCAAGGGGACCCACGCACCCACAGATGAGTGGAGATGTAGCCTGCTAAAGCCTCAGGGGGTATTAGCTGGGTGTATGTTGAGGCACTAGCCTGTATGTTAAATTGATTGTTGGCACCAATAAAGTTAAAGTTGGACCTGGTGGGGGTTGGTCACATTTTGGATGAATACCCAGGGTACTAGAAGAATATATGGATATGGATGGTGGGTGTAATAATCCCTAGTGATTCAGTTCCGCCCACGGTATATCGTCGTTGAGGCCCTTAATATGCGCTTCCAGTTTAAACACCCAACATTCTTACATCCTGAAGAATGCTTCTTTTGTGATGTTGGGGAAGGATTCCAGGATGGTCCATTGTAGGTCGTTTTGGGTATGGTTCTGTTCATCATAGTGTGCACACATATTAGTGTTGGTCTTTCTACATCTGATGGTGCTTCTATGTTCTGTGATTCTTGTTTGCACTCCAGTATGTAGGGAAAACACTGGACTTCAAAGGGGTAATATTTACTATGTGCACTCCACTCTGTGCAAAAGTAGGGATATGTTGGACTTCGGAGGGCTTAAATTTACTAATTTACTAGTCCCACTCCAGACTAAGCCACAGGGCAGAAAGTACTTCACTTCAAACATATTACATATTTGAAACCCCTATTAATTTAAAAGAAATATATAATTCATAATATGAACATTATTAATTAACCTGTGTGTGTGTGTGTGTGTATATATATATATACATCTCCACAGCGATGACGGCATTTGGTGCTCTTGGCGGTGCGAACAACGTGGAGACGGCAGAGTCAGCCGTTGTAAATATCGATCAAGTTCCTTGGCAGGAAACATCCACACACACTCCCTGGTGTAGTGAAATTATCAATTCAGTTTAATAAATTCCATAAATTAGCAAGCAGGTTAACCCAACGCGTTTCAGTCCACTCAGACCTTGCTCACGGGTAACGGACATTTTTTTCTTCCTTTTTTATATATCAATCACATGATGTTACATCATATCCTGCTTTGCATTATGGACATTGTAGTGCACAAATTGTGTTATGATTATATTCAGTTTTCATGTCAACAACCAATGTTTGTTCTCATTTCTATTTTACGTATCATTGTAACCCAGAGTAATTGTCATAGGGGAGTTGTTCTAGTGGAACCTTAGGGTATGTGGGTTCCGTATTTTTATTAATTTAATTAGCGTCTGATCTGACAGTCTTTAACCTTTGTTAGGTTTTCCATTGTATTATACTCTGTTGCCCTCTAGTGGGCTGTGATTTATATATCTAAGTGTTTTAATTGCACCCTCAAGTGGGTGTTAGTCAGACCGCTAAAAAAAAACCCTAGACTATTCTGTGATTACAATTTTTACGAAAAGTGAATTTAAAAAAAAATTTGCATACATATACACAAATGGTATCCTTTGTCCTATCTGGAAATCAAGAGGCAAAATTAATAATAATAATGGTTAGACTGTGGTACATTTTATCCATTATTGGTGTTGCTTGGATCTAAGTATCACCAATGTTCTTTTATCTGCTTCATAGGTGCGAATGCATCTCCTCGTCCTTATTTAGTCCATACGGAACCAGAGTTCTGAAAGCAAGAATGTGGCGTGATTCCTTCTGCCTGAGAGTCTTTTCCCGATTGCCACCTCTCACATGGCAATCGACCATTTCAACAGCATAGAAACTTAGTTTTTTCCAGTCACTTGCATGGTGTCTTTCCATGTGTTCCGCAATGGCATAGCTGCGATCTTTATTGATTGTTGCCCTTACGTGTTCTAGGATGCGTTTTTTAAGTTCACAGATTGTACTCCCCACGTATTTCAATTTGCATGGACATTCAATAATATAGATCACGTATTGGCTTTTGCAATTAATCATTTGATTGATTTTCCATTTCTTTTTGTTGGCCATTGTGATCTCTTTGGTGTTTTTTGCAATTTGACATACTTTGCATGTGGAGCACTTATAGAAGCCTTTTGGTTGCAACCAGGATTGTTGTTGTTTTTTGATTGTTTCAAAGTGACTGTGGACCAATTCGTCCTTTAGATTCTTGGCTCTTCTGTATGTAATTTTAGGATGATTGCCCACTAGTTTAGCCATCGTGGGATCTACGGTCAGTATATTCCAATGTTTCCGCAATATTTGTTCAATCTGTTTGGATTGCGTAGACAGTGTTGTAATCAACCTAATTACATTTTCCTCTTGTTTGTTGCTGTGATTTTTATCTTTGATGATGTCCTCTCTGTTTTGCTTTTCCGTTCTTTGTAGACAGTCTGTCAATACTCTTGTATTGTATTTACGTTTTCTGAATCTCTGTATGGATTGTTCACTGTGTTTTTTCCATTCATTTTCTTCTGAGCAAATACGACGTATTCTCAGTAATTCCCCGTAGGGGATGTTTCTTATTAGGGTTGGTTGGTGGAAACTCTCAGCATGTAGTGTTGCATTGCTGGCGGTATTTTTGCGATGTAATGTAGTGTGTATTTTTGCATCTTTGATGTAAATCTATGTGTCCAGGAACACAATTCTCTTATTGCTGATGTTGTACGTAAAGTGTAGATTGGTCTCTGAGTTATTTAGGATGTTGAAGTATGAGTCAAATTCTTCCTCTGACCCATTCCAAATTATTAAGAGATCGTCTATGTATCTCATCCAAGATACTATTTTCTCCACATATTGATCATTTTTGGTCTCCCAAGCCACTTTTTGTTCCCACCAGCCCATTGTGAGGCATGCGTAGCTTGGACTGAAGGAAAATCCCATTGCAGTACCATCCTTTTGTAGATATATTTCTTCTCCAAACATGAATACGTTTTTAGTAAGACATAACTCAATCATATCTGCAATCATGGTATTGTGATGTGTGAAATGAATATTCCGTTCTTTTAGGAAATATTTGCAAATATTTGGGAGACCAAAAATGATCAATATGTGGACTATTACAACATTTATATCATTCTTAATCAATTAAATAGTAAATTAATAATCAATTGTTAATTAATTATTACATAACAGGAAACTGTTTGTGGTTAATTTCCCCACATTTTCCCGATGGCCTGACCACGGTTATCCATGCAGCATTAACTCTGCCCTGAGGACTTGGGGATTTAATTTTCATTTTAAGTAAGTCTACTTCTTTTCGGTTAGAGCATCATTTCCAGTAATTTATTGAGCCCTATTTGGACCATATGTTCACTGACACCTTATAATTACAGGTGTCCCTCACTCTCCACCCCCCCCCCCCCCCCCGCAATTTGGAGCCCCGGAGCCCTACCGTCTTTGACGCCAAGTCTGTACCTACTAGGTTCTCTATCTGAACACGGTAAATATAGTGATTTATTCCTCTTCCTGTTCTCGTCCACGAAACACTCCCTCTTCGGACCTGACCAAATCCTTGTTTTATCTTTAGGTGTCTCTCTCTCGACACCTTCACCTTTGTCCTGAGGAAGATCCTGATCCTGTTTAGGATCCTTTTCCTTAGTCTTTTGGTAGTGCTGGGTCTGCAATGCCTTGGTACTGAGTAAGATACATTGACATTCCTCATTGCTCTCAGATGCTCTAGGATTCTTCTGCGTACAGGAAAAATCATACTTCTCACATATGGTAAGTTGCATGAACATCTAGGCACATATAAACAGTAACCAGATGCTCAAGTAACGTGTTTGCAGATAGTTCTTCTCGAGCCCATTGGTAATGTATACACTTTGCAATTGGTACTGCGTTTACATGCTTTGCAATCATTGCACTTGAAAACACCAAACCTGGGGAACAACCAACATTTTTAATTTCTAGTCTTGGATAACTGTGGGGCAACATCTCATTAGCTCAAATCCGGTATACAGACAGAATATTGAGTTGGAAATGTCCACTTACACAAATATCGAGTTGGAAACATCGTGACCCAGGAATATTGACAGCAAGAATATCGGGGTCATGAATATAGAATTTAAGGTAAGGAATATCCTTTTCCATAATATAGAAGTCATTAATATCGTTTGCAAAAATATAGCTGTTTAAAATATTGATTTTTTAATTAGTGTTATGTATTTTAGTTTATATTTTAAGTGTATATGATGTATGTGTTTTTGTATAAGTATTGTTTATGTTTTTTAACATTTATTTATTTATTTTATTTAATGGTTTTATAAAGCGCGTAGTAACTCAAAGAGCATCCCAGCGCTGACCTGTTTCTCCAAGGGTTTCAGCCGTCTGATGAAATTATGTCTGCGGGAAAAGGAGGGTCTTTAGAGTTTTTCTGAACTGGAGGTAGTTCGGTTCTGTCCTGAGTCTTCGTGGTAGATGGTTCCAATGTTTGGCCGTGTGAACCGAGAAGCGACGGCCACCGGTCTTGGCTTTTCTGACTCTAGGGACTACGATAAGATTTTCTACGCTAGACCGGAGGTCTCTCTCCGCTTTGTATGGGATTAGGAGTTCTTTGAGAAGAGGGGGGCCGTTATTGTTGAGGGTTTTATGGGCCAGACAGAGGGCCTTGAAGACGACCCTTTCTCTGACTGGGAGCCAGTGGAGGGATTTAAGAGCCGGCCTGGCGGAGGATCTTCCAGGTGTGCCCGTGAGTAGGCGGGCGGCGGCGTTTTGGACTTTTTGCAGCGAGTTCAGGGTGGCTTCAGGGGCTCCCAAGTAGATGGCGTTACAGTAGTCTAATCTTGCCAGGATTAGACCCTGAATGAGGAGCCTCCTTGCGGTATCGGGGAGCAGGGGGAAGATCTTCCTGCAGGCTCTGAGTAGCCCAAAACATGTCCCTGCCGTTCTTTTAGCCTGAGTTTTAAAGCTCATGTCCTTCTCAATCCACACACCAAGGCTCGTGACCTCTTCCTTGGGTGCGGGAGGGTTACCTAGGCAACTGGGCCAAAGGTGAGATGGTAGAGAGGGCCCCTTGTGGCCCATCAAGAGGATCTCAGTCTTGGACCCATTCAGTTTCAGTGAGGAGAAATTCATCCATCGGTGGACTTCGGAGAGGCAGCTGTGGAGATCGGATGGGGCGTGGTGGGGGTGTGAAAGGGTTACGACCAGCTGAGTGTCGTCGGCGTAGTTGATAACTGACACGCCGAACGAGCTGACCCTCTTCTCCAGTGGGGCCATGTACACGTTGAATAACGTAGGGCTAAGGGATGAGCCCTGTGGTACTCCGCACCGGAGGGGGATGGTGGATGAGCAGCTGTCGTTTTCCCGCACCTGGAAGGAGCGTCCTGATAAGAAGGATTCTAGCCATTTCAAGGCCGTACCCTTTAGTCCGATCTCTCCCAGTCGGTGGATTAGGGTGGGATGGTCTACAGTCTCGAAGGCCGCACTGAGATCCAGGAGGATCACTGCCACTGATCCTCCTGTGTCCAGAATGCTTCTGGCCTTCTCCACCGCTGCCAGGAGGGCGATGTCCGTGCCCTGACCTGGACGGAACCCTGTCTGGGAGACCGCTAAGAGGTTCTTGCTTTCTAGGTAAAGCGATAATTGCTTGTTTACCAGCTTCTCTGCGATCTTGCTGTTTCCAGGGAGAAGGGAAATGGGCCTATAGTTGGTGAAGTCCTGCGGGTCTAAGGAGGGTTTTTTTAATAGACCTTTGACTGCGGCCGCTTTCCAGCTGGGGGGGACTATGCCCTCAGAGAGAGAGGAGTTGATCAGGGCCGTGAGGGGAGGGATGATGGTGCTCGACACTTTTTTTAGGAAGCGGAGGGGTGCAGGGTCAAGGGGGGAGCCACTTTTGATTGAGGCCAGCGTTGCTCCTACTTCTTCCGTTGTTACGGGGCCGAAAGCGTCCAGGGAGGGTTGGGGGTGGGCTAACAGCAGAGGAGGATAGGTGGTGGTGGTAGTGAGAGCCTGCTCTGTGTGGGCCTGATCGGGGGGGGGGTATGGTAAGAAGAATTTTTTGAATCTTCTCGTCAAAGAAGGTGGCTAAGTTGTTACATTTAATTTCAGCTTCTTTGGGATCGAGGGGTTTAAGTGGGGGGTCAGGGGCGTGGAGGAGTTCTTTAAGAACTGAATAGGTTTCATGGGCCGAGCAGGCAGCGTTTTTAATTCTGTTCTCGTAGAAGCTAGTTTTGGTGTTGCGGAGCTCTTTTTTGTAGGTTTTTACAGAGGTACGGAATGATTCTTTTTGTTCCTTGGTTTTTTCCTTCCTCCAGATACGTTCATTCCTTTTGCAAGCCTTACGCAGAAGGTTGAGTTCTGGGGTATACCAGGGTGAGGGATTAACTCTCTTGGTGTGTTTCAGAGAGTGGGTTTCAGGCAAAATGGCGTCGAGCGATTGGGTAATCCAGGTACTGAATTCTTTGTCCCCTGCTACGGTGTCATGGGGGGGGTAGGGAGCGTTTTCCCTAAGTTTGGCTGCCCAAACGCCTGGTTCCAATTTCTGCCATCGTCTGGTATACGTTCTGGTTTTGGGAGGTGGAGGGGGCGGAGTGATGATGTTCCATACTAGGGAGACCAAAAAGTGGTCCGTCCAGGGAAGGGGGATATGGTCAAGAGTTCTCAGATTGGGGATATTGGAGAGAATAGGATCAAGCAGTTGCCCTCTTTCATGAGTGGCCTGTGGGTTTTTGAGGTCAAGGCCCATTGAGGTGAAATCCTGGAGTAGTTCACTGGCCTGCTTGTCATCCGGGTCCAAGAAATGTACATTCAGGTCTCCTAGTAGTAGGTAGTTGGTGGTGGACGTGCATTTGATGGACGTCTGGTCAATAATTTTGTTCGGAAAGTCTCCTAGATTGCCTGGCGGGCGATATACCAGCGTTCCTGACAGCGAGGTAACTGGGGAGATTTGTATTGTATAGTGGCAGCTTTCGTATCCCTTGATGTTGCCATCAGATGTTCTACAGGTGAGGGTGTCTTTAAGAATTATGTGTTATATTTTTAGTTGTTATTAATTTTATTTCAACCACATTTTGCGCTTTTTAGTTCGGTAGCGGGTTGTGGGTTTATAGGGGAATAGGGTGGGAAGAAATGTAATTATAATAAATTAATGATGTTTTTATTTAATAATATTTATTTAATTGACATTTTATGGAGTTAACTGTGGGAAATATTTTATTTGTAATTATTATTTGGTTGTTAATTAATATTAATAAATTCATTGATAATTAATTATGGTATTTGTGTAATTTTTGTTTAAGTGCGAGTTGTGGGGTTTATAGTGGTAAAGGGTGGGAAGTAATTTCTTTGTAATTAATTATTAATTAGTTGTTAATTAATGTTAATTAATTGGTAATTAATTATGATTAATTAATAATTTTTTGTTAATTTATAATAATGAATTGACTGTAAATTATGGAAATTGTGTAATTATTTTAGATGTGGGATGTGGTGTCTATACGGGTGGGCAGTAATTTATGTTTGAGTAATTAATAATTAGTTGATTATTAATATCAATTAATTGAAATTTTATTAGGGTATTTTTTATATTTTTTGTGTGGGGGTTTTATTTTTATAGGGGTAAAGAGCGAGGAGTAATTTTACTTTCTTTATAATCAGTTGTTAAATATTATTCGTTTTTTGATTGCAAATAAGTTTTAATTGTGTAATTGTGTTTTACAGTTTAGTTGTAGCTGTGGGTTGTGGGGTTTATAAGGGTAAAGTGTGGGAAGATAATTAATTTTTATGAGTATTAATTTAATTCATAATATTTCTTTAATTGGTAATTAAAACTCTGCTAACCTGCCGGACAAAGTATGCTGTCTACGTGTTGGAATGCTCCTGCAAATTAAAATACGTAGGCAGCACCAAACTACAAGTATATAATCGCATATTGCAACATTTACGAGCAATTGTGAACTCTGACCCTAGCTACCCAGTGGCCAGACATTTTAAATATGTCCATAAAAATGATCCTAAAGATCTGAGCAACTATGTAATTGATTCTGTGCCAAGATCACTAAGAGGTGGCAACAGGGAGAAAAAGCTTAGGCAGTTGTAGTCTCATTATATAATCACACTAGATACGAAAATGCCCAACGGTCTAAACACAGGGGAGGACCTACACAATTTTTTATAAATTTTGATATATAATTATGTATTTTGACATTTTCCCTGCAGCCTAGTATCTATTGCTTTTTGACCTGAATTTGGTTTGTCTAGTAAATCGACTCTAATATGTTGCTTCATGTTTTTATTCCCACTTTTTGTCATGTTTTAGCTGGGTTTTACTACTGGTTTTATCTGGATTCTCTGACTTTTACCTGTGGTTTTACTTGGCTTTTCCTGGGCATGGTTGGGGGTAGCTTTGTGAGCAATTTTAGAGTTTCTTCCATTTTTTAATACAACTGCTCGTATTTTATCTTTTGGATTTTATTTTCTATACCATTTTGCTATGTATCTCATTATTTCAATGTCATATTGATGCACTTGCACTTTATCTTGACATTTTCTGTGATCATCATACAACTCTGACAACAATAAGGAGTGATAAATTTGTGATGATTGGCAGTGATATGCACTTTAGCGTAGTCTTTGCACTGTAAGCTTGATATCCACTCATCTTGATGCACTTGCACTTTATTTTTTATATTATTTATATTCATTATTTAAACTCTGATATTTATTATGAGTTTTAAAATTGTGATGATTGGTGATGATATGTACTTTAGCGTACTCTCTGCACTTTATGCTTGATATATAAAGTGAGGTAATTTTATGCACTTATATAATTTTTATGATTCAATGTGAAAGCATCTTCATGGCATTCTCTCCTTTTTTTAAAAAACTGATTCTCCAGCTATTATTATGTAAAACTGGTTGTTAATGTGACAATGAAACCATGATGTAATGTGTTGACAATGTTCACCAAGCATTCGCATATATTGCGTTGTTCTATTTTACAAGTTTTGACTATCATTGTATTTCATACAACCGCAGTATTTTTTCTATTTCTTTGATTATAGAAAAAATGTTTTACCAGTTTTTTTTTCACCAACAAGAGTACTTAATGTGGATTGGCCCTTGGGGCGTCATGTGATCAAGACAGCGTCCTGCTGTCGAAACGCGTCATGCAGGGCACTTGCTGTATGAGAATGTAGCTGATTAACGATGCAATAAATCTGCACTGAAAACGCACGCTGGGGTCCGTACCTGTTTGTTGCTGAAAAGAAGCGAGTCAGGAACGCTAATCTTTATGGTAATTAATTATGTTAATTAAGGAAGTACGTTTTTATTTAATTTAGATGTGTGTTGTGTGGTGTTATAGGGTAGGAAATAAAAAAAGTACATTTATGTAAATAACTTTTTTGTTTCTAAATAATTTCTAATTCAAAATATTTATTTGTTTGAATTTTTGTTTATTTAATATATTTGAAGGTATTGTCATATGTATTTAACATTATAATATTTTTTTTAGTTTTAATATTAAATATATTTGTATTTTAATGTTTAACATATTTATATATTTTTTAATTTCTTTAGTTTTTTAAATATTTTTGTTGTTAATTTTGAACTGACTGGAGTGAGAATATTAATTGTTACCCCTCCGGAATCTAACACTTTCCCTACTGTTGCACTCACTGGAGTGGGATTAGTAATTTTTACCCCTCCGCTATCCAACACTTTCCCTACTATTGCACTCTTTGGAGTGGGAATAGTAATTTCTACCCCTTCGCTATCCAACAGTTTCCTTACTGTTACAATTATTGGAGTGGGAACAGTAATTTTTACCCCTCCCTATCCAACAATTTCTCTACTGTTGCACTGACTGGTGTGGAAATAGTAAATTTAACCTCTCTGCTATTCAACACTTTCCCTACTGTTCCACTGATTGAGTGGGGATAGTAAATTTTATACCCCCACTATCCCTACTGTTGCACTCACTGAAGTGGGAATAGTAATTTTTACTGCTCCGCTATCCAACACTTTCCTGACGGTTGCACTGACTGGAGTGGGAAATTTAAGTTTGAAGATTTTTAAGTAGTTTAATGTTTTAATTTATAATGTAATGTTTTTTGTTAGATTTTATGTTATTGGCACATATATATATATATATATATCTACATATATCTATATATAGACTCCAATCCCCTAATTTTCCCCACAGAGAAAACGGGGGCGACACATGCTCGGAGTTGTCAGCTGGGCAGACGCGTTTCAGCCTGTCGGCTTTCCTCAGTGCCATGTTCCATCAAGTGATTGTTGTTCCACCTGGGGGCCGGTTTAAAAAAGAGAATAGTCCACTCTGATTGGTGTTGAGTGTTAAACCAGCCTCCCCAGTCACTTTAGTGCTGCTCCCACCTGGTCCATGTCAAGTTTTCATGCACTCCATAGCGAGTGAAAAATACAGTGAGTCTTCACTCAAAAAGCCAAGTGGCATCCCAGTCCTGCTGGTGGTGGCTTGCACTTTGTCCCGGCATCTCAGAAGCGGGTTCAATAAATGAAAAAAGTCTCATCTGGCAAACACCTTACGCAGCAAAATACTGCATCCTCTCTCCCCGTTTGGCGTTTTAACTCAGGTGAGTGTCCTTTCCATACGGGGGGGGTGCCGCGCTGTAGTTTCATACAGTACCAAATTGTAGCAAGTCTGCGCGGAGCTCCAAACCGGGCGGGCGTGCCGGAAAGCGGTGCTTGCTATACCGCTATCACATAGACTCCAATCCCCTAATTTTCCCCACAGAGAAAACGGGGCCGACACATGCTCGGAGTTGTCAGCTGCTTTTTATTTCAAAGATTCAAGCGCTCGAGTTAGATGTGAGATGAAACGCTAGGCAGACGCGTTTCAGCCTGTCGGCTTTCCTCAGTGCCATGTTCCATCAAGTGATTGTTGTTCCACCTGGGGGCCGGTTTAATAAAGAGAATAGTCCACTCTGATTGGTGTTGAGTGTTAAACCAGCCTCCCCAGTCACTTTAGCGCTGCTCCCACCTGGTCCATGTCGGGTTTTCATGCACTCCATAGCGAGTGAAAAATACAGTGAGTCTTCACTCAAAAAGCCAAGTGGCTTCCCAGTCCTGCTGGTGGTGGCTTGCACTTTGTCCCGGCATCTCAGAAGCGGGTTCAATAAATGAAAAAAGTCTCATCTGGCAAACACCTTACGCAGCAAAATACTGCATCCTCTCTCCCCGTTTGGCGTTTTAACTCAGGTGAGTGTCCTTTCCATACGGGGGGCGTCGCGCTGTAGTTTCATACAGTACCAAATTGTAGCAAGTCTGCGCGGAGCTCCAAACTGGGAGGGCGTGCCGGAAAGCGGTGCTTGCTATAGCGCTATAACATAGACTCCAATCCCCTAATTTTCCCCACAGAGAAAACGGGGCCGACACATGCTCGGAGTTGTCAGCTGCTTTTTATTTCAAAGATTCAAACGCTCGAGTTAGATGTGAGATGAAATGCTAGGCAGACGCGTTTCAGCCTGTCGGCTTTCCTCAGTGCCATGTTCCATCAAGTGATTGTTGTTCCACCTGGGGGCCGGTTTAAAAAAGAGAATAGTCCACTCTGATTGGTGTTGAGTGTTAAACCAGCCTCCCCAGTCACTTTAGTGCTGCTCCCACCTGGTCCATGTCAAGTTTTCATGCACTCCATAGCGAGTGAAAAATACAGTGAGTCTTCACTCAAAAAGCCAAGTGGCATCCCAGTCCTGCTGGTGGTGGCTTGCACTTTGTCCCGGCATCTCAGAAGCGGGTTCAATAAATGAAAAAAGTCTCATCTGGCAAACACCTTACGCAGCAAAATACTGCATCCTCTCTCCCCGTTTGGCGTTTTAACTCAGGTGAGTGTCCTTTCCATACGGGGGGGGTGCCGCGCTGTAGTTTCATACAGTACCAAATTGTAGCAAGTCTGCGCGGAGCTCCAAACCGGGCGGGCGTGCCGGAAAGCGGTGCTTGCTATACCGCTATCACATAGACTCCAATCCCCTAATTTTCCCCACAGAGAAAACGGGGCCGACACATGCTCGGAGTTGTCAGCTGCTTTTTATTTCAAAGATTCAAGCGCTCGAGTTAGATGTGAGATGAAACGCTAGGCAGACGCGTTTCAGCCTGTCGGCTTTCCTCAGTGCCATGTTCCATCAAGTGATTGTTGTTCCACCTGGGGGCCGGTTTAATAAAGAGAATAGTCCACTCTGATTGGTGTTGAGTGTTAAACCAGCCTCCCCAGTCACTTTAGCGCTGCTCCCACCTGGTCCATGTCGGGTTTTCATGCACTCCATAGCGAGTGAAAAATACAGTGAGTCTTCACTCAAAAAGCCAAGTGGCTTCCCAGTCCTGCTGGTGGTGGCTTGCACTTTGTCCCGGCATCTCAGAAGCGGGTTCAATAAATGAAAAAAGTCTCATCTGGCAAACACCTTACGCAGCAAAATACTGCATCCTCTCTCCCCGTTTGGCGTTTTAACTCAGGTGAGTGTCCTTTCCATACGGGGGGCGTCGCGCTGTAGTTTCATACAGTACCAAATTGTAGCAAGTCTGCGCGGAGCTCCAAACTGGGAGGGCGTGCCGGAAAGCGGTGCTTGCCATAGCGCTATAACATAGACTCCAATCCCCTAATTTTCCCCACAGAGAAAACGGGGCCGACACATGCTCGGAGTTGTCAGCTGCTTTTTATTTCAAAGATTCAAACGCTCGAGTTAGATGTGAGATGAAATGCTAGGCAGACGCGTTTCAGCCTGTCGGCTTTCCTCAGTGCCATGTTCCATCAAGTGATTGTTGTTCCACCTGGGGGCCGGTTTAAAAAAGAGAATAGTCCACTCTGATTGGTGTTGAGTGTTAAACCAGCCTCCCCAGTCACTTTAGTGCTGCTCCCACCTGGTCCATGTCAAGTTTTCATGCACTCCATAGCGAGTGAAAAATACAGTGAGTCTTCACTCAAAAAGCCAAGTGGCATCCCAGTCCTGCTGGTGGTGGCTTGCACTTTGTCCCGGCATCTCAGAAGCGGGTTCAATAAATGAAAAAAGTCTCATCTGGCAAACACCTTACGCAGCAAAATACTGCATCCTCTCTCCCCGTTTGGCGTTTTAACTCAGGTGAGTGTCCTTTCCATACGGGGGGGTGCCGCGCTGTAGTTTCATACAGTACCAAATTGTAGCAAGTCTGCGCGGAGCTCCAAACCGGGCGGGCGTGCCGGAAAGCGGTGCTTGCTATACCGCTATCACATAGACTCCAATCCCCTAATTTTCCCCACAGAGAAAACGGGGCCGACACATGCTCGGAGTTGTCAGCTGCTTTTTATTTCAAAGATTCAAGCGCTCGAGTTAGATGTGAGATGAAACGCTAGGCAGACGCGTTTCAGCCTGTCGGCTTTCCTCAGTGCCATGTTCCATCAAGTGATTGTTGTTCCACCTGGGGGCCGGTTTAATAAAGAGAATAGTCCACTCTGATTGGTGTTGAGTGTTAAACCAGCCTCCCCAGTCACTTTAGCGCTGCTCCCACCTGGTCCATGTCGGGTTTTCATGCACTCCATAGCGAGTGAAAAATACAGTGAGTCTTCACTCAAAAAGCCAAGTGGCTTCCCAGTCCTGCTGGTGGTGGCTTGCACTTTGTCCCGGCATCTCAGAAGCGGGTTCAATAAATGAAAAAAGTCTCATCTGGCAAACACCTTACGCAGCAAAATACTGCATCCTCTCTCCCCGTTTGGTGTTTTAACTCAGGTGAGTGTCCTTTCCATACGGGGGGCGCCGCGCTGTAGTTTCATACAGTACCAAATTGTAGCAAGTCTGCGCGGAGCTCCAAACCGGGAGGGCGTGCCGGAAAGCGGTGCTTGCTATACCGCTATAACATAGACTCCAATCCCCTAATTTTCCCCACAGAGAAAACGGGGCCGACACATGCTCGGAGTTGTCAGCTGCTTTTTATTTCAAAGATTCAAGCGCTCGAGTTAGATGTGAGATGAAATGCTAGGCAGACGCGTTTCAGCCTGTCGGCTTTCCTCAGTGCCATGTTCCATCAAGTGATTGTTGTTCCACCTGGGGGCCGGTTTAAAAAAGAGAATAGTCCACTCTGATTGGTGTTGAGTGTTAAACCAGCCTCCCCAGTAACTTTAGCGCTGCTCCCACCTGGTCCTTGTCGGGTTTTCATGCACTCCATAGCGAGTGAAAAATACAGTGAGTCTTCACTCAAAAAACCAAGTGGCTTCCCAGTCCTGCTGGTGGTGGCTTGCACTTTGTCCCGGCATCTCAGAAGCGGGTTCAATAAATGAAAAAAGTCTCATCTGGCAAACACCTTACGCAGCATAATACTGCATCCTCTCTCCCCGTTTGGTGTTTTAACTCAGGTGAGTGTCCTTTCCATACGGGGGGCGCCGCGCTGTAGTTTCATACAGTACCAAATTGTAGCAAGTCTGCGCGGAGCTCCAAACCGGGAGGGCGTGCCGGAAAGCGGTGCTTGCTATACCGCTATAACATAGACTCCAATCCCCTAATTTTCCCCACAGAGAAAACGGGGCCGACACATGCTCGGAGTTGTCAGCTGCTTTTTATTTCAAAGATTCAAGCGCTCGAGTTAGATGTGAGATGAAATGCTAGGCAGACGCGTTTCAGCCTGTCGGCTTTCCTCAGTGCCATGTTCCATCAAGTGATTGTTGGTCCACCTGGGGGCCGGTTTAAAAAAGAGAATAGTCCACTCTGATTGGTGTTGAGTGTTAAACCAGCCTCCCCAGTCACTTTAGCGCTGCTCCCACCTGGTCCATGTCGGGTTTTCATGCACTCCATAGCGAGTGAAAAATACAGTGAGTCTTCACTCAAAAAGCCAAGTGGCTTCCCAGTCCTGCTGGTGGTGGCTTGCACTTTGTCCCGGTATCTCAGAAGCGGGTTCAATAAATGAAAAAAGTCTCATCTGGCAAACACCTTACGCAGCAAAATACTGCATCCTCTCTCCCCGTTTGGTGTTTTAACTCAGGTGAGTGTCCTTTCCATACGGGGGGCGCCGCGCTGTAGTTTCATACAGTACCAAATTGTAGCAAGTCTGCGCGGAGACCCAAACCGGGAGGGCGTGCCGGAAAGCGGTGCTTGCTATACCGCTATAACATAGACTCCAATCCCCTAATTTTCCCCACAGAGAAAACGGGGCCGACACATGCTCGGAGTTGTCAGCTGCTTTTTGTTTCAAAGATTCAAGCGCTCGAGTTAGATGTGAGATGAAACGCTAGGCAGACGCGTTTCAGCCTGTCGGCTTTCCTCAGTGCCATGTTACATCAAGTGATTGTTGTTCCACCTGGGTGCCGGTTTAAAAAAGAGAATAGTCCACTCTGATTGGTGTTGAGTGTTAAACCAGCCTCCCCAGTCACTTTAGCGCTGCTCCCACCTGGTCCATGTCGGGTTTTCATGCACTCCATAGCGAGTGAAAAATACAGTGAGTCTTCACTCAAAAAGCCAAGTGGCTTCCCAGTCCTGCTGGTGGTGGCTTGCACTTTGTCCCGGCATCTCAGAAGCGGGTTCAATAAATGAAAAAAGTCTCATCTGGCAAACACCTTACGCAGCAAAATACTGCATCCTCTCTCCCTGTTTGGCGTTTTAACTCAGCTGAGTGTCATTTCCATACGGGAGGCGCCGCGCTGTAGTTTCATACAGTACCAAATTGTAGCAAGTCTGCGCGGAGCTCCTAACCGGGAGGGCGTGCCGGAAAGCGGTGCTTGCTATACCGCTATAACATAGACTCCAAACCCCCTAATTTTCCCCACAGAGAAAACGGGGCCGACACATGCTCGGAGTTGTCAGCTGCTTTTTATTTCAAAGATTCAAGCGCTCGAGTTAGATGTGAGATGAAACGCTAGGCAGACGCGCTTCAGCCTGTCGGCTTTCCTCAGTACCATGTTCCATCAAGTGATTGTTGTTCCACCTGGGGGCCGGTTTAAAAAAGAGAATAGTCCACTCTGATTGGTGTTGAGTGTTAAACCAACCTCCCCAGTCACTTTAGCGCTGCTCCCACCTGGTCCATGTCGGGTTTTCATGCACTCCATAGCGAGTGAAAAATACAGTGAGTCTTCACTCAAAAAGCCAAGTGGCTTCCCAGTCCTGCTGGTGGTGGCTTGCACTTTGTCCCGGCATCTCAGAAGCGGGTTCAATAAATGAAAAAAGTCTCATCTGGCAAACACCTTACGCAGCAAAATACTGCATCCTCTCTCCCCGTTTGGCGTTTTAACTCAGGTGAGTGTCCTTTCCATACAGGGGGCGCCGCGCTGTAGTTTCATACAGTACCAAATTGTAGCAAGTCTGCGCGGAGCTCCAAACCGGGAGGGCGTGCCGGAAAGCGGTGCTTGCTATACCGCTATAACATAGACTCCAATCCCCTAATTTTCCCCACAGAGAAAACGGGGCCGACACATGCTCGGAGTTGTCAGCTGCTTTTTATTTCAAAGATTCAAGCGCTCGAGTTAGATGTGAGATGAAACGCTAGGCAGACGCGTTTCAGCCTGTCGGCTTTCCTCAGTGTCATGTTCCATCAAGTGATTGTTGTTCCACCTGGGGGCCGGTTTAAAAAAGAGAATAGTCCACTCTGATTGGTGTTGAGTGTTAAACCAGCCTCCCCAGTCACTTTAGCGCTGCTCCCACCTGGTCCATGTCGGGTTTTCATGCACTCCATAGCGAGTGAAAAATACAGTGAGTCTTCACTCAAAAAGCCAAGTGGCTTCCCAGTCCTGCTGGTGGTGGCTTGCACTTTGTCCCGGCATCTCAGAAGCGGGTTCAATAAATGAAAAAAGTCTCATCTGGCAAACACCTTACGCAGCAAAATACTGCATCCTCTCTCCCCGTTTGGTGTTTTAACTCAGGTGAGTGTCCTTTCCATACGGGGGGCGCCGCGCTGTAGTTTCATACAGTACCAAATTGTAGCAAGTCTGCGCGGAGACCCAAACCGGGAGGGCGTGCCGGAAAGCGGTGCTTGCTATACCGCTATAACATAGACTCCAATCCCCTAATTTTCCCCACAGAGAAAACGGGGCCGACACATGCTCGGAGTTGTCAGCTGCTTTTTATTTCAAAGATTCAAGCGCTCGAGTTAGATGTGAGATGAAATGCTAGGCAGACGCGTTTCAGCCTGTCGGCTTTCCTCAGTGCCATGTTCCATCAAGTGATTGTTGTTCCACCTGGGGGCCGGTTTAAAAAAGAGAATAGTCCACTCTGATTGGTGTTGAGTGTTAAACCAGCCTCCCCAGTCACTTTAGCGCTGCTCCCACCTGGTCCTTGTCGGGTTTTCATGCACTCCATAGCGAGTGAAAAATACAGTGAGTCTTCACTCAAAAAGCCAAGTGGCTTCCCAGTCCTGCTGGTGGTGGCTTGCACTTTGTCCCGGCATCTCAGAAGCGGGTTCAATAAATGAAAAAAGTCTCATCTGGCAAACACCTTACGCATCAAAAAATACTGCATCCTCTCTCCCCGTTTGGTGTTTTAACTCAGGTGAGTGTCCTTTCCATACGGGGGGCGCCGCGCTGTAGTTTCATACCGTACCAAATTGTAGCAAGTCTGCGCGGAGCTCCAAACCGGGAGGGCGTGCCGGAAAGCGGTGCTTGCTATACCGCTATAACATAGACTCCAATCCCCTAATTTTCCCCACAGAGAAAACGGGGCCGACACATGCTCGGAGTTGTCAGCTGCTTTTATTTCAAAGATTCAAGCGCTCGAGTTAGATGTGAGATGAAATGCTAGGCAGACGCGTTTCAGCCTGTCGGCTTTCCTCAGTGCCATGTTCCATCAAGTGATTGTTGGTCCACCTGGGGGCCGGTTTAAAAAAGAGAATAGTCCACTCTGATTGGTGTTGAGTGTTAAACCAGCCTCCCCAGTCACTTTAGCGCTGCTCCCACCTGGTCCATGTCGGGTTTTCATGCACTCCATAGCGAGTGAAAAATACAGTGAGTCTTCACTCAAAAAGCCAAGTGGCTTCCCAGTCCTGCTGGTGGTGGCTTGCACTTTGTCCCGGCATCTCAGAAGCGGGTTCAATAAATGAAAAAAGTCTCATCTGGCAAACACCTTACGCAGCAAAATACTGCATCCTCTCTCCCCGTTTGGCGTTTTAACTCAGGTGAGTGTCCTTTCCATACGGGGGGCGTCGCGCTGTAGTTTCATACAGTACCAAATTGTAGCAAGTCTGCGCGGAGCTCCAAACTGGGAGGGCGTGCCGGAAAGCGGTGCTTGCTATAGCGCTATAACATAGACTCCAATCCCCTAATTTTCCCCACAGAGAAAACGGGGCCGACACATGCTCGGAGTTGTCAGCTGCTTTTTATTTCAAAGATTCAAACGCTCGAGTTAGATGTGAGATGAAATGCTAGGCAGACGCGTTTCAGCCTGTCGGCTTTCCTCAGTGCCATGTTCCATCAAGTGATTGTTGTTCCACCTGGGGGCCGGTTTAAAAAAGAGAATAGTCACTCTAATTGGTGTTGAGTGTTAAACCAGCCTCCCCAGTCACTTTAGCGCTGCTCCCACCTGGTCCTTGTCGGGTTTTCATGCACTCCATAGCGAGTGAAAAATACAGTGAGTCTTCACTCAAAAAGCCAAGTGGCTTCCCAGTCCTGCTGGTGGTGGCTTGCACTTTGTCCCGGCATCTCAGAAGCGGGTTCAATAAATGAAAAAAGTCTCATCTGGCAAACACCTTACGCAGCAAAATACTGCATCCTCTCCCCCCCCTGTTTGGCGTTTTAACTCAGGTGAGTGTCCTTTCCATACGGGGGGCGCCACGCTGTAGTTTCATACAGTACCAAATTGTAGCAAGTCTGCGCGGAGCTTCAAACCGGGAGGGCGTGCCGGAAAGCGGTGCTTGCTATAACATAGACTCCAATCCCCTAATTTTCCCCACAGACAAAACGGGGCCGACACATGCTCGGAGTTGTCAGCTGCTTTTTATTTCAAAGATTCAAGCGCTCGAGTTAGATGTGAGATGAAACGCTAGGCAGACACGTTTCAGCCTGTCGGCTTTCCTCAGTGCCATGTTCCATCAAGTGATTGTTGTTCCACCTGGGGGCCGGTTTAATAAAGAGAATAGTCCACTCTGATTGGTGTTGAGTGTTAAACCAGCCTCCCCAGTCACTTTAGCGCTGCTCCCACCTGGTCCATGTCGGGTTTTCATGCACTCCATAGCGAGTGAAAAATACAGTGAGTCTTCACTCAAAAAGCCAAGTGGCTTCCCAGTCCTGCTGGTGGTGGCTTGCACTTTGTCCCGGCATCTCAGAAGCGGGTTCAATAAATGAAAAAAGCCTCATCTGGCAAACACCTTACGTAGCAAAATACTGCATCCTCTCTCCCCGTTTGGCGTTTTAACTCAGGTGAGTGTCCTTTCCATACGGGGGGCGCCGCGCTGTAGTTTCATACAGTACCAAATTGTAGCAAGTCTGCGCGGAGCTTCAAACCGGGAGGACGTGCGGAAAGCGGTGCTTGCTATACCGCTATAACATAGACTCCAATCCCCTAATTTTCCCCACAGAGAAAACGGGGCCGACACATGCTCGGAGTTGTCAGCTGCTTTTTGTTTCAAAGATTCAAGCGCTCGAGTTAGATGTGAGATGAAACGCTAGGCAGACGCGTTTCAGCCTGTCGGCTTTCCTCAGTGCCATGTTCCATCAAGTGATTGTTGTTCCACCTGGGGGCCGGTTTAAAAAAGAGAATAGTCCACTCTGATTGGTGTTGAGTGTTAAACCAGCCTCCCCAGTCACTTTAGCGCTGCTCCCACCTGGTCCATGTCGGGTTTTCATGCACTCCATAGCGAGTGAAAAATACAGTGAGTCTTCACTCAAAAAGCCAAGTGGCTTCCCAGTCCTGCTGGTGGTGGCTTGCACTTTGTCCCGGCATCTCAGAAGCGGGTTCAATAAATGAAAAAAGTCTCATCTGGCAAACACCTTAAGCAGCAAAATACTGCATCCTCTCTCCCCGTTTGGCGTTTTAACTCAGGTGAGTGTCCTTTCCATACGGGGGCGCCGCGCTGTAGTTTCATACAATACCAAATTGTAGCAAGTCTGCGCGGAGCTCCAAACCGGGAGGGCGTGCCGGAAAGCGGTGCTTGCTATACCGCTATAACATAGACTCCAATCCCCTAATTTTCTATATATATATATTCACTGAAAAAACCATAGGTTTCAGGGACGTTATAGTTAGTTGGACATTTGACTCATATAAAACCAGAGAAATTTGCCCGTTATAGTTAGTTGAGCTAACTATAACTCAGGGACCCGCAATGCACTGGTGATGACGTCACATATTACGTCACTCATGACATGGTCAGTGACATCACTGATGACATCACTGATGACATCTCAAATGACATCACTGATGACATCATCCAGTGAATGTGTGTTTCTGTAAAGTTGAAATATTTTTCATATATATCTATGCCAAGGTGTATTGACGAAAGAGTGAATTTACAAGTCCCTGAATGGATTATTTAGTAGGTGCGTGACTGACTGTATAAGTGAGTGATTGAACATGTGTTACTGAATGTATGGGTTAGTGACTCAACTGTGTGAAAGTCTGTATTAGTGTCTCAGTTGGTGTATAAGCGGCTGCATGCGTTTGTGAGTAGCTACATGAGTGTCTATATGGGTTATTGATTTGTTGTCTGAGCATCTGTATGAGTGCCTGAGTGTCTCTGTGGGTGGGTGGGTGGGGAGGGTGTGTGACTCTGTGCATACATGTCTGAGTGGGTGATTCACTGGTTGTATGGATTCAAAAGTACATCTGGGAGGGCTGTATGGGTGAGTTAGTGTGTGTATGGGTGTGTTGGTGAGTGAATGAATGTCTCACTGGTATATGTGTGAGTAACTACATATGTTTTAAGGCAATATATGTGAGTGCTGGAGTATATAAATGACTATACGTGAGAGTAAGTTATTTGAAGAGTGGGTGTATAAAAGAGTGTCTGCTTGCATCAGTGTTAGTATCTGCATGAATAAGTGATGTGGTGTGTGTTTAAATAATGCAGTTGGTGTGTATAACTGTATACATGAGTAAATGGGTATGTGATTGATTCTTTGCATGACTGACTAGTTGAGTGAGTAACTCTATGGATGAGTGGCGGACTGTGACTGTATGTATAGGTGTATAAGTGCATATTATAGTACTGTATTGTTGAGTAACTGCATGTATAAGTGAGTGGATGTGAGTGTAGACTTAGGAAATAGTGGGTGGTATGTAATATCTGGCATTGTTGTGTGTATGGTTTCAAAAATAGTAGTCTGTATTTTAGAGTGAGTGTATAAAAGTTTATATTAGGCCATCAGTATGTGCATCAGATTATCAGGTGGATGATGTCATGAGTGATGTCATCAGTGATGTCACTGGCCATGTCATGAGTGATGTAATATGTGCCGTCATCACCAGTGCATTACGGGCGCGCGAGTTATAGTTAGCTCAACTAACTATAACGGGCGAGTTTCTCTGGTTTTATATGAGTCAAATGTCCAACTAACTATAAGGTCCCTGAAACCTGTGATTTCTTCAGTGAATTTCGAAGGTTTTTTAAATGCTAATTCCTAACTATAACGTCTGTAAAACCTATGTTTTTTTCAGTGAATTTCAAAGGTTTTTTAAATGTTAATTTCATATTTTAATATTTATAAAACCTATATTTTTTCTATTTAAAAATATATATATTTTGGAACTCTATTATCCTTTTTTTTTATTTGAAAAATATGTAATGTTTTATATCTTAAAAAAAAAAGGATGTATATTGTTTTTTGTTTTTTTGTTGAGAAAACTGAAGTCCCGTACCGGTAGTGTACCAAGCTCCATCAGCACGCGAATCCTATCCACCATATTGCTAAACTCTTAAAGGATGCGCATTTCGTATCCGACGGGTTCGTGGTACCGCGTCCCGCGTAACATCATATACGTATGTGGTCGCGCCAGCTGCTACTTTGGTATGCTACAGGTACGCAGTACCAAGCCGCGCCTTATGTCATGTACGTATGGGGTTGCGGCCGCTGCGCGTTGCGTATGCGATGAGTGCACGCTGCCAGGCCCTGTGTTACGTCATAGACGTATGGTGTCGCGGCGGGTACACCATTCCCTCATTTTTTTTTTGTCTCAAAACTATATCTAAATAAGTTTAAAGTGTGTATGAGAACAAGCGATAATCTAAAATATTTTAAACATTTATATATTTCTAACTGTAATAAACTTATATTATGGTAATATTGTCTCAAAATCGCATCGGGTGCGGCCTCCTTGCGCGCTCGGTGCGCGACTGCCATGTGACCTTAAAGAAAAGCATTTGATTGGTTCATAACATTTCCCATTGTAACAGTTGGAGGACCCCACCCATTTTAATAATTCTCTCTAAGGCGTTTGATGAGAGACTCCTCTTCTGCTTACAGAGCTTTTTTGAAAACTTTTTGCTATGTACACATATCTGACACTACACACAACCATCATCTTCATCAATATTCATGCTCTGTAAAGTAGCTTTCCACCTGTGATAGCCATGCATCTAAAAGCTACATAACAGAACTTTTCCCCACTGCCAGAGGTAACATGGTTGCATACGCAGTCCACAGCACAATGCAATGTGGTACGGCCCAGGGGGAGTATCATGCATAGATAATGAACACACGGACACAGATATATAATGGAAGTGGGTACGGGCACGTGCGCTCGACTCCTTTTTATTACCAGGGTCACATATCCATTGACGTCTGTGCTGGATGTGTGTGCGGTAAGTCTAAACCAGCCTTCAGACAATGGTTGCTGCTGGCATCAACTACAACAGTAATCATTGGATCACACACAGATATTCAATTATAAAAGGGCCAATAGTTTGTGCTGCAGTAAGGTAGGAACACTAGATGTGAAATAATACAGAAAAGATTCTATCGTAAAAGAACCATAACTTGTGGTATACTGAGATCCAGGCAGTAGATCTGAAATAATACACAAAAAGATTGTATTAAAGGGTCCATCAGGTCTAGTGCACTTAGATAGCCACATCAAAAGCATTCAGCATGTGCACAGCGAGCGATGATGCGTGCTGTGGGCGGACCGTACTAGGAGCAATGTCTGTTGCCTACAATACTGCATCATCTGCAATAGCAACTCGATCTGAATTATTAACAGTGCTGTCTGCAGTGTAGGCCAGAGAGCGGTCAGCAAGGGCCCACAGCCACGTGGCGTTGACTTGAGCTGTCCTGTTTGCCGTACGCGAAGCAACAAAACCTGTGTGCAGACCCTGTGATGATGCGTATGCATGGTGCGGACAGAGCGCACTGGAGCAATGTCTTTTGCCTACAGGACTGCGTCATCTACAATAGCGACTCGATCTGAATTGTGGACACTGCTGTCTGCAGTGTAAATTGAAGGCAGTAGTGAGCACAGCCTTCCATGAATACTTTTTCTCACTTCCTCTTCACAAAATACAACATAAATTGCACAGACCTCTGCAATAAATTAATCAAAACAATTTGAATTGCGATCTCTGCTGTCCACTGTGTACACTGTTATTCAGTGTTCTTTACCACTACCAAGAAGAATTTGGTCATTGTACTAGACCTATAAGTCATCTTAAAAAACTTCTTCAAGCAAGTATACTAAAAGGCTATTGTGTATATTTCAATAGATGTTGTACTTAGTTGCCTACTGGATTCTGTAATTAAACAATCACCACTCGATCTGAATTGTGAGCCCTGCTGACTGCAGTGTAGGCCAGAGGCAGTGGTCATTACTGCCTCACAGCCACGTGCCATTGGATTCGAAGCACGCAGTTGGTTGCACCTGATCGGAGGGGGTACACACAAATCATCACAAACTTTAACTTCTAACATCTTCAATCACAGAATCAAGACCCCGTTTCACTATTCCGACCTGCTGTACCACAGTGTACTCCACCGGCTGCAGTCAGCAAAGCCCAATAATCATGTGCAGCAGTTAGCTACGGAAGCACAGAGTCTGATGCCCGTCAACGGAGGGAGTTCTGTGAAAAACAAGCAGCAGGTAATATCGGACACCGTCCATTTTGGGATCAAGACACCATTCCACGGTTGGGACCTAGAGTTGGTTGCACCTGGTCGAAGGGACTACCTTCATCTCCACTCTCAGATACACTTCTAACATCGTCCATTGTGGGATCAAGACCCCGTTCCACTATTCGGACCTGCTGTACTGTGGTGTACTCCACCGTCTGCAGTCACCCAACCCCAATAATCATTGCAGCACTTAGCTATGGAAGCACAGAGTCTGATGCACCTCAACGGAGGGAGTTCTGTGAAAACCAAGCAGCAGGTAATATAGGACATCGTACATTCTGGGATCAAGACACCGTTCCACTGTTGGGACCTAGAGTTGCTTGCACCTGGTCGAAGGGAGTACCTTCATCTCCACTCTCAGATGTAGTTCTAACATCGTCCATTACAGCCCCCAATCTTGCGTGCTTTATTAAAAGCACACCAACTCTGCTACGCAATGTGAGCTGGCATACCGTATGTCCTTACTGTTTCAAACTTCCTCTGGCAATCTCTATTCCCACCCACACAAAGTAACTCCCAAAGTTCAACTTGGCATTCAATACCTACTTTGAAAACAGATTTTATTTATCGGAGCAAACTGAAAGCGTTTTTGTTTCAAACAGAAGTGTCCCTCACTTCTCCAAAAGTAATTTATCGACTGCAGATAGCACGAACTTCAAGTAAAATACACTCCCTTTTAAATACGAACCTCCCATTACACTTTGTGAATTGTTACACAATTTTCAACACATCTAACATTTAAGGTCTGGCACACTTTTTTAACACTGTCTCCTCCGGCCTTCTCACAGGCTTTCAAACTGTTTTTAGTCTAATACCAGACTTCATTCATTCGATCATCTCTGAAATAACAGCAACAGTGCCCATAATTCTCGCTCTGTTTGCGGCCATCCTACTACTATTTTAGCTTGTTAAAAATGGCTGCTCTCCCTGTGGTAACAAGCATGTCCGACAGAATACGCCTCTACGCGAAGCAACATCAATACCGTGAAAAAATGGAACAACTTTTTGGCTGCCTGCCTCTATCTATTATCGGAGCCAGCTACAACATGACATTTATTTACACATATACAATCTGCGTGCAACCATCTTTTTATGGCAAAACTTGCCCAATCGACTGGCGAATGGATCTATGCCTTGCCAACATCCCAGCAAATGCTCCCGATATCCAACAGGTAATGGATCGCTTTTCTTTTCTCACACAATGGCAACAATCGCCTCTTGGAACATTACACATCTCAAGCAGCTGAAGATCTTCCGGACTGCAATCTCCAAGACTTGTAAGAAATTCTCTTTGTTCTTGGATTGATTTTTTCCAACTTTTTTGACTTTTTGCTATCACATTTTTTAATACACTTCAATTGAACTATTTTCATACAATAACTTTCTAAGTATGCTTAGGCATTTGAACTCTGTTTTCATTATTGGCCCTTACGTCTCCACACTAACCAGGGATGGATGATGTATGGCCTATCCAAATACGCTATTTACTTGCTAAATTAGCCTAAACCCGACATCCATTTTGAAACCATATCTATTCTTTGTACACACGTCTCTCTGCCTGCCTGTTACCCACAAAGCCCTTTCACACAAATTAGCTCATCCTCAGCCTCTGCTCACGAGCTTGCGAGGAAGATCAAAAAACACGGCATTGTTTAGGAACTGGTTGGCACAGTGTGGTAATCGAATCCTACCTTTATTTTCATTCTACAATTTACAGTCATTCATGTCTAATAGGTATTGTTTATGTCACATGGAACTGTAACATGTAATGTGGAATTGACGGATGCAGGAGCTTAGGTTTGAATTTAGCAGAAGCGGTTGGAGTTTGCCTCAGTTGGATGCCTTAGCTCTTGCACCAGTGGTTCCATTTATGGCACTTAAATAAAGAAACTTTTAATATAACTTGCAGACTCCATCACATTATCCCACACAGCCCTTTCTTAAACACATCTGAGTTCAACATTTGTCTTCTGTGGCATTGCAACATTCTGCATTATATTCTTCACGATTATTTCTTTATTCCTGCTTGCTAAAACACTCCATTCGAGTCTTCAGACTGGTAGGGGTGAGAAGTTTGCTTCCCACTCCCGCTATAGTCTAAACCCATACGAACACCACTTGCACAGCTATGCTACAGCGGCCAGTATGCTACAGCGCCCAGAGCACATCAGTTTACAGCAATCAGCTCAAGGTTTCATCCCCGAGTGTACCGGCACCTCACCTCAGCACCATCTCACTCTGGGAAAAACAGCACTTTCACACCGGTAGGGGTGAATACATCGCTTCACGCTCCCTGTGTAGCACAAACTAACCACCCCACAGACCTCACAGCGCTCCTACCCTCCTCTTTTCGCCCTTTTTTCCCCTTACTCACTTTAACGGAATCACAAAATGGCTGTCAACACTTCCTAGTTGCAACCGCTCGCAGCCAATAAGCAGCAAGCTCGTGCTCGTAACGCCAATCAGAAGGCAGAAATCCCAAATATCGATATCTGTAAATTTCAATATTTCTCCAAAACTACTTAACGGATTTACACCAAATAAACAAAAGCGTGCTTTCTAGACCAAGACCCTTCTCCCTGCCAAATCTGGGGTAATTCCATTCACCCGTTCAACCTGTAGCCTTGTCTAAAGTTTCCTATGGTAATTACCATGGAGAAAACACGTTTTGGGACCCCCTTTTTTCTCGCCCCCCCCTTGATGAATCACCCAAAACTTTCAATATAGGAGCTGATATGAACAAAGAATTTGTTTGGAAAATTTCATGAAGATTCATCAAACAACGCCAAAGTTATCAGCAAAACATAAAATGCTCTTCCTATGAAAACTTGGTCCTAACTATAACTACCTACTGGCGACCGCCAGTCGGTAATATATATAGATATATATAGATATATATATTCACTGGAAAAAACATAGGTTTCAGGGACGTTATAGTTAGTTGGACACTTCACTCGTACAAAACCAGAGAAATTACGCCGGTATAGTTAGTTCAGCTAACTATAACTCGCGCCCCCGCAATGCACTGCTGATGACGTCACATTTTACATCATTCATGACATGGTCAGTGACATCACTGATGACATCACTGATGACATCTCAAATGACATCACTGATGACATCATCCAGTGAATGTGTGTTTCTGCAAAGTTTAAATATTTTTCATATATATCTATGCCAAGGTGTATTGATGAAAGAGTGAACTGAGTGTATAAGTGAGTGATTAAATGTGTCTTACTGAATGCATGGGTTAGTGACTAAACTGTGTGAATGTCTGTATCAGTCTGTCTGTTGTTGTGTAAGCCGCTGAATGGGTTAGTCAGTAGCTACGTGAGTGCCTATATGGGTTATTGATTGGTTGCCTGAGTATTTGTATGGGAGACTGAGTGTGTGTGTGGGTGGGTGGGAGGTGTGTGACTCTGTGCATAGATGTGTGAGTGGTTGATTCACTGGGTGTATGGGTTCAAGAGTGCATGGGGAAACAGCTGTATGGGTGGGTGAGTGTGTGTATGAGTGTGTTGGTGAGTGAATGGATGTCTCAGTGGTACATGTCCAAGTAACTACATATATAAAAGGCAGTGTATGTGAGAGTTGGAGTATATAATTGACTATACGATAGAGTCAGTGATTGTGAGAGTGGCTGTATAGATTAGTGTGTACTTGTGTCAATGATTATATAAGAGAATAAGTATGCGTTAGTATCTGTATGAATAAGTGAGGTGGTGTGAGTATAACTGTATAGGTGAGTAAATGGGAGTGTGATTGATTCTTTGCATGACTGACTAGGTGTGTGACTAACTCCATGGATGAGTGGTGGTGTGTGAGTGTCTGTATAGGTGTATGAGTGCATATGATAGTGTTATATTGATGAGTGACTGCATGTATGAGTGACTGGATGGGTGAATGAGTGGATGTGTTTGTAGACCTAGGAATCAGTGAGTGCATATGTAGTAACTGGTATTGGTGTGTCGATGGTTTCAAAAATGGAAGTCTGTATTTTACAGTGGGTGTATCAAAGGTTATATTAGAGTGTGAGGAGGTGCATCAGATTTTCACTTGGATGATGTCATCAGTAATGTCATCTGTGATGTCATTTGAGATGTCATCAGTGATGTCACTGACTATGTCATGAATGATGTAATATGTGATGTCATCAGCAGTGCATTGCGGGGGCGCGAGTTATAGTTAGCTGAACTAACTATAACGGTGGAATTTCTCTGGTTTTGTACGAGTGAAATATCCAACTAAGTATAACTTCCCTGAAACCTATGGTTTTTTCAATGAATTTCTAAGGTTTTTTGAATGCTAATTTGTAACTATAACGTGCCTGAAACCTATGGTTTTTTAACTGAATTTCAATGGTTTTTTAAAAGCAAATTTCTAACTATAACGTCCCTGAAACCTATGGTTTTTTCAGTGAATTTCAAAAGTTTTTTAAATGCTAATTTCTAACTATAACATACCAGTCGAGTTTCCAGAGTGGTGGAGAGAGGTGAGCGTGGCCTCCGAAACACCTCTTAGCAATCCCACTGTGTGGGATTTACTGGAGGTAACAGGAGGAGTAGTTAGCCCCCAACGTCAACCTTGGGGGCCAACTATCCCTTTTATTACCACCAGTTAGTCCCACACAGCAGGATTGCTAACTTCTTATATCAGGCCCCGCCCCTACCCTGCACCACTGTGCAAACGTGCCCCCTAACATGTTGTAAGTTGGGGGATTAAGTCCCCTTGAACCCTGAGGATCCCTGGGGGCCAACTAGTCTACCAGGTACCTCCAGGAAGCGGCACAGAGCTGCTTTGCAGAGAGGTGGTCCAAGGCCACGCCCCTTTTTACACCTCTCTGCAACGCAGCTCTGTGGTGCTCACTGGAGATACCTGGTGGGCTAGCTGGACCCAAGGAACCCTCAGGATTCAAGGGGACTTAATCTCCCAACTTACAACACGCCACCGAGTGCGTTTGCACACTTGTCACATCAGGCCCCGCCCCCCTGCCTTCACCGCTGTGCAAACACGCCCTGTGGCGCTTACTGGAGGTGCCTGGTGGGCTAGTTGGACCCAAGGGACCCTCAGGATTCAAGAGAGCTTATTCCCCCAACTTACAATGCACCACGGAGCACGTTTGCACACTTGTCACACCAGGCCCCGCCCCCTGCCTTCACCATTGTGCAAATGCACCCCATGGTACGTTTTAAGTTGGGGGATTAAGTCCCCTTGAATCCTGAGGGTCGCTGGGGTCCAACTAGCCCACCAGGTACCTCCAGTAAGCGCCACAGAGCTGCATTGCAAAGAGGTGTAAAAAAGGGCGTGACCGTGGACCACCTCTCTGCAACACAGCCCTGTGGTGCTTACTGGAAGTACCTGGTGAGCTAGTTGGCCCCCAGGGACCCTCAGGATTAAAGGGGAATTAAATAAATAAAATAAAAAAATAATTTCGGCAGGATTCGTGACCCCATTGCGTTTTCTGCCAAAATGGTATTTAAAAAATGCTTTTTTTGGCCCTGGGTGGCTTTGTGGGACCCCCTGAGCAGGCCTAGGGTGTTTCTACCCTGCCCTCTTTTCTTGTTTTTTTATGTTTTTTCTACTGTTTCCTTGTGACTCTGTTCTAACGAGTCACAACATGGCTGCCAACACTTCCTGGTTTGGAGTGTTGGCAGCCAATTAGAATGAAGCTCGTGGTCGGGAGGTTTCGCGAACCCTCCTCGGCCACAGATATACTTATACACCAACATACAGACACATACACACATTCACACAGTTTAGTCACTAGTCTGCAATAAGATACATTTAATGACTCAGTTATAGAGTCAGTCACACACCTAGAAAATCATCCATTCACACACTTATACACCCACTCATTCTTCAACAGGCCTTTCCCTATATATATTAAACATATTAAAATTGTTCAGAAACACATACTCAATAAATGACTTCATCAGTGATCTCATCAGTGATGTCATCAGTGATGTCATTTGAGATGTCATCAGTGATGTCTTGAGTGATGTCACTGACCATGTCATGAGTGATGTAATATGTGACGTCATCAGCAGTGGATTGCGGGCGCGCGAGTTATAGTTAGCTGAACTAACTATAACGGGGGAATTTCATTGTTTTTTTACGAGTAAAATGTCCAGCTAACTATAACATGTGTGAAACCTATGGTTTTTTCAGTGAATTTGTAAGGTTTTTTAAATGCTATTTCCTAACTATAACGTGTGTGAAACCTATGGTTTTTTCAGTGAATTTCAAAGGTTTTTTAAATGATAATTTTGGATTTTTTAAATATATTTTTTATATATTTCTTTTACAAAAATTTCCCTATGTATACATTTATAAATTATCTGAATCCTTTAATTTTGTGTGGGTCATTTTTTTTTTACTTTGAATGTGGATAAAGTTGAACAGCATAGTTAATATCTTCTATTAACTTATGTCCACTTTATTTCTTCTTTTTTTTTTTCTATAAATTTTTAGGGTGCGCGCACTGAGCGCGAACCTAGTACGTTTGCGTACGTTTTTCATGTATGCAGGCGTACGTTATCTACGTACGCATACATACGTTTTAGTGCGCGCTCGCAGCGCGCACCTAGTACGCATGCGTACGTTTTTTGTGTACGCATGCGTACGTTATATATGTAAGCATACGTACGTTTTAGTACGCACTCACAGCGCGCACCCAGTTGGCATGCGTACGTACGCATGCGTGCGTCGTACGTGCTCCACGCGCTACACTCGTGTATACGCATAGAGTAGGCACGCTGACGTTCGCGCATGCGCGTGTGCTGCGTAAACGCGTTACGTACGCACATAATACTTATGCGCATGCGCGCGTACGCGTTCGCGCATGCGTAATTGCACGGTGCACGCTCTGAGCTTGCTCCGTGCGCGCACCTCGGGTTATGTGATTAATAAAACAACACTTTTAATTGGTTTTCATTACTTTCAGTTTCAGATTGTTTCAACACCACACCCAATCCCCTCATGGCAAGTCATGTGATCAAGAAACATCACTTTTCATTGGTTCTAAGTACTTTCAGTTCCAGATTCTTCCAAAACTACACCCACTCCCCTCATTATTAGTTCTGATTCCCTTGGAGAAGGAGCTACTCTGTTTTTGTGAGACAATGGCAGAGCACCAGCCACCTTCTCAGAGTGAGCAGGACACTCTTGAGAGACAGAGGCAGAGGAAGCAGAAAGACTCCTTTATATGGCAGTTTTTCACTTTTCCTGAGGGACAAAAGAAGGTGAATGCACCAAAGGTCACCTGCACACTGTGTCACCGCACCTTGTCACGTGGGAATGCTAACAAGAAGTACTCTTTTAGTATTCACACTATGATGAGGCACGTTGAGGCAATGCATCCTGTGACTTTTCATCAAGCTTCTGGAGCAAACCCTCCACCTGCTCAGCCGATGACATCTGCAGCAGCTCAGCCGAGGACATCTTCGGCAGCTCAGCCGAGCACTTCTTCTGCAATGGTGCCTTCACCTTCTAACACACCTCTGGATATTCGTCCTTGTTTTGGGAGGATGAGTACACAGTGCATGTATTGTGCTACTCTTATTACTATGGGTGAGAGCAGTATTGATCTCATTCAGAAGAAATTTGAGGAGCACCCTTGCACTAGGCCATAGTTTTGTTATTTTTTTTTCTTCGTTTTTCTCTTCCTCTGTCCCTACATTAACTCAAGGGCTCTTTTTAGAGCCACCTAAAATCTAAACACAAAAACTTGTTTTTTGAATCTATTTGTCAATGTTTTGGGGGGGGTGAGGTTTTTAAAAAAAAAATCATTTTCTCACCTTTAGTAAACCTTCAGGGACTCCCTGACAAAGAGAGGGGAGTGGCAAAGTAATTAAAAAAGAGATGGTGTACATTTCACAGATGAAGGGAAGAGAGTCTTCCTATTAAATTTTAAATTCTGCATCAGTACTTACGTATAGGTACCCTAAACCTATCAAAAAACATAATAGCTCATTTTAGTGCTGCGTTTGAATTGGCTGTATTTACAAGGAGAGGAAAAGACACACAGAGTGGCTTATCCTCTCCTTGTAAATATCGAAAAGCACCCTGCGCCACTAGTACGTCAAGAAAAGTGACGTAGTGGTGGCGCAGGTGGCTTGTAAATTTGCCCCAGAGATGTTAAGGAAATTAAGGGTAAAACAGACAAAGGGAGAGTGACAGATACAGAGACAGAGAGCAAACAACTGAGAAGGAGTAAGGCAGTTAAAAAGACATATGGATACAGAGAAAGAAACATGGATGAAAAATTAGTGATGGAGGTAGTAAAGGTAGGGGAGTAGTAGAGAAGGAGTGAGGGAGTTACAAAAGAGTAGTAAAGCAGGAGGAGTGAGTGAGAAGCGAAATGAGAAAAGTAGAGTAAGGAGAGGTGAAGAAAAGGAAGCATGAAACGAAAGCAGTGACACATACAGATATTTTATACTTACCTGACCATCAAAGTAACTTATTTAGAAATAAATGTTTTTATTTAATTGCAAGGAAACTGAATTGCATTTTCTAAATTTTCTTTCTATTTATGAAAAAAAGAAAAAAGTATTAATATTCAACAATACATTTTATTAAACAGTACATGTTTTTTCATATTTAGCAAAGCAATTTTTTGCCCTTTTTTTGCTGTTTTCAGAATGTTTTGATTTTCACTAAAAATAGTGAAATCAATTGTATTCATCATTTAACAGCGGGCAAAAAAAAAACAATCTGAAAGATTGTTTAAAAAAGCCCCAAATGTATCCTCACTAAAACATACCTTAATAGAAATGTCAAAAAAACCTTTTAAGAACAATAACAATTTACAAGAAATAACGTCTGTAAACCTTGTTGCAAAAGAACATTTTCCAAAATAATATCTGTCAAAGAAGTCCACAATTGTTTGTTTTACCTTTCCTTGGGGCCAAATGGTAAGTTTAAAATCCTTTTTGAGTGAAATATCCAATTTTAATCCTTTAAAATTTAAATAATGCTATCTTCAGATGCTGAATTTAGTATTTAAAATTTGGGTTTCAGAAAAATTAAGTAACAATTGGGTAAATCATAAGGCAAACGTTGCTTGAAAATCAATTGAGAATCATTACACAGTGTCCATCCTTTTTCACATTTAAGATACACTGTGTAAGGACCAGAAGTTATAGAAGGACCGTCATGAAAAATTATTGCAACTGCTACAAAAGTTTTTCCAGATATAGATAATTGATTACCAACAAACTTCTTTAGTAAAGTTTCCAATTTTGTTCCATCAGCTCTACAACGTTGTACCATTAAAATTACATACTGTCCATATTTCCTTAAAAATAACGTTGACAACATTTCAGATTTACATTTAGAACATTCCATGTTGTGATTAGCATCTTTAACTAATTTACTAAAAGTCACTGTTTTACTTTCTGGTAATGGTAAATATATGAACCTTTCAGAATCAACATTACTACTGCTTGTGTTCATACAGTTATCACAACAATGTTCCCATTTATAAGAGACACCTAATACATTTTCTACCTCTACTCCTTCATCTTCCAGTACCATCAGGATATACATCAAGAATTCCTGTGCATCTTGCTGGACATTTTGTGTAAACTGTGTACATCCAGAACATACATCTAAAAGATTTCTAACATCAGAAGCACTTTCTATTTTTTTTTTATCATTACTCAGCTTCTCATAAAGGAGACTCAGCAAAGAACAGAATCTTTTTTCATGATTTAGTATTATCTGCTCTTGCAAACTTTCAAGATAAAATACAACATTCAGCACGACATTTGCGTAGCAGTTGACACCAGAGCTATTTTCAAAATGACAACCAACAACCTCTTCCACACTGTCCTTTTTCTTTTTGCTTGCAGTCACATCACTGTCTTTTTGTTTTCTCTTCTGTACATCCTCATTACAGATATTCTCAAATCTCCTTTTCCGACAAACAACACGTGCATCAGCACTTACTTTTGAGTCATCAAAGTCTATCATGAATAAACCAGATAATGTTTTCACGCGTGACAAAGCAACATATGCCATACCTTCTTTGAACACAGTAGATCCAATGTTTACAAAAGCACTATCAACAGTTAATCCTTGAGACTTGTGAATAGTTACAGCATATGCTAGAGAAATCGGAAACTGCTTCCTACATACATATAAGTCTTTCACTAGCAAAAAACGAACTGAACAACGACTAATGACTTTAACCTCTTCAATCTGATCAAATTTTATTTTTAAGAATTCAATTCCATCTTTTTTCTGGTACTTTACAAAACCCACAACTTTACCCATAGCTCCATTCACTAAACCTTTTTCTACATCCAAATTACGTCTTAAAATTACTCTACAGTTCATACACACATAAAGATTCTTTTCCAAACCAGCTGTTTTTTAAATGTTTTTCTCCAGAGAATCCAATTTAGTAGCCAATTTGCCTGTCAATATAATAGTTATTCGTTCATGTTGAATTTTATCCACAGCTTCCAGTTTTATGATGTCTTCATTTTCCAATTTCAAAAGTTCTTAATTGAATACAGAGCATTCATGTAGTGTTGGCATTAAGCAGATTACAGTATTTTTTTCAGCAATTTTCTTGTATATTTTCTCTGGAACTATTTCTTCTGTTGTAAACAAATTACTCAGCAATCGACTCTGTAATACTTTTCTGCCATGTTCTGTGAGTAGTCCAATTCTTATATCTTTCAGAATACTTGCATAGTCCTCATCATTGGCTTGCCTCATATTGGTAATGAGTTCCTTATACTCAAAATATGTCCAAATATTTACATTGCCTATACTTCCTAATGACTTTTTCGTGTCTTCATGTGTAAGTGTATGGAATACCGGTTGTCCTTTAACTGGAGTAAGTTGCAAAAGATCCCCAAAAACTATGACGTGTTTTCCTCCAAATAACACGTCATACTCTGTCTTCAGAATTTGCTGCATTCTTAAATGCACAAAGGCAAGCATTAAGTTTGATACCATGCTTACCTCATCAATAATGAGTACTTTCAATTTCTTCAATACTCTTGAAACTTCCAAGCATGCTTCTCCTGCTAGTTTGTGGTACTGTATTTTGTTCTCATGCTCTACTGGTAACATTAGCAAACGATGTGAGGTAACTCCTTTTATGTTATACGCTGCTAACCCAGTTGGAGCAGTAACAACACAAGACAAAATGGAATCCATTTTCTTCTGTAGGTAGCTTCTAATTACATTAATTAAGAAACTTTTTCCAGTTCCTGCTTGTCCACTTACATACATTCTCATTGGTTCAAAAGATGTGCATGAGCACTCTTTCTTTTCATGTAGTAATCCGTGATCAATTTTTTTCCTGACTTCTTCATAAATTTGTTTTTGTTCTTCATTCAGTTGCTGCTCCAAATATGTTAAGTCTACTAAATCTTCTTGAGCTTGATTCATAGCTGTTTCCACTTCATTCATGGCTATTGCTGCTTCATTTTCTACGATTGGTTGTCCTAGAGGATCTTGACTGAATGTCCCAGAACTTTGACTGTCTTGAGAACTGTCTCTAGCTACTTCAGCTGCAATTGTTGCTTCCTGTTCAATTTCTTCATTTAACATTTGAACATAAGTTGTGAAAGTACTGCATTCTATGCTGTCTTTGCTAGCATTGAAGGAATCTTCATAACTCTGGAATTCTCCAAGTAGTTCGTCCTCTGAACGCCATGGTTTAAACAACTGCAAAAGTGCCAAGTAGTAAAATTCCTTTTTGTCAGGAGTGTCGCAACTCAGCTTCCGGTGATTTATCAAACTTCCTTTTGTTTGCTTCACCAAACATCCCTCCTCACCACTGACTTTATATTTTCCATTGTTGATATCTTCTGTGGCATTCCGTTTAACCCCTTCAGTGCCCCGCCCTTTCCCCGCCCTGTGCCGGGCGTTGCATTAGCGGGCGGGGTTCATGACGAGATAGTCTCGTCATGGGCACAGCGCAACCGCGCTCCATGACGAGACCATCTCGTCATGGGCACTGAAGGAGTTAAAAATGAAGTTCTGCAGCACTTCATAAAGACACATGTCTTCAAGGTGATGACTTCTTTGTGGGTAATATGTGTCCAACATGTTTGTTCTTAAAATGTCTGTACTTTCTGGTTCGAACTCTGCTAAATATTCAATTTCTCGAATAGATTTCAGTACCCGATTTCGCATTCCTGCAAGGCCTAAACTTACCCAAATTATTCTTCTGGATTTGGAGTACAGACTTGCAGATGATAACCTATCTGAGCATTCGTAGGATCCAATTTCTCGATGCGATAACATCTTTAAACTGAAACTGTATAGCTTCTTACTGACAGTCTTCTCGTGAGAAATCTCTTCCCACATTTCCTTCAATTCCGTTTTCTCAGATTTAGTGATGTAAGATGTGACATACCGAGCAACAGCAATAGAATTGTCAGCCACATACTGTATATCCATGTTAGCATTCCACATGGATAAAATGACTGGATTGTAGTCATTTATATATTTTGACTCTTCTTTTCTTCTTAGGTTGTAGGTATTCTTAGGCGATTTTCTTGTAATAGTATGTCGCACAGCTGACATAAAACTGTTTACTCTTCCTTTTGAAAGAACAGGTCGTGGAAATCCAAATCGACATTTTGTGTAGAATTTATCTTTACTCTTGTACTTTCGTCGACAGTATTTTCCACATCGATGACTTTGGAAACGTAAAACTTTCTCTTTTAAGTTTTTCTCTTCTGTGCTTTTAGGTATAGCACATGTTGCATATCCTTCAATGAAAGATAAAACTGATTCATCAGCATCTGTTCCAAATTTTGGGGCATCCTTGATCCACAACAGCATATGAATATGAGGAGCACCTCTTGCTTGGTACTCTTTTCTCCAAAAGAAATCCACAACTTCTCCAAGAGGTGGATTTTTTTTATTGCAGATGAAGGACATCATAGCCTCAAATCTATGATTAAAATATCTGCAAACATTAACCGGATCCAATGAGCACAATTCTCCTGCTGTCTTGTATTGTATTTTTTTAATGTTTGAATTTGCCTCTCGCAGAAAATCCAGTAAATCATCCCAAGCGTACTCAGCACAGCTCAGGGTAAGGAACCATGTAGGAGTTCCTAAATTCCGTAACATACACTTCAATTCTCCATGGCATCGGTACCAATATTCATTAGTTCCACGCTGACAAGCCATCAAATTGATCAATTGAGATTCCAAATGATCATCTCGCTGTTGCACTTTGTTGAGAAAGTCCTTTGCTGACACATTATGTAGATGTACTCCAGTTTTCAAAATGTGAATATAAATGGCTTCATACCATTTATTATTTTTTTTCAAATACAAATTTGCTCTTTGTACTTTTCGTACATCCACCAGCTCCTGCCAAATTTGCTTATTCTTTGTAGGTAGACCATTAACCAGAATAACTAATGGTTCAGTTTCCAAAGTATCTGCATCAATTGTTTCCATATTTTTTTTCAAATCCAATGGCAAATAGACAACTCTTCCTTTTAAACCTCTTTGTAAATCCGAAGGAGGTAATTTACCTGTTTTTGGCTCCATACGCACTATGGTCTGAAACGGATGGACACATTGAATGAGTATAGACTCACACGTATTTAAATCAGAAAGTTCTGGAGGAATATCAACCAATTCTAATTTATTATGTACAGCTCTTGCTGGCATTCTATTTTCTTCTAACTTGTTATAACAGTATTTACAAATACGCTGATCTTCACCCAATTCAAAACAATTTTCCAGAAATATATATGTTGCAAAATCTTTCCACTTATAATTATCTTCATTTTCACTTTTTTTATACAGATCAACATTCCTTGTTTGAATTTTATAATGGCTTCTCCGGCAACAAATACAAGTAATATTTGGTCTTTCATTAGAGATGATAGTAAATTTTGTCATTTCATCTTCAAAATTTTTACTAACAGTAAGTTCTACATTCTCTTCCACATTTTCATCAATAACTGTGTCATTTTCTGCACTTTCTTGTTCTGGACCAAAGTAACAAAACTGAATCTCATCAGTAACCTTCACTACATCTGATACAGATCCACGGAACAGAGCATTATTCAACTCATTTAACTTTAGTGCTGGACTTTTAGCAAAATACAATGTTCTTACAAACTTTCTCATTTCAGTATGATGAACAGCCAGCATCCTAAAATGGTGAAAAACACTTTGACACACTTTCCTAGATAGACAAGCCAGACAATGTCCTTGCAAACCAGTATTCTCTCTTACTCTGCATGGATCTAGTCTTTGAAGCACCTTAATTTTCTGTTTAACACTCTTTTTACTATATTCTCTTAGAAAGTCACGTAATTTATCAATAGATTCCTGACGCACAGTACAAATACTACTACAATTCCAAGTGTACACTGGGGCTTTAGGACGTCTCCCCATAACCTCATCAGCCATCACTTCTTCCTCATTTCTTGGAACCATTTTCTCTTTTTCCATTACACAACCATCCTTAACTTCATATGCTCTACCATTGGTGTCAACTGCATGCAACAAACTATTACTTTGAAAATAACTCTCTTCATTAAAAAAAGGTTCAGTACTTGAACTATGCTTCCATTCTCCTAAGAACACTTTACAAAAGTTATTTTTTTTTACTTCTCCTTTCCTTTTGCTTTGTGACTTCATTGCATTGACTAATTTATCTAATCTACGCATCCTGTTCAAAATTAAAATGAATAGTTTTTTTTTTATTTCTAATGCCTTGGTAACAATACTTTCAGTTAATTTCTTTTCCTTATAAAATTTGGTTTCCTTCTTATATTTTTTCACATCCTTTAGCAAATTTAACATCACTCTTCTCTGAAACATTTTTCGACGAATGTTTTTAAAATCTATTTTCCGTGTTAAGTCACTCTTTCTTACTTCTGAGTCTACATTAGCATTTTGTTTTTGCTGTCGACTCTGTTGTTGTTTTGTACTTGAAACACTGTTTGAATTTATCTTTCGATAATTTCTTTTTTTTTGGAAGATATTTTTTAAAAATTCTTTAGTTTGCTTACCAGAAGACTTTTTCTGTTTTCCAACACAAGCTTCTCCTCCTATTTTTTTTTTACCAGTTGTCTTCAAATATAGTTGTTGTTTCTTTTCTTTTCTCTTTCTTGACTTTATAGGCATCTTTATATTTTTTCACTGTTGCTCAGCAATACCTGCAAAAAACTAAAAAAAATACCTTTATGTAATTTTAATTCATTACAATTTTTTTTTTCAAGTTTTCAAATCCTATCACATGAGCTGATCCTTTCCTACGAGTCCAAGTCTTACAAAACAAGAGAAACATGAATTAAATCTCTGACAACAATTCCTGTGTGCACACAGCCTCATGGTGTGATTCTAGGCAGAAAACGATATTTGATTGGCAATTTGAAAGCACATTTACTACTCTTGAGGAGCAAATGATAATTACTGTGACAGCCTGACACATTTTTCTTATATTTTAGAGAAGCAGAAAAGAGCACATGTCCTTACACCTATTTGAGACCATGACCATGTGTTACAGGGTGAGTGATTAGACTAGAGCAAAGGAAATGAGCCTTAGTGACATTGAATCTGTTTGCGTTACACACTGCTATCTGAAACACCACATACAGCTGAGTAGTACGCACGGGAGTGTACGAGAAGCTGCTGCGTGTGTGCCAAAAGTGTGTTTCTGGAGACTGTGTATTGTCAGTTGCAAGAGAGATCTGCATGGAAACTTGCACAACTGCATGAAGAGTGCAGACATGCGTATAAGAGTAGATGTGTGGTAAGGGTGAATTTGAGTTTTGAATATGTAGAAACTACCTCCGCCATTGCAAGATTTGATGGTAAATCTACCTTGTTGATTTGAAATGTGTTAGCATTTGCCTCTCATTTTTGAGATAGTGATTTCTGCTCAGTGCTAACCAACACATTTCAAGAAAACAAGCTGGCCCTTTCCTGAAAGTGCAAGTTTTACAGAACAACAGCAACACAAATTAAATCTCTTTCAACAATTCCTGTGTGCACACAGACTCATGGTGTGATTCTAGGCAGAAAACGATATTTCCTTTGGCAATTTGAAAGCACATTTAGTACTGTGGATGGAGCAAATGATAATTACTATGACAGCCTCACACATTTCCCTTATATTTTAGAGAGGCAAAAAGAGCAGAAGTCCTAACAGCTTCTTGAGACCATGACCATGTGTTACAGGGTGACTGATTAGACTACAGCAAAGGAAATGTGCCTTGATGATGTTGAATGTGTTTGCATTACACACTGCTATCTGAAACACAACACAGAGTTGAGTATTATGCATGGGAGTGTAGGAGAAGCTGCTGCATGTGTGCAAAGAGTGTGTTTCTGGAGACTGTGTATTGTCAGTTGCAAGAGAGATCTGCATGGAGACTTTTACAAGTGCATGAAGACTGCAGATATGTGTGTAAGAGTACATGTTTGGTAAAGGTTAATTGGAGTTTTGTACATGTAGGAACTACCTCACCCATTACAAGATTGAAAGGAAAATCTACCCTGTTGATTTGAAATGTGTTACCATTTGCCTCTCATTTTTCTGATAGTGATTTCTGCTGAGTACTAACCAACACATTTGAAGAAAACAAGCTGGCCCTTTCCTGAAAGTGCAAGTTTTACAGAACAACAGCAACACAAATTAAATCTCTGACAACAATTCCTGTGTGCACACAGACTCATGGTGTGATTCTACGCAGAAAACTATATTTCCTTTGGCAATTTGAAAGCACATTTAGTACTGTGGATGGAGCAAGTGATAATTACTGTGACAGCCTCACACATTTTCCTTATATTTTAGAAAGGCAAAAAAGAGCACATGTACTAACAGCTACTTGAGACCATCAGCATGTGTTACAGGGTGAGTGATTAGAGTAGAGCAAAGGAAATGAGCCTTGGTGACGTTGAATGTGTTTGCATTATACACTGCTATCTGAAACACAACACAGAGCTGAGTATTATGCATGGGAGTGTAGGAGAAGCTGCTGCATGTGTGCAAAGAGTGTGTTTCTGGAGACTGTGTATTGTCAGTTGCAAGAGAGATCTGCATGGAGACTTTTACAAGTGCATGAAGACTGCAGATATGTGTGTAAGATTACATGTTTGGTAAAGGTTAATTGGAGTTTTGTACATTTAGGAACTACCTCACCCATTACAAGATTGAAAGGAAAATCTACCCTGTTGATTTGAAATGTGTTACTATTTGCCTCTCATTTTTTTATAGTGATTTCTGCTGAGTGCTAACCAACACATTTGAACAAAACAAGCTAGCCCTTTCCTGAAAGTGCAAATTTTACAGAATAACAGCAACACAAATAAAATCTCTGACAACAATTCCTGTGTCCACACAGACTCATGCTGTGATTCTAGGCAGAAAACGATATTTCCTTTGGCAATTTGAAAGCACATTTAGTACTGTGGATGGAGCAAGTGATAATTATTGTGACAGCCTCATACATTTCCCTTATATTTTAGAGAGGCAAAAAAGAGCACATGTCCTAACAGCTACTTGAGACCATCAGCATGTGTTACAGGGTGAGTGATTAGAGTAGTGCAAAGGAAATGAGCCTTTGTGACGTTGAATGTGTTTGCATTATACACTGCTATCTGAAACACAACACAGAGCTGAGTATTATGCATGGGAGTGTAGGAGAAGCTGCTGCATGTGTGCAAAGAGTGTGTTTCTGGAGACTGTGTATTGTCAGTTGCAAGAGAGATCTGCATGGAGACTTTTTCAACTGCATGACGACTACAGATATGTGTGTAAGAGTACATGTTTGGTAAAGGTTAATTGGAGTTTTGAACATGTAGGAACTACCTCACCCATTGCAGGAGTGGAAGGAAAATCTACCCTATGGTTTTCAAATGTGTTACCACTTGCCTCTCATTTTTTTGATAGTGATTTCTGCTGAGTGCTAACCAACACATTTGAACAAAACAAGCTGGCCCTTTCCTGAAAGTGCAAATTTTACAGAACAACAGCAACACAAATAAAATCTCTGACAACAATTCCTGTGTCCACACAGACTCATGCTGTGATTCTAGGCAGAAAACGACATTTCCTTTGGCAATTTGAAAGCACATTTAGTACTGTGGATGGAGCAAGTGATAATTACTGAGACAGCCTCACACATTTCCCTTATATTTTAGAGAGGCAAAAAGAGCACATGTCCTAACAGCTACTTGAGACCATCAACATGTGTTACAGGGTGAGTGATTAGAGTAGAGCAAAGGAAATGAGCCTTGGTGACGTTGAATGTGTTTGCATTATACACTGCTATCTGAAACACAACACAGAGCTGAGTATTATGCATGGGAGTGTAGGAGAAGCTGCTGCATGTGTGCAAAGATTGTGTTTCTGGAGACTGTGTATTGTCAGTTGCAAGAGAGATCTGCATGGAGACTTTTTCAACTGCATGAAGACTGCAGATATGTGTGTAAGAGTACATGTTTGGTAAAGGTTAATTGGAGTTTTGTACATGTAGGAACTACCTCACCCATTGCAGGAGTGGAAGGAAAATCTACCCTGTGGTTTTCAAATGTGTTAGCATTTGCCTCTCATTTGTGAGATAGTGATTTCTGCAGAGTGATAACCATCACAGTTGAAGAAAACAAGCTGCCCTTTTCCTGCGAGTGCAAGTTTTACAGAACAACAGCAACACAAATTAAATCTCTGACAACAATTCCTGTGTGCACATTGTCTCATGGTGTGATTCTAGGCACAAAACAGTATTCCTGGGTGATACCAGGCCCTTTCCTGAAAGTGCAAGCTTTAAAGAACAACAGGAACACAAATTAAATCTCTGACAACAATTCCTGTGTGCATGTTGTCTCATGGTGTGATTCTAGACAGAAAACAGTATTCCTGGGTCATACCAGTACACCTTAACTTATGGTGAAGACATACTCCATAATATCTTTCAAGTTCAAGGCACTTAAATATCTTCCTTAACATAAAATGTAAAACACAACTTTTAAATTGGTAGGAAAATGTATCATGCTATTTTCAAATGTGTTTGCATTTGCCTCTCATTTTTGAGATAGTGATTTCTGCTGAGTGCTAACCAACACAGTTGAAAAAAAGAAACTGCCCTTTCTTAAAAGTGCAAGTTTTACAAAACAACAGCAACACAAATTAAATCTCTGACAACAATTCCTGTGTGCACACAGACTCATGGTGTGACTCTAACCACAAAGCGATATTTTGTTTGGCAATTTGAAAGCACATTAAGTACTGTGGTGGAGTAAGTGATAATTACTGTGACAGCCTGACACTTTTTTCTTATATTTTAGACAAGCAGAAAAGAGCACATGTCCTAACAGCTCCTTGACACCATGACCATGTATTACAAAAATAAAGCTGCCCCTTTCCTGCGCGTGCAAGGGTAATAGAGCAAGACCAACATGAATTAAATCTCTCATAACAATTCCTGTGTGCACACTGTCTCATGGTGTGATTCTAGGCAGAAAACAGTATTCCTGAGTGATACCAGTACACCTTAACTTATAGTGAAGACATACTCCATAATATCTAACATGTTCAAGGCACTTAAATATCTTCCTTAACATAAAATGTAAAACACAACTTTTAAAGTGGTAGGAAAATGTACCATGCTATTTTCAAATGTGTTTGCATTTGCCTCTCATTTGTGAGAAAGTGATTTCTGCTGAATGCTAACCATCACACTTTAAGAAAACAAACTGCCCCTTTCCTGTGAGTGCAAGGCTAACAGAGCAAGAGCAACACAAATTAAATCTCTGATAACAATTCCTGTGTGCACACAGACTCATGGTGTGATTCTAGGCAGAAAACATTATTCCTGGGTGATACCAATACACCTTTACTTATAGTGAAGACATACTCCATATTATCTGACAAGTTCAAGGCAGTTAAATATCTTCCAAAACATAAAATGTAAAACACAACTTTAAAACAAGAATCACATTTCTATTATTTATATCAAAATGGTCCACATACATTCCCTCTCAAATTCATAACTCACCTTTAAAATTAGTTAGTTGAGAAAGAAATGTGGCACTCAAACAGCAGATTATCAGAGCCAGAATCTCAGAGCTGTACACCTCTCTCCTCTCACCACAACCAGTAAATGGCAATGTTTCCCTCTCTTTTTCACACATATACATGTTAATGTAAAATCACAGTCCTTCCCACATTTTTTCAAATGGAATCACACATTTCTATTGGTTGCAACTTTCAACCCCTTTCCAAATCATCCCTTCCCCCAACATGACTTCTGCCTGCTACCATAGCAACAGGTCATGGAACACTGGTGTGAGCAGAGAGGTCAGAAGTTCAGCACACAATGTTTCAAATCCAAACAGCAAGAGTGCTTGACTTTTCAAACCTAACAGCAAATCTAAAGTAATGTTCAGTAGGAACACATTTTTCTGTACCAATCCAAAACATGCTTTTAAAAATTTAAACATACAGCCTAGTTTTAACTGTAAAATGGTTTGAATCAGCCAATGATTTCTTTTTATTAAAAAAAAGTATGTATGCCTCCATTTTTCGACTGTCTTTCTTTTCATATTGCCATTCTACTGAAAGACACCTCTTGAGTGCATCCTGTTCTCCTTGGAAGATGTTCACAGTGTGGATTGTAGGTCATAGCTATGTCTTCTGGAGTGAAAAGTATGCAGAAAAAAGAGGTATATTCAAAGACATTGCTTTGCCAAATGTAGACATTAAATGGATTGGTCAGAGAGGGTTAAAGTGGCACCAATTAATGCCTTTGGTGAAAACCTTTCTACATCTCCCACAGCCTAACCTTATTATTGTGCACTGTGGTGGAAATGACCTAGGCACTTTAACTGGGGTAGGTCTGGAAATGCTTATTAAGGACACCTTTCTGCAATTGATGTCACTTTTTCCACAAACTGCCTTTGTATATTCTAATATATGCCAAAGGCAAAAGTGGAACTGGTCCAACCAATTTTGTCCGCAAATTGACAAAGCAAGAAAGCACGTCAATAAGTCTGTTTCTGCTTTCTCAGAGACTATGGTATGGGTTCTATATACCACAACAACTTGCGTTACAACATGCAAGACATTTATAGAGGAGACGGTGTACATTTCAATGAGGAAGGGAACAGAGTCTTCCTCTTGAACTTTAGACTCTGCATCAGTACTTACTTGTAGGTACTGAAAAACACTCAATGAACACAAGGGCTCTTTTTAGAGCCACCTAATATCTAAACACTTAAACTTGATTTTTATTTCTATTTTTTTTAATGTTTTTTTTCGGGTGCGCGCAGAGTGCGCGCACCTCGCGATGTTTTTTAAAAAAAATTAAAATCATTTTTTTTGCCCTTCGTGGTCCTACTGTGACCCCCTGACAATGGCTTGGGGGTCAAGAACTCCCTACTCTGCCCCCTATTCACGTTATCCACCTTTCCTTTTCAGTGCGACAAAATGGCAGCCGACACTTCCTGATTTCGACCGATTCGAATGTTTACTGACATCTAACAACCAATCAGAATTACGCTCGCACACGGCAAGGAGCGCGCACAGGGTTTGCACAGTGCGCGCACCCTGCGCGCATATAGATATTGATATGCTTTTAAATGCTATTTTCTCAGGAAATACTGAACAGATTTACACCAGACCTGCAAAAGGCACTTCCTTGACCTTATGGCTACCTCTCTGCCAAATTTCAAGTAATTCTGTTCAGCCGTTCGGGCTGTAGCTGTGTCTAAAGGTCCTATGGAAAAATGCATGGGGAAAACGCGTTTTGGGACCCCCCTTTTCTCTCGGCCCCCGCTTGACGAATCACCCCGAGACTTTCAGGGTAGGAGCTGAACGGAGCGCCCCATTAGTTTTGAAAATTTCGCGAGAATTCGTCAACCGGCGCCAAAGTTATTCAAAATAGAATTTTGAGATTTCCTATGGAAACACGGTCCTAACTATAACTATCTACTGGCAACCGCCAGTAGATAATATATATATATATATATATATATATATATATATATATATATATATATATAGATAGATATATAGATATATAGATATATACACATATACATATATATATATATATATATCCATATCCACTCTGGCAAAGTCGGAAACCAAAAAACGGGCGCACTCACGGATTTGTGAGTAGAAAACTTCTTTTAATGTGCGAACCTCCCGCACCAACAGACGCGTTTCGAAAAAGGCTTCACGCCGAACCGCATCTGTTGGTGTGGGACTCTGATGTGTCTTTACTCTTGACATAGGGCAATTTGGAAAGACCGACGGCCAATCTATCTGCTAGCCGCTTAACAGCCCACAGGAGCAAATTCCGGGACTCGAGGGAGCTATTTGAGAATGACAAGCCCGCCTATTAACCCGTGGCGATACAACCAAGACCCGTGATTTCATACCCCACGGATATCTCTATTCAGTGGGATTCCCAATTAATGTTGGTACACAAGTTCATGAAGGCACTATGTTATGTGTTTTGAACTTTTAAAGCGCACGGTTACCCTGGGGTGTCCTGGTGCTGAGCATACCTGCTGATTATCAGTAATGGGGGGTATTACTGTGAGAAAAGCCACATTTTCAGCCCCTTTCTGAAGGAGAGGAGATCTGCTGCGTCAAATGTAACTGGAGCTCATTCCAGGCCTTAGAGGCACAAGTGATGAATATTCTGCCCCTCCCGTGGGCCTTTTTAATCGGGGGAACTAAGACTTGTTTTGCTCCTGTGGACCGAAGAGTCCTTCCAGGAACATACCATTTACTTTTTTGCCTCAGATGGTCGGAGCCTATTCCATTGAGGGCTTTAAAAGCCATGCAGGGGGCCTTAAACCGTACCCTTTGCTTCACAGGGAGCCAGTGTAGTTCTTTACAGAGACAAATTTTGGAGTCCCTGTAAGCAGTCTGGGCGCTGCATTCTGTGCGATGTGAAGCCTATTAATATGCTGTTTTTGGTCATTCAAATATAGACTGTTACAGTAGTCTAGCCGCGCCATAATGAGAGCCGTGATCACAGTCCTAAGACTGCCCTCAGTGAGAAAGAACTTTATTTTCCTTATATGTGAAAAGTAATCCATAGAATCACAGCGCCCCCACCCCCAGGACTGATTGCCTCACTTCAAAGAGCGACGCTTGAGCTCCTTGATAGGACTATTGTTTTGGATTCCTTGTGAACAATATCAGAAGAGGCTATACACCAGTTATTTTGTCCTGTCCTGAAGAAGACCCACATTTGTTGCTCCACTATAGCACAGATTTATCATGGTCAAAACGTTGATGCTTAATTAGAAGTAGTACATTCCACTGTGACCTTATAAATTGTGTAAAGAAATTTCTAGTCCATGTGAGAATATATAGGTGTTCTTTCACTCCATGTTTGAATGTTTTTTGTCATTTGATTTTTATATTCAATAAAGGTGTTGTGATGTATGTACGTTATCACACTGTGTCTCACATCCTCCACCATAACTATTGTGTGTGTACTTGCTTTTCTATGAATGCCCACTTTATGTGACTAAAATAAATTAATGTATGCCACAATTAATCTGTGCTATCTTACTATTATCATGTGTTTAGACAATTTTCTCTAGAAACATTTGTTGATATCCCAAGGGAGTAAAGGGATAGATAACTTTGAAGTTACTTTTCTTTGTAAAGTAAGTTGTGGCAGAACCACTGTTCGCTTCACGTGATTGTCCCCAGCAGATGCCCTCTTTCTTAACTTACCTGAAGTTGAGGAAGCGCAGAGCGGTCGGATTGTTAACTCCAATACTAATAATGACGTCAAGACTTTACTCAAGAAACTGGAAAAACTGCTTCATACTGAGATGACTAAATGGTGAGAAAAAAAGTCTTTGGAGAAATACAAAGAAGCGGGAAGGGTCCCACGTGGACTACGTGTCATGAGTGCTCCCTCATTTGAAAACCCCAATCCCTTGATGTTGAAGGAGTGGGCAACAAATAATTTGGATGCATCAATGAACATGGTATCTATTTTGATAAAATATGCTGAATTAGACAGAGTGGAAATCCTTAAGGACATCGATGGGGTAAATGTCATGCTGGAAGCAAGTGAACATAAAGAGTAGGTCAAGAAAGGGCGAGATTAAATTGAAGTGCAATTAAGGATACACGAGGAAACTATAAAAGCGAGAAAAGTTTTCAAATTCGCAAGGGATAAGCGCGATTATGAAACAGGACACATTTTTACTTTTTCAAAGAAATTTGACAACATGAAAAGGCAAGCACTTGTCAACAAAGTCACTAAAAACATACCATCTTCATCAACAGCCCAAACTGACATACAATCTTCATATGCTGAGAAGAGCACTGCAGAAAGCAGCATTGATTCTAGAATAGTAGAACAGTACAAAAGAGTTGAATTTTTTAGTGGAGGACCGTCGCCGAACACTGAGACCGCGCAATCTGGTGCAGAAACAAGGAGAAGAAGGAACCAGCACAGGAAACAGAGGCGGAAAGTCAGAATACAACGGCAGAGGCAGAGGCAGAGGCAGGAAAGCCAAGAACTGGGTTCAAAAGTAACCGTTTCTGACAATACGGTCATCAATTTATAAGAAATAGTTCTTTCCACTGCTGAAAAACAAGTACTGTCACTTGGTTTATCGTATTGCCCCAATAACTTTTTCAAATATACCCAGACAAAGGAAGGTGTTTTTAAGTTTATTCGCAAACTCAAACTTCGCAAATATTTTCAACTTAAAAATGCTATGGATATTGCATCCAATATTAGGCCCCCTCCAGGAATCTGCTCCACCCTCCAAGCATCAGACATTGGCACACTCAGGTCATTACAGTCCTTGGCCGTTGGTGATGAATCAATGTCCAATTCCACTCAGGATGTTTTACAAGAGCTTGGCATTAGATGTAGCAGTCCTTCAAACATCCCCTTTCGACCTCCTCCTACTTTCATCCCGATGATGCCTAAAGACGCCATTGAGGTTTTCAGTGAGTGTGTCATTGAAGACCTGAAAAAGCTAAATAGAACTGTTGTGCAACAAGACAGACAACGGAAATATTCAGACATTCAATATTCTAAACTCATTCAGAAATTGCAAGAAAACAAGAATATTATCATCAACAAGGCATATAAGGGAGAAAACATTGTTCTGTGGCCTAGGGCACTATATATGGAAGAGGCCATGCGCCATCTCAACCATGTTGATTGTTACAGAAAAGCCACCTTCCTGAAATTGAGACAAATTAAAGACACTGTATTTACCGAGTTGGCCCAATGGAAACACTTGGGATTGTTGACTAAAAATTAATACTGTTTTTTTTTTTTTTTTAAATGAGTATCCTATTACTCCAGTACTGTATTTCATCCCTAAAATCCATAAAAATGTAGTACCGGTGCCAGGGAGACCGATTATTTCAGCACAGCAAAGTCTGTTGGAAGCAATGGCTAAATATGCTGATTATTTTTTACACGATTTTGTTGAACGTCTCCCTTCTTTTATTAAAGACACTGGTCACTTTTTAAGCAAACTTCAAGGAGTTAAATGGGACGATAACTGTTTTCTAATTGTTATGGACATTTGTTCACTTTACACCAGCATTCCCCACTCTCACGGTATCAATGCAGTACGCTATTTTTTAGAGAACCGCAGTATTCATATGCATGATCACAACAAAATGATTTTAAAAATGATTGAAATCTGTTTAACCAACAACTATTTTATGTTCAACAAGGAAGTTTTCCAACAGCTACATGGGGTGGCGATGGGGGCATGCTTATCTCCTAGCTATGCGTGTTTACACATTGGCTAATGGGAGGAGCATGTCCTCAGGACCACCCACAAAGCTGTAGTTGATATGCATGTACTCCAGTGGTGGAAATTTATAGACGACATTTGTCTAATATGGAAGGGATCTGCTGAATCAGCTAAACAGTTTGTAGACAGTATCCACAACCACATGCTCAATCTCAAGTTTACCGCTGACATCAGTAATGAGAGAGTTCAATTTTTTGATGTTGAGATATACATCGAGGATAGGGAGATTTATACTAAACTCCACAGGAAGAAAACTGCTGGTAATTCTGTACTCCATGCCAGCAGCTCCCACCCCAACCATCTCATCCGCAGTATCCCTTACGGAGAGTTTCTAAGGATCAGACGTATATGCAGTCTAGAGGTAGATCTTAAAAAGTACCAACTTGAAGCCTTCCAAAGATACAGAGCCCAATGGCTATAAGACTAAAGAACTTAAGGTAGACCTTGACAGAGCCAACAGCCATACCAGGGAAGCATGTCTAACAGTCACTGTTCCCAACATTTTGCCAATTCAGACTGGCAGTGATAGTAACCTTAACGCTATAGAATCTACCAATACCATAAGATTGATAACCACCTACAGCAGACAGGAAAGACAAGTGCGTAAAATTCTCTATAAAAACTGGCCAATTGTACGAACTGATACTACGCTTTAACATATCTTGCCAGAGCTTCCATCTCTCACGTTTACCATCGATGAGAGACGCACTTGTCAGAACTCGTCCAGAGGTAACTATTTCCAATACTTTGTTATCAACTAGTACAGGCTTTTTCAAGTGTAGCTCATGCCACGCATGCAAATTTGGCAAAAACACTTCCTGCCTTCAGCTCCCAAACAATAAAAATTCAAGGTAATTTTACCTGTAGAACAGAGTATGCAGTGTATGTATTGGAATGCACCTGTCATTTATTGTACGTTGGTAGCACTAAACTGTAAGTTTTTAACAGAATTCTCCAACATTTAAGAGCAGCAGTTAATTCAAATCCTGTTGGAAAATGAGGCAGCATCTGTGAGGCCTGCACAAATAACATGACTACATTTGTCCTTCACTGGGAACCAAACACCCCATTGTAGCGCCTGACTCTCAGAGGGTAGCGTTGCAGAGCAGTCAGAGGCTTACTCAAGGGAGGTGGTGTGGGCTAGTAATCGCCATGTGCAGGTGCGCAGAAATAACACTCAATAATTGATTGTCCAGTCTTTACTTTGCTTTATAAAAGTAAGAGTACATTTATTAAACACACACACTACTCAATACTTTGCACCAATTTACAAATATACATAAGCTGTTGGAATTACTTTGTGACATTGCATAATATCTCCACCCCTTCCGTGGGGGGTGGGGTCTAGTACCACCACTCCCATGTATGCACATCATCTTGCCCCAATGCAATTAGTTGAACATAACCTGGGGCGTGGGCCCTGCACACTGGCACCATCCCAGTGACGACCCACCCCATTACCTCAACAAGCAATAACAAGCATTTACAATGCAATAGGTCTCGCATTTACGAGAGTTTGAGATATTGGAATTGTAAATGACAATGCCTTTTATTAATGTTTTGGTTTTAAAAACATAAATAAAAGGCATTGTCATTTACAATGCCAATAGCTTAAAGTCGCGTAAATGCAAGACCTATTGCATTGCAAATGCTTGTTCATTTTGGTGTCCAGAACTGTTTTCTGTCCCAGTCCGACCCCCCAGACATATAATCTACTCTATAAATTCGCCTGGCAGCAGCGGACAGCCAAATGCCACGGCGCGTTTGTGCGTAAAGGTCTGCGACTAAGTTGGGTGGATTCAACTCTATATTGTGTGCCAGGCTCTGCCATCTACCACCACGGTATGTGTGGGTCAGGCTCTGCCATTCGAACACCCTCTAACTCAAAAGTGTGTACCCGGCCTTGCAGCTGTGTACCACGCAGATCTTCACTATGTACGTTTGCCCGGCATGCCCCACTCGTCTTTCTAGTGTCTTTCTGCTAGCTCTGCCCAGATATAGCAGAGTGCGCCACCCCTGAGCAGCACCTGGCATGTCTTCAGAACTCAGGCATTCCTCGTATTCGCATATGATATAATTGGCTTTGATGGACGGGGTAATCTGGTGAAATTTCACAAGCCTAGTGCTCGTGATTATTAACATATTAAAATGTCGATGTGTGTGTTTAAGCGTGTGAAATGTGTGCCCCATGGGCTGCTGTGGTTGCTGCAAGCCTGATAAACTTCTTCTGAGGGAGGCGTGTTCGGACTGTTGGATGTGACTGGCACCCTGTGTCAGGTCCGGCCTCTGCCCTAAGTAGTTCCAGGCGCGCCCCTCCAAGCCGGTCATCGGAGTTCTTCAGCCCCCCTGGAAAGTGTTTAGGAAACAGAAGTGCTAGGGATGCGTGTGAGCATATTCCGGACACATTTCTCATACCTTGAAGACGTGTGTATCGACAGCCCTAGATGGATGCAGACAGGAATTGATGATGGAGACGGGAGGGGCGGCGCGCAGAAAGCAGACACGTGAAGAACATCTCTTCACAGCCATTCCTAGTACTGGCCGAGGAGGCTGGCTAGGTTCAGCCTCCCCATCGGTCCTGCATACTGAAACCCCTGGGTGGGGTGACCTACCTTAGGCCTTACACTGTACAGGACACACACTTTATAAAAACCCCAGCGCAATAGAAGGCAGCACATCATTCATGTCACCAAGAGGACATGAATGAAGCTGCCTCCAGGGCTTGGATGAGGCACGCAGGATGCGAAAGGTGAAATGCTTTCGGTTTGTCTGCCTTCCTGGTGTCTGTTTACCCCACTCACACTTCCTCCTGTGAAGAAGAGCTGGGCCCCGCCCCCTCCCCAAAGCCAGAACCGGCTCCTGCTGCATTCCTCGCGCCGGGCTGGAGGAGTCATGCCCTGTAGAGGCACCGTGGAATGTCGTGTAGTGTAAGGCCCCGCCCCATCCAAACTGGTTCTCCAACAACCTGCCCAGAAACGGTAGGGTCCATTCCCGTCTGTTTTATGCCCCTGGGAACACCACTGAGGCTGGGAGCAGGCCAGCATGTCACCCGCGGGTTACGTCTGTCTCGGGGAGCTGCTGCCGTCCCGGGCGCGATTCCGTATTATCGGGAGGCAATGACTGTGTGCAGAGCAAACACCGCCATCTGGCATACAATGTTATCAGGCGGGGGCCATCTCCAGCATCACTTCTGACAAGGAGCGTAATCGGGAGGAGGCCGCCGAGCTGATAGGAAGTAGGGCGGGGGACGGGGGGAGAAGGAAGGAGGTCTCATCTTTGTGAGATGTGGGAAAGGAAGAGGGGGTGGGGGGGTTGAGGCTGACATTTCCGTGTCTCCACACTCGCTGCTGCTCCCAGACTTGAAAAGACGAGATAAGTTGCTGCCCGTAGTACATTGTTCCAGCTGAAATAATATTGCAAACAAGAGGCCGTCGGCCGCGAAAGTGAAAGTGATCGGGATCGCGATCAAACACATCAAAGCGGCCGCGAAAGTGAAAGCAAATGATGTGCAGGCTGCCAAATGGTGCGCGCGCCCGGCGCAAATGCACTGTATTTGGAGGCCTGAAAGCACTCGTTTGCACTTCCAGATCCCCCATTTACAAAAGCTCTCGCGAGAGCAGCGCTAAAGCGCTGTCTCAGGCGAGACCTAAAAATGGGTACACCTGCCTTGGTGACACATAACCCTGACTGAGCATCTCCGGCCTGACCATAAAGTATGCACCTCTATATCTTAAGGGCTAGCAGTCTGGGGTCTTCACCTAAGTTCAGCAGCAAGAATACATGTTTAAGCACACTTTAGAATGATAGTACTCATCACATTTGGGTATTGTTAGAATGCGTTGCAATTACAGCCCCTAAAGGCATCACAGATGAAATGACAGGATTACGCATATACAGCCAGACACCCTAGCAGGAATGTCTGACAACATAACCCCACTTTGCTTATGACATCACTTTTATCCTGTAATTCACATTAAACACGTGACCATCAGTCCCCCTAAAAGAAATAGCCATTAGTAAATGCATTTTGGTGCAATTACACCTCTTCACCTCCAGGGGAGGCCCTTCTCCACACATCCCCAACTCAGCCCTTCACTCCATGATGCACTGCGCAATACACCCTCAGCTGTAGAACAAACGTTCCAGCCCAGAAGGTGTTAAATGCTGGCTGAGCCCTTGAGGGGCTATTCCTTTCAAATCTCCAGGAAACTTAGGGAGGGACATCTCTTAGTGCTGGGGAAGAGACTGCGCTTTTCCAGCAGCTCCCCCCAGCACCTTTTCACGATTGAGGGTGACCCCCCCTCCTCTGGGGGGGCCACCAGGCACCAAAACGATGCATTCCCCATGTCTGGCAAGACATTATGGGGCGCTTTAGCTCCTTTTCTGCGTATATTATAGTAGCGGCTCCCCAGCTGCTTCGGAGGGAGCCGCAATCGCGCTGCGGCTTCGCCGCATCTCCAGCCCTCGATGGGGAACCCGGTCTCACCCGGACCCCCAGGTGAATGTAGACGGCTCAGGGAGCCCACCCCCAGCCGCTCCTTCGGTTTTCTGGGTTCCCAACCCGGGCCCCTACAAACCTCTTTGTGAGGGGGGCGCGTCGGTGCTCCCCCGTCTCTATCTTTGGTGGGGCCAGGGTGGGCTCCTGGCCCCCCTGCAGGGCACTTTCAGGGGGAGCGCAACGGCGCTCCCCGGCTTCCCTTCTTCTGAGGGCAGCCCCCGGGGACCTGACCCACCCCGGGGGCATCTCTGAGACCGGCGGTAGAGCCCCACGCGCTTCGTCGTCGGTCTTCTTAGGGGTCAAAGGTTGCCTACCTTCCGGGGGCCATATCTCAGCCCCTGGGGGTCTGATCTGCCCTATTTTCATGTCTTCTTGCGCCTGGTGGCGCCCCCCAGCCACTCGGAGCACTCTCCTTTGCCCTACCGGTCTCCAAGAGGGTGCATTCTGCAGGGAGCGGTCTTCACTGGCTCCCTGCACCAGCCTTTCAAGTCAGGCAAATAGCCTTTATTTCGACAATGTCATAAAAGGGTACATAGACAATAAAACAACACTTTTCAAAATTCATAATTAACACCAGAAAAGAAAAATTACATCTCATTGCATAATATTACTTAGAACCATCTGAATCCATTAGTTCCAAGAAATTCAATTTGCTACAAGTTAGCATTGGATATCAACTAATTTGCACCGCTTAAGCCACATGGCTGAGAGATATTTGCAAATTGCAAATACTGTAAAGCCCGCTGTGTCTGACTTTAGAATTCTATAAGCATGTTGGTATTGCTTAAACCCCAAGTTTCTACACAGTGGTACCAGCCAAAATCTCCTGGAATTCATATATGCAGGACAGAAGAAAAAGACATGGAGTTCATCCTCCACGCCACAGGTACAACCCGGGCATGAAATGTCCGAGGATGCTGACCACTTACTAGTGAAGACTTTAAGCGGAAGAGTGCCAAGTCTCCACTGGATGTAGTGTTTCCTGACAAAGATTGAATATACAATATCCATAAAGTTTTCAAAGCCATAGCAATTTTTAAAGTCAAGGAAAGAAGTGGTTATTGAACCCAGTGTTACGGCACAAAAAGTGGAACTAAATCTGTGCTCCTTATAAATCCTAGTAAGGTTTTTTTGCGAGATCTCACTGCACGCTTTTTCTGGGTCTTCCCACATGGCTTCTAGGCCAATTTTCGTCAGTTCCTGCTTGATGAATACTAGCCAATGGATCTTTCTTGCCTTGTTATAGGCAAGTAACTGTTTTAATTCCTCCCTATAATTGATTAGTTCAGGCGTTGACCAGAGTCTGTGCCAAAACCTTAAGGGTTTGATCCCTAATTCATCTTCGATTGGATTTAATCCCAAGTCCAACCTTAGGAGTAGGGTAGGTGTACTTTGCGGAAGGGACAGCAGTTGTCGCATAAATTTGGTTTCAATTTTGGCAATTGCTGTTACCTTCGTGTGACCCCACAACTCCCCGCCATAGAGGACTGCTGCTCTTGCTTGTACTTTGTATATCTCAAGGGCGGGGCTCACTGGCTTCAATGATGAAGTATTTGACACCTTGAGTATACCACCCGTCAACTGTGCAAGTTTTAGTTGGGATTTAGCAATTTGGGGTCCCCATGACATATTTTCTTGTACTAGAACCCCAAGATAGGTGAAGGTAGTTACCCTTTCCAGGTTCCCTTTGCCCAAGGTCGGAGTCGAACGTGTAGATGCCGCGGGATTAAATATCATGTATTTAGTTTTGTCGACATTAATCTCTAGTCCTCGCAGACTACAGAAATCCCGAAAGCCGTCCAGTATCCATTGAATCCCCATGTGGGACTTGGAGAGCAAGAGGGTATCGTCAGCAAACATGATTTCAGGTACCCTCCTGCCCGCCAGTAGCGGAGCATCATTATTTGGCACCTCGTTCAGAGACGGCATTAGGTCATTAACATATAGGCAGAAGAGGGTTGGGGCCAATACACAGACCTGTCTCACCCCTCTTCTGACCGGGAACCTAGGGGACAGTGCACCATTCCTCCCACACCTAACCTGGGCAAAGTTCTCGTCATGGAGCCTCGTTAGGATGTTCAAAATTGGCGGTGGGACACCCAAATCCCGGAGCATGGCCCACAGTTTCCTCCGTGGTACAAGGTCAAAAGCGGACCGAAGGTCCACAAAGACCATATATAAGCTGCCTCCCTCCATCTTGACAGTTTTCCAGTATAAAAGGAGCAGCCGGAAGATGTGGTCCATGGTTGAAATATTCTTTCTGAACCCCGCCTGGAAGGGACTCAGGACATCATGGTCCTCCATCCATTCCAGGAGGTGGTTCAGAACAAGTCGGGCAAAACATTTTTGTGGGACGTCAATACGGCTGATAGGCCTGTAGTTGACTGGAAGCAGAGGAGAACACTTCTTAAAAATCGGGACTATCTCCGCTCCCAGCCAGGTGCAGGGAATCTCCATACCGCCCAGTATGGCGTTAAACAAAACAAGGAAATAGGGACCCCATATCCCAGGTTGCTGCCTAAAAAGATCGCCGGGGAGTTTGTCGAGCCCCCGGGGCCTTTCCTGCTGCAAGTTTGTCGATTGCAGTGGTCACCTCACTTAAAGTAAATTCTAGGGCCTCGTCCTCGCTGGAGATGGCTGCCAGAGGCAGGACAGTGTCCATACTCTGTTCATCCGTGTAAAGGCCCCTAAAGTGTGCTTCCCACACTGATGGTTCAATATTGGGTTCCACAGCTGATTTCAAGTCCCCTATTCCTATATTAACTAAGGACCAAAATCTTCGTGCATCCCTGGATTCCAGAGCGGCAGTTAGATTGGTCCACCTTTCCGTATCCCACTCCTTTTTAGCATCGACCATAACCCCTTTATAGTGTGATCTTAATTCTCTGATTCTCGCTCTGTCACTCCCAGATTTTACCGCCAGGAGTAACTCTGCCTTAGCCTTTCTACACGTTGAATTATACCAGGATGAGGCTGGGGTTCTATATTTCCTCCGCCTAGGGATAAGAGGATTAGTAACCTCTGCTAAACTAGACACCAAGTCCCGATGAATAGCCCCTACTTCCCTATTAAAATCATTGTTAGGGTACTCAGTGATTAGACTTTCAATCTGTAGGAGTCTGGGCAGTACTATATTGTAGAGTTTAGCTATTCCGTCATGGCAATCTATAATTTTAGCCCATTTTACTCTTCGTCTATTGTTAGAAAGCAACAGTCCTTCACCCAAGTTATCCGACTCCGGTAATGGGGAGCCCACAGGACCTGGTAGTACCATTTCCAGGCAGAGAGCATTGTGGTCACTCTCGACTCTAGGAATTACCCTAACGTCGATAACCTTAGACCATAACTTGGTCTCAACCATGATGTAATCTAGGCGAGACTCTTGTCCCCTTTTATTATAGGTACACTTTGAAGGAGTGTCGGACAGGGTGCGCCCATTGAAGGCTCTCAAGGAATTGTTCAAGGTCAAGGCCAAGATCTGATTTGCCAGTGGGGACCATATTTTGGGGGACGGTGATTGGCAAGATGGGATTGCCCAATAATCATCTTCGTCCATGAGCGCACCCTCATTCATTCCCGTGAATGGCTCAAAGTGGCAATTTACGTCACCAGCTACCACACTGTTAGAATCACAGGCCATTTCAGTTAGGAAGTGGGATAACTCCTCTATAGTAGATGATTCACATGCCAACCGTACAGGACGTGAGTATACGTTCACAATTGCCAATCTAAAAGAACTTGGCCATTTTAGAACTAAGCATTGGAGATCATTGGAATTTGTAACTACAATCTCTGCCGAACACCCCAAGTTCAGGGCTACCCAAATAGCAAGGCCTCCGGATGGTCGGCCTTTCCCGCCCCAGCTTGCTGGTACATAGAAAGTGGCAAACCCCTCTCTAGGGTATTCCTCTCTGGCCCATGTTTCTTGAAATATGCAGATGTCAATATGGTCCACTAAACATCCCCATTCCGTACAATTTAATTTGTTAGCAAGGCCCGCAAGATTCCAAGAGAGTATGGTCATCTCCTTTGGGGTAGTAGCCCCTCTAGCAAACGGAACACAATCCCTTTTTTACACCGCTGATATCAAGTACGTATGGGAAGCTTTCTGAGGGTTCCTTCGCTGCGCTTTCCTCGACATCGTTACCCCTTGGCTGTTTGGGGGCCTTTATCCCAGTATGGTGTGCTGTACTTGCTGGTGGGTCCTTCACTACACTTTCTTGACCTTTACTACCCTCCGGCTGGTATGGGCTTTTTATCCCACTATGGGGTACTGGAATGGGACAGTATGAATTGGCACAGGTCATATTCTCACCACCCTCTAACACATCTACAGTCCTAGGATGGGGACAAGACAACAGGCTATCATCATCCAACTGCAGTCAATCCACACACTCGAGACCACTGAATCTAGTGTGTGTGAGTAGATATTTCTGGGGGACTGTCTGGGCATTATAACCCCTCCCCATCCCATCCCGCCCCTGCTGTGGTGTTTCACAAATGACCAATCACTTTCAAGGTCTGGGCATTTGACTGGGGGGTAGAAGAATGATAGAGGAAGTGTTTGGATTGTGGACCCATTAAAGTTGTGTTCCCAGTTACAAATATAGTCTACTGTACATGGGTTCCTAAAATTCACTAGCACACAGTCCCCTTTCAGGGTTTTAGGTGAACAACCCACCCAGGAAAGCCTACGCACCATTAGTATCTCACTGGTAATATGCCTCGGTAAGGGTCTATTAGTATTAAGCCAGTGAGACACTTTGTTTTTCAAAGACTGGTACGATTCCTGGGCTGCATTACTGATTTCAGGAATACCAGTCATAACTACTAAATACGGACTGGTTTCCGGTGGAAGATCAATCCTAACTTCCCTCAGCGGGAGCTCAGCCAAATAAGGCTGAGTGCTGCCTGATGGGTGGGGAACAAAGACAGTCTCCACCTTGCTCAGAGTGGCCTTGTCTCCAGAAGTGAAAATAGGTAAGCTAAATTGGTGAACATTATTACCCTTTGAGCTAGCAGGACCTATAGAAGCTGTGATATTTTGATCTGGCATCCCAGTTGTGTCACGGTTAGCTTGAGCAGTGGCCTGATTTGGCCCATATGGCCTTGCGTTATGTAAGTTATCCCCCAAATACTGCTCGAGCCTAGAAAGCTGCTGTTCCATACGCCCGAGCCTTTCTACTAGCGGGGCGAGCGTGGTTTTTAGAAGAGCACCCAACTTGGTTAATGTGGGATCCTCTATCAACCTAAAAGCGTCTCTGTGCTGAACCTTATCAGATTGCCCTCGGTCCATAGTCATCAGTTCTGGAGGACAATAACTAAGCGAGTCATTTAAAGTAGTACACCCCTTAGGATCATTTACAGACATAATACCACTCTGTCCCTTTACAGATTTACAGATTTAGACTTTCTGTTAACACCGGAGACAACTGCACAGTGTTTCTTGGGTTTAGCACCCTCGCGACTTTCTCTGCGGTGGCGAACTGGTGATTTTTCTGTTAGATTGGCCTTGTTCAGAGCCCGGGCATCAGGGCTTGCCAGAGCAGGTATTATGTGTATTATGTGAAGGCTCATAGCAAACAAGGTCTGCACAACCTCCTGAGGGGGGGGGACAGGATAGGTAAGGTCACAATCACATTGTTTGTGATGCTGGGGTCATCACGATTCGGTGTCCGTGCGTTAGCCAGGTTGCCCAAAGAAGAGCGTTTAGCCATAACCAAGTCTTGTGAGACCCTGCGCTCCATGAGGGTTATCCCTTGGTCAATAACCGAATTAGCCCTTGTGATAAAGTTATCTAGTGTTCCAGTTAAATGTCCTCTAGACCCCACAGCCTTACTCCTTAGCTCCCGTGTCGCCATATGTCACTTACACAAAACTACCACAGTTAACACTTACTCAGCTGAGAGAGGGGGGCCCGGTCCGGTCTCTTCCGTTCTCGAACGGGCTCAAACGGGCCCGCCCTTGGCCCGGGCTTAGCCCGGCGCCTGCCCGCGCGCGTCCCGCGTTGCGTAGAGTGGGCATTTGTTTATGGCCGTGAGTCAGGAGGCGTGTCCCCGGGAAGAGGCACCAGCTGTGACTGTGCTGAGAATGCTGGTCCTCGCATTCCCGGGGTTGTAGTCCGTGAAGAAAGAAGCAGAGCACCAAATCAAACTGCTCACTGTCGCTGACAATGCCCAATTCTCAAAAAAGGCCCTGGGTTAGAAGGTCCCGGGTTAGAAAGCCCTGGGTTAAAATCCTTAGAGCTGCAAAATGCCGTGGTCATCTGGAAGGGCTGCAGTTTATTGGCGTGAGTCAGGAGGCGTGTCCCCAGGAAGAGACACCAGCTGTGACTGTGCTGAGAATGCTGGTCCTCGCAGTCCCGGGGTTGTAGTCTGTGAAGAAAGAAGCAGAGCACCAAATCAAACTGCTCACTGTCGCTGACAATGCCCAATTCTCAAAAAAGGCCCTGGGTTAGAAGGCCCCGGGTTAGAAAGCCCTGGGTTAAAATCCTTACACCTGTAAAATGCACCTGGCTCTCCTTCTGAGCCTCTCTTCTCCCTGCGCAGAGGCCCCTGCTTCTGCGCACCGGTCCTGGGCTCTTCTTCTGGTGCTATTAGGGCCCTGGGGGGGCAGTCAGGGGGTTCCTCCTTCCAACTACCCATTGCCAGACTCCAGCACCTTCCACCTCAGCTGACCACACCCCAGAGAGAGCTTCTCTTCCTGTGCAAGCACTTTTTAAAAGTTGAGTATGGGGCTGGCAGGAAGTCTCTGTTTGTCCTATCAAACAGCAACACATCACTTCCCTGCCCCTGCTCCCTCCTTCTTGTCCAGCATCTCAGTTTGTTCAAAATGGCATCGTCCAGGGTCTCTGGCCACATGGTCTTTGAAAAAGCCCCTTCCCCCCTGGCTGCCTTCCCTCCTTGGTGCAGCCTGGTGCCTGGGACCCAGTGATAGCTGCTGATGGATGAGCCTGTAGCCCCACCCATCTTCTCTTCGTGGAGAGGAGGCCTTAGTTTGTGGAAGAAAGGTTATCAATCCATCCTGCTGAGGTCAGCCCTCAGCCAGGGTCTGGTTATGGCTGGCTCAGAGAAATATGACAGTCCTGTATGACCCAAAAGCAGTACAAATATGACTTTGGACTCTGTAGAATACTCTTTCTCACATCCATTACAGTGGACTTTAGTGCGTATCTGGAATCTGTAGGCCTTATGAAAGTTACTCTAGCCCATGGGCTCCACATCCCCATAGGGAAATAATGAAGTGAAAAAACAGTAAAACACACTGATTTTCCCTGGCATGTTTCTTCCCAGTGTATAAAGTCTATTCCATGTCACCACCCCATTCTGCATAAGTCCTGCCACACCAGTCTATCTGCACCTGCTCCTTGGCTGCGCATGCTAGGAATCTCCCCTGCGCAGCCCCTACACGTGTGCACACGCATGTACACGCATGTACACATGTGTCTGCATGTAACCAGCCCAGTGTCCCTTACTCCAGCTGCTGCGCAGTGGCCTGGTCAAGCCAGGGGGACACCAGTAAAATCCCCATGCAGTCCCTTACATCCTGAGTTCACTGCGGGTGAGTCACAATTTATGAGGCTCCCCCACAGTAAAAGCTCAACAATTAGGGGCCCAAAAAGAGAAAAATCCGGGCGGCCCATAGTGTCAGAACCACCTTCTAACAGATCCTAACTACCCAGTGGCATGACACCAGAAATTGGTCCATAACAATAATCTGAATGACCTCAGTTACTATGTCATAGGCTCTGTACATAAGAACAGCAGGGGTGGCAATCGAGAGAGTAGATTAAGGCAGCTGGAATCTGAATTTATTATGTTACTCGACACTAAGATGCCAAACGGTCTAAATACTAGCGATGATTTGCACAATTTTCTATAGACCGATGGTTATGATATCTGTGTACTTAATATACACTGTGAATTCTAGGGTGTTTATAGCTGGTTTTATTTCTGCTTTTGCCTGGTTTTATTCTGGGTTTCTACAGTTTCACTCGGTTTTAGAGAGAGGTTTTACTGGTTTTTAACCCCTTGGACTTTACACAGTGTATGCTGTTGAGGTCGAACTACTGTTGTTCAATATATCTACTCCTCTGTTTTCATCTATTTTACTAGGCACTTGCATTTTATGTCTGACATTATCAACTGTGATACTCTACATGTGATCTAGGGTGGTTTTTATCTGGTTTTTAACTCTGGTTTTTACTTGGTTTTACCTGGGTTTCCCGGTTTTACTAGGTTTTTACAGAGTGTTCTCCAGTTTTAGTTCCTTGAAATCACATGTATTATACATTATGATTGGCACTGACAAGCTAATTATTAATTTTTGATGCTCATTTGCATATACCTAGTTTACATTGCATATGCACTTTAGTGAGCTGTGTATAAAAAACTGTGCAATTTCTGCATACAATTGACAGGTTAATGATCAGAACTTCTGTGCTTTATAATATGTTATAGTGCACTAGCACTTTATATTGTACAATTGAGGGTTTTTTGTGAATCTGTTGTTTATTCATAATTATTTATTTCTTTGACACTGCACTTTTTTATGCACATTTTTGCACTTGCACTTTACTGATTGTGACTCAGTCCAGCACCAGTAATTACATATAGGCGGGTTCGGTACCACATGTAGGAAGGTGGAATCTGACAGTATGGTTGCCCCCACTTTTTTCCTGGTGTTTGGATGGTTTTTGACTAGTCTGGCTGGGATCCTGCTATCAAGGACCCCAGCCTATCTGCTTACTCCCTTAAATGACGTGGAGTGCATATTAGATGCACTAGTGATTGGATACTGTGGTACCTTATGAGCCCCTAGTATATGGTACCTTAGGTACCAAGGGCATAGGTACTTCACAGGCCTACCAGGGGCTGAAGCATGTATTATGCCACCCCTGGGAAGCAGACTAAATCTGACACCACAGGCCTGCTACTGCAGCCTGGGTGAGGTAGTGTTAACACTCCTCACTGAGGTATAGGCTCCTATATCTCACCTTACACACACATATAAGCCTATCAGTCACCCCTAAGGCAGGCCATATCAATCCTGAGGGCAGGGTGCTTGGTTTACATGTGAGGGGGTGCCTCTGCCTGAACAGGGCCCCTCTGCAGCCCTCAGAGTCTATTCTCTATGGCTGTTTGTGGATGCGGTTAAACCATATACTCTTAAGTGCATTATAACCTAGCGGTAAATGCTAACTTTGGGATGGCTGCATCAAAACATGTTGTGTTTGGTGTCAAACGCCTTGGAATCATACCCCCACACCAGTAACTGGTGTGGGAGTATGATCCCACCCTTCTCGAGGGGAAGACATGTACCTACTGTGGAAACACGGTAGACATCTGAAAGAGCCTGGTATCACAAAATGGATGCCACCAGCAGACACTGGGCTGCCCTCCTGCTGCTGAATGAAACTCGCAGTGGAGGAGGCCCAACAATAGGCATCCTGTCACAGGGAGGTGTAACCACCTTCCAGACAGGGTTTAGTGTATTGGGGCTGGGTGGGTGCGCTCCTAGAGTGCTTTGAAGTCCTGCACTGGGGGAGCAGTAGGCTCCTCTGTGCATATGCCAGCTCAAACCGGTTCAGGGCTACCTGCCCCTGCTCTGGTGCGAAACTGGACAAAGGGAAGTGGGTGTAACCACCCACTCCCCTGACCCTCCAGAGGAGTGGTCATAGAGCTAGTCCCTCCCTTTCCTTTAGTATAAGATAGGGAAACCTTGCCATTGCAAACTAGATATCCCTGGACGGCGCTCTACAAGAAGAATCCTGGACTTTCGACGTTCCACTACCTTTGGAAGACTGAAGAATCTCCCTTGGAGTCAAGGAGTGACTCCCCTGCTTGGCAGGCACCAAAAACTTGAATCAACGGTTGCAAACTTTCCCGCTCCCGCTGGTGTCCGAAGTCCCTGCAGCCCTGAAAGTAGATTTCCAGACTTCTCGATGGCCATTGTGAGTCCCCAGCAAACCTGAGGCGAGTGGACACCACGAGTGATGAGGAACAGCAATACCTGGGTACAGTGCACTATTGTCAAGTGCAACCCCTTCACGACATTCTACGAACTTGTGCATTAGACCACGTGTGGTCCAAGCCTCCAGCAGAATTTACTTTGCAAATCAGAGGACTATCTCGTCCCGAGTGGCTGTGGGCTCCTGTGAAGCGAATCCTCATGAGGCATCTTTGCAATCCCTTGCCAGCTGGCTTGTGGGTCCCCTGAAGACTTTTTCATCAAACCAAAGGGCTCTTCTGGTTGCTCCAGGCCTGCCCTGACTTACCCTTGCTGGGTGAGTCCCTCAGACCTTGCTGGTCTGCACCGCTGACTTTCTTCACTTTCCATGAGACTTGCTGTTGCCAAGGCTTGTTGGCTCCAAACCGGTTGCTGACACCTCAATAAGCTGCAGACTTTGTGGGACACGCCGAATCCAGCTCCTGGTCATCATCGACGCCTCCTGGACCTCGTGGCTGAAGAGTCAAGACACCCGTGAATCAACTGAAATTACCCGACTACCGTGGGCATCCATCTTCCTGGTCCCGGGTCACTGGCAAGTGACTGTGAACACTGTCCCTTCTGCTTTCAGGTCTTCCTTCTTCTGAAACCAGCCTTGGATTCCACCGGACACTTCTCCAGTCTTCACAAGCAGCAAATCTTCTTCGGCTTCCAATGAAAACGACGCCGCGACCCGACACCAAAAGACACCTATGCACCCGGCTTCCCTGGGTGAGGTAACTCGTGCACTCCGGTGCTCCCGTGGGTGTTGGCCCTCGAAGTACTTACCTTGTAAGTGGCTTGCTTGTAGACTCTCCCGAAGTACCCTAAAACTTTAAAAATCCAACCGCGACTTGCTCGATTGAAATCAATAGGGAACCCGCGGCTGTGTTCTCACACTGCACGCGTCTCCGGTGGGTCCTTTACTTACCTGCCTTGGGAGGATTAGTGAGGCCCCAGCGATTCTAAAGGCCCTAGGCCTTGTCCCCTTGCAAGTCGACATTCCTAAACCTCTTTTTTAGTATATGGTCTGGTACGCCCCTAGGGCCCCAGCCATATAAGTGCTTAATTTGTTGTGAAACATTGATTTGTGCATATGGACCTGAATTCTAATCTCATAAAGAGATTAGTAGAGTGTGTCTAGAAATAAATACATATATATTTTATATATATATACCTGTGTGGTGTCCTTACATTTGGTAATTAAAGAGATTATAAGGTAAAACAAGCTGCTTTACATTCCTCTGAGACTTAGCCTGAAGGCTGCTCTCCACAGCTACCACTAGGATAGCCTTCTTTAAAAGGTTGTCTTAAACCTATCTACCATAAGAGTCGAATTGTACTGGTGCAAGGTGGCCACTATAACTAGTGACCAGCATATGGCAGGCCAACTTCTCACACCGCATATTACACTTGATATTATACTGCAGGCTGTTATTTTCATAGCACTATGCTAGTATTATACATTTACAGCTTGCGTTATATGTACAAATTTTGTCATTTGACATTTATTTTTCTTTGCGGTCTGACTATACATCAATGAATTACTAATCTGTCCTTCTTTTATGGTTGTATAATATTCCATTAACATGAGATGATTAGACCTCTACTATAAGGTTGTATCCAAGATAGGATTTCTTCCATATCTATTACTGGTAGGAGTCAATCACATTATTCAAGCATCATCACTGTGTCACTATATAACTGTTTGGATAGGTCCAGCGCGTCATGTGATCAAGACCGTGGTAACGCGGTCGAAACACGTCAGGCTGGGCACTTGCTTGATTTATATTTTTTGATGCACTTAATTCTGCAATGAAAAGGACACTTTTGAAACTCCACATCGTGGTCCGTACCTCCTTTCTGCTGTGAAAGGACTCTGCAATAAGGAATGATGATGATCCCATATATAAATATATCTAATATATATATTTCATGATAATGAAAAATTAAACGAATCCCTTTCACAACGAAGCGCATAATATGTCCTCCATGTGCGCACGGTGCGCGAAGCGCATCGTGCGTACATGGCTCATCCAGCGTAACGTGGGCACGCGGTGCGCGTAGCGCACCGCGTGCCCACCGAGCGTGCGCGGCACTAACTGCGTAAAGTGGGCGCGCGGTGCGCGAAGCACACCGCGTGCTCACCGTGCGCGCACGGAACGAACTGCGTTAAGTGGGCGCGCACGCCACGAATGGCGTAAAGTAACTTAGCATTTAAAAAAACGTACAAATTCACTGAAAAAACCATAGGTTTCACACACGTTATAGTTAGGAATTAGCATTTAAAAAACCTTGCAAATTCACTGAAAAAACCATAGGTTTCACACATGTTATAGTTAGCTGGACATTTTACTGATAAAAAACCAATGAAATTCCCCCGTTATAGTTAGTGCAGGCAACTATAACTCACGAAACCGCAATCCTCTGCTGATGACATATGTGTCTTTATGAAAAAAAAATATTTGTAATATATGTATAGCTAAAATTTAATGGAAGAAGACATGGGCAAATAAGTGTCTAAATACAGTATTAGCATCAGCAGAGGATTGCGGTCGCGTGAGTTATAGTTGCCTGCACTAACTATAACGGGGGAATTTCATTGGTTTTTTATCAGTAAAATGTCCAGCTAACTATAACATGTGTGAAACCTATGGTTTTTTCAGTGAATATATATATATTGCTGGTTTAATGCTATTGTTGCATTAAGTACTTTTGAAATTATACTAATTATAATTTCATAACCACTAACGCCCTAATATTACAAATGAATTCCTCAATGTATATATTTTGTAGTTTCAGCATCAAAACTTTTTTTGAATAATGAATTTAGTTCTGATGGAACAGCGTTAGTACAGTGATGCATAACACACCATGAAGTCTTTCTGCTATGTCCGTTGGTTTGTTCTGTGAACATGTGACCTTAGTGGGAAGGGCATTTTATTTAAAAATGGCATCTATTACACACAGCCTTTATGTGAACAAGGGCGCCTGAGCCCGAAACGCGTCATCTGTCGACTGCTGTTTGGTGAATTAAAACATCTTGCCTGAAATCAGAAGTGGTTCGTGTCTCTCTCTTCGCCGCCGGGGGTTCTCTGGTGGAAGTGGAAGGAGTACTGGTTCGAATTTCATAATACACGGAAGCTCGACTTTCTTCCGTTTCAACGAACCCTCTCACCCGGAAGCGGCTGCCGCCCTAAGGTCGAAGTGCAAGTGGTTCGTGGTGAAACTTTGGCTGCAGCCCCCTCGCGCCGCCACACGTCACGGGAAAGCAAAGGGTTACTGGCCGGCACAAAGAACCAGACGGGTTCAAAGGCGAAGCGGCTACAGCACCCGGTGAGTGACGACGGCATTCTGGCAGAGGTGGGGAGAAATCAGGCACAACGAAGCAACTCGTGACACGATCCGAGTTGCGTAAGATATAACAACCTAACAGTTAGTATGTCAGACGAGGCTGTTCGCCAGCGCGAAGCGGCAGCGGAAGAATTGTTCTGCCAAAGACCCATTTCCAGTCCAAATGATGTACCATCTGTAAGCACACCGGCGGGGCCGGATGATAATGAGAAAACGCTTCTAAAGAACCTCGAAAAGTACATGCGCCTAGAAATAACGAAGTGGTGGGAGCATTGCTCACTCTCCAAATATGCAGAGGTAGGGAGGGTTCCGAGAGGTCTTCGGATCCTCTTAGCGCCAAGCTATGATAACCCCAACCCTGCAATGTTAAAAGAATGGGCACAGAACAACTTGGAAGCCTCCATGACCTCAGTCCGCATTTTAATTAAATATGCAGCAATAGACCGAGTGGAAATAGTAAAGAAAATCGAAATCATTGAGGAAGAGCTGAAAAAGTCTGCCAAGGTTGATTACATCAGAACAGCAAGAACTGCTATCGAAGAAAGACTGCGCAAGCATGAGGAGAAAATCAAACAACGCAAAGCGCATAAGTTTGCCAGGGATGAAGCAGACTACAACAACGGGCAGATTTTCACTTTTGCCCGAAAGTACAACAATGAAAACCGCAGGAAATTCGGAGAACAAAAGGGCAAAAGTAGTGCAGAGCAAAACACACAAAAATCTGCAGCAATTGGAGGAGCAGCAGCTGAAAGCATCAGCTCTGACACTATTTCCATATCCAGTGAATCAAGCATAGAGAGCGGAGAGAGACCTACACCCGCAATTGTACTTGATGCAGGAGAGGAATTGGATTTTTTAGTAGCAGAGAGACTGAGGTCCTTGAGACCGAGAAAGGAGAACAGACCACAGCAAAAAACACAAGGAAAAACAGACGAAGAAAGGAAAGAAGAAAAGCCAACAAACAAAAAAGGAAAAAACAAAAAGAAAAGCAATTGGACAAAGAGGAAGTAGACATGGACAAAACTATCATCAACTTGTCCAATGTACCGCTGTCCGAAGCTGAAAAAAGACTGTTGTCCTTGGGTCTTAATTTCTGTCCTGGCCACATTTTTAATTACAGCTCCACAAGAATCGATGTCTTTAAGTTCGTGAGAAAACTAAAATTAAAAAAGCATTTTCTCCTGAAAACCGTCAAAGACAAAGACGGGGAGTCACGACAGGATGGAGCTACTCATGTTGACAGCCTAGGAATCAGAGCAGCAGATATCCCTCTGTACCTAGACCTTCATGATTTGAACACTGCCGAAGCAGAGGACAGTGACAACGAATGTGACCCATCCACACAAAGAAGAATGAGTAACATCAATTTGCTACAGAAAGGTGCTGGGCTCAGCCCTTTCAAGAAAAAATCCAAATATATCCCCATGATGCCGAGGGATGCTTTGGACACGTTCCACGACTGTGTGGTCGAAGACATTAAAAAATTGAACAAGCAAGTACAGTCTGAGAAATTCAAACAAAGGAAACAGGTTGAAAGAAAGAAAAGGGACTATGCCAATCTCATGCAAAAATTGGGAAAAAACAATGAAATCATCATAAAAAAATCAGACAAAGGGGGCAATCTAGTTATCTGGCCCCGGGCAGACTACATCAAGGAGGCTAAACACCAGCTTGGTAACACTGACTGTTATGAACCATCTAACACCAAAAAATACAAGCAGGCTACAGATTCATTAAAGAAACTGTTATCTCAATTACGTAGTGATGGCCTTATCTCCAATGATGAGTTCAAATTTATGCACAATGAAACCCCTATCACACCTGTATTTTATTTAATACCGAAAGTGCATAAGTGTGTTCTTCCCACTCCAGGCAGGCCAATCATTTCTGCTATAGGCAGCGCAGCGGAACAGGTTGGCCAATATATAGATTTCTTTCTGCAAAACCATGTAACCACACTGCCTAGCTATGTCAAAGACACTGGTGACTTCCTCGGTAAAATTAGGAACATTCAATGGTCAGAAGGGATGTATTTAATCTCTTTAGACATTGAATCATTGTACACCAGCATAGACCATCAGGCAGGACTGTCAGCTGTCAAATTCTTTTTGAACCTAAGACCGTGCGAATTTTACCAGCACAACAAAGCTATAGCCAGCATGATGCGTTGGTGTCTCCATAACAACTTCTTTCTTTTTGGAAAGGAGTTGTTTAAACAACTAAGGGGTGTGGCCATGGGAGCTTGCTTCTCCCCCAGCTATGCGTGCTTGCACGTAGGCTGGTGGGAGGAGCAGGTACTTAAAAAAGACTATTCTGCAATTTTTGAGGAAAATATCATGCACTATTATAGATTTATCGATGATATTTTCATGGTGTGGAAGGGCAGCAAAGATAAGGCGGTGGAATTCATCAATAACATCAATAACAACAATGTGAATCTCCACTTTACCCACCACATTAGTAATTCCCATTTGGAATTTCTTGATGTTAAGCTATATATAGCCAATGGCAGAATAGAAAGTACATTATTCAGAAAGCCCACGGCTGGAAATGTCACACTTCATGCCACCAGTGCCCATCCCAGACACTTGATAGCCAGTATCCCCTATGGGGAAATGCTACGCCTGAAGCGGATATGCAGCACGGAAGCTGAATTCAATATCTGTGCAGCAGAATCCATGCGTCGCATGAAGGCTAGAGGCTACTCGGACAAAATGGTAACATCTGCCTTAGCTAAGGCTTCCATTAGATCTAGAGATAGCTTGCTACCTGATCCTGACAACACAGAACCTGCATCACATGATCTTGCGGTTCTATCTAGAACATCGGGGGCAGCTGAACAGGTCCAATGTCCAAGACTAATCACAGCCTTTAGTGAGAACGAGCGCAGAATTAGATCCATCATTAACAAGAACTGGAGAATAGTTCTTACTGATCCAGTTCTAAAAACCAGCTTACCTTCCAGCCCTACTATAACATTCAGTAGAGGTAGAACCATGGGAGCGGAATTAGATCCAACGAGCCCCGAAATCAAAACTAGCTCTATTTGGTTAAAACCCAAAGATGGCTTTTTCAAATGCTCCTCGTGCCGGGCGTGTAAGTTTGGGATCAGCACCACTGAATATAACACCCCATTTAGCCCCACACCTCACAAGATAATAGGTAACTATAACTGCAAAACCGATTTTGCAGTATATGTTCTTACCTGTACTTGTGGGCTAAATTACATTGGGAGCACGAAGTTACAGGTACACGAGAGAATACTCCAACATCTCCGTGCCATCCTTCATAGTGATCCTAATTACCCAGTGGCACGCCACTTCAAACAAGTACATAATAACAACTTATCTTGTTTGAAATACTTCGTGGTATCAGCAGTTCCCAAACCACGTAGAGGGGGTAACCGAGAAGCCTCGCTGAGAAGATTAGAGACCAAATTTATACTAAACTTCGATAGCAAGTGCCCTAACGGTTTGAACAACACCGAAGACATGTACACATGCCTGTAAATCGATACTCTGTGTGCAGCCCCCATACGTTGTGTGTAATATACTGTGCATCATTTGGATTGGAAATTGAATGTATTTCTTAAAGTAAATCGTGTTAATATCTTCCGATTTATTAAATGTGTCTAGTCATATTCATGACCATATTACAGACATAAATTGTCCTTGGGTATATGAATTATGATAACCTATTTTTTATATATTCTTTTCACCTCACTTTTTGTCACTATGGTAGAGATACTGTATCATGTCTCGTATTAGTCGAGGTTATGGTGATGGATACTATTGTATCTTTTCACTTGGTTTAACACATTTTTCACGTAACTTATTATTTACACTGGGTATCTATGTTCTGCAGAGAAATCTAATCATGCAGCTTCTTCATGCACTTAGCCTTGTATATATCCCTTCTTCCCTTTTTGTCACAGAAGTCACTACTCGAAGTACAACAACATGCATTTAAGCAGTTATAAGTGAACTATAGCAGTGTTTTTTGGTGTATTTGGATTTATCCTGGAATGCTGGTTTAATGCTATTGTTGCATTAAGTACTTTTGAAATTATACTAATTATAATTTCATAACCACTAACGCCCTAATATTACAAATGAATTCCTCAATGTATATATTTTGTAGTTTCAGCATCAAAACTTTTTTTGAATAATGAATTTAGTTCTGATGGAACAGCGTTAGTACAGTGATGCATAACACACCATGAAGTCTTTCTGCTATGTCCGTTGGTTTGTTCTGTGAACATGTGACCTTAGTGGGAAGGGCATTTTATTTAAAAATGGCATCTATTACACACAGCCTTTATGTGAACAAGGGCGCCTGAGCCCGAAACGCGTCATCTGTCGACTGCTGTTTGGTGAATTAAAACATCTTGCCTGAAATCAGAAGTGGTTCGTGTCTCTCTCTTCGCCGCCGGGGGTTCTCTGGTGGAAGTGGAAGGAGTACTGGTTCGAATTTTATATATATATATATATATATATATACATGTATATATACATATGTATATTATCTACTGGCGGTCGCCAGTAGATAGTTATAGTTACAACCTAGTTTCCATAGGAAATCTCAAAATTCTATTTTGAATAACTTTGGCGCCGGTTGACGAATCCTCGCGAAATTTTTAAAACTAATGGGGCGCTCCGCTCAGCTCCTACCCTGAAAGTCTCGGGGTGATTCGTCAAGCGGGGGCCGAGAAAAAGGGGGGGTCCCAAAACGCGTTTTCCCCATGCATTTTTCCATAGGACCTTTAGTCACAGCTACAGCCCGAACGGCTGAACAGAATTACGTGAAATTTGGCAGAGAGGTAGCCATAAGGTCAAGGAAGTGCCTTTTGCAGGTCTGGTGTAAATCTGTTCAGTATTTCTTGAGAAAATAGCATTTAAAAGCATATCAATATCTATACGCGCGCACTGTGGGCGCACCCTAGCGTGCGCGAGCGCAATTCTGATTGGTTGTTAGATGTCGGTAAACATTCGAATCGGTCGAAACCAGGAAGTGTCGGCCGCCATTTTGTCTCTCGCAGTCTGAGGGGGTGAAAAAAAAAGGTGGAGAACGTTAAAAGGGGGCAGAGTGGACAGTTCCTGACCCCCTAGCCTTGGTCAGGGGGTCACAGACGGACCCCCAAGGGAGCAAAAAACGAATTTTTTTTTTTTTAAATCACGAGGTGCACGCACCGCGTGCGCACGGCAAGCACTGCGAACCGTGGGTGCTCGGTGCGCAAAGCGCACCCTCGCGCCCACAGCGCGGGCACGGTTCGCGCACCTCGCGATTTTTAATAAAGAAAAAATTTCACGGTGCGCGCACGGTGAAAAACTTGAAAAAAGAATAAATTAATAAATACATAACTTAGCATTTAAAAAACCGTACAAATTCACTGAAAAAACCATCGGTTTCACACACGTTATAGTTACGAATTAGCATTTAAAAAACCTTGCAAATTCACTTAAAAAACCATAGGTTTCACACATGTTATAGTTAGCTGGACATTTCACTCATAAAAAACCAATGAAATTCCCCCGTTATAGTTAGTGCAGGCAACTATAACTCACGCGACCGCAATCCTCTGCTGATGACGTCAGATATTACATCACTGATGACATATGTGTCTTTATGAAAAATAAATATTTGTAATATATGTATAGCTAAAGATTAATGGAAGAAGACATGGGTAAATAAGTGTCTAAATACAGTGATGTAATATCTGACGTCATCAGCAGAGGATTGAGGTTGCGTGAGTTATAGTTGCCTGCACTAACTATAACGGGGGAATTTCATTGGTTTTTTACGAGTGAAATGTCCAGCTAACTATAACATGTGTGAAACCTATGGTTTTTTAAGTGAATATATATATATACACACATTTGTACATTTTGATATAGTTTTAAAATTATAAAATAAATTTAAATTAATAGTTTATTAATTGTTTTAGAGTAAATATATATATATTAATTATTATGTATGTGTTTAACTTTGTTTAATTACTTTTATTTGTTATATTTGTTAAAATGTAATGTATAATAAATCTACTTTATTTGTTATATTAATTTTATTATTTAACATATTCAATATTTACTATTTTATTATATTTTTTCCCCAATATTTTTGTACTTACCTGTTTAAGCATAGGGAGTCGATATGTTTGTGTCATGTGCCCAGCCTCACTCGCTGCACGCCCCGTGAAGCGTTTACCGAACACAGCCTTTTGGATCAAGTCCGCTCTCCATCTCCGCGAGATGCGTGAGATATGGAGGACCTCAGGTGCGCACTACGCTTCCCGGCTTCCCTTGGGACGCGCAGGCAGGACGTGACGTCGAGAGGGTCTGCCCGGCTACGTAAGCCAGGAGAAGCCGAAGGAACAGGGCAGATTATCCTGACTCGCTCATGAATGGCGGAGGACGCTTGAAAACTTGCTCGCTGCAACAGACTACTCCGGTGGGGTAAGGGTGTCAGTGACACCGCCTAGAGTCAATACTTTGTGCTATCTTCACGGCGTTGTTGGCTCACGCCGCTATGGTTGTTCTTGGACGCGGAAGTCAGTGACACCGCCTAGAGTCAAACCCTTGTGCTAATTAGTTAAACGGCATTGTGATTTCACGCCGCTCTGTTCATTCCTCAGTTCTGTAGAAGCGGACGTCAGTGACGCCGCCAAGAGTCATGTTTTGAGTTTCTTTGCATCAAAGCGCTGTTGGATAACAGCGCAGGATATTGACCTTAGTTGCCTTGCCTTCGTGTGTCGGGAAGACACCGCCGAGAGCCATACTTTATTTTTAGGAGTTAACAAGAGCCGCACTTTCCTTTTCCAAAGCGGCCATAGATTCCACGGCACCACCAGTGCCATAAATTGCACATTTCCTGAACATAGGACAGTAACCTTGAATAGCCATATCAGGTGGTATATCTGTTCCTCGTTATTTTGAAGCAAGTCTGCATGACTACAGTTCTTCATCAATAAATGATTTATGTGTGTATTGTTTCGTCTTAGCAGGGGAGCTAAGAGAGATGCTGAGAATAAATCGTAATCCCTTCTTCCCTTGTGAGGCCCACAGTCACACGTGTTATGGTGGGTAAGGTACGCCTAGTAAAGGAGTTGTGTACCAACGGCAAGGTAAATGGTGGTTACATATAAATGTTTATTTGTTCACAGTTCTCTGCTGAGTATCACTTACATATGGTACGAACAAACAGACCCCTGCCCAGGCAGCCTTAGATGGGTGGATGATGATACAATCGTCCTTCTATGGGTAGCTGCCATCACAGAGTTCTTTTTCTTTACAGGTAGATACTGCGGTATCATAGCACAGAAGGCGTGAGATAACTTAGTGAGGTGTCATCCGTATGTGTGCTTAATGATCATTTTTTCTCCACAGATCTCCCTCCCCGCTGTTCCCTTCCTTTCCTTCCCCCGATTGACCGCCTCTAATGTCCGTGCTGTCATAGCAACTCGGAAATTGAGGTTGTCAATAGGTGGACCCCAATTGAGCAACGAACCGATCCTGAGAGGCCTCCGAGGGACCGTGACAGAATAATCTGCCAACTTAAATATACCTCTCCCGGTCGGTTCGTTGTTACGATGGCCATCTTGGAAGACGTTCTAGTCACGTTAGGAGCTCTACAACAGGAGATCACTGATTCCAGGGTGGAGATAGCGGCTTCTAGGGCGGAAACCGCGGCCTTGGAGGAAACCGTGAATAGATTACAAAGAAACCCCTTTGACGCACAGTCAGGTAGAGGTTTGGGTGGGAGTACCTTCCAGTTTGGAACTTCCTCTCTCCCCTCCCCTGTTACAGTAGAGATGCCCACGCCCATTCCGTTGGCAGCCCCAGAGCGGTTCTATGGGGAGGCCTCGAAGGTACAAGTCTTCATGACACAGGTGTTGTTATACTTTTCTTGTAAACCCAAGGCCTTTCCCACGAATCAAGCTAGGGTGGCTTTTATGATCTCATATTTGACAGGAGACAGCGGCCCAATGGGCGGTACCTTATGTGCGTCACGATGACCCCCTTTTGTATGATTGGGAAGCGTTTCGGAAAGAATTTGAAACCGTGTTTGACCGTAGGGCGGCTTCCTTCTCGGCCGACAGAGAACGGCTAGATCTTAAACAGGGTAATAAGGACTTGGTGGTATATATTAACACCTTCCAACGTTTAGTAGCAGAGACCCAATGGCCAGAGGAAAAAAGGGCTGCTCTCTTTTATCAAGGGCTGAAGGAGGACATGAAGGATGTGTTAGCCCAAATAGACCCCCAACCCTCCTCCTGTATAGATCTAATCAACCTCACTTTGCGGTTGGATTACCGCATGGGGGAACGCAGAGGGGATCGAAAGAGAGTAGAGCGCCAGCCTATGCGATTCGAGAAAAATAGGGGGCCTGGGGTGGGGAGTACACCAGTGGTAGAACCTATAGACATAGGCACCGTTCGTGCCCCACTAACCCAAGCGGAAAGAGAAAGCAGGCATAAAGCAGGACTCTGCATGTATTGCGGAAAAAAGGGGCATTTCGTTCGGGAATGCTTGGCCAAACCACAAACCAGCGTAGGGGCAAAAAGAGTGGCTGGACTGTTCTCTGAGGTCTCGTCGGAAAACTGATACACCCAGGGAAATCAGAAGGGAAGTCCTTGGGTGGGTTTCACATCCCTTCTACCATGAATCCCCCTGCCGTGTCAGCCCAACACTTGTTTTTAACAGTTAAATTTGAGACTCCCAGAGGGTGGCAAACTAGCGAGGCCATGGTCGACTCTGCTGCTACGGGGTTGTTTATGGACATCGGGACTGCCAGGCATTTAGGCATAGAGTTGAGGGTTAAAGACACCCCTGAAGAGGTTTTGGCTGTGGATGGACGCAGGGGAGCTAAGAGAGGTGCTGAGAATAAATCGTAATCCCTTCTTCCCTTGTGAGGCCCACAGTCACACGTGTTATGGTGGGTAAGGTACACCTAGTAAAGGAGTTGTGTACCAACGGCAAGGTAAATGGTGCTTACATATAAATGTTTATTTGTTCACAGTTCTCTGCTGAGTATCACTTACATATGGTACGAACAAACAGACCCCTGCCCAGGCAGCCTTAGATGGGTGGATGATGATACAATCGTCCTTCTATGGGTAGCTGCCATCACAGAGTTCTTTTTCTTTACAGGTAGATACTGCGGCATCATAGCACAGAAGGCATGAGATAACTTAGTGAGGTGTCATCCGTATGTGTGCTTAATGATCATTTTTTCTCCACAGATCTCCCTCCCCGCTGTTCCCTTCCTTTCCTTCCCCCGATTGACCCCCTCTAATGTCCGTGCTGTCATAGCAACTCGGAAATTGAGGTTGTCAATAGGTGGACCCCAATTGAGCAACGAACCGATCCTGAGAGGCCTCCGAGGGACCGTGACAGTTTGCATTGGGTATCATACAGATACACTACCAATGACTTGTGGGGGAGGGCATACAGAAAAATTGTGTTTCAGTATTATCAAAGCCCCCCAATATGGGGTAATTCTAGGCCTTCCCTGGTTGAGATTACATAACCCAAGTATCGACTGGAGGAATAACAGGGTGGAGTTTAGTGGTTCATGGAGCAGGGAACATTGTACTAACGGAAAGTATAAGACTACACGCAGCCCAGGGAATGTACCCACAATAGCAACGGCAGCCGAAACGAATGTACAGCTACCTGTTTGGTATGCAGAGTATCAAGATGTATTCTGTGAGAAATCAGCAGATACACTCCCCCCACACAGGCATTACGATTGCCGTATCGATTTGGTGCCAGGAGCGGTTATACCGTGTGGGAGATTATATTCACTAACCGAAGCTGAAAACACTCACTTGAGGGAGTATCTAGACAAATATTTAGAGAATGGTTTTATACGCCCTTCAAGATCACCGGCAGCCTCTCCGCTCTTTTTTTATCCCCAAGGCCAATGGTAGACTTTTGGGCATTGAACAATGTAACGATTAAAAACAGGTATCCACTGCCCTTGATACCTGTTCTTTTGGAGCAGGTTAAATCCGCCACCATTTACACACGTCTAGACCTAAAGGGAGCATACCACTTGGTACGTGTACGAGAAGGAGACGAGTGGAAGATGGCCTTCCGTACTCGATATGGACTCTACGAGTACATGGTAATGCCCTTCGGCCTGTGCAATGCCCCCGCGGCATTTCAATACTTCGTAAACGAGGTGCTTCGGGAGTATTTGGACAGGTTCGTGGTGGCATATATCGATGATGTACTGATATATTCATCTTCAGCTGAGGAGCATAAGGCCCACGTGTGTTTGGTGTTTGAAGCATTAAGACTGAATAAACTATATTGTAAGCTAAGCAAATGTGAGTTCCACGTTAACGAAGTGGAATTCTTGGGACTGATGCTGACGCCCTCAGAACAGGTCATGTCCGAGAGAAAGATCAGAGCAGTGAAAGACTGGGCACAACCCACCAATGTTAAAGAGATTCAATGCTTTCTCGGATTTGCGAATTTTTATCGCAGATTCATTAACCACTTTTCTACGGTGGTGGCTCCCATCATGAAACTATTGCGAAAAAACGAACCTTTTAGGTGGACAACCGAAGCCGAGGCCTCCTTTCAACAATTAAAGAAGGCCTTTGTTACAGCACCGGTGTTGACACATCTGGATCCTGAGAGCCCTTATATTGTGGAGGCGGATGCCTCCGACGTCGCGGTGGGTGCTATCCTCTCACAGCGCCATAAAACAACTGGCCAACTCCATCCGGTTGCCTGTATGTCGCGCAAGTTAAATTTGGCTGAAACTAGGTATACCATCGCCGAGAAAGAGCTCCTAGCCATAAAGGAAGCGTTTAGCGATTGGAGACACTTGCTGCTGGGAGCCAAACACGTGGTGACAGTGTATACGGATCACCGTAACTTACAATTTATGAGATCCACTCGGATGTTGTCTCCTAGACAGTTACGCTGGATGCTATTTTTTTCGGAATTTCACTATCTAGTGGCCTACAGACCCGGGGCGGACAATAAAAAGGCAGACGCCTTGTCCCGCAAAGACACCCCTGATGGAACTCAGATAGAACACCTACAATCAGTGTTGGACCCCCAAAAGGTCATAGGGACGTTGCAATCCGACTCCTTTCTTCAAAAAATAACCAAAGGGATAAAGACTCGCTACTGGAGGAAATGGCTGTTGGACCACCCGCAGTGGAAGGTAATCAAAGGTCTTCCAATGAAAGGCAAACAGTTATTAGTCCCCAATCAAACATTAAGGAAGGAGGTTCTACAATGGTGTCATAACACACACAGTGCTGGACATAACGGGATCAGAATAACCCTAGACCGAATCTATCGCCAGTTTTGGTGGCCTACTGTGGTTGAAGACACCACAGACATGATTCACCGTTGTGAAACCTGTGTGACCGCAAAATCAGACCACGGAAAACCCCGAGGGTTGTTGCAATCCCTACCAACACCTTTGGTGCCATGGGAAACCATTTCCATAGACTTCATTGTGGGTTTACCCCTGGATCAAGGATGTACAGCCATAGTTGTAGTGGTAGACAGTCTCACAAAAATGGGACATTTCATTGCCTGTGCAAAGGAACCCACATCCGGACAATTAGCCAAACTACTTTTGTTTCATGTAATAAGGCTTCATGGACTCCCGAAAAATATAGTGTCGGACAGGGGCCCTCAATTCACTGCAAGATTCTGGGGAGCCTGGTGTAAAGCCCTGCAGATGAAGACATCAAAATCCACCAGTTTTCACCCTCAGTCAGACGGGCAGACAGAAAGACTGAATCAGACGCTCAAGCAGTACCTGAGATGCTATGTGGAGAAGAACACCGATGCGTGGGTGGACCTCTTATGCTTGGCTGAGGTGGCCTATAACAGCGCCACACATCAATCCACAAAATTCACACCCTTTTACAGTAACTACGGTTAACATCCACGCTTTATATCACTGATCAACCCTGCTAGCACGCCTGAAGTACCGGAAGCACAGAACCGCATGAAACAAACATTAAGGGACACCCGTAGAAATTTGGAAAAGGCCAAAGGTATCTACAAACACATGGCTGACAAACACCGCCAACCGAACCCAACCTACAAGGTAGGAGGTGCAGTGTGGCTCTCAACAAAAAACATTTGGTTTCGTAGATACAGTGTGTTTAATCCCAGATTCATTGGGCCATATAAAATACAAAAGGTGATCTCACCCTTGGCCATGAAATTAGCACTACCTAGGGCCATGAGAATACATCCGTTTTTTCACGTATCATTACTGAAACCATCCTACACACCTATATGGAAAAAAACATCACCTATTTGGATCAATCAAGAGCCGGAGTATGAAGTTCAAGCAATCCTGGACTCCAAAAGGAGGGGATCCAAGTTATGGTATTTGGTGTCATGGAAAGGATATGGCATGGAGGAAAACTCATGGGAACCCGCAAACGGCATGCATGCGCCCAGGTGCGTGAAGGCCTTTCATAAGCGTTATCCCAACAAACCTGGCCCGTGTCAGCGGTCGTTGGGAGAGGGATGTGCTGTCATGTTCCCAGCCTCGCCCGCTGCACGCCCCGTGAAGCGTTTACCGAACACAGCCTTTTGGATCAAGTCCGCTCTCCATCTCCGCGAGATGCGTGAGATATGGAGGACCTCAGGTGCGCACTACGCTTCCCGGCTTCCCTTGGGACGCGCAGGCAGGACGTGACGTCGAGAGGGTCCGCCCGGCTTTGTAAGCCAGGAGAAGCCGAAGGAACAGGGCAGATTATCCTGACTCGCTCGTGAATGGCGGAGGACGCTTGAAAACTCGCTCGCTGCAACAGACTACTCCGGTGGGGTAAGGGTGTCAGTGACACCGCCTAGAGTCAATACTTTGTGCTATCTTCACGGCGTTGTTGGCTCATGCCGCTATGGTTGTTCTTGGACGCGGAAGTCAGTGACACTGCCTAGAGTCAAACCCTTGTGCTAATTAGTTAAACGGCATTGTGATTTCACGCCGCTCTGTTCATTCCTCAGTTCTGTAGAAGCGGACATCGGTGACGCTGCCAAGAGTCATGTTTTGAGTTTCTTTGCATCAAAGCGCTGTTGGATAACAGCGCAGGATATTGACCTTAGTTGCCTTGCCTTCGTGTGTTGGGAAGCCACAGCCGAGAGCCATACTTTATTTTTAGGAGTTAACAAGAGCCGCGCCTTCCTTTTCCAAAGCGGCCATAGATTCCACGGCACCACCAGTGTCATAAATTGCGCATTTCCTGAACATAGGACAGTAACCTTGAATAGCCATATCAGGTGGTATATCTGTTCCTCGTTATTTTGAAGCAAGTCTGCATGACGACAGTTCTTCATCAATAAATGATTTATGTGTGTATTGTTTCGTCTTAGCAGGGGAGCTAAGAGAGGTGCTGAGAATAAATCGTAATCCCTTCTTCCCTTGTGAGGCCCACAGTCACACGTGTTATGGTGGGTAAGGTACACCTAGTAAAGGAGTTGTGTACCAACGGCAAGGTAAATGGTGCTTACATATAAATGTTTATTTGTTCACAGTTCTCTGCTGAGTATCACTTACATATGGTACGAACAAACAGACCCCTGCCCAGGCAGCCTTAGATGGGTGGATGATGATACAATCGTCCTTCTATGGGTAGCTGCCATCACAGAGTTCTTTTTCTTTACAGGTAGATACTGCGGCATCATAGCACAGAAGGCATGAGATAACTTAGTGAGGTGTCATCCGTATGTGTGCTTAATGATCATTTTTTCTCCACAGATCTCCCTCCCCGCTGTTCCCTTCCTTTCCTTCCCCCGATTGACCCCCTCTAATGTCCGTGCTGTCATAGCAACTCGGAAATTGAGGTTGTCAATAGGTGGACCCCAATTGAGCAACGAACCGATCCTGAGAGGCCTCCGAGGGACCGTGACAGTTTGCATTCTATATTTTTTCATCTGTATTTTTTACTTCTATGTTTTTTACATCAATATTCTGTCAGTGAACCCTCAAATCCAGATCCCTTAGGGAACATTTGATATTCATTTTGGAGACCGTAGTATGCTACTTTTACTTTTACTACTTAATAAAATCTAGATTTTCTGGTCCACATCAGCTTTGAAATGATTATTCTCCTTAGATTTATTTCAATACAATGTTTTGGTTCATGTTATTTATTTTGGTCTATTCTCTTTAATTTCAGTTGATTCTTTTTACTATGGGTTGATGTTATTCACACCTGGATTGGTGAACTTCAGAACCGGTTGATTTCAATTAGCTTGGTATGATTATTATATGTTTTCTCTTTGTGGTTGATGTTCCTCATGCTGGTTTAGTTCTCTTTCGTGTTGGTTGTCTCTAGAACATGTTGCTTGTTTCATATTAGTTTACACCTATTCTTTTTAGTATTTATTGACTGTCAAACTTTCAAACAGTTTTTTTTTATTTGGCTATTATTGGTTTAACTTGATTATTTCCATTTGACTTGATAATTCTCCACTGTTTGCTCTTAAACCTCCAGCTTGAGTGGTTTATTCACAATTTTATTTCATAGACAAAAAAAAAAATTTGACTTCCTCCATCTGGCTTTATAAGAAATTGAGTTATTAGTTGAGAGGGTAGTGAACCCCACTCAAGTAATAAACACAATTCTTACGAGGGTGAACCACAAAAGTCACTAACTAAACATGTGCTCAACACTGGTAGCTTCGCACAAAAGCAGTCAGGCTTAACAAAAAGGGAATGTGTAAAGTATTTATGCAGCAATGAAACCAGAAAAAAATGAAAATATAACACAAACAAATCCCAAATTAATTTACAAATACAGAGAACATTTTTCGGAATACAATGACACCAAAGAGAAAAAAAATCAATAAGTATACATAGCATACATAGTACATAGTACACAGAGTTATACATTTTTAGAGTTCTAAGTGAAAGTAGTGCAAAAAAGCACGAAGAGCCATTCCCAAGTATCTGGTTGTGCTGGACCAGGTCAAAGCCATATGTTCAAGCCAACTGCAATGGAGCACAGGTCAGAAACAGGAACGAGGGTCATCTTAATAAAGATTTTACCTTCTCAATGTCCAAGTAAACGTGGGAAGCCTTAGCTCGAGCTTCACATTGGAGGGGGCCGATAGGAAATCATTGTCGGTGCGAGGAGCAGCTGTCACTAGGGCTGCACTGGCTGGGACTTTTCCGTGGACCAGAAGGGTTGGGGCTGATTTATCTGCCATGTGGGACGGTTTAATTGCTGGGGACCTGCTAGCCACATTTCTACTTGCAATACTTCTAAATAACCAATGCAAAAACAAATGGTTTAAAAATACGCGTTAAGCATGCTTTAAAAACATTTGTGTTTTAATTGTTTATTTAAAAGTGCTGCAATTAGGAATATGGCCGGATGGGCCCCAGGAATATAACTGTCCTCTACGGTAGTGAAACCGGGCCCCACCCTGCCGGCTCCCCAAAATGCCCCACAGTCAGTCCGGCCCTGGTCGTCACTGGAGCTTGATGCTGGTGGGAGACACTGGTGGTTGCTGTTTGGCACAAAGAGTATGTCACCATCAGAACTTCACATTGGCGGGCAACGTGGTGACCACTGCTGACTTGAGGAGCCCACTTCAATCAATCAATCAGGGTTTTTGAACTGCGCTACTCACCCGTGAGGGTCTCAAGGCGATGGTGGTGAGGGGGTGCGATCAGCTCTGTAGGTCATTCAAAGAGTGAGGTCTTGAGGTCCTTTCTGAATTGGTGCAGAGTTGGGCTTCGTCTGATGCGGAAGGCGAGTTTGTTCCAGGTCTTGGCGCGAGGTAGGAGAAGGATCTGCCACCTGCTCTGGCTCTGAGGATGCGGGGGACCGTGATTAGAGCTAGGTCCGCAGATCGGAGGTTTCTCCTGGGGGCGTGAAAGGAGATTCGTTTGTTGAAGTATTGGGGCTCAGTGTTATGGTGGGCTTTTTAGGCATGTGTGAGCAGTTTGAAGGTTATTCTTTTTTCAACGGGAAGCCAGTGAAGGTCGCAGAGGTGTTGGGTGATGTGGTCATGTCACGGGATGTTGAGGATAAGTCTGGCTGCGGCGTTCTGAACGGTCTGGAGTTTGCGGAGGAGTTTTTTTGTTGATTCCGGGGTAGAGGGTATTTCTGTAGTCCAGTCTGGTGGTGATGAGTGCGTGGCTGATGGTCTTCCTGGTGTCAGGGGGGATCCATTTGAAGGTCTTGTGCAGTATGCGGAGGGTGTTGAAGCAAGTGGAGGACACGGCGTTGATCTGGTGGTTCATGGTCAGTGAAGAGTTGAGTATGATGCCGAGGTTGCGAGCGTGGTCTGTTGGGGTGGGTTTCCGAGGGCGGGGGGCCTCCAGGACTTGTCCCATGCAGAAGGGGTGGAGCCAAGGATGAGGACTTCTGTTTTCTCCGAGTAGAACTTCAGGCAGCTGCTGCTCATCCAGGTTAAGACGTCTTTCATCCCTTCTTTGAAACTGCGCCTGGTGATGTCAGTTCCTTGGTGAGGGAGAGGATGAGCTGGGTGTCGTTGGCGTATGAGAGTATGTTGAGTGCGTGTTTTCTGACGATAGTTGCGAGGGGGGCAATGTAGACATTGAAGAGCGTGGGGCCGAGGGAGGATCCTTGGGGTGCTCCGCATCTGATCTCTGTAGGTTTGGAGAAGAAAGGCGGGAGTCTTTTTCTTTGGTTCTGCCTGAGAAGAAAGATCTAATTCAGTCTAGGACTGTTCCCTGGATACCGGTGTCATGGAGTTTGGCGGCTAGGGTGCAGTTGGAGACAGTGTCGAACGCTGCTAAAAGATCCAGGAGGATGAGGGCTGCTGTGTGGCCTTGGTCGAAGGGGGCGCGGATGTCATCGGTGGCGGCTATGAGGGTGATCTCTGTGCTGTGGTTGGTGCATAATCCGGAATGAGAGATGTCCAGAATGTTGTTGGTTTCTATGAAGTGAGCCAGCTGGGTGTTGATGATTTTCTCAATGACTTTGGTGGCGAAAGGGAGTACTGAGATGGGCCTGAAGTTCTTGATATCTGTTGGGTCTGTGGAGGGCTTCTTGAGAAGGGGTTTGACTTCCATGTGTTTCCAGTCGTTGGGAAATGTGGCAGTCTTGATGGAGCAGTTGACAGTTCGGCGTAGTTAGGGACCAATGGGGGTGGGGAACCTGTGGAAGATGTGCGGCAGGCAGGGGTCGTAGGAGCTCCAGAGGGGATGCTTTTTATAGTCTTAGCGGTGTCTTCTGTGGTGAGAGGGGTCCAGGTGAGAAGGGTCTGCTGGATGGCATCGCTGGGGGGGGGGCTGTTGGGGCAGTGCTGTGTTCTTGGTCATCGAAGTTGTCATAGAGCATCTTGATCTTGCGATGGAAGAAGGAGCTGAGTTTGTTGCAGAGTTCTTGGGAGGGGGAGGCGTTGGTAGTTTCGCTGTTGGGTCTGGTGAGTTCTTGTATGGTGGCACAAGAGTTCCTTGGAGTTGTGTGAGTTGATGAAGATTCTGTCTTGAATGAAGTTTCTCTTAGTTGATTTGATGAGTTGGTGGTGTGCCATGGTGGTGGCCTGGTAGGCGGAGCGTGCTTCTGGGGTCTTGCTGTTTCTCCATGTTTTCTCCAGCCATCGGCAAGAGCACTTGGATTCTCGGAGGTACATGGTGAACCAGGTGGCTTTCGTGTTGTGTCATCTGGTGGAGATTAGGAGGGGGGCGAGAGTGTTGGCGCTGTTGGCGATCCAATGATGGAGGTTGCTTGCTGCTGTGCTGGCGTCTGTTGTGGTAGGGGGAGGAGTGCAGCTGACGACAGAGGTGAGGTGAGAAGTTCTTCTGAGATTTTATTCCAGTTTCTACATGGGAGGCGTGGTGTGCGTTTGTGTGTGGTTTCAAGAAGGAGAAATGAATGCAGTGGTAGTCTGTCCAGAGCGGTTCCGTGGAGTGGATGAAGCAAATGTTGTTACCTCCGGTGAAGATGGGATCGAGAGTGTGTCCTGCTGTGTGTGTGTGGCTGGGGATAAGTTGATTCAGTCCTATGTTGGTGAGGTTCTCCATGAGGGCAGTGGTGTGTGGATCGCTGAGGTTGTCCAACAGACTTGAATTTGCTCAGTTCATTTGCACCATATTAATTTTGGTTTTGGTGTTTCATTGTGTTGTTATTATCCACGTTTGTCTTGAATGTTTATGGATTGGGTATTTTTGAAACACTACTTCCGTCTCTCTTTACTTTAACAAACATGGCTTGATTTGTCTCTTGACCTACTTGGACGTCACCTAATAAAATGAGTGTAGCTTTCCAGATAGCATTAGTTATGGTTTTGCGCTGCTCTCCTGCTTGCTTTGGCTATTCTTGGACTGTTCCATTCACGGGGGAGGCGGTCGCATTCCCTTGATATTACTGAGATAAGCCTTCAAGCTATGTCTTGTGTCTGCTGCATTTCCTTGACAATTGTACAGGATAAAGGTGGAGGGATGCGTGCTACGCTTCACGCAGCTGCTGAGCCGAATCTAAGCACGTCAGAGGTGCAAAGCTACACCCGGGGTAACAACTCATTTCTGTTTTTAGTCTACAAATGCGTGACGTGTTTGTATTCAGTGGCAATGGGGAACTCGTGCAACCAGACGGCTCCTGATATACGGACAAACAAGAAGGCGTAATTGTATGGTAAGAACGTTAAGATGGTTTTGTTTTCCTTTTAAATTTGAGATTTGGAAAAGTCGTCCTCTCTCTTTGTATCTCAGAAACATTGGTTACACGAGGAGGACATCTGCAAGTCTACTCCAAACACTGGTGCCGCATAATAAAGTCTGCTTTAATGCAAGATGGCAATACAGGCGCCTTGAGGCCGCGTCTTCTTGTGGGTGACTGACTGCTGTAAGATCGGGAGGGGAGGGAAGGGGAAGAATGAGAAGGGCATTGGAAGGGAGGGGAAGAATGAGGAGGGATGGGAGAGTTATGGAAGGGGGTAAAGGGATGTACAGGTGGGAAGAAGGAGGAAGTGAAAGGCGAAGGAAGAGAGGAACAGAAGATGGTGCCAGCAAGACTGTGAAAGGAAGAAATAAGTGATGGATAGCAGCGATGGGAGATCGGATGAACGTACTCTACGCCTCTCGGCTACTCCTCGCCTTCCCCCCGTGATTCCAGACATTCATTAACCGGTGCGCCTCGACCCTCAGTGGCCTACCTCGCACGTGGGACCGCCCTGGGCGATCCCGCGCCCCTCGGTCTGGTCCCTGCCGCCCTCACCACTTGAACCTCGGAAAGGCCTGGGCCAGAGTCTGAGGGAGTAGTAGCAGTCTTGTCTCCCGAGACTGGAGAGCACCGAGGGCCTCCCCTAAGAATCCCCCGAGGGGCCGCCCCCAGCAGAAGGGGCTGGTACGGAGTGTAGGGTGGCTCCCTTGCACAGCGCCTGCAGCTTCATTTCTGTCAGAAAATGCAGACTATTCACATTCTCACTGAGCTTTTCCCGAGTGTGTGCTAGCGCCAAGAAGTGGTGTCTGTGGCACTTTTCTAGTCCGCAGTACATACGCTCTGACTGAATATCTAGAAGATGTCCGTCCCACCAACTGTAATTGTTAGGACATCACGCGGTGTAAAAAGCAGGTCTTTTTAATTAAAGCCTTCAATGACTTCAGTTAAAGCGACACAGAGCAAATGACGAGATGCGCAGGCGTCAGGCTCTGTGCTCGTCTCTGGATATAGACTTTTAGGCGCGTTATACAAAGCATGTTGGGACCCATTTACAACACGTGAAAATTACAGATTAGAACGAACGACATGGTTCTGTGACTTATATAGTTTCACATCGCGACTGGTCCAATGGCTAGATCGTCCACTGGGAATCAATAATCCGGAGTTCAAATCCTGCTATGTTCACTTGACACCGTGTGATCCTGGGCAGCTCTATGTATCTCCCCATTGTTCGCCTGGTCAAGCTCAGCGTTTTTGCAATCAGTTTAGACTAAAGTACAGAATATAAAGTCGTGCTTAGCGCCGTACTGGAAGTTAAAAACAACTAATGTAAATAGCCCTGGGTCCTAATCCTGCTGCTCAACTGACGACACTGTGTGATCTTTGGCATCTCTGTTCATCTCCTCAGAGCTCGCGCCCCTTAGTGGCTGTTTCATCTGACTAGTTATAGGTGGGTTTGCACAATGCCCAGCTATCAGCATGGGGGCTTTGGGAGGCTGCAGGCCTGCTGTGGGGAAAATTCCAGTTAAATACTGGAACTGGTAATTGGTGCCCGATGTTGCCCTTTGGTTTCAAGTTGTATTTAAGTAGATCTGCTCCCACTTATTACTAGACATACATAAGGCACTGTCAAAAGATCCACACACCACAAATGTACACAGTGGAAACCATTTTTGACTGGTCTACTGGAATTTTGCACCATGGACCACTGTGAGCTTAGAGTAACCTTTCAAGTGCGGTGATATCAGCATAAACACGGTATTATTTACCTCTGTAGGTGACAAACTTTTGCGCACTGGTGGAGTGGGCAATTCTTCGGACAGGAGGCATTGCTTCCAGTGCTCACAAATGCTCATATTAACCTGGTGATGTGTTGCCAAAAGGGCCGTTTTCTGAGTTTCGAGGCCGGGGCTCCCCTGGTTTAAGTTCGGAGCGGAGTACGGAGGCGGCGGATCTGACAGCATAACGTGCTGTCGGTGGAATGACAGAGCACCTGCCCCTGCGAGGTTCTCCGAGGGGGGAGATGTTTTTACATCATATACACACGGCTTTAACGGCTGTTTGTTTTGGCCGTGGAGCCGCATTCCTTCCAATAAATCACAGCGCAGTTTTTTTTTTTGGGCTCTTTGCTTTTTTTTTTCTTAAGACATGGTACGGGGCAGAGTCAGAAAGGGGGTAACGAAAACGAGCAACGACATCCTTCCAAACACCGCAGTTTGTTATTACAGTCTGGGTCCAAGGAAACATCTGAGACGCACTGAGGAAAAAGCCCTCAGCTGAGGAAAAAACATTAACACCCAGAGGTGTGTCCACTTATTGTCCGGGTGGAGGGCTCCGAGCATCGCCCAAACCTGCCGCGAAGGCGACTTCCGCGAGCCGCAGCCTCTCCGAGGAGCTCCACGCCGCGAGTTTATTGTCTTTAAAACTCAGGGTGTGTTTTATTCGCATCAGATGCTGACATAAGTGAGTGCATTAACGAGCTCCCTGACGCCATCGTCCACAGATTAACGACATAATCTGTTTTACTTTCTCGAAACTTTGATTTTTAATCTACCGCATGTTACTGTTCACAGCGATGCAACCAATTTTGTGACGCACTTTGTGAGGCCAGAACCGGAAGAAATATGTTGCCAAGAAACTTTTATTGTTTTTAATTAGATTTTAATAAGGGACAACAGATAGCGGACAGGCTTCATCACTACGTAGTGATTTATACGTAGTGGATACAATAAATTGTAAGGTGAGTTAGTCGTCATTTTAAGAAGATAATACAAATACTAGCTTAATTAAAACTACAATACAAATAACACATAAGTTGAACGAGGGCAATGACGTTATACACAACAAGAAAAAGAAAACTAGAACTTTAGAGCGGACCAAATGTTCATACGCAATCATTTAAAAGACGTTGATACACGCCTGTGACATCATAGTACAAAAGGGGTACAAATGCTAGAAGTTGAAATTGCACTATGTTGTCATATGCAATAATGTAAAATAGAAGCTGACTGAGGACTATGACGCCATTGACAATAAAGCTACAAATATATCAGAAGCCGAAAGAGGACCAGGCCAGCACATAAGATAGAAAAAGAACAGAAAGTGAAAATAGACCATGTTTTCATAAGCATCCTAGCTGGGAACACTGGAAGTTGAAGTAGGCTAGGTCGTCATATAAAACAATATAAGACGAATAGTTAATGACGTCATAGACAATACAACTAAGCATACTCGAGGCTGACAGAGGACTTTATAAACGCTGTATGTCTTTACATACGAAATATAAAAGGATTTGATATGATTCTGGTTATAAACAATAACGAGAAAACATAAAGGAAGGTGAATGAGAACGTCGTTGTCATATATACAAAAGAATAATGGAACTTGAAAGAGATCTGCGTCATCAAATACAAAATGGAAAAGAACAATGCACACTTGAGGGTGGTCGTTTTGCTCTATTCAACAAAGGTATGAGTTATGTAAGTTGGAAACGCGTATGTCCTCCTAGAGAATAAAGAGTTAAAAACTATCGGCGACTATCAATCATCGCGGCTTCCTTCGTTTATGAATCGCGCTAACAATACCTCTGCCCCTGGTAAAACATTGACAAAAAGAGACACGGACGAATTTGCGCCCCCTCCGGCGTCCCTGCCCGGTTCACACGTTTTTTTCGGGGCCGGCATTTTACGCAGACATTCCATCAAAATAATTGGAATAGTTCGAAGTCTGGAACCATGTAATCGGGGATGGTTTCCCTGAGTGACAGAGGAAATGTCGGAGGGTACCTTGAAATCCTTTTCCAAGTTCTTATCTTCACTCCCCCCTCCCCTTCGCCCCCCCTTCCCCAGATGGGGCAACAGCAGTAATAATTATCGCGGGGCGGCACTCGGGGAAGGTCGTGTTTGTAGTGTGCTGACTGCAACTATATTTAACAAACGCATCATTAAATGTGCACTGTGTCTAGCCGGATTATTAATGCGCGCTCGCAGCCTAATAAAAATTATGGATGCGAAATTAAATGCTTGGAGAGCGGGGCCGGTGTCTGCTAGGAGGAGTACCTACGTAAAAAGTGCTTTTTTGGCATGCGTTTGGTCTAACTCTGAACAGCATTACCCTCCTTCCTGAAAAGTCTGTGTCATGCATTCCCAGGATCATTTGGAGATGTTATTAATTAGCCCTGCCCCCTCCCTCCCTCCGCCTGCCTGGCTCGCACAGCATGTTGTAAGCCCTGCGCGGAGGCCATGGGCTCAGGCCGGCTCCCAGCCCCGCTGCCCTCATTTTTGAGGTGTCCGCCGCCGAAGGTGCTGCGTCTGTCCGTTCCGGCTAGCGCCTACTCTCCATCGCCGCCAGGGGGCGCTGCGGGTCGGCTTCAGCGGGGGAGTTCCCAAAGCCACCGGAGCCCCTTGCCTGCTCTCATTCCCCAGCAGAGAGCCCTGCGGATACAATGGACCTGAGGAAAGCGGCCGCGCTGTGCCTGGGAGTGCTGGGCGCCTGCCTCTGGGCCAGCGAGAGCCCCCAGGCGGCGGCGGCGGTGCTGGCAGTGCCCGGCAGGGGCTCGGAGGAGCACAGGGCGCCGGCGCGCAAGGGCGCGGTGGTGCCTCACGAGTACATGCTGTCTCTCTACAGGAGCCTGTCCGCGGGGGAGGCGCACAACCAAAGCACGGCCAGGCTCAGGAGCAGGGCCAACACCGTCACGAGCTTCGTGGACCAGGGCAGAGGTGAGTCGGAAGGAAGGAGCAGGCACCTGCCTGCACAGTTGTGGGGACAAGAGAGCAGGCACCTGCCTGTACAGGTGTGGTGGCAAGAGCGAGCAGGCACCTGCCTGTACAGGTGTGGGAACAAGAGAGCATGCACCTGCCTGCACAGGTTTGGTGGCAACAGAGAGCAGGCACCTGCCTGCACAGGTGTGATGGCAACAGAAAGCAGGCACCTGCTTGTACATGGAGGGGAGGGGACTGGGAGGGGAGGGGGGGGGGTTATCTGCCCGCGAAGGAGTGAGACCACGAAGACCAGACAGTCGACTAGACGTGAAGGGGACTTTAGGGAGGAGGCGGCACCTGCCCGCTCTAGAAGGGGGCAACAAGGTGCAGACACCTGACTGCTCAGGCGCGGAACACTGAAGATGCAGGCACACATGAAGGGGGCACTCTCAGTGCAGGCACCTGACTACTCACGCAGGGGCACTAGCGGTGGACACACCGAACTGCACACTGGTGGTCACCAGGGAGCGGGCAGGCTCTCGACTCCACACGAGCGGAGCAGCAGTGCAACACTCACTTGCCTGCACACTGAGGGTCACACGGAAGTACATCTAGGGTAGCAGGTGCCTGCTCACCGTTAAAGGAAAATGCACTGAACTGCGCATGGGGGGGGGGGCACCGTGGATGGGGCACGGGGGCTCCAATCACCTGCCGAGGTGTTGGGCGGGGGCTCCTGCTGGCACAGGTGTGGGGCGCAGGGATGCAGGCACCTCGCAGCACAAGCACGGGGCCTGACATTTCAGGGAGCAGGCATGTGACGGAACAAGGAGAGGGCGCTGTGGGAGCGGGCGTATGTATGCCTACAGTTTGCGCATTGTGAGTACACACGCAGGTACACTTAGAAGCGACACTGGGGCAGTCCCTGGTGCTACGGAGCACGGCTGAGAGGACTGGCATGCCTCCTCTGGCTGTAGAGGGTCTCGGAGAGTTTGTGCAGGATTGGCGCCCCAAGGGGTGTGCGTGAGGGAGGCAGGCTCCTCTTTCCTTACGCTGACCCCGAGGTGCGTTGGCACCTGTTTACTCGCTGCAGACCCAAGGGGAGACGCCTGCTGGTTGCACGTGCGCTGTGCGCGTTAGACAGCTGCCTGCACTTGGTACATGGTGGGGTCGGAGGCGCCTGCCTGCGAACAGTGGCAGGCTAGCGATGTAGACACCTGCCTGCGCGGGGGAAGGTAGGGGGCAGGTACCTGCCTGCACAAGTGTGCGAAGATAGGGACGAAAGGTGTCCTGTGACATGCTGATGTGGCTACACAAAGTGACATGCTAACGGAAAAGACACATGCCCGCACACAGTGGTCTGTTATTGAACCCACACAGGCAGGGGCAGGCTAGTGCAGCAGACACTTGCACGCACACAGTGGTAGAGCAGCACACACCTGCATACACACAGTGGTAGAGCAGCACACGCCTGCATGCGCACAGTGGTAGAGCAGCACACACCTGCATGCACACAGTGGTAGAGCAGCACACACCTGCATGCGCACAGTGGTAGAGCAGCAGGCCCCTGCATACACACAGTGTTAGAGCAGCAGGCCCCTGCATACACACAGTGGTAGAGCAGCACACACCTGCATGCTCACAGTGGTAGAGCAGCAGACACCTGCATGCGCACAGTGGTAGTGCAGCAGACACCTGCATGCGCACAGTGGTAGAGCGGCAGATACCTGCATGCACACAGTGGTAGTTCAGCAGATACCTGCATGCACACAGTGGTAGTGCAGCACACACCTGCATGCACAGAGCGGCAGGCTAGTGCAGCAGACACCTGCATGCACAGAGCGGCAGGCTAGTGCAGCAGACACCTGCATGCACAGAGCGGCAGGCTAGTGCAGCAGACACCTGCATGCACAGAGCGGCAGGTTAGTGCAGCAGACACCTGCATGCGCACAGTGGTAGAGCAGCAGACACCTGCATGTGCTTAGTGGTAGTGCAGCAGACACCTGCATGCACAGAGCGGCAGGCTAGTGCAGAAGGGACCTGCATGCACACAGTGCAGTGAGTGCAGTAGATACCAACCTGCATAGAGAAGCTTTTTAGTGGAGTAGGCTTCTGTCGGCACACAGTGGCATGCTAGTGCAGCAGACACCTGCCTGCGAAATGCCCCGTTTAGTGCAGCAGACTGCGTCACTTGTGCCAGGCCCCCCTTGTGACCTATATAGGTTTTAGTCACTCTTTCTACCATTTTAGTTAAAAGAAAAAAATGTTAATATTAAACATAATTATAAAGCGATTTTGCATTTCCTGGGGCAAACGTCAATGCTTGCACATCTTCGGAGTAGACGCTACCCCTATATCCCCTATGAGACAACCCAAGTACCGGTTGTGTGTCTAAATGTGTGATGTTTTAATGCTTCTGAGAGAAGGGTCAGTGGGTCACGTGCACTTGTCACGCAGGCTACCCCTGGATGTGCAGAAAGTGGCACAGAAATAGAACTCGATACCCCCTTGCTCCCCGCCCCCAAACCCCCCACCACCAGCAGTTTTCTAACCTGTGGGGCGGAAGTTTTTGCGCTGTTCGATTGTGATCCTCCGGATGGGCCCTTAGGACATCCTGCCCTGGGCAGGACGGGTGCTGCAGACACTGAACCCGGGGCTCACCTTTCTCAGCCCCTGGAGGAGGGTCTTTCTTGAGACCCCCACACCCGTCCGTCTGGCAGTGCAGTGGGATAGCGGGTGTCTGTCTAGCTCCTGAACAGGAGAGGAAAGTAGCCAAGTAGCTTATATGACGCGCCGCCTGAAGCAGTCACTAAATTAATCAGAGACCGTTGCCCACCTCAGTGGCCAGCTGCAAATTGACCACATATTAAATACATTTTTCACAAAATGGAGAGGTAACCATTGGACCTTAATAATATTAGTACAATTGAAGCCATTTGACCTTTATTTGGCCTTTAGCTTCTCGGCTTATATTCAATTCCCCAGAAAGGGCAGCTATTTTATATATGCAAAAATAAAAAAGACAACTTTGGCATCAAAAATGTCACGACCCCGCTGGCCATTTGCAGAACCCCCGGGCACTCCGCGTCACTTTGCGCCCCGGAGAGCCCCGTTTCCAGCGGTCCACGTTGGGGCCGGAGTGTGCTGCCTGGCGGTCCCCGGCCGCGCTCAGTAACGCGCGGCGCGGCGCTCTGGTGTCAGACCTGCAGCCGGCGGAGGTTTGTGGCGTTCCCCAGCGACCCGGCACCGCTCCCTGCCAAGCCTGCGCCTGGCAGCGGTGCCCCCGCCAGCAGCGCACACCTCACTAGGCCGAAAGCGTCTCACAGCAAACTCGTGTTTACTGGGCCCATGCGAGGCAGCCTCAAATACAGAGCAATGTTAACAACAAAAAGCGACCCCCTCCACTCGATATTGGAGCCGAGACCCCCGCCGTCTGCGTATTGTACAACTTGTTGACGACGCCTGAAACCTGGACATGCACCCGTGGTGCTTTGCGCGGCGTGCACGTCACACCGAGTTGACGACGGGCCCACTGTTGTCATCGCGTTACGCAGGAGTGGCAATGTTACTACACAGTGGGTTTCTAACATGATATCCAGCATGATGTACAGATGCTAAACACCTGGATACCATTGTATTACACAGGGACGACAGCATGTTACTTGGTGGAGGTTAAAAAAAGATAGTGGCAATCAGAAATACTGAGTCGGATGCAGGGTATCCAATATGAAATAATATAGCACACAGGGAAATTATAAAACGCCATATGGAGACGGAAAATTCTGCATAAGTGGATAATAAAATGTTATCCTGGGAAATGCGAGCGTGTGACATAGGAGGCTGTCAAAATATTAGACCTGGAGGTTCCAATGTAATACATTGGTTAATGTAAAAGTGTACGAGATGGCCGTATATTGTACAACAATAAAAAAAAATGGCACTGAGTGTCAACTTATTACACAGGGGAAATGCCATATATGATAGAATATTACATAGGACAATGACAAAAATTGACACTGGAAAAAGCAAAATGATACATAGCGGTAAATCAAACGCTTTATAAACGACAGTGTTGTATGGTCCGTATAAAGCATTACACGGGGACATAGCTAAAGGTTGCTTAAGAGGAAGCCAAGATGTTAAACACATCACTTAGATGTCAAGATATGACTGAAGGGGCTGCAAGATCATTAACCGGAGTTCTGCCAAAAATATTACAAGGGCATGCCAACGCGAAAACCACCAAACGAATGTGGCAGCCGAGGAGAGCCAAACATAACAAGGCATGTAATATCGGTGCGCTGCGAGCAAACGAGAGCTTCATCTGACACGGGCTGCTAGTGGACCGAGGGGCGCAGCCCCTGCTTGGAAGCCTTGGCACGTTGTGGGGGGCCAGGGAGCAGGTGAACTGGGTTGGATGCAGTGTGGCCTGGACACTGCTCAAAGGGCAAAGATGTTTGTCATTTAGTGTGCGCGGCTCTGCCGGCTGTGTGGTGGCTTTACACAGGCACAACGCAGGTAAAATCATAATGCGGGCAGCCTTTCCCGCGCAGGAATCGAATGTGGGGGCAGAGAGTCAGACCAGCTTTCCCTGCAGCGGCCTGTGTGTGGTAACAGACCTGGGCTAGCACACTTATGCAGGTAGGGAGTGTGGGTCGGTGTGCCACCTCCCACCGGCGCGTGCAGGCACTGTGCGGTGGCAGAGCTGGGCCGGCTCCCTCACTACCCCCCCCCCCCCCCATCTCTCCGTGCCTCCGGCCCTGCAGGTAGTATGTGGTGCAGAGCCGGGCCGGTTCCCACCGTGCCGGCGGCCGTGCAGGGCTCCTGAACGCAGTCCAGCTCCCAAACGAGAACCATATGATGTCTTCAAAGGGGTCTGCTTATCTCTCAGCCCCGCTCCGCAGAATGCAGCCCCGCCCGCGCCAAACTAAATATATCACCTGCAGCTGTAACAGGCGATGCATGTTGCGAACTTGTAGCGAGTTGGTCGTTTTGGGTTTCAGAGTCAGGGATCAGATGGAAAAAAGAAAGTACAACTCGTTGCGCTTTCTTCCGCCGCCCTCGGCTGCTCGACGGCGCGGTGCACGGGAGGCGGCCAGAGGGCAGGGGCGAGGGATAGACCTCCTCACACGGTGCCCTGGCACCGTGCCCACCTGCAGGGGGCTCGGCGCGAAGAGGGCGCACTGTGCGCTGTGGTACAACGGGGCCTTCTTGTCACTGGCGGCAAAAACAAACATGCCGTTTTTGTTTATTTAAGCAAACACCCCATAACTTGTACTCGTACACATAATACGCGAGCTAGAAGTACCCGTGTGTTGTGTAAACCCGAGGAGAACCAGGGACATCTTAAGGATTTTGGGTGCCCTGGTCCAAACTTATTTCGGGGGCCCCTGTTCGGAACAACTTTGCATTTATGTTCAAATTTCAACTCTCATGCCTGCTTTGGCGAGGTCACTGGCAGTGCCCAGGCACACTGGTCCAACATTGTCAGGTTGGTGCCTCTAATATTCAGGGATAGTGATGTGTGTTTTCAATATTGTAACACAGCAGTTGCTCACTATTACGGCAAATAATCTCTGCGACACCCTCCTGTTTTGCTCTAAAAGAACTTACTTTTATGGATTCTGAAACATAAACAAATCATTTATCTGTAAAATGTCTCTAATAGACTCTCACCCACATTAAAAATAAATTAAAGGAACACGTTATTTAAAACAATATGTTTAAAAGTATTATTTAAGGTCATCAGGGCAAGAGACTGCAGAACAGAGCTGGCTCCATCAGGGGGCCCCTCTCTATAGAGGTCCCTGGGCCACAGCCCACTTTGCCTATGCCTTAAAATGTCTCCTAGGAGAACTATTCAGTTTGCCATATGATATTCATTCCCATCTAGACAGCACGTTCACTGCCTCTGTACACTATTATCCAGGCGATGTTGCCTTTCGCTAGCCCAACAGTAGTAATGGCATATGCTATATAGCTAGAGGATATATAACGGTTAAATACAACATAAACATTTTAAATAAGGTCGGTGCCCATTGTTAGCTTTACTTTGAAGAAAAATAGCAGCTTAAAGCTAGCTACCCCAAAATAAGTAATATAAAAAGAGACAGCACATAGTATTCATGGTTTAGCCCTGTTTGGCCGTCTTGGAGTTGTTCTGACATTTACAAACCACCCTGCCTTCGGCCTTGTGGTTCATGGTGCCATCACATACCCTAATGGCAATATCGGACCATATGATTTGGTTAGCATTCATGAATAAATTGTTGATAAAACAAAAGGCAGTGGTGAGAACCAGTGGATTTATGAGATTCTGAGGTTGCAGCGTTTACACTTGTTTATGGATTTACCATAATTGCCTCAAAATTGGTAATTGTCAGAGATTTTAGCTCAAATGGATGAATGTAATGTTGCCAGAGAATGTGCCACATAATTCGATTTTTTTGCCACATAATTCATATAACCTATCAACATAATTTTGTTCAGCATAATTTAGAAAACCCCTCCACACAATTTGGGCTTTCATGCCAAACATGTTTGGGACCGTAATTATGATGACAAAATCCCTATTTTATGGAGCTAATTTCCATATGTCACAAGGAACTGTGAAATATAGGTTCTCATACCACTGTATTTTATGCAATTAAAGTATAAGAATATGTGTACCTTTTGGCTATTGGTCAAAGATTGCAAATCTTTCAATCATCACACAAACTCATATCTGCACTCTCATAACCCACTCCACACCAAATCTGTCTGAAGCACTTGTCGTGAAACAACTTGGTGTCAATTATATCTATACTTTAATAATCATTGTGAATTCATCAAAAGGTCTTTTATAAAAACATACACAATTTAAAATCATAAAATCGCAAAAGTTTTCCAGTTATATAAAAAAAAAATTCTTCACACAAAAAAAGGAGAATATTGATGGACAGACAATGTGTCATACATAAGTTAATCTGGTTTGGGCAAAGACAGTGTCAGACATAAGTCACTGATCCCTGACTCTCCCTGACTCTACCAAATTTAACACACAAAACCACAAGCGTCGACGCGTTTCGGTGGCAACTGACTCCGTATAAGGCCACCTTCTTCAGGACATAAGATATTTTCTCCTTGTATATCTATATTCGACTCTGGTGTCGTATTCACCGGTACACCAGTACTGCGGCGAGAATGTCTCTTCTTGTAGGGAGTACGTCTAAATTCCTTCGCGGATGGCTCAAAGCTTGCAATGAATGCTTAGAACTTGTCACTGTACATATAGACCGGGTAGTCTTCAATCCATGTTCATATTAGTGGCCGGATTAAATCTCGGTCGCTCTTTGTTCTGGCACGCGTATGTTCCCTGTGGGTATAAATTCGTATATCACGTTTTCTTATTGTATCTAGGGGCGAGCATCTGATTTGTCCTCTCCCTTGGACGTCTATTCCTCCAAGCGGGAGGAATAGACGTGAACGGAGGGATTTACACGCGTCCCCGATTAGCGACGACCAAGGGAGAGGACAAATCAGATGCTCGCCCCTAGATACAATAAGAAAACGTGATATACGAATTTATACCCACAGGGAACATACGCGTGCCAGAACAAAGAGCGACCGAGATTTAATCCGGCCACTAATATGTACATGGATTGAAGACTACCCGGTCTATATGTACAGTGACAAGTTCTAAGCATTCATTGCAAGCTTTGAGCCATCCGCAAAGGAATTTAGAGGTACTCCCTACAAGAGGAGACATTCTCGCCGCAGTACTGGTGTACCGGTGAATACGACACCAGAGTCGAATATAGATATACAAGGAGAAAATATCTTATGTCCTGAAGAAGGTGGCCTTATACGGAGTCAGTTGCCACCGAAACGCGTCGACGCTTGTGGTTTTGTGTGTTAAATTTGGTAGAGTCAGGGAGAGTCAGGGATCAGTGACTTATGTCTGACACTGTCTTTGCCCAAACCAGATTAACTTATGTATGACACATTGTCTGTCCATCAATATTCTCCTTTTTTGTGTGAAGAATATTTTTTATATAACTGGAAAACTTTTGCGATTTTATGATTTTAAATTGTGTCTGTTTTTATAAAAGACCTTTTGATGAATTCACAATGATTATTAAAGTATAGATATAATTGACACCAAGTTGTTTCACGACAAGTGCTTCAGACAGATTTGGTGTGGAGTGGGTTATGAGAGTGCAGATATGAGTTTGTGTGATGATTGAAAGAATTGCAATCCTTGACCAATAGCCAAAAGGTACACATATTCTAATACTTGTATTTCTGGGTGCTCCAGCCTTTTGGTTTTGAGAGCCCCCTCTCCTTAGTTTCAAGATGCAATTAAAGCAGCCAAACATATTCATACTCAAGTGTTTTTCAACGCTAGAGCTGCCGTCCTACTTGCTCTTACACGTACCAATCTGAAAAATGATTATCTGAAGTCCAGTAAATAAATCTGTCTGCCTGTTTGTCTGTCTGTCTATCTATAAATACACTTTTATATTTGAATGAGAAAGCTTTGCGTTGAAAATCGGATGCTGTAAGCAAACGCAATTTCCAGCAGCAACTTGCCATTTCTTACAGCGCTGTCGTCAGCGCAGGACGTCAGTGGCATCCGTCCACTGTCGCCTTGATTATTTTAACTGGCGAGAACATTTTGTGGAGGGGCTGTGGTGATAGTTTTCCTACTTGGGCCCGAAGCTCTGGAACATGATGTCCGATTTACTGAGAAGCTGCCACTCTTTGACCATTTTTCTTAAAAACTCCAAAACCTGGCAGCTCTGACTTTTATCTGCCCCTTCTGGCTAGTTACCTACCTCTGTCTAGCGCTGGGAAACCCTTTTGGGTAGCTATGCACGATATAAGACTTTATAATAATAATAACAATGTAATGCGACCCAGTCTCTTGGTGTCCCTAGGAAGCCTTCCTCTTAAGTTAGCAGTTCTCATATATAAATGTTATTGTTCAATAGTGTTTGTCTTTCATCTGGTCTATTGTTTAAGGCTGATTCACTGTCCTCTGGGCATGGTCGTCTGCCAGAACACCCACTCCTCCAGTACATATGCTGTGCTTTTTATTATCTATGAACTGTCTGTGTTTTTTTCATCCACATTGGAAGAAAAGGAAAACAAAGGAAAACCACCCTCTTAAATGTATGTTAAGCAAGGGTTTCACTTCAAGCAGGCTTCCACAGAAGCTACTGCAATACAGCATACATTGCTTACAAGGGATGAGGCGCCGCTTGTTTACCCAATAATGTCTGTATTTTTCAACTTTTTTACTCGTCGTATGAGCTTCTTGTCTCTCTCTTCTTGAGCCAAAAAAAACGATATTGCTGAACCTTATATAGGCATAACTGCCCTTCTTGCAATATCTCTAAACTCTTTCTATTCCTGCATGGCAGGAGTCTACCCATCATGTAGCCAAAAATGTTGTTGTGTAGATATTTTTTTCGTTTTCTCTTCCATAGTATCCCTTACTCAAAAGCAAGCCTCCATCTATCTGCCGCAAGCCCCCTTGGGTGTGAGCAGATGTCAGCATGCGAGCACTTACCTCATCATCCTCACCTGCCTTTTCTTTATCTCTTCTAGATGACCCCGCACCAGAGGCTTCTTTGGAACAGAGGTACCTGTTTGACATCTCCAGCCTCCCAGAGATGGATCACGTGGTGGCGGCTGAGCTAAGGGTCTTGTGGAAGAGCCCTGCAGGCCTGGATTCATGGGTGTCCCTAGAAGGCAGCCCCCTGCGCCTACTGCTCTACACCTGCCATGGCGGCCAGGAGGAGCCACAACTGCTGGACTCCAGGGCCGCGGACCCCTTGGACTCCACACTCGAGCAATGGGAGGTGTTTGATGTTTGGGAGGCCGTGAGGGAGCGGGGGCCTGGGGCGACTGTGTGCCTCACACTCAGAATGATGGGGGGCTCTACTGAGCAAGCCCTGCCACCAGTACAGTGGGGCTTTGGACGACAGGAAAGACCCCCACAACAGGAGGCTCTTCTGGTGGCCTCCTCGCACTCCAGAAAAAAAGAAAACCTCTTCAAGGAGATCCGGGATAAACTCAGATACATGGAGAGCAACAAGGCTTCAGAGCCGGTGTTCAGGGGACAGGAATCACCAATAAAGCACCGCCGCAGGAGGAGGACAGCCCTTACCACTCGGTCTGGGGGAGGCGGCAAAGGACAGGGCAAGAGGGCTAGGACTCGGTGCAGCAGGAAGCCCCTGCATGTCAACTTCAAGGAGCTGGGCTGGGATGACTGGATAATTGCGCCCCTGGATTACGAGGCGCACCATTGCGAGGGGGTCTGCGACTTCCCACTGAGGTCCCACCTAGAGCCCACCAACCATGCCATCATACAGACCCTGATGAACTCCATGGACCCGGAGTCCACACCACCCAGCTGTTGCGTACCCTCGAAACTCAGTCCTATCAGCATCCTGTACATAGACTCTGGCAACAATGTGGTGTACAAGCAGTATGAGGACATGGTGGTGGAGACCTGTGGCTGCAGGTAGCAGGCGCTTACTGAAAACTCTGACTGTGCTACAGATCAGCCTCATATCCACGCTGCCTTTTAGACTAAAAGGTAAGCTGAGGTCAGACACCAACACGGGTCAAGCCCATGGATTCATTGCTCTTGGCCAACTTAACCATGGGTGTGACTGGCCCGTGTGGAGAGACTGAGGCATTCTGTCAGAAGAGGAATGCCACCTGCCTGTGACGCAGTAACACCAGGCAGCGGTTCTTCTGAAGGCATGCAATAACGTGCAGCTTTTCTCACAGACTCATTGAATTGTGGTGATAAATGAGTTAGATTTCCTGGCTTGGATCAGTGTTTGAAGAGTTACTTTCCTACCTAGTGAAGTCAGACCACAATAATAAAATCCATTCTTAATACACAAACAACACAGGCCCAAAATCAAGGCAAACTCCCCAGTGACCCTTTCTGACACCATCCATTTGCCAAACACACAGAACTGCCCCTTACCCACACAATGTCTATACAAATAAACACCTCCACCCCTTATCCACAGACAATACTCATACCATTCCATAATCCTACAATACATGCAAGCAGTAATTGCAGCACAATTCACCCATGTAAAATCACAAACCTTGGTAAAGTTATGCAGCTACCGCTAACATTGCACATTGTCCTGACCGTGCACGGGCAGACCCCATACCAAACACACTGTGGACTCCACAAACCCAATTCCTTCACAAAGCTCATACCAAAAACTCACTAAACGCACTACCAAGCATAACCTGCTATACACCTCCCTCATTCCATATTCTAGTTGCTCCTCGATTAACAGATGAACTATAACATATACGTTTAACACACATACTAAGCTGCAATGCGCACTAAGCTTCAGCAAACACAACCAAATCACAGCACACTGAAATGTATGCTAAAGTCCACCAGACTCAACCCCAACACACATGCCAAATCTCAATAAACATGAAGACTTAGCACACACCAAACCATAACACACCAACACCAACACCCCACATGCACGCATCCTACACAACAAATATTAAATCACACAAAAAATGCAGCACACAAATCCACACCAGGCCACAACACAAACCTAACACGTACTAATATACAAAAGACCCATTGCACACACTCTCCATACCTTACCATGGGGACCAGCTCTTAGACATATAAAGGCCAAACAAACGTAACACTGAAACGTACATGAAGCCGCAACATACATACTGCATCCTAACAAATACACCAAGTACTAAAGTGCGTACACACATACACATAGACTCTGCATTCACACTTGTTTTAAATGTAGCGTCAAATGCAAACTTTAACCAAATGGAATGTGCCTTTTGAAACTGGTTAAATGTTGTACACAAGTTTGCACACAGACTACGAATCAATGAACACAGTATGTATTGTTTTTGTTTCAGTACCTCTCAAGACACAAGCAGGTTTATTCCATCTCGAATTGTCAGACTGGACTGAAGTGTAAATCACCTAGGAACGGCGGTGCAGCTGCTGGTCATACATTATATCACCATCTTCAGACTAGGTCAAGCAGTTATTTTGAAATGTGTGACATAAATGTAAAAAAGAAACGACTGCAGGCAAGTGGTGGAAAATGTTAGCACTATGGATATTTTGAGGCGAGTGACACATTACAGAGCTGCACAGACGTGGAACGTATGAGGCTTTCCCAAACTTTTATTTTTTTCATTTTAAATGATGCTTTCAGTAAAATCCAGCCTTCTGAGCGTAGAAACGAGGCACGTCAATTACGTGGTGCGTCCTGAGGTAGAGACCTACAGAGGTCTTCCACACGACGAGCATATAGGGGGTGGTCAGAAAACAGCCCACCACTTTGTGGAGTCCCACCTCCACATCTGTTATAACCTGTGCAAGAAATGACCACTCCATGACCCAGTGCTGCAAAGGGGTTCACGAGAACCTATGGCTCTGCCTTTTTCCCCCATCCAGACATGCTCTCCACTTCTTCAACTGAGGGCTCCACCCTGTCTACACTGGCTGGTTAAAAGGAGGTCAACCAGGGTGCAGCAGCTGGTGTCTGACATCACTTCTTCCACACAAGTCAAGCAAGTGCTCTCTACTGCCCAATTCACAAAGCTTTTCCTATGAGTAGTTGTGTTTTAGTCCTGTCTTAGGTGTGAATTACACCTGAATACTGAGGCCTCATTCACAAAGTATTTAATGTGAGCCGTTGTGGCTTACTTCAGGCTTAAATGGGACTTAACCATGGATAAGAGTAAGACATGCTTACTCACGGAAAAAATGTGTTCACATGTTCACCATTCCATCTTTAATAGTCAACAGTTTATGCTGCGTATAGTGTGAAATCACACAGTTACAAAAGACTTGCAAACACTCTCTTGGCTTCTTCCTCTATGGAGGCAACCAGATGTTTCCCGCCCAGCCTTCTTCTGTTGTGTTTTCCCTGAAATTGCAAATATTTTATCACCTAGTTTACTTCTGATTTACTTAGGCAGAAAGTACTTCAGCTTCAAACCAACCAATCCTCGCTCTCCAGATGTTAAAGTGGAAATCAAATAACTCTCTACTGTGTCTCCTTTTCTTCTGTTTCCAAATGGGTTAAGCCATCCGCTCACGGCTCCATCTTGTTCCACTTCTTTTCCAGATGGGCCATCCAACGACACATGATTTAGAGGCTTTTTCCTCACCCTGATCAGAGTTCACTTAAGATCCTTAATCTGTCTTCACTACTTCGGTCTCTTGACTGTTTCACAGCAGACAGAGTTGTCCCACAAGAGCTCCCACCACCATGTCCTCCAGCCCTGCTTCCACGGTGATCCCCAAAAGTTCTATCTCGTACCCATCGTCTTTTCTTAAAATTTGTCACAACAGTTAGCCACGCTTTTTCATAGCTTACGCAACACTCACCCTAGAAGTCATGAGGGATTAGTCCAAAAAGTTCCTGCTCAGTGCTTAAGTAGAGGTCATAGAATCTCTATTTCCTTTCTGCTTTCATAGAGGTGACTTTATGGAATCGTCGACCTGTGTCTTCATCCCGCTTCCAAGAACTTGTTACATCCACTTTTTGTAAGTCTCCGGAGTTCAGCGCAGTTCAGTTATTTACTACTTACAAGGAGGTTATCCAAAAGACGCCCATTGGTGCCACTCTCGGCGGCTTCAGCAGTGATCACCCATTGTGTGCCTACCAATACCATTTCACCAGAGGTCACCTCTAATTTAGGTGTGGAGAGGTTGTGAAAGAGCTCAGCCTAGATGTGCCATCCTCTATGAATGTCTGCATTGTCAGCATTCCGTCCATCATTTGTTTGTTGTAACGCTTTTCACCCTAAGTGGGATGGGTATGCCCAGACGTGGGTCCCGTGCTCACTACGCCACTGGAGTCAAGCTATCCTGGCTGATGACGGCTGATACCCAGAAACCGGTCCTAGGATGCTTGATTCTGGTCCAGGGAAGACATGGCTTGGCAGTTCGGGCTGGACTGTTCCCATGAGGCACAGGGTCAAGACTGATTTGCATATGGCCATGTCTGAACTGGGGTGGCGTAGTGGCCAAAGAACGATGGATTTAACCCAGATCTCTTGACTGGGGGAGAATGTCTGCATTGTCAGCATTCCGTCCATCATTTGTTTGTTGTAACGATCCTCTATGAAGACACTGACTTTACACAGGCTCTAAAGACACTGCTTCAATACCACCCTCAGCTGCTTCAGTAGTGGACCACCTCTGTGTGCCCCTCCTGTACTACTTCAGTAAAGGATGCCCATACTTTGGGTGTGGAGAGGTTACAAAACAGCTCACCCAACCAGATCCTGCCAATCACATACTAAGATCATAGACATGCTGTTTTAGCTGCTTCCGGCCACCACCAGCTGCATCATTTATGGTTAGCCATTTTGTCCCCGCCATTCCCACTTCAATTGAGTTAGCCCTTACTTTGGTAGGAGAGAACATAATACCGCTAACCTTGCTGCGCCCTCCCCTATAACAGGTATGTCACACTCGTCCTACACCAGTGCTTAATTTGAGCTGGTGATTTCCGGGGCTTAGCACGCACTTCATGGTTAACACCGGTGGTTGTGACACTAAGACACAAGGTGGCGCTGTCTGGCTAATTTAGAGATGAGCACAACTATAGTTAATTATTAATTCAATTTACATTAAAAATGACTATTACCTGCTGCCCAAGCTATTCCTACATCTTTGGGGCCTGGATTAGTCTGAATTGTCACACTTGTGGCAGTGTGATGAATAGTAGTTGTGTAGGTACTGTCATTGGCAGCGCTAGTAGGGACAATGGATGGTGCAAGCTGCAGTGGCCTCCTAACGGGAGCCCTGGCACTTTTTTTTTTTTTACAAATTAAGCACTCTACACTCACTGCTTAGTAAAACCATGACATGTTGGAAAAGGTTTTTTCATGGCGGAAGTTACCTCGAAACTGAAAAGATTATGCAAAACGCCATTTATGCAAAAACGCTACACAGAACAGCATTTACAGCATTTAATAAGCACAACGTGAATTCAATCGATATGTTGCTCTACGGAGTGCGCCATTGCTGAATGTAAGAAGTAAACATACCTCCAACAGGAGTGTGAGAGAAAGAACGTCGCAGTGAGTGTTTGCCACCAGAGGGCAGCACAGTTAAGGGCAGAGTTCACTCCGCTCCATCAGAGGCTTTCCCCTGGCAGCGCCTTCCGCACAGAGCGCCATGTTTACAGTCAGACATAGAATCCACTTCTGCGTCACTCGCGTTCTCGCACTTTCCATTACATTTCCTGTCACTTTTACTCTAGCAAATTAAGATCGCGCAGGGGTCTTTTATGTTGTTTACGAGGCTGTTCCAAGCAGCGGAAAGTCTCAGAATGAGTTTTTTAGGTTCGTGACTTAATGCCGTTTCTTCTGTATTAACAAGGCCGCAGCAGCCTGGTGTGCGCCTTGTGTGCCGTGCCCGTGAGTGATTGTATTCGTACTCCGTGATGTTCCGTTTGGAGACCCCTTTCCACGGAGTTTCCCGATTGCTTAAGTTGAAAAGAGGCCGTAAACATTTGCTTTGCAGCCAGAGCAGTATTTCATTCACGTCGTGCCCTCAGCACTCCAACGCGCCTCTCTGTGCAACACAAGTCTTTACGTTTTCCACATTTGTCCTTATCTGCCTGGCAGGACTGGGCTGTGCGATTCTCACGTGGAGATAGCACAGCTTGTGATGTGTTCGAATGTTATAGTGGTGTGTTAAGCTTGAAGTGATAAAAGAAATAACACAGACTGTTTGCACCGATGCGAACAAAAAGGGCTAATCTATCAAACGGCTTTCCTTTGTATAATAAGACCTGAAAATAAAAGTCTCCTATTTTCCAATGTAAAAGACCCAGCTGTGTTTAAGACAGTTTTCCTTTTTTGACGCACAAACAAAATTGCTAAAAAAAATTAACGTCTTTTGTGAGCACCATGATTCCTTTGCTAAATATTTATTTGCACATGTAAATTGACTTCCATGCAATGGATGTGTTATATTTATTTAACAATGGTCCGGCTTCTCAATTTTGGTTCTGGTGCAAACATATGTCTGTAATAAAGACTGCAGCAAACTTATTTTGCTGCACTCTTTATCATCCATACATTAAATAGTGCCAAGTGGATTTGCAATGTCCCAGTAACATGGCCCCATGTAGACATATGTGTGGTAAATCGAAGCAGGTTTCCACAGTGCAGCTGCACCCAGCGTTGCATTCCCATTCCTGCAAACCCACTGTGTGATCCTTTGAAATGACTGCACTTCAGCCTGCGTTGGGTACCTGACTGCATTATGTGTAGCAGGCATGACGTTTCTGTGCAGTTACTTTTCTGATACCTTAAAATATGTAACCAGAGTTTCACAAAAGGCATAAATGGCTTATTTGTTGGTCTCAAACTGAAACCAAACCCTACACGTGGGCCTTATTCTAATATTTATGACACTGCTAATTGGAGTTCAAAATGGCTCGAGGCAGTAGTTTTAGCCCACAAAATAGGGATCCCTGTCAGGCTGAAAGGTAACGCATTTTGAAAGATATTTGTTTTCAGTGGGCCTCCTTCGCAAAGCTTTCACGCAGGAGTGCGGGTGACTCAGTCAGGAGTACAGTTACTCACGGAAAAGCCTTTGTGGATGAGGCGGCCCACTGTCTGCTCAATAAAAGACACGAGCGCTCCAATATGCAAAGAGCTGGCTTAGAGCGGAGGGAGAGGGCCACAGAAAACCGTCCGATTTCTGGAGACAGCGGTCATTCCAAGTAGAATCCGCGACGCAATTTCTGCCTCCACATGAACCATTAGATGAATGAAATTTCCTCGAAGATTTCGCAATTTCCCCAGTAAATTGGTGGATTTCCCATCACCACTTAGCTCTGAATTAGAACCCAAATTCTTTTTGTGGTCCTCCACAGCGACAAACAACTTTTTAGCATTCCATATTTTTATTTATGTATTATACCATGAATAGACTAACGTTTTATCCTGTCAGCTTTTTTCTGCCTGTCCTGCTTATATTACATGGTTTCACTGTTCTTTGCCTTCTCTGTATTCAAACTCTCCATGCGTCTAGAAATCCGGGCTCTTCACAGGACATTATTTTTTCTTTAAAGAAACTTTCCACCCCCATCACCTTCACCTCAGCATAGTTCCTTCACATGAGATGCAATGTCCGCTGGGAGGTTCCCACATCGCACATAAAGTTGACCGCCAACTGAGCTTTTGTACACAAAGTATTAATTTCCCAGCATGCCCTCTTGTTCCCACGGTCTCTGTGCTACCTACAGCCAATCGTTCTTGCTGGCCAGATGCTCTTTAAATTGAAAGAGCCAAACTGAAACTCAACAGACAACGCATTTGCCCTCACATAGGAAAGACATAGCAGAAAATATTTCCAGTTCTAATTGGACACTGAATTATTTGTGTATTAAGAGCAACAGCAAATGTCTGAGTGTTTCACTGCAAACATGCCTCACCTGCCCTTTCCCACAGAGCTACCCTGTGCGGCTCAAGAGTGTTTGCACCTTTACGCACTCGTGGGAAGCGCGTGATGTGATCCCCACACACAGTTCTGTAAATGATGTACATGTGTTTTGTGTAAGATTCCTACTGTTTAAATAGAGTGTACATATTGAATTGTAAATGGACTGTAAACAGCAACTATATTTTCGTGAGCATACTATACAGCACTATTTGTTCAGTAAATAATCGCCAAATACTCTCAATTAACCCTTTAAAAAATATTTTGTACAGATAATTTTATTAAATATTTTATTGACATAAACTATTACATGTTGTGTTCTTCAAGTTCATTTTCTTCTGATATGCAGAGTGTTTGCAGGTGACATTATTACTGGGAAGAAACACTTTGAGGTTGGACACATATGCCAGAGGTTGTTGCTTCTCTAACTTGTTGGGGCAGAGAAGGGGCCTAGTCTAAAGTTCAGTAATTTGAGCGTTTGTTTTTATTAGTTATAGTTTTTTAAACAATATACATTCATCATGAAATACTACAATACCACTACAGAAACTCTTGCCAGTACGTGAACAGAATACTTAACATCTCATTATAAAAGTTTTAAAAAAGTTACAATAGCGTAAATAACATTTAATTTATTAGCATTCATTGATGAACTAATGTGTTCCTGTTCGCTTATTCCCAAAGATTTATACGCATATGGTGCATCAGTCATTTAACTAAGTGCTGAGCAAAAGAACGAAATCCGCAGACTCTATACAATTCAGGAGTTACCTTCCAAGCACCTGCCAACCACGGGTGGTTGAAATGCCCAACTCTAAATGGCATACAATTATTACAAACACTCAGACCCTCAACTATACCCAGATGGTGAAATGGATCTCCATTCAATATTGCGCACATGATGGTTTATCGCATGGGGGAACTGAAATAAACAAGATATACTGCCAATGCTAGATTTTAATTTTGGCCTTCAAACAAGGAGTGAGACAGTATCAATCAATCAGGGTTTGTAAAGCGCAGCTACTTATCCATGAGGGACTCAAGGCGCGGTGGGGGGGCTGTGGGGGGTGGGGGGTTGCTGATCCGTCTGAGCGCTGGTGTTCAATTGAAGAGCCAGGTCTTGAGATCCTTTCCAGTAGGGTCCTTAAAACTGTTCTTGATATGCAATACTTCTAGCCAGAATTTACAAAAGGAACCATGACTGGTTGCTCACACTGCGGATTGTTGTTCCATTTCCTCATAACATAATACTTTGAAGAAATCAAGAGCGGCTTGATAAGAAGAAATCAGACACAACTGTAAGATGAATAGCCCTCAAAGTTACCCGATCCAGCGCAAGCCACAACAATTCATTGGGGACATTTTCGTAACTCCCAATACTAGTCCATAATAAGGATTAGAACCATCAATAGGATTGGACGGCTGCCAAAGCATAAATGATGCCTTCCTTCTCCTTTCTTGACCAGTGAGTGTGCACTGTGGTTTCAGACAATGACGGCTAGAGCAGGTAACAAACACTGATTAAGCCATGCGGCGAAATGCTCGATGCAGGGATGTTGGGTACTCCAGACGGCTCTTCTTATTCAGTTGATTGTTTTGTGGAAGTTGTATATCCCTCCTCTCCTCTTTCCAATAAGCAGAACCAGAAGGCCAAAGACCAGCACAGTTTCTTGGAATCAGAAACATTTAACGGACCTTACATGAGTGAGGCTTACAGTCATTAAACATGGTCTGACTATCTGGTTGTGGTGAAGACCAAGAAGCCATAGAACGCCCAACTACATGTAATGAAGGACTTGGTAATCTATCTAAAATGTAGCTCATAGTTTTTTTTAAAGCGTACAGACATACAGAACAGCATCTTCTAGATACCCACAGGTGGTAGTTTTGGAGACCTTGATGCTTGCAAATCAGCTGTGTAACCTCAGGCCCAAGTCTTACATTTCTGTGCACACCATGTCACAGAGGCTCTAAGTGCAAACCGGCTCCATGGTAGGGGTCTTCAAACTGGGGGACGATCCACCTGGGTGGGGAGGGGGGGGGGGGTGGCTCAAGGGATCTCAGGGTGGGTACCAGGCTCTAGCATTATGCTGATAGCAGTCCTTTGTTTTAAATGGAAAAAATGAGCAGCAGTAAGCCATCACTAACATCATCTCTTGTCATGTATATCCTAGCTGAGAGCATGTGTCAAAAGAAAAGGGACCCCAAATAGCCTTCAAACCCTCCACCATCATTTCTAATAATTACACTGTAGATACTTTTGCACATTAGTAAGGCCTACCTGACCAGAATAGTATGTTTGACAATCATGTATTTGGTTGCATTTTTAAAATGGTAACAGAACGTAACTGCAATGTTTAATTAAGTCGAGGCATATTTGAACATTGCCAATTTATTTGAATAATTGTGAAAAAAATGGGAGGGGGGGGCCCTTTGATTTTTATTTTTTCTCTGGGGGTTCAGGATTACATAGTTGAGAACCACTGCTCTATGGAGTTTCTACTGCAGTCTGTGGCTCCTCTGGCCTCTCGTGGTGGCCAAAGTGATCACGTCTCAGAGACTTTCAGGAAATGGGAGGTCCCACAGCAGCAGGCAGGGCACACACCTTGCTCCAAGGGTATGCTGGTAGCTTCTCCAATCAGGTTACTCCAGAAAGTTCAACTGGGATACTAGCTCAAGAGACAGCACGAATACACTATTTACTTGGGGAATCAGGAAGGTCTTTGACACAGGAAACAGCAATGCAAAGTTAGTTGGCCATGATTAGACTTGATTGATTGATTGATTGATGTGGAACTTGTATAGCGCAGCTATCGCCCTACGGGCATCCTGGCGCTTTAGACTGATGATCCATACCAAGGGTGACAGAGGAAGGGACAGAGAAACTGCCTGGATTAAGCTTTGGGATATAGCCAGGTCTTAAGTCCCTTAATGGGGCCTATTCACACTGACATTTTGGAGTACTCCAGCACTGCACTACTCTTAAATGCCTTTGTGAAGTGACTCAAAAACATCTAAAATAGAAATAAAAATGGGAATATTCAGGGAATAATTGTCTACAGTTAGTATAAATGGAGAAAGACGGTGCCGTCTTTGTACTTTTACTAATAACGTGTAGTATGTTTCAGGGTCGATTCATACAGGAAAGTGATAGCATGTGTAAAAGAGAACTCATGCTGTACTACATCAGTACTCAAAATGCTTTTGAGAACCGATTCCTTCCTAAGGAAATGTAGTTCAGTTATTCATGCATTTTCTAAAGCATACATAGCAACAAAGGTACGCTGTTTGTAAATAAAACTGTAATCAGTTTCTCTGTAAGGTGATCCCAAACTCTGGGAGAGTTTGTTTCAGGCACCCCGCAGATTTCAGGGTTCTTTATTTGAATTCTAACATGGCAGAAGTGTTTGGAAGTAAGAGCAGTGAACATCTGGTTCTTCATCCCTACTTCGAATGAATGGATAGGAAAAGTCAGTAGAGGAGACTGCAGGACCGATTCTGTCCAAGGAGACTGCAAGGCTGTCTTGGTCTCAATGAACCAAAGAATTCACAACTTGGGGAAAAAGAAGATAAGGGTCCATTCTTGGCAGGACTGGAATCAAAAATCCCACTGACGACTTCCGAGGAAGGGTAACTGAATGAATGAATGAGCATTTTATAGGACTCAACAGCTACTTCAGAAAGAAGTGTCCGGCGCCAGAGAGGTACAAAAATGGCGAAACACTAGAAAGATAAACTGCTCTATAAAGCATTAGGAACAAGCAAATTGAGAGGAGTTGGCAAACAAACAGGTCTTAAATTGTTTCGTGAAAATCCTGAAATTGGTTTGTGTCCGAAGAGATAAAGGTGAGACATTCCAAGCCTTAGAAGTGGTGATCGAAATTACAATTTATATTAGTGCATAGTAAATGAAAGCTATAGTTGATGCTGGGGATACATATAATGTCGAGGAACACTAGAACCAAACTACTTTATGATTTGTTACTTTATCCAGAAGTTATGTATAACTTTCAATGTTCTAACATAGTCAATACCAGCAGAGAGATCTGGAAAACATTCCTATTAAATGCATTTTTTGTACTACATAACCTGTAAACATGCTGGCAAGACCCAGCTCACAGGCAGGGATCCGAGGGAGGAGACTTTCAACCCCCCTCCACCTGTGAGGCAAGGCGCTACATTACAGAAGCACAACCAAGAGATACTTTTAATAAGATTGAAAAACTTATGTACGGGCCATTAGGCCTAACCAGTCTAGCCATAATCCATTGTGGGGGCTACCACCTTCAAGAGTTAAGCAGCATAAACACGGTGCTGGCAGCATACTGTGTAATGATCAGTTTTAGTGAACATGTACTTTTTACCCCGTGTTACTGGAGTGAGGCATACCGGCCCACTCACTTTTTAAAAGTTCTGCTGCTGAGTGATTAACTCACCCTTCGCCTACATCAGGTAGATGTAGAATGCTGTACAGTGCAGGAGTAGTGACTATGCGCTGGATGCATGTGTGCCTGGGAAGGGTACAGTACAGGGACGCAGCAGTGTTGCTGTGCAGTACATGAGTGGTTAGTGCATGTATTGAGGGAATGTATGCCTGCTGGGTATACATTACATGAGAGATGTAGGGCAGAGCAGTGCGTGAGCAATGAAAGCATGTGCTTGGTGTATGTGGGCTGATATGAAATACAATATATGAATTATTGTGCAGCACACACATGGTGAGAGTGTTGTGCTGGCAGTGGTGTATATGCAAATAGCACACCCTGGTACAAAACAGAAAGGCTACAGGTAATTAGGAGTGCACGCAGACTGAATGTGTGTGCTGAATGCAGTTGTGTTTGGAGTGGCATAAGGAATGGAGGTGACAGTACTGGACTGCAAGTGTGCTGCAGATGTACACTGAGTGCAAGTGTGCCTGCAATGGTAAATTACATGGAGGACCCTAGGTTCCATTTTGGGAAGCCCAGGCCTGCTTGGTGAAAACATGAGGAGTAGAGAAATCCCGTTGGAGAGATTTGTGTATTTCTGCATTCCTGTGAGCTGGGTGGGACACATACTGGAGGAAAAGACTCTCCCTTTGCACTTCAAAAGGGTGCTCTTTGATTCAGTGACAGATCACAAGGAAGGAGCCTGGATACATTTTATGACGGAGATGGGGCTGATAAGGGAATCATGAAGAGTAGGGCTGGGAGCCCAGGATTAACCTTCTGATGCATATATCACTGTGGCTGACATCCAGGTGTGAACTCTGGTCACTCCAATGAACTGTGCTGTGGGACAATCAGCTTTGGAATTTTGCCCGCTGGGACAGACAGCCTTTCATGAGGAAAGAAGAAAAGGGGAAATAAACACTTCAAAAGAAGCAGAACCCAACCTTAAACTTTAAGACTCGGACCCTAAATCTCATTTTGGAGTCTGGTAAAGGACTATAAGAAGGGTAGTTTGAGACCCCAACATTTTCATCTGCCAAGCAGCCAGATGGACTGTGTGAGAAGGGGAGGCTCCACAAGACTTCCTCCTTTGACCAGGTCTGGGGCAAAGGCTTGCTAGTCTCCCTGCTGGCTGACGGAACATCACCCAGGGAAAGCTAAGATCACCTGCCCTGGAGCACCAGAGACTGCCTCTTTGCCAAGACCAGTGTGCCCTATGGGGAAGAGGGAGCGAGGTGCAGTGGGGAGCCCTGCCAATAAGGTGTGAGGGAAAGAATGTGGATCGATTGGGTTGTTGCTAGTGTGCAGAAGCAATTCTGCGAACCCCATATGCCAGGAGAGGGCCGCCGTTATCTGAACTGTGTGTGAGCCCCATGTCAGAATTCAAGCCCAGCTGAATCCTGTTAGCCTCATGAGAAGGATGGCGGCCTGCAATGCACCAAGATGGGCTCCCAGATGACACATACCCTCAGGTAAATGGGGAGTTAGACCACTCTAAGGTATTATGGTAGATCCGCCCACCCTATGCATATTAAGATAGGAAGCGCTAGGTAGGAGTATAGATACAATTATATGTATTCATATAATCAATGTAACAGCACAATGGTTCAACTGTTTATTTTCTTTACCATTCTCATAATGTTGATTACTCTGTCTTGTTTCCTTCTATTAATCATTGCAGTGCACATATTTTACACACAAATCCTATTGCGTCAATACATTTTTGAAATGCCATCTTGAGTATCTCTTGTGTTTCTCTTTGGGCATGCCTGAGTTACTCATGAAACTGTTACAACTGTTTCCACAATTTCCTTGGGGTGGCAGGGCTATCATGTTCTGAGGTTGCCGACACCATCCAGAACCTTGTAAGGTTTAGAGATCCAGATGGTGCATTGTGAGCTAGCCTGGACTTTGGTCAACATATTCTGATGGTATGCACAAACTTTATCCCTCATTGTTTTGAGGCTTATGTTGTCCAAACATACAGTCTCACTGAAATAGTAGGAACAGTACGACAGTCTGAGCCTAAGCGGAGACTATATAGGCAACACCATATGGCAGAAGGAGCTACTGGTACCCACATTTCTAGAAGTTTGAGTCACACCCAGACGGAAGATTGCGGCTGTGATGGACAAGTCCAGTACTCACATTAAGGTCTGCACCTGACAAACCCTCCAGAGGATCACGAAGGACGCCTCCTGAGACATCGCACCTTCGCTGGGCTCCAGTTGGGAGCCGGAGGATCGAATCCTCCCTTACCTTACTCCTGAGTACAGTCTAATAGTGAGTATTGCCTGGATGCAGCTACCAATGAATGAGGAATAATCTACCCACATCATAAGGAAGTGGGTGGGGCAAGGATATCTTAGATAACTGCTAGAGCCCCAACCTCAAGGGCCTTGTGTTATTGCTTCTGAATGTCATTATTCCTTTGAATGTCTAGAGTTAGACATAAAATACTTCTCTTTCTTATAATAGTAAGTAGTGGACTGGACACAAATTTATTGTTCATACCGTGTGCACTTTAAGTGATGAGTCGTGTTCAGTAACCCATATCTACACCCCATTCTCTTCCCGAGGGAGTCTTTCACTGCTCATTCACATCTACCACTTAGCATCAAGTGTAGAAGGAGTACTTGGCCCAGTTGCTCAGGATCCATAGTAGTTTGGGCCCTGAGACATCTGGAGTAAAAGGCCTCGACCACCACGGTTGGGCCCAGTAGCCCCTGGGTGCCCAGTAGCTTTCAGAAAGGAGTTCTGACATTTTATGTAATAAATGTAACTCTTTTTTGCAAATTCATTCAGTTTTATTGTTTTGCTTTTCCACTTTATTACTGTTTTAGTACTGCATAAATACTTTACGCATTTCCTCTAAGTAAAACTGTGCTCGTGTGCCATGGCTACCAGGGGGTTGAGCTCAGGTTAATTTGGTCACTTTAGAGGTTCACCCTGACAAGGGTTGTGGTTGTCATTTGAGGTGGGTACTTATCCTCTTCAACACATACCCCAATTCCTTACACACTTGGTGTTCTGAGTGATAGCCACAGGTTTCACATAAGTGTCCTCTGGAACTCGTTGTCATTCTGTACAAATGGGATGACTTGACAGGTATGGTACAGAAGGCAGAATATGTTCGTCATTGTTTTGTGATGCATTTTATTGAGTTTGCATGTAATGGTGTTAGTTGCTGTTGTGTTTCAATGGAAGTGTTTGATGCAGCTCTAAAGTATTTTAGGTGAGTACTTCTTTACCTGCTGACATGGTCTGTAGTCAGTGGTTATATTGCTGGGCTGCTCTAGCATTTGATTGTGGTGTTGTGTCAATAATATTTCGGTATGTTTCCACTGGAGACAGTTCTCATTGTGTTCGGAAGGCATCCTAATATTGTCTGGTGCAGTTTCAGCGCGGTACTCTGTGCAAATTAAGTGCCTTCTCTGACGTGCCACTAGGTGGTGTTGCAGTGGCAGCCTAAATATTTGGTGGGGTGACCACTGACCAGAAGTGCCTGGTCAACGCCAAAGCTGTCAGTCATGACTTGCTATAAACAGAGTTTATAACAAACCACGACTGAAAACTCTGGCGTTGAGGCTGAAGGAAGTGTGAGTCTTACAATGCATCAGTGGGTTAAGAGTAATAAAATAAAAATGTACTCACCCACTGCATGCACTGGCTCGCCTCCGGTCCTTCTGATTCAGTCCCTCAGCCCTGGTCCGATCTGCAGGCTGCAGCAGTTCCCCACACCAATCTGAATGTTGCTCTCAAGCTGCTGATAATGTTAGCAGCATGAGATCAGTGCTAGGATTGGCTGGAGCAGGCTGCCTCAACACTCCCGCAGGCACTTGGGGCCTGTGCCTGCTTTCCACCTAGCTGCCTTAGACACCTGGGTAGAGAGGTTTACACTGCGCATGTCAGGCTAGCTGTCGCAAGACAAAGTGACATGCGCACAGTAAACTGGTGGCCCTACACCCAAACATGGCTCGGGATGGAGAAAGGGAAAAATAAAATGGTAATAAATTCATCTTAATACCATTTTGTTTTTCAACTTTGTGGCGCTGCCAGCAGGGGTGCAAGACTCCTCTGCCCTAATGGAGGGTCCGCCGCTGTCGTGTTGGTTTGGCTCGCAAGTGTTACTGGGTGTGGGGCATGTGGGAGTGCAGGCCTGAACTTTTGTATGTAAGTATATGAAGCAGAGTGTTGTCCTTGTAGGAATGTGCTTGTTGCTTGTGGGTTATGGAGAAGGGGTGAGAGTCTGTTGTGCTGTGTAGTTTAACAATGTGAAGTGGATGTCTGGGGACACTGTGTATCAGTGTAGTTGTGATTACAATTTTTATGTTGGAGTCTGGTCAAGGGAATTCTTTAAGGTGATGTATGGTTACATTTTCTGTTTATGGTCTGTTGTGTCTTGAGTGTGTAGACCTAGGGATGATGGAGAAACTCTATGTCGAAGGGAGCTGGATGGTTCTGTGGCCTGGCAGTTTTGCGACTGAGCATCTGTTATTATATGTCCTTTGTGTATAAATGTTGTATGGTGTCATTGTGAGTGTACAGACACTTGGTGGCATAGCCTCATGTCCGAGGAGGTTGCAAGACTTGCACATCATTGTGCAATGAAAGTCACAACCTAGTTGTCTCATTTTTTTGTTTGACATGAGATGTGGGGGATTCATATCTTCACCGTTTCATACCTTATGTGACTGATAATTGTTAACTTTGCGTATCTGTGTGGGTATTGGAGAGATTAACAGGTTGTTATTGGGTTAATGTATTTGTTAGAGATTTTGGAGAACTGGACGGAGAATGGAGCCCTGCCAGGATCTATCTGCTGTTGCAGTAACCTATAGACCTATCATGAAATAAAGAACTTACCACCTACCAGAGGGGCTGCAGACCTGTGCATGATGACCCTGCCCTCTAACTTCAGCACTCATCTGTCATGTCATCGGCTGCCATTGTGCTATTGCTTTTAAAACGAAATGGGCCTGATTTACATAAAATCCAGAAATATTGTCCGAAATATACATCCAGAGGCAGAAGATTACTTTTAGATTAAAATTCCTACTTTTATGAGATTCTCAAAAAATTCGGAGAACAATACTGGGATACCGCGACTGTTTCAGATTCCCATGAGTATTTAGAGGTAAATATTTGCACACACGGAAAATTAATAAGTGTATGTTTCCACATGCAGAAATGTGAAACAAAAGTGCATGCTCGTAATTCACTTACTTCCCCATAAACTGTTAACACTCTGTTTCCCATAGGAGCCAATGTTACGAGTTTTCTGTTCCTAAAAATGTCTGTGTTAACCCGTGTTTTGTATGAAAGAAAAGTAACTCTACCTTAAACTGGAAAAAGTCTCACTTACCTTTGTATTGTAGGATCCACAGTGTGATATCCAGGCATATCACCCGGAGTAGTCGATGTAATCGAAAGTAACGCACAAGTAATCAAAAGTAATTTCTATGTAATTTAAACTGTTTTCAAAGCATATACAAACCTGTAACAATTGCAAGTTCATTCCCAATTGCATACCTTGTAAAGCTTTACAATTGCAAGTACCTTTTACCTACCTGTACCAAGCCCTGCTTCGTTCTAGAAATAAAACATAAGTGTATATACTTATCTAATTGGCCTGGATTCTGTCTCTGAGTGTGTGTAATCAGTCCTTGATTGAGTGAATACAATAAATGCTTAACACACCCTCCTGATAAGCCTAACTGCTCGACCACACTACCACAAAGAGGGCAGTTAGTGATTATCTAATTTAGCCCCTGCTATAACTCTGGGTATCCCCTGGACTCTGTGCACACTATACCTTACTTTGGTATATTATATACAGAGCCAGCTTCCTACACCACCACCTCCTCAACACCACTCAGTCTGGTTTCAGACCAAACCATAACACATAAACTGCCCTCATCAACACTACGGACGACATTGCATGACTCTGGACAGAGGAGAAATGGTGACCATCATGCTCCTGAACCTCGATAAAGCATTTGACATGTTCTCCCACTAAATCCATATCCAATGCCTACACGACATTGGAATCCAATGACACGCACTTTGATGGATCTGCTCCTTCCTAACCAGAAGAACCTAGTCAGTCAGCCTGGCATTGTACACCTCGGATGCCCAAGCCATCATCTGCAGAGTTCTGAAAGGATCCTCCCTGAACCTGACGATCTTCAATACATGCATGATGCCTCTAGCCAGCATCATCCGCTCTCACAACATCAATGTCCTGTCCTATGCTGATGACACCCATCACATTCTCTCCCTCACGGATAAGATGCCCAGTGCCTAGATCAAGTTCAATGCCTGCATGACTGAAATCGCCCAGTGGATGAAGACCAGCTGTTTAAAGCTGAATGGTCGATTAGACCAGAATCGTTATCTTCTAGAACACTTCACAGTGGGACTCCACCTGGTGGCTAACAGAGCTAGGACTGACACCCAAGCCCACCATCCACAGCAAGAACCATGGGATCATCATCGACAGCAAACTCGACATGACCGCGCAAGTCAATGCCATCCCCCGCCTCATGCTTCCATTCCCTGAGGATGCTGAGGAAAATGTTCAAATGGATCCCGATCAGCACCTGGAAAACAGTCATGGATGTCCGGGTCACAAGCAAGCTGGACTACGGGAACACCCACTATGCCGGAATCAATGAAAACTCCCCAAAAGACAGCAGATCATGCAAAGCTCGGTGGCCAAAATCACTCTCAACCTCGCATGCCACACTCACTTCACAACACACCTTTAGGAGCTCCAGTAGGACCCTTTAAACAAACAAGCACCTTTCAAACTCTTTACCCACGCTTTCAAGGCACTACATAATACTGGGCCAGCATACATTCACAATCGCATCTGCTTTACAAACCTTCCAGACACCTCTCCTTGTCTGGGATCCTACTTGCACACATCCCACGAGCATGGAACACCAGATCCTACAGTTGAGCCTTCTCCTACATCACTCCTAAAGCATGGAATAGCCTGCCACTATAGCGAGCCTGTTCCTCACTTCTTTGATTCCGCAAGAAGCGGAAGGCCTTGCTTTTCGAGTTGTCCCAGTAAACCTTAGGCTTGGTAGACTCACACCTGCTCAGCATCAGGATACCCTCCCGGGAGGTAGTGTGGTCTGCAAATCGCATAATACAGCGTAAGACATATAATAAATGCCATGCATGAACTTCTTGGCTACCTGGTTGCAATGTTGGTAGTCAATATTATATTAGATATAAAAATTACAAACATTAACCCTCGTATTCACAGTGGATCATTAAAGCACCTGTATTTCTGGACCCACATATGATGGATAGGGTGGTCTGATGTTTGCGGGAGAGGCAGGCGTATGAGAACACTTAGTAAATATAGTTGTCAGGGTGATTAGGTAAGTGGAACAGTCACACTAACAAAGGTGCGTCTCTAAAGATCATGAGTTGAATCTCCGCAGGGCAGACTCACTTCCTATTTTTCATTTACAACATTCAGAAATGGCAACAGTGCTGTGTAGAAAATGAAAAAAGTGTGTTCATGTCAATAAAAAAATACATCAGCAGGAAAATGTGTACAAATGCAGGTGCTCAAAGAGCGATACAGGCCCAGCCTTACCACAATAGCAGAATAAAAGCAGCACAAATAGTGTTAAGATTTGAGGGTAGGAACGCAGAGGTATGTATTGGTAGAATAGAGAAATATAGATTTAGACACAAGGAGTTGAATCCCCGCAAGGCAGACTCACTTTCTATTTCTCATTTACAACATTCAGAAATGGCAGAAGTGCTGTATAAAAATACAAATGGAAGGTGTGCTAAGGGTAAAATTACCAGGTTACCAAAAGAGCAATAGATGCGCTAGTTCTGAGCTTTTTTTTATACAGATCTCTGTTTGCAGGGGTGTTAGCTCAGTTGAATCTAACTGACGTCAACCCAGGCTACAACTCCCTGGATGCATTGGGGTGTTCAATGAAAATCTAGGACTGCAGCATTGATATGAAAGAATCTAGGGGCATATTAGCAACGTTTTGCGATAACTATCGCAAAGCGTGCTTAGCGCTCCTTTTCCTATTGCCCGCTATCGCAGGTTTTTATCGCGGAGATATCGCGTTATTAGCAACGCGTATCTCCAAGGCGATTAAAATTCCTGCGATAGCGGGGAAATCGCCATTTTGCAGGGGACATCGCTGGTTTTCCAGCGATGTTCCCTGCAATACGGCGATAACCTTGCTGATACGACCCTGTGGTCATATCAGCAGAATCCACCCCCTATGTTAGGGGTGGCTAAGTCAGGATTTTAGCAGACGTTAGATTTTGGAGAAAACAGCAGTTTTCTCACAAAAATAACGTCTGCTAAAATGCTTGGGCATCCTTGCTGATAGCGCGAAGCCACGTTATGGATGTTCTGACATGTAGTGTATGTCAGGACTGCCCACTTTGCATCTCATTAGAGATGCAAAGGTAGGCGTAGTGAAAAAGGATGCTAACATGCGCATATGCATGTTAGCACCCTCTTCCTGATAGGGCAATGGTTTTATCTCCGCTTTTCCGGCTTTTAGCCAAAAAAGCGGAGATAAAGCCATTGCTGATATGCCCCCTAATGAGGTAAAGCTAAGCAAGGTGAAAATCCCGAAAAAATACACAGGTTGTATTATTCCTAGGACGGTGCACTGAAAGGCAATCATTTGTTTACTTTCTGGCATTTTCTACAGAACTGATCAGATTGAAGGGGCGGGGCTCTCCATATCTTGCTTTCAGGATGCGCTGGGCCAGGAACCCATATAGAGCAACTGAGTAAAACCTGCTTTCATTACACGAAGATTAAGGCGGGCAAGGGTAGGTGCAGTCACCAGGGCATGGGAAAATGTGCCTTGGGAAGAGGGCTCGGAGGATGGATGGGGGATGCTGGTGGGCCACACAGCACAGGAGCAGCTACCAGGCATCAAAGACGCCCTCTGACCTGAGGCATGTTCAACAGCAGGGGCGGCCTTAGGCATGTGCAAGCTGTGCACCTGCACAGGGCCACCAAACCCCAGGGGCCACCACGAGGAATCGGATACAATACATATTCGTGGCGGCCCCTGGCAGAGATTTGGCGCATGAACGACTGAGGCGTGCTAAATCCAATGTGATGCACGCTGAATGGTTGTTCTTATACTCTTTTCCTTTCTAACCCAGTCTCGTCTTTGTGTGGGGTCGGCCTTGTTTCGGGCTCTTCTGGTAGGTCTTGTGCTTGTTTAGAACTTTTTTTCCAGGAGAATCGAGCTTGTTTTAATAGTCGCAGTGCCCGCGAGTCCTGCAGCGAAGGGGTTACAGAAGCACCACGCATCACTGGCGGCAGGAGGGGTGGCAGCACCCGTGCCCGGCGTGCAGCGAGCAGCACCGAGACCGGCCGAGGCCATGCACCGACGCGCCTAGAGACCCTGGGCAAGAAAGGCCGCCTTGCAGAGGATAGCATGCCAGTGTGCAACCTTTGGTGCCAGCTGCGAGGTGAGCAGCCCGAGGGTCAGGGCATGGGGAGTGGGAGTGAGGAGGTCAGCGTGTGCCACTGCAGAGTGAACCCGAGGGAAGGTGAGCCATTGGACGAAGGTGTGGGGAGCCCTGGGGAGGAGGGCAGATCAGGCGTAGGAATGTATCCCAGCCCGTGGGGGTGAGGAGCCGGGGGCGTGGGGAAGGTTGGGTGAGGATGTTATTGTAGATGCTTTGGGTCTGGGTGGAGGTAAGCCATGTGAGGTGGCGAGCTGGAGGTATTCTGGTCGTCATGGGAAGGGAGGGCATGATGAATCGTGAGAGAGAGCCTCTCTCTCACGATTCATCTCTGAGAGGGTGCGGGTCGGAGAGGTGGTCACCGTGCGCCAGGGGTAGGGAGTTGTACAGATCAGCGCTGTATGTTGAGGGAAGAGTGAGTCAGGAGTGCAGGGGCGGTGTTTACTTGTGGCTGAGGGGAGGCATGGTGACTTTTGGAGGTGTAACCTGGGAGGCACGGTCGTATTGGGGGGAAGAGGAGAGCAGGGTACGAGGTGTTAGACGTAATGTTAAGGATTCATTAAAATGATTACAATTACTTATCAACAATCGTGAAAACAGAGTATGAAGCTGATACTTGTGATCTAATGAGTGGATCTGCCTGCACAAATCTTTTAAAACATCGAGTGTTCGAATGTACTTGGCATTTGGTTATGTCTGTTTATATGGTGTTGAGGCAGACATGAAATGCAAGCACCTATGGATGGACGCCTGGAATAGGATGGCAGTGCCTACCCATGTTAACTCAATCTAATGCCCTTTTGCAGAGACCTTGGTAGGAGACTGGCTTCTTGATCATTTCTTTAATTACATTCCAGTGCTTGTCATGTGACTAGCAGAGAAAACTAGTTTAACTAGTCCTCAGTTTGCAATTGGTGAAGCAGCCTTCTCTGTCCATACTAGGGGCATAGTTACCATTGGTTCAGCAAGTACAGTGGTACTGAGACCCAAAACCCTCAGGGGCCCATTGAACCCTGATAATTGCTATATTTTACTTCCTGAACAGCAGCCAAAGGGGCCATTTTCCTTGCTTACGCCACGGCCCATGGGGCTGTTGGTACGCTGTGCTAGTGGTTCGTACGTCTGCTTTAAAGTTGTCTCCTGACTGGATGTTCCTTGCACATTAATTTTGCTTCAGTGAACCTCTAGTGCCTTTTCATAGCCTTAGGACTCACTGTAATTAATCCTTGTTTAATAGGTGCTCTGAAAGCGAGCAGAACTGGTTGCTGGAATATGGCACTATACAAGAAACCTTAATTAAATATATTGTATTTTGTCTTTTGACAATGTGGTAAAGTGGACGAGTCTTTGGTTACCTGTAGGCTGTCTTCAGGATCAGTTAGTGACGTACTGAGACAGGTCTCTGTGTGCCATGATTTCAAGGTAGCTTACTCTCTTCCTGCAAAGGTCACTTCCCAAATAGATCATGAACTATTCTCCAGGCTCTACTGTTCTCAGTGGACTGAGAAAACAGACCTTGTATGCCAAGTCACATGATCTACCCTATAGTTTTATAACACTCTTCAAATAAACCTTCCATATGTGGCTAGTCCTCATAATGTGCCATACATGTAGTGGGAAGGGTAATTACTATCAATCAGTCAGGGTTTGTAAAGCTCAGCTGCTTCACACATAAGGGTCTCGAGGCGGTGTGGGATTCATGCTGCTGGATCATGCTGCTTGTTGGCTGAACAGCGAGGTCTTGTGGTCCTTCCTGAACTGCTGGAGCGATGGTGAGGCTCTGAGGTGCAGGGGGAGGGTTTTCAGGTCTTCACTGCCAGGTGGGAGAAGTAGCGGCCTCCACTGTTTTATCAGCGGCTGCATTGGGTGGCTGCTAGGGAGATGGTTCTGGAACATATTTTCCTGGTAGGTTGGTGGAAATTCACTCGTTCATTAAGGTATGCTGGTCCTTCATTGTGTAGTCCAGGGAAGACATGGCTTGGCAGTTCGGGCTGGACTGTTCCCACGAGGCACAGGGTCAAGGCTGATTTGCATATGGCCATGTCTGAACTGGGGTGGTGTGGTGAGGAAAAAAACGATGGATTTAGGCCCAGATCTCTGTACTGGGGTGAATGTATGACATTGTTCTGCATTCTGTCCATCAACTGTTGTTTTTGCAAGAAAATAAAAATGACACATCAAAATCTTTCAGCAGCCGCCACTGCTGATTGTCTTCTTTTTTTCCCTACCCACTGCTAGCCTCGCCCGCTGCATTGCAAGCAAAATGAAGAGAATTTGAGTACACAAATCTGGTTATTCGAAACGAAAGAGAAAGGTGGCTCAGCAGGCTTTCGTAGTGTCACAGGAAGGAGCAATCCTGAACTTTATCACCCAAGGGAAAAATATGGAGAATCCTCTGGCCAGAGTACTGCTGATGCACTAGGTAAAACAGGCGCTGACAACCATAAAGAAGAACAAAAAAATGATGATATCCATGAGCAGAATGATACTCATGAGCAGACCAATGAAAATGAACAAGGTGACTCTGAAATTGATACAAACATGCAGCAATTACCAACTCAGGATGAGGATTATTACAAAAGACCCTCAGACAGAGAAACTGAAACATCATTCATCGGTCCATCAACATCTGGCATTCTGAAGGAGGTTCAGAGTTTACAGACGGATGATGCTGGTATTGAAAAGGAAGCCAAAGAGCAAGACCATGTTACAGACCCGTGTTATGAATATGATTTATGTGATTGGAGGGATCCTGCTTTGTGGCCGAACTCTCTTACGGACGCGCAACGTGTTTTTCTTGTTGAAAGGGGTCCCTCCTGAGACCCAGATTCTAAAACAAAGTATCCAAGTGATGAGCACTCAAAAAGTAAACGTCGTTTTTCTGTTACCATGTTACTGAGCATCTAACGCCTTTTCTGGACGTTTTATTAAAACACCTTCCTGAGCTCCGCCCCGCCCGGACCCCCTCTTCCGGGGCCCCCTACCTGCGCTCCCTGCACAGGGCCACCATGAGCCTAGAGCCGCCCCTGTCAACAGTGCAGGGGTGAGCACGTTACTAGGGGGATGTAGCTGACACTTCACCCTGCCCTGTCTTCTAGGACTAACAGATTATTAATATCGATAACTAGATTTCATACAGCACTTTGTTTCCAAGTACTGTAAACACCAGATGCCAGAATTTTCCGATTTCTTTTTTTGTCGTTATAAACGTATAAACGTGGACCTATAAATCCTTTAAGGGGTGACACATTCAGCTAGTCCTGGCTTTTTAGCTACCTGCACTTTTCATGCTGAGAGTTGTAGACCCAATTCAGGCACTGTTGTGCACCATATGGATGTTTGCTGGACTGAATTTATTTAGCGTAAAACCTGAGTCAATCCTGCGGGCAAACGGCTAGAAATGAGTTGTTATGCTTCTGAAGCGAGGACAATACAGCCAATTGCCGCTTCATCGCTCATTCCAAATTCCGAAACTCGAAATGAAGTGTTAAATTACACACTCGTAAATACCATACTACGCAGTGTTGGTATTTACAGGGTGTGCAATTTGCGCCCAAAATTGTACTCTACTCCTAGTGTCCCATTTTTTATTAAAAAACAAGCAAATCTACAAGTCCACCTGAAGGAAAGTACTGAGGGCGTATTCAGCCAGAGTCATTAAATTTAAACCAAGTGGAATTATGACACATGTGGAAAACGTCACCAGTCCCACATGCGTAACCCAGTAGGGACTCGGAGGGTTAGAAATGTCTGAGTTCTGCAGATGGGGGTGTTATATGTGCAGCATTTTTTTTAAGTAGGTGCTACTTTCAGTCACGAGCACCACATGGATGTGTCGACGATGGAATTGAAAGAGTAGCATGTCAAAACATTTTACACCTCCTGCCATGCGCTAATAAACTGCCATCTGGCGTAAAGTGGTCCAGAAAGTTTGGGCACGAACACAAATATTCCCTATTTCCATAAACCACTTTCAGGATAGAGCATATTTCAAGCAAAATATTTGCCATGATAGAAAAATAGAAAATAATGAGGTATTATTTTAATGTCACTCATTCCATATCCCTACCTATCTGCAATATCTCTAATGTGGACGCTTATGAAACGTAGGGTTACTGAAAAAAAAGCCAGCTCACAATGTATGTACGTCACATGTACTTACGTAGTTAATATGTAAGTCCATCGGGGGTTTGCAGGGTTGCAACCTACTACTTTACCTACACTTTAGACGCCTGGCAGTGCTATTTCTACCCCAGATCTCCAGCTTCATTAAGTCAGCAACAAAAAGTAAATAGGGTTTCAATGGCCCTTTAATGACTGCTTTCCGTAGTTTCATCTCCTTGGTCTCCACGTAGTCTTTCAACAGCAAATGGCAGGCTGTTAAGAAGGCAATGGTGGGGGCATGGGGTGAAGCTTTTGAAGGTCAAATAAAGGTTTAGTGATGTAACTTCCCTTACCCTTGAGGTTTTGGTGAATCTACCTCCAGGAGTAGCTGTCCAAGTGTGAGACGTGCCAATAGACACTTTGCTGCAGGGCCCCAGCGGAACAGCAATGCAGCAAAAAGTGTACTTTTTATAACTTCATTATTTGTACCCAATACTCTAATGCGCAACACAAAGCACAGGAAAGCCAGCAGCCTTAAATCACGGTTCCTTACATAATATAAAGGAAAGAAACTATTACCTTACCAATGCTTCTGAGCGCTCATAGTACGTTCCCAGTGACGGGACTCGGGAGACAGGAATATGGCCAAGAGCCGCCATTTTGTCCGCTCTGTTCCAGGGACGGTTCACGCGGTGCCCATCCTCCGGTAACCCTCTGGTGGAGCATTTCACGAGACACACTCATCAACCACAAACTCGCGCAGAATGTACACGACCCGAAGACTAAATCCGCATTCCAAGAGCTTTGACGTGCAATAGCACCGGGGCTGTCTTCCCTGGGTTTTCTTGTGTGGAGGGAAGTCATTAATTTATAATGTGTTTTTCTTGTTAGTTATGGTTACAGTTGGAGCTGTACTCACTTTTGATCCCTTATTATGGCATTACGTTTGAAAGGTCGTGTTCGGATGTAAATTATCAGATTGCTCAATTTGAAATCCCCGTGGGCCACAATTTAGATTCATTTAAAGTGCGTTGGCGCTTTTGTCTTGGAAAAACTAAACACGTGCCAGGATATCCTGTGCAAAGGGGTCAAGAATCAAACTTGCCATATGCATGCCAAAGTATTTTAATTGTAGTTTGTAATCATCTATGTGTTGTGCTGCAACTGTCTGGGTTTCTGTTTGTTGCACCGCGCCCTTTCAAGGTTTTAGTCACAACTTGATGTGCCTTTGGCGCGGGAAGTGTACTTCAACAAATATCCTCTAATAGGGTTCAAACTTTGCATCAAATTAGCTGCCTGATTAAATGCAAACTCCATTTTTTTTTGTATCAGCATCATCTCTCTGATCTTGCAAATATCTGCATTTCTAATTTCTTTTCTGTTTTAAACTGTTTTTATTTGATTTTATTATAAACAACACAAAATGAGCCAGTACATTGGGATATACATCTTGAACATTTAAAACATTACAGTATAAGGTCACATGACAACAAGTCTGGGCAGCCATGGCATGTACAAAATTTACAACCCAGTTATCCATCACCTGAGTATGTACAGTGCTAATAGCTTCCATACCGCGCCTACTCTCTGGAGGGACAGGGTGGAATGACCGTCCCCTCCTTTCCACCTCTCTGGGGCTTTGGCATGTTACCGGGTACTCTAGCCCTCCTTCTTCTATCTCAAGTCCATAAAAGCATAACCAGGGGGACCAGAATTTCCTGAACTTTTTGGGGGCATCCTCTCGCCTTGTATGTCACCCTTTCAGCGACCATATACAGGTCCATGCTCAATCTCTACTCTGTCAATGTCGGGAGATTGGGTACTCCCCAGTGTCGGGCTACACCTCTCTTGACACCATTAATCCTAGATTACATAGGAGTTTACTACGGGGGAGATCTTCATCTGAGGGCACCTCTAATAAAATGAACTTGGCATCCATGGGGAGTTCCATTCCCAATATCTCACTAAGTTCTTCCAATATCTGGGACCAATCAGCTTTGGCATGTTGACATTCCCAAACTGTGTGTATAAATGCGCCCCTTTCCGTCTTACAACGCAAGCAGTTAGGTGTCTCTGCTCTAATTCGTGCAGGCATGCCCTGTCAAAGTATATCCTGTGCAGTATTTTAAACTGTATCAGGCGAAGTCTTGACCTGATGGCCACCTCTCGTGGGTGCATCAAGGCCACTTCCCAATCGATATCCTCCAATGCTCCTGTGGTGCTTTCCCATTTAGATCTTAAAGCTGTCAAGTTGTCAGTGATATGATTAATTAAAGTTCTGTATGTCCATGAGACTGCTTTATTGGGCATCTCTTTCTGCAATAACCTACCCTCTAGGGGCACAAATTCTGGGATATCGGTAATGTCTATCTTCTCTGTCCTCCAGGTGTGTTCTAGTTGGAGATATTTATATCTGTGGGTGTCACTAAGCTGGTATTCAGATTGAAGTGTCACAAAGAAGATGAGGGCTCCTTCTTTTAAAATGTCGCCCAGTCTGGAGATCCCGATTGCGTCCCAGTGTCTAAAACTTCAAAACCTATTTATCTCTGGCATGCTCGTACCCTCCCAAAGTGGGGTTTCCCTCGTTAACCTCTTTGTCCATCGCATTTGTCTTTCTGCCACTTTCCAGGCCTCCATTGTTCTTTGGGTAGCAGGTAGTAAGTGACTGTGTCCTGCGCCCCCATAGATGTAGTGACGATGTGTGTGCTTCTGGAATTGCAGCCTTTCTAGGGCATAGGTTGGGAGTCCTCCTGCTGTATGTTCCCAGTCATTGACTATAACCAGGTGCGCAGCTCTGTAGTATGACTGTATGTCAGGGAAGGCAATTCGCCCGTTGTAGTGTTCTCCGTGCTACTCTCGGGTGTTCGCCATCCATGTGTGTAGTTCCTCATTTCTCATCTTAAAAATTGTCTCTGGCAGCTTACAGTATGTGTTTTATAATACATAGAGTAATTTCGGGAGTGTTGTCATCTTATACATGTCTGCTCAGCCCAAGAGCGTTCGGGCAGTCGTCTCCACCTTCTTACGTCGTCACTGAAGTCCGCTATAAACTGCTTAATGTTTTGAGTAAGGTCCGCTGAGTCATTAGTGGTTATGTAAATGTAAATGTAAATTGATACTTGTATAGCGCACTACTCACCCGCAAGGGTCTCAAGGCGCTTGTACGAATACCGCTATGGAACCCATCCTGGCTTTCCCTGTGAGGCGTCCACTCCTGGGCACCCCCAAGGTGGAGGCCAGGCATCCTTAGCGTTGTGGGGGCCGTTGTGGAGATTAAGCAAGCTATTGCCCAGAGTTGCAGAGTGGGACTCCATGATTGGAATAGCACCGAGGCGAGAATTATCAGGTCCGTGGAATTTTTGAGCCCAAGACCCACCAAGGCGGGGAATTGAACCCTGGTCCCGGGCTAGACCTCTGCATCAGGGTCTGCCGCTCTAATCATTGAGCCACACTTCTCTATGTATAGGCCTAAATATCGGAACCCCTCTTGGACTACTCTTAGGCACCTGGGAAGTGTCTGGTTATCCAGAGTACCTCCCACCGCATACAGGCTGGATTTATCCCAGTTTATTTTGTATCCTGCATACCTGCCGTACTCTTCAAACAGCTGTAGGATCAAGGGGAGTGTCTTGTTGGGATCAGTGACATATAACTGTATGTCATCTATGTAAAGCGAAATTCGCTCCTCCGGGAGGTGCCCCTTTTCACCGCAGATCCCGCTCATGGCTGGGTGGTCCCTGATCAAGCATGCCAGTGGTTCTGGTGCCAGAGCGAACAGTAAGGGGGATAGTGGGCAGCCCTGCCTGGTGCCTCTCTGTATAGGGAATGCATCAGATAGTACCCCGCTTACTCACACTCTGGCTCTCGGTTGGTATATAGTAATTTTACCCAGGCCAGGAAGATAGGACCAAATCTGAACTTTAACAGGTTCTGTTGCATATATGACCAATGGACTACATCAAAGGCCTTTTCGGCATCTAGTGAAAGAAATCTTTGTGGGGTGAACCTATCTTTCACTGCGTCCAGCAAGTTGACCAGGCGACGAAGGTTGAAACGCGTGGCTCGTTTCGACATAAACCTGATTGGTCACAGTGAATGAGTGAAGTGATTACTGGAAGTAGTCGAGCTGCAAGGATAGAGGCCAGGACCTTTGTCTCTACATTGAGCAGTGAGATGGGTCGGTACGACCCACAGTCCATGGGGGATTGCCCGTCTTGTGGATCACTACCGCTGTAGCATTACAGAGATCTGGCAGGAGGGATTTCTCAGCTTGCGCAGCAAGATACATGTTTAACAGAAGTGGGCCTATCAGGCTAGCATTACTTTTGAAGAATTCCACCGGTATTCCATTTGGACCCGTGGTTTTCCCAGTTTGCATCTTGCTAATTGCATCCATTGCTTCTGTCAGTAAGGATTCTTTATCAAGGTCTAATCGCTCTGCCTGTGTGAGGGTGGGAGTTGCTATCCCACTTAGGTATCTACTGATTTGCGCCTCGTCTGCGAGGGGTCTTGCTTTATAAAGTTCAGAGTAATATTTGGCAAAGGCGCCAGCTATGGCTGGTGCCGTTGTGTGCCTCTCCTCCTTGTTGAATATCATGTCAACCCATCTCGCCTCCATTTCCTTCTTACCCAGTCAAGTGAGCAGTTTCCCTGCTTTGTCTCCCGTTTCGTATAGTCTATGTTGTGTAGTCTGGAGTGGGATTTGGTCTCCTGCTCCACAAACACTCGGTACTCTCTACATGTTACTGCAATCTGTCGAAGCCTGTTGATGTCGGTATCAGAATCTACGTTTCTCTCCAGGTCTAACAATCTATGTTCCAAGTCCTTGATTTCATGGGACTCGTCTCTCTTCTTGAGGGCAATTGTGTTTTGGCTCTGTCCCATAGCACTAGATTATAAGCCTCCCATAAGGTGACTGCTGAGGCTACGGATCCCTTGTTTTCTTTGAAGTACAACTCCGTATCTGCTCTGATCTTACCTGCCACTTTCCTCTCCTTCAGGTCCAATGTATTCAGTCACCACTCCTGCCTGCATCTACCCGATTCTCCTCCCACTGTTATCCAAAAGGGTGAGTGGTCGGATATGCCTCTCGCTAGGTAGTCTGCCCTTTCCACTGTCTATCACTCCCGCCGGTGCGAGGAGATAGTCCAGTCTAGAGAAGACTCTATGGGCGGTCTACCGGGTGGAGACAACGCCATAAATCAATCAGGCCCAGGGTGGTCAGAATTTCAGCTAGTGGGGTAGGCCTAAGTGACCCCGAGGGTACAACTTGTGCGGTCTACCAGTGAGTCTACCACGTCACTAAAGTCACCTCCAATTATGTGCGTGGAAGGTCCAGATTCCAGAAGTACCTCGGTCACTTTGTCTAGAGTCTTAGCCTGCAGTTGTGGCAGAGCATAAACGCTGATTAATGTGAGTGCTTTCCGTCCCCAGGTCCCTTGTACTGCCACGAACGTGCCCCTTGGATCCATCCAGACTTTATTAATCCAAAAGAGAGGTGTTTTTTTAAGTAGGATGTCTACACCCTTGGATCTCGAGAAAAACCCATCTTGGGCAAGTGTGGTATATGCCCCCCTTCCCAAAAAGGCACAGTGTGATCCCATCAGATGTGTTTCCTGCAGGAGGATTATGTCCGGTTTAAGTCTCTTGAAATACCTCGTTACTAACCCTTTCCTAGTCCGTTGACGTTCCATGTCAGGACGCAGTACCCTTCCTCACCCATTGATCATATGTCAATGCATGTCTGTGATGGCTAATACTAGCCTTATATCGGCGCTGGCCACCTGTTTTTCCCACCCCCCGATATCCCATTTACTGGCCATAAAGAAACAATCATTGGTACACGCAGAAAAATGTGCCGCACAACTCCCAACAAACCCCCCACACACTCTACCACTTCCCACGCCCATCCCGCAACTAAACAAAAATGGCGCAAAGTCTGAGAGGTCTGTATCCCTGCCCCCCCTTGAATTAAACGTTTATGAACAAAGCAAAGAAAACTATACTAGCACAATACCAGGCTGGTCGCCCCTGTTAGTGCTTAACATGTTAATGTCTCTGGGCCCCGACATGCCCTGGATCTCAGCCTTCTTCGCTCCCATCCAGTGTTACCGGCTGAGGCGCTTCACCGGTATCATTATCAGCATTCAACCCCTCTAGTCTGGTAATCTTTTGCATGAGTGGGCGATTGCTGTCTGTCGTCTGCGTGTTCCTGTTCTGACAGGACTGGTGTGGCCTGTCCTCAGGGTCGGCCCCTGGGAGATGCCGTCCCCGCCATCCCCTGTTCTGACCCCCCCTTCCGTGTCAGAGCTGTGGGGCTTCTCTTGAAGATTTCTATTGCGCCTCCGTAGGTCTGCAACAGTCCCCCCCTTCTCGCGGTGTAAGTAACCTCTATTGCTTGAGTGTCCCCACATGTTCAGGTTGGTTTCCCGCTGTCAGGTATTACATCGGGGTCCCGGAAGCAGTCTTCTATCTGTAGCTCCTGTAACAGGCGGAGTAACTTGACCTCACTTTCCCGGTCACTGCACTTTAAGGCCAGCCTCTGTCCTATCCTTCGTGTCGCTACCCTGTTGTCCTCCTTATGCTTTCTGTGCTAGGTTTGTCCACCTTGGGGCTTTGAAGCAGGCCCAGCAATTCACCTCAGGGTCCCCTCTTTGTCACATGTGGGGATACGTCTGGCCTCCCTGGGGTCTCTCTCAATCTCGTTTGCCCTGTTCGGGACCCCCTCTGTCATCTGCGACGGTATGAGCCTTAGCTCTGGTGGGTAGCTCCACGCCAACACACAGGCACCAACCGTTCTTACAATCCCACTCTGCGGCCCTCTTCCCTGTATTGGGTGGACCGTCTAGGTCCTGTTACTTCAGGGGACCACACCGACCTTCATACTGTGCACCCACTCTTCGTCTTCCCCTTATCATGTGTAATGTGTACCCTCTGGAGGCTTCTCTTTCTGTGCCCAGTAGTTTGCGTAGGGGCCCTCCTGCTGTTGTTGACTTCTTTGTTTAATTCCCCGGTCGCCACCTGAGGTGACACGTGCCGTTGCCCATACAAGCCTCCTCCACCTGCTCTCGGTCCCGTGCCACCCACTTAGTCCGAGGCGGCAGTGGGCCGAGTGGTTCCCCTCTTGGGCTTGCGCTGCTCAAGGGCATAAGAGTGTCCAGTTTTCACTGCCCATCTAATTCCGGGCAGTAGCCCTGCACCCCACTGGTACCTGATTGCTTCTTACAGTGCTTCTGCGGCACCTCTTGCGGTCTCTGTCATCTGGGCCTTACCCAGAACGACCAACTCGGTGATTTCCCAACCAGCGATCCAGACAGGAGGATGACGCTTCTCAGGGACCTCAAGCCTGCAAGGGGAACAAGTTTGGCTCCAATTACATCGGATTGAGAAGTGACACAGAGCACCCTTACACAGTTCTGGGGATACCACAGGAGGAAGGCAATACCAAAGAAGAAGAGGGAGACTCACGGGCGCCAGCACACCACTATCCGATTTAGCTCCTGCCTTGGCTCAGGAGAACCGTGGTTTGCCAGGTGCATGTTGGGAAGTTGTTGTTTTGTTCCCCTTTTTCTCTTTTTCTCATATTTTTCTTTTTCTCTCTTTCCATCTCTTGAGGAAAAGGGGGCACAGACAAAGGGCATGTGGACCACCTCTGATATACGATTCACCAGGGTAAAAGAATTAAAGTCAGTTTGAGATAAGAAATATCATGACTACCCCTCTAGAAGTCAATTAGTGAGAGCAGACCAGGACGGGTCAAGAAGGTAAAACTATTCCTGTGTTTGTTTTTGTATGTGTGGCACGCCAGAAGTGGCCACCAACACCTGAAGCTTGGATCCTGTTACAGAGGGTTTCAAAGAATTATTGGGAGATGTAAACCCTTGGTCCGGGAAAATTGGATAACTGCAAATACGAAAAGAGGGTAAGAGGAAGGGGAGACTTGTTATTTCATGGTATCAGGATTTGTAACGTATCACCAGAGGGGTATCCAGGTGCTGGAGGAGGTGTGAAGATCATCTGCTGGGCGTTAGTTGAAGAACCAGGTATTCAGCATCTTGCAGAATTCAGCAAGCACGGAGGAGGCATTGTGCAGAGGGAGGTCGTTTCACATTTCGGATGTGAGGTAGGAGAAGGCTAGGCCTCCTGTTCTGCTTTTGCAGATGCTGGGTGTGTGTGCGAGAGAAAGTGAGGCAGAGCGTAGGTGTCTGGTGGGCTGCAGGATGTGGAGGCGGCTGTTGAGGTAGACCGGTCCAATGTTGTGCAATGCCTTGTATGTGAGTGTGATGAGTCTGAATTGGCACCGTTTGTGTTTTGGCAGCCCGTGATGTTCTCTGAGGTGTGGGGTGATGTGGGTGCACAGTGGAAGATCCAGGTTGAATTTAGCAGTAGCATTCTGGATGGTCTGAAGACGGTGGAAGAGTTGGCTGGGGATTCGGGCATAAAGTGTGTTGCTGTAGTCAAGTCTGCTGGTGACTAAGCCAGTGACAATAAGTCTGGTGATCTTGGGAATGCATCTAATGATTTTTTTTTGAGGATGCATAGCATGTGGAAGCAGGAGGGGCTAACTACATTCAGCTGTGTGGCCATACTGAGTTTGTCATCTAATATGATATACCCACCCAGGTTACGTGCGTGGTTAGAGGCTGATGGTGTTGAACCGAGATCTGATGGCCACCGGGTGGCGTCCCAGGGGAAATTCTTGTTCCTGAAGATTAGCACTTCTGTCCTGTACGTGTTGAGTTTAAGACAGTTGGGTTTCATCCATTTTGCTATGCGGATCATGCATTCGGTGAAGTTGGATCTGATCATGGGGGACTTTTCTGACATACAGAGGATGAGATGGGTGTCCTTGGTGTAGGAGATGATGGAGATGCCGTGATAGCTGATGACGTCAGTGAGTGGAGTTGTGTAAAGTTTAACATGGTGCCGCTGAGGGATGATGCTTGATGGACTCTGCAGATCAAGTCCCTCGGATCCGATCTGTGGGGCGGGAGAGTCTGACTCGCTGTGTTCCCTTTGTGAGGAAGGAGCATTTCTATTTGAGGGCTGGACCTTGGATACCTGTAGCATGTAATGTTTTGATGAGGATGGAGTGTGACTAAAAGGGTGCAGATCTCACCTGTGGCGATGATCAGTGCTGTCTCTATACTATGACTGCTACAAAAGCCAATTTTTTGTTTTTTCCCCAGTGCTGACCTCACCGCCATTTATTTTTCCTGCCGCGGCCTTCCTTTGCCCCTCCCACTCCCAGGACCTACTTATCAGAAGCCCCAGCGCAGCCCCACTGAGCAGGTCCTGTGCCAGTTTCCTCTTGACACCTTGCCTTGTCCAGTCTGCTCGACCAGCAAGCCTGCCTCCCTTCTGCCCAGTGCCACTGCTACCTCACTGCACTTCGGCCTCTTCTGCAGCCTGCTACTTGGGTATTGTTTTTTGTTTCTACTTGTTGAATTCTGTTGCATCTGGGTTCTGATTGCACCCTTATGTGCCTGGTTACTGCTGGGTATTCTGTGACTGGGTTTTCCCACATGTTGCCCCATATTTGTTTTTCTTTTCCACCGTTCCTGCCGAACCTTTCCGCCGTCTCCTTTTCCCGCCGCCATCTCCCTTCACCCCTCTCAATGTCAGGACCTACTTAGCAGCATGGCCACGCAGTGGATGTGCCACAGGCACGACGGAGGCGTGCCAAAGGCAAGCCCGTCTGCGCCAGTCCGCACTGGGACCGTGCCCTGCGCCGGGAACCTTGTCCATGCCGCACTTCATCGGTACACTGCCAGCAAGCTACAGGCCCTCAACCCCAGAAGGGATGCCAACTGCTGCACAGCCTCACCAAGAACCACTGTAGGACCTGTCGCCTGCCAGCACTGACACTTCACCTGCAACGCCAACACCCCCCAACTCTGACCCAGTCGACACCTGACCTGGGGTCAACACTCCACGGCACGCTGCTCAACGCCTGATCCATCCGCAAGCACTCCATGAAAAACTGGGACACCATCACCAATCTTGCCCCGACGTAATGTTTATCACAGAAACATGGCTCACCCCATCATCAACACCGACATCGTCACCACAACGCCCCACAACTGCAAGATGCTACACCGCGACCACCCTAACAGACCTGGCGGAGGCATCACCATCATCCACAAGGACACCCCAGAATGGACCACATCTGATGACCACATTACACCGATCATGCTACTACTCACCTTTCAGATCAGAATAGATGCCAAACCCACCATCAGAGGAACTCTCGCCTACAGGCCCTTACCCAAGCTTCTGCAGTGCCATCCCGGAATGTATCACACTCCTGGCGATCGTCTCAAGACACTACATCTTCCTGGGAGATCTGAACTTCCACCTCGAAGACCCCAACATCACCAACTCCTACACCATACTGGAGAACATGAGCATCATCGGCTTCTCGCAGTTGGTCATCACCCCTACGCACACCGCAGGGCACACGTTGGATCCAATCTTCTCCGCCAGTGACAGATTCAAGTTCTACCACACAACTGAGTTGACCTGGATGGACCACAGCCTTGTTCACTTCACTATCACCGGTTCACCAGTACCCTAGCCCAAACCACCCACCCTGCCTCACCATAACTGGAGCAGAATAACAGAACCCCTCTAGAACTCAGCCCTCAAAGAAACCAGGATCAACTCTGCCACTCCCTCGAATTCAACATCCAGAACTTCTCTAAGTGGATCTCCTCCGCCGCCGACAACATCGCCCCTATGAAAAACACCACCAGCTGCAGACACTTCAAGCATACCAGATGGTTTACCATCAAACTACTGACCCTAAAACGAAACTTCAAGAGAGTGGAAAGACAATGGTGTCCCAGTAAAAACTCCATTATTTCAGGGCTGCCCTCAATGATTACCACCAATACCTTAGGGAGACCAAGAGTTTTCCTACCCAGCTGCCACCGAAAACACAATCCACCCATCACAGGCCCTCTGCGACACCCTGGCGGACCACTTCCACCACAAGATCATTGACATCTACAACAACTTTGACCCACAACCCACCAACTTCAGCCCACTCCGCACTCCAACTGACGCAACCCACAGCCACCGGCTCACCGACTGGAAACAGCTCTCGATCCAAGACACCACCAACATTATTAACTCAATCCACTCCGGAGTGCCCACAGGACCTTGTCCACACCACATCTACAATCTAGGAAGGGAAGAAATCAGCATCAACCTTACACAGATCCTTAACTCCTCCATCACCACGACAACCGTCCGACACAGGGAAGCACACAGAGGTCAAGCAACTCCTGAAAAAAACCTCCACCGACCTCAACGAGCTCAAGAACTACCACCTGATCTCACTCCTCCCCTTCCCTGCCTAGGTCCTAGAGAAAGCAATCAACCGCCAACCCACAGAGTACCTCATAGAAAACAACCTACTCAACAGTTCCTAATCCAGCTTCCGTTCCAACCACAGCACCGAAACCGCGTTTATCGCAGCAACGGATGACATAAGACGCCTCCTTGACCATGGAGAAACAGCAGCACTCATCCTCCTAGACCTCTCGGTGGCTTTCAACACCATCTGCCACCACACCCTCATCACGGGACTAAATCACATCGGCACCCCAGGCAACACCCTCAACTGGATCTCATCCTTCCTCTCTGGCCGGACAAAGAGGATCCACCTCTCCCCTTCTCCTCCGCACAAAAATAAAATCTGCGGCATACCCCACGGCTTCCCATTCAGCCCGCCCTCTTCAACACCTACATGACGCCACTGGCAGACATCACCGGAACCCACGGACTGAGCATCATCTCATACGCTGATGATACTCAACTCATCTTATACCTCACGGAAGACACTGGCACCACCACATCCAACTTCCAAAACACCATGTCCGACATCGCCACCTAGATGAAAGGCAACTGCCTAAAGCTCAACTCGGAAAAAATAGAGGTGCTCATCTTGGGGAACAAGCAATCTCCCTGGGACGACACCCAGTGGCCCATTACCCACACCCTCTGACCACGCACACAACCTCAGAATCATTCTGGACAGCCAATTGAACATGAAACAGCAGGTCAACACTGTATCCTCCTCCTACTTTCACACCCTTCACATGCTCCGCAAGATCTTCTGCTGGATCCCAATCTCTACTAGGGAAACAGTCACCCGCACACTCATATCCAACTGCCTGGACTACGGTAATGCACTCTACGCCATAACCACCATAAAACTCCAGAATACCACAGCTAGACTCATTCTCAATCTCCCAAGAAGAACCAGCACCACCCCCACCTCAAGACCCTGCACTGGCACCCAGTCCGGTATAGATGCTTCTTCCAGCTTCTGCCACTACAAAGCTCTCCACAATGCCGGACCCGCCTACATCAACCACCGCCTGACTTGTCATTGACCGACCAGGGAGCTTCTCTCCACCTCCCTCACCTTAGCGTACATTCCCGGCATCTGTTGAAGCCGACATCCTTCCCAGCTGTTTGTAGTATGAGAAATGAGCGGGACTCATAACGCGGACTATAGTGTTTTTGTAAATGAATCATCTTTTATTTGTACAGGGATTAAAGGTATAGCCCAATCCCAACTGAGTTTTCTTTCTTCTTTCTCCAGGTGTGGGGAAGTTGGGACCAGCAGTACAATGCTCACCCCTCAAAAGAAGGAGAAATGTTATGGGTAAGTGCACCGAGTTATCTTTGGTTTTTGTCTTACTTTAATTTTAGGTTTGGGAAAAGGGTGTGATAAGGGTTGTCACCTGTTCAATTTATGACCCAACACCAAGTGCTCAAAATCATGCCGAGCTGACCTCACTAGGCAAGTATATAGGATTCTATTTGGTAGTTCAGCTCATATCCAAAAGGTAGGAAAAAAGAAAGAATAAAGTAAAGAAAGTGAAAACCAATCTCTCAACAGGGATTTAGTTTCCTTTTGGTGATTCTCCTTGGCTCTCACTTCAACCAATATTACTGGGGCTTTCCAATCTGCTATACGGTTGCCTGCTCCTCGAGAAAACCACCCCCTCTTACGGCTGGTGTGGCTAGGATGCTTGCTCCAGACCTCCCGTATTTTCCCAGAATACGGGTGCATACCTGGCTGAGCTACACTCGTCCAGGAGCGTGGGTGGGCAGCTCGCATTGCAGATGGCCTCCTGGCTCCTTCACGAGCCCTCCTGCACCAGGGGCAATCTCTCTCTCTCTCTCTCTTTGGCAATGTCTTCTTGGTCAGCGTCTCAGGACACGAGCATCTCCTTCTCCTCACTCGTCCAGGTGTGTTTGTATTGCGGGCTCCTCCTTGCGCCTTCCGTCCCTCTCAGAGACACAGGGTTCCTCTAATAGGTCGCAAAGTGGGTCAGCTGACTATCAGATTAGTGCGAATTAAAGGGACCGCATCCCCTTACCCCAAGTTGATCGACTTCCCACTTCCGGTTGCAGAGTGGGGGAAAGTAAGTACTAAATATCGCAACATCTTTTTATGGGTCTTCCATGATGGGCTGTGGGAAAAGAAGAGGAGAATCAAGACCCAGTGAGGCGTCCCCATACTTCTACCAGGGAAGCACGTCCTTGTCCTCCTCCTCTTCCACACCGGGACCCAGGTCAGCCTGACACAGTAATATCTGGAGTCCTCGAGTTCTTCTATATACTAGGAGGCCCGGCTGTTGGTTCTGTGATGTTTACGAGTTTTGATGGGTGGAGATGGATCCTGCCGGGTTTGAGGAGGCAGTCCTGGCATGCAATGTTGTAATCTGCTGAGATGGCCATAGCGATGTCAGGAGCTGAGGTGGGGTTCATCCCGGCTTCCATTAGGAAGAGAAGGTCCGGTGTGCTGTTGCTGAAGAGTCCCCAAATTTCGATGGTATTTTTTGAGTGAGCAGGAGTTTAGGACCATGCATGTGAGGGTATGCTGTAGGTCAGGCCTGGTGTTAGGTGAGGTGAGGTTGTGAGAGGATGACGTGGGAGTCTGAGTGAGGGGAGGAAAACAAGTTACTTACCTGTAACTTTAGTTTCTCCAGTATTGGAAACGTTCATAGATTCACATGCTTTCATTCCCCTTCGTCGAGATGGGAGTTCCCGGTATATATAAAAAAATCAATGCAAAGCCCTTACAAACTAGAAACCAGGCCTAGGCCCATTCCAGTTTTGTAACATATCCACCTCTTTTTGTAAAAGAGACCAAACAAATTCAACAACCAATCAGATTAGCCTCACCCTCTAGAACCCTCCTGAGAGAACCTCAGACCTTCAGATTTTCGTAGCCGCAGTGCCACAGGATAACCATAAAGATGCCGAAGGTCGAGCTTTCCCAGGGGAGGAGGGTGGGTGGCATGTGAAGCTATGAAAGTTTCCAATACTGGAGAACTAAAGTTACAGGTAAGTAACTTGTTTTCTTATTCCAGTATTGGAACTTTCATAGATTCACACGCTTGAATCAGAGTACCTAGCAGTCATGAGCACATTTTTTGTCTTCGTTACCTTGAACAATTATTAGCAATGCCCAAAACAGGTTAGGGAAAAGGAAAGAATACACCTCTCGGCAATTCAGACTTCTCCCACCTTTTAAAATTTTTTTATTTTTATTTTGAAGACTAGGAAAACAAAATTATCATCAAGATTATATGCAAGTAACATATTTGAGCATGCATACCAAATAGTCAAAAGCAATAAACAGTATCAAAGAATGTGCAAGGAACTTATGAAGGAAAAGGAAGGAGGGATGAGAGGGAAAGCTCCCCGCTTACTGAAACAGGTTCCTCAGGACTGCTTGGCCCACTGCAGTGTCGCTGCTTGTTGAAGAATCCAAGCAGTAATGTCTGGTGAAGGTATGGATACTTTTCCAGGTCGCTGCCCTGAAGATGTCCCGGATAGGTACCCCAGCAAAGAAGGCTGTAGCAGAAGAGATTGCCCCCGTGGAATGAGCACGGACCTTCCCCTGGAGGGGCTTGCCAGCTAACTGATGACAATATTGGATAGAGCTGGAAATTCAACATGCAATCCCCTGTTTGGAAAGGGGAAAACCTTTTCAAGGAGCGCTGTAAGCCACAAAGAGCTGAGTTGACTTCCTGAAAATTTTAGTTCCTTGGAGATAGAATTTCAGGCAACGCTGAATGTCAAGTGAGTGAAGTGATCTCTCAGCCAGAGTCTTAAGTTGAGGGAAAAAAGTCTTCAGGATCACAGGTTTAGAAAATCCAAAGGAACCTTCGGGATGAACTTAGGGTTGGTACGAAGTACTACCATCTCATTCTTAAACTGAAGAAAAGACTACTGGATACTTAGAGCCTGCAATTCACTAACCCTTCTCGCTGATGTCAATGCAAGGAGAAGGGCCACCTTCCACGACAGGAATTTTAGGTCCGCTTTATGTATCGGCTCAAAGGGATGTTTCATGAGCTGAGTCAAGACTACATTAAGGTGCCACAGTGGTGAAGGAATGTAGAAAGACAAAGGTTCCAGTGGATAATAAGGAATTAATATAAATGATAATAATGCACAGTCGCAATAGCACTGTAGGGACTATGGTGTCATGGGGCAAAATAAATTCTCTACACAGTACATTCAAATAGTTATTTATGAAAAACAGCAATCAGTATATACACTTCATTAAATCAAAAACGCAAAACTTGTGCGTAGTGTCCCCAAGTGAAACATGGAACCAAAAAAGTGACTGTACATTGTGAAACTAATTTTATAATACAAGGTTTCCATAAAATTATGTAGAACGGCCAATTTGATACAGTTTGAGGACAATCCACATATACAATGATGCAGACTGGGCAATGGTCCGTCCTATACACTAGTCGACGGCGTTTCGACCCTTCTGCAAATGTAGGGTCTCTTCAGGACTGTCAATACAGGGACATCTGAGTTACGAATTTATTAATAAACGAATTTTGTTGCGTGCACTGCATCGCATTTGGGGATGCAGTGCGCGCAACGAAATTTGGTTTATTAATTTATATGTTTACTTACCTGTAAACCTCCGTAATCCATAGTTTACTACCCCCAACCCTGCCCCTCCCCCTCTCCACGTTACCGCCCAGCAGCTACTCCCTCTACCAACCGCGGCTGTTTCTGACACAAAACCTGAAATACATGTATGTGCCTGCTTTTTCATTCTCCGATCCTTCAAAGCAGTGGTTATTAACCTTCAGACCCCACTGAATCACAAGTGGAAGGAAGGAACCTTAAAGCCATTTCTACAGCAACACAATTACACAAACAAACACTGGCAGCACCAACTGGTCTCATATTTGCAACCTACTGGCGCTGCAAAGCATGAACAAAATTTAAATGAAACAACAGCACACGAAAAGTTCAAGGCACTACACTCCGCACCAGTCAGTCTAGTATATTACAGTCAGTTCAGAAACATGGTGCACTGAGCCGGGAACGTGACCTTCCTACGTTACCAATAATTGGGGATGCCCAAAAACAACAAAAACTAAGATTGGCTCTGCACTCAATAATTACTATGGTCTTTCTGTCATTGGGACTTATTATCCAAAGTTACAACATCACAACATCATATAAAGGTCAATGCTTGAATAAAAATGACATTGTCATAATGCCCCCTAAATGAATCTAGTAGTCAGATAGGTTACTGGAAATATGATCTTCTTTTATTCTTTATTCTTATGTTCATAATTCATTTTAAAACCAAGATTGATAGCATTAGTATTCTCAGGAAATACCATATGTATGTGTGAAGTTACAGGATACCTTTCATCTTTGTTCTTAATAGCCTGTATATGTTCTTGTATACAGCCTTTTAAGCTGCGCACACTACTGCCATTTTATAAGGTAGACTGTATAAGTAGTGTTGCGGTTTATGAAGGATTTGATCTTAAATTCCTTGGAGTGATTATAGTGAAAACTTGTTTTTTTGTTCACACCTTGATTACATACACAGCAGTTACCACACATGAAGAAACCACATGGTTTCTCAGGTAACCATGTTTTTACAGTAGTCTTAGATTCTTTGACATAGCTAGGGCATGGCATGTTTTTTTTATTGTTTTGCCTTTTCTATCCACAACCTTAGTTATTTTTGAGATAATATCTGTGGGCAAGGCATTTGACGTTAATAAATGCCAATTCTTTTTGAAAATGTTATAGATGTGGCCACTGTAAATGTTATATTCAGTTATAAAAGCCACTTCTTTTTGAAATGTTAGATCCCTGTTTTTATTCTTAGTGACAAAAGTTTGTTTCCTGTCCCTTTTATTTACTTTCTTTTCAGCCTTACTCAGGCAATTTTGATCATAGCCTCTTTCACTAAAACTTCTTTTTATTTTCTTAGCATTCTTCTTGAAGTTTTCTTCTTGGCTACAATTATGACGTGCTCTTGCCATTTCGCCAAAGGGTATGGCTGAGATAGTGGATTTGGGATGACAACTTGTACCGTGAAGAACACTATTACAGGAAGTGGACTTCCTAAAAATATCACTTTGTATTGTATCACCTACTTCATACAATCTAAGATCCAAAAACTCAATCTCCTTTTTGGAGCTGTTGATGGTAAGTTATACATTGAACTTATTACTGTTAAGATATGTGTGGTGTTCGGGGGCGTGGCCAAGCCGGCTATCATGGCAGCTGCATCTTGCTAGGGCTCCGCGATCGGGCCGGACAGGTGGCCACTTCTTGACGTTGCACCCCCTCGGAAAACATACCGCTGGGCATCGGAGGGTCCCAGGCATCCGCTGCTCCGTTGCGGTGCACCGCTGAGAGGAGGAAGCAAAGTGGCGGCGTGAAACAGCTCCGGGACCCGGGAGCGCAAGATGGCGGCGAGCGGACCCTGAAGTCCGCGATCGAGGGACCGGAGGACCACTGGATGGCGGGTACAGTCGGCATACCTACCCTGTGACCCCCGTTGAGCCTCAACTGGTACCTGCATCCCACGGTGGGATGGTGAAGCCCCGGAGACAGGCTGCAAGTGTGGGCGTCCCCTTCCCTGCCCGGGCGCGAAGAGAGAGAGCGGCCATGACACCAGCGGAACGAGTCCCACGCAGCAATCGGCCCCGCAGCTAAGGGGACGAGGCACACCAGATGAGACCCGGCGCTTTCCCTGGAGGCGCCTGGAGACCACGACGCCCGCGGTGAGTGCGGTGCTGCGGGGGGGAGCCCTGGTGGGTCTGGAGACAGGATCGGCACGCCTGACCCTAAGATGGCGCCCGACGAGACGTCACCTCATTAAGGCCTGGAGCCCATCACTGAGAGCGGAGGGCGCCAGTATTGTGGGAGAGCGGCCTACATTACTCCCGGACCCTACCCGGGACACCCCGCCCTGCGGGGCGGCACAAACCCGGACGGCACCTAGACCTTGAACATCACCGATAGGGGTGGCCAGCCTGGGAACCTACCGAAGAGCGCCGAGCGGTGGAGTGCCGTGCGGGGGCCCGCTTTGAGGGAAGACACGAGTTGGGATGGCGCCCCTCATATGCTGTGAATAAACGATCCCTGAGAACGCCGGACGGCGGCCTCCTCATAGCGCACAGACAGGAGCAGAATAGCGGAGGATCTCGTGGAGCTACGGAGGCCTGTGGCGGAGCACGGTGAGCCCTGGTGGGGGCACTAATCCTTGGCGAAAGCGAGATCGGAGCAGAGGCGCGCCCCCCCCCTGCCTCTTCGGGAGGGGAGGAAGCCCGCGTCCCCCGGCAGACGGGCGCGGAGGACCACGCGGAGCTGCGGAGGCCGGTGGCGGAGTGTGGGGGGCCCCGGTTGGGGACATAAACCATTGGACTGAGCGCAACCGGCGACGAGACGACCCCCCTGCCTCCTTGGGGGGAGAGGGAATCCATGTCCCCCAGCAGACGCACCTCGCCCGCAACCATGGGGAAGCCCCGGGGGACCCAACAGACGGCGGTCCCCGAGACGGCCCCGGAGAAGATGCCCAGAGCCCGGACATGGGTGGGCGCGACGGAGTCGCTGCCCGACTCCTCGGTATCTGTCAAGTTGGACCAGGTTCTGGCCGCTATAGAACACTCCAGGGTCTCCATGGAGGAACGGCTCGGGACACTAGCGACGGACATTAGCCTTATCCGGGACGACCATCGGAAACTGGTGGATAGAGTGAAGGACGGAGAGAAGAAGATGGAAGAAGTACAGCCAACGCTCGATAAACACCAGCAGACGCTCCAGGAGGTGCTGCATCGCCTAACCATCATGGAGGAGCGGGCGGACGATTTAGAAGGGCGCTCACGACGCTGCAACATTCGCGTAATAGGGCTACCTGAAGGAATCGAAGGCACGGACCCCCTGCAATACGTAGAGACCTGGGTGAAATCCTTCACCCCGGATAAGGATCGCTCCGCATTCTTTTCTCTGGAACGAGCCCACAGGGTCCCGGCCCGCCGACCGCCCCCAGGGGCGCCCCCGAGGCCGCTGCTAGCGAAATTCCTCCACTTCCGCGACAGGGATGCGGTGCTACGCGCGGCACGAGTGGCGGGCACCCTGCGAGTCGACAACCAACGTGTTATGGTGTTCCCCGACTATGCACGAGCAGTTCAACAACAACGTGCCTCCTTTCTGAATGTAAAGAGACGTCTGCGCGAGAACAATATCCACTACTCTTTGCTTTTCCCAGCCCGTCTCAGGGTGGTCTATGCTGACTCTACTGTGTTCTTCACGAACGCCACGGAAGCTCAAGATTGGGCAGACCAGCACTGTGCACGACAATCCAGGGCGGAGATCACAAGAGACCCGCATCCTAAGCCTCCACGATCCGGAAGGCGGTCGCAACGACGCCCACGCGAAGGCGCGAGTGGCAGAGCACCTGCCCGCACCCAAGACTCTCCTGACCTTGAGCAAATCGTGAAAGAACGGAGGGAGGCCCTGCAAGCGGTGATCGACCTGCAGGCGTCTCCTCTACCGGATGACATTGATCGGCCACCGCATATCTTTACCTCGGAGGAGGTGAATGACAGTGATGGAACAGGGACGGGGGAGAACTCCGTGACACCCCCCATGGTCACTCCGCAGACGGCGGACCTCATTCTAGATGGACAATCTGGCTCCCATGCGAAATGAAAAGGGGACTCTTGTACCTACCATTGCGCCAAATGTACTTTCTTCCCCACCTATTGAACTTTGGCCCTTCTATCGTAGCCTGCTGTAGCAGGTGCAACGTCCTTTTCTCCTACTACTGGCCCGATTAGTTTCTGGCCCAGCACGCATGCACCGCCGCCCCCCTTCATATATTGTTGTATTTCCCCTTAAGTGGGTGAACAGGTTTGGACGCACCGTCCTTGATGATGGGTCCCAGGTATTGGGGATGTTCCCCGACCCCTTTGGTTCAGTTGTATACCCCAGTTGCACACCTTTCCCACCCCTCATATGGAATGAAACAGATCCAACCATCTCCCACATATGCTTATGCGGCGTCGGGGGGCGCAGACACTCTTCACCACCTGGAGCGACCGAGGTACACGCACCTCAATAGGCGTAGTCCCTGCGCTAGGCGAACAGACACAGTCCATGACGCATCACACACCACACACTGATGTCACCCTCCTTACCCTGAATGTTAGGGGGCTTCACACTCCGCGCAAACGGTATGCGGTGTATTCCTATGCCAAACGTCACAACACCCCGATAGTCTTTTTGCAAGAGACGCACCTCATTGCAAAAGAGGTCGGGAAACTGCAGTTGAAATGGCGGGGTCTCCTGTGTGCCACAACCTACTCTGCGTATGCGCGCGGGGCGCTGATCTGGGTGCGACCGGGGACTCCCTTCCGGGAGCTTCGGAGAGTGGTCGACAAAGAAGGTAGATATGCACTACTGGAGGGTCTTTTAGACGGACAAGTAGTACTTCTCGGTAGCATTTACGCCCCTAATGTTGACCAAGACAAGTTTTGGGACCATCTCACGGGGGTCCTTGCCCCATTTGCTTCCATACCCTGGGTGCTGGGAGGAGACTATAATTGCTCACTTGACCTGCACCTTGACCGATCGCACCCACCTCCACTGCACTCCCCGGCACATAAGCAAACCACTAGATTCCGGGCATGGATTTCACACTGGTCGCTAACTGATGCCTGGCGGCTGCGCCACCCCCAGGTCCGCTTGTATTCCTTTCATTCCATCCCGCACAACTTGCGCGTCCGCCTTGACCGCTTCTTATGTACGGCGACTATCCTACCCAGGATCACCCACACAGACTACCTGGGCAGGATTATATCCGATCACGATGCTCACATTCTCCAGTTACGCTGGCGGCCCCCACACCCACCGGTCCCCACGTGGCGTTTGCCACGGGACTGCCTATCGGACCAGGTCTTTCGTCACGATCAGGAGGGTAGCATCCAAGACTATTTCACGCGCAACTCGGGGACGGCGTCCTCTAGGTTGGTGGAATGGGATGCGTTTAAAGTGGTGGCCCGGGGAGAATGCCTGCGGCAAATAACGGGTGTTAGACGCGTGTTGGAACAGGCCCTCACCACCGCGGAACATCGCCTGGCGACCCTCACCAAGCGGGATGCTACGTCCGAAGAGGAGACGCGGCGTATAGCAGAAGCCAAAACAGCCTATCACTCGGCCTCCGCGGATCTGCGAAGGTGCAACTTCCGATCATACGCTACCCGGATGCATAAAGAGAGGGACAAGACGGGCACTCTACTGGCGTGGTTAGCCAGGCAAGACACGGAAGTCAAGCCCATTACCGAGATACTGGACCCTAGGGGGGTGTTAGTGCACTCCCAGGCGGAGATTCTGGGGGCCTTCCGCGACTACTATGCCGAGACGTATAGCGACCCCACCTCTACCCCGCAGGAAGTAGTGGATCGCTTTCTCGATCCTTTACCTCTCCCAACAATCACGAGAACAGAGCAAGAGGCCCTAGATACCATACTAGTTTCGGCGGATGTGACGCGGGCCCTGCGTGCCCTGGCCCGCAATAAAGCTCCGGGGCTGGATGGGTTCCCCCTAGAATATTACACAACATTTTCAGTGCACCTAGTCCCTCGGTTAGTGGAGGTGTTTGCGGCGGCGCTGAAGAAAGGAGAACTGCCGAAATCCATGCGAGAATCCGTAATCGTGACATTCCTGAAACCACATAGGGACCCACAACGAATGGCCTCCTACCGTCCGATATCGCTATTGTCTGCCGATTGTAAACTCTTCGGTAAGACCTTGGCGGATAGATATGTCCAAATTATACGCTCTCTGGTTCACCCGGACCAGTGCGGATTTATACCAGGCAGATGTACGTCCCAGAACATACGTCGAGTCTTCCACATTCAGGATCAGGTACAGGGGATATACCCTCGAGCGGCCTGTCTCATCTTAGACCTCGAGAAGGCCTTCGATTCCCTCACATGGCAGTTTCTGTTCTCGGTGCTGCAGCGAGTAGGCGTAGGGCCCACCCTCCTCGCCTACACGCGCTTATTGTACACCGGACTGACCTCGCGGGTGCGCCTAGGCCGATGCATATCGACGGAGTTCGCGGTTCAGAGAGGCACGCGACAGGGCTGCCCGCTATCCCCTCTGCTTTTTGCCCTGGCGGTGGAGCCTCTGGCTGTGCGGCTCCGGCGGGAGGGAGAGGGCTGGGGCATCCCGATAGCAGGCACGGTGCATAGTGTTTCCTTATACGCAGATGACCTACTGATCTATGTGCGGGACATTGCGGATGATCTGACACCCCTCTGGGAAACCTTGCAGGAATTTACCATGGCCTCAGGACTACGAGTAAATTGGGATAAATCCACAATTTATCCGCTGCATCCGGGACTACCTCCACAGGTGGTTCACATGGGAACCCAGCGAGTACCCTGGAGCACGGAGGCCCCCCGGTACCTGGGTATTCGTCTCTACCACTCCACCGCAGATATGTTCGAGGGTAATCATTGCAGGGCTCTAGCGAGCATTAGGGCTTCGATCGGATTTTGGAAGAGCCTCCCATTGGCTCCCATTGGGAGAGTGGCATTGGCCAAAATGATCATGGTTCCGAGATTGCTGTACTTTTTTACCAACCTCCCCGTAATCCCGCCCAGGACCTTTTTCCGGGACCTAGACTCCCTTCTTAGTGCGCTCATCTGGGGGTCCAACAGACACAGAATAGCCCTGACAAAACTACAACTGCCCACCACGCAGGGTGGCTTGGGAGCCCCATCCTTCGAAGCCTACTTCTTAGCAGCACAATTGCAATGGCTGTCTCATTGGACAGCAGACAGGTACACTGTGGAAACTCATACCATCGCGGGACGGGTATCGGTTCCGGAGATCCGTCGCTTGCTCCTCCCTGGCACACGCCCAAAGCCCACGTACCCCTTACAGGTGTTGGTCGCACGTAAGTGTATGCTGCGGATACACCGCATGTCCCCGGGGACCCCGTTGTACTCCCCTTTACTCCCTCTAGTAGGATGGCCCAATCGGGAACACTACTACACGAATAGCGCGCTTCGCACATGGACGGGATGTGACTTAACAGAGGCAGCGTCCCTTTTCGAGGACGGGCAACTAAGACCGTTCCTTAGTTTGGTGGAGGAATACGGGCTTCCCCCAGGGCAGTTTCTGCTCCACCGCCAACTCCTAGACAGCTACCGGCCACATCAGAACCTAAGTAACGGGGAACCACATCCACACCCAGTGCTACACACGATCCTACACAGGGGCGGCTGGTGACATTTTAAAGTGGTGGGGCGTAAAATGATTGGTATACTTCACCGTAGCGAGCGAGCGTAGCGAGCGAGCCCGAACCCCTATAAGGAGGGTTCGGGGGGGTTCTCCCCCCGAGAAAATTTTGAAAAAAGAGAAGAGAAATGGTGCATTTTCAAGCAAATTTGAGAAAGCAGGAAGGTTAATAAATCAATTGTGAAAGTGCAGTTATAACATTAATAAAGAGATGTCATATAACATAGGTAGCTGCTTATTCAGTGTATAACCACAGAGCTTCATAACAGACTTCGAGATACAATGCATTTCTGAGTACCTCACTCACAGATGTTTTTTATTTAACAAACTAAACTGGTTGCAAAGTAGCAGCATTCAACATTGTTTACTTTTTGTAAATGAAATCAGCACGTCTCTCTCTAAGAGCAGCAAACTTTTCAATAACTTTAGTGTTAAAGTCCGGGATTTTCTGAAATAGCTTGCTCTCTACAGAGAGCATTGCCAAAGCATTGAGTCTTTCCTCAAGCATGGTGTTTCTCAGGAATGTCTTAATCCTCTTTAAGGCTGAAAAACATCGCTCTGCCTCGACTGTTGTCATAGGAGTGGTTATGACAATTTTAAGTAAAGCCACTGTCTCTCCAAGTGACTTTTCCATATTAAGTTTATGGATTAAAGCCAGCAAAGACAAGGCACTTGTGGCCTTCCGGTACACAGGCATTCCGTATAGTACAGTCAACTCAGTTCTCAGCTCTTCTTTATTGAGCATAGGATAAGCTCCCACAGCCTCATTCAGAGCACGCTCCGGGAAGGATTCATCATATTTGGCAAACTGTTGACTTTGCAATAATGTGGCACTCACCAAATGTTTAGTGAAAGAAAAACGCTCTCGTGCCTGCACAATTACAATGTCACAGATCTCCTTTGCAATTCGGACCATAGTGGTGATGTTTTTCCTGCGGTATGTGAAAAAAGATTTCTCTGGCAGTTTGCTGTCTAAATTGTCAACCCCATCTCTCACTTTGCTTATGCTTTGTACAAACATAGTAGTATATACTTGCACTTTGACAGTATCTATCTCTCGTGCTTGTAACTGATTGTATAACAGGTCGACAGCTACCATTATATCATGAAATAAATACAGTAAGAACTGAAACTCTCTGTCTTGTAGTGTTCTACCAAAGCCATGGGCTTCAATCTGACTTTTGTAATCAAACTCATCATTGGTTTCTATGGCTTCAAAACATTTCAGAAGGTCCTCTCTATGTTCATAGATTAGGTTGACTGTACGGATGTTAAAGTTCCAACGAGTTGAGGATCCCCTTGGAACGCTTTTGTCTACAATGTCATGAAGTGCTTCTGTTCTTTTGGGGGAACGCGAGAAGAATGCTGCCATGCCTCCTATATCCTGAAAGAAAATTCGTGTCTCGGTGATCTTTGATACTGCCTGTTGCATAATAAGATTAAGTTGGTGAGCGTAACAGTGCACATAATGAGCATTAGGGTACACATCTCGAATTCTCTTTTGTACTCCACTAAGGCTTCCACTCATTACGGACGCACCATCATAGCTTTGCGCAATAAGTTTTTTTTTTTGAGGCAGCTCTGGAAAAATTAAGCTCAGTTGACGCAGTATAGCTGCAGTAATGGTTTCTGCACTAGAGTCTCTTAAATGTGTGAAACCATAGAACCTCTCCACAACTTGTCTGTCATTGTCAATGTATCGAAACACTAATACGGACTGTGTTTTAGTGGCCACATCAGTGGTGTCATCAGCCTGAATAGCCACAAAGTCTGTGTTTTGCAATTCTTGCACAATATGGCTTCTCATAATTTCGAGCATACACTCAAGAAGTTAATTTTGTATTGTTTTAGAGGTGCCCTTAAAGACTGTAGCACGTGCTAAATGTGCTTCCATATCCTTGTCTATGCTTGCTATTAAATCCACAAGGCCTTTGAATATTCCAGGATTTGGGGAACCTTCCGATTCATCATGGCCTCGCAATGCCAGTTCAAAAGCACCACAGAAACGAATGCAATCAATTATTTTGGATAGAATCTGTCTGTTCCTATCAACTGTTTCATTGTGTTTCTGTATTGCTTTGCGGTATGCATCATTTATCTGCTGCTCAATCGGAGCATCTTCCCCCAACATTCCCAGTCTAGTCAGGTTTTCCATATGCTTTCTTGTGCGTGAATGCTTCTTTATTTTTTCAGACAAATGCTTCAAGTCTGTTACTCCTTGATTTGTCCAAGAAAACTCACCACCAAACAGCAAGCAGGGGAAGCAGAACAGAGAATTTCTTAAAGGGCACCCTGTAAGCCAATCAGCTTTTGTGTACCAGGCGTTTGAGAATGTACGTGTGGACATTTTCCCTCTGTCCTGGGAAGTTTGCTGTAGTTTTAGGTCAGGCCGATGAGGTCCCAATTGCTTTAAATCTATTTTCTCTTGAAGTGGCCGTGCCTGGAATGACCTTGTAATCAGCTCTTGTACTGTATTCATGATGACGATGCTGGCCTTACCAATATATATTAAAGAAACCTGCCAATAATCAAAGTACAACATATAAGGTGCGGTGCAATAATACCAAATTTCTGTATAAATACATATATCTTGTGCAGTATCGCAATAAATCTCCAACAGCTCCCCTTTGCACAACATGACTGCTAAAAATACAGCCTTACTGCCTGCTGCCTCTGTGTGCCATAGTGGTTGCTGAAGGCACTGAAACAGACACTGCTTGAGGGCCTTGAACAAGGCAAGGGATAGTTAGTGCTGTTAACAACCGTTATTGGCCAAATCACAGGGCTAAGGCTGTTAGTAAATTCCATCTACTGAGTGTACAATGTTCAGAATGTGTGCCTACCCCAACCACCATGTACAGTGACCACACACATAGCTCTAACTCCAATCTAAAAAAAAAAATAGCATCAGTTTCCTTACCTTTAACTCTGGTGTTTGCTGGGTCGTAGCCGGGGTGAAAGAGCAGCAAAGGAGGTCTTGTTCTTCGCCGGAAATATGACCAAAAATTTGGTAAGGGTTGTCAAGCTTTAGAAGGTGCTGAAAATAAAAATAACGTGCTGTAACTAGACAAGCATTGCTTTTAAAATACAAGTAATCCCAATGAATTTTACCAGCGTCAGTTCTTCAAGTTAACATAAAATAACTACAGTGTTCTTAAAATATTTATTTTGTTTGATGTTCGGGGAAACCAGACTTTTTTTTAGTCTGCTACGTTAAAATTATCCATTGGAACCTGCTTACATTTAAATGTAATAATGATATGATCTTTAGCTTTCAGTATCTTTATGGAATACAATAGATCACAATTTTAAATTCAAATTATCCTTTAATCAATACATTAAGAAGTGCAACACTGGTAGTAGTCCAACGTGAAAAAATAGCGTGAAACTGCGTCTCGTCGTGAATCTGCAAGGAGCTTGACCCACCCGGACAGAGCGTGCGAGTAGTTCAGTCAGTGTGCATGGGCATAGTGTGAAAAGCTTGGCGTGCATGCTGCACCGAAGGGTAATTCTGCCCGGTACTGGTGCAGATCTTCAAGCATTTATTTCAAGAGCTCCCCTTGAGAACTGTCTCTAAAATCTGTAAATCTACCGGATTTTGCTTCAAAACAGCGTTTTGCTCCTTTATTTTATTTCGGGTTGTGCAGCTATAAACTATAAATCCTAGTTGGGGTGATAAATTGCACACCCAGCTGAATCCCACCTCATCGCTCGGTTGTGTACATGGACAGAGAAAGTGCGCATACAAACATTCTTCGTACACACACATTGTTTTTGCTCCTAGCTCACAAGCGCCCAACATACGCCCTATCGGTTTATCACATAATTGTGGGACATATGCATTTCTATTTTCTATCCTGTTTTTTTGGAGTTAAGCTTTGCTGGAGCATGAATTGCTGCTTACTTAGACAGTTAGGACTAGGACACCTTTAAATGTTTGACTTAGAACGTGCAGGGTGGGTTTAAGTTTTCCCATGAAAAGACGCACATTGCTAAAAATGTGTCCATGCTAGAGAGGTGTCAATGGCCTTTCTCCAGAAGATTCACCTCCTTGGGGAGAATGTGGACCCCCTTAACTTTCTGATACATCCCGGTGCGTACAATATCAATCCCCGAGCAAAGCGAAAACAAAGGGAGTCACGATTCTATTTTGTAGTCGAGGAGCTGCTTTGTTCTCCTTTTCATAATACAGCTGCTGGTTGTATGTCATTACAGCGCGTTGCTTAGCACACGTTATTACAACGCAGGCGCGCAACACCCATTGGACTCACAGGGCTTCAGCCAGCCCCCCCCCCCCCCCGTCGCGTGTGGCAGCCCGGGCTGAGACAGCATCCCGGCGCACACACAGCCGCACCCGAGCACTTCACAGGTCTTTAAAAAACCATTTGCATGTTAATGAGGCCTCGCTGTTGTTTCACCCCTTCTAAGAGCCCCTGCAGCTCCACTCTGCCTATTGCTTAAAAGATTCAGCCCCCCCCCCCCGAAATTTGGCTCTAGTTGCGACTCTGCAACGCACATAATACCACGCATACAATTACAACATTTCCAAGAAGATTCCACATTCTAGGATGGTGAAGGCAGGGAGGTCACTCATTGTTCGGGGTCAGCTGGAGGGAATGGTTACGCTTGCCAATGTCTATGGGTAACCAGATCATAAAGCAAAATTCTATGCCACACTATTAGTATATCAGTTATGAGATTCATAAGTACGTTTAGCACCATTTTAACTAACTGTGCTTGATGCGTTTTTAACTAACTGTGCTTGATGCGTTTTTTTACTAAACAGCCTTTTACCAATTTGAGAGGCAAAGCCTCTTTCGAACTTTTTTTCAATTCATGATTGGGAATAAAAGCCCATTGCTGGTGGAAATGGCCTGGGGAGGCGGAAAAGATTGGGCGGTAAAAGAAGAAGCCAGTGGAAAAGCAGAGTCCAGTGTCATAATTTCATGAGTAGGGTTGCAATGAACGAAGCTCCATGAAATCATTCAGAAGACAGACGGCAAGGAGCACGTTTGATCTGTGTGGAAAAGAGTGTGTGCCACTCTGCGTGTGAAGATGGCGCGCCGCGCAGCCCAAGGTAACGCCTTCCACCTGTATCCACAGGCATGCTCACACCAAGGACGCTGTCGCCATTTCATTATTTTTAAAAAAACACTACACAAACACCCGATCATGTGGGTCGCTGTCTCCATAGCCATGGAGGACAGACTACCGTCCCCATCGTCTTTAATACATTTTTAAAACAAGGCATGAGTTAGGCGTGGAGGAATGGCGTGAGGAGTTTGATGCACGTTAACAGCGCGGGGTCGGGGAGCTCGCAGTCAGACAGTGTGATTGGACTTCTCAACTTTGCTACCCTTAGGTGCCCGGGCCGCGTTAAAAGGGTACTCTTGGTGCTTAATTGTAGGCTCAATATGGAGGCTAAGTTCCAGGACACCGGTGATTATTGACGTTCATTATAATAATTTGAGCCGACCCTGACTGCCCACGTTCCAACACAGCTCTTCTCCAGAGTGCTTTGCTCCATTGTCGTCTGAGAGATGTTGACTTTAGAAGTGGTCAGTATTCTGAATGGATGAATAAATTGCCGAGTTCTGAGGGAGTTATCGGTTCATTCCATACAGCGATGGCCACCCCGCTGCTCGTTCGTGACATCCTATCGAAGTTTTCATTGATGTGGCGAAAGAGGAGCTGTTTTCTGGGCCTGTAGTCACGGCTTTTTGGACTCCTACATGCATATGTCAGTAGCTTGTTTTTGGTCTTCGAAATCTGGTCTTTCCACATATACACTCAGTCATCCTTCCACTCACGCATCCGTGGACCCACTTCAGAACTCAACCTCTCTGCATTCATGAAAATATATTCAAACATGTCTAGCAATAAAGAAACACAATGGTTTTGTCAGTGCTTGTTTGAGTTGGTTATCGCGACCTTAGAAACGATCATGATGGTGAAGATGTTAAAGATCGAGATGTTATCCTTAATATGCCAACTCCCATCCTTCTCTTTCCTCATCATTTTTAGACTGTGTTCTCTAGTCTATGTTATGTTATGTCTATTTATATAGCGCACTAATCACCCATGAGGGTATCCAAGCGCTAATTCTATAACTGCTGGTTCAGAGTATGCATTTTTTCAGACACTAGCACCCAGGAATGGCCACAATTCATAGTGAGGCATTTTGTTTTCCATGTTGTTTTCACTCTGTGTCGATTATAGCAAGAGATGGCCAACATATTGATCAGACTGCCCTGTCATCAAATTTCCTGCATTCCTAACGACAACTGACAGGTGCAGATGAGAATAAGCAGTCAAATGCCCGGCGTCTCTAATATGTGACTCCACAGTCACACTGGACATAGGAGCCTCTCTCAGAGATCCGGACGTGTTTTATGCACCAAGGATGGCCTTGACAGCCCCCACCCCCCTTGGCCCCCGTGACGGAGGCGTAGATTACAGAGGCTCAGCCTGACTTCTGTCACCGCCTGCTCTAGACGAGCCATTAGGGATTTGTAGCACATGGGAAATTCAATTTACGCCCTCTCCCCATTAAAATGCATATTTTAGTGAGTCTCAGAGCTGCTCGCTCATTTATATTCATCACTGCGGTTTATACGGCGGTCTTCACAATCCTTCCTTTGGTGAAGATCGCGGCAATATTTTACAACAGATGATAATAAAACAGCTCAAGCTGCCGAAACAGGGCTGCCATCTCCTATGTGTTGTCCCAGAAGCATGGCGAGTGTAAGAGCTACAGGCCTAGTACATATTTCCTTATTGTTTTCTCATACAGTACTTACTTCAGCACTTTTATGCAGTGATATGATCACGAGTTTTTCACGACGTCGATGACACACACGACGAGTCACTCAGTCACGACGGGTCGACTCCTCCTGACTCTGAACGCACCGCCGCCACGAGGTTATGAGCAGACAGTGTGTGTCGCACCACCGCGTGCGTGATGACGCGACCGACTGCTGGAGTGCGCACCTCATGGCCAATCACTGTCACTGTGTTCAGACATAAGCCACAGTGATTGGCCATAGGTGCGCGGCACCCAATTAGCAGTTACTCGTTGCTGTAGCAGGCTCTCAGCCAATCCAGAGACGCTGCATTATCAGCGCCTGCCCTGGATTGGCGAAAGAGCACGGATAGGGCTCGCCCGGATACCTAGAGGGGGGCTGCTGCAGAGGCAACCCTCGGCCTCTCGGCCCCCTCCTCTCAGTACAGTAGTCAGTGGCAGACAGTGCGGCGAATGCGCATGCTCGTGCTTGTCGTGAGACAAACTCGAGCATGCGCAATAAAATTGCGAGCCGCTGCCTGTCTGTCAACTAGTCTCAACTGTGCTCGCCCCCCGGCCCCACCCCCTTCATGTCCGACGCAATGCATCATTTGCATTGCCATTGCTGCCGGTCTACTCTGGGGATTGATTTGCGTGCATGGTAAGTGGGGCTCCGCCCCTGCGCCCCAATGGACGCACCGCCGCTGATCCTACATATGGGAGCAGGACGCCATTTAACTACGTGGCTTTACAAAGCCATACGGGAATTGACTAATAAACCATTGGCGACCCTCCGGGCCACCTGGGAGGCAGAAATCGGGCGGGTGCTTCATGACGGGGAGTGGGGGAAAGCTTTGAGATACCCTAAGAAAGTCTCCAGAAACGCACGATTTAAAAACATCCAATATTATATCCTACACAGGGCCTATCTCACACCTGCACGCCTCCAACGATTCTACCCCGACACTCAGTTCCTATGCCCCAGATGTCAAGAACAAAACGCAGACTTTCGGCATATGTTCTGGAGCTGCTCCGTCATTCAAATCTTCTGGCATCACATACACACCGCTTTGGGCACCCTCACTGGGCTAACCTGCATGAACACTTGGGAGGCCAGCGCCATTGGCATCTTTCGCATCAGTAAGCAACACAAGGTGCAGACTCGCTTCCTCTCCTTAGCGGTGCTCTTGGCCAAACGCAGCATAGCCATGCATTGGCGTTCCCCCATCGGCCCTCCGGTGGCAGCGTGGGTGGGAGCTACACTCAAATGGGCGGCGGCGGAGGAGGAGACATTACGGGAGGAGGAGGTGAAAGGGACCCGCAAGCACCCTATATCAATGGAATGGGCCATGTTACTATATCAGTTTAGGCAGCTCTCCCCGGGGGCGGACACGCCAGATGACGCATCTACACAACTAATCCGGAATACACAATCACAGGCTCTGCCCACCTGAACCCGTAGGCTCCCAGCCGTGCGAGACCTTGACAGACCCTAGCTCCAGGCGCACTGTTACGATTTTCGGTCGCAACGACCAGGATAGGCACACATGGTATTAGAGGTACCTCACCATCACAACGCTGCATTCCCCCCCTAGTGCAATTGGATATATTCTTCCATATTCATCCCCTAGTTTATACCTTTGTTGAACCCCAGTTCCTTGCCATATATGGAACCCGAGATTGTAGGCTGTGAACGTCATGATGATTGTATACACTGTTTAGGCCTCCTGGTAACGAATCATCAATCAATACAATTGTTGTGTAACCTTACAGGATGTATGATCGGATACGACCACTTGACGAATATGTATGATGTACAATATAAGAAATGTGAAAATGGCAATAAAAATAAGTTTAAAAAAAAAAAAAGATATGTGTGGTGTTCCATAAGTGTTTCATTACTGCCCTTCCAAATTAAAAAGGCATCATCAACGTATCGGCCAAAGAAGAGGATATTATCAATCCATCTTTTGGCCCCAGAGTCCCAGGCATGCTCCATCTCATACAAACCCATAAAGAATTTCGCAAAAGATGGAGCAAACCTGGAGCCCATTGCTGCGCCCTGTTTCTGCAGAATCCATTCTCTATTGTGCATGAAAGTATTCTGAGTCAGGATCAGCTCCGACATTTGCAGGAGCATACAAGTATGCTCTAAATGTTTTGCATTTTGTTTATATAGATAATATGTTAATGCTCTCAGTCCACAATCACTCTGTATGCAGGTATAGGGACTCTCCACGTACATGGTGACAAACGTGATGATGTCTCTTTCCCATTTGAAGTCTTCCAGCTTACAGAGTAAGTCTCTACTATCCCTCAAATATGAGGGTAGATTTTGCACAAAAGGTTGGAGAAAAGTATCCACATACTGTGCAATCCTTTCTGTGGGGCCCCCCATTGCCAGATATAATTGGCCTCCCCGATTAGAAGGGGCCCCCCTTATGTATTTTTGGGAGGGCGTAAATACAGGGGTGTCTAGAATTCTGGGCCAGAAGATGCCTAAACTCAAAATTAGTGATGAGACAGGACTATGCCAATCTGTTAGTTGGGCATTGATATTCCTTTCGATCATAGTTGTTGGATTAGATTTAAGCTTTTCATAGCAGGAGCTCTGACTGAGCTGCCTATCTATTTCAGCTATATAGTTACTACGGTCCATCAGGACAATGTTGCCCCCGTTGTCCGCCTCACGAACCACTAGATTGACATCCTGTTTAATGGATTCTAAAAAGACTCTGTCTTGTTCAGTCATGTTAGAGGGATGTGTACATTTATTATCCATTGCATGGGCATCCTCGAGCTAATATAAATCTTGAGTAATTCTACACGAGAATTCATCAATGATAGAGTTTGTGGTGCTAGGAGGGATGAATTTCGATTTTTGCCATAGGCCACTATCTATGGTCACGTCCTCAAATATATCAAGATCTCGTGCAAAATCTATCAAACCACCCGAATCATATTCATCATGCAAAGTTGTAATCAGATGAGTAACATTCAAATCAGAAATTGTAAATTCTGAATCACAGCTAGTATCAGGTATAGACAATTGAACAGTTGGATGTTCTGCAAAATATTTCTTTAAAGTTTACGTACACATGTAAATACATTATAATGTACATTTACAAAGAGTGGTTTGTCAGTAAAACAAAAATTCAGACCCTTACATAATACAGAGATCTCTTGTTTGTTCAAAATTCTAGACAACAAATTGACTACACTGAAAGCATTAGTCATATCCACATCATTACTACTGTCCACTCGTGGTTCACAATCTTCACTGTTTCTTTCCCTGTGGATCCTCCACTCATTTGTTCCTGCCCTTGTATTTTTGGACACCCCTCCTTGTTCTTCATTGAAATATTTCTTTTTGTATCCTAATCAGTAGCGTTGTACCTCCGGTAAAAAAAAACAGATAGAGGGTTAGAAATAGCAGCTGAGGTAGGGCCCTCACCAGGATCGCTTTCTACTGAAGGGATGGAAGTACTGCTTGAGGAGATGCTAGATTCCCTGACATCGGTAAGATGTAGGTTTGGTTGAGATCTCATCATATTTACATGAAAACATAAATATACGACCCCTGTCATAGTCCCCTTGTTTCTGTTGGTTTTTTATCCTTGAGATATATTTGGTAATTTGCTAACTCTTTCTTTCGAATGACTTGATTTTTTGCAATGACATCCGTCAAATTGGTGTCATTTATTTCCTTCTCTAATTTCACTACATCTTCTCTAATTCTTTTGACCATCCGTTTCGAATTTCTGATGAGAATGTCCATCATTTTATACGATGAAACATACAATCCCTTCTCCCATTCCACTAAAAGATTTGGGTCTAAGAACTCATAGTTGGGAAAAATGAGGATACGTAATCCACGTGGGATTTCGCTATACTCTAAGTATTTTTTTAAGTTAGCACCGTCCCACCATTTGGCGAGTTCTTGCTTCTTAAGCCTCTCCAAACCGAATAAATTTATTTTTCAAACCTTCATTCTTTGATGATTTGGGTATAGGGTTACTTGTAGTGTCATTTTTTGAAATATTAAAAAGATCTACTATCAACTCCTACCTATTGTTGTCGAAATCCATGACAAATATTAAAAAAAGGATCAGTGACTGAACTGTGCTAGGAAGCCCAAAAATTTGAAACAACAGCACAGAAAAGGTCAAGGCACGACACCCTGCAGCAGTCAATCAAGCAATCAATCAATCAGGGGATTATAAACCGCACTACTCATCCGTGAGGGTCTCAAGGCACTGGGGGGGGAAGGGGATGGCGGCTCCGGATCAGTCGAAGAGACAGGTCTTGAGGTCCTTCCTGAATGTGTGCAGGGTCGGGGAGCGTTTGATGTTCAACGGGAGCTCGTTCCAGGTTTTTGCTACGATGTAGGAGAAAGCTCTCCCGCCCGTTCTGTTTCTGCGGATGCGGGGGACCTCTGCTAGGGCGAGGTCGGCGGAGCGGAGGTTCCTCTTGGATATGTGGAAGGAAACTCTCTCGTAGAGGTATTTGGGTCTGATGTTGTTGAGGGATTTGTAGGCGTGGGTGAGGAGTTTAAAGGTGACCCTCTTCTCGACGGGGAGCCAGTGGAGGCCTCGCAGGTGTTGCGTCATGTGCTCATGTCGCGGTGTCCCGAGGACAAGTCTGGCTGCGGCGTTCTGGATGGTTTGGAGTTTGTGTAGAAGGGTGTTGTTGATTCCGGTGTAGACGGCGTTGCCATAGTCTAGTCTGCTGGAAATCAGTGCATCGGTGACAGTCTTTCTGAAGTCGGGGTGATCCATTTGAAGGTCTTACGGAGGATGCGGAAGCAGTTGAAACTGGTGGAGGCGACTGCGTTGATCTGGCTGTTCATGGAGAGGGAGGAGTCTAGGATGATGCCGAAGTTCTGAGCGTGGTTTGTAGGGGTGGGTGGGTTCCCGAGGGCAGAGGGCCAACAGGTGTTGTCCCAGGCGGAGGTGCAGGGGCCGAGGATGAGGACCTCTGTCTTTTCTGAGTTTAGCTTCTGGCAGCTGTCCTTCATCCAGGTCGCCACATTCTTCATTCGTTCCTGGAAGCAGAGTCTGGTGTCTTCAGGAATCTTCGTGAGCGAGAGGATGAGCTGGGTGTCGTCGTCGTAGGAAACGATGCTGAGCCCATGCTGTCTGACGATGGCGGCGAGGGGGGCCATGTAGATGTTGAAGAGCGTGGGGCTGAGTGAAGGTCCTTGGAGTACTCCGCAGTTGATTTCTGTTGGTTTGGAGATGGAGGGAGGGAGTCGGACCCTCAGGGTTCTGCCAGAGAGGAAGGATTGGATCCAGTCGAGGACGGCTCCTTGTATTCCTGTGTCGTGTAGTCTGGCTGCGAGAGTGCGGTGTGAGACTGTGTCGAAAGCTGCAGAAAGGTCTAGAAGGATGAGGACCGCGGACAGAGGGGGTTGATGCTCATCTCCATCGATAGGACTTGAGTCCTAAAGCCCTGATTAAGGGAGGGGGGAAGGGGTTCTTGGGGGGTGGGGCAGGGGGTACAGGGTCGGGGAGGGGTAAGGGGTGTTGGGGAAGGTGGTGGGGCAGGGGTAGGGTCGGGGGTAAACGAAGAAAATTCCAGCTGGTTCCAAGTGATAGAATTGAAAAGAATATTTTTGTCTGGTGTACTTATGCTATTAAGAATTCAATTATGTCGAATCACTATTTAGGCAGTATCAATATTGATCTGAAGATTATGGTTTTGAGATTAATTTTCCATGTCTCGTAGTATTAAAATTTGTTCTTTCAATGTATCCGGACTTAACTGTGCTAATAAAAGACGGCGTATAGCTGCGGAAATTCGCTTTATCCAACGAGATATTTTATGTCTGCAAGAAACACATTTGTCTTGGGACAACAGGTCACTTGTATCAGATTTGGGCTATACTTTGAATGTCGCTTCCCAGCAAACTAATAATACCAGAGGGGTTATGATTCTTTCTAGACCGGATATTGTATAGCGGGCCGTAAATTAGCTGATAAATGGGGCAGATGGGCTATATCAGAGCTTACAGTACGAGGCAGGGTTCTCACAATTTGTTCAATATATGGATCTAACGTAGATGAGGCTGAAGTTCTGGAATCATTAAATATGGAGCTTGCTAATTGGAGAGTTCCGTTAATCTTATGTGGCGATTTGAATATTAATCTGAATACTATGGAACTAATGGCAGGTTTAGAATATTATCAGGGAAGGAAACCACAAGTTTTTAAGGCCCTATATAATTTAGTCAAAGATCACGGCCTGGTGGACATTTGGAGTAGAAACTATCCTACTCTTCCGGGATATACCTACTATTCCGCACCACACAAGAAACTTGTTCGATTAGACTATTTTTTTACGTCTTCAACTATTCACAGTCAGATAAGGATACAGACCTTCCCTAGAGTTACCTCGGATCATTCTCCTATTCTAATTGAATGCTCAATTTTAAAGGAGATAAGTACTAGAAGGAGTTTTTCATTCGATAGGAAGCTCTGTTTTGACGAGCAATATAGAATTCACATGACGGACTGGATAACAGAATTCTTTAATATTAATTTAGGCACTGCTAACATTGTAATAGTTTGGGACACATTCAAGGCCTGTTTCAGAGGTGAAGCGATAAAATTTGGTTTATATCGTCAAAATAAATTACGGGCTCAAATGGGGGAGCTTTATGAGCAATTAAAAATAGCGGAAGTACGGCTTGCTAAGGCATTAGCAAAAAAGGATAACTCAATCCAGATATCCGCAATAGAAGTAAAAATTGCACAGTGTAAGGCGACTATAACAGGAGTGTGGGCTGAAGAGATAGCTCGGAAGTATCTTGTAAATAGAAGACATATCTACGAATATGCAGATTCTATTGGTCGCTCTTTGGCACTAAGATTGAAAATGAAGGCGACCTCTCGACTGATTTCGAAATTACAGGATCAATCTGGGGTGGTCCGGGAGGCCCCGTCTTCAATTTTAGAAATATTCCATCAATTTTATTCGGAACTTTATACTCAGCAATTAAATTCCACCATAGCTCATATACCGGAAGACGCCATATTAAATAAATTAACTGATATCGAGGCAGATGTTTTGGATAGTCCCTTTACTATGGAAGAATTAGAGAGTGCTGTTAGAAATACACCTAATGGAAAAGCCGCTGGTCCCGATTTTATTCCTGGGGAAGTTTACAAATGCTTCTTTGAGCCATTAAAGAATGTGATGCTAGAAACGTTTAGGATGGCACAAACTGGTATAGCTCCAAATACATGGAATGACGCCTCTATTGTTGTATTTGGTAAAAAAGGGAAGCCCCCGGAGTTACCTGGTTCTTACCGGCCAATATCCTTGCTCAATTGCGATAGTAAGTTATACTCCAAAATGATTGCGAATCGCTTAGCTAAGGTTATATCTTCATTAGTAACAACAAATCAGCATGGCTTCATACCGAAAAGAGGCACGGTCTCTCATATAAACAAAGTTATTACTTTATTTGATATTGCAGATGTGGAAAAGAGGGACTTAGCTTTGATACTGCTAGACGCAGAAAAAGCTTTCGACCGCGTAGAGTGGGTCTATCTATGGGAAGTGTTGAGAATGATGGGCTTTAGAAAAGCTTTTTTAACGGCAATTCAGGTTCTATATAAGGCTCCAAATGCCAGGATTACTGCTATGGGTCTGAAATCTGAGAAGATTAATATAACCAGAGGCACACGACAAGGGTGTCCTTGCTCCCCTCTACTTTTTGCATTATATATTCATCCTTTTATTATTAGGCTACAAAATTCTCCTTATATTAAACCTTTTTCTGTTACAGGTATTTCATTTACAGTATTTGCTTATGCTGATGACATAGCCATAGTGACAACTGATCCTAGCGAGGCAATAGGGGAAATTGAATTTTTAGCTAAAGGTTTTGGAGCTATGTCCGGGTATAAATTAAATTCTGCTAAAACCCAAGTTCTGTGTACTAAAAACATACAATTTAATGATCTTCGGGCTGCAGACGAGGTCACCTATTTAGGTATTAAAATTAAAACTCAAATGCAAGAGATTATTGATAGTAATTGGCAGGAGATTATATCTCAAATCAAGCACTCATTAGATAGATGGAACAGACTTCAATTATCAATAATAGGAAGGGGAAATATCATCAAGATGATTATCCTTGCTAAGATGCTATATTTATTTAGAAGTATTCCATTGGAATTTTCATTCAAACATATACAGCAATTACAAGATATCTGTGGGAAATTTTTCTGGGCTCCGGGCAAAGTTCGAAGAGCTATGAAATGGTTGACGTTACCGGAGGAAAGAGGAGGGTGTGGCTTGCCTGACTTTTTGAGTTATTACTATATATGTTTTTTACAAAAAATGAGCTATATACTGACTGGGGAACCTCCAAAAAATGAAGCGGATGCCCCATCCATTTTCTTTCTATTACTGGGAGAACAGGCAAAAGGCTGCTTATTAAAATAACTTGAAGGTAATTATTACAAGCATACCCGATTTAAGGTATTGATCTCAGCATTTAAAGTATGGAGAAATGTCAAGAAATTGATTAAATTGGATAAAATTACATATTATACTCCTTTTGAGGCTGATAAAATACTCCCTTCCGTTTTTTGGGATAATAATGCAAAGCTGTGGATCAGAAAAGGGATTTCCAAGATTGGTGATCTATATGATAATAAAACAACGCTGGTAACATATGCAGAACTGGTAGATAAATATCAGTTGCCACAGGCGTTGTTTTTTAAATACCTTCAAGTTCGAGATTTTTGCTTGAAGAATCAGATTGAGGCTCTCCCTAATAATTTAATAGAGGGGATCCGTCTTCAAAAAAGGATTGGCTCACTTTACTCGATTTTGACGGAATATAGACATGATGATATTCAAAAATATAATCAGTATTGGATAAATCAGCTAGGAGATCCCCAAATCGATATTGTGGAATCGTTATTTTTTGCTAAAAAAATTTGCTTGGCCGCTAACTTAAAAGTTCAAGTTTATAAGACGATTTTTAGATTATACTACACTCCTAAACGTATGGCAACCTGGGGAGACAAACATAATGGGAAATGTTTTCGGTGTGGGGACCCGGAAGCTGATATGCTGCATATTTTCTTTAAATGTACAAAATTGTTGTATTTTTTTAATAATATTGAAATGTTTATGTCACGGGTATTGTTATGTCCTGTTAAGATCTCCGCTACACTTATGTTATTAGGTTGTCAAAAAACATACAACCACTCTGATTTAAATGAACATAGATACTTTCTATTTCTTGCAATGACTGTTGCTCGTTTATGTATTGCTACGGAATGGCTATCACCTGAGCCCCCGACTTTCGAATTCTGGAGAGCCAAGTTGTATCGTATCTATGAGATTGAATCGAATCTGTATGCGCTGAAGGGGGCTCGGAAGAAACGTATTGGATTGTCAATCTGGGGAGAGCTTACAAATTTTTTTGGGAGGCGGATGATTACCGCAGTACTATAGATTAGGCTCTTATTTGTTTCTTCTTTTCCTGTTAACAGATCTATGTACTTTGATGCTGAAAGTTTATTTTTCATGGCTAAAATATTTATGTGTGATTTACATCATTGGAACTGGCATGGAAATAAAAAAATTTTTTTTTAAAAAAGGATGAGGACCGCGGTGTGTCCCTGGTCAAGCAGCATGCGGATGTCGTCGGTGGCAGCGAGGAGGGCGGTCTCGGTGCTGTGGTTGCTGCGGAATCCAGACTGGGAGGCGTCCAGGATGGAGTTCTCTTCTATGAAGGCAGTCAGCTGGGCGTTAACGACTTTCGGTGACTTTGGCCGCAAAGGGGAGGAGGTAGATGGGACAGTAGTTCTTGAGGTCTGTTGGATCGGCCGTTGGTTTCTTGAGGAGGGGTTTCACCTCTGCCCGTTTCCAGTCGTCTGGACAGATGCCTGATCTGAGGGAGGCGTTGATGGTGCGTCCTAGTTCGGGTGCGATGACGGTGGTGGCCCTATGGAAGATGTGTGGAAGGCAGGGGTCCGTAGGGGCTCCTGAGCGGGTTTTCTTCATGGTCGTGGTAATGAGTTTGATGGTAGCGGGATCCCAGGACGTGATGGTCGTCTTGTCGGCGGGCGGTGGTTGGGGGGGTGGTGATCGTAGTTGATTCGCTGAAGCTGTCATTGAGGGCCTTGATCTTCAGATGGAAGTAGGAGCTGAGTTTGTCGCAGAGTTCCTGGGAATGTGTGACACCCGTGGCTTCGCAGGTGGGCTTTGCGAACTGCTGTATGACGTTGAACAGTTCCTTGGCACTGGTCACGTTGGTCTGGACCTTGTCTCTTATGAAGGTTCGTTTGGTGTCCCTTATGAGCTGGTGGTATTTCTTCATAGCGCTCTTGTGGTTGATCCGTGCTTCCGTGGTTTTGAGGTTTTCTCTAGGCGTCTGCAGGAGCGTCTGGCTTCTTGGAGTTCTGCGGTGAACCAGGCGGCTTTCCGCGGGCATTGTTTGGCGAAGGGGCGGAGGGGTGCGAGCTTGTCAGCGCAGCAGGAGACCCAGTGGTGAAATTCCCTGGCTGCGGCGTTGGTGTCGGTCGTGGCAATGGGGGGGAGGGGTGTGGGGGGGTATATTTGACGGAGGGTGGTGTTGAGGTGTTCCTCTGTGGTCTTGCTCCAGTTCCGTCGTGGCGGGTGAATGGCGGGTTTGCGTGTGGTGGTGGGGTTGAAAGTGAAGTGGATGCAGTGGTGGTCAGTCCAGGGGGGCTGGGTGGTGTGGCAGTAGCGGATGTTTGTTCCTTCCGCGAAGATGGGGTTGAGGGTGTGGCTCGCTTTGTGGGTGGGCGTGTTGACCAGCTGCTTCAGCTCTAGGTTGGCGAGGTTGTCAAGGAGAGTGGTGTAGTTGGGGTCATTGCCGTTGTCGAGGTGGAAGTCCCTAAGTAGAATGTAGTCTGTGGAGGTGATGGAGTGGGGTGCGGCGAGCTCGGTGATGGTAGCTGCGTGGTGGGTGCGCAGTCCTGGTGGTCTGTAGATGAGGGTGCCGCGTAGCATGGTCCTGGGGCTTGTTGAGATCTGGAAGTGGAGGTGTTCTGTGTTGGAGTAGGGGTCACTCGTGCTGGAAGTGGAGAGACGGAGGGGGGTCTTGTGTACGATGGCGAGTCCTCCTCCTGGGTGGTGCGGATGGTCCTTTCTCTGGATCTTGTAGCCGTCGGGGATGGCGGTGACGATGTCGGTACCGTAGCGCACATTGAGAAGGATGCAAGTCAGGATTTTGGTGGAGTGTGCATACGGCGTGCCCTCTGTGGTCACGGGATCGTTGCCAATGGTGAAGGATTCGCGGCAGTGTCTGCACTAGAACTGCCCGTGGGTGGTGCTTGGCGAGGATCTCGCGCAGTCGTAGTGTCTTCCGAGGTTGAGAGCATGGAGGGTGATAGCGTCATAGCGGTGGGGGCTAGGAGAACCAGGGGTCCTGGCACTGGTCGCTGCCGGGTCACGGAGTGGCAAAGACGGGCTTGCCTTAGGCACGCCTGCTGCACGCGACCACGCAGCGGCCGCCATTATGAAGGGGAGGGGGGAGGGACGAGCAGCTGGGAGGCAGGAGCGGGGTGGTAAGGGGAGGGGTCACAGGGCAGCAGCAGCAGAGGGAAACCAGTAAGCCTGAAAACAGGACACAACAATGAGCAGAGCAAGCAAAATGATAATAACAGCAGCAGGCACAATCAGCTTAAAATAAACGTAAAATAAGCCACAGAGTGCACAACAGCGAAAACCTGACTCCGTGTAGCCTCGAACACTGCAACGGAGGGGGCTGGTCTCAGAGGCGATGCGGAGCACAGCAGAGCTGCCGGGGTGAGTGTGGAAATAGGACCGAGGTCTCTGGACTCACACGCGCTCCCCTGCAGCGGCCGCCATTATGAAGAGGAAGGAGGAGGGACGTGCAGCTGGGAGGCGGGAGCGGGGTGGTAGGGGTCACAGGTCAGTGGATGGAGCAGAGGGAAACCAGTAAGCCTGAAGACAGGACACAACAATGAGCAGAGCAAGTAAAATGAAAATAACAGCATCAGGCATAATCAGCCAGACCAGTCAGTCTAGTATGTTACAGTCAGTTCAGAAACATGGTGCACTGAGCCGGGAAGGTGACCTTCCTACGTTACCAAAAATTGGGGATGCCCAAAAACAACAAAAACACAGATTGGCTCTGCACTCAATAGTTACTATGGTCTTTTAGTCATTGGCACTTAGTATCCAAAGTTACAACATTACAACATCATATAAAAGTCAATGCTTGAACAAAAATGACATTGTCATAATGCTTCCAAAAGGAACCATTGATGAATTCTCGCGTAGAGTGACTCAAGATTTATATCAGCTTGAGGATGCCCATGCAATGGATAATAAATGTACACATCCCTCCAACATGACTAAACAAGACAGAGTCTTTTCAGAATCCACTAAAAATGATATCTATCTAGTGGTTTGTGAGGCGGACAAAGGGGGCAACATTGTCCTGATGGACCGTAGTGACTATATAGCTGAAATAGATAGGCAGCTCAGTCAGAGCTCCTGCTATGAAAAGCTTAAATCTAATCCAACAACTATGATGGAAAGGAATATCAATGCCCAACTAACAGATTGGCATGAGTCTGGTCTAATCACTAATTTGGAGTATAGGCATCTTCTGGTTCAGAATTCTAGACACCCCTGTATTTACGCCCTCCCAAAAACACATATGGGGGCCCCTTCCCACCGGGAAGGCCAATTATATCTGGCAATGGGGGCCCCATAGAAAGGATTGCAGGGTATGTGGACACTTTTCGCCAGCCTTTTGTGCAAAATCTACCCTCATATTTGAGGGATAGTAGAGACTTACTCTGTAAGCTGGAAGACTTCAAGTGAGAAAGAGACATCTTCACGTTTGTCACCATGGACGTGGAGAGTCTCTATACCTGCATACAGAGAGATTGTGGACTGAGAGCATTTTTTTTTTAACTTTATTTTTCCAATACATAGCACATACAAACGTTACATATAAGTCACCACGTCCATCATGTCGTAAACATTCACTTCGCAAGTTCTACATGTCTATCTTGATAGTACAATAGCAAGTGTAGTTGGCACGTCAACTACAATGACACATCATAGCAGTAAATATCTTACCCAAATAGCCCTACCACTAGCCCACCCCCAGTTCGTGTCCCAGATGTGCGGGATACCCATCTTCTTGTTTACCTTCAGAGCAGGCACATGGTAATACAACATCACCGATTGTCACCCTCAACGTGTACGTTAAAGATTCTGATACAATCATCCCACTCCCTCAGGCACAATACAATTCTCTGATTGAGAGTTTGAGGCCTGCTTAGTTGCTTCCACATATCTCCGAAATGGGCTCCATATATCCTTGGGGGTGGGACGTAAAGGGTGTGATGCTAGCATAGTTCTCCCCATCAACATTGCAATAGGCTAAACTGCGCAGCCAATCCTGAACCTTGGGTCCTGTTTTCCTGCCCCAGTGTATAGAAATCTCCCTTTTTGCCAGCAGGAGTCCCTCTTTGGGAAGTTGACAGTGTACCCCAGCAGTGCAATCTCTGGAATGGGATCGAGAGGCAGGCCGATCATCTTCCCAAGTGTAGAATGAATGTCCACCCAATAACTCTGCAATCGGGGGCAAGTCCATGTCATGTGTAGGAAGTCGGCGTGAGGTGCCGTGCATTTTAAACATGTATGTGGCCTAGAGGCGTCTATCCTGTGTGCTTTAGCAGGTGTAAAATAGGCACGGCGAAGGAATTTAAAATGAAGCAGCTTGTGCCTGCTGTTAAGAGAGATTTCTTTGGTGGCCGTGCAGCATTTGGACCATTGTTCGTCTGTTATTGGAGCGCCCAAGTCTGCCTCCCAGTCGTGCCGGAGCTTGTCGTCACACACCGGTCTCATATCGGAACTAGCTTTGTACATTTTAGAAATGGGACGCTCTCCGTCAGGGTTCTCTATCACTAGTGTGAGTGGGGGAAATGAGTCTGGTTCAATTGGAAACGTGGGGAGTGTCGCTCACAAGGCCGACCTCATTCGGGTCATAAAAAATCAAGTCAGAAAACTGCTGCCAGTGTACCGTGTATCGTTTTCCAGTGAAAATAAATGTCCCTCAGGATACAAACCCCCTATTTTGACTACGTCTAAGGTAGCCAGTGTGCGCTGTACCAAGCCTTCCTCAGTAATTGGGAACCACCTAGCGTTTGGCAAAGGAAGGTCGGATGAGTATAGGGTCTTAGCACCGGTAAGCTCCCTCAATTTCCCCATGCCCAGCTGTTGGTGGACACCGTTTGTATGTCATGTGGGTCGCGAGGGAAGCCACTAGGAAGAACTGTGGACAGCCAGTCGGGAAGAACGAGATCCGCCTCTGGTCGCAGAAACGGTATTCTTGCATCTGGGTGGAACCATGCATGCGCATAGCGACATTGTGCCACTAAATAATATAATTGTAAGTCTGGCACGTTATACCCTCCCCGTACGTATGGTAGTGTGAGGATCGACCAGCGGACACGTGGCTGCTTTCCCCCCCAAACTAGTCGAGTGAGGTGCGATCTTAATGTCAGAAAAAAACCATCGGTGAGAGGTATCGGAATGTTATTGAAGGGATGTAAAAATTTGGGAAGTACGACCATCTTTAGAATTGCTACCCGACCTGCTAGTGATAATGGTAACCTCAGCCAACGTTCCACCTGTGTCTCTAAAGTGTGTACTGCCTGCCCGTAGTTTAAGCGTATAATTTGTGTGGTGTCCAAGTGGATGTGTATACCGAGATATTTTACCGAATCGGAACACCATTCAAGGGGATACTCACAGTCCCATGGAGTAGTGTTAGTGGTTAATGGAAAAATAATGGACTTGTGCCAGTTTATGCCCAGCCCGGAGAATCTGCCAAATCGGAGGATTTCCCTAATGAGGGGCACTAAGTTTGTTTGGAGTTCCCGGACGTATAGGATGGTATCGTCTGCATAGAGGGAAACAAGGAGAGGGCCGGTGTTAAACTGTAATCCCTGGTGCAGGTGACGTTCTTGGAAATGCCGAATCAGCGGGTCCACTGCTAGTATGAACAGAAGTGGTGACAAGGGGCAACACTGCCTAGACCCACGGAAAAGCACAAAGGGTCTGGAAAGCGTGCCATTCAAATGCAGTCTTGCCGTGGGATTGCCATAGAGTAGTGCAGTAGTGGCAATGACTCCCAACGGCATGCCCATACATTTCATCACTGCAAGAATAAATGGCCATTCCAAGGAATCAAAGGCTTTCGCAGCATCTAATAATATCGCGGCCGCGGGTTTTTTGGATTAATTCTGTGAAGGACTGCGAACAGTGTCTGAAGGTTCAAGGAGGTGGACCGGTGAGGCACAAAGCCAGATTGCACGGGGAGATAATATACTCCATTAATTGAGACAACCGATTCGTGGGGACTTTGGCTAATATTTTGTAATCTAAATTTAACAGGGATAGTGGGCGATATGACCCGCAGAGCGTAGGGTCTTTTCCAGTGAGTACCTGTTTCTCCAATGCTTCCACTTATACCTCAATTAGCTGCGGGGCAAGAAGGTCCTTATATTCTTTATAAAAATCCCCCGTGAAGCCATCTAACCTAGGGGCTGTGGAGCCTCGGATCGTGTCGATGGCGAGCGATACGTCAGCCACCGAGATGAGCTCCGCTAAGAAGTCCTGCATATACCTTTCCAAGTAGACCAGTGCGATCTCAGACAGATAATCATTTTGGGCTGTGCTATCCGAACCCACCCTTGAAGTATACAGCGTAGTGTAATAATCTAGAAACTCGTCTCAAATATCGGAGGTATTGTTGAGTGTGTGCCCAGTGGAGGTGTGGAGTTCAGTGATGTACTATTTGCTGTATGGCAGCCTCAGCATTTGTGCCAACACTCTCCCCGGTCTCTCCCCTTCCCAATAACACATGGCTGTGTTGTATTTCCATAGGTACAATATCTCCCGTTCCGCAGAGTCTCTGTATTCTGACAGAAGGGCTAATCGCTTTGCCTGACCTACAGGGTCCAGGGTCCCCACGGGATTGGAGTCAAGTGTAGTGATGTCGCGCTCAATGCGTGTCATCGTGTTGCGGATGTCTCTGAGCACCCCAGCATGTTTAGAGATACAAACACCCCTAATAACTGCCTTGAAACCCTCCCATAGCGTCACCCAGGAGCTCACGGAACCAGTGTTGATCTCAAAATAGTCTTCGATTGCTTCTCGTACTTCAGCTTTGAAACGTTCGTCATGTAGGGCCCGGCCAGGGAAGCGCCATTGACGTTCATATCCCTCAGGTCGTGGGAGTTTCAAGTGTAACACTAGTGGTCAGAGTATGTCATAGGGAGTGTCGTGAGCGAGGCAAACCAGTCTGTAAATTGAGGGGAGAGTAGCCAATAGTCTATCCTGGTCCAGGTGTTATGTTGGCCAGAGTAGGGTTTCGCTTCCGCCATATATCTGTAAGTGAGTGTTGCTCACAGAGTTCCCTCAGTGCTCATCGTGCCCGTGGTTTGGTGTCAGGGGCCTGTGAAGTGCTGTCGAGTCCAGGGTTGAGTAGTAAGTTAAGGTACCCCCCAACAATAACTTGTGGGCTCTAGTTTCGCCATCTGGGCACTCAGCGTGTGGAAGAACTCAGGGAAGTCAGTGTTCGGGGCATAGATGTTGACCAGAGCGACCCTGTGGCCACTTAGGGATCCAGTGACAATGATGTATCTGCCCTCCTGGTCGCGAACCACGTCACTGAGATTAAAGGGGACTCTTTTGTGTAGTAAAATGGTGGTGCTCCTAACATAACTGCTGTAGTTGTCAAAAAACCTGTGTGCGCCCCAGCTTGCACCGAATTGCGCTGCATCTGTGGGGGGAGGTGTGTTTCCTGCAAATAGCTATGTCTCCCTTGTGTCGAAGCAGGCAGTGAATCACCTGTCGTCTTTTACGATTATCATTAAGACCCCTGACATTCCACGAGATCAGGGATAGGGCCGAGGGGCCGTCAATATTGCCCAGTCGTGCCATCAGAAAAGGGAGTACAATCTAACTTGACAGAACAGCGATGAAGGTCTAACATTGCTAGCGATAGTGGACGAAGGTGCAAACTACAACAATTGAATCGTACAATCCAAACAACCCCACCTCCCCCCACCCAGCCACCTTTCAACCCAAAGGCGGCAAACCCTCTGCAAATAAGCGGAACAGACCTACAAATCTACTTTAAGCATGACTGATATGGCCCAAGCATAGTATTCCAGTGTGAAGAAGAACAAAATCAACGGATACACCATGGAGGGGTGGCAACGCCGGGTCGTGAACCAGTCAAATGACAAAATGATGCAATATGAATAAAATGTTCCCAATTGTATGCACTAGCATGATTAAAACCAAGCAAATGTGTCAACCAGTGCTGGAGTTGGAAAAGAATTCTGCGTTAGCATCCGAGCCACTATGTGGCGGGAAAGGGAGACTCGCTCCCACGGATGATGGGTTGTTTCGTTGTTTGTATGTCCGACAGAATTCTTGAGCTTCAGCTGGAGTGTCGAATATGCGGGACCTGCCACCTACATCAATTCTCAGTCTTGCTGGGTATAGCATGCCATATTTGAGGCCTAGGTTTCGCAGAGCGGACTTCACCCCATTGAATTTATGACGGGCATCCTGAACCATCATTGTGAAGTCCGGATAGAAGGACAATTTTGACCCCTGCCAGTCTAAGCCTCCACGGTCTCTAGCCAGCCTCAGCGTCGTGTCACGGTCTCTGAAGTTCATGAGGCGTGCTATTATGGGCCTGGGAGGAAGACCAGGATTAGGTCTGGGGCCCAGTGACCTATGGGCCCTCTCCATCACGAATCCAGCAGTGAATGACTCCTTGCCAAAGAGGTCGGTAAGTAGATTTTCCATGAAAAGGTCCATGCGTCTGGTGGCTGTCGTCTACGGAACCCCCAGAATGCAGACGTTATTGCAGTGACTGCGGGCCTCCAAATCTTCGTTTTTTTATGGCGACTTCCTAGAGTATGCGTTCCACTCGCTCCAGTCTTTTGAGAGACTGCGCTGTTCCATCCTTGATGTCGTAGATGCAAGCCTCCGCCACATCCAACCGTCGATTGTGAACTTGGATTTTAGCCCACAGTCCCGCAATGTTCTTGTCTAGTAAGTCGAAGCGAGAGTCTAGGGTCTTGAATCATCTCTTGCAACATAGCAATGGAGGCCGCCTCAGTGGTCATGGAGTGCTCCGGGACATGTGTTGTCGGCCATTTCAGAGGATTCCAGTTGCGTTTTATCAGCTACTTTCTCAAAGGGGAGGGTTCTCTGTTAGGGATCTTTGCGGCCCATGCCGCCCTGGGGTCTCCAGGGACCGATATAGTGCAGGGTCTGAGCGTAAGGTGATGATCTGGAGATGCAAGCCAGTCGCAGTGGGCAATGCGTGATGTTGGGCTATAGGACTTCAGCAGCGCAGTGTATTCATTTATAGATCTGCTTGCATGAGGCAAGATGGCAACCAGGGTGGCCATTGAGCAAATGGCACCTCCGGACCTTCTCCAGTTCTTCTAGCGGTATGATCTAAGATTTGGCGCAGGGATCAGGCCCGGGGGCTCATCAATACCCACACCAATATTGGTTGCTGGAGTCGCAAAGTGTTTATTTTGGCCCTCAATGGTGACCGCAATGATTGGGTTCCGGTGCGGCACGAGTGCACACACTATTCAGGCTTGTGGCTGCGGGTCTCAAAAATGGACATGCCCAGTTGTGGTGCTGGGAGGGTTCGTACTGTGCCACAAAACCGAGCAGCTTCAGGGCTCAAGTGTCAGGCGGCCCTCGTCCATCGCGCGGACGTTCACCCCCCCACCAGGACCCCGCTCTGTCGGCACTTCCCCCCCAACAACGGTGGCAAGCGGGCCCTGTCCCCGTGCACAAAGCGTGTTCCTAGGGGGGGGGCGCGAGGCCGGGAGCGAGGTCGGGTAAGTCCGGGATGAGACCAGGTGAGGGGGTGGCAGAGTCCCTGTCAAAGTGCGGTCACCCGCGACTTACCGCACCAGAACCAGGCCACATCCTCCGTGTCTGTGAGACATCAGGGCCTCCCGTGCTGCCGCTCAGCGAAGTCGTCAGGCCGTTCAGCCGCAGGCTTCTCCCAGGTCTCACTCTGCGGGCCGTATCTTCGCAATCCGGGCTATTTTCAAACCGGAAATCGGCTCAGTTGTCTCTGTGCACATTCCGTGGGCCAGCACTGTGGTTTTGGTGCAATGTGCATTATGTTTCTTCGGGCAAAATCTCGATAAGCTGGTACTCCCTCCGAAACTTCTCTACCAAGTGGCCATCTTAGCCGCCGGCTTGGCCACGCCGTGGACTGAGAGTATTAACATATTATCTATATAAATGAAATGCAAAACATTTAGAGCATACTTGCATGCTCCTGCAAATGTCGAAGTTGATCCTGACTCCGAATGCTTTCATGCACAATGGAGAATGGATTCTGCAGAAACAGGGCACAGCAATGGGCTCCAGGTTTGCACCATCTTATGCGAACCTCTTTATGGGTTTGTATGAGATGAAGCATGCCTGGGGCTCTGGGGCCAAAAGATGGATTGATAATATCCTCTTTACTGGCCGATACATTGTTGATGTCTTTTTAATTTGGAAGGGCAGTAATGAAGAACTTATGGAATATCACACATATCTTAACAGTACTACGTTCAATGTAAAACTTACTATCAACAGCTCCAAACAGGAGAATGAGTTTTTGGATCTTAGATTGTATGAAGTAGGTGATACTATACAAAGTGACATTATTAGGAAGTCCACTTCCTGTAATAGCGTTCTTCAAGCTACAAGTTGTCATCCCAAATCCACCATCTCAGCCACACCCTTTGGCGAAATGACAAGAGCACGTCATACTTGTAGCCAAGAAGAAAACTTCAAGAAGAATGTTAAGAAAATAAAAATACGTTTTAGTGAAAGAGGCTATGATCAGAATTGCCTCAGTAAGGCTGAGAAGAAAGTAAATAAAATGGACAGGAAACAAACTTTTGTCACCAAGAATAAAAACATGGATTCAACATTTCAAAAAGAAGTGGCTTTTATAACTGAATATAACATTTACAGTGGCCACATCTATAACATTTTGAAAAATAATTGGCATTTATTAACGTCAAATGGCTTGCCCACAGATATTATCTCAAAAAAACCTAAGGTTGTGTATAGAAAAGGCAAAATAGTAAAAAACATGCTATGCCCTAGCTATGTCAAAGAATCTAAGACTGCTATAAAAACATGGTTACCTGAGAAACCGTGTGGTTTCTTCATCTGTGGTAACTGCTGTGTATGTAATCAAGGTGTGAACAAAATAACAAGTTTTCACTATAATCACTCCAAGGAATTTAAGATCAAATCCTTCATAGACTGCAACACTACTTATAAAGTATACCTTATAAAATGTGCATGTGAGAAGGTATATATTGGCAGCAGTGTGCGCAGCTTAAAAGTTGCAAATGTGTGTATCAATAGCTTGTGAACTTCAACTGCAGCTTGTGACTTCAAAACCAATGATAATTTAGGATCTGCAAAGGTGAACTGTGTCGGCAGTCCTAGGGGTGTGCAGGCAGAAGCTGGTACTACCCACCACCCCATGTCTTCACCAACAGGAAACATTTTTGTAAAAAATGTTTTTAAAATTGGCACAAGACAGCTTTTTGTTTTTTTAAAAAAAAAAAGTTTCTCGTTTCGGAAAACAAACTCAGGGATGTAGGCCATGGCACGCCTCTATTCATGTATTTCAATATTCCTAAGGCAGGTCGTTTACGGCCCTCAGAGAACGGACAATTCATAATGTGACCCATTAGAACATAGGTCATGCTGCAAAGTGCACAACCATTTGCAAACCAATCGCCGTTCAAACTGCACATCCCAGTTTGCTCGGGGTGTTCATAGATCCAACCCTAGGAAACTCTTAAGTGTCAGCAATTCACAACTAATACATGAGAAAAGTAGAGAAACAAAAATGTGCCTGGCTAAAACCACAAATGTGTGTAAGATTTGTGTACAAGCTGCAATCATGCAAGCATAACGCGCTTAGATCTGGCTTCTGTCATTAACAGCCAGTCTGGTGTAACACCTTTTTGGGGGGTCTCAGGCCAGTCAGACCTTAGTGGCAGATAATGGTTATGGCTTTTGTAGTTTAGCAAAGAAATACTGTTTTACTCAAACTGAATCACCAAGCAACAAGGTGAGGCTTACTCCATGGGGCGCTGTAGAGAGCGGGAGAGGAAAAAAATGGGGGAGGGGTGACACTAAGTGGTACCTAACTTGAACGTGTATACTGTTCTTTACACACAAGTGTAAAAAGAAAAAACAAGTCTGCAGATAATATCAAATATCCGCGCCCAGAGTCACCGCGATTAAAGCGTGTCTACTTCCTGCACGGTAGGCAGCGCGTTTTCATTGAACAGTTAGTCATATCCCAATGTTTCCCTATAGGAAACATCGGACCTTATAAAAAACGTTTTTAGGAGAGAGATTAAAATGCGCCACCTAGGTGAACCTTTTATTTCAGTATACCAATTAATAATCTTTATTTCGGTTTAAAAAAAACCCATAAAAGGTTGACAATTAAAAAAAGCGTTACAATAGTCAACATCATATCATAACAAACTAAAAACACTATACCGACAGGGACGCTGGACACTTCTTAGAGTAATAGACCATTCTTGAACATTAAAAAAAATATATATACATAAAATCTCACAGTTTAACAATTTTGTTTTAAAATGCATTGGAGGAGTATTACATTTCAGGTTACCATAACATGACATTCAACTAAACGCTTCAAGGCATAAATCTGAAATAGTGTATGGAAAGACACTTTTTTCCTTAATATAGTATAAAAACTAGTCTATAACTAATTTTAGATTTCATTATATCCTAACGTGCATGTGCAAAACCCATTAAGTTTCAGGTGTAGCCACCTAGAATTTCAACACTTCCCTTTTTCTTATTAAACTTACACCGAACAGATACCTGCTGACACTAAAAACCACTGGTTGTGTGGTATCTGAACGCAATATTCTTTCTGCCTCATGGCAAGATCTAGTGCAAAAAAGCCGGCAAATGGGTTTAATCCATTTCCTCCTATATTGTATATAAGCTGGGCAGAAGAATAGTAAGTGCAATTCATTCTCTTTTGTGCCTGTGTCGCATAGGACACATCTCCCCACATCCCCATGCCTTGAGACCCATTTTACTGTGTTTGCATTTATCTGTAAAACACCATACCGGAATTTCAAATATAGAGATTTAGCTAACTTTGGGCGTATTTCGTCCAGAAATGGCTCAAACTTCCAGATTGTTTTCATTTGGAGGAACCGTGTTGTCAATGATCCTAAATTTCAGCAGTGGGACGAAGTATCTTGAATAAAGGACCAAAAGGTTTGCTTCAAAAGCTTTTTTGAAGCCATGGTCAATCCAGAGTCCTAATTTGAAAAACCAGTCATGTATATGCTTCAACCAAGGCAAACCAGTGCCACTTTTGAGCATTAAGATTTCCTCAAGCCCTTCTCTATAATGGATGAGTTCATCTGTAGGCAACAGGCGGACCCAGAACAATAATGGCCGTAGGTTTGCCTGATCATCTGTACGGTGAAAGTTTAGGTCCATTGCAATCGGGGTTAGCGGTTTGCGAGTCGGAAGGCTTAATAATTTCCTCAGAAACTTGTTTTCACCCACCTTAAAAGTATAATTCGTCAGGGGGCCCCACAGTTCTGCCCCGTATAAGGATGCTGATTGCGCCCTATATTTATATACCTCAAGGGCAGGAGAGACTGCTTTGGACAAACTACTCTAAAATGTTCTTATTATTGGGAGAGAGTTTTGGAGTAATATAGTTTTACTTTTCTCCAACTGTGGTCTCCATGTCATTTAGTGTCCAAAGTAATACCTAAATAGTTAATATGATGCACATATTCTATCTCTGGTTATTGACAGTTATTTTTTTTCTAAAGGATTTATGTGGATTAACTGCCATATATTTAGTTTTACTCAAATTTATTTCCAAGCCCTTAGCCTCGCAATATATCCCAAAAATATTTATTAAACTTTGCAGGCCTTTAGGGGTCTGGGAGATTAAAATTGTATCATCAGCGAATAGGAGTGCCGGTACACGCACCCCCCCCCCAACTTAGGAGAATCATGTTCACAACCCAAAAGGTATTCAGAGATGTCGTTAACATATAGTGAAAATAAAGTAGGGGCCAACACACATCCCTTCCTTACACCCATTTTTATCTGAATAGGATCAGTAAGTTCGCCCATTGGACCCCATCTAACCCTTACGAAATTATCTTCGTGCAATCTTATTATCTGCAAGAGGATTTCCCCCGGTACCCCCTGTTTTTTTTAGGGATTTCCAGAGGTGATTTCTAGGGATGAGGTCGAATGCTGCCTTTAAATCCACAAAGGCGATGTACAGGTGGCCCTTCTTAAATATTGTAAATTTCCAGGTTATGCAAAGAAATCTAAAGACCTGATCATTTGTACTAGTTTTGGTTCTAAAACCTGCCTGATATTGCGATAAAATGCTACACTCCTCAATCCAATCGATCAGTTTATTTCAAATTTGCCGTGTGTATATCTTCTGTAGAACGTCTATTAAACTAATTGGTTGGTGGTGCGAAGTGTCATGGCGGTTACCCTTTTTAAAAATAGTTGTGATCTCAGCCCCTCTCCATGTTTCCGGTATGGGTGCGCCCGAGGCGACCGAGTTACACAAAAGATTAATATAAGGGCCCCAAACCTCTTTGTCATGTCTCAATAGATCGCCTGGTATCTTGTCAGGACCAGGTGCCTTCCCTGGTTTTACTGCGTCTATTGCTGCCATTGTTTCTTCCAAACTAAATGATAATGGGGCAGTACTTGAAGCTATATCATAGTCTTGGGGACTGTACTCAATGTCATTCATAGATGTAGAATAGAGGCAGGAGAAATGTCTTACTCAAATGTTTGTGTCTAAAAAAAGGTCTTTACTACATCTCCCGTTCTTGTTACCTTTAGATAACAAGCGCCAAAAGCCAGATTGGTCTTGTGCTTTGGCTGCAATAATTAATTCAGTCCAAATATTGTCATCCCATTCTTTTCTAGTTTTGGTTAATAATCTCTTATATTGAGCCCTTTTGTCCCTTAAGGCTACTATATTTTTAGTTTTAGTTGCCAAAATGAGCTCCTTTTTTGCATTACGACATTCTTTATTGTACCAAGGACTGTTCAACTGACTCGCTTCTGTTATCCCATTTTTACGTTCCTTCAGGATCTTACTTAGTATAGGCGTCAGATCTTTTAGCAGTCTATAGTGAATTTCCAGAATTGGGATCTCTGAGGCGGGTAGATCTACATACGGGGAAATCATATTTGCAAAAATATCGTAGATCTGCTTAACTGCTACTTCATTTCCCCCTATCGAGGGCCATTTTAAGGCTCTACGATTATTACTTAGTAATGGCTCTATATCACTGCTATTGATATCTCTAGCCCTCAAAGCAACTAACTGAAATAGGTGAACAGCCAGTGTCAAACATAGCGGGTAGTGATCACTCTCAGATCTATCATCGACTACTAAGTCATGAACCGTTGGCCACAATTCAATCGAAACTAATATGTAGTCTATGTAGCTCTCCGAGTTGTTCTTACTAAATGTGGGAGCATTTGGACTGTCAGAAGGTAGTCGACCATTACAGGCTCGTAGACCGTGCCCCAAAACCAATCTTAAGAACTGCGCAACAGCAGTTGTACAGGATACTACCGGGGTACTTCCCAATAGGGTAATGTTGTTAGCCACATCTTCTTCTTTGAAGATGTTTTCAAATCCAACCACAGGTTCAAATTTGCGATTGAAGTCGCCCCCCAGAATTATCATAGCCTTTGGATTAATTGAGGGTAAGAAGTTATCTACGTATTCAATAACCTCAGATTCCTTATTTGTAGAATTTGGTCTACAATATATATTTATTATGTAGACTTCCTTTTTGCCAGGTGTAATAAACTTTATTCCCAGAATATCCTGCATTGGGATTTCTACCAGTTTTATGTCTATACCTAAGGTGACTTTTACCCAAACAGAAAGGCCTCCTGAGGGCCTCCCTCTAGCAGAAGGAATGGCATCTATGCTAAAGGTTTTAAAACCTACTTTATAGGGGGTTTCCAAAGCCCAAGTTTCTTGTAACAGAATTATATCGCTCTGCCCAATGTATTCCTGCCATACAACATCTCCCATGTTCCTTTTAAGCCCTGCAATATTCCAGGAAGTTTGTTTTATCTTTGCTCGACAGTCTTCCTTATTTTGTTCATTATCTACTTCCTCTACTTCCTCTGCTTCATTTCTCTTTCTTAGCGTTTCCTCGCAGGGGTTAACGGAATTATGGATAAGGTTTTTATTTCTGGTATCCCTCCCACGATTCTGGGGTAAGTGGACTAGGTCCTCATTCAGCCCATTCTCCTCCACCGAGAGTAACAATAGGTCGTCATCATTATCTTGTATTATGGCCCTCTCCCTATCTTTAGAATTACATGTCTGGTTCTGGTAGCTATTATTTGGATGTGGTCTTCCTACCACCTTTGTTGAGATACTAAAGGCAATTCTAGCTTCAGCTTTGTCAGCAATCGTTCTTAATTTGCAGTCACTTACAGGGGACATGAATGTAGGGGCCTGTAATCCAGCTAGCAGTGCTCTATCTAGTTGGGGTATAGGTAGTCGTCAGTCTTGGGCATCCAAGTCCGACAATACGTAACGCCTATTAGACGTTGTTACTAAGGTGGGCCTGTTGTCCAAAGGCCCTTACTGTGGTTTATAAAAAAACAAAACAATGGAAGTGCGCAAATACTAGTATTGAGGGTATAGGTTGTCTCTCAGTGATTTAAAAGATAGCGGACCATCTGTGGCCTTCGAAAATTAACCACTATACAATCACCTTGTATAGTCTTAGAGGATTAGCCTACTCTACGTACCATTAATATCTCCTTAGTATCTGAGGGATAGAACCTTTTATGTTTTGCCAGCCAATCCACAGTTTTGTTCCGTAGGTCATCCCAATTTTCTCTCTGGTCTGCCCTGAGAGCGGGTACGCCAGCCAATATTAAGGTATATGGGCATGAAGCTGGAGGCAAACTCAGTACATCTATATTGGGTTTCAAAGAGTCATTAGTTAGATCTCTTCATAGGTTCGAACTCGGGGCACTTGATGTCCTGCCTACATCTGATCGTGTTGTACAGCTATTTTGTGTGCCTGGAAATTTCGAGCCATTAAGTGCCACCTGAAACCTGTCTCCCATGCTATTGCAAGTAGAGTTGGTCACGTTGCCTCTCTTTGCTTTCCCATCATAAACTGCGGGTTGACATCTATCCACCCTCCTCCCTAAGTCTTCCCTTTGTGGCCAATTTGTTTTACTACCCACCATATTATAGTCTAAGTTTTTTATATCAATGTCCAATTGATTCAATTTATCCCAAAGTTGTGCAAAGTTTTTCTCAAACAGTTCTTGGACATGTGTTATCATTACACCTAGAACTGGTTCGTTAAAGGCGGCATCAATTTCAGTAGTGGCATCCTTGGTGTTAGCGTCTCTGAAAACATAAGGCACTAGGACTGTGTCAGTCTGTGTACCAACGGAGCTGCTTTTTGGTGGAAACATATTTACATTCATTATGGACTATATTTGTACAGTCAGTTGTTTGAGAGAACTTCACAGGCTTGGGTTTTTGTGCAGGTGCCCCCCGTTTTTTTTTTACCGGCAGAACGTCCGTTTTCCGTGCTACCACATTCTTCAGGACTCTGGTCCTAGTGACTCTGCCAGAAGCTACTGGCGTAAATGAATTTGGATCTGGTACGGAAGGGGAAGGAGAGGGTGTAGGTAAGGCATTAATAGAAGTAGTGGGCAGATACTCTTGTGCACGTCCCCTGTTTCATCTGTCCCATCTAGCTGAATACCCGCTGATTGATGACTCCGAAAAATAGACGGGTCCAGGGAGAGGCGTCGCTCAGTTAGTTCTATCTCATGCGTCAGTAATGACTCTGCCCTAACCAAAAAAGCATCTAGCGTGCCTGGAACCCCCTTGCGTTTTTCATGTTATATGAACTTTCAATTGTTAGGGCAAGCAAAACAATGATTTACTTAGGGCTGCACAATAGGGCTCTACATTCTTCACTGATCAGGCCAACACGCTAGAAAGAGAGCTCAGGCTGGCAGCCGACAATCTTCCCAGTCAACTACCAACACAAAACAATGATACCAAGACAAACGACCGTGATAGATTGAAAAACAATGCACATTGGGCAACCTTCAAGATATATGACCAAAATACCATTGACAAAACTCTCTCGGATATCAAACCTAACAACCACTACAATGCCCCCCTCCCCTCTAAACGCTTAAAAAGAATCAATCCTATCGTCGTCCCTGTATGGACAAAGATAATAAATGCCTCACTATCTCAAGGGATCTTACCGGAATGCCTAAAAGCAGGTCAAGTAATTCCCATCATCAAAAAATCTACACCGAACCCAGCAGAGCCAAATAACTTTCGCCCAGTAACCAATATCCCAATACTCGCCAAACTGATTGAGAAATGTGTACAAAATCAACTGAGCAGCCACATCGTAAAATTCAAGTTGCTGGACAACTGCCAATCCGGATTCAGACCAGGCCACAGTACGGAAACAGCAATCTTACATATAGTGGATGATGCGCTGAAGGCCCTAGATCACAATCAAACATGCCTACTAGTTCTTCTTGAACTGTCGTCTGCCTTTGACACAATAGACCACGCAAAACTGCTAACCAGGCTTCAAGACAGGATGGGACTATCTGGAATTGTTCTGAAATGGTTTGAATCCTTCCTTCAGAATAGAACTCAAAGATTCCTAGTCAACCAAACGCTCTCCACATCATGCCCAAATTCGATTGGAGTCCCTCAAGGATCAACACTATCCCCATCATTATTCAACCTTAAGTCGAACCCCTCACAGAAATCCTCCGAGACTCATGCATATCTTATCACATGTACGCAGATGACATTCAGATCTACATCAAGATAACATCACTGGAAGACATAAAGAAAATGAATGAGGCCTTAAAAATATCATTACACTGGTTATCTAGCAATCATTTGAAACTAAACGCACAAAAAACTGAATTCCTGTTAATATCACCACCGAAGAAACCCACAGAAGTGAAGGAATGGACCAAACTGATCACAGCATTAAACTGCACACCTACACTAGTTGATTCTGCAAAATCACTGGTTATCACGCTTGATAAGAGCCTAGACATGAAAGCCCACATCAAATCAATGACAAAAAGTGCCCGGTTTCACCTGAACTATATTAGAAAAATGAAACCTCTCATCTCCACTACGGACCTCAAACTGGCAGTCCAATCCTTGGTTATTTCAAGGATTGAATATGGATGTACAACTTTAACAGGTCTTTCAAAAATCTCCACAGCTCCACTAAAAGCATGTCTAAATGCGGCGGCAAGACTCATTACTGGATCCAGAAAATACGATTATATCTCCCCTCACCTAAAAGCATTAAACTGGTTACCATACGAAGCCAGAATTCAATTCAAACTGGCATGTACCACACACAAAGCACTCCACTACAAATCTCTGAGGTACTCAGCTCAGAAAATAGAGCTTTTGGGTGGAAGCAGACCAGGTAGGAGCGCCAAAGAGTTGCTGCTGAAACCACCTCTCTTTCGGAAGAAGAAAACGTATGACAGAGGTTTCTCCGGAGCACCCCCAGAATCTGGAACTCACTCCCCCCAAACATTAGAAAAATTCCAAACATGGCAACATTCAAGAAGGAAGCGAAGATCTTCCTAATGAGCAAGTTCCTTCCATGGGCTAGACTGTTCACCTTAGCATCGTAACTAACACCCAAACGTCGACCGTGCAAGTGTCTGATGGAGAACTCTCGGAAAGGACATCAGAACCATGTGTATAGAAATACTATTACACTTTGTAAAAGAAATTGATAAAAATCATGTACAGGAATATTATATATATTAATGCCGTTATACGCACTGTATTACAAATGTTCCACATGTAACTTTGAAGTGCTCTGATACCCAAAGGTCAAGTCGGCGCGATATAAAACTCTATAAATAAATAAATAATAAAATACCTTTGTCTGTCAGTACATTGCCATGTCAATAACTCAGGGGGCGCGATGTTAAAGGGATTGCCCAGCCTCCTCCGAGCTCTGACAGGCGCAGACAGGCCTGCCCTTGGCCCGGGCTTAGCCCGGGCACACCCGCGTGCGTCCCACGCTTTTCAGGCGCCTCCTGGCGATGCCAGATGACGTGGGTGGCCGTGCACCACGAGGAGGATGATGGTTGTTGCGGTCCCCTCAGACCGTTCTTGCAGAATCAGGCGGCAGGAGCAGGGAACAGCGTTGCGACCCCTCAGGACCGGGAAGAACAACAGGTGAGCCTCAATTCAGCGGCCAAGGCAAAGCGGGACCCGCAATGCGGGAGCCCGCGGCCCCTTTTCAGGCGCCTCCTGGTGCCGCCAGATGATGTGGGTGGCCGTGCGCCACGAGGGGGATGATGATTGTTGCGGTCCCCTCGGACTGTTCTTGCAGAATCAGGCGGCAGGGAACAGCGTTGCGGCCCCTCTGGACCGGGAAGAACAACAGGTGAGCCTCAATTCAGAAGCCAAGGCATTCTGTGCATTCAAGGAGTGTTTCCTGAGCAGAAACCTGAACAGGCATTTCCAGGCTCTCTCCTCTTCCTGGGGCTGGTGCAGATTTGTTTTCTGTGGGGGTCCGAAGATGAAGCTAACCGCACAGATGAGGTGGGGGTGGAGGGGGAGATCCTTTCCCCTCAGCAGCATGCTGGACACAAAAGAGATATAGTGTTTGCAGACAGTGGAATCTAAAGGGATGTGTTCAAGGGAAACAAAAGAGAAACAAAAAGAGGAAAGCACACACACAAACATATAAGATGCCCAAAAAGTACAACGCTAAAAAGGACAACATACCGACACTCCAAATCCTGTCAGTGTTTCCATGGACCTATTCCACTGGTATCCAAGGATTGCTTGGAGTGATGTCACGGATGTCAGGTTGAGGGGTACAAATCCTTCAACAAAGTCCAAACGTTGGCTGGGGAGGGGGGTAGAGAAGAAGCGCCTGGCTAAGTGAGGCGCCAGTTCATCCTAGCCATCCTTTTGACTGGGAGAGGTGGGAAAGGAATTGCGTGGATACTTGAAAACTTACTGGTAGAGGAACCCCCAAGAGTAGTGATAATTCCAGTGGTCAGAGACCAATTGGCCTGGCAAGGAGAGGTTGACAGGTCTTACACACATCAAGCATGGGGACATAATTATAGTACAAATTGCCTCAGAATCAAGGCAGCTCCACCAACACATTAGGATGGTCTACAGGGAAGATGAAGTCCAGAGGATTTATTCCTCCCAGAATGGTGAGAGAGGTGGGATCAAGCACCTTTCCAGGAGCATCTGAGACAATGCAGGCTACCCCTTCTTGGTTGTGAAGTAAACAGAGCCATCTGCCATCCAGATGGTGCAGGCGATCCCTGTGCAGCTAGTTAAAGTGACCATATGGCTCCTGGACAACCTCAGACAGTCGAGATGTTCTCCACACGGGTGCCTTGAGTGAGCCGAACCATGGCCGTTTACAGCGATGAGGACACTCTTTCTGGCAGCCAATGGCACCTCAAACCATGGTATACCAACATTCAGGAGGCCCATTTGGGAACCCCCCACAGTAGATTGGGATGAGATTTCACACGCTTGGCCTGTTACACAAACGGTCTCAGAGACAGCCAAGTGGTTTGGGTCCCACTCAGAGCGCAAGAAATTGCAGGGGGCGGCTTGCAATGCATTACACATTTTTACCTCCAGGACCCTCACACAAGATCTAAAGGTGTAGAAAAAATGTCAGTGGCAAAGAAAGACCTAGCCAGCACCCCCGTAAAAATCTTCCCACAGTATTTCAGGGATAAAGAATTGTTTTGGCGTGCTCTATGTAAAACCCTGTGCCATTAATCAGTGTTGTCTTATATGAAGAAAACTTCCCCATACATAATATAACTATATACAAATTACAGAGCACAGCCACTTATATGTATTGTAACTGACCTTGTAGTCAGTATGATTTTAATAAACCCACATTGGCACAATATAAGTAATATAGAACAAATGTTCATAGCAATTTAACACAAAGTAGAAAATCTTTAAGAGTCTTGATTCATCAAGTAATGTTTATCGCGTCATCTTCGTAACGGCGAACGTGTCCCGCTTCAGTAAAGGCGTTCTCGACGAGGATTACTTGATGCCTTACCTTTAAAAAAAACGACTACAAGCGCTGAATCTACTATAATTCATGCGCTACTGAGTACAAGCCTATAGCACACCAGAAAATGTTTACTGGGTTGCATGTTTACCAACCACTCTAAAACCCAACTTTGATGCACCGTCTGCAAGAGATTTATTGGTGCCGTTAGAGATTGTTTTAAGCCTTGAAAAAGTCGTATTAAACGACGAAACACGTGTCGGTTGTCTGCTTCTACAATACGTACTTCGAGTCGACTGAATCAAGACTCTTAAAGATTTTCTACTTTGTGTTAAATTGCTAGGAACATTTGTTCTATATTACCTATATTGTGCCAATGTGGGTTTATTAATATCATACTGACTACAAGGTCAGTTACAATACACATAAGTGGCTGTGCTCTGTAATTTGTATATAGTTAAGATCTAAAGGTGGACGGGAGGTGGTGGGGGTGAAACCACAATGTAAGATCTTGTGGAGGAGACGACGCACATTCATGTGTCCTAGAAAGAAAAGGCGGGTGGGATCGCACACGGGGGTGTAACATACTGTGGAGCCAAACACACCTTTAGAAACCCAGACCCGGCAGAGCAGGTGGGTTCCCATACAAATCGAGTCTTATGATAGATACGGGGACGCCGAGAGAAGGAGGGATCCGACAATAGTGAGGGCCTGACGACCTCTTCCTCACTATGACAACTCCTACAAGGCGCTTCAGGCAAGCACCTGTGCCATCATACGAGACAGCAAACATCCCCAGTGGAACACCAAACTCGGCCCTTTCAAGCCTCGGAGACAACAGGGCAGGTGGGGACAAACACCTTCAGCTCATCAATGTTACCAGACCATGCCCAGCTGTCAGCCCCCTGCAGGAGGCGCTGCCCTGGGGGCTGCTCGCACGTCAAATTTCACCCGGATAAAGTCACGCTATGGCAAGCCGGGTTCTCGTCTCCCAGAATGTGGCATGTCGTAATACTGAGGGACGACAAATCACGTGTTCGCTTGGTAGAGTCCTTGCTGCGGGGAGGGGGGGCGGAAATCACGGCTTCAGGGCTAGGCGCAGGGGGGTAAGGCTTGTACCCTTCGTGGGGGCCGTTCAGGCCATGTGGCAGGACCGGGGGTAATGGGCACTGGAGCACTCCTCCTCAGGAGTCTGATAGAGCTCTTTGTGCTGAATGGAAGCTGGGCACAGAATGACACTGTGTAAGGTGGGGCAGCTCAGCGTCCATTTTAGAGCCATACGGAGCAGATCCTACCCCTCCCACCCCAATCACAGCCGAGCTAACAAGAGGAAGGAAAAAACAAGCATTTGCAATACAATAGGACTCGCATTTACGCGAGACTTATTGCATTGTAAACGGGAGTGCGGGCGGGGGTGACGGGGCAGTGAGAAGTCACGCACTGAGGGAGTGGGGCGAGAAGGCAGGGACTGTGGGAGGCGGGGGGAGAGGGCAAGGACTACGGGAAAGGGGGGCAAGAAAGCACGGACTGCGGGAGGGGGGAGGCACAGGAAGAAAGTAGTGCTCCCAATCTAAAAAAGCATACTGTGCAACATTCGAAGTAAAGGGGCCAGTAGCCATTGAAGGATACAAATGACAACATGGCCATCATAAGGAGGGACTAACAAGCCTAAAACCATTCGGAAGGCAGCATTTAAGACACAAGCCAATGAAAAAGATGGGTGGAGAGTGGGCGGAGCTTCCACTCCATACTGAATACTGCATGCCTCGCAAAGCGAGCAGTGCATGCGCGCTTCCGCTATAGGCTTGACCTAAAAAGGAAGCGCATGTCCTTAGAACCAGCTTGTCTGGGTAAAAAATTGTATATGGAGGGTGCACAGAGAGTGCTTGCAATTTTCTGACCGTCCTGGCCGATGTTATGGCCTTTAGAAAAGCAGTCTTGATGGTAAGCAGGCAAAGTGGGCAGTTGTGCAAAGACTTGGAAGGCATGCACATACGACCAAGTTAAGATCCCACTGGGGCATGATGAATGTCCTGGGAGGAAACATGTGTTGGAGACCTTTGAGGAATCTAGTCACAACAGGTGATTTGAACAAAGAATGTTGGTTCGGGACCCACAAGAATGCAGAAATAGCAGAAATGTAACTGTTAACAGTACCCAGAGCAGTGCCCTGCTGTGCAACAGGAAGAACAAATAATAGAACCTGGGATAAGGGTGCAGAAAGAGGATTAATTTCCTTCGATGCACACCATGTCACAAATTTGTCCTAACAACAGGCATATATCGTTTAGGTGGAGAGAGGTCTGGCTGCCAGCATAACATCACAGACTTCGGGAGAAAGGTTGAAAGCTGTCAACTGTCGCAGCTCAATCTCCAAGCATGAAGGTGGTGCGTGTGCAGGTTCAGGTGCTGGATCCTGCCCTGCTGCTGCAATAGAAGATCCTCCCAAAGGGGCAGGCTGAACGGAACACCAATGGTCATGCTCAGGAGCTTGCGATAACAGACTCTTCTTGCCCAATACAGAGCCACAAGAATGACTTGGCCTAGCTGTTCCTGATCTTCTTGAGAAATCTGGGCAGGAGTAATTTCGCCGGAAAGGCGCACAGGACGCCAGAGCTCCACTCAAGATGAAAAGCGTCCTGAGCGAGATCCGCCCTCGAAACTCCAAGGAGCAAAACTGCTGACATTGCCTGTTCTTGGTGGTGGTGAACAGATATAACCAAGACTCTCTCCACTCTTAAAAGAGACCTTGCACCACCTCCTGATGGAGAGGCCACTCGTGATCCTCTAGCATCAACGGCAGAGTTTGCCCGCCCTGGCGTACACAGAGCCCACCCAGTGTTGAACCACCAGGAAAATGCACTGACATTCCAGCCATGTCAAAAGGTGCAGGGCCTCCTGACAAAGGGTACACGACCCCACTCCGCCCTGTTTGTTACAGTACCACATGAAGGTGGTGTTGTTGCTGAACACCTGAATGAGCCAAAGGAAGAAATGCTTTTAATGCCAACCTGATCGCCCAGAGCTCCAAAAGGAGATGTGAAGTTAAGACTTTGCAGGAGGCCACTGTACTTCGATCTCCACCTCCCAGATGGTCATCTCAGCCCAGGATCGACACATCTGTCACTATAGTCAACTCTGGTTGGGGAAGGGAGTGAGGTCCACCACTGACCCAATCGTGGTTCGTCAGCCACCACTGCAGGTCTTTTACAGTTCCCTCCAATATCAGGAAAAGGTCAGAGAGATTCTCCTGATGTTGTGCCCGCTGAAGCTTCAGGTCCCAATGCAGAACCCTCATAAGCCAACAGGCATGTGTCACTAGAAGGATGCAGAATGCCATGAGGCCAAACTGCCTCAGAGTGGCCCAGATGGATGAAAGGGAGCATCTGAGATGGAGTCATATGTAGCTTCAGTACATTGATAGTGAACCCCAGTGAATGCAGGAGATCCGCCGTAGTCTGAAGGTGGGAGATGACTACCTCGGGCGAGCCCGCTATCAACAGCCAATCATTGAGTTTGGGGAAGACTGGAACCCCTGACCTCCGCAAATGTGCTGCAACCACCTCCTTGGTGAACCCCCGAGGGGAGCTGGTGAGGCTAAGGAGGAGCATGGGTAACTGAAAGTATTCTTGGACAACCGATAATAGCAGGTAGTGCCAGTGGGCAGGCAGGACAGGGCTGTGGAAATATATGTCATGCAAGTCCAGAGCTAAATCCAGTCTCCAGGGCAGACAGGACCTGAGCTAAGGTGTGCATCTTGAACTTCTCTTTTTTCAGGAAGAAATTGAGAAGGCGCAGGCCCAGTGGATGTAGGCCCCCATCCTTTTTGGGCACCAGAAATTAGCGCGAAGAGCACCCATGACCTACTTCTGATGCTAGCACCCTCCCTATGGCCTTTTTGGCCAAGAGAGCTGAAACTTCCTACTGGAGCAGGGATAGATGGTCATCCACGCCAGAGAAACAATAAATAACACAAGTAACTTTACTAGACGCTAAACGTGGGAAAATCAACAGATGTCTTAATACTGCCCTCACACACTTGATAGTGTCATGCTTCAACATTGGGCCGCATCATACATCCAGGTGCAGACCAACACCTTGGATGGAGCGCAATTTTTTGAGAAGATGAAGAGTAGTGGTGAGGGTAGAGTATAATAAAGAAAGACAAAACGAAACACAAAAGTGTAACTCAAATCAAAAAGGAAAACAAATCTTCTCCTGGAAGAAGGGAACAAGAGAGGTGCAGATGTAAATGTAAAACTGTCTCGAGGTTAACCCACAAATTTTATCCCAGTCATCTGTCTTCACCTCGCACAAATGCGCCATTATTTAACTACAAATATCGTGAAGTGAACTTCCCCCCACTGATATCGTCCGCTCCTCTTAACAAAACACAGCTCAGAGTTCCCACGATTGTTACGCTAGGGAAAAGAGTTTTAGAACAACAGAGCCTCCAAGATATTTTTACCGCCACACCTAACAGTCGGCACTTACTATTCCAAAGAGACACTGTCTCCGGTCTCCCCTCGTACGTCCTCCGACGATACGGGTCTCTCTGGTGTAGCCTCTATTTAAGGAACAAGCATACGCGTGAAACCACATAACTGTCAGCCACGCTCGCATCCTTCCCAGACTGCTCTCTGTTCCATAATCATAGAAACAGGCCCTCGCTGTAACCTGTGTATCCGGTACAGCTAGCATGGCGGCCATTACTAAGTTCCTCTGCATATACGAACAAGGCCTCAACTGATTGAAAAAGCGGTCTTATTGTGTTCAAGCTCATATGTTTGATCAACTGGGAGAAGAAAACTATATATGCACAAGACAAATTATCTTGCATACATCATGTATCGGAGGGTTTTTATCAAAAAAAGGAATCAACTCCCTCTCGCGTCTCCCACAGAACATAGAACCATCTTAGTATGTCGAGTGTCTGTCTCTCTCAAATTCATTGTTTCATGATTCCATATAATTGGAACCAGGGGATCCCATCGTTTAATCCCTTCGTATTGCTTTTCAGTCGTTCCACCCATCTCTGTTCTCTCAATAAGAGGAAACTCGAGATATCGCTCACATTTGGTGGAATAAATGGTTTATCCACTACTACCCACCTAAGATCCTTCTCATTATGTTTATTTTCTAGAAAGTGAGCAGTGAGTTTTGTATTGGTCTTGCCGCAACGTATAGTGCTCATATGCTCCAAGATGCGAGTTTTTACTTTTCGAGTTGTCATGCCCACATATAGCATCTCACAGAGGCATTTCAGTAAATAAATCACATTTTCTGTGTTACATGTGGAGTGTTGTCTCAATTCCCAGGAACTGTTTAAACCAATGTCAATGCTTTTTCCATTGATTGAGGCAGGGCAAGCTCTACAATAGCCACATGCATAATGACCTACCACTGGTGGTGGTTTCGCAAACTAACAGCATCCCTCTGTGGCCTAGGACGCGTGTTCACAATCATGTCCTTGATACTTGCACTCTTCTTAAAAGAGAACAAGGGGACAGGTTGGTTCAATCCATTCGAATTCAAAATTTGCCATTTCTTCTGTATGATTTTCTTTAGATGGTTAGATGTTGTGTTATATGTAGTCACACATATACTCCTTTCCATTGTCTCTTTTGTATTAGTTTCCAATAGGACATCCCTGTTGCAGTTCCTAGCTCTTTTTTGAGCTTTCTTGATTACAATCTCAGGGTAATCTCTATTTCTGAGTTTCACACTGAGATTCTCTGCTTCCTTTTTATAATCCGCCACATGGGAGCAGTTTCTGCGAAGATGCAGAAACTGCCCGTAGGGTGGATTTTCCCTCAGAGACCGAGGGTGGAAGCTAAGAAACGATAATAGATTGTTTCTATCCGTTTCTCTATGGAAAACACTGCTGGTCAAAGTCCCTCCCTCTGCTTTGATATTCAAATCGATAAAAGGAAGAGTATCATCCGTAATCATTCCGATAAAAAAGAGAAACGGATTCCTTTGGTTGAGCCAGGTGAGAAAAGTTTCAGCCGAAACTCTATTTCCCCTCCAAATGATAAGGTCATCATCTATATATCTGTGCCACTCCCTTATATGGTTCAGAAAGGGATTGGTAGATGGAAAAATTATTTCTTCCTCAAACTTAGAGACATAGAGGCAAGCCAGACTGGGGGCGCAAGCACTCCCCATGGATGTACCATGGGTTTGTAAATAAAATTGATCTCCGAATTTAAAGAAGTTCTTAGTCAGCGCCAATTCCAAGAGGCAAAGTATAAATGACCTTGGCGTCTGGAACTCCCAGTCTTCTGCAAAAAGAATGTTTTCAATCACCCTCAAGGTCTCTCGTTGGGGAATGTTTGTATATAGAGATTCTATGTCCAACCCAATTAACAGATCTTTGTCTCTATCGAATTCCAAATTCTTAAAGAGATTTAGTACCTCCCGGGTATCCTTCAAATACGCAGGCATCTTTTTTTACAATAGGACGTAAATAAAAATCGCAAAATTTTGATAAAGGTTCCAAGATTGAATTCACACCAGAAACAATAGGACGCCCCGGTGGAGGTCATACAGGTTTATGCACCTTAGGTAGGGTATAAAAATAAGGTACAGTAGGATACTGATTACACAGAAATAGTGCCTCCTTTTGACTAATCCAATCATTAGCCAGTGCTTCCTCTATCAGCGAGGAGATTTAAATCCTTAACTCTTCTGAAGGATCCCTATCTAAGATTGTATAATTCCTTCTGTCATTCAGCAGAAGCAGGCATTGAGCATTGTAAGTGTCTAGATCTTGGATCACTATTGCACCACCCTTATCAGCGGGTTTTATAACCACTGACCCATCGTCCCTAAGTTCTTTCAGGGCCTTGTTCTACAATGAGGATAAATTAAAAAAGGGTTTATTGGCTCTTGTAGTAGTTAAGAGATCTACCTCTCTTAGAACTGCCTGTTCAAAAACTCCCACTTCTGGAGGTAACTGGTTGAGGGTAGGAACGAATGTCGACTTATTCCTAAAGCCTGTGTCGTCCCCCTGTTCAGTATCATCCTTTCCTTCAAAAAATACTCGTAGACGTATGCTCCGAAAAAACACGGCTAGTTCACACTTGAGTTTAAATTTGTCGGGTTGATTGGTAGGGACAAATCCTAGACCTCTTGATAACACCCTCTCTTGTATAGGTGTCAAAATCTTGTTGCTTAAATTCATAACTAGACTTGGTCCCTGCTGGTACTCGGTTCCCCTTCTCGGGCCATGCTGCGAGTTATCCTCTGGTTCATGTCTTCCCATTGCACCCTCTGTGTTCTCTGTGATTTCTGTCTCCCCCTGCCTCTCCCCCTGCCTCTCTCTAAAAAGGCGGATATTCTTTAGGGAGGGTACAAGGGAGGCCAACCAAATCCCATTTGTGGTCCTTGTTGGTAAGGTCGCATATATCCCCTCGACCAGCCTCTACCCCTGTATCTGGGTCTATAGTCACTATCGCTGCTCTCACTTCCTGAGCTGGAGTTGTCTAAATTCTGACGAGTTGGCTTCTTCTGTGTGTTTGCATTTTCTTTATTTTTCACATACTCATCGTTTATATATGGATAGACTTTCTCCCTAGAGAATTTCTTCAAATCTTTTTGTAGTTTTTGTACCTTGGAATTGACCAAGTAGTCTTTATACTCGTTCACTACCTTATTCGTCTCTTCCAATTTCTTTTTAAACACAGAGATTTGGATTTGTGTTCTCAAATTATCCTCACTTGTTTGGATTTGGATCAAAAGCTCATCAGAGATTTTTTTGGCTGTATCTAAAATAAGGGTAATCCAATCTCTGGAGCATCTCCAAGCAATCAATGACCAATTTTTTCTGAACGTCGCGTCTTCCAAGAAGATTAAAGGTTCATTGACTACTAGGAGGCCCCCAGGTGCTGCATTGGCTCTCAAATACTCAGTGAGTATTGCTCCGTGTAAGATGGTCTTAACCTGTGTCCTTTTTAACTCTGTCAGTGAATCCCAACCCTCCACCTGTGTGAGTGCCTGTGTAAGTGTGGTGTCCCCTAACAGGGAAGGGCATGCTAAAATTCTGGCTGCGGCCTCATCTCCATAGGAGAGGCCTTGTTCCTCCATTTAGGATTCTAATAGACCCTTATTGGGGATTTTTGAATACAGGTAATTCCTGTTAACGTCTCTACGGCTCAGCGGCCGTGCTACACAGGATAACACAAGATTGAAGAGACAAGGGATTAAACTTTCTCTGACTCCCTTACCGATATTTAGTCTCACACGACAGAGAAACAATAAATAACACACGTAACTTTACTAGACGCTAAACGTGGGAAAATCAACAGATGTCTTAATACTGCCCTCACACACTTGATAGTGTCATGCTTCATCATTGGGCCGCATCATACATCCAGGTGCAGACCAACACCTTGGATGGAGCACAATTTTTTGAGAAGATGAAGAGTAGTGGTGAGGGTAGAGTATAATAAAGAAAGACAAAACGAAACACAAAAGTGTAACTCAAATCAAAAAGGAAAACAAATCTTCTCCTGGAAGAAGGGACCAAGAGAGGTGCAGATATAAATGTAAAACTGTCTCGAGGTTAACCCACAAATTTTATTATTGTCAACCTCTGGCAGGATTAAAACCAACGGTATGGGGTATTCAGGGAAGGTAACAACCCTTCAATCCCCACTGCAAAAACCAACATGTTTCTGCCAGCTTTTTATGTGCCCAACCGGGTCACTCTGGCATTCATCAGGGTGTTGGTCCCTATTCACTGGTCTGTACCCCTAATCGGGTATTCTTTACCTTTTTACTTTGTGAATTAGGGTGTTGCCCCAACGTCACTCTGTCTTGAGATTTCCAAGAGGGTATACAATTGTACAACAAGAAAAAACAAAAGAGGGAAAACACATCGTGATCTCCAGACTCATAGTTCTTCTCATTATCCTTTATTCCTATTGAATTTCCCATGCGTCTATTTAAGTGATTAATATCTTTCATTGCAGCCTATTCATTCAGCAAAACCCTCAGACCCGTGCAAGCGGACATCGCCCCCCACGTGGACCCCTCAACCAGTGGCGTAAGTGCGAAGAAATTCTTGATCAAGGACCTGCAAGTGTATTCACAGTGCTTATACGTTTAAAACAAAGAATTGCCCAACCATTAGTCTCTCTAGAGCCCCAGAGAGTAAACACCAGGTGTTTCTCGCAAATCTATGGTTCGATTGTGCCAATTTTTCAACAAATCAAATGTACTTACAAGAGTCTACGAGTTTTATTCTGAACCCGGGACTGCGGGGGAAGGTGCTCTTGTCGTCACACTCTGGATGTTTTTGCACCATCGGGTAAGTGAGGAGCAAGGTAGACAAAATACGGGACAGCAGCATCAGTGCAGCCATACTGTCGGTCGCAAAAGTTATCCCAGTCATCTGTCTTCACCTCGCACAAATGCGCCATTATTTAACTACAAATATCGTGAAGTGAACTTCCCCCCACTGATATCGTCCGCTCCTCTTAACAAAACACAGCTCAGAGTTCACACGATTGTTACGCTAGGGAAAAGAGTTTTAGAACAACAGAGCCTCCAAGATATTTTTACCGCCACACCTAACAGTCGGTACTTACTACTCCAAAGAGACACTGTCTCCGGTCTCCCCTCGTACGTCCTCCGACGATACGGGTCTCTCTGGTGTAGCCTCTATTTAAGGAACCAGCATACGCGTGAAACCACATAACTGTCAGCCACGCTTGCATCCTTCCCAGACTGCTCTCTGTTCCATAATCATAGAAACAGGCCCTCGCTGTAACCTGTGTATCCGGTACAGCTAGCATGGCGGCCATTACTAAGTTCCTCTGCATATACGAACAAGGCCTCAACTGATTGAAAAAGCGGTCTTATTGTGTTCAAGCTCATATGTTTGATCAACTGGGAGAAGAAAACTATATATGCACAAGACAGATTATCTTGCATACATCATGTATCGGAGGGTTTTTATCAAAAAAAGGAATCAACTCCCTCTCGCGTCTCCCACAGAACATAGAACCATCTTAGTATGTCGAGTGTCTGTCTCTCTCAAATTCATTGTTTCATGATTCCATATAATTGGAACCAGGGGATCCCATCGTTTAATCCCTTCGTATTGCTTTTCAGTCGTTCCACCCATCTCTGTTCTCTCAATAAGAGGAAACTCGAGATATCGCTCATATTTGGTGGAATAAATAGTTTATCCACTACTACCCACCTAAGATCCTTCTCATTATGTTTATTTTCTAGAAAGTGAGCAGTGAGTTTTGTATTGGTCTTGCCGTAACGTATAGTGCTCATATGCTCCAAGATGCGAGTTTTTACTTTTCGAGTTGTCATGCCCACATATAGCATCTCACAGGGGCATTTCAGTAAATAAATCACATTTTCTGTGTTACATGTGGAGTGTTGTCTCAATTCCCAGGGACTGTTTAAACCAATGTCAATGCTTTTTCCATTGATTGAGGCAGGGCAAGCTCTACAATAGCCACATGCATAATGACCTACCACTGGTGGTAAAAATTGGTGGTGGTTTCGCAAACTAGAAAATCTAGAGAAGGATCTTAGGTGGGTAGTAGTGGATAAACCATTTATTCCACCAAATATGAGCGATATCTCGAGTTTCCTCTTATTGAGAGAACAGAGATGGGTGGAACGACTGAAAAGCAATACGAAGGGATTAAACGATGGGATCCCCTGGTTCCAATTAAATGGAATCATGAAACAATGAATTTGAGAGAGACAGACACTCGACATACTAAGATGGTTCTATGTTCTGTGGGAGACGCGAGAGGGAGTTGATTCCTTTTTTTGATAAAAATCCTCCGATACATGATGTATGCAAGATAATCTGTCTTGTGCATATATAGTTTTCTTCTCCCAGTTGATCAAACATATGAGCTTGAACACAATAAGACCGCTTTTTCAATCAGTTGAGTCCTTGTTCGTATATGCAGAGGAACTTAGTAATGGCCGCCATGCTAGCTGTACCAGATACACAGGTTACAGCGAGGGCCTGTTTCTATGATTATGGAACAGAGAGCAGTCTGGGAAGGATGAGAGCGTGGCTGACAGTTATGTGGTTTCACGCGTATGCTGGTTCCTTAAAAAGAGGCTACACCAGAGAGACCCGTATCGTCGGAGGACGTACGAGGGGAGACCGGAGACAGTGTCTCTTTGGAGTAGTAAGTACCGACTGTTAGGTGTGGCGGTAAAAATATCTTGGAGGCTCTGTTGTTCTAAAACTCTTTTCCCTAGCGTAACAATCGTGGGAACTCTGAGCTGTGTTTTGTTAAGAGGAGCGGACGATATCAGTGGGGGGAAGTTCACTTCACGATATTTGTAGTTAAATAATGGCGCATTTGTGCGAGGTGAAGACAGATGACTGGGATAACTTTTGAAACCGACAGTTTGGCTGCACTGATGCTGCTGTCCCATATTTTGTCTACCTTGCTCCTCTCTTACCCGATGGTGCAAAAACATCCAGAGTGTGACGACAAGAGCACCTTCCCCCGCAGTCCCGGGTTCAGAATAAAACTCGTAGACTCTTGTAAGTACATTTGATTTGTTGAAAGATTGGCACAATCGAACCATAGATTTGCGAGGAACACCTGGTGTTTACTCTCTGGGGCTCTAGAGAGACTAATGGTTGGGCAATTCTTTGTTTTAAACGTATAAGCACTGTGAATACACTTGCAGGTCCTTGATCAAGAATTTCTTCGCACTTACGCCACTGGTTGAGGGGTCCACGTGGGGGGCGATGTCCGCTTGCACGGGTCTGAGGGTTTTGCTGAATGAATAGGCTGCAATGAAAGATATTAATCACTTAAATAGACGCATGGGAAATTCAATAAGAATAAAGGATAATGAGAAGAACTATGAGTCTGGAGATCACGATGTGTTTTCCCTCTTTTGTTTTTTCTTGTTGTAGAATTGTATACCCTCTTGGAAATCTCAAGACAGAGTGACGTTGGGGCAACACCCTAATTCACAAAGTAAAAAGGTAAAGAATACCCGATTAGGGGTACAGACCAGTGAATAGGGACCAACACCCTGATGAATGCCAGAGTGACCCGGTTGGGCACATAAAAAGCTGGCGAAACATGTTGGTTTTTGCAGTGGGGATTGAAGGGTCGTTACCTTCCCTGAATACCCCATACCGTTGGTTTTAATCCTGCCAGAGGTTGACAATAATAAAATTTGTGGGTTAACCTCGAGACAGTTTTACATTTATATCGGCACCTCTCTTGGTCCCTTCTTCCAGGAGAAGATTTGTTTTCCTTTTTGATTTGAGTTACACTTCTGTGTTTCGTTTTGTCTTTCTTTATTATACTCTACCCTCACCACTACTCTTCATCTTCTCAAAAAATTGCGCTCCATCCAAGGTGTTGGTCTGCACCTGGATGTATGATGCGGCCCAATGATGAAGCATGACACTATCAAGTGTGTGAGGGCAGTATTAAGACATCTGTTGATTTTCCCACGTATAGCGTCTAGTAAAGTTACTTGTGTTATTTATTGTTTCTCTGTCGTGTGAGACTAAATATCGGTAAGGGAGTCAGAGAAAGTTTAATCCCTTGTCTCTTCAATCTTGTGTTATCCAGAGATGGTCATCCGTCAGCCTGTCATAAGTGGGTGACATGGATGGGAGAGTCTCCAGGAAGGGGATGGAGTAGCCCCTCTAGACTATTTGTAAAACCCACTTGTTTGATGATATGGACTCAGTGGGGCAGGTGATGGTGGATCCTGCCCCACTGGGTGCCCGTACTAGTATAAAGGCAAACTAACAGGGTTTGGCGGCTGCGACTACCAGGGGGGTTGTGGACTGACCTTACCTCTGGCTGGTGATCCCACGTCGTTGATGAAAACGGCATCTGTGGCCACGAAAAGGATGGGAACCCTGCTGGCTGGGTGGGAATGGATGCGGTTAGTAGTCTCTACGGTAGCCAAAGAAGGGGTGAAAGGTGGACTGCTGTTGGTGTAGAGCCATGTATAGGCCCAAGGACCTGCCTTTAGCTCTGCTGCCCTGAAAGCGCTCCAGCACTGAGTGCACCTTCTCACTGAAGAGACAACAGCCATCAACGACGCTCAACATCCTGTGATTCTGGGCAAATCACTTAATGTCCCAGTGCTTAACAAAATTGAATGTGTCCTTATGTAACTCAAGTGGTGCTCATGTAAAGCGCTCTGATGCCTGATATCTTCTGGTCAAGTTCAAGCTATATAAAACTCAGGGGGGGAGGGAGGGATGGGGCTGCGGGTCCATGAGCGAAGCTTGGTCATCCCCCGAAAAGCCAATGGTTCTCAGCCAGATGAAATTGCTCTGCCTAGCGAGTCGGTCATGTTAAGTCCACATTTGATGGTGATCTTTGCTGCGTTTTGCCCATCAGAAATAGCTTGGGAGAGTATGACTCGAGCCTCCTACGAGACCACAGGCAGCGCTTGCGCAACCTAATCTCACACAGTGTGGGTGTATCGGCCCAAAAGGCATGCTGTGTTCACCAACAACAGTGCGAGGTTAGCGGAAGAGAAAATCCTCTTACCAAAGGTATCCAGCCATTTGGATTCCTTATCCGGTCACAAGTGATAGGGAACTGCTGGCATTGACCCTAGAAGTGGAGGTTTTGGACCACCAAGCTCTACAGGATGGGGTGCTTTGTGAGGAAACTGGGATTGCCAGGAACAGGGTGATGGTGGCGGGCAATTGTTCTGTACACAAGTGCCCCTGTGCAGAGCTTTGAGCAGGCCGCAAAGAGGATATCTGTGAGGGCTTCATTGAATAGAAGTAAAGATTCAGTGTAAGTGACTCCTGGCTAAAGCACCTCTATTAAGACGTTCATCTTGCCTGCTACTGTAAGGCAACTCAAGGTCCAAGAGCTCAGCTGCCCTCCTCACCACCATAGCATTGAGACACCCTCCTCCATAGCCACAGTAGGGGGAGAGACCAGGCCAGTATCTGGTGTCCAAACCATTGGTATCCACCAGTTCCTTGTATCAGTTGTTCTCTGGTAAATTAAGGGGATTGTGATAAGCATAGGGGTCCTTAGAGCCCTCCTAATCTTCACCGTCTCCAGGCCTATCAAAGGAAAAAGGCACTGCCTCCGGTTCGGAAAGCATGGTAACAGCTTTGTGTCCGAGTTGGGTCTGGTGATGGGGCCTGCGCAGCCGCTGGGAGTCAGTGGCATTGGGAGTGACAGCACTGGAGCAAGCATTGTGGATGGCTGCAATCTTGTGTGCAGCACTGCTCTGGATGTAGCACCAGATCCAAGGGGTCTGACTGGTGTAGAGGGTGGAGCCGCCAGGGGAAAACCAGTAGGGGCCCTTCCTGCACCTAAATATAAGGTGCACAGCCTAATAAAACTCATTGAGTTGGGTGGGGGTCGATCTGGCTTTTGCAAAACTCTGGGAGATGCAGAGCAGGCCCTGGTACAGCCTCCACCGCAGAAGGAGGAGTAGAGTGCCGACGCGCCAGCGGCTTGTCTTATGACTTGGACTGGTGCGGCGAAGTCGAAGACCACTTCGACTTCTTCTGCTTGTGGGTCTGATCTGATGACTTTGGATTGTGACAACAATCATTGGGAGCGGTCATCTAACATCAGGTGGCGAGGAGCTTCAGGGAACGTTCCTTCAGCGCCTTGGAATTCATGGCGCAGCAGACCTTGGCATCGTGGCCTCGCTCCAAGCACCATAGGAAAACCAAATGAGGGTCTGTCACAGACATCTGCCTGTGACAGGCACCACATGGTTAAAAGTCTGTTGGCTTTTTAGGGACATATGTGACAAACCAGGAGATGAAAATATCAAAAAACCTTTGACAACAGTTGGGGAAAAAGCCAGTCAAAAAATGACTGGGGATAGCTCGCTCCGGATCTGCAGTGACTGGTGAAGAAAGAACAAGCATTTGCAATGCAAAAGGTCTCGCATTTGCGAGCGTTTGAGCTATTGACATTGCAAATTTTATTTTTGTTTTAGTTTTTAAAACATAAATAAAAGGCATTGTCATTTACAATGCCAATAGCTTAAACTCGTGGAAATGCGAGACCTATAGCATTGCAAATGCTTGTTTGTTTTAATTACTGCAGTTTCTTTCTTGGTCATAAAACAGCACGGATGACCTGATTGCCTATGACCTAGAGGAAGCAAAATAACTGCTTGATGTTGCCCTGGGATTTAAACGGCCCTTTGCGCCATTTGATCACATAAAGTTTTAGCCCGTCCCGAGGCCCATGCAGTACCAATAATTATGTTTAGTACCGCTTCGACCCGCCCCCAAAAAGTCTGACTATGCTGCTGGGCATCTCTGCCAACAATGTTATAATTTATATTATTTGTACGAAAGGCTGTGTGACCGCTGGCTGTAATGGGAAGCAGAGTAAACAAAACTTGGACATTAATTAACACGGCGCCCAAAGTAAATAAAAAAACAAGGGGAAAGGACTGCAACAGAGATCGCGTGCTGCTCATAATAGAGAATGTATTTTAGATTTGGTGTATGTGAATTTGTGCCGTGTAGGAATGGGAGTTAGGAATGCTGCTATATAAAATAAAAGTAACATGTGCATACTCTAGGGTGGGAGGTGGTGTTGGGGTAAGGCACAGGAAGATTAAGTGAATTGGAAGCAGCTCCCTGGCGAGGAAAGGGCGGAAAGAACAATAAACATGCTTAAGAGCAGTGCTTTTATTTAATAGGTAATTTACTTAGCTGTAGTATGTAGACAACCTTTAAACAATCAACTGGACACGCCTGTGGCTATTTCACGATGAGATGCACACTCCGGGGCGGCAGAGGGTGTTGGGGGAAGGCAGGGGGAGATGAAAAAAGTGTTAGCAGTGCCGTGCGCTGCAGCGAGGAGAGGGCGGAAATAAAAACAAATATGCTGAAGAACAGTGCTCTTATTTAATGGTTAATTTAATTAGCGGCAGCATGCAGCTGCTGCCCTTTAGAAAAAGAGCTGGACAGCCCTACGGCAATTTTTCGATGTCCTGAAGTGTGGTTGGGGGAAGGCACAGAAGATAAAGTGAAGTAGACGCACCGCTGTGCGCTGCGGCGTCACGAGGGCAGAAAGGAAAACAAACATGCTGAAGAGCAGTGCTCCTATTTAATGAGTAAAGTCACTTGTAGCATTGTAGCTGCCGCCCTATAAACAGACAGCTAAACACGCCTGCGGCCATCTCACGGTTGCATGCACACTCCGGGGTGGGAAGTGTTGTTGGGTGAACGCATGGGGAGCTTAATTGAAGTGGAAGCAACCCCCCTCCTTAAAGGACCATGCTTTAAAATGAAGCTCGGTGTGCTGCGCTGATCGTTCTTCTCCTCCGTAGTGCAAAGTGGAAGCTACCCCCCCTTAAAAGACCATGCTTTGAAATGAAGCGCGGTGTGCTGTGCTGATCCTTCTAGTCCTCCGTAGTGCAAAGTGGAAGCAACCCCCCCTTAAAAGACCATGCTTTAAAATGAAGAACGGTGTGCTGCGCTGATCCTTCTATTCCTCAGTAGTGCACCCACATGGCGATCCTCCAGCTGCTGCGGGTGAGGATGAACGCGGAACAAGCAGTGCTCGTGTCTGGCCTGCCTGCGGCAGTACCTGCGCATTGACAAGGCACTGACAGCGGGAGTGCAGGGGAGAGAGGGGCGATTGAGCACGGACAGCGGGAGGGAGAAAGCATTGAGAGCGGTGTGGATAGGGCAGTAATGGAGTGCCCGGGGGCTGCAGCTCGGACATGGTGGGGGCTGCAGGCGCTCAGCGCACTCGGGGTAGCAGATATCAACGCGGCTCTCGGTGATCCCTATGCGAGACCTACAAAACAACAAAGTAGTCTCTACATCAAAAGATATCGCCCTGCAGTGTAAGTTTACTGTTGTTGGTCGATGCTGCTTCCTGCTGAAACAGAAGAAAACTGAAGTGACGGATGGGACCACTAGCCAACAATGAGCGAGGTAAGAAAAGCAATGCCAGATTTCACCAATGGCAAGCGACAAAACAAAGAGAAATGCAATGGGAGGAGTTTCACTAGTATTACTGATTGCTTGATGCCTCGGAGAGGCAGCGTATGCGCTGCCTGTGCGAGACCTAAAAAAGTGACATCAGCACGCTGCGTTGGCACACGTCACTTCCGGCACAGTTGATGCCGATGCAGAGCTGAACCACGCGATGCCTGGGAAATATTTAAAGGTGAGGAATCTGCGGTGGGAGGGCTCTATCAGATAACCTATACTCATTTATCTTTCGATGTTTCAGCTTCGGCATTTTGTCTTCGATATGTCAATGCCATGATAATCTGTGCTCGGGGTGGGACACTGAACGTAAATAGGAAAGACAGAAGAAAAAAACTGAAATGAGATAAAGGTTTGAAAGAGAAAAACCCTACGACAATCACGTAACAAGTCAACTGAGGAGATTTCTGGAAGTAGATAATATCTTGGATGATACACAGGCAGGTTTCTGCATCATTTGAGTACAGAATCAATGTCAGAGACAGCACAAGACAATTGACAGGTAAATGCAGATGGCAGTGTCAGCCTTGATGCCCTTATTCTACTGTATTTATGAGCAGCGTTTGACACCATCAGCCATGCCTTCCTCCTTGACAGGATCAGTGAGAAAGGTATAGGAGGCTACACCCATATCTATCCTTTTTCTGTATGAACAAATGCAAAACACTTCTTACTCTCCTTCCATCTTTGATTAACAGACTCCATTGTGCTGGGTTCCATGCTAAAGGTTGGTCACTGAATCTTTGGCCTATGGAGCCATATCCACTGATAACAATATCTATTGTACCTTCTTTTAGACAGCTGAAAGGAGGCTGTGCCAGCCATTTCTGGGTTAAGGCTTGACTACACAGTAACCTGTATGATGGCTTTCCAAATTCCAGCTAAAATGAGTTGCGTAAATTCTAACTGTGACTGGTAGAATTATACTAACAACCACTTGATTCTGCAATGCTACCCTCTTAGGTCACACGCCTCATCAAGGTATTTATTTTGAAATTCCCTCTCTGGTCTCTGCTCATTCAGTGTATGCCTACATTTCCGAAAAAGTGCCTTAATAAATATACTTCAGGCTGCCCGCTTTGCTCGAATAATCTGGCCCTATTCACAGTAACTCCCTTTCGATGTCAGAGAATGGGTGTTACAATTCCATCGTTCATCCACAGGGGTGGGGAAGGTGGGTTGGTGGGGGAGGGGTAGAAGAGTTTGGGTGGCTGTATGTCAGCCACCCGCAGCCTGGAAATCACCACTATGACTGATCCAAAGTCCCTGTATGACTTCTGCCTGCTTCCCATCTCAGCCTTGGATACATTGGAAAACCTATGCTGTATTCACAGAGGCCTGGCAGCCACTGTGTTATTCTTTTAATGGGAGTAGTCCTGTTGTTCATCAGCACTGAGATCCCTCTTCCAGAGCTTTTGAGAGATGGGCACTGAACACACCTGTGAAAGGTCTTAAGCAGCTCAATCGTGTGACTTCACCCAAGGCATGTTGCTGCCCGGACCTGCTTATAAGCTGTCATTGTTTGAAGCTCCTTGTTCGTGCATTCATGTTTGAACCTCTGAGTAAGGAACTCTTGCTGCCAGTTTTCCTGCCAGCTCACACTGACCGCCGCCGCGTCTCATAAACGAGCGAGGAAGACGCCGACACCTGCAGCTCCGAGCCCCTAACCAGCCGCCTCACCTCGCCCGACCCACACTGCGGGTCCCTCCACACACGGGCAGTAGTAGGCGGTGGCAGGAGGAGCATGGAGAAAACCAAGAGCCAAAAACAGAAAAAAAAGAAAACAAGAGCGCGGCTCCATCCCGACAGCGAGGGGCCATAACGGAGCACTGGTGAGCCGGGCCTCAGAACCACAGCAGCAAGAGTGCGCCCTCGGCGGGATCACGGAGGCGGCACGATCAGATCGGGTGCAGCCTATGACCCGCCCTGTGAACCCCGCTTGCCCTACTTCACCTGCTCCCCACTTTTTGCTGCCCTACTATCCAGCGGGAGAAAAAATTCACACCCTGGGGGGGTAGTGATTAGCAGTGAGCAGTATAACAACGTCTTCCTCCAAAGCACACATTCTGCAGTATCCCAGCACCCAGCATCAACATATAAAAGAGAAGAGAAGAGAGCAGTTCCATCAGCAGAGGCGTACAAAGTGGAAAGCATAAAGCGGAAAGAGACTGATGTGGAGTAGTGGGGTAGGTGGAGTAGCACACCGGGTACTTTAATTACCAGAACCCAGGCATCAGTCCCCACCCAGCCGCACTGACAAGCAAAACCACCAGGCAGGCTAGGGGGCCAACAACAATAGGGGGACCAACAACAGCTGGTATGAGTTGGGGGGTGCGTCGACTCACACCACTGCCCGTCACAACTGCTTACAACTACCTAAATTTCCTCAAAATCTTGGCAAATACAGGCAAGTCAAGCAAACGAATAAACCTGCTTTGACTAACCATCTTCACAGTACACTTGGCCGCCAGCCACTAGTCAGAACAGTCAAGCTCCACCAGCGTTTTCACTCAGTAAAACTCAGCAAAAAGGGTGCCAAAAAAAAAGGGCCGACTACATACGACCCCTGAGGGTCCTGCTAACAGCCATTCCCCAATAAAAAGGATTACCAGGAGCAAATCACTCACAGAAAGCTTAAATGAATTGCCTCGAAACGCAGAACTAAGGGGGTCGATCAGGTATTTCTTCAGGACACACAGCACTGCCAGCATCGACCAGTGCATCACTAAAGGCGGGCAAGAGCTGGCAGCCAAGAACATTCCATTGCATGGCCGCGACCAGTACATCACTCAAGAAAACAGCTCCAAAGGGCTGAGCGTATGGCCCTCACTCCACATTGTCGCACCTAGGGGAGGCTCACCACCCGGCTTGGAGCTCAGCAATGAACAGGAAACGGCCGACTCGGCCTGCAAACAACTTGACTGCACGCCAACTAATGGACTACCCAGTGTTCAAAATCTTTCCACATCCACAGATAAGGGACATGATTCTACAACTGACAAGAAACGCGCAACAGCTCTGATCAAAGCGGATCATGTCGCGGAGGCAAGGGCACAAATCCACCAGACTAAGGACCACGGTCATGGCCTGGTCCTCCAGAGCGTGGAGAGCATAGTGCCAGTACCATCGTCCACAAGCCCACGTCTGAAACTAGCTGCCTAGAGTCTCCAGCAGCGGGGGAGCTCAGCGCTTCGTTCCTCCAAAATCTAGGTAAAAAAATCAAGAGAACACTAGAATTAACCCCATACCTGCTGGGGTGGGGGCTAACAGGGCCAACAGGGCCTCCACGGGTAGCCAACGCAAAAGAAGACCATTACATCCTCAATGATAGCCCAGAAGTAGATTTGTGGAAATCACCCATGATTGAAATAAACAGTGCCACCAATAGAGCCCTACTGTGGCAGTCATCTAAAATGAAAGTCCAAATAGATCTCCTGCAATCGATTGCTGGCCGCCTAGTCAACATAAGCTCCAGGGTGGAAGAACAGGAAAACAGGATCGCCCAGTACTTGCTCGCCAACCCAGGGGAATGTTCTTGTTCCTGCTCAATCCTCATGGAAAAATGGGAGTCGCTTCCGAGATCCTAGCGGACATAGTAGAGACAGTCAAAGGAAGCAGGGAAACGCCGTCTTCAAGCTACATAGCCGATAGGGCGACCTCAAGCAGCTACTACCTGGCGGTGAGACAAACAGAAGTAATCGAACCCGGCCCGAAGACACCAGCCAGACCGGATCAAAAAGGGGCACATGGGTGCGAGGATTCTGCTCATAGAACTAAAACGGCACAAGGAACACAAAGCCCCAAAAGTGGGGGAAGCAAGTGCAGTGATGTCCCGGAAATCGAATCACAAGAACTTACTCCCAGTAAAACTGGCATTTCTGAACCTGCTATCAAGAAGAGCAAAAAAGAGGATGAAGAAACAACTGAAAAAAACAAAGTTAAGAGGGAGGCAATTACAGTTAAGTAAGACCGATGGTCCACAAGTGGACCCCAAAGCAGGTCAGCTCTACCCAATCTTCACAACTAAAAACTGGGGCAGAAAGGCACCCAACATTGTCCCGCTTCCTGGAGAACAGCAAATACAGTCAATCATATTAAGCAACCCCATTGCAACAGGTCAAAAGCCGCAAATAAGTACAGGTCGGTCCCCAGGGAATATATCGACAGCGGAAACAAGCCATGCACCGGCTAAAAAAAACTCACTGCAACCGAGGGCAACAGCACTGCCGCAGCAGGACGGTTCAAAATCACCCCAGCAAAGCCTTGTACCCCAGCCCCGCACTACGAACATTTAAGGCCAGAGCACGAGACCCAAACCAGGATCATTAACCACCACAACGGCAGCCCAAACCACCTGAACCAGGGGCATTCAATAATTATTCCAAACAAAAGGTTCAGAGTATACAAATCAAAGGAAATATCAGAACACAATAAAAGCATAAATTTATAATCAAAAAGAAAAAGAAAAAGAAAGAAAAAAGAGAAGACCCTAATAGAAAAACATACAAAATTTATTCAATAAAACAGCTCAGTGTGTTAAGCTGGTACATATAACATTAAGAACATATACATGACCAGACAAGTGGCAGACAAGGAGAAAAGTACATAACATGGGAGTTTACACTATTTTTTGTAAAACTCCAGTAGACAAAAGAGTGTGTCCTCCTATAGTTGCGGCCACAATAGCGTCGACGGCGTTTCGACCTTTGGTGTTAATCCATGGTCATCTTCAGGACGATAAATATACTGAGCATCCTAAACAAGTAATCTAAAATTACAAAAAATGTATTACATCATAAACATTTAAGAAAGGGACAAAAAACAGTATTATTTTACAAAAGAGAAAAAAGAAGGAAAAGAAGAGAAAGAAAGTCAAAACTTAAGGGAAAAATTATTTTTAGAGAGAGATCCAACCAAGCCAGGTGCCAAAATTAATAATAAAAAAAAAATAAAAAAAAAATAAAATAAATAAATAAATTAACAATAAAAAATGAAGAACCACCGGTGCAGATGGAACTGATTCCATTAGCCGTGCAAGAAATGTATAGTATCCGACTTGGAACCAATGTGCAGTCAAATCCTGCCACCCATTAATATCAGAATTTCAAAAAGGACTTACTTCTGTATTAAACAGGTTGGATACCACTGTTATTTTTTATTTCAGCGGTCAAAATATCAGAAGCCACTTGAAGAAATATCAAACCGTCAAGGAGACTACGACAACCTCAATTTGGGGAGCCGATCGTTAACGGTAATGAATTCAGGGAATAGTGGAGCGAACAAATCGTCCTCAACTTCACCCTATTTGATCCATGCTAAATAGCACGTGAAAAAAGGGAAAAGGGGGGGGGGGAGGGGGGGAGGGAAAAGGGGGGGGAGAAAGGGGAAAAAAAGGGGGAGGAAGGGGAGGAGGAAAGAAAGGAGGAAAGAAAGGAAAACAGTGAGCTTATTTAGTATTAGAGCTCCTCAAATGTGCAGCTTAAAATACGTAATCAAGGGGTAAAAGGGAGGGTAGGGGATGTCATCCTAATATTAGGAATGACAAAGTAAATTGTGACCGACAACACAAGGCCAAAAATGGCTAGAGTGCGAATATTTAGTCAATCCTACTCTAATGCCTCGTGCCACTTATGTTTTAAATTGTGCTTATACAATGCTACGCGCCCAGCTCACAGTAATTCTTCCTCAACTTTAAAAGCAAGCAAACACGGGTGCTTCCCGGAACTTAAATGGCACTCATACTCCAATACTTCGTGTCAATTATGTTTAAATATGCTTATACAATACTACGCGCCCAGCTCACAGCAATCTTTCTCAACTTTAAAGGCAAGCAAGCACGGGTGCTTCCCAGAACTTGAGTAGCACCATTCGTAACCCAACATATGTAAAATTGCTCGTTCATATCAATTTGAAAAGTTTACGAACAAACCGACACGGGCGCTTACCGGGACTTAAACACCGCACGATATCACATACCAGTGGTAGCAGTTTCAATACGGCAAAATGTCTCCGCCAGGTATAAAGACGCCGCGAAGGGCTATAACAATAGAAAAAGGACTTCACGTTTGTCGATAGTTGAAATACAGCGCCATTTTGGAACGGTTAAAGCTAGTTAAACATAACTGATATCATAGTACTAGATATCAGTAAATGTACAACCCTCGATCCTATTACAGGTTTATTACACGCACTGATACAGGGGCAATTTATTGTAAATGAATAGAGCCTCAATTCATGTTAATCAATTTTAAAAGCTGCTAAAGTATCATCTTACAGCAGCTAAAGACTCACACTGAAAGATACAGCGACCACCAATACAGAGAGGCAATTTATCGAAAGTAGAAATATTCGGAGGAAAGAAAGTAGAATATACTGAAAAAATTCGTAGAATATACTGAAAAAATTCAAGCAGATACTTTAAAAGCCCCAACAGCAGACAGAAATGAAGGACTGGTTATTAGTGCCACCATAATGAATATAGGAAGAAAAAATCTTTTAAGATACAATCATCCTCCCAGCAATTTCCTACATTGTTGTCATCTATAATATAGCCAAACGAAAATAGCTAGTCACAGAGCTATAATTATAAATGCAACATTACATATTAACTCAAAGATGTTTATCCTTTAAAAAAAAATATATACAGTCTTATATAATGGCATGGCAAAGCATTATGAGCTCAATAGTGCAACATAGTTTCATTACATTTTGATGCCTATACTTTTACCAATGACAGTATGTTGTTACAATATCATGAATGATTGCAATAGTTGAAAGAATCCCAATAGTATGGTTTCATGGGAAAAATGGAAAAGAAAACATCCAACATTTACACAGTATCATAGTCAGCAGTATCTAGGCAGGGAGAGCTGATATACCACCTACCCTATAATAAGAGAATGACATTCCTCTAGAGTATTCAGACCCTGATTTATACTGTTGCAACGGAAAATCCAACGACATTCGCTTTTATTTAAGATGTTAGAAATACTACCTCCTCTTAAGGGCGCATGTATTACCTCAATGACCTGCCAACGAATGTCTGTAGGGGCGTGATTAAATTCCAGAAAATGTGCTACCAGAGGTGCATTCTCAGTTTTACATTTTATTCTACTCTTATGCTGGCCCAGGCGTATCTTTATCTTCTGGGTCGTTTGGCCAATATAGACAAGGTCGCAAGGACACCACAGTGCGTATATTACATTCTGAGTATTACAATTTGAATGTTCTCGTAAGTCATGACAAATATTGCCATGAACAAACTGTTTTGTGGTCAAGCTGGAATCGCACATGACACAGCCACCGCATTTGTAGTGTCCAACAATTTTGTCTAGGCCCCACATGGTAGTCAAACTAGGAATTTTTTCCGAGGGCAAAGCTGCCCTAACCAAATGGTCCCGTAAATGTTTTCCTTTTTTAAAAGAAAAAAGGGGGTCCTCATTGGTAATGCCAGTTGATTTAATTAACGGCCAATGTTTGCGAATAATCGCCGAAATGTGGTTGCTCTGAGTGCCGAAGGTAGTAACACAAGGAATTCGATTCATCTGTTTTCTGGTTTTGGGGGTCAGCAAGAATTCACGTTGATTATACCACGCTTTTTTCATTGAACGCTTTACCAATTTGCGTGGATAGCCACGTTGTCGCAATTTCTCTGCAAGTTTGCCTGCTTCTATAAAGTAGTCGCTTTTAAATGAACAATTTCGACGTATTCGAAGAAATTGCCCGAAGGGCAAACCATCCCTCAAACCTCGAGGATGGTGACTTGAATATTCAAGCAAAGTGTTGCGAGCCGTGGGTTTAGTAAAGAGTCTAGTTGACAAACCTCCTTCATGAGGAAAAATAGTAAGATCCAGAAAATCAATGTGAGTCTTACTGGATTGAGAAGTGAATTTAAGATCAGAAGAGCAAGAATTTAACCAACTCAAAAAAACCGTCAAGTCCGTACAAGTCCCAGTCCAAACAAAAAAGATATCGTCAATATAGCGTCGCCAATGGCGAACGCTACTATGAAAAGGGTTATGTCTACAGTCATAAACAAAACGTTGCTCAGAATCGTCAACAAATAAAATGGAAAATTGGGGGCATAAGAAGCCCCAATAGAAGTACCTTTAATCTGTAAATAAAAACGTCCGTCAAACTCAAAATAGTTCTTAGTCAAAGAAATAGTCAACAGATCAATAATAAATTCAGTAGGTACTACCATCGGTGCGGGGCGTGTTTCAAGTATTTTCCTAATTACCTCAATTCCCTGTATCTGAGGGATGTTGGTGTATAAGGACTCTATGTCCAAACACACCAACATCTCAGACTCCGGGCAGAAAGTCATTGTTTCAAGTTGTGTGATAATATCGCTGCTATCACGCACATAGCTAGTAGTTTTCATTGCCAATTCCTTGATGAAGACATCAATATATTTACAAAGAGGCTCCAAAGCCGACCCACAGCCAGAGACTATGGGGCGGCCCGGAGGGCTCTCCAAACTCTTGTGCACTTTTGGTAGAGTATACAATAGAGGAGTACGAGGATTCTTTGAATTTAGAAAAAGAAATTCTTTATTGCTAAGATACCCAGCCGATTTGGCATCAGTGGTCACGTTTAAAATTAATTTCTGGATCTCAGCAAGAGGATTATTTTTAAGTATCCGATAATGATCCACATTATCGAGTTGTCTTTTGATCTCACATTTGTATTTATCAACGGACTGAACAACAATACCCCCACCCTTATCCGCACTTTTTATGATAAGATCCTGATTTTGTTTCAATGTCATAAGTGCTTTGCGTTCAGTCAGGGAGATGTTGTAAGGTATATATTCAAAATTTTTATACAAATCGGTAACCTCTTGTAATACCATGGTTTCAAAGGCCAACAATTGCACAGGCATTTTGTTTGTAGGGGGACTAAAAGTTGACAACGGTCTCAGTCCGGAGGGAATAAAACAGTCCTTAATTGTAGTATTCAGAAAAAAGCTCTTTAGGCGCAGTTTCCGAAAAAATTGTAAGAGTTCCATTTGAACTTCAAAAAGACAAGATTTCTCTGTTGGCACAAAACTAAGTCCCTTACTTAAAAGGGAAATCTCATCGCTAGACAAAAGATGATTTGATAAATTGAAAATAGGAATAGAATCAGTGTTCTCAGATGAGTTTGATGAAGAGGCGTCCGCAAAATCAGAGGAGACCTGACTGTTAATTACTGGGGAGGACCCCATTGATAAAATTTGCGACGGGTCTGTCGTTCCCCTGGCTGGAAATTCCAGCGGGATTGAGGGGGTGGCATCCCCCTCCCTCGAGCCCTCCCTCCTCCCCCACGTTGTTCTAAAAAAGAGGGATTGTAACCTCCAGTTGATAGGCCTGGTCTTGAATTTGTTTCTGCCTCAACATCATCACCAGAACTTGCTGATGATTCAGAGAACGTAACTGCCTTCCTATTTTTGAAACGACCCCAAGTGGGGTAATTTTCACTATATTGTGGTTTTGACTGAGAGTAGAACTCGTCCTGTAAGTAAGGATGGGCTTTAAGTTGACTAAAGTTCGTTATAAATCTTTGTATTTTAGTTGTTTTATTATTCCTCTCAAATTTTTCAAAGTCAGCAATGGTTTTATTGACTTTTTCAAGGGCAATTTTAGCATCATTAACAATATCACTTTCCTTTATTCTTCTTTCTAGATCTGCGATAATTTCCAATTCTTTCTTGCTATGTTCAAGAGCAGTGTCAATACCATGAACAAGCCAATGTCGGGAGCAAGTAATCCCAATGTGACTGAACCCTTTTCGGAATTTCGGGTCATTAGTAAAGATCACAGGAACATTACGAACCTGTAATCCTACAGGTATTACATCTTTTTTCAAATACTCAGTCATCATAAGGGCATGTAAAGTAGTTCGTACATGCTTTTTTCTACACTGTTCCAATTCATCAAGCAGTGCCTGTGTTTCACTAACAGCTGGTTGCGGTACCACTGTTGATCCCAACAGTGAAGGACCATTCTTAATCCTAGATATATACTCCTCAGAATATGTAGGTGTTTCTAGATTGGCCATAATATACTCAGGCCAAAACACGAGACCAAAACAAGGAGCCCTCACAGTTAAACAACTGTACTTAAATCATTAACCACCACAAGGGCAGCCCAAACCACCTGAACCAGGGGCATTCAATAATTATTCCAAACAAAAGGTTCAGAGTATACAAATCAAAGGAAATATCAGAACACAATAAAAGCATAAATTTATAATCAAAAAGAAAAAGAAAAAGAAAGAAAAAAGAGAAGACCCTAATAGAAAAACATACAAAATGTATTCAATAAAACAGCTCAGTGTGTTAAGCTGGTACATATAACATTAAGAACATATACATGACCAGACAAGTGGCAGACAAGGAGAAAAGTACATAACATGGGAGTTTACACTATTTTTCTACAAGAATTACTGTGAGCTGGGCGCGTAGCATTGTATAAGCACAATTTGAAACATAAGTGGCACGAGGCATTAGAGTAGGATTGACTAAATATTCGCACTCTAGGCATTTTTGGCCTTGTGTTGTCGGTCACAATGTACTTTGTCATTCCTAATATTAGGATGACATCCCCTACCCTCCCTTTTCCCCCTTGATTACTTATTTTAAGCTGCACATTTAATGAGCTCTAATACTAAATAAGCTCACTGTTTTCCTTTCTTTCCTCCTTTCTTTCCTCCTCCCCTTCCCCCCCTTTTTTTCCCCTTTCTCCCCCCCCCTTTCCCCCCCCCCCCATTTCCCTTTTTTCTCGTGCTATTTAGCATGGATCAAATAGGGTGAAGTTGAGGACGATTTGTTCGCTCCACTATTCCCTGAATTCATTACCGTTAACGATCGGCTCCCCAAATTGAGGTTGTCGTAGTCTCCTTGACGGTTTGATATTTCTTCAAGTGGCTTCTGATATTTTGACCGCTGAAATAAAAAATAACAGTGGTATCCAACCTGTTTAATACAGAAGTAAGTCCTTTTTGAAATTCTGATATTAATGGGTGGCAGGATTTGACTGCACATTGGTTCCAAGTCGGATACTATACATTTCTTGCACGGCTAATGGAATCAGTTCCATCTGCACCGGTGGTTCTTCATTTTTTATTGTTAATTTTTTTTTTTTTTTTTTTTTTTTATTGTTAATTTTGGCACCTGGCTTGGTTGGATCGCTCTCTAAAAATAATTTTTCCCTTAAGTTTTGACTTTCTTTCTCTTTTTGTTTTTTGGCCCTTTCTTAAATGTTTATGATGTAATACATTTTTTGTAATTTTAGATTACTTGTTTAGGATGCTCAGTATATTTATCGTCCTGAAGATGACCATGGATTAACACCAAAGGTCGAAACACCGTCGACGCTATTGTGGCCGCAACTATTGGAGGACACACTCTTTTGTCTACTGGAGTTTTACAAAAATAGTGTAAACTCCCATGTTATGTACTTTTCTCCTTGTCTGCCACTTGTCTGGTCATGTATATGTTCTTAATGTTATATGTACTAACTTAACACACTGAGCTGTTTTATTGAATACATTTTGTATGTTTTTCTATTAGGGTCTTCTCTTTTTTCTTTCTTTTTCTTTTTGATTATAAATTTATGCTTTTATTGTGTTCTGATATTTCCTTTGATTTGTATACTCTGAACCTTTTGTTTCCAAACCAGGATCAGTCACAAGCAAACAAGGAAGCATAACCTTTGGATCAACCCTGGCTGTGCACGACCTAGGAAGGGACAAAATGGCCCAATCCACAGGCACACCAACTATTGTCCATGAGGTAGTCCTCACCCTGAGATTTCACAGCACGACATTCTGAACAGGTGCAATATGCTCCGCCTCTTTAAACACCTCACCACCCTGAACCAGCTACAAACTGGGGATTTAGAATGGGTGAGATTCTTGAGCATCAAGGGGACACACATGGCGACTCAACAGTGGTGGGCCTGAAGAAAAAGGAAACACTACAAGCTGTCTTGAACAATTCCGCACAACTCGTCGACTGGGGCATCGACGTCCAGACTCTGTCTCACCCAAAATACCCACACATCTTAGCACCAGACAAAGGGGGCAAGGGTCCTTGGTCGGTCCTGCACAGGACAAACAGCTCAGGATTCCTCGGGAAACGATGGAAGGAATCGAAGGACTGCATGGGCATCAGGATCTCATGTCAAAACTACCAAAGTGTTATCTGCACAACCTCCTCACAACCGGAACTTCAAGAAGTACACAGAAGTATTCCTAATAGCAGCGACACCTGGCCTGGCAGGTGCACGGCCAGGGGAGGATTACCCTCTAAACAGCAATTAACCATAATCTCATGGAACATCGCTGGGAGCAGCAAGATCAGCGATAATGAAAACTTGAAGCAGTTCCTGGAAACAGGAGACAGACTCTGCTTTCAAGAGACTTGGGCATTATTTAGCACTCCATTGGCAGGGTTCTACGAACACCATGTCCCAGCAATAAAAAGGAACCTCTTCGGCCACCCGTCTGGAGGCCTCTCAGTTTTCATAAAACATGCAAGCTCCCTTGTAGCGACAGGAACCAACCTGAACTCACAATTTACAGCCAATGCGCCTCCTGATAATGAACTGTTATATAAACCTGGCACACACCACCATGAAAGACCGGATGGAGGCACTGACACGGAAACTAGATGACCACTTAAATAAATACAAATTTCACCAGGTTATTCTAGCTGGGGACTTTAACCTGAAGGACCTTGACAAACCTGCACCCCCATCTCAGGGGTCTGGCAGGGCGGCACCCCTTTACTATCTACTAAATAATCACAAGCTAATCACAACTCATGCAGTGAAAGAAGCATGCTCGAATTCTGGGCACCCACAACTGACCTTTCGGGACATCTCAAGGATCGATTACATCATGGTCAGCGAAGGAATGGTGGCTAGTTTGGAAGACTTTGTAGTCGAGGACAGGTCGGAAAGCGACCACAGGCCACTAATAGCAGTGTTTCAGCTGAAAGTACCGTCAGCTACCGCTCTCCAAGTCATCGGAGAGTCCAGAGGGGATGAAAATCATAGTCTCCTCAGGAGGATAAGATGGTCGGACAAGATAGGCACGAAGCTCCAAAACTGGTTGGATCTAAAACAGGAAGGGAGCCTCGCAAAGTCGTTTTCACCGATTCAGGACTGGGAGATCACTGTAGAGGAGTTACAAGCGAAGCTGGGTCACCCCAAGTCCCAACGCCCTAGGCCCAAAGCGCAACCAACAGCTGGAAGCATGCGCCCAACTAAAGACATACGCAAAAGTAAACACCTTGCGCAAGGCCCTTGTATTTTTCTTTCAATATTTTTATTGATTTTAAAAGGTCAGACATCAGACGGTACAAAAACACATAAGAACGCTTTAATCAGTATATTAACCAGCAATAGTACGCCCATTTAAGACATCGTTTTGTATTACACATTAGTAATAAATGAAAAACCCAAGTTGCACGCCAGATCATTGTTCCATTTGTCCATAAGTTCACTCCAGGCAACCATATCACAGCAGTCCTGCTCCAAGGCGAACGCCGGGCTTTGCCATCATTATCGCGTCGATGGGTGGACTATTGGAACAACATACGATCCATAATGTCCAAAAAATCAAATCAGAACTTATAGCAAAAAAATATATATATATATATATACCTTACCCCACTCCCCGAACCCTCCCCGTGCTCAGATCCCATCCTATTTCAGTGTATCCTAACTCCTGTCATGTTCCAGTGTATGCAGTGTGGCGGGTATGTACACCGTTTCATTCTGGCCCGACAGTGGTTATTGCCAGTACACAAATGCATGATACGGAATCGGCGGCTTGCGCTACCGGCGCAAGCTTACTCAATGTAACTCAGTCCCTAAGGTGGGGCGCGGTCATCAGTCATCAACATTCAGCGCAGCAAAAGCATTCAACAGTGCATGCCATTCCATTGAAATAGGTGTACGTCTTAGCCCCCTGTATTCCTCCCTGCTTAACTCTGTTCCCTCTGCTCCCCCCATCGAAGTACCTCAGCAAGCCAGTCCATTGGGGATGGGGGTCTGGTTGACTTCCAGCGGGTGCTCACCGTACAATTGGCCAGAAGAAGCGCAAGATGAAAAAAACGCGAGGAGGGGTTTCCTTTCTTGGCGCGGGGGCCCAATCCCAGGATGTAATATTCTAAGGAGTCATATGGGCGGGACGGGACCACCGCCTCAAGACTGACACGGACCTTTTCCCAGTAATGACCCAGTTTGGGACATGACCATAGCATGTGTAGTAAGCCCGTCTGTGACGCTCGGCATCGCGGGCATTCATCCGTCGTGCCCGGAAACATAGCTTGTAGGCGCCGCGGGGTCAGGTACACTCTATGGAGCACCATTAGCTGTATGAATTTTAAATTTAGGGTTCCTCGATACCTTTTTAGGGAATTCCAGGATCCTGCACCATTCTCTGTCTGAAAACGGGCGACCGACATCCCCCTCCCATTTGTTTCGCGTTGTCAGTAAAGAGAGCTTTTTCTCGCTCCTGATCCCGTGAGTCAGCCACTTTACTAGCCGGGCACCATTGCCCATCATGTACTGTATTGTGAGAAGTGCATTCGTGGGCGGCTCAGCCCCTGTGGGTCCCCATGTGGTGCGAATGTAATGGGTTACGTGAGTGTGCAGGAGAAACAATGTGGCAGACGTGCCATGCGTCTGCATGAATTCCGCATGTGACATTAAAATGCCATCCTGGAAAAAATCCCCCATCGTCGTAACACCGGACTCTGACCATGCCCGAATCACGCGGTTGGAGAGCGTGCCCGATCTAGTAGGTACACCAAGTAAAGGTATAGTAGGGGCGTACGGTGTTGTTTTGCTAATATATCTCAGAGCGCTGCGCCAGGAACTGACCGCCAACCGAAGCAAGTGCGGTAAAGCTGGTGATATAGGAGCATGGGGCAATAGTAGCCTGTGAATAAGTCCTTGCGCAAGGCCCTTGTAATAAAGAAAAGAAGGAGCAGACAAACGGATGGACTTTCGGTCGCATCACTGAAGGCAGCCTTAAGGAAGAAATGGTGGGAACATAAAAAGCCCACATAGAGAGAGAATGGATCAAAGTTTTCTCCCTGCTCAAACAGAAGAACCCATCAGGACTATGGAGACATATAAACCAGCTGAGCAGTAGAGGAGCCCAAATGGAGTAGCAGAGTAAGACTGGCTGGTCCATGTGAAGCACCTATATTCAATCGCCCCCTCAAACAAAGGCAGCACAGCAGAGTCCAGCCGCGGGGTAGTCCAACTTCACCAATTCAGCATAAAGACTGGAGAAACGACCTCTAGCCCTTACAACCTTCCCGGGGGTCAGGGAGATCAGGCCGAGATGCACTGCACTCCACCAGCCCAGATAAACCCTCAAATGGTCATAAAGATCTTCAAGAACATGAAGAAGGAGGCGGCCCCCCGGCCCCAATGGGATACCTGCACCGTTTTTTAAAAAGGCCCCCGATTTCTGGGTAACTATTCTTACTCCACTCTACAACTACCCTTTTATGACAGCTAAAACCCCAGATTCCTGGAGGGGCTCCATATTAGTCCCTATTTTGAAAAAAGGGGACTGGTCAAAGCCATCAAATTACAGGCTCATCACCTTGCTCGACCTCGAAGCCAAGGCCTATGCCGGCCTTCTATTGAAGGACTTGGAGGCTTGGGCCGAAGAAAAAAGCATCATTCCCTCTTAACAGACCGGCTTCAGATCACAGTCTTCGACCATGGACAATGTACTGGCGCTAGTGCACCTAGCCACACAAGCGACAAGGGAGAAATATCCTCCACTCTTCTGCTGCTTTATCGATTACAGCACAGCCTTTGACAAAGTCGTACGAAGAAGGTTATGGTGGAAATTAGAAAATTGGGACATCCCGCCAAACCTCTTGAAGGCAATTAGATCGCTATATGAAGATACCTGGGTGCGGGTTAAAACTAGCTCCGGCACAGTGTCCCCCAAAATAACGAACAACGGGCTGCAACAAGGATGCGTGCTGGTCCCCATCCTTTTCAACCTGTACATTGCTGACCTGGGCGACGCCCTGAAAAGAGCCAGCCTAGTAGCACCAAGACTAGGAGACATGAGGCTTCCGGTGCTACAATACACCGATGACACAGCTATAATGGACCTCACGAGGGTGAGCCTACAAAGAGCCCTAAACGCACTGAATCACTTTAACAACTATAACAACCTTACAGTCAACCAGGGGAAAACTAAGGGCGTCATCTTTGGGAGCTACCATCTGAAAAAGAAAGCACAGTGGCGATTGGGAGACCTGCAAATCAACACAGTGGCATCATATAACTATCTATGGGTTTGGTTCACGGAACAGGCCAAGGCGAACGTCCACCTGAAACATCAGTCTCCAAGGCCAATAATGTTATACACCTGTTAAAGCAATTGAGTCTACATTTGATCAGCCCCACCGCCGGACCAATATTGACCGCCTTAAAAGCGAAATAGCTGCCAGCCATTAGCTATGTCCACCTGGCCTTCCCGGGGTCACAGGATGCCCTTCTTATTGCAGCCCAAGCCAAAGCATATAAATCAGTCCTCCTCATCCCAAGGTCAGCTAGGAAGTCAAGGCTAAGGCTGGAGCTAGGCCTGGTAAGGCCAGAGTTGATTTGCCAAGGGGAGATCATATAACTATACTTAAGGATTCTAAGGGCCCCAGCCAATCCTCTAAGACAACAATTGAGAGCTATATTTGAGGGGCCACGCTCGGCACGGCACATGAGTTTCGGCAAGGCGCTCAGCACACTGAGGCAGAGAGTATACCGCTGCTGGAAATTCCATTGAACACCTGGAAAAAAGCTATAAATAGAAAGGTCCGCGAAACATCATTTGAACTTGATCTTAAATCTCTCCACTCAAGCCCCCATTTAGAACCGCTGAACACCTCCTATATTGTAGGCAAGGCACAACCCTATCTAAACGAGGCCCTCACACCACAAGCCCGTACCAAAATTCTTTTCATGGGTCTATGCATAATAGGAATCACCGATTTTAGCCCTGCATGGGCTCGCAGGGGGGAATCCATATAGTGCAGACTGTGTTCCTACATGAGGGAATCTTGGCTGCATCTCCTATGCTGCTGCCCCGACCTCATAAACTAACGTCGGCGACTGCTTTTCCCCACCTGTATCACCATGGGAACGAAGTCATGTAGTGAAGCATCAGCCTTGTGCTTCTACACAACAACCACGATGACCCTAGCGAGACTGGGGAATTTCACACACCAGATTAGGATCGCTCTAAAGGCCGCTAATGAACACAATCAAACCATGGTGACGAGCGCGGCAAAACCAGGGGGAGAAAGCAGCCTGGCGCCCAACAAATATTGAGACCTTGCACCCTCTTACCCGTCCCATTGAGACTGTACCATATTATGGTTTTTAACTGAAGGCCAAGGAGAACGGCTTACAGACAGTGAGAAGTAGACAATTCCCATGGTGCATTGGGGGACCCAGAAACCAGAGCAAGGACACATGGTAATGACAATGACAATGACTATAGGTGCAGGCTGACCGCGTGGGCCCCGTGGGAGGGGGGTGGGGCGGCATATCAACTAAATTCCATCTGACGCTCCACTACTTTTACTGTGTCTATTCTTTTACCTTTTTCTCTTTTTAATGTTTTCTTACTGTAATGAGTTTAATTAATTGTACAGTTAATAAATAAATACAAAATAAATACAAATACAGCTTTCCTGACCAGCTCCTTGCTTCTGTCAGAGTGTAGCTTGTTCCTACAAAGCTCGCTACAGGTTTCTCTCAGCCCTGCATTGCTTTTTGCTTCACTTTCTTGTCACTTTTTCTCTGCCTTGTCTTGCCTTTCGTGTACAATCAGGTGGAACCCGAGCTGCTCCCTTTTTAATCGTTCCTAGTTTGTTCTTTTTATGTCAGATATTATTTCCTGTTGCTTATTTCTTTTGTTTCAGTCATAGCTCTTGCATATTCACCAAGCTTCCTAGTTTTGCCCCTTGTTTGTGCGACCTTTCTTTGTTTCTCTTGAAGCCTCTAGTACCCTTTCATGTCCAGTCATTTGCTTGCCTGAGTTCCTATTATCCTGCCCCGTTTGTGTTAAGTTAATCCAGGAGTCGAAGTATGGTTCAAGACTAGGTTTATTCGAATAATAATAGAAAGGAAGCACCGTGTAAGTTTGGTGTCCAAATTTTCCTTGAATGCCTTGCGCTTGAATATTTGCGTCAGTTCTTCGGTGCCTCCTAGTGCTTGCACTGGGAACTCCTCTTGTGGACTTTGTGTCTGGTAAGAGTGCTATTTTGTCCTCACCTGCTCATAAGTGTATTCCTTTTATACAGGGGTTGGTTCTTGGATACCAGGACAAAATTATTGCCCCACCCTTTGTCTTGCGTTACATGTTGTCTTACGTTTACATAATTGTGACAGTTTGATATTGCTATTTTCATAGGTACCTCCACTGTGCCTTCAGCTGGAGCCATAGGAGCGTGTCACGTTTATATAAGTACAATCCCTGTCTGTACCACAGGGGCCAGATACAGCAGTCTCCTCTCTACGAGGTTCACGGGTTGACTATCTGTAAGAGTCCTCTGCACACAGATGCTGACTTTCACTATTGCTATAGGACCTTCTGAGTCTTAGTAGTGTACAACCCTAGGTAGTGCAGTGTTTTGTCCATTATTGGTTCCTTGCCTTGTTTGTATACATTAGGGTTGCCTTGCCTTCTCTGTCCTGTTCCTGTCCTTACCCTGTTTGTGTCTGCGCTTTCCTGGCATGTCTCTTTGACTGCTCCTCTGCATCAGTATTCTACCCACGTAGCAAGATATTTCTTCCCCAGTGACTCATAGGAATGGGTGCCCATGCTTTCTCTGTGTTAGCCCGATCACTTTGGAACTTAGCACTACCCTCTTATAGATAAATCGCCAATGTCCTTTCTAGTCAAGAAAAGGGCCAACTCGCAGAAACCCTCTTTTGATGCCTGAGAATGGGTGGGTTGTTTTTTTGCATTAGATCGATCACTCTGGAACTCTGTATCACCCTCTTCTAGACAAAGCACTGATTCCCTTTCCATTAAGAAATGGGTCAAAATCTAATTATTTGAACATCTAGCCTTTAGAAATCTACATTTGCGTGTCAGAGTATTCTTCCAGTTTCACTCTTCAGCACCGTAAAGATGTCAGAGTTGTATAAGTGCGCTCAATAAGGAGCTGTCAGCATACACTAACAAAAAAGAGAGAGGCAAAGCGAAGATGAGAATATTAAGAGAGAGCGAGAGAAAAGGAGGACGTGTTGGGGAGAAAAAAGAGCTTAAGAGATAAAGAAGGGAAAAAGTATGAGGACTGCAGTTAGAAATAGAGGGGAAGCAGAGCAGTAAAAGAAAGACCCTGAGAAAAGGTTAAACAGTAAAACGAGAAACACAAAGCAAAATAGAAAGTGTGAGAGAAAAGGGAATTAAGTCGATTTCTCAAAGTTAAAACTAATCATTTTTAAACCTGAGGGATGATTCATACGACAACACTTTCACAATTCTTTAATGAAAAACAGTAGCTTATTATTAAAGTATACAAGCTCTACGCATTTGGGGGCATATTAACAAGCCAGGCGATAAAATTATCGCCGCTTGAGCGGCAGAAAACTGCCGCTAAAACGGCGATAATGGGCTTGATAATATGCTCTATGGAATTCCAATTGAAGCCCATGTTAGATGTCCTTCACATTTAACATGGGTTTCAACTGGAATTCTCAAAGGCATATTATCAAGCCCATTATCGCCGTTTTAGCGGCAGTTTTCTGCCGCTAAAGCGGCGATGATTTTATCGCCTGGCTTGTTAATATGCCCCTTGATTATTAACCGAGAACTGTTGAAGAGGAGACAGAGAAACAGAGAAAGATAATGGAGGGAGTGAGACGGAGGAAGCAAGAGAGAAAGGAAAAGATAAAGATCTAAAGGTAAGAGAGTGGACGGACTGCAACTTCAGCTATGTACTGAGGACACTACACTGCATATATATGGGGCACGGCTGCCTTGTAGAGTTTGTGTCTTGACAAAGAACTCTGTGAGAGAGACTGCATGATGGTTGAAAAGACCTGGATCCGAGGAACTGAGTGTTTGATGACCAGACCTGTGATCCGGTGTGCTCCAGAGGTGTACAGCAATCTAGGTACAGCATCTATGCGAGTCGGTGCCCAGGCCAGTAAAGGTGTGTAGAGCAGAAGGCAATTATGCAATTTCCTACGGTGATCGTGTGGCGCTGCTAGAAGCATGGGTCTGTAGGCACGGGGAGGATGCCTAGGTTTGGGAGTAGGCATAGCTGGCGAGGGTCAGAGATATGCTCCGATTCTGGTGCAGTGAGTGTAACACAGAATCTATATATTAAATTAAGGTGGATGTGGTGTCTTTAATGCATACCCTCTCTATAGGGGTGTTGTTGAATGGTGAGAACGCACATCTTAGGCACCAAGAGGCAAAGGTGGATTAAGGGTCAGACGGTAGACTAACGGGACATGTTTTGGAGGTCGTAAAGAAGCAGGTCTCGAAGTACATTCAGAATACAAAGTAGTAGTTGACATTTTAGATTCGTAACAGCCGAAACTTCCAGAGCTTTGTATTTATACAGAGAACAAAGCGCCTCCCTGGTGGGATTTGTTAATATGAGGAACTAAATCAAGACCTGGGTCTTGGGCAAAGGCTGCCTCTAGGTCTGTCGACGAGGTTTTCTTATAAGGAACATCATTCCAGTGCCTAGGTGGGCACTGTGTGCAATTCAGAGTATGCAGAACGAAACCTGTCGGGGTCCCAGGGCACAGGAACCAGAGGCTGTTAATGGTTCTAGTTTAATGATAGCCTGTGTGTAATCTTCATGCTTACAGTAAGTAAGGACATAAAACAGTATCACATGTGTTTCTACACTGTACACTGGAAGAGGATGCAAGTGAATTCGAACACTCTACTGATGACAATATCCCGGCACTACTGCTTTCCTATTGAAGAAACTAGTTTCCATTTTCCTGTTTCCCATTTGCCTCTCTTCCCACTTTCTCTGATTCATGGGCTGTTTTCACGACCTGTCTCACCTGTGCCATCTTAACACATTGTTTTTTACTCTGCCCCATGGCCCCCGTATTTTTACCTGATCAGTCTCTTTGTGTGTCTTCTGACTTATGTTGGCATCTACTTTATTTTTATTTTTTATTTATAAAGCCTTTATTGAAGCTTCTGGCAATTTACACAGCAGTGATTACATAGTTACAGCTCAGTGATGGATCAGGCAGTACACAGCACATCACATATTAGAAACATCTCGCATATCACACCAATATCACTCTCAACAACATGGCATGTGATTTAGTGCTTTGATGTAAGTAAGTCCTGATGCTCACGCAAATATTTTGTCAAAGGTTCCCAAATGTCCGAGGGCTAGAGTTGGTTGACAGTTCTTCCGCATATAGCGAAAAATTATCCCTACAATAAACAGCATCTAAAATCCAGCCTGTGAGAGTAGGGGATGTCTTACTGTTCCAGTGCATCAAAACTCTGTGTTTTGCCAGCAACAACATAATGACTATCAGCTTCTCTTTTTTGGATCGTGCTGGTATATTAAGGCCCAAGAGGCAGAGGCGGGGCACACATGGCAGTGTACCCAGTACCAGCATTCCCAAATGGTAGGTTACATCTTCCCAAAATTTCTGTATCTTATGACAAGCCCATGAAAGGTGGATAAAGTCTGCTTGATCAGTTCTGCATCTTTTACAGTGCGCATTATCACGTAATCCATACCGACACAGTTTGGCTGGGGTGTGATATGCTTGATGTATGTATTTGAAATGTATGATGCAGAGATTTCCGTTAGGTGTGAGCAATGTAGTGAGCGTGCAACATGAGACCCAGTCTTTATCAGTTAGTGGAGTATCTAATAAGCTATTCCATCTGTCACGTGCTTTATAAGTATCTGTGCCTCTTTCCGTTTGCACCATTTTATAGAGTCATGAGATCAAGTTGGAGTGCGTGGTCGCAGCTATCAGTGTTTGTAGTGGTTGAAGGCTAAGGGGTTCTCTGGGGAAGGAAGGATATAATTCCCTTATAGCCGCTCTGAGCCTGTGATAGATGAATCTAAAAAGGAGCGACTGGTTTCGCACATACGACAAATCGTCAGAGGTAACAAAAGTTCCGTTAGGATATAGGTCACCCATCTGCATTATTCCTACCTGCTCCAGCAACCCCATACTCTTTTATTCTTGTGTGACAGATATAGCAGGGTGATGTGCTAGCGGTAGCTTCGGTGTATATAAAGGAGTCTTGTTCGCTAATTGACTGATGCGCTGCCATGCTTGTGACGTTGTGCGTATCGTATTGATTTCCTGTAAGTTCAGGTGGGGTCGTGTATGCGGCAGTATTTGGGGTAGTGGTATCGGATCCGCGTCGCCATCTTCCACCGCTAGGTGTGGGAGGTATTTTACTGGGTGATACCAGTAGTAGGCGTATTGTGCCTGGGCACATAGATAGTATATATAAATGTCAGGAACTGTAAAGCCACCAGCGGTGTATGGGAGTGTCATGGTTTTCAGGCTGATGCGAGCTTGCTTTCGGGCCCATATTAATTTAACAAAGGCCGCACGTATTCTATTAAAGATTGAAGTGGGTGGCGGTATCGGTATATTAACAAATAAATATAACAGTTTGGGCAATAACACCATTTTTATTAAAAATATTCGATCTGCTATTGAGAGAGGGAGAGTGATCCACCTATTTATCTGCGTCTCCATGCGATCCACCACCACCCCATAATTGGATTGGAGTATGGTTTCCACCTCCCGGTGGATCCAGACTCCAAGATACTTTTGGATCTTCCTGCCAAATGAGGGGAAATTCTAGATTTGGTGCTTTTGTATTAACTGTCAACGGTATTACTGCTGACTTGTCCCAATAAATTTGCAATCCCGAGTGCCCTCCGAATTTTATATATTCTCGCAACAGCGGTGATAAATTTTCTTCGGGATTCCGCAAATATAACACCATATCATCAGCGTATAATGATATGCTAATTGGCCTAAGTCGGAACCGTAATGCCGTGTGTGCATAGTTCTGCCGTATTTTACAAGCCAATGGCTCCAGTGCTATAGCGAAAAGCAGTGGGGACAACGGATAGCCCTGTCTGGTTCCACGTTGTATGGGTATTGTGTCAGATATGTGTCAGTTTACCTTAACACGGGCAATGGGCTTAGCGTAGAGAAGGGTGATCCAGTTGATCAGCATAGGTGGTAATCCTATTCCATTTAAAATCGCAAACATATAGGGCCATTCGACGGAATCAAATGCCTTGGCAGCATCCAGTAGGACGGCCACTGCCTGTAACTCTGGATTCAATTGGTGCCGCAAGGCAAATATGGTGCGCAGGTTATGTGCAGTCGATCGCCCTGGGATAAAACCCGATTGATCAGGCAGGACTATAGTGGACATAAATGGTTGCAGCCTTGCAGCGATAATTTTGGCCAGTATTTTAACATCGGTATTTATTAATGAAAGGGGCCTGTATGATTCTGCTTTATCCGGGTTTTTGTCTGGTTTTATTATAAGCGCCTCTCGCAGCGTCGGAGGTAGTATTTTATTGTTAAATGCCTCATCGTACATTTCAAGCATGTGTGAGACCAGGAGATCTGAGTACGCTATATAAAATTCTCCAGTGTAGCCATCTGGGCCAGGTGATTTACCATTGAGCAAAGACTTTATAGCGAGCTGTACTTCCTCCTCCGTCACAGGTAGGGCTAGGTGTTCGCGGTGTGAATCCGACAACCACACCAGTGCAATATCTTCGACATATTTTAGTATTTCGGACTCCGATACCGTATGTTAGTGCTGTAGAACTCTCTATAAGTGTCCACAAAGGTAGACAATATACACTGTCACAGTGTATCTGTCCACTTCTGTCCTCTAGTCGTGTGACAGTGTGTTGTTTATGTTCAATGTGTATTTTGTGCGCCAACACTCGACCCGGTCTACCACTTTCGCCCAGCTTACGAGCACTGCAGCGACGGCCAATGTATTTTATTTCATCCTCTGCGAGTTCATTGTGCCTACTTTTCTCCTCGCGTAGGCTCCCTAATGCTAGTGCAGTGTGTGTGCGCTCATATTCGGTTTCCAGGACCTTTATTCTACATCGCAGTTCTTCAACTGGGTTCTTATGTCCTTTAATATCCCAGCATTTGTGCTGATGCATACGCCTCGCAGCGTCGCCTTGAATGCCTCCCAGAGCACCCATGCGCTATCCACCGAGCGCCCATTATCCGCGAAGTAGTCTTCTATCGCCTTATGTATCATTTCTTTGTAAATGGGATCCAGTAGGGCCGCAGCATTAAAGCGCCATACAAATGGTGGGGGTGTGTATGTTGGGATCAAGAGGGCTAATAGGACCAGTTTATGATCCGATAGGGTCTGGGGAAGGTGTTGCACATCCTTTGTCCATGTGGAAGCGTGCTCAGCAAGGAGCCAGTAGTCCAATCTGGACCAACTGCTATGCACCGTGGAAGAGTGTGTACCCTCTAATGTGGTAGGGTGGTGTACACGCCAGATGTCACGCAGACAAAACTTCGTCATTCCATTTTTCAAGACAGATACTGCACGTTTGTGATACTCCGTGGTGTTTGGTGATCGGTCCTTACTAGTATCTAATGTAACGTTTAGGTCTTCCCCCCACATCAGCTCCAGCGGTGGTAATGTTCGCAGCGCAGTAAATAGTTTCTGAAAAAAATCAGGATCGTCCGTATTCGGGCCATATACATTAATGATACCGACCCTAGTGCCCCGCAGAGTTCCTGTAATTATGACAAATCTCTCCTGCGGATCAGTAAGCGTTTCATCTAATACAAAATTGATGCTCATCTAATACAAAATTGATGCCCTGACGTATGAGGGTTGATACACCCCAGGCGTAGGATGAGTAAGTTGCCGACACTGTGAGCTCTGCCCATCTGAAGCCCAACCTTCCCGCTTTGTGTGGTGGCAAATGCGTTTCTTGAAGTAGGGCTACGTCAATGCGTTGTCTATCAAGGTAAGCCAATACTTGCCTGATTTTTTTTGGACAATTTAGGCCCTGGACATTCCAAGTTAAAAAACGTATCGGCGCGGTTTCAGGAATATTATGTGATATCAGTGTCTACCATCCTGTACAATTGGCCTGAGACCTCATATTTTTGTGTAATCTCCATGGCGCTCGCGTCCGTTTCACTGAACATCAGTGTCCACGTACATGCATAGATATCAGAACGAAACAAGCATTTTCTCTTGAATGCATCAAAGCCCCCACCTCTCCCTCCCCCGACCCACTTCACCACCCCAACTTTGGCACAGACAATCCTCATCATCAATTAACAAACGCAAATATTCCCTCCAAAACTCCCCCCACAGTGGGGCAGTAGTTACCAGCTAATAACCTGAGCGATGCTACAGCTGAATGACCGATTCAACACAACATTCTTCATTTAGACATTATATGTATGTGTCACATCCTACTCGTTACTATTCAATCACCTGCATCTTAAGAGTTTCATAATCTTCATCACATCCGTGATATTTCAGTCTGCGACATGTATATATTCATCGCTACTTACATATCTGGCGTGCTTCTAGGCCGCTCTGATTACTTTAAAAAAAAAAAATATATATATATATATATATATATATATATATATATATATATATATATATATATATTCGTCTGAGGAGCACTATCGTAGTCTCTGCGTCTTCTTACGCCGTAGTAGGCCGTCTTGTCTTTGCTCGACATCTGATGTGCGGTCCTGTTCCATGCTCTGGCCCCTTGGAGATTTACGGCGCAGAGTGTGCGGATGATGCAGTTGCAAGAATTTAAGGACTTCTTTAGGATCATTACAGATGGTGCTTTTCCCGTCTTCAGTGATCTTCAAACGAGCAGGATAGAGCATGGCATATGATATATTGTTCTCCCGTAATTTTTTTTTGACATCCATAAACTTCTTACGTGCCTCTTGAACCTGCGAGGTGAAGTTCGGAAATAATGATATTGACATTCCTTCCTGGGCAAGATTCCCCAATTCACGGGCCTTGCGGAGCGCAGCATCTCTGTCTCTATAGTTCAGGATTTTGGCGATGATGGGTCTTGGTCGCGCTCCAGGCTTCAATGGCGGTGCAAGGGATCTGTGTGCCCGCTCCACTATAAACACTTCGGAGAATGTTTCTCTGTCTAGCATCGTAATTAATAATGTCTCAACGTATCGTTTCAAGTTTCCTGTGCGAGTGGATTCCGCCACTCCCATAATGCGTATGTTGCAACGTCTCGATCTAGCTTCCAAATCCTCAGTCTTTGCTAGGAGAGTCTGTAGAGTTTTTTCCGCTGTAGTCTATTTCTGTTCCAATTGCTGATGCGAATCTTCCACGTCTGATATGCGACGCTCAGCTGTGTCTATACGTTCTGTATGTTTATCTAGATGTTCAGCCATACGGTCCACTCGGTATGTTAGGGTGTCAATTTTACCGTTTATATTTGATAGAGTGGCTTGTATTGTCACAAACATCGATTGAAAATCCACTGTCGCATCTGATCCCGTCGCGGCCGCAGCACCCATCGGGCCCCGCCCAGTGACCGTTTCGGGCTCCTTCCTCTGCTGCTCAAAGTGAAGTTTTGGTTGATTTTTCTCCGGTTTCCCCATTTTCCAATGAGTATATTGGGAGCTGGTAGGACAGTAGTAGCGGCGTCCCTGGGTTTGGTATTCACTGCCCCTTCACGGCCTCCCCGCCTGTTAGCACGCGATTGACCCCTGGTGCCGCTGCGATAAAGAGTAGGATATCTCTGTGCGTATCACACCAATGTCCACCAGCGGCAGCCCAGCCAGCAATCTAGTTGATATATGGAGAGGCCGTAGTGATTTGGCACAAGGAGGCTTCGCTGATTACGCACAATGTCCGTCAAGCGTCCTGCACCTAGAGACCGCAAAGCCCACTTTTCGGGGGTCTTAGTACAATATTCAGCGCTGCACACTCCCAGGGTTTTCCAGGTGAGCAACAGTTCCCAGGAACGCCGGCCTATAGATGTTAAAGATGGACCCGAGGGTACGGCAATGCAGTTGTTAGTTAGCTAGCTCATATATAGGCTTTCCTGTTTTCAGGTTCTATTTTTGGTAAATTCTGGTGGGGTTTTTTCAGTTTTTTCAATACTTTAAAAAACAGGGGTTATCAGTGGTTACACATTTTCGCGCCATTAAAGACAACAGAAACAGTGTTTTTCCGGTGTTTATGTAATTTTAATTTAATTTAAATTATTGCTTGCTTTCTGCACTGATAGTGCATGTGTATAGGTAGCTTATGCACAGGGTATATGATGGCCAAACACATTTTTACTGCACCAGAATGGACCACAAAGTCAATAGCATTCTTCATTAACTATGTAGATGGTAAAGTTGCTTTCAGCATAACATCTAGCAAGTGACAAGGATCTCTTACAGGGAAGCACTTCAGCCCAGGTATCGATTTTGACAGGTCATCATAAAACTTTTTCATATACGTAGCTGAATTACTGCAAATACAAACAATATCATTCCAATCTGTATTGAATTTGGAAGGAACATTTTTCAGCAGCATTCCAAGTGTCACTGCTTTCCATGTTTACCAAAAGCCTGGTGTCATGTTTACATCACTATCGCAGATGCTTGGTGACAACATTCTTTTCACATATAGCTGTCACTACACCTTTAATTGAATGTTTAAAGACTGGGGTGTTTGGCAATTCACTTACAATCAATACTGACTCATTAGAAAAGGGGGCTGATGTATCAAAGGATTTAATCCATTTTCTGTCTGTGGGTTAATGTGATGGTAGATATTAGGAATGATTTTTATGAAACCAGCCATTTTACCTATCAGTGAAATCAAATGTAACCAACATTTCAAATATGATTTTGATATTTCCCGATTCTCTACAGTTTATAAAATAACTAAATAACACTGCATCTTTATACCAAAGACAACAAAATTGAAAAAAGCAGAAGAAAGAAGAGACGATGTTTTAGTGACATCCCTAACAACAAAACTCAAGCAGAATAACGTTAGCCCAGTCTTTCTTGATGTTACCTTGTATAACAAAGTTACAATGTATTGGCCCTTTCAGGAAGAAATAAAAATGACTTTCACTCATCTGTTTCTTTCTATGAATGGCACTTAGTTTGTGGTTGCAAAGGTGTTTTTTCAGTGTTTATAGGTTTACGCCGGTGATAGCTATTTTCCTTTCGGTGGGGTTTTATCAGTTATTATAGGTTTAAACCTAAAACCAGATAGCCTACTCATATATGAAGAACCACCTCACCATCTGATCACAGTCACCAGGGCTCAACAAGAAATATCCCACTGACACTCCTGTGCCGGTATTCAGGAATTCGTCACATGCCTGTATTCTCTGTTACGTTTTTTCTTTTTCTTTTCTTTCTCCTTTTTTAATCCTTCCCTTCCCCTTCCTCTCCTCCGCTTTCTTTCCTTAAATGGGGGCTTGATGTTCCACGTAGGGCAGGAGACACAACCACTGGGGGACCTAACTGTTTGTCAGCCCCCCCGTGTCCCGTTACATTCCGACGTGCCTTTCAGCGGGGGGGGGAAGGAATTCTGCACACCTCCTCCAGAGATCGTGGCACCGACGGTCCCCCTCCCATGCCGGTAAAGTTCAGTTGCTGATTGGGGGTGCAAAAGCCGCTTACTTGATAGTTCTGTCTAGGCCCCGGCGCTGAGGATGATAACCGCCGGTGCCGTCCCAGGCCGCCCCGCCTCCGCGCCCGCTGCTCCGATCCCGCAGCGGGCCCTCTCACCGGCACATCCAGGGTCAGCGGAGCGCTCAGGGGAGCAACACCGGGCGGGCATGGATCTCTGCGCTCCCTCGTCGCTGTCTCCGCGCCGCAGCCACAGGCATCCCCGGAGGCCTAGAACGGGCCGAGCACACCCCGGACCCGCGTAGAAGGCTCATCCCAACGTCCGACGTGACGCGCTCACCCTGACCTCCCGGCGAAGTCGGACATCCAGCACCGCAGCTCAGCAGAGGAGTCGTCAGCGGTTAATTCAGACAGATGGTACAGCGGTAGGTTCCCCACATGTAGCCGTTTGGTTATGGGGTATTATAATCTCATAGTGACACAGGATGGCTGCATTTTGTCGTCTCGGTCGGGAGAGCTTGCCTACACGGCGGCCATTTCCCAGCGTGGCTAGCTCCGCCCCCCATGTTGCCATCTACTTTGACCCTCTTACTGTCCTTCACACCCATGATCTATATGCTCTTTTACCGACCAGTCTCCTGCACCGTTGGTCCACCTGTTGAGCCCTTTCTCTCCCATGTATCCACCCTTCATCTATATATCTCCTGTGGAGAAGTGTTTAAAAAATATTGAGAAATAATGTTAATTAATGTGCAAAGCAAATGAGACTTAAAACGCATTTAATGAAAAAATGTCCCTAGGCAATCCTACTTAAACACGCTAGGCCTAATACGCTGAGAAACTTCCATATTAAAGGTAACAGAGCTGAGAAATTGCATTTAAACTTGATCTTAACCTTTTCAACATTTAAAAAAAGAAATGTTTTCTTTCGGTTACATAGATGTTTCAACCTCTACATTGACCATTGCTAGCTAATGAAAAAATGTCCCTAGGAAATCCTACTTAAACACGCTAGGCCTAATACGCTGAGAAACTGCCATAATAAAGGTAACAGAGCTAAGAAATTGCATTTAAACTTGATCTTAACCTTTTCAACATTTAAAAAAAGAAATGTTTTCTTTCGGTTACATAGATGTTTCAACCTCTACATTGACCATTGCTAGCTAATGAATATACTTGTTATTTAGAAGGTTTAGAAATGTAGTTTAATACCTTGGAAAGAAGACTTGAATGGGTAAACGACTCATGAGAAACTTAGAAATGATAAAATGCAGGTGCAGTCTTAGAAGTTACTGTCTGAAGAATACTGTGCTCCTGTGAGAAGATGGAGAGTGAATGCGTTCACATGGGCGCATCGGAAGCTGGTTGGTCCACAAAAGAGAGAAGCAGCTACATGAAGATTGAAACAGAATTTTGTTTGTCTATAATAGTGCGTGTTCCTAGAGTACGATAATCATCCTATTACCCAGACTCTCTTACCTTACCCCATTCCACGCTGCTCTGAGACTCGACTGAGTTTCTTGAACCTCTCTTTATGGGAAATTCTGCTTTCATCTATTATTGATTCTTCGAGTTGACTTTAATGCTGAAGCTTTATGCTTTCTTTTGATATCAGAGCTCTTTATGGATCTCTGAGACTAACACCTTTTCCTTCTCATCCTTAGAATATGAATTTTAATTCCTTTATGGAGCACGCCTAATTCATCTTATTGGGATTTATTAATTATTTAATGATTTATTGACTTTTAATGATATTCTAATAACTTGGATTGACAAATGTAACTTGTGACCTAATAAAGATGACTGACTAAAAATGTTGAATAATATAACCCTTTAACTCATAACAAACTCTCATTATTGCCTGATATAGCTAGAGATTGTGATAATGTATGCAATGTATAGCTCTGATCTTCTCTACAGCACTGGTCAAGATCCATCAACCGGAGTAGAAAAATAAGACAGCCTGGATTAGCCAATGATAGAAACTGAGATCCCATTTGAAACCATCCCCTCTCTAGCACCTGTTTCCCTCCCCTCTACCAAACAAGCCAGTCTGCCTTCCCATTAACTCTTGACCAGAACTCTGCACCATGTAGGGGGCTGGCCACCAGATTTTTATTGGATGACCCCCTGGCTAGCACATATTTCCTGACTCGGGATGCCATATTGTAACCTATTGTATATAGCCTATTTGAGAGCTCCTAATAGGACAATGCATAGCCTGGGTCTCCTCTGTATAACAGCTTTCAAGGTAACGGACAACTAGACTGGCTAGTCCCCTCTTTGGGCATCTTAAAAGCTGCAGCCAGACACTTTGCCACCTTCCCCACCTGTACTACCCAGAGTAAAATGATACAACAATTTACTATACTCACACTTCCAAGCACCATATTTTTTCCCATTCCCCCATACCCTCACTCCATATACCCACATATATGATCACACTCTCTCCTCCCTTCATTTACACTTACAGGTGAGGTTACATCCTATGAATACTGCAGCACCATACATGCTTGTACAATTACACAATTATATTCATCCAGCAATGACCCACAACAGCCCTCCTAACAGGCCATACTGATTTTAGATCCAGATGTATGAAAGGACTTGGTGAATGCAAACTCTGACATTCATAAAATCACTGGGTTTGTGAACGCAAAATGTTCTTTTCTAATGTACGAAACCCATTTCACGCTTTTGGAAAGTTTATCCAACTCATAAAACAGATTTTGAGGCCTATACTGCATTATAATTTGGAAGGGGTGTTCCTTACAAACTGAGATTTGGTATGCAATGTATCAAAGGTTTGCAAACGCAATTCCACTTGCAAACCAATGTACAGCTAGTGACACATCAAAGGAGGTGATAAAGGATCTGCAAAGGGAAGTGTGTTGGCTTCAGTGTGCGTAGGCAGTAGTCCAGAGACCAACTGCCTCCTCCCCTCGAATTCCCAAATGGAGAATGTTTACTAAAACAGCACTGGCTTCTTTAAAAACAAAGGATTCCATTTGGGAATGCAAACACCGGGATGGTGGTTTGCTGTCCCTTTCAGGCCACCCTCCCTTTCAGACATACACATAAGTGCCAAGTCTGCACTTCATTACATACCTTCCCATTAAGGACACCCTGACAGCAAACATAACATGTTAGATAGGCTATCTTCCATGTACCTACCATTGTAAATACGTGTCTTTCAAAAGGCTATAGCATTGCAGATGAAATTTGTAAGACCTGTCAGACATAGGGTGCTCTTCCCTAAACTTTCTGCCTTCACCCCTCCTATTTTTGATGAATTTGTTTTTGTGGCCATAGGACTCTGTGCACCTTACCCCTGCTAACCAGTGCTAAAGTGGTTGTGCTCACTCTTAACCCGTTGCGTGCGTTCGTCGGCCAACGGCCGTCACGAGCTCTACCTCCGTAGTGCTGCGCACGTCCGGTGGCCGACGCGGCCCCGCCCACTCCGCTAAACGGCCGCACCGTGGCGGTTTACAAGTTAAAACATGGTAAACTTGGCTTACACCTGACTGGCATATTTAATGTACTTATAGGTCCCTAGTAAAGTGGTATACTATACACCCAGGGCGGGTACATTAAATGCTACTAGTGGGCCTGCAGCACATATTGTGCCACCCACTTAAGTAGCCTCTTACACAATGTGCAGGCCTGCCATTGCAGCCTGTTAGCAGTTGTAAACTGCCATTGCAACATAACCCCCTTGACAATCCCTAAACTATCTTTTTATTAAATATATGTCACCTCTAAGGAAGGCCCTAGACAGCCCATAGGGCAGGGTGCATTGTAATTAAAATATTGGACAATTACTTTTAGGTTTTACATTTCCTGGTAGTGAAAAACTCTCAAATTCGTTTTTCACTGCTGTGAGGCCTACCTTTCCCGTAGGATAACATTGGGTTACCTATTACATTTAACATGTGCTAACTGTTGATTGGGAGCAGGTAGGAAAGTCATGTTTGTTGTCCAAGAAACAGAAGAATAAGCTACTTATCTTCAGTAACAATGTATCTGTAAGAGACATAGGTTAGTTCTAGATTCCTTACCTTAGAATTTCCCCCAGGTGTCAGACTGGATCCTGAGATTTTTCTTTAGCAGTACCCCTGCGTATCAGTAGGTGGTGTCGGTCGACTCCACGTCAGTCTTCGGCGTCGTAGTCGCCGGGATGACTTCACAGTGGCTAATTAGAAAATGCCCCTGTGTGCTTACATCAGTTCTGACACGACTATCCACGCCAGAAGCGCAGAGCAATGAAAGACACTGACCAATGGTGCGCTACAACTAGGGCCCTGTAATGGAGTCCCTATCCCTAGAAGTCAGTTCGCAGAATGGGGGGATGGGTGGGGCAGTAAGGAATCTATAACTAACCTATGTCTCTTACAGATACATCGTTACCAAAGGTAAGTAACTTGTTCATCTGAAAGAGACAATTAGATGTAGATTCCTTACCTTAGAATAGATACCCCAGCAATACCATCATCGGAGGAGGGCCTGCAAATCAACTTCATACTAAAAAGTCCTGGAGAACCGAACGGGCAAAATAGCCGTCCCTCTGAACTTGACTGTCCAGGCAGTAATGTCTAGTAAACATGTGCAGGGATGCCCATGTTGAAGCCTGGCAGATATCAAGGAGTGGGACTCCACGTGCCAATGCATTGGGTGCTGCCTTAGCCCTCGTGGAATGAGCACGCCGCCCCACATGAGGATCCTTCTTCGTTAAAGTGTAGCAGATCTTTATGCAGAGGGCAACCCATCGAGAGATAGTACGTTTTTGAGCAGCTCAACCTTTCTTGGCACCTACATATCCAATAATCATCCACCCGGAAATCTTAAGTGCGGTCAAGGTAGAATGACAACGCACTTTGGGGTCCAGATGGTAGAGTCTCGCCTCCTCCTTGAAAGGGTGCGGAGGTGGGAAAAAGGTGGGCAACTTGATAGATTGTCCAACCTGAAATGGTGTAACCACTTTAGAAAGAAACAAAGGCCTCGTTCTAAGCACCACTTTGTCTGGAAACACAGAGAAGAAAGGGGGCTTGAAAAACAAAGCTTGTAGCTCACTCACCCTGCGAGCAGAGGTGATGGCCACAAAGAAGGCAGTTTTCAGAGTAAGGAGCCTAAGAGGACAGTTATGAAGAGGCTGAAAGGGGGCACCATAAGATATGTTAGAACAAGATTCAAGTCCCACGGGGGCATTATGAAAGGAAATAGAGGATATAGATGAGTTATGCCCTTAAAGAATCTATTCACAAGAGAAGACTTGAATAAGGATGGCTGATCTGGCAGCTGAAGAAAAGAAGAGATAGCAGCAAGATAGCCTTTGAGAGTGCCCAGAGCAGAACCCTGCTGGACCAAAGAAAGTATGTACAAGAGGACCTCTGAAAGAGGGATAGAAAAGGAATCTACAACCTTTGCTGTGCATTATATCACAAACTTGTTCCATCTACAGGCGTATTAACAATTTAGTGGAGGGACACTTGGCTACCAAGATGACATTACAGACTTCGGGCGGACGGTCGAAAGCTGTCAACTGTTGCTGCTCAGTCTCCACGCAAGGAGCTGGAGACTGGACAGGTTGGGGTGTAGAGCCGTCCCCTGCGGCTGCGGCAGAAGATCCTCCCAAAGGGGCAGTCTGATCGGAGGATTGATGGCCATGCTCAGAAGCTCGGGGTACTAGACTCTTCGTGCCCAGTCCGGAGCCACAAGAATAACTTGAGCCCGGTCACGCTTGATTTTCTTGAGCACTCGGGGCAGAAGTGGTACAGACGGAAAGGCGTACAGGAGGCCGCAGTCTCACTCAAGACAAAAAGCGTCGCAGAGTGAGTTCCACCTTGGAAACTCCAACGTGCAAAACTGCTGACATTGTGTGTTCCCTTCGGTGGCAAACAGATCTAACCAAGGCTCTCCCCATCGCTGAAAGAGACTTTGCACCACCTCCAAGTGAACATGCCATTCGTGATCGACCAAGCACCGATGGCTGAGTTCGACTGCCCTTGCATTCAGAGAACCCGCCAAGTGTTGTACCACCGGGGTTATGCTCTGATGTTCCAGCCATGTCCAGAGGTGAAGAGAATCCTGACAAAGGGTCCACGACCTCACCCCGCCCTGTTTGTTACAGTACCACATGGCGGTGCTGTCTGTGAACACCTGCACCACCTTCCCTTTGAGAGAGGGAAGGAATGCCTTCAGTGCCAGTCGGATCGCCTGGAGCTCCAGCAGGTTGATATGGAGTCCGTACTCTGCCGGAGACCAGGCGCCTCTGATCTCCGCCTCTCTCAGACGGCCTCCCCATCCCAGGAGTGATGCATCTGTCACCACTGTTAGATCTGGTTGGGGAAGGGAGAGGGATCTGCCTCTGACCGAAGCTTGGTTCATTATACACCACTGCAACTGTTGTGCAGTTCTCTTTGAGATCTGAACGTAGTTGGAAAGATTCCCCTGATGCTGCGCCCATTGGAACTTCAGGTCCCACTGCAGAGCCCGCATATCGTATCTGGCATGATCCACCAGCAGGAAGCAGGAGGCCAAAAGGCCCAGCAGCCACAGAGTCATTCTCACCGAAATTGGGATAAAGGTTGAATCATCGGCATCATAGCTCAAAAATCTCGTACTCGCTGCTCAAGAGGATAGGCCTAAAACCGCACTGTGTCCAGAGCAGCTCTGATAAAAGGGAGCATCTGAGGGGGAGTCAGGTGTGACTTCAGCATGTTTTTAGTGAACCCCAGCGAGTGCAATAGGTCCGCCGTAGTCTGGAGTTGGGAAGACGACAGGCTAGGGCGAACTCACCTTCAACAGCCAGTTGTCGAGATAGGAGAAGACTGGAACCCCATATCTGCGCAGATGAGCTGCGACCACCACCATCACTTTCGTGAACACCCGAGCGGCACTGGTACGGCCAAAGGGGAGCATGATGAACCGTAGAAAGCGTCTGTGGGCTGGCAAGACAGGAATATGGAAATAGGCGTCCTGCAAGTCCAACGCCACCATCCAGTCTCTGGCGTCGAGGGCAGACAGGACCTGAGCCATCGTGAGCATTTTGAACTTCTCCTTCCGGAGGAAGCTGTTGAGGGCCTTTGTCCTTCTTGGGCACCAGAAAGTAGCAGGAATAGCAACCATGACCTACTTCTGGCGCAGGGACCCTTTCTATAGCTCCCTTGGCCAAGAGAGCTGAAACTTCCCGGCGGAGAAGCATCAAATGATCCTTGGACATGCGATCGAAAGACAGTGGCATGGAGGGAGGGGTAGTCTTGAAGGGCAGAAAGTAGCCCCTTTGGACTATTTGAAAACCCACCTGTCCAACGTGATGTATTGCCAGTGGAGGAGGTGATGTCGAATCCTGCCTCCCACTGGTCGTTGATGGGCCTGAAACGTCAGACTAGGAAGGTTTGGATGCTGCAGCAGGGGAGGAAAGGGTGGACTGGGCCGCCCGCTGGCTCCCAGATCAGCGAGGTCGCTTGGTTCCACATCCGCAGCCACGCAGAGGCTGGGCAGCTTACGTGAGCCTGTGGCTAGACTGGGCCAGACATAGTTGGCTGCCCCTTCCATAGCCACGAAAGGGACAACAAGCAGACTGGAGTGGGCGAGAAGGCGTGGCGTGGCGAGGCCCAAAGGTCTGGCCGTAGCCTGAGAATCTTTAAAGTGCTCCAGCGCCAAGTCTGCTTTATTGCCAAAAAGATGACGGCCATCAAAGGGCATGCCCATCAAGGTTGACTGGACATCCCCCGAAAAACCAGATGTCCTCAACCAGGTGTAGTGCCTAAGGGCTACCGACGTGGCAATCATTCTGCCTAGTGAGTCGGTGGTATCCAGTCCACATCTGATCATGAATTTGGCTGCATCACTCCCATCCTCCACTGCCTGGGAGAGAATAGCCCAGGCCTCCTTTGGGCACTGAGGCAGCACCTGCGCAACCGTATCGGCCCAAGAGGCACATGGTATTCACGGACCACAGTGCCAAACTGGAGGAAGAGAACATACGCTTCCCAAGGTGGTCCAGCTTCTTGGATTCCATATCTAGAGGGGCAGAAGGGAATGTGCCCTTTGAAGAAGAGGCTTGGACCACCAAGCTCTCGGAGGAAGGGTGTTGGGGTAGGAACACTGGGTCACCCAGGACCGGGCGGTGGCGGCAGGCAATTGTCCTCTCCACAGGAGCCCCTGTGCTGGGCTTGGACCTGGTGCCCAGGAGGATGCCAGTGACGGCTTCGTAAAGGGCAACAGGGGGTTCAGAAGTGGACGTCGCAGGCTGAGGCACCTCTGTCAGGAGGTCAGTCCTGATTGCAACTGAAGGGAGCTCAAGGCCCAAGACCCTAGCCGCCCTTCTCACCACCACAGCATTGGACGCTCCCTCTTCCGTAGTCACAGTAGGGGGGAGAAAGCAAGCCAGTGTCTGGAGAAGTGTCCAGACCACTAGCATCACCCAGGTGCTCTTGCCAGTCCGGTTCTTCCAGGCTGGTCAGTTAAAGGGTCCAGCGACCCCTCCCAGTCCTCATCACCACCCTTTGGTCGATAGGGAACACCAGGGATGAACAGGGGAACAAAAGTACATTCTGGCGTTAGTTCCGAAGTCAGCCGACGTTGGTCCGGCTCCGGGTCCAACTGGGGGATGAGGATGGGGACGGCGTCGGTCGGAGGCACGACCGCAAGTGTCGTCGGAGGCACTGGGGAAGGTCGAGTGAGATCATCTGGCGTCGATCCGGATCCAGGCCTGGATCCGCAGGGATCCCCTGGCGCCGAGGCCAAAGGCACACCGGCGGTGCCCAAAGACAAGGAGTAAGGCTGCGTAAAACTGTCGTAGTTAGGCAGGGGATGCTCCGGCTCCTGGAAATGGGTGTGGGGCAGAGTCGTCCCTGATTGGGGCCCCGGATATGGAGCCTTTGAGCAACGATGGTCCGTATCCCGCGTCGTGTCAGCCGACCGACGCGGAGAAGGTGAAGAGTGCTTGTGCTTAATCGACTTCTTCTTGTGTTTGGACATACCTGATGACCTTGACGACTTGGAGTGCGATGAGGAGTGGAGGCTCCGTGAACGGCCTCGAGACCTTCCTCTCGAATGAGACCGGGAACAATGCATAGCCAACCGCCGGGCCTAAACAACTTTCGGGACTGCTCCCGCAGTCTTACGATGCATTGCCCGGCATGATTTGGGTCGTGGTCGCACTACAGACACCACAAGCACAAGAGGTGCGGGTCCGTCACCGACATCATCTCGTGACAGGACCCGCAAGGCTTGAAACCGGTCCGACGTTAGGACATCCCTCGCGCACCAGGAATCGAAAGATTCGAAAAGAAATCATCAAAATGTTGTAAAAAGGGTAGCCAAAAAGTGGCTACGGTGTAGCTGTGTCCGGATCTACGCTAGGCTGGCGCGGACAAAGATCTGAAATCAGCGCGCAGGGGCCGTGTCTAAGTAGGCACCGCAACATCATCCCGGGGACCATGATGCCGAACGCAGAGTCGAGTGATGCCAATTACCTAGGCGCAAGAGTACTGCTAAAGAAAAATATCCGGATCCAGTCTGATACCTGGGGGAAATTGGAAGGTAAGGAATCTACAACTAACTGTCTCTTTCAGATATTGTAATTTAAAAATATCTTTAATGGTAAAGACAGATTTTAAGTCACAAATTGAAAATGCCACTTTTAGGAAGTATACAAAAAGTGACAGATAATCTCAGCCACTGGTAATTACTTGGGCTGCCTCTCAGTCCATTATTATTTTTCACACCATGTTACCTCAGTTCAGACCCCGCTATATTCAAATTAGTCTTAAGTCTATGGATGTGGCTCAAATTAATTACCAGTGGCTCAAATTAATTCAGGCATTCCATCCATCACTTTTTTGTATACTTTAGTGTGTCACCCTGAGTGGAATGAGTATTCCCAGACGTGGTTCCTGTGCACACTGTGTCACTGGAACCAAGCTATACCTGTCTGATGAGCCCTGGCGTCTGACTGGGCGGAACGACTCCTGGGTTGCTTCTGTTCCATTTCAGGGAGGGTTGCTTGTGTTCTTTTTGTCAGGGAGGACCTGCCTTGGCAGTTTGGGCTGGATTGTTGCAGTGTCAAGACTGATTTGCATATAGCTGGGTCCAGAATGAGGTATCATGGTGTGCAAAATAACAATGGATTGGGATGTGGTCCATGTAATTACCAGTGGCTAAGTTTAATTCAAGCATTCCATTCATCACTTTTTTGCATACTTTACTTTTAGAAAGTTGCCATTTTCCTGCCCTATTTGGTGCCTGCAACCTGTTCCTGGGTCACATGACTAGGTGTAGTTGGCATTTGTATATTCCTCCCGGACAGCCAATCAATAGAGGGTTTAGGTGTGCCTGAATGGGCCATCACTGTCAGGATATTGTGGGGAGGTGCACATCTGGGCACAGCCCCACTTGCAAGTCAATAGGGTGTACCCTGCTTTCACACAAATAAATTTGCACCCTTTTGTGCCTGCTGACAGACTGGGAACGAGGCAGCGAGGCAGGAAATTCCAAGTACTTTAGAAACAGGAACTTCTCCTACTTCAAAGAGGCATCAGGTATAACAATAGGAGCCTCAGACCCACTCTTCAGTTCACTCCAGGACCTGTGGAAGGACTCTCATAGGACTGCCTGCTGATGTGGCCAGCTATGTACTTCAGAGGAACTGCTTTGCTACACCAAGGACTGCTCTGCAGCCTGCTTTGATCCCCAGACGCCTGCCATGCTACTTGAGCCCTGCTCTTCTCCTTGAACCCAGGACTTCCAGAAGTGACTCCAAGGACTAGTTGGCTGCCTCCTTATCAGAGCCTCAGGAACAGAAAAGGCTCTAACCATCTGGACCCTTGCCCGAGTGAGTCCTGATCCTCCAAGTGGTGTCCATCCAGTCTTGGACCCTTGGAAGTGGTGCTAAAGGTGTCCAGATAGCCCAAATCCAAAACTTGGGACTTACATTTTTTTTGCCCAAATGTGCACTGATAACCTCTGCCCAAGGTGCATCGCCAGTTGGCCTTACTTGGTGGCAGCTCCCGCTGTGTTCTTCTCCACAGCGGCAAATCCTGTTCAGCGGCTTCTCCCAGAAGGGGTATCCGCCTTGTGGCACCCTCATCAGCTATAGTCAGCATCTTCGTCCCGCTGGAGATTTTCAACTTCCACAAAGAGAGACTAACGAATCTTCAGCGCAACATTGTTCAGTGGCTCCCTGATGACAATTTCACCTTCTCAGACATTTTTCTTCAGATGTTCTTCCAAGTCGGAAAGTAAGCAGAGAACGGGACCAATCCACTTCTAGTTTTCGACTCGTGCTCCATCGAGGTCGATCATAACTCAACGTTGCTCTGGTCTAGCGCAACTAGATGTCGTAGTTGGCGCTTTGATCTTTTAGACGCTAGTTTTTACCTAATTTATAACTTCGGTTCTACTGATTGGATTTTTATCGTTTTGGTGTCAAATAATTTATTAAAATGATCTCTATTTTTCTAAATGGGTGTGTGATTTTCTTGTGTTTTGGTTTCACATTATTACATTTTGTGTGCTGCATAAATACTTAACACATTGCCTCTAAGTTAAACCTCACTGCTTTCGTGCCGAGCTACTAGAGGATTAACCACAGGTCAATTTAGTGACTTTTTTTAGGTTCATCTTGACAGAGATTGTGGCTGCTGCTTGAGCAGGGTTGCACCCCACTCAACCAACAACCCAATTTCTCACAACCTCTATTTCCGAATGGGAGTTTGCTTGGTTGGTAAAATAATATATATTGTTATATTACATATGATATATTATAATACATATCATTCTACAATATTATATGTGATATTATATCAAGCAATGAAAGCCAATAACAATAAAAGGTGACAACGATAAGAGTTTGCAATAAAAACAACCTAAAAAATGGCTACAAAAAATTTAAATCTTCCTGCAGTACATACTATATCTATATGATACATGTGAATTAAACATTTCCTAGTTTGCAAAAGGCATCCTGTACTATATTTAATTAAAATAAGCTTCAGAATTCTCCTCACCAGCCGTAAAAAAGAAGCAGTCTAACAAATATGAGCAGTATTGCATTTTGTAGTCAAAACACACATGTATTTCCCCTTCTTTTCTGCAAGTGCACTAATCAACTCGAGGCAAGAATAATTTAGATTCAGACCTATTCTAAAATTTAATAGACCAAGTCCCATCTCTGCATTGGTTGGATAATCAAGACAGGGATAAACAGAAACTTCATGCCATGCCTCTTTTTTTTTTTTTTTAAAGTTGAAGATTAAAGACTCTTTTTAGCGCTTGGGAGACGGAGTAGTGTCCGTCGGGATAAATTTAGTGATGACGGCTGGCCCAGCGGTTATCTCCGTATATTGAAGGGAACCAACATCATGATGGTTCCTTTCAAAGTATAAACGTTTGCGAGCAATCGCTGTCTGTTTGGATGGGAGTCCAAACTTTTGTCATTTCTTTGTGTTTTTTGAAAACATACTCCCAACGCAGGAGTATGTTTCTGAAAATAAAAACACAAATGACCCCCACACCCTGGGAATTTTTCCAAGGTGAGGGGGTCATTATTGTTTTTGTTCCTGTCCCTCACAGCCCGGTATTTCCTGGAGGTATCGGACAGGGGAAGCTAGTTATTACACCATTCACCCTATTTAAAGCGGACGGTGCACAGCCCTCCCTCAACGACCCCTACTCAATTGGGCCGGTGAAAGAAGTATTATGTTGATAGAGCCAACATGGGCTCTGCCGACAAGATAATTAATGTCCACCTGTCTCTAAATGAGGCAGGCGGACTAAAGGTTTGGTGGACAAGGTTCAAGAACTTTATCTTGTAACGATCAGATGCCTACACATTATCACTCTCAACCAATCCACTACCTTTAAGACACATTTGAGCAGTAACTGACAGCAGTTAAGCACCCACTAAGCAAAGGAAATAATTTAACCAGGAAGGTTTTAACAGTGTCTGAATATGAAGACAGACAATCTGCTAGTGTAAATGAGTGTCCCCTGACTCTCAAAACAACACTATTGGCAGTCTATGCTTAAAATATTTTATTTAAGCTTTTACTCAATGTTTTACTATTATTTAATGCCCAACAATACACATAACTGTAGGAGGCTGCTTTTTATATATATACTATTTTTAACCCCATTAAAAATTAAACACAATTGTAAAGATGGTTTATATATATTTGCTGTGCTATACTTGAAAAAATGTGATCTGTTCAATAAAGCATTACATAGCAGTGTTCAAACTGTGTCTTTTGTTTTCTTTCACAAATCTCTGCAGTCCCGTCTTTAATCGTAATGGAGATAGTAAAAATGTGAATCAAACACGATCATTGTCAGTCAGTAACTATCATAGAAGGAGTACTTGGAAATTAGATATGGCTTGAACAAACTTATGTGGATAGGTTTGCAATACGTTGACATGTGCCACCTCATTTCTGACCCCTAAACCAGCAATTTGCTGCTCCTCTTCATCGTCTTGCCCATCACTCAGTGGATCATCCTCAGGGTGAGGCAGTGGTATGTTTCACTGAGTCTCAACGTTGCGGAACATGCAGCAAATAGCAATTACTTTACATCCTTTTTAGGAGTTGTTTAGTAAGCCAACACCAACACTTGCGTTTGAGTAGTCCAAATGTCCTTTAAATCATATTCCACGTCCTGATGTGGGGTTCTTTGTAATTTTCCATGTCTCTCACATTTGCCCCAGTTACAAGTTGGCTGAGAGGCATCCTTTAGTTGTATCTCACTGAAGGCCAATAAAAAGAGGTTTGGTGTTCAACACACTGGTTAAATTGGGTATGGTAATCCTACACCTGTGAAATACAGGTGGAGGATCACTGTACCCAATTTAACCGGTCAGTAAATCCATCCAGTAAAATTGCTTTTAGATTGGCCTGCATTGCTTCCTGCCTCTGTTCCAGGTCCCCCACCCAACCTCGTCAACAAGGCATTTTCATTGTGACACTTGCCTAACAATGTTGCACGCATACTGCAGGCTTGTCATCACTCTTAGATTCTGCTGTTTTGCTTAGATGCTGCTGTTTTGCACTATGTGCCAATCGTGTGCTGATCCAAGGTAATTGACATAGCAAGATGTAATTATTAGGTCTACACTGCACATACCTTTGGACATTCACATTTAAGAAGTACATAATTTTCTGATTCCTGAAAATTCTCTCCCATGCTTGCACGTAAATGCAGTCAGTACATCCAACAAAGTTAAGAAATGTAAAAAGGCTTTGAATCCAGCCTTCACTACATTCAGTTCCGCAACAGATCTTGGAAATCTGATGCAGTGCAACATATCTCCCAACACTGCCTCAACCACTTCATTTGAAGTCTGAGAGAATGTCAGCTGTTATTTGCCTGTGGTCACTGCCACTGTTCTTCGGAAGGAGCCAGTTGCACAAAAATGCAGAGTGCTGAAAATGTTACCAATGGAGACACAGCAATGCCTATGTTGTGCATGGCTCTAGTTTAGGTTATATGTGCTCCAGTCTGCCCGATTTATCAAAGATCTCCTATTGATACTTTGTCAAGTACTGATACTTGTTCTGCATTCGTTCAGAAAAGTTTGCTTCTCTTTCTCCATAAGGACAGTGCTGGAGCATTTGCTGCTACAATGTTGAAGGAACCACTTCCAAAGGGAGTCTTTATATTTTGACATACTTTACGACACAAAATCGACTCTTAATTATCACTGATATTATGAATAGAACCTCTACTCAGTGATAAATTATAGAAAGGTCTGCACGTGACCATGCTAACATTTACAAATGTAAAAATTACGACGAGTCTGAAATGTGTGAATTAGACCGGTTACCTGTCAAATAAATATAATAACAAATCGAACTTTAATAGCAGGAAAACTTTCCAATGAGTGTAAAAATCAAACATAACAAAAGCCATTGCAGATCTGCAAACTCACAGGGTGCCTCTGTGTGTCACACGATATCTGCTCCCTTCACCAGGTCACCCGTTGAGGAGTCACTATCACATCGTTGCAGGAAAAACAAACTGGAAACCATTGCAAAGAGTGGATTTCCAGCTCGTTTTTTGGGTTGAGCTTTCGAAACCTGTTTTATCTTCTTTGGGGGCTCTCAGCTAGTCCACTGCTTTTCATTTGCCCTTTAAAAAATCCTTGCTGCCCAGTGGTTCATTTTTTGATTTGTCCCTCCTTTTTCTTTGGTTGTTCCCTCCCATTGAGCAGGCCCCCAGGACTTGTATCCCTCCACTTTTTGTATTATATTTACTCCCCTAGGAGCGATTTTTTTTTAACCCGAAGCAGCTGTTCACACAAGATTCTCTTGATCAGCACAGCGCCTGCTTCACAGACGCCACAGTTCATTTTTAGGTCTCGGCTGGTGAAAGCAGCGCGCATGCGCTGCTCTTGTTACGAGAGCTTCTTGGAATCAATAAACAGATTCCAAAGCTCTCGGAGGCGGAGTTGAAGCCCCGCCCATCTTCCTCATTCACTGCTGTCATCCTGCATGCAAAACGCAGGCTCACCATTGAAAAGGAGGCTTATTAGTCCCTCCTTGTTGCCGCCTTGTCTCCTTTTGGCCCCGCCCACCTGGATTGGATCGTTTACTGGCGGAGTTATAGTCACCCTTTGTGACTCAGTAAGCACTATTTTATTTTCATTTTCAGTGCAGTGCTAATGACAGTGCACCGCACTCTGATTGTTTTATTTAACCTTCAAACCGAGCGCGGCGCCGCTTCACGGACACCTCGCTCGAATTATTTATATATTTCTTAACTTTAACACTGAGTGCAGCGCCCGCTTCAAGGACACCGCGCTCAGTGTTAAAGTTAAGAAATATATAAGGAAACTGGGCGCGGTGTTCGTGAAGCGGTGCCGCGCTCAGTTTGAAACTCAAACATTTGCAATGCAATCAGACCGATTACATTGCAAATGCTTGTTTTGTGTTCCTCTCCTCATTTATGCATCAGCGTTTAAAGTTTTTTACTCCGGTCTGACGGAGTGACTAATTGTAATTGTTTTTATTAAATAGTATCCCCTGTAAAGATGTCACAGAGGCGCAGCCGTGTCCGTCCATAAAGGTGGTTGGGGTATAAAGGCGCTGGTGCTGCAGCAGTCCTCGCCCGCTTGTTTACTGGTCAATAGATTTTGGAGCAACGTCACACTCCCCTTCTCGGAGGAGCGCCAGCTCTGCTGTACAGACTGCCCTTTCCCTTGTTTGGGGAAGAACACGCTGTGCTGTACTGAGGGTGTCTACTCCCCTTATCAGACAACCAGTTGTGCCATGTAGAGTGCCTGCTGACCTACTCAGGGTGTGCTGTTCAGAGTACCCCCCCCCCCTCCCCCCCCCGAGAGGACGTGGTGCAGTCTCCCTGCACTGGAACGCCTCTGCCCTCGGAGGGCGCTGTGCTCTTACTGGCTCCTCTTCTCACTGGCTCAGGTCTGGTTTCATCGCCGCGAGCTCACATCAGAGCTGAGTGCACTCTGTAGCCACTGCCACCCAGCCGGTGATCTGGAAGAGTTCATCTCCTCTTAGAGATATGGGTCATTTGCTAAATTGGGTTTCGAATTAGAACCTCTCTATATTGTACCTCTGTTCGGACTGTAGAACCTTTAAATAGCGCACCCCAGCCCCCATTGCTTCTTGGCACTTGCACAGTACATATTATTGCAGCCTCGGCCGCGCTTGTTTTAATGTGCCTTTTTATCATCCTGGGATGGCTAAACTGTGTACCATATTGGGGGATTATGATAACACGCGTTGGCGGCACTGTTAAATGCAAAACGCTTTGCCAAAGTGCTATATAAATGAATACGCTTTAGTAAATAGTTGGCGAATTATGAATGTGCATTTCGAGTTATCACACATCGGTAGCCATTGTTTATATCTTTTCCCAGGTAATGGCAGCGATTCGAGGTCCTGTAATGCGGTGAATGGACACCAGTTGGTCCCAAGGGGCGGAGAGGTGTCAATTAATTTCACATTTCACCCCTTTTGAAGTCCTCGGTGTGTGGGGGCTGCTGTAATGCAATGCACACACAGACACACGCACTGTATGTCTGTCTTCACAAAAAGAGAAGCACCCGTTTCCATTCGGACGTTGAAGGGAAAAATAAACGCCACTCGCAATGTAAACAATATTATTTTAAAACTAAACATGTCACCGCTTTGAATGAAAGACGTTCATGAAACGCCACCGATTTAAGACATTTTCATGGAAAACAATGTCTATATTGAAAATAAAATATGTCTCTATCAGGAGGTTGTCGGTACAAACATTTAACTGCCAAATGACAAACTTTAAAAAATTTTTTTTTTAGTTTCTCAGCCACCCCAAAATATGATGTTTTTCGCTGCGTTTGTAAATGCAGCTCCTAAACTGTGCGTGGTCCAGAGAGGGACTTAAAAGCACACGTGTCAAAAGAGGTTTTGGAATTGCTCGTTTGTGGTTTATGTGAGCACAGAGGGAAATTCATCCGGTTATTTTTGTGCAGAACTCGTTAGCGCTTCCTGTTTTAGTCGTGCGGTATCGTAGCGCTGTCAATAAACAGCTGTGCTCATTTCTTCAATCTTTTAATGACGAACAGTCGAATCAGCACTGCTTGAATTCCAGCTGGCTGCTTTAACCGACTGATGTACTCTGCGGGTGTAATGATTGTGTAGCGCCGGGTCCTTGCCTCCCCTCTCGAGAGCTGCGTGCCAGGTTAGATTTTATTTCCAAAACATGGCCTACCACACCCATATGCGCACCTAGGACACTCATCCTCGCTGCGACACAAAGTTGATGATTTCCGCAGTCACAGCCCGTCTCCGGGAAGAGGTGGGTGAGGGTTTGGAGCTGAGCCCCCCTCCCTTTTTTAGAGGGAAACAGGAATCAAGGTAGGGTGGTGGCTAGATAACCTCACGTGCCCACCTAACGCAGCGCTGTGTAACACAAGATATATGTAGTGTAAAGACAAATGACCCGAAACTTGGCAGCCCTAGGGTCAACACCATTTGACCAGTTGTGAATGGACTGTGACTGGAACCAGTGGCTGGCATGTTGATTTTTGGATATCAACTGACCAAAGTGGAAAAAATCCCAGCCGATTCTGTTTCCATCCTGGAAGTGGTCACTGGTGTGTTTTGGTGCCTGATGACAATTCGTTAACCAGTAGAATCTACCGTTTGTTCTTCAGCTTAATGTGGGCAGCCAGTCCTATGTCAAAAAGATAAATGTGTATATCCTACTTCGAAAAAAATGTATCTGTTAGAAACCATTTGCAACTGGACTTTCAACTACAAGAGGCAGGAGTAGCATTGGTAGAGAGGTGGCAAGACCTGTGTGACCCTTGGGCAGTGGCTCGTGGCCGTGTGCCATGCTCTCTGACGTGCAACCCTCACGCAGAAACTGTGCGAGTGTCGTCAGAGTAGCGTTAGCCATCCCTGGACACGTGTTTCGCGGTAGTTGCCGCTCGTCAGCAGGGAGTAGGAAGAGTGCAGGGTTGCTTGTGTAGGCTGCTAAAATCATATCAGGTCTGTACCTCTCGTAGCGAACGCAGGTGCGTAACCATGAGCCCGTCGACTCCGGGGCTCAGAGAGCCACTAAATATGTATCACCAAGTTGGTCACACACTGCTCCACCCACTAGCGTGTTACCCCGAAGAATTGTGGTCCCTGTAGTCAGCGTCGGCGGGTACGCCTATGCTCAGTGGTGCGTGCAAGTCAGAGTAGCGTTAGCCATCCCTGGACACGTGTTTCGCGGTAGTTGCCGACCGTCAGCAGGGAGTAGGAAGAGTGCAGGGTTGCTTGTGTAGGCTGCTAAAATCATATCAGGTCTGTACCTCTCGTAGCGAACGCAGGTGCGTAACCATGAGCCCGTCGACTCCGGGGCTCAGAGAGCCACTAAATATGTATCACCAAGTTGGTCGCACACTGCTCCACCCACTAGCGTGTTACCCCGAAGAATTGTGGTCCCTGTAGTCAGCGTCGGCGGGTACGCCTATGCTCAGTGGTGCGTGCAAGTCAGAGTAGCGTTAGCCATCCCTGGACACGTGTTTCGCGGTAGTTGCCGCTCGTCAGCAGGGAGTAGGAAGAGTGCAGGGTTGCTTGTGTAGGCTGCTAAAATCATATCAGGTCTGTACCTCTCGTAGCGAACGCAGGTGCGTAACCATGAGCCCGTCGACTCCGGGGCTCAGAGAGCCACTAAATATGTATCACCAAGTTGGTCGCACACTGCTCCACCCACTAGCGTGTTACCCCGAAGAATTGTGGTCCCTGTAGTCAGCGTCGGCGGGTACGCCTATGCTCAGTGGTGCGTGCAAGTCAGAGTAGCGTTAGCCATCCCTGGACACGTGTTTCGCGGTAGTTGCCGCTCGTCAGCAGGGAGTAGGAAGAGTGCAGGGTTGCTTGTGTAGGCTGCTAAAATCATATCAGGTCTGTACCTCTCGTAGCAAACGCAGGTGCGTAACCATGAGCCCGTCGACTCCGGGGCTCAGAGAGCCACTAAATATGTATCACCAAGTTGGTCGCACACTGCTCCACCCACTAGCGTGTTACCCCGAAGAATTGTGGTCCCTGTAGTCAGCGTCGGCGGGTACGCCTATGCTCAGTGGTGCGTGCAAGTCAGAGTAGCGTTAGCCATCCCTGGACACGTGTTTCGCGGTAGTTGCCGCTCATCAGCAGGGAGTAGGAAGAGTGCAGGGTTGCTTGTGTAGGCTGCTAAAATCATATCAGGTCTGTACCTCTCGTAGCGAACGCAGGTGCGTAACCATGAGCCCGTCGACTCCGGGGCTCAGAGAGCCACTAAATATGTATCACCAAGTTGGTCGCACACTGCTCCACCCACTAGCGTGTTACCCCGAAGAATTGTGGTCCCTGTAGTCAGCGTCGGCGGTTACGCCTATGCTCAGTGGTTCGTGCAAGTCAGAGTAGCGTTAGCCATCCCTGGACACGTGTTTCGCGGTAGTTGCCGCTCGTCAGCAGGGAGTAGGAAGAGTGCAGGGTTGCTTGTGTAGGCTGCTAAAATCATATCAGGTCTGTACCTCTCGTAGCGAACGCAGGTGCGTAACCATGAGCCCGTCGACTCCGGGGCTCAGAGAGCCACTAAATATGTATCACCAAGTTGGTCGCACACTGCTCCACCCACTAGCGTGTTACCCCGAAGAATTGTGGTCCCTGTAGTCAGCGTCGGCGGGTACGCCTATGCTCAGTGGTGCGTGCAAGTCAGAGTAGCGTTAGCCATCCCTGGACACGTGTTTCGCGGTAGTTGCCGCTCGTCAGCAGGGAGTAGGAAGAGTGCAGGGTTGCTTGTGTAGGCTGCTAAAATCATATCAGGTCTGTACCTCTCGTAGCGAACGCAGGTGCGTAACCATGAGCCCGTCGACTCCGGGGCTCAGAGAGCCACTAAATATGTATCACCAAGTTGGTCGCACACTGCTCCACCCACTAGCGTGTTACCCCGAAGAATTGTGGTCCCTGCAGTCAGCGTCGGCGGGTACGCCTATGCTCAGTGGTGCGTGTAAGCCTACACAAGCAACCCTGCACTCTTCCTACTCCCTGCTGACGAGCGGCAACTACCGCGAAACACGTGTCCAGGGATGGCTAACGCTACTCTGACTTGCACGCACCACTGAGCATAGGCGTACCCACCGACGCTGACTACAGGGACCACAATTCTTCGGGGTAACACGCTAGTGGGTGGAGCAGTGTGCGACCAACTTGGTGATACATATTTAGTGGCTCTCTGAGCCCCGGAGTCGACGGGCTCATGGTTACGCACTTGCGTTCGCTACGAGAGGTACAGACCTGATATGATTTTAGCAGCCTACACAAGCAACCCTGCACTCTTCCTACTCCCTGCTGACGAGCGGCAACTACCGCGAAACACGTGTCCAGGGATGGCTAACGCTACTCTGACTTGCACGCACCACTGAGCATAGGCGTACCCGCCGACGCTGACTTCAGGGACCACAGTTCTTCGGGGTAACACGCTAGTGGGTGGAGCAGTGTGCGACCATTTTGTTTAGTTATTTAGTGGCTCCCTGAGCCCCGACAGCCGACGGGCTGTAGGTTACGCACCTGCGTCGCTACGAGAGGTACAGACCTGATATGATTTTAGCAGCCTACACAAGCAACCCTGCACTCTTCCTACTCCCTGCTGACGGTCGGCAACTACCGCGAAACACGTGTCCAGGGATGGCTAACGCTACTCTGACTTGCACGCACCACTGAGCATGGGCGTACCCGCCGACGCTGACTACAGGGACCACAGTTCTTCGGGGTAACACGCTAGTGGGTGGAGCAGTGTGCGACCATTTTGTTTAGTACACTTCATATTATGGCCATTCTCACATCGGATACCGCCCGGTGAGCACAAAGGCCTTCGTCTGCAGCCCTGCCATGTCATTGGTCCAATGTTTAAGTATCTTCTGCCCTCTCCTCATGTTTCACCTACCCCGTGCCATTTATTCTCCTCTTTGCTCTCTTTATGGTTGTTCCTCTTCCCGCTTTTCCCTCCTTATGTTTGTCCCTCTTTCCGCTTTTCCCTCCTTATGTTTGTCCCACTTTTAGTCTTCATTAATTGTCTCCTCCATGCTCTTCTCCTTTCTTCCCCTCCTCTTCTTCCCTCTTGATCTCGTTTTGATGTTCCTTCTCCTCTCCCCTCTTCATCTCCTTCAACGTCTTCTCTTATTATTCGCCACCTTCATCTAATTCATCTTCTCCAAGTTTTTCTTATTCTGCGTCTTTTATCTTTTTGGCTCTTTTATCTTTCCCTTCTACTGTTTTATCTCGCTTTTTGTCTTCCCTTTCTTCATCTTCCACTTCTTTTTTTCCCCACTTTTGTTTTGAATTACACATTGCTCTTCTCCCCCTAACGTTCTGCTTTAAACTACTACACATCTAACAATTACAATTCGAACAACATAAAACCATAACATATCACATACATACTCAATAATACATATCTAAAATACAATACCATTAGCAAACCAAAAATCTTAAACCTAAACAAAGACGAGACCTATTGCATTTCCAATGCTTGTTCAGCATGGGGCCACTTTGGGAGGCCACACCCCTTTCTATTTTTCTGCACGGTTGTTACATTTTGCTGATGATCAGTGCGGCACTCGCTTCATGGACGGTGAGCTTCATCTTTCAGCATGGTGCTGCTTCGGAAAGCCATGCCCATTTCTTTTAATCTGCACGCTTGTTTACCGGTTTTTGTGAACCCAAGTTGGACTTGTCTGATCCTAAAATGGCCACCACTCTTACACGCACACACCCCTGAATCAAACTGGGCAGGGCAGCTTGTAAACTAGTGTAGTGTATGGGCAGCATAAGCCACGCCCACTGAGAGTTGGCCATTGAGAGTCTTCCTTCTAGGCAGGTTCTGGAAGTTGTACGCAGAGCAGGCCTTCGCCTTGTATTGTAAGAAGGTCTCTATTTGCCAGCTCCAGTGAAGAAAAAGTGTGAGATAGCAACGGCCTCAAGATGATGCGGAGTTCATCCGAGGCTAGAATTACCCAAGGCCAGGGTGCGAGGTTCAAAAACTGAAGATGTACCGACTGGGGCTTTTGGGGCCCTTCCTGAGGCGAAATAACTGCCACAAGGGTTGGGTGAAAGTGGCAGTTGGGCTTTATCTCCAGCCCTCCCTCTTTGTTCTACACACGTCCCTGGTGCTGTCCCGGGACTGTCTTCTCTCCACAAACTAGTGATGAATGAGCTTCCCCGGTTTGCTGGCATTAGCGTTGTGTTAATGCCGTTATGGCTGGTCGGAAGCGGTCACGTCCTCCTTCCCCTACTTGGCAGGGATGGTACTGTTCAGCATCCAGACTGTTCCTCTCCTATTTGTCAAAATGCCAGCGGCTGTCCCCCCACCCCCACCAGTCCCTCTAATATCAAGTTAATTACATGAGTCCAGAACTGTCACGGACGGTCCCTTTTACTGTTTTACCACACATTATGGGTAACTTCCCTCTGCTCCTGGCAGTGACTGATCCATGGGTCACTTCCTCAGCTAGAGAATGATCCATGACGGACTCTGTGTGATATCTCCTTGTTCAATGAGCCATAATGCACTGTTTGGTGCTTGAGGGCAGCTTTACGATGCTCCCAGGGTGGTGGTGTCAGAACTCGGCACTTCTCAATGTTACTTCATCCAACATGATTGTTACAAACCTGTCACAGCCTGACGTTTCTTTGCCCCTTGGGTAGTTGCAGCGATTCTGAGACTGCCTGACATTGCTTGTCCTTTGGAGAAGTTTGTGCAGAACTGTCACTGCTTGACATTTCATAGCTCCTCGTGTGATTACCCCAGAGCTCACACTGACATTTCTTATCCCCCGGAGTCGTCAGTCTAGTATGGTCACTGTTTCACGTTTCATAGCTCCTTGTGTGATTTCTCTAGTACTAACTCTGGTTGGCATTTGTTTGTACCTCTAATGATTTGGACACCGCTCACTGTCTTTTATTTAAGCAGCACTCTCTAGCTCCTTGGTTATTGCTACAGTTCAGCTCATATCAGACATTTAAGGCATATCTTTAGGCATTGTTCTATCACCAGCTGTTGAATTCTTGCAAACATATACAATGTTGGATAGCAGATTAAGCGGCTCACACATAGTACCACCTAGAGCTTAAACATGAGCCGGGCAACCTTCACAACTTGCCGCACTTCTTTTTGCAGGTTCCTCTTTGGGTGCAGAAAAAATGCTCTGTGTAAACTCCCAAAATCATTTTCCAGGACCCTCTGAAAACTGCACTCTTCCCCATACCTTGAGGAACTGGGCATTCATTAAATGCGCAATTTAGGAGTGCTTCAATAGTCCGTTCATATTCCCCCTAAATAAGTACTGAAAAACTGCTTTCTCCCCATATATGTCTACTAAAATAGTGTAGTCATATATCTCATCACTGTTACTGAAACACCAGATTACTGTGGTTCATAAATAAACCCCAGGAACAGAGCACTGTGTTTGGAAACATGTAGTCTCATGGTGGCCCTAATTAGGCCATACCATATTCCATGCAATGCTACTCCGCTACGCCACTCTACTCAATGCCACTCCACTCTACGCAACGCCACTCTACGTTACAGCACTCCACACAACAGCACTCCACTCTACGCCGCCCCACACAATGCCAGTCTACGCAACGCAACTCCACGCAACACCACTACACTCTATGGAACTGCACTAAACTCTATGCAACACCACTCCACTCTACACAACGCCTATTCACGCAACGGCACTCAACACCGCTACACTCCACTCCACACAATGCCACCCCATGCAACTACACTCCACTCTAAGCCACTCCACTCTTACAATCTACTCCACTCTAGGTGTTAATAGTGGTTCCTTTCTTTATATTTCTTGTCTTTTTGGGATATGGAATTCTGCTCCACTTGAAAAAATGTGCTCCTGTTTTTCTGCTTGCAAACGGAACGGTACATCTTCCTGATGTTCTGAACTGTATTGGGCCAGGAATGTGGGGGAAGACTGAAGCTGTCTCTGTTGTAGTAGTTTATCGGCAGAGGTGCTTGTTTAAAAGCCCTGGTCTGTGAGACTCTACACCTTCCATTCAATTGTTCCTGCGTTTTGCATCTTTTACATGACATTTGAGGTTTCTTAGTCTTGCATAAGGAGTTTCAAAAAGGTATTCTGTAAAAGGAATAATGTAATGATTATCTTTCAGTTAACAAAGTTGCAACTAAGGAGGGGCATGTATTCCTTTCTGAAGTACTTTATGATTTCACCTAGTTCTATATCAGAAGCCTGTGTTGAACTTTCACTTGACATCTTAATGCTTTCTGGGAACTGTAGTCTTCGTGTGCTTTAATTGAGCCGCTTGGATGAATGCATTTTAGAACAAGCATTGGCACAGCCAATAGGTCTCTCCTTTGGGACAAGTATTTAGTTATGTAGCAGGTCCCAAAGGCGAGACCTATTGGCTATGCCAATGCTTGTTTTCTTATTTATTGCTCCCTGAGGCAACACGAAGAGAGGGAAGGAGGTAACACAGAGGGTTGAAGGGAGGCAACACAGAGGGCAGGAGGCAAGAGAGCAGGTGGGGGTAGCAAACACAGGGGCGCAACTTTCATTGGTGTAGCAGGTGCATTGGCACTGGGGCCCAGATGTCTGAGGGGCCCACTGAACCCGGATTATTGCTGCATTTTATAATACAAACAGCAGCTACGGACCATACACTGCAGCCCAGTGTATGGGCTAGCCTTGAGGTCTAGGCTAGCACAATATTAAAACGTTTCTTTCTGGGCTTAAAAATACCTTAATATGTGTCTTCTTGCTCCGCCGAGCAGTACACAGCATTGTCTTACAAGGCTTAGAAATCTGCACCCACAAATCTAACAAAAAGAATTATAAAATATGTCATCTACATAAGGAATACAGTAGTTATTTTATTGTGCTATTTTTTAAAACTTTTTCTTGGATATCAAATCCAGTCTCTGCTCTTGATGTTTCCAAGCACGGCTAGAAGTAAGGTTGTCTAACTCAGACTATTAACTGTGGAGGTGTGGTCATTAACTTGTGCCCATATTTGTCTGCACTCCTGTTCAAATAGCTGGCACATTTGCCGTTAGGATCCATACAGAATGGTGATACAGGACATTTGCTTCAACAAAACTTCCACCGTATGAAATATTGGATGCTATTTAAAAAGACACATACAAATGAAACGCAGGGAATTGATTAAAAAGTGCTGCCAGTAATAAAGTTAAATTGGGAAATCGGGGAGATGAGTCATCCGCAAGATGACAAAACAAGGAATGCGCGTGAGGGGGAGCAGGAGGCTAGTCTGGGAGTGGTGTGCTCGTGCGCGCGCAGTCTGCTCATTTTCAAGCACTGCACTCGTGCTTGTGGCACGTCCCTGCTCGCTCCCGCGAGGTGGATGCCGCCACAAGCACGAGTGTGTGCTTGAAAATGAGCAGAGCGACGGCTAAAGGCCCTCCTATGCAGCACATGCGCGCGGCGTAGGCGAGACCTAAAAAAGGATTTATAACTGAAAAGCAGAGGGCTAGAAAGTATGGTGTTTTGTAGAAGTGCACCACGTTATCAACTCTAACTAATTACATAGCTGCTAAGTGACCCAGGCCATGTTGGTCACTTCCTGCAACTCCTGACCTATTAGTCAAACAGCACTTTGCAGCCTGCATTTTCTAACGTATTTTCCAGTGTTAGAAGAGAAACTCAGAATGTAATTTACCATGTAATTTACCACTGGCAAAAAAGACGGATATGGACATAGGTGTCTCATAAGACACTCGCCCTTAGATAGTCATGTAGTTGGCTACACAGTAAGCAGGTTGAGTCCCTACTTCATCGAAGTATGTACAATGTGCAGGCAGTGAAGCGAATTTCGCCTTTCTGGATTTTCCTCAGATCGTGTCGTCCAGTGTTTTAATGCATTTTCTGTAGAGATTTAGGTTTACTTAATACACATTCTATTCAGATTGTGTAAACTCAGCAGTTTATCCTTCCCTGGTCGCTCAACTGATTACTCTTCAGGTGGATGGTAACACCTCACACTGTGTAATATACGCTGGAAACTGTCATCATTCATGATATTGTTTTTATTCATGTGTATTATGCAACTCTTTTTCTTGGTCATAAGGTAATGTTTCGTGTGGGCAGTGTCATCTATCAGCATTGTATCTGCACTCAAATCGCCAAAACAAGTTCCTCCCAAATTACTGAGGCAACAGTAGTGGGTTTAGAAGTCAGATACATTGTGAAACTAGAGTAATCATAAACAAAAAGGTCAGCATCCAATCAGAGCTATTAGTTTTAAAGAGCTGGGAGTCTTCATTTCCATACATGGTAGGAAGAGCAGTTAATGTAAGGAAAACCAAGGACAGATGGTCTAGCGCCTTTTGGGTTAGAGATGGGGCCCCCACACACTTTCATGTCATTAAGGTTTTGCCATTATGGACAGTAGCCTATAAGTTAAGCACTTGCCGTGGACACTGCAGTAGACTTCAGGTCACATTTTCGGTATTGTCAACCATACCTTCAGTCTTTCAATGGCTGATCGATTACCCATGCTGCACTACAACATAGCTAAAAGACAATGGCAAACCAATAGCTGTGGCTAAACACTTATAAGGTCCCAAAAGCAAGACCTATTGGTTATGCCAATGCTTGTTTGTTTTTTGAGGTTTTTTAAAAGCCGATGTACATTATGGGGTGTGAAAACACGCCCCGACATCAGCACCAGCCTCAACAGGCTTGTTTTTAGAAGGAGTGGGTTTGGTGGCAGGGGGGGCCGAAGTACATTTTAGGGTTCTTCTCACAAGGGCCCGCTCCCTCTTCACACAGTGAATTTTTTCTTAAGGTTGATAGGCCTGCCCTGTGAAAAGCATTTATGACTAAACCTAAAGGTGGGCCTCAATACTGCAACTAGCACAAAGGCATGGAATGGCTTAGTGGGGGAGTAAGAGGATCAAGGGTGGAGTGTTGAGTTTGGATAGGCGGCTGCAGGAACAGATATGGAAAACAGAAATGGTATTTGATATTGATGAGGATGAAGAAGCATATATGGTATAGCATTAGTGTACCTTTAAAGGCAAGTCTCCTATCCACCCTGAAGACACAGGCATAAAATACACCGAAGACAGTGCTCTCACGGATCGCAGATAAGATACTGTGCAGCAGCAGATAACAGCAATTTTGCTCTATTCACTTTAAATAGTTTTATGTGTGTCATATTCATAATCACAGGAGTGAAGTCTGTTCTTTACAGCCACACCATCAAGAGTGAGATGTGCAAAGGCTTTTTGAAGTCACAAAGGGAACAATTCGCAGAACGTTTGAGACCGCAAAAAAGACTTTTAGTACGTAAAAAATCCAAACTGCAATTTGTTAACATGTTACCGAACCACAATTTGGGTTTGCGACTACATACACAATTGTCATCTGGAAGGGACGTGTTTAGGGCAATCCTTCCAAAAACCGATTCGCAGTGGGATGTAATAATCTTTTATATTTGATAACCAGTCGCAAAACATTAATACTTTACTGACTACAAACATGTAGTGGTAACCCATTGCAAATGGGAAGGAGTCCCCAAGGGACACCTTCCTCTTTGGGAATGTTGACAAAAACATTTTTCAAGGGTAGGCAGTGGTTCCTGGCACCATGGGACCACTACCTACTATTAAAAAATTTAGTGACACTTTTCTGTTTTACACATCCTGTTTTCCTTAAAGAAAAACATGAAGTATTAAAAAGTTATTGCTTTATTTCAAAGCAATCACAGACATGGTGGTCTCCTGACCCCAGCAGGCCACCATCCCTGGATGGCAGCAAATTATAGTGGGTCGCAATTTTCAACCTACCTCACTTATACTCCTGAAGTAGGTTGAATTGTAACTCACTACAATTCTGTTTTTGTGTACTGACTTACTATAACATAGGTTGGTTCGCAAAAACAGAATGGATTCAGCAAAAGTAGGTGCCTAATTTGTGATGACTTTTACCGACTCCATTCTTTGTACCTCTGGTCCAAATCTCTTTTCCTTCTCAGGGAATGAAAGGTCGGAGTCTGTTGCTAACTCAACTGGGAGTCCTTCAATGAGGCACTAGGATCCTTTAAGTTACAACCCAGTGGCAACGGCATAGCTCCTTAATCAGAAACTCAGTGTCCAACAATCCTCAATCACAAACATACTAGCATTGGACCAAATATTATTCAGTCACAACACATTGTGTCACAAACCTAACTCTAGTGGCTTTGGTCCTGGATACATCCAAATCTCAACTTGACATCTCTGAGCATGCACTGAGCATCCTTTGTTGCCCTGGAGAGGAATACATTTTGTGGAGATGCCGTCAATCACCAATTTGAATCTCCAACTAAGGAGGTTACAGCAGGTCTTGCCAAATTCACTCCTCTTCACACATGGCAGAATGGAACTATTCTCTTCTCCCTCACTGAAACGCACCACTTCATGTAGTATTGTAAGCTAGTTGTGTCCTGTTTTATACGTGAGTGCAGTTTCAACAGGGTTGCTGCATGCAGAACTCTTGAACTTGTAGTCTCTATCCTGTTGTGCCAAGAAAAACACGCCTGGGCCCACATCATGCGACCTACCAGAGCAGTGCACAGTACCCCTGAAGCCGTCATCAACCACAGCATCAAGGAACATGAAAGGGGGCAGCAGAGTGGAGATACAGGATGAAGGGCGTGTCAGCACAAAAACACATTTGGATCTTAGAGTTTGCTGCAGCAATAGCAACACCTTCTCAATCTAGACAATCTGACATCCAACAAAACAGATTAGAGAGCTCACTAGCACCGTCTTTTGCATAACTCAGCACTAAAGCCATGTAGTGGTCTAAGGAATTCCACCAAAACAGCACACCCAAATGCAGGCATTTGTCTTCACTCAGCACTAGAAGGACACATAAGAAACATTCTCTTGTACAGTTACCCACACAAAATAGCACCAAAGCCATCAAAGTAGCTATGTGTTGTCAACTCAAGAACACACTCACAGCCAGGTTTATTGACTTTGTAAACAAAGTACACTAGACACATGTCCCGAACATGCAAAGTGGCAGTAAAGCCATGCAGCTGCCTAAGCGCTGCCACCTCAACAGCACATCCACCTTTCCCCTACCTACTTACACAGTAAAAACATTTGGACAACTGAGCTTAACCACACAGCCTTCACACAATGCTGCATCAAAGCCATAAAATTGGCTAAGGATGTCTTTTAACTGCACATCCTCCTTAAGTCAAGCAATGTACATCCAGTCACCCACTGGCCTGAAATTAACGCTTCCGTCCTTTGACTGACCCAGACACTGACATAGTATTTTACGCCTAACCAGTCACTATCCAATACAAACCATTATTAAACAAGTACATTGGACAGGTGTCTTCCTCCACCCAAGCAGTACTACAGACAATATTGCCTCTGGTCTACCGAGGATCCCAGACCCCAAAATACCAATGGGACAATAGAAATGGTCGAGGTGCACAATACTAATGCTCAGCAGTATAACACTTTGTGACCTTCTCCTGAGAAAAATTTGACTCTCATAGGCCGATATACAAGTCCTAAACCGTTAAAGGACTGAACCAAATGCAGCCTTTTTTTAAATTTAAAATATTCATATTTTAACTATCTATATAAGATGACTTTATCATACTCATTTTTCTTTTTAAAGCAAAGTATCATATTACACTTCCAGTGAAAATTTTTACATAAAACATACTAGCAGATGTACAACAATAGTGAGCATGTTTTGAAATTGATCTAGCTTTTTAATTGTGATGGAAATTGCTGAGCTATTTGTGGTAGATGTGCTGTTAATTTCATACCAGTGGTTTGGCCTTTAATACATTAATTTAAATTTAGGTTTTACATGTCAATGTCCACAAAATTCATCACCAAAACTCCTTTAGAATTGCACACTGTTTCACCTCTACAAAAAAGGCTAGAAGTATATTCTGTTTCGACCAATAAAAAGTGTTTCGAGTCTATGAACAGGAGCCTATTTATTTACCTATTTTATATACAGCACTGTTACCAACTACCACTGTCATCCTACTGTACAAATTGAGATGGAGCTTCAATAAGCAGTAAAGCATAATTTAGCAGTATTAACTTAGACAGTATCCAGCATATTGTGTTTTGGCATACTGTGTGGTTATGGAGAATATGTCAGGGGAAAAATCTCCTTTACAATCAATAAAACCATTTATAGAGCGCGCTACTCACCCGTTAGGTTCCCAAGGCGCTGGGGTGGGGGGGGTAGAAGCAGCTACTGATCGAACCGCCAGGTCTTAAGAAGTCTCCTGAAGGTCAGCAGGTCCTGGGTCTGCCACAGGTGGATGGGGAGGGTGTTCCATGTCTTGGCGGCGAGGTGGGAGAATGATCTGCCGCCAGTGGTCGTTCGGCGGATGCCTGGGATGGTGGCGAGGGCGAGGTCAGCGGAGTGAAGCTGGCGGTTCGGGGTGTAGAAGGTGAGTCGTTCGATGAGGTATGCTGGTCCGGCGTTATGGAGTGCTTTGTGGGTGAGGAGCTTGAAGGTAATCCTCTTGTTGACGGGGAGCCAGTGCAGGTCTCTCAGGTGAGCGGTGATGTGGCTGTGGCGAGAGATTCAGAGGATGAGGCGTGCGGAGGCGTTTTGTATGCGTTGGAGTCTTTTCTGGTGTTTGGCCTTGGTTCCCGCATAGAGGGTGTTGCCGTAGTCCAGCCTGCTGCTGACGAGGGCTTGGGTGACCGTCCTTCTGGTTTCGGTGGGGATTCATCGGTAGATCTTGCGGAGCATGCGTAGGGTGTTGAAGCAGGAGGAGGAGACAGCGTTGACTTGCTGGGTCACGGAGAGCGTTGAGTCCAGGATGAAAACCAGGTTGTGTGCGTGGTTGGTGGGTGTCGGGGCAGCTTCAACGTGGTTGGCCACCAGGAGTCGTCCCATGCGGAGGGGGTGGAGCCAAGGATGAGGACCTCCGTCTTGTCAGAGTTCAGTTTCAGACGGCTGGTCTTCATCCACTCTGCGACGGCCTTCATTCCCTCGTGGAGGTTGGATTTGGCAGGGGCCGTGTCCTTGGTGAGGGAGGGGATCAGCTGGGTGTCATTGGCGTACGAGATGATGTTGAGGTGGTGCGCTCGGACGATGTTGGCGAGTGGTGTCATGTAGATGTTGAAAAGGGTCGGGCTGAGGGACGATCCTTGGGGTACGCCGCAGGTGATCATGGTGGCTTTGGATCTGAATGGGGGAGATGGACTCTCTGGGTTCTGCCGGTTAGGAAGGAGGTGATCCAGTTCAGGGTTTTGTCGCGGATCCCTACGTCGTGGAGGCGTGTGCGTAGGGTGTGGTGGCAGACGGTGTCGAAGGTGGCCAAGAGGTCCAGGAGGATGAGGGCTGCGGTTTCGCCATTGTCCAGCAGGGTCCTGATGTCGTCGGTGGTGGCGATGAGGGCGGTTTCGCTGCTGTGATTGCTGCGGAAGCCGTATTGGGAGGAGTCCAGGATGTTGTTCTCCTCCAGGAAGTGGGTAAGTTGGCTGTTGGCGGTCTTCTCAATGACTTTCGCCGGGAACAGGAGCAGGGAGATGGGTCAAAAGTTCTTGAGGTCCTTTGGGTCCGCCTTAGGTTTCTTGAGAAGGGCGTTGATATCGGCGTGTTTCCAGCTCTCCGGAAAGGTGGATGTCTCAAAGGAGTTGTTGATGATCTTTCGGAGTTGGGGTGCGATGATGGAGCTTGCTTTGTTGAAGATGTGGTGGGGCAGGGGTCGGAAGGAGAGCCGGAGTGGATGGTGTTCATGATTTTGATGGTGTCTTCGTCGTTGACGTGGTTCCAGGAGAGCAGGAGGTCGGTGCGTTTGGTGGGTGTTGAGTCGGGGGTGTCAGCGTCCGTCGTCGGTGTCTGGGTGTCGAAGCTGTCGTGGATGTCTGCGATCTTGCAGTGGAAGAAGGTGGCCAGGGAGTCGCAGAGTTCTTGCGACGGCGGGATGTCATTCGTGCTGGAGCTGGGGGAGGCGAGTTCTTTCACGATGCTGGAGAGCTCTGTGTGCGTTGTTGTCGATGCGTTCCTTGAAGGAGGTCCTTTTGGCGGATCGGATGAGATGGTGGTACATGCGTCTGGCGTTCTTGAGGGCTGCAGGAGGTTTGGCTGTTGTACTGTTGGGCTCTCATTCATTGGTCTTGTAATAAGGTGGGCTGCAAGATTGTTTTTAGATGTTTGTTTGCAGCAGTTTCCTAAATGCTAACGGGTATGGATGGGTAATGCCACAGGTGAGGCAGGAACTCTTAAATGCCTGCTATCTGATTGTGTTTTTGTGTCTGGAATTATATTTATGTGTGACCCAGGGGCGGCTCCTCCGCTAAGGCAGAGGAGCGCCACCCCACTGATTTAAAGCAGTGCAAAGTAAAAATAAAATAATAATAGAACGTCTGTTCTTGTCATTTTATTTTTAGTACTGCAGTTGCACTGCAGTGCAGCCCAGTTCAGGGCAGGGCGGCCTCCCCTGATGTCAGGGCTGGAGGAAGAGTGGTGGCTGAACCTTACGTGAGCATAACATTTTGCCGGCCGTCTTGGGCCAGCCAAACCATCATGCACACTGTGCATGTTCTCTACAGGCTGTATGACACAGCCTTAGTGGAGAACATGCCCAGCCTCACAGTCCCCGTCTGAGTGCCGAGCCACGGCTCTCAGACCAATCACTACGCTGCTTAAGGCAGTGTTGGGATTGGTCAGGGGAGTCTGGGAGCTTCCTGCTCAAAGAGGCAGCAGCTGGTGACGGCGATCACCAGGTAAGTTTGCATTTTTCTTTCTTTTTTTTCATAACACGTCCTCATCATTCCTCATCCCCTCGCCACTGTTCCCTACCAGCTGCCACTGGTGTGACCTATAGAGTATGCAGGTTCTTGTTGACAGGAATCAACTTATTATGAAGATAATTAGGTTTTTCTTTTACTGTGCTTCATAGACAATGCATGGGTACATTTGTATATGTTATGACATGTTCTGTTGTCCTTTTAAAACATAGGTTCACCACCATCTGGGCCACTTGGCAAAATGAGACCGGATAGTATTCAAGGAAGCACAGTGGCAAATGGATGCTGAAAGGTACATCCTTAACGTTTCTAAAGGAAAAAAGCCAGATCCTTGGATGAAGTTCATTCCAGATCTGAAAATCCTGAAGAGGAAAGGCTCTTACCAAGAAATGAAGTTACTAAATTTATGTTATAGCAGGCTGCGCAGCTATGGCTTTCCAACCGCCTGTCTTCCACTGAGTTTCTTCGAAGGTTGTTTGGACTGTTGCAAGGTTCCCACTTTAGTTAGTGGACAGCATATACCAGGCCAACTTCTCACATTGGTGGCAGCGGTGGAATTCGAACCCAAGCCTCCGAAGAGACTGGAGAAAGTGGGTGAGACAGAGAATGAGGACAGGACAGGACACCTTTTATGACCTGGACTCTAACCCTGACCAGGGGGAACCTGATGGTTCCCACTTGGATACCTCAGATCTTCAAGTGGAGAATGGAGGAGGCCATGAGGACCTTCTCTTTAATCCTCCTGGAAGAATGCAGAGTTTACCAAGGAGATCTAGATCTCCCTCTGCAGAGTCTAATCACTCAGGACAGGCTGTAGGGCCCTCTGTATCTAGTAAGAGGGTTCACTCTTTTGACAGGGAGTACCAACTTCTTTAGCTTGAGAAAGCTAGGCTTAGGCTCAGGCAAGAGCAGTTGGCCCTTGATAAGGAGTCCATAGAAGTCCAGAGAGCTAGACAAAAGTTGGGACTAGAGTCCCATGGTGGCAGCAACAGTGTCTCTAGAGTTAAGGAACATTCCTTTGATAATAGGAACCTGAGCAAGAGTGTCCCTCTCTATCATGTTGGAGATGACATCCATAAGTGGATAACTGCTTTGGAGAGAGCCTGTAAAGTACAGAGGGTCCCTCAAGAGCAGTGGGCAGCTATCTTGTGGCTCTCCTTAGCTGACAAAGGTAGAGATAAGCTCCTCACTGTTAGAGAAGAGGATGCTGACAATTACTCAATTTGAAGAGTGTTCTCATTGATGGGTTTTGCTTAACCACTGAACAGTACAGGATTAAGTACAGAGACAGCCAGAAGAGACAGAATCAGGACTGGGTAGACCTTGTGGATAGTGCTTTTAAGGCTCTGGAAGGCTGGCTGCTTGGCAGCAAAGTACATAATTTTGATGGATTGTATAGTTTGATTATAAGGGAGCAGAGCCTTAATAATTGCCAAAATCAATTACTGCATCAGTCCCTTGTTGCCTCTGATCTGACTTCTCCCCAAAAATTGGGAAAGAAGGCAGATAAGTGGGTCAGAACCAGGGTGAAGCAGAAAACCCAGAACTCTGGAGGTGACCAGAAGAAGCAAGAGTCTACAATTCCACTGAAGGGTGGGGACAAGGGTAAAGATCAAAAACAGTCTTCATCAGGGCCCCAGAAACCTGCCTCTGGGGGAGGGGGTCACAATCCAACAATGGAAAAGGCAAAAAGATACCTTGATGTTACTTTTGTAATGTGAAGACCCATTGGACAAAAGATGCTGATTGTCCAAAAGCCAAGGAACATCCTCCTACAACCACTGCCCCTAAGGCAACTGCGCCCCCTAGCACAAGTACAAGTGGTGGTACAGGGAACAAGGGATTAGTAGGGTTAACCTTGGGCTCTGAGATGGGTTCTGGCCTAGTCAGAACTCCAGCTCAGGCTGTGCTTGTCTGTGATGATGGCATGGAAATTGCCATCCTATTTGTCAGTCCCAGTCATTTGGCCAAATACAGACAGCAGCCTTTGATAAATGGTAATGAGGCCATGGCATACAGGGACACAGGTGCAAGTGTCAATATGGTGATAAAGGATCTTGTGACCCCTGACCAAATCGTATTTGGAGAAATGTACCAAGTGACCAATGCAAACAATGTTAGGACTGACCATTCCTTGGCAGTTGCACATTTCTGCTTGGGAGGGGTAACTGGCCATAAGAAAGTTGTGGTTAGCTCAGACTTACCAGTGGAATGTTTTTGGGCAATGATTTGGAAACTTCTGTCTCGGCTGAAGTGGAACTTAGGACTCATGCAGCAATGCTGGGCATTTCTGCAGATGTGTTTGCTGTGACCAGGTCACAGGCGAAACTGACAAACACTGAACAGTCCCTGGATCCTGGAACAATGAACCAAGGGCCTTCCAAGAGAAGGAACAGGAGGGGTAAGGCTATGTCTTACCCCCAGACTCAGAGGGAGGATCAGTCTCTTGAGGGAGATGATCTCAGTCCGGTGAAGGAACTGTCTCAGATGAAGTGGAACCTCATCAGGTTGAGTTGCTGGAGGAAGGGGGCCCTTCCAGGGCAGACTTGAGTTTGGACCAGCAAACCTGCCCCTTTCTTGAACCCCTCAGCCAGCAAGCTGCTGCTGAGGCTGCTGGAAGTGTCAGTGGTTCCCACAGGATCCATTGGGATGAGGGACTCCTGTACTCAGAGAGTAGAGACCCCAAGCCTGGTGCCACCAGGAGGTTGGTTATACCTCTGAAGTTTAGGGGCTTCCTTATCACCTTGGCACATGACATTACCTTAGCAGGACACCTAGGCCAAAGCAAGACTTGGAACAGGCTTGTCACTAACTTTCACTGACCTCACATGTCTGAGGACACCAAGGAGTTTTGTCGCTCCTGTACCACCTGTCAAGCCAGTGGTAAATCAGGTGGTCCCCCGTCATACCACTACCAGTGGTGGGGGTTCCCTTTGAAAGGGTTGGGATAGATATAATTGGTCCCATGAACGCTCCCAACAGCCTCTGGACACAGTTACATACTAGTGGTGGTGGACCATGCCACTAGGTATCCAGAAGCAATACCCCTTAGAACCACCACAGTCCCTGGGGTGACCAGGGCCCTCCTGGGTATCTTTTCCAGAGTGGGTTTCCCTAAGGAGGTCTTAACTGACAGAGGTACAAACTTCATGTCAAGTTATATTTCTGCAATGTGGAAGGTGTATGGAGTGAACTACAAGTTCACCACACCCTATCACCTACAATGCAATGGGTTAGTTGAAAGATTCAACACAACCCTCAAGGGCATGATCTGTTGCCCTGCCTTCTCTTTGCCTAACGAAAAGTCCTACAGAAGGGGGTTGGCTACAGCCCTTTTGAACTTCTGTTTGGACATCCAATTAGGGGTCCCCTGTGCTTAGTGAAGGAGGGATGGGAGTTACCTCTCAAACCACCTAAACAAGACATTGTGGACTATGTACTTGGTCTCCGCTCCAGGATGGCTGAGTACATGAAGAAGGCCAGCAAAAACCTTGAGGCAAGTCGAGAATTACAGAAAGCTTGGCATGACCAAATGGCTGTTCTGAGTGGGCTGGCATGGGCTTGCTCATGGCAACTGATCAGGGACAGGTAGAAGAAATTGACCGTCTCCCTCATCTCCTCTCTCAGAACCTTGATGATGGGTCAGTTGATGGTGTAGCTTTGGAAGGCAGCCTCACTGACAAACAGCAGATTAATTGCTGAAGGGTCCTCAATCAATACATGCACATGTTCTCTCTGACTCCTAGTCAGACCACCTGGTGTACCCATGAAGTGGATACAGGTGAGAGTCTACCTGTTAAAAATAAGATTTAAAGGCAGCCTGACCATGTCAGAGATTGAATCAGGACTGAGGTCCAAAGAATGCTAGAGTTGGGAGTTATTGAGACCTAAAATATCCCTTGGGCTAGTCCAAAGGTCTTGGTACCAAAACCTCACACCCAGGGTGGTAAAACAAACATGAGGTTTAATGTTGACGACAGGGGACTCAATGCAGTCACTTGGACAGATGCTCATCCAATTCCTAGGGCAGATGCACTTATTGATACTTTGGCCTCAGCAAAGTTCTTGAGCACATTTGACCTTACAGCATTTTCAACCCCTAGTGGCCATTATCAAATTATTGCATTGCCCTTTGGTTTGAAGAAACACCTGCCACATTCCAAAGGCTGGTGAATAAAGTCCTTACAGACATGGGAGCCTATAGTGCAGCATATCTTGATGATATAGCTGTCTTGAGCTCCACCTTGGAGGATCACCTGGTCCACCTGAAGAATGTTTTGGAGGCTCTGCATAAAGCAGGCCTCACTATCAAGGCTACTAAGTGCCAGATAGAACAGAGCAAGGTTGTGTACCTGGGCCACCCTGTGGGTGGAAGCCAGGTTAAACCATTACAGAGCAAAATCCAGACCATAATAGACTGGGTTGCTCCAACTACCCAGACACAGGTCAGAGCTTTCTTGGGCCTGACTGTATACTACAGAAGATTTGTAAAATGAAATGGGTCTATAGTGATTCCCATGAATGCCCAAGAAGGTTCAGTGGACAGTTAGCTGTCAGAATGCATTCGATGATCTCAAGCAGGCCACGTGCACTGCTCCCATTCTGCAGGGTCGTGACTACTTCAAGCAATTTATTGTCCAAACAGATGCTTCTGAGTGGGGGGGGTAGGGGCTGTGTTGTCACAACTTAATGCAGATGATCAGGATTAACAGTAGCTTTTATCAGCAGAAGGTTGACCCTCAGAGAGAAAAGTTGGTCAGCTATAGAGAGGGAAGCCTTTGCTGTGGTCTGGGCCCTGAAGAAGCTGAGGCAATACCTGTTTGGAACTCACTCCATTGTTCAGACAGACCATAAGCCCCTTCTATGGCTAAAACAGATGAAGGGTGAAAACCCCAAACTTTTGAGGTGGTCCATTTCCCTACAGGGTATGGACTACACAGAGGAACATAGACCTGGGAGTAACCATGTCAATGCAGAAGGACTCTCCAGATATTTCCACTTAGAAAATGAAGATTCAACTGGGCAATGTTAGTCTCATCTCCTTACGTTTGGAAATTTAGTGAGTGACTTTTGAAAGTGCTACCACAGGCTTTTCCTGGCCTCAAGCTTGCGTTCACGTGAGCGTGCACGCGCGCAGCCACCATGTGGGTTTCTGTCAAGGCTCATTAAGCCTTGCGTGCCTCTCTCCGCAAAATGAAACCTGCAGTCACCATTACTGCTACAGATTTACCAAAGGGGGCTCACTTAACCCTTGGCTGCCTAGAAAAGCGTACCCCTGTTGCCTATAGATGTAACTCTTGGCACACGTTCCCATTTACACTTTATTGAAGTTTAGTTGGGTACAAACATGGTAGTTGTTTTGTCCCAAAGCAAAAACCAAAGGAAATGATGGACGGAGTGTTGAACATTGCAAGCACTCACCCCCAGTCAACTGATCTGGGTTTAATCCATCACTGTTCTTTAGCCCACTCTGCCACCCCAGTTCAGACATGGCCATATGCAAATCAGTCTGACCCTGTGCCTCATGGGAACAGTCCAGCCCGAACTGCCAAGCCATGTCTTCCCTGGACCGGAAACAAGCTTCCTAGGACCGGTTTCTGGCATTTCAGCCGTCTTCAGCCAGGCTTGCTTGAATCCAGTGGCAAAGTGAGCAAGGGACTCACGTCTGAGCATACCCTGCCAACTTATGGCGAACAAAGCAAAAACCAAAGGAAATGATGGACGGAGTGTTGAACATTGCAAGCACTCACCCCCAGTCAACTGATCTGGGTTTAATCCATCACTGTTCTTTAGCCCACTCTGCCACCCCAGTTCAGACATGGCCATATGCAAATCAGTCTGACCCTGTGCCTCATGGGAACAGTCCAGCCCGAACTGCCAAGCCATGTCTTCCCTGGACCGGAAACAAGCTTCCTAGGACCGGTTTCTGGCATTTCAGCCGTCTTCAGCCAGGCTTGCTTGAATCCAGTGGCAAAGTGAGCAAGGGACTCACGTCTGAGCATACCCTGCCAACTTATGGCGAACAAAGCAAAAACCAAAGGAAATGATGGACGGAGTGTTGAACATTGCAAGCACTCACCCCCAGTCAACTGATCTGGGTTTAATCCATCACTGTTCTTTAGCCCACTCTGCCACCCCAGTTCAGACATGGCCATATGCAAATCAGTCTGACCCTGTGCCTCATGGGAACAGTCCAGCCCGAACTGCCAAGCCATGTCTTCCCTGGACCGGAAACAAGCTTCCTAGGACCGGTTTCTGGCATTTCAGCCGTCTTCAGCCAGGCTTGCTTGAATCCAGTGGCAAAGTGAGCAAGGGACTCACGTCTGAGCATACCCTGCCAACTTATGGCGAACAAAGCAAAAACCAAAGGAAATGATGGACGGAGTGTTGAACATTGCAAGCACTCACCCCCAGTCAACTGATCTGGGTTTAATCCATCACTGTTCTTTAGCCCACTCTGCCACCCCAGTTCAGACATGGCCATATGCAAATCAGTCTGACCCTGTGCCTCATGGGAACAGTCCAGCCCGAACTGCCAAGCCATGTCTTCCCTGGACCGGAAACAAGCTTCCTAGGACCGGTTTCTGGCATTTCAGCCGTCTTCAGCCAGGCTTGCTTGAATCCAGTGGCAAAGTGAGCAAGGGACTCACGTCTGAGCATACCCTGCCAACTTATGGCGAACAAAGCAAAAACCAAAGGAAATGATGGACGGAGTGTTGAACATTGCAAGCACTCACCCCCAGTCAACTGATCTGGGTTTAATCCATCACTGTTCTTTAGCCCACTCTGCCACCCCAGTTCAGACATGGCCATATGCAAATCAGTCTGACCCTGTGCCTCATGGGAACAGTCCAGCCCGAACTGCCAAGCCATGTCTTCCCTGGACCGGAAACAAGCTTCCTAGGACCGGTTTCTGGCATTTCAGCCGTCTTCAGCCAGGCTTGCTTGAATCCAGTGGCAAAGTGAGCAAGGGACTCACGTCTGAGCATACCCTGCCAACTTATGGCGAACAAAGCAAAAACCAAAGGAAATGATGGACGGAGTGTTGAACATTGCAAGCACTCACCCCCAGTCAACTGATCTGGGTTTAATCCATCACTGTTCTTTAGCCCACTCTGCCACCCCAGTTCAGACATGGCCATATGCAAATCAGTCTGACCCTGTGCCTCATGGGAACAGTCCAGCCCGAACTGCCAAGCCATGTCTTCCCTGGACCGGAAACAAGCTTCCTAGGACCGGTTTCTGGCATTTCAGCCGTCTTCAGCCAGGCTTGCTTGAATCCAGTGGCAAAGTGAGCAAGGGACTCACGTCTGAGCATACCCTGCCAACTTATGGCGAACAAAGCAAAAACCAAAGGAAATGATGGACGGAGTGTTGAACATTGCAAGCACTCACCCCCAGTCAACTGATCTGGGTTTAATCCATCACTGTTCTTTAGCCCACTCTGCCACCCCAGTTCAGACATGGCCATATGCAAATCAGTCTGACCCTGTGCCTCATGGGAACAGTCCAGCCCGAACTGCCAAGCCATGTCTTCCCTGGACCGGAAACAAGCTTCCTAGGACCGGTTTCTGGCATTTCAGCCGTCTTCAGCCAGGCTTGCTTGAATCCAGTGGCAAAGTGAGCAAGGGACTCACGTCTGAGCATACCCTGCCAACTTATGGCGAACAAAGCAAAAACCAAAGGAAATGATGGACGGAGTGTTGAACATTGCAAGCACTCACCCCCAGTCAACTGATCTGGGTTTAATCCATCACTGTTCTTTAGCCCACTCTGCCACCCCAGTTCAGACATGGCCATATGCAAATCAGTCTGACCCTGTGCCTCATGGGAACAGTCCAGCCCGAACTGCCAAGCCATGTCTTCCCTGGACCGGAAACAAGCTTCCTAGGACCGGTTTCTGGCATTTCAGCCGTCTTCAGCCAGGCTTGCTTGAATCCAGTGGCAAAGTGAGCAAGGGACTCACGTCTGAGCATACCCTGCCAACTTATGGCGAACAAAGCAAAAACCAAAGGAAATGATGGACGGAGTGTTGAACATTGCAAGCACTCACCCCCAGTCAACTGATCTGGGTTTAATCCATCACTGTTCTTTAGCCCACTCTGCCACCCCAGTTCAGACATGGCCATATGCAAATCAGCCTGACCCTGTGCCTCATGGGAACAGTCCAGCCCGAACTGCCAAGCCATGTCTTCCCTGGACCGGAAACAAGCTTCCTAGGACCGGTTTCTGGCTTTTCAGCCGTCTTCAGCCAGGCTTGCTTGAATCCAGTGGCAAAGTGAGCAAGGGACTCACGTCTGAGCATACCCTGCCAACTTATGGCGAACAAAGCAAAAACCAAAGGAAATGATGGACGGAGTGTTGAACATTGCAAGCACTCACCCCCAGTCAACTGATCTGGGTTTAATCCATCACTGTTCTTTAGCCCACTCTGCCACCCCAGTTCAGACATGGCCATATGCAAATCAGTCTGACCCTGTGCCTCATGGGAACAGTCCAGCCCGAACTGCCAAGCCATGTCTTCCCTGGACCGGAAACAAGCTTCCTAGGACCGGTTTCTGGCATTTCAGCCGTCTTCAGCCAGGCTTGCTTGAATCCAGTGGCAAAGTGAGCAAGGGACTCACGTCTGAGCATACCCTGCCAACTTATGGCGAACAAAGCAAAAACCAAAGGAAATGATGGACGGAGTGTTGAACATTGCAAGCACTCACCCCCAGTCAACTGATCTGGGTTTAATCCATCACTGTTCTTTAGCCCACTCTGCCACCCCAGTTCAGACATGGCCATATGCAAATCAGTCTGACCCTGTGCCTCATGGGAACAGTCCAGCCCGAACTGCCAAGCCATGTCTTCCCTGGACCGGAAACAAGCTTCCTAGGACCGGTTTCTGGCATTTCAGCCGTCTTCAGCCAGGCTTGCTTGAATCCAGTGGCAAAGTGAGCAAGGGACTCACGTCTGAGCATACCCTGCCAACTTATGGCGAACAAAGCAAAAACCAAAGGAAATGATGGACGGAGTGTTGAACATTGCAAGCACTCACCCCCAGTCAACTGATCTGGGTTTAATCCATCACTGTTCTTTAGCCCACTCTGCCACCCCAGTTCAGACATGGCCATATGCAAATCAGTCTGACCCTGTGCCTCATGGGAACAGTCCAGCCCGAACTGCCAAGCCATGTCTTCCCTGGACCGGAAACAAGCTTCCAAGGACCGGTTTCTGGCATTTCAGCCGTCTTCAGCCAGGCTTGCTTGAATCCAGTGGCAAAGTGAGCAAGGGACTCACGTCTGAGCATACCCTGCCAACTTATGGCGAACAAAGCAAAAACCAAAGGAAATGATGGACGGAGTGTTGAACATTGCAAGCACTCACCCCCAGTCAACTGATCTGGGTTTAATCCATCACTGTTCTTTAGCCCACTCTGCCACCCCAGTTCAGACATGGCCATATGCAAATCAGTCTGACCCTGTGCCTCATGGGAACAGTCCAGCCCGAACTGCCAAGCCATGTCTTCCCTGGACCGGAAACAAGCTTCCTAGGACCGGTTTCTGGCATTTCAGCCGTCTTCAGCCAGGCTTGCTTGAATCCAGTGGCAAAGTGAGCAAGGGACTCACGTCTGAGCATACCCTGCCAACTTATGGCGAACAAAGCAAAAACCAAAGGAAATGATGGACGGAGTGTTGAACATTGCAAGCACTCACCCCCAGTCAACTGATCTGGGTTTAATCCATCACTGTTCTTTAGCCCACTCTGCCACCCCAGTTCAGACATGGCCATATGCAAATCAGTCTGACCCAGTGCCTCATGGGAACAGTCCAGCCCGAACTGCCAAGCCATGTCTTCCCTGGACCGGAAACAAGCTTCCTAGGACCGGTTTCTGGCATTTCAGCCGTCTTCAGCCAGGCTTGCTTGAATCCAGTGGCAAAGTGAGCAAGGGACTCACGTCTGAGCATACCCTGCCAACTTATGGCGAACAAAGCAAAAACCAAAGGAAATGATGGACGGAGTGTTGAACATTGCAAGCACTCACCCCCAGTCAACTGATCTGGGTTTAATCCATCACTGTTCTTTAGCCCACTCTGCCACCCCAGTTCAGACATGGCCATATGCAAATCAGTCTGACCCTGTGCCTCATGGGAACAGTCCAGCCCGAACTGCCAAGCCATGTCTTCCCTGGACCGGAAACAAGCTTCCTAGGACCGGTTTCTGGCATTTCAGCCGTCTTCAGCCAGGCTTGTTTGAATCCAGTGGCAAAGTGAGCAAGGGACTCACGTCTGAGCATACCCTGCCAACTTATGGCGAACAAAGCAAAAACCAAAGGAAATGATGGACGGAGTGTTGAACATTGCAAGCACTCACCCCCAGTCAACTGATCTGGGTTTAATCCATCACTGTTCTTTAGCCCACTCTGCCACCCCAGTTCAGACATGGCCATATGCAAATCAGTCTGACCCTGTGCCTCATGGGAACAGTCCAGCCCGAACTGCCAAGCCATGCCTTCCCTGGACCGGAAACAAGCTTCCTAGGACCGGTTTCTGGCATTTCAGCCGTCTTCAGCCAGGCTTGCTTGAATCCAGTGGCAAAGTGAGCAAGGGACTCACGTCTGAGCATACCCTGTTGAGTTGTTTTGTCCCTCCTTCTCTTCCATGGCTGGAGGAACTTTTACTTATGCACTGCGAAGTGTGCGTGAAGTGTTTCATTCTGAGACAAAATGAGTCATAGAAAAAGGTCCACGCTATTTTTCGTGTGAACATCAATTTCCTGGCTGTCACATGAGTTTAATATTGAAACTGATAACCTTCAGTCAAGAGCCTCTTAACGCCAATGAGCTCTATTTAAAAGGGGCATGTATAATTTAAGTCCTGACCCGAGGGCGTGCGCTCTGCACGGTAACAGCAACAAGAAATCAGTGGCACCCCAAGTTTTCCAAAACCAAATGTGAGGCACTGTAAAAAGGCAAGGAGGGAACACCTCTGCCGCTACATAGCGCTCACTTACTTTGAGATACAATTGGTTGCGATCATGACCACAGGAAGGAGTAGGGAAATGACATTGTGTTGTTCAAGTGGTCCTTGAAGCAATAATAAAACCAATGGCACAGAGTCTCTTTGTCGCAGGATACTTGTACGAAAACTTAGGCTTTGGTATATACTGTGCCAGTGGACCAACCAAGAACCCTAGGCTGAAAGGGTACAATGCACTAGATTCTAAAAGTGCCAGAGACCTCTTTCTCATACACATGACAGAGAAGCTTCTGGTATGCAGAACCCTATACATTATGCCAGCTTAGTATGGATCTCTTCACTCGCCCAATTCGAAGCACAAGGGCGGTTTAGACTTTTTTAGGCTGGACTAGCACAGCACTCTGCACAAAGTGCCCCTGAACTGTAGTAGCAGTTGTGAGCATTTACCAATCTGTGACTAGCTCCTCACCCCCTTTCCGGGGATGTACGGGTTCAAGAATGCCCAGGTTCTGCAGAAGCCATCGCCCCGCAGCACTTTCTAATGAGGAGACTAACTGTGGGCGGTGCCTGAAGGATTTCTCAATCCTCAAATGCAGAGCAGTTCACCACAAATCTACATATCTAAATGTTTACATTTTGATTTGGGTGTTGCACTGCTGTGTGATATCAACCATTTGGCTGAAAAGACATGGAATACAAACAAGATCAGTATAACATTATAAAGGCGTTCATTTGTGACTAAACGTTGGAGCTTATAATGTATCAAACGCCTGTGCTTTTGAAAAACAGAACTACCTGCCTCTAAAAGCGTCTAAAATGTTAGAGAAATATGGGCTTTAAAAGCGAATGAGGAAACAGTGCTCGGGGCCTCCTATTCGCCCAACTCACTTGGCCCTGCAAGGCGCGACAAGGTGTGAGTCCACTAACCACCACTGCAGCAGATCACAGAGTACCCTCAACTTTCTTAACTGGGGACACAGTTTTGTATTTTCTAGCTCACATAGCCTTGATTCTAAGCCAGGGACGTGGCCTGAGTACGGTAAAGCCACTGAGTGAGGCATGTTGATTGGTAAAGGCCCAGAAAGCAGAACGTTATCTGATAAGAAAACAGTTACCCTGGTAACAGAGCAAGAAGCTGTAAGAAAAACATTTCAAACAAGCATTGGAATAGCCAATAGGTCTCGCTTTTGGGACCTTATAAGTATTTAGTTATGCAGCGCAATATCCTTGGTGCAACAACATCAACTGTTGCATGGCTAAACACTTATAAGGTCCCAAAGGCGAGATCTATTGGCTATGCCAATGCTTGTTTGCTAAATGTGATACTGTTTTTGACTGCTAATCAGGATCCCAGTCAATCTGCTTTCTCCTTAAACTGTTATGTTATGTACTTGGGTACACTCCAGATTGGATACTGGGGTACCCTTGTCAGTCCCTAGTATATGGTACCCATGTACCCAGGGCATAGGTACCCCAGAGGCCTCCCATTGGCTGAAGCATATATTATGCCACCCATGAGAGGCCATGCAAAATGGAACTACAGGCCTGCTATAGCAGTCTGTGTAAGTTGGTGCATGCACCACTTACTTAAGATATAGGTTTACTATATCTAAGGGTCACTGAACTTAAAACCTATAAGTCACCCCTATAGCAGGCCTTAACAATCCTGAAGACAGGGTGCTTGGTTCTAAGTGAGAGGGTGCCACTGCATGAGCAGAACACCCCTGCAGCCTACGTAGTCCATTCTCTCGGGTTGTCTGTGAAGCAGCCATTTACGACGTATAGAGTGGCATTATGCGACCGCGTGATGACCAACTCTAAAATGGCTGAAACAAACCCTATCATGTTTGGTGTCAAACATGTTGGAATCATACCCTCATTCCGCTAACTGGTGTGGGAGGTATGATTCCACCCCTCAGAAGCGAGCTTTGTTGGGTCCCTGGTGTTACCAGTACTAGCCTTCTAGTCCCAGGCAGCACAAAATGGTTGCTGCCGACCAGAGGCACATTTCTGCCCTCCTACTGCTGAACCAAGCTCGAGCAGGCGGAGGCAGAACAATAGGCATCCTGTCATAGGGAGGTGTGACCACCTCCCAGACAGGATTTAGTGTATTAGGTCTGGGTGGGTGCGCTTGCCAGCGACCAAATGTATGTAGGAGGAGCACATTTGGTGTCCCTGTGCATAGTCCAGTTCAAACCAGTACTGGGAGCTGTTGGCTCTTACTCTGGCACGAAACTGGACAAAGAACATGTGAGTAACCTCCCTACTGTTCAGACCCTCCCCTGGGATGGTCCCCATAATCTGTCCAACCCTCTCCCATTGGTACAAAAGGGCTTACCTGGCTGTAGGACTTTAGATTTGACGTGGACAAGATTCTGAACCAGAAACCAATAAACTTCGACCGTCTGGACACGCTGAACTTCGTTCAGGCCCGACTTCATCTTCATCTCAGTCTGTAGCATCGTCTATGCCCGTCCACCATACGGGATCCATGCAGGACCTGTGGAGCATCAACAGCAACCAAAGATATCTCCCTTGGAGTGAAGGAGTCACACAACACTGCTGTCCGGTCTGCTGACCCTGAGCTCCTATGGGCTCCTAAGGCTTCAGCAACACAGGAGGTGGGTTTCTACGTCTCTCGAGGTCCGATCTGCCCTCTCACCAAGTTTGAGGTCAGAATCCCTCTTGGGGGCTGCAATTCCCGAACCCCTGTGCACTGCGTACTTTGCAAGTGCATATGCTTGTTGGTGTTTCCCAAACAAGTGCCAGCTGAGGGATAGTGAGTTGAGAGGCTTGTGCTCCGCTCTTAAGAACGTCCATCGGTGCTCCAGCTAGGCTTCCTCCAACGTGATTGCCCCGTATTTGATTGCTGGATACCTTGTCCTCACCAGCTCCCCCTGCTCTACTTGAGACTTCCTCTGCTCTGTTTGAGAAGGCCTCAGATTTACTTGAGACTTTCTTATGCATGGATTTGCGCCGTCTTTGATCAGACCAGGCGCTTTTGGGTTATATGAGGTGATTGCTCAGGGGTCCCTCAATTGGCTTGTTAGCCTACATTTTATGGGGCCATCTGCATTCCACACGTTCCCTGAACTTCTCTAGGAATGGACTAAGATGGCCGCTTGGGGGCTCTGACATCAACATAGGACCTGATATGATGGAATTGTTACTGGACACAAAAATAGGACTAAGACTGCCATGAAGGGTGTCATTGTTAGCAGCCATCTTGGAAAGGGGTCAGCCTCCCCCTTCATTGTATGTGTGCCCTGGGTGTCACACTTGTTCCCTTATCTGTTTCAGGGATGCTCTAAAAACGCCTAAATTGATTTGACGGACTACTTTACCCCCTCTATTTATTTTGTGCTCCTATACTGAGTTATCTCTCCCCCGCTAGCTGGGACTTACCCTCATCTTGTCTTTGATTTGTTTCTGACCACCGCCCCCTGCTGGAAAGGAGCCTCGCTAAGGATCGTATCCACCAGACTTGATGCCTGGATGAGGTTATGGGCTGTCTACATCCCCTACTATCATCACGTTGCTCTGAACTGATGATCTTTAACCTACCTGCTGGTTGTCTGGAGCCACAACCAATACATGGGAGGAGCATACCCAATATACCTTAGGTCTTATCACAGGGCTCTAGTCAAGGGATTCATGATGGGTCACCACTCTCTTCTTCAGTGTCGGTCAAGGACCCTTCGATTCAAGACCTATTCTAAATATACGATCAGTAGGGCAGGACACTTCACTGACTAATATATAGCAGGGCTCGACAAATCTAAAAAATCTTACTTGACCTGCAGGTCGAGTGAGTAGACTTTTGTACTCGACCTAACATCAATACACTCGACCCACAAATTGATCGCATATGAATTTTTTTCAAAACATTTGCAGCGCCAACAACCCAAGAAAACGTTGGCCAACCAAATTAACAGCAAATTTTATTAATTTATCACCCAGTACCTAAGATGTGTGTATCAAAGTGCCGTGGTGAACGTTTCTGCGAACATACATGGCAAAAAATACCCCATAAACTTTAACATGTCACTGAAATAACATCCATGACAACATATCAGGCACTTACTTGTTAGTGAAGATGCTGATGCTCTGAGCTAAGGGTTGCGTTCTTCATATGCAACGCTGCCTTCTGTCCTTGCTATTCTGTCTTGAAATCACTTTGTGCAACAGGACCAATGTACTTGTATCAATCGAGGTTGAAACAGACTGAGCCATCGGTATTTATGGCCAGAGATCAAGTGCTTGTTCTTTCAAATAATAGGGACAGTTTTGCATATTCATGGACCTGGAAGGCTGTGTCAATGTGATTGTCATTGTCCTGTGTTTCCTCTCAGCGAAAGCACTACTGTTCGGGATGAAAGTGTCAACTTTTGAGCTGTCCACTTGTATTTGCATTAGCGCTCCGTCAGCTTTGAGGCAGAATGTAGCTCATTTTGTAATCAGTTTGTGCTGCCAAGTCCTCAAAGTTTCTTTTAGATTGCTGTAGCTGTGGCAGTGCTTAATTTGTATTAAAAAAAGTGCCAGGGCCTTTGTCAGGAGTCCATTGGCTTGGCAGTTCGGGCTGGACTGTTCCCATGAGGCACAGGGGTCAAGACTGATTTGCATATAGCCAGTCCTAAACTGGGGTGGCGAACAGTGAGCTAAAGAACGATGATGGATTCAACCCAGGTCTGTGACTGGGGGTGCGTGTCTCCAAAGTAGACAAACAGCTGCTCCACCATGGCAAATTGTAAGAAATATGGTCAAGACTAATTTGCATTATAGCCAGTCCTGAACTGGGGTGGCGAACAGTGAGGTAAAGAACGATGATGGATTCAACCCAGGTCTGTGACTGGGGGTGAGTGTCTCCAAAGTAGACAAACAGCTGTTCCACCATGGCAAATTGTCAGAAGTATCATTGACAGACACCAAACAGTGAATGGTAAAACACAACGCACCAGCATTTACTAACTTTTTAAGGAAAATGGTGCTGATTTGAACATAGAGAGTCAGTAGCAATAAACTCAGTCGCTATCTTCTGACTCAGAATGTTTTGACAAGGATGTTTGTGGCCCATAATATGTCTTGTTCCTGGATTTGCTGAAAGCCAATGCAAAACGGCTGGGTTTGGATCAAAAGTGTCTAACTCCGGCCCATCTACTTGGATTCGCATTAAAGCAGACATGGTGTCACTTTTAAGGGACGTACGGAGCTCATTTTTTTTTCGGTTCATGCTGCTAAACCCCCGTTCACATATTGCTGTCGTTGGACTGATGGAAAGCATGATTTCTAAAATTGGAAGGACATGTTTAACTTCTTCTGGGCGTTTTTTCAATAGCTGAGTGAAGAGGGATACAGGCTTATGCGACGTCATCCGATGAAAGACGTACAGTTTAAAATCTAGCCACTCTCCAGGGGCAGACTGAATTTCTTCATCAGTAAGTACCTTTTTGTAGCATGTAACAAGGTCCTCAAATTCTTGATCCCCAAAACCTCTAATCTTTTCAACAGAGTCTGGCCACAAAGTAAAATCAAAAATGTTAAACAAAGAATGCAGCTTGCCTGAGATGTGCTTCAAAAACCTGTCACTTATAAAAGAAAGAGCATTCTCTATTAACTCAGTAGTGTCTTCCTTGACATTAGTTTCATTAGAGCTGCCTTTTCTAGCAGGCTTTGCCTGTGTTAGTAACGGGACCCCTGCAAAATGTCCATCTTTAAAAAGCAATTGAAATTGTGTTAGTGCTTTTCCTGGCTTTGTTTTCAGCTGTATTAGCTTCTGTTGAAGCACCTCAATCATTCTTGCAACTTCAGAAATAAGACTGTCTTCTTGTTGAAATGCCTTAGACACTTGCTGAAGCAGCTCTGTGAAGTCTATCATGAAGTGCAAGAAATAAAGAAACTTCTCTGATTTCATGTCATGAAGCAATCCTTTGGCTTTGTTTGCATATTCATCACTACCAGTAGCAAGGTGCTCAAGATGAAGTACTGTAGATTCCCAGTTTGTCTTAAGCGCTGTTACTGCCCTGTGCTGACTTGCTACCCATCTGATTTGCTGCAAGCCACCAAAATGTTTTAACTGCTCTTCCAGATTATCAGCTATCTCTTTAAGTTCCCTTCTCCGCTTAGGTGAATAATAATATAGTTTGAAACATCCTTTGAGCACCTCTTCAAATTTGGATATGTATGAACTTTTTCTTTTAACATCACACACAGCAAGATCTAGATTGTGAGCTACACAGTGCACACCTGCAATGTGATCGCAATTGTCCCATCCTTGATGTTTGGAGACTTCGTCCAGTAGCTGCTTCACAGCACCAGATTTACTACCGAGGTTCACAGCAGCTCCATCTGTATTCAGACCAATGCATTTCTGGCTCAGAATATCAAGAGATATGCCCATGCTTTCCAGGCCAACTATTAAAGCATTTTTCACTCCGGATGCAGTGGAGTTTTTCATGCTGACAATGTCACAAAGATGGGTAACAAGGGTGCATTCACAAACGAATCGTACATAAATCAGTTCCTGTTCCTGAATTCCTTTGTCAGTTGACCCATCTGACAGAACACTGAGGAACCTAGCATTTTCTATCTGGGATCGAATTTTCATTTTTAGGGTCTCTGCAATTGCTATTACAAAGTTACGGCATGCATGATCATTCGTATAATTTTCGAAATTCCAGTCAGGATTGTTCTTTTTCTGCAGTGTGCAGAGTTTTGGAAACTTAATAAAAGCCTCACCTTCTTTTGCAAGATAATAGGCTGTATTAAATAAAATGTTTAAGTGCCCAATATTTTTTTCATGCATTTTTGTGATCGATTTGGCTATGCAGGTCTCCTGTGGGTTTTGAATTGCAGCTTCATGTAATATGCATTTTTCATGTGATTTGCTCTTGTTGTGCCATTCCAACGTCTCCCTTTTGAATTTTTCTGTCACACCAACATATAGGGAAGACTTAGTATCTGCGAGATGAGGAAATTTCCTGCAAACTCCACAATACAAAACTTGAGATGTTTTAAAACTGGTCTCGACTAGGACAGCTCCATTACTTTCCTTTTCTTCAATCACTGCCCACTTGAAATCTTCAAGCCATTTCTGTTGTACAACTCTCTGTCTTTTTGTTTGATCATACTCCCTTTGCTTTTGGTGTATTTCTTCTAATGACTTCCTTTTCCCAACTGCTGAACTCTCTCCTGCATTATTCAGTGGCGTTTTAGCTCCAGTGGGTTTTCCCAACCACAACCTGATGTCTGCCATTGCAGCTGCACTCTCTGCCTGTTGTCTGCCTTGTCCTCACTAGATAGCCAGCACTGCTTCTGTCCGCTCTGAGCTAGAATCAAAAACAATAACTGTAACTAATTTAAAATAACATGAAGTCTGTGTACAAACTACTAGGCTTAACATTTGCTTTCCATAATTAATTTAAAGATCATGGCTCCAATTACTTAATACTGCATGATCAGATCTGTAAAAGCACCCCAATTTGGAATGCGCTCTAAGCCATAATAATCAATGGTACTGAACGATGTGTAACACAACCAGTGCTTTCAACTGAAATAACTCACTATCGGGACTAACCGGTCTGCTCTTGAGAAGTGCTGGATCTAATATGTATTGCAGATGGGGGCAGGGTTATACCTGTAATTTCAGTAAAGTTAAAAGGTCTTGCCTAACGGTTTAACTAAAGTCAGAACTGAAAAGAAATCCACTCAGCTTAAACTTATGTCTTAGCGCTCGCATCAAAAAACACACCAACAGTACTGGCTCCCTTACCCACTGAGAATGAGTAACTTAAAGTCAGATCCCCGAGACAGGACTGTGACGCTTGACATTTTTTATATTGCTACCCTTCTTAATGAATAGATGCGAAACGGGTGTGCAAACCCTAAGCAAGGCAAAAGTTCTCAGTACAATTTTAAGATGGTAGGCAATAGGTCTCGCCTTTGGGACCATATAAGTGTTTTACCAATGCAAAAGTTGATGTTGTTGCACCAAGGATATTGTGCTGCATAAACATAGAAGGTCCCAAAGGCGAGACTATGCTTGTTTAGGGAGGCAGGTTACAGTATATTTGTTGGCCAGTGGGCAATGCAAGTGAGCAAGCTCAAACTACCCGGGGGTCACTCATCTCTACAAGAAAAACAGTAAAATAAAGGGGCCAAATTGTGCATTTGCAGCCCTTTATGTCAGCGAAACGATCAAAAACTAATTTCTAAACATCTGCAGCTACTCATAATAGAGTTGCTTTGTGCAAGCTCACTCCTCTCAGTTAGTAGTATGGAAATTTCCCAGCCCTCATAACAAAACTCACTCTCAGACTGCCGAATTTACTTGCACAAATACTGCATTTGCTCCTCAGTGATGCAGGTGCGCTTGTGCCATTATAACAGTTTGTTCTCATATGGGACAACTTTCATTTTGGCACTGGACTACTAGGACACACCAGTTGTTCCGAATTCCCAAGACAGGATTTCCGCTACACAAATAAACTTACTATTAAGGTGGACTTACATCACAGCAATGCACCAACAACAAGACTAACAAAAGAAAAGGAGGCAAGGTCAACTTACCCACCACAGACACATGGGCTCACCAGCACGCCAGCTGCAACACTGCTTAAGCCAGTTAAAACGTCTCCGGTCAGGCACACTTACTGTCACATATTAGAAAATCCTGCTACCAGGTCTCTCTGATCTGGACACAACCTTAATCATGCCAAAAAGTACTCCTGGCATAGGCACTGACAAAACCAATAGTCTAGTTTTAATGTGACATTGGGGTCTGCCCTGTAGATTCTAGCAGCTGAGGCTGTTCCCTGCAATTGCGCCATCTTTTTATGGAAACAACTCCGATAGTGAAGCTCACTCCCCCCTCCCAGGGCCTAACTCTGGGCCTAAACGTACTTTTTGGGGGGAAACTGGAGGTGTCGTAATTAGCGGTCACACAATCTTCACAATCCGCACCTAGGTGATGAGTGTCACTGTACTAATAAGTGCACATTCAGACATTAATTACTACAAAAGGTGCAATTCGAGTTTATTACCACAGTGCACAAGAACTGTCAGGAAAAAAACACTTTACTGGCTCACAGATTGCATATAACAAAAAAATTAAATAAGAAATGACTAATAGTCACAAAGTCTCTTCACTGGGTTTTTAACGTATTGCATACATTTAAACACTTGCATCCTCGTTTGGTTAAATACCTTTTGTTGAAACAAGTAAATCTCATGGTGTGAAACACATATGCAGATGCACAGACTATAATAAGCTATTTATTACCAACATAATAACCCTCCCCACACTTAATGATAAGAAATATGCTACTCGACGTACACTATGTGTGTGCAAGGGCAAAGACATGATAGGTAACGGAACATGTGTGAACAGTATTTTTCTTTAAACTTCCTTTATTCAAAGGGTGATAAAATCAATGTACCAAGTACCTGACTTAACTCCCACGATAGGATGGTGTGTACCTTGGTGGAATCTACACTCTTCCCTCTTACAAAAACAAGTTCTTAACTACCAGTATGGTAAAAAGGACTTTTCCCAAGCGCCTTTAGAAGTACACGCAAGTACTCACTTTCTTGCGAGCAAAATCAAGCAATGAAGGTGAGGGAAACATACAAATATTCACAAATACACCCACTTGAGCAACGAGAAACAGTGTCAGTGACAGCATAGTACATTCATCACACAATGTTCTAATGCAACTTGCATAAGCAGGATTATTATAAGCTCTCTGGGAAGACATTTCATTTAATTTCCTTTGTATCTTCAGATAACCCATTCTCCTGTCCAGATTCAAGGGAAAGGCCGCTCTCTTTAAGGTCCCAGAATTAGCTACGGCCACAACCTTAATCATGCCAAAAGCTACGGCCAGTGAGTGGTAATGAATTATATTACCTTCCTGTCACTTTGCAAAAAAGTACGCCTCCAGCAATTAGGCCCCTGCCCCCCTGGGACCAAGCATTTGCTCCCATGCTTCAAATCTATTCCATGCAATGTGTACCGGTCGCTACATACGAGGCGGTAGATTGGGGCATCAGGGACTTTTCAGTAATTCAAACACAGGAAAGTTATCTGCCCCTCTTTCCACCCCACATTTCATATGCCTTAGTGAGCTGGGTCTAAGCTACATAAATGACAACATTCAAATCTTCCCCAGGCAGCGTCATTAACTTAGAGCAGATTACAGCCCCTCTTCCCACCACTGTCTGCCTACATTTTTTTCGGAGTATTTGCGCGAACTTGACCCGAATGTATCAGAGCACTTTACACGAGCACCAGTTGCGTTACATGAGGATGCATTCATTTTTGATAGGCACATGATGGAGATGAAATGATCTGCCCAGAATCAAAGGATGTTGCGCGCATTCATTGAGATCGGGTGTTTAAAGAATGACTGTAAAAGTACTTCAGCAGCGCGAATGAGAAAGATAAATTGTGGTGTCTGTACTTCACTAACTGTTAATTTCACGGTGATCGGTTGTACACATTGCTATGTGGCTGTAAGATCATCTGACGTGACCAAAAGAGCAGTGCCTAGTAGTAACTTTAATACACCTTTTAGTACGTTTATTGTTGAACACCTGCAAATTAAAGATCTACATGGGGTGCATATTTTGTGAACTTGTTAACGTTGAAGCCCTTGCACCAAAACCTTTTATGGTTAAATATATTATTTTTTAAATTATAATCTACCTCAGTCTCGCAAGAAATTACCAGAAACCTCCATTTATGTCCTATGGCAAGGTGAGGGGCAGTTTACTGTTGTCATGAGACTTAAAGGAGCTGGGGCATATGTTGTAAGGGAGTCCATATGGAAGTCGTATATTTGGGGTTGAGTGGACACCGATTCCGAGTAGATTGGTAGGGGACGGGGTATGTACCTAAGTAATAAGACCAGCTGAAGGGCAACGATGACCTGATTGATACAGGTAAACAAGAGTACGTACTGGCAAGAGTGGTCTCTGATGCTAGACAGCAAAGATGTAAAGAGGGATTGTTATCAATATGTTTTAGCATACGTTTAGGTAATGGAACGCAGCCTGCAGTTTATAACTTCAACGGGGGGCCTTTTATAGGCATAGACAACTCAGTGCTGTGTACAAATTCAAAATTTGGATCGATGTACAATAAATTACAATAAATAGTAGGCTGCACCTCTGTACAGCTTGTGCGTGCTTAAAAATACCCATCTGATCATGTGCCCCATGTCTTTTCTTAGGATAACGGGAGGATGCCTTCGCTGTCTGTTAAGTAAACAACTTCTTGTATGTGCTGTGATTATCTTTTTTTATAACAAGTACTAGGCAAGGAGCGGCTTCTTAAAATCCAGAAAGGGTTGGGAACATGTGGATGGACAGCCAGGTTTCTGCTTCCCCTGACATTAGGAGGCTCACAATGTATTCATTTTCCGCTTCTTTATCCTTAGTACTTGCTTCATTCTTTCAAAAGTATTATGCGAAACTCCTTTCTCAGTTATTTTTTCTCACAATAATGTAATGGGTAGCCATTTTCTTTTAGCTTCTGCATCAATAATGACACTTCGCTTTTTGTTTCCTGGACACCAGCAATCATTTGCTTCTTGCTTTTGGGTTAAGAGTAACACTTAAGAGTTTTCGAGTAAGCCTTTCCTTCTAACTATATATAGTGTTACCCACTTTTTTTTTATTGATTACTTGTAGTTCTTCTCTTTACAATTACAAAACCTTTCCTTTTAGTTGGACGCAGAGTAATTCTTTTCCTCTCGCTCTTGGGGTCAAACAGAAGCGTTTGCTTCTTACTGTTAGGTGAAGAGTGACACTTTTGAGATTGGTCTGGAATAATCCTTTCCTTCTCGCTACTCCATTGAAAGTAACAGATTTATTTCTAACGGCAGAGTTTGGTTTACACCTTTATCTCTAGTTGATTGAAGATTTCATCCTACATATTTTTGTATATGCGCTGTTTTACAATGGTGCTATTTTTAAACTTTCTCTTCTTACCAGTCTTCCCCGCCCCCATCTTTACACTGACATTGGCAATGCGGTGGATTGTTCTTGAAGTATATCTGCTCAAGAGTTGGCATATTCAGTGGGTTCGAGTGCAAAATCATGTCCTATTGTACAGATGTCTTTGGTTAAGTCATTGAATATGCAGTCTACCTGCCATTTATTTATTTTTGGCACACATTTTTGTATTTCTTGCTCACAGCTCTGTTTTTTTCCATGAAATTTAAAAAAGCTGTAATATCGGTGCTCAATTTGGGAGTGGGCTCACCTGAGCCGTTGTAGTCTAAATGCTAACGACTGCTTGACTAATCAGGGATCATCTCACGTTAACCACTTATACCGTGGCCTGATATGTGTTCCTGGGACATCTCTCACCAGAATGACAGACGTTTGGAGAGAGAACTTGAAAATGAAAAGGTGAGATGAGAACCTGGGTTCCTAGCATTAGCACCAAGTTCCGTACCCTATGTAGTTAAAAATGCAGAGCAGAGAACCATAAAGAAATAATGCAAAATGGTGAGAAGAATCGTCGAATTTCATGAACATTCAATTCCTATGCTATCTGCGTTATATCCCCCAACATCACCATAATCATAACATTAATGGGAAAAAATGCAACTCACCTCTCCTAGACGGCAAGCCAAATCGCCCTGCACTCCCAACTCCACTGAAGAGAGCGTGTGGTGGCGTGCTGCGTCACTGCTGCACTTTAAGCAGCACAGCGTGGGGGCAGGCCAAAATGATGTCTTGGGCCGTCATTGGTAGCGCTTTTCGCGCGCTACACTATTGACGGCCCTGGGACCCACACAACGATAGGCAGCGCACCACACCACCACCACTATGTTAGGTGGTGCGTGCACCCTGCTGCCGCCTAGAGCCTTCACCGCACACCGCACCACCACTTGATTGGCGTCGTACCCTGCTGCCCCCTAGAGCCTTCACCGCACACCGCACCGGTGCGTGCTGCCCCCTAGAGCCTTTCACCTGCTACTGCAGTGGCGGCAGATAGCACTCGCCAGGCCGGTCAAGTAGGCCTGAAAACTGGCTCGCCCTTCACAAAAATCACTCGCATTTGCGAGCGGTCGAGTACATTTTTCGAGCCCTGAGGAGGCCATCTGGTCTCAGTCAAGCTGCACCAGGTCACTTTTGAGCCACTTTCTGTCCTGACTGTGTTAGAAAGGTTGGTCTGTCCCCCCTGTCACACTTGGACGCGGCCTGATTGCATTCTACCTGGCTGCTACAAGGCTCCAGAGTTCTGCTTGGGTCTATCGATTCAACTAGGTACCATGGCGTAACCATCTACTCGTTCCTCCAATTGCCTGACACGGGTAGGCACTAATGCTTGCAAGATTATCTAGCCTCCCAACCTCTCAAAGAAGGCAGCTAAAACTTTTAAACACAATCTACTTAAACGCGACCCTGAAACCCTCATCTCTCACACTTACCTATGTGCATCCAAGGGCATAGTGGTGACAGACCTTATCTTCTACACTATCAGAAGAGCCCAGTGGAGAAGAATCTTTCTGGATAAACTTAATTCCAAAGCCCTAGGTAAAACCCCTAACAGTTTCCGTATTAACATAACTCCGTCTCGTCTCCTAAATGCAGAACTGACCATCTCCCTCTACAATAATAATGGCAACATCCTCATTCAAGCCTCTGACTTTTACTTGAATCGGTTTGACAATATTTTTAATATGATTAAAAATTCACTTAATAGCCCTAATACGGCCAATTTAGGTCTTCCCAATCTTTCCTCTATGGCAACACCTGCCGTGTCCTCCCTTCCTATCTCCCCTCCAAATATCCGGAGCTTAGACCCCAAATTTACCAGGCCAAAATATGCTAGTCTTCCCATTACTACGGAACCGCCTGCTACCTCACACTCGGGGGGCACTCCCTCCACCTCTCTCTTGTTGATCCACTCGGATACCGACAGCAAATCGACTGAGTTTAACATTCCCAATAACAACACAGACACTACTTGCTTCCCACCGCCTAATCCCAGTAACTCTAATCTGACTCCATCTTATAGTACCAGTAACCCTAATCAGATTGTTTCTCCGTCCCTACACAACAACTTTAACCCCCAGCACCCTTCCTCTGAACTCCCTACGTCCGCCCTCCTCCTCTACCTCTACATCCATTGCACAGGATTCTACCTTAGGGCCTCCCTTTCCTTTGAACTCCCCTAGACCTACCGCATCCTCTTGCTCTACGCCTCGGGCACAGGATACTACCTGTTTCCCCCCCCCTTTGCATACTCAAACGTTTTCTCCTCAAACTCCTGCTCAGATCCCTGACTACATCTATGCCACTCTCACTCCACCTTTAGAGCCCATAACTGAGCTCAAGCAGGGGTCCATCTCCCCGTGCACATGCTGAGTGGAGAAGGGGCCTCTCCCTGCACCTTATCCTGATGGTGACAGGCTTCGACAGATTGCGGAACAACTGGCTGTACTGAAGCGGGACCTCCTTACTGTAAAAGATAACCTCCAGACCCTCCTACAGTGTTCACTAAAGAATGGGAAGTTGTACAAACCAAATCCTCCCCCGGGGTCGGATCTGCCCACGCACCCTGCAACTACTTTAAGTGGTGGAATGGAAAGGTCCTCTGTTACTTGCCCAAGTAACCCATGCTAGACCTCTCGTCTTCTTCCCAACCTCTATTCCAGACCCTTTAGATTCCAGCCTCAGATGTCAGAGAATGATACGCTCACACTCTTACTATCATATGAGGACTATCCGGTCTCTCCTAACATCACACCCACTATCACATCTGATCCGGATAGAGAACGTAGCGTTAACTTTAGATCCTTGAATAAGAATAACTTACTTCAGGTCGTCAGATCGCACCTAGTGGAAGCAACTACAAACTCTCATATCAAATCGATGCTTCTCAACTGCAGATCAGCAGTGAAGCACCCAGCAGATATCTCCGAACTCATCATATCACAAGAATTAGACCTCCTGATTCTTACAGAAACGTGGCTTAATGACCCCTCCTCCCCAATACTTGACATTTTAATTCAACCTGGCTATGACATTGTCAGATGCAATAGGGCTATTAAATCTGGGGGGCAAGGGGGCATTGCCTGCATCCATCGGTCCAGCCTCGTTTTGAGGCAGACTCATAAGAACATAATGTCCACCTGTGAGCTCCTAGTCGCTGACATTTGGAACAAGGGCAAGATTGTGTGTGTGCGTCACTCGATCTATCATCCCCCGGGGGACAACAACCTACTTTTCGTAGAAGAATTGATGGAATCCTTCTCTGCCAGCTCAGCCCTCCATCCTAATCATATCTTCCTTGGCGACTTCAACCTTCACTGGAATGACTCTAATGATCCATTACTTTGCTCTTTTAAGACTTTCCTCTCCGACCTCAACTATATACAGGCCTGCAACGGACCCACCCACTGCAAGGGCGCTACCCTTGACCTCATCATAGCTAGAGAGCACATCATTCAACTGGATGACATATTACCATGTGATTGGTCGGATCATCACCAAATCTCCTTTCACATTCAGGAAAAGGTATTGCTTAGACAAGGCCAACCACTCAAAAACAAGCAACTGACTCGTAATCTGCGAGATATCAACATCTCTAACCTATCCAACTTGAACAAGAATCTTCTGGAACCTCCCACTAACATGAATAATTTAGAAGTGTTGACGGATCATTACTTCAACACTATGTCAAATATTCTCGACTCTGCAGCCCCAAAGCTACTCAAAAGGATTCCTTGCAAACAATCCAAACCTTGGTTCAGTGGTGTCCTTAGTGACGAACGTCGCAAACTGAGGCTCTCTGAGAGACGTTGGAGAAATGCCCCCTCCACCTCTAGTCTCAAACAGTGGAAGATGAGAAGTTCTTATAACAAACTCATTCAGATCATTTCAGAGATCAGTTTGACAGCACTAAAAACTGTCCCAGGAAACTGTTTGATATCATCAAACAACAGGCTAATCCTATTCCAGCAATCAAATCTGCTGGACCCAGTGAGGAGGACTTCTCAGTGCACTTTTCTGAAAAGTCTAGAAGTATTGAGCGGGAACTGCAACGTGCCGCTGCTAACCTGTTGTCTATGAGCTCCTTGGGCTTGCCTGTACCCACGGCAGAGTGTGCTCTGCTTTACCCCACAGAGTACTCACCCAAAAACAATGCCTGCTGGAATACCTTTGACTTCCGGATTTGGAGGAGCTGTCACATTCCTTGGCTTCTCTGAAACCATCCAACCATTTCAAGGACCACTCCCCGCCAAGTTGCTCAAAGACCTCAACGTGGCCGTTCTGCCTCTCTGGTCCAGGATCATCCAACAAACTCTCTTACAGGGGAGGATTCCCGACTGTCTTAAAATGGGGCAAGTCACACCCATCCCCAAGAAGCCCAATGCTGACCTAACAGATCCCAATAACTTCCGGCCGATCACCAACATCATGTCTTTAGCGAAACTGCTCGAGAAATGTGCTCACACATAGCTCTGCGACCACATCGAGAAATTTCAGCTCCTAGACCAACATCATTCAGGCTTTAGATCAGGTCATAGCACAGAAACAGCTCTAACTCACATTGTTGATGACGCCTTGAGAGCTCTTGACCAAGATACGCCCTGTCTTCTAATTCTTCTGGACTTGTCCTCTGCTTTTGACACTATCAAACATGATATCTTGATTAACCTTCTTCAATATAGGATGGGGCTATCTGGCCCTGTCCTAAATTGGTTCTCCTCTTTCCTGCATAACCAAACACAAAGAATCAACGTCAAACAATCTTTGGCTGCCAGCACCTCAGTCTCTATTGGGGTGCCTCAAGGTTCTGCACGTTCGCCCACACTGTTCAACCTATGCATGGAACCTCTAACTGTCATTCTGAATGACTCAAACACTCAATACCACATGTACACGGATGACACTCAACTGTATTTGAAGATCTCCTCTCCATATGACATTAAAACTCTTAATGGAGCGCTTCAAAAAACTCAACAGTGGCTAACACATAACCATCTGTTACTTAATTCCCTCAAAAATGAATTTTCCCTGATTACCCCACGCAACCACGAGGCCCCCCACGCAAAACTGGATTAAAAAAAACTCAGCACTCAACTGAACCCCGCATATGGTGGACTCCGCTTGCTCTTTAGGTGTCACCCTGGACAAATTTCTAAACATGCCTGGTCACATCAGTGCCACCATTAAGAGTGCCAACCATCAGCTCAACACTTTTAGGAAAAGCAAACCTTTTCCTACCTCCTGAGGATATCCAGTCAGCAGTCCAATCCTTAGTTGTCTCACGAGTAGAATACGGATTAGTGACCCTAGCTGGGCTTCCTGTCGAGAATTCCTGTCATGCGTGGGGAGGAAAACGGTAACCAGCGACAACGGACTACATCTCCCAGGATGCTTAGCGGTTGAGAGGTTATGAAAACAGGAGAGCTGTTACATAACTCAAGGAAAACACGCCCTTATGTAAACAGGAGAGCTGTTACATAACTCAAGGAAACACGCCCTTATGTAAACAGGAGAGCTGTTACATAACTCAAGGAAACACGCCCTTATGTAAACAGGAGAGCTGTTACATAACTCAAGGAAACACGCCCTTATGTAAACAGGAGAGCTGTTACATAACTCAAGGAAAACACGCCCTATAAAGGGAGGAACCGGGAGGTACAACGCTGTCGGATATTGTGTTTACACCGACGTACCTGCTTCGTGAAGAGCAGTGTTCCGGAGAGGTGCTCCAGTAAGGCAAGAACGGAGGTAGGTCGAGTCGTTACTCCCTGGGCCGTGTCTTGCCCCATCGTCACCTGTGAAGGACCCGGAAGCTCTACCGGTCAACCATTGAGCTTCGCTTTCTGACTCGGCTGAGTCAAAGCGCAGTGGCGCTTTTGCTGGTTGGAGTCGTAACTCCCAGCCCGACCAGAGATACAGGGACTGCCAGCTGTCACGCACACCAGGAGGTGTTTGCCGCGTTACAGACTCGGAAGTCCACAGGATCGATCGAGCGGCTGCTCTCGGTTCAGTCTTCTTACTTTTGATTGGGGTATCGGTGACGCATCACCAGGAGGTGACTCCGCGTCCCGGTGCAGTCTGAGGAAGAGGTTGAGCGGCTGCTCCCTTCAGGTAGAGACCCCGGCTGGGTGTTTCCCTGACTCCTCGATTCTCCCCAACACTCTTCGTGCCCCTCACAGCCTACCGATTGGCATTGTCGGCCATTTCATTTCTGCCCTCTGTTGGCATACGCCGGGACCGGCGTATATGCAGAGGACGGTTAGGACCATCCGTGCGGTGGGCTGGTAACGTACATAGCCTGGAGGATTCCAGTCACTATAACTTTTGTTTATTCTTTGTGTTATTTGAGCCTTCATTAAATAACTTACCCTTCACAAGTGGTTGCGTCCTCATTATCGTGTCTGTTAAACGATCCTGAGACGTTCAGGGCGTTACAAAATATCCGACCTTAACAACACTAACTGTCTCCCGGTCGATAACAGACATGGCAACACTTGATGCTGTGCTGGCTGCTTTAGCGACCGTGCAAGTTGAATTGGCTGCCTCTAGGCAAGAGACAGCCGATGTAAAAGCCAGACTGGACGCTATCCAATTGGACCCGCTCACGCCCAGCACCTCCCTCACGAACCAGACCCCTGCGGTAGTATTGGAAATACCGGTAGCCATCCCCTTGGCAACACCAGACAGGTACGGTGGGGATCCTAACACAGTGCAGGTATTCCTCACACAAGTGGCGCTACATTTCTCGTGCAAGCCAAGGGCGTTCCCCACGAGTCAGGCTCGTGTGGCTTTCCTTATTTCCTATTTGGCTGGAAACGCGGCACAATGGGCCGTACCTCTGGTGAGCAGGGACGACCCCATCTTATGTGATTGGGGTGCTTTTCGCGAGGAATTCCTGAAGGTATTCGATAGAAGGGCTGACTCGTACACGGCGGACCGTGAAATGCTTGAGTTGAGACAGGGATCCAACGACCTGGTGCAGTATCTCAACGCGTTCCGAAGGCTGGTTGCGGAAACCAAGTGGCCTGTTGCTAAACAGACGGCGCTCTTCCATCACGGACTGTGCGATGAGCTCAAGGACGCCGTGGCTCATATTGACCCGCAACCTAAGACATGTGAGGGCCTTATCAACCTGGTATTACGGCTGGAACATAGGCTAAGTGAAAGAAAGGGGGATCATGGGAGAAAAGGAAAATCCCTTCCATCCTATGTGACGGTGGGAAGTCCTGAAACTTCCACCGCATCCAAGGGAGAACCCATGGACATCGGCGCAATACGAGCGAGCCTCACAGCCACGGAGAAAGAGTCACGCCGTAAACAAGGATTGTGCCTATATTGTGGCAAAAAAGGCCACTACGTACGTGAATGCCCTGCCAAACCGAAGACGGCACGTTATCGGGCCACCCGGTCGGTAACAGCCGTGGTGGACATACCGGCGGAAAACTCGAGGACTCCCAGACCGAAGAAGGGGCATCTCGGAGTCACTCATCCATCCCTTCACTTTCCAACTCGGTCACTAAGGGACACCGACACCTGTTTCTCACGGTGCACGTGGGAGTGCATGACCAGTGGATACCCGTTGTGGCCATGGTGGATTCCGGGGCCACTGGCATATTTATGGACCACAACGAGGCATGCAGGCTAGGGCTAGTGCTTCTTCCCAAAGCTGTACCCGAAGACGTCTATGCTGTAGACGGAAGGCGATTGGTGACGGGGCCCATCGGGCAGCACACGGGGGTCCTTCCGATGAGATATGGGAGGAACCATTTGGAACAAATCGATTTTAACATCATCCGAGCGCCCCAATATGGCGTCATATTGGGATTGCCGTGGCTACAGAAACACAACCCCTCTGTGGATTGGCCAACACATCGCGTCGAAATGACCACACCGTATTGCATCCTGCATTGTGGAAAAAGAACGGAATCCCTTGACGCAGATGAGAGCGGGAGTCAGACGGTGGCTACAGCGGCAGAAAAAGATGTGGCTCTCCCCCAGGCTTATCACAGTTTTGAGGATGTATTTGATGAGGTGAAGGCGGAAGTGCTACCACCACATAGACAGTTTGACTGCCAGATCGACCTGGTGCCAGGGGCCAGCGTTCCCAGCGGCAGGCTGTATGCCCTGACGGAGCCTGAAAACTTGCATCTCCGGGGGTACCTGGATAAACTCCTCAAACTAGGATTCATCCGCCCGTCCAAGTCTCCGGCCGCCTCGCCACTCTTCTTCATCCCGAAAGCTAATGGGGAGCTGAGAGCCTGTGTGGACTTTAGGGCATTGAATGCGATCACCATAAAGAATCGGTACCCCTTGCCTCTCATCAGTGTACTTCTGGAACAGGTCAAGAAAGCTCGTATCTACACCAAGTTGGATTTGAAAGGGGCATACCATCTGGTGCGCATGAGGGACGGAGACGAGTGGAAGACCGCCTTTAAGACCAGGTTCGGCCTTTTTGAGTACCTCGTCATGCCGTTCGGTCTGTGCAACGCCCCGGCAGCCTTTCAGTACTTTTTGAATGAGGTATTCAGAGAGGAGTTGGATATCTACGTGGTCGTATATATCGACGACATCCTCATCTATTCGTCCAGTGTGGAGGAGCACGTACACCACGTCAAAGCTGTGCTCCAAAAGCTGAGGGAAAACAAGCTGTTTTGTAAACTCAGCAAGTGTGACTTCCACGTCACATCCGTGGAATTCCTCGGAGTAATGCTGAGTCCAGAGGGACAGGAGATGGCAGAACGAAAGATCAAGGCGGTGACAGACTGGCCAGTGCCCCAAAGCGTGAAGGACGTCCAAAGTTTCATTGGCTTCGCCAACTTTTACAGGCGGTTTATAGATGGATTTTCAGGATTGGTGGCCCCAATCACACAGCTACTGAGGAAGTCCAAGGAGTTTGTCTGGTCCCCTGAAGCGAACACAGCCTTTGAGGCCCTGAAAAGCGCCTTTGGTAAGGCGCCGGTGTTGGCTCACCCCGATCCGAATCTCCACTACGTGGTGGAAGCGGACGCATCGGATGTGGCGCTGGGGGCGATCTTGTCCCAACGCAACCACGACACAGGGGTGCTTCATCCCGTTGCGTACATGTCCCGCAAACTCAACGACGCCGAACGCAACTACCATATTGCGGAGAAGGAGCTTCTCGCAATCAAGGACGCCTTCACCGAATGGAGGCATTGGTTGATGGGGGCAAGACATGTGGTATCGGTGTACACGGATCATCGGAATCTTCAGTTCATGACGGCCACACGACACCTTTCTCCCAGGCAGCTGCGGTGGATGATCTTCTTTGCGGGGTTCAACTTCCGCATCACTTATCGGCCGGGGACGGAAAACCGGAAGGCGGACGCCCTGTCCCGTCAATCTACGGTTAAGGAACCATTGCCTGCGACCGAGCATTCCATCATTTCCCCGAGGATGGTATTGGGGGTTATCCAACCGGATACGTTCCTGAGGGGAATAAAGAGAGGGATCAGGTCATTCGCATGGCGGAGGTGGCTCCTCAGTCACAGAGAATGGCAGCTGAAGGACGGGATACCCCTGAAGGGCAGGTGCCTATTGATACCCACGCCTAGGCTAAGGAAACAAGCATTCATCTGGTGCCATGACTCTCCATGCGCAGGTCATTTGGGCTTTGAAAAAACGGTGGCTAGCATGGGACGGCATTTCTGGTGGCCAACCATGAGAGTGGATGTCAGGGACAGGAGTGTCCTACGTGTGCCACCATGAAGGCCGACCATGGCCGAACCCAAGGGCTCTTACATCCACTTCCGACCCCGGATAGACCATGGGATAACATATCACTGGACTTCGTAGTGGGCCTCCCGGTGGACCAGGGGATGACGGCAATACTGGTGGTGGTGGATTACTTGACGAAAATGGGGCACTTCATCCCCTGCAAGAGAGTCCCTACGGCCGGGGAATTGGCGTCACTACTCCTAAAGAATGTGGTACGACTGCATGGATTACCTGGGGTGATCGTGTCGGACCGGGGGTCGCAGTTTACTGCGCAATTCTGGAAGACGTGGTGCACAGCGCTGCATGTTAAAACCGCCCTGTCCACCAGCTACCACCCTCAAACGGACGGCCAAACCGAGCGCCTGAACCAAACGCTCAAACAGTATCTGCGATGTTTTGTGGATCAGGGCAGGGACGAATGGGTCGACTTGCTATGGGTTGCAGAGATAGCCTATAACAACGCCACTCACAGCTCCACACAGTCATCTCCGTTCTATAGCAACTATGGCCATCATCCCAGGTTCTTGCCATTTCTACATCCGTTCAGAGAGGACAGGATTCCCGCCACAGCGGACAGGGTGGCACACATAAAAGACACGTTGATGCGCTCAAGGGCTGTCCTAATAGAGGCCAAGAGAAGATACAAGGCTGCGGCAGACAGGAAGAGAAGGCCCGGGCCGCTGTACCGCACTGGAGACTACGTCTGGATATCCACAAGAAACATGAGGTTTCGAAAGAACAGTGTGTTCCATCCCAAGTACATGGGCCCCTATCGAATTACCAAGTGTATGGGTCCCGTGAACGTGAAGGTGTGCTTGCCCCAGTCATTACGGATACACCCTGTCTTTCATGTATCATTGCTCAAACCAGCACCCTCCAAGCCGTCTGGGACACCTAGGCCGATATGCGTGGAGTCGGAGGTGGAGTATGAAGTGTCGGGCATACGGGCGTCCAAATGGCGCAGGGGGAAGCTGTGGTACCTGGTTGCGTGGAAAGGATATGGCCCGGAGGAGCAATCATGGGAACCGGCTGAAGGGGTTCATGCTCCGCGCCTGGTCTCCTTGTTCCATCGGCGTTTTCCTGCCAGCGCTGGACCCGTGGGGAGCCGCTGAGAGGGAGGATGTACTGTCGAGAATTCCTGTCATGCGTGGGGAGGAAAACGGTAACCAGCGACAACGGACTACATCTCCCAGGATGCTTAGCGGTTGAGAGGTTATGAAAACAGGAGAGCTGTTTCATAACTCAAGGAAAACACGCCCTTATGTAAACAGGAGAGCTGTTACATAACTCAAGGAAACACGCCCTTATGTAAACAGGAGAGCTGTTACATAACTCAAGGAAACACGCCCTTATGTAAACAGGAGAGCTGTTACATAACTCAAGGAAACACGCCCTTATGTAAACAGGAGAGCTGTTACATAACTCAAGGAAAACACGCCCTATAAAGGGAGGAACCGGGAGGTACAACGCTGTCGGATATTGTGTTTACACCGACGTACCTGCTTCGTGAAGAGCAGTGTTCCGGAGAGGTGCTCCAGTAAGGCAAGAACGGAGGTAGGTCGAGTCGTTACTCCCTGGGCCGTGTCTTGCCCCATCGTCACCTGTGAAGGACCCGGAAGCTCTACCGGTCAACCATTGAGCTTCGCTTTCTGACTCGGCTGAGTCAAAGCGCAGTGGCGCTTTTGCTGGTTGGAGTCGTAACTCCCAGCCCGACCAGAGATACAGGGACTGCCAGCTGTCACGCACACCAGGAGGTGTTTGCCGCGTTACAGACTCGGAAGTCCACAGGATCGATCGAGCGGCTGCTCTCGGTTCAGTCTTCTTACTTTTGATTGGGGTATCGGTGACGCATCACCAGGAGGTGACTCCGCGTCCCGGTGCAGTCTGAGGAAGAGGTTGAGCGGCTGCTCCCTTCAGGTAGAGACCCCGGCTGGGTGTTTCCCTGACTCCTCGATTCTCCCCAACACTCTTCGTGCCCCTCACAGCCTACCGATTGGCATTGTCGGCCATTTCATTTCTGCCCTCTGTTGGCATACGCCGGGACCGGCGTATATGCAGAGGACGGTTAGGACCATCCGTGCGGTGGGCTAGTAACGTACATAGCCTGGAGGATTCCAGTCACTATAACTTTTGTTTATTCTTTGTGTTATTTGAGCCTTCATTAAATAACTTACCCTTCACAAGTGGTTGCGTCCTCATTATCGTGTCTGTTAAACGATCCTGAGACGTTCAGGGCGTTACACTTCCTAAATCTAGGTTAGCTCCGCTAAGAGGTACTCAACGCCTCTGCCAGATTAATCACAGGTGCCAGAAAGCATGATCATATTACACCTAGATGTCTCTATCAGATGCTATACATTTCAATAGCCCCGTTTACCTGGCAAAAAAACTTGAGATCTCCGGATTCAGGCAAAACTTAAGAAGCTCCAATACCCTACTACTGAACCCACCGAAATTCAACAAAAAACAGAACTTACAATCGCACCTTCTCAGGGCTGGCTCCAAGCATTTGGAATGCCCTTCCAACGGAGATCAGAGCAAACCCTTCGACTGCTTCATTAAAAAACAAAGGTCAAATGGCTACTGTTGGGAGAACTTCATCAGCAATAGCCTCTATGCCATTTGCTAGAAACTTACCTTTCGTGCTTGACAATCATTTTTACTTTGTGTGTTTTGTGTGTTGAAAGGTATGCTTGACAATTATTTTCACTTTGTGTTTGAAATATGTGCTTGACAATCATTTTTTTGGGAGTTTAACACGTATTTCGTCGTTCTTTGGAATTAATTCGATCATGAAACTGCTCGGCCCCATCTAGGTGGGCTTTTACCTGTTTGATCACTTGCTACCTCTTCTTCCCCTTGCACCCTCAATTACTTTATGTCTCAGATTCCTCTCATGTTGCTTTATTGTATTGTACTTATACTGTCTCTGCACGTCAACGTCAGTTTTCCTCTTTGTATAGCGCTTTGATACCCGTCTGGGTCTTGTTCGCGCTTTATAAAACTTTTCAAATAAATAAATACGTGCATTGGGCTCCGAGTAGCCCCAACCTATGGCACCATTTCCTACCAAGAACTCTGGCCTCCTTGCACCAAGTGCTCCGTGGGCTGTTGTTTGGTGAAATAGCTCGAGGTCCTCTCGCGACTTCAGTGCCTCTGGCCTGTGGGTCCACCTGATGGTCAACTTTGCTTTTCTTGGGCTCCACTGGTTGCGCCAGGCCTGCCTTGACTCCCCTTGCTTTGGTGAGTCTCCTGGACCTTACTGGCCCGAACCGTACACATCCTTGACCTTCTGCGTGGGTTGCCATTGCCAAGGCTTGTTGGTGTTTCCGCCGGACACCGACCCCTCAGTACTCGACATCCTTCGTGGAACAGCTCGTATCCAACTCCTGGTCATCCTCGACGTCTCCTGGTCCCCGTAGCTGTAGAGTCAAGAACTCCATCAACGCACCTGAAGCAATTGACATCGGTGGGCATTTGTCTACCGAACCCCACTCCTTAGTGACTCAGACTCTGTCCCCTCTGCTTTCAGGTACTCTTCAACAAGAATCCACCTTTGGATTCCAATGGACACTTTTCTTCTTTCCAGCACGAAGTCCTCCAAAAGGTTCGAAGAAGGTTTCCGACGCCACTTCGGACCTATGCTCCCGGCTTCCCTCAGATAGGTAATTTGGGTATGTCAGTATCCGCGGGTGGGGTGGTTCTCGTTCCTCCTATCTTCCACGGGGTTTCTTCGAAGTCCACTGGGAAGGGTCCTCAAACTCTAAAACTTCAACGACAACTTTCCCATAGAATTGTATGGCGCACGTGTTCATGTTCCCACACTTCACCCGTCCTCCGTGGGGTCCCTACTTACTCACCTTGGGTGGTTCCTTGGGGTTCCCAGCGATTCTACGTCCTCTCAACACTGTCTTGACTCAAGTCGTGGTTCTTATACCACTATTTTAGTATATGTTTTGGTCCCTCCTTGAGGCCCACTGTGTATTAGTGCTATTTACTGTAATTTATGTTCTTATGTATTGTATGCTTTGTGATTATCTCCGTGTAGGGGATACTGTGTCGTACTAGATAGTGTTATATTAATAAATACATATTTTTATAACTACTGGGTGGTTCTACTTTCATTAAAACAATACTATAAAGTTGCATTCTGGTAAAACAAGCTGCTTAACATTCTTTCAAGACTAAGTCTGCAGACTCCTCTCCACAGCTACCACTTGGATAGCTTTCCAAGGTTATCTTTGACCACTTAAATCACCATAAGGGTTGTTTGGACTGGTGCAAGGTGCCCACTTTAATTAGTGGACAGCATATACCAGGCCAACTTCTCACAGGAGCATATAACATAGTCGAGGTCGCTCCATGCTGGAATTCCAGCCCAGCTCATTCCTGTTTACCTCAAAAGAAGGATGGTGCCCAGCTCTACACGAAGAAGGGCTCACAGATGAGCCATACCTACAGGTGACTGGGGAGTCAGATCACCCGCAGGGATTCTGACAGATTCACCCATCCTAGGCACACTAAGATAGGGAGCGCTAGGTAGGAGCATAACTATAACTGCACTTATATGCAAACATATATTCTAGGTAACATCACAATGGTTGAACTGTTCATTTTCTTTACCATTCTTGTGATGCTGATTACTCCATTTTGTTTCTTTCTATTGATAATTGCAGCACATGTATTTTACACAAGAATCTTAGTGCTGCAATAAATATTTGAATTGCCAATTTGAGTATTTCCTGTGGTTCCCTTTGGCATGCCATGCAGGAGTTACCAAACAAAAGGGTTTTTGATCTGTTTCCAAGATTTCTTGGGGAGTCTGGGTTATCATGTTCTAACCTGTTACCTTGCTAGGTTAGGGGTACAGATGGTGCACTGTAAGCTAGCCAGGGCTCAGGCCAACCTATCCTGATCGTGTGCGTTTGGGGACCTGTGTCTCAGATCCCTATGAGGTCGGTCGGGGCACAAGGTAGGCGTGCCCCGTCTCCCCCATGCTTTTTGCACTAGCAGTTGGGCCATTTGATTGTCTCCTGCATCTGGAGTAGCAGGGCAGAGGTATAACTCTGCGTGATGGGGGCCATATCTGAATGGGTATCCTGTGGAACATAGCATTATTGGATTCCTGCAGCCAGGTCTCGGTCTGAGTACAAATTGACAGAAATCCTGCGTCTTCCTGATCTCTCCTGACCGTTGAGCTCTCAGGAATGGGTAGGAGTTCTAGATTTGCAACGGGAGCATAGAGTTCTTAAGTATTTGGGGATTAGAGTATATCACTCGGACACAGATATCCGAGACGACAACCTTGGGGACTTCAAGAGCGGCCTTAAGGGATGTGAGGCCTTTTGGAGAACACTGCAGCTTCCTGTTATGTCCCGAGTAGCATTGAGTAAAATGGTGATCTGGGTCAGAGTCCTTTATTCATTTGTGACCCTCTTAATCTGGATACCAGGGAAATGGTTCCAATCACTAATAATATTTCTGGGACCAACCATGCACTATACAAGAACATGTAAATCAATATCTTCAAGCTGAGAGGGGTCAGGGTACATGTATGCTTGTTTAGAACACCAATAACTGATGGGTTTGGGTGTCTGAGAAAGCCCATCAAGGATCTAACAATATAGCTCCTTTTTACCTACTTCTGTAGTAAAGGCAGCTTTGAAAATCGCTCACCATTATGAATAATTATATATGGGCCTAATTTTACACCATAGCATTTACGATCACAATTGTACATAATCATTCAAAATCATGCTGCTTAGTCAACTTTCAATGTATTTGTGCCTGATATAGGTTGGGTCATCATAATCAATGTCTTATACATGTTTTTCATGTGTAGTTACAGGCATTGAAATAGGGAGCAGGGTGTTAGATGAAAGGTAAAGTTCTCATATGTCACTGGTATGTCATATTGGTTACCATGGCAGCTACTACATGATCAGAATTAGGACTTCTAATGCTTTTGGTGAGGTCTGTTTTGCTTGACACAGGAATCTGTCTATCACTCACCATTGGAGCTCATCCTCCAGCTCTTATGAACAGACAACAATATCTTTGCTGAACGTCCAAGAAGAGACTAACTGCTTCACTTTCAGAAACAAGGGGGCAATATTTAGTTCATTTGAGATTTTTGCTTTTAACTAATTGACAGCGCCACTTTCTAATGACAACGTTAGAATGCCCAGTCTATCTCTTTTCCCAAAATTTAAATTCTCTCACTAATACATGTTTATGCTTCATGGCATTCGTTGCTCTTTGAATTTGCGCAGTTGATAAAATCGTTAATCTCTCTGAAATGCTTTCAAATTATGCCCAAGCAGAAAACGGTGGAAACGTTTCCGCTTAGAGTTAATTCACCTTACATAAAATAGGATTACCGATTTTGATACTTCAGTGGTTGCAGTTCGCTGTTTGAAAGGGAGAATGTTGTTTTTACTGGGCCGTATTATGCGATCAGCATTGTTTTTTGAAAGGACACGTGTCAGACTAAGACAGCAAATTGGCCTGGACACAAAAATAAAAGTAACCCCAATACTGAATCATATAGTTAAACAAGCATTGGTAAAGCCAATAGGTCTTGCGTATGCAAGAGCTATTGACTTAGGCAATACGTTTTAGCCATGCGGTACAGCAGTGTGGCTGCTGTTCAGCATGGCTAAACGTTAGTGGTGTAAAGGAGAGTAGGATGGAATGCCGTTAAGTGGAGTGGAGAGTTACGAAGTGATGTAGAGAGTTTTAGAGTGTAATGGAGTGTTGTGGAGGGAGCAGAGTGTCGTAGAGTGGAAGGGTGTAGAGTAGAGTTGAGTGGTGTAGAGGGGAGTAGAGTGTCAGAGTGGTGTGGCATACAGTGTTGTAAAGTCGAGTGACAGAGTTCAGTGGCCTAGAGGGTGTTGCGTAGAAAGGAGTAGAGTGTTGTAGAGTAGACTGGTGTAGAGCGGAGTAGATTGTCGTAGAATGGAGTGTCATAGAGTGGAGTAGAGTGGAATGGCACAGAATGGAGTAGAGTGTTGTAGAGTGGAGTGCTATAGAGTGGAGGGGCAAAGAGTCATAGAATGAAGTGGCGTGGAGTAGTGTGTCATAGAATAGAGGGAAGTAAAGTGCCATGGAGTGGTGTAGAGGGAATTGTGTAGACCGTCGTAGAGTGGAGTAGTGGCATGGAGGGGATTAGAGTCTTGTAGAGTGAAGTAGCATAGAGTGAAGTAGAGTGCCATAGAGTGCAGTAGAGTTTAATGGAGTACAGCAGCATACCGTGGAGTATTGAGTGTAGTGTCGTAGAGTGAAGAAGAGTGGCCTAGAGTAAAGTGGTATAAAGTACAGTGGTGCAGATTAGATTAGCGTAGAGTGCATTAGTTTTGAGTAAAGTGGTGTAGAGGGCATTGGTGTGAAGTGCAGTGATGTAGAGTGGTGTAGAGTGCAGTGGCGAAGAGTGGAGTGGTACAGGGTAGAATACAGAGGTGTAGAGTAGAGTGGCGTAGAGTGCAGTTGTGTAGAGTGACGTAGAGTGCAGTGGTGCACAGTAGATTTGAGTGGTGCAGAGTGGAGTGATGCAGAGTAGAATAGCATAGAGTGCACTGGAGTAGAGTGCAGTGGTGCAGAGAAGTTGCATAGAATGCAGTAGCATAGAGTGCATTGCTTTTAAGTAGAGTGGAGTAAAGGTAGGTACCTGGACACCTAGCCTGCCACTTGCGTGTGGCCTCCAGTGGCTGCTTGTTCCAGACTGATCCAATGACACTGACGCTGCTGGGGGTTTTCCTGCCCGGGTTTTCCCACTCACCGTTCTTCCCGCCAACAGAAGCCCAATCCACCCAAAGACCTACTTAATGCACGCTGAAGGCTACTCAAAGGATAGCCCATCTGCGGCCGGCCGCTCCTGGACCTTGTCCAGCACAATGACCCCTAGTCTTCCGGCCCCTGAAGATACACCATCGTCAAGCTCTAAACTCTCAACCCCGGACATCACAACAAACACTGCCACCGCAACGACCCACGCTCCACGGTAGGACCTTTCACCTGCACCCACTGCCACTTTACCTGCCACAGCACCCACACCACAGACACCACCTGATTAAAAACACTAACTTGCATGCACCTTTCTTAACACACGCTCACTATGCAAGCATTCCACCAAATTATGGGACCTCATTGCCACCCTTGCACCAGTCGTCTTCCTCACCGAAACCTGGCTCAACCCCACATTCAACCTAGACATTGCCACAGAGATACCCAACAGATATAAAATTACTCACCAGTACTGCACCAACATGCCGGGAGGAGAACCAGCCATCATCCACAAAGGGACCATTCACTGCATCACTTCCACCGTTAACACCGCCACTCCCATGGATCATCTCCACTTCAAGCTCCACATGGACGACAAGACAACCATTAGAGGCACCCTCGCATACCGAGCCCCAGGCTCACGCTTCAGCTTCTGCAACACCATTGCAGACTTCATTGCGCCCTTAGTCTTGGACTCCAAGGACTACATCTTTCTCGGCGACCTAAATTTCAACACCGATGACCCCAACAACACCGCACACCTCCTCAACAGTGTGAGCAGCCTCAGAATGACCCAGATCATCCACGACCCTACACACACCACAGGACACAAGCAGGACTCCATTTTAACCTCCAGCACCCATGTCAAATACAGCCACGTCACAGAACTCACATGGACTGATCACTCCATCATCAACTTCAGCATCTCCAGCCCCCGCACCACCACCCTCAAGACGACCAGCGCCCCACACTGAGGTGGAACAAAATCTCACAGGCTAGCTGGATGGATGGATGTCCTCAAAACCTCCAACCCCACTACAGCCACCAACCTCGATCAGGGAGGGAAGAATCAACAACAGCATCATCCCCATCAAGAGAAACATCCAAAGAAAATCCTTCAAAAAGGCCAGCTGCTACACCCAAGAACTCAGAACAGCGAAAAGAGAGCCGACAGCAGGAGTGGAGATAGTGCGCCAGCAAGGACACCTCAGACAGGGCAGCCTTCAACCTCTACCACGGCCTGATGAGGGAAACAAAGAAGACAGCTTTTATATTCTGTATTAGATATGATGCATTCTTTCCTTAGTTGAATTGACACCTGCTGCTCAGCCTCTGTGTGTGATGTCACATGTTTATGTATGTCTAAGGGATCAGTTAGAGAGCAGGCTGAGCATAAGGAGGCTGCTCCTGGTGGGGCATTGGTATGGCATGTATATGACATCTGTAACCTGTACCAGGAACTATTATCTCCTAATACATTTCATCATAAAATCTACGTGACATGCCTACAAAGGATCTTTCTTTGATTACAACAACAGCCTTAGCCACACGCAACGAAGCCAGCGCTAACAACACCATGGAACTTTTCAATATCGTTTAAGAATTCTCCAACCCAGCTGCCAGCAAAAACAGCATCACAACCTCACAGGAGCTGTGTGACAACCTCGCTGACTTCTTCCACGACAGGATTGCAACCACATACAGAAACTTCAAACTCCCAACCCACACCTTTGGACTTCCTCGACAGGTGCACCACCACTGCAATCAACATGAACCACAGACTGACCACCTGGAACTTCCTCTCCACATAGGACACCACCTCCACCTTGAAATCCATCCACTCGGGAGCTCCCATAGAACCATGCCTGCACCACATCTTCCACCTCGAAAACCAAAGGATCGGCCGGGAACTCACCACCCTGTTTAACACCTCTATCACGACTGCACCATTTCCCAACAGCTGAAAACATGCTGAAGTCAGACTACTACTCAAAAAACCCTCTGCCGATCCCAGGGAATGCAAAAACTACTGGCCAATCTCCTTGCTCCCATTCTCACGTAGGTATTGGAAAAGATCACCAACAAACAACTCATGACACACCTGGAACAGAACCAGCTACTCTACACCTCCCAATCCGGCTTCCGTACCAATCACACCACCGTAACTGCCCGGATCGCAGCCTAAACCAACTACACGTCGATCGAAAGACTCCACAATATTGGCATCCAAGGGGACGCACTCAGATGGAACACCACCTTCCGCACCGGAACAACCCAGAGGATCCACCGACCGCCTTTCACCTTCGAACCCAAGGAGGTCACCTGCAATGTCCCCCAGGGCTCATCCCTCAGGCTCACATTGTTCAACACATATATGACCCTGCTGGCCAACATCGTCAGATACACCAGTCTCAACATAGACCCTGCTGGACAACATCGTCCGATCCCACGGTCTGAACATAATTTCCTATGCAGACGACACCCAACTCAATCAATCAATCAGGGGTTTGTAAAGCATTGCTTCTTACCTGTGAGGGTCTCAAGGCGCTGATGGGGGAGGGGCTGCTGATCCATCTGGTGTGGAGATTCAGTTGAAGAGCCAGGTCTTGAGATCCTTCCTGAACTGGGTCAACAACGTGGATTGCCTGAGGTGGAAGGGTAGAGTGTTCCAGGTCATGGCGGCAAGGTAGGCGAAGGATCTTCCTCTAGTTCTGGTCTTGTGGATTCGTGGGACGGAGACCAGGGCGAGTTGGGCAGAGCAGAGTTGTCTGGGGGGGTGTGCAAAGTGAGGCGGTGGTTCAGATATTCTGGTCTTGCGTCGTGTGAGGAGCTTGAAGGTGATTCTCTTGTTGCTAGGGGGCCAGTGGAGGTGTCGGAGGTGTTTTTCATGTGGCTGCGGCAGGGGATGTCGAAGACCAGTCTGGCTGCGGTGTTTTGGATGTTCTGTAGTGTCCTGAGCTGTTTCAGGGTGATGCCAGCGTAGAGTGTGTTGCCGTAGTCAAGTCTACATGTGATGAGGGCATAGGTGACTCTTTCTGGATTCTGTGGGGAGCCATCTGAAAGTCTTTCGAAGCAGGCGGCGCGTGTGAAAACAGGATGAGGATACTGCATTGATTTGGCAGTTCATAGAGAGTGAGGAGTCCAGTATGATGCTGAGGCTGTGTGCGTGGTCTGTAGGAGTGGGAGGGGTTTCTAGTCCGAGTTGAGCTTGAGGCAGCTGTCTTGCATCCAGGAGACAACTGACTTAATTCCGTTGTGAAAGTTGTTTCTAGCAACTGTGGGTTCATTGGTGAGGGAGATCAGCTGGGTGTTGTCAGCATAAGAGATGATGTTGAGTCGTGGCATTTGACGTTGGCTGCGAGGATGGCCATGTAGACGTTGAAGAGGGTGGGGCTCAGGGAGGAGTCCTGGGGCACTCCACAGCTGATCTCTGTAGGTTCTGAGAGGATCGGGGATAGTCTGCCCGCTGTGCTCGTCCGGTCAGGAAGGAGAGGATTCGGTCCAGTGCCTTGTCGCGGATGTTGGCGTTGTGGAGACTTGTGATTAGGGTGCGGTGGGAGACAGTGTCGAAGGTGGCCGTGAGGTCCAGTAGGATCAGGGCTGTGATTTTGCCCCGGTCGAGGAGGGAGCGGATTTCGTCAGTGATGGCAAGGATAACGGTCTCTGTGCTGTGGTTGCTTCGGAAGCCGGATTGGGAGGTGTCCAGGACGTGGTACTCTTCAATGAATTTGGAGAGTTGGGCGTTGATTGCCTTCTCGGTGACCTTGTCAGGGGTGAGGCGTGGTTGCGTGCAGTGGTGGTGGGCGTTCTGGCGGGGTCTTGGGTGTCGAAGCTGTCGTAGATCTGCCTGATCTTGTGGTGGAAGAAGGTGCCAAGCTTGTTGCAGAGGTCTTGGGAGGGTGGGACGTCTGTGGTCTTACTGTTGGGCCTTGATGCTAAGGTTGTGTGGGTTTCCGTGGTTTTGTTGTTCCTCCGTCTCTTCTTCAGTCATCGGCAGGAGCGTCTGGACTTGTGGAGGGTGGGTGTGAACCAGCTTCTTAAAGGGTGCCAGAGTGTTGGCGTAGTTAGAGATCCATCGGTGCAGGTTGCGAGCTGCTGTGTTGGCGTCTGTTGGTACTGGCAGAGTGGTTATGACGAGGAAGTCGCCGAGACGTTCTTTGGTGGCCTTGTTCCAGCTGCGATGTGGGGGGGTGGGAGTCGGGGGGGCTTCTGATGAGGGCAGTGGTGTGCATTGGGCATGGTGAAGGCGAGATGTACGCAGTGGTGTTCGGTCCAGAAACGTTTGGTGGTGTGGCTGTAGGTGATGTTCCAGCTGGCAGAGAAAAGAGGGGGTTGAGCGTGTGTCCGGCTGTGTGGGTCGGTGTGCTCACTAGCTGCTTGAGTTCGATGTTGGCGAGGTTCTCTAGTAGGGAGGTGGTGTTCTGGTCACTTGGGATCTCCAGGTGGAAGTTGAAGTCTCTGAGTCGGATGTATTCTGTGGATGCGAGAGCCTCGGATGCGATGAGGTATGAGATGGAGTCGGTGAAGGGCGGGTGGGGGCTGGCGGGCCTGTAGACGAGAGTGCCGCTGAAGGAGGTTTTGGGATTGGTCTGGATCTGGAAGTGGAGGTGTACCTTGGTTGTCGTTGAGTTTGAGTGCGTGGTCAGTCGGAGGGTGTTCTTATGGGCGATGGTGATGTCTCCTCCTGGTCAGTTGGTGTGACCCTTGCGGATGATTTCATAGCTGTCGGGGATGTCAATGGCGATGTCCGGTCCAGAACTGGGGTTGGTCCAGGTTTCCATGAAGAAGGCGATGTCCGGAGAGGCGGCATCGAGGAGGTCCCAGGTTTCTGTGGCGAGCTTGTTTAGGGATTGCACGTTGAGGAAGATGCTGTTGAGCCGATCGGGTGCGCTATTGGTCGGCTGGGCGCAAGAGGAGCTGGCGAGTTGGAGCGGGTGAAGGTGTGGCTGCAGTTCCGGCATGTGAAGGGTCCACGGGTCTCCTTCGGCGACACTAGGTGGCAGGCGGTGTGGCATCCTGAGTTAAGGAGGAGGGTACTTGCATCGTAGCAGTGGATGGTCCAAGAACAAGGGTCCCTGGCACTGGGCGCGGTCCGGGCTCACAACCGTTGCCATTAAATAGTGCTTCAGGGGGTCACGACAGCTGGGAAAACGCGGGATGGGTCCCTGGAGGGGGGCATGGGATCGCAAGGGCGACGAAGGATCAGAACAGGAGACAAAAGGAAAGAAAAAGCAAAAAGGCAGAGGCAGGAGAAAATAAAAACAGAAAGAAAAAACAGAATGAGAGACAGAAGTGCAGTAAAGCAGCAGAGCAGTGACACTCTGCCACTAGACCACCAGGGAGGGCATTGAACTCCTGATCGGGGTCAGCAGCAGCAACGGGGACAGCAGCAGCTACCAGACGGAGCTGCGCTGTATAGGAGCAAGTCCACCAAAAGGTTAGTGGATGCATCCTCTCACTCACTGATGACCCCACCACCACCAGAACTAACTTCCACAGACGCATGGCAAGCGTCGCCGGCTGGATGAACAACTGCCTGAAGCTGAACACAGACAAGATGGGAAGTGCTGATCTTCGGCAACAGCAGCAACACATGGAACGACTCCTGGTGGCCATCATACCTAGGACCCGTACCCACTCCCTCCAACCATGCCAGAAATCACGGAGTCATCACGGACAACAAGCTCACCATGAAATCACAGATCAACTCTGTCTCCTCCGCCTGCTTCCTCACTCTGCGCATACTACGTAATATCTTCAAGTGTCTACCCCTACACAGAAGACGCAGAGTACAGTGGCATAGAGTAGAGTGGCGTTGAGTTGAGTGTCGTAGAGTGCTGTGGTGAAGAATAGATTAGACTGGATTGGCGTAGGGTGGAACAATGCAAAGAAGAGTGGAGTAAGAGTAGTGATATACAGTGCATTGGCATAGAGTGGTGCAGGGCAGGGTGCAGAGCAGTTTAGTGGAGGAGAGTGCAGTGTTGCAGACTACAGTGGCATAGAGTGAAGTGGTGCAGGATAGAGTGAAGTGGTGAGGATAGAGTGAAGTAGTGAAGGGTAGAGAGGAGTGGTGCAGAGTAGAGAGGAGTGGTGCAGGGGAGAGTGGCGTAGAGTGCTTTTGTGGAAGTGCAGTAGAGAAACATAGCGTAGAACAGAGTAGAATGCAGTGACAGAGTGTAGTGGCATAGAGTTCAGTGGTTCAGAGAGTTCAGTGTTGCAGAGTAGACTGTCGTAGAACGCAGTGGCGTAGATTAGAGTGGTGTAGAGAACCATGGTGCAGAGTTGAATAGAGTGGGGTAGATTGCCGTAACGAACAGTACAATGACATAGAGTAGAGGTGAATAGAGCACAGTAGCATAAAGTAGACTGTGGCAGAGTGGAGCGGCGTAGAGTGCAGTGGTTCAGAGTAGATTGGCGCACAATGCAGTGGTGTAGAGTGGTCGATGCAGAGAAGAGTGGCATTGAGTGTAGTGGCATACAGTGCATTGGCGTAAAGTGGTGCAGAGTAGAGTGCAGTGGCCCAGAGTAGACTGGCATACAATTTAGATGAAAGAGAGTGCAATTTTGCAGAGTAGAGTGGGATAAAGTGAAGTGGCGAAGAGTGGAATAGAGTAGAGTGGCGTAAAGTGCAGAAAAGAAGCGTAGAGTAGAGTGATGCAGAACAGAGTGCAGTGGCATAGAGTTCAATGTCAGCGTGCGCAGTGTTACAGAGTAGACTGTAATAAAGTGCAGTGGTATAGAGTGTATTTGTTGTAGAGTGTAGTGGCATAGAGTAGACTGGTGCTAAGTAGAGTGGCATAGAGAGAAGTGGTGCAGAGTACAGTGGTGCAGAGTAGAATAGAGCAGTGTAGAGTGAAGTGACAGAGTACAATGGTGTAGAGTGGAGTGGCATAGAGTGCAGTGGCATAGAGTGCTGCAGAGTATAGTGGCGTGGAGTGCACGGGTTTCAAGTAAAGTTGCTTAGAGTGCATTGGCGCACAGCGTAGAGTGCAGTGGTGCAGAGTAGAGTGGCGCGGGGTGGAGTGGCACAGAGTAGATTGTTTTAGAGTACAGTAAAGTGGCGTAGAGTGGACTGGTGAACGGTGGAGTGGACTGGTGTGTGGCAGAGTGTAGTGGAATAGAATGCAGTGGCATAGAGTAGAGAGTTGTAGAGTGCAGTGGTACAGAGTAGGTTAGAATGGCGTAGAGTATATTAGCATAGAATGCACAGGCATGGAGTGGAACAAAGTGGAGTGCACTGATGTAGAGTGCAGTGGCACAGAGTAGTATTGTAGATTGGAGTGACTTAGAGTAGAGTGGTGCAGAGTAAAGTGCAGTGACGCAGTGGCATAAAGTGGAGTGGCACAGAGTGGAATGGTGCAGAGTAGAGTGCAATGTGGTGTGGTAAAGTTGAGCAGCATACTGCTATTACAAACAACATTTCTTTAATTGAAATGACAACTACATTTGTACAGACATGCAGTTTTACTGATAATAGTACACAGTGCACAAAATATTATGTGTGGAGTGATGCAGAGTAGAGTGTAGTGGGGTAAAATTGAGCATGCATGGTGTGCTGCTACCACAGACAACACATCTTCAGTTGAAATGACCATTACATTTATACAGACATGCAGTTTTACAGATAAAAGTATACAGCGCACAAACTATAATGTGTAGAAATGTCATCACCTAGTGTAGTAATTTGTTTTGATTGCATAAAAATATTTATTTCCACTACACTTCAGCATTACAAAAAATGTGGCTCATTTGTGCGATCCTAATTCTGATATAGTCTGAAATATCTGCACAGTTCATTTACAGACGTTTATAGTTTGTTGTGTGGCAAAAATGAATTACATTGTACAGCCTTTCTCCAGCACACTCCTTCTAGCCAGCATGATTGTCACATAAATCCTCTCACTGAGAAGTCAGAGAAAGAAAAGTAAACACCAAGCTCCCTCAGAAGAGATCCTGACATTTGACCTCTGTGTTTGAATGCACAGCAAATGTGACAAGAAAAGAACAAGATTTAAAGGCCTCTTTACAGAAAGTGAGTACTCGTGGAAGAATACAATAAATAGGGTATGGGCCATGGAAGAGACAAACTCAAGATGGACATTCTCAAACAAAAAAATCCAGCAAATAGAAAGCAAGCAAAAATGAGTTACGAAGCACAAAGTCAATAAAAAGTAAACAATGGGTGGACTGCATGCCCAGGGAAGCTTTCTGAATTTCTCCAAGATGTCGTTAGCAAAGCAGGCTTCAACCTAAAATGGAACCCACATTTGGAAATCAGGGAAGTTTTGAACTTGCAAAATACATGCTATATAGGTGTTTTTCAAGGTATGGGAGACTGCACACATTTGCGCTGGCTGCAGGCAACTTTTGTGGTAATATCAGGGAAATCAACAGTGAAACCGGGCAACCAGACCGTAAAACAGGCAGACAAAAAACAGGCAGGCTAAAAAACAAGCAGACAAAAAAACAGTCCACTCACTGGCCTGTCAGACCAGACCCTCTGGTACTGCTATATTGGTCTCTAGGCCAGTCTGAACCTGCAAATTAGTGATTATCAGCTAGCTTTTGCAGTCCCTTTTAGGTCAGCAGAAATTTAAACTCAAAGAAACTCAATGTGTCCTACTGCATTCACTTACATGGTCAGAACGTCATTCAATACAATGAAACATATGGTACAAGTGAGGGCAGAATACATAAGCTTTTAGGGCATCATTTAGAATGGCCCATTATGTGATGTGATAATTATCACATTACATTTTATGGGATGCAATTTTATCACACCTGGTAATTACATGGTGCTATAAAAAATTCCAACACTTATAACTGTGATCCCTGCGCAAATATGTGTTTACCTAGGGATCGCAATTCAGTGGGCCACTCGTAATGAGGGTCTTAGTCTACTCCACAACAGCAGTTCAAGATACATCACTCTCTGGAACTGCTCCTTTTTAGTTCTTGAAATTTCTTATTTGCTCTAAGACCCAAAAGCCTCGAAAATGGCCACTACTTAGAAAAATTAACAATTTGAAATATTTGCACGTGGTAAGTTCTACAGAACTGACCTATGTGACTTTTTCTGGAATCATTGTTTTGAACCTGAAAACCTGAGGGGAACATTATACGTGGCTCCAATATCCAGTGTATACTTCTTTGCAATAGATAAGGGAAGAAAGCTTGCCACTAATCTGCGTACCAATAAACACAAAAGAAGCTGTGAGCAACCAGACATTATTGGTCCATCTCTAAAAAGAAATCAAAAACAAAGTTACCTTAGTAAAAAGAAGTTGAAACAGCAGAAACGCATGTTACAAAAGAGCAGAAAGCTGAAAAAAGTTGGTTATTAATATGCTGTACCTTTTCTCCATACTACTTAGCAAAGTTGCTTCAAGTGAACGGTTCACTGTGCTGTAGTATACAGCAGTTAGTTTCAGCTATCCTGAAATAAGGAGTCTTCAACGGAAATCCTAGAAATATCTCACCATCACATCCACATACTGGGCATTTTTGTGGGGGTACTTTGTGGCCACAAGTGCTAAAATGTTTCATATTATGATCTAGTTTATGTCTAGTGGTTCACAACCCGTCTCTACACACTTTGGAAATCTGTGCATGGCACAACTGAAAGTAGATTTGAACTGTGCACTCTCAGCTGTAGCTGATGGGAAACTGGATACACTGAGCATCTAATTAAAGAGGTGGGCTACATTTTCGTACTTTCCAAACTAGCATCAATTGGATATACAATCTTGTAACCAATTCAGAGTGAGAGAAGCCATTTCTTTGCTTGAGTCCAGAACAAAGGCATGACGGAATCCTCTCTCGCACAGACGAATGTTCCCCTCTGGAAAATCTTTCCTTATGTCATGATGATACTGTACTGGACACCAGTTGTCTGCAGCGCCATAGTAGAAAATGAGCTGTAATTTAAAAAATAGAAAGTTTTGAGGATCAATTTACAAACCAAAGTGAACTAGAAAAACACTCTGCTGCGGATAAAGACTTGGCAGAAACAAAATTATTAAACAACAAAAAAAAAAAAAATAATAATGTTTCAAGCACAGCACCATTTTACAGACAGCCTTAGAGATACACTAGGTATCATAAAAATAGAAAATATAAATCAGATTCAAACATTTAAGAATATTTCCTTACAAAATTAAATAATTTCTGATCGGATTGGTCCTGCTGCAAGGCTTTACATTGATTTACAACTGACAAAGTCCACGTGTCAGCAATCTGATGTACAAAATGCATGTTAACATATAAGTATGTGGTAGTTATGCTGAATGCACAGACTCAAAGCTGCTCACGAACAATGAGGCAAAAATTTAGAAAATAATGCCAAATATATATGATACCCAACATTATCTTTACATCCCATTCACTTGGTTTGATCTAAATTAACCAGACACAGTCACATTTTCATAGTCAAAGACCTTCAATTTAGGTAATTCCTACCACGCTATGATGTGTAAAGGGTTCCAATAAAGGACAGAGTTACGTGTCCATGTGAGAGATCCAATGATTCAATGACTACATTGATGGAGAAACATTAATTGAAAATTATGTACTTAGCCGGGGTACATGTTGTCATTTTGTGAAAATTTGTGATATTGAGCGCATGATGCACACATTTGTTGATATACTAATCAATGTCAACCAGCGGTGTTAAATACTTCCTGCATGATAAACTATGATTGTACTTTGGGTTTTGAATGATGGTGGACCGCAGTTTCAGATTTGATGTGTATGGTACTCGTGGTGTTCGTGATGAACATATTGTGTTTATACTTATTTTAACCCCTTCGCTGCCAGGCCTTTTCCCCTCCTGTGCCACGCCCTTTTTTGGCTATTTGGGGTAGTGCGCGCTTAGACCCCTGTAACTTTTTGACCACATACGGTATCCACGCCAAATTTGCGTCCTTTTCTTCCAACATCATGGGGATTCTAAAGGTACTCAGGGTTTGTGGATTCTCCCAGAGGGGTCACAGAAATTAGCCAAAATACAGCAAAATTTTGATTTTTTTCGGAAAAATTGGAAAAACGGGCTGCAAATGAAAGCATCTGGTTTTTTCCCTGCACATGTTATCAAAAAAGGGTTTGTGGGGTTGGAATCACCATTTTCCCAGCTTTTCGGGGATACCAGACTTTTGTCAGAAACCCAACATTTTTTACACAGTTTTGGCATTTTTCTGGGACATAGCCTAATTTTGCTATTTTTTGTGCTTTTGACCTCCTTCCAGTTAATGGCAGAAATGGGCACAAAAGCAATAATGGATCCTGGAAAGCTATACATTTTCGAGAAGAAGACAAAATTCTGAATTCAACAAGGGGTCATTTGTGTAGATCCATCAAGGTTTTTTTTATAGAAACTAACAGTTAAATATAGGATAAATTGAAAATTAGTTGAAAAAAAAAAGCCTTTTGTGTCAACGTTTTCACCTGTAACTTCTTCTAATTATGACAGCTCTTTGAAAGCAATATACCATTACATCCGCTGGACATTACTGGTTGTGGGGATATATAGAACTTGTAGGTTCACCAAGAACCCGACGAACCCAGAGACAAAAACTGAGCAGCAACTTGCAATGGTTTTTTATTATGTACCGGGTATATAGTAATTATTCTGTAAAAATGTGTACATGGCAAAATCGGTATGAAAGACACCTATGTATTTCTGAAATGGGAACAAAATATAGAGTTTAGAAACAGTAGATATTTGCACATTTCTGAAATTGGGGATACTCATACTAGCATGAGAATTATCAGTCATTTTTTAGAATGACTTCTTTTTTACACAATATCTTTCATTTGGAAGGCAGAAATGCATCGAAAGTCAATAGATAATAACAGTTCCTTTAGAAAACTGAATTACCCTAAGTCTCCCGATAAAAATGGTACCTCACTTGTGTGGGTAGGCATAGTGCCCGCGACAGGAAACGGCGCAAAACGCAACGTGGTCACAACTCAATATCGCAGTGAAAATTTACCCTTTTTTGGCAAAGTGCCTAGCTCTAGTTTTTGAACCCTAGCTCTGCGGGCACCTTGGGAAACCTAGCAAACCTATACATTTTTGAAAACTAGACACCCAGGGGAATCCAGGATGGGGTGACTTGACTGCCTCCCACCAGGGTCTGTTACCCAGAATCCCTTGCAAACCTAAAAAATTGTCAAAAAAACCACATTTTCCACACATTTCTGTGGTGGAAAGTTTCAGAATCTGCGTGGATCCACAAATTTCCACGCACCTTGCATTCCCCAAAGTCTTACGAGAAAAACGGTACCTCACTTGTGTGGGTCAGCCTAGTGCCCGCGACAGGAAACGGCGCAAAACGCAACGTGGTGACAACTCAATATCGCAGTGAAAATTTAGCCTTTTTTGGCAAAGTGCCTAGCTCTAGTTTTTGAACCGTAGCTCTACGGGCACCTTGGGAAACCTAGCAAACCTATACATTTTTGAAAACTAGACACCCAGGGGAATCCATGATGGGGTGACTTGACGGCCTCCCACCAGGGTCTGTTACCCAGAATCCCTTGCAAACCTAAAAAATTGACAAAAAAACCACATTTTCCACTCATTTCTGTGGTGGAAAGTTCTGGAATCTGCGTGGATCCACAAATTTCCACCCACCCCGCGTTCCCCAAATTCTTACGAGAAAAACGGTACCTCACTTGTGTGGGTCGGCCTAGTGTCCGCGACAGGAAACGGCACAAAACGCAACGTGGTCACACCTCAATTTCGCAGTGAAAAATGACCCTTTTTTGGCAAAATGTCTAGCTGTAGTTTTTGAACCCTAGCTCTGCGGGCACCTTGGGAAACCTAGAAAACCTATACATTTTTGAAAACTAGACAACCAGGGGAATCAAGGATGGGGTGACTTGACTGCCTCCCACCAGGGTCTGTTACCCAGAATCCCTTGCAAACCTAAAAAATTGACAAAAAAAACACATTTTCCCCTCCTTTCTGTGGTGGAAAGTTCCGGAATCTGCGTGGATCCACAAATTTCCACCCACCCCGCGTTTCCCAAAGTCTTACGAGAAAAACGGTACCTCACTTGTGTGGGTCGGCCTAGTGCCCGCAACAGGAAACGGCGCAAAACGCAACGTGGTCACACCTCAATTTCGCAGTGAAAAATTACCCTTTTTTGGCAAAATGTCTAGCTGTAGTTTTTGAACCCTAGCTCTGCGGGCACCTTGGGAAACCTAGCAAACCTATACATTTTTGAAAACTAGACACCCAGGGGATTCCAGGATGGGGTGACTTGACTGCCTCCCACCAGGGTCTGTTACCCAGAATCCCTTGCAAACCTAAAAAATTGTCAAAAAAACCACATTTTCCACACATTTCTGTGGTGGAAAGTTTCAGAATCTGCGTGGATCCACAAATTTCCACCCACCTTGTGTTCCCCAAAGTCTTACGAGAAAAATGGTACCTCACTTGTGTGGGTCGGCCTAGTGCCCGCGACAGGAAACGGCGCAAAACGCAACGTGGTCACAACTCAATATCGCAGTGAAAATTTACCCTTTTTTGGCAAAGTGCCTAGCTCTAGTTTTTGAACCGTAGCTCTACGGGCACCTTGGGAAACCTAGCAAACCTATACATTTTTGAAAACTAGACACCCAGGGGAATCAAGGATGGGGTGACTTGACGGCCTCCCACCAGGGTCTGTTACCCAGAATCCCTTGCAAACCTAAAAAATTGACAAAAAAACACATTTTCCCCTCATTTCTGTGGTGGAAAGTTCCGGAATCTGCGTGGATCCACAATTTTCCACCCACCCCGCGTTTCCCAAAGTCTTACGAGAAAAACGGTACCTCACTTGTGTGGGTCGGCCTAGTGCTCGCGACAGGAAACGGCGCAAAACGCAACGTGGTCACACCTCAATTTCGCAGTGAAAAATGACCCTTTTTTGGCAAAATGTCTAGCTGTAGTTTTTGAACCCTAGCTCTGCGGGCACCTTGGGAAACCTAGCAAACCTATACATTTTTGAAAACTAGACACCCGTGTGCTTCCAGGGAGGCATGGCTTGCGTGGATCCCCCAACGTTTCCTTACCCAGAATCCCCTGCAAACCTCAATTTTAGCTGAAAAAATCACATTTTTCACACATTTTTGTGTGGGAGAGTTGTGGCATCACCGGGCTGACACAAATTTCCTACCACCCAGCGTTCCCCCGGGTCTCCCGATAAAAACGGTGCCTCACTCGTGTGGGAGGCCCAAGTACCCGCGACAGGCAAGGTCCCAAAACGTATTGAGGCGACATGAAAATTGCCTACCTCAAAACGCCCTGGTTTTGCAAGGGGGGTCACCTGGGTTTTTGGCCCAGTGCTCGGCGGCCACCTAGGGGAACCTACCAAACCCACACATTTCTAAAAACTAGACACCCGGGGGATTCCAGGGAGGCATGGCTTCCGTGGATCCCCCAACGTTTCCTTACCCAGAATGCCCTGCAAACCTCAAATTTAGCTGAAAAAAATCACCTTTTTCACACATTTTTGTGTGGGAAAGTTGTGGCATCACCGGGCTGACACAAATTTCCTACCACCCAGCGTTCCCCCGGGTCTCCCGATAAAAACGGTGCATCACTCGTGTGGGAGGCCCAAGTACCCGCGACAGGCAAGGCCCCAAAACGTATTGAGGCGACATGAAAATTGCCTACCTCAAAACGACCTGGTTTTGCAAGGGGGGGTCACCTGGGTTTTTGGCCCGGTGCTCGGCGGCCACCTAGGGGAACCTACCAAACCCACAAATTTCTGAAAACTAGACATCCGGGGGATTCCAGTGAGGTATGGTTTGCGTGGATCCCCAACGTTTCCTTACCCAGAATGCCCTGCAAACCTCAAATTTAGCTGAAAAAATCACCTTTTTCACACATTTTTGTGTGGGAAAGTTGTGGCATCACCGAGCTGACACAAATTTCCTACCAGCCAGCGTTCCCCCGGGTCTCCCGATACAAACGGTGCATCACTTGTGTGGGAGGCCCAAGTACCCGCGACAGGCAAGGCCCCAAAACGTATTGAGGCGACATGAAAATTGCCTACCTCAAAACAACCTGGTTTTGCAAGGGGGGTCTCCTGGGTTTTTGGCCCGGTGCTCGGCGGCCACCTAGGGGAACCTACCAAACCCACACATTTCTGAAAACTAGACATCCGGGGGATTCCAGGGAGGTATGGTTTGCGTGGATCCCCCAACGTTTCCTTACCCAGAATGCCCTGCAAACCTCAAATTTAGCTGAAAAAATCACCTTTTTCACACATTTTTGTGTGGGAAAGTTGAGGCATCACCGGGCTGACACAAATTTCCTACCACCCAGCGTTCCCCCGGGTCTCCCGATAAAAACGGTGCATCACTCGTGTGGGAGGCCCAAGTACCCGCGACAGGCAAGGCCCCAAAATGTATTGAGGCGACATGAAAATTGCCTACCTCAAAACGACCTGGTTTTGCAAGGGGGGTCACCTGGGTTTTTGGCCCGGTGCTCGGCGGCCACCTAGGGGAACCTACCAAACCCACACATTTCTGAAAACTAGACATCCGGGGGATTCCAGGGAGGTATGGTTTGCGTGGATCCCCCAACGTTTCCTTACCCAGAATGCCCTGCAAACCTCAAATTTAGCTGAAAAAAATCACCTTTTTCACACATTTTTGTGTGGGAAAGTTGTGGCATCACCGGGCTGACACAAATTTCCTACCACCCAGCGTTCCCCCGGGTCTCCCGATAAAAACGGTGCATCACTCGTGTGGGAGGCCCAAGTACCCGCAACAGGCAAGGCCCCAAAACGTATTGAGGCGACATGAAAATTGCCTACCTCAAAACGACCTGGTTTTGCAAGGGGGGTCACCTGGGTTTTTGGCCCGGTGCTCGGCGGCCACCTAGGGGAACCTACCAAACCCACACATTTCTGAAAACTAGACATCCGGGGGATTCCAGGGAGGTATGGTTTGCGTGGATCCCCCAACGTTTCCTTACCCAGAATGCCCTGCAAACCTCAAATTTAGCTGAAAAAATCACCTTTTTCACACATTTTTGTGTGGGTAAGTTGAGGCATCACCGGGCTGACACAAATTTCCTACCACCCAGCGTTCCCCAGGGTCTCCCGATAAAAACGGTGCATCACTCGTGTGGGAGGCCCAAGTACCCGCGACAGGCAAGGCCCCAAAACGTATTGAGGCGACATGAAAATTGCCTACCTCAAAACGACCTGGTTTTGCAAGGGGGGTCACCTAGGTTTTTGGCCCGGTGCTCGGCGGCCACCTAGGGGAACCTACCAAACCCACACATTTCTGAAAACTAGACATCCGGGGGATTCCAGGGAGGTATGGTTTGCGTGGATCCCCCAACGTTTCCTTACCCAGAATGCCCTGCAAGCCTCAAATTTAGCTGAAAAAATCACCTTTTTCACACATTTTTGTGTGGGAAAGTTGAGGCATCACCGGGCTGACACAAATTTCCTACCACCCAGCGTTCCCCCGGGTCTCCCGATAAAAACGGTGCCTCACTCGTGTGGGAGGCCCAAGTACCCACGACAGGCAAGGCCCCAAAACGTATTGAGAAGACATGAAAATTGCCTACCTCAAAACGACCTGGTTTTGCAAGGGGGGTCACCTGGGTTTTTGGCCCCGTGCTCGGCGGCCACCTAGGGGAACCTACCAAACCCACACATTTCTTAAAACTAGACACCCGGGGGATTCTAGGGAGGTATGGCTTGCGTGGATCCCCCAACGTTTCCTTACCCAGAATGCCCTGCAAACCTCAAATTTAGCTGAAAAAATCACCTTTTTCACACATTTTTGTGTGGGTAAGTTGAGGCATCACCGGGCTGACACAAATTTCCTACCACCCAGCGTTCCCCAGGGTCTCCCGATAAAAACGGTGCATCATTCGTGTGGGAGGCCCAAGTACCCGCGACAGGCAAGGCCCCAAAACGTATTGAGGCGACATGAAAATTGCCTACCTCAAAACGACCTGGTTTTGCAAGGGGGGTCACCTAGGTTTTTGGCCCGGTGCTCGGCGGCCACCTAGGGGAACCTACCAAACCCACACATTTCTGAAAACTAGACATCCGGGGGATTCCAGGGAGGTATGGTTTGCGTGGATCCCCCAACGTTTCCTTACCCAGAATGCCCTGCAAGCCTCAAATTTAGCTGAAAAAATCACCTTTTTCACACATTTTTGTGTGGGAAAGTTGAGGCATCACCGGGCTGACACAAATTTCCTACCACCCAGCGTTCCCCCGGGTCTCCCGATAAAAACGGTGCCTCACTCGTGTTGGAGGCCCAAGTACCCGCGACAGGCAAGGGCCCAAAACGTATTCAGGCGCACTACGTTTAGGACCCTTGCCTGTTGAGGCGCACTACGGTTTGGACCCTTGCCTGTTGCGGGTACTTGACCCCCCTTGCAAAACCAGGTCGTTTTGAGGTAGGCAATTTTCATGTCGCCTCAATACGTTCATCCGGGGGGGGGCAGAAAGGCTGTAATGGTGGCGGGTGGGTGGGGGCATTGGCGTGCCCGTTGCGGGCAGCCCCCACCCTAAAAATAAAACTAAAAACGAATCCCTGGTGTTTAGTGGGCTTTCTGCCCCCCCGAAGGGGCAGATTAGGGGCCAATGCCCCATCTGCCCCCCGGGGGGGCAGAAAGGCTGTAGTTATGGGGGGGGGGGCATGGGCCTGCCCGTTTTGGGCAGCCCCCACCCCTATTTTTTTTTTCTACAATTCCCTGGTGTCTAGTGGGCTCAGATTGGGGGCCGATGCCCCATCTGCCCCCCAGGGATGGTGGTGGGTGGGGGCATTGGCGTGCCCGTTGCGGGCAGCCCCCACCCTAAAAAAAAAACTACAAACTAATCCCTGGTGTTTAGTGGGCTTTCTGCCCCCCCCCCCCCCCGGAGGGGCAGATTAGGGGCCAATGCCCCATCTGCCCCCCGGGGGGGGGCAGAAAGACTGCAGTAATGGGGTGGGGGCACGGGCCTGCCCGTTTTGGGCAGCCCCCACCCCTATTTATTTATGTAACTTCCCTGGTGTCTAGTGGGCTTTTTACCCCCCCGGGGGGGCAGATTGGGGGCTAATGCCCCCATCTGCCCCCCAGGGGGGGCAAAAAGACTAAAATGGCCAAAATTACACAGGAGGGAGCAAAGGCCCTTGCCCAAGGGGCCGCTCCCCTCTCCCTGGTGTCTAGTGGGTGGATCCCTGCTTGGGGATCGCCCTACTGTGGCGATCCCCAAGCAGGGATCCACTGGGGAGGGGTACCATCGGAAAGGGGAGATTCTCCCCTTTCCAACGATACCTCTCCCGTCTTTGTACGTGCTCAGGGGGCTGAGATAGCCCCCTGAGCACGTACAAAGTGAAACCTGAAATGAGCCTCTTGGCTCATTTCAGTTTCACTTTCACTGTAATGACGTCGGCGCGACGTGCGCGACGATCGTCATTGCAGTGAAAGGGGGGGGGGCCTCGGGTGCTGGGGAAGCTCTTCCCCAGCTCCCGAGGCTATTTTGCACAAAAGGGAATCCCTCTGGTGCCCTAGGGTATGCCTCATGACGAGCTGGACTCGTCATGGGCACAGCGCGACTGTGCTCCATGACGAGTCCAGCTCGTCATGGGCATACAAGGGGTTAAGGGGCTTAGGGTCCTGCTCCTTCAGGCACGGGCTCCTTTTGCTCCTACACTTTCAGCCACTGGCTTGAGAAATTGTTAATCACGTCCTGGATCAGCCAACAAAAGTATTTTCAACTCACCGTTTTTCTATTGACTTTTTTGCTGTGTCTTCTGCCTCCAATGGAATGCATTAGGGACTACTTGTTTTCATCCAAAATCAAATTGCCTATGGGCACAAGGGAGTGAGCACTGCCAAAACCATCTAAACAAACTGATGCTACAGAAAAATTTCTTACTTTATTTTCTGTAATAACCATTTTCAGCAGTAGTGCTGGTACCATTTTCAGAGAGGGGGTGCTGCCATTGATATTCTATCACGAAAGTCATAGGGACTGTGAAAAATCAAAGTGTCACACAAAAACACAAGGGTAGCAATTGTGCCACACCCATTCAGGAGTGAAGTAAGAGTTTGGTAAGTAGACAGTGGTGCATTTTAGAGCACTGGTGTACTAGTGAATCACCTACAGATAACACCGTTTTTGTAGAAATGGACATTAAATTTGAATAGACATGGAGCTTTACTGATAAAACTATATAGCGCACAAATGATAATATGTGGACATCGGGATTCTGCGAATATTTATCATTTGTGCATCACTAAGTAAGGTCTCTTGATTTGTTCTGATCCTATTAAAATCTTTGTTTCCATCACACTTCATAATTAATAGAAATGTGCATAGTTCATTTACAGGTATTTACATTTTGTTTTATATAGAAAAGAAATGTCAGCCTACAGCCTTTCCTTTCACGCTCCCTGTACCCCCAGCAAGATTGTTACCCTGGACACTTTTACAAAACTCTCTCACTTTGAAATCAGATAAAGTGGGATGTGGGATATGTGGAGATGGGACAGCTGCCAGCTCCCCGACTCCTCCGTGATCGCAAAATACTGTGTGGCACGAAAGAGCATGGTATCTAACTGCTGCCCCTGCACTGTGCCCATAATCGCAAATAGGCTGCAGAGTCAGCTAGTAGTTGACTAGCTCTTATGTTGTCTGACAAATGTTGCGATCCACGAAGAGCGGGCATACAAGCTTAGATATATCCACGTGTTGCGGTTGAAATTATAGGTACTTGTGCCCTCAACATGTTAGCAAAGACTGTCATTATATAGTAAACACATGTGCCCATCAGACAGTGTGAATAACAACACTCCAAGTATGTAGCTAGGCACTAATAAGTAGCATAGGTAATGACGCCATAAAGCTTTATGCGACGGCCCCATAAAACATGTTTTATAAGAAAATTATTTTGTTTATTTAAGGGGATGTAGCTATGGTTTTTTGTGTTTTAGTGTATGCACGTATGGACAATTGTACCGTTGAATTTAGTGCTTTTAGTGTATTCCTCTGTATTACAAATTTGGAAAGCAGATTTTATCTGACTCATTTTAGATTGGGTACTTTGTATTTCCTGGTATCCCATTCTAAGCATGGCTTATGGTTCTCTTTTTTACCTCTTTGTTCTTGTGTTAGGGTTTCTAAAAAATCTCTGGGCCATTTTATGTTTTTTAGTAGTTTTTGTCCCAGAACAGGGGCGTTTTTTTATGGCCATTACTGAGCTCTTTTGGTTCTAGTTCTTTTGCGGTCTGTTTGCTCAGTCTCCAACTGCTAGAATCTGAATTTTGTTGTGCAGCAGTATTGGGATACATTTGTCAAGCATTTAAAATCAGGAAGACTGTGACCGCTTTTATAGATTAAGGCTATGTTTATTCACTTTATATTGTGGATGGAATTTGAAAATAGCATTGTGAATGGCTTGAGATTATATTGTAATTTTTTATTTATTTAAACAATTTGCATGTATGATATTGATTCTTTTATGGCCTTCTGCCGAATAAAGCTTTGAACTGGATTGGTGTACCTCTGTGTAGTTAGTTGGCTGGTAAGATTGAGATCTGAAGAAGCAGAAATGCTCAATTTAAAAATCAAAATAGCATCCAGATTGAAAAAGAGAGAAAAGACTGGCTCGTGTTGCCAGCAGACAGACAGCATTATGTTTTTAGGGTGTTGTTGAACACTGCTGATTTAAACTAGTTACTACCTAAGTATGCAGCAAGAACATTCAATGTCTATAAAACAAGCCTTGCTACAAACTTCAGTCAATCAATTAGGAGTTCAGCTGGCATAATGTTACCTTTTCTGACCCCAGGCAAACCTCAATGACCTCAGCACAATCTTTCAGTGTGGTAATTAGTGGCCTAGACACAAATGCCTCAGAGCCCCGTTTTATTCCCAGAAAGCCTGCCTCGGCATTTGGCTCCCCCATGCCTTCATACGATACAAGTACACCTAATTTTTTTGTCAACTCCTAGTTCCAGTAAAACCGTGCACAAACTGCCACATGCTAGGCCAACACAAATATAATTATCCTGCTAATGCGACACCATCTTCATTCCTGCTGAGAACCACAAGGCCGGATCCCAAAAACAAATGCTTATGCATTTTTCCAAACTAAGAGCGCTAAACATATAACAATGAAGCGATATCCCTATTTAACTGAAAGAGAAGCTGTTTTGCACCCCACTCTTCACAGATTCATATCGTCAGGGTATACTATTAAAACAACGGAATTCCAAATACGTTATCAGATGCAGTTATTGTTCTTTAACCTTCCCACTCAGATACATGCACTCTCTGCAACACCCATGAGTATTCGCACCAACACTCAGCATCCTCGGGGCTGGCCTTCACTAAGATAGCGCCCTGGGCGTGGGTGGAGAGAAACTGACCCTTGCTGATGGTAGTGAATTAAATGAGGCGGCTGGGGGCCACTTATGTGTTCACTGGGCAGTACCTGAACGAGCAGGGACTGACCCCTGAACACAAACATCTTTGGACCTCCCCCAGCTCACCTAAATTACTGATAGCTTATCTGTCTCAAGCAGATGATGGTTTTGCTGATGTGTGCCAGCAGGGATGGGAGGGCAAGGATGGGGGGTAAAGGGGTGTTAAAACATTGCCCGCTGTATGATAATGAAGGACTAAAACCACTTTAAACTGGCAAATCAGACAGAAACGAACAGGCAGGGACAAGGTCAAGGCTGGAGCAAGATGAAAAGGGCACTGCTCCTGGCTTAACCTTAATGCATACAGCTCCATGCGCCCCCCAGAAAATTGGCTCCCTGGACATGGGCCCTGTTCGCCCATGCTAAAGGCCAGGCCTGAGCGCACTATGCACCCACCAGGTCCTCATATGAACACTACAAAACAGATCGCTTGATGACCTCGCCAGGGGTATTTAGTGCTCTATAAAAAAAATTCAACCGGATAACCCAAGTCAGCGCTTTAGACTTTGCAAGGGCAATGGAACACACTATATAGATACCAATACAATACAGTACCTCCAGTTTCCTTAAGAGCAGACCCTTCAGGCTAACTTACATCTTTATTCAAGGCCCAGCTGTCTCTCTCCGTTGCTTTAAAGTTAGCAGATGGAATTACTGAAAATAAATGCCCACTGAATACCCGAGAGCAGATGTGCAAAGATGTGCACAGAAGCTGTTGTGGACAGAAGGCAAGGAAGCACCTAAAATTGTCAACGCAAACATTGCCAGCAAGGGAAATCCATGCAAAATAGTGAATTAACTTGATATCACTGCTATAGCATCAACACTTTCAAACAAGGGGTAAGAAACGACAGAAAGATGGAAATGCACTCCCAAAGACAGGTTTGTCATCCAAATACAAGCACTTGATTCATTAAACTTAAGACATTTTATAACCACATAAAATGGCAACCTATCGCTTATTCAACACCTTAGGTGAAAACAGCACTGCCATAAATGGAAGCAAGATCAGGAATCAGCAGGATATCCAAGGTTCTAGAAGGATTAAGAGAACAGGAGTGAGACGTTTTCGGCCTATGGTGGCTGAAGCGCCGTGAATAGGTAGCAGGCCTGAGTCAAGGCCCAGGGTGGCATTTCTGGGTCATGACAGACAGCTGTAGTATTTAAGCTACATACACTAGGAAGCGTCATACACTAGGAAGTTGTATTGGGCCGTAACTGTCTCTAATTCATCCACAGTAGCGATACTCACCTTTGTTGTTTTCGCCTTTTACAGTTCCTGTTCCCTGATCACTTACGCGTTTGCCCGGACCCTGCTCTTTGCATTCTGTTTGGCTTTGGCATAGTATTGTGGCTTTCCTCTTTTATAGCTCTTTGACTCTTTGCCTGCTTACTGTGACCTTGCTCTTCAGATTCTGTTTAAGCTTTTACAGTGAACTTGACTGTACATCTCTCTAACCCTTTTTCCCTTTTATGCTGACCTTAAGCTCTAGATTCTGTTTGAGCCTGGCTGTTTGGCTCTACTGGATGTATCTCAAAACCGTGCCTGAGTTTGTTCTTTCTGGCTTAACTTCCTCCTGGCTTAGGATCACTCTGCCCCCCTTTCGGAAGCCTGGTATGAAAATAAGTTACTTATCTGTAACTGCAGTTTCTCAGTATTGGTATGTTTCATAGATTCACAGGCTTGAATCATTCCCCATTGTCGAAGTGGGAGTCCCACGGTACTATAATAAAGCAGTAAGTATAACTAACCTAGGCTATAATGGCACCAGGCCATGAATTTGATAGTCTATGTCCATTTTAAAAAAAGGACCTCTCCATGGGGTGATGGGGAGAATGCATACCATCTTGGAGGACGCTGCGCTACTGTCGTTGGATGCTAAAATGACAGTTGACACCATCGAAGGGCCTTACTAATTTGCACTTCACGAATGCTTGGGGTTTGGGCCCCGCCTTATAAAGTGGGTTAAATTGCAATACACCGGTCCAACGGCACAGGTGGTAGTCAATCAGCATACCTCCCGTAGTTTCTGTCTGGGGAGGGGTACTAGACAGGGTTGCCCCCTCTTGCCCCTCATATTTGCTCTGGTGCTGGAGCCGCTGGCGACCTGGGTTTCAGGTGACCCCATGATTAGAGGATTGAAGTGGACAGACCACCACGAGGACACAATTTCGCTTTATGCGGATGACGTCCTGCTGTACGTGGCGGCTCTCTCGGCCTCAATCCACAGGATCTTGCATATCTTCGCGATCTTTAGCTTGCATTCTGGCTACACTATTAATTGGACGAAGTCTGTTTTGTTTATGCTGAGGGGCCCAGCTCCCAGGCTGTATAACAACACTAATATCACAGTCGCTACTGAGGGTTTTCGCTACTTGGGAATCTATTCCACCCCACACCCAGACCGATTCTATGCCGCTAATCTCAGACCTCCATTGGTCAGGTTCCAGAAAGATGTACAACACTGGAGAACCTGGTCTCTTACCTTGCTGGTTACAGCGGCGCTCTATAAGATGCTGGCTCTCCCACGTTTCTTATACGCTCTGAAAAACACCCCTCAAAGTATCGCGGAGACCTACTTTATCAGTGTGGAACGTGAGGTCAGAACCCTCCTTTGGAAGGGGAAAGGTCCACGAGTAGCAGTACACAAACTGACCAGAGGATGGTATGATGGAGGGATTGCATTACCAGACCTGAAACTATATTATTGGGCCGCCCAGCTGGCAGTGATTAATCAATGGGTGTTTGCCACGCCATTGGAGCCTGCGGTCTGCATGGATAGATGGTTAATAGCGAAGGGGGGGGGGATACCAGCGAGCACTCTACTCGAACCCCAAAACACAATCCCTTACTGGCCCTACTGCACACACAGTGACACTGTGGCACTGTGCGACGAAAAGACGGGGATGGCACAAAAAACTAACAGCGCTCACACCCCTGTGGGAATTCGAACAACTCGGGACCTTGAGCAGGTGCCCGGGCTTCGACAAATGGGACCCGATTGGTATTTCCTCAGTGGGGGACCTATAGAAGAGAACAGCAATGGTCTCATTCGCGGACCTCCAAAGGGAATATCAGTTGGCGGGGTCCGAGATTATTACGCTACCTCTAAATCCGCCATGCCCTGACCGCTGTTGCCACTAGCAGGGACACAATACCTGAAGCCTCCCCACTGGAGGATAGGCTCCTGACGGATCCCCTACCCCATAAGGCGATCTCGCTCACCTACTGCAAACTGATCAATAACAAGCCCGAACCCTTGGTACGTCTTCGACAGCAGTGGGAAACAGATCTGGGATACTTAAAGGACTGGCAGGAAGCCATTTCCTTCCCATTGGGAGGTGGCCATCCCAATGCGTCTACGACTGGTACAACTGAAAACTTTACATAGAACATACCTGTGTACGTACATATTAGTTAAGATGGGTAGTCGGACAGATCCTCGCTGCCTCAGAGGGTGTATGGCCGAAGGCACCTTTTTTCACGTAATTTGGGAGTGCCAAAAGCTACAGCCTTTGAGGGGGAAAATTGTCTCAACAATGGCCGGGATATGTGGGAAGTCCATCACTCAATCCCCGCGACTGTGCCTGTTAAATGTATGGGAGGACACGGATCTGACTCATACTGAGCGCTCATGGGTGTCGCTAGGGTACGCACTTGCTAAGCAAAACATTGCACAGGGATGGGGCTCTGGGGATCTTCCTAGGTATGCAAAGTGGGCTAGGGATATGGATCATGCCATGGTTGCCGAAAAGGACGTATTCAAACACAGAGGATGTCCCGTAAAATGGGACCACAAATAGGCTAACTGGAATAAGTCCCGTGGGAACATATAAATCTCTCCCTCGATTGAACTGCAAGATAATGTTTCAGCTGGAGTTTCTTTGCCTGTCTAATGTCCTGTGTGCGAGTGACCGGACCTCTGATTTGCTATATGTATCATGCCTCTTTTATGTCATTGCTGTATGGTTCTACGATTTATTAATGTACCATGACAACTGTTCAGTAAAAAGATTAATAAAAAAAAAAAAAAAAAAAAAAAGGACCAAACTTTTACTATGACCAAACAGGTCGTAGTACCCTCTAGAACCTTCCCAAGAGAGGCTGACTTCCTCAGATTTTTAACACAAGTGGGAACAACATCGCTAGTGAGACAGGGAGCCTCTCAGGGGAGGAGGGTGGATAGCATGTGACTCTATGGAAGATACCAATACTGGAAAACTGCAGCTACAGGTAAATAACTTATTTTCTTATTCAGTATTGGATCTTTCACAGATTCACATGCTTGAATCAGAATAACAAGCAGGACTGTAGATAAAGGAAATGCCCTTAGATGATGGTGGATAAAAGAATACACTTTTGTCAACAATATTATGAAGTTAGGGGGGCGTGGCCAGCAGCATGGCGGACTAGACGTGTCCGATCGGCGCTCCGCTGGCCCATTTCAAATCCTGTGAATATCCTTCATCTCACATGTAATCGGGACCCCTGCAGCCAGTAGACGCGACAAGGATACTGCAGTCGAGCAGTAACACGCAATAGAATCCTGAAGTGGCTCATGGAAGACGAAAATAGAGGCGAGAAACTACGGCGTAGTAGAAGACAAAATGCCCGTGACCTTGGGAGATAGCGGCAGAAACAGGGACTCACCAGGGGGAAGGAAGGTGAGCTGGCCAGACACCAAGGGGGTGAAGAAGTCGGAGAATTGATAATTGTGGGGACCCCTTTACCCCCCACGCCCTGCGAAGACAGACAGACGCCGCTGCGGCGAGATCGGACTCTGGTGCTGTGAGAAGACGGAGTGTGGCGAAGGGCTGCCTAACGATCCTGCCTCCTCGGACCTGTCACGTGAACACTTGCCCCCTTACCTGTCTCCATGTCCCCTCCTCTGCTTTCAGGCCCCGAATATCGCTCCTGATGAACACTGGCCCTTTAAGGCATCACGTTATGATGTGGTTACATGATCCCCTCCGTGTCAAAAGGGAAGAAATGGGAAGAATGCGGAGCTTGCCAGGTGAACGCTGGAGAAGGATCGTGCAGACCTTCATCATTGCACCAGGACTCGGGGAATTGTCGACTCGTCGGAGGAGGAGTTCCCGCCCGCGGAGAATCCGCCACACGGAGACGACGAAAGGAGGGAGCCAGGCCCTTCCCGGCACCACGCTGAGAGCGGCCACAGCCCATGAGGGTCGTGGCTTCACAAGGTACGGGGTCACCAGGGGGCTGTCTGGGGTAGGGGAAGACCGGGGTTACGGGGCGAACGCAGTGGGGCTCCAGAATAGGCTGAGTACACCAGGATTAGTATCACAGCGAGTAAAGCTCTCCAGGCAGCAGCACGACTCACGGTGGTGGCCAGGTGCATAGCCCCTCAATCCCTCTGCCTGACTTGTCATAAAGCGAAGAGACGTCCCTTTGACCAAACCTACCTTTCTTTTCTTTGTTTTCCTGGACCCGGTCCTTTTACTGCACAACAAGTTCAACTCTTCCTGCTTCGGGACTTTGAAGCCCAGATGAACTGCTCTCTGTGATAGAATGTTTTCACTCTCTTTCTGTCAAACACTTTACGTTATTCAGGGACATTGTCCTGTGCTTGTGACTTAACTAATAAAAATCCTATAGTAAACCAGTCCCTGTCTCACTGTCGCCTTCTCCACCGCGCCACACGGAGTAAGAGCGGCATGAGCCCGGGAAGTGTTGCGCAGAACCTCGCCACAGATTGAGAGGTGGCCCCTCGCCCCCCCCCCCCCCCCCAACGCCGACGGACAGCGGTAAACTGGCGGTACATGGCATATGTGAAGAGCTGGTGTTCTGAGCAGCAGAGGGTCGGCTGGGAGGAGACTACGCACCCTCAAAAGTAAGACAATCGACAGCCGGGACTTAACACAACCCCGGCCCGCAATTCAAGAGGATCGGCCTCCATCGACAAGTGGGGCTGCACAGGATCTCGACCACAACGGAATTAAGGTCGTGTGGCGACAGGGAAGGCGGGGACAGAGGACGTGTGGCAGCTTGGTAATGAGAGAGAAGGCAAGTTCCCCTGGGGCTGTGTGAGAGCCTGCGCGACAGTTGAGACATCTGCACACTATAAAATTTCTTCAAGTGCTGACAGTTGACGTCCGGAGCCAGTGGCAGGAGGTGAGACCACAGCTGCACCTCTTTTCCCCCCTCACACTCTCCTCGGTGTAAGGAGGTTGCATCCCAGGTGTCTCAAAGTAGGATGCATGAACAGGTTACTGGCATAATAAACAGGGTGCCGGGAGCACGTTTCTTCCACTCCCATTGGACTGAGAGCAAACAAATTAAAAGTGTGGGAGGCGGTCCATCCTTGGGCCGGCAGTATATGGTAGCAGAAGCACGAAAAACCCAAGAGAATCCATACTTGGTGAAACTGCAACCTACAAGAAGAAACAGTAACCCATAGTGGGCGGGGTGAGGGAACGCGTAGAGGCGCCCACGCGACCACGGGCAAGAGCCTGCCCACGACTCCTGACAGGAGGAGGACAAGAGGGGGTGTAGTGAAGACAGATCCTCATAGCTGGATCCAAAGTATAGGTACAGATCTACCCTATACATCTAACGCCGAGACATCTTCAGAGCAACCTACTCCCCTACCTCCTAGAATAGAACTGGGAAGCAGCCACAGATGGCAAAAGACAAAGACCCCAAACAGCAAAGACAGGGGAAAATGGACAAGCTTGCCAAGGTTTTGCAACCCCCCGCGGTGCAGGCGGAGGCCGCGACAGACACGCCAGACAACACTGTACTACTCCAGGCAATTCAATCCTCCAGAGAGGTGCTGGAAGGGAAAATTGATGAAATCCGTATAGATGTCAACCTTTTGCGCCAGGATCTTCGCACCATCCCAGAGAAAGTAACGCAAGCTGAGAACCGAATATCCGAAGTGGAAGATACCTCGCGCGCCCTCAGAAAGAAGGTCACAGCCCTTACCACGACCATGAAGGAGGTGGCCTGGAGGGTTGACAATGCAGACAATCGCGCACGCAGAAACAACCTCAGATTTATTGGCTTTCCGGAAGCAATAGAAGGCTCGGACGCGTGTGCTTTTCTGCGCAGATGGTTGAAGGACTCACTCCAAAACGCGCAATTCTCCTCCTGCTTCGTAATTGAGAGGGCCCACAGAATACCTGGTCAAAAGCCCCCCACAGGAGCACCGTCAAGGCCTCTGATAGCATGTTTTTTGAACTATCAGGACCGTGATCTTATACTAAGAGAAACGTGCTGAGCCAGAGAAATAAGACTCGAAAATACTAAAATAATGGTGTTCCCGGATTATTCGAGGGAGGTACAAAAACAACGCAAAACCTTCGACTCGGTGAAAGAGAGACTGCAGAGCCTACAGATGCAATATATGTTGCTTTTCCCACCCAAATTAAAGGTAATTTATCAGTCAAAAACCTTTTTCTTTCACTCTCCCGACGAGGCTTGGCAAAGGCTGGAGGAACGCCCTACTAAAAGGGCAACCAGGACACAAGTGGCGCCTTCCAGAAGAGGCCCCTCAGCAGGGAACTGACCCAAACACCAGAAATTAAAATCGAAACCGGCTCTCGCCTGCCAAGAGACTGTCAGGGCTACGCCATACAAGAGCAGAAAAGCAAGAGGTGGCTTCACAGGCATCAGATTCCGAGGAAGCACGCCCGAAAGACCAGTACAGGAGGAAGACTCAAATAACAGACAATGCAGAAATAAACCCCAGAACATACAGAACGGGAGAGCTTCTCGGGCTCTGACAGTGACCACCCACTGATGGAAAAAATCTCTAGCCTGGAAAAGCCAAACTCAGAAAGGATGGTCCAAGAAGCATCATCATCAAATCGACAAAGTGGGAATGAAGAGTGACGACAAGTGTTGGGCCATCGAGAGGCCGATGGGACAGTAAGCTGGCGAGGAGCCCTTCTCCTCACCCCCTGTTTGAGTATATTTGTTTTCTTAGTTTTCTTTGTTTGGTGTATCATTATTTTATTTAATATTTTTATTTTGTGCTGCTCCTCTCTTAACCCTCTGACTCTAAACAGGGACAATACACACTACAGAGAGACGTGAACACTGATCTATAGCTGTCTCCCGGACGAATAGAGGACACCGGACAATCAGGGAGATAAGAGGTTAGGAGCACACCTGGGTTTCAGGGGGCGGGCGACAAACCTCTTTGGTGCAAGTAAGATGGCGGCGTGGGCAGACGTGCCTGCCGCGAGCTCTGTCCCTGCCAGGCACTTTAGCACCAAGAAATGGCCTTTCCCCACTCTACACTGTGCTTGTCAGGGGTGTACTGGCACCGACAGGCAGTCGGCGCGGCTCGGTGACTCGATTGGCGAGCTTTGATCGTTTTCTGGGGCTGAAAGTGCGAGTCAGTTGTGGAGGTCTTCAACGCGGGCCCGGAACTTTGCACAGCATTCCTGCAGCCAGCGTTGCAGCCGCCTAGAGGGCATCTCCGGAGGCGTCGCCGGCGTGCTCCGATCCCTGCTGTCGCCCGTGAGCCCAACATTGAGAGGCCGTGAGGATTTCGGGAGCACTAGACCGGAGGTGGGTGCACGTTCCTGAGGCTCCGCGACCCCACAATCGGATACATCGGAGCTCTCGGCTCCCTGGGTCAAATGCTGACTTGCGGATTTTGAGGCTGCTGCTCTGGGAGGCAAGCGGGCCGCTTAGAGACCCTGCAAAAGTGCACACATCGCCCACTGTGGAGCTTCCCCTGTTGACCTCTCCCTGCACCACTCCGACTGGGGTCCCCTGGATCTTGCCCGGTGTACACTCCGGCCGACCCCCTAACGGCAGCATTGGCGCAACTAGAGTCATTTGGGCCTGTTTTGGCCCTGATTTGCTTTGAGCACAAATATCGTCAGTAATCTAACCAAGTATGGTTTGAGGAGGAGACAAAATGGCGGATTGCAAGAGACGACTTTACGGACATATTTAAAAGCCAACAAGGACTCTGTTTGCCCTTTCAGACACCCGATTCAAGAGGATTTGACCAAATACACCTTACATTGAGGTATTTATACCGATACAGCCAAGTTTGACACTTTGCGGTGCTTGTTTCGTGTTGATGTCTGACCCTAAAATGGCGATTATGAATACAATGCGAGAATCGGAGTTCTGACTTCAGATGTGATGTAAGGTACAGCTGTGCGTGTTTCACTCGTTGTGGTTGCAGCGCGAGTGTCTCATGTGAAGCTCTTCATGGTGGGACCGAGTCCAGCTTCTTAGCGATTTCTATGTGGATAATGCCTAACCCTAATATGGCGGCCTAATGAAGAAGAGGAGTGCATTATTTTTCCCCGTGGTGCCCAGCGATGCAGTTGTGGCATCTCCGGGCATCGCCACAAGGAAGGTGCGTGTACTGACATGAGGGGAGTGTGCAGATGCCGTTCCTGACCAGCGTTCCTGACTCAAGTAACCTGGTGAGTGAGACGCGCCTGACCCATCTTTACTAACGGCCCGGATTAGCTGATGGCCGGGGGCGCGTCTCTAATGAGGTGTTATCCTCACGGGCAGTAGCGGAGCTGATCTCCTTCCTCTGGGAGCTTGGACCTCTTGTTTAAAATCATTGGGACTGCCTGACCCCAAGATGGCTGACACAGTGTTCCACACTACGTCATGCTACTACTTGAACACATCCCCGATCCGGCCTACCCTTCAGGATACCGAATCTGTGAACCTGCCTTTGACCGTGGAGACCTAGCTTTCTGGCCGATGCCCGGAGGAGCTACTTGATAGCTATAGAGGAGATGGGTTGTGGACTACTCTCTTCGGCTGTGGACTACCCCCTTCGGCCGTCACCTACGCAGCCGGACATTGGGCAGACCTTACTTCGTCTCTCCGTCGTACTCTCCCTCATACCTCTTTACTCCACCCACTTTCTCCTTTTTGCTCCATTTTTCCCTCCTCTTTGCTCTCTAATTGTTTTCTCATTGAGACCTAGCTGCTTGACTGATGCCTGGTGGAGCTACCTGATAGCTACAGAGGAGATGGGCTGTGGGCTTGCCCCTCGGCCGTCACCTACCCAGCCGGACTTTGGGCAGACTCTCCTTCGTCTCTCCATCCATCCTATCTCCATCCTTTCTCCCTCCTACACCTTACCTCACCCTTCTAAGCTCCATTTATTTCATCTTCCAACTCTCTTGAAATGTTTTCTTGTAACTGATGTAACTTGTAACTGTTGTAATTTTGTGCAACCTTATTTAAAGCGCTCTGATACCTCTGGGTCTAGCCAGCACTATATAAAACTCGAATAAATAAAAATAAATCCATCCATGACACAGTTGGCCATGTTCACGTGGGCGGTGGGGGAGAGTGGGGGGGGGGGGGGGGGAGACAGGGGAATCAGACAGTCAGTTAAGGTTTAAATTAGTAGGCAACCTCTTCCAACAGTATCAGCTGACCTAGAGAAGCGCAAGAAGCACAATACGGCTCCACACTTGTAGTTGTGGGATGGCAGGACATGATACGTCTTGTCCTGGAAGGTGGACTGGGGATCAAAGTTAAGAGGGGCCTAATATCGGCATACATCAAGAGGCTAAAGCCGGATATAGTATTCCTCCAGGAAATACACTTGAAGGACACACAATGTGGCTTCTTGGGTAGAGGGGCATATAAGACGTTGGCACATCACATCAGAGCTTTAAAAGCAGAAAGCAGACCCGTTGAGCCCCTATCTTCTGAAACTGTTTTTGGAAACACAACAAACGGGTATTCTCCTGCAAGACCTTTGGACAGCTACCATAGTAATAATCCATAAAAAAGGTAGCCCACCAGAGAGGTGCGGCTCCACCCGCCCCATCCCACTTCTAAACAACAAGACAAAGATCATAGCTTGTATATTAACTAGCAGGCTTACAACTGTTATTTCAAATCTTATACATCGCGACCAATCTGGCTTCATGCCGAAGAGGTGCACCAGATTGAACCTGCGCAGACTTCATAATTGGCTCGAAACCACACATATCCGGACTGACCCACATTTAATATTGCCATTAGATGCAGAAAAAGCATTTGACACTATTCACTGGCCCTTCCTCGTGCTGATCCTTGAGAAATTTGGATTCGGCCCCAAATTCAGACAGTGGATAACCATACATTGTAAAGAGCTACTGGCCCGAGTGAGAGTTAATGGAATAACTTCCAAAGAATTTAGAATAGAACGTGGTACAAGACAGGGGTGCCCGTTGTCTCCACTCCTATTTTCCCTAGTGCTGGAGCACCTCACGTGTATAATCAGGACACATTGAGAGATATTCGGATTTCGAGGAGAAGATAACGGGATCACAGATGAACACATATCCCTATATGCAGATGGCATTCTACTTTATGTCACAAAACCAGAGATCACCCTCCCAAACATCCTGGATGTCTTCGAACAGTACGGGAAACATGCAGGATATACAATTAACTAGGAGAAGCAACCCAGCAACCCAAGGCTCGAACCGCAGGGTAATATGGGACAGCTCAAAACAGAAAAGCATGGGATAAAATACCTAGGTATATATGTCACGGTAAATAGACTTGAAGCCTTGAACCAAAACCTCTATAGAGTCATTGCTGAATTTAGCACGGACATAGAAAGATGGAAAACACTGCCCCCAACACTTTTAGGGAAGGCGGCGTTGTATAAAATGATTACATTACCTATATTGACGTATATACTCCAGAATACTTATTATACATTCCCAGAAGACGTCTTTGTTAAGATGGAAAAGGCGCTCCGGACATTTCTTTGGGAAGGTAGGACCCCCAGCGTAGCGCTCGCTACCCTGCAACAGAATCAATACAACGGGGGTATATCACTACCAGATATTAGGGCATATTACTGGGCCACCCATTTAATCATTATTAATGATTGGGAACACCTACCAGAGAACCACCCATTAGAACGAATACAATTTGAGACACGTCTCCACACACACTATCTTTAAGGAGGGAAGGGAGTCAAACATCTATTAGCAGCCACACAGGTAGTGATACAGGCGTGGAAAAGTGCAGAAAGGCATATGAAATGGAAAAATCCCGTCACAAGGGAGACCCTACCTTGGGTGGGGGAAGACTCCGGAAATTCACAACATTTAAGGGGTTTAGAGGATGGGATCTCTTGGGCATCACCAAAATAAAGGACATATTAAACCACAAGGAACTAGCCACTTTTTCGCATCTTCAAAAAGAATATGACCAAAATTTGACACAACAGTACAAATATATGCAGGTGGCACATGCATGGAGGGCGCAGAAAATATACACGGAAGCACTCCCCAAATATGCCCCACTAGAGGGAAGACTCGTAATGGGGGAAATCAGTGAGAAGGCAGTTTCCTGGACGTATCAAACGGTGATTAATAGCAGAACACACTCATGAAACTAAGGGCAAGGTGGGAATCAGAACTCGGAACCTTAGACAACTTAGACTGGGAGACTCCATTGATGCACCCACGAGAAGTAGCTATAAAGTTGCAACTCCGCTATATTCAGTTTAAAATACCACACAGGATCTATTATGATAAATTACACCGACATAAAATGGGGAGGGCCGACTGCCAACTACCTCAAATGCATCCATGATACCGGCAAGTTCATTCATACGATTTGGGAGTGTCAAAAGATGCAGAGATATTGGGGTCTCATAACGGCCGAATTAGCAGAGATACTAGGGAATAAGATACCTATGGACCCTAAATTTGTATTGCTAGGCATATCTACAGAAGTAGACCCCCCTAGAGCAAAATTAATACTGGCTAATCTGGGCATGGTGGAGGCTAAGAGAGGCCTAGCGCCTAAATGGGGGGCAGCACAAATACCTACACTGGAAGAGTTGAAGAAGGGAATGGACTTATACATGTCGGGGTGGGGGGGGGGGGGGCGGAAACACATATATAGCCCGAGGGTGTCCCTCTTTTTTTTTTTTAATCTGGACTCGTTAGATGGTCCCCAAATTGAATAACAGGACAATGCAAGATAGGATAAGGGAGAGACTGCGAGACGCGAAAGTTGTGACATGTATAATATCAAACTATGTATCGATGTGCCAAGTAGATATGCATTCTGAAGCTAATGTAGTGGTGCTTATGTATCAAGTGTTTAGAGGTGTATGATATACCTGCATTGTTAAAAAAATAAAAACAAAAATACCAATAATATGAATTTACAACATATATTATATATACATATATACATCTCAAAACAGATCTGAAGAAAACATAAGCATTTATGTGTATAATGTTTAGATAAAGTATGTAAATATAATAATGAAATTGCAATATACCATAGCTAGGAACATTTGACTTAAAGATAAATAAACTCCTCTATTTAAAGAGCCTCACCTTATTGGAATAAGTGGCCTAACACTGTCTGGCTTACAGCTGCGTCTCTTCGCTGTGCAGATTCCAGGCAGTAGTGCTCTGTGAACGTGTGGGTGCTCTTTCACGTTGCAGCACAGCATATTTTCTCCATCGGAATGCCTGCAAATAGAGCAGCCAAAGTGTACACTGCTCTTGTCGAATGAGCTTTTGCTGTTCTCACAAGGTGTTCGCCCAGCTTGGAATGGAAAAAACTGAAGTGTTGCCGAAATCCATCTTGTGATCGTAGGTTTTGTCACTGCTGTGCCCTGATGACCTTGGCCAAAAGCTTCAAGCAACTGGTCAGTCTTGCGAATGAGCTAAGTTTTGTGATGGTAAAATTTGAAACACCTTGGATTTCCAGAGTATGAAGAGCCTGCTCAGCCGGTGTCGCTGAGTTGGGGAAAAAAGTCTGAAGGATGATAGGCTAATTGAGGTGGAATTGAGAAGGAACGCTAGGGATGAACTTTGTTTTTTTTTCTGAGAAGTACGAACTCATCTGTGAAACGAAGAAAAGGTTCTTTAGTGGTAAAGGCCTGTATCTCACTTACCCTTCTGGTAGATGTGAGAGCGAGGAGAAGAACAACTTTCCACATGAGAAACTTCAATTCAGCCATATGAATGGGTTTGAAAGCCTGCTTCATTTATTGTGCAAGGACCACATTGAGATGCCATTCTGGGGGAGGAGCTCACCCTGCGGGGAAAGATTTGAGGAGTCCTTTCATGAGTTGCCTTATGAGCCTTGTAGAACAGAGAGATAGAGTCTGTGCCGAGCATCTGTATCTTGAAATTGCAGCAAGGTGAACTTTGACTGATGATTAAACCAGGCCTGACTTGGTCAGAGAAAGAAGATAAGGTAAGATCTGTTCCGGAGAAAGGTGGAACGGGTGTTAGCTGTTTTGTTGACACCAGTGACATAATATTTTCCACTTTAACTTGTACGTTTTGGTCGTGCCTTCTGCTACAGACTTAGAGAGAATATATCTGCAACCTTGAGTGATAGTTAAGTTCCGAAATTCACAGAATTCAGGGATCATGCATGCAAGTGGAGAGAGGCTGGCTTCGGGTTGCATATCTGACCCTGTTTCAGTGTCAAGAGAGATGGAACCAGGGGAAGGCTTATGGGTTTGATCTCTGACAGGATGAGGAGCTACGAAAACCAGTGCTGGTTGGCCACTTGAGAGCGATTAATAGGAGAGGGCAGCGTTCTATCCTCATCTTGGTGAGGACCTTGGGAATCAGTGGGAAGGGGTAAAAGTGTACGCATTAATCCCGGACCAGCGCATCGAAAGGGCATTCCCCCACAACTCTGGGAGAGGTAATTGACTAGCCTAGAACTGGCATTTGACATTGCTGTCCATCGCAAAGAGGTCCAGCGCTGGCTTCCCCCACAATGATAATATTTTGTTTAACTAGTGTTGATTCAGTTCCCATTTGTGGCAGCTGTCCTTGGTCCTGCTGACAGTGTGTGCTTGTGTGTTGTGGACTCCAGAAACATGCTTGGCTTTCAAGAATAAGCAGTGTGTTGTGAGCCCTCCTGGGCGTCTTGAGATAGCAAAAGAGATCAAGTTCCTCCCTGTTTGTTGAAATATTACATGCTGGTCGTATTGTCGGTACGAAGCAGCATGGAGGATTTTGCGATCCTTGGGAGGAAAGATTGTACGGTGAGATAAATGGCCTTGACCTCCAAACTGTTGATGTGGAGAGACTTTTGAATTGTTGACCATCTTTCTTGGATTTGAAGGTCTTGTAAATGGCCTCCCCAGTCCTCCATGGAAGCATCCGTGGTGATGATGAAATCTGGTTCTAGAGGGAGGAACGTGAGGCTTTGAGAAAGATGTGGCTTGTGAGACCACCATGCCAGCGTGGGTACCATTCACGGGGTAATGGAAATCAAGTCCTCGAAGGACCGACTGTATCCTTTGGAGTTGCAGCTCCTCTTGCAGCGGACTCATCTTGAGGCGTACCAACTGTACCAAGTTTATAGCAGAAGACATCATGCCTAGGAGCAACTTGAACGGTCTCAGGGACACATACAGTTTTTTTGCACCAAGTGCACTAGCCTCCCTTCTCTGTCCTGGGAGAGCAAGACTTTGTTTTGTATCATGTCCAGATCGGCTTCAAGAAATGTCAGTCTGACTGGGATTGGTGGAGGACTTTTGCTAATTCACCTGAGGTCCAGCTTGAAAACAAGCGAGACAGACCTTTGTCGCTCTGGCAGCTTGTCCTGGGGTTGAAGCTTTTTGCAGCCAGTCATCTAGGTAAGGGAATACCTGATGACCTTGCTTCCTGAGTGCTGCTGCAATCAGGGCCATGTACTTGGTGAATATATGAAAGGCAGACTTGAGGAAGAAGGGAAGGACCTTGAACTGGTAATGGGTACCAGCTACTGTCAAACGAAGATACTTGCAGAGTTTGTAATGGATGAGGATATGGAAGTAAGCATCTTCCAGCTCTAGAGATGTCATGAACCCTCCGCTGTTGAGTCGATGAAGAATGTCGGAGAGAGTTATCATCCGGAAATATTGCTTGCTTATGTATTTGTTGATCTAAAACTAAGATGGCCACCATTAAACAGTCCTCAATTGGGGTTCTCCCAACTCAAGATGGAGATCCTGTATTCTGGTGTAATCTCCTGTTTTTTTCTCTCTACAAGGGCAAAACCTTGTCTACTCCTTAGTCGCCACTCTTAGCGTATTTCCTTTTGTCATTTACCACGCTACTGAACTTCTCTTGGGGTTTCCTGGAAATTCCTCAGTCCAGTCTTCTGACTTTTTCTCTTCTGGATCTCTGGTTTCGTTAGCTTCCATTCTAGTTATCTTCACAGCGACTCTTGACTTCAACAGGATTACCTTCTCCATTGTCATTCCGCCCCAAACCAAGTACCTATGCCTGCCCTGGAGTCTCGCTGCCACCACAGATGTTTTTTAATTTCCATCAACCTTGAAACCAGCACCTGGTCTCTGCCACCTGCGAGTCCTGCCCTCCCAAGTGGCCCTGAGAGTGCTCTCTCAGCCCGTCTGTGGAACCAGCAGACCTGATACATCTCCTCTGCGGCGCTGCGCATCTCCCACAGAATCAGCGCATCACCTTTGCTGGTTGATGCATTGTCCTTGGAACCAACGCATTGCCCTTGCTGTGCGGTCTTTCCTGATGCAAGAACTTGGATTCGCCCATTGCAACCCAATGGAACCCACGTTTCTACACACAATGACATCGCCTCGCCCAACGCAGTGCCTAGGAACCGCCACTGCGTGACGCATCTCCATGCATGGACATCGCATTGCACTTCGCAGCTCCCTAGAAGTGCCACTGCGCAACCATTCTCCTCGCCAGGACATTGCATCGCCTCTGCTGCGCAACGCATCCTTAAAACAGGTCTCTCAATTTCTTCGTAAACCGGATTAAGGTACTGTGTTCAGTGCACCTAAGTGTGTCCCTGTAGCCAGACTGTGTTCCATCATGGTCGGCCTGAACTTGTGACTTTGTCCCAGTCCGGCCGGGCCAGATAACCACAGTTGGCGGTTTGTGCCTTTTGGCACTATATTCACTGAAATGTTTACAAATGCATATCTCCGGTTCTACTGACAGGATTTTTGCTGTTTTAGTCTTGATTTATTTATTAAAATGTACTTAATGGTTTTAAATTGGTGTGGTATTTTTCTTGTTTTGTGTTTTAACTTTATTACTGCTTGAAGTGCTGCATACATACTTTAGACATTGCCTCTGAATTAAGCCTGACTGCTATGTGCCAATATCCCAGAGGGCCAGGCGAGCGAAGCGGAGTAGGTCCTGGGTTCTCCACCCACCGATAAAATTCAGCAGCAGTGCGCTGACCTGTCTGCATCGACCAATGGGGATACTGATGATTGTTACACAGGGTGGACGATCAGAACTTATCTATTTTTAGACAAGGTATTTTTACCACTGCAAAATACTTACATCACACTTGCTGATCCTGGCGAGCGCTGTGGATCCGTTAGGGACCAAAAGACACGAAACATGTTGACCTAATCACACTTTGTCGCACTCACAGCTACTTGGGCATGTTATGCCAAGCCAGTAGCTTAAACCAATTTTTGGTCCTTTTAATCCTGTCAGTAGAACCTCCACATTAAAACAGTTTTTTGGTATCTCCTAGACAGTTTCTTTATTCTCCTACTTTTGAACACTCTATACGCCCCACTACACCCTCGCAAACACACCTTTTTCATCGTACGGCAAAACCAACAAAAGATCTCTGCCAAAGTGACCCTTTGTGGGGTCCGTAGAACACTGCAGCGCCGGCCCGACAAGGAGCAATGCCCAATGATGAAGCATGACATCCCTAGGGGTGTGTGAGGGCAACTAGAAATCATCTGTAGGATCCCCCCTCATGCTTGTCGAGCTATTATTTTGCGAAATCGTCCTTCCCCCTCTCTTTCTTTGACCTCTCTTTTCTTTAGGAACAGTACCTTAGTGGTTGACATTACAATGTGTAAGGTCCATGTTGTATCACTAAATACCTAATAAAATATAGTAGGGGGAAAAAATAAGGTAAGAACGAAATTCTCTGTGGACAGAACAAATACTATAGGGAAAAAATACATCAAATTAAGAACAGTAACGTGAGAAACACAGGAAAGCAATCCAATTATGAGTAAGGGGCTGACCCAAAGCCTCACTCTTTGTTTACATTTTTTTTTTTAAAAAGCTAAAAATGGGCCAGCCAAAGAAATTTTTGAAAACGTATTTCAAAACGTTCAACATTTAAGAATTTCAAAAGTATTTTTTGATAAAACTAAAAATGTATCTTGGGACTTTTTTAAGTGTTGAGAATATTTATTAAAATTTCCTAAATGCCAATCTAAATATTTGGACAATTCTTTGATAAGTTGTATTTAGCTAAGAGGTGGATGTGCAATTTCATAGAGAGTTTAAAATATTGGTTTAACAGTTCTAGAATTGTTTTGGTATATTTTCAAAAGTGCAATTACTTCTGAAAGTAAAATGTAAAATTATTGAAATAAAATCAAATAAAATATTCCAACGTTTTATAAAAAAGTTTGAAATTTGTACTAAAGTACAATTTGAATTTAAAGGAGAAAAGTTATTTTTAGGTTAGAAGAGCGAGGCAATTATATATTAATGTGGCTACTAAAGAACAAACCTAGCTGCAAAAGCTTAAAGAAAAATGGAACGGACTGCAAGTTTACAATGCAAGCAGGCATGGTGGGGGAGATGGCATGATGATACAGGCGTCGTGGTAGGGGATACTACATAGGATAAGCCCAGAAAGCAGAATGAAACACTATTATGAAGTTTTGTTTTAAGAGTAAGGTCTTCTTCTCCTTTCAAATACGTAGAAGGGAGGGGCCTTGTCAGATTTGTTGGGGAGAGAGTTTCAGACTCTCTATTCACAGCAGAAGACCTGCCAACTTTTCTTTCCTGTAGGTGATGGAGCGGGTAAAATATTTTGTTTTTATATACCCAATCCATTTATATAAGTTTATATTAAAAAGACTAAACGACTAATTTTAATGATTAACAGAATGGTGTGATGAATTAACCAACCTTATTAACCAAGAGAATACACGCGGGAATGCATTTGCATGGCTAGAATAATAAGTGAACTAAGTTTGTACGCATATTAAAAGCTTAAACAGTGTTAACGTGATTTGCGCTTAAAATAAATCAGCATTAACGGCTTTAAATGTTGCATATGGCTAGATAAATGCATACACATAAGGGTATTAGTAAAGGAATAACACTGTTTTAGTCATTTCTATGTATTAATTGCGATTTTGTGTTTCCTTTACTTAAGTTGACCATTTTGGCCTACTAAAAGATGGCTGCCGACTGAATCCTCACTAAAGTACATGACTTCATGCACTGAGCAATGGAGGAAGGCGCCTGCACTGACTTCATCGTAGCTTTACCATGAACTTTTGACCCAGGTCTATGAAGACTACTCTGGGCGAGATGCCAATGTCCCTGAACATGGTAGAAATGTTGTCATCTGGGAACCAAAAGCCACCTATTCACAATAGACTGATACTTTCCTGACCTGGGAACAGCTTTTCCCATGCGCCTAGTTTATACATCATCCGTATGTGAACTTTTGTGAATGTTGCTTAAAGTATTGGGACGGGGCTGAATTCAGCCAATCAGCGGCCTGGAAATAAAGAAAATGTAACTTTTATATGTAAATTTCAGTATAAATATTAGTAGTCCAGAGAGGGAAGTTAGGTTACCACCCAAAGAGCTTGAGACGCACCCTGATCGATGTTACTCTATGCGGCACTCCACGCTGACAGCAGAGGACGGGACGGTAGAACTCTGATGAATTTCTGAGGACCAGTTTCTGACTTAGAGAACGACAATTAGCCAGAATAGGTAATTATGACAAAAGATAATATTGCATTTGTTAGGATTTTAACCTGCAATTTAATTAGATAAAGAAAAATCATTGTTTGAAGAACTGTGTCGGGTGGTTATTTCTTGTAATGTTTATTCGATTAATATAAGAATTGAAGTGTTATCTATCAAATTCCAACTCAACTAAATGATCTAGTCGACCTCCGGATGGAGGAACTGTAAGAGTAAGTCAATAGATGTGTTTTCCTCTATCCAAAAGTGAATAATAGCTGCAGTTCGGGAACGGGATATCTCTCCTCTGTAAGGCATGGATGCATTTGACAGGAACGAATGTTGGTGTTATGGGCCCCACCAGCGTATGATGTGTGTATGTGAGTGTGACTGAGGAGTCATTCCGTCCGTGGAAGCAGGAGGAGATTTTGTGTTCTGATCTGCACCATAGGTTCTGATCTTAAACCTGGCAATGTTGCAGATGTGACTGTTAGGAGAACCAGTGCAGATGTTAGTCTTGATGGACTTGATCAGCTTGTATAGTAAAATCCCAAACACTGCAAATAATCAAAACAAAGTTCCTTTGTATTCAGTGTTCTGAAAACGTTTATTTGCAACAAAACCGAAGCCTTGGTGTTTTCTAGACAACATGTGTTTTGTCTCTTATGGCATTACACCTTTAGATTTCATCAGGGCTAAAATAACAATAATATTATACAATCAGTGTGTATACTCCAAAAAGATTACAAAGCAAAGGATGCAGAAAATATAGTCCTACATTTCCAGACCTAACTGTTTTCAAGTACACACACTGATTGTGATCATGGTCAGATTAACGTGGGTGACGGCTCAATTTATACTTTTGTCAATTCTTAAACCAATGTAATTGTTATTTTAGCCCTGATGAAGTCTGAAGGTGTAATGCCATAAGAGACGAAATGCATGTTAGCTAGAAAACATCAAGACTTCGGATTTGTTGCAATTAAAGGATTTCAGAAGACAGAATAAACAGGAACTTTGTTTTGATTATTTGGAGTGCTTGGGATTTTCCTTTAAGTCTTGGACTTTGTTACTACAGCAGAAGATTAAGTGGCTCCTTTTCATATCCAAGCGCCCAGATTATTACTGTTACTAACTAATTGCATTGCTTATTTCTGTCTACTGACGTTGGGGCTGATTCACAGAACTAACTTAAGGCAAAATCCTAAACTTACTACTTTTGGTATTCACAGAAGTTAGGATTTTGTCTTAAGTTTGTCTTAAGACAAACTTAAGACAGACTTAAGACAGTCTTAAGACAGACTTAAGACAGTCTTAAGACAGACTTAAGACAAACTTAAGACAGACTTAAGACAGACTTAAGACAGACTTAAGACAGAATTAAGACAGACTTAAGACAAACTTAAGACAAAATCCTAACTTCTGTGAATACCAAAAGTAGTAAGTTTAGGATTTTGTCTTAAGTTAGTTCTGTGAATCGGGCCCTGTGTGCGCAGTATCACCCAGCAGCTTTGAATTTATTAAATTGATCAACTTGTAGATGAGGCAGATACAGTCTGTCAAAGGGAGCCAGTTTAGCTCATTGAGTCTGTGGACGATCCAGTTAAACCCCTAAAATAGGCTACTCAGGGATACTAGCCTGTAGAAGGTTGCCTTCTAATAAAATGGGACAAGATCAATGGTAGCACAGAATTTTTGAATGAAGATTTCAGGAACAAGGATCTGTTTGTATGGGGGTTTAAGATGGTTCAAGGCAAACGAGATCTTGTTTGGTATGAGTGTGTTGCATAGATCTTGCATATGCAAGATCTACTGGCTTTGTCAATGTTTTTTATCCATGTTCTACAGCAGCTGAAAGCAAAAAGCAAAAGCAATATGAAATGTTAAATGCTGGCTGCGCAAGAACGCTTTTTTGCCCCTTACTTTCAGCCATGGTGTACGGCAGCCATGCTGCTGTGCAACATAGCTAAAAACATTGACAAAACCAATATATGTTGCATAAGTGAGACCTATTGTATTTGCCAATGCTTGTTTCTATTTACCAACTCTACTATTTAAGTGATGTTTTTCCTGTGCTAAGAAAGTGAAGCCCATATGCCACCTTCAACCATACGTCCCGTTTCACAATGCATGATGCACATGTTCAACAATCGTGCCTAGAAGTCATCATCACACTATCACTGTGTCTGGGTGAAACAACAATAATCCAGCGCTCTCATGCACACACCACTTGCGTACCAGGGGACGTTGCTTGAACTGTCAGTTACTAAAAACCTATTCTACAGACATCTCTGTAATCTGGCTTTCACAATTCCCAACATCGTCTCCTTACTGTACTGTACCTAACAAAAGTTAAAATAAATATAGAAGAACGTCAAACGCGCAGCTGTTCTCGCGCAGCTTGTGTTTGTGTAATAATGAATATTACAAAAACGCAAGCTGCGCGAGAACAGCCTAAAAACAAGGGAGTGCGGTTATTACTCCGTAAAAAGTAAAACTGCATTCTGTCAAAATGTACATTGTTAAAATATTGCAAACTCTACATAGCTTTTTATTTAAGTTGGCATAGCAAAAAAATATTATTCAATAGCTGTCTTCTATCCATACCGTAAGGCGCTACAAAGGTGCTGCTGAAATTATGACAGCCACTTTTCAGTGGCAAACTGATGATCAGCTAAATCAGTAGCGTATCACTGCTCAGCAAACAGCAGTAGTCTGACTGCAAGCTCTCTAAATGACAGAGGCAGAACTTGTGCGGATCAGCCAAATCAGCACGCTTCTTGCGCTCCCAACCACGATTACCAGCACAGTTGTGACTAAAGAGCAAATTAATGCAGCCCAAGAGCCAAAATCTATTACATTATAAAATGTACACTTTGCAGCAGAACATTAGTTCACAGAGGAAATCAGCCAAATGACTGAAAATAAAAAGAAAAAAGAAAATGCAGCGGTTGATTAATATATTAATTTTCCACTTATTTTTGTTAAAAAATAGTGTAAAACAATTATAGAAAAGGAAAAATGCGCTACTCCTGCTGATCTACGATAGGGTCAAAATACACGAGTACAGCAAGAAAGGTAGAACGGAAGGTTCACGCAGCTGTCTGTACTATATCTATTGGGTGCATGCGAAGGGATGGCTGCCCTGCTACTGTTCACCATGCACGTACACTGCTTGGGAGCAGCCTAAACGGACAGAGGTACAAGTTTCCCATGGATCACCTCCTTATCCGACTGTACAGCGCTCAAATGCTTTGAAGGGGCAGTAAGCACTAGCTAAAGACTCAAAAGAAAATAAGTGGGGCAGACACAAGTCTCCCGTGGACCACCATGGTATCTGACTGTAAAGCGTTCAATCGTATGTCCCGTTTCACAATACTGTATAATAACAAGCATTGGCATAGCCAATAGGTCTCACCTTTGGGGCCTTATAAGTATTTAGTTATGCAGCACAATATCCTTGGTGCAACAACATCAACTGTTGCATGGCTAAAAACTTATAAGGTCCCAAAGGCAAGACCTATTGGCTATGCCAATGCTTGTTTATTTTGCACACACCCGTTCAGATATTCTGTACATTTCTGACTCCTAGCTTGAGCTGTAAGCTAATATTCCTAAACAACTTGACATGTAAAACTCACTTTCCAAACCGTAAAGAGCTCTAGTGCCTTTCCTAAACATGCTTTCCATATAAAACGGCAAAATAAAAAACACAAATACATATTTTTGCCATCAAGCAGTCATGAACTATTGTTTCACATGAAAATCACGGCAGTAACTTTCCTGTACGATATTTTGCTTGCTGAAATTTTGTCGTAAGACACCATCACTCTGATTCACTCACTGGGCTGCGAAATGTTGTTGTAATCGAAAGATTAAAATGTCTGCCTCGAAGCGGCGTCGCATCAACTTCGGGGGCTACAAACCAGGCTTCCCAGCTGGGAACCCAGAACAGAATGTGAAAATAATGAAGGAATCATCGCCGAACCGCCCTCCCGAGGGACCACTGATTGGCTGACCCGCCGTCTGAGCATGCGCCCCCACCCCAGAACCAAGCGGCAAACGCTAATGAAGCTCGGGACCCGTTGGGTGGGAAACGTGCCTCTGAGGAGGAAGGCGCTATTAGTGCTCCATCCTCAACACTAAAGTGCTCGTCTGTGCTCAGTGGGCGCAGGGTGGGTCTAGTCCTCAGGTGCTTGAAGGTGCAACGTAGCACGCAGCTAAAAAGACAAAAGGCGCATGCGTAATATCGGATCCAGTACTGGAGATGGACAAATATTACTCCGAGTAGAAGTACCCCAAAGTTTCCCCTGCAAAACTGATTCCAGAAGCCCCAGCGCACCGACAGCAGTCCAAGGTGCAAACAGGCATTAACCGTAGTTTATGCTTGCGAGAAGTTGAAAAGTAGAAATCCTGCGTGGGTGCTTCATTGTTAAACGAGCCCTTAAAATGAAGGACATCTGGGGGGGTGTAATTACAGCCCAGAGAAACATTTCCAGAAGGAGTCAAAGCTTTTTGTGTGGTAGTGACTTTATAATAATGAAATGGTGCACTATTAGTGTAGATTCAAGAAAAGCGACACAAGAAAACAAGCATTGGCCACGCAGCCATAAAAGTAAAAGCAAAAGTAATCACGCGAGTGGTGCTCGCGTAGCAGTGATCGCGCTAGAAAGGAGGCAGATGGCGGCTGCGCGCGTGCACGCTCGCGTGAACGCAAGCGCTAGGCCGGCTGTGGCAGCACTTTGAAAACCCGTATACTAAATGTCTCTCCGAGCAGCGCATGCACTGACTCAGGCGAGAACTAAAAAAACAGGGACGGTGTTGCAACTGCAATATCCTGTGATTCTAAGCAAGCCACTTATCTCCCAGTGCTATTAAAAAAAATCTGTTAACAGCATGTTACTTGATGTGCTATTTAAGGGTTATGTTACACCCTCGTAAATGGAGCATAAGAGGGGCACCAGCGGGCTCCATGGGGAGAGTAATCAGCATTCCTCTTAACTATAAACACTCTCACTTTGAAGTCAGCCGAAAGCAAAGTAAGCACCAAGCTCTCTGGAAGACACAGCTTGACACTTGACCTCGGTCTTTGAATGCACAGCAAACATGACAAGATAAGAACAAGATTTACAGGCCTGTTTACAGAAAGAGAGCTCTCAGAAGGATACTTGTAAATAAGGTTTTGGCAATGGGAGGGACAAAATGAACTTGAAGAGCCTAACCATCAAATGGAAAGCATGAAAACATGAGTTACAAACCACAAAGTCAATGGTAAGCAACATGCGGAATGCATTCACAGGTCAACTATCTAAAAGTCCCCAAAATGTCTTTAGCAAACCAGACAGCTGCGCTATCTGGTAGGCTCCGACCTAAAAAGGGCAAAAGTAATTTGTTTGAGGCATGATGAAGTTCGGCGAAACTAATGGAACAATTACGAGGTCATGGACACACGATGCAAAATATTATTTGGAAGCATTTATACTTTATATTCATCTTCAGCACCTGTTAAACAAGACACTAGGTAATTAGGTAAAGTTGACACACCACAATATATTAAACTATGGGAAGAAGTTATTTCTGTGTATATCAACTCTTGACATTTTCTTGCAGTTGGCATCTGAAATATTCAAGAGAGAAATAGCAGACACTGTGGTTTTATAATTGAAGGTGTGTAAATGTAATAGAGAAAAGATGCTAGCTTTTTAACATATTATGGTTGATAATTTGGCCTCTTCTGTCTATAGGGTCAGCAGAACATGAACTATTTCGCCTATTAGCTATTTTTTTCTCAGTCCCATTCCCCTTTACCCGTTGAGTTCTCACGAGCCTTCTATGTGAATTTTGGCATAGGAGGAGCTTGGGAAGACGAGGCAAGAATTAGCCTAGTTGACCATGGCGTCCCAGTAGAGAATTAAGGTACACTAGTTCCATATTGCAACAACACGTGTCCACTGTGGCAGTGTATGCATGTTCTGAAATCCCTCTGCCCATCTGTCCATATGTGTTGCATAAATCAGAAGTCCCTTAGCTCTGCAATTTCCCCATGTGTTACATATAATGGTGAACTAGCATATATCCTTCTAGGTTTATGTACAATTTCCTAGACAAGCTGCTTCAGCTGCATACAGCTCTGTCTTGCATCATGTAGCATTTGTTTTTGTGGTTTTTCAAATGTCATCAGTCCAACACTCCTTAAGACAATACTGTAGGTGGTACTTCCTTCTGCTCCCATTCCTTCAAACAGGTGACTTCTTTCCTTAATTGGAGTTTGAATTTCCCCACACAAAGAACTCCAACAAGACCTAAAGATGTAGCTTGATCTGCCCAAGTACCATAATCAATGGATTTAGAATGGAAAGCATTTTTTGGTGTGAATTGTCTATATTTGTATTTTCTAGAGAATCAATGTACCCAGATCCATTTCTATATGGCAATAGACCAAATGGACATTGATTACTAGTAGAAAGTATGTTACGGTTTATCCTAATATCTCCATCATCTGGAGGTATAAGCCTTCTGCTGCTGAATCGAATTTCAAATTAAGCCTTTGACAGATTTTGATAATATTTCTCTTGGCAATGTTATTTAAGACCTCCCTTGAGAATACATAATTGGGTTTTGGTTACCGTTTTCATGATCTGTTGTCTGCCCATAGAGATATTTGCAGTTTATCTCAGTTAGCAAGGTCGCTCTGGATTTTGACCTTTATGTGGCTTTCATAGGATAAGGAATAAATACTTGGGATATATGGGGGCATGGCCACGCAAGATGGCCGACTAGAAACCCCTTGCAGTGCTCCCAAGGTAAACTTATAATCATTTTGCCATCCTGTGGCATCGGTAGCCACTGATGCCGGAAAGCCTTTTCAAACATCACACGGGACTACATGGAGTACTGCCGCAGCGATTTGGGGGGCGCAGTAACAGTGAGGGAGAGCTGTGAGGGGATCGATGCTGCCTGCTAAGAATCCTGGGCCTACGAGGCAGGCTGGAGCAGAGCAGCCCCTGAAAAAGTGCTGCTGGACAAGGCCTCCAAGGGGAGCCATGGGCGTTGTGAGGCCTAAAGCAGGCTCGCACTGATGGGTAGACGTCGGAGTCCTGAAGAGCTGTGGGGAGTAGCTTCTGGGGCCCAGCACTGTGTCGCGGCGCCCCTGTAATAGGAGAGACTCGAGCCATAGGGCACATTATCCAGGGGATGGGCGGCCGGATGCAGATACCCCCCAGAGGGTCTTGAGTGAAATAAAGCCTTGAAGAAGCTTTGATAGGATCCGAGAGTGGGCCTCCGGCACACGGACGGAGTGGAGGTTGCTGAAGAGGGAGGTCTGCAGTGGGCCCCCGGGCAGCAGATCGAAGGCCATTCTGGAAGGGGCTGGCGAGTGCTGAAGCGGAGAGATGCCGCTGGCTTTGAGATCCTGTGCCTCAGAACTGGCCAGAGTGAAGGTGAGGGGCAGCCCTGGGGGACCTGCTGTTGAAAGGAGACTCCGGGGGGACAGCGGAATGCAGAGGCCCAGGTGGAGAGTTGCGGTGCTGGTATTTTGGAGACCTGAGAGACGTATCGACCAGGGCCTGGAGCTGAGACACAGTGGTCCTAGCCGTGTGGAGACTCGCACCATAGGCAGCAGTGGCAAGAAGGTGGGCAGCCTGACTCTGGAGCCCCCTGGGAGGCCTTGTGAGACATGGAGCCCGGGGGTGGAGGAGGGCATTCTACTGACTTGGGTGTGGGACCCTGGCAAAGTAGTAGACCACCGGGGCAGTGGACACAAGGTTGGCCCCTTGGTTGCAATTTCACAAATATTTGGTACACAGCCAGTGAGTGCCTGGGATCAGGTCTGCACCCGAGACAGGAGGAGCCCCAGAGGGTGGAGCTGATGATCAGGATAGTGGGCAGACCCGTCAAACTAGCCTGGCAGCCTTGAACTGGTGACTGAGAGCCCTGTTGGCCTGTGACCCTGATGGCGATAGGCGCCCTGTCAAAGAGGTTGCTGCTAGGGCCCCCGCCTCTCTGCCAATGGATTGTGGTCTGTTGATCTGCAGCAGGAACCGAGGCATTGAGTGGATATGCAATTCATACCTAGGAGTCACCCTGATCGGTTCTGGGGACTTCTACGCTGCCCCACTTGAAGGCCACCATGGATAAAGACAAAAATGCCAGGCCAGCGCAGGCAAACAAGATTGCTGATTACAAGCATGTGCTCCAATCGATGGAGATGGAGGACGGTCAGGGGAGCAAACGCGAAGAATCAACGGATCTTGCTCTGACACTTGCAGATCTGATGGCAGCGATACAGAGCTCACAAGAGGAACTGGTGGCAAAACTTGACTCCGTGGCGAATTGATGTAAGCCTCCTGAGGGGCTGACCTCCGTAAAGTAGCAAAAGAGTGACAGCAGCAGAGGGGACGGTGTCTGAAATGCGACAGGAAGTGCGGGTGCTGAAAGAGACCGTATCAATGCTGTGAAAAATAACAGAGCAGCTAGAGGACAGAGTATAAGACTTAGAGGGAAGGTCGCAACAAAATAATTTGCGCTTTATAGAGTTCCCAGAGAAAGAGGAGGGGCAATCTGCTGGGCTCTTTTTGGAAGATAGGATTGTTAGTATGCTGCGCCCCAAAAGACTGTCCAAAATATTTACTATTGAGCAAGCACTTAGGGCGCTGGTCACCTCCGCCGTGCCCTGTGGCACCCCCCAGAGCCATCATAGCCCACGTTTCATTTCTTGGATCAGGATATCATTTTACAACATGTCAAGGGAAAGGGTCCAACTCAGTTCGAGGGCAGGAATATTTTCATCTTCCATGATTACACCCAAAAAAGTGCAGGACATGCGTAAGTGCTGCCTGACTTAGAGACCTCAATTTTAAATGAAGATTGACGTACCCTGTGGGTTCTCCATGAAGGGAAAGAACAGCTCTTTTACACAAGATGCAAAAGAATGGGTGGACACTCTGGGAGCCGTTTCCCTCCGAGGCGAAATCAGTCGGAAACCGGATCACCTGAGTGCGGTGAGGCACTCTACACAAATGCACAGATGGACCACACAATCATCCAGTCTGGATAATCCTGGGCAGTCTGGTCGGATTGATGTCTGCCCTTATAATACCCTCATGGACACAGAGATGATGCCGGACACAAGGGAATCGTTCATTGAACTAAGGAGTGACTGGGGGGTGGTCAGACAACACCAGTACGGATGTGGGCCCGCCTTGACCTAATAACTGCACCTCTCATGTGAGCATGGGGAGGGGGCTATGGGGTCATAACTGCTCCTGCCCCCAACCTCTTTGTTGTTGCTACTCCATGGTAAGGTTTAAGTGCATGGCACTGGTATGAGAGACCTGTGTATGGCAAACACTGTTATTATCTTACTGCATGCTCAATATGGTGGTGAAGCCTGCGGGGATAGGAGGGGGGTGCGGTTTGAACGCCACTGGTTTTGCGGCACCCTCTTGACTCCGGTCCTCTAGCAAAGCACATGTTTTAGTTATGGGTGTGCTTTTTTAAAAAATCTTGTACATGGGTATGGGACGGTGGATAAGGATCCCCAAGCTTTTGCATATCTTGCTCTAAATTACTGGAACTCATTACCTGTATAACTACGTAAGTGCACTAATCTCCTCTGCTTTAGGAAACTTCTAAAGACAGAACTCTTCAGTAACTGATTGCTTTGGCTTTGCATATTCCGCTCCTCTATCATGGAGATACCCCTCCGTGGGCGATTCTTGCACTTTTCAAATTCCTTCATCATCATCAACAGCTAGTTGCAGCGGTAGGATGTTTGCATGTGCAGGGGAGGGGGGTGAGTTGTGGGTACTTTGCGATGTATTTTGTTTATTGTTTTGGGCAAGCCTGAACTACTCTTGTATTACTACACACCTGCTGAAGTTGCACCAGGCACATATGTAGCTGGCTGACTGGTGTGGGGAGATTGTGGTGGGAAAGGGACAGTGTGGGATGGAAAAAATGAGGGCAGGTCATAAGGTGCGACTATTGACATGGAATGTCAGAAAATTGGGTTGCTTGCTAAGAAGACATAGTGTTTACGCTTACATGAAAAAATATGGGGTATCAATAATCTTTCTACAGGATACCCATGTCGGGGGGAATGTCTGCTGCATTTGTGAAAGAGATGGAGGGGTCAATTATACTCACTTGGATTTACAAGGGGAGCACTGAGTTGGGTAGCCCCGGGGTTTTCGTTTTGCCATCAGGGACATAAAATTGATGAGGAGGGCAGATGTGAGATCCTGTTTGGGCACTGGATGGGAGGGATGTATGCCTGGTAAATATCTATGCACCAAATGTCGATTTTCCGAGGTTCTATGGACAAGTAGTAGCCGCTGCAAACGGGGTTGTGGCTCCTGACATAATAATAGCGGGTAATTACAACTGCGTCATGAATGGCGCTATAGATTGTGAACCTCCTAGACTTAAAACCAAACCTGCAAAAACTGGGGCCCTGAAGGACACCCTGTGGGGACTGGGGTTGGTGGATATCTGGAAAGAATGAGACACTCAGATGACAGGGCATACTCGTGCTACACACCTGCTGCAGACATATAGTAGGTCGGACTACTGCTTTATCATCAAAATACTTTATTCGGGCTATCCACCCATAAAGTGCAGAAACTGGCACAATACATATAAATATACATACACAGTTAAAAAAGTAAAAGCACATTTTTAAACATATCAATAAATATTTTGCGGATCCTCAGTAACAGTTGATGTCATATATGATAATAGCTTGACTACTGCTTTATCTCTGCTGCCCGTGCGCAGGGTGTGCGGGAGGTAACGTACCTGGCTAAGTACATTTCTGATCACTCCACATGGCTTTTGGCATTTGTAATGGAGCACTCACAACCGGCAATACGCCTTTGGAGGCTCTGTGTGGAGGCCCTCACGGACCCAGTGCACCAGTCATTGGGGGATGAGACGTTGACTCACTACTTTGAGGAAAATTGGGACAGTGCAGGGAGTCGCGCAGTTGACTGGGACGCCATGAAGGTGGTGATTTGTGGGAGAGCCTGAAGACCACCTTTGGGATTAAGGGGCCAGAAGTACGACCATGACAATTTGAGACTCGCAAATTGCGCTAGATTACGGGTCGCAAATTGTGAGTCGCAAAATGCCATGTACAACAGTGTCTGAGACACTGTTTGCGATTCCCAATGAGGTAGCAAATTGCATGCCTCTTCAATATTCATGAGACACTCGCAATTTGCGACCCCATTGGGAATGACTGGCCCTCCCAGGGATGGTGGCCTGCTGGGCTCAGCCGACCTACATGTCTACGACTGCTTTTAAATAAATGCAGCTCGTTTTCCTTAGAGGAAATCGGGCTGTATTTAAAAAAAATAATGAAATGTTTTAGTTTCATTTTTTAAGGCCAGGTAGTGGTCCCTGGGACCACTGCCTGCCCCTAAAAATATCTTCCCCTGCATTTGCAAAGGGGAAGGGGTCCCCTGGGGACCCCTTCTCATATGCGAGTTCATTACCACCCTCTTGAAGAGGGCGGTAAATTGTGAATGTTTTGCGACCACAATTGTGGTTGTAAAACATTCATACATGGGGTAGAGAGTCGCTATTAGGAAGGGACGCCCTTGAATCCCCCCTTCCTAATAGCGTGTTGCAATTCCTATTTAGCGAGTGGCAAAAGAATTGCAACTCGCTAAATAGGAATTGTACATGGCCCTAATCGTTTTTGCATGCACAAACGGGTTGCTAACCCGTTTGCACATGCAATTTAGGGTTGTACATCTGGCCCTAAGAAACAGTTGGAACAACGATTAGACAGACAAGAGGCTTGACTGCGCAAACTGAAGGAAGAGCTGCCGGGTGACCCGGATAGACTTCCAGAATGGCAGCAGGGTAAGGGGGAACTCCTGGACGATTGGAGAAGGCTGGAAAATATTGTCCATAGGACCCCGTCAGAGGCTGTACATGGGGGGAGATATGGCGAGGGTGTTGCTTGCCCGACTGATTAAACATGAAACCCACTGCACACCCCTACTGATTGTAATGGGGACAGGGGGGGTGCTTGTTAGTACGCAACAATCTATCAATAATGTGTTTGGGTCACATTTACATAAAATGTATATGGCCCAGCCGAGGGATGTAGGCGAGGTAGTATTTGGCAGGGGCTAAAATGCCAAAGCGTACCAACTAAGATTGCGAGGCCCTGGAGGCACCCGTATCCAGAAAGGAATGTTTTGGCTGCTATACGTGGCCTAAAAGCAGCTAAATCTCCTGAAGGAGATGAGCAACCTACAGATTTTACCAGAGGAACGCAGGTGCTCTGGCGAACAAACTGTTACAAGTATATAACGATGCCCTGATGAAGGGGAGACTCCCAGATTCAATGCGAGAGGCGACTATGGCAATGATCCCTAAATTGGGTAAAGACCTGTAGGAGAATTCCTCCTATTGCCCACTCTCTAGTATAGGTCACCTTCCAACAGTGACACACTCAGACCAGTGTGGGTTTATCCTGAAACAGAACACTCTCTACCATGGCCGACTCTCCCATATGTACCATGCCCCGGGCCGGTTGGACGATGCCTATGCCCTGGTGTTCCTAGATGTTGAACAGGTGTTCGACTCGGTTGACTGGAGTTACATCTGGCTGGTTGTTGACAATGTGGGCAAGGCTGCCCAATACATAAAGTAAGTGAAAATTCTCTACACTGATCATGGGGCGAGGGTGCGGACTGGGGGGGATGACATCGGAAAGGTTCGCCCTTCATAGGGGTACCCGACAGGGATGCCCAGTTGCCGTTAGTGTTCACACTAGCAATGAAGCCAGTGGCTTGTGTGCTCCGAGGGTAGCTCGAGCCCTGGGGAATCATGGTGGGGAAGACACATGTGATATCTCTCTATGCCGACGATGCCCTTGTTTATCTGCTCCAACATATGCAGTGCCCATACTGCTTCGGGTGATGCGCACGTATGGGAAAATCTCAGGACTCCAGGTCAATCATGCCAAGTCTAAACTCTTCCCCCTCGGGTGCTGACAGCGGTCCGACTAGATGTGTTGCTTGCGACCGGCCTGCCCTGGGAGACGAAATGTGTGAGGTAGCTAGGAATCAGGATTGCACACACATAACAGGACTTTACGAATCTTAACATCGGAAGAGTGGTGGGCAGATTGCAGCCTGTGATTAGGTTCTGGAAGACCCTCCCGCTGTCGCTGAAGGGCATAATTCCACTGGTTAAAATGGTGCTGCACCTGCAATGCTTATATGCATTACAGGGCACGCAATATGAGGTCCCAACCTGATATTTTATAGAAATTGAAAAGCCTATTGTGGAACTACTCTGGGCGTACAAGCGAAGGCATATAGGACTCTCCACACTTAAACAGATCTGACAGCAGAGAGGGAGTGGAGATGCCTGACATAGAATTGTATTATATGCGGTCCATTTACAGCATGCGATACACTGGCTTGACCCTGGCGAAAACTGGGAAAACTGACTTCTGAAGGGATGATATGGTACAGAGCCGCTGGCAGTTTTGCTGATAATGGGGACGGGAGTGCCACCCCACACACCGTATGTGGTCAGACACCTCTGTAGACTTTGGGAACGAGTGAGGAAGTAGGTGATCATACGCGCCCCGTATTCACCTGATATGCATATATGGTCGCTGCAGCCACTTGTGAAAATGGCTAAGGCCATGTCAGGAGAACAATAGTTGAGGGACGGATACAACAACCTGGGAGACGTTTACCCTGGTGGGCAGTTTAACAGTAGACAGGAGGCCACTGAGTCCTTTGCCCTTGGGACGGGACAATACCTGCAAAGCTTTCAGCCATGGCGCATGAGCTATGGTCATGCTTCCTGGATCCCCCAGTCCAGTCGCAGATAGTGATGCTGGTTATGGCGTGAGGGCGATGACTGATATTACTGCGATGACTGATATTACTGATGTACACAGCTCTATGGGACGACCTGCCTGTGCCTATGCTAAAAATACAGGATGCCTCCTACAGACCTATCTCACTCCTCAACGTGGAAGCAAAAATTCTAGCGAAGGTGTTGGCGACACGTATACAGCCTCATTTACGGGCGCTCATATATCCTGATCAATCCGGCTTCATGCCAGGGCGAAACACAGCAATGAATATTAGACGATTGCATGGCATACTGGCCGGTGGGCCCTGCATTCAGGAAGATGCAGTTATTATATCACTAGATGCCAGTATGGCGTTTGACCGCGTGGAGTGGCCCTTCCTCTTTGCAGTGCTTGCGCGTTTTGGTTTTGGGCCCAAATTTTGTGCATGGGTGCGTTTGTTATATAGCGAACCTCTGGCACAAGTGGCGGTGAACGGACGGCTATCGGAGGACTTTGTGCTAGGACGAGGAACTAGACAGGGGTGTCCTCTCTCCCCACTACTGTTCGCCCTGGTGCTAGAGCCATTGGCGGCATGGATTAGGCAGGATCCAGTTATAACAGGATTAAAATGGACGGAGAGATGGGACGACCATATCTCGCTATACGCATATGATATCTTGGTATACCTGACGCGACCAAAATGGTCTATCAGTAGCCTACTAGACATCTGTGAATCGTATGGTAGATTATCCGGTTACTTGATCAACTGGGCGAAATCAGTACTTTACGTCCTACATGGACCCACACCACAACTCCCTAGAGGAGTGACAATATCGGTGGCGGAGAATGGTTTCAGATACCTCGGTATTAACATCACACCTGACCCAGCACTATTTTTTGAACGCAACCTACTTCCGCCCCTTAGAAGACTACGGAGCAATGTCAAACACTGGCATTACCTTCCGTCGACATTGCTGGGGAGAGCAGCCCTGTTCAAGATGATGGACCTCCCGCGATTCCTTTATGTACTGCAAAATACGCCCATACCGATCCCAGACTCCTACTTTAAATCACTGGAGGCGGAGGTGGGCAGTCTGCTATGGGGGGGGCGGGCCCCACCGCATAGCTCTCTGCAAACTGGTGCGGAGTTGGTACGATGGGGGAATCGCTCTGCCCAACATACGTTTGATTACCGCGAGCAGGGAGGCCCAGTAATATAATCAATGGCTGCATGCGCCGCAAGATGATCCGGCTCTTCGAATGGATAGGCATAAGATGGGGTGAAGGGAGTACTCCATGCCTTGTACGATAAATCCCTGAAAAATAAGCTAACGGGCCCCACAGAACACACCATACACATATGGCACAAGGCGCAGCGCAGGCTTGGTTGGGAGGGGGTGATCACTCAACAAACGCCACTATGGGTCTCCCCCAAGATAGGCATGATGCACCTAAGTAAGGAATTTTCGGGGTGGGATCTGATAGGCATCTCCAAGGTCGGGGACCTCTGGAGACTGGGTGAGGTGGTTCCGTTTGAGCAGCTGCAGATAGAATATCAAATGAAACGAGCGGAATGTTTCAAATTTCTGCAAATACAGCATGCATTAAGGAAAGCCATACCCAGGGGAACCACCCCACCTGAGTCCTCCCCACTCGAGGATCGTTTGCTCACAGATCACCTAACCAAGAAAGCTATATCATTGACATATCGTAAGCTGGTGAACCATCAAAAAGACCCCACAGAACTTCTTAAAAGAAAATGGGAGGCAGACATAGGAGACATGGACGAGCATGAATGGCAGGAGGCGACGGCGCCCCCGCGGGAGGTGGCAATCCCATCCAAACTAAAATTGGTGCAGCTTAAAATACTGCACCGGATATACTACACTAGATCCACACTTCATAAAATAGGGAGGGCGGATGATCCGCTTTGCCTGCGGGGATGCGGCCTCCAGGGTACCTTTTATCATACTATATGGGACTGCCCTGACATCACTAGATATTGGAGGGAGGTTATGGCAACGGTCTCCCGGGTTACCGGTCACGATGTTCCCCCGGAGCCTCGGATGGGTTTATTGAATGTATGGGATGCTACCGACCTCAACCACGCCGAACAAACCTGGGTGACCATAGGACTAGTATTTGCAAAGAGGAATATTGCACGACACTGGGGGGCGCAATCCACCCCCTCACACGCGTGGTGGTGTCGTGACTTAGATGGCGCCATGGTTGCGGAAAAGGTGGTATGTGGTAATAGGAGTTGCCCCCGGAGATGGCAGCGGATTTGGGGAAAATGGAACACATTCAGGGGTCATATATGCGAACCCCCGCTATCGGGCTCAGAGTCCGACCTAAGCGAATAACAAAGGGGCAACACTTAATTGTTAAAGAGGACAAGATCCGCGAATGGGAATACCTTCAGGAGGCTACCTGTGCTGTATGTAAAGATGACGTATGGCTACTAAAGAGTACTATTACGAATGTTAAACTTTAACCGATATGATTACAAAATGTGTCTTGAAAATGAAACCTGTATGACAAAAGGTGCAAGATTAATGTTAATAAAAATTGTTTACAAAAAATAAAAAATACAGGATGAATGGGGCGAATAGACAAACAAACCACTTACAGCTACCAAGTGGGAGGAAGTGAATGGGGGCGTGCAGAAGGGTTTACCCAATGTCCGATTTAATTTGACACAATATAACTATATTCATCAACTGTACCTTACGTCCAAACCCTACACAATATATATACATCACTTGCGGCGAGTTGTTCCCACTGCGGCTGCAGACTTTGTGCATGTAGCTTAGGACTGCCGGTCCATAAAACCATTATAGCAGGAGGTCGTGAAGGAGCTAAATGGGGCCACTGGGTGGACGGTGCAGATGGATTTTAAGCCGGTGCTGTTTGGGTTGCTCCCTAAATCGAAGGGGAGGAAGCTGAGAAGGAATATTATGCTCCTTGTGCTGGTGCTGTCTAAACGCTGCATCACTATTAGGTGGTTGGCTCCTGAACACCCAGGGTATAAGGATTGGCTGAGAGACATCTCAGAGTGGGCAGTGGCTGAGGATAACCTACAAGCATGGGCGGCTATGTTGACAGCGTTGAGAGATCCAACGGACTCCCAAACGCCTTGAGCGTGTAGGAAGAGAGAGGTCTGCAGGGTGAGTGTAGTGATGGTTAGTGTTATCAGCTTGGTTTGGAAGGGAGAGATGGCTATGAGTGACTCTTCTGACGAACGTTGAGACACTATAGAATATCCCACAGGGGAATTTGTGGTAGGACTACACTGTTTGTGGCTATGGTTGTGAAACAACTGATGTCACCATTGGCACAGTCTAGCCAGCATGTATCAGTGCTAACAGAGCAGACGGGCAGGTAGGGGGAGTTGAGCGAATTTTTGTGTGTGCTCTTTGTAAAAAAAAAAAAACTATGTATGGTAAAAAGACTATGCTGAATTTGCATTCAATGGTTTGAAAAAACCCAATAAAGACTATATACAAAAAAATACTTGGGACGTATTATGAAGTAGTGTACCTGAGGCTATGAGTATAGTGACAGTTGGGAGAGTTAGATGAGATAGGCTGAGCATGGAAGAACTCTAGCTCCAGATAGGAGATGTGCCTATAAAGTGTACATGTGAAACTATATGTACATAGTTCATAAAGAAGTATAAATTCTCCAACATGTGGGATCAGATATTGTAAGCCCCTATTAATTCCAATGACAAGGTACACCATTCTTTGGTTTGTGGTAAATAAAATTCTTTACCGGGACTTAATTTGATACAGAAACATAATAAAATAGCTCAGTAAAATAAGAGGCAGAATCCGTGGTATTAGAGGTTCGGAATGGGCTTTATTCCAATGATCGATTATAATCGGTTGCTCCAAGTTCCATCACCACGGAGGTTCAGGAAGTGAAGTACATACTTTATTGACAGGAAATGACTTTTATAGAACATACATTACAATGAAGCGAATACGGTAGGCGTAACAATTGATAAGGAAAATGACGATTCATATGCGTAACCGAAAATGGGTGTAACAAGGAGTAAAAAGAAACATAATTGGTTATGATGTCATATATAGGTGGATCTATAAGATAATACTTGGCATAGATGCGCGCGCAGCAGCATGACGTGTGATTGACGTGCAACTAGGGGGTGAAGGGGACTTGACGTTTAGCTCTACATGTGGAGACAAAAAGTCTGGGGGGTCAAGTCAACCTAATCCCAAATCATATCTAACATCCTATGTTTAAAGAACTATGTTATCCACAAAAGAAGGACTCTCGGACAGAATCTATTCTATACTGACTGTGCGTGCGTGTACAAGCGTCTAAGTGTCTACACTAGATGCGAGGGCAGGAATCTTCCATAGTAACAGGGCTATGAATTACTTGTATAAAGACAGAGAAGCCGGGCCCTTTGCTCGGTAGCTGGAAGAATGTTTACTTAAACTACTAGGCAGGAATGCATTGGCTGAGGGGGAAGCAGATAACTCGAAGGTGAAATACAGTTCTTGGCAGAGAATAGGCTGATGTCAGGCTTTGTGAGCCGCGCAGAGAACGAGACAAAGTTCATGGTCACAGTTGCAGGCTCAGACTGGAGCTTTCAGAGGCAGAAGGCAAGAAGAGTTTGATGACAGAATCAGGGCCTACTTGCCTGGACTGTAAAATGGCATAAGTGAACCATATAAAGCCGGTGGCCTTTCGTACTTAGGAATGGAATATCCGGCCTATTCATGGCGGATCTGACAGAGGACATGTTAACGGTGGACGCACATGTATTTGCGTCTTCATAACTGGAACTGGAGGGAACATACATGTACTTGTAACATGCACATAGAACCGTTGGGGTCCAAGATAGGGGACATAACCGACCAGAAAAATCCATATTTCCACATTCCCTCCTTGTCCCCTACTTGCCCGTCAAGAGATATCAATTTTCATTAATCCATTGATCTGTTCATATAGCATCATTTGTTCTTCTTTCTTCTTCCGGAATCTTGAATGAAAATCTTGATGTGGAATGCACGATGTGGCACACAGACCACAAATCGCTGGTCCACATTGTAGGCATAGACAGCAACTGAATAGTATGAGAAGGCCAATACCTAGGAAAGATAGAACTCTCCATCCCCAGGCTGATATCACGCTCCAAAACCAACCGGACCAAGTCCAGGTGCCTGGATTCTGGTGTATCTGGCTTACAATCTTATGAAGGCGAGTTATAGCTTTATATACAGATGGCGAATTTTCTGGTATGAATACGCAGCAGCTTGATCCGATGACCCTACAAGCTCCGCCCCTATCAGCCAGGATGACGTCAAGGACAAGACGATTTTGAAGCACAACAATCCGCATAGCAGACTGCTCTTCTGTTAAATTGCCTAAGGCGGAAATAGTTTCATTCACCACTGCTTCAAGGGTTCTAGTTAATCTACGTATCAGCTTACTATTGGTAACAGTACCTATATAGGGAAAGATGCCTTTATTAAAATCTACATACTTGTCCCATGCCGTCTCAGTATAATCGACAATTGGGAGATCTCTCCGCTTTCTGTTGTGTACTAAATGAATATTTCTATAATAATCAGGAGGAGCTAGGAAAACAGGTGGCAAAAGAAATGCAATGTAGCAGGTACCATCCCAATCTAGAGGTAGACGCATATATGCAGTCTGACCACATATAAAGTAGGAGTGGCGATAAGTTTTAAATGAAGATTTGCCTTGATCACTGAATTCTACTATAGTAGTGCATTTACTATGGCCCATATGTATGGAACCAACTTTTCTTACACACAATTCACCTTTCGCTGGGAATACTGACATGGTGGGTAAAACTAGTTCAACTTCGGATTCGACATTTAGAATCATGAGATTAGGTGTAAAGTTACCTAATCCATATACTTCATTTTCTAGATCAGTTCCTGTTCCTTTGGGGCGACCCTCCTTGTCAGGGTAACAGACTTTGAATAAAACTAGGTTCAGATTTCCCCATACCCAATGGTCTTGATAAACTGCTGTGTCTGAGTCTATGGAATTGATTAAACTAAACCATGCTCCACAGGAGCCATTATGTGTAAACGGATGTGGAAAGAAAGGCAGGACTCCTTCATAATTCTGATAGGGAGGGAGCCGGCCACACACCCAACAATTAGTTGCATTACTAGTCTGATGGGAATGATGTAACATACTAATGAAAGTGTTATTGCGCAGCGCAAGTCTATAAGACAATTCATGCGGCGGTAGGTCACTAAAAGAATGTTCAGCAGTAACATTGTAAACATTTCTGGCAATAGGGTAATATATGTGCAACAATATACTTGCAGTAATTATTAAAAGACTTAAGAAAAACAAGATTAATAATGTCACTATGCAATGGCTACGCAGTGATTTACAATACGCCTGTCGTTTCATTATTTTTCGCGACTGTCCATGATTCATGTCTAGGGGATACATGTCGGAGACAGATTCAACCGCTTCACCTAGGAGAGGACTTAAACAATCAAATCGTCCGACGGTTTGGGTCTAAGTTTCAGCTTATAAAGTTCCTTACTGGTGGCTTCAGCCAAAGGTAGTTTTGAGTCAATGGGTGAGGACACACGAGGTGGGCTGTTTACATCTGAAGGAAGTCCATGAAATTTCTTGATATGACTTGAATGCACCCATCCTTTCCTGCCCTCGATCTTCACGGCTGTCCTTGTGGTCAGCAGGACCAACTGGGGTGTCTTCCACCTGGGCTCCAGCTGAGTCTTTCGGTCGAAATTTCTCACAAACACAAGGTCCCCCGGAACTACGTCATGGGGTTTCACCTCAGTGTTGTCGGGAAAGGCTGCAGCTACCTGTGAACGACAAGATTGTAGTGCAGACATCAAGGAAGCCAAGTAATCTGTCAGCATATTACAGTCAATATCAGTTATTTTGCGTGGCATAGGCGTCCCCCACATATTTGGTGGTCTGCCGAAGATCACTTCATACGGGGATAGCCCTGTTCGAGAGTGTGCTACCATTCTTGTGTAAAAGAGTGCAACTGGTAGTGCTACTACCCAGTCGACACCTTTCTCCCTGCATATTTTGGACAATCTAATTTTCAGGGTCTGATTATGTCTTTCTACGAGACCTGCTGCCTCGGGGTGTCGGACACAGTGGAATTTCCACTGATATCCTAACAGAAGTGAAACATGTTTCATTAATTCGGATGAGAACGGCTGGCCGTTATCTGAATGAACAACACGTGGTAAACCGTATCGTGGGAAGAATTCTCGAACTAACTGTTTGGCAGTAGTCGAGGCAGTGTAATCTGAAACCGGGTATGCCTCCGTCCAACGGGACAGAGCGCAGACAACTACGAGAACATATTTGAATCCTCGACATCGTTCCATCTGGATATAATCCATCTGGAGTACTTCAAAAGGGTGATTAGGAGGATGAAATCCACCTTGTTCTACGGGAACGCTTTTTCCTGGGTTGAACTGGCAACAGATCATACAGGTACGGACCTTTTGTTTGGCTGCTGCTCGTAAATGTTTATTAAACCAAATGTGTTGAATGCTATCTAGCATAGCTTTTTCTCCTAGATGCGCTGGACTATGTATAGTGTTAATTATAACTTGGACCATTGAATCAGGAAGGAACCACACAGACTTTTCCTTCATCATCCATCCTTGGTCCGTTTGGATCCCTCCTAATTCAGTCCATTTCTTTATTTCGTCTGGTGTAGCATGTGTCTGTATGTCAATTACGTCAAGAGTAGGATCTTTAACTGTCATACAATGTGTCGGCATCGGGACTATTGTCTTTGTCATGTCGGAGGTTTGAGTTTGAGCAGTCTGTTTAGCTGTTCTATCGGCTAGGTCATTGCCTTGAGAAATGATATCAGTAATCTTCGTATGAGCCTTACATTTCATAATTGATATTGCAGTGGGTAGATGTACTGCATCTAATAAGGCATGAATGAGGGGTCCGTGCTGAATGTGGGCACCGTGGGAAGTTAAATAACCTCTCTCTCGCCATAGCACGCCGAAGTCATGTACAACTCCGAATGCATAACGTGAATCAGTGTATATGTTGACTTTTTTACTTGTGGCTTGAATACAGGCTTGTGTCAGAGCGATGAGCTCTGCGGCTTGAGCTGACAAAGTATTTATGCGATTTGTTTCAATGACTTCAGTATCTGTTGTGACTGCGTAAGCAGCCACTAACTCTCCTGTATTTGTTCTCATACATGAACCATCTACGTACAATGTCAGGTCTGGATCTGACAATGGGACATCCGTTAAGTCTTGTCTAGGTTTCGTCGTTATAGTAATAACTTCAATACAGTCATGGGATAGTGGGTCTGTTCCAGTTACTGGCAAAAGTGTGGCAGGATTCAATGTGTTACAGCGTCTGATTTCTATATGTGGCTGAAACAATGTAAGCTCGTATCCTGTAAGTCGCGCTATAGTCAAGTGTTGTGTTTGCGTTCTATTTACAAGAACCTCTACTGCGTGTGGTACTTGAACTGCCAATGGATGTCCTAACACTATGGCATCGCTTTGTCTGATTGCTAAAGCTGTCGCTGCCACTGATTTTAGGCATGCAGGCAAAGCCTGAGCTACGGGATCTAATGTACTAGAAAAATAAGCACATGGTTTGTGTGCTCCTGCTTGTTCCTGTGTGAGTACTGACAAGGCAGTACCTTCGCGTTCTGTAACAAAGAGTGTAAACTGTTTTCTGTAACATGGCGTTGCTAAAACAGGTGCTTGACATAAAGCTTTCTTTAGGCTTTCAAAAGCTTGCGTATGTTCCTGAGTCCAAGGGAGAACAGTCGATGTGGCTGCCTCCTGTGTTGTCAACTGAATGAGTGGTTTTCCTAGAAATGCATACTGAGGGATCCACTGCCTGCAATATGAAGTGAGGCCTATGAAAGCCCGCACCTCCTTTTGTGTCTTGGGTATTGGCATGCTGGCTATTAACTGAATGCGGTCGGATGTAAGCTGCCTTCCCTCCTTGGACAGCGAGTGTCCAAGATAAACAACTCGCTGGACACAGAATTGCAGCTTAGAAGGGGACACCTTGTGCCCCTTTTCGGCTAGAAATTGTAAAACTGTCAGTGATGCTTTTTCACATTCCGGTTCGCTTCTCGCGGTGATCAGCAGATCATCGACGTATTGAAGCAGAGCAGTGTTAACTGGCATGTGGATACTGTCGAGTTCTCGTTTCAGTGCTTGGCTATAGATGCTGGGACTTTCTGTAAATCCTTGAGGTGCGCGTGAGAATTTAAAGCTACGTCCATTTAAACTAAATCCAAACAAATATTGGCTTTCCGGATCTATTGGGACACTGAAAAAGGCATTCTTGAGATCGATTACAGTAAAGAATGTTGCTTCGGAATCAATAGCTGTCAGTAATGACGAGATATCTGGGACCACAGGAAATTGTGGCACAATGCATTTGTTTAATTCGCGCAGATCAATAACCAATCGATATACTGGCGGGGCCTTTGGATCTGTTCGTTTAAGAATCGGAATTATCGGTGAATTACATATGTTGGAGTCGGTTTCTACAACTACTCCTTGGGCAATGAGCTCGTCAATGATTTGCAGTAAAGCCACTACAGCATCTGGTGGTAACTTGTATTGTCGCATTCGTGGTAGTACCACTCCTGCCTTTAATGTGACTCGATACGGTGTAATATTCATGCAACCGACATCAGTAGGGCCTTGTGCCCATAGATGTGTTGGTAAAGTCTGTAGTCGGGGATCCATGTCTCTAGACACATAATGACCTTTAAAATCACGTAAAAACAATCTTACTCCTTCCGGAGAACAACATATTATAGCTCCTAGAGCTTTCAGTGTTTTTATTCCTAACAGATTTTCTGGACATGATTTAGTAAGCAATAAATCTGTAGTTCGGGTCAGAGGTCCTATCGTAAGTGGAAGAGGCTGTGATACGTCATTAACAATAGGTTTTCCTGAAAAACCAAGGGAAATATTCTGAGAGCCTGAGAGGGGTGCCCCTGGAACTTCACTACGTTTTATGGTTGTTCGACTTGCCCCTGTATCGAGTAAAAATTTTCTGTCTTGGCCTAATAATTCACTATGTACATAAGGTCCTTCTTGATCTACAGGAATCTCGATAAGTGGTAAGTCAACTTCCCTCTCTAGGCTGGTTCATGCGTATCGTTGGTAATCAGGGTAGTCGTACTGTGCGGTCTGGTACAGTTGTCGTGTCGTGGTTTGTGTGGCAGCCACAGGCAGCGCTGGTGCAGCTGGCACAAACTGTATAGACTGTGGTGGAGCTGGCATGGCCTGTGCATGCTGCGGAGCTCCTTGTTCATTCTGGTCCTGTCTAGGTGGCCGTGGTCTTTCTTGTGTTTTACCTATGCTGATATTATGTTTCAAAACTGGACAATCGTGTACGTAATGACCTGGCTTTTTACAATAATTGCATGTCCCTTTTACAGGTCCTGCTGAATCACCGGAATGTGTCATACCCTTCTTATGTCCTTCAGCTGGAACTGTCTGAGAAACTAGCATTTTCATTTTCATGTCTTTCATGCGTCTGTGTTCATGTTCTTGTTCCTCTCTAATTCTATTGTGATGGTATTGTAACATTTGTAACATTTGTGATGGAGTGTTACCTTGCCAGGTACTCTCGAATTTTAATACTCTATTCTTTACTTGGGGTAGGGCATTTTCTACTAATTTTGTCACAAACAGATGCGGGTATGATTCGCTACTTGCTTTTATGCCACTATTTATACCAAAACATTTTTCAAATCGGGCATAGTAATCACTAGTGTCTTCATCTTGCTTCTGTTTACAGGCTGAAATTGTACCCCAATCTTCCTTTTTCGTAGTTAATAAACGCGGCAGTACCTGTACTAATAAACCTGGTAGTGCTTTAGTTTTATCCCCAAGTCCTGCTCCTGCAGTTCGGGCCTTTTCTTCTGCTTCTAATACTGACCATTCTATCTTTTGGTCTCCTACCTCCCACTCTTTTTCCCTGAGTTTCTCATAAATGCCAGCAGGCATCAATACCTTTAATATTGTCATAATGTCGGGATAGGTATACTCTCCCATGAGTAACATGTCTTTAATTTCTCGGTGAAAACCCGCTGGATCTTTGTCATGACTGGGTACCACTTTCTTCATTTCTAACAATTCTATTTTCGATATGGGCGTATATACAAATACGCGTTTAAACTCATTGTCCTCGCCTTTTATTGGGTGTACTTCTCGTAAAGGATTCTGTCTATCCATGTAATACGTGGTTCTTTCCTTAATGGGTAATGAAACATGTTCTGAACATACAAAAAGAATGTACTGCTTTCTTGATTCTAGAATTTCTTTAATTAATTTAGTACCTGAACCTCTCCATCTATTCATGAGCAATTCAGTCAATATGTCAGGCAAGGGACCAGGGTCCGAATGCTGACTCTGATATAGTATGAGGAGTTGTTGAATCATATAAATCCCAGCTAACCGCTGTTCATCTGGGGTGAGATTCAAAAATGTGCGTGCTACTGTATCATCACTATATTTTCCGGGACTGTCCACCCAATGGACAGCTGCCCTAGCTAAATCCTGTTCATCCATAGAATCGAGGAAATGATAACCCCTTCGTTCCCGGAGTAGTTTGTCGGCGGCTTGGAACGAATGCTCGTTAGACCTGATGTTAATTATAGGTATTTGGAAATTCCTATTATTATCTGGACATATCGGACGTATGGGGTTAATAGGACATTTATTACTATTACAAGATCTTCCTCTACCTACATAGGCTATGGTGTCTGACTGTCCTGCGGGCAGTCCAGACCCTTCCTCCTCGTTTTGTTCGAACTCGTCTACCGCTAATCTTTCTTCGTGTAGGCGTTCGATTTCTTTACGGATCTTTCGGCCCATGGCTATTATACAATTTTGTTTATCATGTCTACCTTCTGATATATTCTGGCTCCATCTAGTAAGAATTTGCATTGCTTCCGGGTCTACCCCCGGTCGGTCTTCATTTCTGATCACACAATTTATGAGGAAACGTAACAGTTCTCCCTGTATCTCCACTTTCTGGTATTCCATAGCTCTGTTAATACATTCTGGATCTCGCCCTGTTTGGACAAAATGATATATTTTATCTAGATGCGCCGTCATTCCTGGTAACTTCCCTAAATACACTGCGGCTCGTCTGATACGTAATGATGCCATGATCATTTCGTCCTCTTTGCCGGGCACAGGGTCATATCTACAATCTATAAGAAGTTCCTTAAGCGTACGGGCATTTATGAGTTTGGGGGTACGTGAATGTGCTGACTCTTGAAAGGTAAGTTTATTTATCCTGGGTGGCGTAGAAAAAATGTTGCTAGCACCTCCCGCAGCCCCATCTGGGGTGTCGGGTGTGAAAGGATTCGTTGAACGTGACACAGCAACTATAGGTGTGGACACAGCTATAGAAGCAGCTGTGGGAACAGATGTAGAAACAGATGTGCTTGCCGGAACTTGTGACACGATCTGTTGCTGTAGGGATACTGGTACTGGGTCTTGGCGTTGAACCTCCCTGGTATGCGGTCTATGTGGGGCGGAATTAGCATACTCGGGAGCTGCGTCGTCTAAATATGAGGAGAGAAAGACATCTTCTGCGGTTCTAGGATGCCCCTTAGGATGTACCTTTATTGGGAATAATGGGGGCGGCAAGTCTTTCGGTATTTCTGGAGTAGCTTTAGGTAATCCTTCGGCCAGAAGGGGATACATACCATTCATAAGGGCATTTCTTTGTCTGTCTACTTGTTCTGATTTCACTCGGATCCCTTCCTCAATTAATAGATTTTCTCGAACTTTATTGGAATTCTCTTTACTCTTCTCTTCCTGTCTACGTGCTTTTTCTGTACGTCTATGAGATTCTTTACGCCATAACTCAACGGCATCTTTCTGTGACTGTCTGACTTTCCTTTTCCATAACTCTTCCTCGACTTTCATGATGCACTCTGCATCCCAGGTTCCCGCTGTGGGCCACCTCTGACTTTCTGGTAATTCCTTGGTGTAGTCTACCCATAAATCAAGAAATAATATAGCGTCTAAGCCATGTTTATGATACATGAAGTACCCTGGAGTGTCCCTAGGAGGAATGGGAACGGCTTCTTCGAGTACCCCTTTTCTTGTAGTGATCTGTCTTAGTTTCGAAAAGAGCGGCATATTGGGAACTGATCTGATACTTAATCTTGAACACACTTAGTACAAAAGCACAATAATGAACAACCATTCATACCACAATATGCAGGACGTTTAACACATCAAACATTAAACATTAAACATTTTTCTTCCAACCTTTAAAATAACCAACAATGATGATCGTCTGCATAACTAATCACCAAGCATAATTCTTGACAATAACTAGATACTTCGGAATACTTGATATACTGCTAAACAGTACATATACACTGCTAAAACAGTGCAGACCGGATTTGTGTACCCAAACCCGTCTTGACCGGCACAACCTATGTGCACGTCGGAAATGCCTCCCCAGTAATGGTACTCACCGGGTAGCTTCGGAAACGGAAGGCCTCGGAAACTGAACTTGGACCGGACTGGACTCGACTCGATTCGTCGGAAACTGGACTCGACTTTGAACTGGTGGGCCTCTGTATACCTCGGATCTTGCTCTCTCAGCTAGGCTCTGGTCGGGATACTTCGCACTTCTCACCGCCTCGTCTGGGTGTTGATCGCAGCCTCAGTCGCCCCCGCTTGACCGGAGGGAGATACAGGAAATCCTGCTGGTACGCGTTATTGTCCGTCCAGCTGTGGCAGGAGACCGGGCCTGCAACTCACCGCCGGCGCGTGAGATGAGAAAGTGTCCCTGTTCGGGCGCCATTCATGTGGTAAATAAAATTCTTTACCGGGACTTAATTTGATACAGAAACATAATAAAATAGCTCAGTAAAATAAGAGGCAGAATCCGTGGTATTAGAGGTTCGGAATGGGCTTTATTCCAATGATCGATTATAATCGGTTGCTCCAAGTTCCATCACCACGGAGGTTCAGGAAGTGAAGTACATACTTTATTGACAGGAAATGACTTTTATAGAACATACATTACAATGAAGCGAATACGGTAGGCGTAACAATTGATAAGGAAAATGACGATTCATATGCGTAACCGAAAATGGGTGTAACAAGGAGTAAAAAGAAACATAATTGGTTATGATGTCATATATAGGTGGATCTATAAGATAATACTTGGCATAGATGCGCGCGCAGCAGCATGACGTGTGATTGACGTGCAACTAGGGGGTGAAGGGGACTTGACGTTTAGCTCTACATGTGGAGACGAAAAGTCTGGGGGGTCAAGTCAACCTAATCCCAAATCATATCTAACATCCTATGTTTAAAGAACTATGTTATCCACAAAAGAAGGACTCTCGGACAGAATCTATTCTATACTGACTGTGCGTGCGTGTACAAGCGTCTAAGTGTCTACACTAGATGCGAGGGCAGGAATCTTCCATAGTAACAGGGCTATGAATTACTTGTATAAAGACAGAGAAGCCGGGCCCTTTGCTCGGTAGCTGGAAGAATGTTTACTTAAACTACTAGGCAGGAATGCATTGGCTGAGGGGGAAGCAGATAACTCGAAGGTGAAATACAGTTCTTGGCAGAGAATAGGCTGATGTCAGGCTTTGTGAGCCGCGCAGAGAACGAGACAAAGTTCATGGTCACAGTTGCAGGCTCAGACTGGAGCTTTCAGAGGCAGAAGGCAAGAAGAGTTTGATGACAGAATCAGGGCCTACTTGCCTGGACTGTAAAATGGCATAAGTGAACCATATAAAGCCGGTGGCCTTTCGTACTTAGGAATGGAATATCCGGCCTATTCATGGCGGATCTGACAGAGGACATGTTAACGGTGGACGCACATGTATTTGCGTCTTCATAACTGGAACTGGAGGGAACATACATGTACTTGTAACATGCACATAGAACCGTTGGGGTCCAAGATAGGGGACATAACCGACCAGAAAAATCCATATTTCCACAGGTTACCGAAGTAAAATTAAAGGAGTGCACCACCATATGAATGGAATATCTTGTCATGGGCTATCTCATTCTTTCCAAAATGATTTTGTAACTGAAGAAGAAAGAGAAAGGATGAATATGTTCCATGAAGGATGACAGCAATGTGTCTGTCTTATATTATGACCATAAACGTTGTCTTATATTACAGAGTTTTGATTTCACCCGCTTTTATTAATTTCTTTAGCAGCAATATTGGATCTTGAGGCAATATGAACAGCAGTAGTCTGTGCTAATCCCTGCCTATGATAAAAACATCCAAAATGAAGCCCTCGCAATTATCCTCTTCTAAGGGTCCCAGTACATGAGCTTAACTCTACTGATGAAAACGCCACAATACAAATCGGTCATTATTTACCCAATTCAAATGTGTATATTACACTCATTCATAAAAAATACCATTTCAGTATCCAAAGTCAGGAACGTGAAATAGCACAGAGCAGCGTCTGCACGTCATCTTTAGAAAAACGTGTGGGACAAATGCTAATGGTACTGCTTGTCACTGAAGAAACAGTTGACAGCTAGTCTGAATGCCAATATTTTGGTGTTCATGGTCATAAGTGAAATAGACGTTTATTTTTTGCTTTTTGTATTGCCTGTTAGAGGCATCATAATTACTGTTAAAGGTAAATTATTCTACATAGAAATAACTGTTAAGCCATTCAGGTTGGCCAGGACTATTCAGTGTTTGCTCCTGAATATCTACAAGTCCTCTGTTTTATCTTTGCAACGAGTAAACTTAGACTTTTACCCTAGCTCACAGTATGCAGTCCATAGTACTCATTCTTCAGCTGTAACACAGAATATGCTGTCTTTCTAAAAAAAGCTATGTTTGAGCTCATATTTTATCTAATGTATTCCTTTAACATTGCAGTTGATTCTGTGCCTGCATAGTGTTTTTTTTTCTCTACTTTTTGGCATACTGTATCCAATAGTTTGGCCTTCCCATGACTTACCTGATTCCCACAGTGTGAGCATAATAAAATTCAACCTCTAGCTTTTTGTTCATTTTATGGTAGTGTTTCTTGAGGTTCAGGTCTATTTGTTTTGCTGCATGATCGCTATACCCTAGCCATCATACTAGTCTTGGAATAAGTTAAGAAGCTTCTAAAATACAATTCATGTAAAGGTGCCACACACACACACAATATCACGAGATAAACCCTTCAAGAATCCACCAGATCAGTTTGTCATGACACATCTCAGGACATGTATATCCTAATTGTACCCAGTGTCAGTCCCACTTTGTAAATCTAGTTTAGCGCCTAGCACTAGACTGCAGTTACACCCGACCCCACCTCCCACCTCCAAATAAAGTTGTTGAGTTACACACTTTTGCTAAAGTTCTGTTCAGAAAAAGGAGGGGAAAATCATTTTTGGTTCAGCGGGTATATAGCTGTTCTTAAACAATCACATCGCACTTGGCTTCCACATGCATTTTTGCAAATAGTGATTTATCCTATTTATTCCTTAAATTCTTGCACATACAGGACAGGAGAGAACTCCTGAAGAGAGGAGATAACCTACACTGTTTCTCCTCTACATTTCTACTGTACATTATCTTGCCCACAGAGCTCCCTTTGTTTTGTTTTCTAGCTATGTCTCTTGTAATAGTGGCACATTTGGACTGTGACACTTTAAGCATCACATTATTACTTTTCTCTGAAGATAATGCTTCAGGTCATTCACACTAAACCTAATAATTCCAACGGCCTCCAATACTATGTTGTATTACTCCAAAAAGAGTAGAACTGCTTAACTACATAATTTGGGAATCTTAGCTGCAGCATGGAGCAGAGTGATAGGACAGTAATTGGATGTTAGGCAGGGGTCAATGTCAGGCTTAAATATGTCTTCTTATGAATATTTGGACTATGGACAGAGGAGAGATGAGCTAAGTGTCTCCAGTAGAGCCACAGCCAGGAGGGCCTGAATAAGGGGAAGATATTTCACAGAAATGGGATGAGATGGGCATCTCGACGTGCATTGCGTGATGAGCTGTAAGACAGAAGGCAGATATAAAAGCTGATAAGATGCCTACGTAAGCTCTAGCAAAGTAGTAGTAGTAGAAGGGTGATTGCCCTAAGGGTGTTCTGTAATGTCTGTTCTGCTGAGTGCAATTTTCTGAACCAAGTAATCTGACAATTTGTTGCACAAATATTGGGAGTAGGGTAGTTCATTTTTAGGAAGAGCTGACAAGCGAAAGTTGATTGATAATTTTGAAAAGATCTTTTTTGTTTGTTCCTTGCCATTGCATCGTTCTTTGTTGCTTCCCAAAACCTGAAGAAATTCTTGCTGTTCCTCCTTTTCTGTCTAACTCTATCTGTGCTGATTTCACCGTACTCAATTTTTTCTCTAGTCCATACAATTTCTTCCATATCTTTCACTTTACAGGTTCTGTTTTATGCTTCTCCACCTGTTTAAGAAGGTCTTAATCTCTGCATGTCCCCCCATTTCTAGTTGAATGGATTGTGTTCCGATGTCATGTCACTGGCTTTCCGGATTCAGAAAAATTCTAGCAACTGTATTTTCCATTGCTAAGATTTGCCAGTCCTTGCCAATTAATTTGGATCACCTTCGGGTTGCTTCCTGTTCTGTTCAGTTAGAGGGACTGCTGCCTCTGCCAATTTTTCACTTTATGGTATTTGGCACAGAAGTATTTAGGTTTTATTTGCTTTTTTGACTTCCCAGAGAGTTTGTTTCAGTCAATCAGGTGATACTGTTGAGGAAGCTTATTGACTTAAACAACCCAAAAGACTCTGGAACTTATTTAGTGTTTGGTGGATCTACACATCTGCCAGAAAGAGGTGCATACCCCGTCCACCCTCTTTAGAGTGCAACAGGCCCTATACACTTTATATAGAGCAGACAGTACACCTGACACTTTTTCCTGTATGTCACACTTCCACCAAACTTTAAATAGGGCAGTCTCACCCTCACTTGTACTCTGATATTTAGCGCAAAATAAGCAGTGTATGAGAGGCGAAAATGTGATGGGGTAGCTGTTTTTCCTCTTATTCTTATCTTCTCTGTAGCTGTGCTGAAACTGCAGCTTTTTTCAACTTAAACGTGTGATGATATTGAGGAAATAGTGGGGACAATGTGCGAAGAAACATCGGCTCATGATTGTCACAGCAGTTTCTCTGCACATTAACCCCAAACCGCCTATTTATGGAAGGTCTAAGTCATCCACATAGGCCAGACACCGAATTATAAGACCACCTGCTATATGCTGGTGATTTAAAAGGAAAATATGCCTTCTTTTTATTGTAATGTTTCACACAGTTTTAGTTTTATTCTCTTGACACCAAAGGAATCGTGACCTCCAGATTTCTGCTTGTTGCATGCAGGTAACGGTCAACACACTAAGCCATTCCTTCTGTTGTATTGGTTAGGTTTACGGTCAAATCCACCAATTTACAATTTACCAAACTGCAATTTTAGTCTTCTGTTCCATGACTTGACCACTGAATGTTCTAGATTTCTGCTTTAAACGCCCTGTTATTAAAATAAGACACATGGCAGGTGACTGAACAACACTGCTTACAATTGCAGCGGGCGGCTACTCCACTAGGGCGGAGGAGCGTCGCCCCACTGCTTTCTCGCAATGCGAGAAGCAAAAACATAAAATGGTAATAACTTCCCGTTATTACCATTTTATGTTTAGTTCCAGGCGGGGCTGGTCTCAGTGCAGGGGAGGAGTGGTGTGCCCACTCCTGAGGGCGTAATGACTGTTTGATCGGCCCTCTGCGGCCGCCCAAACCAGTCATGCGCACTCTGCCCTTTCTCCATGCCCCCTGCAAGCCCCTGGCACGCACATAGTACTAAACCAAATCAGATGTGCGCTGCACTGCAGCATATAAAAATCTGGAGCATGCGCAACTGCATGGTTGGTAGAAAATACTCCGGCTAAGCGCATATAAGTGCGGGCCATAAATCCCCTAGAAAACTGCATCTTTCGATATAGTGGCGGTTTTCTTTCAATTTGGCGCACCAGAATTATCCGCTCATGCGAAATCGTTAACGCCGCACACGCAGGTACTGGGAGAAAAATAAACAATCACAATACGCTGTAAAGTATAAAGGAGGCTGTCTGTGTTTATGATACAGAGGCTACACACAGGAACCTGGGCTAAGGTACAGTTAGCAAAAGGGGCAAACACTAAGATGAAAGCAAAAATATAAATGCAAACAAAAAAATAACTATCTTTCATTTATCTCGTAACAAGTATATTTGTTATCTAAATGATAAATTTAAGTTATTTATATTTAGATCACTAATAAAAACTGGAGAAACATTCTGCAGAATTCGTCTGCTGGTTTGTATATTATAACTACAAAATTGCCTCCATCTAAATATTTGGCATTTGCAACTTTAACTACTCCTCTGGGGTAACTGGTGTTGGGAGGCTTTTTGTGCTGTACTTAAACTCCGATACCCTAAATTATCTTGATTAACAGTTGTGAAAAGGACAGGGTACGGTTAGTACCATCTTGACCCAAACGATGTTAAGCAAGAGTGTCTTCTTGCAACTTAATTGTTCAGTATTTTATTTTTGATATGCCTAAAGTCTTCATGAAGGAAAGATGTTATCTAAGATGTATCACCGACAACGCAAAGGTGCATCCCAGAGTTCATCACCCAGCAACTTAACAAGAAGCCAATCTAAAAGGGCATAGAGCACATTGCCTGGCATACCAGCACACAACTTGCTGAGATGCTTTGTGGTAAATGCAGTGCATAATAACACTCACCTGAGTTGAAAGTCAGTCAGTCATATTACCTTTATTTTGGTTCAATGAACCATAATAGTGCACAGTACAAAGACATTTTAAATACATTTATAAATTCATAAATATAAAACACATCCCAATAGCAGTGTAAATATAATAGAAAATTCCCGTTATAATACACCAGATAACAAAATGCTACCCCACAACTAAGTTCAAAACAGAGAGACAAAAACTTCAAAAAGAGAAACCTTGACAAAGTGCTCCTAAAAGGCCCGCTATGTCACCCGGATAAACTGTATTATTTTCAGGTAAGGGCAGCTCAACACCTCCCTGGGATGGCTAAAAAACGTTATGTACTTACAATATTAAACAATGTAAAATTTTAAATCTTTAAGACCTAAATAGGTTACATATTTCCCAACAACTGAATCGTCATGGCAATGGTTTGGTTAAATCTTTGAACAATTTAGATCATCATAACAAAATTTGACCCAATCTTCAAACGCTTCATGTACACAACAATATAAAAGGGAGATGAACCCCTAAAAGGAATATATAAAATAGACCTAATAGCAGATCTTATTGAGAAAATATTAAAAAAAGAAATTAGATCATCAACATGACATAAAAAAGAGACACTGCCGGCATTTTTTAACACTTCATCCCTCATAAAATGCTTCGGCACACTTAGGGCCTGATTAAAATGTCGAGCAGACGCCACAGACTTGGGACCGACCAACCTCTGGTCCCCACAGGCCATTACAATGTGACTGCACATGGTGCAGTTGCATTCTCCCATTTCCCTATGGGAGCTTGTGCTGCGACCGTAAACCGGTTGTAGCACAAGCTCCCATGGAGAAATAGGAGCCTGTGTAAATCTCTGCACCATGTGGCAGGCACCTCAAAGTGCCTGCCACGCGGTGCAGGAATTTACAGGGGGGGCCCCATACCTGACCCCCAGGCCTCCACCTGGAGCCTGCGGAGAGCCCCCAAAGTCGCTTTCCGACAGGCTTTCATGTCAGAAAGCCTGACAAGAAAAGCCTGTCGGAAACCAACATCATAATCCCCAAGGCGTAAACGCCATACATAGGGGATTATGAGTGGCCTCCGCCTGGCTCCTGAGCCCGTTGGAAGCCAGTCGGTCCGACGGGTCGGTTTCAAATCCTACAGCCTTTATCAAAATAAGGCTGTCGGATCTGAAACCTACAATGTGGGTCAGAAAGCCATACATAGGGGATTTTGAGTGGCCTCCGCCTGGCCGACGGGCTCCTTGACCCCGTCCGAAGCAAGTTGTTCCGACTGGCTGGTTTCAAATCCAACAGCCTTTATCATAATAAGGCTGTCGGATTTGAAACCTACAATGAGGGTCAGAAAGCCATACGCAGGGGATTATGAGTGGCCTCCGCCTGGCCGTCAGGCTCCTTGAGCTCGTCAGAAGCCAGTCGGTTTGACTAGCCGGTTTCAAATCCGACAGCCTTTATCATAATAAGGCTTTTGGATTTGAAACCTACGCTGTGAGTCGGAAAGCCTTTGATCTGTGGTCGAAGGCTTTCCGACTCACATCGTAATAGGCCCCTGAATATCATAGTTTCAATACATGACACTCTCCAACAATCTTACCCATAACGCTTTCTAATAACAAGAGCCCCCTAATAAAGTTCACAACTGCAGTGCAGATGTTAATAGAGGCCAATGAATACAGATATCTAAAATCTTCTCTATGGGTATAGGGACGTTGCTTTCTCAATAGAGAGAGCAAAAATCTTGCTAATGTTGTTTTGCAAAATGCACACATAAATGAAAAGTGCAAAGTGTTCTGTTTAGACAAATTGTCACATGGATATTGCATGAGCTGGTCTGACCAACCTCCTTGACGTGGAAATGCTGCCAAAAAGGACACTGTGCCTAACCGAAACCTTGTAAGAAAAAATCATTGCAAATCAGTATTAAAAACTAAATAAGGTTGTAAATAATTGGTCAAAGGACTAATCCCAGCCGGACACAGCATTCTAAAATGTCACTGGGGCTGCCGGTGACGACTATTAGCCCTAATATAGAAAGCCATTTTAATGCTATCTTTGGCTTTTGAGGTCATATTCTGAGGGTTTTCAAAGAAGTCCCGTAAACCAATCTCAAGAAACAAACATTTCAAGGAATGAAACCAAGGAATCTTATCAAAAGTAGAGATGGCCAAACAGTCCCTGATGATGTCTCGCAAAAAGGCTAAATCCTCAGATAGCCATATCTTAGCCCATAATAGCAAAGGGGCAAAGCTAATTCGGTTCTCCATATATTCCAGTTCTAATTCAGAGCTGTATCGTGGTATAGCGGCACTTTTGGGTATACTCAAACGTCTTCTAATAAATGTATTCCCTACGACTTAAAGCTTGTTACTTCTGCTATCCCTATGACTCGAAGCTTGTTACTTCTGCTATACCCCCATACTCCTGCCCCACAAGTGGCGATGGAAAGGCATTTGGATTTACAGAGAATTAATCATTATTTTACTGGTTTCTGTCCCAATTTGGCTGCGAACCGAAAAAGTGCATCTGAGGCTCTAGTTGTCTGCTGCGCTCTTACAAGTAAACAGGGGGTCCCAAGACAACTGTGTATTAAAATTGTTACCCAAATACGAAAAAAAAATAACTTTATCCACCTCTTTTCACTATATCATAAACGTTTTTTGATTTTGTAAACTTGGGTCCACATACCATAATATACGATTTCTTGAAATTAACTTTTCAATCAAGAGATGTCATAAAATCTGTGAAAGCATCAAGGGATTGCTGAGGACTCATATTATTATTGTCTGCATATGAGAGTAGTGGGACGAAAATTCTGCCTATCCTTGGGAATTCTAGCTTTTGCTCCAATAAAAATGCATCTAGCCCATTTGTAGCCATTGACTGAGTTTCCCCCCTTTACTGCCGTATCTTACCCTAACCATTGTATTTGCATGTAATCTACACAGAAGGACTACCCGTGCTTCCTCTACTCCCATGGCTCCTAACATAGCCCACAATCTGTCCGGATTGACAGTATCATAGGCAATAGTTAAATCCATGAAGACCAGATGTATCAAACTCTTCATGGACTTCGTGTACTTACTGACAATCAGAGACAGGTTGAGGCATTGGTCTGTCGTACCCATGCATCGTCTAAAACCATATTGTGTTTTTGAAAGAACCTTATTTGCAGCTGCCCACTCTGCTAATCATGCCAGTAGGACCCTGCCTAAAACTTTTACTGACACGTCCATCAATGATATTGGCCTATAACAGGCAGGGTCTTTTCTGTCCCCCTTTTTTATAAACGGGGACCACTACCGCCGCTTTCCATGTCCCGGGCAGTGGGCCAATAATAGCAGCTTTGAAGATATTAATTAGGAGCAGCGTCCACAAAATAGGGTTACCCTTAAAAAGGTTAAGGGGCACAATGTCGGGGACGGGAGCTTTCAGGCAGGTGCCCTGTGATATTGCTGCCTCCACATCTTCCAGTGAGATGGATATGCTTAACTTTAGGGCTTGATTCGGGTTGTGGGACAACTCCACATCCTTTATCACCGGATCTATTGCCTTGTTTAAAGGGTTAAAAATATGGTTAAAATGTGCCTCCCTGACATCCCCAAGTAAAGTCTTTACTATTCACGAGTCTCAGGATATTTTTCCTTCTTCAGTAGAGATACCCAGCGTACTCAGTATTACCCGTAGATTATGTTTATATGTCACACAGAGACAGACACACATAAATGAACGCAGATGAGGCTCTTACTTTCTCTGCTCTGGATCCATAAAATGTTCTCCTCAGCTTATGTGCTGATGATTCTCCCAACTAACACATTTTTTCTCTGGCTCCAGCAGTCCCACACTTCAGTGTCAGCACCGGTTAGTGCTGGGACTACTGGTAGCACTCTTTTTCATTGTTCGTTATTCGCACACATAGTCTGACTGATAGAGCACGACATACGACAAAGCCAATGTCCTTTTGACTTAGCTAGATTTAGACTGGAGGCAGATGGTCATGTGGCAAACCCCATAGGCCGACACAGTGCATGTTTGAGTGCTCTCTTTTTCTTTCCCTTTCACCATAAAAGACTTGGCTAATAGATTAAGTGCTTGCTCTTCCTCCACTCTGTTTGCAGCTAGTGGGGTTTCACACGCTAGAGTAACCATGCGGTCACTGGAACTCAGATCCTTGGTTGATATACAAGCACTGTTCAATGTAGAGGCCACTAGACTTGTTCTAATTTGGATTTTACCTGTATTTTTCCACATATATTTTTTCGGCGAAAAAATTAATTTGCAAACCATACTTGTGCACATTTATTTAATTTTTAAAAAAAAGAAACATTTCAGCATCTTTATCGATACAGTTTTCACATTATATTGGGCAGCCAAATCCCATAACACATTCTTATTAAAATTTTGTCAGGCACACATCCGGAGGTGCACTGAATGTAGTGCTTAACCCCACACGTATCCAAGCACCTCGAAAGTCAGTTCTAAAATAAAAGTTGCCTGGATATAAGCACTGTGAACACATGTCTTGATGTTGTAGATAATGGCTTGAAAGGCTTATGGAAAGCATGAGGATGCAATTAAAATAACCCTTTTCTATTTCACTGTTTAATAATAGATGCAAATCAGTTGTTTTTCGCATGCATTTGTGTACAAATTATTAAGAATGAAACCTTAGAATAATATCACTTCACTTAGCAAACATAAGTTGTGCTTATGCACAAACCATGGTGTATCAATGGGTAGACCATGTTTTGACCACAGACTTGACCTCGGCTTTCCCCTTTGTATGTTTTTGTAAAATTTAGCGACACCTCTTGTTAATGAACAACCTGTTCCTCCAGGTCTGGATAGACTCAGATTTTGTAATGTGTTTTAGCAAAGAAAGAACGCTGGCTGTATCTGGCTTCATGATTAGCTACTGACAGGGCGCACGGAAGTTTGGGTGAAAAGTAATTTTTGTAGAATGCCATGTGTATGCCATCACCATGGCACGTCTATTTTGATAGCTGCGACCCGTCGTGGAAATGTGCTTAGTTTATTAGTAAATTAGTCTTCCTAATAAAAACTAAACAAGTTGTCCAGGATGATGCAAAGTTTTTAACACGTTTTGGAAAAGGTGTGTTGTTTTTCTGTCTTATAAACATCCTAAGCGGATGTCCTCTATGTTCTCCAAGTTATATTTTACACAGGAAGAAACCTCACCAGAATAAAGTCACGGGTATTACATAAACTGATTTATCATGTGCCAAAGTCTTAATTTTTGTAGGCAAATTAGTCGTTTCAGGTGCCTCCTGGCTGTGACCCAGATTAAACAGGAGTTTTACTCAGTTTACGATCACGCACTCGGAGGAAAAACAGATTTTGTATCGCTGTCCCCAGGCTCATTTCTCTAAACCACCAAATCCTTCACATGTCTGTGTCACTTACATGTGGCATTAGGGCTCCTTCACTCTAGGACTTTTGAGTGATTGTACGAACCCCAAGGGATATACGTGCCACCACTTACAAGCACTAATACGGATACAGAATTTGTGCACACATAAGTAGCCAATCACTTCCTAAAAGCAAGGCCCAATGCAGATCTTTGTGAACACACATATACAAGGCTCACAAGCGAGGCCCTCATTTAGAGTGCAGCCGCCAGTCCGTCAGGGAAGCAGAGGGATGTCCTCTGCGCGGCCAGGCCAGCGGGAATCATCGCGTTTTCAGCAGAGCTGCAGTCGTGGCTACTTCGCTGAAGGAACACAAGCTTTGCTGAGTGGGATGCCATATATAGAGTGCCTGCTAAGCAAAATGTCTTTGTTTTTCAAAAAACAAATTGAAACTTTTGCCACCAAGCCGTACATTAACGATTAGCGCACATGCAGTAACAGAGGCTCATGCAAGAAATCCCTTCTACTGCATCCTTGAAGTTGGGCTGCCCTCACAAGTTTTATGCTTTACTCCTCCTTTCACTCACTTTGGGGTTTGCCTGCTTCAACCAAGCCAGGGAAGTGAACATATAAAACACTAACTCCTTCAGTATCTGAAGGGTTTATGTTTGATGTTCCAAGTGAAACACAATTTTGAAATGGACTATGACCATCCGTTTAGAATTTTAAAATATAGCTGCCAAGTGAATCAGTCACATTTGCAACACCTTCACTCCAACCCCGTTATTTTGCTAAAAAAACCTAGGTGCTGGTCACCAAAATGTTTCTTTAGAGATTGGCATAGGCACTGCCAGCACCAGCACTGCCCAGTGACACAGTGAAATGTAAACCCTTTGATGAAGAGGGCAAAGGGAATGGGTGAAATGTGCTGTTGTTTGCTTTAGTTAATGTAGTCAGCGCCTCCTGCTTGCACACCTTCAAAATGCTCAATGAAATATTAAAATGGCTCTAGTCAACACATGCGGAATGGTCACCCAGGCCCTCATCATCAGCAAGCTGTGGTATAGCAACACACTCTGTCAGAATCACTGCCTAACTGCTAGAAGACTTCAGACCATACAAAACCCAATGGCCAGATTCATTTTCAGGCTTTCCTCCATGTTCACATCGCCCAACCCCTCATAGATCTCCACTCGCTCCTCATTCACTAACCTATACTCTTAAAACTGATCACACACACATGCAAATTCCTGTACAACCTCTACCTCAATAGCTGACTCAACTTCAATACATTCACCAGACACCTCTCCTCAGCCAGAATCCTACTCCCACATACAAAGAACCAGAGTCTGCTGCATGCTTTCTCCTATCTTGTGCACAAAGCCTGGAACGACCTGCCCCTACATATTAGAGTTGCCTCCTAAGCACTTTTCTCAGCTTGCTCAGCACCAGGATACTCTCTGGGGTGAGCTGCGCACTTCACAAATACCCTTAGCAAATCATAACATACAGGTTGCTTTAGCATAAGTTTTGTAGTGTTGTTCATATGTCTCTCACTCTGGCGTCTCCCGTTTCACACTCGGGGACATATGTACAAGAACTGATGCATCGGTGCATCAGATTTACAATACAGGGCTCCATGGCACGTCAGAAATTCTGCCACATCTTTTGGCGCTAAAGTGACACATTGCTGGAGTTGGTTCTAAGACTGACCTAACTCTAGCAATGCGACAGGACACAGAGGTGAATTCCATGTTAAAAGCCCTGCGTTAATCCTTATGCCTGGTTTGAGAAGGTTTAGAGATTTTGACGCTGTCAAGTCGTAGACTGACACAGTGAAATGTAAATTTCACTGCGTCAGTTCTACTTGGCTTTTAATGTGGGAACACCTACCCTGCATACATTATACCTGGGACAGGTATAATGTAATGCAGGCCTCAAAAAACGGCCGCATTGGGCCCAATACGTCAGTTAGTAAATATGGAGCATTCTGGAGCACCGACTGTGCCGCCACTGGGTAAAAAAAAAAATGACGCTGTGGCGGCGCTAGTTCCTTGTAAATATTCCTCTCAGTCTCTGTTCTTTTCCATCATGATCAGACTCTCCTCTCATTTCTTTCTCACCTTTCTGTACATATTCTCACACATGCTTAATTCTCTTTCACTACTATCTACTTTGTCTCTATCTCTCTTCAATCGCTTCTCTCAGTCCTTCTCTCTCACTGTTATCCTCCCTCTGAGCTTTTCCTCCTCACTCCCTATCAGAAACAGGCCATGTGGAAGATTAACCTGGGTGGATGACGTGAGATACTCCCACAGAATATTAACTGGTCTTGTTTTCTCAGTCCCTACATAACCTCAGGTTTTACATTATAGGAATGAATGGTGAAAGAGTTCAACTCTGCTTGTGAACTAGCTCCCCTCGATTTATGTCTGTGCAGGGGTTCAGCAGTCTGCAATGGAGCTCAGCTGCGTACAAGGAAGAGCTCAGCTCTGTCTGTCCAGGGCCACAGTACTAGGTATGCAGGACTCCGCTCCAGCTGAATGAAAGAAAGTATCTATGGGTACACAGTCTCTGTTCTATCTGTACACAGGTTCCACACAATGTATGTAAGGACTTGGCAGCATCTGTGCTGGAGCTCAGCTCCATCTGCAAAGGAGTGAGTTCAGTTGTACAAGATGATACCGTCTGTTTGTGGTAGAGATCCACTGTCCCTGAATGCACAAGAACCTACTTTTCTTTGTGCAAGAACTTATTTATGTCACCAGAGGCACAACCAACTTCCCGTCCTTAATAGAATAGGCTCCAAAATGAGCTTCTTGTTACCAAGCAGACTTCACCCTTTTTGAATGGTTCTTTGTGCTGCAAGAGTTTGGACACATGGTACTTCGTTCCTCAGTTGCAATGCTGATCTCTATTTACCTTGTTTTCTTATCCCTTCTCAATGTTACAGCCTCTTCCTTCCCAGAGTACACTTTGTTGTGAACGTCATCTTGATGTTCATTGCATTTATGTCATTTTGTTAAGTCCTTTTGGTCTACATTTGTAGTAAGGAAATTTAGAAAGGGCAGGGAAGGTAAGACTGAGACAAGGAGACAACGTCAAATATAAAACAAGACAAAGGTGAAATGTATGGGGTGGGAAGGGGAAAAGATGGAATGAAAGGGAACACAAGAGAAGGCTGAGCCATATGGAGAGTTACAAGAGGGACATAGGGCAAGATGAACAGTGCTGATGCCCAGATGACTACCTATGGGCAATGTAATAGAAGCTAAAAATGCACTGTACCCCATGAGAAGGAAAGATGATCACTGCATTTAAAAAAACAAAAAACTCTTTCTTCCTTTGTTAGCATTTATTTAGTGCTCATTACCTCTCATATGACGAGTAAGCACTATATAAATGCAACTGAAAATCAAGACAATTTGCGATTCCTGCCTTGTTTGCTTGGAAGCAGAGGACGATGGCAGAGATTGACTTTGAAGTGCAGATGAAGACTCACATACCTGCATTAACGGGTGGGAATTGCCTCCCTTTAAAATAATGGTAATCAGTAAAGCATACTGCCTTGCACAATTAGAATCCCCACTATGGGGTTTTTGTCCTAGAAGGTTGTGAATCACCTGTGACTTACATCGCCTCCTTTGAGGACATTGGAGCAGCAAGATTAACTGAAAGTGTCGGGAGAAAAGAAAATGTTGATTCCGATTCTATTCTCCAGCCGTACTTCGCCCAGGTTTTCCCAGCTTCAGCCTGGACTGCGGAACACTACGGGACGGGGATGGTGGGGGCTGGGCTAAAGCCCTTTCCGCCCAATGAGTGTTGGGAGCCTGAATGAGGACTATTACTTTGGTTTACTGTTTGGGGTCACCAGGCTTTTCCTGGCAGTCCCAAATAGGAAAAATACCTACATCAGAAAGTCCACTCTAAATATGGCAGATGGACTGAGGTATATTAACCGCTTGGCCACAGGCGGAACAGTCACAAACATGGCACCTCCACTGGCTCTGAAAAGAACTGGGGAAACAGGAGTCTGGCAGACGGGACATCTACCAGTTTTTAAATGTCTGTCATATCTGTCTGTCTGTCTATCCATCTATCTATCTAGATAAATCACACAATCAACTCCTATCTCATACAACATAATGCTGATCTATGATACAATATCTTTTCTACTAACTTCTGATTTAAAATATCTATTTCCGACATCCAAAAAATATACCTAAATGCCTTTATAAATGTACCCCTGGGTTCTTCAGATGTCCATTGGGTGCCATTTTGAACTTCATATCTGCTGCTATGGCAGAGGTTATCTGAATCGTCCACTAGGAACCGTTGACTAAGAAGTAAGCTTTCTGTTAAATTTGTCCACTCTATTCACTGTTTATCGAGACCTTACCATGAAACCAAAATAAAATGGCCACTGGAAATGTGTGTTTACTGTGTGTGATCACTTTCACACTACACTGTTTTAAGCCTGACCCGGCTTAAAAAAATAGCAGAACATCTTTGTCAGACTAATTTTCAATCTGAAGGGTTTGAACATGTTTCCCCTTCTCATGCACAACTTAATTAGCTACATGTCTACCAACATATTAAATTTAAACTGGAGTGCAAAATGAACAAAGCCTTTTATAATTCGATACCCTCTTTTCTTGCTGACAAGATGCAAAAATGTACACCCTGTCGATAGCTAAGATTTGATTTTCCCTGACCTTTGAGGTCCAGAACTACAAGCTGAATAGCTCGAGTGGTAGATCCTTTCAGTTTCTCGACCCTTCTCTCTGGAACTCCCTGCCACTTACTCTCTAGAAAGAAGCGAATCAGCTCAGGTTCCGCAAACTCCTCAAGAGCGACTCTACTGATTTGCACGCTGTCCTATGCTATTGGCTGCTCTCCTTAGAAGCAGCAACAAGAGATTCTGTAATGAGTGTTAGAATACTTACCAAAACCTAAAAAATAAATAAATAGATCACTTCCTGGCGAAAGCATTGACGGTTCAGCCAAGGAATATTTGAAAGTTGTGTGCAAAGGAATAGCCAGAAAATTAAAACACCCCACTTCGAACCAAATCTCTTATGGCAACAAGCAAATCATCATGAACCCCCCAGAAAAAAGCTCTCTAGTCTCTTCCATACAAGCATCTTTCCATTCATTCTTCCATCCACCTGCTGATATTCACCAGTTCACCTTAACCTTCTGTCATGCATTCATTCTTTCATCCATCATTCAGTCTTTCACAATTCCGTCCGTCTGTCCATCAATCTCCAAACCTATCAATTAAACCTTTGAATAAGTTACTTACCTGTAATCCTAGTTCTCTTCTAGGGATATCCTCATCAAAGTCATAAGCACTGAATATTCCCGCCCATGTGAGGGGACTCCGGAAATAATAAAAAATTATATATGAAAAACATATATATACAGCTCTATATATTATCTACTGGCGGTCGCCAGTAGATAGTTATAGTTAGGACCGTTTTTCCATAGGAAATCTAAAAATTCTATTTTGAATAACTTTGGCGCCGGTTGACGAATCCTCACAAAATTTTCAAAACTAATGGGGCGCTCAATTCGTCAAGCGGGGGCCGAGAAAAAAGGGGGGTCCCAAAACGCGTTTTCCCCATCAGTTTTCCCATAGGACCTTTAGTCGAAGGTACAGCCCGAACGGCTGAACAGAATTACTTGAAATTTGGCAAAGAGGTAGTCCTCAGGTCAGGGAAGTGCCTTTTGCATATCTGGAGTCAATCTGTGCAGTATTTCCTGAGAAAATTGCATTTAAAAGCATATACATATCTATATGCGCGCACCGTGCGCGCACCCTAACGTGCGCGAGCGTAATTCTGATTGGTTGTTTGATGTCAGTCAACATTCGAATCGGTCGAAATCAGGAAGTGCCGGCCGCCATTTTGTCTGTCGCAGTGATAAGGAAAGGTGGAAAAAAGGTGGAAAACGTGAAAAGGGGGCAGGGAAGAGAGTTTCTGACCCCCTAGCCTTAGTCAGGGGGTCACAGAAGGACACCCAAGGGTGAAAAAAACATATATATATATTTTTTTTAAATTGCGGGGTGCGCACCGTGAGCCCAACGCGCGCGCACGGTGAAAAACCTTAAAAAAAAATATATTAATAAATACATAACTTAGCATTTAAAAAAACTTACAAATTCACTTAAAAAACCATAGGTTTCACACACGTTATAGTTAGGAATTAGCATTTAACAAACCTTGCAAATTCACTTAAAAAACCATAGGTTTCACACAGGTTATAGTTAGGTAAACATTTCACTCGTAAAAAACCAATGAAATTCCCCCGTTATAGTTAGTTCAGATAACTATAACTCGCGCGACCGCCACTCTATCACAAGGATGATGTCATGAGTGATGCCACTGACCATGTCATGAGTGATGTAATATGTGACGTCATGAGCAGTGGATTGCGGGCGCGCGAGTTATAGTTATCTGAACTAACTATAACCGGGGATTTCATTGGTTTTTTACGAGTGAAATGTCCACCTAACTATAACCTGTGTAAAACCTATGATTTTTTAAGTGAATATATATATATATATATATGCCACAAGGAATCGCCTCACCAACCGCACGGCATCTAAGTGCAAGAGACGAACACGGACCCAGAGTGAGTGCTTAGTGGTTTTTATTAAATCAAAAACCCAATAGCTGCCATGACGCGTTTCGGCCTTCCAGAGGCCTTGATCACATGACGCTGTCTCGTGAAGCCAGAGCTTTTAAAGTGCAAGTGCAAAGGTTGATCATGACATCATCACAATAGACATAGAAAACATAATGTGTAAAATACATCTGTGCAAATGCGCAAACAATTGTATGCATTAATTCATCTTGTAATTCATATTCCAATTAATTCTAAAGCCACAAATGAAAGTCAAATACTTTTTAAAAGCATGTGCACTGGCCAAGGAAATTTAAAATTGAATGACTAATGAGACATTTTGTGCAGCAAAAATCGATCTAATGAATCGATCTATAAATTATAGCTTATATCGGTTTCACCAAAGAACTCCCTGGTTAACCAATGCCTGCACAACAAAGGCAAAAAATAATAATAACTGGATCAATCCGGTTATACTCAATCATAATCTTGCCTCATATCCATCAAGTCATAGGAAAAACAATTTGAAAACCAATGCATATGAGAGAATGCACAAGGAGATGGTCTGATCAATATAAAAGAATACAAAATTGTTCCGTGTGAAAGTGCTAACTAGTGTAGAGGAGGAGACATAAAAGAAAAGAAAGAACGACAAATTTATAGAATATGTGACAGCCAGATGGATAAAACTGTCATAATAATCTGTATACTCAGGAGGGAAAACAAAATTGAATACATGTTGAAAACTGCAGAAGAACATATTGAAAATGGGTAACCCAGAGTACGTCAGTGAAAGACAGCAAACAAGAGCTATTACAGCCAGGTATGAAAGTCCTCACTCGAATTCAACCCGTTAGGTGCCTTCGAGTCTAGCTCAAGGATATATCTAGTCTCCAATCTCCTAAGCATTGCTTCCCTGTCACCACCACGCCTAAGTGGAGGTATCGTATCGATGACAAAGTAGCTAAGGTTCTCTAGGTTACTGTTGTGCTTTTCACCAAAATGCCTGGCTACTGGGTAAGAAGCATCATGATTAATGATGGCTCTCATGTGCTGGAGTATACGTTTGTGTGCCTGCAATTTGGTACTCCCAACATATTGCAGGCCACACGTGCACTCCAGCACATACACTGCAAAATCGGTCTTGCAAGTGAGTTTTTTAGATATTTTACAGGGAGTGCAGGAAAAAGGAGAGATGTAATTGGACGTACTTTTGCCCAATGTACAAGCCTTGCAAGTGGAGCATTTAATGAAGCCCTTGCTGGCCTGCAGCCAATTACTTGCATTACTCTTGAGCTCCGGACTGCTCTTGACCAGCATGTTACTCATAGAACGCGCCTTGCTGATGGCAGGATTCTTCGCTATACTATTGCCAATCACAGGGTCTAGTTGGATCAATGACCAGTTTTTCTTTATAATTTTACGCAAGTTGTTGTGCTATATATATATCCAAAACAATTTTCCGTTTCTGGAGCCCAGGACTCTTCAGGGCGGCCTCATCATGGGCACGGAACATCCCAAAAAAAGCACTCGCCATGCAAAACAAAGATATGAGGCCCAATACTGCAGCTCAAGCTTCCGCACAGTCCAGCAGCGCCTACTTCCCTTTTCCTAACGTTTCGGCTGTATAGCCTTGATCACAGGAGGAAGGAGACACCAACGTGCGCTTGGGCGTGCTATTTAAAAGATTTTTTAATCACGTGACGACTTGAAAACATCAACTCCCATAGTGCAGTGCAATTAGAGATGTTTAAACTGGAAGTCCTTATATTTGAGCCTTGTTGAACATAGATGCTCAATACCTGCACTGATGTTCAAGTGGTTTAAGTAAAAAAGCAGTCAGGTGAAATGCCGCAGTGTTTCCATTCTGCGTGCGACCAGCAGAAACCATCTGTTGCAGCACGATCGTAGCAGGAATCATCCTGCTCGAATCCCTTCCACACGCATCCCATTTTTTTGCTCATTTTTTCTCATACAAATGCAGCTCCCATATAGGAGGCTAAACAATGCAATAATATAATAAATACTTGTGCAAACACATAATGAATATATGAACCACAATAGGGCAAGTATTACTTGAACTTCTTTTAATGAGTACAACTCATGAAAACTGCAAAAAGAGCAGGCATTGTTAGCCTACATGCTGCATTGTAAGCCAATGGCATAGAAAATGAAAGCAATTGTACAAAAAACTGCCACCGTGCCTTTAAGGCAGCCATGAACCCCAGCTTCCCATCATGCCTCAGGGGTGACAGTTAGGTCAGTTGTTCTTTGCGGAGCGCAAAGAATAGGACACAAAGATAAAGCTTAACCAAACGAGGAAAACCAGTCTCATTTGCCTGGGGAGATGGGTGAGTTGCTTATAACTTACCCTTGGAAGAGAACTAGGATTACAGGTAAGTAACTTATCCTTCTCTTCCAGAGGATCCGCAACAATAGTCATAAGCACTGAATAGAATAGCAAGCTCATCTTCCACCTGCGGGCAAATGAGACGGAATGACCCAACAGACAACCATAATTATTAGTGATTGAACAGGTTCCTCAAGGAGGCTGGGCCTACTTGGGTGTCTGTTCTGGTATCTGAATCAAGACAATAGTGTCTTGTAAATGTGCGTACAGATCTCCAGGTAGCCGCTTTAAAGATTTCAGAAATCGGTACATTATTGAGGAAAACAGTTGTAGCCGCTTTTCCTCTAGTGGAATGAGCCTTGGGGATAGCCCCAAGAGGCTTCTCTGCTAACTGGTAAGCTAATTTGATACATGAAACTATCCATCTGGAGATGGAACGTTTGGAGGCTGGAAAACCTGTTCTGATCGAACCCTAAATAATGAATAGTTGATCAGATTTTCTTATCGGTTTGGACCTATCCAAATAGAATTTTAAAACCCTCTTCGGGTCTAACGAGTGGAGTGACCTTTCAGCTGGAGTAGAGGGGTTAGGAAAAAAGGGCGGTAATGAAATGGTTTGGTTGACATGAAAATCTGACATCACCTTCAGAAGGAAGTAGGGGTGAGTTCTTAAAACCACTCTATTTAAGTGGAACAACGTGTAAGGCTCTTTTGAGCAGAGAGCATGAATCTCGCTCACCCTGCGAGCCGAGGTAATCGTCACTAGGAAAGCTATCTTCCACATAAGGTGTTGAAGGGTTGCTTTATGGATAGGCTCAAATGGGGGACCCATCAATTTAGATAGAACCAAGTTCAATTCCCAGGGGGGAGAAGGAGGCTGAACAGGAGGATAGACCTTCTATAGACCTTGTAAAAAATCCTTCACTACCTGTAGCTGAAAAAAGGATGGTTGAGAAGGAGAACGCCTGTATGTCGTAATGGCAGCCAGGTGCACTTAATGGAAGTGAATTTGAGGCCAGCCTTGGCTAAATGAAGCAGATATGGTAAAATCACTTACTCCTGCCCTTTGGTAGGATTACAATTATTTTGTACACACCGTAAGAAAAAACATTTCCATTTACAAGCATCGGAGTGCCCTGTGGAGGGCCTCCTAGCTTCTTACAAGATGGTCATGCACTCTTGAGGAAGCCCTAAATGACCATACTGGAGGACCTCAGGAGCCATGCTGCCAAGTTCAGTGAGGGAAGGTTGGGGTGATAAATCCTCCCGTTCATCTTGGACAGCAAGTCTGGTCTGCATGGCAGTCTCCTGTGTGGGCATTCTGACAGGTGCAGAAGGTCCGGGTCCCACCATTGCCTGGGCCTGTCCAGAACAATCTGAATCATCCTCGTGTCTGAGTGTGAGAGTTTGGTCACCACCTTCGGGATGAGTGGAATAGGTGGAAAGGCGTACACAAATGCCCCATACCAGCTGATCAAAAGGGCATTCCCTTTCGACCCAGGTCGGTAGTACCTTGAGGCGAAATCTCAGCATTCTTTGTTTGTGTCGTCCGCGAACTGATCGATGCTTGGACGACCCCATTCTTGGAAAATATCCTCGACAACTTCGTCATTTAGAACCAAGTCCTGCTGGTCCTCGAAGTGCCGATTGAGAGCGTCTGCCTGTGAATTCTGCTCTCCCGGTAGGTGTACTGCTGTAATCGATAGATTTCTCGCTAAGAGCCAATACCAGAGGGCCTGAGCTTCCAGCGATAGAGTCCTCGATCGAGTCCCTCCCTGTTTGTTCAGGTAATACATGGTGGTTGTATTGTTCGTCTGTACCAGAATGGAATTGGTCTGAATCGAATGGAGGAAAGCCTTGAGAGCCAGATGCACCGCCCTCAACTCCAGCATGTTGATGTGGTACAACTGTTCTTTTGTTGACCGTTGACCTTGTGTCTGGAGAGACCCCATTTGAGCTGCCCAACCCAGAAGGGAGGCATCCGTGATCAAAGATTGGGAGGGAGGAGCTTGATGGAATGGAACTCATACCAGAAGATTTTCTTGTCTCATCAACCATGGTATTGATGCTCTGGCTGCGTGTAACAGTTGTATCCTGTCTACCCACCGAGCCGTTCTTTGATTCAACTTGTCCTCCAGATCCTGTTGTAAGGGACGCATTCTCAATCTGGCATTGGGTACCAGAAAGATACAGGATGCCATTGATTCTAGAAGAGATGCAACCTGGCGGACCGAAGGTAGGTTGTGTAGGATCTACTTGCCCTACAGTGTGATTGAAAACAGTCTCTCCTTCGAAGGAAACACTTTTCCTATTGCGGAGTCTATTGTTGCACCCAGATAATGAATTATTTGCGTGGGTTGCTGAGTCGATTTTTCGATGTTTACGTGAAGACCCAGCTGCTGGCAAAGGTCTAGACAGTGTTGAAAATTGTTCCTCACGCTCTGGGGGGAGGGACCTTTCAGAAGCCAGTCGTCAAGATAGGGCTACACAAAGATGCCCGTGCGTCGTAGAGCGGCTGCTACTACTGCCATGCACTTTGTGAACACTCAGGGAGCTGATTTCAACCCGAAGGGCAGTACCTTGACCTGATAATGGGGGACCCCACCAGAAAACACAGGAACTTCCTGTGATGAGGATTGATTGGGACATGAAAGTACGCATCTTGCAGATCCAGCGAACACATCCAATCACCCTGTTATAGATGTGGATATATTTGATGAAGAGCCAACATGCAAAACTTTTCTTTTCTGATGGACTTGTTGAGTGCTCGAAGGTCTAGAATAGGTCTGAAATCTGACTTTCGACCCTTTTTCTTTACTAGGAAGTATCTTGAGTATACTCCTTGACCTCGTTGTGATGCAGGAACTTTCTCGATGGCTGACATTCTTAGAAGGATAGATACCTCCCGCTGCAGTAGTTTTATCTGGTGGCATTTTGTTTTCGCTGGTGGGATCGAGGGTGGCCAACCTCGAAATCGTAGAGTACCCATTTTGCAGCGTAGTCAACACCCATTGGTCTTTTGTGATATTCTGCCACTCCTCCAGATGACTGACAATACTTCCCCCTACTGGAGTGGAAAACAGTGATGGAGGAAGCGGATAATCATTGTTTCGTTGGGTGTTTTTGCTGAGGTGGTCGACTGACGAGGGGTTCCCCTTCCTCTGGGGGTATGATGACCCTGGTACTGGGACGTCGATTGACGCTGCTGCTGCTGTTGTCTCTGCCAATGAGGGGTTTGAACTCTCTGACGGAAGGGTCGCCGATCGTAGAGCCTGTAACGGCGTCGGAACTCTTTCCTCTTTTCAAGTCCAACCGCCTTCAGGGTATCAAGTTCTGACTTCATCCTCAATATTTCCTCATCAGTGTGAGTGCCAAACAAGGATGAGCCTGAGAAAGGGAGATTGAGAATCCGTGACTGCACTTCCAGTTTAAGTGCAGTAAGATGGAGACAGGATGATCTTCTGGCGCTGATTCCATGTGCATAGGAATGCGCAGACAGCATCGCTCCATCAGCTGCGGTGCTGATCACTTGGTTTGCCAAGGAGGGTGAACTTGTTGGAGACGTGTTTCTTCTCCTTTGTTCTCGAGACCTGGATCTTCTTCTTGAAGAGCGAGCAGGTGTATGTGTGCGATCTCGATGGAGTAGTAGGCAAGAGATCCGCTGCTTGCACGAGATGGGTTAGAGGAGACCTGTGTAAAGGACTGGAATAGTCCTGAGCACCTCCCGTTTGTGGAGCGTCAGCTTTGTGCCAGTTATGCAGAGGTAACAACTATCTGGGAGAGAGAGATGTACTGATGGAGATTTTCGCATCTCTTCCCCCGCAGGAGCCTCCTGTGAACATGAGCAATGTGCAGATGGAGATTTTTGCTTCTCCGTTCTTGCAAGATCCTCAGCTGGATGGGTTCGTACAGGTGAAGAAGCCTGGCTATGTGACGTTGAAATGACCACCGGTGATCTTGAGGAAGAGAAAGAAGACCAGCTTGACAACGTGTGGTGAGATTCTGCTCTCGACGTCGGTGATGGCGACGGAGAACAACTCACTGAGTGTGAGCCCGTAACAGATTTGTGCTTCGATGTCGAACGTCCAAGGCTGGATGCCGACGGAATCCTTTGCCTCGACAGTGAACGTCGCGGCTTCGAAGTCGACCTCTGTCTCGACGCCGAACGCCTTTGTGGTATTGTCGACGGAGTCCTCTGCCTCGACGTCGACTGTCTTCCAGATGTCCGAAACGGAGACCTCTGCCTCGACCGTCTTGCCGTCAGAGTCTTCTGTCTCGACGACGAATGTCTCTGCATTGACGCCGACGGAGACCTCTGCCACAACGTTGAACGCCTGTGCGACGAAGACTGGTGTCTCGACGTCGATCTCCTCTGGGATGCAGCCAGCGGAGTCCTCTGCTTCGACGCCCGAGACGGCGTTTTATGCCTCGACACTGATGATCTATGGACAGATCTTGACGGAAACTTGTGCCTCGACTTCGACCGCTCAAGTATGTACGGAGACGGCGTGTCCTGTCTCGACGTCGAACGTTTGGCCAACGCTGACGGAGACCTGTTCCTCGACGTTGAGCGTGACCTGGTTGACGCCAACGGAGGGTTTTGTACCTGACTCGACGTTGAAGCTGCAGTCTTCGATCTTGGGAGTTGAACGATGCGAGTGCACCGCTGAAGACTTCGACGACGACATCTGCTTCTTCGCCGATGGTGAACAGATCAGTATCTTGCTCCTCGACGGCGATCGTGGTCTCTTTTTCTTCTGCCTCACAGGAGACCTATCAATGTGGACAGTTCTCTGGAGAGTGAGAGTCAGGGAGGCAGAGGATACACACAGAAAGTGTGTCAGTCTTGGCCTTCTTCTTGCCACTGGAGGGGCAAGGGTCAAAAAGTGAAGGCATTCTGAAAGAAATAAAAACTCTTTCTGCCAAAAAATTGGTCACACTTCACTCCAAAGACCAAAAGACGTCGAGTGAAAAGTAGAAACCCTTAAAAAGTTTAGATAAATTTGACAAAAAAGACCGAGCTGTGGAATCCAGGGTCCTGACTGAAGGAGCCGGAAAGAACAACTTACCTAACTGTCAGCCATGAGGCATGATGGGAAGCTGGGGGACATGGCTTAAAGGCACGGTGCCAGTTTTTTGTACAATTGCTTTAATTTTCTAAGCTATTGTCTTACAAAGCAGCCTGTAGGCTAACAATTCCTGCTCTTTTTGCAGTTTTCATAAGTTGTACTCATTAAAAGGAGTTCAAGTAATACTTGCTCTATTGTGGTTCATATATTCATTATGTGTTTGAACAAGTATTTATTATATTATTGCATTGTTTACCCTCCTATATGGGGGCTGCATTGATATGAGAAAAAATGATATATGTATATGTATATATATATATATATTCACTGAAAAAACCATAGGTTTCACACATGTTATAGTTAGTGGAAATTTTACTGATAAAAAACCAATGAAATTGCCCCGTTATAGTTAGCGCAGGCAACTATAACTCACGCGACCACAATCCTCTGCTGATGCTAATACTGTATTTAGACACTTATTTGCCCATGTCTTCTTCCATACATTTTTAGCTATACATATATTACAAATATTTTTTTTTCATAAAGACACATATGTCATCAGCAGAGGATTGCGGTCGCGTGAGTTATAGTTGCCTGCGCTAACTATAACGGGGCAATTTCATTGGTTTTTTATCAGTAAAATTTCCACTAACTATAACATGTGTGAAACCTATGGTTTTTTCAGTGAATTTGCAAGGTTTTTTAAATGCTAATTCCTAACTATAACGTGTGTGAAACCTATGGTTTTTTCAGTGAATTAGTACGGTTTTTTAAATGCTAAGTTTTTTTCCCTTATAATAAGCCCTGTACATTTGGTGGCCTACGGCCACCAAAAGCACAGGGGGTGGGGTAAGTGTGGATAGTGTTTTTTTCCATTGTAATAAGCCCAGCACATTTGGTGGCCTTCGGCCACCAAAAGCACAGGGGGTGGGGTAAGTGTGGATAGTGTTTTTTTTATTTTTATTTTTTTACCGTACGCTTACCGTAAGCGTACGGTAAGCGTACCCCGCGAAATTGCCGAAAAAAAAATAAAACCGTTTTTGCACTTGGGGGATGTTTGGGGACTCCCTCAACATGACTATGTGGGAGGGAGTTGTCAAAACAGCCCCTTTACATGTTTTTGGGCTTCCGATTTTAAAAATCTCTCTCAGTGCGAGAGACAAAATGGCGGCCGCCGCTTCCTGGTTTCGGCCGATTCGAATGTTTACTAAGATCTAAGAGCCAATCAGAATCGCGCTCGCGCACGCCACCGTACGCTTACCGTAAGCGTACGGTAAGCGTACCGTAAGCTGGCTCAGATATATATATTGATTTAAAGGCTATTTTCTCAGAATCTACTGAACAGATTTACACCAAACCTACAAAAGGCACTTCCTTGACCTAGGGACTACCTCTCTGCCAAATTTTGAGTAATTCTGTTCAGCCATTCGGGCTGTAGCTCGTTCTAAAGGTCCTATGGAAAAATGCATGGGAAAAACGCGTTTTGGGACCCCCCTTTTATCTCAGCCCCCGCTTGACGAATCCCCCCGAGACTTTCAGGGTAGGAGCGGAGCGTAGCGCCCCACCTATTTTGAGAAATTCGCGAGGATTCGTCGACCGGCGCCAAAGTTATTCAAAATAGAATGTTGAGGTTTTCCTATGGAAACGTGGTCCTAACTATAACTACCTACTGGCTATCGCCAGTAGGTAATATATATATATATATATATATATATTCACTTAAAAATCCATAGGCTTCACACATGTTATAGTTAGCTGGACATTTCCCTCGTAAAAAACAAATGAAATTCCCCCGTTATAGTTAGTGCAGGCAACTATAACTCACGCGACCGCAATCCTCTGCTGATGACGTCAGATATTACATCACTGATTACATATGTGTCTTTCTGAAAAATAAATATTTGTAATATATGTATAGCTAAAGATTAATGGAAGAAGACAGTGATGTAATATCTGACGTCATCAGCAGAGGATTGCGGTCGCGTGAGTTATAGTTGCCTGCACTAACTGTAACGGGGGAATTTCATTGGTTTTTTACGAGGGAAATGTCCAGCTAACTATAACATGAGTGAAATCTATGGTTTTTTAAGTGAATTTGCAAGGTTTTTTAAATGCTAATTCCTAACTATAACGTGTGTGAAACCTACGTTTTTTTAAGTGAATTTGTACAGTTTTTTAAATGCTAAGTTACCCCCTGACAAAGGCTAGGGGGTCAGGAACTGTCCACCCTTCCCCTTTTTCACGTTCTCCACCTTTGTTTTTCACTGCCTCAGACTGCGAGAGACAAAATGGCGGCCGACACTTCCTGATTTCGACCGATTAGAATGTTTACTGACATCTAACAACCAATCAGAATTGCGCTCGCGCAAGTCACCGTGCGCGCACGGTGCGCGCACGGTGCGCGCCTATAGATATATATGTACTTTTAACTGAAATTTTCTCAGGAACTACTGAACAGATTGACTCCAGATATTCAAAAGGCACATCCCTGACCTGAGGACTACCTCTCTGCCAAATATCAAGTAATTCTGTTCAGCCGTTCGGGCTGTACCTTGGACTAAAGGTCCCTATGGAAAAATGCATGGGGAAAACGCGTTTTGAGACTCCTCTTTTATCTCGGCCCCCGCTTGACTAATCACCCCGAGACTTTCAGGGTAGGAGCGGAGCGGAGCGGAGCGCCCCACCTATTTTGAAAAATTCGCGAGGATTCGTCAACCGGCGCCAAAGTTATTCAAAATAGAATTTTCAGATTTCCTATGGAAACACGGTCCTAACTATAACTATCTACTGGCGACCGCCAGTGGATAATATATATACATATATATATATATCTCACACTTGTAATCTCCAAAAAATCCGTAGTGACGAAGAATGGAAACCACGCAAATCCAGGTAAGGCACAATTGTTGTTGGTTTATTTACAGCCGAGTTTCACCAATCTGACGCGTTTCGGGCATCCGCCCTTGCTCACAGACAGTCAGTTGGATAAAATGTGCCCCTTAAATACTATAAGGTATTCCATTGGTTACATTTTTTTCACTATTTTTTTACACCGTGTGACTTTTAAAAAGTGAAGACACACTATTCAGAATTACATTAGTCTGTTTTCCAAACATATACATTTCAAACTTCAATGTATATAATAAATTAAATAACAGGTTTAAATCCCAAAACCACAAAACATTAATCAGGTGCTCAATTAATATCAATTGAATTCGAACAATTATAATAAAGCATATAACATAGGTATTTTGCATATAATGCAATTAATCCAAAAATTTATAACATGATGGCATCAATATTAAATTGACTGTGCAGATGACGCAATAAAGTGCAAATATATCAGATTAAAATTCATTATATCAAATGTGCAAATTACGCAAATATGTAAACACAGGAAAAAATTGTGCAAATTATGCTAGTTTTCAATTTTTAGTTATTAAAATAAAGATGCCTAACCATGAATGTTATAATAAAATTTGTCTAATATGCCTAAAATATAATGTACGATATCGGAGCACAAATGTTAATATATATGGCACTTAAACTGTTTGAATTTTGAAATCTTATAAACACAAACACTAATTGAATTTACTGTTGGTATCGATTTTTAAAGTCTGGACAGACACATCACTGAATCTATATCAAAATAAGAAAAGTGAAAAAATGTTTGTGTATCCCTGAATTGTGCAACTAAGCACACACAGGGAAAAATAAAAATATAAAGTAAAAAAAGAAAAAGGGGAACAAATGGAAATTCATAATATGATTTTTTCATAATATGTTTTTTTACGTGAAAGCAGAATTGGCAATACACTCTAAAAAAATATATATATAAATTCACTGAAAAAACTATAGGTTTCACACATGTTATAGTTAGCTGGACATTTCACTCGTACAAAACCATTGAAATTCCCCCGTTATAGTTAGTTCAGCTAACTATAACTCGCGCGCCCGCAATCCACTGCTGATGACGTCACATATTACATCACTCATGACATAGTCAGTGACATCACTCATGACATCACTGATGACATCTCAAATTACATCACTGATGACATCACTGATGACATCATCCTTGACCTCAGACCTCCTCCTATCCTAATATAAACTTTGATACACACATTGAAAAATACAAACTAAAGTTTTGAAATCTATAGAGATACAAATACCAGTTAGAACAACCTATTCAGTAATTCCAAAATCTACATACGCATCCACTCATTCATCAACACTTAGATATAGTCACTCATACATGTACTCAGTCATCATATCTACTCCTACACCTATACATCCTGTTACACACCTACACTCATACATAGTTACTCACACACATACTCACACATGCAAATAAACATCCATTTACTTGCTTATACAGCTATACACACACCACTAAAATTACTTCTAAAGAAACGTACACATACTGACTCTCTTAATCACTTATAGAAACACATACTTATTTATACAGAAACTCTTCCAATCTCTCACTCTCATATATCCTCGCTTATATACATCAATACTCGCATATACTAGTTTAAAACATATAGACTTACTCATAAAGACACTATTGAGACAGTCATTCACTCTCTTACTCACCCATACACACACTCATTCACCCATACTCTCCTGCTCACATACTGTCTTCAAAACACATACAAATAGTGAGTCACTCATTCATGCATCTATACGCTAAGTAACATCCCCCACTGAAACATACAGACACTCATAGTGATACTCTAAAAACGAACTAATAACCCATATACACACTCATGTAGCTACTCACCAACCCATGCAGCCACGTATACACAAAGTGAGACACTGACACAGATATTTAAATATTTAAACATTACTCACTAATACTTGTATTCACTAAGATACTGTTAATAAGTCAGTTATACAATTAATTTTTATACAAAAAAGAACATCCATTTAGACACTTATTTACCCATTTATTCTTCCATAAACCTTTAGATATACATATATAAAAAATATTTATTTTTCCGAAAGACACATATTCATTGGATGATGTCATGAGTGATGTCATGAGTGATGTCATGAGTGATGTAATATGTGACCTCATCAGCAGTGGATTGCGGGCGCGCGAGTTATAGCTAGCTGAACTAACTATAACGGGGGAATTTCAATGGTTTTGTACGAGTGAAATGTCCAGTTAACTATAACATGTGTGAAACCTATGGTATTTTCAGTGAATTTTCAAGCTTTTTTAAATGCTAATTCCTAACTATAACGTGTGTGAAACCTATGGTTTTTTCAGTGAATTTGCAAGGTTTTTTAAATGCTAATTTATGAATGTATTATTATATTTTTTAAATATTTATTTTACAATAAGCTACCTATGTATATAGTTATAGATTGATTTTATCCTGTAATATGGAATGGCTCAGCTTTTTTTTTTTTTATTTGGATAAAGTTGAACAGCATAGTTAATATCTTCTATAAACTTATAAACACTTAAAAAACATTTTTTTAAGGGTTTTTGACCATGCGCGCACCGTGCGCGCACGGTGCACACATGCGTATGTGCTCCGTGTGCGCATGCGTACGTGCTCCACGTGCGCATTCGTACGTCGTGCGTGCTCCGTACACGCGTGCTCCGTACGCGCATGCGTGCGTGCTCCGTGCGCGCACGGTGCGCGCACGGCAAGTCATGTGATTTAGAAACAACACTTTTCATTGGTTTATAGTAGTTTCAGTTCCAGAAACTTCCAACACCACACCCACTCCCCTCATTATTTCTTCTGATTCCCTGGGAGAAGGAGCTGAGCAGCTTTTCCAGTACTCCAGTACTTGAGAATGGCAGAGCAGCAGTCATCTTCTGGGAGTGAGCAGGAGACCCTTGTGAGACAGAGGAAACAGAAAGACTCTTTTATATGGCAATTTTTTACATTTCCAGAGGGGCAGAAGAAGGTGAATGCTCCAATAGTCACCTGCACTATTTGTGGTGTTGTCTTATCAAGAGGAGATCCTAAAAAAAAATACTCTTTTAGTATTTTCACTATGATCAGGCACGTTAAAGGAGTACATCCTGTGGCTTTTGCTCGAGCTGCTAGAGACAACCCTCCAGCAGCTCAGCCGAGCACATCCGCAGCAGCTCAGCCGAGCACATCATCGGCAGCTCAGCCGAGCACTTCATCGGCGGCGGTAGCTTCACCTGCTTCTGTTCCTCTGGATATACACCCTCTGTTCAAGAGGGTGCATATACGGTGCAATGCGTGCAATGCCCTTCTCTCTTATGGTGACACCAGCATTCCCCTAATAGAGAGCAAGATACAGCAGCACACATGCGGCACCCCATAATTTTTTTCATTTTTTTGTTCCTCTGTTCCTCAATTAACACAATGGCTCTTTTTAGAGCCACCTAACATCTAAACACTTAAATTTGATTTTTAATTCTATTTTTTTAATGATTTTATTCCGCCGTGCGCGCACCTCGCGACGGTGCGCGCACGGTGCGATTTTTTAAAGAAAAATAAAATGTTTTTTTCACCCTTCGGGGTCCTTCAGGGACCCCCTGACAAAAGCTAGGGGGTCAGGAACTCTGTACCCTGCCCCCTTTTCACGTTCTCCACCTTTCTTTTTCACTGTCACACACAAAATGGCGGACAACACTTCCTGATTTCGACCGATTCGAATGTTGACTGACATGTAACCATCAATCACAATTACGCTCGCGCACCTTAAGGTGCGCGCACGGTGCGCGCTTATAGATATTTATGTACTTTTTTTTTTTTTTTTTTTTTATAAACCTTTATTGGTACATAAAGCAGTTACAAACCCGGGCCTGAAACCATCACAGTCGGCCAGTAGTACAGAGTCGATCAAAGCAAATCAGTCAATCCACAAGAGTACAACAACCCGCCTCCCAAATGCCCCGCCGTAACTCAGGATAGTATCGGTACCATATCGGCACCAGGATGAAAGAGGTTTCTTTTAGAGTTTTAAGAAAGAACAGGATCTAATGCCGCACAATCCAATAATACAAAGGACAGGGGTTACCACAGCTCAGGATATTCACAGGCGGGACTACTGTAGGCAGGACGTTGGCGGTGACGCACCTTAAACAGGATAGACAATGAGCTATACAATTCGCCCACCAATACAGACTCATGCCCGCTGCAATATAAAAACGTTAAAGAAACATCCACCCCTGTAATCTGTAATACCAGGACGTATAGAGAGGAACCTGTGAGACAGTTCCCAAAAGAAATAAAAAAGAAAGAGGAGACGTAAGAGAAAGCCAAGAGAGACAAAGAATAAGAAAGAGGCCCTAGGAACATAAAAGGAAAGAACAGTAGTACCCCTCCCCCCTAACCCCCCACCCTGCACCTCTGCCAATGGCTACGGCCTCCCCCTTAACAGCGTGCCTGTCGCCCGGTGTACGGAACCCGAAATATAGAAGCAAGGAGAAATATAAAAGAAGGAAATATAAAAGAGAAAGATATATTGGGGGGTTCACCAGTACAGGCCCCCGGCCCCTCCGCGTAACTTACAGGTATATCCGTTCCGCTGCAGGACAGCCGAGGAACCCATCGACTCAGAATAGCAGTCGCCCCGCCAGCCCCCCCAGTTACCCCCCTGTCAGCATCTGAGGGAAACAATCACTATTTCGTAACCCAGCCCCACCCGGCCATTATCAGAAACATGTCCCAGTCCACACAAAACGTAGCCAACAAAGCACCAAGAGTACAATAGACAAGGATATCCAAAGAAGAGTAGGAGTTCTTCCAATACGCCAAGACACGACACATTTCACAGCCGTTCACAGCCCACAACCGCCTCCCACGCAGCAAGACATAGTCCGGTTCAGGAAGAGTAGGCAGTTCAATTTAAATGGGTTGCGCGACGATGTCTGCCACAAGGGAGAGGGCAATAAAGGAGTCCCCACAGTCTCACATCCGATGGAATCCCCGAACACTCCATTAGTCCATGGACCAAGTTCCATTCCGACGATGCCCTTTGTAGCGATCAAGTAGACCCCAGTCACCAACGTCCACTCATCAGCAACGTATAGGGTCCCGTAGAGATACCCATCCGGGACATACCACAGATCGTAGAGGGAGTCACCAGGCAAAGGCACACAGTGAAAATACCGCATCAGGCTCTCTCATACTTCCACTTATGCCGGGGACTAATCACCATGCGAACCAAACCCACTCGCTGTGCTTCCAAAACACGGGAAGGGGCTTCCGAACTCCACACTCCTTTTGAAATGTGCATCGCCATCGACTCGGGCGGGCAGGGTTCCATGAGGGTATCACTACCAAATGGGGCGCACAGCATTAAAGCCACCAGAGTTCACACTAGAGCCTCCATCATTTGTGCCATCCGGACGTCTCCCCGGTGGCACCCGTTATGATAGCCATCGCAACTGCCCCCCAGAGGTCTCATCTGCGCCATCCAGTGTGTCCGAACGACTCCAAATCGCCATGCAGCAATCGGCCCCGATCCGCCGAATCGCGGGATACAGGCAGCAGCTAGCGGGTCGTACCAATCTCCAGCAGAGAGAGACAGAGCAGCGTCACACGTCCACATTTAGCGAGGCAGCGTTCGGGTGGGTGGGGGGGGGGGGGGCCGTCCGGCATGAGGGGACGGCACTCAGCAATGGGCGCTAGGATGTTGTTCAGGGTGGGTTCGAGCGCCCCCGCGGGTGACCGTGTTTTCCCGGCCGTTGTTGTAACACTCACCACCGGCTACAGTATCACGTGAGGTCCCGGCTCCGGGACCCGCGTAGGCCACACCGACCGGGAAGCATATCTTCGTCCCTGAAGCTGGGAGAGCCGCCGGAGCGACTCTCGGTGAAATCGGTCCTTCTCCAACATCCAGGAGAGTGTCGGCAGAGCTGCCCCGACAGCTAGGTCCAGCAGCAAAGAGAGAGAGTCGACGGAGCCGGGAGCCCGGGCGGCCATCTTGGCCGCCGGCCTGGCTCCGCCCCCTATTATTTATGTACTTTTAACTGCAATTTTCTCAGGAACTACTGAACAGATTGACACCATATATGCAAAAGGCACATCCCTGACCTGAGGACTACCTCTTTGCCAAATTTCAAGTAATTCTGTTCAGCCGTTCGGGCTGTACCTTCGACTAAAGGTCCTATGGGAAAATGCATGGGGAAAACGCGTTTTGGGACCCCCCTTTTTTCTCAGCCCCCGCTTGACGAATCGCCCCGAGACTTCCAGGGTAGGAGCTGAGCGGAGCGCCCCATTAGTTTTGAAAATTTCGCGAGGATCCGTCAACCGGCGCCAAAGTTATTCAAAATAGAATTTTCAGATTTCCTATGGAAACACGGTCCTAACTATAACTATCTACTGGCGACCGCCAGTAGATAATATATATATATACATATATATATTTTCATATGAGACCGGCCTCGTGGCGTGGGTCCTCCCGACCAGCCAGCTACCCTGCAACCACGCCGAACCTCGATGTTACAGCCTCCCGGCCCCCGTGGGCCAGCCTCCCGAGGGCCGGCCAGATCCCCAACACGCATGCCCGGCGGAGGGAGGGCGAAACCCCCCCAAAACCAGACCGAGAGGCGCCGGCCAGGTGACACCTCTGGTCTCTTCCCCGAGGGAGGCCCGATCGACCACCAGGCCCCCGGTGAGCAGGCTCCTCACCCGCTTTGTGTCTGGAGTCCCTCCAGGACCCCCCTGAACAGATCAAAGGACCAGAACCCCGACACACCGCCCCAGGCACCAGACCCCTCTCCACGAGGGCTCCGGACTTCAAAGAGGAGGGGGAGTATAACAAGGGGTGCTGAAGGGATGGGAGGAAGAGAAGACCTGGACTGACGAGAGCCTGCTGACGCTGTCGCGGCTCCTCGAACTCTGAAACATCTGAGCCCTGCTGACGCTGTCGCGGCTCCCCGAACACTGAACCCTCCGAGCCCTGCGGACGCTGTCGCGGCTCCTCGAACGCTGAAACATCCGAGCCCGGTTGACGCTGTCGCGGCTCCCCGAACCATCTGAGCCCTGCGGACGCTGTCGCGGCTCCTCGAACTCTGAAACATCTGAGCCCTGCTGACGCTGTCGCGGCTCCCCGAATTCTGATCCATCTGAGCCCTGCCGACGTCGCCGCGGCTCCTCGAACTACGAACCTCCGGTGCCTGCTGAGTGACTCGCGGCCCGCTCCTCCAAGAGAACCGGCAGAGATTGCCGAGAGAAGCAACACCCCCTCAGCTCGAGGATTGAGAGCTGTGCGGCGGGTACTCCGCAGAGACACTGATTCAAAGACTGTCCCTCTACCCCTTACCCCTCATCACGAGACCTCTGCCGCTTGTGGCACTAATTCTGCTTCTGCCTTCCGGATCATAAAGATCCCAAATAACCTATGATGAAATCTATTATCCTGCAACGAACTACTGTGTGGTGTCCCTCTATCTGAAAATAGTAGTGAAGCGTGTGCGATCCTAGGTACGAGACCCTTCCAGGAAGGGCCTCCCCGCTCTTGCTCGGCCGAACTCGAGGAGAGGTGGGCCACCGGGTGGTCAGGAACGTATTTCGCACATCCCGGGGGAACGCTTTCCAACATTGGTAGCAGCGACGGGATCCGAGCCAACACCTAGAGATCGTGCAGTAGACGGCTAACGCACTACCCAGAAGAAATGGAAGGAGAAACTTCCCTAGGTGCCGCCGGCACCAACCCGAGCACGACATTCCGAGAGGACCAGTTGGAATCTTATACGCACCGAGAACTGAAACAATTTTGCAAAGAGCTTGGAATCGCTACCACCGGACTAAGCACGAAAGAGGACTTCCAAGAAGCATTAAGAACCTGGGTCGAGGCGGGGACTCCCCAGACACAAACAGAAGGGGAGCCTCCTAACGAACCCCGAAGCAGCCCAGGGAGGAACGGCGCCCCCGAGGGGGGCCTATCCCCAGAGGAAATAGCGGACCGAGAAAGAAGTCGCAACCACAAACTAGAACTAGCAAAATTGAAAATCGAAGGAGAGATAAAGCTGGCCGAAAAGAAACTGGCGGTAGAACAGTTACGCCTACAAGGAGAGCTGGAGGAAAAGAAACGACAAAGAGAACACAAAGAAAGAAAACTCCAGCTAGAGCACGAACGTAGCCTGAAGGAGATCGAGCTCAAGGCTAAGAATGCAGAAGTCAGACCCCCGGAAGCCCGACCCCCTTCCGCCAACGTGGAACTAAAGGTCCACATCCCCAAAGATGTGGTGAAAGAATACTATAAGAACGACGACATCCAGCAATGGTTCAAAGCCTACGAAGTTGCCATGACCTCACACCGAGTCCCGCAGAAAGACTGGGGGGCTGGGCTGTGGGGCCGGTTCCTGAGCGAGGGAAGAGATACCCTGCTGGACCTGCCCTCCACGGTAATGAACTCCTACAGTCACATGAAAGAGGCCCTAGTAGCCAGATATGGGCTCACCCCTGAAATGTACCGGCAACGGTTTAGAGACTGCAAGAAGATACCCGGTACCACCTGGGTGGAGTACGTGAACTTTTACAGCCGGGCCTTGGACGGGTGGATCAAGGGCAGCAAGGTCTCCACCTTTGAGGAGCTGTTCGACCTGATCGCTTGGGAACACTTGGCCGCTAATTGCTTTGTAGAACTACGCCAGCACCTCCTGGACAGCAAACTCACAGACCCTCGAAAACTGGCCGTCGAGGCTGACCGGTGGGTAAACACCCGGGCCTTCCGGGGTCCCGTGGGAGACTACGGCCGCCACAGTCAGGCCCCCCCCCGCCAGAGGGGCGGAGGGAATCAAGGCCGGCCAAGGGAACTTCCGGGGGGATCCCCACGCAGCCCCCCCAGAGGACAACCTCCACCCTTTCCAGCTCCACCTCCAGCCAGCACCGGGCCACCACGTGAGGATCACCTGTTTCCGCTGCCAACAGACCGGACACTATGCCAGCGACCCTCAATGTCCCATGTACCAGCGAACCGCCACAACAACTCCACCGGCTCGACAAGTGGCCTCCGTAGCCCTGGGGGAAGAGATGGAAGATTCCGAAGAATGGGAACCCGCCGCCATGGCCTTGGTCTCCCTAGGGGACCGGGAGATGGTCCCCGGAGCGCCCCTGCCCGCTAACACGAAGAAGTACCGACAGCAGGTGACGGTCAACGGTCACCGCGTCGAGGGCCTCCGGGACACGGGGGCGAGTGTCACGGCGGTTCATTGTCACCTGGTCTCCGAAGATCAGATCCTACCCGGCGCCTTTTGTCCCGTCATATCCTCAGACAATTCCGAGAGCCTCTGCCGAATGGCTCTGGTTTCCTTCGAATGGGGGGGAGTCACCGGCAAGTTAAAGGTGGCGGTACGAACCTCCCAGCCCGTGGACTGCCTCCTGGGCAACGACCTCGAGAATTCCCCGTGGGGACAAGTGGAACGAAGAGCCCATCTCGAGATGATGGGTCTACCCGAATGGGTATGCGCCACCACGCGCTCGATGACTCTCAGAGTGCCTACCTCCGAGGAGGGGGAGGCCATGCCGCGGAGCACCGCCACCGCCCCGAGGTCCCAGATGCGCCACCCGAGGCCAACGACCCCCTTCCGGACGAAGCGACCGTTCACGACGAGGGGTCCGTGCCTTCCGACCCCGAACCCCTGACCGAGCTCGAAGACATGCCAGAAATGGCCCAGTGGCACTGCGAAGGAGGCCCCTCCCGAGAAGAATTCTGCCAAGAACAATCCACCTGCCCGTCCCTCATTGGACCCCGACAACAGGCCGAGGCCCAAGCAGCAGGCGACCAGACTGGCAACCACTGGGTATACTGGGAAAACGGCCTCCTGTACAGCGAACAGAAGTCGGCCGAGTTGGGATCGGCCCGAGTACTAGTGGTACCCCTGCGCTTCCGAAGTCTCCTCCTGGGCCTGGCCCACGATGTACCCCTGGCCGGACACTTAGGCCAAGATAAGACCTACCAGCGACTCGTCACCCACTTCTATTGGCCCAAGATGCGAGCAAATGTGGAGGCCCACTGCAAATCCTGCCCCACGTGCCAGGCCAGCGGAAAGAGTGGGGGGAAGCGCAAGGCTCCGCTGCAACCCTTCCCAGTCGTCAGTACCCCTTTTGAGCGGGTAGGGATCGACATCGTGGGACCACTGGACCCCAAGACAGCCCAGGGCCACCGGTTCATCCTCGTCCTGGTGGATCATGCCACCCGTTACCCCGAAGCCATCCCTCTCCGCACCGTGACGGCCCCCGTGGTAGGCCGGGCCTTGATGGGGATCTTCTCCCGCGTGGGGTTCCCCCGCGAAGTCGTGAGTGATCGGGGTACGAACTTTATCTCCCGATACATGAGGTCCCTCTGGCAGCAGTGCGGAGTATCGTACAAGTTCACCACCCCATACCACCCCCAGGGGAACGGCCTAGTCGAGCGCTTTAACAAGACACTGAAAGGAATGATCATGGGCCTCGAGGAACCCCTACGCCGGAGGTGGGACGTCCTCCTCCCAGGCCTCCTGTTCGCCTACCGGGAGGTTCCACAAAAATCCCTGGGGTTCAGCCCATTCGAACTGCTATATGGACACCCCGTCCGGGGACCCCTGAGCCTGGTCAAGGAGGGTTGGGAAACGACCCCCCGGGGGACCCCTCCGGATGTGTTCCGATACATCTTGGCGCTCCGCAACCAGACCCGGAAATTCAGAGAACTCGCAGAAGCGAACCTCGAGGCTAGCCAGGAAGAGATGAAGCGCTGGTATGACCAGAATGCTACGCTGGTCGAGTTTCAGCCGGGCCAACAAGTCTGGGTCATGGCCCCGGTGAAGCCTTGCGCCCTCCAAGATAAATGGACTGGACCCTTCAAGGTGGTCGAGCGGAAGAGCCAAGTCACCTATCTCATCGATGTGCAGTCCCCGCGGAACCCCCTCCGGGTCCTCCACGTGAACCTCCTCAAACCCCACTTTGTAAGGACATAATTGAGTTTGCTCCTGTCCACCGACGATGGGGCCGAAGAAGACACCGAGCCCCTTCCAGACCCCCTGGGGGCGAAAGAGACCGATGGTTCCGTGGAAGGGGTGAGACTATCAACCACCCTCACAGCCCAACAGTCCGCCGACTGCCGCCGGCTCCTAAGGCAGTTCGCGGACCTCTTCTCCCTAACCCCTGGAGTCACCAACTGGTGTGTCCACGACGTGAACACCGGCGACAGCCCGCCCGTGAGACACCGGGCCTACCGGGTCCCTGATCGGGTCCGAACCAGCATCCAGACCGAGGTAGCGAAGATGCTGGCCCTCGGGGTGATTGAACCCTCCGACAGCCCCTGGGCCAGCCCGGTAGTCCTGGTTCCGAAAGCGGCTACCCCGGGTGTCGCCCCCGAACTGAGGTTTTGCGTGGACTACCGAGGACTCAATGCGGTCACCCGAGCGGACGCTCACCCTATCCCCCGTGCCGACGAGCTCATTGACCGCCTCGGGGCCGCTCGCTACCTCAGCACCTTCGACCTAACGAGTGGATACTGGCAGATTGCCCTCACCGAGGGAGCCAAGGAGCGCTCCGCCTTCTCCACCCCGGATGGGCACTACCGCTTTAGGGTGATGCCGTTTGGAATGAAGAATGCCCCGGCCACCTTCCAGCGGCTGGTGAACCGGGTCCTGTCCGGACTAGAGGGGTTCAGCGCAGCGTATCTCGACGATATAGCGGTATTTAGCTCCCACTGGACCGAACACCTCCAGCACCTCCGACAAGTCCTGCTGCCTCTGCACCGGGCCGGCCTCACCATCAAAGCCAGCAAATGTCAAATTGGGCACGGCTCCGTAACCTATCTGGGGCACCAGGTGGGAAGCGGGCAGGTCGCCCCCCTCCAGCCAAAGATTGACACCATCATGTCCTGGGAACCCCCTACGACCCAAACGGAAGTCCGGGCCTTCCTGGGCCTCACCGGGTACTACCGGAGGTTTATTAAGAACTATGGCAGCATCGCAGGCCCCCTCACAGAACTAACCTCCAAAAAACACCCCAAGAAAGTACAATGGACTCCCTCCTGCCAGAAGGCGTTCGACACCCTAAAAACCGCTATGTGTGCGGCTCCGGTGCTCAAAGCACCCGACTACACCCAGGAGTTTGTGGTCCAGACGGACGCCTCGGAACACGGCATCGGGGCAGTCCTCTCCCAGTTCGACGACAAGGGCATAGATCGGCCCATAGCCTTCATCAGCCGAAGGTTGCTGCCCCGAGAACAGCGGTGGAGCACAATTGAGAGAGAGACCTTCGCGGTAGTCTGGGCCCTCAAAAAGCTACGGCCCTACCTGTTCGGAACACACTTCCGAGTACAAACGGATCACCGACCCCTGCAATGGTTGATGCGAATGCGAGGGGAAAACCCCAAACTGCTACGCTGGTCCATCTCCCTCCAGGGGATGGACTTCACGGTGGAACATCGCCCCGGGACGGACCACGCCAACGCGGACGGCCTGTCCCGATTCTTCCGCTTCAGCGAGGAGAACTCCCAAGTGGATGGGTAGTTCTCCCCGCCTTTCAGCTGGGGGGGGGGCCCATGTGAGACCGGCCTTGTGGCGTGGGTCCTCCCGACCAGCCAGCTACCCTGCAACCACGCCGAACCTCGATGTTACAGCCTCCCGGCCCCCGTGGGGCAGCCTCCCGAGGGCCGGCCAGATCCCCAACACGCATGCCCGGCGGAGGGAGGGCGAAACCCCCCCAAAACCAGACCGAGAGGCGCCGGCCAGGTGACACCTCTGGTCTCTTCCCCGAGGGAGGCCCGATCGACCACCAGGCCCCCGGTGAGCAGGCGCCTCACCCGCTTTGTGTCTGGAGTCCCTCCAGGACCCCCCTGAACAGATCAAAGGACCAGAACCCCGACACACCGCCCCAGGCACCAGACCCCTCTCCACGAGGGCTCCGGACTTCAAAGAGGAGGGGGAGTATAACAAGGGGTGCTGAAGGGATGGGAGGAAGAGAAGACCTGGACTGACGAGAGCCTGCTGACGCTGTCGCGGCTCCTCAAACTCTGAAACATCTGAGCCCTGCTGACGCTGTCGCGGCTCCCCGAACACTGAACCCTCCGAGCCCTGCGGACGCTGTCGCGGCTCCTCGAACGCTGAAACATCCGAGCCCGGCTGACGCTGTCGCGGCTCCCCGAACCATCCGAGCCCTGCGGACGCTGTCGCGGCTCCTCGAACTCTGAAACATCTGAGCCCTGCTGACGCTGTCGCGGCTCCCCGAATTCTGATCCATCTGAGCCCTGCCGACGTCGCCGCGGCTCCTCGAACTACGAACCTCCGGTGCCTGCTGAGTGACTCGCGGCCCGCTCCTCCAAGAGAACCGGCAGAGATTGCCGAGAGAAGCAACACCCCCTCAGCTCGAGGATTGAGAGCTGTGCGGCGAGTACTCCGCAGAGACACTGATTCAAAGACTGTCCCGCTATCCCTTACCCCTCATCACGAGACCTCTGCCGCTTGTGGCACTAATTCTGCTTCTGCCTTCCGGATCATAAAGATCCCAAATAACCTATGATAAAATCTATTATCCTGCAACGAACTACTGTGTGGTGTCCCTCTATCTGAAAATAGTAGTGCAGCGTGTGCGATCCTAGGTACGAGACCCTTCCAGGAAGGGCCTCCCCGCTCTTGCTCGGCCGAACTCGAGGAGAGGTGGGCCACCGGGTGGTCAGGAACGTATTCCGCACATCCCGGGGGAACGCTTTCCAACATTTCATATATAATTTTTTATTATTTCCGGGGTCCCCGCACATGGGCGGGAATATTCAGTGCTTATGACTTTGATGAGGAACCCCTGGAAGAGAACCATCCAATCCTTTATATATCCATCCAGCCACCCTTTCAGTTCAACCATCCATCCGTTTACCCTTTCCCTCCTCCATACTTTCACTCACCCATCAAAGCTTTCACTAACCTGTTCATCCATTCAACCTTCCTTATACTCATCCATCCATCCTTTCACTAATCCATTCACCCATCCTTTCGCTAATCCATCTAATCACCCTTTCACGCCATCCATCCATCCTTTCATTCCATCCATCCATCATTCCTCCCTTTCACTCATTCCATACATACATTAATTTACTCAGCCATCCATCTTTTCACTCATCCATCCTTTCTCTCATCATCCATCCACTCACCCTTTCACTTACCCATCCACTTTAACTCCTCTATCCTTTCATCCCTCCTTTCATTCATTTATCCATCTACCCATCCATCATTTCACTCATCCATCCATCCACCCACCCTTCACTGACATCCATCAATCCATCCTTTCACTCACTCACCTTTGTCTGTCAAGTTTAAGACATAAGACAACCATCAATAACTTCACCCAGTGTAGCTGTTAACGTTGGGGTTTCATGACACCCCAGCATCCATCCTTTCACTCATTCATCCATCTGCTCATCCATCCATCCAGCCACCCTTTCACTCCATACATCCATCCAGCCTTTCACTCCACCCACCCACCCATCTATTCACTCAGCCAAGCCCCATCCATACTTTCTCTCATCATCCATTCACCCGTTTCTCCATCCACCCTCCCTTTTATTCATCCATTCATTCTTCCACTTATCCATACATCCACCCTTTCATTCATCCATGTATCCACCCCCTTTCACTTATCCATCCATTCTTTCACTCATCCATATTTACATACATCCTTTCATACATTCAGCCATCCACCCATTCAACTATGACTCACCCATCCATAGCCCCTTTCACTCATCCATCTACTCGCTCGCTCACCCATCCACTAACACTTTCACGTGCCGAGTTGCAGAAAGAAAAGGCCCATCAAGAACTCCAACCCGCTGTAGCTGTTAAGGGGGATGAGGCTGGAGTGTGTGTGTGTGGGGGGGGGGGGGGGGGCAGAGCGGGGGGGGGGAGAAGTTCACGATGCCCCTGGTCGTGTGTATAAAATAAAGTGACAACAGCGCCTAGTGCAAATATTGCTTTGTAGCCACTGTCTGACCAAGTACTCAGAGAAAATACTTCTCAGTGAGACATCGTTTAAGTACAACACCGAAGAAGTTATAATACAATACACTTATATGTACAGCTGGCACCGCCACAACTGGTATGCAAGTACAACTGTGGAGTGATTACACAAAATGTTATGTTGTTTTGCACTCCTTTTAAATGGGGCGAGTTGCCCTCATATGGGAAAATGTAGGAAGGACGTCTCACACTAACAGTTTCCTCCTTAAAGGATCCTTTCAAAATAGTATGTAGTCTGGTAATTAAAAAGCAAGACTGGAGACAGTTGTGATTAGCTTTACAGGTTGAATCGTCACCTCCACCTGAGGCTGTTGACATGCATTTATAAAGTGAACTGGGTGGATTCAACACATGTCTCTGGTGGTGTGCTATGCCAGTTAGAGTAGAAGGGCACCCCAACAATCTGCCAACTATGGAATATTATTGGACTGTCCCCTACATGCAGAGATTAAAAAATAATTGCTGTCCATTATTCGTTCTTAAAAGAAACGAATTTGGGAGAAGTATGCATAAGCCATTAGGAAATGTGTAAAGTACCTTATAATAACTCCAAGCATTCACTATCTAGGTATACTGAACTGAACGAAGAAGAAAATCTCAAACAAAAAACAAATACAAAAAAAATCTATATTTAGTTCATTTCAAAGTTCCTGTAGGCTTCTCAGAAAACAGGGAGACGAGACAATGTACAGATGACATACATGAGGATAGCAACAAGGGAAGGAGGAAGAGCTTTTAAAGTCTGGAATACCAACTGTGAAAATATTTGCTGCAAAAATAATAGAATAAAAAAAACACCAGGAGAATCTCACCATCTGTCATCTGCAGGCACATATACAACTGCATTTTTGTGAATGGCTAAACACGTGCAGAAGGCAGCCTGTGCTACGTTTCTCCATTCGAGCTGAGCTGTGACATACAGAGCAGCACAACACTCGTGTGTAAAAACTTTATGTAGCAGAGCCTGTTTACCTGCACAGCTTCATACTTCAAAATTGCGTTGCTTCAATTATGGGAACACGAGCAAGTGGGGCAAACAGTGCCCGGGTGACGAATAATTGTAGAAAAGCACGTGGTGGTATGGAATAGTAGCCCCATCACGCACCTCATGCTTGCGCTGTGGGGTAGGAAGGATGGGGAAGAGCTATGGCAGGTAGGAGGAGAGTACACGAGACAAAAACGGAAGGCATGCCTTAAAAGCAGGTGTACCGGCTTTTTCTTCCCCATTGTCCCTACATAGCTACGCTGCTCTGCACTTTTGAGTCTGGACTAGGCCAAGACACTGCTAGGGCTTTACCTTGCAGTCCTTCTTGTGACACAAATTGAAACTGGGAATCGGGGCATTGGGGGCAGCACTCGCTAGAATGATGATGATTGGGGATGTATAGAAGAGAGGCCAACAGAATAAAAATGCAGTTATACACTTCTTTTCCATTGCAATTTGTAGTACTGGAAGGCTTCCATATGTGACCCACTCTCCACAATGTCTTTCACAAATTTCAATATTACAAGCAAATAGTGCTGTTGTGTCTGTGACACTAAGCTGAAGGTGTTTGCAGAAAGTAGACACACTGAAATATAAGTCAGGGGAGATGGCCTTTGTAGGCTTCGAGTGCGTTGCCCATCAAACTGGTAAGCAGCTACGTAAATAACAACACAAATTAAGTTTTCAAATCTCGCAAAAATAGAACATGTACCTAATTTGCAGTCCACAATTTGAAGACAAGATGTGAAAGGGAACATTTCTGCTATGCTTCCGTGACTTAAAATAAGTAAGCTTCACTCCGGGCTCAGGGCGGAACTGGAATAATTTAGTGTCTCTTCTTCCACCAACTTCCAAACACCACATGCACACAGGTTCCAGCAATAACTTTTCTACTTCACAGCAGCTGGCACAGGCAGGTGTTAAGATTGGCGTTTAAACCTATGACCACAATAACAACTAAAGAGTAGATTTTTTTTTCAGATGTGGTCACCTGCCAACTGTTCCCGCAGCTTGGACCACGGTACCTGTTTTCATAAACTTCCAACCCTTATTCAGTTAAACCTACTTGCGCTGTCAATTTACTCAAAGTTCAACAGAATGCCAAGTGATTTTTTTCCTGTTTTCTAAATTACAAGAAATGGTTGAAAACAACTTAAATAAATAAGGCTCGACCACAGCACCTACAGTATATCTGCGCTGGTTTCCTTTGGGAACGAGTGGACTTTACAACCCTGCCTTAGATGTGTGTTTTGCTGGTACTGCCATGTCGGAAATGTGATGACATACAGGAATAGGACCCCATAAAGCGAAGTTAACATGAGGTTTCACGGGCATATTCAGCCAAGGCATCTCCGAGGGAGACATAAAGCAACACGGTGTTCAGCAGGCAACTCCTCCCCTCAAAGAGTACTCTAATGCGAACCAGTTGAGTCTCACACAAGGGGTGCGTTGAGTGACATCAAACATGCATAGGCTCTAGGCGGAACCGTCAAAGGTGTCAGGTTCATATTTCCATCAAATAATAGCTTTCTAGCACTTTCTACTTCACGATTAACACTGTGAATCAGACCAATGCAGTGAATATTGCCCTACACATATGCTCCAGACACAGCAATCTCAAAAAATGCCTTGAAGACTAGCCATTGAGAAATTGTGACCAGGAAGTAAACGCTGCAATTGCAGTGAGTTCCAGTCAGTAACACATGACAGAGTACATGAACACAAAGTAAAATATTGCAACGATCTCACTTCATCTAGAGATCCTCCAATAGATCATGATTTAAGCATTACCTACTGTGAACCTGTGACCAGGATCTAAATACTGACATTAACAACCGCGTCATGTTACAAACCTTCTGAGGAATTCTGGAGAATCATTCAAAGGACTGTACGCAGCAGAACAAGAGACACAACCATATTAGGGTGCTAAATCCAAAGCACTAGACACTCTTAACTACTATTAAGAAACATTCAAGATCAATGTGTGAATGCCTCCCAGTGGGGCTTTCGTGACTCGCACAGCACTGAGGCTGCACTGTTGGAGGTAACAGACACCATCCGGATGTCCCTGGACAGGGACGTCCCGGTGATACTGGTCTTATTGGATTTGTCTGCCGCCTTCGACACCATCTCCCACCAAATACTTTTAGCCCGGCTGCGAGAGATTGGTGTCGGAGGCAGGGCCTTTAAATGGCTCCTGAACTTCCTGGTGGAAAGATCTCAAAGTGTTCAGCTTGGGCCTTTTAGCTCTCAGACCACTATTATTGACAAGGGGGTACCGCAGGGCTCAGTTCTGAGCCCTACTTTGTTTAACCTATATTTAGCCCCCCTGGCCGCCATTATACGCGAGTCTGATTTCGAATGCATATCGTATGCAGATGACACCCAGATAATAGTCCCCATCGAAGAGAGCCCTGCAGTAACCAGGTTAAAATTTCGTAAATGCATGATCACAGTAGCAGAGTGGATGAGGAAGAATTTTCTTCAACTTAATTCCTCAAAGACTGAGATTATTCTATATGGGAAGGCAAAGGCGTTATGGACCCTGGATTGGTGGCCATCTGAACTGGGAGATGTCCCCTCCTCCACAGCATTTGCGAAGAATTTGGGCATAAAAATCGACAATAATCTTGCTATGGATGAGCAGGTAAAATCTGTGGCCGGGGCCTGCTTCGGAACCATGCGAATGGTTAGTAAGATTTTCCCCTGGATCCTGCTCACGGCCAGACAGACCCTTGTCCAGTCACTTTTAATCAGTCGACTGGACTATGGGATCTCATTGTTGGTCGGGCTGAGAGAGGATCTGGCCACCAAATTACAGGTGGTCCAGAACACGGCGGCTCGCCTCATTCTCAATAAACCGGCCCGGACCCCCTCATCACCTCTTCTGCACCAACTTCACTGGCTTTCTATGAAAAAGAGATCCTTTTTTAAATTATTATGCCTGGTCCATAAGTCTCTTCATGGGCTGGGTCCCTCCTACCTGGCCAAGAAGCTCAACTGGTACCACCCCACTCGATTGCTGAGATCAAGCAACAAAAATCTGCTTTGTGTTTCGAGAATCAGGAAGGTCAGGATGGGAGGCAGAGCTTTCTCCTATCTCGCCCCTACACATTGGAACTCCCTGCCAGACGAGCTTCGTGCTTGTACGAATCACTGTAGCTTTAGGAAGCTTCTTAAAACTTGGTTATTTTAAGTTGCCCGTCTTTTTAATACTGAGTACTCCTCTCTCATGCGCCGAGAGATCCCCTCGGGGATGATTCGTTTTGCGCAATACAAGTGAGTAAATAAAATAAATAAATAAATGCAAGCAAAAATTAGAGTACATCCTGCTATCTAAAAGTGACAAACAGACCTACCATGAAAACTAAGTACTTCAAAAACCTTACTGACATTGCGCTGAGCATTCATTGTGCATCCAGACTTCTTTCGTTGCTCAAACCATGAGCATTAGCTATACAGCTACAGCCATCGGACAGGCACTTGCATTCAAGTTCAGTTGCAAAAGAAAATTGATTGTTCTTAATGTTATATTCACTATTTAAAACCAAGCATTGGCAAAGCAAATATGCCTGGCCTTGGCAAGTTTGGCGCAATTGTCATTTTCTGTTATTATTATTTTTATTGCATGCTAATCCCACAAAATAAAACTGAAAAAAAATAAAACTGTGCAGCCGCCTTGACACCTATACATGGCCACCTTATGCTTTCAATGAACATGCTACATTTACAGGGGCGGCTGCCATGTACGGAGGGTGGAGCAAAAAATAAATAGATAAATTGTTACCTTGCGGTGAGACGCAACATACTGCTCCAATGGTCGTCTTATCATCCAGCGAGAACAGGAAACTGCACTAACCAATCCTAGCCCTGCTTTCACAGCATGATAGCAGCACCAGGTTTGGATAGAGCATGCTCTCTCAGCACTCCTAAGAGCACTGGAGGCTTACGCTTTCTCTAACCCAGCTGTCTAAGATAGCTAGGTTACAGAACTTTAAAATGGGCATGTTTGGCTGGCTGTCTCAAGATGACCGTCTCAAGATGACCTGCCAAAGAGACATGCACATGCAGCACTGGCCCCACCCTGTCCTGTCACACAGTTCAGGACAGGGGGGTTGCTGAAAAATAAAATGATAATAAATAAACGTTATTACCTTTTCATTTTTCAGCTCTGGCCTGTGGGGCGACGCTCGTCTGCTCAAACGGAGGAGCCGCTCTTAAACCCTCTCTAGATGGCTATCAACCATGCGCAATTGAAGATTTAGCCAATGCCTTGCAAGCAGTATGCCTATCATCGGGTCCATTTCAGCTTTGTAAAATACTATATTGATTTTTAATTTTCCTCTATATGCCCAGATCTCAGCTAATTATATTGCTCAGTTAAATCTCTATTAGAATGGCTACTTCTAGAAATGCTCCCTCATCCAAACGGATATGACTATTTTTATTAAATGTTTCTTTTCGGGTCTGAATTGAACGTAATGCTACTCTTATATCACTGCATTCAACTCTGACCCCCTTGATTGATCTGCAGGAATTTTGAAATGAAGACTCACATCTGGATTCGTCAAGCACATGCCAACTTTGTGAAAATACTGGTATAGCAGCATTGTATCAGAAACTAGATTTCCTAGGAAGACTTAGCTGCCCTAACTACAAAGTCGTTATCCCCAACTCTGTAATATATAGCACTGTTATGCAACACATGAACTTCAAAACACATGCAACAGGCTCTACGGATTAGGGAAAGTCCTGAGTTATGTCAACACACCTGAACCAGAGGCTCTGGCGATAGTAAATCCTGGTCTAATTATCTATTACAATCATTCAGACTGAAGCATGTTTCACTCACTCAGACATCCATCTTCTTTCGATTGATTTTCCACCTGGAAACAAAAAGATTCTTTGTAAATTTGTTTAGGATTTCTTGAGTGCTGTGCAGCTAAGTTTTGCCAAAGACACTGAGGAACATGGTAGGTTAAAAACCTGAGGAGCCCGAGAATTCGATTAGGGCAAAACCATCTGGTGAAGTAGGGGCAGCTCCTCCGTTGAAGCAGAGGTGCGTCACCCCACTTAAAATCCCCAATATGAAAAATAAAATGGTAATCTATTACCATTTTATTTGTCAAACCCCGTCCCGAACAGTCTCAGGACGGGGCGGGGTCGCTGCTGAGTGACAGCAGCAGGGAGGAGGGTGGGCTGTCTAGTGACGGCCAGCCACACATGCACACTTTAAGCATCTCTAAGAGCAAGTGCAGGGCTCCAGAGAGCTGTGGAGCGCTGAGTGAGGCTGCTTCCTCCAATCAGGGCACTGCTCTCATGCAGCATAAGAGCAGTGCCAGGAATGGTCAAAGGAGTTGCTGCATCCAGTCCCTGTGGAAAGAAGAGGACAGAAGCGCAGGACGTCACGTTCAGTAAGGTTTATTTATATTTATTTTATTTTGCGGTTGTGCACGCCCCCATGCCTTCAGCCAGATACTATGGATTTAGATCTCAGCAGACAGTTTACTCCATCACAATGTTGACGATGTCCAGTCAGTTGAAATATAAATCCCATTATAACCTATGGGATTTATATTTCGTTGGACGGGATATTCATCACCGTTGTGACGGAGTAACCTGTCCGCCGAGATCTAAATCAGGTCTTAAGTCCAAAACTAGAAGAGCTTTGCCGAAGACAGTGAGTATCAATTTCTTGCTATGGCCTGGGAATCGAATAAAAACAAATCTTTACTCCCAAGACAAATAAATGCATTTGCTATAAAATAAACTGAAACTTGAACTTTATTTGAAACGGCATAATTGTTATGTTCAAAACCTAAAACCCATTGAAATTCACAAGTCATAGTGGGCAACATTAGCATTACTCCCTCCTGCACAATGCTCATACATTACATCAGAAATGACAACTAGCTGTTACAGCTATTAGGTCACTGAGCGCAGGGTCTAGCTGAAAGCTAGCAATAGTGGCCAGAGTGAACAAGACAGATCTAAATGACATGTATAGTGAATTCTGTGTGCAGGGTGGGGGCTCTCAGCACAGAATTTGGCTGTATAACCTGCACTCAGAGATCAATGACACATTTTAAGCTATGCCAAGTGGGTGTTGAGTGTAAGAAGTGCAGGACCTACCTTAGCCTTAGGATAAGTGAACATCATGGCAATGGTAAAGGAAGTTGAGGAAGACAGTAAGCTTCTTCCTGACTTACCGAACAGCAACATCAATAAGCATTTGCAATGCAATAGGTCTAGCATTTACTCGAGTTTGAGCTATTGACATTGCAAATGACAATGCCTTTTATTTTTGTTTTCGTTTTTAAAACATAAATAAAAGGCATTGTCATTTGCAATGTCAATAGCTCAAACTCGCATAAATGCGAGACCTATTGCATTGCAAATGCTTGTTGCTACGTGTGCAGTTAATTTTTACAGGTATTTACGTTTCGCTGTACATTACAAAAATAATAATGACATCCTTTGACACTGCCTTCATCCCATGGGGCAAGACTGTCACGTATTTCACTTTGCTTTTCTTTCTTTCGCTGCAAAACAAACCCCAGGTTAAAAAATAAGCAGCATTTTGCCAGAAGACATAGTTGACCTCTGTCTTTGAACAGAAGCAAACAAGACAAGAAAAATACAGAATTTCAAGGCATCTGTATTTATTGCCTGGAATTTCAAGACACGCCAAAAATCAGCTTGAGGTAACCCCCAGTTTGGGAACCGCTGCCTTACGGTAATCCATGTTAGTGATGCAGTCTAGGACCCTGTTTACATTTCACTTTTAGATGTTGAGTTTTAGTATTTTTTTTTCTCTAATCAAAATGTGATGCTTGTATAGCTTATACTATGAAATCAGTCGCCTCAAGGTGCCTGGATATCTTCGGGCTCTTTGTGGGTGTGCAAGAACTGAGAGCTCTGGAGTTCAGGCAGAAGGCAATGAGAGAGCCGGTCTTTGGCAGGGGGTGGGGGGGGGGGGGGGGGGTCATAGAGCTGTTCAAACTACATGCTAAACCAATACTTGGCCACTCTGAGCACGAAGAGCAATGGGCACACGTGCCAATTGCATTTAAAGTGTGTAAAGGCGGAACACTGCTGCTGAAATATTGACAGTGCCAACTGAAAGGAAAATAGTGTGCAAGTAAGAAGATAAGAAGTGGGTGGTAGGGTGTGTGGTGAATTGGGACAACAAAATACAATAAATGCATAAGGCGAGATTGAAAAAGATAAGGAGGAGATGTGTGTTAAATATGCAGATGGACGTAGGTGCCAAACAGTGAGAGACTGCAAAGAAAAGTGGTGACAAGGAGAACGTTAGCAGCAGCACCCCTCCCACAGACATTTTAAAATGTCACACAATCGGCAATAAGTGCCAGTCACATGACAGGCACGTTAAAATCAATGAAATGCAAAACATACGCATTCTAAAAACTTGGCAGCTGAGGTCAACCGTGTGTGCTGGACTTTTCGGTTTCCTTAGGCCCTTTATTTCTTCTTTTAAAAGGCCTCCTAGCGTTCCCTGAACCTAACACGTCTATGAAATATCCTCCCATTGTCATCGATGAAGCGTGTTTCACGTGCCTGACTTAAACATGGCCACATCGGAAAATTGTTACGGACCTATACTGCCAGTGGCTTCATGAGTGCGGCAGACATTACTTTTCCAGCTTCCTCACCTAACGGAGAGGCTGTGGAACCAGATGTCGGTGCAGTGGATGCCATTAAAGCGCGACTCTTGCGATAGGCTTAGTTAGGAGCGTGACGCTCTGGACAGGAAGGCCGATTGGCTCATGCCAGTCGCTTACACAAACGTCACCCCGACGGTATCTCAAGTGCTCCATGTTTTAGGGTGTATAGCGTGTACTTTACTCCGTGTCAGAGCGCTCTACAATAGAAGACTTAATTTTGGTTTACAATCCACTTTAAAGAGCAGAAAGATTTTAATCTAAAGAAAAAATCTGCACAGCACAAAAGCACATTTAAAAAAAAAAAGAAAGTTCGTTTGTAATTCGAGGAAGGCGCAGTCAATAGCCACACGCGTCATGCATCTGCGTTTCAAAGACGTCAAATGAAGTTGATTTCTATTTTAATGTCCCTGTTCTTGCTTCATCTATCGTAGATGTAAATTATAGGATCAGCTTAGCGAAACATTTCAGAAACTCGACAATGTGTGTGTTTTTAGGGCTAGTGCGAGGCGGGGCAAGCCATATTAGGTGAAATTAAACACCGTTCTAGGCTCCTGCCTCTGATGTATCTATAATCTATTAGTTGCATGTGGTCTAGTGTTTAATAAACTACGTCCAACTATAAGCGTCCTGGTCGACTCGAATCCCAAAGATGTGATAGGCTGAGGCACGTTAAAATGGAAGGCACTGACAGAGCGATCTTAAAAAGAGAACTTCGATTAAAAAAAAAAAACAAGTGCTAAACCACAAGCGCGGGGAGCAGGAGGTGAGCCTGCGAGTGGTGTGTGCGTACGCAGACTGCTCTTTTTTGAAGCACATACTCGTGATTGTGGCGCGGCGCCCCCAGCTCGCTCCCGCAAGGTGGATGCCGCCACAAGCACGAGTATGTGCTTCGAAAAAGAGCAGAACGACGGCTAAAGGTCCTCCTATGCAGCAGCGCATGCGCGCTGCGTAGGCGAGACCTAACAGTGGACATGTGGTGGGGCACAGCTTGACCTTAAGTTGATGTTTGAGTAGTGGATCTATTGTAGAAAGGTACTGAGATGCATTTCCCACCCTTTCTTACTTACTCCATGGTTAACACCGGTCTGTGTGAATGACGATGACAAAGCAGCCAGTGAAAATCAACCCCTACTGCATGTCTGACCGACTACAGAAGTGCATTAAGGAAGAGGTGACAAGATGTTAATTTTGGGCTGGCCTAGTAGTGTTGGTGACAAAGCAAGGTTCCACAGATTTGCACTTTTGTGTGGACAACAGAGCATTCAAAAAGTCACTAATACAGATGCACATCGGATCCCAAATGCTGAGGAACTTGTGGCCTTGCTGAGTGCAGTAAAATACTTGAGCTGCGTTGATTTGACCAGTGGTTGAGACCTAGTAGCCCCTGATTGTCCTGTGGCTCCCCGAACAGGGCCTGACTATCACACTTAGGGCGACTCAGTCAGGAAAAACCAAGGTGATTGGTGGAATGATTAATAAAATCTCAGCCAATGGGCAATTGCTCAGGCCGCCTTCCAATCCATTGTTTTTCACTCACTATGCCACTTCTGACAGAGACTAGCAATATTCAGCTCAGCCTTCATCCTGCTCCTATAGCAACAGTGCAGGTGAACTGCCTGACTGGCTTCAGTCTAGTTAATCCTCATCAATGGGGTATGACTTTAGAACTGTGGCACAGCGAGCACGGGACCCACAGCCATATTTTTAGCGAGGGAATTATAAAGAGAAAAACACAAAGGTGATGGGAGAAATGCTCTCAAAAGTCCCAGCAACTTACACTCGCTCGATGTCAGGAATTAGAGATAGGAGAAATGAAAGCGTGTTGGAAATAGCCCCTTCTGCATGGTCACCCCCAAACCTTTTGCTTTTCTCCTTCCTTCATGCTGAATTTGTTATTCTTGGATTTAGGACAGTGGGCACTTTACCACTGCTAACCAGTGCTAAAGTACATATGCTCGCTCCCTAAATCATGGTAATATTGGTATATCCAAAATTGGCATATTTAATTTACTTATAAGTCCCTAGTAAAGTGCACTATATGTGCCAAGGGCCTGTTAATTAAATGCTACTAATGGGCCTTCAGCACTTATTGTGCCATCCACCCAAGTAGCCCTTCAACCTGTTTCAGGCCTGCCACTGCATGGTCTGTATGTGCAGGGTCACTGCCATGTCAACTTGGCATTCAAACAACGCTTGCCAAGCCTTAAACTCCCCCTTTATTACATATAAGGCACCCCTAAGGTAGGCTTTAGGTAGCCCACAGGGCAGGGTGCTGTGCAAGTAAAAGGCAGGACATATCCTTTTTAGTTATACATATACTGGCAGTGAAAGATTACCAATTAGCTTTTCACTATTGTGAGGCCTAGCCTTCCCATAGGCTAAAATCAGGGATTACTTAATACATCTTTTAAGTATGATTCCGGATGGGGAAGGTGTAGAATAATAGTGTTTTGTATCTATGCACTTGTAATAATTAATCCTCTTTAATGGTAAAGTTTGGGTTATGATAACAAGCCCTGTGTGTCTCTGCCTTCCTTCAATACACGTCTAGGTTGGGTGAGGGCTGAGCCTTGTGCATTTCTTCTACATAGTCACATACAAAGGGAGCTGAGGTGTGTTGTATACAACCTGATGGCCCATCACCAGACTGATGGACCTTCCTGAGCGGTGGAGGGGGGGAGGAAGGGGGCACTGCCAACACTTGCACCTGAATAGGTTGCGCCCAGTCTCCTCACAATGGGCCTAACAACCCTGTATTGTTAGTGTAGGCAGCTCGGAGCCAGTACTGGGGAAGCAGGAAACCCCTGGAACCTCAAGTGACCCTTCCAGAAGCTTCTCCCAACTATCAGAACCAGGGCACCAAAGTATAAATACAGGGCCTCTCACCCCATCAATTTAGTACACTGCTGGATCTGTGGATACTCTGCCAGGAAGAAGGATTTCTGTGCTGCTGAAGGACTGCTGCTCTGAGTGACTGCTGCTCTGAGAGAACTACGTTTCTGCTGTGCTGCCCTGCCTGCTGCTTTCTCTGCCTGGGTGAGAAGGCCTGGACTTTTACCACTTAAACCCAGAGTGACACAAAGGGCTTGACAGCTTGCCTCCTGTTCTGCAGTCTGAGGGACATCAAATAATGCCTGCAATTCTCCTGGTGCTGCTGGACTCTGCCATCTGTGAGACCTACCATTGCTTGGGCCCCCTCCTCGTACTGGGTCAATATAGTGGGATTTGCATCTGTTTCAACCCTTGACTTCAATGCAGCAGTGATTTTACACAGATCGGCACCAACGCATCGCTCTTCAACGCCAATGCAGTGGCGGATCGACTACAGCATTTCCAGCATGGAAGCAGCTCCACAACGAGAGCAATCCTACAGTTGAAGCTGCTCGATGGCGCCGGCCAGCGTCTGCATGGGTACGACGCTGGAGCTTCCTTCGACGGCACATATCGACGCTTGCCTCCATCCACGTATCGATGCCGAAGCAGCAACCTCGACAAAAGCTTCATACAAGGTATTTCTTCAGCGGGACCTCTCTAGGTCCTTAGCCAGCCTGCCGGCGATCGTGGTCAGCTTGAACTTTGGGTTTGCACCGGTCTCTCGTGACCTCAACTTACCTTTTAACCGCTAGTGACTTCTAATTTCACTTTTAATCTTTAAAAAATCATATCTTGAGTTCTATTTATTGAATTTTGGTCATTTTGGTCTGGTTTTGTGCAGTAAATCAAGCTCTATTTTTTAAACCAGGTGTGGATAATTTTTGAATGGTGTTTTCACTGGATTACTGTAAAAAGTGTTGCACACATACTTTACACATTCCCTTTTAAGTTAAACCTGACTGCTCTGTGTCAAGCCACCAGAGGGTGAGCATAGGTTAATTTAGGGAGTGAATCTGACTTGCTCGGACTAGAGTGGTGGTCTAAACTTGGACAGGGTGCATACCTCTGCTAACTAGAGATCCCATTTCTAACAATTCGCAAATAACCCCTAGATGCTATCGTTCCACAAGATATATTGCATATATTTAATATGCTGGGAAAGATACCTGTAGGGACAAATGGACATAAAACAGGGAGAATAAGGGAACAGCGTAGGACCTGAGGAGAATCTCAAGGAACAGAGAAGACTTTCAGGGCACTAGAACACAAAATCATAAGTTCATATGTGAGAAACTGGCTTGGTATATGGTGTACACTTATGTAAGTGGGCACCCTGCCCCAATCCAGACAACCCTTACAGTGATTTTAGTGGTCTTAGACAACCTTAAGAAAGCCTCTAAGTGGTAGCCGTGGAGAGCAGCCTTCAGGCTTAGTCCAGAAGGAGCGTAAAGGAGCTTGTTTGTACCAGAATGCAATCTTATAGTATAGATTAAGTGAAAAAGAGCCACACGGTGCATTTATAAAAATATGTATTTATTATAAGATACACGCTAACACATACAGTTATCTCCTACCCGGAGAAATACACAATGCACACAATAGCTTGCAATGGAAACAGGTAAGTAGCACGAAATACACAGTGGTCACCATGGGAAGGCCAAACCATACACTAAAATAGTGGTATGTGAACCACAACTCGAGTCAAGACTATACCCAGAAGATATAGAAGTGCTGGGGACCCAAGGAACCACCCAAGATAGGTAACCAGGAGCCCCACGGAGGTCATGTGCAGAGTGGGAACACGACCCTGGGATCAATGCAAGTCAATGGGTAAGTCGCGGTTGCAATTTTGAAGAAGGACCCTTCCCAGTGGACCCTGTAAAACCCGGTGGAAGACAATGGGTTGGAGAGCCACCCCACCAGTGGATAATTTAGGAACCAGAATACCTGCACCAGGAAAGCTGTGTGCATAGGTGTGAAGAGGCACCGAAAACCGCCGTCGAACCCAATGGAGGACTTCAGGGAGAGGCCACTGTTGGGGAAGGGGAAAGTGTCCAGTTGAACTCAAATGTGGATTCAAAAGGTGAAGAACATGCAAGCAGAGGGGACAGAGTCTATGCCACTCAGGAGTGACCAGAAGGCACGGAAGACGAATGCCCACCGATGTCGAGTGTTGCAGGAGAGCTGACGGTGACCTTGAAACTGCAGCTGTTTGGAGCCGTACACGAGCTGTCTCACTTCGGATGTCGAGATTTGAGGGGTCCGTGTCAGGTGGAGAACCAACAAGCCATGGCAACTGCAACCACCATGAAAGTGGAAGAATGTACAATGTTGGGACAAGCAAGGTCCAGGAGACTCACCACAAGCAGGGGACTCAGGGCAGGCCAGAGCATTCAGGGGAGCCTGAAGAATTCAAAGATGACCCTCAAGAGGACCCTAAGTCCGGATGCACTGGAGTCGCAAGAAGGGCCTCGAGCAGCTCACCAGAGATGCAAGCCCACGTTGCAAGTAATGCAGTGAGGACAAAGATCCTGGTCATAGGAGATGCTTTCGGTTTGGGCTACTTGGAGCCCGAAGATCTTGGTGCAAGGAAGCCGACAAGCCTTTGCAACTGCAAGTCGACGTGGTGCGCAGGGATTCGGTTCCTGCAGCTCTGACGAGGAATACTGGCCTCAAAATTGGTGAGAGGACAGGGCAGGCCTCGACCACCACCTGTGTTGCTGAGCCTTTCAGAGTCCGTGGGAGCCCAGGATCAGCTGACAGGTCAGCTTAGTTGCAGTGCCTGCAGATGCAGGGAAGTGACTCTTTCACTTCAAGGGAGATTCCCTGAGGTGTCTTGGATGCCCACAGGTCTTGGAAGGTTCCTGTATGGTGCAAAGGCATGGATGTTGCAGCAGACGAGCAGGGCGACGAGATCAGGAGCAGCAGGAGTCTTCCTAGTTGCAGCCGTGATGCCCAGAGCAAAGTCCAGAGTGCCCAGACGGTGGAAGAAAAGGATTCTGAAATGTATTGTGTCCCACGACAAATCTAGGGACCAACCCACTGGTATGCCCTTAAATACCCTAAGGAAAGGGTTGGGATGATTCAGGGGTCCTTCCCTAAGGAGGGGATGGACAAGGGGGAGGATACTTCCGTGTCATTTGTCCAGTTTCGAGCCAGAAAGGGAGCCAACGGCTCCCTGAACTGGTTTGAGCTGGACTATACATGGAGGGCACCAAGAGTGCGCCCGTCGTTTCTGATTCCAAGCAGAGACGTAGCCAGCTCCCTGACCCTGGGGAACGAGCCTTATTAGATTCGATGGCTCATAGGTGGATTTTGAAACCCAATAGGTATAGCTCTCGTATAGTTTACGATACATTTTCTCAATGGAATGAACCGACTCAGAGGTATGTGTTTGAGGAGATGTGTAAGTTGTTGCGAGATGAATGGAATAATGACGAATTAGACTCAGCCCCTACTGAACTGCTCGAACTCCAGAGTCAATTTGCGAAAGGTATGATAGTGGGTTCTGAAGCTAGACATGCGTTAGAACGGCTTCTTGCCTATAGGTTTGTACTGCCCTCTAGAGCTTTGTTTGTGAGTGATTCTTCGGCAACGAAGACGTTAGGACAGTATCCTATGAGAGAGGTCCCGCCAGTATGGCGTGATGCGGTACAGGCTGATGCAGGAAGAGGTATTCAGGCCACTCCAGCACATTTTCAGAGAGTTTGGATACATGTCCCATGGAAAAGGTCTGAAGTGTTAGCATTAAAACAGACTTTACCAGACCCACGTAAGAATCCTGCTGGTTACTATAAGGAATTGTCCCAGACAGTGGACGCTTGTATTATGAACATTGCAGATATTGAGATGTTGTTTGGCAATGTAGTGCCACAACCGATATGGGGAAAGATCCGCCATGAGGATCATCCGAAAGAGTTAGGTGGTACCTGGACGGCTATTTTAGCTGCGGATGCTCTCCAAGTAGGAGGTGCAAAACCTGAGCCCCTAGTAGCGGAGTTACCGAATAGGATAGTTAATTTGATGAAGACTTTGATGCCAGCGTTGAGAGTTAACTGGGATAAATAGTCGGCTTGTAAGCAGAAGAAGGATGAAAGTGTGTCCGACTTTTTCACGCGATTTGAAGAGACTTTTGTGGACCACAGTGGTCAAGACATGAGTTCGGAGGGAGGCCAGAGACTATTTGTCGATAAATTCGTGTTTAACTTGTTGCCTGACTTGTGCAACAAATTGAAAGACTCAGAAAGTGCTCGGGCTGTTTCTTCAACGGCTCAGATTCTAGCTACAGCCCAATATTACGAGAACAGAGATAAGTAAGAAAAGGAACGAGTAGAAAAGAAAATGAAGGACTTGAAGACTAAGGTGTTGTTGCAGCAGGCGTATCCGCCTCGCTCGAATCAGAACGATTCGCAGCAACGTTCGCAATTTCAGCAACAGACACAGTTCCCGAAAGTACCACTGAGATCGGAGTATTTCGCTTCTCGGCCATTGTTAGGATTGAATCAATGTGCATACTGCAAGGAAGAGGGTCATTATAAGAACGAGTGCCCTGTTTTGCGACAACGTATGAATGGTGTGCCAGTTCAGAGAGGTCGTGGTGGTTTTCAACAAGTCTCTAGAGGTAGAGGACGTGGTGTTGAGTTTTCTCAGAATGAGCGTTCTCTTCCGTCACAGAGTTCTCTTAATTGTTTTGATCAATCGAAGGTGCAATCTGGTAGATCTCCACAGTACCATGTAGATGATTACTATGTCGAGGGCGAGAGTGCTGCGTATAATGATTGCTAGGATAGCCATGGACAGAGAGAGGGAGTAGTGTCAGTTCCAATCGATCAGAGTGGGCCTTACGTTTCAGTAGCTATATCAAGTGTGGTTGAGCCTTTTCTGTTGGATACTGGTGCGGCAAAAAGTTCAATCATACATTCTAAACTCCCTGGCGCACCTTTGTCTGGCTTAACGAATGTCTCAGTAGGATTTTCTGGCGCCCCTGTTCGTAATCCAGTCTCTAGTCCTTTGTCCCTTTCAATTGGACCATGTGAGTTAGAAGCAACCTTGATTTTGACTACTGGTTGTGGTGAGAACTTGTTGGGTTTGGACTTGTTGAAACGATTGTATGGGACGTTGCATTGTTCCCTTTCGGGAGTACAACTTACATTGGGTAGGAAAGTGATCTCTCCTATGTATATGTCGACAAATAGACTTCCACTAGAATTGCGTTCACTCCCTGAATCTCTTTGGGCTATGGGTCCTAATGATGTGGGTCTTTTGGAAATTCCTCCATATGTTGTTCAGCTTAGACCGAATGTCAGATTACCGCGAATTCCGCAATATCGAATTTCAAACGATGGTGAACGAGCAATCTTAGCGATCATCCATGATTTGATCCAGAAGGGTGTGACTGAAGAAACACGAGGTAACGTGTGTAATAGTCCTGTTTTGCCGATTTTGAAACGTAACGATTCTTCCCAACCTCCTGTGTATCGGTTTGTAATTGATCTTAGAGAAGTGAACAAGATTGTGGTTCCACAGTTTCCTGTGGTTCCCGACATTACAGCTTTATTGACATTGATTCCTGCTTCAGCTGCCTGGTTCTCGGTGATTGACTTGAAGAATGCCTTCTTTAGCATCCCGATAGCAGAAGAGAGTAGGGACATTTTTGGTTTCTCCTTAGGTGGTCGTAGCTTTAGATTCAAGCGCGCACCTCAAGGTTATTGTGAGAGTCCTTCGATATATAGTCAGGCTCTGAAAAGCCAGCTTGATACCTTTGTGTTACCTGTTGGTGCTGCTCTGATCCAGTACGTAGATGATCTTTTAGTAGCTGCTGATGACAAGGCAACTTGCAAAGCGGCTACGATTTCCTTGCTACAGCATTTGTCTGATTTACATCATAAGGTGTCACCTTCTAAGTTACAATATTGTTGCCAAGAAGTAACCTACTTAGGTCATCTCTTGTCAAAGGAGGGAAGAAGGTTGACCCCGGAACGAATTAGAGCAATTGCTCAAATGACTGTGCCAAGCACTCAACGAGAAGTACGTGCCTTTTTAGGTATCACATCATACTGCAGACAATGGATCCCAAATGTTTCCTTGTTAGCAAAGCCTTTGTTAGCTATCACGTGCAAAGATGTTTTGAATCCTCTGCCTTGGTCTGATGACTGTCAGAAGAGTTTTTCTGAGTTACGCGATGCGTTGTGTTCAGCTCCTGTGTTGGGTACTCCAGACTACAGTAAGCCGTTTACACTATACGTTCATGAAAGAGAGGGTTGTGCGTTGAGTGTGTTGACGCAACAATTTGGTGATAAACAGTGCCCGTGCGCGTATTTTTCTTCGACTTTAGATCCAGTAGCAAGAGCATTGCCGAGTTGTCTTAGAGCGACAGCGGCAGCTGCTGTGTCTATTCGACAGTCTGCTGGTCTGGTCATGGATAATATGTTAGTGGTAATGGTTCCACATGCAGTAGATACTCTATTGAACAGGACGAAAACTCAACATCTTACGAGTGCTAGGTTGTCAGGCTATGAGCTGACACTCTTGGCAAGCCATATCCAGATTAAAAGATGTAGTGTGTTGAATCCAGCCACATTGTTGCCGACTACTGTAGAGTCGAGTGATTCAGAACCACATGATTGTTGTTGGCGAACTGAAGAAGAAACTAAGGGTCGGATCGATTTGAAAGATACCCCGTTGTCAGATCCGGATGGTACTTTGTATGTGGATGGTTCGTGATTTAAGTTGCCGAATAGTGATGTGACTGCTGCGTATGCTGTGACGACATTGATTACGATTGTTGAGACTGAGAGAGTAAGTCAGAATTCTGCACAAGCTGCAGAGTTGATTGCGTTGACGAGAGCATGTGTCTTGGCCGAGGGAAAGAGAGTGAATGTGTTCATCGACAGTCAGTATGCGTTTGGTGTTGCACACAGTTTTGGACGATTATGGAAAGAGAGAGGATTTTTGACGTCCCACGGGACAAAAATACAGCATGGACAATTGGTGAATGAGCTTCTGGAATCACTTACTTTGCCAAAGCAAGTTGCGATTGTGAAGTGTAGCGCGCACGGGAAGGTTACGGATGATGTTGGTCGTGGTCATGCGTTTGCAGATGAGGTTGCGAAAGAGACAGCAAAGAACATGATGAGTCGAATGTATGTTGCAAGTTCTGCAAGATGGGTTACTGATGTTGGAATGTGTGAAAATACGATTGAGAGTGTGAAGGCAATTCAGAAGGAGGCTACTGAGAGTGAGAAGAATGTGTGGAAAGAAAGTATGGGTAAATTGGATTCGACTGGTTTTTGGATTGATCTGTCTGAACATCAGAGATGGATGTTACCCGATGCGAATGTGCTTGCAGTAGTTACAATGGCACATGGAATGGCACACATAAGTGCGAAGGGAATTTGCAAGTTGTTGGCCCCAGTATGGAAGAATGATGGGATTTCTAAGTGCGCGGAGAGGGTGGTTAAGAATTGCATGGTGTGACTGATGCATAATCCTGGCAAGGGAACTCCAACTCCAGCTGGTCATTTTGCTCCCGCGACTTGTCCCTTTGAGATTATTCAATTAGATTTCATTCATATGGAAAGGTGTAACAACCTTAAGTATGTCCTTGTTGTAGTTTGTGCATTTTCACGATGGATCGAAGCCTACCCCTTGAAAGATAATACAGCCCTGTCTACAGCCAAAGTCCTTCTCAAAGAGTTCTTCCCTAGGTTCGGCATGCCACGGATTGTATGGTCGGATAATGGAAGTGTTTGTGGTAAAGGTTATGAAGAGTGTGTGTATGGGTTTGGGGATTAGGCAGAAGTTCCACAGTGCTAATCATCCACAGTCCGCAGGGCTTGTTGAGGGTTATAACGGGACTCTGAAATTGAAGTTAGCTAAGATCCAAACAACTACTAGGTTGTCATGGCCAGATGCATTGCCTTTGGCTCTTCTGTCCACTAGGGCGAGTGTTCACTCTCGAGTAGGGCATAGCCCATATGAAATTGTGTTTGGTCGTCCCGCGAACGTTTGGGGAGTCCCTAGACCTAAGGAATTTACCCAGCTCGAATATCCCATGTTGATCGATTACCTTTTTATGACTTGACTGCTAAACTAAGTGCCATTCATCAACAGGTTTTTGAGGCTCTGCCAAAACCAACAGAGGGACCAGGACACAAGTTACAGCCTGGCGATTTCGTTGTCGTAAAGAACTTTGGGAAATCCAGAAACTTGGAGCCAAGATATATTGGACCGTTCCAGGTCCTGTTGTCAACACGGACTGCTCTACGATTGGCTGGAAGAAAGCATTGGGTGCACGCTGCCCATACAAAGCATGTACCGCTACCTTTACCGTATGACAAGTGGATTAGACAGGGAATTGGCAGTTCTGAGACAGAGTGTGTTCCTAGGCTTGTCCCGTTCAGCGATGCACGATTCAAAAGTCTTGAGTCAGCTAAACTGAAGAGCACTGCTGCTCCACCTGGAACTGTGCCTTTGCCCCTGGATCCGAACATTACTCCATTCAAACATTCACCTGAACAATTGAACACTGTTTTGTCATCTGGTCCTTTGTTCGAAGAGCAAACACAACCTGGAAGACATCGTTACTCTTTACGCTCCCATTCCAAGGACTAATAAAGTGAATACCCCTTTTTTTTTGTTTTCTTTTGCCTCCTCTGCCCTGACAACTCGTTTTTGGACAATTGTATTCTCCTCAGCCAGGAAGTTTGCTGTATGTGTGTTCTTGAACCGGCCATCCGGGTTCGCCGTAGGGCCGTGACGTGTGCCTAGTTTTGATTTGCAGGTTACCAGACACTAGGTCGGTTTCCCCGGTTGGTTTTTGGGAACTCCCAAGGCTAACGGACGCATTTCTGAACAGGTACAAACCAACCGCCGCGGACGGCTCGAGTAGAGGATGGAGCTTCCTGAGCTACGAGGTGTTAATACTGTGATTGAGCGTAAAGCGAAATTGCATGAAATATTGCGCAACAAATGTTTCCTGATCCAGTGTGCCCTAATGTTTTTAATTTTCTTGATAACTTTGGTGGGTGGAATTGTTTTAATTTTTGTACCTGCTATGTCTACGGTGCCTCCTCACGTTTCTTTTTCCGCTACTACTGCTTCTTCGCATTCCTTCCACCCTTTGCCTGAACACGAACAAGCTAGACGTTCTGAGTTTGTAAACAATTCGTTTATTCAACTTCTGCACCAACACCAACTAGTGATGAATACGACTAATTGCTGGGTGTGTGGTTTGATGCCGCATACCACTGATAAGGGTATCCCGTATCTAGTTCTGCCTTTTAGCTATAATGGGTCATCATGGGCATTCCAGACTATGTTCCTTTTTGCACTTGAGACCTATCCCCCGCGACCACCGCGCTCCACAAAATTTAGCTCCAGCAATAAAGCCTTGGTAAGAGGAGTTGCCGATATGAGTAGAGATATCGATGCATATTCATCCATTCCCAAGGATGAGTTGCAAGCTTATGTGGGTTGGAATGCGACTGGGTATAGCATTAGTGTGGGCGAGAATCCGCGCAAGAGTTCGTCTCCGATTTGGGTCGTACCCCACTTAGGTTGTTTTTGCTTGCAAGGCAATGGTCAGAATCCGAGAGCTCAGCTAGGGAAGAGTGACTGTACTGAAACGTACGTTTTCCCATCACAGTCTTCCCCTGCGTTTTTGGCTGCCAAGGGTACATACTTTGTCTGTTATGATCGAGCATACACATGGTTGCCCCCTGATTTTTTGGGAACATGTCATGTTGCTAACTTACTACCGCCGACATTTACTGCTGCCTCTGATTATCACAAGACTAGAGTTGTGAGAGGTGTTGTTAGTCAGGAGGATACTGCTGGTCAGGAAGCGGGAGACTTCTTCATGGGTTTCCTGCCGTTTTGGGGACCTATGGTCAATAGTAGGAACCTGAGACAACTGACTCGTGTAATTGAATCCACTGTTAATGTAATGGCTGGTGCCCTTGGTAACTTGACAGCTGAGCTTCAAGCGGATCGCCTTATGACGTTGCAGAATCGTATGGTTCTAGACGTTGTACTTGCAGATCGAGGAGGAGTATGTAATGATCCGATCGAGTTGCTATGTTTTCATTCCGGGTAATGCTCTGACAGTTTATGAGGCCATTTCCAAACTGCATAAGATCTCTGATTCTATACATGTGGATGAAGGAGAGTGGTCGCTAACCGGATGGGTTTGGAATCTATTATCTGCGTGGGGATGGAAGATTCTGATGGTCATTGGGGTTGTTTTAGTTCTCCTGTTTTCGTGCTGTCTCTGTGTCCAGTGTGGTCCTGCCTTATGTGGCATTTGTGCTGCGACATGTATAAGAAGGCCGCCTGTTACTAGAGAGATACTGATGGAAAGGATGATGCTTCAGCAACACCTCAGTGATTTGATGAAAATAGGTATCGACTCAGATATCGATTAGTGCTTGCCTATCTAAGGGCAAAAGGAGGGTCTGAGGTTCCGTGAAAACTGGACCCGTATTTTGGAACTAATGGTAATGAGACGATTTCGGTATTAGTGAATCACAAGTGATGAGTTTAGTATGGGCGAGTGTTTTCGCAACGCTGCACTGAAGGATTTGTCATATATTGCTGGTTTTCGTGTTCAAACCTACGGGTTTCATTTTGTGCACGACGTCCATTTTGTATCATTGCCCTCACATAGTCAGTGAATGGGCGATGTCCGAGCGATGACCCTGTTTGGGTAACCTCACGAGGACACGTATTCCTAAGTGCACGTTCTGCTGAATTCCGCATGACTTGGCGAAAGCTGACTCTGCCGCCCGAAGCTGACCCTGCCACACCGGTTTTCTGTCTTGTCCTGCTTGAGCAAGATTGCTGACCCTGATACAATAGACCACGCTTCTTTTATTTGCCTACGAATATGTCTTATCTGACTCTCCTATTTTCTGCATCTGTCCCTGTATTTCCCTCTAGCCTTTTATGATGAGGAGGTGACCAATTTTGTTATGGGGCGGTCCGGCCTTTTAATAGAGGGATGTCAGAATTGTGTGATTGAAGGCCGGACACCTGGAGATGGGAATGTGATGTTGTGTGATCTTATTGTTTGGAATACAGAAACGGGAATAATTGTAAACTTGTAGGAATGTTTGCCCGAGGCATAATATTCAGTATTTAAGGAGCAACCTGCTTTGTACAAATCGAGCAGTCTCCGTAGAATCTATCTCGTATGATACTTCTGTGACTTCTGTTCCTGACTGCAGTCATTAAAAAGATCTTTCGACGCCAGAGGATGATTCCCGTGTCTCTGTTTGTTTAGTACGCCAAAACAGATGAACCCCAAAGGTCTCAGGTGTTGTCCCCTGGCACCGCTGGGTCTTAAAAATTGCCCTGTCCTTCATCTGGAGGGTGGCTGTGTATGTCACTCTGGACAGGAGGGCACATTCATTCACACACTCTGGGAATGCACAGTAATCCAGAGATACTGGGAACGGTTGGTGCACCGTATGGAAGAAGCATTGGAGCAATAGGTTAACTGTAACATCAAGCTGGCATTGTTGAATGTCTGGGGCCCAACAGTTTTGACTTCCAAAGAACACACATGGGTCACGCTTGGGCTCATGGTCGCCAAAAGGAACATTGTGCGGCTGTGAAGATCTCCGCATCCACCTAAGATAGTTGACTGGGCCAATGATATGGACTGGTTTATGGTGACAGAAAAGTCCATCTATGATGCCAGGGGGTGCCCGAATAAGTGGACGCAAATATGGGGACAGTAGAATACTTATAGGGGGGAGATTTGTGAGCTGCCTAGATCTGGGGAGGCCACTGAAGGGGAGTTACGACACTGAGAAATTGGTTATTGTGAATTACTGTTTGATATATGCACTGCCAGAAACCTTCTTAAATATAACATGTATACTGATGATCTGTTTATCAGCTGCTTTCAACATGTAACGTGCCTGTTTCTTTAATAAAAATTAATATTAAAAAAACTATATATTTACATACATAAACATTGTTTTGTATATAATTTTTTCCAGTGTATAACAATATTTCCCCCCGATATTTGTGTACTTACCATTATATGTATAGAAAAAGGAAATTTTTGTGATCGATATTTTTGACACAATGTTTATGGCTTCGATATTCTGTCCCTAAACCCCTAATCAGTTTCATTGTGCTTATATTCAGAAAGGGTTCTTAAGTTAAACCTGCATGCTATAGACCAACATCTGATACATATTTCTTTATCAGACTAAATCATACATGGCTAAGCATTTTTATTTGATACAACATATCAGGAATGGCTTACATATGGGAACAGAGCTGCTGACATGCATCTAAATTTGCGTTTAACACATGCACAGCAGCAGTATGTCATTTGAATAACAATTTATTTGTAACTCATGGGCTTGCAGACTGTTTTTGATGTAGTTTGTGGAAGCACATTGTGGTACAGATGCTATTCTGATGAAATATAAAATGGCCAATTAAAAAGAAATATTGTAAGAGACAAATGTAATGTTAATTGACCACTTCAATGTAAGGATTGCAAGTCCTCCAGGATTGTGAACTTTCCCTCTTATTTTTATTATTCAAAAAAATAAAATGAAACACCCAATTTTCCAGTTTCCCCAAAACCACACTAGTTTTGTCAAAGGCAGAAAGAACATCAGGAAATCATTTTAGGGTTTGAAAGCTTCTGCAGCTGATGTTTTCTAAAAATGAATTCTAGAAAGTCCAAAGTTATGCCACAATGCTTAAGAAGAATGCCAAGCACAAGTCTGGCCTTAAAAGTTAATGACCTAGTGCTCTACTTATTAGGGGCTAATGACTAAGTGACTTACTTCAGTGACAATATTTCTGTGGTATCGGTTGTATGACGTTACAAAGCATTCCGTTACAACGCATACTTTTACCCCGACTTGTTGTCGGGGGTGTGCTGGAAGTTGGAATAGGGTAATTTACTATTCCAACTCCGGTGTGTGCAACAGTAGGGAAGGTGTTGGAGTTAACTCCAACACCTTCTATCCCCTGCAACAAGCCTTTCATGTTGTAACGACATGCGTTGTGATGGCATCCGTTGTAATGCTTCCGTTGTAAAGGCTGTTTCCCGTAGTATACTTTGCCTGCCTACAGACTCCTCACATATTGCATTTGCCAAAGCACCTGACTTGAATCAAAGCAAGTGAAATAGCTCCTGTGCTGGTAGGTGATGCCCTAGCTTCTACTAGAATCCAGTACCTCCCCAGATGTGACATCAAACATACATATGATGCCACCATTGACCCTGTCACCAGGTAGGTCGCCCCCCCAGCCGCCACACGGTCCTCCTGTGCCGCTGTCCCACTGCCGCTACCCGCTTTGATCTGACCACCTCTCCAGCTCCGAGGTCGGACTTGCATTGCCTGTGCTCTTTATTTTGTGTCTCCTAATTGTGATTACATCTCTTGTTGCCACTGATTGTTTTCCATTTACTGTCGCTTACTAGTGCCCTTTGTGCCCTCTCCCCCTGCCCCCTTTTTTCTTCTGTATCACCAACCCGATCCCCTCCCTCGCGCTTTCCCGCTGCTGCGTCCCTTGCGGTCCCGCCCCCTGGTGTCCCATTGGCCGCCCCACTCCCGCCTCCCAGCTGCTCCTCCCTTCCACAGCCACTCATATGGAGGCTGCGCGGTGGTAAAGGGAGCGACCCTTGACCCTGTCACCACGTAGGTCACCCCCCAGCCGTCACACGATCCTCCTGTGCCACTGTCCCGCTGCCGCTACCCGCTTTGATCTGACCGCCTCTCCAGCTCCGAGGTCGGACTTGCATTGCCTGTGCTCTTTATTTTGTGTCTCCTAATTGTGATTCCTTCTCTTGTTGCCACTGATTGTTTTCCATTTACTGTCGCTTATTGGTGCCCTTTGTGCCCTCCCCCCCCCCCCTGCCCCCTTTTTTCTTCTGTATCACCCACCTGCTCCCCTCCCTTGCGCTTTCCCGCCAATGCGTCCCTTGCGGCCCTGCCCCCTGGTGTCCCATTGGCCGCCCCACTCCCGCCTCCCAGCTGCTCCTCCCTCCCACAGCCCCTGGCCAAAGGCGAGCCCGTCAGCGCCCGGCGCCAGAACCCCTGGCCCCCGCCAAAGCCAGGAAACCCGACTGAAATACAACGCTGCCGCCCTCAAAGCACTCAACACTGGACGACCATCTGCCTGCTACCGAGCCACCCCGAAGCGCACCCACGGACCCTTCTCCTGCCTAGGCTGCAAATTCACCTGCGTCCGAAACTGCACCCCACCATCCGGACCAGGCAACAACAACCACCTCAAGTGCATCCTGCTCAACACCCGCTCCGTCCACAAGCACGAGGTCGAACTCTGGGACCTCCACAACACAACAGCGCCAGACGTTGCCTTCCTCACGGAAACCTGGATGAACGCCTCCTTAGCCCCCGACATCGCCATAGCCATCCCGGACGGCTACAAGATAATTCGAAAGGACCGCGTAAACCAAACCGGAGGAGGAATCGCCATCATCCACAGGAGCACCATCAGCGTCTTGACCAACTCCGAAGATACCCTCACCACCGCCGAACACCTACGCTTCCAGATCCGTACCGACCCCAAGACCACCCTCAGAGGAACCCTCATCTACAGACCACCAGGCCCACGCACACAATTCAGTGAAGCCATCGCCGACCTCATCAGCCCACATGCCCTCGCCTCATCAGACTACATCCTCGCAGGGGACCTAAACTTCCTCCTGGAGAACAACAACGACAATAACACCACCACCCTGCTAGACAACCTCGCCAACCTCGGACTCAAGCAACTGGTGAACACTCCCACCCACTACGCCGACCCCATCTTCTCTGCCAGCGGCCATGTTACCTTCAGCCACTCCACCGGACATCACGGGACCGACCACAGCTGCATCCATTTTTCCTTCAAGAAGACCACATCCCACCACCACCCGCAACAGATCCCCCGCAGATGCTGGAGCAAAGTCACCACTGACCAGCTAACCACATCACTGAGCCAGAACCCACCTATCAACACCACGGACACCAACGACGCAGCCCTCAACCTCACACAGTGGATCATCAACTGCGCCGACACCCTTGTACCAATGAAGAACCCTCCAGGCAAGCCCGGCAACAGGAAAGCCACATGGTTCACCGACGACCTCAAAGAATCGAAGAAATCACGCCGAACCCTCGAGAAAACCTGGCGCCACGAACAGACGACAGAAAACCTGACAGCCCTCAAGAACGCCACTCGCAAACACCACCAGCTGATCCGCACCACCAAAAAGACATCGTTCAAAGAGCGGCTGGACAACAACGTACACAACAGCAAGGAACTCTTCAGCATCGTAAAAGAGCTCTCCAACCCCAGCGCCAACAGCAACGACATCACACCGTCACAAGACCTTTGCGACTCCCTCGCCACGTTCTTTCACCGCAAGATAGCCGACAAACACGACAGCTTTGGCGCTCAGACCCCGCCCCCAGCCACAGAACCAACTCCCCCTAACACCACCCTAAGCGGCTGGACTCCCATCAGCACTGAAGACACCACCCACGTTATGAACACCATCCACTCCGGCTCTCCTTCCGACCCATGCCCTCACCACATCTTCAACAAAGCCGACACCATCATCGCACCCCACCTCCGGAACGTCATAAACAACTCCCTCACGCCCGCCACCTTCCCAGAGAGCTGGAAGCACGCTGAGAACAACGCCATACTGAAGAAACCCCCGGCGGACCCTAAAGACCTCAAAAACTTCCGCCCCATCTCCCTTCTTTACTTCCCCGCTAAAGTCATCGAGAAGACCGTCAATAAACAGCTGACTGCATTCCTCGAGGCAAATGGCTCCCTTGACCCATCCCAATCCGGATTTCGAGCCAACCACAGCACCAAGACCGCCCTCATCGCAGCCACAGAAGACATCAGGACCCTGCTTGACAACGGAGAAACAACCGCTCTCATCCTCCTAGACCTCTCAGCCGCCTTTGATACAGTCTGCCATCTCACCCTAACAACCCGCCTCCACAACGCGGGGATTCAAGGTAATGCCCTGGACTGGATCACCTCGTTTCTCTCTGACAGAACCCAGAGAGTCCACCTTCCTCCCTTCCGCTCAGCGGCCACCGAGATCATCTGCGGCGTACCCCAAGGCTCTACGCTCAGCCCAACCCTCTTCATTATCTACATGAGCCCCCTCGCCGCCATCGCATGCAAATACAACCTGAACATAATTTCATACGCCGACGACACCCAGCTGATACTCTTCCTCACCAAAGACCCAGCCACCGCCAAAGCCATCCTCCAGGAAGGAATGAAAAACGTCGCGGAATGGATGAAACTCAGCCGTCTCAAACTGAACTCAAACAAGACGGAGGTCCTCATCCTCTGACCAACCGAATCCGCCTGGGACGACTCCTGGTGGCCCACAGCGTTGTGCACCGCACCTACACCCATGGACCACGCACGCAACCTGGGACTCATCCTGGACTCCTCCCTCACGATGACCAAGCAAGTCAACGCCATCTCATCCTCATGTTTCAACACCCTGTGCATACTCCAAAGGATCTTCTGGTGGATCCCTACCGAAACCAGAAAGACGGTCACCCAGGCCCTCGTCACCAGCCGACTGGACTACGGGAACGCCCTTTACGCAGGAACCACAGCCAAACTTCAGAAAAGGCTCCAGCGCATACAGAACGCATCCGCACGACTCATCCTCGACATCCCTCGCCACAGCCACATATCTGCCCACCTCAGAGACCTGCACTGGCTTCCTGTCAGCAAAAGAATCATGTTCAGGCTCCTCACCCACGCACACAAAGCGCTCCACAACACGGGCCCCAATACCTCAACAGCCGCCTCACGTTCCACACTCCAAACCGCCAGCTCCGCTCCGCTAGCGTCGCCAGTGTACCACGGATCCGGAGAACCACCACCAGAGGAAGATCATTCTCTTACCTGGCTGCCAAGACGCGGAACTCCCTACCCACCCACCTACGAATGACCCATGACCATCTCAACTTCAGGAAACACCTCAAGACCTGGCTTTTCAAGCAGTAACATCACCCCCCCCCTCACTTCAGCGCCTTGAGACCCCCACGGGTGAGTAGCGCGCTTTACAAATGTATTGATTGATTGATTGATTGACCATGGTGGTCTGAAGTGAATTCTGGTACTTTTTTCCACTTCCTTAGTGGTGGAAACAAGGTTGAAGAAAGTTTAAAGAAAGAAGTGCAGAAAAAATTTACTTGGAACCTTAGCAAACAAACGACTCCTCAGAACCGGAGGAAGAGCAGGAGCAATGTGCAAGTAGATAGAGCGCCTACCAGAAACACTGTTACTGAAGTTAAATATCATATTCTTCTGATGAATAATTCTATCTGCAAAATCATTACCTTATCAATCAATACCTCGCAGCCTTCCTCCCCGAGCCGCTACAGCCCTAGGAACCACTCCCCAGGAGCCTTTTTTGTAGTAAGGGGAGGGGGCATGCGCTTCCCCTCCCTGAGCCACTTCGGGCCCCGGAAGGAATATGCTACTTACCAGTATGCATCTGTTCTTGGCATGTAGAGCTGCAGATCTATACACTGTGCATAGATCGCCATCTGGTGTTGGGCCCGGATGTTTGCAGTTTGTTTTTCCTCTTGGAAAGTCTTTGGGAGTCACGAGGTCGGTGATTCCTCCTCTGGTTAGTATTGCGCATGGGCTTCGGCTCCATCCTCAGATTGTTTTTCGCCAGTAGGGAAAGATGGAGCGTAGTGGTAACTGTAAAGAAACCCAAAGACTGGAACGGATACAGGTAGCCGGGGAGGCGGGTGGGCGTGTATAGATCTGCAGCTCTACATGCCAAGAACAGATGCATACTGGTAAGTAGCATATTCCGTTCGAGGCATATGAGCTGCAGATTATACACTGTGCATAGATTAAATAGCAGTACCCAACCCTAGCGGCGACCACCGGCATCCGTTGCAGTTATCAGAAACAGTGTTTTTAGTACAGCTTGGCCCACACTAGCTTGTTGCTTGGTTTGCACATCTACACAATAATGTTTTGTGAAGGTGTGTGGTGTTGACCATGTCGCTGCTTTGCAGATGTCATCTAGTGGTATGTTCCCTAGGAAAGCCATAGAAGCCCCTATCTTCCTTGTAGAGTGGGCTTTAGGGGGAACCGATAGCGTTCGTTTTGCCTTGTGGTAGCAAATCTGTATGCATTTTACAATCCACCTTGCTATCCCTGATTTGGAAATAGGGTTGCCTTTGTGTGGTGGGGAGAAGGAAACAAATAGCTGTTTGGTTTTCCTGAAAGGTTGTGTTCTCTGGATGTAGTAAAGTAAAGCCTTTTTAACATCCAGTGTGTGTAAGGCTCTTTCCGCAACTGTTTGGGGTTGCGAGAAAAAGGCTGGTAATTCTACTGACTGGTTTAGATGGAATGGAGAAATGACTTTGGGTAGAAATTTGGGATTGGTGCGGAGTACAACCTTGTTGTGATGCTTCTGAAGAAAAGGTTCTTGTATAGTGAGTGCTTGTATTTCACTAACTCTTCTGAGGGAAGTGATGGCCACTAGGAAAGCTGTCTTCCATGTGAGGAATTGCAGCTCGCACTTATGTAATGGTTTGAAAGGGGGTCCCATTAACCGTGTGAGGACTATATTCAAGTTCCAAACAGGTGAGGGTGGCACTCTGGGTGGAATTACTCTTTTGAGGCCTTCCATAAAGGCTTTGATGGCAGGCACTTTGAAAAGTGAGAGGTGCTGCCTGTTTTGTAAATAGGCAGCAATTGCAGCAAGGTGTAACCGAATGGAGGTATATGCTAGGTTACACCTTTGTAAATGGAGTAAATAACATATAATGTGTTGTATGGATACATTTAAGGGATTGATTGCGTTGTTGTGGCAGTAAACAACAAATCTTTTCCACTTTGCTGCATAGCACGCCCTAGTAGTAGGGCGTCTAGCTTCCCTGATAATATTCATGCAATCAGGGGGAAGGTTAAGGTATCCGAATTCTAGGACCTCAAAAGCCAGATCGCAAGGTTGAGTTGAGCTGGGTCCGGGTGCCTGATCTCTCCATGGTTCTGGGTTAGGAGGCATGGTGAGAGGCGTAGCTTTTGGTGTGGTACTACCGAGAGTTCCAGCAGCGTGGTGTACCACGGTTGTCTGGCCCATGTTGGAGCTACTAGGATCAGAGTTAGGGAATGCTGCTATAGCTTCCGCACCACTAATGGAATTAGTGGGAGAGGTGGAAAAGCGTATGCAAATTTGTTTGACCAGTTCATCCATATCGCATTGCCTTCGGACAATGAGTGTGGATATCTGGCGGCGAAGCTTGGGCATTTTCTGTTTTCGTGGGTGGCGAATAGGTCTATGTGTGGATGCCCCCACTTCTGAAAGAACGGGTGAAGAACCTTTGGGGGAAGTTCCCACTCGTGGATTTGCTGTGTCTGTCTGCTCAGCAGATCTGCCACGGTGTTTTGGACTCCTGGGACGTGCTGGGCTAGGAGAAAAATCTTTTGTGGAATCGCCCATCTCCATATGCTCTGTGCTAACTGAGAGAGCTGTGGAGAGTGTGTGCCCCCCTGTTTTTGAATGTAGTACATGGCAGTCATGTTGTCTGTGCGAATGAGGACTGCCTTGCCTGAAATCTGCGCCTGGAAGGATTTTAGGGTGAGGAAGATCGCCAGTAACTCCAGATGGTTTATGTGGAGTAACTTCTGTTGCGGCGTCCATGTGCCCTGTGCTGTGAGATGTAACAGATGAGCTCCCCAGCCGGAGAGCGATGCATCTGCCGTTAGGATTATTTGTGGGACCGGGTCCAGGAACGGTCGACCCCTGGAAAGGTTTGTGGTGTTCCACCACTGCAGAGAGCGATGGGTGCGACCGTCTACCAACACCAGATCTGTCAGTTTTCCCTGGGCCTGGTTCCACTGGCGCGCCAAGCACTCTTGGAGTGGGCGCATTTGGAGTCTTGCATGGGGTACTATGAAGATGCAAGAGGCCATCATCCCTATGAGCTGCGTAAACACTCTTGCTGGGAGAGAATGTTGGGATAGGAATTTTTGACGCAGTGCTTGTATTTTTGCAATCCTGGCAGGGTTGGGATAGACTATGGCCTTTGAGGTGTCTATGGTGGCACCGAGATATTGTTTTGTGTGTGATGGTACCAGGTGGGATTTTTGATGGTTCACCGTGAAGCCTAGCTGGTGAAGTAGTTGGACTGTAGCGGCGGTATGTTGCACACATTGTTGGTAGGACGTGGCTTTTATCAGCCAATCGTCCAGATAGGGGAAGACGTGAATGTGCTGTCTTCTGAGATCGGTGTGGGGAAACTTGGACCCACATCGAGGGCACTTCTTGAAGTCTTTGATGATATATCACCTGATGGTGAACACTTCATTACTTTTTTGTAAAGGTTCTCAGTAATGAAGTGTTCACCATCAGGTGATATATCATCAAAGACATGCTGTCATGGCCGCCAGGGAGAGAGGTATCATGATCTCAACCTAATGAGTTCTTCGTTGCTGCCCATGACTATGTGTTCCTCCAATAAAATCCTGGGATTATGCATTCAAAATCTGTGTAATGCCGAATGCCGAGTTGATCAGCACTGAGGAAGGCTTGATGCCGAAATGCATTTGCTGAATAAATCTACCTGAAACGTGTCCCGTGAGTGCTTTGCATCTTTCTTGGAGCCTGATATTTTAACGTGACTTACCCACACGTCTGAGATGAATGGCACCCGCCGTGAGTTCAGCAGTTTATGGGTGAGACTTGGAGCGTCTATTTAACATTGCATGAACCGCCGAGGATCAAAGAGAGCTATCCTGTCAGCCACTGCTGCCAATTATCGAATTGGAGGTTGCCAGTAATCCATACTGAAGCCTGTGGGGTGTGCAACATTTGAATTTTAGGCAGGCGAGGGACTGGAACAAATGACTGTGGCACCGGCAATCTGGAGGCACAATGGCTGATTCAGCTTTGGGGGACTGGATATGTCATGAGGCATGTGAGCAACATCTAACATTTCAATTGTAAATTGTCTATGAGAGACTGAGAACCTTCACAAAAAAGTAATGAAGTGTTCACCATCAGGTGATATATAATCAAAGACATGCTGTCATGGCCGCCAGGGAGAGAGGTATCATGACCTCAACCTAATGAGTCCTTCGTTGCTGCCCATGACTTTGTGTTCCTCCAATAAAATCCTGGGATTATGCATTCAAAATCTGTGTAATGCCGAATGCCGAGTTGATCAGCACTGAGGAAGGCTTGATGCCGAAATGCATTTGCTGAATAAATCTACCTGAAACGTGTCCCGTGAGTGCTTTGCATCCGCACGTTTGAGATGAATGGCACCCGCCGTGATTATATATATATATATATATATATATATATATATATATATATATATATATATATATATATATATATATATATATATATATATATATATATATATATATATATATATACACATACATACATATTTATATATAAAAAATACCTGTTGGACTGAAAAAACACAGCTAAAATTAAGTAATTGTAAAAGGAACCAAAAATAAATAAAGCCATGAAATCTTACAGTTATGCAAACCATAATTTTTGCCACACAGCATATGTTGCTATTTGTTCGACAGTGTCTTAGTTTCTCACATCAGCCAAGTGTTGTACTGATTATGGTGGGCAGCATCAGTTTTGGTGTTTGTTGCATACCAGAAATTACGAATTTAAAGGCGTTTTCCATTTCATGTTCATTTTAAGATAACTAACCATTGACTTTAGTTTTTTCAGCAAATGTAAACGTTCTTATTATGATGTACTGCATTCATCAGCCATTGACCTGTACGGTGCTGTGCACAGTCATTGGCCAAGCCCAGTGGGGGATGGCCACAAGGGCTGCCTAGGTCCTGCATCCTATTCCTGCTGAACAAGAACTTTTGCTACGAGCATTGGAGGTTTGGTCCAAGTCCTGATCTTTAGTCAGTCCATACATCCAACCAGGGTACTCCATCAAACATAATCTTAATTGTTTTTATTCAGTAAAAATCACATTACTCACATAAATCACAATTTTATGGAGGTAAATCACCACCCCCCAAGTTCATTACCATGCTCTGAGTGGCCATTAGCATTCTCCTGGGATTGTCCTGGACTCATAGGGCCACTCCTTTCTGTAAATGTTTTACACTGGGCAAAAGTCGCAATTTTGACCAATTGAGATTTTCAAGATTGCAAGAAAAAATAGATCCCTTTCAACAGCTCATCATAGTTCTCAAAAAATTCAAAAGTGTTTGACAGAAATTGAGATTTCAGAAATCTCAAATTAAAACAGCAAAGATTGTAAAAAATGTTAGCTCTTTTAAGCCCACCCAGTACCTTTTACAAACGCTAGTATGTCACAAACTACTGAATTAATTTACAACAAACCAACAAAAGCCTGCTGTCAATGCACAAATTCTGAGTAAAATTCTACTTTCATGCTAAGTTTCAGGTCAAGTTAGCGAAATGACTTGTGAGAGCTAAAATGGTAAAACCCACTTGAATGTTTTTCCCCTACATCAAACTGAATGAATTTTGGCTTGCCAGATCTTTGCTGCCTACTCTAAAGGAGTGCCAAATATGCTGTGGAGCTGCCCATGGGGTCCAAAGGTATTGCATAAAATGGCTTTTCAATGTGAAGTGTGGCTGAACAATTGCTGTACAGTGGCGAGTACCACTGTGTTTATCTTGCTAAGTTTTAGACCAGCAGTCAAATTTATTAAAAGGAAATGAGGACTAAAAACATGCCTTTTCTGTGTAAAGTGTGATGTAACCTTACTTAAAGAGTGTCATGCATACACATTCATCATTCAGTAAAAAAAAATATGTTAAAGCAATCTAGACTTGTCTAAAGAAGTCATCAGGTATATTTTGTACAATATCACTATGAAAAGAAAATATATAGTTATAAACAATTCTAAGAAGGCTAACAAGTCACTTATACATTACTGAGTTTATTGTTACCTTCTTTAGATGTTGCTTAATAGTCAGGTTGTCTCTATCCATGACCTTCACCATTTCCTGGCTTCCCATGTACATGGCATTTGCTGAGAAAAAACACATTTACAGTTTATAGTACTTATCCTTAATGTCAAAATGTCTAACAGTAATCTCAATCATCTAGAAATGTCATATTGATCATAAACCATTCACAGCTCAGCATTTCAATCAGTATTTTACAGACAATGCTCAGAGACTTACTGTGTCACTATTGCAGACAACATGTAAACATTAAAGTGCAAGGGTTATGGTTTTTTTGTGTGAATCACACTCAGTATCAGAAAACGCACACAATCAATACCAACAATTCAGGTGGCACAACTCATATCCAAACTGGCGTCCAATTATGATGTATCTGGACCCAACAGATAGAGCCAAATTCATAGTATAGCAAAGTTTTACAGACAAAAAACACAGCAAACCCCAACTACAAGTCTGCATGGCTCACACAGAACAGGAGAAGTATGGCATTTAGCATGCATCCACTTAACACTCCACCACCCTCTACCCCATCCCCTGGTAACCATAACTCTGTTAACATATCCATTAATGATTGAGAAATAAAGCTTATTGATTTAAAAACAATAATTGTTGAAACAAGCAGGCATGGATAAGACCGATAACCAAAGCATCACAATCAAGACAGAGTCAACCTCGAGTCATCTAGGGTAGGTCCATTGGATATAGGGGAAAGACCTTTTTCTTAAAGGAAATCTCACTCTCTGAATGTTATCTAGTTGCATGCTTTATCATTGAGTTTTTTCCCAATACTCTGAGGGTCGGAGCATGCTGCTACCTTTTTCCTTACAAGGCAGCACTTGTTAAGGTTTTCGACCTAGCGAACTGTGAGATTTCATCCACACAACGGATTGTCCTAGAGAAAGGACTAGTTTTTGTCACAACACCCAGTTTCGACAAGTTCAAACTGCTGAGCGAGGTGTGAGAATTGATGCGCAAGATTAAACTACACACTTTCTTCATGGACACCAACACACCAGATGAAAACAGTGGAGACAGTGAACTGAATAACAAGTCCAAGTTTGTACCCACTACCTCGACCATCCCAGTATAGATTCTGACATTTGAAATGGCAATCCTAAAGGACACTGACAATCTCCACAGTAAAGATAGAAAGACCTTTCAAAACATATCAAGGCGAGAGAGACAGGCTCTCAATCAGCTCAAACAGAATCAAATGATAACTATCAACCCAGCTGATAAAAGGGGAGGGATCATCCTCAAAAGTTCTACAGATTACAGGGCAGAGTGCTTAAGACTGTTGTGGGACACAAAGAACTATAAAGTACTCCATTCTGACTCCACTGCGAGCTTGATCAGTGAGATAAAAATAAAGCGAGTGGGAACCTTTGGGTCACCAAAAGGGAGGCCGATTTTTCAGATTAGTACCAGCCCCACAACACCATACTTCTATACCCTCCTCAAGGTGCGTACAAATGTTACACTGCTCCCGGGGTAGCCCATTGTGTCGGGCATACAGGTCAAAAACGTGATCCTAATCAACAGACACAATAGAAAGCACTGTCATATTAAAAGACAGATCTACCTAAGCCTACCCTCATTATAGAAACACAGTTTTATATTCTAGATCTCTGGGAATAGTGGGGGACCCCATACGTGGCATACATAGGTAGTTGTTCTACATCTCAGGAAGCTGAGCTCTCTCTCATCTCAGGACCTTTGCTCTGAGAATGTGTCCTCTCTATTTTCAAAACAACGAATCCCAGCTTATATGATAAGAATTGCATGTTCAGGTGGCCAACAGCATGGCCGGGTAGCCGCATCTTCTGCGAGCTCCGCTGGCCCCATCTGTAATCCTGATAATATCCTGCTCCTCATCTCCGTTCCCTCGATCAGACTCAAATCGGAGGGCGAGCTGAAGCGTCGAGGCGCGGAGGGGAGCACCTTAAGACACCTCGTATGAAGGAAAGGAGGCTTCTCTTGGCGAACTGGGAGACGTGCGGTCATACCCAAGATGGCAGCGGTGGCGATGTCATTGAAGCTGCGGATCGCGTCGCAGGGTAGCGGGCCGTTGCCCTGGAGAAGTAACCTACGGTCTGCGGGCAGTGCCAAGTAGCGGGGCACCGCGGCGGGCTTTTTCATTCCGGAAAACATCACCGGAGCAGCACACGGCGGTGCCATGAAGGGCACAGGGAGCAGCAGTCCAGCACGAACTTGGGAGCGGGGATCTGCCAGCGGTGGTGGCAGCCAGACCCGTGGCGGACAAGAGACACCGGCGGAGGGGCGCATAATATTGCATGTGCTCTCTGAGGGATTGCTGGTGAGGAGGGGCCGCTTGACGTGTGACGCACAGGCTGGGCTCTGCGCGGCGGCTGTGACAACCCCCGCCCGAGGTTACAGGGACTCGGCCGTGTTTCAGAGGCACCACAAGGGACACATCACTGCCAGACATGGGGGACCACGAATGGTGTCACTAGCGCACCGTGGCAGAGCTCTTGGAGGACAGGCCCTGCATTGTTTGGAGCGTGGGGACGCCCCATAACAGAGCCTGGAGGTGAGGGAGCTTACCCCCTTGAGGCCATATTGCTTCAACAGCCAGCAAGGCATGCTGTCCTACCCACGTGGAGGAGGTGAATTTCACTAGGTAGGAGACCCGCCCACCACACACTGGTGCTAGCTGCGAGGTCTGCGAGTTGAGTAGTGCCCACGGTGGTGCAACGCATGCGAACAGTCTAAGGCCTGGAAGGTGAGCCCAAGAAGCGCAGTGCCTGTGGCCCTGGGGTCCCCCCGGCTGTGAACCCTGCGGAGTGTATGCACCATTGTCTACGGTAAAAAACGTCTTGATAATACAACAGGCATCACAGAATGGAGACCTTATAGAAACACATGACAACGGATCGCTCCCTATTAGACAAACATCACAATCTATTGATATAAGTTCAACGAATAGAAATAACATCAAAAAACTAACTAGGGAAGAAGAAACTGGAAATGGGAATCCAAAATCAACCACTGTAGAGGAAATCCGCAACCTTGGAGGGCGGAAAGCTGTCCTTCCCATACCAGAGCAAGCACCAGTGACCATAACACAAGGACAAGAATTCGTACAAAGTCACTATAACGAACACAATAACGAACCTAGTTGCATGGCTACATTAAAAGATACATCAAAAGACGCATCAAATATTGTCTGGTTTACCCCAGAGTACATCTCAAAAGGCAAGCATGATATATTGAATAGAGGTAACATCTTACGACTGTTAGCTCATATTCCATCTTTAACAGGTATCACAACTCAGGACCTGGATTCTATTCAATTTCAAGCGGAAGCTGGCACGAAGGTCGAAAAAACGAAAGCAACATGGACAACACCCTTAGTTGCACAAAATTTTTTGGCAGAAACTAAGATCTTTAAAGATTGGGGAATAACAACTGCCCCATTTATAAAACCAAAATATCCTGACCTATTAATTCCGGTGGTTGGAGTAAGAGAACAGCACTCCGCTAACGGGAAGGTACAAGCTGTACTTAGAGGCGCTAAAGGGATGGAAGGAGTAAGTAGTGCGGAAGATCTTAGGGTTACGGGTTGTACCCTTGCCGGCACTTCACCTAGCTTTATCGATCTAGATGGATTTCAAGAACAATAAACAATCAGCTAAACTGACAAATGGGAAACCAAAAGGAAATAAAAATGCAAAACCAATTAAAAATATGCTCATGGAACATTAATGGTCTTGCTTCCAAAATGATTGATTTGGACTTTGTTAACTATTTACAATCTTTTGACATTATATCCCTCCAAGAAACATGGCAACTAGAACCTCCACACCTGCATGGATTTCTTCGCTTTTTTACTAGTGCAGTGAAAACAGCAAAATTTGGTCACCTTCAAGGGGGGCTAGTGTCTTATGTCTCGGTTGCAAGTGGCTATGATGTTAAGGATTTAGGCCTTTCTTCCCCAGATTTAAATATAATAAACTTGTCTTCCTCAACTCAAAGCAAGAAAGGTCTGGATCTAATTCTGATAAATGCCTATATCCATCCAAAAAGAAAAGGAAAGGCCACAAAAGATCTATACAAATGCCTTGATGACATCATAACTGACACTTCAACAACTGATATCATGATTACCGGAGATTTTAATCTCAACCTGATGGGAATCTCATCGAGTGATGTGAGCCGCAATTTAAACATAGCCTGGAATATTCCATATCAAGAGGCTACATTAACATCCTCACAAGCCAAGCTTGGAGAGGCGGTCTTAGAGACTCTTGAACATTATAATCTCAGAGCACTGAACGGGAGATTTAGCGGAGACACTCCGCCAGCGTGTACATTCTACTCTACAAGAGTAAGTAAAATTCTGGACTATACCTTTATGTCACTGTCTCTATTTCGCCTCATTGCTTCATTTAAAATAGGGGAAAAGGCAGACAGCGATCACTGTCCCCAGGAAATTATATTTAATATCATGAAACCAAAACTCGAACAATCGTTGGTACCAAATGAGTCAATTTATACCATCAACTACAAAAGGATCAAGTATTCAGCAATAATGGATGGAGATATAGAAGCAAGAGCAAAGCAACACTTTGAGGAGAGAACCGGGGCAAGCGAGGTTGAGAAATGGGAAAGCTTTACATCCAACATGGCAGGTTATACCACAACTCTGAAAACCCAATATATAAAGAAGGCTAGCAACATTCTCCTTCTCACAAAAGATCATAGAACTAAAATAAAGAGCACAAAAAAAGATATCGCACGAACAATACGCCAACTTAGACACCTACCAAACGACATAGTAAGACATTCCTATCTGCAAGAACTAAAATCATCCTTAAAAAAAATCAAAAGGGAAGCAAATAGATCAATTGAGGAAAACCTGTGGGCAAAATTATATTCTGATATCAAGCTGAACGACGGGGCAACATTTTGGAAAACAATTAACTCCTTTATGAATCCTGGGCACGAAGGAGTCTCTTCAAACATCAGTCAACAAACATGGGTAAACTATCTTAAAGATCATTTTTCACAACATAATACTAATAATTCGACGACAGCTGCTGATGACAACAAATGATTTTCTTTGTGCGATACTAGATATAATCAGACAGCACGAAGCATTGATATAGGCTCAATAAAACTTCGAAAACTAATTGAGTGCCAAATTAAAAAAGGGAAGCGGGCCGGGGCGCCAGGCCCGAATGGCATTCCCCCTATTTTGCACAAATTGAACGAAAAGGAATGGGCTGGAGCCCTTCTACCTTTGTTTTTGGCAATCAAACATCTAAATGTTTTGCCTGCCTCCTGGAAGGGTTCAATCATCTCCCCAATATTTAAGGCAGGGGACAAAACTCTTCCAAATAACTATAGACTGGTTGCCCTCATGGACAACGAAGCAAAATATTTTGCTGGAATCCTTTTGGAGGAACTGCAGGCCTGGGCTTCAGAACATTCTCTAATCCCGGCTAATCAGACCGGTTTTGCCAAAACTGTCGGGACATCAACAAACATTTTGGCTATGGGTCTATTAATTGATAAGGCAAAAACAACTAAAATGCCAATCAATTTGTGCTTTATAGATTATAAGGCAGCTTTTGATCATATTAATCGTAATCTTTTATGGGCCAAACTACAGAGGTGGGGGATACCAATGCCTCTATTAGATCTGTTGATTAATTTACATAGTGACACATGGGTACAGGTTAAGCTGGGTGATGGTTCTCATCTGTCGAGACGCATCATAACAAATAATGGTCTAAAACAAGGATGCGTCTTGGCCCCTACACTATTTAACCTGTTCCTAGGAGACCTCACTCCATTGCTCAATAACTGCAATTTTCATGCACCAAAACTAGGTGGCCAAATATTGTCCTCATTACTATACGCAGACGATTTGGTTTTAATCAGCCACACGAAAATAGGGATGCAAAATCTTATTGATGCAACAAAAAGATATTCTGATGAAAACCAATTGTCAATTAATTTGAACAAAACAAAAACGATGTCAATCAACAAAAAAAGAAAGTCATCCAACAGTTGGTTTTGGAATAAAAATTGTATAGAGGATACAAACACGTATAAATATCTAGGGGTCATAATTGACAGTGGTGGCCAGTTTATACTACAAAAAGAAAGTATCAGAGGAAAAGGCATTCCCATAGCAGTCTCGCTAAAAAACTTAAATGGAAAACTAACTAGTCCATCTCTTTCCCCCATAATACAAGTTATTTGCTCAAAACTCTTGCCTACCATTACCTATGGCAGTGAAGCACAACGAGGAAGAGATGCAGGAACTTTGGATAAAACTGTGGCATCAGTATACAGGATCATTTTTGGTCTACCCAAATACACATCCCCGGCCCAAATGAGGTTAGAGTTTGGAGGTCATAAACAGGTGCTTGCAAGACAGGGGGCATACATAATTATGTGGGATAAAATTAGGAAGGCAAAACAAGGGTCTCTCAATAGCCTGTTATGGTCAGAATTACAGCAGAATCAAGTATCCCAAGCTGCTAACTACCTGGACAAAAGTCTGGCGAACCTAGGCTTAAAGGAGTTGTGGAAGACTTCCACCAATCATTCCACTATTAAAAGACTGGTAAAGAAAACAACAAAATACCTATCATGGATAGAAGACAAGGAGTCAGTTGCCAGGAGGTCACATGGGTGGTTTGTTTTAAACTCCTATTCAAATCAAGGTCAACAGAGTTATTTCAATCTGGGCTACTCAAGATTTTTAAAGCTGAAGTTTTTAAAACTCAGAATGGGCCTGATTCCTTGCAGATGCCATCTTCCGCACTGGCAGAGGGACAAAGAGGACGCCCTATGTCGGCTATGCGGTAAAGCAATTGAGGACATGCCACACCTCTTATGCTCCTGTGAAAAACTGCTAGAAGTAAGGAAACGTTTGCTTAAATGTTTGTTTAACCAACGAGGAGTACGCACCTGAAGGAATGCCGTGCTTGCCTGTTTCTCCCCCGACGATTTGCGGCTAAACTGCAATTTGGTGAAATTTATGAAAGAGGTGGAGATAAGGATGCAGGAACCTGTTTTTTAACTTATCCTGGAGTCACTTGATAGTATGAACTGTACACAATTATATTGTTTTTATTGTAAAACCTATCAAAGTGACGGAAATGATATAATGAAAGTCTTAACCTGGAAGATTTTATCATTTTAGACTGAATTTAAGTATGTGTTGGGAAACGTAGAGAATGTATTTGTCTTATCTTCTTTTTATCCTTATAATGTGGAATTGCAATGGTTTTTATTAACTGTGCAAATAAAATGTACTTACTTACTTACCATTGTCTTGGAATGTGGGTACGGGGGGAGTGGATATTATTCCTGACTGTTGTGATTCACAGGCGTGCTGAGGCCGCTGCCATCCCCACCGCGCCATCCGAGGAGAGCTGGGCCCGCAGATCGGGAGGTGAGAGACGTCTTCACAATTGAATCCTATGGAGAGACTGCACTGGGAGGTGTGCCACTGATGAGGGCATATACAGCTTGAAGAGGCATTAGTACCCCAAGCTTTGGGAGACAGGTGGTGGTGAAGACGCGGTTGCCGGTGGGGCGGCCCATTCGCACTCCCCTAGCTTTGAGTTGTGGCCCCGGGGGGTAATCCCTGGCTCCTGGGTGGACCCACGCTCTTGACCAGGACATAGGTAGCCTGCAGGTGGCGGTGACAGGTACGGGAGGCTCGCTACGCCACACGCAACGGCAGATTGCTCATTCCCTTGTCGGACAGGTAGAAGAAACAAAGGGTTTCACGCAAAGGACATTTTGGGCGCTTCTGCGATAGTAATCGCCAGGAAATTGACACGGCTGGTGTGGATTGGTGCTATATAGTGGGGTCCCCCCCTGGCCCACTGATACCTGATAAACAACGTATCTGAGGGAGAAGTAAAGGCAGAAGCCGGACTACAGGGTCGCCACCATGGCCTAAAACAAAGAACCAAAAACGACCAAACAGGGGAGGCTGGACCGCTTCACGACAATTCTATCGGCCCCAACAGTAGCAGAGGGAAGTTCCACTCCCCGCCCGACACAGATGTAATATTACAAGCGATCCATGCTACACGAGAAAGCATGGAAACCAAGATTGCTGAAGTGCGGACGGAGGTCTCTTTTCTGCGTCAAGATCTGAGAAAGTCGTGGAAAGAGTGACGGAGGTTGAACAACGAGTCTCAGACCTGGAGGATCATTCGCAGACCAAAACCACAGAAGTGGCCGGTTTATTAGAGACTGTGAAGGAAGTGGCTTGGCGGGTTGATGATGCGGAAAACAGGGCCCGTAGGAACAACCTGCGATTCGTAGGCCTTCCAGAAAATGCAGAATGCTTGGATCCGGCCCGGTTCCTCCTCACTTTCATCACGAACACTTTCCCGGAGGCACAATTCTCATCATGCTTTGTCATAGAACGGGCACACAGAATGCCTGGTGTTCGACCGCAACCAGGAGCCCCACCCCGGCCAATGATAGCTAGATTCTTGAACCATCAGGACCGATATTTAATACTTCAAGAGTTCCGGAGGAAGGGCGAGGTCAAATAGGAGAATACGAAGGTAATGGTCTTCCCTGACTTCTCCAGAGGCATGCAAAAACAACGCCGCACCTTTGACCCAGTGAAGGTGAAACTCCGAGCTCTTGGGATCCGAATATGCTCGTGTTTGCAGCCAAACTAAAGGTTATTTTTCAAGACAAGACACATTTTTTCAGACACCAGAGCAGGCATTGTCATGGATTGAGGAAAGACCTCAGTTGAGGAGGGCAATCCCGCCGGCGGCTCTTTCAATGGCCGACAAACAGCGGGCCCGGACTGGGGCCCGAGCAAGGAAAGGTGACATAGACGACAGCCCAGGCGCCGGACTCAGGGTATGACTACCCCGGGGATATCCCTACAACCCAGGGGCCAGAGAAACGTTAACACAGATATAGATGATGATACTGCCCTCGAATATATGTCAAAAACCTCGCAGAGGTCAAGTGGAGACGAGAACTTTGAACAAGCGGAAGCCTGCAGATCTGCAGTCGAAGACGGCGCGCACCCCCTTCTGGAACAGATCCAACACATGGAGGCGTCAGGCTCGGACCCTCCATGCAATAACCCTCAAGTCCAGCAGCTGCATAGCGGAGATGAAGAGAAAGGATGAACTGGGACTAGCCGCACTCTGAGGGACGATGTGGGCTTCCCGAGGTTTGGAGGACTCTGGCCACTTTTTGGGTAGAGGGAGGCACACAATGAATTGTCCCCTTAGTGTTCTATAGTTGAGTGGGTACGGGAGGGGGGCGGGCTACAGACCTCGGGGTGGTCTACCTGCACCAGTGTTGTCCTGTTGCCCAGTTAAGGGGTGACGGGAGTGCCTGCAGAGTGTGGGGAGGGGTGTATGATGGTGGTAGCTTGTTAATTGAGACTTAGAGTTTGGGGTAAGAGGGGGGATTGTTTTGTTTTACTGAATTACACGTGCAATGACATTGAGGCAGGGTGGCATAGCGATGAAAAGGCAAATACTGTGATATTACGAAATAGACAGCGGTGGAGAGGGGGCAAAGCGATCGCTGATATGTCAGACACAATACACCACCGGAATGGCTACATCTAATTCAGAAATGTACTCGATCCTCTCCTGGACGGTGAATGGGATGGGAAGAAAGGTTAAGAGGGGACTAGTGGCTGCGTACTTCAAAAGGTTGAAACCGGATGTCATCCTCCTGCAAGAGACACATTTGAAAGGCACTAAATGTGGGTCCCTAGGCAGGGGGGCCTATAACTTATGACACACGCTGGATTCTCCACAGGGGCGAGGGGAGTGGCAATACTTCTCAGGAAAAACCCACCCTTCAGAGTAGAACGCACCTGGGCAGACCCCAATGGGACGTATGTGGCGATTAAAGGGGTATGGAATAGGAGGCACATCACATTTATCAGCGTATATGCACCACCTAAGCTTCAAAAGCAAACGATGGACAAACTCATAGCCATTCTCTTAGAAGCTGGGTCAGACACGCACATTATAGGGGGCGATTTTAATTATGTTATGGACCCCATGACGGACCGCACGACTGTCCCAACTGGGAACCCTAGGGAGACCCCGCTTAAACAGTTTACAGATACCCTAGCGCTTGCGAATATATGGCGTCGACAACATCCTCAATCTAGAGCCTACTCATTTTACTCAGGGGCACACCAGGCCTTTTCACGGATTGATTACATATTTGCTCCGGTGGGGGAACTTGGGGAGGTCCACAAAGTGGAGTACCTGGCAAGGGGCCTCTCGGATCACTCACCCCTGTGGCTCACGATGAGCGCCCGTACACACCGACAGAAAGGAGAGTGGAAACTGAGTCCGTGGGAACTTAAAGACCCTCAGGTCGCTAAGGAGCTTAGGGTGGATACGGAGTTGTATTTTAAAGAAAATCTGGGATCGGTGGATTCGGCCATCACCCTGTGGGAGGCCTACAAACCTGTGCTAAGAGACAGGGCACAAAATATTATAGCACATAAGAAACTAAAAGAACATGAGGAAATCACAGGGCTGGAATCCCAGTTGCTGCAGCTCGAGTCACAGGCAAGCGCGGGTAGTGACCCCTTAATGCTACGCAGTCTACAACTCCTCAGAAAGGAATACTTTTCATTGGCCAAACACGATGCACAGAATGCGATACAAGCCATGTACCGGCGCATATACGATGTCGGTGACAAGACTGGTAGGTTACTTGCATGGCTTAGTAAGAAAGAGCTCGACAGTAGGTGGGTTGAACAGATACAAACGGAGGATGGTCGGACTCACACGACCCCTACCGCAATAGCTAATGCCTTTGCAGACTATTATGAGGTCTTTTACACGCGGCGTCACCTGGCCGAAATTTCCCACATACAAACATATCTTCGTGATCTACAACTCCCCAAATTAGTAGACGCTGAATCCAAGATGTCGGATGACAAAATCACAGCAGAAGAACTTGCGTCAGCGATTGGCCAAATGAAAGCAGGAAAGGTGCCAGGACCCAACGGGCTACCTCCGGAGTTCTTTAAGCAACATGCAGCACTTTTTGGCCCGCATCTTCTCCAACTATACTTGGAGGCGCATGAGGCGGGCAGCCTCCCCAGAGACTTGCGGACGGCCACAATTGTAGTAATCCCCAAAAAGGACAGGTCACCGCAAGAGTGTAGTTCATATCGCCCAATCTCTCTCATTAATATGGAGACAAAGATGTTGGCTAGAATTTTAGCAGACAGGCTAGCCGTAGTCATTACCAGTCTCATTCACCGGGACCAATCCGGCTTTATACCCAAATGATCGACAAGGATTAATTTGAGGAGATTGCACAATTGGTTAGAAGAGGTTGACGGTAGAGAGGATCCACACCTGGTCCTCTCCCTCGATGCTGAAAAGGCATTCGATACTGTCCACTGGCCTTTCCTCGTGTCTGTATTGGAGGAATTTGGAGTTGGTCCGATATTTAGACACTGGATCGCTGTGCTTTACGAGATACCAGTGGCCAGGGTTAGAGTCAATGGGGCTGTGTCACGGAATTCCCAATAGGTAGAGGCACTCGACAGGGTTGTCCCTTGTCACCCCTGCTCTTCGCCATGTTGTTGGAACCACTCGCCTGTGTGATCCGACTGCACCCGGACAGACGGATGAACGCATATCCTTATATGCGGACGACATCTTGATACGTTACAAACCCAGAGAGGACGCTCCCCTCAATTATGGATAGCTGTGAGACTTATGGTTTTCATGCTGGGTACAAAATTAATTGGGAGATATCGTACATATGTCCAGTAGGTAAGAGTAAAGACCAGGCTCTTGGCCACAGTCCCCTTCAGTTGGCCCGGGAGGGTGTCAAGTATTTAGGGATTTATGTTACCACCAATGCAGTAAGGGCGTTGGAACGCAATCATTATAGGGTGCTTAGGGAGTTTCGAGCAGACGTCGAAAGGTGGGGGTCTCTACCGCTAACGTTGTTGGGCAGGGCAGCACTGTATAAAATGATAGTGCTCCCCAAATTTCTTCACGTATTGCAGAATACCTACCAGTTCATACCAGTCGAAGCGTTCAATAAAATTGATGATCAGTTGCGCAGATTTATCTGGGAGGGGAAGCCGCCTAGGATAGCATTGGCGACACTGCAATGTAACCAATACAGCGGCGGTATCTCGCTGCCTGACCTTCGTGCGTATTACTGGGCGGCCCACTTAGTCGTTGTGAACGAGTGGCAGCATGCAAAGAGAGATCATCCGACATATGTACTTGAACGCACACAGATTGCCAAGCGCCCATACACACATTATTTATACGGAGGGAAGGGGGCAGCTCGACTCCTGACTGCGTCACGGAGTGTTATAACAGCCTGGAAGCAGGCTGAACGACAAATGAAGTGGGATGGCCGGATCACTAGGGAAACCCTTCTTTGGGTCTGCACCCGGCTTCAGGTAATTACAAAACTCCGAGGCTTCCAACAATGGGATCTACTGGGCATTTCACAACTCAAAGATATCATACACCGTAAAGAACTGGTCACATTCTCACACCTACAGGCTGAATATGACATGAGATAGACTAAACACTGCAAATACTTGCAGCTGACCCATGCCTGGCGAGCACAACACCTAGACACTAATGACATTCCGGAATATGCGCCACTGGAGGGGCGACATCTAATGGAAGAAATTGCGGAGAAAGTGGTTTCATGGACTTATAGGACGATAATTAACAACAAGCCTGACACTCTACAGAAGTTGCGGGCGAAATGGAAAGTAGAGTTGGGTGAGATGGACGACTAAGATTGGGAAATGGCACTGATGCACCCACATGAGGTGGCTATTAAGTCCAGGCTCCGCCTGATACAATTTAAATACCTGCACAGAGCATATTATGATAGGGCGCGACGACCTCGTATAGGGAGGGTGGAAACACCAGACTGTTTGAGATGTGGAGTGTCGCGGGGTAAATTTTTTCACACGGTGTGGGACTGCCCAAGGATTCAACAGTATTGGGCCAACATGCTGGGAAGGTTGGGTACGGTCCTAGGAGAGACAATACCACTCAGTTTGCAGTTCGTATTGCTGGGGATATCCACTGACATTGATCTCCCCAAACCAAAGTTAACCTTACTTCAGTTGGGATTGGTGTTTGCGAAACGTGACTTGGCCAAGGCATGGAGGGCTGTGGCGATCCCGTCCCTGACGGAGTGGGAAAAAGTATGGATATGTATATGTTGGGCGAAAAGACGACCTATAAAGCACGAGGCTGCCCCAAAAAGTTCTGGAAAATATGGTCATGGTTGACACACTATGGGTTGTTGCTCTCTGATTCACAGTGATCTCTAGCGGTGCACTTGTGGGTTATGCAGCTGAAAGATGCTCCCAACAAATGTATAAGATTCTAGAACAGTTACTAGATCACCAGCCACTATTGTTCTTGTATGATTCCGATGTCTAGCTGAAGGTGCCACTGTGTGCTGCTATTAATCAATGTCTTTGTAATGTATTAAAGAAAATGTTAATAAATACATTTATTTACAAAAAGAATCGCATGTTCAAAATAGCAGCTGAATTTCTCTATTATGTCTAGGTGTTAGTGTCCGACCAGAGAGAAAAGAGTTTTATGAAATGTTCCGTCTGAATCCCAGGAGATGAACTAAATAATATAATAAAACATGTGCAACCTATATGAAAAATAAATGTGTAGCACAAAACAAGTGTGTTCTTTTATAACATGTGCAAAGCAAATGCTGGCTATTGTGTGCAGTTAGGCTAACATAAGGGAAAAAACACAGTTGGCCTCTAGGTAATACAGGACACACTCCCTTTGGTCGGGACAGTGACACAATGACTAAGTAATAAAAAGAAAATACAAGATAAGCAAATTCAAAGCACTGATAATGAACATATAATGAAAGGATTATAATCTCAAAACAATCGAACAAAAAATATCAGAAAAGATGTCAATTTTGAAAAGGTTGCCGAATTTAAGGTGTGTCGGTGGTATGTATGATGTCGCTCACAAATTCAAAGGCCAGCAAATCCATAGCGGATTCAGTCTCCACTAAATTACTACACAGCATTTAGTGATCCATGTGCCGGTGCACACATCTCCTCGGATAGGAGTGGCTGACAGCTAGCATAATGAAGAAGCGGTAGACCTAAGGAAAACTCTAAAAATGGGTCGCAAGTGGGCTCATCCACAGGTCAATGTCCACGGTCCAATATCTGCAAAGCCAAACAAAAATCCAGTGCCCATTTGAAGGGGTACCAGAGGCAGTGAAACACGAGTTGCACGCAGGAAAACCAGACAGGTCAGAAAGACAGTGACCAATTGAGGTCCAGTTCCTGGAGCAATAAGATTCTGAAGAATCGAAGCATGTGCTCAAGACACAGCTGGCAGGGTGGTAGTTGACCAGAGATTACTACGTTCTGAGAGAGGGCACTAACACAAGTAGCAATGATGGTAGCGCCTCAGATTAGTCTTCTGACACTGAAACAGGGAGTAATTCCAGTAGAAATTCAAGAAAATAGGGTAATGCCAGGGGTTTTAGAAGAGGTACAAGAGGCTAGCTATGGTTCAATTATGGACCACCTGTGGGACGCCCAATGCATACATACCCCATGCACCCACCACCCATGACTGCCCCACACTATGGCAACTGGGGTTACAATTATATGTCTTACAGACCCCCCACGCTTTCACCAGCATCAAGGCAGGCCTCGAAAAATCCTAAAAATGCTACTAAACCTGCAAGTCTAGTGACTTAAATAATCTACTTAACATAATTATAATGCTCTTGACCCATAAACTGGTTTCAAATTATGTGATCCTGGGCAAGTATTTTAATTCACTGAAATGCAATTTTCTTCTTTATCACATGAGAGCACCTTCAAATACGCGAGCTCAGCATGTCTGCTGTACAGAAAACTCTTTTGTTTGATTTAATAGACTAAACATTTGCTCCATATATAATACAAATCTAGCCACATATAAAATACACATGACTGCTGACTTGCCTCAGTTCATTAATCGCACTGTCACCAGTGTGGGGCAGGAATGTTTCTCAAATCATGTTTAAAAACAGTCACTTTTAATAAATGCATACCTAAAGCCTAAAGTAAGCACACTTTCATTTGCAATCAGCAGAATTTACATTGAACTGGCCACAGAATTTCCTATTGGCGTGGTTTGAAAAGTATATAGTGGACATTGTCTGGAAATAGAGTTTCTGCAAATATCTGTAATTTGAAACATCACCAAGTGCTACAATTAGTTTTGCTCCTATGTAAATTTTTATTTGCATCACACTTCTGATTTACAAAAAAGCTCTTTTATAATTCCAGATATATTTTTCAATACTTTTACTTTTCAAGCTGTTCAATTGTTGTGTGAGAAAAAAACTGACAATTTACTGCCTTTTGTTTCACAATTATTGTCAGATAACTCACTTGACAAAAGCACTAATAGGAGAAAGAAAAATAAACACCATTTTCCAGGAACAGATAAGCAGCAATTAGTAAAAAGACAAACTGAAATTTGACCTCTCTCTCCTGATTTTTACAGAAAATCAAAGCAACCATTCAAGGATGTGAAGTAATTATTTATCTCTATAACCATAAACACACGTCAAGCTACTAGATTCACTTTAGGAAATAACATGAATTTCTTGTTAACCACCTGCAGACTCGTCCAATACTTTTATCTATTGGGAGACTTTAGGCTATGGTTGGAACATCTTGTTAGTATTTGAAGGCATCTCTAACTGATAGCCTATAAATTTGGTTCCTTGAGGTTTCATTTTAAGGTTTAAGCAAAAAAGAAATATGTTTAACATGCAAATGCACCAAGTATTTACACCTGTTACTATTAAGTAAGTTTCCAAATATAAAAACTCCTGAAAATGTGTGACTACAGCAGCTTCTCAGGAGTACCTTTAAATTTTTTGATTACTGCACATTTACTGCAAAACTACAAGTAAACCTATTTGAGTTCACTTATAATAATAAAAAAAATATTCACAAAATCTGGACTTGTTAACCGCATCTTTCACTTTGACAGACACACTGCTTTAGCAGCTGCCTACAATACTTTAGGATAGGTTAGGCGGCTCCTCCCTGATGTGTTGGTTTCATAAAATATAAACAGTAACACTTCCATGCCAAAGTCACCCTGCATGTTAGATTTCAATAGATATATAATCAAAGTACTGCAATAGGAATTTAAACATTAGATATTTTATTAATGAGCTAGCCAGGAGCAGGAAGAAAGAACACATCTTTGAAAAATGGCAGGGTAAACCTCGGTTATTAGTGATTCATCAGTTACATCTAAGGAGTTGAAAGATAAAATTAAACATTTGAGGCACTCTAATAGAAAGTAAATACGAGCTATTAAAAAAAGAATGATTAACAAAATTAGGCCAGACTTCACGCAATCATCAAATTAAGAGACCTGAGGAGATTTTGGGGCCATGTTAGTAAATGTTCTCGAGGTAAAAAAACACACATTGCAATCTCTCGGCAAAATAGTGGACAGAATATATTCAACAATTATACAAACTTGACTCCCCACCTCTGGCAAGAAGTTCAACACCATTAACAAGTGGGGAAAGATTGTATTGATAGGAAAAGCTTTAGAGTGAGGAAGAAGAATTGCCAAGACTAGACTTTTTCGGTGGGATTTCCCCCCAGTCTTTTTGCCCTCCTGTTTTTGACCTTGTTTTGGGACTCTGGGCACTTTACCAAAGCTATTCAGTGCTAAAGTACATATGCTCTCCATGTAAGTTGTGTTTATGGATTGGTGTTTTCATAATTGGCGTATCTGATTTACTTCTATGTCCCCCAGTGGCGGCTGGTGACATTTGAAAGTGGAAGGGGATAACATTTCTAGATGAGTGCCTGTTGTGAGCGAGCCAGTGAGCCCAACGGTCATATGGGTTGTAGGAGGGGTTCTCCCACCAGAAAAACTGTGAAAAAAGAGTGGGCAAATGGTGCATATTCAAGCAAATTTGAGAGTGCAAGAAGGTTAACAAGGTTGTTGTGAAAGTATAGTTATGACAACAATAAAGAGATTTTATATGACAATAATATAGGTAGCTGCTTATTCAGTATAACCAGAGAACTTCAGAACAGACTTTGAGATAACAATGCTGAGCACCTTCTGCTCAGATCCCATTATGTTTGTTGCTGCCTGCTGGGCCCTTTCACATGGTACAATTTGAAAACAGATCCTGACAACCAATGCTGCACATGTTCATCTTTGGCGAACTACTTTCTGACACTGTTGTCAAGAATTCCTGTCATGCGAGGGGAGGAAAACGGTAACCAGCGAAAACGGACTACATCTCCCAGGATGCTTAGCGGTTGAGAGGTTATGTAAACAGGAGAGCTGTTACATAACTCAAGGAAAACACGCCCTTATGTAAACAGGAGAGCTGTTACATAACTCAAGGAAAACACGCCCTTATGTAAACAGGAGAGCTGTTACATAACTCAAGGAAACACGCCCTTATGTAAACAGGAGAGCTGTTACATAACTCAAGGAAAACACGCCCTTATGTAAACAGGAGAGCTGTTACATAACTCAAGGAAAACACGCCCTATAAAGGGAGGAACCGGGAGGTACAACGCTGTCGGATATTGTGTTTACACCGACGTACCTGCTTAGTGAAGAGCAGTGTTCCGGAGTGGTGCTCCAGTAAGGCAAGAACGGAGGTAGGTCGAGTCGTTACTCCCTGGGCCGTGTCTTGCCCCATCGTCACCTGTGAAGGACCCGGACGCTCTACCGGATAACCATTGAGCTTCGCTTTTTGACTCGGCTGAGTCACAGCGCAGAGGCGCTTTTGCTGGTTGGAGTCGTAACTCCCAGCCCGACCAGAGATACAGGGACTGCCAGCTGTAACGCACACCAGGAGGTGTTTGCCGCGTTACAGACTCGGAAGTCCACAGGATCGATCGAGCGGCTGCTCTCGGTTCAGTCTTCTTTGCTTGTGATTGGGGTATCGGTGACGCATCACCAGGAGGTGACTCCGCGTCCCGGTGCAGTCTGAGGAAGAGGTTGAGCGGCTGCTCCCTTCAGGTAGAGACCCCGGCTGGGTGTTTCCCTGACTCCTCGATTCTCCCCAACACTCTTCGTGCCCCTCACAGCCTACCGATTGGCATTGTTGGCCATTTCATTTCTGCCCTCTGTTGGCATACGCCGGGATCGGCGTATATGCAGAGGACGGTTAGGACCATCCGTGCTGTGGGCTGGTAACGTACTTAGCCTGGAGGATTCCAGTGACTATAACCTTTGTTTATTCCTTGTATTATTTTTGCCTTCATTAAAATAACTAAACCTTCACAAGGGGTTGCGTTCTCATTATCGTGTCTGTTAAACGATCCTGAGACGTTCAGGGCGTTACAAAATATCCGACCTTAATAACACTAACTGTCTCCCGGTCGATAACAGACATGGCAACACTTGATGATGTGCTGGCTGCTTTAGCGACCGTGCAAATTGAATTGGCTGCCTCCAGGCAAGAAACAGCCGATGTAAAAGCCAGACTGGATGCTATCCAATTGGACCCGCTCACGCCCAGCACCTCCCTCACGAACCAGACCCCTGCGGTAGTAGTGGAAATGCCGGTAGCCGTCCCCTTGGCAACACCAGAGAGGTACAGTGGGGATCCTAACACAGTGCAGGTATTCCTCACACAAGTGGCGCTACGTTTATCGTGCAAACCAAGGGCGTTCCCCACGAGTCAGGCTCGTGTGGCTTTCCTTATATCCTATTTGGCTGGAAACGCGGCACAATGGGCCGTACCTCTGGTGAGCAGGGACGACCCCATCTTATGTGATTGGGGTGCTTTTCGCGAGGAATTCCTGAAAGTCTTCGACAGAAGGGCTGACTCGTACACGGCGGACCGTGAAATGCTTGAGTTGAGACAGGGATCCAACGACCTGGTGCAGTATCTCAACGCGTTCCGAAGACTGGTTGCGGAAACCAAGTGGCCTGTTGCTAAACAGACGGCGCTCTTCCATCACGGGCTGTGCGATGAGCTCAAGGACGCCGTGGCTCATATTGACCCACAACCCAAGACATGTGAGGGCCTTATCAACCTGGTATTACGGCTGGAACATAGGCTAAGTGAAAGAAAGGGGGATCATGGGAGAAAAGGAAACTCCCTTCCATCCTATGTGACAATGGGAAGTCCTGAAACTTCCACCGCATCCAAGGGAGAACCCATGGACATCGGCGCAATACGAGCGAGCCTCACAGCCACAGAGAAAGAGTCACGCCGTAAACAAGGATTGTGCCTATATTGTGGCAAAAAAGGCCACTACGTACGTGAATGCCCTGCCAAACCGAAGACGTCCCGTTATCGGGCCAACCGGTCGGTAACAGCCGTGGTGGACGTACCGGCGGAAAACTAGAGGACTCCCAGACCAAAGAAGGGGCATCTCGGAGTCACTCATACATCCCTTCAGTTGCCAACTCGGTCACTAAGGGACAACGACACCTGTTTCTCACAGTGCACGTGGGAGTGCATGACCAGTGGATACCCGTTGTGGCCATGGTGGATTCAGGGGCCACTGGCATGTTTATGGACCACAACGAGGCATGCAGGCTAGGGCTAGTGCTTCTTCCCAAAGCTGTACCCGAAGACGTCTATGCTGTAGACGGAAGGCGATTGGTGACGGGGCCCATCGGGCAGCACACGGGGGTCCTTCCGATGAGATGTGGGAGGAACCATTTGGAACAAATCGATTTTAACATCATCCGAGCGCCCCAATATGGCGTCATATTGGGATTGCCGTGGCTACAGAAACACAACCCCTCTGTGGATTGGCCAACACATCGCATCGAACTGACGTCACCGTATTGCATCCTGCATTGTGGAATAAGAACGGAATCCCTTGACGCAGATGAGAGCGGGAGTCAGACGGTGGCTACAGCGGCAGAAAAAGATGTGGCTCTCCCCCAGGCTTATCACAGTTTTGAGGATGTATTTGATGAGGTGAAGGCGGAAGTGCTACCACCACATAGACAGTTTGACTGCCAGATCGACCTGGTGCCAGGGGCCAGCGTTCCCAGCGGCAGGCTGTATGCCCTGACGGAGCCTGAAAACGTGCATCTCCGGGGGTACCTGGATAAACTCCTCAAGCTAGGATTCATCCGCCCGTCCAAGTCTCCAGCCGCCTCGCCACTCTTCTTCATCCCGAAGGCTAAAGGGGAGCTGAGAGCCTGTGTGGACTTTAGGGCATTGAATGCGATAACCGTAAAGAATCGGTACCCCTTGCCTCTCATCAGTGTACTTCTGGAACAGGTCAAGAAAGCTCGTATCTACACCAAGTTGGATTTGAAAGGGGCATACCATCTGGTGCGCATGAGGGACGGAGACGAGTGGAAGACCGCCTTTAAGACCAGGTTCGGCCTTTTTGAGTACCTCGTCATGCCGTTCGGTCTGTGCAACGCCCCGGCAGCCTTTCAGTACTTTTTGAATGAGGTATTCAGAGAGGAGTTGGATATCTACGTGGTCGTATATATCGACGACATCCTCATCTATTCGTCCAGTGTGGAGGAGCACGTACACCACGTCAAGGCTGTGCTCCAAAAGCTGAGGGAAAACATGCTGTTTTGTAAACTCAGCAAGTGTGACTTCCACGTCACATCCGTGGAATTCCTCGGAGTGATGCTGAGTCCAGAGGGACAGGAGATGGCAGAACGAAAGATCAAGGCGGTGAAAGAATGGCCGGTGCCCCAAAGCGTGAAGGACGTCCAAAGTTTCATTGGCTTCGCCAACTTTTACAGGCGGTTTATAGATGGATTTTCAGGATTGGTGGCCCCAATCACACAGCTACTGAGGAAGTCCAAGGAGTTTGTCTGGTCCCCTGAAGCGAACAAAGCCTTTGAGGCCCTGAAAAGCGCCTTTGGTAAGGCGCCGGTGTTGGCTCACCCCGATCCGGATCTCCCCTACGTGGTGGAAGCGGACGCATCGGATGTGGCGCTGGGGGCTATCTTGTCCCAACGCAACCACGACACAGGGGTGCTTCATCCCGTTGCGTACATGTCCCGCAAACTCAACGACGCCGAACGCAACTACCATATTGCGGAGAAGGAGCTTCTCGCAATCAAGGACGCCTTCACCGAATGGAGGCATTGGTTGATGGGGGCAAGACATGTGGTATCGGTGTACACGGACCATCGGAACCTACAGTTCATGACGGCCACAAGACACCTTTCTCCCAGACAGCTGCGGTGGATGATCTTCTTTGCGGGGTTCAACTTCCGCATCACATATCGGCCGGGGACGGAAAACCGGAAGGCGGACGCCCTGTCCCGTCAATCTGCAGTTAAGGAACCATTGCCTGCGACCGAGCATTCCATCATTTCCCCGAGGATGGTATTGGGGGTTATCCAACCGGATACTTTCCTGAGGGGAATAAAGAGAGGGATCAGGTCATTCGCATGGCGGAGGTGGCTCCTCAGTCACAGAGAATGGCAGCTGAAGGACGGGATACCCCTGAAGGGCAGGTGCCTATTGATACCCACGCCTAGGCTAAGGAAACAAGCATTCATCTGGTGCCATGACTCTCCATGTGCAGGTCATTTGGGCTTTGAAAAAACGGTGGCTAGCATGGGACGGCATTTCTGGTGGCCAACCATGAGAGTGGATGTCAGGAGGTGGGGACAGGAGTGTCCTACGTGTGCTACCATGAAGGCCGACCATGGCAGAACCCAAGGGCTCTTACATCCACTTCCGACCCCGGATAGACCATGGGATAGCATATCACTGGACTTCGTGGTGGGCCTACCGGTAGACCAGGGGATGACGGCAATACTGGTGGTGGTGGATTACTTGACGAAAATGGGGCACTTCATCCCCTGCAAGAGAGTCCCTACGGCCAGGGAATTGGCGTCACTACTCCTAAAGAATGTGGTACGACTGCATGGATTACCTGGGGTGATCGTGTCGGACCGGGGGTCGCAGTTTACTGCGCAATTCTGGAAGACTTGGTGCACTGCGCTGCATGTTAAGACCGCCCTGTCCACCAGCTACCACCCTCAAACGGACGGCCAAACCGAGCGCCTGAACCAAACGCTCAAACAGTATCTGCGATGTTTTGTGGACCAGGGCAGGGAAGAATGGGTCGACTTGCTATGGGTTGCAGAGATAGCCTATAACAACGCCACTCACAGCTCCACACAGTCATCTCCGTTCTATAGCAACTATGGCCAACATCCCAGGTTCTTGCCATTTCTACATCCGTTCAGAGAGGACAGGATTCCCGCCACAGCGGACAGGGTGGCACACATAAAAGACACGTTGATGCGCTCAAGGGCTGTCCTAATAGAGGCCAAGAGAAGATACAAGGCTGCGGCAGACAGGAAGAGAAGGCCCGGGCCACTGTACCGCACTGGAGACTACGTCTGGATATCCACAAGAAACATGAGGTTTCGAAAGAACAGTGTGTTCCATCCCAAGTACATGGGCCCCTATCGAATTACCAAGTGTATGGGTCCCGTGAACGTGAAGGTGTGCTTGCCCCAGTCATTGCGGATACACCCTGTCTTTCATGTATCATTGCTCAAACCAGCACCCTCCAAGCCGTCTGGGACACCTAGGCCGGTATGCGTGGAGTCGGAGGTGGAGTATGAAGTGTCGGGCATACGGGCGTCCAAATGGCGCAGGGGGAAGCTGTGGTACCTGGTTGCGTGGAAAGGCTATGGCCCGGAGGAGCAGTCATGGGAACCGGCTGAAGGGGTTCATGCTCCGCGCTTGGTCTCCTTGTTCCATCGGCGTTTTCCTGCCAGCGCTGGACCCGTGGGGAGCCGCTGAGAGGGAGGATGTACTGTCAAGAATTCCTGTCATGCGAGGGGAGGAAAACGGTAACCAGCGAAAACGGACTACATCTCCCAGGATGCTTAGCGGTTGAGAGGTTATGTAAACAGGAGAGCTGTTACATAACTCAAGGAAAACACGCCCTTATGTAAACAGGAGAGCTGTTACATAACTCAAGTAAACACGCCCTTATGTAAACAGGAGAGCTGTTACATAACTCAAGGAAACACGCCCTTATGTAAACAGGAGAGCTGTTACATAACTCAAGGAAAACACGCCCTTATGTAAACAGGAGAGCTGTTACATAACTCAAGGAAAACACGCCCTATAAAGGGAGGAACCGGGAGGTACAACGCTGTCGGATATTGTGTTTACACCGACGTACCTGCTTAGTGAAGAGCAGTGTTCCGGAGTGGTGCTCCAGTAAGGCAAGAACGGAGGTAGGTCGAGTCGTTACTCCCTGGGCCGTGTCTTGCCCCATCGTCACCTGTGAAGGACCCGGACGCTCTACCGGATAACCATTGAGCTTCGCTTTTTGACTCGGCTGAGTCACAGCGCAGAGGCGCTTTTGCTGGTTGGAGTCGTAACTCCCAGCCCGACCAGAGATACAGGGACTGCCAGCTGTAACGCACACCAGGAGGTGTTTGCCGCGTTACAGACTCGGAAGTCCACAGGATCGATCGAGCGGCTGCTCTCGGTTCAGTCTTCTTTGCTTGTGATTGGGGTATCGGTGACGCATCACCAGGAGGTGACTCCGCGTCCCGGTGCAGTCTGAGGAAGAGGTTGAGCGGCTGCTCCCTTCAGGTAGAGACCCCGGCTGGGTGTTTCCCTGACTCCTCGATTCTCCCCAACACTCTTCGTGCCCCTCACAGCCTACCGATTGGCATTGTTGGCCATTTCATTTCTGCCCTCTGTTGGCATACGCTGGGATCGGCGTATATGCAGAGGACGATTAGGACCATCCGTGCTGTGGGCTGGTAAAGTACTTAGCCTGGAGGATTCCAGTGACTATAACCTTTGTTTATTCCTTGTATTATTTTTGCCTTCATTAAAATAACTAAACCTTCACAAGGGGTTGCGTTCTCATTATCGTGTCTGTTAAACGATCCTGAGACGTTCAGGGCGTTACAACTGTATTCTCAGATGTCGCAGGGCCGGGCCATATCAGCGTCCAGTAGTGAGTGTAGACTGACACTCAGCTGCTTTGGGTTACATGTGCTGGGCTGGGGCTGATTTACTGCGCAGCGGGATACTGAGGGGACAATAAAATGTTGCTCAATTAACATTAACTCCGTAGAAAGAAAGACCTCTACCAGGGCTGTCCTGTGCGTTCCCTGTGCCGTAATAAAGAAACAGAAGACGTGCAGACTGTTCCAGGCGGCCTGTCCCATCAAGATACACGGCCACCTCATTCCACCCAGAACCAACCGCACTCCATTTACGGCATTCTCAAGCTAACGTATATGCAGCTCATATTGGTTTTCTGCAGACTGCAAGAATATTATGCTCACAAGTGACTAAAAGTGAAATAGTAAAAACATAACATTTTCATAATTTCTTCTGAAACCAAGATATAACAAGGCCGCCTCGCAGGATAATATTATTGCTGCCTTCAGTTAACAGAGGGAGACAAACATAAGCATCACTACTGCACTATTTTAGCTGAGGCAAAAAGAAGACAGCTGCTGCCGATCTTAACATGTTCAGACCTGTGACTATGTGCTATTAAGCATAGTATTGCAACGTTGTGAAGTGCCCTCTGCATAGGAAATACCTACATGAGCCAGAGTGATGAGGAGAGCTGTGTGTATAGTACTTTATGGAGAGCCTCCTGGAGTCCCTGGGCACTGACAGATTAATGTATCTGCCTCTATGTGATGAAGGTGCTTTGTGCACCACTAGGACTGTGCTCAGCTGCAACCTGGCCTTTTTGTATATATTACCCTGCTGGCTACTTGTGTGCCATGCGTTCCTACCTATGATGTTTTACAGCCAATCAGTGACGTAAATAGTGCAATTACATAAGCAAGGCACCTGTGAAGAAGGATGAGACACCGAGTCACTGTCAGTCAATCATGATTTTAACCTGATGATATTAAAATACATGCAGTTGTACAAACGTCTCCAATTACTGCTATAACCCACTGTGATCTGATATACTGACTCCTCGCGTGCCTTTACTCAGGCTTACCTGTTTAAAAGAGCATTTGCAGTGCGTAAATGTAGAAATACTAATCATGGTAGCTTATATATAATTGAAATGGGGTAACAAGTATATATATATATATATATATATATCCCGAACACCGCTGAAACAATGATGAAGACGGCAATGGATATGCCCCAACTCCAATGATCACACGGACACGGACCTCCAGTTAAGTGCTGCTTTTATTCTACTGGCAGTGTCGTCTTGACGTTTCGGCTCCCATGAGCCTTGTTCACATGACAACGTGAGTTTGTAAAATGACCCAATAAATAGTGTTAGTGCTAGTTCAGAGTTCAATTAAAGATCACGTGGTTATCTTGACCATAGACATAGAGAAGTCACTACATCTCGATCTCGGTGCTAGTTTTGCAGAGTTGGTCACAGTTTGTTAACATTCCACTTGCATAATAAAGCATTTCAATATGATGACGTGCAAAAAATATAGCAGTGTGCAAAATGAGCAGTGTGCAAAATACGCAAGTAACATGCTCGACAATATATAAATATATAAATACATGAATAGATAAAAATCCAATAAATAATTTTTACGTAAAAAACTGTAAAAACACTACAATAGCTTGAATGCCATGGCATAATTGGATTGTCTAAACAACAGGGAAGCAGACTTACATCACATAATTTGAGTTAAGGCTGCTTAGTTCCCTTATAGTAGTCTGAATACATGTGCTAATAATGCCACAATACAACTGTACTTTTAAATTCTAAATATATATATATATATATATATATATATATATATATATATATATATATATATTCACAGAAAAAACCAAAGGTTTTAGGGGCGTTATAGTTAGGAATTGGCATTTAAAAAACCTTAGAAATTCACTGAAAAAACCATAGGTTTCAGGGGCGTTACAGTTAGCTGGACATTTCCCTCGTACAAAACCCTAGAAATTCCCCTGTTATAGTTAGTTCAGCTAACTATAACTCGCGCCCCCGCAATGCACTGCTGATGGCGTCACATATTACATCACTCATGACATGGTCAGTGACATCACTGATGACATCTCAAATAACATCACTGATGACGTCATCCAGTGAGTGTGTGTATCTGTAAATTTTAAATATGTTTAATATATATAGAGGGAAAAACCTATGGAAGAATGAGTGGGTGTATAAGTGTGTGAATGGATGATTTAGTAGGTGTGTGACTGACTCTATAAGTGAGTCATTAAATGTATCTTACTGCAGACTAGTGACTAAACTGTGTGAATGTCTGTATCTGTCTGTCTGTTGGTGTATAGGCGGCTGCATGATTTTGTGAATAGCTATATGAGTGTCTCTATGGGATATTGATCGGTTGTCTGAGTATCTGTATGGGTGCCTGAGTGTTCGTGTGGGTGGGGTGTGTGTGACTGTGCATACATGTAAAAGTGGGTGATTCTATGGGTGCGTGATTTTAAGAGTGCATCTGTGGTGGACTGTATGGTTGGGTGAGTGTATGTATGGGTGTGTTAGTGATTGAATGTATATCTCAGTGGTACATGTGTGAGTAACTACATATGTGAAAGGCAGTATATATGTGTGTAAGAATATATAAGTGGGTATATGTGAGAGTGTGTGATTGTGAGAGTGGCTGTATGGATGAGTGTGTGCTTGTATCAGTGTTTGTATAAGAGCGTAAGAATGTGGTACGATTTTTATGAGTAAGTGAACTTGTGTGTGTATAACTGCATAGGTGAGTAAATGGGAGTGTGATTAATTATTTGCATGACTGACTAGGTGTGAGAGTACCTCTATGGATGATTGGTGGTGTGTGAGTGTCTATGTAGGTGTATAAATGCATATGATAGTCCTGTACTGAGTGACTGTAAGTATGGGTGACTGTACAGGTGAGTGAGTGGATGTGTGTGTAGATCTAAGAGTCAGTGAGTGTATATGTAGTTATTGGTATTAGAGTTTCTATGGTTTTGATAATGGACGTCTGAAATTTTGATTGAGTATATCAAAGGGTGTGAGAAGATGCACTAATTTATCACATGGATAACGTTATCAGTGATGTCATCAGTGATGTCATTTGAGATGTCAACAGTGATGTCACTGACCATGTCATGAGTGATGTAATATGTGACATCATCAGCAGTGCATTGCGGGGGTGCGAGTTTTAGTTAGCTGAACTAACTATAACAGGGGAATTTCTAGGGTTTTGTACGAGGGAAATGTCCAGCTAACTATAACACCCCTGAAACCTATGGTTTTTTCAGTGAATTTCTAAGGTTTTTTAAATGCCAATTCCTAACTATAACGCCCCTGAAACCTTTGGTTTTTTCAGTGAATTTCAAAGGTTTTTTAAACGCCAATTCCTAACTATAACGTGCATGAAACCTATGGTTTTTTCAGTGAATTTCAAAGGTTTTTTAAATGCTAATTCCTATCTATAACTTATCTCTAAAGATATCATGTTTAATGATTTTCATTGGATTTCTATATTTTTCAATTCAGTGTGTCGATTTCATTAATTATGTTTTTTGGAAATTCTTTTTTATCACCATTTTTTTAAACTTATTTTTTCAATTAATTCTTTTAAAAATTAAAAAATATGATTTGTTTTTATTGGGTTTTTCAAACATATTTTTTTATATTTTTTTAACTATATGTTCAAAACTTTATTTTATATATATTTTTTCCATGTTTTTGGATCCGCGCACCCTATGCGCACCGTTCTTGATCCCTACGCGATAGCATCCGCGCATGGTATGCGTTGGGTACGTGTTAAGTGAGCGCTCGCAATGCGACCAGTACGCGACTCCCAGCCTATACGCGACACGTTCGATGTACGTAACGCGACGTTTACGCGCTTCCACGATGCGTCATCTGCCTCTATGACGCGGTAGGTGCGTAGATCCCGCAAAATATTTAACATTTAAAAAAACATATATATATGTATTTCATGAGAATATTAATTGAAGACAAAATCTAAACTAGTCGTAAAACTAATATATTTTTACATCTAATCCTATAATTTTTTTTAATTCAATTTAACGGATGCGCGCTGGGTGCGTGCTGCCTATGCGCAGAGTGTGCGGATCCCATGTGACCTGCAAAAAAAGAGATTTGATTGGTTCATTACACTTCCTCTTCTAACTATTGAAAGACCCCACCCAATTCAATCATTCTTCTTTGACCTTCTCTGGAGGAGCATCTCTTTGCAGAGAAGAAGATTTTTTTAGACTAAGTTTACACTTAGCTCTAACTTTTTTCTACTAAAAATGGCTTCAGGGCAGCAGGCATCACCCGCATCTCCTCATACATCTGAGGATGAATTTTTGGAGGAGGCACCATGCAAAGAACGTTTTTCTTCAGTGGTGTGGAAATTTTTAAATTTTCCCGAGGGGCAAACAAAGACCAATGCCACCTTGGTCACATGCAAGATTCGCAAAAGAGTGTTGTCGCGAGGGGATCCTAACAAGAAATACTCGTGCGGCACGGCTAGTATGATGAAGCACCTAAGGACCCTTCATCCAAACAATCTTGCACGAGAAGAGTGCAAACGGATGAGAAACACTCCTGCTCCTGCGCCTTCCACCTCATCGCAGCCGAGCACTTCAAGAGTGCATCCATAAGCCCAAAATTTGAACATCCGTCCTCAATTTCATTATTTAAAAGTGCTCTGCACTAAGTGCAATGCGACTTTGTGCTACGGTGAGCAGTCGATCGATCTGATCTGCTGCCGGCAAGAAAGTCACATTTGCTAGTTTTTTTTGTTGTTTTTTTTTATTGTTCCCTGAAGTTCATTGTTTGGTTCCTCCTGCTTTGTTTTTGGGGTTTTTTTTGCAGAAAAAACAAAAAAATTAAAAATTGTTCAGAAACACCCCAAAAAATATAAAAGAAGAAAGAAAACAAAAAGTTCTTGTAAGAACTAACTTTCCTGGTTTAAAAAAAGAGCTACATTTCTTTGTTAGTGTGTGAAAGTTTAGATGAATGTATGCGTAGTACGTAATTGACTGAATTAATGCATTAGTAGCGTATGGTGAATGTATAAGTGCAGAACTATGAGGAAGTGCTGCAGCATCACACAGTAACCTCTTTAACTGCAGTGTGCTGTAGTACTTCCGAAGCACAGAGATGCAACATATGTACATAAATATGTTGCAAATCTATGCTTCTCTCTGCACGGCTGCTTAAACTGCAGCCATGTGGTGACACAGGAACCCTTCCTTGCACCATAGTGCAAGGATATCTGTGTCATGTGCTGTTTGCTTTTGTGCAGGAAGACACACCTTCCTGCACAAAAACAATCAATAAAGGCATTTTTCTCCTTCAATGTATGCTGAGCATTGTAGCATGCATTGAAGATAGAAAAATGTGGAGAAATGAAAACAATTCTCCTTGTTGTGCTTTCCTACACCAATATTGGAATGGTGCAGCATTCACACACATATCGAAATTTATAATTTCTGACAAATCTAGACATGTGTCTTGTTCTATGAGTATTCAGTGCAATCATGCACAACAACACTTATAAAACACCCTTTCAACGCAAACTGGTGTGCATAATGAGGTTGTATTTACATGGAGTATAAAAAGTGCACAGAGTGCCTTTTCCTCTCTTTGTAAATATGAAAGAGTGTCTTGCGCAATAACTATGTTACAAAAAGTGACATATTTCCAGTTTTAAAATTCCTTGCGAGTGATAGAAGGTAAGCACAGAGTTCTGTCTGCAAAGATGTTCAAAGAAGAATGATTGAAATGATTGCGGTCCTTCAATAGCTACAATGGGAAATATTATGAACCCCTCAAATCTCTTTTTTTGCAGGTCACATGATATCTGATTATGGTCAGATTTCAAAACTACATAGGTATAAACAGTGTTTTTAGAAACGTGTTTCAACTTTATAGCTTCTTGCAGACCTCCTCATTCTGCATATTGCGACTTAGTTAAACTTACCTTCACAGTAATAGCAATGAAAAATGGTATACATTTTTTTCAGATTTTCATTGCAATCTAAATTCATATAAATTGCTTATTTTTAAATTTGGATCTGTGAAAGAAAGGGAAAAAAAAATTATAACATGTAATAATACATTTTTTACAACACAGCATAATTTCCACAAAGTAATTTGTTTGCCTTTTTTGCTGTTCTCAGAATATATTGAATTTCACTAAAAATAGTGATTTCAATCGTACTCGTCACTTAACAGCGGGCAAAAAAAAAACAATCGGAAAGATTGTTAAAAAAACCTAACATGCTATTCTCAGCAAAATACCACAAGATACAAATCACAGATATATAGAATTCTTACGGCTAACAAAATGTTATAAGTTTAACTTACAAAAACTGTAAATGTTGTCGCTTTAAAATATTCACCGAATCTAAGGATTAATTTTTGGAGGAGGCACCACGCTCACAACGTTTTTCTTCAGTGCTGTGGAAATGTTTTACTTTTCCCGAGGGGCAAACAAAGATCAATGCTACCTTGGTCACGTGCAAGATTTGCAAAAGAGTTCTGTTATGAGGGTATCCTAACAAGAAATACTCGTACGACACAGCAAGTATGATGAAACACCGAAGGACCCTTCATCCAAACAATCTTGCATGAGAAGAGTGCAAACGGATGAGAAACACTCCTGTTCTGTATCTGTAAAAAAGAATCACAAATAAATGTATTTTAATAACTTTCAAATTTATACTATTCCATTACTGTACAAACACATTTTATATACAAACTGACGAAGAAACTATAACCCTGAACCTCAAGTGTGACGATGGTTAAAACACTACATGCATAGTGCATACTACTTTGAAGCAGTTCATGCCCTTAAGCCTACCTCACTAAAAGACTACATGCTGACTGAATAATTACACTACTATAAGGAGACACACTTGGGTGAGTAACAGGGTGTTTGCTAGAAGTGTATGAATACTGACTGGGGAATTGAAGGTGTGAAAGACAACTGTATAGGTGGTTAGAGGTCTGCATGCATAGTGAACAGGCATTTGAAGCAGTCTATGTGCTAAGGCCTGGCTCACTGCATGAGTACTTGGGAATTGACGGAATGATTAGAGTACAGCAAAGAGAGTGCCTGGGTGAATTTATAAGTGGTTGGCTTTTGACACAGTGAATGGATTAGTACTTGGTACTGAATGGGTCACTAGAGGAGTGCAAAGGGAGTGACAGGATGTTTGCTGGACTGTATGGATACTGACTAGGGAATTGAAGATGTGAAAGACAAGTGTATAGTATGTTAGAAGACTGCATGCATACTGCATAGACATTTGAAGCAGTCTGTGTGGTAATGTATGGTTCACAACATGAGTACTTGGAAACTGACTAAATCATCAGACTACTGCTAGGACAGTGCCCTGGTAAAACTTTTAAATTTTCAGTTCTGGCACAGTGAAGAGAATAGTACATGGTACTGCACTTTAGTGTCAAACCCTGACTCATTTTATCAATGCATAAGCAAAGAATAGCTTCTAAAGCTACTAAAACTTGACAACCTGACCGGTTTTAAAACAGTTATCTGTCAGCAAATACACGATGTTACCAAATGCTTCTATCACAATCCATACCCAAATGCACACAGACTCACATTTTAGACAAGCAACACTATACCTAGGAGTTTACCAAAAATCATTCACTACTGTGGAAGTGATAAGGGAACTGCACACAATCTACATATTTCAGGACTGCACTTTTGTGTCAAACCCTGACTCATTTATTCAAAGCATAAGCAAAAACTGGCTTCTAATGCTACTAAAACTTGACAACAAGACAGGTTTTAAAACAATTATCTGTCAGCAAATACACGATGTTGCCAAATGCTTCTCTCACAGTGGTTCCCAAATGCACACAGACTCACAGTGTGATTCTAGACAAGCAACACTATCCCTAGCAGCTTACCAAAACTCATTCACTACTGTGCAAGGGGTAAGGAGACTGCACACAATCTACATATTTCAGGACTGCACTTTTGTGTCAAAGCATGAATCATTTTATCAATGCATAAGCAAAGACTGGCTTCTAATGCTACTAAAATTTGACAACAAGATAGGTTTTAAAACAGTTATCTGTCAGCAAATACACGATGTTACCAAATGCTTATCTCACAGTGGTTCCCAAATGCACACATACTCACTGTGTGATTCTAGACAAACAACACTATCCCTTGCACTATACCAAAACATATTTCTTCATCTAGAAGGCGTACTACATTTATAGAAACATAACTCATTTGACAAATTCATAAACAATGACTGATTTCTAATTCTACCAAAATATAAAAACAGCACAGTTATCTGTCTGCAAACACATGAAAAACACAAATGCTTATCACAGAATGGTTTCTACATGCACACACACTGTCAATATGATTGTAGAGAAAAAAAGTACTCCCTACACTTTAGCAGGAGAAATACATTAGTCTGATTAAAATCAAAATAGTCTACATACATCTCCTCACAATTAAATAACTCACCTTTCAAGTTGTTTTGTAGATTAAGAATTATATCAGTCACACACCAGATTTTCTTTTACAGAATCTCTGCACTGTGCACCTCTCAGCAAAAACAAAGAATGGAAAAGTTTCCCTTTCATTTTCCACACATATACATGCAAACATCAAATCACAATCCTTCACACATAAATTCAAAAGCAAACACACATTTCTATTGGTTAAACATTTCAACCCTTTCCAAATGAAATACATTTCAACCCTTTCCAAATGAAATACATTTCAACCCTTCCCCCAATCTGCCTTCTGCCTGTTACCATAGAAACAGGTCATGGAACACTGCACTGAGCACACAGGTCACAAGTTCAGAACACAATGTTGCTAAACAAAACAGCAAGTGTGCTTGACTTTTCAACATATCAGCTTATCCTATATAATGTTCCTAACAATCAGTTTTTGTTAACCAATAAGAATCATGCCTTTAAAAAACAGAAATATACACCCTACCTTTCAGTGTATAAGTTGTCATACAACCAATGATTTCTAGTCTTTTTTCAATTTTGTTTTCCTTGGATCCGCGCACCCAACGCGAGAGAATCCGTGCACCCAACGCGTTAGAATGCGCGCACCCTGCGCGCATTTCGCCGTTTTTGTTTTTTAAAAAAAGGGGGGCCCCACCCCCTAAGCACCTCTAGAGGGTCAGAGTATTTCCACTCTGCCCCGTTTATATGTTTTACACACTTATTCCCCTTGCTCCTTCAGCCTCGCTTCTACCGAGGCAGAAAATGGCCGCCAACAGTTCCTGGTTTCGAATGTAGACAGCCACTCGACAGCCAATTAGCATTCAGCGCGCGATCGGGAGGGTGCGCACTCGGTTCGGGGAGGGTGCGCTTATGGTGCGGGTAGGGTCCGCGGATCCTCCCCGGCCATAGATATCACTAACTTTTTTACCCTAATTTTCTCAGGAACTACTGAACAGATTCACACCATTTATGCAAAAGGCACGAGTCTGAACTGAGGACTACCTCTTTGCCAAATTTGGTGTCATTCCGTTCAGCGGTTCGGGCTGCAGCTGCAACAACAGATGCTATGGGAAATTGCATGGGGAAAACGCGTTTTTGGACCCCCCTTTTTTCACGGCCCCCGCTTGACGGATCACCGCAAAACTTTCAGGGTATCCCTCTGCTACCCTTCTCAATCCAAATAACTGACTAACATATCATCCACTACTCAAATTACTTTCATATTTCACTATACTAATTCAACACTAATTCTTTGATGGGTTCCGGAGTAGCGTGGTACTCGCCAAAAAAGCACTTCCACACCCCCAAGAGGGGTAACAAGTGCTATATAAATACAAACCTTTTTTCCCTCTTCTATCCCTCCACTATCCTTCTCAATCCAAATAAGTGATTAATATCCACCACTCAAATTACTTTCATATTTCACTATACTAATTCACCAATAATCCTTATGGGTTCCGGTGTACCGTGCTACTCACCGAGAAAGTGCTTTAACAGCCCATTAGGGGCAGCAAGCGCCATATAAATGCAAACCTTTTTTCCCTCTTCTATCCCTCCACTATCCTTCTCAAGCCAAATAACTGACGGATATCCACCACTCAAATTACTTTCATATTTCACTAAACTAATTCAACACTAATCCTTCTTGGGTTGCAGAGTAGCGTGCTACTCGCCGAAAAAGTGCTTCAATGCCTCGTATGGGGTAGTAGGCGCTATATAAATGCAATTACAGTACAGTACAGTACATTCCCACGCAACAATCTTCTCCAAAGGGGTGGATAGAACACAAGAGAGGGAGGGGAAGCGAGGGAGAGAGAGAGGGAGGGAGAAGGAGGAGGAGAGGAAGAGGACTAGAACGAGAGAGACTGCCGACATCCTAACACAATCGAGTCCATTTCGCAAACCTCACTCAGGTTCCCTACTTTCACAAATAAACACACATAACATAATTTTACTGTCCTCACTGTAGTAACTTCAACAGAGTAATGTCAAATATGTTGTAGGAAAACTGGTCACACGACGGCAATGAAAGAAAGCAAAAACATGAAAACAAAAGCACAAAGCAAAGCCTCCTGTGACAAAGTTATTTAAACGTGTTCACGCCATGCATCCTTGTTAACCGAGCAGGCTACCGTTTCCTCACACAATGCAGGTAAAAAATACACAATCAGTTTACTTACACACAGACACACACTGAACGAGGCTGAAGGCTGACGCGCACGAGTCACGCTAATTGAAACTGGTGCTTTCAATTATTATATGTTTAATTTACTACTACTTACTGTTGTACATTCATATGTAATAGGGGCAATTATCAGTGGGGCAACACCCCAGCGCCCTAAGACCGGAACCGCCCCTGAAGTCCCTAGTACAGTGAGTTGTGAGTGCCCAGGGCCTGTAAATCAAATGCTACTAGTGGGCCTGTAGCACTGGTTGTGCCACCCACACAAGTAGCTTTTCAAAGATGTCTCAGACATGCCCCTGCAGTGTTTGCATGCAGTTTTTAACTGCCAAGTCGACCTGGCAAGTGCACTCACTTGCCAGGCCCTTCTCTTCCCTTCCCTTTTCTTACATCCAAGTCACCCCTAAGGTAGGCCCAAGGTAGCACCATGGGCAGATTGCAGTGTATTTAGAAGGTAGGACATGTAGTGGTGTATTGTACTGCTGAACTAAGGAACCTGCAAGGAAGAAGAGCTGGAAGAGCTGTGACGAGAGACTACCACTTTGCTGTGTGCTTTGCTGGGTTGGTCTGCAGTTGCTGCCTCAGTTTTGGGCAGGGAAAGGACTGGACTGCTCTTTCAGCAGTCTAAGTATCTCCAAGGACTTGACGTAGAGCTTGCCTCCTGCTGGAAGTCTCAGGGAAATCAAAGACTTCCAACATCTTCTGGGTATTGGCTCCTGGAACTGGATGTTTCAACTCCCACAGAGGAAAAAGGTAACCAGGCACCGTCAACGCCGCTGCTGCTGCTGGGTCCGTGACCCGAAGGCTTTGCAGAGGGCACCGCCGCACTTGGCACCACAACCCGAGTCTCACCAACGACGATGTCCAATGCCGCCACCGAGCCGCTGCTTGCACCGTGACCTGTGGGCACCGCACTCTAGTACCATCTCGCTTCACACTGATGTCCTGGTATCCCGCCAATGCTGCAACACCGTCACCACTGCCACCACCAGCACTGTGACCTGTGAACACCATTCGTGGAGAATACAGAGCACCATACCACCTCGCACCACAGCTCTGGTTTCCCCAACAACAATGCTTCAAGCTGACACAGACCCCTCTGCCTGCACCATGGTTTGGGGACACCGCTCGTAGGTTACTCGATGCACTGCTCCATCCCGCAACACAGTGTTGGCCCACCGACGAAAGCGCCATCGACTCCAGATAGTCAACCGGCGCTTGCACCGCCACTTGTGGGCCTGCACGACGCATTGCTGCATCTCACACCGTAGTCTTGGGTCTACAGACAGTGCTTCAGCAACGACAACGCAGCTGCTTGCACCGTGACCTGTCAGCCCTGCAACGAGCACCGGGCCACTTTGCACCACAGTCCTGGTCTCATAGACACCACTGGAGTACCATGAACGCCGTTGCCTGCACCGCAACCTGAGGGCATTGCACATCGCACCGCTCTGCTTCACACCGCAGCCTGCCGACGCCGGCGCTCCTGACTTCAAACCCACGGAGTTCAACCTGAAACCGTGCGACTTCAAGGGCTAGACAACTCTTGCACCGACGTCCAGAACCAATGCCACTCCTCCAGAGCTCACCGCAAGGCTTAACGCCAAGCATTTCCAAAGGCACTGTTTTACGGGTCTCCCCGACACCATAGCTGGCCCACGTTGCCGCGACCGGCCAGAACTGTTGGATTTGTTTGTTCATGATGTCGTGTTTGCCCCAGATGGAGCTATCGACTTCAAGGAACTGTATATAAAGTCTATTTTTACTTTATTCGTATTTTGATCACTGTATGTTCGATTTTTATCGTTATGGTCTTGTTTTACACAGAGAAATATTGGATATTTTTCTGAAATGGTGTGGTGTCATCTTGTTGTGTTTTCACTGTATTACTGCTGGTTATGTGTAAATGCTTTACACACTGCCTATGGGATAAGCCTGATTGCTCAAGCCAAGCTACCAAGGGAATGAGCAGGGGTTATTTTTGACGTGTAATCCATTTACCCTGAGTAGAGTGGTGGATTCTGCCTGGCTTAGGTGCAAATCCTAGCCAACCAAAAAACCCATTTCTGACAGATGCATCTAATGGTGCTCCAATATTATTAGGTCTTGTGGCCTGTGAGAGTCTGCTACTGACATCGAAAAGGAAGGAGTCTCCTATATGAGCTGAAGTATATCCTAAAGCAAGCAGTCAGTAGCTCGGCAAAAGAAAAGTCAGCAAGACGCTAAGTGTGGCGCCCCAGGTCCAAATGGATTGCCTGCTGCCCTTCCAAAATCAGAACACTCCTTGTGGGGACCGCTTTTAACATCAGTTCATGCTGATTGCGACTGCAATAGCATGGTTTCTGATAGTTGGCACAGGGCTATTTTGGTACCAATACATAAGGAGAGGAGCCAGCTAGTACCGAGTAATTACCGTATGATAGTATTATTGGAAAATTGCTATGCCTGATTGCTTAGTGAGCTATAAGTTTGGGCAACTGAAAAACAATTGATTCCATAGTTTCAATCTGATTTTCAAAGAAATTGCCACACTGAGGATATTTTGCTAACCTCGTTTAGTTTAATAAAGAGAAATGGGCAAAAATCTAATTGATAACACTCTGGTTTCATTCAGAGAAAATCACTACAGATAAAGGTCTTAAACAAGGATGCATACCTGGCCTTTGCTATTTGATCTTTATATGTCAGGCTTAGAAAGCAACCTTGTCAGCCCTAGCTCGGGCCCTCCGAGTTCAGTAAGACGAATTTTCAAATCCTTCTATATGCAGATGATATGGTCATCCTAGATATCACTCAAGTAGGCTTACACTCAATGCCCTTACCCGCTACTGTACAGTTAATGCCATCATATACATTTTAAAAAATAGTGAGATTTGACAGGAAACTGATCCAAAAAGAGTCTTGAGACATTGAGAGTTCACACCTAGAGAGAGTGAAGCTTTAAAACCCTGGGTGTGCACCTAGATGAAAGGGGCGGTAAAAGGGCACAAGAAGAAACCCTAAAGGCATCTGCTACGCATTTAATGTGTGTAAACTGACATCTAAAAAAACAGAACTTGGCCAGCCAAAATTTGCAAGCTCTTTTAACAGTTGTGGAATGCAAAGTGATTCCTGCCCTCTCACATGGAGCCACAATATTTAAAGATCAATTATTTCAATTTTCGGAGAAACAGCAATGTGCGCAATATAGGCAAATGTTTGCTCTCCAAGATTGCACCAGCCAAGCACAAATTAGGCTTGAATTTAGCCTTTGTAAGCAAAAACCTGTGCTGCGTGCTAAATGGATATCGTATTGCTTATATTAAAAACAGTGAAAACTAGTATACTACAACTTTTATGGAGGCAAATACAGGAACCAAACTCTGAATGGGGATCTTTCTTAATGAAGTCCATCCAGATGTTGAATGCGGAAAACCTTGTCACCACAAACTTAGCCAAAAATTCAATAGCAAAGTTGTTGATGAAGAAAGCGAAAGCATTATCTGCGGCCCTACGGCACTTTAGGAACAAGGAGCACAGCAGTGGGGCTGCTGATATTTATACTCCAGGTACCATTCCAGATTACCCAAGTTTACCTCTGGGATGTGGTTTAATACCCCTACGATGCTACTGGTATGGACGCCGAAATGGAGGCATGAGTAAGCAATGTCAACTATGCAGTAAATCGGAGGAATTGTTTTTGCACATGATTTGCATTTGCATTTTGAAAGACCAAAATCTTTGAGGCAGTTTTGGCTACGATCTGTTTCATGCCCTGAACATTAGATCCTGTAGGGACCGAATTCTTTGATGCCTAAGAGGTAAAACGTGTCAGGTCGCTTCCTAATGAAAGCGGTGGCAGACCTACACCAACAGGCAGTTATTTCAGACCTATAACATGAGGAAGAAAATATGAGCAATATGCTGTCCAAAATCTTGATTCAGTCTATACCTTTTAGTGGATCAAGTTCTTGCCAGTGGATTAACTAGGAATTTTATTCGAATTTTATTATTTAGTAGGATGGGATGGGTGCAGAAATTGGGAAACATGCAATTTTACCAAAGGACAATCAAGAACTTATTGGGGGCGTGACTAGGCGCCGAGCGAAATGGTGGCGTAGCTCAGAAGTTCCAGCGGGTCAGCGGTGACAATCCCTAAATCCGGCATATATCCATGATTCCCTGGCGCGCTCCTGACATGGTCTGCCCCCCGTAGCTGACGACCGGCGTTGGATGGAACTCCGCCGCTCCAGACGCGAGCGCTGCATCGGAACACCGGGCCGCTGGAGAGTGGAACAACGCAGACCCGACTCAGACGGCAGGGGGCGGAGCCTAGCAACGGACGGCAGAACACCGAGGCGGGAGGCACGGCATGCAAGGCTCCCGGCTTCAGGCCTGCAGCGGTACTTCCTGCCCCAAGCCCCAGACAGCAGGGAGGACAAAGGGGGCAGCTGAGAGGCTCCAGGAATGATTTACAGTGGCAGTAAGTAAGACTTATAGCATAAGAAGCCGTGGGCCCAGAACGAGAAATGAAATAACCGGAGCAGTGTCCAAATTACCACACCAGTGACCTGGAAACGCCAGAATAGAAGAGGTTTTGGGACATAGTGGCAGAACACCCAATTGTTTGAATCAGCAAGCTGAGAGACGGAAACGGTTACTGGGGCTCAGGCTTGGTTCATATGAGGTGGCTGTGGATCGGAGCAATATCATCAACATTCCTGTTGCGGACCGAATACAAACTGCTCAAAATACACAAAATGAGGGCGTAGCCAGTGTACAGTGCACAGGGCGGCAGAGGCGCGGAGTGAGACCATCATCCATACTTGGCCCGTCCCCGGGGGTGCGCAAGGTGCAGGAGGTACCCTACAGTGCGGCACTGACAGACGTGCCTCGGAGGGGAGGAGGACCGAGTGAAATAAAGCCACGTTACAAACGGCGCACAACTAAGCGCCAGCCATGGCAGGCTCTGCTGTCCCCCCGGAGAAAGCCAGCCAGGCAGGGGGAAGTTCAAGAGGAGGCGGACGGCAACATTGGAGCGGACCTCCGACGGGGGCGTCAGAGAAACACCCACCAAGCGGTTATAGCCTCGCAGGCAGATTACACTACAGTAGCGGGGGCGACTCCATAGTCTGGAGAGCCGCTCTAGGAGTGGATCGCCCACGTCCTACACTGGGGACCTCCCCCTCCCCTCCCCCCCTCATTCTAGAATCACCGAGACGGCATACCTGCCGCGGTTCTGCCTGTCATCGTGTGGCTAACCCAACACAAGACAATCACATAACTGAGACACTGCGGCGGTCCAGGCGACTCCTCCGTCTCAAGATGACGAAACCAAAGAATGGGACTACCACCATCCAGGTTAACAAAATGGACAAATATGCAGTACCACGACAGCCCGCAACGGTTTCTGGAGGAAATGAAGAGGCCACACCAGCGGATGAGCCTTCACTAGGCTCCATAATGGCGGCAATACAGGCAGTTGGAACTAATTTGGAGACCAAAATAGACAAGGTCACGATCGAAATGAATCTTATGCGGGCTGACATGCCGAAGACATCTGAAAGAGTCACGGCCACGGAAGAAAATATAAATGAACTGCGAGACGCCACATGGGAACTGGAAAACAAGGTGCAAAAGCTGGTACACCAACATAAGGAAATGGCGTTTCAATTGGATGATCAGGAAGGGCGGGCCCGTCGCAACACCATACGAGTCGTGGGGGTGCTTGAAGGGGCGGAGGGGCCTAGCGTGGACCTCTTCCTCGAAGACCTTATCCTTAATCAACTCAAACCCAAAAGACTCTCCCCGCTATTTTCCATCGAGAGGGCACACAGGACTCCAATCCCGAAGCCACGACCTGGTGCACCGCCCCGCACTATTATCGCCCGTATCTTGAACTTCCGAGACCGTGATGCCATTCTACAGGCAGCTAGAGTGAAAGGAGATCTTCCCTATGATAATGCAATGATCAGATTCTTCCCGGATTTCACTTTGAAGGTACAGATGGACCTTCGCTCTTTCGAGGGCATCAAACGGGTGCTCAGAGATAGAGGTTTAAAATATATGATGTTCTTCCCAGCTAAATTGAAGGTGCTGGAGGGGGAAAAATCCTGGTTCTTTACAACACCGGACGAAGCCCAACGCTGGCTTGATGAAGGGCCGACCACGTCTCAACATCGCAGAGCCGACACCGACACCGCCACCAGAAGCGTCAGCTCGTATTCCAAAGACATGGACCGCAGACTCGAAAACAGGCAACACTCTCCGTCAAGATCCAGAAGCTCTAGATCAGGGAGTCCTGGCAGCGACATTGCACAATCCGGGAAATGAAAAGACTCCAACAATGACAATGGTGGGTAGATATTTCACGTATTGGTCTGTTTATAGTGGGGGGTGGAAAAGCTCTGAATTACTGCATAAACGGCTCTTGTGAACGAACTTGGGGCGCACTGTTTCAGTTGAGGACAAGAGATACTTGTTCACGCCATCAGGGAAATACAATATACTTGGGATTGCTGCGGGCCCGGGAGGGAGAGACTCGCAGGCGCCACACCGCGTAACCCTACGTTTATGATTTTGTGTTTGATGGGGATTATAGGCACTCTGCTATTGGGGTGGTGGGTAGTTTTGAACCTACTAGGCAGGGATGCAGGGAGGGGGGATGTATTTGGGGGGGAAGGGATGGGGACGATGTTATTGTTGTCAGTGTATCTCCTTGGTAGATATGTGTTCACTGTTGAAATTTTAATGGTTCGAGATCTGCAATTGTCACTGTATATTCAATTTGCAATAGTACACGTGATGACTCACATTTTACCACATCATGAAAACTACCCTACTCAATGGCGTCAAATAACCTAACAGCACAGCGCCATACGGCCGAAGCTGTTCTTTCTCTCGTGGAATGTTAACGGTCTGCAGGATAAGATAAAGCGCAGTTTGGTACTACAATACTTGAAACGCATATCCCCAGCAGTTACATTGCTGCAAGAGACACACTTGACGAGCTCCACATGTCGGGCCCTGGAGAGGTGGGGGTTTACATTGGTGTCACACTCCGAGTTCACGACTGGATCCCGAGGGGTGGGGATACTGATAGGAAAAAAAACCCCCTTCATCATTCATCGCACTTTTAAAGATGACCAGGGGCGATTCGCTGCAGTCTCGATGCAGTGGGAAGGTCGCACGATTAATTTTGTATCGGTTTACATACCACCTGCACTGCAAACTCCTGCCCTACAAGTTCTGGGCAAATTTCTTTTAACATTACCGGACGGAGACTTACTGATAGGAGGCGATTTTAATATGACCACAAATGACACACTAGACCGCACACCGGCACGCCCACAGCAGCGGGTTAGCTCACCTCTGGCCGACTTCTTAGATGCCCATGGCCTGTTAGATATCTGGAGGTTCCAAAATCCAACTGAGAAACACTACACATTCCATTCTGGCGCACATAACTGCCTCTCCCGCATAGACTATATACTGGTAGCAATGGGCAGTCTGAATAAACTAGGAAGAGTCGGACATTTACCCAGGGGTATCTCTGACCATTCACCGATCATGGCGGAAATACTCACGCATCGCAATATCCAAGATCGTATGTATCCTATATACCCGGGATACCTCCTGAACTCTAAGATTAAGAAAGCCTTAATCAGGGCAACCACGCACTACTTTCAAGATAATGAAGCTTCGGTCCCTTCCCCAGCTACGTTGTGGGAAGCATACAAGCCAGTCATAAGAGGGCATGCTATATCGCAAATTGAGGGGCATAACAAAGGGGTGAAACAAGATATAGAAAAAATGGAGCATGAGATAGAACAGTTGGAAGCCCGACAGATGGCAAACCCTACAGAGGGGGTCAATCAGGCACTAAGCCTAAAAAGACAGGAATATCTGGAAAGCCTTCGAAACGCTACCGGAGATAAAGCAGGCAAGCTCCCCGCATGGCTTGACAAAAAGGAAAAATCAAACAAATGGGTGGCCCAAATTGAAACGGACACGGGTGAAATTACAACGGACCCACAACTCATAGTAGACACGTTGGCACGGCACTATGAGCGAGTTTATACATCCACAAATACCACAACCGTACAGGACGCACTTGCTTTTCTTAAAGACATCCATGTGACCCGACTCACACCCCAAGAAGCTGACAGACTAGAAGCTGACATGACAATAGACGAACTCAAAATAGCTATCACTAAAATACAATCTGGGAAGGCTACGGGTCCAAATGGTATTCCAATTGAACTATATAAGTGCACAACGGATAAGATTGTCCCATACTTGTTGCGTATGTATGAGACGAGTCCGGAAATGGGGACACTCCCTAAAGACCAACGGCTAGCCACTATCGTCGCTATACATAAACCAGGCAAACCAGTGGAGAAATGTTAATCGTACCGCCCAATCTTATTAATCAACGCGGAGGGCAAAATATTAGCAAAAACACTGGTGCTGCGACTTACACCATACCTCTCCAAACTGATTCATCCGGACCAATCCGGTTTCATACCCGGTAGAAACACCGCATTAAATCTGAGACGCCTGCACGGCGTATTGGGCAGAAAACACACTATACTGGATTGCGCCGCAGTCCTATCACTGGATGCAAAGATGGCCTTTGACACGGTAGAATGGGCCTTCCTGTTTGCGGTGCTCCAACACCTAGGATTCGGGCCAAAATTTTGTTTATGGGTGCGCTTACTTTACACCGACCCCATAGCGCATGGTCACATATCAAAGGAAATCATGCTGGGCAGAGGGATGAGACAGGGCTGTCCATTATCGCCCCTACTGTTTGCATTGGCCCTAGAACCATTGGCGACCTGGATAAGGTGGGACCCTATGATACGAGGACTAAAGTGGAGGGAGGAATGGGAGGATCGTATATCCCTCTATGCTGATGTATTGCTATATATTGCCTCACCTACACGATCTTTACATGCAATTCTTAATATTTGTGAGGTGTTTGGTTCAGTATCAGGATATGCCATTAACTGGGATAAATCGGTACTATACATCCTGTGTGGAGCCCCCCACGTCTGCCGAGAGACTGTAAAGTCCAGATTGTCAGGGATAGTTTTAAATACTTGGGCATTCATATTACTGCGGACCAGGATTCCTTTTTTACCCTCAACTTACAGCCCCCCCTGCAAAGACTGAAACGGGACACCAAACATTGGAGGGCGCTACCGCTTACATTGCTGGGCAGAGCGGCCCTCTTTAAGATGATGGCACTGTCCAGATTCCTATATGTCCTACACAACACACCATACCCAGTCCCCGACACATACTTCAGAGCGGTGAACTCAAGAGGTGACAGCCCTTCTATGGGACGGGAAGCCGGCCAGAATAGCTGGACACAAATTGAGGAGGAGCTGGTACGACAGCGGGATAGCTATCCCAGGCATAAAGGCATATTACTGGGCCTCGCAACTCACAGTAATTAATCAATGGGTGCATGTTCCAGACACGTATCCCGCATACCACTTGGACAGGATGACCCTGGGGGCTGGCAGGGTTAATAGAGCACTCTATGCCCACCGTAGAAACAGCGGCCTCTTGGGCCCAGCGAAACATACGATTCGTATATGGCATACTGTTAACAGACACCTGGGGTGGGCGGATAGATTCACACAACACACGCCCCTATGGGATACAGGCCGATTGGGTACATTGGGTAACAGCAAAGGGTTTCGAAATTGGGACCTAATCGGAATCTCCCGGCTGCGGGACCTCTGGCGTAGTGGAAAAGTGGTCAGTTTTGACTATCTGCAAGACCAGTACAAAATGGCCCAGAGGGAACAGTTTAGATATATGCAAATTGAACACGCCATAGAGGCAGTCCTCCCTCCAGCCGAGATTCTCCCAGAGTCGTCGTCCCTAGAAGACCGATTGCTTACAGACCACTTATACAAGCGAGCAACTTCACTAACATACAAAAAGATCATCAATAATCAAAAGGACCCATTTGGCCGACTCAGGGAGGTTCGGCAGTTAGAAGTGGGAGACATGGACGACCCGGACTGGCGAGACGCTGTGGCATCACCTAAAGAGGTGGCAATCTCTTCCAAATTACGGTTGGTACAGTTCAAAATATTACATAGGTCTTACTACACCAGGGTAGTTCTACATAAGATGGGAAGATCCGCTGACCCGAGTTGTCTGCGGCAGTGCGGGGACGTGGGCACCTTCTATCACACATTGTGGAACTGTCCAAAATTGACACCGTACTGGGAGACAGTACTGGAGATCCTTGTAGAGGTAATAGGGAAACAAGTCCCAATGGAGCCCAAGTGCTGTCTTTTAAATGTATGGGGCCTACGGACTTTACACATGCCGAACGACACTGGGCAACGACAGGCATGATGATAGCCAAGAGGAACGTTGCACAAAAGTGGGGGGCCGGAAATGTACCAGAGGCGGAGCAATGGAGTAATGATATGGATGCTGCTATGGTGGCAGAGTAGGTCACATTTGTTAATAGTAAATGCCCCAAAAAATGGTGTAGAATATGGGGGAAGTGGAATGTGTATAGAGGAAAGATATGTAATAATAATGAATGTGATGGTATAGCCGAATATCGCTAAATATACTGCAATGTTTACAGGTGAAAATTGTACATGCGGATCTCTGTTGGTTCACTAATAAAAAAAAAGAATAAAAAAAAAAAAGAAGCACTTTATTAGGGTGGGATATTTGCAATAATGGGAATTGTGCAATTTTTACTGAAGGATAACTAGGTCTAACAGATTTATGTTGGATAAGAATCTTAATAGAATGGGTTGCGTATAAAACTGGGAACTGTGCTATTACAATTGAAGTTTTATCGGTGCAGTGTATTAGGGTGGGTTGTGTGCAAAAATGGGAATTGTGCAATTTTTACTGTAGGATAACTAGGACCTACAAAATTATGTTGGGCAATGATTTTATTAAGCGGGCATGTGTGTAATAATTGGAAATGTGCAATTTCGAATATAGAGTTTGATCTTTTAAGTATTTTATTAGAGCAGTGTATTAGGGTGTGCTGTGTGTAGTAATGGGAATGGTGCTTCGTCAACTGAAGGATAACCAGGACCTACAGATTGATGTTGGGCAATAATTTTACTAGGATTAGTTGCGTATAAAAATGACAACCAGGCAATTTCGATCAAAGGTTTTATTAGAGGTCCCACTCCCCAAACTGAGGTATTGAGCATGGCTATAACCGTAAAAAATATAAGGCCCGGACTCTGCTTTGCACCCCATTCCAAGTACCCTTGTGCGGGGGATATTAGGGATTACAACTTTTGAAGGGGCCACCCTGTTTGATAGGGTAGGCTCTGACTAATAAAGAGAATTGTGCTCTTTTAAATAATGAACCAGTTTTATACATCTTTACTGGTTAATCTTTTTCCGTCATTTTCCTCTAACCCGAACCCGACCCGTTGGCTTCCGGTTCCGGGTCTTGGAACGCAGAGCTAGCGGGCTAACGCGCAATGGTGCAACCACCATTTTCGCGCGCTAACCTTGATTGAAGGGATTATTTATATCCACACCCTCGCGCTCAGTATTATCTACGGAGCCGACCGGGGTGGTTGAATTGGCGGGACATTACTCCAGGGATTCGTAAGTACGGCACATCCGGTACCTGTAGGGTTCTCCTACTTCGGACCACTTCCACGCCATTTTCATGACCGATGGGGCATTTTCCTGTTTCTTCTATTTTCTACTATATAGATAGCCGAGTGGGCAATCCCACCACCCGGTTTTCGAGTTCATGAGGCAATTTTCTCGCTTTACAGCAAGTATGTAGTTGTCTTTTGACATGTTCCCACTGGCATGGATTACCATTGTTGTTGGGTATTTTTAGAACTTAGGAACTCAGTTCCTTTCTGAATAGAGTGTGTGCTTTTTGTTACGTGTTTGTCTGTCTCAAGTCGATGTCTATGTGTCACACAGTATTTTCACTACAGATCACGTGATAACGTTATGGATAGCGTTAAGAGGAGATTATTGTATCACTTCTTTTTCAGATCACTAATCACACACGATGAATTGATCTTCGATCTACGTGACGTATGGCTTTTTTCTCCCCTTTTTGTTTTCTAGGTTAATGGACCATATAAGACCTATGTAGGCATTATTAACCATAGGAGGTTATTTTCTTCCTACATTGATACATTCACTCTTTTCATTTGAACACATCACAGTGAGTTTTAGGAAGGGATTTTTGAGGTCCTGAAGAAGAAGCTTGGGGAAGCTTCGAAACATGTCGGCACCATCAGGAGGCACAGCTCATTGAGGCATACTTCCTCCTCCCCCCACCTTTTTACTAATACCAGCTCAAGCGGTATAATAAACTCCTTTAGACCAAAGAGCCAGGTATTTTTTAATTCACGTTTCCATCCACTCCTGACCCTTCCTCTCACACCCTCGCATCACACATAGTCGTCTCATTAATAACAGTGCTCCCACGTAGACGTAGGTCGTAGCACGCCCCGTCCGGTAGAGGGGCGGGAAGACCCCTATGATGAAGCATGACACCAAGGGCCCTTTTGGTGTGTGAGGGGTATTTAAACAACTGATTTTGTATTCTCCACGGCTGTGGGATACATAAAATTCTCTTGTGGGAGTTTCTTGACATACTAAACCAACGGGTGGATCCCTATGTATCCACATGTCAACAAAGACAAATTGCCAATATATACAGTATTGAAATTAGTGCCGATGATATATCGTGGCACATGTTAAACAAAAAATAATAATTATCCAACATACAGCACATAGTGACGGCATGTGTCGAAAAATGTATGGCCCAATTAGCTAAATGATGCTCCCACACTAGGTATCATGAATAATGAAGGCAACATATTCGTCCCAGTATTAGAGCAAGCTATGCTAGCTATGAGTGAATGCGGTAAGGAAATCGATTAGGACTAACTATACTCTCTCTTCGGATTTAATAATAAGTAAACTGCATTTATGAGGCACTAGTTATGGCATTGTTGCCCAGGAGATGCAAAATGAGGGCTAATTGATGAGTCTATCTATGCATCAGACTTTGAATTTTAAAATTGAAAAAATTTGGGGCATTTGCTATGGGCTCTAACAGCGAAAGAATATTTAAAATTGAACTAATATCCTTAGAAAACGTTTAAAATCTATTGAACTAGATACCTCGAGACAGGACCTCCTATGTATAAGGCACTATGTAAAATCTTTGCACAGTATGAACTCGAATGCTAGAAAGGAATACCTAAACAGGCAACTAGGAATTATTTCTTTTGTTCTATATATTTTTTGTTCTTTCTTACTTTTTTAGATTCTATCAAGAAGCGTTAGTTTGAGGACATGTTATGAAAAAGTTCAAACCATGAAGATATATACTTGGCTCTAGTATTTTAATTTTAAAAGGTGAGAATGCTATGTAAATACTATTAGCAAATACCCATAATATACTGTAAAAGTATAGTGGCTTAATCAGCATATGTTGTTTTAGGAATTACAAAGAAAAATGAACCACTATATGGAAAACCTTCTAAGAAATATTGCAAGAATTGGGACAAGAGAATTAGTAGAGGTAATGAATGTTTCAGCAGTAATGTAGTACAGCCCCTATCCGGTTGTGGGTAATTGATTGATCAATGTAATACCGTAAAATGTAAATATATAGGTAGTGTACATAAAAAGAGATAAAAAATGTTTTTGATAAAGAAATCAAGTAAGAGAATGTCGTAATGATTTTGTTTAATAATTTGATAACTATATGAACTAGTGAGATGAGATGAGGGAATCCAGCCTTGGTGATAATAGATATCACGTTCATAGCATTGTATATTTGTTAAACTACACTAATTTGGCTTATACTGTAATAATTGTCGATTCTAAAATGTACCTATTTTGTTTATGTGACAGCCCTGAAGAAGCGCAGTGTGCGCGAAACACGTGTTGGCATTTTGGCATGTCTATGTAATTTTGGCTACAAAGAAAAAAGAGAATTAAAGTTCTTAAAAAGGAAATGGAAAAAGAAGACTCTCTTCATTATTAATGATTATAATTTGGAAATGTGATTATCTCAGTTTTGTGTGTGTTTAATATTGAAATAACATTGGTGGGGACCAGTGTCTGAGATTGTGAAGGCGCCGGGCAAAGAACCTGTAACCCGCAGTGTATAATATATATATATATATATATATATATATATATATATATATATATTCAGTGAAAAAACCATAGGTTTCACAGACGTTATAGTTAGCTGGACATTTCACTCGTAAAAAACCAATGAAATTCCCCCGTTATAGTTAGTTAAGCTAACTATAACTCGCGCACCCGCAATCCACTGCTGATGACGTCACATATTACATCACTCATGACATGGTCACTGACATCACTCATGACATCACTGATGACATCTCAAATGACATCACTGATGACATCACTGATGACATCATCCAGTGAATGTGTGTTTTTCTGAAAATTAAATATGTTTTATACATGTATAACTCAAGGTCGATGGAAGAATAAATGGGTATATAAGTGTCTAAATGGATGATTTGTTTTTGAAAAATTTATTGTGTAACTGACTGATTAAGTGTATCATAGTGAATACATGGCTTAGTGAGTAATGTTTAAATATGTAAATATCTGTATCAGTCTCTCACTTTGTGTATAAGTGGCTGCATGGGTTGGTGACTAGCTACATGGGTGTCTATATAGGTTGGTTCGGTGGGGGGTATTACGTAGTGCATAGGTGCATGAATGAGTGACTCACTGTATGTGTTGAAGACAGCATGTGTGCAGGACTGTATGGGTGTATGAGTGTGTGTATGAGTGTGTTAGTGAGTGAATGACTGTCTCAATAGTGTCTTTATGAGTAACTACATATATTTTAAACTAGTATATGTGACTATTGGGGTATATAAGTGAGTATATGTGATAGTGAGAGATTGGAAGAGTTCCTGTATCAATAAGTATGTGTTTCTATAAGTGATTGTTTTAAAGACCAAGTATGTGTAAGTTTCCGTAGAAGTAAGTGTGGTGGTGTGTGTATAACTGTATATGAAGGTAAATTGATGTTTGATTCTTTATTAGCATGAGTGACTATGTGTGTGAGTAACTCTATGGATGAGTGGCATTGTGTAACAGGATGTACAGGTGTATGAGTACATATGAGTGAGTACATGTATGAGTGACTGTATAGGACTGTTGGTAAATGAGTAGATGTGTATGTGGTTCTTAGAATTACAGAAGAGTTTGTTGAAACTGGTATTGGAATTTCCATTAATTTTTTATTTTTTAGTCTCTATTTTTTAATGTGTGTATCAAAGGTTATATTAGGGTGAGAGGACGTCTGCGACTTTTTCACAAGGTTGATGTCATCAGAGATGTCATCAGTGATGTCATTTGAGATGTCATCAGTGATGTCATGAGTGATGTCAGTGACCATGTCATGAGTGATGTAATATGTGACGTCATCAGCAGTGGATTGCGGGTGCGCGAGTTATAGTTAGCTTAACTAACTATAACGGGGGAATTTCATTGGTTTTTTACGAGTGAAATGTCCAGCTAACTATAACGTCTGTGAAACCTATGGTTTTTTCACTGAATTTGCAAGGTTTTTTAAATGCTAATTCCTAACTATAACGTGTGTGAAACCCATGGTTTTTTTCAGTGAATTTGTATGGTTTTTTAAATGCTAATTCCTAACTAAAACGTGTGTGAAACCCATGGTTCTTTCAGTGAATTTGTATGGTTTTTTAAATGCTAATTCTTATATTTAACGTGTGTGATTTTTTTTTTTTTTGGCAAGGTTTTTTACATCTTTTTATTTTTACTTTATATTCTCTTTAAACACTATGCTAAAATTTTAAAAATTCTGCAATATATATTTTTTTCACCTTTTTTTTTTTACCAAACAGGTAAGATATATTAGTATAAAATAGTGATTCTTTTTTTCCAATTTTTTGTTTTTTTTTTTTTACGTGCGCGTACGGTAAGCTTACCGTAAGCGCACGTTTTGCTTTATGTACGTAATATTTCTACTCTTTTTGCGTATGGTTACGCAATTTACGTAGACGTGCGTACTGCGTACGCGGCGCGTAAGCGCATACGTTACACGCGCACGTTACGCGGAAGTGTTGGGGCATGCCTGTTATGCGCATGCGCGCGTGTCTTTTATACGCGCATGCGTACTTTTACCGTAAGCGCTCCGTAAGCGCACCGTAAGCGTAACGTACGCGCACGGTGGGTCGTGTGATCAAGAAACAACACTTTTGATTGGTTTAAACTACTTTCAGTTCTAGAACTCACCTACACCACACCCATTCCCCTCATTTCTGCTTGTGATCCCTTAGGAGAAGGAGCTGAGTTGTCTTTGGGATACAATGGCAGACCAGCAGTCCTCTTCTTCGAGTGAGGCTAGCAGCACCACCATCAGGCAGAGAAGGAGGAAACAAAAGAGCTCTTTTATATGGGAGTATTTTACGTTTCCTGAGGGCCAGAAAAAGGTAAATGCTCATTTAGTGACTTGCAAGCTTTGCCAGCGTGTACTTTCTAGAGGTAATCCTAACAAGAAGTATTCCTTTGGGAATCACACTATGTTAAGACACCTTGAGGATGTACACCCTAGGACTGATGCTCGACATACTGGAGCAAACCCTTCAGTAAGTCGACCGAGCACATCCACAGCAGCTCAGCCGAGTACATCTTCGGCAGCTCAGCTGAGCCCTTCATCTGTGGGGGGAGAATCACCTTTTTCTGGTCCTCTGGAAACTAACCATCGATTTGCGAGGGTTACAATGCGGTGCTCAAATTGTCATGGTCTAATTGTTCGTGGGGAGACCAGTGTTCCCCTAATTAACAACAGAATAGACCAGCACATTTGTCCTACCAGCTGATATTCCCATTCTTTCTTTCCTCTGTCCCTGTATGAACACAACGGCTCTTTTAAGAGCCAACCTTACCTTTCAACTTTTTTTATTTTTTTAAAAAAAACTTTTTTTTCTTTTTTTTACCGTACGCGTACGGTAAGCGTATTTATTTATTTTTTTTTAAAAACACTAAAAAACAATTACCACATTACAAGGTCCTTGAGGGATTAATAACGAAAAACTGAAAATCTGATTGAGGAGAAGTGGAAAAAAGGGACCATGAAATTTCTGACTTACCTGTCCCACCCAAAAAATTAAATATCAATTTAAATTTTATTTAAATTGCTAGAAAAATGGTTTTATTTTTCGTAAATTTTCTTTCTCAATCTGTAAAAAAAAGAAAAAAGTATTAATATTTAATAAAACATTTTATAATACAGTACACGTATTTACATATTTTCCCCAAAAAAATTTTGCCATTTTTTTGCTGTTTTCAGAATATATTGCATTTCACTATAAATCGTGAAAGCAATTGCATTCATCACTTAACAGCGGGCAAAAAAAAAATAACAATCTCAAAGATTGTTTTAAAAAAGCCCAGAATCTCTTCTCACTTAAGCATAACATTATAGAAATGCAAAATATTCAAAAAAAATATCATCTAATAACAATAACTATTTATAAAAAATACCGTCTGACAATTTTGTTACAGAAGCATAATCACAAAAATAATATATCTCAAATAACTCCACAATACATCTGGTTACCTTTCCTTTAGGCCAAATGGTAATTTTTAAATTCTTTTTTGATTACATTTCCAATGGTAATCCAATAAAATTCCAAAATTTGATTTGTACAGATGTTGCCAATTCTCTCTAAAATTTTGGTTTCCGAAAGATTAATTAGGAATTAAATAAGTCCACAATACAATTGGTTACCTTTCCTTTAGGCCAAATGGTAATTTTAAAAATCTTTTTATTAGAAAATTCCAATGGTAATCCAATAAAATGGTAAAATTGATTTGTACAGATGTTGCCAATTCTCTCTAAAATTTAGGTTTCAGGAAGATTAGATAGGAATTTGCTAAATCAAAAGGCAAACGTTGCTTAAAAACCAATTGACAATCATTACACATTGTCCAGCCTTTTTTACATTTTAGATAAACTGTGTAATGACCAGAAGTTACAGTAGGTCCATCATGGAAAATTATTGCAACTGTTACAAAAGTTTTTCCTGAAATTGATAATTGCTGTCCTGTAAACTTCTTTATTAAAGTATCCAATTTTGAACCATCAGCTCTACATCGTTGCATCATTAAAATTACATACTGTCCGTATTCCTTTAAAATTAACGTTGAAAACATGTCAGATTTACACTCACCGCATTCCATGCTATGATTAGCATCTTTAACTAATTTAGCAAAAGTGACTGATTTACTCTCTGGCAATGTTAAATAAATAAACTTTTCTGAATCAACATTAGAGCCACATGTATTGAAACAGTTTTCACAACTATGTTCCCATTTATAAGAGAGACCAAACATATTTTCTATTTGTACCTTCTTCTTCCAGTAGCTGAAGAAAATACATCAAGAATTCCTGTGCATCTTGCTGTACATTTTGAGAAAACTGTGTACATCCTGAACATACATCTAAAAGTTTTCTAATTTCAGTAGCACTTTCTATTTTAGTTTTATCAATACTCAGCTTTTCAAAAAGGAGACTCAGCACAGAACAGAATCTTTTTGTCTGATTTACTATTATCTGCTCTTGCAAACTTTCAAGATAAAATACAACATTCAGCACTACATTAGCGTAGCAGTTGACACCAGAGCTATTTTCAAAATGACAACCAACAACCTCTTCAACATTGTCCTTTTTTTTTTTGCTTGCAATTACATCACTCTTCTTTTTTTTTCTCTTCTCTACATCCTCATTACAGATATTCTCAATTCTCCTTTTCCGAGAAACAACACGTTTTTCCAACACAGGATACTGATCTAAATGAGGAGCATAGGTTCTTCTTAATCTATTATACTCCTTTACACAATTTGCATCAGAACTAACTTTTGAGTCATCAAAGTCTATCATGAATAAACCAGATAATGTTTTCACTCGTGACAAAGCAACATAAGCCATACCTTCTTTGAACACAGTTGAACCAATGTTCACAAAAGCACAATCTACAGTTAATCCTTGAGACTTGTGAATAGTTACAGCATATGCTAGAGAAAATGGAAACTGCTTCCTACGTACATATAAGTCTTTCACAAGCAAAAAACGGACTGAACAACGACAAATGTCTTTAACCTCTTCAATCTGATCAAACTTTATTTTTAAAAATTCAATCCCATCTTTTTTCTGGTAGTTCACAAAACCCACAACTTTACCCATAGCTCCATTCACTAAGCCTTTTTCAACATCCAAATTTCTCCTTAAAAATACTCTACAGTTCATGCAAACATATAGATTTTTTTCTAATCCAGCTGTTTTCGAAATTTTCTTCTCTAGAGAATCCAATTTTTTTCTCAGTTCGCCTGTTAATGTAATTGTAATTCTTTCATGCTGAATTTTGTCCACTGCTTCCAATTTCGTAATCTCTTCCTTTTCCAATTTCAAAAGTTCCTCATTGAATATTGAGCATTCACGTAGAGTTGGCATTAAGCAGATTACACTTTTCTTTTCTGCAATGTTCTTGTATATTTTCTCTGCAACTATTTCTTCCTTTGGGAATAAATTATGTAGCAACCGACTCTGTAATGCTTTCCTGCCAACTTCTGTGAGTAGTCCAATTCTGATATCTTTCAGAATATTTGCATAATCTTCATCGTTTGCTTGCCTCATATTAGTAGTAAGTTCCTTGTACTCAAAGAAGGACCAAATATTTGCATTACCAATGCTTCCCAATGACTTCTTTGTGTCTTCATGTGTCACAGTATTAAACACTGGTTGTCCTTTAACTGGAGTAAGCTGTAGAAGATCCCCAAAAACTATGACATGTTTTCCACCAAATAACACGTCATAGTCTCTCCTTAGAATTTGCTGCATTCTTAAATACACAAAGGCAAGCATTAAGTTTGATACCATGCTCACCTCATCAATAATGAGAACTTGCATCTTCTTCAACACTCTTGACACTTCGAAGCATGCTTCTCCTGTTAGCTTGTGGTATTCTATTTTGTTCTCATGCTCCACTGGTAACATTAGCAAACGATGTAAGGTAATTCCTTTTATGTTATATGCTGCTAACCCAGTTGGAGCAGTAACAACACAAGACAAAGTTGAATCCGTTTTTTGCTGTAAGTAGCGTCTGATGACTTTTATTAAGAAACTTTTTCCAGTTCCAGCTTGTCCGCTCACATACATCCTGATTGGTTCAAATGATGTGCATGAGCACTCTTTTTTTTCATGTAGTAATCCGTGATCAATTTTGTATCTGATCTCTTCATACATTTTTTGCTGTTCTTCATTCAGTTGTTCTTCCAAATTTGGTAAGTCTATTAATTCTTCTTGAGCTTGATTCATAGCCGTTTCCACTTCACTCATGGCTATTGCAGCTTCATTTTCTACGATTGGTTGTCCAAGGGGATCTTGACTGAGCGTTCCTGAACTTTGGCTGTCTTGAGAACTGTCTCTAGCTACTTCAGATGCAATTGTAGCTTCCTGTTCAATTTCTTCATTTAACATTTGGACATAATTTGTGAAAGTACTGCATTCAATCGTATCTTTACATGCATTAAATGAGTCCTCATAGCTCTGGAATTCTCCAAGTAGTTCATCCTCTGAACGCCATGGTTTGAACAGCTGTAAAAGTGCCAAGTAGTAAAATTCCTTTTTGTCAGTAGTGTCGCAAGTCAGCTTCCGGTGATTTATCAAACTTCCTTTTGTTTGCTTCACCAAACATCCTTTCTCACCACTGACTTTATATTTTCCATTGTTGATGTCTTCTGTGGCATTCCGTTTAAAAATGAAGTTCTGCAGCACTTCATAGAGACACATGTTTTCAAGGTGATGACTTCTTTTTGGGTAATATGTGTCCAACATGTTTGTTTTTAAAATGTCTGTACTTTCAGGTTCGAACTGTGCTAAATATTCAATTTCTCCAACAGATTTCAGTACCCGATTTCTCATTGCTGCAAGGCCTAAACTTGCCCAAATTCTTCTTCTTGATTTCGAGTAGAGACTTGCAGAAGATAACCTATCTGAACATTCGTAGGATCCAATTTCTCGATGCGATAACATCTTTAAACTGAAACTGTATAGCTTCTTACTGACAGTCTTCTCGTGAGAAATCTCTTCCCACATTTCTTTCAATTCAGTCTTTTCTGATTTAGTAATGTAAGACGTTACATATCGAGCAACAGCAATGGAATTGTCAGCTACATACTGTATATCCATGTTAGCATTCCACATGGATAAAATGACTGGGTTGTAGTCATTTATATATTTTGATTCTTCTTTCCTTTTTAGGTTGTAGGTATTCTTAGGTGATTTTCTTGTAATAGTATGTCTCACAGCTGACATAAAACTGTTTACTCTTCCTTTTGAAAGAACAGGTCTAGGAAATCCAAATCGACATTTAGTGTAGAATTTATCTTTGCTCTTGTATTTCCGTCGACAGTATTTTCCACACCGATGACTTTGGAAACGTAAAACTTGCTCCTTTAACTTTTTCTCTTCTGTGCTTTTTGGTATAGCACATGTTGCATATTCTTCAATGAAAGATAAAACTGCATCATCAGCATCTGTTCCAAATTTTGGGGCATCCTTGATCCACAACAGCATATGAATATGAGGAGCACCTCTTGCTTGGTACTCTTTTCTCCAAAAGAAATCCACAACTTCTCCAAGAGGTGGATTTTTTTTATTGCAGATGAAGCACATCATAGCCTCAAATCTATGATTGAAATATCTGCAAACATTAACCGGATCCAATGAGCACAGTTCTCCTGCTGTCTTGTATTGGATGTTTTTAATGTTTGAATTTGCCTCTCGTAGAAAATCCAGCAAATCATCCCAAGCGTACTCAGCACAGCAGGGTAAGGAACCATGTTGGAGTTCCTAAATTCCGTAACATGCATTTTAATTCACCATGGCGTCGGTACTAATATTCATTTGTCCCACGCTGACAAGCCATCAGATTGATCAGTTGTGTTTCCAAATGATCATCTCGGTGCTGTACTTTCTCCATAAAATCCTTAGCAGACACATTTTGTAAATGTACTCCACTTTTTAAAATGTGATTTACTGCATAAGATAATGCAGACAAGTCGCTTTAAAATAAAAGATGGAACAAATAAGGAATACTTTGACGAAATCTTGGATCTTCTGCATATAGTCTTGTAGTCCGATACTCAGAAGCTGGAATCTGTTCTGGACGTTCATCGTATCGTCCTCCTTTTCCTGTAGGAAACAGCTGGGGAAAACATCGAGCTTCCAAGCTCTCCTCCCATACACTCACGGGAGTTCCTTTTGCTTTCTTCATCTGAAACAGATCAATAGTGTCTCCCATAACTTCTTTTGAATGAAGAGGATGTATGCTAAAATGTTCATAAATTTCTTCTTCCTTTGACTTGTCCACTTTTTCAATTTGACCAGTTGGTGTTTCTGTGTCTTCTTGTAAATCTTCTACTTCTTCTTCTTCTATATAAATTGATTCATACCATTTATTATTTTTTTTCAAATACAAATTTGCTCTTTGTACTTTCCGTACACCCACCAGCTCCTGCCAAATTTTCTTGTTCTTTGTAGGTACACCATTAACCAGAATAACTAATGGTTCAGTTTCCAAAGTATCTGCATCAATTGTTTCCATATTTTTTTTCAAATCTAATGGCAAATAGACAACTCTTCCTTTTAAACCTCTTAGTAAATCTGAAGGAGGTAATTTACCGGTTTTTGGCTCCATACGTACTATAGTCTGGAACGGATGGACACATTGAATGAGTATAGACTCATAAGTATTTAAATCAGAAAGTTCAGCAGGAATATCATGCAATTCTAAATTATTATGTACAGCTCTGGTCGGCATTCTATTTTCTTCTAACTTGTTATAACAGTATTTACAAATACGTTGATCTTCACCCAAATCAAAACAATTTTCCAGAAATATATATGTTGCAAAATCCTTCCACTTATAATTGTCTTCTTCTTCACTTTTTCTGTAGAGATCAACATTCCTGGTTCGATTTTTATAATGAGTTCTGCGGCAACAAATACAAGTAATATTTGGTCTTTCATTAGAGATTATTGCAAATTTTGTCATTTGATCATCAAATTTCTTACTTACAGAGGGTTCTACATTCTCTTCCACATCTTCCTCGATAACTGTGTCATTACCTGCACTCTCTTGTTCTGGACCAAAGTAACTAAACTGAATTTCATCAGTAACCTTCTCTACATCTGATACCGATCCACGGAACAGAGCCCTATTCAATTCATCTAACTTTATTGCTGGACTTTTAGCAAAATACAATCGTCTCACAAACTTTCTCATTTCAGTATGATGAACTGCCAGCATCCTAAAATGGTGAAAAACACTTTGACACACTTTCCTAGATAGACAAGCCAGAGAGTGTCCTTGCAAACCAGTATTCTCTCTCACTCTGCATGGATCTAGACTTAGAAGCACCTTAATCTTCTGTTTAACACTTTTTTTTACTATATTCTCTTAGAAACTCACGAAATTTATCAATAGATTCCTGACGCACAGTGCAAATACTACTACAATTCCAAGTATACACTGGGGCTTTAGGACGTCTCCCCATAACCTCATCCGCCATCACTTGTTCCTCATCTCTTGGAACCATTTTCTCCTTCTCCATTATACAACCATTTTTCACTTCAAAGCACGACCTCTGGTGTCAACTGCATGCAGCAATCTATTACTTTGAAGATAACTCTCTTCATTAAAAAAAGGTTCACTACTTGAACTATGCATCCATTCTCCTAAAAACACTTTACAAAAGTTTGTTCTTTTCACTAGTCTTTTCCTTTTGCTTTGTGATTTCAGTACATTGACCATTTTATCTAATGTACGCATCCTGTTCAAAATTAAAATGAATAGTTTCCTTTTTAATTCTAAAGCCTTTGCTACAATGCCTTCAATTTCTTTTTTTCTCTTATAAAATGTTGCTTTTTTCTTATATTTCTTCACATCCTTTATCAAATTGGACATAACTCTTCTCTGAAACATTTTTCTACGAATCTCTTTAAACGCTGTTTTTCTTTTTAAGTTAATCTTTATTGTTTCTGAAGGTATATTTGCATTAACTACATGCTCAATTTTTTCCTGTTGTTTTCTATTTAAAACATTATTTCCAGTACAGACATTTTGTACATTTTTCCTTTTTTTGAAGATATTTTTAAAAAAATCTTTTGTCTGCTCACCAGAAGACTTTCTCTTTTTCCCAACATGAGCATCTCCAACTAACTTAGGTCCTCCAGTTGTCTTCAAATATAGATTTTTTTTCTGGTTTTTCCTTAGTCTGGATTTTGTAGGCATCTTAAATTTTGTTCACTGCTCTTCAGCAATACCTGAAAGAAACTAAAAAAAAATTCCTTTATTTTATTTAAATATATTACTATATTTGTTATGATCTTTTCAAACCTTAAAATACTATGTACCCCTTTCCTACAAGTGAAAATCACAATAAAAACATCACAAATTAAATATCTAAAAACAATTCCTGTGTGCACACAGACTCGTGGTGTGATTTTAGGCAGAAAACGAAATTTCTTTGCCAATTTGAAAGCACACTTACTACTCTTTTTTTGGCAAGTGATGAGTACTTTTACAGTCTGACACATTTTCAATCCACTTTTCAGAATCTGAAAACAGCACATGTCCAAACAGCTTTTTGAGACCAGGAACATGTGTAACCTGTGTGAATGACTACACTCCAGCAAAGGCAACCAGCCTTAGTGATGTTGAATGTATTTGCATTACTCACTGCAACCTCAAACACCACTCCGTTGTAAATACTATGCATGATTCTACAGGATAAGCAGCTGGGTGTGTGCTAAGAGTCTGCTTCTGCAGAAAAATAGCTGCCCCTTTCCTACTATTGCAAATCTAAAATTACCAGAGTAATACACAATAAATCTCTGTCAACAATTCCTCTTTGCACACACAGTCATGGTTTGATATTAGGCAGAAAACGAAATTTCTTTGCCAATTTGAAAGCACACTTACTACTCTTTTTTTGGCAAGTGATAAGTACTTTTACAGTCTGACACATTTTCAATCCACTTTTCAGAATCTGAAAACAGCACATGTCCAAACAGCTTTTTGAGACCAGGAACATGTGTAACCTGGGTGAATGACTACACTCCAGCAAAGGCAACCAGCCTTAGTGTTGTTGAATGTATTTGCATTACTCACTGTAACCTCAAACACCACTCGGTTGTAAATACTATGCATGATTCTACAGGATAAGCAGCTGGGTGTGTGCTAAGAGTCTGCTTCTGCAGAAAAATAGCTGCCCCTTTCCTACTAATGCAAATCTAAAATTACCAGAGTAATACGCAATAAATCTCTGTCAACAATTCCTCTTTGCACACACAGTCATGGTTTGATATTAGGCAGAAAACGAAATTTCTTTGCCAATTTGAAAGCACACTTACTACTCTTTTTTTGGCAAGTGATAAGTACTTTTACAGTCTGACACATTTTCAATCTACTTTTCATAATCTGAAAACAGCACATGTCCAAACAGCTTTTTCAGACCAGGAACATGTGTAACCTGGGTGAATGACTACACTCCAGCAAAGGCAACCAGCCTTAGTGATGTTGAATGTATTTGCATTACTCACTGCAACCTCAAACACCACTCAGTTGTGAATACTATGCATGATTCTACAGGATAAGCAGCTGGTTGTGTGCTAAGAGTCTGCTTCTGCTGAAAAATAGCTGCCCCTTTCCTACTAATGCAAATCTAAAATTACCAGAGTAATACGCAATAAATCTCTGCCAACAATTCCTCTTTGCACACACAGTCATGGTTTGATATTAGGCAGAAAACGAAATTTCTTTGCCAATTTGAAAGCACACTTACTACTCTTTTTTTGGCAAGTGATAAGTACTTTTACAGTCTGACACATTTTCAATCCACTTTTCAGAATCTGAAAACACCACATGTCCAAACAGCTTTTTCAGACCACTTTTCAGAATCTGAAAACAGCACATGTCCAAACAGCTTTTTGAGACCAGGAACATGTGTAACCTGGGTGAATGACTACACTCCAGCAAAGGCAACCAGCCTTAGTGATGTTGAATGTATTTGCATTACTCACTGCAACCTCAAACACCACTCGGTTGTGAATAATATGCATGATTCTACAGGATAAGCAGCTGGGTGTGTGCTAAGAGTCTGCTTCTGCAGAAAAATAGCTGCCCCTTTCCTACTAATGCAAATCTAAAATTACCAGAGTAATACGCAATAAATCTCTGTCAACAATTCCTCTTTGCACACACAGTGATGGTTTGATATTAGGCAGAAAACGAAATTTCTTTGCCAATTTAAAAGCACACTTACTACTCTTTTTTTGGCAAGTGATAAGTACTTTTACAGTCTGACACATTTTCAATCCACTTTTCAGAATCTGAAAACACCACATGTCCAAACAGCTTTTTCAGACCAGGAACATGTGTAACCTGGGTGAATGACTACACTCCAGCAAAGGCAACCAGCCTTAGTGATGTTGAATGTATTTGCATTACTCACTGCAACCTCAAACACCACTCGGTTGTGAATACTATGCATGATTCTACAGGATAAGCAGCTGGGTGTGTGCTAAGAGTCTGCTTCTGCAGAAAAATAGCTGCCCCTTTCCTACTAATGCAAATCTAAAATTACCAGAGTAATACGCAATAAATCTCTGTCAACAATTCCTCTTTGCACACAGAGTCATGGTTTGATATTAGGCAGAAAACGAAATTTCTTTGCCAATTTGAAAGCACACTTACTACTCTTTTTTTGGCAAGTGATAAGTACTTTTACAGTCTGACACATTTTCAATCCACTTTTCAGAATCTGAAAACACCACATGTCCAAACAGCTTTTTCAGACCAGGAACATGTGTAACCTGGGTGAATGACTACACTCCAGCAAAGGCAACCAGCCTTAGTGATGTTGAACGTATTTGCATTACTCACTGCAACCTCAAACACCACTCAGTTGTGAATACTATGCATGATTCTACAGGATAAGCAGCTGGGTGTGTGCTAAGAGTCTGGTTCTGCTGAAAAATAGCTGCCCCTTTCCTACTAATGCAAATCTAAAATTACCAGAGTAATACGCAATAAATCTCTGTCAACAATTCCTCTTTGCACACAGAGTCATCTTCTGATTCTATGCAGAAAACAGTATTCCTCATTCATACCAGTACACCTTAATTTATGGTGAAAACATAGTCGATAATATTTTACATGTTGCTTACATTTAAATTTCTCCCAAAACACAAAATGAAAAACACAACTTCAACAAAAGGAATTCCAATTCTATTATTCATTTCTAAATTTACCACATACATCTCCTCTCAAACTCATAACTCACCTTTAAAATTAGTTAGTTGTGAAAGAAATGTGGCACTCAAACAGCAGATTATCAGAGCCAGGATCTCTGTTCTGTACACCTCTCTCCTCTCAGCAGAACCAGATAATGGCAATGTTTCCCTCTCTTTTTCCACACATATACATGTTAATTACAAATCTCAGTGCTTCCCCCTTTTTTTCAAATGAAATCACACATTTCTATTGGTTGAAAACCAACCCTTTTCCAAAAGTACCCTTCCCCCAACTTGACTTCTGCCTGCTACCATAGCAACAGCTCATGGAACACTGCTGTGTGGAGTCAGGTCAGAAGTTCACCACACAATGTTTCATTTCCAAAGAGCAAGAGTGCTTGACTTTTCAAACCTAACAGCAAATCCATAGTAATGTTCTTTGGTAACACATTTTTCTGTACCAATACAAAACATGCTTCTATAAGTGTACACATACAGCCTAGTTTTTAGTGTAGAATGGTGTGAAACAGCCAATGAGTTCTTTTTATTTAAAAAAAAATATGTATGCCTCCATTTCCAAACTGTCTTTCATTTCATTTTGCCATTCTACTGAAAGACACCTTCAGAGTGCATCCAGATCTCCTTGAAAGATGTTCACAGTGTGGATTGTAGGTCACAGCTATGTCTTCTGGAGTGAAAAATTTGCAGAAAAAAGAGGTATGGTGAGAGACCTTGCTTTGCCAAATGTAGACATTAAATGGATTGGTCAGAGAGGGTTAAAGTGGCACCAATTGATGCCATTGGTGAAATCCTTCATGCAAATCCAACACCCTGACCTCATAATAGTGCACTGTGGTGTTAATGACCTAGGCACTTTGACTGGGGTAGATATGGAAATGCTTATGAAGGAGACCTTTGCACAACTGTTTTCACTTTTCCCTAAAACTGCCTTTGCGTATTCTAACATATGCCAAAGGCAAAAATGGAACTGGTCCAATCAATTTTGTCCACAGATTGACAAAGCAAGAAAGCACGTCAACAAATCTGTTTCTGCTTTCCTCCGAGACTATGGTATGGGTTCCATTTACCACAACAACTTGCGTTACAACATGCAAGACATTTATAGAGGAGATGGTGTACACTTCACTGATGAAGGGAACAGAGTCTTCCTCTTGAACCTTAGACTCTGCATCGGTACTTACTTGTAGGTACCACTAAAAAATCACTTCATAAACACAACGGCTCTTTTTAGAGCCCCCTAATATCTAAACACTTAAATCTGAATTTTATTTCTTTTTTTTTTTTTTCTGCCGTACGCGTACGGTAAGCTTACCGTACGCGCACTCCGCGATTTTTTTTTAAAATTAATAAATGTATTTTTCGCACTTTTGTGTCCTTCTTTGACCCCCTTTCAAATGTTAGGGGGTCTGTAACTCTCTTCCTTGCCCCCTTTTCACGTTATCTCCCTTTTTTTTTCTGTGTGAAACACACGAAATGGCACCCGACACTTCCTGATTTCGTCCGATTCGAATGTTTACAGTCATGTGACAACCAATCAGATTTGAGCTCGCGCACGGCACCGTACGCGTACGGTAAGCTTACCGTAAGCACACGGAGCGCGCTTACAGATATATATTGCTTTAAATGCTATTTTCTCAGGAACTACTGAACAGATTTACACCAGACCTACAAAAGGCACATCCTTGACCTGCGGACTACCTCTCTGCCAAATTACAAGTAATTCTGTTCAGCCGTTCGGGCTGTAGCTCGGACTAAAGGTCCTATGGAAAAATGCATGGGGAAAACGCGTTTTGAGACCCCCCCTTTTTCTCAGCCCCCGCTTGACGTATCACCCCGAGACTTTCAGGGTAGCAGCTGAACGGAGCGCCCCATTAGTTTTGAAGATTTCGCGAGGATTCGTCAACCGGCGCCAAAGTTATTCAAAATAGAATTTTGAGATTTCCTATGGAAACACGGTCCTAACTATAACTATCTACTGGCGACCGCCAGTAGATTATATATATATATATATACACATATATATATAACCTACTATGTAATTGATTCAGTGAAAGCAGATGTAAGAAGAGGCAACAGAGTCAAAAAATTGCGCAGACTCGAGTCTCGATACATCATAGAATTAAACTGTAAACAACCTGAAGGCCTGAATATGGAAGAAGACCTACATACTCATTTGTAGATGATAATAGTCAAGTGCTGTCCAATGGAAATGTTTTTAATTAGAAATGAAATATATAAATTTAACAGACTCAAAATAATAGCTAGATATGTTTTAGGTGATGCAATTGTCATAGGTTGGTCTAAGCCCACTTGGGCGTGATGGTTACAAATACTATATCGGCCCACATGGGCATGATTGGACAAAGTATATAATATGTATAGCGTGTAACATGTATTCAAAAAGTGGTACAAAGATACAAGTAGAATGCATATGTATGCGAATAATGTGCTAGTATTGAGTATGCACATTAGAAGATCAACATGTGATTTATTTGAGATAACTTAAAAAGAGGCTAACACATGCTTTTTTAGTCGAATGGTATATATTTGTTTCCACAATAGTATTGATAAAGTTCACTTGAACTAGATTAAAAAAAACGCTTTAACAAAAATGTTAAAAAAATGCATCAGTAACCAAACTATCAACAATTACATTGACAATGTTGCAAATGTATGAATTGAAAGAAAGAAATCATTTAAATAACTAAGAACAATGCCTAAGTTAACACCACGTACGAGCGTTTTACTAAAAAACTACGAGTCTGTTTTTTATGTCATTTGGAGATGTAGTATTGATTTGCACGTGTTGCACTTTAAAAATATGGCCGCGTTTGTTTGATTCGTACCAGTGAGCAAGACTGTTTGGCAGTTGAAACGCGTTTGGTAGCGGCAGAAGAATAAACGCTTAAGAAACCACACACGGCGTCGTCATCATTTCTGAAATATTTACATGACTCACCCCGAGGAGTCACAAAGCGACGACGCAACTCTTGTTCAGGAGGGGCAGGAAATACTCGAGGAGCAGGCGAGAATTCAATTGACTGCCACCCCCCAAAACGCCGAGAAGCTGAGGAACGAGGCACGGTCAGCGCCGAAGTACAGGAAAACGAATCGACGAGTCGGAGGACTTGGAGTGACGAGACCCTTGAAACGGGTAAGACTGACTACGCAATATCGGCGGGGGAAAGAGTGAAGCGAGTACACCACGAGTGATTCAACACAGAGCGGTACCGCGGTTGTGGTTTAAGCAAGTGTGCTTGTAGATTGTTTGAAAATGTCTGCCGCCGAAGTCAAGGAGCGCGAAGAGGCAGCACTTGAAGTATTTAATGATGCAAATACGAATCAGAGTAATTTGGTTGGAACCAGCAACAGTGGAAGTAATGAATCCAACGTCACAATGCGTTTGAAAAGATTAGAAAAGCTCCAAAAATCGGAACTTTCCAAATGGTGGGAATCAAAGTCCCTGCAGCGATACCTAGAAGTTCAGAGAGTGCCCAGGGGGTTAAGAATAATGGTGGCACCAAGCTACGAGGAGCCCAACCCAGAGATGTTGAAGGAGTGGGCCGCTAATAACAACGATGCTTCCCGTAGAATGCTGGGAATCTTAATAAAATACGCGGATATAGATAGAAAGAAAATTTTGGCGGAAATAGATCAATTATTGGAAGAACTGAGCAAAGAAGAAAATCAGGAAGCCATCAAACAATCTAAAATTGATATCAAAGAAAGGCTAAGAAAATTAGAAATTTCAATAAAGGAACGCAAAGCACAGAAGTTTTTGCGAGACAAACAGGATTATGATCGAGGCCAAATTTACACTTTCGCAAGAAAATTCGACAGCATAAGGAAACAAAAACTAGGAAAAGCAAGCAAGACGGGCCCAGAGCCACAGTCCGAGCAGAGCAGCCTCCAAAGTTCTGAAGTCGACACAGACCTAGAAGAAGAAGCAAATGCCCAAAGAGCAGTACCCACAATAATCGATGAGTTTGATTTTTTACGCGAAGAGAGGAAGTACAATCTGCGTCTAAGGCCACCAACACAGGGTACAACAATGCAAAGAGGAAGAGGCAGAGGTCGAAGAGGCGCAAGGGGGCAGCATGCAGGAGGCAGAGAGCCGAAAAAGCAACAAATGAAGTAATGGATGATAGCAAAGAAACAACGATCATCAATCTGACAGACATTATTCTCACCAAAGATGAGCAGGAAATTCTGAAATTGGGACTATCTTTCTGTCCAGAAGCAGAGTTGAATTATGTACAAACACGCATTGACTTATTCAAATTCATCAGAACGCTAAAATTAAAGAAACATTTTTCATCAAACCCATCGCTAAAATACACACCAGTGGAACAATCACCAGAACATACGAGCAGTCTAGCAGTAGGAGATATGAACCTGCTGATGGAAATGAGAGCCTTGGAGGCAGAAAACGATAATGAATCTGTATGTAGTGCGTCACAAATTGCTCAAGAAGAGAACATTGACATCTATCAAGATGCACCAACAGGATTCAAAAAGAGCTCGAAATTCACCCCAATGACTCCAAGAGATGTAACTGATGTATATAGCGATTTGGTTTTGAATGAATTGAAAAATCTGGGTAAACATTCATATTATACTATGAATAAATTAAACAAGAAACAGAAAGCCTATCATGTATTGATTAAGAAATTGTCTTCATCTGACAATTGCATTATACGCAATGCAGACAAAGGAGGCAATATTGTTCTATGGGGGAAGAAACAATACCTCACAGAAGCATACAAACAGTTGAATAACAAAAGTTGCTATGTCAAGGTTGAGGAGCAAGTTATGTTGTGCAGTAACGATCATTTTAATGACGAGCTAAAGATTTGGTATGATCAAACCCTCATAAATCATGATGAGCTGATGTTTTTGAAAATAGATCACCCAGTTACCCCGGTACTTTATTTAATTCCGAAAGTACATAAAGATCTGAAAAACCCTCCTGGCCGCCCGATAATATCAGCTATGGGCAGTGCACTAGAAAATACATCCAAGTTTGTTGATTCATTTCTTAACCTATTGGCCAGAACACTCCCTTCATATATACAAGACACTGGGGATTTCCTGAGGAGAATCTATGATCTTCCCTGGGAAGATGATTATTTCCTAGTAACCATAGATGTGTCAACATTATACACAAGTATTAGACACAAAGATGGCCTAAGAGCAGTGGGGCACTTTCTCAATACCAGATCTATCAAACATTGGGCCCATACCCAGATGTTAATCAGGATGGTCGAAAAATGTCTGACCAGCAATTTCTTTCTTTTTGAAGGGCAATTGTACCATCAAACATGCGGTACCGCAATGGGCACCTGCTTCGCCCCAGCTATGCTAATTTGCATATGGGCTGGTGGGAGGAGCAGGTGATCCGAGTACAATATCACAATGAATGGGACAACCATATAATGCATTGGAGTAGATTCATTGATGATCTTTTTCTGGTATGGAGAGGCTCTGAAGAAGAAATTAAACTGTTTTTAGCTCAGATTCAAAACAACGAACTTAATCTGAAATTCACAAGTGAAATCAGCAAAGAAAGTGTCAATTTCCTTGATTTAACAATCTATATTTCAAATGGTAAAATGGAAACAAAACTGTTTAGAAAACCGACCTCCGGTAACACTTTATTACATGCCCACAGCTTCCACCCTGTAAATCTAAAAAGAAGCATTCCTTATGGAGAAAGTTTAAGAGTGAGGCGTAATTGCAGTGCACCCGATGAATGCATAAGGGAATTGAACACCCTAACTAAGAGATTCAAAAGTAGGGGTTACCCTGAGACCTGGATAGCCAATGGAATAAATAAATCATCAAAAAAGAAAAGAGAGAAGATTTTGTTTGATTCAAATAAAAAATCAGCTAAAAGTGATGGGAACCAGTGTAGGTTCATTACTAATTTTAGCAAGCAGCATGATGAAGTGAGAAAAATTCTGAATAAACACTGGCACATAATTAAAAATGACCCAGTGCTTGGAAAACAAGTTGCTAGGAAACCGCAGATTACTTTTCGTAAGGCAAAATCTTTCAAACAGGCACTAGTGAGCAATGTCATGAAAAAACAACCAGCAAAGACGACTTGGTTAAATAAGAAACAAGGTTTCACCAAGTGCGCTAAATGTAAGGCGTGTTTACATGGAATAAACACGTCACAATACAGAGTAGGGCTCACAAAAGAGATGAGGAAGATCAAAGGCAGACTATGCAATTTACGTACTGCAGTGCCCTTGTGGCCTGCGCTACGTAGGTAGCACAATTCTGGAAGTACACAAGCGTGTGTTACAACATCTAAGGGCGATAAAAAATGGAGACAAGTTATACCCAGTAGCTCGGCATTTTGAGCAAGTCCATAAACAAGATATAAAAGGACTAACCTACTATGTAATTGATTCAGTGAAAGCAGATGTAAGAAGAGGCAACAGAGTCAGAAAATTGCGCAGACTCGAGTCTCGATACATCATAGAATTAAACTGTAAACAACCTGAAGGCCTGAATATGGAAGAAGACCTACATACTCATTTGTAGATGATAATAGTCAAGTGCTGTCCAATGGAAATGTTTTTAATTAGAAATGAAATATATAAATTTAACAGACTCGAAATAATAGCTAGATATGTTTTAGGTGATGCAATTGTCATAGGTTGGTCTAAGCCCACTTGGGCGTGATGGTTACAAATACTATATCGGCCCACATGGGCATGATTGGACAAAGTATATAATATGTATAGCGTGTACCATGTATTCAAAAAGTGGTACAAAGATACAAGTAGAATGCATATGTATGCGAATAATGTGCTAGTTTTGAGTATGCACATTAGAAGATCAACATGTGATTTATTTGAGATAACTTAAAAAGAGGCTAACACATGCTTTTTTAGTCGAATGGTATATATTTGTTTCCACAATAGTATTGATAAAGTTCACTTGAACTAGATTCAAAAAAACGCTTTAACAAAAATGTTAAAAAAATGCATCAGTAACCAAACTATCAACAATTACATTGACAATGTTGCAAATGTATGAATTGAAAGAAAGAAATCATTCAAATAACTAAGAACAATGCCTAAGTTAACACCACGTACGAGCGTTTTACTAAAAAACTACGAGTCTGTTTTTTATGTCATTTGGAGATGTAGTATTGATTTGCACGTGTTGCACTTTAAAAATATGGCCGCGTTTGTTTGATTCGTACCAGTGAGCAAGACTGCTTGGCAGTTGAAACGCGTTTGGTAGCGGCAGAAGAATAAACGCTTAAGAAACCACACACGGCGTCGTCATCATTTCTGAAATATTTACATGACTCACCCCGAGGAGTCACAAAGCGACGACGCAACTCTTGTTCAGGAGGGGCAGGAAATACTCGAGGAGCAGGCGAGAATATATATATATATATATATATATATATATATATTCACTAAAGAAAACAAAGGTTAGAAGGATGTTATAGCCATATCATTTGAGATGTCATCAGTGATGTCACTGACCAGGTCATGACTGATGTACTATGTAAGGGTCATAACCAGTGCACTGCGGAAGCGCACGTAATAGTTAGCTCAGGTAACTATAACTGCTGAATTATAATTTGTTTTGAGTGTAAAATCTTTGCCTAACTATAACGTACCTGTACCCTTTGGGTTTTTCTGTGAATTTTGACAGTTTTAAATGCTATTTCCTAACTATAACGTCCCTGCAACCTTTGTTTTTTTCAGTGAATTTCAGTTTCTTTTAATATAATTTGTACTACAATTTCACCTATAAGTTCAATTTAGTAATATACATTTTTGCAAGTTTATCAATACATTTTATTTACACATTTATTTTTATTATACATTTTAAAAGTAACAATTAACAAATCAAGGTAACGTAACCTATGTAGTCTTTCTGTAAATGCAATACACCAAGTTGTAATTCATTTTATGGATCTGCTGAGCCTTTTTGTAATTCATTTTATGGCTCTGCTGAGCCACCACGAATTCGAGAAGGGAGCCCATTTAAGTACTTTATGGTTACCAGTTTCTGTGAGGAAACCGAAGTGGATCCTCGGTGTTCATAAAATGAAAAAAAAAAAATATAGATATCATATACAGGTCCTACAAATGTTAACATTTACATCAGAGAAACCACATCCATACATTAATATTGGATGCCGGTCTGTGTTTCACAGCATGCTTATTTATTTCACGAAAATGCCAAATCGGGCAGATCCACCGCGATGCCAGGAACACACCCAAACCTCAACTTCTCATTGGATAAAGTAAGTCTTCCCCTATGCACATTACAAATCACACCCTAAATGAGTTATTTGGGTTTCACATCTCTCCAAGAGACTGAAAACTACAGCTCCACCCCTTTTTTGGCTTTTCTTCAAAACTACAGAGTATTAGAGTCAGGATGTTGTCTGCTGAAGATAGAAGAGATGGGGAAGAGCAGGACGAAGAAGACGACTTACCACCTTAAAAGAAGTCCTCTGATGTTTGGAAATACTTCTCCACCGCTGTTTTTTTACCTTGTATGTTTTAGGTAGGTTGAAGTGCTTTGGTTGACCCCTTAATAAACTGAGGACTCAGAGCAAATGAGGTAAGAAGGTGTAGAAGGGCATATTAAAGCGCAGGTTATGACCTCTGGAGTGCCAGTTATTTAGCTGATCTGATGATCTCAACCTGGACTCCAATGTGTCCTCTTACTCCTGATCTTGAGGAGTTTTAGTGCAAAGATAAAAGCTAAGGTGATATGAAGAGAAATGTTTGTCCTTGAGGTCAATTTGGCAACTAGCACTAGCAGAGAAAAGTACTTGCGGTGCTTTGGCTCGAAGTTCCATTCAACCACGGACACAGTGGTAAGTACAGCTTAGTTGCAATCTGGTGATAGGTCGGACCATTAATTACTGAGTACCACTAAAAGCGTATTTTGGGTGAGTTGGTGCTGATCTTGGCAAACACAAAGAGATGATGGACGGAGCGCTGAAACTTTTCAGACACTCACCCCCAGTCACAGATCTGGGTTGAATCCATCTTCGTTCTTTAGCTCACTTCGCCACCCCAGTTCAGACATAGCTATATGCAAACCAGTCTTGACCCTGTGCCTCATGGGAACAGTCCAGCCCGAACCGCCAAGCCATGTCTTCCCCGGACCGGAAACAAGCATTGTGGGACTGGTTTCGGGCTAACAGTCCTCATCAGCCAGGCTAGCTTAAATCCAGTGTCAAAGTGAGCAAGGGACCCACGTCTGGGCATACCCTGCCAACTTAGGATGAACAAAGCAAACACAAAGAGATATTGGACAGAGCGTTGAAACTTTTCAGACACTCACCCCCAGTCACAGATCTCGGGTGAATCCATCATCGTTCTTTAGCTCACTTCACCACCCCAGTTCAGACACAGCTATATGCAAATTAGTCTTGACCCTGTGTCTCATGGGAACAGTCCAGCACGAACTGCCAAGCCAAGTCTTCGCTGGACCGGAAACAAGCATCCTGGGACAGGTTTCTGGCTAACAGCTGATCTTACCATCAGAGTGATTTTAGGGTATCTTGAGGTTGTTCTGTTCGAGTGCCTTCTTTACAGCCACTTCAACTCCCTGGGGATATTTCACTGTTGGAGAGATTAATTGTGGGTCAGCTGAGTTGATGTAGACCAGTAGCACTTGTCTACAAGTGCGTACCCCAAACTGATTCCAGGGAGGGGGCGAAGCCAACAGTGACGGAGGCTAAGGGTCGATTTACAGAGGCACATGACATGAATTGTCTTCCTTTTGGTGGCCACACAACCTACAGTCCCCTATATCTTATGATCACAACCAGTGGGCAGCATGCATATTTGAAGGCAATATCCATAATTAATGTCTCAGAAATTGGCACTGAGAGACGCGCTACAGCCACTCCAGGTGGTGATAGCACGTGCGGTGATTCTCTAAACCCATTAACTCCCTAACAAACCTGTTTTAGCATTTTTTAACCACTTTTAGCCTGTGACTTACTGGGTTTTAATGTATTTGAATGTTTTGAATTTGATGCCAATGTATTGAAACTGAGAGACATACCGGTTGCTATCTCACGGGGGCATCAGTCCACTCCACTTCTGCTGCACTAACGCGGTCTACTGGCACAGGGGAAGTCAGCTGCTGCCTGCAGGGCTGATTGGCGGGAAGGGGCGAGGGACGGCATAACTAGCGTGCTGGAGCGGATGCAAGCCCGTCTGCGCCCGACTGGGGCCACGACCCCTGGTCATTTTTGGCCATACTCGGCGGAAGAGCTACAGGCTTTAGAGTGCAGGGATCTCTCCCTGGAACCGCATGTAGAGGGTATACGCTTAGCGGAGAAGCTGCTCATAACACAGGGAAGAGGAGATGAGAGGGCCGCACAGCCCCAGATCCCTAAGGGCACAAGTCCAGGAAATATTAAGGAGCTAAAAACACTTGTACTCAACACACGCTCCCTCCAGAAGCATAGTCTGAAGATCTTCACCCTCCTTCAAGAAGAGTCCCCTGACATCCTAGCGGTTACAGAAGCCTGGCTTGATGGCGGCTCAGGGCCCGACATGGTAGCTGCACTACCCTTAGAATACGATGCCTTATGGCATAATAGGCAGGATGGGAAAAGAGGGGGCGGGGGTAGCGTTATTCTATAATAAACAGCTAGTAATAGAAAAACTGTTTGGAGAAAACTTAGAAGGCGCCGAGATTTTGGTGGCAAAAGTATGCTCCAAGACAGAATGTCTGGCAATTATGGTGGTGTACCTTCCCCCTGGATCAATCCCTCAGTTTAATGACCACCTCACGGAAATAGTCACTGAACTATGCTCCCGGTACCAGCAACTCCTGGTGGTGGGGGATTTTAACTACCATTGGGACCAGCTACCAAGGGAGGTACAGGCCAGGCAGTTAGAGAAAGCATGTCCACATTTGGGCTGCAATAGTTGATTGACTCTCCCTCCCATCAGAAAGGACACATTCTTGACCTCATCTGGTCCACCAAGCAACAGGCTGAACTGTTGGAAGCCAGACCTTGTGGTTGGTCAGACCACTTCCTGATCAGCCCTCAGATCCCCCTGGCTAGGCGCCCACAGAACCCCCGCCAGAATGGATAATGGCACGTAATTGGAGCAAAATCGAGGCAGACAGCTTGGGGGATGCCCTGCGAGGCAACTCACCAAGGAGATCCATGTCGGAGGATCTGGAGGAGAAAAGTGAATCAATCACTAACCAGCTGAGAGCAGCCATCAATAAGGTGGCACCGGCTCGTAGAGAAAGAGTGAGCTGCCTGGTTCATGGAGGAACTAAGTGGACAGAAACTGACCCTACACCAGCACAAAAGACAGTGGCGTAAGTCATATAACCCTGAGTCGCTCAAAGAATATAGGGTCAGGTTAGCCACATACTAAAAAGTCATCCCTACAAGAAAGGCCGAGTATTATGAGTCCAGGATCAGGGAGGCAGATAACAAACAAAAAGAAACCTTTAGAGGTCTTAAGGAACTCAGTCAAAAGCAGACGTAGGAAGAAGCTACCAGCCAGGCACACTGCAATAGGTTCCTGTCCTTTTTCCTAGATAAAGTAACGAACATCCTAACGGACATACGTAATACTTCCTTCCGCCAGAGCCCCTTGGTTGTGGAGGAGTCACAACGTGACACGAACAAGTTTATTGCCTCCTTTCCAAGACTAGAACATGACTCCCTGTCTCCTGTCTCACATTGCAACCCGAATTAAGTCTGGCTCTCCTGCAGACCCATGTCCACCTAGGATATTCAAGCTGGCCCTTCCAGCGACTGAGGGAGAGATTCTTGCCCAGCCTAATTTATCGCTAGAAACGGTACGGTCCCCAGTAACTTCAAGGAAGCCAGAGTAATCCCCCTACTAAAAAAGGTGGGAGCCGACACCACTAACGTGAAGAATTATAGGCCCATATCTCAGATTCCTTTCCTGGCTAAAATAATGGAACAGCATGTATTCAAAACCCTGTCCCTATTTATTGAGGAACATCAGTTACTCGAGGGTCGGCAAGCAGGATTCAGGGCCCACCACAGTACAGAGTTGGTGATGCTGTCGGTGCTGGACGCTATAAGGCTCATGGCTGACAGCAAGAAGCTGTGTGCCCTGGTCCTACAGGATCTCTCAGAGGCGTTTGTCACGGTCAACCACTGCCAACTCCTAGCACGAATTTGGGACATAGGCATTGCGGGATTGCACACCAATGGATCACCTCCTTCCTGACGGACCGGACTCAAAGGATCCAGATGGGTGACTGCGTATCCAATAGAGGGACACTAACCTGTGGAGTCCCACAAGGGTCGAAACTATCACCACTTTTGTTTGACATCTATCTCAGACCTTTGGTGGGGGCCCTGGCCCGTATAGACTGCCAGGTGTTCAACTATGCCAACGACACGCAACTAATCTTGCAAATTGACAACACCCCATAAGCACCCGCACGCGTACAAAATATCCTTGGATACGTGGTCAATTGGATGACAGCGAGCTCACTTAAGATTAACCCAGACAAAACAAAGGTCTTGGCTATCACCACAAAAAGCAACCCATGGACTGACCTCTTTTGGCCTCAGGATCTGGGAGTCACACAGACTCCAGCCCCAGTTGTAAAAAGCCTTGGTATTAGAATACACGACAAACCTACACTGTCTAACCAAGTGTTCTCTGTGGTTGGGACCTGCATAGGCCTGTTGAGACCGCTGAGGAAATTATCTCCCCTTCTTTAATTTCCCACCATGCGGACGGTGATAACCGCTCTGATTATGTCCCACCTAGATTATATCAATGCGCTATATATTTGATTACCGGAAAAACTGCTAGGCAAACTACAAGTAGCAATAAATGATGCAGCCAGACTGATCTTCAAGCTCCTCAGACAGACATGGGCCACACCTCTGTTGAAACAGCTTCATTGGCTTCCCGTCAATTAGCGAGCCAGATTCAAGGGCCTCTGCATCGCCCACAAGGCCCTTCATTGACAGGCCCCAGGATACATCAAGGAGCGCCTGGGGGGACACGTTCCCGGTTGTACCCTCCGGTCATCCGAGGGAGGCCTGTTGGCCTGGCCACGGTTCAACAATATGACCAAAGGGGGTAGAGCCTTCTCGCTCCTGACCCCACAGATATGAAACAAGTTACCAGGATACCTCCGGTCAGAAAAACCCAGCCTTCCCTTTAGGAAAAAACTGAAAACCTTCCTCTTTACAGAGGCTTGGACATAAGAAAGAAATTGACTCTGGGCTAACAATCACTCATCTGAGGAAGCCATAGTTACTCTCTCTCAGCGCTTAGAGACCTGAAGATATTAGGCTCTATATAAATCTCCATTAACATTGTATCCTGCTGTTAAAAACTGCATCCAGATAGTGCTGCGGTATCAGAACTGTATGGCTATTTAGAACCATCCAGGCGCACAATCGTTTTTCTAGTGTTGAATTGTCCTCTAAAAATGATAATATTTTAGATATTTTACTTACAACTCTTTTAAAGATTTCATAGCTCCCTGCAGCAGTACTTCTGCTAGCCGAACATGGGCATTGTTGTAATTAATTAATCTTTAGCCGGTGAATAAGATCGATTAGTTATTTCCAGCCGTACGCTGTGATTAATGGTGTTCTTCTCAGAGGATTTGAGTTTGTAGCAGAAGTTAACAAAGGCTGCATGCCTTATTGATGTCTGCTTTACAAGGTCAAACTCCAGCCTAATCTGTGCTAGAGATGTGTAGCTGGGGAGTTGAAAAATGTGTCTAAATCCTCACTATGGTTGTGCCCAGAATATTTGAGATTCTGCCCCGTACGGCTTTGCTACAATATGCAAGGGTAGGCACCACCTTGGCCCTGGCATTATCTACGATAGAGATGTTCGATGGGCCGTTTAGTTTTCTAAATATGGTTCTCAGCCCCATTTCCAGAGCGATCCCTTTTCTTTTAATTTCTTCCTTCTGGGATTGAAAAGACCCGTTGCTGTCAAATAGCAGGAAGAGATATTTGTATTCACAGGTTTTTTCAATCTTGACAAAGTGAAGAAAAACAATTAGCCTCTCCTGTAGCTCTTCTACTGTAAGTCATTATTTTTGTCTTCTTCAATGTTTATTGTCAGGCCGTACGTGCAAGAATATTCTTGGCCAGCTTTCAGAAGGCCCTGCGGGCCGACTCCATCCGACTGAGTATGGTGCCAAGCTTCCGGGCATGAGAACGCCCTGAGAGGTGGGTATTGCCTTTGATAGGTTTGCTCCATTAACCCGTTTGATTCTTACCCAAGTGTTTGTGTGCAGGTTTTCTATTGCTCTTAAGAGCACAAGTGGGATGAGCCAGTTGGTTGGTTTCCTCCAAAGACTGCTTCGATTTACACAGTCAAAAGGGGATTTGTACACAAAAAACAACCAAAGTATACACAGACAGTCCGTTTTTAAAGTATAGTTGGGATATAATTATTCCAGAGTTGTAGAGCATATTTATAGGTGCTTTATTCTCCACACTGACATAAAATGATTAATTGATTCTACATTCTTCACTACACAGCCGGCATGTGTTTTGTCCCAAGACTTCCTCAACGGCTGCAACATGATATAATAACACTCATGTATAAAAGTACATAAGGTAAGGGACACAGTTATAAGGTTTAAATGCTGTCAGTCTACAAAAGAATGTCTCACCATGGTGTGTAAAAATAGTTCAAACAGTTCATAGGTCAAAAGAGAATTGTTGATGAAAAAAAAGGGGGGGAGGAGCTTGGTGAGTGGTGAAATGGAGAAAATCCCAATTTAAAGATAGGTTACGTAGGAATATTGTGCCACATTTAGCATGCAGTGAAGCATCCACGGGATGCATACTAGAATAAAGAAAACTTTAAAAACTCTCATATGAGTATGTAAAAAAAATATATATATATCCATTGTGTATATTTATGTGAAAGGTGACACAGTTCGCTCACATGTGTGCACTGTTTCCCAAAGCTAGTTTGAGTAGTACCTGTATAGATTAAGATGTTCCTGAGCCAAAATAATTTGTTTGTGAAGTTACGCCAACTCTGTGTCGAAATACAGATGGGTAAGCATTTTAGTTGGTGCCATAGGCTCACATATTGAAAAACACGTATACGTGATTAAACAAGCAAAATTGGGAAGGTATAGGCAGTGTGGCCCATATATCGAGGAGTTGCAAAGCACATTTTGAGATTTGTTGGAAGATAGATGGTTACAGTCATAGAGTACTCCCGAGATATGGGAGTAAAGTTCCCTAAATGACAAAAATATGCAGAGCAAATTTAAAGTTAGTTTAAAAGTAGATATTAAATCATAAAGATCATTCAAAATTCTTGTGATTTCAGATGCAGATGTGGAGAAAATCTCCCACGGTTGCATCTGCGGTAAGTTGTAGTGCAATTCAAATTCAAAGTAAACACTAATAAAAGGGTGCACATATCCTTGCTAATGGTAATATTGCAACCCTGGGAGTTAAAATGTATCAATGGGATATGAACAAATGCCTGTACTCTTCATTGTGAAATGTAGATCTTAACTATGCATTCAATACCTCGGTTGCGGTGTCCTGGAAATAAGGTGAAGAGAGAATTCCTGCAGGAGAGCTCACTGGATGCTTCACAGATAGCAATCTACTAATAGAACAGAGACTAAAACACTGGAGGGAATGATGTTTCCTGATCGATATGGAATACAAATACCTGTTCAACCCTACACCCAGCATCTACATTCTCCCTAAAATACACAAACAAGATACATTTCATACAACGCCAGCCTCTAATCCCATTCTGCTTATGTTAAGCAACTTGGCATTTCACGAGTTGGTCCATCTTGACCATAACTGTGACAGTCTGCTCTCGCTGGCACTGGGTTGCTCTCGTCCGATGCCAGAGAGCTGAACTTTGGGAATAATTTTGTGAGTGAGTTCAGTACGACTATTTTTGAGGCTCCATTGTCCCTGCTAAGAGCCACCATGATGTCCGATTTGTGGATCACCTATTTTTACAATTCATTGGTCTCCTCCTTGGTCTCCTACTTCGAGGTATTAATAGGCATTATGTCTACTTTGTTATGTTATGTTATTTGTATTTCCAAAGCGCAGCGGTTACCCAAGGGTGTTCAAGCCGACCTCTCCCCGGAGAGCTGCCATGCTGCTTAAGTTGTCTCCCAGTTCTGTCTCTGGCTCCCCACTTGCGGTGTCGTCTGGCTTGACCTAGTAGTGGCACGAGGGATTGTGCGTCACTGCTTCTGATAATACAGGTGAGGAAGCTGAGTTTGTAGACACGCGCTGGGGCTTGAGAGTTTGAGGGCTCTTGAATACATACCTACAGTTGAACTCTGGGGCAAGGGTTGGCCCACAATGTCTTTTTTTTTGTTATTTGAATAAATAGTTCAGGAGCAGGAACTTTGTAGTTATTTTCGGTTGGCTATTGCTGTGAGCCACAGATCCTTTCCCTGAGTTACTGAGGTATTTGGGACACGTTTCTTTCATTTGCTCCAAAGGGGCGGTGAGCCTCTGACCTTTCCCGACCTTATTCCAGGGGATAGGTTCAGTGACTCAGCATGCTGAATAACTCTTAGAAGTCTATTGGGGGCCTGCAGCTCTTTGTCATCTTTCCTAGGTCACCCTCTACTTGTCACTATTTGTCATTACGCTTTCAATGCTCGGTATGATTTGGTTTAGCACTGGATTAGCGCTGACTTGGTTTACCTTTTGGCACTCAGACTGCCCGTTCTGTCCTCACTGAAACTGCCTGAGGGCACCTACCAGTCAGGAGCAGCCCTGCTGCTCGACCTCCGAGGGCGCCCCGCCCTGCAGTGCTTTTAGCCATCCTTCAGTCGCACAGTGGGGTGCCCTCAGCGTAGCTGGCCCCTGCCCGCACCCCCTGTCCGCCACTGATCCCTTGACGTACCAGAACACTTTCCCAGTTGAGCAAGACAAAAGTCTGGGCCTGTGAGGGCAGCTGCAGACAGCGAGTACGCCGGGAGGCCGCCACAAGCTGTTTCTGAAACTGTAGCACAAGCACCTCTACAGCTCTCTGGAGTCTGCTACTGGTGGTCACGAACTGGCGTGGCGATGTGGTGAAGTGGCAGTGGCGGTAATGTCAGACCGCAAGAAGGGAGTCAAGTCGTGGGTGTTGTGGTGGGGGCTGACTCGAAGTAGTGCTGTGGGACGGTTTCGCACTCCACATACTTTCCCTCTTCTGATCTGATTTAATGTGAGCCTCTGGTGTTCCAAAACGCCAGCAAGCGTGTGTGCGTGCATCCACACCGTCTGATAGCTAGTAATTTCAATGTATTACCTGTGATCGTGCTTGGGCCCTCCAGGGCCAGTTGAGCTGGACTTTGGCATTCAAGGCTTACCACACTAAGTTGACTGCAAATGAAAATCCTGTATGTGGAACCTTCAATAAAAAATACAAAACATTTAATACAAACCTATCTTATTACAATTTATATAACTATAGCTGCCTGTGTGGGTTGTGAGTAGCTGTGTAAGTAATTGGGTGTATGAAGGGCTATCTGGGTGTGTGAGTGGATGTTAATGGGTGTGTAACAAGGTGTTAGAGTGACTGTGGGTGTGTGTGTGTAGCTGTCTGGTGCCTGTGTGGATGGGAGTTGTTTTCTGTATCTGTGAGTGGGTGTGTAAGTGGGTGTGTGACTAGGTGTGTGAGTGATTGTGTGGGTGCGTAGGGTTCTCTAAGTCTGTGAGCGGGTGTGTGACTGGCTGTGTGGGTCTGTAGATGGCTGTATAAGGGGGTATATGGGTGTGTGAGTAATTGTTTTGGTGTGTAACTGGGTGGGTTAGTGCTTGTGTGTGTCTGTGAATAGGAGCGCCAGTGTTTTTTTGTGTCTCTGAAAGTGTGTCAGACTGACTGTCTGAGTGTGTGTGTAAATGTGTGTGTGTATGTGATGGGTGTTTGAGTAGCTGTGTGGGTCTGAGGGTGTATCACAAGCTGTACGAGTGTGTACGTGGGTGTGTGAGTGTCTGAGTGAGTAGGTGAGTACCTGTGTGGGTCTATGAGTGGATGTATGAGTGTTTCTCTGGGTCTGTAAGTAGGTGTGTGAGTGGCTGTATGAGTGTGTAAATGTGCATGTCAGTGGTTTCTGGGTTTCTATCATGGTGTACGAGTGGCTGTATAGATATCTGAGTGGTTTTCTGGGTCTCTGAGTGGGTGTGCGAATGGCTGTATGGGCGTGTGAGTGCCTGTGGATCTGTGAGTGGGTGTGTGAGTGGCTCTCTGGGTCTCTGAGTGAATGTATCAGGACTGTGGGTGTGTGAGTGGTTTTGTGGTCTCTGAATGGATTTGTGACTGGCTGTATGAGTGTGTGAGTGTACGTGTTTATGAGTATGTAGTGGTGTGTGAGTGGGTTTGTAAGTGGCTGTGTGGGTCTGAGGGTGTCACTAGCTGTATGAGTGTGTATGTGGGTGGGTGTGTCTGAGTGGGTATGTGAGAACCTGTGTGGGTATATGAGTGTTTCTCTGGGTATGTAAGAGGGTGTGTGAGTGGCTGCATGAGTGTGTAAATAGGTAAGTCAGTGGTTTCTGGGTTTCTATCTTGTGTATGAGTGGCTGTATAGATGTCTGAGTGGCTTTCTGGGTCTCTGAGTGGGTGTTTGAGTGGCTGTATGGGTGTGGGAGTGCCTGTGTGGATCTGTGAGTGGGTGTGTGAGTGGTTCTCTGGGTCCATGAGTGGATTCATCAGTGTCTGTATGGGTGTGTGAGTGGGTATGCGAGCATGTGTGGGTGTGAGTATGTCCTGGGGTATAAGTGGCTGCGTGGGTCCGTGAGTGGGTATGTCACCAGCTGTGAGTGTGCATGTTGGCGTGTGAGTACCTGTGTGGGTCTGTGAGTGGATGTATAAGTACTTCTCTGGGTCTGTTAGGGAGTGTGAGGGGTGTCTGGGTCTCTTACTGGGTGTGTGAGTGCCTGTGTGGGTCTGTGATTGGGTGTGTGAGTGGTTCTCTGTGAGTGGATGTATCACTGACTGTATACATGTGTGAGTGGCTGTATGGACGTGTGACTGGTTGAGTGTGTCTGTATGGGTGTGTGAGTGGTTTTCTGGGTCTCTGAGTGGGTGTGGGAGGGACTGTATGGGTGTGAGTGGTTGTGTGGGTGTGTAAATGGGTGTGTGAGAGTGAGGTGTATGAGTGGGTGTGTAAGTGGCTGTATGGGTCTATGAGTGGTGTGTAAGTAGATTTTCTGCAAAAGTGTGTAAGTGGCAGTGTTGGTCTGTGAGTGGGTGTGTAAGTAGCTATATGGGTGTGTGCATGGCTGTGCGAGTGGTTCTCTGGGTGGAGGTATCAGTGACCGTAAGGGTGTGTGACTGTATGGGTGTGTGAGTGGGTGTATGGATGTAAGTGGGTGTGACTGCATCTGTGAGTGGGTGTATGTGTTTTTTAATAGGGATCTAGATCAGCAACGGATTCACACTGGGAGCCGCGCTGTGTTGGATCTGCAGATCCTGATGTACACCAACATTTTTTAACCACAATTTCTTCCCATGAGGGGACCCTCACAGACCCTTTCATCAGTCCCATTGGGTCAGCATACCTCTATCCTGACCCCTTATTCTACTGCCCCCTCCCCCAGGAACCGTGTCCTAATTCACAAAATGACAGGTGCAATTTTTCTCTCAGGTTGCGATCAGCCAATCACGACACTGCTGTTGGTGCATGGATCCGCGTCTCTTTTTTCTTTATTAACTCAAAAAACTACTGAACAGATTTACACCAGATTATAAAAAGCACTCTTTCTGGACCAAGATCTAGGTCTTTTTTCAAATCTGGTGTAATTCCGTTCTGCGGTTCAGGCTGTAGTTGTGTCTAAAATCCCCATGGGAAATTGATGGAGAAAACAAATTTTGGGACCCCCCTCTTTTTCCAAGCCCCACTTAATGAATCACCCCAAAACTTTCCACACATCAGCCAAAGTGACTGGCACACTAGGTTTGGAAATTTCGCATAGAATCATCAAACGGCCCCAAAGTTATTAGCAAAGCAAACAATGATTTTCCAATGGAAACTAGGTCCTAACTATAACTACCTATTGGCGACAGCCAGTAGGTAATATATATCAATTGCTCCTTAAGTGCTTGTGCTTCTATACTATCAGGGATAACTTGCTATGTACCAAAAGGCAGAATTTGATTTTGGTATAACATTTTTATTGATTTTGCCAAGTTCACATACAAAGTCACATTTGTGCCAGCAGCACCATAGAACACTTTTTCTAAATAAAGTACAATTAATTACATTCACAATTTTAACACTTCTCTGAGTTCTTTTTGTCGCAGTGTCAAGTCAACCATTGGTGATGTACATAAGGTCCCCCGGTACCTATTCCATGCTTTCCATTTCTTATCCCAATTCTTGGGGCATCCTCGAATTATGAACACTTCCTTTTCAGCTATCATGCATCTGTCTAACTCCTGTACCCACACTCGTAAGGATGGTGCATCTGCAGTCCCCCAGTTGCGTGCTATTTCCCGTTTGACCAAGGTGAAGCCCAGCGTTGCCATCTGCTGCTCGATCTCCGTGAGGTCCGTAGCCTCCCATATGTTAAGTAGGCCCACCTGAGGCATGAGGGCCAGCGTTTTCCCCAGCGCGGTTTGAAGCTTAGTCGTGGCCCCCTCCCATATCGATTTGATCGCAGGGCAGTCCCATACCATATGATAGAAAGTGGCCTCATGTTGGCATCCCCTAAGATAGAGTGCATCTTCCCTAGCCCCTATCCTTGCAAGGACGACCCCCGTCATACAGGACCTATGTAGGATCCTGAGTTGGATCAGCCGGTATCGGAGGGTGATCGCCGCCCTCCTAGGAGACATCAGTGCCTCCCTCCAGTCCTCTTCCTCCATGGGTCCTATGTCTTGTTGCCACTTCTCTCGAAGCATCTCAAATGTGTCGGGGAGGTTGTTGCACAGCTTTTTATACGTCAGAGAGATGGCCCTCGAGTGCAATAGTCCATCTAATAGTCTGTCCTCTAGAGGCGACGAATCCGGAATGTCCTGCAGGTTAGTAAATGCCGTCAGAAAGGCATGTCGAATCTGGAGGTAGCGAAATAGTTCTCCTTGCGCCATGTGGTAGGTTCCTGTCAGTTCCTCAAAGCTAAGAATGGAACCTTTTTTTTATCAATTCTCCGACCTTTGAGATGCCAATCAAGTCCCATTTGTCAAACCCCGGCTGAAAACATAGGGTACCAAGTCTCTGGGTCTGCCATAGTGGTGTCGCCTTTGTGAGGATGTTTGCCCACCCTAGTTGGGAATTCGCTCTGTGCCAGATGTCAATCGTATGAGACATGGGGCCTATAAATTTGTGCTTTTTGACTTTAGAGTAAAGCGCACCCAAATACCCTGCTCGACCCGTTTGATATTTGTCTAGCACAAACGCCGGGTCATCAGGGGGTCGATACACCCAGTGATTTACCACCACCAAATGCAAGGCCCAGTAATATAGTTTCAGGTTCGGCAAGGCTATGCCTCCATCGTACCACCCCTTGGTAAGCTTTTTCAGCGATACCCGGGGGGCCCCGCCATCCCACAGTAACCTACGGACCTCTCCCTCCACCGCTGTAAAATAGGCATCTGGAACTCGGTTCGGGCAGTTCTGGAGTATATATAAAAACCGCGGGAGAGCAAGCATCTTAAAGAGGGCGGCCCGGCCCACCAGGGAGAGCGGTAGGGACCGCCAGTGCTCAACATCGGATCCCAGCTGGGTCAGTGGGGGGGCTAGATTGTGACTGTAGAACAGGACCAGACTTGCCGTGACATACACCCCCAGATAACGAAAACCCTCTCCGGCCACCTCCAGCTTGCAGTCAGCCGGGAGGGGAGGGGACTGCCCACGGAGCATATACAGTATAGACTTGTTCCAGTTAATGGCATATCCGGAGTATTTCCCAAAGTTTGTGAAGATATCCAAAACAGCCCGGATGGACCGATAGGGGGAGGCAAGGTAGAGTAGGATATCATCTGCGTACAGTGATATTTTATCCTCCTGGTCCAGTGTCCATTTCAACCCCCTTACCATTACATCCCGCCGTATCCATGCCGCCAGTGGCTCGAGCATAAGGGAGAATATCAGTGGCGACAATGGGCAACCCTGCCGGGTACCCATTCGTAACCGGAAGGCCCGGGATGTGTGATTATTAACACGTATTTGACCCCATATATCCTCATAGAGTAACTTCACCCACTTTAAAAACTTAAGACCAAATCCGAATCGCGCTAGTACCTCAAATAGATATGGCCATTCTATAGAGTCAAAAGCCATGGAGGCATCTAATGATAGGATCGCCGCGTCTTCCTCTAGGTAGTTTCTTCGAGCCAATACGTTATGGAGAAGACGAATGTTTAGTGTCGTATTCCTACCTGGCATAAAGCCTGATTGGTCCGGGTGGACCAGGGAAGAGATGACCGTAACCAACCTTGTGGCCAGTGCTTTCGGCAATATCTTAGCTTCTACACTGATCAGGGAAATTGGTCTATACGACCCACATTTGTCCCCGGGCTTTCCAGGTTTTCGGATTACTACTATGGTAGCTAGACGTTGATCAGGTGGGAGTCGGCCAGCTTCATAACTTTCGTTGTACATGGCCCGAAGGTGTGGGGCTATCTGTGAGCTCGTCACTTTTAGAAACTCGATAGGTGTGCCGTTAGGTCCGATCGCCTTGCCCGAGCGGATTTGGGCAATGGCTTTCTGAATTTCCTCATCAGAGAGGTCTCTATCCAGGGTGTGTCTTTCTTGTTCAGAAAGGGTGGGCAGGTCGCTATCGGCGAGGAGCTGGCGGGAGTCCTCTGCATTGTATGTGGTAGACGGAGAATAGGCTTTCTCAAAATACTCTACGAACGCTTCTGCTATGTCTTTGGGGTGTGTAACCGTCTCGCCGCTAGGCAAGGCTAGTCTCTGCACCCACCTATCCCCATGATCCCTTTTCTCTAGCCACACTAATGTCTTACCCGCCGTATCTCCCAGCTCATATAATCTATGCTGCATATTCAAGTGTTTAGTCATCATATGCTCCCTCGCCTTTAGTTTGTACTCCTCTCGCTTGAGTGCGAGACGATGCTCTGTATCGTCTGTGGGTCTGGTAGCACATTCAGCTTCCCAGTGTTGAAGCTCAGCCTCTAGCTGGAGTAGCACTTTGCGTTTGTTACGTATATAGCCAGTCTTTAGTGCCAAGGCCCGCCCCTTCAATACCACCTTAAATGCCTCCCAGATAGTAAGGGCCGAGTCCACCGACCCCAAGTTGTCGTCGAAGTAGTTTTTGGTGTGGGTGCACAGGTCATTTTTAATATCGGGTATTTTTAGCAACCATGGGTCTATTACAATCGTAGTTCGGGGCTGTCGCTCCCAGTGTGTGTATTCGATCCATACCGGAGAGTGATCTGAGATCCCTCTCGGCAGGACCGAGAATGTGTGAAACCCCCTAGTGTGGCCGCATAAGTCAAGAAGTAGTCAATACGTGATGAACTCTTGTGCGCATTTGAGTAATAGGTAAACTGCGGTTTGGCTAGGTGTGTTTTGCGTCCAATATCTATGAGGCCCATAGGCTTTGTAAATTCTGTCATGAGCCCATTTGGTTTAACCCCGGGTCGCTGTGGGTGTCTGTCAATTGTATCATCGAGTGCGAGGTTGTAATCCCCGCCCAGGATCAGGGTGCCTGCAGGGAGGTCGGTTAGTATCCTTCCCAAGTCCGCTAGGGCTTCTTTACCTAGTGCCGGTGGTAGGTATAACGAAATTATATTCAATGCTCTCCCCTCCCACTGAGCCTCCAAAACAGCAAATCTACCCCGAGGGTCAGTCCATGTCCGGTGCACAATCAGGGCCAAGTTTTTCTTGACTAGAATACCCGTTCCTCGGGAGCCTGTGGTGTAGTCTGCATGCACTAAAAGTTTTTATCCCCATCGCGTGAGAGCTTTGCTTTTATTCCCAACTAAGTGTGTCTCTTGTAGTAACACTACGTCTGGAGATTGGCGTTTTAGGTATTGTTGTACTATTCCTCGCTTTATTTTGTCCCCCATCCCATTTACATTCCAGGTAAGGATGGAAAGCGACACCTCCCTGTCACCCCCAATCATCGTAAAGGTGGAAAAGCAATATGTTGCGGATCAACAGCAGTGTATGTGGCATGACTGGTATCGGGTGCCTCGGCACTGCCATACTTCTGCGCTCATTCTCAACTCTTTGCGGTAGAAGGAAGTTAGCCCTAACCCCCTTTTGGTCATTCCAGCAACAGCCCCCCAACCACAGCGGCTGCCCATGTGTAGGTATGTTACCCCCCTGCCACAGGGGTCTAGCAAATAGGTATCGCACAACAGCCAATTCTTCTGTCCAGAACTGTCTCTGCTCAAAAACGTTTTCCTTTGCAAATCAATAAAACCAAAACCTTGCGAATGCCCTCCTTGTTTCCCCCCCCTGCCCTCCCCCCTCCCTGCCCGTGGATTTAGGACTACCCACTCCCCAACATGGCAGAGTGCCTCTCACCCCCCTAGGTTGCGAAAAATTTGCGGGGTCAGCAGTTCCAACCCCCGCATGATCATATCATAATAGTTATGCTTTGCCATCCGTTAATAATAACTATCAAGTCTCTAGTTGGTCCCCTTTCATAGAGCCCCGCCCTCCACCCCCAGCATCTATGTCTTCATACAGTGTCTCGTGGTGGGTATTGTTCTACCGGTTACCTTCCCCCCATCTTACTTGCGGGTGCGGCGGGGAGCCTTCCTTTCCATATCTCTCCTGGATTAGTCGCTACGGGTCCGTCGGCTGGCCCCCTACCTCCGGAGGCCTGGATGCCGGCGGTTTCGGGCGGCCCCCAGTCGGTCGGTTGGATTTGCCAGTGCGATCTTGTCTCTGGTTTCCAGCTCTGGCCTTACCCTCCATCCAGTCCCATGTCTCCTCCGGGGACTCAAGAACCAAGTTGTCCCGCCCGATTCCACCCTCAGTTTTGCCGGGAACAGCATCGCATATTTGATTTCCCGGTCCCGCAGTTCCCGTTTCACTGCCTGAAAGCTGCGTCGTTGGGCTTGTACCTTTGCAGTGAAATCCGGGAAAAAGGCCACTTCGCTGTTGCCAACTTTCAGTGGGGGACCAGCCCTGGCCACCTGTAGGATGCTGTCTCTATCTCTGTAATTAAATACTCTGGGTGATAATCAGCCGCGGAGGAGCCCCAGGTTTAGGCCTGCCCCCGGGTACTCTGTGTGCTCTCTCAATTGAGAAGTAACTGGACAGGGCCTTAGGTTTAAGTTTCTGGGTGATTAGTTCCTCCACATAGAGGTCCGCCGCCGGCCCCTCTTCCCGCTCCGGAACTCCTAAGATTCGCACATTATTGCGGCGCGTCCGACCTTCATAATCATCAAGCTGCTGAGCCATTCGATCCTGTTTCTGTTGCATATCGGCTATTTGAGATTGCAGCTCTGATGTGTCCGTCTGTAAAGCGCCGGTCACTATCTTGAGTTCTTGGACCTTCTCATCCATCTTCCGAAGATCCGCCCTGATCAGGGAAACCTCCACTGTTGCAGAGTCCAATGAGGCACGCATTCCATTTATCGCCGCCATAACATCATGCAGTGTCGGCTCTGTCCCCTGTTTGGGACTGGCCTGTGACAGGTCTTTCTCCTTTGGCAGTGGTTCGGTCATGTCGCCTGTTTTGGACCAAGCGAACTTAGCCAGTTGTTTCTGTGTGTTAGCTTTGGTCCCTCTGCCTCCCATCGACATTGATGTGGGCCTCCCCTGCCAGGGACGATCAAGAGACCAATTCTACATTGGGTAGTATCCTACTCGCAAACCTGGGGCACCCGAGCTCCAAAGGTGCTTTAGGTAGGCCGTAGCAGATCTGTTGGCCTCAGGTTTCGGGGTGCTCGGGTGAACCTTCGCCGTTCCGCTCTCTGACCGGCGTTCAGGGCAGGCTGTGCACGGCTCCCATTGGTCACAAGGCTCCTGCCCATCTAGCGCCCAGCCGCTCCAGGCACACTTACAGCCCGCAGCTCTCGCCAGTGGCCGATCACCTCGGTTCTTGCAATGCTGCTGGTCAGGGCCTCCGGTGTGTCGCAGATCTTCCTCTGCGCCTCGGGTCCGCTATTGCCACCGTGGGTGTCCTCAATTCGGTGGGTATGTCTAGGGCTCAATCCCTTCTCCCTCTCCTGTCCAGGGAGGCATACATTTCTGGCAGCGCTGTGCGGTCTTGCAACAACCAGGGGCAGATCAAGGGCAGGCCCAACCGCCGGGTCCCAATGAAGATTGCAGGCCACCCGGCGCTGACCTTCCGTTCGCTTATTTCCCCTTCGTGTTCGTCTCCTACGCCGCCGTCGAGTCCTCCACTCCGATTCTCGGCGTCCGCTGATGCCTTAGGCCGGGACCGCCGGTGCAGCACAGATCGCCCCCTCACTGTTCCCGGCGTTGAGTGTCTTTACGGCTATGGGGGCTCCCGGTGTTCGTCACCCCTCACAGCCAGTCCCCAGGGAGCAAATGGGCACTGTAGTGCCTTATGATGTGGGCGGCGCTCAGAGGCAGGCCGGGGGCAGGCCCCACCGCGTAGGCCCAAAAGCCGGGGCGTCAATTAGGAGCACAGGCCGCCCTGCACTCACCCCCCGCTGCCGATGCTATCTGCGCGGCCATCGCGCACTCTGCCGACTGGTCTCCTCCGCACTTCCGGGCAATTATTGAGTCCTGCGACTGCATCAGCGCCGCCTCGATCCTCTCTTCTCCCCGGCGTCCGCCTCCGCTCGCCGGACCTTCGCCGCCGCCGCCTCGGGTGATTTCTTGGGGGGTCCCGGGTCAAATTCCTCGGCGCCAACAGGGGTGAGGCCACCCGCGGGTCCGTTATAGGGCTTAACTCCCCCCAATCGCCGCAATTAGGGGAGCTTGGATGGCACAGGATCGGTCAGAATGCATGCGGGGCTCGGAGCTCCCGTAGGCGGCCACCATCCTTGCAGGCTGCTAGCCACGCCCCCCTCCAGGATTTGATTTTGCATCGGCTTGAACTATTGCTTCTTGAATTCTGGACTAGCTAGGATAGAAAAACATTTATTTTGTAAAAGAAGTGAATTATATTTATTTTTCATATTGTTTAGTTTACGTTTATCAGCATTGCTCTTAATTTTATTAAATTTACAATGCACAGTATTAAGGTCCTGCCTCAGATTAAAACATTCCTGATCAAATCACCCTAGAGGGTCTATAAATCTATCCGTCCCTAGGGTTTTTTGACGATTAATATCAGCTCACTGCATCACAGTGCATCAAAGGAGTAGATGTAACTTAAAAGTGGCTTTTACAATTCCTGTAAATTGTCATTTAAGATCTTGACTTGTATACGATGACTAAAGACAACACCTAATTGGCGTCAGTGTTTGAATATTTCCCCCTTAAAATTATCTCCAAGGAAAGATGATTAGTGACTCCAAACTCAGCTGCTCTAAAACCTTTAATACGCCTTTAACACGTTTAAACTATTCAGATGTGACAAATGAATAATGAATTGGGGGTGTTTGTTTGTCATATCTGACAGTGGCAATGAGCAGGACAATCACAGGAAAAGCAGAAATTAGGATTCATTAAACTATGCTGAATTAAAATCATTAAATCTTCATTGGCTCTACTGAACTATTCCTTAAAGATTAAAGTGATTTTGGTATTCCATACAATAACAACCAATCGTGTATAAGTACATCAAGACGAAATAATGACAATTTCAAATTAAAATTGCCTGCCATATATCTATAAAGGACTGGGAGGTATTAAGTGGAACAAATAACAATCACGTTTCATTAATTCTTCTTAAATTAAATGGTGCATTAGGAGGAATATATATATATATCTTCATATACACTGTTGAACAGGAGTCATTTGAGAGTTTGGTACTGAAACCAAACATGCTAGTAACCAATTACAGGTTGTAATATGAATTAAAACATTCTTAGCAAAGATCACTGACACTAGTATCATCTGGAAACCGGAGAGGTGGCCTGTCTTTTGTAATATAGCAATTTTTGCATCTCACAAAACTGTCAAGAAAGAGGCTTGTCTGTATCTGTGTTTCCTGAAAAAATTAAATGGGAGATTTCTCAAGATTAATCCTAGGGATTTGAAATTCTGTAACATCTAAAAATCATGAATATTACATATCAGAATCCTTATGTTAATGGACTGCTCATCTACATAAGAACAATCACTCAGCGGACCTTGGTGCCCTGGCCTGCTATTATACAAAGTATTTGGCATAGGAAGAGAAGGTGCAAGATCTGGCATATTTCCAAACAATAATATTGCACTGATGCTGTGATTTTCCTTCTGGGCATTCTGCCCATCCACTCAAACCCTTCATCTAACGCTTATTTAATGGAGGTTCATGCAATCCAATTTGGGTGGAACCATCATACCACGTTGACTTAAATAAAGAGGAGCTTGCATTACATTATGATTTTTGTTTTAATTACCAGTCTCTGATTGACATTTGCATTCTTCGATACCAAATGAGCAAACAAAACTCTACCCCAACTGCTTGAATTTCAGAAGTGACCCGTTTAGAGTGAAGCAAGACTCTTTTAATCTCGTACCCTTTCACCATGCACAAGCCCACCAAACCCAAATCCATGTAACTAATATTTTTTAGGGCAACATACATGAATGGCTGCAAGGAGCTTAGTTCTGTTCAGGTTAGATTTACACTTCCTCTTTTTTGAGGCATAAAAAGTTAAATACTACCATATTTTTTATGCCTGCAAGAGAAGGGAGTGTTCTTCTGTGTTGGCCAGGCTTTCCTCAGACCTTGACTCTACCCTTTTTCCTACTTTGCTATCCTTCTCCTTATTACTCCGATTTCTAGATATGAACCTGTTCTGTCTCTTCTGAATAATCTTTGCCTGGCATGATCTAGATCATTGGTTCTTAACCTTTTGACTTCTGCGGAATCCCAGTTAATCATTACTGGAACCCGGGGGGTCCCCACTGAATCATTATTGGAATCCAGGGTCCCCACAGAGTCATGACAGCACGCAAGGGACCCTAGCCTACGCATGCCTTACACAAAATAATCTGACACAAGCATTAATCAAACAAACTGTACAAATGATGAAATATGTGAATTGAATTTTAAAAACACACATTTTATTTTTAATTGAAAGGTTAAAGCCTTTTTTATATTCAATTGAGATCACTCATCATACTAGATTCTGTTGGATGCACTTGTACTGCTCCAATGAATCTACATGAGAATACTAACCTAATTTTTAGCCTCCAATTCAAATACCTTCACATTTACAGAATGTTTTAAAATTAGAAACTTGACATTTTTATTTATATACACTTTGTTAATTTGTTAATATTATTTCATTTTTCTAAGCAGTCACTGACCCCCTAAGTAGGGTTTTTGAACCCTAAGGGTCCTCAGACCACAGGTTAAGAACCACTGATCTAGATGGTTGGGAGACAATGTTCTGAATGGATGAAGCAGAGACCTTTCTATTGTCATTTGGGAGTTGTTGAGATGTTATGTTAACTTCACTTGCTATAGCACTACGACTCACACGTAGGAGTATCTCAGCGCCTCACTAGACACAGGATCAGCAGTTAACTTAAAATAGCCGTGTCTTCAGGATTTTTTTTTTAATTGGCACAGTCTGTACAAGAACGAATGTGAGATGGGAGATTGTTCCAAAGTAAGGGAGAAAGATAGGAAAAGAAACTCTCACCTTGTGTTACAGGGCAGATACAGGGGACATTAAGCAAGGCCTTCTCCTTGGATCCGAGAATTCTAACCGGACAATAGTAGCTAAGTTGAAAAGAACCTCTCACCTTGTCTTACAGAGCAGATACAGGGGACATTAAGCAAGGCCTTCTCCTTGGATCCGAGAATTGTAACCTGACAATAGTAGTCTGCAGGTAGCTCTGGCCCTTTCCCATTAGTGCCTTGTGATTAAGGTAGCAGAGCTTGAAGATTAATCTTCTCATGACCAGCAGCCAATGTAAGGCTCTTAACAAAGGGGCTGGAGCAGAAGCTGAAGGAAGATTGCTAACTATTCGCACAGCAGTACTCTGTACTACTTGTATCTTGGGCATCAGAGTCTCATTGGCTGATTCTAATAAAGTGTTTCCGTAGTCCAAACTACTCATAATTAATGCTTGTACTTTCGTTTTCCTGGCAGAAGGAAGAAATGGGAATGTTTTCCTCAGAAGGCGCATAGTTGGAAAGCATATGCGTATATGGATAAGACATGATCTTTTACCCACAGAGATTGAGCAATTCTAATGCCAAGATTTTTTACTGTTTGCCGGGGAGAAGGGGTGTGGCCCAGTTCAAAGGAACTCTACGTCCATAGCTGTTCGGCTTTACAGAATAACAGAATCTCGGTTTTGTCACCGTTCAGTTGGAAGCAGTTCTCCGTCATCCAGGATGCTATCTTTCGCATTTCACCACATCAAGATCATGGCCAAATGAGATGAGTAACTGGGTGTCATCCGCGTACAATAATATCTCAAAGCCATATGCTTTGACAATGTGCACAAGGGGGGCCACATAGAAGATAAATAATGTAGGAAACAGGGATGAGTAATTCCTAAAGCCCGACGCCAAGGACATATTGTTTGGGGTCAAGGACAACAAGTTAACATGTGTATTTTGTCCTTGGGACAAGTAGGCCCAACCCCCTGTAGCACAAACCCTTTGGCTGCCAGTTTGCAGTACCACATTATGGCTCAGGGAAGGGCAATGTCTGCAGTTAAGTTAACATTTTTGCCCAATGTTAATGCTGTTCAAACTTGTATTTATGGTTCATTAATTGAAGGTCATCATTATTAGGGTGAGCTCTCTAAGTAAATATTGTAAGCTCCAACTGCACTACTGACAGAGGTTCCAATGTGTACACATGTTTTAAAAAGTTTAGCAATATGAGGCTATGTATAATGCTCCCAGAATGCTCTCTGATTTGATGCAAATATTTTCAGAAGCTTAAAAGCAAGATTGAGGATTCTTTGCTTTCAAAATAAAATGTTCATTAAAAAAATGAAAGCAGGAAAAAAACATTTCGATAAACTACTATAAAATGTCAGGTACCATTTCTTTGCAGCATCATTTAATAATATGTACTGAAGCATGCTAGTATTTCCCAAAAATATTCATAATGGAAAATCAGTGTAACCAGTTTCAATAAGATTGTGGGAAACAAAAATAAACAAGCACTGGCAAAGCCAGTAGGTCTGAAATTGGTGGTCTGCTTTTTAGGTCTCGCTGAGACAGCGAAAGCTGTCTCTTTGAGACATTTTGTAAGTGGGCTTTCAAAAGTGCTACCCACATGGTTTTGCTGGCCTAGGGCTTGAGGTCACGATGGCGTGCACGTGCACAGCTGCTCCTTGCATTCCCCCCTCCCTTCTCACCCAGCCCTTTGATGCTCTGCTTGGATCTCTGCTTGCATCTCCCTTCTCCTCCTCTTTTTCTCACTTTATTCAGGCTCCTCACATTCCCCCCTCCCTTCTCGCCCAGCCCTTCTTGTTTTTATTGTGAAGAGCTCTTTACGCACGTGGTGACCATCTATACTTTGTGTTACTCAGACATATACCATTGTACGTTAATTTATAACATACAGTATTTGCTTTCATGGCGTGGGTGTGAGACAGACATCGGCATTTTCTTCTACCATGTAAAGCGCGTACGTACTTAGTTTGTGTTTTGCAGATTTACAGAGCGCAGATCTAGCTCGTGAGCATTAAAATGCTTTACACGTGAGGCAGAGGTTTTACACTTGAGGGCATTTTTTCAGTTTTTGTGGCGCTGGGGATTAAGTGATTTGCCCAGATTCATAGGAAGTTGACCCGACGCTGGGATTGACCTCCTCAATCCCGCGGAGGCAGAAAGGCATGCTTTTCTGTAGAAGATGTGCTTCTCATATAAAGTGTTTTAATGCTTGTTGACCGTGTTGACGGAGGAACACCAGCTGCAGCAGTACTGACTTCTTTATAAAACGCTGGAAAAGGAGGCATTTTCTGAATTAAGTAGCTTAGAGCCAGAGTGACCATCTAGCCTTCATTTTACACGGACAGACAGTTGTTTGTTATTTATAATATAACAAATAGCATTTGCTTTGTTGGCGTGGCTGCTCATATGTTTTTCTGCTTTATATAGCGCGGACTTGGCCCGGGAGCGTTGGGGCGCTTTGCGCGCTAGGCATAGGTTTGCACTTGAGAGCATATTTTCTGTTTTTGTGGCACGGGGGTATTACGTGATTTGCCCAAAATCACATGAAGTTGACCCGGCGCTGGGATTTGACCTTACCGTGCCGCGGAGGCATGAAGGTATTATTTCATGTGGGATAAGTGCTTCTGGTGTGGAGCGCTTTGGTGCTGGCAGGTTGTGTTCACGCTGTATGAAGCTGAAGAAAAGGTATCAATTACGATGTGTAGGCAGTGATCGAAGTGGGCGAGATTGGCAGGGCACAGCGTGCCCCTACTACATAAGGTCAATAGATTCCGTACCCCTACTTGTTTTTTTAAAACATGTGTCCCAGGGGCTGAAATAGCCTACAGATAAGGCTCGGCGTGCGGGGGCGGGTGGGCAGAGAAGGAGGAGGACTCTGTCTTTTCCTCCATGCCCAGAGAAGACAAGGACAGTGTCTACTTCTGATTTGCCGCTGTAAGCTGCCCCCCCCCTACTCTTAGTCCCTCTCTTTGTCTCGCTCCTCCCCACTTACTGAAAACTGAAGCTTTGATGCTCTGCTCGATTACTTTCACTTTCGCCGCTTTGATGTTTGATCGCAAACGCGATCACTTCCGCTTGTTTTCATTGTGAGATCGTTTGCTGGTTCGAGCCCCTTTTGATGGACACTGCCTGTTTTTGATTGAGTAGCTTAATTTGAGAAAACTTTATTGCTTTAAACCTACAACTTTAAAATTATGACTATATGAAAAATCCCCACGGAAAGACAACAAAATGACTGACTTAGTTGGGTTTTTGAAAGAGTCGATGCAGGGCTGGCTACTCATTAGTTTCTAAGCAGTACTGAACTTTTGTGAATTAACCTGTAATCCAGTATGACGTTAAGCTTATTGGCCATCTAGAAGACGGGTGCTGTTTTTTAAGGTTTTAAAATCACGGTTTTAAATGACTGAAAACACCTTACCTCATATAGAACAATCGATATGTGTAGAGGTGCGCTGAGGGGTAAATAATGACGCTGGGCACCGTGACTCAGCTTAACTCTTTATTTAGTATACGGGAGAGCGCCGGGGTCATTTCCACACGTAGAATCCTCAGTGTGTGATATGTAGAGCGCTACACCATAATATGTCACACAGGTCTACTTGTATATTTAGGCGCTCTGTATATGTCTGCTTGCACGTTTTAGGCGCTTTACACCCAGCACGGTTTCTTAGCACAATCCAACTGAAAACCTGGGCCTCAGGAAGCATAATATTTAGTAGCAGTATAATAATTCGGGAAGCTCAGTGCCTCGGTGGCGTGGATGCGCCCGTCTCCAGCAGTCCACATGTCACCTTCTGTTACATTTCAAAAATGTGAGGCCCACCTTCACGCGTCCTCCAATTTATTCCGGACTGGAAACCAGTGCCCACCAGAGACGTCTGCCTTTTCGTCTTGGGCCCCATAAAGATCTTATTGATAAAGTCCCCTGGTGGATAAATATTTCAGTGCTCTTTTCCCTGGCCATTAGTCACAATTTCCTCTTTTGCCAGGAGGACAGGGGAAGTAGTTACAAGCGCAAGCGATTACTGCATGTGTGAGTGCTTTTGACGCAGGACCCTGGTCTCCCATTAAAAATCAGATGGAAATAAACATGCTGCTTCCCACAATAGACGAGTATTAGAAGTAGGAATGTAGGGATCTGGTGAAATATTCCCATTCACAAACCAGAGATGAACAACTTGCAAACCGACAGCTTCTCTTTTTGTAATCAGTTGCCACTACACCTAGACAGTAGGTAACTGATCAATTGTTTTTTAAACGCATTTGTGGTCACAAATCATTCATACATTCCATTGTTATTCCTAAAGAGTAGCGGGACTTCTCTTTTATTCCCTCTCCTATTTGCGATTTGTAATGGATCACAAAAGTCCTTCTATGAGCTGGAAAGATATTTCTGACTCGTAAAAGTTCTGTTATGCATTAAAAAAAAACGTTTTTGTGGTTGCAAGCCCAATGCTTTTGTAAACAAGCATTTGCAATGCAATAGGTCTCGCAGTTACGCAAGTTTAAGCTATTGGCATTGTAAATGACAATGCCTTTTAGTTATGTTTTTAAACCGAAAACAAAAATAAAAGGCATTGTTATTTGCAATGTCAGTAGCTCAAACTCACGTAACTGCGAGACCTATTGCATTGCAAATGCTTGTTTAGTTTTGTCAATGTGTGACTTGTTTTGGCATGGTTTTTGTAAAACCTTATTGGTGTGGGAGTAAACGGGCCCTCACCATTATAACAAACATTGGCAAAAGCAAAAATAGTTTTTTGGTCGCCAAAAGTACACACTGCCACAGTAGTTACTGGCACTGAACAAAACTACTTTGTGTGCTGATTTGCTACTTGTGAAAAAGAGGAAGGCTGTCACTCACAGTGAAGCCAGCCGATACAGAGAGAGAGAGAGAGACAGAATTTTAATAAACAAAAGGTCACGGTCAAAGCCAGACCTAATTAGGGGTCAATTATTAAAGAAAGTCTCAAAAGTGCACCCATGGTATATGCCCTTGCATTAAGTGCAGCTATACAGCTTTCGTGAATTCCCACGAATTTACAGAAGTAGGACAAGAAATAGTACTCCTGGAAAATATTTGTGAACTGTATTTTAGCATGAGCAAATATGCATGTGTAGATTCACTCTTGCGAAAGAGTTCACTTTCCCTCCAACCGCTTTTTTTTTAAACTCTGGAAGAAGGTTTACGTCTGCCATAACCAGGAGTAAATTTCCAACATTTCTCAGTATGGGAAAAGATTAGAGAAGAATTGTTGAAAACAATAAAAACATGAAAGTTAGTAGGTTTGCACAGACTCAAAAGGGCATTCTAACCCTGGAACTATTGCTTACCACTACCTTCAGCCCCAGTATGCAGATCTGCGGAAACGTGGCAACATAAGGGGATTGCAAGTATTCAAACACTAATATGGTATGAGCCCTGGCATAATCAGAGAAGCTATGTCAGAGTTCTTATATAATGAGATTGCTGCAATAATTTGTCACTGCACTATATGGCACCACAGGGGCAAGTGGATTTTGTCACAGGACAAGTAGATTTATGAAGCGCCCCGCCCCATGGACAAGTAGATATTTTATTAAATTCCAAACCCTTGAGGAAACAGAAAGCGAAAATGACCCTAAAAGGGAAATCACCTGCCTCTGATAGCATGGAGCAGAAATATTGTGCTATAGATTAAATCTCTAAACTGGATCGAGCTTCAAAATTAAACAATAAGTTGCCACATATCTTTATCTAATTTCTTTCATATTTATTCAAGTAGAGTACCAAAATCATATATACATATATTGTAATCACTGGTAAGACGATACAAAGATATATAATAATAAATACACATCTTTCTTCTATCACCCCTCATCCATTCATTTGAATTCAATCTCACCTACGCAACTCTCCCACATACCACAACCATACTAATTCCACTGACACAAACAAAATACAAATAAACTGACATTTGTGAACGCACACAGGAATGAAAGCAAGATTATCAGAATCAAAATCATGTGTATCTCTATTCATAGAAAGATTCTCTTATATACTAGGAGAACATTTCAATTAATCCTTTGGTTAATGGCATAAATCAGATCTAACACACTTTCAATTTTTTACACTAATTCTTTAAAAGAAAAGCAGTAACACCAATGCATTTCAGAAAAGAAAATCCTAACATTCCTGTTACTTCATGTGCTGACGCGTGTTTCAGAGAAGGTCAAGATGTAGCCAAACCTTCCTCAGGGCACAAATACACAGTGTCTTAGCTTGATGTGGAGTATGGAAATAGAGGGGGGAAAAGCGAATGCACTGAAAGGTCCCAACATGGATAGTATCCGCACTTATAGTAAATATCAGAAGGGAGATACCAGATCTAGTAGTCGAGGTCCTACTCGAAGTAGCCGTTTTAGGCTGTCCTCAAAAAAGAATATTTCATCTAGTTCCAGTAATCTGCATTCCCATCGTAGTAGAATGACCATGACCATGTCATGAGCATGTCTTGAAAATCCCAAGAAACTTAACGGCTGTAGGGAAACCTATATAAGCAGCATTAAAGCTCCCTATAGGGTCAATAGAGGCCGTCCAGGAACTAAGCTATCCCTCAGTGTATAAAGCCGTTCGAATGCCGACAATCAAGTAAATGGAATACTGGACACAGCGTGATAAATTATGTAGGGTTTTAGGAGGAGCCCTGAGGAACCACCTTGTTGATCAGCATTGCACGTGACTTGAAATAGTCTGATGAAATCATCTGTGTTCGGTTTTTCAAGGAATCTACGACCCACTGTAGAGCTTTCGCAAAGATGCCTATTGCATGCAACCTGCGAATCAGCATTGCAAGAGAGAAAGTATCAAAAGCTGCTGATCGGTCTAGAGGCACCAGCATAGATGGAATATTAGCATCCAGGGAAAGTCTAATGGAGTACGTGACTGCCAACAGTGCGGTCTCCGTGCTGTGTAAAGTTTTGAAACCGGATTGCGAAGGATCAAAGATCTTGTACTCCTCTAAGCTGTTGATTAATCAAACCTCCCAGAATCTTGCCTTAGAGTGGAAGAAGCAAAATGGGTGATAGTTAAATAAGTTCCTTGTTTCGACGTTAGATTGTTTTGTATTGGAGAAACCAGCGCAGCTTTGAGGATAGAGGAATTTTCCAGTTATCTACAGACAGGTTCAGGAGCGAACTAATGGCAGGTGCAATGGAGTTTGATAGACTGACCACAATCCTTGGAGGGCACAGGTCGGATGGAGAGCCTAATTTGGCTTTCTCCAGCATCCCCTGGATTTGGTCAAGGGTGAAGGGTTCAAGCCTGTCCAAATGGAAAGTGCCATTCGGGGGGTGGGGAGGTCTTTGAAATTGAATAGGCCGTCCGGCTGCCTGAGTGGATCAGGAAAGTTATGATATATTAGATTTTATTTTTCCCTCAAAGAAAGTCCGTGAATGAGTCACATAGTACTTGTGATGCAGGAATAACATGAGAGCAGGCCCTAGGCTTAACAAATTAGTTAAGTGCTTTAAATAATTCTGTGGTCGAATTGCCTGCTTGATTGATTTGATTTGTAATGTAAGTATTATGAGCTAGTATAATGTTCTTGTGGTAGCTGGTATGCAGTTACTTGTTTATCCAAGGTTTTTTTTTGTCTGGCGCCATCTTATTTTAAGTGGTTTTCTCTGTTCTCAGCTCCGCGGAGTACCAAGGCATGCAAGTTCTACTGTGGGTCCATAATGACCATTTTTTGAGGATTATTTAGGATATTTATGCTTTCTGAGGATTATTCATGGCCTTTGTTGGCTTATTTCCAAAGCTAGTCCCTAATGAGGGTTTTCTAAGACATAACATTGTTCACCCCTTTTCAGTAACATGGTTTAGAGCGATTAATCTTCAAAAGTACCCTAATTTTTGCCAGACCTTTCTTCACACTTGTAAGTAAGAGATGGATGTTGGGAAATGAAGGTGTTTTGAGGTTCTGTTGATTGCTTATCGCTCAAGTCCATTTTGGAATGTGAAATATCCCAGCATGCCTTTGAATCCCCCTAATGATAGCAATCTAACCCTGCTCTAAAACTCTCAGGTAATTTAATTTGTTTGGCTTGTTTAGTATTTACTGGAAGCAAAGCCTTCAACATACCTAGGAATGTAGTTTGCATTAAGGATAACATATTAAGTATGGATACTTCAGGCACTGACTATATCTTGGGAATTTAGAAAGAAGTTACCTGCCTGCGTACGATTTGCGTACACCTATTCATCCTTTGTAGAAAATAGGTGAACTTCTGATAAATCAATACTTTCGTACCTCAATATATTTTGGGCTTAATTTTAATTAGTTGCTAAATTGAAGCTAGGAGGCACAGAACGTTGTGGGGCTTTCGTGTCACTAAGCTCTGGAGAAAGATAAATGAAAAAATCACTGTCAAAATTAGAAACATTATCAACTGTTTTTACTAAACCTTTAAATAAGGAACAGATATTTCGTAACTCAACCTTTAAATCTGATTTAGTGGCATCCAACAATTCAAATTACTCATTAACAAAGTACTATAATGAAACATAGGCAGACAATTGTCACTGTGTTGTAAAACTGGGAAGTTGACAGAACAGAGACATCTGTTTTTTCTACAGTGCCCCTTTTCAACTAATTCTTGGAGCGTACAACTCTTAAATTATTAGCAAACATTATTACAGAAATCTGTTTCAGATACAGCCACAATTCTCCTTAATTTTTCCAGTCACTTCATGAACTAGACATTAGAATTCCTAGACGAGTAAGGTACGCAATTCAGTCTTTGACAATTTTAAAACAGCTGCTTTTCATTCAGTAAACAAAAAATGCTTACATCACTGGGCAACACATGGGTGAAACGTCAAGCAGCATGGAACCATTTCAGTTCAGATTATAAATCAGGCTTTTTTAACTGAATCAGAGGAGAAGATGATGTAAAGTCTACTTCATCCACCAACTGGAACCAACATAACTCCTTGCTTGTGGTCCTAACGGGAGGGGAGTGAGGGGGGTGGACTGGAGGACCTACTGTTCACTGAAGGCTGAGCAATCCTGGACTAATTGTCTTTTCTTATTTAGCTTTCTGGAGAAAAAAGGTGGTAAGTACCAGAAACTACAAGCCACATCACCTTACCCCTCCGAAGACAATGACGAGGGTCTCTCCACTGAGCTAAAACCCGTTGATACAGCGTGCACCGCTGTTTGTTTAAGGACTTAAAGTTAAAATTTGAGGAGCATACCTTTTTTAGAAAAGCCAAACCCACTAAAGTAAGGAGGGGAAGCATGGGTGAGTCAGCCAGATCGGCAGGGCTCAGTCAAACACAAAGCCAAATGCAGGGCAAATTTGTGGGGCTTACCAAGGAATCACAGCCACACTACCAAAATGAGGATTCAGTTGGGCTGGAGAAGAGAATCACAGCTGGAGGGCAGAAACTAGAGAGAATGTATGTAGCTTCTGCCATGCCTCCATTCAACCCACTCACCACACTGCACCCTTCTGTCAATGTACAGCGTTTCAGCACTTTTAACTTGAACACATTTCTCCTCGGCCTTCCAGTGGAAACTTTTCAGAGTCCACTCAGCCTCCTCAGCTGCCGCTCTCTGCCTGCTCAGCTGTGCCGCTCTGCTATGCCTCTCTGCTCAGTTGCATCTTCTGTCAGCGCAGGATTTCTGCTTAGTTCAGTCCAGCAACCCAGAGAAAATACGTGTAGGAAAGTAGGATCTGCTTCTATGGTTACCCCCACTTTTTGCTTGATGTAATGCTGTTTCTGACTAGTCTGACTGGGATCCTGCTAATCAGGATCCCAGTCCCTCTGCTTTGTCCTCTAAATTGTTATGGTCAAGTACTTAGGTACATCCCAGATTGGACACTGGGCTACCCTTACCAGTCCCTAGTATATGGTACTAAGGTACCCAGGGCATAGGTACCCGAGGGGCCCCCCATAGGCTGAAGCATGAATTATGCCACCTATGAGAGACCATTCAAACTAACACTACAGGCCTGCCACTGCTGTCTGTATAAGTTGGTGCAAGCACCACTTACGAAAGATATAGGTTTCACTATATCTAAGGTCAATGTGTTTAAAACCTATAAGTAACCCCTACAGCAGACCTTTGCAATCCTGACGGCAGGGTGCTCAATTTTAAGTGTGAGGATGCCCCTGCATGAGCAGGACACCCCTACAGCCTTCAGAGTCCATTCTCCCGGGTTGTGAGACAGCCATATAACATATAGAGGGGCACCACGTCATTATGCGCTGACCATCTCGAAACTGGCTGCAACTAACCCTATTGTGTTTGGTAATGGTGTGGGAGGTATGATTCCAAGCACTGTCAAGACCCTCCGTTAGGTCCTCTGTGCTCCCGGTACCAGTCTCCTAGACCTGGACAGCATAACATGGCTGCTGCTGACCAGAGACACAATTCTGCCCTCCTGCAGCTGAGCCAAGCTCGAGCAGGGGAAGGCAGAACAATAGGCATCCTGTCACCGGGAGCTGTGCCCACCTCCCAGACAGGATTTAGTGTATTGGGGCCCGGTGGGAGCACTTGCCAGCACCACATAGTCTGCGTGCAGGGCACATTTGGTGCCATCCATGCATAGTACAGTTCAAACAAGTTCAGGGAGCTGTTGGCTTCCACTCTGGCGCGAAACTGGACAAAAGACAGGGGAGCATCTTCCCCTTGTCCAGACCCTCCTTAGGAAGGGACCCCTGAATCATCCCACCCCTTTCCATAAGGTATTTAAGGGCTTACCTGATGGTGGGTCCCTAGATTTGTCGTGGGACACAATTCAATTCAGACACCACATCAACTTCGACCATCTGGGCTGTTTGGTGGCAGACTGGTTCCGAGCACCCCCCCCCCCCCCCCCCCGGATATGTTAGCCTGTTTACATAAGCTAGCTCACAGTGCCTCTAGATTCTCCTCTTATCGGGGAGAGAATAGTTTCTGGCAACCTCAGAACAAGACAACCCTGATCCCTCAGAATCGTGGAAACAATACACTACCTTTCGCTCAGTCACTCGTGCTCGCTTAGTTTGTCTCAGAGATAAACAGAATGAACAGTCTGGGCGTTTCAATAAGGATTTATTGAACAGTTGATATTCTTGTGTAGAATAGATTAGACAGTAGCAGAGATATATGATTAGCAGTACTACGAAAGTAAAGGGATGGTACAGTTTTACCATTTTGCAGTAATCATGAATACATACAAGTATATAAAACACATGATAAGAAAGTGCGTACTCCTATGATGCCTCCGTAACTAGATGTACCTAAATGTACCTAGCATCGGTGTAGGTGTTATGCCAAGAATCCCTCTAAGGTCTAGTCAACCCCATTACATGAGAAAGGAGAGAATATGGAACCCCGTCCTGGTCTCGAGTTGGACACTCCGCGAGGGATGTTAGACCACTGCGAGCTGGAGTGTCTGCATGCAGGAACCTCAGCGTCTCTGGTGAGTGTGTCAGCTGGGTCTCCTCTGTCTGTCTAAGCAAGACATGATGTATATATACCCACAGGTCTCCCCAGGGGTCCTACCTTGCTTTGTTACTGTGTCGGCCTAAAGGATGACGTTGGGCTTGAACTTTATACATAGATATTATACAGGAGTTGTTCGTCCTGATGTCAGTCCTGCTGTGCTTCCAAGAAGCCTCATGCACAATATACGAGTTTCGAACAAGGGAAAAACCAGCGTTCTGAATGCAGTGTCGTATCTAGGTAAAAGGTCAGTCCCTATGAACCGTTATGTATGTAATGTAGGGAAGGACATAGGTGAATGATGGCAGTGTTACCTGTGCCTATATAGGATACCTATGTGGAATATAACACCCACTCCTCTTCCGACTGGACGACATATGTAACCTTTAAGTGGATTACCATTCTAACTAGACATTGGTACGCACAAAGTGTTAAAAACATTTCTTTAGCTAAAATATTTAAAAACGTGTACAAATTTCTAAAAAGACTTGAAAAATATAAAATCAAACTTTTTGCAGACCCTAGCTCTAAAAAGTGTCTGTTGTTATGGTCCGAACCACTATAAGCATTAGAAAGCCATTCATGCCCAAATAAATGAAAAGGAATGTCAATTTTGTATCTGAGTTCCAAATTTAGCTTGTTATTAAAAAAAAAAGGGTGAATTTCTTCCAGCACGACGAGCCAAAGATTTGTCAATTGTTTATGTGTCCTGGCTGGTCAACGTAACATTTCCGTTGCTTGCTTCCGCAGTAGACGGCCCCTGTAACACCTCGCAGAGTACGTCAATTGAGCACAGATGATCTTCCTCGCTGCCCGCAGCCGGTGCCAGGGCAACCTGTGCGCCGTCCAAAGCCTGGGTGTCAGTGGAGGAGCCGGTGTCCATACCAACAGGCGCAGTTACTACCTGTGGTGGCTCAAGGAATGCTGCCAACAACATTGGAATGTGCTGAGGACAATGCAGAACATGGGCCGTTATCTGGTCCAGTGGAGCATTCACGTCGGGTTGCGCACATGATGGGAGTGTCAAACAAAGGTCTAACACGCATTCTTCTCCGCAGAACAGGCATCGGAGGACAGGTAAGATGCAGTCTATCCAGACCGGTCGAAATGACAGGCACAAAGATGCAGTTCTCTCAGGCGAGACATGCCTAGATGTTGTACCATTCGGTCACGGCATTTCTGCTCCAGAAGTGCTTTTTCCATCTCCTTGGTAACTGGGACATCCATTGTGTAGCAGATAGAAGACAATCAGGATACCTGCTATTAGAAACAGGATCAGCGGAGGTTCTCCAAAATGCTTCAGAATACGGAGTGTATAAAGTTTGGGATAACTCCAAGTACCGTCTGAAAGGTGCTTAGAAGTCCAGAACCTATGGTCTTAAATAGGTGGACAATGCCAGTCGTATCAGACATGTTAAAGATACGATTTACCATTTCTACGAAATGGAAAGGGCAGTTTGTATGGATGAGCGCTTGTATCTCAGCTGAAGACCTTGCGATCTCAAGATCAAAAAAGTCTCTTGAGCAGAGGTTAAGGGCACAGACTTCTGTAAAAGCATGGCCTTCACTCAGTCTAGAGTATCAAACCGTATTAAAGAAACCTTTAGTGAAGACCATAACGGCGCCTCCCTGGCTGTATGTGTCAGTAGAAACAATACTTGCATACAACAAGGAACCCTGGAGCTCACGGTTACCAGTTATGCGATGCTTGGGAGCATTCCGCAGCAGCCTTGACTGTTTAGCATCAAGTAAATCTCATTTGAAAGTAGCCCAAAGGCTGGAGTATTCACTGCAGCTGGGGCACCCCTCAGATGACAGGACAAGTTCGCTACAGAACCATTACAAGCCCTGTGCAGCATAATATCCTGACATATAAGCGATCCACTTAAAGTGTTCTCACAGTTTGTACTGCTTAGAAACACTTCTCGATCCCCACTCCGGCATCGAAATCTGTATGGTAATTTCCAAGATTCCTTAATGTATTCCTTACCCATTTTTCATATTTGCCTGCCTGCTTTTGTTCAAGGCAAATTCGAAACTGAAAAGTAGTGAACGGTAAAGTTAAGTGCCTATGGATTAGCCATTCCATGGATGGTGATTCTGCCACTGTAAATGGTAATCTTCCAGTTTTTCAATACGCAGCATTATATATTTTGCTCCACTTTGTGCCATTTCTGTTCATCTGTCAGATTGTATTCAGAACACAGAGACATACTGTTGATATAACGCCAAGGCACATAGTCTGCACGCAAAGATTGCAGCGTCCAGCTCTACAACATAATAGAACGTAACTGAGATTGCCCGTGTTGTAGTATGGCCAAATCTTGTTCCAGTAGGTCTATCGCAGAAGATACAGTGTTGCCTAAGGAATATATCCTGGAGGTCAAAGTTGTTAACCCATTGTCTACCACTGCTAGAGATTTCTCTAAGTTAATACGGTCTATTTCCCATATCCTCTCTGTGGCCTCTTGTTTGGATATTTTCCAAATTTCATTGTAGGTAGCATAAATACCAGCATATATGAAACGTTTCTGACGTGGCTTCCTGGGATCTAGTAAAAAATCCCTAAGATCCATGTCTCGTGTGAGTAAGGATAAGTGCTGTTTCACTTCTGCAAGTGTTAAGGTTTTTAGCCAATCAAGGCATAACTTCCCAACACTGTAGGATGTCACTACCCCTGGATGTACTCTCTATACATAGCACGGGTCTGGCATATGGATGCTAAACCCTTTGGTCCTACTCATGAATCTTGTTTGACATCTATTGGTGTCTGTGGGCCAAATCAACCATTTTTTTCAATTGGGTCTGATCTATTATATTCTATGACGTCATCTAATGTAACTCTTTCTTGTGTTTTATTGCCCTCGGTCAGCGATGGTGTGTTCAAGTCTTTGTTCTTGGCTAGTCCAAGGCAAGACGTCTGTTGCACTGTCTCGTTCAAAAGCATGATCTGTTGAGAGATAAGGCATGCTCTAAATAAAGCTTCTGTTCCATGCACTTGCCATTCTCTAGTATCCCAGATCCATTTTAAGTCTATGGTGTCTTTCCTTAAGCCGTAACCTTCTTCAGACAACTGGGCAATAAAGGATGCAGAGTAAATCTGTTTGGTGTTTTTTAACATATTTTTCTGTGCTGATGTTGGTGCAACCTTATAATAATATGAGGCTGGGTCAGACATATCAAACCCTGAAAAATATGGAGACTTTTGTGCAAATGTTTTCGAACTTCCTTTTGGCGTTGTTGGACAATGTTCCCACTGGTATGTAAACACATTTCTAGGATTAGCAGATTTATGCAAAAAATGATGACTAAAATGCTTATAACAATACATTGATTTGTAATCCTCTGAGCTCTCCAATGTGTCACTATAAGAAAATGCAGCAGATTTTTCTAAATTAGACAACATGTTATTAACAGTTTCAAAATCCCAATCACTGCAAAATGTACTTGAGGTAATGATATCACTTAACGATATTTTAAATAAATGAGGAATTTTTTTAATTTCTGTTGGGCCACATATGTCGAAATCAACCTTATCCCAAACTATACCATCTGGTATAGGAACTACTGCAATGTTCTCTGACGACAAGTCTCTTTGTTCTCGATGAGATGATTGATGTGGTTTTAAAATTAAGTTCACTTCCTGGGCAGCAGAGCTTTGCCGAAAGTATTGCCCACTAATAAGCATGTTAAAAACTATCACTAAGTGTAACCAGAAAAGAAAGAAAAGAATCCCGGAAGTTACCCATAGTTCTACCTATGGTGATACCAGGTAAGTCTTTCTAAGAAAGTTCTGAAAGCGTGTTTTCTGGGCTGGCGTCCTTTCAGGTTCACTTGGATCCAAAGAAAACGTATCAAAGTTTATGAAGTAGCCAGAAGCAGTTCGATCAATTGTTGGAATTGCATCAGGATTTGTTGAAATCGGTCTGTGCTCCTGTTGAGGCATGTTGACTTAGACATCTTTATTTGGTCAACTAGCAACTTGATTATTATTTTGAGTTTCATTTTGAAGTTGACTTTCAGGTTCAAGGAGAACGAGTTCCATAGCATTGTTGCATAGTCCTTCATTCCGTACAGATGACTCTTTGAACGTGATGAGTCTTTCTGTTTGAACTTCTTGAATTGTAGTGAGAGGAGGGCGTCTGTTACTTTGGAGTCCACGTGGCCTACTGCTCAGTATCGGCCACATAGTGTGGTTTGATTAGGTCAATTGAGACAAATCTTTTCTCCTTTTTTCCAGCAAGAGGCGGTAGAAGTACAGTTCTTGTTCCTTGTACTGCTAGGACCGGTACAGGCTTTCATTAGGATGGCCCAAATTCTTTCTTGTCCGCTATTTTCTCTATGACCAGATCCCCAACTTTTGGGATCTAGACAGGTCTTGCCGTAACTGATTTGACTTCCCCAGTGGCGGTCTGCTTCAGGTGGACATTACTTTGTCTTGTCCTGGTTTCATTTAGTTCCTGTAAAACAGCCAAACAGTCATGGATGTCAAAAGGTTTTTCATCCACCACTGAGCCTTCATAATCAAGATCAAGTACCCAAATTCTTGTCCCAAATAGGACCTCATATGGAGTGCCCCCCCCCAGAACTTCTTGGCATAGTATTGAGAGCCCGCTGGACTCCATAGAGATGTTTTACCCAACCTTCGCCCATGCCTAATACTCTAGCTGTTAAAGATTGCTTTAAGTCTCGTTTTTTTTCTCTCCACTACCGAATTTCCCTCGGGATGGTACGGAGATGAGTACCGCAATGCTACACCCAAACTTCCCATGGCCTCCTTGTAAGCCCTAGAGCTAAACGCAGGACCCTGGTCAGAATGTAACGTGCCAATTACATATGTCCCTATGAAGACATGCCAATCCTTTATAACAGTTAGAGCGTCAGCCGAGCGCTGGAACCCATACACCCATAGGAACCTTGAGCAGGAATCCACTGCACCCTTTAGTTTGTAGGGGCCGCAGTGGTTCAGATAAACGCACGCAAATGGACAGTCATGCTGTCTAACAATGGGATCTGCGCTGAACGTGCTAAGGTGGACTCTTTTTTTCTGTTGACAGATATCGCACTGTAAGACGAAGTCTTTGGTCTGCTTTGTTAACCTTGGCCACCAATAGCATTGTTTCAGTAAAGAAACTGTCGTCGTAACTCGAGCATGTGCAGAACCTATCCCTTCGTGTGCTGCTAGATTTAAACCTAACCTACGATCCATATTTGAAATTACTCTCTCCCCCATTCCAGGAATCTGAGCAAATGGCATGTTATTTGCATCTAACTTGTAGGAGTACTTGAGTGGAAATCTTTTTGGTACTGCACCGCTGTTTTTGCTTGAGGCAATAATAGCCACCATAATCTCACCATCTATTCTTGTTTTAGAACGAGTGATTGCAGCTACGGAAGCCATGCGTACACTCCCTTTGCGGCTTCGCCAGCCATTGAATTCCCTTCAACGTGAACGCCATCAAGTTGATGACTCAGTGTATCACGTGAGTCCTTGGTAGTTCCGATTTCAACTCCACTACCTGTTCCCATAGAATTTTATGCTTAATTGTGCCACCTTTAGCATCTTTGAACCCATTCTGAACCCAGTATTGCAAGTATTCATTATATGACTGCGCACAGTAAAAGGAATTGCACAAAATTAGTGTGGGGAGTTCTCGATCCATATTTACAAATGCCAGTACCAGTGATTTTAATTCTGCCAACTGTGCAGTGCAGTCTCCTAGAGATTGCGTTTTTGTGCATTTTGGGTGGAACTTTCCATCCCGCATGCGACCTTTAACGATTGCACATGCTGCGCTATATTGTTGTTTACTTTCTTTGGCCGGTTGAGCAGATCCGTCAGTGTAAATAATATATTCATACTGATCCAGAGGCATTATTTCATTAAGTAGAGGATATTCTTCGCTCCCTATTTGGGTGCCGGTGTCGCTATTCCGCAAATTCACGGCCATGATCACGGGCTTCATCTGGGGAGCTGGCAGACGGCGGGTGGCGCTGGCCACTCTGCGACGGCCTAGAGCCGAGGGGGGGCTTGCGGTACCCGACTTCGAGTGGTATTATTTGGCTGCCCAGCTCCAATGGCTCACGCAGGCAGTGGCTAGGGAGTTTAGAGGCCCTGAAGGCCCGCAGGGCAGACTGATCCCGCGACATGTGCTTTCTTTTATTGTCTTCCAGTAGCGACTCGAGCTGTCACAACTAACGCTTGAAGAGCGAACGCTCCGGCTGTGTTGGAACCGAAGCCTGCGAAAGGCCGGCATTGCTCACCCCTACGCCCCAGAGATCCCATTGGGTATGTGCACGGCCCTCTCCCATGGTGGGGATTGGTCGGGGCTGGCTCACTGGGAAGACCTAGGGATACAGATGGTGGGGGACCTGTACCTAAATGGAGTGCTTCTGCCATTCCAGGGGCTGCAGGACTCCTTTGAGATCCCGAGGGGTGACTATCTACTCCACGCAGCCCTGGTGGCAGGTCTCCAAAAGCACTGGAACGCGGGACTTTCCGAACCCCAGACGGCTGCCGGCTGTCAGTATGTGGTCATGGCGGCGGGCACAACTAAGGCTATCACATGCCTATACCAGAGAATGGCAACGGAACATCTAGCCCCTCTGACCGCATTGAAGGACAAATGGGAAATGGACATCGGGAAACCCATTCCAGCTCTGACGTGGCCCACGCTGCAGAGACGGGCCTGGAAGAGCACACGTAATGCCCGGTTTCAACTGGTGCAGTACTTCATCTTGCATAGGGCATACTTGACGCCAGTTAAATTATTTCAGTACTTTGGGGGCCCCACACCGCAATGCCCCCATTGTGGGAAGGAGGGGGCTGACTTCAAACACATGTTCTGGTCCTGTGGAGCAGTAAGTCGCTACTGGGAGGAGGTCATCGATTGCTTGTCCCAAGTGACAGGGCGCGAACTGGGGGTGGAAATGGGAGTTTGTCTGTTGTTATGGTTTCCCCACACGCCGCGCACGAAAATCACGAGCAAGTTTTGCGACCTAGGGCTGGTTGTGGCTAAAAGAGAAATCACCCTGCACTGGAAATCAGGAGCTGGTCCCAGCTTTACGAGATGGAGAGCGGCCTTCACCAAATGGGCGGATAGTGAGGGCACACTTCGGCTGCACCTAGCGCTGCGGGGAAACGATGAAAAGGCGCTGGCCATGCAACATGCATGGGAAGCACTAGTGGTTGAACTCCGAGGGTGGGGAGCAGATGGAGGGCACTGAAGCGCAGGAGCAGCCTGTAGAAGCGTAATCGTAGAGAGGTACTCGATAGACCACGCAGGAGGGCTTTCCTTCTCCTTACTGCTCTGAGCCTGACTATGGGGGTGGGGAGTGGCCTGCAGCCACTAACACGGCTACTTCAAAAGAGAGACTTCTCCTGGTACCTGGTGTTATGGTACACTGACATGTGGGTGGGGGGAGGGTGTAATTGCATATGGGAGTGCTGGGGAAAAGTGACTTACTAGCTGGAAGTGGTTTAGACTGTATTATGCACTGGTTCCTACATGCTGGATATGACCAGGGGTGTGATGATGTTTGATGATGGCAATTGTAATCGGGTAAAGCAATAAAAATTGTTTTTGCAAAAGTAGAGGATATTCTTGTTTGTATTGCAGGAATGCTTGTGTCTTTAAATTTGGATCCTACCTGTAATCTACATATGTTGCAGTGAGGTAATTAGCCCATTGAATCCATCTCAGATGTAAGGCTTTAGCGTTAGGAACGCTTGCCTTTGTTGCAGCCTCTAAGGCTGGAACCGGAGTCACTACCATTATTCGTTTACTGAGCTAGTGCTCTTTCTCTCACTACAGCAGTCTGTACCGCTGTCAGAATCTTTTCAGTAGATGCAAAACGCATCTCAGCATTTGTGTACAAGTATGATTTGTATGCAATTCGTACTGTCTCACTTTCATTGTATATGAGATAAGTGTACCCCGATTGACGTGCAATTATACGGATCACCAGGTTGCGTACGTTTACGGGTGTCTGTAAGTGTTTGGAAGCTATCATGTCAGCTTGTAAGGAACGAAGTGTATCTGTGTGTTCCTGTATCCAATTTCTTGCTGAGAAATCCGGTTTAATTAAGTCGTAGAAAGGTTTTACTCTTTCTGCGTAATCCAAAATGTATGTTCGACCAAAATTTAGGAATCCCAGTATTGATGGTAGATTTTTTAATGAACCTGGCTGCCAGGCTGTTTCCTTTACTTGAAAGCTATCTTAAAAACAGGACACGGAGGTGGGCTATTTTTGATTTTTAAAGTTAAATTTGTAGCCCTCAGATGCAAATCCCCAAATTATGGTATTCATTCTGTTCAAGTGTTCATCTAGGTCATCGTCTGTCAGATAGATATCATCCACATAGGACAATGCCTCTTCATCCAATTTTTGTAGTAACTCTGTTACTCTGGCCGAAAACAACCCCGGGCTATTCTTATACCCTTGGGGGAGTCGACAAAATTGCCACCGGGACCCTAGGGCTGAGAATGCTGTAAGATACCTGCTTTCAGAGGGTAGATTTTGGCAGAAAAATCCATTTGAGATATCAAGTGTTGTTTTGTATTTTTTCCGCACAATGTTATTGATTAATGCGGCACTGTGTGCATTCTGGACTGCAAATGTCTTAGTATAAATGTTTAAATGTCTGTAATCTAAAACTAGACGATATGTATTGTCGGGTTTCATGACTGGAAACAAAGGATTGTTCATTTGAGAGGTGCATGTTTCAATCACCCCTTGATATACAAGTTAATCTAAGATCTCCCTGCCCTGTTTTAAAGCTTCTTGCTTTATTGAATACTGCCTTTGTGCAGTTGGATTATTTTTTAAAGGAATTGTGTGGTGGGTTGAATCCTCATCCCATCCAACATGGTTTTTGTATAATGCTGGAGACTGGGCTACCGCCCACTCCCACGCATATGTGTGTTGCAAGTGCCTGGGAATATGGTCTGAGAATGCCGGTAGGATTACCGTTTCTCCTTTAAGGCAATCCATGACGAATGCTGGCGGGCAATCTCGTTCAGCTAGCAAAATGTCATAGCCAAACGTAAGGTTCTCCCAAACGAGACCTCTCACTTTCCTAAACTTGTCCCCCTACATTTGGTGCGTTATTTCATATACTTTATGTGGGACACTCACCCTAGTATCAGGTGTGTCCACCGTGATATAATCATTCAAGTCCGCTATCACCAGAAATTCCATCTGGTTCTGGTGAGCTATTGTTACCTCTACCGCATCGTCTGAGCCCATTCCCCGTTCAGTAGTCGAGTCCTGAGAATTCTGGGCATGTCTGATTTTTATACCTGCAACCTTCTTTTTGAACTGTGGCTTTTGCTTTGGCTTTTCTTCTTTTTTGGAAGTGTAATCTTGAGCGTGCTGCTTGTCTCTGGACTTTGTACACTCTTGTCTTTCTGACCATCCTTCCCTCGCGGAGTTTTTCGAAGAACCCTGAAAGGAATGAGAGGAACGTGTATCAGTATGATGATACCTGTCAGGTTTCCTAATAATATCCCTATTCCTGAGATTATACCTCTTTTCGGAGGGCTCCTGTGGAGATCTACTTCAGGATTGAGATCTGTTTCCCTTAACGTTTTGTTGTTTTTTATTATTCCACTTCTTTTTAGAAGCAGGTGTCTGCTTAGTAGTGTCCTTTTCAGGACTGCCCATCAGTTGTGATTTTAACGCTTTTCCACCCAAACTGCCTCTGCCTAATTCTGCATATGTAGTTTCAATTATTTTGGGCAGTTTGTATTTCTGTTCTGAAGGACTGAACTCCCTTAGGCGTTGGCGGATTGCCACTGAAGCTGCTTACCCTTTAATATTAGCTAGAATTATGGCTGATACCTGGGCATAGTTACCTAGTAACTTCATCTAAGTTCAGAGCAGGCTCTGCTCCGTACTTGTTCTGTATTTGTCTTAATACATCAGGTATCACTGCTAATGAAGGTATACCGTGAGTTCTGGTATAAATGGCAGCAAAGACTGTACCCCAAGTGGTCCAATCCTCTACTTGTGGTGTTATCCCCATGGGCAAGCAGATTATTAATATCCTGTGTTTTTCATATGGGGTAGTATTCGGGAATACTGCCTCCAACTGTGTTATTTTCTGAGATACCCAGAATGGCATTTGTTCGCATTTTGTGGGCATCTTGCCAATCACTGCATGTAATGTCTGTGGTGTGATTTTAGTAGCTGTACCTTGAGACCGAGTTCCATTTGTTGCAACTATTGCTGGTTGGACTGTGAATGTCCTCATGTCGCATTGCATCATGTTTCTGAATATTTTTATTAAATCTTTATGTTGTATGAGTTGAGTCTTCCTGTGACATCGTGTCCATGTCAGGATGTGGTGTGTAGGCAGCCAAAATCGGCCATGTTGCCCCTTCTCCAACAAGCGGGCCTAATCTTACTCTTCTTCTTGTATGGGGTAGGTCATCTTTAAACCAGTATAAATGTTCCTTTTACGTGAGCGGAACCTCAATGTCCTAAACGGACAATATTCTGCTGGTGCATCTCCTTCTGTGTAAGAGTCAAATGTCTGTGTTCTTGCATTTGCTGCTGGGAATTTAACCCACGAATAAAATACCTCTGTTTTGTTAGATTTGTGTGCCTCAATCACGAAAACTACTAAGCCCCCCCAGCTGATAAACCATTTTCTAACAGTTTCAGGGTGACTGTATGTCTGAATTTTTCTGCAATTTGTATTGCGTCTGCCTCTTCTTCTCCGGCTGAGAGGTGTAGATCTACTCTTAGGTCACCTACTGTCTCAGTCATTTTTGTAAAGAGGAAGTTTGTTCAAGGGAACTAAGATAAGGTTTTAATGCACAATTTTAGGAACACTGTGTCCTTCAAGCTTGATTAACCAACAGCTAATAAATAGGATTTTTTGCCTACTCAGCTGTGGCGGAGTTTGAGCCCACCCACTCCAGACGTCTCTGGTGTTTTGTGAGATTAGGGGTCTCTGAGAATAGACCGACTGAACTACTCCGATTCTACAGTTAAATAAGTACCCAACCAACGTTGGCGGCGCCATGTCATGTAGTTCTTATATATCCTATACAGGATCTGCGCGTTCGGATAACATAAACTGCTGGTTTGGAGGCAGACTGGTTCCGAGCACCCCCACTGGATATGTTAGCCTGTCTGCATATGCTAGCTCAAAGTGCCACTAGATTCTCCTCTTATCGGGGAGAGAATAGTTTCTGGCAACCTCACAACATGACAACCCTGATCCCTCAGAATCGTGGAAACAATATGCTACCTTTCGCTCAGTCACTCGTGCTCACTTAGTTTGTCTCAGAGACACACAGAATAAACAGTCTTGGCGTTTCAATAAGGATTTATTGAATAGTTGTTATTCTTGTGTAGAATAGATTTGCTGTAACAACCATTAGACAGTAGCAGAGATATATGATTAGCAGTACTACAAAAGTAAAGGGATGGTACAGGTCTACCATTTTGCAGTAATCATGAATACATACAAGTATATAAAACACATGATAAGAAAGTGCGTACTCCTATGATGCCTCCTTAACTAGATGTACCTTAATGTCCCTAGCATCGGTGTAGGTGTTATGCCAAGAATCCCTCTAAGGTCTAGTCACCCCATTACCTTAGAAAGGAGAGAATATAGGATCCCGTCCTGGTCTCAAGTTGGACACACCACGAGGGATGTTAGACCACTGCGAGCTGGAGTGTCGGCATGCAGGAACCTGAGCGTCTCTGGTCAGTGTGTCAGCCGGGATGTCACGGTCTCCTCTGTCTGTCTAAGCAAGACATGATGTATATATACCCACAGGTCTCCCCAGGGGTCCTACCTTGCTGTGTTACTGTGTCGACCAAAAGGATGATGTCAGGCTTGAACTTTATATGTAGATATTATACAGGAGATGTTCGTCCTGATGTCAGTCCTGCTGTGCTTCCAAGAAGCCTCAATAAGAAACAATGGCTCCTGTGAAATGATAAACAACTATATGATAGAAAAAAGCACAATGGCAATATATAGGGTTTAAGACGGAGTCAGAAAGAAAATTGGCTATACACATCGGAAAGTCAATACATAATGATATTGTTTGTATTTTTGATAGGCAACAAAATAAACCGTGTAAAAATACACAATAGAAATTAAGTACAATCTGAGATTAGCAATCATAAAAGGTGTCCCAGTGAAAAAGTGATTGAACCTAAACTAAAAGTGACATAACGTGACATATGTACAAGGTTTCAATTATTAAACAAAAAGGCAACCATAAGGAATAAAACAATTCAATTCATAACACTTATTAGTCGTAAGTGTTGAATAATGATTCGTCCTTGTTTACTGTCGACGGCGTTTCAACCCTATCTAGGATAAAGGGTCTCTTCAGGACCTTAAAATGTCGGGACACCTAGAGAAAAAGGAATGATACCATCAGGGCGGGGTCCTATTTAGAGAATAAAGTGGGCAAAGGCTCTTTTTGTGCAAATGTACCTGAACGATCGTCTGCTCTGCCTGATATGTAGAGACAGTGACACCGTGTAAATAGTGAAAGAAATGAACTCACAGAGTACCCAGCCAGGTGCTGTGAATAAAAATTCAGGTATAATTAATGAAACAGGCTTTGCATGCCTAGGTACAAAACTGATGCTTGTAGAAGTGGAAATCACTTACCCCTTGTGAGGGTGGTATTAGGCAGTCAAGCAGGAGAATCAATGTGGATCTCTGTTGCAATCATAGGTCGTAGTATTCAATATAGGTTAGCCATTAAGCGTGTAATAACGCTCTGGATGCAGGGAGGCTGTTTATTTTTTTTGAAATATGAAACCAGGTAGGCCTGATAATGGCTCTCACTCTGTGCGTGGTCAGTGATGCGCTGCAATGGAATACAAACGGGCATGAGTTTAGAGGTATCCGGTGTACCGCTATCTAGCAGTATACAGGATTAGGAAAGGTCGTCTTTACCTTTCACACGGCGGTAACAGTATCTCAACTCCCCGCAAGTTACTGGAACAGAAGAGCATCCATCTCTCTGTATGGTACGATGACAGTGATTAAGGGTCAGGACGCGGTGTTTAAAGGTGATTCGGCAATGCGATACAGACCGGCAGACCGGCCGTGGAGCGCAGAACATGGATTCAATCCATGAATCTGCGTTCCGTAACTAAGCAACCTGTCACGTGCGGGTTGAATACGTGTAACCAGGAAGTGAAAGAAACAATGTGAGGCCACAGTGTCTATGTTGCTAATAAAGTTACAGGTGAGCGCCTCTCATTTGCGCGCGCTGTAATCCGTCTTAGTGGTGTGAACTTCAGTGTGTTTTGCAACGCATTGTCACTGTTTTTGAAGGAAGACAGAGATCATTTGGTTATACCAGGGATAGCGCAAAGTTGCAGATTTTGATTAACGTATTACATGTTAAAACCTAACTAGTGAATAAACACCACGTTAGATTAAAACTTTAGCAATGGATCACTCTCTAGTGTGAACATTATTGTAAATCACTGTTTTACAAAAATACTCAAGTCAGTTGGTTATATAAAAAATGAATCCTAACAAGTAATTAATAATTAAACATCAATTTACATTCACAGCTTAACAGTGCATCTCTTAATGGTTAGAACAATAAATTAAGCAGTAATAAAGATTATGTTGAATTTTTTTAGTACAGTTGGCAAAAGGTCAATATCCACACAGGAATGTTAATCTGACTGTTGCACAGTGATTATGAGTGAGTGCAGGACAGTATTTTATTAAAAAAACACATAATCTGACATTGTTGGTGCACATTTAGCCAACATGCTAAGGAAGACCATTCATGTGAGTCTATAATTAAATGTTAAGGGTGGTGACAAAACCACGCCATTCTTCAGCCGAATTCAACCCTTGTATGATGGAATTAGTGCGTTTGATCCAGCGGCATTCTAGTCGTTGTAAGATCTGTGATAGATCTCCACCCCTAGTGGGAGCTGACACTTTATCTATCACTTGCCAGCGGATATCATCTGCTGTATGACCTTTTTCCAGGAAGTGATTGACCAAGGGAGCATTAGGGACCAAGTTCCTGATTCTGCTACGATGTTGCCCAATTTGTGCTTTAACTGGTTGTTGGGTTTGTCCAATATAAAGCAAACCGCATGGACATGTTATACAATACACAATTTTTTGTGTTTCAGTTTGCATAGAATTCAAGCTTCTGGTTCACATTTCCATGTTCAAACTTCTTAGTGTTAGCTGTGAATGCACAGGCATCACAATTGCCACATTTATAATGTCCTTTTACCTCCGGTAATCCCCAAACTGACTGCAACGATCTAGTCGTTTGTAGTGGACTTTCCAAAGATGATCTAATGAGATGGTCTTTCATATTTCTGCCTCTTTTAAAAGCAAACATGGGGACATCAATACCGGAATCTATACTTTTAATGATGTGCCAGTTCTTTGTTATTAACTTGCGAATTTGGTTAGTATGTATTCCAAAAGTGGTGACACAAATGAGTCTATTTATTTTAGATTTTTCTTTTGGGGTAAGTAATGTTTCTCTGGGGCAAAACCAGGCTCTTTTGAGAGAATTTTTAACTAACTTCTTTGGGTATCTAGTTAGCAGTTTCTCTTGTTATATATTGGCTTCTCTCATATAGTCCTCTTTTTTTGTACAATTGCGACCATATGGTAAACCATCTCTTACTGCTCGCGAATGGTGACTGTTATAGGCAAGTAGAGTATTGCGTTCTATTGGTTTTCTGTGTAGAGAAGTATATAGTTTACCTTCTTCATATAGAATATTTAGATCCAGAAAAGCAATACTGGATTTGTATATGGTGGAAGTAAATGTCAGGTGTTGCTGTACTGTGTTTAGATACAGAACAAAGTCATTGAACTTAGAAATAGTGTCTAACTAAATTAAAAAAATATCATCTATGTACCTCTTCCAACAGGTGATTTTGGAGCGGTACATATTTATGCTCTAAATAATCCATATAGATATTTGCTAGATTTGGGGCGATCTTTGCCCATAAAGAATAGTTTAAGGCGTAATTTTCGGAAAAACTGATATATCTCCGCATTGAGATTGAAAAAGTTTGTACGTTTAGTTATAACAAATGATAATCCCTTACTTAAAAAGAATACTTCGGAAGAAGATAAGATATGTTGTGAGAGATTAAAACTGGGAATACTTTCTGTCCCTCTATTGACTTGACCTAGTATGGCTGTATATATCAGTTTTTCCGAAAAATACGCCTTAAACTATTCTTTATGGGCAAAGATAATCATATAAGGCTGTAACAGGACTGAGACCACCATCGACTTTTTACCCCACCAATGGCATGATGCCACCTGAATTATTGACATTTGAAAGAATAATACTATCAGGAATAGACAATTTGAAAAATAACAAACAATTTATACCATACAACATTAGTTTGGATGAATGCAAAGCTCTAGAGAGTTTAAAAAGTGATAACTCAATCCTATTGAAACCTGCAGATAAAGGAGGCGGTATCGTTGTTCAAAACAGAAATGATTACGATACAGAGATCAGGAAACAAATAGGAGAAGAAAGACATTACAAAAAACTAGACAGTAATCCACTTGCTGAAATAAAGGAAGAGATTCTCAAACAAACTAGAGAAGGCCTAGAAAAAGGGTTTGTCAGCAAAAAAGAATTTGAGTACCTAAACGCAGATCACCCGAGAACCCCAGTTTTGTATACCCTTCCCAAGATACACAAAAATACCACCAATCCTCCTGGACGCCCTATACTTTCCGGCTGTGGTTCAATTCTTGAACCCATCGGTAAATATATAGATTTCTTTATCAAAGATTATGTCCCGCTACAAGAAACCTATGTTAGAGATTCCATGCACATGATACATTTGCTAGAAGATAGGCCATATGACGTCGAAGAAAATTGGCTGGCTACCCTTGACATTACTTCACTTTATACAAACATACCACAACAGGAGTGTATACAAGTGATTAAAGATCTACTAGATACCAGACCAAGACCCACCCAGGTCCCCACTTCTTTTATTGTAGCACTTCTACGGATTGCATTGACACATAATTATTTTGTATCTGAAGGTAACTATTATCAACAACACTCTGGTACCAGTATGGGGGCAATTTTCGCCCCAAATCTAGCAAATATCTATATGGATTATTTAGAGCATAAATTTGTCCTTAATGGCACGAATATGTACCGCTCCAAAATCACCTGTTGGAAGAGGTACATAGATGATATTTTTTTAATTTGGTCAGACACTATTTCTAAGTTCAATGACTTTGTTCTGTACCTAAACACAGTACAGCAACACCTGACATTTACTTCCACCATACACAAATCCAGTATTGCTTTTCTGGATCTAAACATTTAATATGAAGAAGGTAAACTATATACTTCTCTACACAGAAAACCAACAGAACGCAATACTCTACTTGCTTATAACAGTCACCATTCACGTGCACTAAGAGATGGTTTACCATATGGACAGTTTCTGCGACTGCGTCGCAATTGTACAAAAAACGAGGACTATATGAGAGAAGCAAATATATTACGAGAGAAACTGCTAACTAGAGGATACCCAAAGAAGTTAGTTAAAAATTCTCTCAAAAGAGCCTGGTTTTGCCCCAGAGAAACCTTACTTACCCCAAAAGAAAAATCTAAAATAAATAGAATCATTTGTGTCACCATTTTTGGAATACATACTAACCAAATTCGCAAGTTAATAACAAAGAACTGGCACATCATTAAAAGTATCGATGCAGCGCTGGAATGGGAGATGTTAGTGCAGGCCCTTAGGGATTATTGCGCCCCCAGCGACTCTGAACGTGAGGAAGCGGCTCGTCCCGATAGACGATTGCACTTTTCAGCTTTGTTGCTCTCCCCATGGGTCCTTTAGTAGATCCTGTTGCGGTTGTTGCCGTGCGCTGATGGCGGGGGTGGGTGGGTTTTCCTGGGTTTGTAGTGTTTTAAGGGTGGGGTGTTCTTTTTGGGTTTATAGGCTTGTTTGGAAAAGCAGATGCCGGACAGTGGGTCATCCAGGCCAGCTTCGACATCCTTCTGAGCCCCCATTGAATTCCGCCGCCCGACCCTAGGGTTGTGGGCTAAATGGCTGTGTAAGCGACTCACGATGGGGGGACGGAGGGGTATGTCTCATTGATCTGGCTTGACATATAATGCTGACCGATTATGTAACGATTTACTGATTCCTGCAATAAAAATAATTTAAAAAAAAAAAAAAAAATCATTAAAAGTATCGATTCCAGTATTGATGTCCCCATGTTTGCTTTTAAAAGAGGCAGAAATATGAAAGACCATCTCATTAGATCATCTTTGGAAAGTCCACTGCAAACGACTAGTTCGTTGCAGTCAGTTTGGGGATTACCGGAGGTAAAAGGACATTATAAATGTGGCAATTGTGTTGCCTGTGCATTCACAGCTAACACTAAGAAGTTTGAACATGGAAATGTGAACCAGAAGCTTGAATTCTATGCAAACTGCAACACTAAAAATGTTGTGTATTGTATAACATGTCCATGCGGATTGCTTTATATTGGACAAACCCAACAACCAGTTAAAGCACGAATTGGGCAACATTGTAGCAGAATCAGGAATTTGGTCCCTAATGCTCCCTTGGTCAATCACTTTCTGGAAAAAGGTCATACAGCAGATGATATCCACTGGCAAGTGATAAATAAAGTGTCAGCTCCCACTAGGGGTGGAGATCTATCACAGATCTTACAACGACTAGAATGCCGCTGGATCGAACGCACTAATTCTATCATACAAGGGTTGAATTCGGCTGAAGAATGGCGTGGTTTTGTCACCACCTTTAACATTTAATTATAGACTCACAGGAATGGTCTTCCTTAGCATGTTGGCTAAATGTGCACCAACATTGTCAGATTATGTGTTTTTTTTAATAAAATACTGTCCTGCACTCACTCAATCACTGTGCAACAGTCAGATTAACATTCCTGTGTGGATATTGACCTTTTGCCAACTGTACTCAAAAAATTCAACATAATCTTTATAACTCCTTAATTTATTGTTCTAACCATTAAGAGATGCACTGTCAAGCTGTGAATGTAAAATGATATTTAATTATTAATTACTTGTTAGGATTCATTTTTGATATAACCAACTGACTTGAGTCTTTTTGTAAAACAGCGATTTACATTAATGTTCACACTATTAAGAGATGCATTGCTAAGGTTTTAATGTAAAGTGGTGTTTATTCACTGGTTAGGTTTTAACATGTAATACGTTAATCAAAATCTGCAACTTTGTGCTATCCCTGGTATAACCAAATGATCTCTGTCTTCCTTCAAAAACAGTGACAATGCGTTGCAAAACACACTGAAGTTCACACCACTAAGACGGATTACAGCGAGCGCAAATGAGAGGCGCGCACCTGTAACTTTATTAGCAACATAGACACTGTGGCCTCACATCGTTCCTTTCACTTCCTGGTTACACGTATTCAACCCGCACGTGACAGGTTGCTTAGTTACGGAACACAGAATCATGGATTGAATTCATGTTCTGCACTCCACGGCTCGGTCTGCCGGTCTGTATCACATTGCCGAATAACCTTTAAATACCGCGTCCCGACCCTTAATCACTGTCATCGTACCATACAGGGAGATGGATGCTCTTCTGTTCCAGTAACTTGCGGGGAGTTGAGATACTGTTACCGCCGTGTGAAAGGTAAAGACGACCTTTCCTAATCCTGTATACTGCTTGATAGAGGTACACCGGATACCTCTAAACTCATGCCCGTTTGTATTCCATTGCAGTGCATCACTGACCACGCACAGAGTGAGAGCCATTGTCAGGTCTACCTGGTTTCATATTTAAAAAAACAAAAAACAACAGCCTTTCCGCATCCAGAGCGTTATTACACGCTTAATGGCTAACCAATATTGAATACTACGACCTATGATTGCAACGGAGATCCACATTGATTCTCCTGCTTGACTGCCTGATACCACCCTCACAAGGGGTAAGTGATTTCCACTTCTACAAGCATCAGTTTTGTACCTAGGAATGCAAAGCCTGTTTCATTAATTATACCTGAATTTTAATTCACAGCACCCGGCTGGGTACTCTGTGAGTTCATTTCTTTCACTATTTACACGGTGTCACTGTCTCTACATATCAGGCAGCGCAGACCATCGTTCAGGTACATTTGCACAAAAAGAGCCTTTGCCCACTTTATTCTCTGAATAGGACCCCACCCTGATGGTATCAATCCTTTTTCTCTAGGTGTCCCGACATTTTAAGGTCCTGAAGAGACCCTTTATCCTAAATAGGGTTGAAACGCCGTCGACAGTAAACAAGGGCGGATCATTATTCAAGACTTACGAATAATAAGTGTTATGAATTGTATTGTTTTATTCCTTATGGTCGCCTTTATGTTTAATAATTGAAACCTTGTACATATGTCACATGTTATGTTTAGGTTCAATCACTTTTTCAATAGGACACCTTTTATGATTGCTAATTCTCAGATTGTACTTAATTCTATTGTGTATTTTTACACTGTTTATTTTGTTGCCTATCAAAAATACAAACAATATCATTATGTATTGACTTTCCAATGTGTATAGCCAATTTTCTTTCTGACTCCGTCTTAAACCCTATATATTACCATTGTGCTTTTTTCTATCATATAGTTGTTCATCATTTCACAGGAGCCCTTGTTTCCTATTTAGATTTACTACCCAGGCTCCATGTGAGTAGGGTTCCCTTGTTTTTTTGGTTCCAAGAAGCCTCAGGTATAAGGTATGAGTTTCGAACTAGGGAAGAACCCGCGTTCCGAATGCAGTGTCGTATCTAGGTCAAAGGCCAGTCCCTATGAACCGTTATGTATGTAATGTAGGAAAGATATTGGTGAAAGGTTGTAGTGCTACCTGCCCCTATATAGGGTACCTATATGGAATAAAACAGGGCACTCTGAACCTTGCTGGACTTCACTCTGGGCATGAAGGCTGCAACCAGGAAGACTCCTGCTGCTCCTGATCTCTTCGCCCTGCTTGTCTGCTGCAATGTCCTGGCCTGTGCTCCATACAAGAAACCTTTCAAGGCCTCTGGGCACCGGAAGAAATCTCCCTTGAAGTGAAGGAGTCACTTTCCTGGATCTGCAGGCACTATAACTAAGCTGACTGTTCTGCTGATCCTGGGCTCCCACGGACTCTGAAAGGCTCAGCAACACAGGTGGCGGTTCTTCACATCCCTTGAGGCCTGCCCTGTCCTCTCACCAAGTTTGAGGCCAGTATCCCTCGTTGAACCGCAGGAACCGAACCCCTGTGCAGTTGAAAAGGCTTGTTGGCTTCCTTTCATCAAGATCTTCATGCTCCAAGTACCCCCAACCTCAAACATCTCCAGTGACCAGAATCTTCGACCACACCGCATTGTTTGCACCGTGGGCCTGCTTCTTTGGTAAGCTGCTCGAGGTCCTCTTGCAACTCCAGTGCCTCTGGGCTGTGGGATCTGTCGAGGGTCACACTTGAATTCTTTTGGGCTCCCCTGATTGCTCGGGGCCTGCCCTGACTCCCGTGATAGTGGTGAGTTTCCTGGAGCTCGTTGGTCCCGACATTGTACCTTCTTCAACTTCCTCGATGATTGCAGTTGTCAAGGCTTGTTGGTGCTCCGGCCCGACACGACCCCTCAACATAAGACATGGGACACCTCGGGTATGCCTTCTGGTCTTCCACAGTGTCGCCTGGTCCACACAGCTGCAGTTTCAAGGTCACCGTAAGCTCTCCTGCAACACCCAACATCGGTGGGCATTTGTCTTCCGTGCCTCCTTGTCACTCCTGAGTGGCATAGACTCTGTCCTCTCTGCTTGCACGTTCTTCACATCTTGAATCCACCTTTGGGCTCCACCGGACACTTTCACCTTCCCCAGCAGCAGCATCTTCCTGAATTCCTCCACTGAGTTTGACTACGGTTTCCGACGCCACTTCACACCTATGCACCCTGCCTCCCTTGTGCAGGTAGCCTGGATCCCAGGGTATCCACGGGTGGGGTGGCCCTCCAATCTCTTGTCCTCCACAGGGTCCACTGGGAAGGGCCCTTCTTTAAAATTAAAACTGCGACTTACACGATGATTTGTACGGAGAACGCGGCCGTGTTCCTACACTGCACACAACCTCCGTGGGGCTCCTAGATGCTCACCTTGGGTAGTTCCCTGGGTCCCCAGCACTTCCACGTCCTTTGAGTATTGTCTTGACTCGAGTTGTGGTTCGAATACCACTATTTTAGTATATGGATTGGTCTCCCCCTGGCAACCACTGTGTATTCTGTGCTACTTACCCGTTTCTATTGAAAAGTATTGTGTGTATTGTGTACATCTCCATCTAGGAGATATCTGAATGTATTAGTGAGTGTCTTATAATAAATACATATTTCTATAAATACACTGTGTGGTTCTTTTTCATTTAATCTATACTTATAAGATTATGTTCTGGTAAAACAAGCTGCTTTACACTCCTTCTGAACTAAGCCTGGAGGCTGCTCTCTACAGCTACCACTTAGAGAGCTTTCTAAGGTTGTCAAAGGCCACTAAAATCACCATAAGGGTTGTCTGGATCAGTGCAAGGTGTCCACTTACATAAGTGTACATCATATACTGAGCCAGCCTATTACAATCCTGCCTCCTGATCGACCCTTTATTTCATCGCTGCTCTAGTCCTCTGTTACCTTTTCAAACCCATGCAAGAGGAGTAAACTCTGCGCCCAAGCTGATCTCCAAGCATTTTAAGTGCTATAGAAAGATTGCTAATTGTTCTTCATACCCTGCGACAGTGCAAGAGTGTGCGAAGACCGGCAACAACATTTTAAAGAGCTGACAGGTTTAAAGCAAAACCATTGCACCACCTGCGGACGCAACATGCCTTTACAAAAGCAATCCCCTTAGCAAAAGAAACATTTGTCAATGACTTTGCTTATTGCTTTACTTTCTCACAATCCAAAGTTTTTGCCGACAGCTATGGAGCAATAGAACACAAGCATGCCCTCACAAAAGCAGCACCTAGGATCCAAATAATAATCAAATATGCAGATGACATTTAAAAAATGGCCACCAAGAAGAAATCTCAGGAAAATAACTGATGCCAGGAAAGAATAGCAGCCATTGTTTTAAAATGTAGAAAACAAGTAATACAATGTTAGTTAATATTATGTGAACATTTCTATTGATGCGTTTTCAACTCAGATCAGTCTACCACATTATGGCCATTTCTGAGAGACAATAACGGTTGTATGAACCCTATTAATGAATAAATAAACCAATGCTCAAGAACATCAATATTAAATAAAAGTTTTTGAAATTTACTTGGAGAACTTATATACCACACTCATATGAAAAGGCTTCCCAATGCCACATCCATTTAACTTTGGAAAGAGGAGTTGGATGGTTCAGTTAACTATTCTGATTAACACATACCACTATCCAAAGCAATACAAATAACAAGTGAATTTGAAAGAAGAGTAGAAGAGGGCCAAGAGGTAAGAAAAAACAAGCCTTGGTATGCCAATGGGTGTTCCGATCCATGTAGTTACTCATTCATCTGTCCATGCACTCAATCACTCAGAATCCACAAACTAAGTGCATCATTCTTTCCCTTGTGCAACTATTCTATCCACCAGTGGCTTGCATTTGTCCAGTTTCACCAAGTTACTCTGAAGAGCTCCACATGGCTGCAATACATACCTAAAACAACCTGGTTCTACTTACGAGTAAAACCCACGATAAGAAAATAGAGGGCCTTTGAAAGACATATAAAAACTTAATGACATAAATGACAGTCAAAGAGCTAATAAACTAGGAAAGAAAGAGACTATACAACTCCTATATCTTGGTCATTCAAAGACCTCCATAAAATCATTTCGGAATTCTGTAAACCAGATTGCAACAATTCAGGATCCCTCACTCACAAGACCACTGAGACACACTAGCAGATTACTTCATCTCAAAAGGCAAGATTCTAGAAAAGGGCATCACAGCCAATTGTCTAGCAATCCATTTGTGTTGCCACTCTACCTAGTGACATGCTTGGCCCATCAACAAATTATATCCTTCAAGCCAATATTGCATAGCAAACTCAAGGGACTCATTGGGCCAGAAAACCTAGCTAATCATCCAGATGACCATTGCCTCCACACGTTTTTGGGAGGATCCACCTCTTCACTACTACCACTGATCCAGACAGAGACCTCACCATAGCTTACAATGAATATTACAACAGTCTCCAAAAGTACTCTGAGGGATAAAATCAAGAAATGTTTTTAAAGAAGAAAAATCTTTTAGATTATATTTTTTATTTGTATATAAGGGGAATGAATACTAGGGTACTTTGGAAATCGATTGCCAATGTATCCTTCAACATTGCTTTATCCTTCACCCTTATTTGGTAATCTTGTACATATAACACATGCATTCATCACTCAATGTTCTGGGCAAAAAATACTTTTCTAATCTGTGAAACAATATATGTTATATATAGAAACGTAGTATTGTTAAATACAAAACAAATCTGAAATTCCAACAAACTCAACACCTGTTACATCAAGTTTACCAGGAAGAAATGAAACCTTAATCCATCAAACTCTACCCATTTCCGGCCATTTCATAATAGTCTGTTCCTCAGCAAACTCATTAAAAGATCTTCCTTCAGACAGATATGGTTTCTTTAAAGAAAGCAATTTGTTCTCATATCCTCAATTAGGATTCAAATGTGGCAGAGGGACAGAATCTGCACTAATCGCCATCAGGGGTAATTTGTGGTAAACAACAGACACAAATGATCTGGCCTTTCCCCTACTTGCTCACCTCTGAGCTCACCACACCACTCCACCTTTATACAGAGGCTGAATCAGACTGTCCTGTTTCTAATGCTCACAAAGATCCTGGATGTCATGACATCTTATTTCCCAAAGCTTCCTCCATCAACCCTCAGTATACCCTTAACCTTACTAATCACTTCTTTACTAACTGCGCCCCCCTCCCCCTCTTTCCCTCCCATTAATTCGCTTTGGTAAGGAAAATTGGTTAGGAGAAACCGTAAAGCGTCTATCTTCCTTAAACCTTTTTACTTCAATCAAAGTCTAAGCAGAGGCACAGGTTTGCCACAACATGTTTGGAGCATCCTTTTACCACTGTCATCGGCAAAACTATAACTCCATACTCTATTAGTCATATCCAACAGAAGGAGTAGCATTTTCCTTAATGGTAACTACAGGCTAAAAAGCCATCTGTTTTTCACATCTCTACCCATAACACCATGCTTTTGCATAGCCACAATTACATACATGTTTGGAGCACCTTTTCTAGGCTCTTGCACAACAATTAAAATTTTTCCCACATAAAACATATTAAAACACACACCAAAGTATTCTACAATAGATTATCACTGTACTAAGTAAGATATACTAGACGTAGTTGCTGACCGCTCACAATGAAAAGATTTTGGTTATGTTCATTGTGGCATACTATGGTTCATGCCAACATGAAGGAGACCTGTTCTGTATCAAGCAACTTGGTCTAGACGTTACATGTCTAAAGTTTAGAAATGTTCCAAACCACCACAAGATGAGGAATAAGAAACTCCTCAAAACACTTTTTAAAATCTGTGAAATCTCAGATTGAAATCACAATGCAATGTACTCTGCACAAAGGTATTCCATTAGAGTGTGAACAAGATCAGTTTCAACCAACATGCAGATTATTGAACATACCATGCAAAGGCATGTTTATATGTATTGAGCATCATTAGTTACACAAAGTTGTAATTCCTTACTATAATTTTATTTCTCTGACTCTCACAGAGTACAGAAGCTTCTCCGAAATAAGATTTCTTTTGACCTTAATTTTAATACAACCAAATAACCAATGAATCACAAGCATCCAGGTGAGGATCAGTGAAATCCTTGTATTTGTTTTTTAAACTAATGTTTATAAGGGTACAAACAATAAACAGTACAGCAGCTGAGGAGCAACCATACAATGACCTTCATACCTTTTGGTATTATTATTACAACTAATATTGTTAATATACCTTCATGTTTAGAATATAAAACACGCTATGTAGGAGAATCCTAGTAAATATAGCTACATAAAATGAGAACTGCAAATGAAGATTCAAAATAACAAATGTAAATTCCATAAATAATGAATTCAGATAATCATAACCCTGTCTCTAATAAAATGGTGTTCCCTGCTGTCTCAGGCTCCACTTTAATTTGGCTGCCCTGTTTATGCACTGTAGTTACTCATTGCCTCTAAAATATTTGGACCCTCCCCCCACCCTCAGTACGCGCGGATGCACATTACCCCTAGGTCCTTGGTCACTCGCAAGAACACACATTAAGTTAGTAGATATGTGATATTCTTCTGCCTACATGCGGAGGAGGCCTAGAGCTCTGAACAAGTTCCGTGGCCAGACTCCACTCTAGTAGGGCTGCCCTATTTTACAGTGTTTCTTAAAAATAGGATTGTAAGACTCTCCTTCGCCTACCCATATTATGTTATGTTATATAGCTTATAGAGCGCACAGCTGCCCTAGCAAAGGGGCATCCCGGCGCTGATAACAGTCAAATGGAGAAGACCACCAGAAAAGGCACAGGGACCTACAGTGAAGGGAAAAGATGAGTTTAGTACTGTAATCACAGACATGCTCTGCATCACCCCTGAAAAGCATTTAATTTAAATGGGCAGATGTGTGTGGGCACCCATATGTTGTCCAGTGTGCACAGACCTCTGACCAGTTTCACAGTCCCATTGGCAGTCTTCCTGTTGCTCTATATAGCTACACTAATGAGGTATTTCCAATATTAATAGAGAGCATACCCACTGCTCTGAACCTCAACAGCCTCGACACACCAGCACACACCAGCTCAATGATCACCTCTTGGTCTACGCTCAACACTCAGACCGCCACAGCCATCATGTCATCTATTCACTCTGGAGAACCCACTGAACCCTGACCCCCGCCGTCTTTTCAACATCCTAACAGATTCTATCATCGCAGAACTCACTGGCATCATCAACACCTCCATCACCACAGCAGCCTTCCCGGACAGATGGAGACAAGCAGAGGTCAGACTCCTCCTAAAGAAACCCTCAGCCGACCCCAGGTAACTCAAACATTATTGAACGATCTCCCTGCTCCCCTACCCGGACAAAGTACTTGAGAAGACCATTAATAAATAGCTTACCGAATACCTCGAACAAAACAACCTACCTTGACGCCTCCCATTCAGGATTCCATGTCAACCACAGCACTGAGATCACCCAGATTGCTGCCACAGACGACATCAGAACGCTTTTCGCCCGCACAGAAACTGTGGCCCTCATCCTTCTTGACCTCTCTGCTGCTTTCGACACCGTTTCCCACCACACCGTAATTTTTCCTTACAGGATACACACACAGCATCCGGCTGCTTACCTTCACCTCCAAACACAAGGACAACTTATGCGGCGTACCCCAAGGATCTTCTCTCAGCCCCACCTTCTTCAACACCTATATGACCCCCTCGCAGGCATCGTCAGATTCCACGGCCTCAGGATAATTTCCTACGCAGACGACACTCAACTCATCCTCTCGCTCACCGAAGATCCCTCCACCACCAGAATCAGCTTCTGTGATGCCATGACCAAAGCAGCCGACTGGATGAGAGACAGCTGCCTTAAACTCAACTCCGACAAGACAGAAGTAATGATCTTCGGGAAGAACACAACCGTATAGGACCTCAGCTGGTGGCCAGCAGAACTCTGACTAACACCCACACCTCCAGATAGTGCATGCAACCTAGGTATCATCCTCAACAGCGAACTGACCATTAAATGCGAAGTCAATGCAGTTCCCTCCTCCTGCTTCCACACCCTTTGCACACTCCACAGAATCTTTAGGAGGATCCCAGTCAACACCAGAAAGACAGTCACTATGGCCCTAGTCATCGGCTGTCTTGACTACGGCAACACTCTCTATGCCAGCATCTCCACCCAGCTCCTTAAAAGAATTCACACCATACAGACTGCTGCAGCCAGACTCATCCTGGACCTCCTCAAATGGACCCACATCACCCCCCACCTCAGAAACCTCCACTGGCTCCCCATCCAGAAGATATGCCAGTTCAAGATCCTCACGCATGCATGCAAAGCTCTGCATGATCAAGTACCAGTCTACATCAACCAACGATTGAACTTCCACCTACCCGGAAGACACCTGCGCTCCTCCTCACTAACCAGTGTGCATTCCCCGCATCCGTCGCAGCAGGGGACGCTCCTTCTCCTACTACACCGCCAAGACCTCAAACGACCTACTCCTCCATTATTGAACAGCGCCTTCTCTGGAAGACTTCAGGAAGAAACTCAAGATCTAGCTCTTCAACTGAGAAGTCGCACCCACAGCACCCAGATACCACATGGGGTGGCAGTGCTGCGCTATACAAATCCTGATTGAATGCTTGGAACAACAATTATTTATAGAACACACATTGTTGTGTGTTTTTGAGGATTTTTTGTTACTGTTGCTTTGTTTCTTAGAAATTACTCAAGTCCTCATACTCTGTGGAGCAGAAAATCACCCCAAGATGAATATTATTATGTTACAAAATGCACGCATAATGATGGATTAATTAGATTGTTCTCATATGAAGAGCACATGCCACTACTTTCCTCTGTTCCTGATCTATGGTGCACAACCTGGAAGACAGGCAAGGCAGTACGAATCCATGTTTGCCATTAAGTTAGACTCTACTCTTTCCCTTTTGGATTTCCCCATCTGCTTTCATTGATAAATCATTTACAGTTGTACTACTAATTATCTTTGCTCCATCTAGGCAAAGAAATTGTAAAAGGTTAACAATTTAACTGTTTGCGTTGACATATATACTTGGACTGCTTGCTGTTCATTTTTATGTAATAATAGTAGAGTATCGAGAAAGAGTTTATTCCTGGAGCCAGTTTCAGATATGATGAATTGCATTCACTTTTTTTATATCTTCTGTGATGGATATTCATACATTCAAGATACATATTGTGATCAATTGTCCCCAAACATAGGTATGTTTGACAAAGCAGGCTAAATAAACACTGCATTGAACCAAGCAGTGACTTAGATTGCTTAGAAACCTTTAGGGAAACTTATGAGACAGAGATGTAAATTGCATGTAAATAAATAGGATAGGTCAGTGCCAGTTGATGTCATGTTCCTCACTGTCCTGTCACATAAAATGGAAGTTCCATATGCTACCTTGAACAACAGTAAACTGGGAATGCAGGATATTCTATTCTACCTGTTTAGAGCCAATTTGTTTACATTCTATGACTTTATACATCCAACAGATACCCCATTACTTTAGAGATCTGCCAGGTCATATTCTTTATTCAATAGCAGGATCAATGGCACTGAGGTAGCTAAGTCTGGGATATTCAGGAAGAGGGAATCAGTTTATTATGAATTTATGTTGTTTATTGTTACCCAAGATTGCCCTAACATTTAAGTCTATAGAATAGAACGTAAAAACAAAGAGCACCGAGCAGGACTTTTCTGTCTGGTGCTTCACATATACTGAAAAGGGGGAAGGAAGATGGCTATATACGTAGAGCATTAGTTCACTATACAGAAGTTACATATTGTTAGAGAGAGTCCACAGCCCCATGGCGTCCCAAGTTAATCAAACATTAGCTGTGTTTCTTTTCATTTGTGACAATGAATCCATACATTACATCCATTATTCAAATTATACATCATATTATTCTACATGTTACACTCAATAGAAGTTAATAATGTATCTAAATTCAGCCAAACCATTATATATATTTTTTATTTTTAAATAATGAGGTTTGATTACATTTACTTTGGAAATATTAACTGCATCTCCATTATGTACTTCAAATTTCCGTTTCTATTGGTGGAAAGTATGGTTAATTATAGCAGTCAGTTCATCCATTATCACTAATCTGACCACAATCAAGGCAGTGAAAATAAAATGCTTTATTGCGTTGCAATGGATATATATTTCTAAAGTATTAACAAGTAGAGCAATTCTTTATGATACAGTGCCATCATATAACCTAAAAGCAAAACATCTTCAGCAAATATATGTTCATAGGATATGCCATTTAAAATGGCAAAAATAGGACATGTACTTTTAATTTTGACATTTACTTAGGTCAATTTTTATGATGCCTAGTATAATTTATATTATTACTAAATGCAACTGAATGAAATAATTTTCAGATTACATTCCGTTCTTTAGAAATAATTTCAGCACCTATATTTGTCGGTCATGATGTGCAAGACAACTTATATTTGCAAGTTTGTCCCGTGCGGAGAGTCATTAATCTGAACCTCTAAAACATACGTCTTCAGGTGCACAAAAGATAACAGGGTGCACAGAGTGTGGGCGATGCCTGGAATGCGGTTTCACATCTCCGATTGATACACCATGCTAAAGACGAGTAAAGACAAAAAGGACTACATACACCACGAAGTACATTAAAGAAATACACACATAAGGAAATAGGTTATTTAATTCACAAACAAAAAAAATCGACAAACATCAACCATTTTATTTTAAATGGAAGGTTGGAGCTTTTCAAAATGTGGTTTTCTTTCTAAAAGGCTAAGCGATATGCTACACTACAACATATCGGTTCATCGTTTTTTGTTTCAAGAGCATACTGTGTTTTTATCGGCGCATACTAATGGTTCAATTGAGGTCACCAACTGTCCATACTGCTGTTTGCTGCACAAATGCTGCTCCCATAGATCAGGCTAAGGACACCAACTTCATTTTTAAACTCCAATTTTAAATTACTTCACATTTACAGAGTTTTAAACTTTCCAATTATACATTTAGTTTTTTATGTATACATACTTTATTAATCTGCTAATATAATTTAGTTTTCTAAACAGTTGCATACCTAATTAGGCATCATGGACCCCCAGAGGTCTACACTCACAATTTTAAAACCGCTGGTTTAAAGTAGAAGTTCCTCGAGGTCACAAGTTTGAAAACCTCACACTTTGTTAGATCTTGGAAGTGGATGGCACGCTGATCTGGAGTCAGAGCAGCATTCGGGCATAACGTGTGTTAAAAGATTTAGAATTTAAGATTTAGAACTTATACTAAAACATTGTTTCAGAAGTCATTCATTAAGGATTTCAAACTCTTTGCACATTTTTTTTCCCCAAGGAGTCGTCCATTAGGATTGCAAATTCTTACTTTGCACTTATTTGTTTTCACAAACAGACATTCATTTAAGATTAGGAACTGTATTTTACATTTGTAAATTCTACCAGAGGAAGTTACAGAAAACTCACCTTGTCCAGGTTGTTATATCCATCTTAGAAAATGTACAGATCACTGCTTCAGGGGAATAAAATTGCTGTTTGTTTTGGTGAACTATATGATAATAATGAACACTTCATGTGGCAGTTTAGAAACCAGTTACATTGAAAGCAAACCGAATTATAGCATGTTATCACATAACGCTAAATGTGGCTCTATTCAGCAAATAATGCATAACAGCACAGAATCTTTTTTGCATTATAAGAGATACATTCTGATTGTTTTTCAGATAGAGGTAAACACCAAGTTTCATTCAACTGCAGAGATTAGCTTGTTTTTTGTTATACACTTAATGTATTTTTTCCAGTAAAGTAACAGTGAGTATACAGTTTCAAACCTTGCGGTCGGATGGGGTCCGAGAGCAAAGTGCAAATATATAGGCAATACATTATCACTTATTGCATTACCAGTTGCCTTATATCCAAGAGCTTGATAATGAAATATCGAAAATATCAGCTCACATCCTACTCAGTCATGCAGTCACTCGCATCTGTAGCATGCTGATCACTCATATTTGCTTCAGGGTTTAAAAACACTCTGAATAACTCTCTTCATGTCCCAAGATCCTCTTGAGATTAGCTTGTTAGTAGTGATCAGATTTTTCAGAAGCTGTTGCGGCTTCCATATAAAGTATAAAAGTGAAGGGCGTGATCTGTCGGCACTCTGAATATAAGGTAATTTCTTTAAGAAATTAGGATGACTATCAGGAGGCGGCGCATCACAGTGTATATAATTGTAAATTACGCTAGGATAACTAACCTGTGTATGCAATAATGTGCACAGTGATGATAACAATACATTTCTTTCTAATTAGGTGAATTCAAATGAGGATCATAATTATTGAAAATAGCATATGCATATAAATCAGACATCATGTTTTTTTAACAGCCTCAGCGTCCCAATCATCTGAAATAGAACTAGGTATTACAATATTATTCTTTGAAACTTTTAGCACCAATAGCAATTGCAATGTCTCAGAAGGTCCCATACGCTGATATGTAACCTTTTCTTATGCTGCGCCGTGAGGCACAGAATAAGCTGTGATGTTTGCAGCTTAGAGACCTCTTCGAACTCTGTGGGATGAAGAGTGGGCCTGTGGTTCACGAACCACATGTTAATCAATTATCCTTGCAGGGATGAAATGTCCATTGAGTAACAGTATAACAAGTATCGTTGACAGCCAAAAAAGGAAAAGAAAAATTCCGAATGAGATCTAGGCAGAGGACCATGAAGGACATAGGTACTTATGAAATCATTGATAAGCATGAAGCAGTCTCTGGCAGTGAGTGAGTGTAGAAGGGTTTGAAAAGACCTCAGTAAAACATCTAGAGTCATTCTCAATATCGTCGGTCAATTGAGGCTCTTGAAAGGGCACCAGTTTAAATGATGTAGCATCAGGTGGAATATCATAGCACACTATGGAACTGCATTGGACAGTAGCCACTGTCGTACTGGCAGCAGCAGTGTGTTTGTATAACTCAGTGTTCTGCCGAGAGTACTGCTCTCAATAATATCCCCAGCTGAGAACTTGATAGTAATGCTACTGCTTTGTTCAGGAGGTAGGGTATTCAGAGTAGGGAGAGGTTGAGAGGCACTACTCTGAATCCTTCTTGGTGTATGCAAGGGCCAGCTGTAGAGGGTTGGCCACATTGGGCTTTTTCATGTGGTCGATGGATACCTGCCCGTTTCTCCTTGAACAAGGAAAAAGGAGGCAGAATAACAGTTCTGTTGCCTTTTGCCCAAGAAGAATGACAGCTGGTCTGTAAGAGGGTTCAGAGGCCTGTTTGCCGTGCATTTTTCATGAACTATATCCCCCAACTCTGGGAACCCACTAGTCAGCAGCAGTGATAACCTTCTCTTCACAGATTTCAGCATCAGAGTGATTCACAGTAGACAACGTTTCTCAAAGTAAAGATTTTCTTCATCCCCCACCTTTCCAGGATTATCGAAACCAGACACATACATGCAAACTCTGAAGAGAATCTAGAGTGCGTCCTCCCAGTACTCGTCTAAGCAAGCTATTCAATGCTCTTGAACTACATACAGATTATGGCTCCAACTAAGCCCTAAACTTAGCACTCTAGCAGTTAAGGCTTGTTTAATCATGTCATTAGCACGTTTGACAACACCGTTCGATTCAGGTTTGAATGGGTTGCTGAATTGCAGACAAACTCCCAGAGCAGACATTGAATCCCTGTAAGCCTTAGAGGTGAACGCAGGACCGTTATGTGAATAAAATGAGTTACCTTCCCCAATCACCAGACACTGCAAATTCTTTACTACTGCTGAAGCAATTAAATTCTTCTGTGGCCACACCCATAGGAATCGAGAACATGAATTGATTGCCATCAATATGTACTTATATCTGTTGGTTGAGTGAAGGAGACAGATGTGATCCAAATGAATCACCCAGAAGGGGATGTTAAAGATTGTGAGGGGAGTTGGCGAGGGTCCTTTGAAAGTGGAGGGTTTAATCTGCTGACAAATATCGCACTGCTTAACATAATCCCTAGTCTATTCATATAAACCAGGCCACCAGTAAAGTTGCTGTAGCATTGCCACGGTTGTATTGACCCCTACATATGCAGATGCCAATCCCTCATGGGCTCCTTTGATTAAATCTAATCCCGACAGATTATTGGGTATTATACTATCTCCCACTCCTGGTACTGCTACTACAGGAGTGCTATCTGAATTAAAGGTGTAGGAGTATTTGGGAGGAAAACCTGCAGGAGGTTTCACACCTAGTTTGGTTGTATTTATGGCTAAGATGTCTGTGTTAATCTTTATTTGAGATCTAGTTAAAACTGCTACTCTAACTATCTGAATTGCAGCTTTTGCCGCAAGGTCAGCCGCACAGTTCCCTTTAGCGTGAACGCTATCACGCTGATGGCCCAAAGAGTGCCTCACATGGATCAGTGGCAGGTTGTCTTGTAAAACTGCTACCTTTCCCCGAAGCTGTCTATCTTTTTTAGATTTTACCTTTGAATCCATTCAAATATCAATGCTGCAAGTCAACATTGAAACCTTGCACACAGAAGGATGAGTCTGACACAGTAAGTATGGAAACTGATGAGTTAGCCTTTTGTAGCGCAAGTAGCAGGCCACGTAGTTCTGCATGCTGTGAATTTCAGTCACTTAGGATCTTAGTGTGGATGTGCTGTTGAAGAATTCACCATCCTTTAGTACACTCTGCACTGCCGTGCAAGTGCAGTACTTATATTTCGTTCCTCGCATTGGTTGGGCAGAGCCATCTGTGAAAAATATGTAAGACTCAATTGACAATGTAGTTGGAGTAACATGTTCATATTGGAGGAAAGCTTGTGTACAAAGAGTGGGATCATACTGAAACTGTACATACGCTGTACTTAAAGAAGAAGCCCACTACATCCACCTCAGGTGCTTCGCACGAGCATTGGGAATGCTTTCCTTAATGGCCGTCACTAGTGACGGCACAAGAGAAACAAGAATATTATGTTTTCCCAGCGCCAAAAGGCGCTCCTTCAAAATAGCTGTTTGCACAGCTGTAAGGATTTTTTCAATGGAAGTGAAGTATGCTTCAGCTAAAGAATCCAAATAGGATGTGTAAGCGATAGGAATGGTCTGTCCTTTGTTTTAGGTCACTTAGGTATAACCAAAGAGACAGGGTATGACTCCGATAACTAGGTTTATTTTATTATCCCTTGTTGGTAAATATTTAGTTTCAAGCATGCCTACATGTAGAGCATGCAAGATATCAGTGTGCGCTCATTTATTGTTTAGATGAAAACATGGGAGAAATCAGGTCATACAAGGGTTTCACTCGCTCAGCATAGTGAGTGAAGTAAGTATGTTCAAAGTTGAGAAACACCAGCAGGGATAGAAACTTTTTCAGTGTTTCGGGAGGCTGCTAGGTAGTACACTTCAGAAGGAAGTCCGGAGCTAGACCCTTGCTCTCACTGGATAACTCATATTCTAGGAAGCTCACCGTCACGTAGGTAATCTTCGATTTCTTAAAACTGAATTGCAACCATGTGAGAAGAACATAGTCACCAATCGGTCCACCCTAGTTAAGTGTAGATCTAAACCATCATCTATAAGATGGATATCATCAATGTACAACAATACCTCTGGACCTGGTTGTAAGATCGCCATGATGCATGCTGACAAAAAGCCACAATTGTTCTTATAGCCCAAAGGCAAGCGTCTGAACAAGAACTGCACCCCATCGAAACTGAAGGCGAACAGATATCCACTTTCAGGCGCTATATTTTGACTTAATCCCTTAGGTGCCATGGACATAACCGTTATGTCCAAGGGACACCACGGCCTAATACCTCTGCTCAAAACAGCAGAGGTATTTCCTTCTTTTTGCCTCGGGAGGTGGGGAAGAGCTTTCCTAATCTCCAGAGGCATTTTTTTCAATGTAATGACGATCGCGTGCATGTTGCGCTGATGTAAAACTAAAACTGAAATGAGCCGATCGGCTAGTTTCAGTGCTTCGGTGCTCATGGGGCTATCAGCCAGTATTCCCACAGGTCTTCCGATAAAAACGCTACCTCACTTGTATGGGTGGGCCAACTGCCCGATACAGGGAAGGACCCAAAACATATTGTGGAGACATCAGAATTATCTATCACAAAACAACCTGGTTTTGCAAGGGGGGCCCCTGAATTTTGGGTCCCAGGCTAGGCCGACAACTACAGAAACCTACCAAACCAAGGCATTTCTGAAAACTAGACACCCAGGGGAGTTCATAAAGGGGGAATCCCCCAATGTTTTCTTACCCAGAATCCCCTGCAAACCCAGAAATGTGAGGAAAATGTTTCTTTTTTTTTTTTTACAAAGTTTGCAAGGGATTCTGGGTAACAGAACCTGGCGAGAGCCTCAAAAATCACTCCATTCTGGATTCCCCTGAGCATCTAGTTTTCAAAATGTACAGGTTTGCTAGGTTTCCCAAGTGCCGGCTGAGCTAGTGCCCAAAATCCACAGCTTGGTGCATTGCAAAAAAAAGGGTAAATTTTTTGTTGAAATATGTGATGTGTCCATGTTGCATTTTGACCCATTTCTTGTCGCGGGTACTATGCCTACCCACACAAGTGAGGTACAGTTTATATCAGGAGACATGGGGGAATACAGAATAGTAGAATGTGTTATTACCTGTTGTCATTCTATGCATTTCTGCCTTCCAAATGTAAGACAGTGTGTAAAAAAGAAGACATTTTAAAAAATGCCCCTAATTCTCATGCTAGTATGGCTACCCACAAGTTCAGATATGTGCAAATAACCACTGCTACTAAACTCCATATCTTGTTCCCATTTCAGAAATGTTTCAGATATATATAGGTTTCCTATTTTCACTTTTTTTATTTTACCAAATGAATTGGTGTATAACCGGTACACAATGAAAAACCATTGCGAAGTGCAGCTCAGTTATTGGCTCTGGGTACCTTGGGTTCTTGGTGAACCTAAAAGCCCGATATATCCCTGCAACTAGAAGGATCCTGCGGACGTAATGGTATATGCTTCAAAAAAACTAGCATAGTTACAAGACGTTACAGGTGAAGATGTAGGCACAAATGGCTGTTATTTTCAATTCAATTTCAATACTTTTTTTTTTAACTGTTACTTTCTATAGGAAAACCTTGAAGGATCTACACAAATGACCCCTTGCTGAATTCAGAATTTAACTTCTTTTTCAGAAATGTGTAGCTTTCCGGGATCCATTATTGGTTTCCCCCTCATTTCTACCCCTAACTGGAAGAAGGTTGAACGCGCAAACAATTGGAAAAATAGGCTATGTCCCAGTAAAATGCCAATACTGCGCAGAGAATTTTGGTTTCCTGTAAAAAATCTGCCTGTTCTTGAAAGCGGTGAAGATGGTGATTTTAGCACCGCAAACTCTTCCTTGATACCATTTGCAGGGAAAAAAAACAGACGCTGTCTTCTGCGCCACTTTTTTCCATTTCCCCCCCAAAAATTCACATTTCGCTGAATTTCTCGGTCCCCTCAAGGGGAATCCACAAACCCTGAGTACCTTTACAATCCTCAGGATGTTAGAAGAAAAGGACGCAAATTTAGTGTGGATACCTTATGTGGAAAATTGTTATGGGGGGGCCTAACCGCGAACTAAACCAAAAAGCTAAAAAAAAAAAAGGGTAAGGCACCCCGGGGGGTATGCGGGGTTGAGTGGCAAGTGAAGAGGTTAAAAAACCACTGGAAATATCCAGGGTCGTTTTACATATTTTCCCCAGCAGGTTGGTCTTTAAAGCCGTGCTATGTGTGTTTTGTACCACATACGTTTTTGTCCTGACCATTGTTCCCTGGAACCTGGGCGCGCGCACAGAGCCTTTCCCATTTTTTTTTTTTCTAAACACATTTTTATTCAATATTTGCATAGGAAGGAGCAATGAGTTACAATCTGCATTAAACACAGTACTTATACATAGGTCTAAGGATATATCACAGACATCTTGTGCAATCTTACAAATGGTGCCACAGAGTTGTCGATGCACACCAAATATGACATACGAGAGCTTGGAAGTACATCAGTCCAGCACATTACTATGTATCCGACCATGGCTATGTGTTACATTTCCAACCTTCAAGGTTCTGTATCTATGGGGGCAATGCCTCCCGAACAACCCTCCAACTCCCAACCCACCCTAACCCAAACGTGCCACGAATTTCAGTCTGAGGGTCGCAGATCATCTCTCTCGGGATGGGGAAAGGGAGGGGACGGAAACCACACCTCTAGCGTGCTATAGGGGAAGGATGGAGGCCGAGTACAGCGGACAGGGGGACCTTGATGATTACAGACAACTGTAACAGGGGGGGAAAGGCGTGTATCAACACCCACCAGGAAATGGCTTCAGCCAGATGGGAAATTTCAACACTCAGCACCAGAGGACTGGTTCCAGCCACTACCAGACACATCAGCCGGCATATACCCTGTCTCATGCTGGGGGACTCCTGGGACTGTGCCCCGCAGCCTCCTCACTCTCCTCCACCTCACCCTTAAATAGCTCTGTCAGGTGTGCCCATTCTAGGGATATAGGACGCTTAGGCAGCCCTGGACTCTCTTCCCGGTGCAACGCTTCTCGCTCCGCCACCGACCACCTCAACACCTCCTCACCCCAGACCTCCACCCGCGGCGGGGCTCGAGACTTCCACCGCTGGGTTATCAGGCGCTTTGCCAGCATTAATGCCAAATTGGCAAAACGACGCAACAGTTTCGCTTTAAGGGGGAGCGGCAGCAGACCCAATAGGCAAGCCTCTGCTGTGTCCCAGGAGGGGCATTCAGTAATTATATTTACGACATGCGTTATCCTACCCCAGTATCCCCGCAGCGCCGGGCATAGCCACATCCTGTACAATAAATCAGCATCCTGTGCCGGGCACCACGGACATGCCGCATCTGCTGTGGTATACATCTTACTTAGTGTATGGGGTGTAAGGTAAGCCCTATGGAGGACAAACAACTGAATAGTTTTCAATCTACAATTGCGGGACACTTTCTTAGGGTATTCCAGCATATAGGTCCACTCTCTGTCACTAAATGCTCGGGACAAATCTGTTTCCCACCGCAACCGGAGAGGAGCCAAGGAGATCTGGGTGTGTTCCACAAGGCCCCGGTACAGCCAACGGACCAGGTAGCGTCCATGTCCCATTATATGGAGGGAGCGCAGGAGGTGAAATGTCGGGGGTTCCAGCGGTGTTCCCCACCATTGTGCCCGAAAATACCGGGAGATCGCCGCATGCAGCAGAAACTGGGTATCAGGTACCATATTTACACTCACAAAATCCTCGTGGGATATCAGCTCGCCTTCCTGGAAGACGGCACTTATTGTGTCCACTCCCTGTTGCGTCCAAGGCCGTACCCGACTGGCACTCAGAATTCCCCGCCTCGTGGGGAGGCCACACAGTGGTATATTGGAAGCATATGGATTTTGGATTTTGGCATATTTACATGCCCTTCTCCAATACTGTGTTACAACAAACAAATGATGGACGGAATGCTGACAATGCAGACATTCTACCCCAGTCAAGAGATCTGGGTTAAATCCATCGTTCTTTTGCCCACTACGCCACCCCAGTTTAGACATGGCCATATGCAAATCAGTCTTGACCCTGTGCCTCATGGGAACAGTCCAGCCCGAACTGCCAAGCCATGTCTTCCCTGGACCGGAATCAAGCATCCTAGGACCGGTTTCTGGCTATCAGCCGTCATCAGCCAGGATAGCTTGACTCCAGTGGCGTAGTGAGCACGGGTCCCACGTCTGGGAATACCCATCCCACTTAGGGCGAAAAGCGTTACAACAAGCAAATGATGGACGGAATGCTGACAATGCAGACATTCTCCCCCAGTCAAGAGATCTGGGTTAAATCCATCGTTCTTTTGCCCACTACGCCACCCCAGTTTAGACATGGCCATATGCAAATCAGTCTTGACCCTGTGCCTCATCGGAACAGTCCAGCCCGAACTGCCAAGCCATGTCTTCCCTGGACCGGAATCAAGCATCCTAGGACCGGTTTCTGGCTATCAGCCGTCATCAGCCAGGATAGCTTGACTCCAGTGGCGTAGTGAGCACGGGTCCCACGTCTGGGAATACCCATCCCACTAAGGGCGAAAAGCGTTACAACAAACAAATGATGGACGGAATGCTGACAATGCAGACATTCTCCCCCAGTCAAGAGATCTGGGTTAAATCCATCGTTCTTTTGCCCACTACGCCACCCCAGTTTAGACATGGCCATATGCAAATCAGTCTTGACCCTGTGCCTCATGGGAACAGTCCAGCCCGAACTGCCAAGCCATGTCTTCCCTGGACCGGAATCAAGCATCCTAGGACCGGTTTCTGGCTATCAGCCGTCATCAGCCAGGATACCTTGACTCCAGTGGCGTAGTGAGCACGGGTCCCACGTCTGGGAATACCCATCCCACTTAGGGCGAAAAGCGTTACAACAAGCAAATGATGGACGGAATGCTGACAATGCAGACATTCTCCCCCAGTCAAGAGATCTGGGTTAAATCCATCGTTCTTTTGCCCACTACGCCACCCCAGTTTAGACATGGCCATATGCAAATCAGTCTTGACCCTGTGCCTCATGGGAACAGTCCAGCCCGAACTGCCAAGCCATGTCTTCCCTGGACCGGAATCAAGCATCCTAGGACCGGTTTCTGGCTATCAGCCGTCATCAGCCAGAATAGCTTGACTCCAGTGGCGTAGTGAGCACGGTTCCCACGTCTGGGAATACCCATCCCACTTAGGGCGAAAAGCGTTACAACAAACAAATGATGGACGGAATGCTGACAATGCAGACATTCTCCCCCAGTCAAGAGATCTGGGTTAAATCCATCGTTCTTTTGCCCACTACGCCACCCCAGTTTAGACATGGCCATATGCAAATCAGTCTTGACCCTGTGCCTCATGGGAACAGTCCAGCCCGAACTGCCAAGCCATGTCTTCCCTGGACCGGAATCAAGCATCCTAGGACCGGTTTCTGGCTATCAGCCGTCATCAGCCAGGATAGCTTGACTCCAGTGGTGTAGTGAGCACGGGTCCCACGTCTGGGAATACCCATCCCACTTAGGGCGAAAAGCGTTACAACAAACAAATGATGGACGGAATGCTGACAATGCAGACATTCTCCCCCAGTCAAGAGATCTGGGTTAAATCCATCGTTCTTTTGCCCACTACGCCACCCCAGTTTAGACATGGCCATATGCAAATCAGTCTTGACCCTGTGCCTCATGGGAACAGTCCAGCCCAAACTGCCAAGCCATGTCTTCCCTGGACCGGAATCAAGCATCCTAGGACCGGTTTCTGGCTATCAGCCGTCATCAGCCAGGATAGCTTGACTCCAGTGGCGTAGTGAGCACGGGTCCCACGTCTGGGAATACCCATCCCACTTAGGGCGAAAAGCGTTACAACAAACAAATGATGGACGGAATGCTGACAATGCAGACATTCTCCCCCAGTCAAGAGATCTGGGTTAAATCCATCGTTCTTTTGCCCACTACGCCACCCCAGTTTAGACATGGCCATATGCAAATCAGTCTTGACCCTGTGCCTCATGGGAACAGTCCAGCCCGAACTGCCAAGCCATGTCTTCCCTGGACCGGAATCAAGCATCCTAGGACCGGTTTCTGGCTATCAGCCGTCATCAGCCAGGATAGCTTGACTCCAGTGGCGTAGTGAGCACGGGTCCCACGTCTGGGAATACCCATCCCACTTAGGGCGAAAAGCGTTACAACAAACAAATGATGGACGGAATGCTGACAATGCAGACATTCTCCCCCAGTCAAGAGATCTGGGTTAAATCCATCGTTCTTTTGCCCACTACGCCACCCCAGTTTAGACATGGCCATATGCAAATCAGTCTTGACCCTGTGCCTCATAGGAACAGTCCAGCCCGAACTGCCAAGCCATGTCTTCCCTGGACTGGAATCAAGCATCCTAATCTCCAATACTGTAGCGCTATGTTCAGGAGGGCCGGGGGTCTAATAGCCTACGGGCGCCAGGGCACAACAACGACTGCAATGTACCACGTGCTAATTGGGCCAGGGTGTACCCGATTTCAAGCAGGTTATTCCCAGCCAGCCAATAGGCCAACCACTGCAGCTGACCAGCAATACAGTACGCCCTAAAGTCGGGTGCTCCCATACCACCGGCACCACTTGGTAGCCTTAACTTAGCTAACGACACCCTATGCCTCCCCGGGCCCCAGACCAGCGAGATCAGCAGCGCATCCAACTCTCGAAAAATCCAAGCGGGCTATACCACTGGAATGTTGACAAAATGGTAGAGTAAGCGAGGCAGCATCACCATTTTAGATATCATTAGCCTTCCCGCGACGGTAAGAGGCAAGGTATTCCAAAAATAAATTGGGAACATATGGAAGATATTGTACGTACTAGATTGCCTGCTATGACGTCTGGCACGGATCGGTAGATATTAATCCCCAAGTACCGAAACGTGACCGGTGCCACCCTCAAGGACAAGGGCCCGAAGCTGAGCTCCGGGGCCGCCAGCGCTCCACTGAAGGAGTAGGCTATGGATTTAGAAGCATTGAGGTGCAAACCGGATATCTCCCCAAATCGAAGAAAGAGATCTGCCACCTCCCTCATGTCGGCCTGGAGATCCCGAAAGTACAGCAGCATGTCATCTGCGTAAAGCGAGACTGAATGTAGGCACCCTTCCATCTGAATGCCGTGGGGGACCATGGCCCGCCTAAGGTTTTGGGCTAACGGTTCGAGCGCCAGAACAAACAAAATAGGAGATAATGGGCATCCCTGGCGCGTGCCCCGAAAGATGGGGTAGGCAGAAGAGATAATCGAGCCTGTCTTTGCCCGGGCCGCAGGAGCGGTGTAGAGCAACCGAATCCAGGCACATAGCTCTGGGGGAACGCCCATCTTTGCCAACACTGCCAGCATATAAGACCAGCTGAGAGTATCGAAGGCCTGCGATATATCTAAGGATAAACACCCTGCTCCCGCCGGCCAGAGCCCAGATGCGTGCAAGATGGCATGAAAATGCCATAGATTCAGGGACGTACTTCGCCATGGGACAAACCCGCACTGGTCCGTGTGGATCAGCCGCGACATGAGTGGGAGAAGGCGGTTAGCAAGGAGCTTACTGAGAATTTTGTATTCTGTGTTAAGGATCGATAACGGCCGGTAGGATGACATATCCAAGGGATCTTTATCTGGTTTCAAGAGGGATGTGCCAATCGCCTCTCGAGTGGTAGGGGGCAGCCTCCCTTCCGCGGGTGCTGTCGTATAGAGTTGGAATAGTTTGGGGATCAATTGAGGCGAAAAGGTGGAGTAATATTCGATGGGCAGTCCGTTAGAGCCAGGGGTCTTTCCACGGGCTAACGACTTAATAGCCACTCTAATCTCGGCCGAAGTAATCGGGGCTTTTAAGTCGTGGATTTCAGCTGCAGTGAGCCCTGAGAGGTTTGCCTGTGTCAGAAATTCTGTCATAACATCTGTGCCCGGCGTTGGATGTGTTCCATAGAGTGCCTCGTAATGAGCCCGAAACGCCAAGTTTATCTCCATTTGGGTCTGGACTTGTCTGTGTTGTGCGGTATTAATAACCAGGATGGGAGTGGGGCAGGCTGGGGGGGCAATCAGCCGTGCGAGTAGGGGACCTGCCCTATCAGCCTCCGAGTGCGTGCGCTGGGTGTATGCTCTGTAGTCCAATAAGCGAAGACGCTCCAGGGCTTGCGCATACCTTACTCTGGTCCCCTGCAAGGATTCCTCAGCCTGTTCATCCTTCTGGGCCTCTACTTCTTGCTTCTGGAGTACATCCTCCAACTCCGTTAGGTCCCGGACCACTTCCCTACGGGCCCCCACTAAGGAGCTTAGGGACCCCCCCTCATAAACACCTTGAAGGCTTCCCACTCTATGGAGCATGACGAGGCAGTGTCGTCATTGATAGTAAAATAAGTATTTATAGCCCTCTGTAAGTTATCACGGAAAACCTGGTCCTCTAACTGAAGGGGTTGCATCCTCCAAGTCGGTATTGGTGCCGGAGAACGCCCCCACTGCAGGCCCAATTCGATAGGGTTGTGGTCAGACAGGGTTTTGCCCAAGTAAGTACAATGGGAGACCGCAAAGGACAATGACGGCGAGCCCAAGAAGTAATCCAGACGTGTATGCAGTTGGTGGGGATAAGAATAAAAGGAATACTCCCTGTCAGCCGGGTGTTGCGTTCTCCAAAGATCTAACAAATTCCAGCCTTGTGTCCACTGACCCAAGGCCGCGGCTCTAGACTGAACAGCAGTACCCGCCGGGGGAGGGTGAGATCGATTTAACTCGACATCAAATACAGCATTCAAATCTCCACCTAGCAACCATGGACAATCACTCCAGTCAGACAAGGCCACAGACACCCGGAAGAGAAATTGGGCATGATCTACATTAGGGGCGTACAAAGAACCCAGCACTACAGGTGAACCATCTAGTAGGCCCCGTAATAACACATACCTACCCAAAACATCAATCCGGCTCTCTTGCAAGGAAAAGGGGACTACCGCACGGAGCCATATTGCAGCCCCTCTAGAGAAGGCGGAGTATGAAGTGGCATAGAATTGACCCCTCCAACGTTTTTGCAACTTCAGGGATTCTGCATGAATCAGGTAGGTTTCTTGGAAACATACAATTTGAGCCTTACGGCGGTGTAATTGGGCCACTACCCGATGGCGTTTCTGAATGCATCCCATGCCCCGCACATTCCAGGATATGAAGACATATGACCTTGGAACTGTCATCGTGCCAGGGAAAAATCACCCTCCCACCCCCGCCCCCCACACCCCCTCCACCCCGCCCCCCACCTCCGTCCCCCAGACCATGTGGCAATCCTATAAACAAAAACCCTGTTGCCCAATACTGGGTCCAACGCCCTAACTGCGTCCGACCAAACTGTAAACGAATCATAACTTCAGATCCTGAACCAGTGCTATCGCCTATTGGGGTAGAAGGTTAACAGCACAGAGAATTAACAGTAGCGTATGCAAACGTGGAAGCGCCCAAAACAGGGCAGGCCGGGGGACTACTCATTCATGAACAAAGAACACAATCCGGACCATTGGCCCACTGAGGCGAGCAAACTACACAGGATATCTCACTGTCCAAGCAGTGAGGGGGTGCGCTCCCCCAACCTCGCCCACTGAGAATCAATTTTCCACTAAGAAGGTCAGTCCGGGAGGTTCTCCAGGGGATCCTTGCTCAATTGAGTGGAATCTGACGGGAACAGCGCCACACTGCCATCCGTGTCCGAGTCTAAGGAATTTCCTAAGGATGGGGTAGTGCTGATCGGGGGCCGGGCAGCGCGAAAGGAAGAGGCAGAGCACAGCGCCTCCCTCTGACCCTCACGGATTTGCTGCTGCGCCAGTACGCTGGAGGATGCGCTCTGCGTTAGCATAGTCTATTTTCGTCGTCGCAGAAGTCGCTGCGATTGCGGTCTTGAAGAATCCATCCTCCTAGCCGGAAGGACTTCCGGGAAGTTTCTATCCAGCCAGTCCCATGCACTGTCTGGGGTGTCAAAAAAGATAGCTCTCTGCTGATGCATCACCTTCAATTTGGCCGGGAAAAGCAGCGCAAAGGGCAGGCCTGCGGCTCGGACCCGTGCCTTGACTTCTTGAAGGAGAAGCGCTTTCGCTGGACTGCCTGCGTGTAGTCAGGAAAGATGAGGATGGTGGCGTTGTCCACACGGAGTGGACCTCTGTCTTGAGCCGCTTGTAGTAGGTGGTCGCGATCTCTATAATTGAGGATACTTGCAAGCATAGGACGGGGGTTGGCTCCCGGCGGTGGTCTCCTCGTAGGAACGCGATGCGCTCTTTCTACAGTAAAGTGGGGGGATAGACCAGTAGGGGCTACCGCAATTCTCAGCCAGTTTTCAATGTGGGTCGTGGGGTTTGAGCCTTCCACGCCCTCCGGGTATCCCACTATCCGGAGATTGTTGCGGCGTGCGCGCCCTTCCGCAACATCCGCCCGTGTCTGTAGGGCTTCGATCTGCTGACGCATGAGGAACAGTTGTTCTGTATGGGTCGCTATCTGAGATACCAAAGGCTCCACCGTCTGGTTCGTGTGTCGCACCTTATCTGCTAGCTTCTTGTGGTCATCCTTCAGGAGGTTCAGGTCCATGGATATCACTCCCAGTTGGCCTTCCAACGCCGACCGTGTGTCTCTGATCTCTTGGAGGATCATGTCCAATTTATCCTGGGACGGGGCGTGCGGTCCCATGCTTGTCGATGGACCCAGCCGCACATCCGCGCGGTCCGGGGAGTGAGATCTAGTACTTTCGCCAGATGGCTGTGCAGGAACCTTGGGTTTAATCCTACCCATTTCGACAATCGGGCAAAAGATTGGTTACTAGCTAGGAAGGCCAGGCGACCACTCGAGGATTTCCGCCACCGGAGCTGTGCCCCACAATAGGCAGAGAGAATAGCGGTACCGCAGGCTCCGCTCCGCAGCCGTCCAACGAAACAAACACCAGTCCCCGCTAGGTGGGCGGGCTAACAAGCAGGAATGAGGCTCCAGTGAGTAGAAGAAGACAAGGAAATGGCTGCCCAGCAGACCCTGAGGCCATCCAGGACCCCGAAGTCCTACTGTTATGAGGGGTTGGTTAAGGTCCCAACGGCACCGTTCCAACTTAGGCAGGGCTCCGGGCGTCCACCCCAGATGATCACTCCAGCAACCAACACTTCAAGTCTGGTCCGAGGGAAGCCGCCCACCCGAGGCTGACCGCTACCGGCGCTGCCACCACGCGGCTCCTTCCACCGTAGCTCTGCACAGACACTCAGGACCGCTTATGTCCCCATGTGGGCGGCCACCCACGGGTCACAGGTCTGCACTGGCCACCTCCTCCTCAGCCGGCCGCCACCCGGCAGATGGCCCGCGCCGTCAGGGACACCAGGGGGCACTCAGCAAACTCCCCCACCTTCTGGTGCTCAGCAAAGCTTGGGGGGGGGGTCCTCCCCCGCGGTGCCCCGGGCACAGCAGCTCACGCAAGGCAATCCCGGGCCACCGCTGGCGCTCACTGTGCTTCCGATCCTCCGCCACCGAACTGTGGCGCGAAAGGCCTCAGGTTCAGTAGTCCGCCAGGGTCGCCGCAGCCCAGCAAGCAGTCCGGAACATCAGCCCACACGTGGGTCCGTCGTTGAGGGTGGACTGGGCGGGCCGCGCGCCACGCCCCGGCCAGCCACAGCCCCTTGGCGCACACGGGCAATTCGAATCCCCAGGCCGGCCTCCAGTAAGGGATTATCAGGAATCCACTCTGTGGGCCCTTCTGTGGACCTCCGCTGAGGGGTCCGGAACCTTAGACACTTGTTTTTGGGCCTCCCTCCTCCAGGCCGCAGTCCGGCGGGGTCGGGTGCAATCCGCCGCCGCACGTCGTCCCACGCCGGCGGCGTCTACTGCACCACAGCGCCGCGGCTTCGGGCACCCTCCACCGTCGTTAGGCCTGAATAGGCGCGAAGTCGGGGACAGCTCCTCAGCCGGCCGCGGCGACTCACGCTCCCGCTGCGAGTAGCCCCAAACAGGTCGCCTGACTCCGGAGGCAGCGTCCGGGCTCCGGACACCTACACAGCCCCACAGGATCTAGTAGCTCGCAGGATTTTAGAACCCCCAGCCCGGAGCTCAACTAACAGGCGTCCGCCATCTCCGGACGCTAGCCACGCACCCCCACAGGGCTTTTCCCAAGCGCGCACACAGTCTATGAAAACGCGCACGTCTCAGATTCACAAGGGATTTAGATCATTCACCAGCCACGGTCTTTTAAATTGGAGCGCTGCGAAAACTACGGTCTTTTCCTTGGTGGTGAAGTTTCATTTTTGGGTTGGGACCTGTGGAATGCCATAAAGTCTAGGGCAGGCAGCAGTTATACTTTCCGCTTTTTGTGTAAGAGGGGTAGGGGGGCCTGCACACATTCACCACAAATGTTTATTTTCATCTCAGGGAGTCTTCTCGGTTTGTAGCATCCGTGCAGCACACACTCGTTACAAGAAACAATAATTTCTTATTTCATGTTGGTTTGGTATGCTTGTAAGCTCTTGTCAAACTACCTCTTTTCGCACTGTAGAATCGGAGCTGCTTTGCACTTTCATTGTTATAACATGAACTGTAAACAACATGCCGGTCCCTGTAGTGCAGGCTCTCTCCCTGTGATCCCATCGCCACCTCCCCCACCTGCTATACATTTATAGAATCAGGCATAGACCGGCCCCTGGTCGAGTTTGCTCAAATTAAATAATGAAACTGCTGTGCTTTAGGTTCAGACTTTGAGTCGGGTAAATATTTTTGGACCTCTTTTTCAATGTTTTTATTTTTGGTTTTGCTTCAAAAGATGACTTATGATGGACATCTTTTTTATGCCATTGCTCTGTTGCTGTGCTTTATCACGTGGTGCAGTTATACCTGGCAATGACCTTGTGGGGTGGGGGTGCTGTGTTCAAAATAACTTTTCGGTTTAAAAGCAGGTGCTACAGATTTCCTTTGGTGTCCAGCAGCTTCATGCAACAATAAAAGTGTCGAAACAACTCTGGTGATTAATGCTCCTGCTGGAAAGAGAGCAGAGAATGTCTAGTGGCAGGGTCAGCCTATTCTAAAGTAGAGCAAAGGGTTAATGTGCCTGCTACAAAGGTGTAACATGCAGGTCACAGAACTGAGTGTGAGTGAACAATGAGTTACTTTCTTCCCTAACTTCTCTGTCAGTTTCAAAATGACCATTACAAAAGCCTGCCCCAGTTTAGGTGGGTGTCGATGGTTACTGTTGGCAAAAACTCAAAGGTGTTCACCTAACACCGCGTAGTACAACACCACAAATAATGTAATTCCTTTAAAATAATTTCCCATTTTATCACAGGCTGCAAGTGAATACTGAGTTGTCAAACTAAAAGTGAATACTCACTGTTTACTGCAGGAATTAAGACCTGCTTTACATTGAAAGGCCTACTGAGTACAATGAATGTGGATCTAACATTGGGCCGGGAACAGGCCAATGACATGTAAGCAATGGATCAACCTGTGAGTAGGTGATCTGTGCTTCCTACTTGAATCAGCAGGGGTGCATTCTGCACCTGCTGCAGGAGCCTGAGCTTTAACAGAAGCACGCACTGCTCTTTCATGCCCTCTTTGGCCAGGTAACTGACAGTTGCTAAATATATATTCTCTTGTATAGTCTTCCAGCAACCCCCTTCCAAATGATCAGTGCTCCAATCAAGAATATTGGGTAGAATTATATAATGGTGCTCCCTTCTGAGTCCTGTCCTTTTCTAAGCCTGGGGTATAGGTGAACTAGAATAACCAATTAATATCATGATGATCTGTCTCCACACTGCAAAACTGTCTCAAGACCCTGCTAAAAAGAGCTACATGTGTGAAATGCACTTATTCTCGAACTCATTGTAAACAAAAGTTTTGAGTGGTAACTGCCAAGGATTTATATACTCGCCGGCTGCGCTCGCATGCTTGCCGCACACAGCCTTGGCTGCAGTGCACAGAGATCTTGCATTGCCACACACCAAGGAAACAATTTAGAGGGAACATTGGTCCTGACATAGAATTCCGATTCCTAAAGCCTAAAGCTATTCTATAGGAACCGGCTGGTTTGGAGATGGGAAAAAGGGGCGTGCTCATTGGTGACAGACAAGGCACTATTATTCCCTGATATTGCAACTTATTTAATATTGCTTTTATACCACATTTTGCTTCTGGCTATAAAGGTATTGTGCTTGTGATTTGCTACATAAGGACATGTGGACACGAGTGTTTGTCCCACCCTGAGTAATTTCTGTATAAGGCCGGAGTCAGTCTTACCGCCCATTCACAGATCTAGATTTTCTTGAAATCTTCAGGTAGTATGGGGAAAAAAGCTACCCTCATAACTTCCTCTCCCGAGGCGCTTCCCTAATAAAGGCAGGAGGCCAGTCCTCTTCCACTACAATTATATCATAATCATCGTACAATTGTGAGAACACTGCTTTATTGGTACATGGCATATCCCCTTCAATTTGTATGTTTAAATTGTAAATCCTATTAGGAGGATTTACATGTTTATCTGGAGTCTCGACTTATATAAAATCAGCAGTTGGATTCACATCCAGAAACCTCTGAAGCACTATTGTGACTTCTGATGCGCTATCTACAAGAGCTCTCGCCCAAGTCCTGTTTCGCAGGAGGACCCGCAGCTGTATCAGCATGTTTCTTAGAAAGTCCTGTTACTTTCTTCTTTACTACGGTTTTAAAGTTCAATTCTTCCTCCTCCCCCTTTAAACTGAGGTAAGTCTCATGTCCTGCTTCACTTTTGCTACTGTACTCCTCTTTTATTCAGTACTCGGATTGGCTCCTCCTTGTTGCTTTTTACCATCAGTGTTCTGAAAAGAACATGCAGAGCGGCTATCAGAATACTGATACCGCTCAGGTTTTTAATTTGTTTTTGCCATCTCATAAATTGTAACCACCCCAACCAAATTCCTAAGACGCGGGCAAGTCAGTCTGTCTTATTTCTTTACCCCTCTGTTTCTTCTTCCCTTTCATTGCAGATTTCTCCTATACGATGTTTAATTAAAATGGAACCCTTGGTATCAACCTTAGATTTTAAGTGTGGTTAAACAGGTCGAGGACCCAGTGTATCACTACCCACAGAGGTTTAAACTTCCGCAATTATTTTTGGTAGTTCCTGTTCACAATCTTGAACTGGAGCCACTTCTAGTCTCTGGCGTATAGCCAGAACCGAAGCTTCTCAAATAATATTGCTTAGAATGATAGAGGAGAATGTGGGGGAGTCCCCCATTAATTTCATTCCTAAATCCAGAGCTTAAGCAGCTCCGTGTTCATTTTGTACCTGCTTAACAAAATCAGGGAGAACTGCCAATAAAGACTTGCCATGCGTGCTTGTGTAAATTCATGCAAAGATTCTTCTCCAGGTATTACACTCCTCTACCAGTGACACCATCCCAAGAGTAAGACACATAGTCAGTAGTCAATGTTTGTCTATGGGCCTAGTGCAGGGGTACACTGTCTCTAGCTGGTTAGTTTTGCAAGCAATCCAAATAGTCATTTTGTCAAGCTATAAGAGCGCTTTTTCTATGATAGCCTTCATAGTCTGGGGACTCATAGTTTGTATTGTGTAGGGGCGATAGGTCCTTCTACAACAGGAGCTCACAGTAGGATATATAAATTGTACAGGTCTCCTATATAAGATTACTATAATTTAAAACCCCGACCACCTCAGGGAGTGTTAAATTATCACGGCCAGGAGCATGCATATAGCCAGCCAAGACTGGCCACGTAGACCCTTCATTGCTCAGAGGCCCTCGGCAGACATTTCTGTGCGTGTGTGGCAATTGATGAGCAAACCATGTTCTGATGTTCCTAGTGGGTCAGAGGGATTTCCATGTCTTGGTAAGCCCTATAATGTGCCTGTGCTTTTTACCCGTGTTGGCACAAAATTGCCCTGAGGCTGCAGTGATTAGCTTGAACTTCACCCATGAGTAAAATGTCTCAACGGCATATGTCGCTTGAGCAGCTATTACAAAAGTAACTGCCCACAGCCCCATTGGAGACACCTCTAGCTTTGAGATGCCCGGTAAATGCTTACCTTTAGTTGACCCCATCACAACAGGTGGAGCCATTGTTAACAGATTCAACTGAATTTGGAAACTAAAGAATTGGAAAATCCACAGAATGGTGACTAACCTTTTGCAAGTCAAGCTTGACAAACCTACGAAAATAGGTGCTCCCTTATGTCCATAGGAGGTAACCATGATTACTACAGACGTCTCCATAATGATTCACGTTTGTGTGACTAGCGAAAAACTACTCAAGGTATAACCATAAGATAAAAGTCTCACTTTGGGCGCCAACTGTTCCATAAACTACAACTTTGGCGTAGTTCTGCAACATCTGCTTTCCTACCCACAGGTGACACAATTTAACCTGGGTCAATGCACCGGCGTGCATTTGAAAGACAGCTTACTGTATGCCCACAGAACACTACTCAATACATTTGTTGAAGAAAAGTTATTGCTTTTGGGTTACTAACAATGCCTACAAGGGGACCAGTGGCAACATCATTAAAAAACACAAAGCTATTTTGTTATTCACAATATCACATACACGCACACACTGTGCTAAGAGGAACAGACACTTTTAAATAAAAGCATTTATTGTGACAGGGATAACTTAGGGCATCGTTACAATGGGACCGCCACCTGACCCTGCATGACCATCCGCCGCATTATGATGGTGGGCGGATGGAGGGTGGGCGGAGAGACTGACTGACACCCATCCCATGCGCTCCTTGAGCCCGTCAGAGGGACTGCAATCCCTACAACAGTGGCGGTGCATGCTCAGGCACCGTCGTAGGGATTACAATGTCCCTTCCACTGGCTATTTCATGGCCGTTAACCCGCCATAAAAAGGTAGGCGGAAGGTGACTTGGGGGCCTGTAGCGGGCCACCTGGCCCTCCGATATGGTCCATGGCGGGCACCTATGGTGCCCCCGACAAATCCCTGCACCATGTGGCAGGCACCACATAGTGCCTACCACACAGTGCAGGGATATGCAAAATTAGTTTTTTTTGTATTGCGGCATGTGATGCAGCCCGCAACACACACCACAATACAAAATATACACATTATGACCATCTTGAAGGCGGTCGCATTGTAATACGGGTAGCAGGACCGCCGACAGCTAGTCGGGTGGTCCCATTCCCCACAGGATGGCGGTTGGACTTTTGTCAGACCGCCATCATAATAAGGCCCTTAATTCTCAGTGCGTCTAAAACAACTACAGAGGATATCATAGAAACAGCAAGCAGACACGTTGTAAGCAACTAGAATAAAATGAAAAATGCTAAAATGTTTAGAATGTTATCTAAAACATAACACCCTAATACCTACTTCTATGCGCTAAACTGCGAGAGCATGGAAAACAGAGTAACTTACAGTCTAGAGTTTCTAAGGGAGAGGAGACGCACTGCATACCTTGTTGACAGCAAGAGCTGTTATCAGTGGAGGCACGAAGGTAGTGTTCCCAGCAAAGGTAAAACACGTGCTGCAGTAGTGGTCTTCCTTCGGACCCAGCTTTATCAGCACTGGGCAAGAAGTAGTATTTTCGAAGTATGCTGGCAGTAGGTGAGAAAGTCTTCTAGCAGAATCTCATGCGATAATCTGGGCGAAGGGCCTATCCTGACAAGTGGTCAAATGGCAGTCGTTATATACTGAATCTTATCAGAGATTGGAATTTCTGACATAAGTTTAGGAATGTCTGACATAGGTTATGTGCATCAAAGTGTGCATCCCAGATGTTTCCTTATAAACATATATGGTGAGAGGATGTCAATTCAGACTTCACTTTTTTGGCTAGAGGCTATACTTGTTCTTATTTGACAGTGACATGGTGATAAGTAGACACTTGACCCAGAATGATGTTGCATCAGGTGTTATATCTATGTCATTAGTTGAACAACCTGACATTTTCACAGTTCTTAGAAACCTACTCAAATCGGCTCCTCACATCTACGTCAAATGGTAGACATGGCAATGATTCTATGTAAATGAAGAAAGATGGTGACCTTCATTGTCTAAAGATGGCGACGGGGCCTACTTAAAATGGAGTCCGACGCGTTGGTCCTTAGGGGCTTGACGTAATATCATATCAGACGTTAGATGCCAAAGCCAGTAAAATAGCAATATTAAAAGTCTTCTCTTGTCCAGACAGTGTGATAATATTCAGTGACTGTCGTATCTCATTCTCCGGGTCTACTTCTAGCCTGTGTGTTATTGGTGCAAACCCGGCAGTGGGTTCAGAGAAGTGTGGAAGCTCACATCACTCCCATTGGGTTTGGATTGCAAGATAAGTGCATTTTGCACGATTGTCTAGCTTATGATATTACACCAATCTGAGTGATGGATCCAGATACCACACTGGCTTAAATTTTAGAAATCAAATCTAAGCCATAACAGGGGGTCAAGTTCAATGAGGTCTGACAATAAAATTCAACACAATTAATTGATAAAGATTAAGAAGGAAATATGGTATTCATTAAAGCCTGACACAAAAGACACCACAGTCACTGTGTTCTTTTGCAACAGGTTTCTGTCTCATTTATTATTTCTGACTCCAAATAGCTACATTAACACATCCAAATATAATTGCTTCATGAGTTTTTAAGTGCAAAAAAAGTATTTAGTCAATACTATGTTGAAACAAGTGAAAACACTAGAGATATTTTTTCTGAACTGCATTGTCTTAATTGCCAACATGCAACTCATGAGTCAGCATTTAGTTATCAGCGTTTCTCTGTAGAACTTATCTAACAAATAATTTGCACCACCTTTTAATCAGTGAAAATGCAAGCAGAACATTGTTTGAGGTTAGTCTGAGTAAGTTTATTTGTGTGTGTTGGTAACCTTCACAGGAATGAGACATTTTGGCTTCTAAGTTTTTGTACAGTATCCTTCCTATCTTAATATATTAGCCATCATTCTTTATGAGTATTTTTCAGTTCCTATTGGATGCATCTTTTTAAAATGGTTTGTTTGTTCTATATAGTGCTCTGTCCCCTCCTTTATGATTACTAGATGGTAAATACAGACTCATCCACCATATTTCTAAGAACGGTGGAATGTTAATTGTTTAAAAGAATTAATCTGAAAGGAATTTGAAATATGATTTATAAAGTGCAGCTAATGCTGGAGTTAGAGCTTCATTGAGCTAACGCCAAAACTGCAAAAGTGGTGGAAGACAGGATTGTTTATTTAGCAGTGAAAAACTAGATTTTCAAGGTCTTAAAGAGATTGCCATCAGAAGTAGCGTGAAGAGCCAGTGGAAATAAATTCTATAAGGTAGCCCCTAAAACTGCTGCTGAATATCCTCCTATTCAAGAAGTACAAACTTTAGATGGAAAAATGAGATAATAATTGGAAGATCTAAGCTGTCTAGTAGGCGAGTAGAATTTGAACAACGTTTGTAGACTGACATGCCAGAACAGCTTACCACTTGGTGGACGTGAGATAAAATCTTACATTGAATTCTCTTGCCGGTGGGGAGGCAATGAAGTTCTTTCAAACTTGGTTAGATGGAGCAGAAATCTGGTCACCACATTTTGCACCTGTTGAAGTATGTAACTTTTTTGAGCAGGTCAATATAAAATGCACTGGAGTGATCCAGCCTAGACGTTATTAAGGCAAGGATAACTGTTTTCCTGACTTTAAGAGGGAGAATACGAAGTGCTTTGTGAAGGCTTTTCAGTAGCCTTAAGAAGGGAGAAATCACAGTCAGAATCGGTTGCTGGAAAGAAAGCTGGCTATCAAATGTGTGCTTAGATTCCCAACGGTCAACCTGCAAGGGGGGGGGGGGGAGGTGGACCCAGCTTTAGGGTCCACCAAAGACTATTTCGATTTTGGTAACTTTGCCCTCTCATAGCAACTCAGTCTTTCCTGTATTAAGCATTAGATGATTATTTGGTATCGATGCGACAAACTGCTATTAGGCATTGCCTGAACTTAAGGTGTTAAGAGGCATTAACATGTGTTACTGAGAAGATCAATTGTGTATCGTCTACGTAGGACAACACCTCAAAACAAGGTTCCCGGATTAGGACTGCCAAAGGGGTCATATAATTAATGGTGATAATTGGGGCATGAATAAATCATTTAGTTGGAAGCAGCTTCCTCTTCTCAGGTATCAAGAGGAATAAACTGCCTCAAGATTACCCTTACATTGATCCTTACTTCAAACTTCTATTACTATCCACCTTAATTAGTTAGCTGCATACATTAATTTCCCTTCCATTGTAATGTCCTTTGGTTTAATCTATGATAACAAATGCCTAGAAATTTCACATACATCTATATGACAATTCTAATGTTAAAAAAACACAATCCCATTGTGTGCGTGCGCGTATGTGTGTGGGTAAGTGTGTGTGTCTTTCTACTTGATTCCAACTCGTGGACTAAAACCAATAATACTGTCCAACCTTTGATGAACTGGGTTGTGCAAGCTCCTAAAAAGAGTAAGCCAGCACTACTGGACGTTCACTAAGCAGGGATATCCCTGGCATCATGTATAAATGGAGCCCAATCCCAGTTAAATACACCCATTTGCATGTATGGTAGTTCAATCAATCAATCAGGGAATTGTAAGCGCTCTTCTCAACCGTGAGGGCCTCAAAGCGCTGAAGGGCGGGGTGGGGGGGGGGGGTAGGCAGATCCGTTCAGTCGAAGAGCCAGGTCTTGTGAGCCTTCCTGAAGGTGTTTAGGGAGGGGGCGAGTGTGATGTCTGTAGGCAGCTCGTTCCAGGTCTTGACTGCAATGTGGGAGAACGATTTTCCGCCTGCTCTGGCGATGCGCGGGGTTTCAGCTAGTGCAAGGTTGGCAGATCGGAGGTTTCTTTTGGGTACATGGAAGTTTATTCTGTCGTTGAGTTACTTGGGTCCGTTGTTGTGTAGGCATTTGTAGGCGTGAGTGAGGATCTTGAAGGTGACCCTCTTCTCCAAGGGAAGCCAGTGGAGTCTCCGCAGGTGTTGGCTGATGTGTTTGTGCCGGGGGAAGCCGTGGACGAGTCTGGCTGCGGTGTTCTGTATCGTCTGGAAATTGCGAGTAGGGACTTGTTGATGCCGGCGTAGAGAGTGTCTCCATAGTCCAGTCTGCTGGTAATGAGTGCGTGGGTGATTGTCTTTCTTGACTCCGGAGGGATCCATTTGAAGGTCTTTGGAAGGATGCGGAGGGTGTTGAAGCAGCAGGAGTTGACAGCGTTGACCTGCCGGTTCATGGTGAGTGGGGAATCGAGTATGATGCCGAGGTTTTTGGCATGGTCCGAGGGGGTGGGTGGGCTTCCGAGGGAGGTGGGCCACCAGTTGGGGCACCAGTTGTCCCATGCGGAAGGGGTGGTTCCAAGGACGAGGACTTCTGTCTTTTCGGTTTTGAGTTTTAGGCGGCTGTTGGTCATCCAGACTGCGACGTCTTGCATTCCTCTCTGGAAGCTGAGTTTTGCGGTGGTGAGGTCACAGGTGAAGGAGAGGATAAGCTGGGTGGCGTCCCCGTGCCTAACAAAAGAAATGAATGTGTCCTCATGGAATGCAATTGGTGCTACGTAAAGCGCTCTGATACCTGATTCGGGTCAAGTTTGCGCTATATAAAACTCTGTAAAAACTATTTTCGATCAATAATTGACACATCTCAGTGGTTCTTTTTCTAAGTTAGAAATGGTTATTATCAGAGCTTTGTTAGAGATGGATTTCACAGAGCTGATGGTCACTGCATCTTTGAAGGTTGTACGCAGCGTCTTAGAGCCTGACTACGATCTTGGCGGATGGGATACTCTGTCAGAAATATGCCGGATATCTTGTCTGCCGTATTACAAGTTCTATTGGACATAATGGAATTGTAATTTGGTGGACGGGATATCTGTCATGTTTGTGATGGAGTTACCCGGTCTGCCAAGATCGTAATCAGGCCCTTAGGCAGGCAGGGTTTGTTTATTCTAAAACTTTCTCAGAAAATCCACTGTCGCCTGATGATTTGTTGAATGGGAAGCCCCTATCACAGACAGTATCTGATTGACGGGGTCTCACCCTTCAGCAAAAAGCCCTCTTCATCAGAGATGTTGGGCATTCCAAGGTGACATAAGAATAGGTCTTCTCCAGCCTTAGAGTCAGAGTGGTTGGGTTGGTAGTAAACACTGAAGAATGTGGCAAAAGTATTTGCAATTTTAAGGGATAAGTACATAGCTAGCCCTGAACAATTGGCAATAGAATAATTGACCTCCCTCTCTTTCAGCAGAACAGTTAGAAGGAGTTCTGCTTCCTACTCATGTTCAGAATAGCTCCACTTATACATGAACAGAGCAAGCTCTGCATCAGACATGAATAAAAATTGAGGCCATATATATATTTCCTTTTTAATGTCCTACATCGGTTAGGTAGTTAAGGATTTATAATACTTTTGGGTCAAATTAGCAATTGTGTGTTCCAAAGATGCTGATTTGTTTTGGGCTGTTGTGTTATGCATTAGCAGGCCACTCAAAGATCCTTTCCTTGAGGTCCACAAAGTTTGAAAGAGTAGATAAAATCTTTGTTCTCATCAAGGTAAGTCTAATGTGAGACTTAACAGTAATTTTTGGAGTGAAAATTTGAGTTTGCATTTGGAAAAAGAAACATGCTGGATTTCAATGGATGGCCACTATCCAAGCCTAGTATGACCGGAGACTAGCTTGATACTCGACCTTCCAGTCTCTTACGGTAAGAGACATCTTTGAGCAGACGACTAGAGGACTGGAAATCATAAATTCAGAATGTGGAACAAAGACAGGTATAAGTCCTATCCATGAGGTGGGCCATTCAGCAAACGTCCCAAAAATTGTAGTCATTCAGGAAATCCTGAAGCATTCTAGTATATACCCATTGCTAGCATATGTTAGTCATTCTGAATAACAAGTAAATTAAGCTTTTCTTTCCAATTAAGAAACGAGTTACTTACCTTCCGTTATGCTTTTTTTGGTAGAGACTATCTAATCGCAGATTACTCACCTTGTGAATATTCATCAGGCATCAGACTAGATACAGAAACATTTTTCGCAGTACCACTGCATGTCGGAAGGTGACGCAGTGTGGCTCCAAACTGACGGCGTTCCACTCTGGAAGTGACATACTGGGCCTAAAAATGCACCACTTGCGCGCTTATGTCAGTTGCTTTCGAGACTGTCTGCGCATCCAGACGTGGAGCCTTAAAAGTAAACTGGTATATCAGTGGGAAAATTCCAAGATTTGGGATCTTATTAAGAGGTAGCATTCACTCACAGAACAGGGAGGATGGAAGGTTCCGTAAGGAACCTGCGACTACATAGAATCTTTACCAGAAAGAGTTTTACAAAAGCTAAGTAACTTGTTCTTCTGATAGAGACTTCTAGCCACAGATACGTCAACTTGAAAATAGATGACAAAGCAGTACCTGTTTGGAGGTGGGTATGTGAGTAGACTCAAACCAGAAAGTACTGCCGGACCAAGAGGGCAAAATGCCCCTCTTGACAAACCGGACTGTCCAGACATTAGTGCTTAGTGAGCATATGGAGGGACTCCCACGTAGCTGCCTGGCAGATGTCTAGGACAGGGAATCCATGTGCTAATGCAGTAATAGCAGCTTTGGCCCTGGTGGAGTGGGCACTCAAGCCTTCCGGAGGTTCTTCTTCGCCAATACATAGCAGATATTAATGCACACCATGCTCCTGAGCGAGACAGTACGCTTAACAGCCTTACACTTTTTTGCGATCAATATAGAAACTGAGCACTATTTTGGGGTCCAAGCAGTGGAGTCCTTAGAGGGGTGAGGTCGAGCACAGAATGCCAGCATGGTGAAGGTTTGACCGACGTGGAACAGCACACAACCTACAGTAGAAAGGAGGCTATATTTTACAGAACCAGTTTATTGAGGAAGAATGTGGTGGATGGTGGATGAACACAGAGACTTAAGCTCACTGATACGCCATGCAGAAGTGATAGTAATCGGGGAACATAGTTTTAATAGTTAGAAGTCACAAAGGACAGCTGTGGAGCAGCTCAACTGGACTACACATTAAGCAAGTAGGGAAAGATTGAGGTCCCATTGGGGCTTGACAAAGGAAGAAGGGAGAAACATATGTTGAAGTCCTTTAAAGAATCGGCATTACAGCCAGTGATTTAAGCAAGGAGGCCTAATCAGGCAACATTAAGAAGGCTGAGAGGGACGAAAGATAACCCATAACTGTCCCCAGAGCAAAGCCTTGCTGGGCTAGAGACAGAACAAATCACAAAATATCAGTTTGCTTGGAGGCAGTCAACCTGGAGAGTGCCGCATCCAACCACAAATTTGTCCCAACCAGAGGCGTATACAGTTTTCGTCAAGGGAGGCATGGCTGCCAAGTTGACATCAATAACCTCTGGGTGGGGGAGGTCAAAGCTGTTCAGCGCTTCCCGCTTAATCACCACTTATGAAGGTGGAGGCTGCGAAGGCCCGGGTGCAGAACCCTGCCCAGTTGCTTAAACAGTAGGTCATCCCAGAGAGGAAGCCTGATTGAAGGACATATGCTCAAGCACAGAAGTTCGGGGTATCAAATTCTCCATGCCCAATCCGAAGCCACAAAGATTACCTGAGCCCAAAATAGAGATACGTTGTTTCAAGATCTGTTAACTAATGATACTAATAGAACATGAAATATACGTGTGATGCCTTCTTTAACTGAATAAATCGTTCATTTTTTCTTTTATGACACAAATAGTCAACATGTGTTTCGTGTGTGCCAAAACCTGGGTAAGTGGCATAAGGCACCAAAGAAAAGGTGATATGCAATGGAACCTGTAAGCAACTGAGTTAATAATCTGGGAGGGTGATACCTTTTTCAACCTAATAAAGAACAAATGGTTAGGTCACAAGACATTTCAATGAGAAACTCTGCTTAGCCCCTCCCAGCAATAGCACAAACAGGCAACTGCCCAAAGAAAGAGTGGTAAGCTCAAGCAGCACCAAAAAATATTAAAGTTAAGAACAGAACACAGAAAAACTCCCAAACCAATCTAGATAAAATCAAGAAATATTTAATAAACTAAATCGACAAGACTAAAATGGATGAGTGGAACCCGAGTTATGACTGTTAAAGCTTTACAGCAAAAAGGGCCGAGAAACAATAATGGGTTGTTCAAAGTCAATGTTTTTAGGAGACCAGGGCCTAAGTACAATGTCAGGTCAAACTCAACTGAGGTTGGGTAAACCTATCGGGTCACACTGGTCAATGGCTTTACTTTAGGACTTTATAACATTTGTCGTTCGCAAAATCTTTCATCAGGGCAAGGCAGGATGCTAAAGCCAGCAAGAGATCCTTGAAGTCAAAAATATTGTCATCAACGGCTCAGAGACCTATCATTACGGCCTGGGAAGTCACAGTGGAGAGGGGTCAGGCACTCAGCTTTCTTTCACTGAAGAACAGAATATTTTGACTGTCTTGATTGCCTCAGAGAACCAAAGCTGTCATTCCTTGTTTATTCTTCTCAAGTTTTAGATTTGATTCCAAGGACTCAAAAGTTTTACATCACAAATTTTACGCCTCACCTATGTGATAGCCGTTAGCTTTCTTTAAGCAAAAGCCTATTGTGAGCCAGAGTTAGCAGTCTGTAAGCAAAAGCCTATTGTGAAACAGTGCTTTAAGTAGGATGGCAGTAAAAGGATTTGGTCTACATAATTACGGGTGTGGCTTAATCATGTGCATTACACCTGACCAGCATTTAGGTGCCTCTTTGTGGGTTTTCTGCTATTGCAGCCAGACATATCACACAACAATAAACAATGCCTAAAACAAGCCAGATCTGTTGGCTTTGAGTGCTTGTTAGCAGTTTAATATAAATGAGCAACAACATTGATTATGTTATAAATAATTAGAATTCGTAATTATAAATGGTACATAGGTAACCGTCACTACATTCATACTGGAGAGAGGCCCAAGTTTAGACGAGCATGTAATCTGAACACTCTATGGCGCACTTACTCACACTGCCTTCAGCTTCTGCTCCAGAGCTCTTAATCAAGCTCCATATGAACACCCGCCATCAACCAGCTCACACGTACCATAAAAGCACTGGAAAATCCAAAAGCTCACCCTTTCAAAGCAGAGACAGCTTGGCTTTACCAATACTGAGCAAAGTCAATTTCGATTACAATACAGAAGTGTACTAAAGCAGTAGAGTTTATAAATGTTGACAAATTCAATGTCTTTACAGACTTAAAATATGCAATGTATATATAGCAACATAGGGCTAAATCCATTGGAAATACCCAATAGGTCCCAAAGGTGAGTCCTATTGGTTTTGCCAATGCTTGGTTTTTCTTTTCGTTTTTAAATAACACAAAATGTTGTACTTCAAGAAACATAGAAGTCTCTACTCTGCGCCAATTACTACAATATTTTAATTAATGAATTATTAATTTCTGGGCATACACAGGGCTTTAGAACTCCCGTGGACTGAGATGAGAAGGTAGGGAGTGTGCTGGTGATACTTAGTCACGCTGCACTGATTGTCCTACTTATCCACTGAGTGGCAGGAGGAGGTGAGACAGCCTCTGCTACTACCAGCAGCATTCAACTGAAGAAAGGAGATTCTATAAGCTGGAAGAGGCAGGGATTTAGACAAACCCAGATAGTCAGGGGGCTAAAAACCCATGTTCTGGTTTCCAGAAGACGAGATAATAATAGTCTACTGGGCCAAATATAGTGGCAGATGCTCCATATCTAGGTTGGGGTATCCAAAGTATGAGATGCATATGAGTGGGGTGAGCAGTCCCCTTTTATACACGTTTCAGTAAGGAGGTCTGTGGGCACTGATCACGCTGGATTTTTCGGTCTTCCCTAATAGGACAGACCATGTGAATATTTCCTAAACTTAACAGTAATTAGAGGGGACCTACTGCCGGTGCTGTACGTATGGAATGTGGGCCCTGTCATTTTAAGTGGCAGAAATGCCATATATGCTAAGGAACTGAAGCTACTGCACTGTCTTTCCCTATTTCTAACAAACCAAAGTGATAACGCACTCTGAAAATACAAGCGGAAAGTACACGCATAAACACTCAGCTAGTAAGCGGAAAGAGGGACACAATAAAGACTTCACTGAGACATGAACTCTCCCTTTGTCCCCCAACAGATGGTACATTCCATCAGAGGAACGAGAACTTATCAGGAAGGCATACCTAACCCTTATATTTGTATGATAGCATCTAAACTAATCTGTAATGAAAGGATGTACTAAATGAATTACCTGCTAAGCTCCAGCATTCCCACACAATCTGCAGTTTAACTTATGCAGCTCTTACCCCACGCCAAGCCCTGCAACAGCTGACCCCATGTTGCCAGCTCCAGAAGTCTGATTAATAATGCAGTTCTTAGTTGAATGCATGAGACCACCCCAAGGTGGAATGGAATTGCTTGCACAACAGTTGTAGTCCAGCAGAGAATAAACTGTGCTGCTTATCACGGAGTACAAAGACTTAAGAGTTACAAAGTAATAAGTAGTAAGTGATCAGGCAGGCCATAACTTTCTTGTAGGCAAACGTTTCCAATTAAACCCCTTGGGGCACATCAAAAATCAATAGGGCTGAATGTAGTAAAACAGAGACTTATTTCGAACTCTTGCAGGGCAAATGGGGCAGATAGGGATGAGGTACTCACCCATAGGTGATAACTACATAAGCCATAGTCAAACACACATCAGAGAGAACCGATTTAATGCTAAATAACATAGCTTTTATGACCACTACCGAAGTTGGCGAGGACACAGGAATAACGACGTGCCACGCAGCTGTAAAACATATAAGCAGGTTGGAAATCTGGGTGTATTGAGGTTTGCCTCACTTCCGGGAGTGCCGGAAACACTCAGGGGAAGGGAGGGGAAGCCGGTCTGCGGTCTAGATGCTGATCACCGGGGGGGAAGGGGCTTGAAAAGCACGGCAGCTGCGCAGCCGCACCAAAGGCAAGCCCGTCTGCGCCCGTCCCCGCACAGCGCCAGCCACGCTGCTGGTTCTGGGCAACACTCCATAGAAAATACCTGCCTGAGATATACAGGGAGCAACTCTGGAAGATAGGCGAACACAGGGGTGGTGCTCTCCGCCAGACCTATTTGCCACAGGTGAGAATACTTCCTGAAAAATTAGAAGGGATAGCCTTAAATGTGGTCTCATCAATGTTAGATTCCTGGTGAAGCATCACCAGGAGATTTACACTCTGGTTGAATCACTTAACTTAGATGCCCTGTTTCTTACGGAAACCTGGACACACCCTGATTCAGAGGTCGAACTTGGACTGGCTTGCCCACCAGGCTATAAGGTGTTGCATAAACCTAGGACGAGTGGGAGAGGAGGTGGAGTCGGACTGATTTTTAAGGATAGTTGGAATTTTTTGCAGACCTCCATTGACGAAGTTGAGGGCTTTGAGCTTATGGGGTTTTCTCTGAAGGATCCTAAGGGATACCTGCTTTCTGGCATGGTATGCTATCGTCCCCCTTGGTTCAGTTAAACCCCAACATAAGAAGTTTATTGATATTCTCTACAATATGCCCACACTAATTGCAGAATGATTATCCTGGGACATTACAATCTCTGGGCCAATGAGAATTCAACAGAGATCTCCTACAATCCTGTGAGAGTTTGAATTTGTTGCAGCTTGTGAAGGAACCTACACATCAGGGCGGACATATCCTAGATTTAATTTTCAGCGGAAAATGTGGCCAAAGTAGAAGCAGTCTTACCTCTTTGCTGGACTGACCACTTCCTCGTTACTTTCACATTGTCCATCCCCAGAAAGAGCACTGACTGTTGCCATGTGTAATTACCGCCGAGGCAGGGAATGGAACAGACTGACTGACATATCTAAACATTTTTCAGTATTTACTGATGTAAACGTTTTTGACTGAAACAAACCTGTGGAGGAAAACTATATGGAATTTTGTAATCAGATCACTAAGGTCCTTGATCTGGTCATTCCTTTGAAAAAACTTAAGAATAAACGTATGTTTTCTGCTCCCTGGTTTAATGAGAACCTAAAAAATGTAAGGAAGGGCTGTAAACAAGCCCAAAGAAAATGGAGGAAGTGGTTTGCGGAAAACGATAAAACAGCACTGAAGTTAATGCTGGGTAATCATAAAAGGGAGATCGCTTCAGCGAAAGCTGAGTACTATGCCAATACAATTTTAGAGGCCCCCAACAAAGCTAGAAGTGTTTTTAATTAGTAAATTATCTATCTAAGCCTAACTGCTTAATAAATAAGACCACTGCAACTCAAGATTTATGCAATAGTCTTGCAAACTTTTTTGAGAAAACATTACCAAAATAGTTAATGGCCTTGCAGCAGATCAAGAGGACAAGAGTGGTAGTGGATCCAGCGTGGTAATACAGTTGCCAGTCCTTTAGAAGGAGGAAGTGGCAGGCGAGGCCAAGCCAGCAACTTTAGATCATTTTGATACCCCCTCAGAGGAAGATTTTTATAAACTTGCTCCGAGCACTGCATCTGGATCCCTTATGGACAGCCTCCCTCATAGCTTTGGAAGGTACATGGTGAGGAGCTTTTCCATTAGCTCTGCCAAATTTGTTGCAATCCTTGAGCAGTTGGACAGTTCCTACATGCTGGAAACAGGCAATTGTGTTGCCCCTGTTGAAAAAAGCTACACTTGACCCCCAGTGCCCTAACAACTATCGGCCTATATCCCTTCTTCCCTACCCTGTGAAAATTTTAGAATGCCTGGTTAGCAAAACCCTCTCACAATTTCTGGAAACTAACGATGGCCTGGAGACCTACAATTTGGCTTCCGCCCGGGCCACGGCACGGAGACTGCTTTAGTGACAGTCTAGGACGAACTCAGAATGCGTGCAGACAGTGGCCAGCCAGCGATACTGATCCTACTGGACATGTCTGCCGCGTTCAAAACAGTCAACCATACAATTCTCCTGCGACGGCTCGCGGATATCGGGGTGGAGGGCATGGCACTAAGTTGGCTCCAATCGTACCTTGAGAATAGGCAGCAAGCGGTGGTCCTTCCCCCTTTTCTATCTAAATTTTGTCCCATTCAGCATGATGGCCCCCAAGGTTCATCAATCAGTCCGATTCTTTTTAATATCTATATGAGTCCGTTGATTCCGATCATCAAATCCTACAAAATCAATTTGGTGAACTACGCGGATGACACCCAACTAATTTTTTCTTTAGAGGGAAATCAGTCTATACCACTTAATAGTTTCCATGAATGTATGCTAGCAACCGCCAGATGGCTTTCGGACAACTCCCTGCAGAACAATGGGGAAAAAAATGAAATTCTGTGCTGCACGGCCAAGAAAGTACCTCGCCCACTCCTGGTTAATTTTTGGCACACTCCCTCGGACAAGCCCCCTTCACCTTCTGAAGATGTACGTAATTTGCGAGTTGTTTTTGATGACAAGCGGAGTCTAGAAAATAATGTAAATAAAACGGTTGGTACATGTTTCTCCCTCAATATAGCTCTGCAGAAAATACTCCCTATGTTACCTATGACTGCCAGGGCTCTTGCGGTGATAAGTGTTATTATGAGCCGCCTGGACTACTGTAATGCTTTGTTACTGGGTGCTCCCAAGTTTCTGATCATGAAATTACAAAGAATTCAAACAATAGCTGTGAAACTAGCCCTTAAGAAGCCACATGCAGCCTCTGCTTGTTTGTCCCTCAAAGAGCTCCACTGGCTGCCAGTACCACAGAGAATTCAGTTCAAGTCACTTTGTATTGTCTTCAAGGCTCTGTATGGACTAGGACCGGGGCCACGACAGAAAAAATGTGTCTGGTATGCCCCGCAAGAAGTTTACGCTCTTCTGCAGCTCTTCTGGTTAGCACACCTAGAATCAGAACCTCTAGGTTTGGAGATAGAGCTTTTAGCTGTGCGGCTGCCCGTTCTTGGAACGATCTCCCACCCAATCTTAGGCAAATAGAAGAATTCTTACCCTTTAAGAAGAAGCTTTAAACTTGGTTCTTCCCAAGGGTTTAACGGGGTACAGTCATCATCGTTGGTAAATACGTGCATACTGGGGAGCTAACTTTCAGCGCCAGGATACCCGTGGAGTGATAGTGCACTTTATAAATCTGCACTACAATACAATACAAAGAGAACCACTGAAACTGAAACTTGGTGGTTCAGCAGGAATCGAATATCACTAGTTTGAAAACAGATGTAGCTACACACAGGATGAAAAGTGTATAAATAGTAGACAGATTACAAAGAAACAAAGTCCACACACTGAGTTTGGTAGAGGAGGGCTAATCGGGGCTCACAGTTTTCCTTCAGACTTTCTTGCCTTGTTATACAAGTCATCTACTGAAAAGCATCCAGTATGCTGCTGCATCACGCACCAAAAATAAATCTCACGATCATAATGGTGACGAGGAGACACCGAGAAGGGAAGGCTACTAGAAGCTTCCAAGAATTCCTTCAAAATAAAAAAATCACATGCTAACACATCTGATCCTTGCATTCTAGGGACATTACTGCCTTCGTTGGTTCTGACACGACTAGTAGAGCCTAGTGTGTAGTGGCTCAAAGGACTAAAGCTGCCCTGCAAGGCTGTGCTTGACCCCTAAGAGACAGGTTTCAATCTCCTGACGAATGAGTACCACCGCGCAGAGCAAAAATAACCCTCTGTTAATAGCACCAAGATAAACTGCTGGAGGTGAACGGGCGCCATACAAATGTTGTGTTATGTAAAATTGCCTAGCGTAGATGGAAGAGGCAGGTAACCGAGGTTTGAGATTAGCAGTGTAAGGATTATATCTAAGGGGGGGGGGGGGGGGGGGGGGAGGGGGACAAGGAGGGTGAGCTACGTGAAACAGAGACGGCAGCGCAAAAGGCCACTAGCAGAAGCACCAGAGCAACAATTTACACTTTAGTTTCCAGTATTAAAATTCCTGTGGCAACCACCGTTTCTAAATAAATCACTGGGATTAAACTGAATTAGCTCAAAGATCTTTAACAACTCGATACAACAGCCAGCCAACTATCTGAGAGACCAGAAAGGGGAAGTAACTTGAGTCAATCTAATGCAAGCAAAATGAGTATGAGCAGCTAAAACAACTTTAGTAAAGACCATGGTGTGGTTTTTATCGGACCACCACAATCAACATTCTCTGGAACGCTGCGAAGTTACTTGGAAATAGTCATTCAGGGCTGTGGAATTTAAGGAGAACTCGGAAAACCCTTAACAAAAATAAAACATATTACGTACAACATTCGAAATAATGTATTTCCTAATAATACTACTTTAGTTAAAAAACTAATCGCAGCCATTTTCCTTTCCGAGACATATGCCCCCCAGCCCACTGCACATAAAAGTGCGCCACACTCGCTTACCTACGCAGTCGACTCTGAAGAGATCCACCGAGGCAGTCACCGAGGCTTCGTCGACTGACCGGATTCCCCTTAGCACAAACCGCACCAAGTACTCCTTGGCTCTCTCCGGCAGGAAGGACAGCAGGTAGATGGGCATGTAGACGACGTAGCGGAGGCTGCACAGCACGGGCGTCATGAGTTTCCCCTGCGGGGACTGCGCCATGCGCTCTATGGTGGGGAAGAGCAGCACGCTCCGGAGGACCTGACGAGCCGTGAAGGGAAGAAAGAAAGAAAGACGCAGTCAGGGAAGGCCTGCAGGTCACACTTTCTGCTACCTTTGCTTCAAGTCAAGAGCAGTTTGGGCGAGGCATTTTAAAAATTCCTGAGGGTACAAGAATTAACTGTGTGTCGGGGAAGTCGTGGCTGATCTAATCTACAAAACAATGCTGTCCAAATTATACAGAAAAAGGGCGATACCGCCAGGTGGCAGTGTGCGGGGAGCATTCATTCTCACACATCATAAAATTAGAACAAATTTGAGATTTTCTGAAGAAAATTCGCGAACTAACGGCTTAGTACAGACTTGAATAACGTGCATTCCCTTTTGAGTCACACAAACTACAATAGCAAAATTGAAGAAAAAAAAAACATTAAACCTCCCCAATTACCTGCACACACGTAATTAACCGATACTTTTAATCATTGAATAGTGACCTAGAAAATGATACACCAGTAGAAGAAAACCTCAATTTCCTTTTCAGGTCCCAACTACAGACAGCTTTAGATATCTGTTGTAGAAGATCTATTGTCACTAATACTGTTCAAATAAATACATATAGAGGGCGTTGGGGCAGCCTTTGCTTTAAATTGGATGGTCTTCTTGTCTCTCTTTTTCTTACTTCTTTTTCTATGGCTTTCCTTCCTATTCTTGATCTCTCCAATGATGCATTTTCTTGTGTTCTGACTGGATGACAAGTGCCCTTTCTCCGCCCGCATTTAGGGAATTATTTATTTCCTTTTCTTCTAGCACTCCATTGAAAAGCATATATTGTACTGCAGTATAGCATGTTACTCCTAAGTGGTGCACTTAAGTGTTTTTCTGTATCGTGGTTGGAAGGGTGTTGATTTATTCTTGATCCTGTGTGGGAAGTGTTTCCATGTTGTGCTTGGTGACCACCAAGCTGCAGTTAGCGTGTTAAGGGATGCAGCCCTGAGCGGTGTGATGTATAATTAAGTGGTTAATGTATTGTGGCAGCTTTGATAAGCTCAAGTCCCTTTAAGAAAATTATGATTTCCTTAAGAGCTCACCCACTTTAGGGGTTATACCACAGGATCAACCACTCTGAGATCTTATGGACATTGGCAGGCATAGGTGGGAGGGAGAGAAGATCTGCTAGGATGCACAGCATTGCCCTTGCTTCTATCATTACAACATTGAGGCATTCCTGCTTCACCAGACACTGATACCACGTGATTTTTCTCCACCAATAAAAATTACCTTCTCCTCATCCTTCCTCCTGTAAATACCACGTAATCCTCCAACACAACACCAATAAATGGTTGGCCTGGGAGGGAGTGACAGATGTAATGAATAGAAGCGAGGGAAGAGGATTCAGAGTGAAGCATTATCTCATTGTCCCCTCCCTCTCTTCCCTTCATTACAAGACTGTGATGTACAAAGCCAAACAGGACAACCAAAAAAGGTAATGCCTAAAATCAGGTTTATTAGACAGTAAAGAAACAAAGCAATAGACCACTATTCAGACCCAAACACCTCAGATCGGTCAACCTCCTGCACAATCCGCTAATATGAGGTAAAAGTCAACGGGGAAGCCTAGGTGGCAGCCCTGAAGATTTCAGCAATGGAAGCCCCTTAGACCTCAGCCCAGAAGGTAGACATAGACCTCGTAGATCTACCTTGAACCCCAAAAGGAGAAACCTGACCAGAAGCCTTGCAGGCCAGAAAAATCAAAGTCCGAACCCACCAACTAAAAAAAAGAAGTTGAAGATCTCAACCCTTTATTCAAAGGTCCAAACTTCACAAACAATGAATCGGAAAGCTGAAGAAAAGCAACCCTATCCAAATAAATCAGAAACACCCTTCTAACATCCAAAGAATGCAGCTGCATTTCCTCCTTAGAAGACAGACTCGAAAAAGGAGGGTAAATCAACTCTTGGTCCCTTTGGAACTGTGAATCAACTTTAGGACGAAAGGAAAGGAGATGCCTCAAAATTATCCCGTCACCAAAAATCCTATAAAAAGAATGCTTAAAAGACAAAGCACCCAGCTCACTCAAAAATTAGTGGAAGAAATAGGCAAAAAAAAGAACATCATAACGGACAACAATCATAAATCCACAGGGTCCAGGGACTCAAACGGAGGAGCCATCAATGCTTCCACAACCAAAGAGACATCCCACGAAGGGAAGTGCTTTCTAGGAGAAGGAAGAACATTCTTCAGTCCTTTGAAAAGACACCCCACCAAATCATCTGAATCAGATAGATTGTTCCAAGAACTCCTAAAAGCCTTTATAGCAGCCCACTGAAGCTTAAGGAAGGCAACCTCTAAACCCAAAGAAGTTACATCCTGCAGAAACATTATCACCTCAAACACTAACCCTTACTCCACTTACAGAAGGAAAGCCAGTGACATAGGTAAGATTTATTGGTGGATGAGCACCTAGCAGCCTCCAGAGGTGGAGCCAAATTAGCCAGAACCCCCTTATGCAGGAGACCTAGCTGTTCAACCTCCATGCCGCTAACCTCATCCTGGACAGAACATCCTGCTGCAACACTGGAACAACGGAGGAGGGAGTGAGGAACTTAGATTTTCGATCACGATCGAATCGACCCGCCATTTTTGTGGCCCGCCGCCATTTTGTGTTGCCATCACTCAGGCAAAAAACACTATGTTATCCCTGTGCACTCTTATTTAAACAATTTCAGCAAAGTTCAAAAAATTATTTTGTTGGTGCTCCTTGTGTCACGTGGAGTCCTCCCACGTCTTTGTGAAGATTGTCGTATGTAGTGAGAAGAGTCACCTTCTCACAAAGCAAGGGCACTCAATAAACAACGAAACTGTTGAGTTTCTTCATCCATTTATTGACTTCATGGAATGAGTTACAACAAATTCATCCGATTAAATCTCTCGTTGAAAATATCATTTCCAAATGTGATGGTACATAACAAAGATTATTCTTCTTAAGCTCATTAGACATCCACCCAATGCATTTCGGGTCATTAGTGTCTGACCCTTCTTCAGGTGTCTAAAAACTGAAATGAAACAGGACCATTAGGTTCACTATCCGGAATGAATGAATGCTATAAACAGTACAATCAAATACATACATAAGACGAAACATATGTACCAAATCCATAAAACTGTAATGAGAACAAACTAAGTAGAAAATTAGGCGTGAGAACAAGAAGTGAAGAGAAAAGAGAAATTTAAAAGAAACGAAAATTAACAAAACGTGCAAAGGCTAACAAAGCGTGTAGGTGGCACAGGATCAAAAACCAATTAAAAGAAACACGAAAATATCAAGCGAGTGAGAAAATGCGAAGGCTTAAAGCGAGTGAAAAGATTATGTGAAAAATGATACTAAAGGATCCCATTTAAACCCAGGGGGGAGCGTGTTGAACGGAGACTTACTGGAAACCGGACGGTTTTCACATGTCTAAGGCTCTGCTGGCGGCGTGAAGGTTCGACGTCGGTTCAGGATCATCAATCTAAGACACCCCGTGATTAGTCAATATATATGAGTAAAAATGAGCCAATTGGTTACGTGATGACGTAATTTCGCAAGCCTATGGGCATCAAGTTGTCAAAAATAAGGACGCTGGCGGCCAATAGAGCGGCCAGACAAATATAAACCGTGTGAAAACGAAGATACGAAAAAATAAATAAATAAATAAACAAAAAACCTCAATAAAGTTACAAGAAAAAAGAGATCAGTAGAGTTAAAGAGAAACAAGAAACAATAAAATGAGAGGGAAACAAATTCAAGAGTCAAAATACAAACGTAATAAAGATACGTAAGTGAACATCATCATTCGAAAATAGATTAATGGATTATGCATAGGGAATTTCAGGACCGGATAACACTGTTTGCCAATGGAACTATGATTAATTGACTAAAGAAAACAGGCATATTCTATACGATCATTCAACCCGATAGGGTGGGAACAATTACGTTTTTTTATCCAGAAGTATTCAGTCCTTAATCTTTGTTTTGCAGGATCCATGTCTCGACGTTGTGTGATCTTTTCAAGTATTGTGAACCGCAACTGAGAAATTTGGTGACCAGTTTCAATCCAATGTGATGCTACAGCTGATTTTAAATTCTTCGTTCTGATGTTACTTTTATGTTCTGAGATCCGAATTTTCACTTTCCTCTCAGTTTGACCTACGTATATTTTTCCGCAGGGGCATTTGATGGCGTATATACAATTAGTCGTATCACAAGTACTTGTATGATGTAAAGGTATGGAGTAACCTTTCGTGGGATGATTAAATTGGTTGCCAATCATTACGTTACCACAGTGGGTACAGTTTTGACATTGAAGCATACCTCGCCATGGTTTAGTCAATTTCTTAGGTGTATTCAGAATTTCTTTAATGTTTTTTGAACGTTGAAAAGCAAATGTGATTTTATTGTCAAAAAGATCAAGAAGATCTGGTTCCATAGAGATGATTCGCCAATGTTTACTTATGATTTTCTTAATCTGTGATGATTCAGTGGAATATTTCAATACACATACAGTTTTGTTCTTGTCTTTTGTGTGTGTAGTTTTTTCTTGGAGAAGGTTAACTCTGGGTAACAGTGATACTTTATCTGCTGCTGTTTTCAACACACTTTCTGGATAACCCCTTTGTCGATACTTGGTCAATTGTTGTTCAATAGATTTAGTTAAATCATCATTGTTGGATACAATACGTTTTATTCGAATCAGTTGCGAAGTAGGTAGATGTTTTTTTAAAGTTTCCGGATGAAAACTCTGAAAAAGTAAGCTGGAATTTCTGTCAGTCTTTTTAATGTGTAGCTGAGTCGAAATTTGATTCTGATCAAGTTTGACAATGACGTCAAGAAATGTAATGGTTTTTTCATCAATGTGGTAGGTGAATTTAATCCGGTCATTGTGTGTGTTTAATATCGAAATATTCTCTTCAAGTTGTGAACGTGATCCTTTCCAAATAAAGAATAAATCGTCAATGTACCGTTTGTACATGATGATACCTTCTTTCCACATCGTATTATCAAGGATGTGATCTGTTTCAAATTTGCTCATAAAAATATTAGCATACGAGGGAGCCCCCCCGAATCCCATAGATGTGCCACTTGTTTCATTATAAAAGTTGTTTTGCCACTCGAAATAGCTGCAATACAAAGCAAATTGCATGAGTTCCATAATAAACAACCTTTGTGACTCCTCTAATTCACTTGTTAGCAGGCTCCATTCTAATGCCTCGAGGCCTTCATTATGGGGTATTGATGTATATAGCGCTACTACATCAATAGTGCACAGACTGTAGGATGCACCATTTTCAAGTTCAACCAAATTCAACAAGTTTAAAAAAGAGGTGGTGTCTTTAATGTAGGTAACGCTTTTCTGAACAAGAGGCTGTAAGAATTTATCAACAAATTTACCAATAGGCTCAGAGATAGACCCACACGCCGAGACAATAGGTCTGAAGGGAGGGTTATTAATATCCTTATGAATCTTTGGTAACATGTATAGCTTGGGTCTTCTTGGAAATTTTGTGTCAAAAAATTGTTTAGTCTTGGTGCCAATCCAATTCATTTCAAATGCATGTTTAGTGATGTTTTCTAGTACTTGTTGATATTCCACAGTAGGATCAGATTCCAAAGGCAAATAAATGTCTTGATTTGCAACATGTTCATTGACGTTATTGATGTAGAATTCAGTGTCCATTATAACGAGGGCGCCGCCTTTGTCAGCTTTAGAAAAGGTTAGTTGTTTGTCAGCGCTTAAATTTTTAAGTGTATTCCATTCTTTGGGAGATAGATTCAACTTTCTTGGTTTGACAAATTTCATTTCTTGTATGTCCGCTAGTACAGATCTCTCAAAAGTTTCAATAGTTTTGTGGGTGAAAGGCGCACAAAAGGTACTGGTGGGTTTAAAGTCTTTATCCCATGTTTCTATGCATTGTGGTGTTTGAATATCTTTGAAGAAAAATTTGAGTTTCAAAGTTCTGAAGAATTTAAACAAAGCGATTTCCGTTTCTGCTTGGTTGGAATGGTAGGTGGGAACGAATGTCATGCCTTTATTGAGTAATTTAGTTTCTGCTTTGGTCAACTGTTTCGATGAAATGTTGACTATGAGGTTGTTTTCGATTTCTGGCTCCTGGTCCTCTCTGCAATTGTTTGATCGGATTCTTTTACTCCTTCTAGTTGGCTTTCTGTTGATGGTGGAGCGTTGGCCGCGGGGCTGATATCTAAAAAAGCAGGCTGTTGAGTGTTATTACTTGTGGATGGTTTGGTGGTGGATAAGGTTGCTTTGTTTAATGGGCCTCTTGATCCTGAAATTTCTGAGTCTGATACCACACTCTCTTGAGATGAAGATGTAGTGGTCTTTTGTGTGGGTTGTGATTGCCATTTCCTTTGATTATAAACTTCGGCCCAAGTATAAACTTCTTCTAGTTTATAATCCAGTGTATCTCTGCGGTATTTTCTAATTTTTCTTTCATTGACTTCCTTTGCATATTTTTCCAGTTTCAAGTTGATGTCTTCAAGAGTTTTGGTGAGATCTGGAATTTTATTGATTTCAGTCTGTAAAATTTTAATTTCCTCTTCTAATTCAATTAGGACTTTTGAAAGTTCTTCCACAATCAGGAGAATGAGGTCTAATGAACATTTGTTCAGTATCTGATACCATCTTTCAACAAATTTCTTGCTGTTTTTGCATAACATTGGCTTGAGGGCTATCCTAAGTCCCCTCGGTATTCTTTTGTTTTTGTGATAATGGATTAACGTGGTGGCATGCATCCTTTGATTAATTTCTTTTTTGCTTATATATTCAAACTGTCGCAAAAGTTGAGAAGTAGTGGTTTTTTGTGAAGTGAAACTTCTGGTCTCCTGGATCAAATCATAAATTTCTTGGGCGGCTTCTACAGAGAAGCCGAGCGTTTCAGCTTTGTTGGTGGTCAATTGTGCGATGTCGTCTAATTGCATGATTACTGGTGGTGCAAACAGGGATGAGAAGGACTAAGCAACGAATGAAAAACACTATGTTATCCCTGTGCACTCTTATTTAAACAATTTCAGCAAAGTTCAAAAAATTATTTTGTTGGTGCTCCTTGTGTCACGTGGAGTCCTCCCACGTCTTTGTGAAGATTGTCGTATGTAGTGAGAAGAGTCACCTTCTCACAAAGCAAGGGCACTCAATAAACAACGAAACTGTTGAGTTTCTTCATCCATTTATTGACTTCATGGAATGAGTTACAACAAATTCATCCGATTAAATCTCTCGTTGAAAATATCATTTCCAAATGTGATGGTACATAACAAAGATTATTCTTCTTAAGCTCATTAGACATCCACCCAATGCATTTCGGGTCATTAGTGTCTGACCCTTCTTCAGGGGTCTAAAAAATGAAATGAAACAGGACCATTAGGTTCACTATCCGGAATGAATGAATGCTATAAACAGTACAATCAAATACATACATAAGACGAAACATATGTACCAAATCCATAAAACTGTAATGAGAACAAACTAAGTAGAAAATTAGGCGTGAGAACAAGAAGTGAAGAGAAAAGAGAAATTTAAAAGAAACGAAAAATAACAAAACGTGCAAAGGCTAACAAAGCGTGTAGGTGGCACAGGATCAAAAACCAATTAAAAGAAACACGAAAATATCAAGCGAGTGAGAAAATGCGAAGGCTTAAAGCGAGTGAAAAGATTATGTGAAAAATGATACTAAAGGATCCCATTTAAACCCAGGGGGGAGCGTGTTGAACGGAGACTTACTGGAAACCGGACGGTTTTCACATGTCTAAGGCTCTGCTGGCGGCGTGAAGGTTCGACGTCGGTTCAGGATCATCAATCTAAGACACCCCGTGATTAGTCAATATATATGAGTAAAAATGAGCCAATTGGTTACGTGATGACGTAATTTCGCAAGCCTATGGGCATCAAGTTGTCAAAAATAAGGACGCTGGCGGCCAATAGAGCGGCCAGACAAATATAAACCGTGTGAAAACGAAGATACGAAAAAATAAATAAATAAATAAACAAAAAACCTCAATAAAGTTACAAGAAAAAAGAGATCAGTAGAGTTAAAGAGAAACAAGAAACAATAAAATGAGAGGGAAACAAATTCAAGAGTCAAAATACAAACGTAATAAAGATACGTAAGTGAACATCATCATTCGAAAATAGATTAATGGATTATGCATAGGGAATTTCAGGACCGGATAACACTGTTTGCCAATGGAACTATGATTAATTGACTAAAGAAAACAGGCATATTCTATACGATCATTCAACCCGATAGGGTGGGAACAATTAAGTTTTTTTATCCAGAAGTATTCAGTCCTTAATCTTTGTTTTGCAGGATCCATGTCTCGACGTTGTGTGATCTTTTCAAGTATTGTGAACCGCAACTGAGAAATTTGGTGACCAGTTTCAATCCAATGTGATGCTACAGCTGATTTTAAATTCTTCGTTCTGATGTTACTTTTATGTTCTGAGATCCGAATTTTCACTTTCCTCTCAGTTTGACCTACGTATATTTTTCCGCAGGGGCATTTGATGGCGTATATACAATTAGTCGTATCACAAGTACTTGTATGATGTAAAGGTATGGAGTAACCTTTCGTGGGATGATTAAATTGGTTGCCAATCATTACGTTACCACAGTGGGTACAGTTTTGACATTGAAGCATACCTCGCCATGGTTTAGTCAATTTCTTAGGTGTATTCAGAATTTCTTTAATGTTTTTTGAACGTTGAAAAGCAAATGTGATTTTATTGTCAAAAAGATCAAGAAGATCTGGTTCCATAGAGATGATTCGCCAATGTTTACTTATGATTTTCTTAATCTGTGATGATTCAGTGGAATATTTCAATACACATACAGTTTTGTTCTTGTCTTTTGTGTCTGTAGTTTTTTCTTGGAGAAGGTTAACTCTGGGTAACAGTGATACTTTATCTGCTGCTGTTTTCAACACACTTTCTGGATAACCCCTTTGTCGATACTTGGTCAATTGTTGTTCAATAGATTTAGTTAAATCATCATTGTTGGATACAATACGTTTTATTCGAATCAGTTGCGAAGTAGGTAGATGTTTTTTTAAAGTTTCCGGATGAAAACTCTGAAAAAGTAAGCTGGAATTTCTGTCAGTCTTTTTAATGTGTAGCTGAGTCGAAATTTGATTCTGATCAAGTTTGACAATGACGTCAAGAAATGTAATGGTTTTTTCATCAATGTGGTAGGTGAATTTAATCCGGTCATTGTGTGTGTTTAATATCGAAATATTCTCTTCAAGTTGTGAACTCAGGCAGCACGGCGAACAAAGTCTATTCTGCCTTTTCTGTAGCCTGGTGTCAAAATACTCCTTCGGCCTCTATTTGCAAAGCTGGTGTTAGAACTAGCCGAGTACACTAATCCCTGTCTGGCTTTTCTAATCCGCGTCTCAACTATCTGTTGGCTCACACTATTCTTTCCTGCCCTTATCTTATCGACTGGCCTTCACTGTCTTCTGCTAGCATTCTCTTGTTTCACAACTGTCCTCCAACACACACAAACGTATCTCGCCACCTGCAAGTTAGTTATGAATCTGTTAATAAATTAGCTTGAGGGAGGGGTGACAAACATAGTTGGAGGAGAGGTCTTTACGAGTTATCCGACACTTCTGTTTTCAAACCTTTCTTATTGGTTCACCTTGTTTTCCAACTTTCCTTATTGGCTCCTTCTTGTATGCGCTGGGAGTACATTTTATTAATGATTATAACATTGTATGGTATTTAACCCGATGCTCCACAGAGTGAAGTGGCAGTCTCCTGAGAACCTACTTTGTGTACTTCTAGGATAACTGTACTGGCTGCAGCTAAATAAATCTGATCTTCTAACGCCGACAGAGTGCCCCGTGTCTCTGTGTAGCTGAGCAGGAGAAACCCAGGAGATTAAGGCGTACCCTGCGCCGCCAGGCCCAATTGGTTCTGGTTCTTCAACTGGCGCCCAACATGGGGCGGCTTCAGTGGTACCGGTTCTGCCTGAAGGTCGTGAGGAACCCCGCAAGAAAATTCCGGAGGGTTCGCGAGCCACATTAAGCGACCCCTGTATGTCGAAAGTGGTCCGAAGGTCTTTTGCAGCGTGGTTACTCCTTCCTGACGGCTACTGACGACCGCTGCCCTGACTGCCGCCCTGCTTTGGCCCTTCCTTTGATGATGTATGGTAAGGCGAGACAATAGACGGGCCTCTGCTGGTGGAAGAAGACATCCTTAGTTAAGTATTTTCGTGGGTCGTGCCCACAAGTTTTGGTTCTTTGATTGTTTTCCTTTGGGTTTCTTAGATTTATCTCTTGCAAGAGATAAAGCCGAGGGTAAGTGCATCTGTACTGCGTAAATTGAGTTTTACTCCCTTGAAGTCTGTGAACAGACAGGAAGATCGAGAGATGCCTGGTCTGACTAAGTTTGGAAGAATTTGTTGTCTTGGTTGTAAATAGGGATTCCCGACTTGAGGACTCTTGTCCGATTCCTTCGGTTGGAACTCCCACATATGAGCTCTATTCAAAACATGGTATCGGCCCCATTGCCTTTAACGAGACATGGACCCGATACACGAAGAAAGATGGTGTTCTAAAATGGGCAGAAAATGGTAGCTTTGATCCTGATGTGTTAGATAATTTTGAAGCAGTCTTATTTAAGAGAAAAGCCCGGCCGGCAATGTTTGACTCTTTCTGTCTTTGGCGAAAGGAAGCCAAACAGAAAGAAATTAAACAAGCAAAACGAGATAGGAAAGCACAGGGTATGACGATTCTACAGGCTGCCCAACAGTTCAAAGACGATGAAATTGATAATGCGACTGAAATTTCAGAAAGACAACATCGTATGGCGATAGATAAATGCTATCCGGTGTTGCCTGTTTCTCCTTCAGAAAGATATAGAAGAAGATCCCCTAATGTCCCATTTATTAAGATTGCCTCCGCCTTATGCGCAAAATGCTAATGTACCTCAGCCGTTACAGCCTGTTCAGCCGCCAGTGGTACTTCCACCTGTTCCGGCTCCTCTGCATTTGCCTCCCCCAGTATTACCGCCTTTGCCGGTTTTAACGTTAGTCTCAACTTCTTTACCCTCATCTCCTGATCCTAGATCTCCTTTGCCTTCAGCTCCTCCTGCAACTATCGATTCTTCCTCTGTCAGTTCCCCTAATACTTGATCCCCAATTCTTATGTCTAATTCTCCGTCTGTGCGTAAGCGTCTCACAGACATTGTCACTGGTATTCTATCTCCTTTCTTTGGAGCTTTAAGTGTGTCTCCGGCTTTTGCTCGAAGACAGTCTCGTAGTCAGTTCCCGGATTTTGAGGAACGAGAGAAGTTAGACTCTTTGGCACGAAAATGGATTAAGAAGGGTCCACAATACAGTTTGCTCGATATTATGCCTACCTTTTTGCAATGGAATGCGCCTACGCAAAGATATGCTTTCAATGTAATATGCCATACTCTCATTAAAGAATGGGAAGATGTGAGTTCGAGACCGATCTCACAAGATCTGTTAAATGTTCAGATTGATTTTGAAAAAGGTCTCATTGTGGGTTCTAAGGTTGAGGAAGCTATAAGGACGCTTATCTCTTATAGATCCTTACTGTTTTCTCAAATTTTCCCTGATTCCGATCCGTCGGTTAAACTGACGTCGAAAAATTATCATATGAGAGAGGTTCCTCCAATATGGAAAGAAGAGGTTGCGGGAGTACGTAAGCAGACTCTCCCAGATCCGCGTAAGAACCCTGCAGGTTATTATAAAGAATTAACGCAGACAGTTGACGCCTGCATCATGAATCTAGCAGATATTGACATGCTAATGGGAAATGTAGTCCCACAGACAATATGGGCTAAAATCCGTAGAGAGGATCATGCGCAGGAACTAGGTGCTACTTGGAATGTTATAACTGATACAGATAGAGACCAAGTGGGTGGCGCAAAGCCTGACGCTCTGATTTCGGAACTCCCTGGTAGGATCATTACGTTAATGAAAACTATGATGCCTGCACTGAGAGTTAATTGGGATAAATTAGCAGCATGCAAGCAAAAGAAAGATGAAAGTGTTTCTGATTTCTTCACTCGTTTTGAAGAGACCTTTATCGACCACAGTGGTCAAGACATGGCTACAGAGGGTGGACAGCGATTGTTTTTGGACAAATTCGTATTCAATTTGCTTCCCGAGCTGTCACACAAACTAAAAGATTCAGAAAGTTCATGGGCTGTTTCTTCTTCGGCCCAGATATTGGCTACTGCGCAATATTATGAGAATAGAGATAAAGAAGAAAAAGAAAAGCAAGAGAAAAAGACGAAAGAATTAAAAACGAAGGTTCTCTTTCAACAAGCCTATCCGCCACGTTATGCTCAGCCTCAAATTCAGCAGCCCCCACAGTTTCAGAGGTTGTATAAACCTCAAATTCAGCAGCCCCCACAGTTTCAGAGGTTATATCAAAAACCAGAGCCATACATTCCGCGACCTTTGTTAGGTCCTAATCAATGTGCCTATTGTAGAGAGGAAGGTCATTTTAAGAATAGTTGTCCGGTTTTATTGCAGCGCAATGGAGCGTTATCTGCTCCACGAGGTCGTGCTGGACTCCAGTCAGCAAACAGAGGTAGAGGTCGAGGTGTGTTGACTCAAGAACAGCGTGCCCTTCCTTCTCCCAATTCTGTGAACTGTTTTGATCAGCAGAATGTTAGGTCTACGCAATATTATAATGAAGATTATTATGTTGAAAATGGAAATGAGAGTCTTCATGCCAACTAGGACAGCCATGGACAAAGTAAGGGAGTTGTGCAAATCCCAGTAGATCAAAATGGACCTTATGTTAACGTCACTACAATGGGTGTTTCAGAGCCATTTCTCTTAGATTCTGGGGCGATGAGAAGTTCTATCATTCATTCTAAACTCCCTGGGGCACCTTTGTCTGGCTTAACGAATGTTTCCGTAGGATTTTCTGGCGCCCCTGTTTGCAATCCAGTTTCTTGCCCTATGCCTATTTCAGTTGGTCCCTATGATTTGGAAGCTCCACTTCTGTTAACGAATGGTTGCGGTGAGAATCTGTTGGGTCTAGACCTATTGAAAAGAATGCATGCTACAATATATTGTTCTCCTTCTGGTGTACATCTTACTTTGGGACAGAAATTGGTCTCCCCAATGTATTTGTCTAAAGATCAGTTTCCACCTGAATGACTTTCTCTTCCAACAGCACTTTGGGCCACGGGTCCGAATGATGTGGGTTGTCTTGAGATTCCGCCTTATGTTGTCACTCTCAAGCCTAATGTTGAATTACCGCGCATCCCACAATATAGAATTTCTGCTGAAGGTGAGAAAGCGCTTTTGGAAATCATTCATGACTTGATTCGGAAGGGTGTGGTTGAAGCAACAAGAGGTAATACATGCAATAGTCCTATTCTTCCTGTTCTCAAACGCACCGATCCTTCTCAACCACCTGTATATCGTTTTGTAATTGATCTGCGGGAGGTAAACAAAATTGTTGTCCCACAATTTCCTGTTGTTCCAGATATCACTGCTTTGTTGACAATGATACCTTCCACAGCGACCTGGTTCTCTGTTATTGATTTGACGAATGCCTTCTTTAGCATCCCCATTGCAGAAGAGAGCAGGGATATTTTTGGTTTCTCTCTTGGAGGCCGAAGCTTCCGGTTTAAGCGCGCACCCCAAGGCTATTGTGAAAGTCCCTCTATTTATAGCCAAGCTTTAAAATGTCATCTTGATACTTTTCATTTGCCGTCTGGTGCTGCTCTCATCCAGTATATGGATGACCTATTGGTAGCCGCTGATTTCAGAAGAGATTTGTAAAAATGTCACTGTTGCATTATTACACCACTTGTTTAAACTGAACACAAGGTTTCACCTTCCAAACTACAGTATGTCTGTCGAGAGGTTAGCTATTTGGGTTATCTCCTATCAAAGATGGGATGACGATTGACACCAGAACGAATTCAGGCGATTATGCGAATGTCTGTACCATCCACACAGAGGGAAGTACGTGCTTTTCTGGGTATCACCTCTTATTGTGGACAGTGGATCCCCAACTTCTCTCTAATTGCCAAACCTTTGTTGGCACTCACTCTAAAAGATACGCCTCTGCCCCTTCCATGGACTGATGAGTGCCAAAAGAGTTTTACTGATTTACGTACCGCTTTGTGTTCTGCTCCTGTATTGGGTACACCCGATTACACTAAACCTTTTATGCTCTATGTTCATGAGAGAGAAGGGTGTGCATTATCAGTTTTAACACAGCAATTTGGAGACAAACAGCGGCCATGTGCCTATTTTTCGGCTACGTTAGATCCTGTAGCTAAAGCATTGGCCAGTTGTCTCAAAGCGACAGCAGCAGCAGCAATTTCTATCCGACAGTCTGCTGGAGTAGTGTTGAATAACACTCTCACTGTCATGGTGCCACATGCAGTGGATACCTTACTAAACAGAACTAAAACACAGCATCTTACGAGTGCACGTTTAACGGGATACGAGCTTACGCTGTTGGCTAGTCACATACACATCAAACGATGTAATACCCTAAATCCAGCTACTTTGTTGCCCCTTCCAAATAAGGAAAGTGTTCAGGACCAGCATGATTGTTTCTTCCGTTACGAGGAAGAGACAAAAGGAAGAATTGACCCGAGAGACACACCGCTAGAGAATCCGGATGGAACTCTCTGGGTAGACGGTTCTTGTTTTAAAATGCCTAATGGAGATACAGATTCAGCCTATGCTGTGACTACTTTGCACACAATTGTGGGAACTACACGTATTAGACATAATTCAGCACAAGCAGCAGAATTGATAGCTTTAACAAGAGCCTGTGTATTGTCAAAAGGGAAGAGAGTGAACGTGTACACTGACAGCCAATATGCCTTCGGTGTAGCGTTCAACTTTATGCGACTCTGGAAGGAAAGGGGTTTCCTCACTTTACATGGCACCAAAATCCAACATGGCCAGTTAGTGACTGATCTCCTCGAATCACTTGCCTTACCCACCCAAATAGCGATCGTGAAGTGTAGTGCACACAAAAAGATTACGGATGATGTTGGTCGAGGAAATGCGTTTGCAGACGAAATAGCAAAGAAAACAGCAAGAGATTCAACAAGTCGAATGTATGTGGCAGGTCCTGCGAATTGGGTCAGAGAAAGAGGAATGTATGAGAATACAGTGGAAAGTGTAAAAGAGATTCAGAAAGAGGCTTCAAAGAGGGAGATGAGCAAGTGGAAAGAAAGTACGGGAATGTTAGATGAAATGGGTTGTTGGGTGGAATTCTCCGAACATCAACGTTGGCTGTTACCAGATGCTTATGTTCTCCCCGTGGTGACTATGGCACATGGTCCAGTCCACTTAAGTGTAAAAGGCATCTGTAAACTTCTGGCTCCAGTATGGCAGAATGAGAGTATCCCAAAATGTGCAGATCATGTAGTGAAGCACTGTATTGTTTGTTTAATGTACAACCCGGGAAAGGGAACCCCAACTCCGGCAGGTCACTTTGCTCCTCCGACATATCCATTTGAGGTGTTGCAAATCGATTATATTCATATGGAACGATGCAACAACCTCAAATATGTTCTGGTGGTAGTATGCGCCTTTTCAAAATGGATAGAAGCATACCCTCTAAAGGATAATACAGCCCTATCCACAGCTAAAATCCTTCTGAAAGAATTTTTCCCTAGGTTTGGTTTGCCACGCATTGTCTGGAGTGACAATGGAAGCGAATTTATTGGCCAAGTTATGCAGAAAGTTTGTGCAGGTCTTGGTATCAAGCAAAAGTTCCATGCGGCAAATCATCCACAGTCAGCGGGTTTAGTAGAATACTACAATGGAACTTTGAAGTTGAAGTTAGCAAAGGTTCAAGCAAGTACATGACTCAATTGGCCCGATGCTTTGCCATTAGCTCTGCTATCCACCAGAACTGCAGTACACTCTTGTTTGGGAATTAGCCCATACAAAGTGGTGTTTGGCCGTCCGGCTAATGTATGGGGAATCCCTCGTCCTAAGAAATACTCAGACTTGCCATATCCAATATTGATTGACTATCTGCATGACCTTACGACTAAATTGCGTGTTCTTCATCAACAGGTTCAGAGTGCTTTGCCGGAGGCTTCCACAGATCCAGGTCACTCCATCCGTCCAGGTGACTGGGTCTGCGTGAAGAATTTCCAGAGCTCCAGCAATTTGGAACCCAGATGGCAGGAGCCCCGGATGGTCCTGTTGACCACGAGGACAGCAGTTAGGCTCGAAGAAAAGAAAAATTAGATTCACGGTGTGCATTGTAAGAAAGTGCCTTTGCCATACGATCAATGGGTACGCAGAGGTGTTGGTGACTGTGAAAGTGAAAGAGTTCCCCGATTCGTACCCTTCAGCGATGCACACCTGAGTGGGACACTGTCTGAGAAAGAGGACGACGAAATTTTACAGGAAGCAATTCCATCGCATCGTCGCTTGGATACGACTAAACCAGGAACATTGTTCCAAGACCAGAATGTTCTGGGGAAGGATCATTATTACTTAAGACCTAGATCAAAGAACATTTAAACTCTTTTCTCTTGTGTAGTATTCTGTCCCGGTTGCAGGGTCACGGTAGGAGTCTGAGTCACGACCTGAGTAAGTGGCAATAGGCCTGCAGGATCTTCAGTGTCATAGGACGGTAGTACATCGTGACTTAAGTGATTGAGGAAGATTGCCATGAGCATCCTTTAGTAAGATGGAAACTACACTAGGTAATAAAGAAAGAAAAGATGAAATGAGGAAAGCATCCTGTAAAATAATGTACAGTCGTCTCAGCATAACTTTATGTGTTACTATATTATTGTGTATTATTTTGGCGTTTGTTAGTTGGATAATTTATGCTTTGCAACCAAAAGATGTCTCCCCTTCTTCCTCTTTGCCTTCTTCTACTGTCTCTCCACATCTCTTCCATACTCTTCCTCCACATGAACTTGTCAGAAGAACCAAGTATTATAACAATTCCTTTATCCAATTATTACATCAGCACCAATTAGTGGTTAATACAACTGATTGTTGGGTGTGTGGACTTATGCCACACACCACAGAGAAAGGAATGCCATATCTAGTTCTCCCTTTTTCTTATGAGGGTTCTGCTTGGGCTTACTTCATCATTTTCTCTAATGCTTATCAAAGCAAATTCAGACGACCTATTAGTTCACATATTAATTATCCGGATTTTAGTCATAGTTCTTTGATTAAAGGTATGGTAGTTATGGCTAAAATCATGGAAAATAGTAAAATCGCCATTGATGAAAGAAAGGCATACACTAACTGGAATGTCACCCAATATATGTCCAGTCTTAGTAGTAAAGTTAAGAAAGGAAAGTCCTCGCCGATTTGGACCATACCACATCAGGGTAACTTCTGCTTACAGATAAATGATCACTCTCCTGACACTACACCAAGGAATAACTGCTCCTACACGTACGTTTATTCCTCTCAGAACTCGCCTCCTCTAGTTCCGTCTCAAGGCACTTATTTCATCTGCTATAATAGAGCTTATACTTGGTTACCAACGGGTTTTTCTGGTACTTGTTATATAGCCTTCCTTCTTCCCCCTACATACACCGCCTCCGCAAGTCATCACCGAACCAGATACGGCAGAGGGATTATTGATTCAAAGGACACCGCAGGACAAGAGGAAGGAGATTTCCTTAAGGGATTCCTTCCCTTCTGGGGTCCAATGGCTAACAGTAGAAATATAAGGCAATTGGTCCGTGTCGTAGAGACTACAATAGACATCACTGTAGAAGCCTTAAGTAACATCACGGCAGAACTACAGGCGGATCGTCTTATGACATTACAAAATCGAGTTGCCTTAGACTTTGTTCTTGCCGATCGTGGTGGAGTATGCAAATTGATCGGGTCAAGTTGCTGTATTTTCATACCTAATGACGCTCCGACAGTATACCAAGCTATCTCCAAGTTGCACATAATCTCGGAGTCTATTCACCAGGACGAAGGAGATTGGTCTTTAACGGAATGGTTTTGGGGACTAATGTCTAAATGGGGTTGGAAAGCATTGACGTTTCTTGGTATAATCTTGACCATTATCTTCTCCTGTTGCCTTTTTATGCACTGTGATCCCGCTATCTGTGATCTCTGTGCTGCTATGTGCATCCCAAAACCCAAACCACAAGTAACCGAGAACATCAGAATGATGTTACAGCAACAGCTCGATGATCTCATGGCTATTGACGTGGACTCAGATTAGCATGAGTCTATCTTGCCTGAGTTCTGGCAAAAGGAGGGTCTGAGGAACTTCGATTTTCGATCACGATCGAATCGACCCGCCATTTTTGTGGCCCGCCGCCATTTTGTGTTGCCATCACTCAGGCAGCACGGCGAACAAAGTCTATTCTGCCTTTTCTGTCGCCTGGTGTCAAAATACTCCTTCGTCCTCTATTTGCAAAGCTGGTGTTAGAACTAGCCGAGTACACTAATCCCTGTCAGGCTTTTCTAATCCGCGTCTCAACTATCTGTTGGCTCACACTATTCTTTCCTGACCTTATCTTATCGACTGGCCTTCACTGTCTCCTGCTAGCATTCTCTTGTTTCACAACTGTCCTCCAACACACATAAACGTATCTCGCCACCTGCAAGTTAGTTATGAATCTGTTAATAAATTAGCTTGAGGGAGGGGTGACAAACATAGTTGGAGGAGAGGTCTTTCCGAGTTATCCGACACTTCTGTTTTCAAACCTTTCTTATTGGTTCCACCTTGTTTTCCAACTTTCCTTATTGGCTCCTTCTTGTATGCTCTGGGAGTACATTTTATTAATGATTATAACATTGTATGGTATTTAACCCGATGCGCCACAGAGTGAAGAGGCAGTCTCCTGAGAACCTACTTTGTGTACTTCTAGGATAACTGTACTGGCTGCAGCTAAATAAATCTGATCTTCTAACGCCGACAGAGTGCCCCGTGTCTCTGTGTAGCTGAGCAGGAGAAACCCAGGAGATTAAGGCGTACCCTGCGCCGCCAGGCCCAATTGGTTCTGGTTCTTCAGGAGTCAGCGGTAACAACCACTCTTCTTCCTGTGTCATCTCCACAAGAAGAGGAAACCAAGAGGTGAGGGGCCAAGCCAGGGCAATGAGAATGACTGACGTTTTCACCCTACAGACCGTGAGAAGGAACCTGAGAATCGGCAGAAAGGGAGGGAAAGCATAAAGAAGCCCCAACAGCTACCCGCAGGAGAGAGCGTTCATAGCCCAAACCTGCCTCTCCCTGGTCCTTGAGCAAAACAGCGGAACCTTGGCATTGCGAGAACTCGCAAAAAGATCTATCACTGGGACACACCACTAATCTGTAAGCTCCACAAACAGCTCCTTCCAGAGATAAACATCCACTGATGATGAAATGGCCCTGCTGAGAGTGTCCACCAGTGCATTGGAGACCCCCTGAATGTGGATCTCAGACTCTGCTCAATGAAGCAACTTGTCCACCAACCGTGCCAGAGAAAGAAACCTGCTCCCCCGCCTGTTCACATATGCCATAGACGTTAACATTGTGTGTCCTGACTAGAACAACAGCCCCCTTCAGAAACTGAGAGAAAGCCTTCTGAGACAAGCGGACAGCTTCTCCTTCCCTCCAATTCGAAGACCTCCTGTTCTGAGACGTGGTCCAAGAGCCCCATATCTGACATTCCCCCAACCCGACAGACTGGCATCTGTGGTGACAATCACTGTAGCAGGAGGGGCGATAGAGAGATACCCTTCAGGAAATGCTTCTTGACTAGCCCTCAACCCAGGTCCATCCTGATTTGAGTGGAGAGTGGAATCTAAGAGGACAGTGGATGACAACTGGGAGACCAATGGGCCAGGATATGAGTCATCAGCGTGTGCAAATGAAAGTGAGCCCAGGGAACCAGAAACACTGTTGCCGCCAGATCCCTATGAACCTGGAGGGACAAGGCAGGACTTTCCGTATTGACAAGAAAATGGTGCCCCTGCAAAACGGCCAGCACCACCCCGTGTGTTTGAGAGCCAAAAGTTTTGTGGGAGTGTGAATCAACCAATTGTCCAGGTAAGGCTGAAGGAAGATGCCTTGATGGTGAGCCAACGCCCCCAAAGGGGCCAAAAGCTTTGCAAAGACCCTTGGGTAGACCGCATGGCAATACAGCGAACTGAAAGTGGATGTCCCATATAGCAAATCACAGAAACCTCTAATGATCTTGTGCCATGTGAACATGCAGGCAAGCATCTTGGAGATCTATGGAAATCAGAGAGTCTTGGATGCTGACCAAGGTAATTATGGACTATAAGGTCACCATCTTGAAAGGAACCATCCTTATCCACCCATTTACTCTCTTCAGATCCAGAACCAGCTTGAAACCCCTGGGCCCCTACTGAACTAGAAAAAGAATTAAATAGCATCCATTTCCCCGCTCCGCCACGGGAACTGGAACAATTGGCCTCTTTACTAGAAGAGCCTGAACCCCCTCCAAAAGAGCGTATTTCTTGTCCGGATCCCTGGGGATAGAAGTACGGATAGTGCTCCATCCAGGAGGCTGATTGACAAAGTCTATAAGATACCCATTTCTGACAATGTTCATGGCCCATCAATCCTTCACATCCCATCTCCAGGCCTCCTGGAAAAACAAAAACCTGCAGCTCACAGGAATCGACAACCTCATGCAATAATTTTAAGGACTTCTGCTTGAAAAAACTTTGGTGACCTTTTGCCTTCGCCGAGGCATATGACTTTTTGGGCTGGAACTTCCTCTGACGATCCCAAAATGGCCTTGAAGGTTTCCTGGAGGGACGAAAGGAAGAAGAAGAAGAAGAAGGCTGACCCAAATAGTGCATACAGCAATAAGGTTTCCCTTTGTATGGTAGGGCATGATTATGATCCTTGAATGCCTTGATAATCATGCTGGCCAAATGATCCCCGAACATCAATTTACTTTCAAATGGGAACTTTAGCAGAGTAGACTTCTCCGAACAGTCTGCCTTCCAATCCTTCCTCCACAAATTCCACTGAGCCAACACCATAGAACCTGTCATCATGGTCAAAGATTTCAAGCCATCCGAAGATACGTCGCCAGAAACTTGGCCTGTTGTTCCATGTTTACCAGCAATTCATTACAATCCGTCTCCTCCTCCATTGCTGTTTCTCAAAGTCCAAAACAGAAGACTAAGCCGCATAAGCCGATTATATCCCAGCTTTAAGCGTCAGATTCTCAGTGGAGAATGCATTCTTAAGTGCCCCTTCTACCTTTTTGTCAGTAATATCTGAAGGAGAACAATCTTTGAGATTTATGGTAGTACGACCAATTAAAGTGGCTAGAATGGCATCCACCTTAACAGTGTCTGGAAGAAAGTCCTCATCTTCCTCCAATGAATACAGCTTCTGCAGAAACCTGGGAACCGAGGAGCATACCATGTCCCGCCATTCACCAGTATTCAAGTCCTTAATTCTTCCATAAAATGGCATAGCAAAGACAGGAGGTTTTACATACTGCGGAAACAAGCCTTCCGCCGCCCCAGAAGATGGGAATGACAAAAAACCCAAAGTCTCCCGGATGTGCTGCAGAATGTCTGGGACCTCTTCTCTAGGCACAAACTTTCCCATAGAGGTGGATGGAAGGTCAGTCTCCAAAGCCGATGAATCCCCAGAGGGGGAAACCACAACTCCCACATCATGATGTGAGCCTTTGCGCCAGGTCTTAGCTCTGTCATCCAATGCCCTAGCCACAGCCGCCTCAATCATAGATTGGTCTTCAGTGGCAGAGAGCAAATCCGAAGGCTCAGTTGGGCCCTTGGACCTGCTCCGTCAAGCAGGAATATGCTCATCCTCCTAAGAAGACGACAAAACATGCCTTTGCTTGGTTTCTTGCTTCCGTACTTTAATAACAATAATGACCAAGGAATAGCTACCCCCTTCAAATAGGTAGAAAATACTACAAGGAACCAATGCAAAAGAAAGAGACAAAACAATCTGCCATTGTACCAATAAGGACGGCTGTAGAATCACCAACCAATTCCCAAAGTACACAATTGTATCCAAAGTATGTAGAGGCCAAAGTGCTGGCTAAGATCCTAGCAAATAGTCATCGCACGGTAATTACTTCCCTGGTACACCCCGATCAATCGGATTTCATGCCCCACAGAAACACCCGATTGAATTTGCGGTGCCTGTATGGGGTGCTCCACATGATGGGTTCAAAGGAGATGGAACCATCAGCCCTCTTGGCTTTAGACGCTAAAATGGCGTTCGACAATATTGAGTGGTACTTCATGTTCGCAGTGCTGTCCAGGATGGGTATTGGCCCTTAGTTTTGCGGATGGGTTTGCTTCGTCTAAAGATCCCCCTTGGCATGGGTTCAAGTTAATGGTGTATAATCGAGGGAATTCGCCTTAAGTAAAAATACGAGACAAGGTTGCCCACTCTCACCTATGCTATTTGCACTGGCGCTATAGCCGCTAGCAGAATGGGTCCAGACGGACCCGCAAATAACAGGAATAAGGGCACTGGCGGGATGGGTAGGGCATATTTCACTCTACGCAGATGACATACTGCTTCATGTTTCGCGACCCTATAGCTCCGTCAGTAGGATACTGCAAGTACTCGAGGTGTTTGGATCCTACTCTGGTTATAGTATAAACTGGTCCAAGTCAGTGATCCTCGCGTTATCAGGGGGAGAGCCTCCGCTCCCATCCAACGGTGCAGCTGAAGTGGTGTTTAACAGCTTCAAAAACTTGGAAATACATGTAACCAGGGACCCACAAGAATTTTTTAGGTTGACTGTAACCCTGCAGCTGGTTAGGTTGAGGGATGATGTAGGCCATTGGAGCTCCTGCCTATATGATTGATGGGCAGGGCTGCTATTTTTAAAATGATGACACTCTTTAGGCTCCTCAATGTGTTCCAGAGCACCCCATTCAGGATTCCACCAGACACATTCTGGAGAATACACAGGGAAGTTTCTTCTTTATATTGGCAGGGTTCGGCCTCGAGAATAGGACTTCAAAAGATCCAGAGTGGGGTCTTTGAGGGAGGACTGGGGGTTCCGGATATCAGACTATATTACTGGGCAACACAACTACAGGTAGTTAATGACTTGGCCTTCGTTGACCAATGGAAGCTAGCCTACAGCAAGGACAGATGTGCGATGAGGCAGGGCAGATATGAAGAAATCCTGTATAAAAAAGAAGCCGCTCGCAACCTGCCGACACACACACACACCGTGACACAGACCTGGAGGCAGGCGACGCATTTCATGGGATGGACCGACAAGATAACATCCCAAACTCCGCCATGGCATATCGATGCGCTGAGCGAGGTGGTAAGCTAGAAGAGTTTCAACACTTGGGAATTGATTGGCATAGAACATATGGGTGACATATGGAGAGAGCAGTACTTAATGTCCTTTGCAGACTTTAATCAAGAATTTAGCATGGCTGAAATAGAATATTTGAAATACCTGCAATTGGGGCATGCCCTCAGAAAGCATATAAAAGAAGGGGAACAACTACTTGAGGCATCCCCATTAGAAGATCGCCTACTGATGGATCCTAAGACTAAAAAAAGAGTATTTCCCTTATCTACAAGTGTTGGACAGGCCACATGAAGGGCTTGCTCCCTCCCCGCATGACAAGGCCCAAGCCCCGGACTCCCAGGTGTTACCCACAAGGGCAACCCGCACCCCGTCTCCCAACGGAACTCCTGCCCCCGGACAGCCATGTATCATGGGGCCGAACCACTACCGGCTCCCCCGGCCGGATCAGCCGCCATCTTGGACACTGCGCCACGAGGCCGCGTGGCCTCAGCTCGACCCTAACCCTGGGCCTGGCCCGGCCCCGACATCCCGGCACCACCATCCACCCAGGAGGTGAACGGACCACTTGGCAGGTCAATGGGAGAAAGAAGTGTCGGTGGCTCTCCCCCGCCAGGTGCCGATCGCCCTCCAGCTCCCCCAGGCGCTGGCTCCACCCCCTGCTGGGTGTCTGGACTACCTCATCCCGGACCCCCCGACCTCCCAGTGCGAGGGTCCGGACATCAAAGGGTGCCAGACCTATAACTAGGGCAGCTCCAGAGCAGGAAGGCAGTTGTATCCTGGAGTCGAGAGACACCGAGAAGAACTCAGCCTTGACGGACTACCGGCGCTGCCGTAGCCCCGCCTTGTGAAATATCGTCCTGCCTGCTGGCGCTGCCGCGGCCTTCTGCATCATCCATCCTCGTCGGGACCTGCTGGCGCTGCCGCGGACCGTTGTAACGACCACCTTCATCGGGACCTGCTGGCGCTGCCGCGGACCGTGTGACGACCACCTTCATCGGGACCTGCTGGCGCTGCCGCGGACCGTGTAACGACCACCTTCACCGGGACCTGCTGGCGCTGCCGCGGCCCGTCCAAGCTAGAACACCGAGCTCGAGGATTGTGAGCTATCCACCATACCATCTCAGCTACCAGATTGGCAACCAGACTGTCCCGCTACCCCCTTTTCCCAAACCCAGAGACTAGAATCGAGGGGACCCCTGGGTCCAGACCTCCTTGTACCATTTCATCGTACCTTAAGAAATCACCTATAAAGAACGTTAAATCCTATCCTTGTGTGGTGTATATCTGTGGGGGGGAAGTTACTCATCTGTACGATCGCTGGAGACGGCTCTCCCCGGAGACCTCTCCCCTTGTCCTCGGCCGACCCTCCCGGTCCGTCTAACATTGGTGGCCAGCGGCGCGATCCGAATCAACGCGTAATCGTACAGAGAGTAGCTCACCCCACGACAAAACCACGATGTCAACCAAAGAGAGCGGATCCACCGAGAAATTCCAGATGGATAAATTGGAAGAGTATAGCCATCGTGAACTGAAACAATTCTGCATGGAACTAGGCATTGCTACCACCGGCCTGAGTACCAAAGACGATTTTAAGCACGCCATTGAGTCGTGGGCGGAAACCGGGGTCGCCGGATCCCCAGACCAAAACGGTGCAGCATCGGAGAGGAACGCCACGGCTCCCGAGGAGCGAGGAACGGGCCTCTCGCAGGAAGAGATCCAAGAAAGAGAAAAAAACAGATTACATGAGTTGGAAATGGCACGACTCGAAATGGACGGTGAACTAAAATTAGCCGAGCAAAAACTGAACCTAGAACATCTGCGGCTCCGAGAAGAACGAGAAGAAAAACAGAGGCAGAGAGAGCTCGAAGAAAAAAGACTAACATTCGAACACGAGCGCAAACTGGCAGAAATAGAACTACGGAAGCAGAACAAAGAACCGGAGGTGCCCGAGCGACCGCGCACCCCGGGAGCAACCGAAAAGAAAGTCCACATCCCCAAGGATGTTGTCCGAGAGTATGTCGGAGAGGACGACATACAACAGTGGTTCAAAGCCTACGAGATCGCCATGACCTCCCACCGGATCGATCGGAGTGACTGGGGAGCCGGCCTATGGGGGAGGTTCGTCAACGAAGGCCGCGATGCCCTACTGCAGCTCCCAGACCATCAGATGTCATCCTATGACCACATGAAGGCTGCCCTCCTCACCCGATATGGGCTCACACCCGAAATGTACCGCCAGAGGTTTCGGGACTGCACCCGGATCCCGGGTACAACGTGGATGGAATATGTCAACTATTTCAGCCGAGCCTTCGAGGGTTGGATCAAGGGAAGCCACGTAACGACCTACGAGCAACTTTTTAATCTCATGGTGTGGGAGCACCTGTCTAACAACTGCTTCGTCGAGCTCAGGCAGCACCTCCTCGACAGTAAATTGACTGACCCACGGCAACTCGCCGCCGAAGCTGACCGGTGGGAAAGCACCCGAGTGGGCCGGAGAGGGCCACCCGAGCAAAACCGGAACAACCAAGGTCAGCACCGTCCCCGAAGAGGAGGCCAGGGGCGAGGGAGAGACACCGTCCCGGCCACTCCCGCGGCCAGAACCCCGCCCCCGGCCGGCCGGGGCAACCCCCCGATGCGCCCGGGGTTCCGAGCCAACGTCACGTGTCACCGATGCCAGCGAGTCGGCCACTACGCCAATGACCCGAACTGCCCGCAGAACCAAACGCCAAAACCCCGCCAGGTAGCTGCCGCCACCCTGGGGGGAGAACAAATCTCCGAGGAACAAGAAGAATATGAGCAGGCACAACAAGAGTGGGAACCGGCCGCCATGGTTCTAGCGTGCCTAGGGGGAAAAGACATGGTCCCGCGGGCTCCCCTACCCGCCAACACCAGAAAATATAGCCAGTGGGTGAACATTAATGGGCACCGGGCCGAAGCCCTACGTGACACAGGGGCCAGTGTGACGGCCGTCCGCTGTCACCTGGTAAAACCAGAGCAGATCCTGCCGAACATTCTCTGCCCCGTTCGCTCAGCCGACAATTCCGAGAGTCTATGTCGGATGGCCTGCGTCCCCTTCGAATGGGGAGGGGTCTCCGGCATGTTGAAGGTGACGGTCCGGGATGATGCCCCCGTGGACTGTCTCCTGGGGAATGATCTTGAGAGTTCCCCGTGGGCCGCCGTCGAAAGAAGAGAGCACCTGGGGATGCTGGGCCTCCCGGACTGGGCGTGCGTAACCACCCGGTCCATGGCCGCCCGTGCCATCCCCCGACCAGAAGAACCAGAATGGCCTGCACCTCCTCCCCCGATCGCTCCAGTAGAGGACACCGACTATACCGACCCCCCAGAGCCAACCCCCGAAGGGGTCGCCCAGCCCCAGGACCTTCCCGGCCTGGCTCAGTGGCGTCAAGAAGGGGGGTCCACCCAGGAACAGTTCCGCCAGGAGCAGAAGACCTGTCCCTCCCTCGAGGGACTCCGCCAGCAAGCCATCGCCCAGAGCGCAGGGGACTCCACCGGAGCCCATTGGGTCTATTGGGATAACGACCTGTTATACAGTGAACAAAGAATCGCGGAGTTAGGGGCCAGTCGAGTGCTGGTGGTGCCCCTCCGTTTCAGAGACTTCCTGCTAAATTTGGCCCACGATGTCCCCCTGGCTGGACACCTGGGCCAGGACAAAACCTACAGTCGCCTGGTGACCCACTTTTTCTGGCCGAGGATGCGAACCGACGTCCTCAACCACTGCCGGTCCTGCCCCACGTGCCAGGCCAGCGGGAAGAGCGGCCGCAAGCTCAAAGCACCCCTGCAACCCTTCCCAGTGGTCACCACCCCGTTCGAGAGGGTAGGAATAGACATTGTGGGGCCCCTGGACCCCCGCACCGCACAAGGACATCGGTTCATCCTGGTACTGGTGGACCACACCACCCGCTACCCCGAGGCTGTGCCCCTGCGAACTGTAACAGCTCCGGTGGTCGGCCGGGCCTTAATGGGGATCTTCTCCCGGGTGGGCTTCCCCCGAGAAGTCGTCAGCGACCGCGGCACAAACTTTATCTCGAAATATATGAAGTCCCTCTGGCAACAGTGCGGGGTCACCTACCGATTCACGACCCCCTATCATCCTCAAGGGAACGGACTAGTTGAGCGATTCAACCGCACACTCAAGGGAATGATTGGGGGATTGGAAGAGCCCCTCCGTCGCCAGTGGGATGTACTACTTCCGTGCCTCCTCTTCGCCTATCGAGAAGTTCCCCAGAAGTCCCTCGGTTTTAGCCCTTTCGAACTCCTGTACGGGCACCCTGTGCGAGGGCCCCTCAGCCTAGTCAAAGAAGGTTGGGAGATGGCCCCCCTAAAGACCCCTCCAGACGTCTTCAAGTACCTCCTGGCACTACGCAATCAGACCCGGCGATTCAGGGAAATGGCAAAAGCGAATCTTGAGGCCAGTCAGGAGGACATGAAAAAATGGTACGATCAGAATGCCTCCTCCGTCGAATTCGAACCTGGTCAACAAGTGTGGGTGATGTCCCCTACCGAACCATGTGCCTTGCAAGACAAGTGGACGGGGCCCTTCAAAGTGGTCGAACGCAAGAGCCCCGTCACCTATCTCATCGATATGGAGTCTCCCCGGAACCCCCTCCGGGTCCTCCACACCAACAGACTCAAACCCCACTTTGTGCACTCGGAACTCAGCCTCCTGATGGCTACAGACAGTGGGGCGGAAGAAGACTCCGAGCCTCTCCCTGATCTCCTGAAGACTCAGGAGAAAGACGGTTCCGTGGACGGGGTCCGGCTCTCCGATGCCCTCACCCCAGAGCAACGCCAGGGCTGCCGGGACCTCCTGCTGCAGTTTGCTACTCTGTTTTCCCTCACCCCAGGGGTCACCCCCTGGTGCTTGCACGACGTGGACACTGGGGACAGTCCCCCTATCCGACACCGGGCCTACCGCGTACCAGATCGGGTGCGGGCCTGCATCCAAGAGGAAGTGTCCAAGATGCTCACGCTCGGGGTCATCGAGCCCTCGGACAGCCCCTGGGCCAGCCCGGTCGTGCTGGTCCCCAAAGCCGCTGCCCCCGGCACCACTCCTTAACTCCGATTCTGCGTCGACTATCGGGGCTTGAACGCTGTCACCAGGACCGACGCTCATCCCATCCGCCGAGCGGATGAGTTGATCGACCGCATGGGGGCTGCCCGCTACCTCAGCATCTTCGACCTGACAGCGGGCTACTGGCAGATCGGTCTCACACCCCGGGCCCAAGAACGGTCCGCCTTTTCTACCCCCGATGGCCACTACCACTTCAAGGTCATGCCCTTCGGCATGAAGAATGCCCCAGCTACCTTTCAGCGACTAGTGAACCAGGTCTTGGCGGGGCTCGAAGAGTTCAGCGCCGCCTACCTGGACGACATCGCTGTATACAGCCGCCACTGGTCCGACCACCTCCACCACCTCCGAGAGGTCCTGCGAGCCCTCCAGCGGGCCGGCCTCACAATCAAGGCCGGCAAGTGCCAAATTGGTCAGGGGTCCGTGACCTACCTCGGACACCAGGTGGGAAGCGGTCTGGTGGCCCCTCTGCAACTCAAAATTGCTGCCATCCAGTCCTGGCAACCCCCAGTCACGCAGACCGAGGTCCGAGCCTTCTTGGGACTCACCGGCTACTACCGGCGGTTCGTGAGGGACTATGGCAGCATTGTGGGGCCCCTCACGGGTCTCACGTCCAAAAACCACCCGAAGAAGATTAACTGGACCCCCGACTGTCAAGCGGCCTTCGAGAAGCTGAAAGCCGCCCTATGCACCGCCCCTGTGCTCCAGGCCCCCGATTACAGTCGGGAATTCATTGTGCAAACGGACGCCTCCGACCACGGCATCGGGGCGGTTCTCTCCCAGCTGAACCCCGAGGGTCTTGACCAGCCGGTGGCCTTCATCAGCAGACGCCTCCTGGCCCGAGAACAGCGCTGGAGCACAATCGAGAGGGAGGCCTTCGCAGTAGTGTGGGCCCTCAAAAAGCTCCGGCCCTATCTCTTCGGTACCCACTTCCGGGTGCAAACCGATCATCGACCCCTGCAGTGGCTAATGCAGATGCGGGGGGAAAACCCAAAACTATTGCGCTGGTCCATCTCCCTGCAGGGGATGGACTTCACTGTGGAACATCGACCGGGCCAAGACCACGCCAACGCAGATGGCCTGTCACGCTTTTTCCGCCTCGACGAGGAGAGTCCCCAAGAGGATGGGTGACTCTCCCCGCCTTCAGCTGGGGGGGACGCATGTTGGACAGGCCACATGAAGGGCTTGCTCCCTCCCCGCATGACAAGGCCCAAGCCCCGGACTCCCAGGTGTTACCCACAAGGGCAACCCGCACCCCGTCTCCCAACGGAACTCCTGCCCCCGGACAGCCATGTATCATGGGGCCGAACCACTACCGGCTCCCCCGGCCGGATCAGCCGCCATCTTGGACACTGCGCCACGAGGCCGCGTGGCCTCAGCTCGACCCTAACCTTGGGCCTGGCCCGGCCCCGACATCCCGGCACCACCATCCACCCAGGAGGTGAACGGACCACTTGGCAGGTCAATGGGAGAAAGAAGTGTCGGTGGCTCTCCCCCGCCAGGTGCCGATCGCCCTCCAGCTCCCCCAGGCGCTGTCTCCACCCCCTGCTGGGTGTCTGGACTACCTCATCCCGGACCCCCCGACCTCCCAGTGCGAGGGTCCGGACATCAAAGGGTGCCAGACCTATAACTAGGGCAGCTCCAGAGCAGGAAGGCAGTTGTATCCTGGAGTCGAGAGACACCGAGAAGAACTCAGCCTTGACGGACTACCGGTGCTGCCGTAGCCCTGCCTTGTGAAATATCGTCCTGCCTGCTGGCGCTGCCGCGGCCTTCTGCATCATCCATCCTCGTCGGGACCTGCTGGCGCTGCCGCGGACCGTTGTAACGACCACCTTCATCGGGACCTGCTGGCGCTGCCGCGGACCGTGTGACGACCACCTTCATCGGGACCTGCTGGCGCTGCCGCGGACCGTGTAACGACCACCTTCACCGGGACCTGCTGGCGCTGCCGCGGCCCGTCCAAGCTATAACACCGAGCTCGAGGATTGTGAGCTATCCACCATACCATCTCAGCTACCAGATTGGTAACCAGACTGTCCCGCTACCCCCTTTTCCCAAACCCAGAGACTAGAATCGAGGGGACCCCTGGGTCCAGACCTCCTTGTACCATTTCATCGTACCTTAAGAAATCACCTATAAAGAACGTTAAATCCTATCCTTGTGTGGTGTATATCTGTGGGGGGGAAGTTACTCATCTGTACGATCGCTGGAGACGGCTCTCCCCGGAGACCTCTCCCCTTGTCCTCGGCCGACCCTCCCGGTCCGTCTAACAACAAGAAATTACCAAACAACTCCCAGGACCATGGGGGAACAACCTAGGAGAGTCAGAGGATGATGAGTGGGTTCAGGCAATACAAAGTCCGAGAGAAGTCGCCATTAGATCTAGCTTTCGTCTTGTACAGCTTCACATTCTACACAGATCTTACTACTCCAGGACGGTTTTGTGCAAGATGGGGAGGGTTGAGACACCACAGAGTGTGTGTAAGTGCAACCAAGAGGGCACCTTCTTTCATATTCTCTGAGATTGTCCAAAAATTCATGAATACTGGGCACAGGTGGCTGGGATAATGACACAGGAAACAACGCAACAGGTTCCACTGGATGCCAAGAAGCTTCTCCTAATTATAAGTGGGAAGGAGCCATGGCCTAAGTTCCAAAATATTTGGCTAACTTTGGTGGCAATAGTGGCGAAGAGGTACATAGCGAGAGCTTAGGGCAGGACAGCTCTCCCGACTAGGCAGGAGTGGGAATCTGATATGGATTGGTGCCAGGCAGCAGAATGGGTGGTGTTCCAGAGCAGGGGATGTCCTGGGAAGTGGGAGAAAGTCTGGGGGGGAGTGGCGGACATACAGGGGTCTCTAAATTTGTGAGAGTCGAGTAACACTGGCAAATGGAACGTAGCTAAAAGGCCTCCAGAGTATTGTCCACTTCACCTTCCCCATCCTCTCCCCTCTCTTACTTTAGAAGGGGTTTAACTATCAACAATTTGGCTGTAAAAGCAACAGCAATGTGATAAATTTCCAAAGTTCAGATAATGGATGGCTGTAACAAATAACATTTGTTGAATACCAATTGATGCTCAAATTGCCGTGTATGTACTATGATGCAAAAGTTAATAAAAGAGTTAAAAAACAAACAAACAATTGTATACAAAGTAAGTAAAAAATTACCTCATGAAAGGCCCTAATTGTAAGGGGCAAAAACTGTCAGCAGAGGAGCTGTGCCGTCCCCTACTCGCTGCAGCCTCCCCAGCTGGCCGCCAACCCGGAAGCACAGCCCCAGCCACCACTAGCCAGCAAACACCGTTTCCCTGCTTGCAACAGACACGCTGGCAAGGAGTGCACCACGTCTCTTCGACACAGCGCACCATGGCCTCCACGCATATAGGGCTGGCCCACAGTGCCCGATAAGCAGCAGCTTACGCCTCGCTGTCCTCCAGCGCAGGCAGAAACAAAAAAACAACTGCATCACTGCACACGCCTGGCACGTGGAACGCATGTCTTAGGTAGGACAAAAATAAAACAGGAGGAAGGAAGGGGTAGAATAGTTTTTATTGGTGGAGAAAAATCACGTGGTATGGGTGGCTGGTGAGGCAGGAATGCCTCCATGTTGTAATGAAAGGAAGCGAGGGTGGTACAATGGTTTCATGATTGGAGCATGTAGCAGGTGTGGACCTGAAGGGTAGATAATGTTAGAATACTTTGGGGGTCCCCAGTGTGTACCAGATCACATCAGGCCCTAGATCCCTGTCCACTTGGAGTCAAGTGATTAGTTGCTGTGTACTGGAAGGGGTAATGAATGATACATATGATTTGTGATGATTCATACTAATGTAATAAGTGAGGCCATATGGTGTAAAAGTTTATCATGCAGCCTGACTTGATTTAAAATCTGCGGTGGGTTTTGAACTGCTGATTGAGTACAAAGTTAGGGTTCTTCCTCTCACCAGTCAGGACTTGGATTTTCAAGTGTCACGTGATGACAGGCATATATAATATTTGGTGGTGAAGGGTAGTGGGTGGCTCTCCTGGTTGGTTATTATATTCCCTCCGTGTGTCAGGGTCCTTGCTAGGTCCTATGTGGACTGAAAGGCCAATGTGGAAGGGTTCCCGAAGACCATTTTCTAGGCATGGTTTGTTGCCTGCCACTGTCCCATAGTTCTGGGTCATATGTATGTTGGTTGCTGTTCCATGTTTAATTTAAGTGTAAGTGGAGGGCATAGGTATCTTGGGAAAAGCCAGGTTTCCAGCACTTCTGAAACTGGACTGGACCTAGGCACCCCCTATTCAACTCCTGTGCGTTGTATAATGAGCCCTTTTAGCGGTTGAGCAGAAAAACCTAAAAGTGTTAAATGCTCAACGACTTAGCCAAAAAAGTGTTCTCCACTTAAAAACAGTGTGGCAGAGTCTAGGCAGATATTATTTCATAGACCATATGTTCTAGAAGAATACATGGTAATTGGAATTTAACTTGACCAATCTTTTTTCAGGACAGGTTATCTGTAGGATAGCAATTAGGTTCTGATCAGATCACCTTTATCATTAAAAGGTTTCACATTAGTAATAATACTACATTTTTCCACAAGAGGACACTTTCTGCAGCAGGATTATCAAAACTACAAGAAGTTCAAAACTACATATAATATCTTAGAAATAGCTTGGATACGTTTATTATCATTTCCCATCACTTCCCATATCTGAACACTTGGTAGCTATGCTGGGGGTGCACACAGACAGCTAACTCACTAGAGTCAGCATGGCAATTCAGCACATGAAACATAAAAAAAGAATGTTTGGGGATGCCTAATCAGTAGGTTGCAGTGGCGGTGCGTCCATTAGGGCGCTGGGGCGTTGACCCACAAGCCGCGCACCTCCATCGGCAGCTGCTCTGGCTGAACTGACAATGCATGTCAGTCAGCATGACGACAGACCACCCACCCCCATCAGAGTCTGAAGGGGGTGGGCGGTCCGGCGTCCTGGGGGTGTCGCAGAGCACACAGCAGGCAGCACCACAAGTGCGCATGCTGGGTTTAGGTCAGAGAATTTTTCCGACCAGCCCAGTCATGCGCACTGGTGTTGAGTCTGGCTGGCGGCTGCGCATTAGGAGAGAGAGGGTTGATCAACGCTGCAACCCTCGGTCTCCTAATGGGCAGACGGTCGGCGAGTATACCTGCTAAGCCAATCCTGGCGCTGCGTCAGTATTGGCTGAGAGGGGTTGCCGCCAGTGACGTGGCTGTTCCTGGACCTGTTCAGAAGCTGAAGGCGCCAGCCTCCAACGCAGGACCACGGCCCAGCAGCAGAGGCGGCGCGGACCGGGTAAGTTTTCATTTTTTATTTAATTTTAAAACCCCCCCTGTCCCTACCCCCACACGACCCCCGCGACCATTGCAAGTTGCGGCTGGTTTCAGATACCTTTTATTCCTTGCACAGAGCCAGTTGCATTTTATTCCCCGCACCGATTCAGTTGCATTTTGCCTCCTGAACAGATGAAGTGGCCCTTTACTGAATGTGAACATGAAGGCGCTTTTTTATTAGCATGCCATTCAGTTGTATTTTGGTCTTGGTACGGACTCAGTTGCATTTATTCACAGTTCGATTATGCGCTTTTTGCACATTCTTCCGAGATACGCCGCATCTCCCAGCACTGAAAAGCTGCATTTTTTTGCCAAGTAGCCACCAAGAAGCTGCTCTTCCGCGGAGCAGCGGGTCCTGGGTTGGGTACAGGGGGTCTGCAAATCTCGCAGTAGGGTTGCACTTCACTCGGGATAATTGTTTCCGGGATGTGTGAGCTGGGGCATAGGGGTTGGAGACGTTGGCACGCAGCAGATAGACTTTGAACCTGGGAAAGAGCCTCTCCAGCTGTAGCAGAGGCGAGGGGTGAGGTACAACGTTTCTGCTACTTTCTGACGCATGTTCCTCCTATGGCATAGTTTTGTAACAGAAAGACCATTTAAACTGCTCTCAACTCGTAGTTTATGAGGGTGTCTTATGCTTTAGATGTTCAGCTTTTAAAGCCTTAAAACGCTGTGACTGCTGCTTGTGTTATCAGAATCAGAGATCTCTGTGTTCTGGGACGCTGAGAGTAGGAAGAAGAGAGAGAGAGAAAGGAGGTATAGACCAGAGCGGCGGAGACAGGGGGTAGCCATCCATAAAGCAGCAGGGTCAGTGGCACCGGGGCCCAGCGGCATGAGGGGGACACTTTACCTCAATTAGTGGCTGTTTTTCTATTATGCAAAACCACTGGATGGTGAGCTCAATTTCCTTCCTTGCACCCTTGGTACGCTACTGGGCAGAAAGTGGGAACTTGATAGATGCAAGGAAGAACTGGAAGAAGCAGGTACCAGCCACAGTAAGTTGGAGAAAGTGAAACACTGATGTTTGGAAAGGAGAGGCCTGCTAAACAATACAGAGCAACACAGCCAGCCCTGTTGGCATGTCTACAGATGCAGTGCTGGTGAAACTGGTCTGTACCTTTAAATTCACACGTACACGAGGCGTTGTTTACATGCAGACTCAGGGCAGTACCCGGTTGATACGCTCAATTATATATTCAAAGTCAGGGCAGTGACAGTATAAGCACCGAGTTTGGCTCACAATCTTTTGCTGGGACTGGTGTTTTCTAGGCTCAGCCTGCCTGACCTGTATCTGCTGGGCTGAAGTGCGTTCAGGCCCAGGGCAAAATCAATAAATGTGTTCTTCATGTTTTGTGTAGAATGTTAATTAAGGAGCATCTGATTCACAATTACTTTATTAACCTTCCTGCTATCTCAAATTTGCTTGAAAATGCACCATTTGCCCCCCTCCCCCGAATCCCCTGTAGGTGGCTCGGGCTCGCTTGCAACATTGCAGTACGGCTATTGTTTTACGCCACACCACTTTAGAATGTCACCAGCCGCCACTGGTAGGTTGTGGATACAACAGCAGGTAAAAGACAAGATGTCCAGGCAAAAAGAAGCATACAGATTATTCCACAAGGATTCCCAATACTTCTCTTCCAAATCAGTGAGCTGGAGTAACATTCTCTTTTACACCATTTCTCCAATTTGTCGTTTTCTTCCCTGTTAAAATAGGTTTTGTAAATCGAGGCTAAACACTGAATAAATGCCTGCAGCATTCGACCCAGACTTTTATGTTCTTGATTGGATTATTAGTGCTATAGTTTCACTTAAGGCTGTAGACTGCCTTTTGCTGCATGATCTCATTGGTGCTAATAGACTAAGTCTTTCAGCATCTTGGTGCCAATCTGAGTCTGCCTTGGTCGATCTCTGGGCTCCTTTTCTCTTCCAGTCGACTACGACCTGCTGCTCTCCTTCTTGCTATCCAGTAAATGGATTGTGTCTTCCAGAGAGGTTGTCAAAGTCAAAACAAGCTTTATTCGGTATATAAAAAAATATCCATAAAAGCATTCTACATAATAAAACATTTCTTCATTTTACGTTCCCCTTTTTCCCCCCTCATAAGAAGATTTATTAAAAAAAGGATACATATTTCATTTTTGATGTATAAACACCATATTAGTCAGTAACATTTCATGGGGTACATAGAATTACAAAGACCTTAAAAAGGTAATTGAAATAAATCCCAAACATTTGATCAACTAATCAGTCTCATAGACAAGTGATTCCAAATATGAGAGCATTTTCCTTCGCTTGATTGCTAATTGAATGAAGGAAATTACCGCATTACACATCTTAACATGATCTAATTTACATATAAAATAAAAAGCGGTTTTATAGGAGTACAACTTATTGGAAATAAAAAGTGGGCGCAGAATTGATTTCCTAAGGTCCCTGTAAAAGTTACAAAACAGTATAAAGTGCAATGTGCTTTGGGCAGATTTACCTTCGCAAGGGCACATTGGAAGGGTTGCACTCCAGTTGCCCATCTTAGGAAATGCTATCTGAAAAAGCAATTTTCGTAGCCTTTGTCTAGTCAGATAAAATCTGTGTTGGGTATTCCTAATAAATATAAGATAGGGTTGGGTGCCAAATGAAAAGGGACCTTCACAGTATAATCTGACAATAGATTTAGTACATCACCCTGCTTCCCTTTTTATCTTCCTAGACCCGAGGAGACTCTTTTTAAGCTCCCCCTTACTAAAATTCTCAATAATCAATGGGTCTTTAAAAACAGGATTCACGTTACACTCAATCAGAAGATCATGGACGTATTTTAACCATGGTATCTTCTTCGAGTAATTAAGACTAAGACAATCATATATTATTTCCTTGGTAAAATGGGTTTCTTCCTTCGTCCAAATACGATGCCACAAATTAATGGTGGATACGCTAATCAAATCACTTAAAAAGGGAACATCTGTTTCTCTATGGACAATATAAGTAGCAGTGGAATTAAGGACTGATAACACCCTACGCAAAAATGTATTTTCCATTATTTGCAATATAGAGGTATCTGCCATTCCCCAGAGGGCACCACCATAGCATACCCCAGATACACATTTACTCCCATAAAGTTTTAAAATCTCTCTCACAGGCTTATTACCTATTTTTTGTGAGAATCTAAAAATAGCCTCACTTGTCCTTAAAAATTTCAACTTGCTTAGATTAATATGTGGATTCCAAGTACCTTTACAATTAAAAAGCAATCCTAAATAGGAAAAGGCTGAAGTCCTCTCAATGGGTACACGTTTTATGAAGTGGGTACTACTTTTAGTTTTACATTTCCCGCAGGTCATGACAAGGGTTTTAGATAGATTAATTGCTAGGTCTTTATCAGTCATAAACTCGGTAAAATTATCAATCAAAAGCTGAAGACCATTTGCAGTCCTGGAAATCAGGACTGCATCATCTGCATATAATAAAATAGGCGTTACGCGTTTACCTACAATAGGGGCATCAGCTTTAAGACCCTGCAGCAAAAAGTCAACTCCATTAATATATAATGAAAATAAAAGTGGTGCGAGAATGCAACCTTGTCTAATCCCTCGGGTAACTTTAAAGTGCGTTGTGCATTCCCCTGTTGGTCCGTATCGTATCTTTGATGTTAAATTGACATAAATTTGAGACAACAGACTAATGATATTAGTTGGAGCACCCATCCGTTCCAGCGTTTGCCATAACATAGTATGGTTTACTAAATCGAACGCGCTGGAAAGATCAACGAAGCAAAGGTGGAGAGAACCCTCCTTTGCACGTGTGTATTTTCCTATGAGTAGCTCCAAATTTATACATTGTTCAACCGTTCCGATTCCCTTTCTGAAACCATATTGTGTTTCAGTTAATATGTTCCCCTCCTTCACCCAACACTCCAACCTAGCAAGTAAAATTCTGCCCATAAGTTTGAATGTGGAGTCAAGGAGGGAAATCGGTCGATAACATTTAGCACTAGCTCTATTGCCCTTTTTAAAAATTGGGATGATCACACTTTCAGCCCATGTTGCGGGCAACGCCCTATTAGTAACAGCATTTAAATTTTTTTATAAAATGGGGTACCAGAAATCAATGTCATATTTAAAAATGTCTATCGGGACCCCGTCAGGGCCTTCCGCCTTCCCACTTGCACTATCGTGTAGGGCGGTTCTAATCTCGTCTTTAGTAATTATATCAATCTTGCCGAAAGTTAGCAAGATTACGTTACCTTCCTTATCATTGCAACACTTTGTGGGGTTAAAAATTCCCTCAAAGTACATCAACCAGTCCTCTGGAGACACCACAGTATCAATCCTTACCGAATAATCATCTTTAAAAAGGGGTTGATCTATGGTTTTCCAGAAGAGAGTAGAATTTGTAGTTTTGGCTGCCTGGACCAGGTTTTCCCAAGCCATCTCTCTTATCTCTATTTTCCTGGCCTGTAAAGCTTGTTTGTAACATTTTCTAAGGTTTCTGATCTTTTCACCATTTCTAGGTTTAACTTTCAGTTTATCCTTCAAGGCTCTATTCAATTTCGAGCATTCCTGATTAAACCATCGCGGGCAGAAAACCTTATTATTCCTTAGTTTCGTATTTATTAATCTCAGTGTTTTAGCTATATCCATTGTAATATTATTAAAAGCAATAACAACTTCGACATTATCAGAAGATTCATCTAAACAGATTTTAATGTCACGGTCGCTATTTAAATCAAATTTTCCATAAAAAGGACGGGATTAACGCCAGACCACTTAATAGAAGTCCCATTTTCGCCTTGGGCTCTTATATCTACTGCCAAAGGGCACACCATAATTCTTACCCTCGCAACAGAACCAAACCGAGACCATTTTGAATTCTAGTAGCTTCCATCTTGTTTCTTCGGGATTTCTCCCCTTCTCAAGCCTGCTAAGGTCAGTCATTGTTAGTACCATTTGTATAGCCATTATAAGGGCCAGGTCAGTCTGCCCTGGATGAAACTCAGGCAAAGGGCTTTGTATTATTTATCTCAGTGGAATCTCCGATGCCAAAAGTATGCCCTGCCCATAACCACTGGCGCACACAGGACTTTTGTGACATTTCTCCCTAAATGCATGCTCATCAATTTATTTTCAGTTACTGCTCCAATTGTTTTGTCACTTATGTGTTTTGATTTTTACTTGGATTCAGGAAATTATCCTAAGAGGAGCTCGTTGATTCTGCTTCATCCAAACCCTCAGTAACTTCAGGCATGTCTTTCTCAACATTATTTACAAAGGTATGATGAGGCACGTTGAACTTTATTTTAATCATAAAAATGAAAGTCACCCAACTTTTAAATTTTGTTCTAGATGTTCATGCACATTTCTTCTGTATTGACGGAGTTTAAACTAAACTGCACACCTAGTGCTACTAGACACATCATTGGTGCATCTGTGAAGACTGCATACTGGTTTTCTACCAATATTTTTAGGGGGTACCTCGTCTTCACTTCGTTACTAAGGTCTTGGCTGGAGACACTGTGTAGTTTTAGTGTGCAATAGCTGCACACAGGGTCGTAGCTGCTGCTCTCCCAGTTTAATTAAGTCCACAGTGTGTTTATTTTATGAACAAGAATGTTTGTACGCATCATATGTAATCTGCAATAATGACAGCAGGCAAGGAAATAGCGTGGAAGAAAGAAAGACCTCAATCACATCCATTGCATATATTGTTATGGGTACTCTTAGATGGTAGAGAATATGTGCTTGTATGAATGGTAAATATAAGATGGAGGATAGCAGCCCACCCGCACAGAGAATGAACAGGTTCAGCACATCCTCCACACTTTGTTTTCTCCTTTGACTTCAAGATCTATTCAGTAGGCATACAAGAGGTTTCCTACCAAAGACGACTGACAATATACTTGCCTCTAGGCCCATACCCAGCAGTCTCGATGCCCCTCTTCGGTGCCAAGGTGTGCCCATCTGTAAATGGAACAACAGACCTGGTCCCATTAGCACATTTAATGACTTGGTGTAGTTAGCATAGTTGATTCAACATTTTAGAAAATATTGTAAATGATCAACTGTCCACTTCACAGGAAAATTCTATGGGTTTGCAGTTTTGTCAATCTGGCTTTAGACCCAGACATTCTACAGAGTCTGCCATCTTAGAGGTCTCAGGAACAATCAAGATCATGTTAGACAATGGCAACATTGCTGTCTTGATCCTGCTGGATTTACCAGCAGCATTCAATATGATCCCTCACTCAACACTCCCTTGGAGGCTACAGGATATTTGTATCACCAGCAAGGCCTGGTTTTGGTTTAAATCTTTCCTGGCAGGGAGGAAACAATTAGTTTCCATTGGACAGTATTTATCCAAAGAAAAAACTTTCGTTTTTAGTGATTCGCAAGGCTCATGGCTTAGTCCGTCATTATTTAATATCTACATGGCCCCATGGTATTTTTGATCAACTCATTTGAATCTCAACTACCGCCTATGCTGATGATACACAATCGATTCTATCTTTAGATAAAAATTATTTGGGTCAAAACAGAACTTTAAGAACTGCTTTACGAACATTATTCGAAGGATGGAAAACAACCCCCTTAAATGCAATACTGATAAAACAGAAATTATTTTGTTTGAGATGTTTAATCTGTGTTCCCCCACTATGTGGTGGCTGGATTCCGTGCCCCTCTCCTCCACCTACAGTAGAAGTTGCGAAAAACGTAGGAGTCAAATTTGACAATCTCTTTCCTTCCGCCCACAAGTAATGTCAGTGGCTGGCATGTGTTTCTCTCTGATTAAATCCTTCAAATACATTTTGATTTCCTCCCTCTATCCGCAAGGAAAACAGTGGTTTTTGCACTCATAACTTCGACGCTTGACTACTGCAATAGCATCTATGTAGGAATTTCAAAGCAATTGCTTCATAGGCTCCAGGTGGTTCAAAATTCGGCTGCCAGACTTGTGCTTAAACTTCTCAGGTATAGTTCTGCATCCAAGGCACTCGGAGAGCTGCACTGGTTGCCTATTCATAAGAGGGTTCTATATAAAACTTTGGGGCTTGTCTTCAGGGCCATTTATGCTATGGGCCCCAAATATCTATATAACCGGTTTTGCCATTATAGGACTCAGAGGACTCTCATATCTTCCAATGCTAATTTGCTAAAACCTATCTCTTTCAGGCTTAAACCCTCAGGAGGTAAATCATTTATAGTCCTAGGATCAAAAGCCTGGACCCAACTTCCTGGTTCGCTTTGGCTCACCATAAATAAAGCCAGTTTTCAAGAAGAACTTGAAGACGCGCTTACGAACCTGCTAGTGGCTGTTTGGTGGTCGGGCAGACTCCTGACACAACGTTGCCGTGAGGGGAACGGCTGTTCTGTTCTTTGCCGAGCCGTGAGGTGAACGGAATAATTGCACACTGAGAACTCTATTTCCCAGAAGCCCCGACATCGCGCACAGCACTCGCGTCATAGAGACGGCGCCTGGAGCCCTCAAAGGCAGCGAGGGCACATCGCAGCGCGGGACGCGCTTACGAACCTGCTAGTGGCTGTTTGGTGGTCGGGGAGACTCCTGACACAACGTTGCCGTGAGGGGAACGGCTGTTCTGTTCTTTGCCGAGCCGTGAGGTGAACGGAATAATTGCACACTGAGAACTCTATTTCCCAGAAGCCCCGACATCGCGCACAGCACTCGCGTCATAGAGACGGCGCCTGGAGCCCTCAAAGGCAGCGAGGGCACATCGCAGCGTGGGACGCGCGCGGGCGTGCCCGGGCGCTGCCCGGGCCAAGGGCGGGCCCGTCCGCGCCCGTCGGAGCCAGAAGGAGGCTGGGCTGGGCCACGTCCCTATCATCTGCAAAATGGGTAAGAGGAAGCTGGCCGGAAATCAGGTACAGGAGGGTTCTAACGCTAAAGTACCCCACAAATCCACTTCTATTATTTCCTATTTGACTACAGCTGTGGGAGTTTTGAATAATGAAATTGAGGTTGCTGAAAGGGAACTGGGTATGACTTTTAGAGAGGTTGAAGATCTGTTACCTGTTTAAGTGCCTTCTATACCCCTGGATCCTGAGGTGATTGTAATCAATGCACCAAATATTGCCTCTGTACTCCCGGAGATTGTTGGATCTGGTATGGGGGAACGGGATCTACTATTGGAAGTCCCTGCTATTGAGGGGGTAAATATGCCCAAATGCCAGGTTGATAAGTCACAGGGGACACGGGCTTCAGCTAAAAAAACTAGTAAAAAATAAAGGGGCCCCAAAGTAAGTCTTGCAAAGACTGTCTCTGGGTTGGATGATAATATACAATTGGCACTACGGAATCTGGTGGAGGAGATTTTCTCGTCTCGGTTTGAGGCGATATTGACTAACGTCGCTAAGGATGTCATTGACACTATGAACACGTGTCGCGGACTTGAGGAGAAAATGTGATCGCCTGGATTCTATGATTGACTCATTTAAATCTGATGCAAAACGTCTTTTACAGAATAGCGGACGGTTAAATACAGAGTTGAATCCCTGTCCTAAGGTTGATCTTGTTGATATGCCCCCACAAAGGAATCGCTCTTTATCTCTGGTTAATCCAAATCTAGAGACGGCAGTTAGCCATTTAGATTATAATGCCCGAGAAGTTGATGATGGCCTTCTTTTGACTGGTGATAAGAACTGTATTGATTGTACTGTGGGTAGCAGGAATGTTTTATGTAAAAAGAGTGTAGTGCAGCCGGGGAAAACATTGGCCCCTAATACATGCACAATTAATCTACCACCAGAAGCTACTCCTCTGGTTGTAGTTTTGGTTGGGGTTCCTCCTCTAACAGCTGACGATGTCGAACCTACAGCTGCCCTACTGCGAAAGACCAAGAATTGGTGTGAGGGTCATTCTTCTGGCCCTGCTGGGATCTCTGCTAATATCATCATGGCTAGACGAGTCGGATGGGTGGGTAATGGCCCCAAATGTGTTCCTGGGGACTGTATTATAGTTAATTTCAATAATTATAAAATACCCGGCAGATTGCTTTGGAACGTAACGGATCATTTTAGTGGGGATATCAGAGCTGTGCCCTTGGGGTTCTTTAATCCCCCCCCTAGGAGAATGTATGACCTTATCAACTGTTCCCAAATGGGTAGGCTTGCCCCCCCATGATGGTGTCAGTAGATTATTTAATGGTAGGGATAGTAAGCCAGTAACATTACCAGTACAACAACCATCTTTACTGCCCATTCCCAGGGATAAAGGGCTGTTGATTTCTAATAGTTTTCTTCCCCTTACCCAGATGGATCAGAATGATTGACCACTGGGGTCAGGGGTGCCCAGAGTAGACTTGATCCCTATGGTCCAAGATCCAGTTGAGAGCAGCGAAGATTTCAGTCGAAACTGCAAAATTATTACCTGGAATATCGCTGGCCTCAATTCAAAGAAAGACGATCCTCTATGGCTAAACACCATAAAACAATATGATATAATTGCCCTACAGGAAACATGGGATAAGGGGGACGGTTTTTGGATAGATGGGTATAGATCTTTCTCCCTACCGGCATGCCCATCTAAGGCTGGTAGAGCGAAGGGCGGATTGATGTTTCTTTTGTCCCATAACCTTAAAGGTTCACTATCAAGAGTAGAGGTCGATTCGGCTAACTTATTGGTACTAGAAGTAAGTCATCCAAATAATCTTAAATTGTTACTGATTAATTTCTATAATTCAAGTGATAGTAATGTAACTAATCAGCACTTGTATAAATTGAATCATTTTTTAGTTGAATATAGGAGAGATCAATCCACTATTTGTCATATATTACTTTTAGGGGATTTTAACACACATTTATGTGACCATTTTTGTCATATATCTGATAACTTGGTTTATATCAACTCAGATACTCCGCATTTTGAGCACTACCCACGAGGTGTTGCCCTGGAGAGTTTTTTGACTGAAATAGATCTTTTTGAACCCTCTTTTGCTAATTTCACTGATCGTTATCATACATTTAAGAAAAGCGAGACAATTATTGATTATATTTTTTTGTCTCATAAATTGCTTGATAAGGTAATTTATTACAATGCCATATCTTCCCCTTTTAGCGATCACAATCCCGTTGTATTGGAATTGGCTTGTAACTGTGGGCTATTAGAAATCGGAGGGGAAACAATATGGTAACTCGCGATCAAGACAGGAGGCTTAAGTGCACCAAAGTGTTACCTACTCTATTTTTTAATGACTTATGTATGAACACCAGGGATCTCATAACATTATGTAACGACCCCTTAAATTCGGAGGTCGTTACATTGGGAGCTTTTGTGGGTATCTGTTCTCAGATTGCTGTTGTTCTGATTACTAGATCCAAAGGGTATGTGCAATTGAAAGAAAAATGGTTTGATGAAAATTGCTCGCAAGCACACCGTGCTTTAATTCTAGCATTGAAAACTTCTCCACAAGATAGGCCCTTGATACCGAGTCGAAGGAAACTCTATAAGCTCGCGATCCATAGGCGAAAATCAGAAATTAAAGCTGATACTTGGGAAGTCCTCCTATCTGTCAATATTTTAAAAGATAGTGCCAAGTTTTGGACCATTGTTAATACTCCCCTTTTCACAGGTTTAGATAACAACTGCCAGGACAATAATGTTACGGAAGCCCAATGGTTGAACCATTTTGAAGGGATCTATGGTTCTAACGATCCCTGTGATCTAGTGTCTAATGACTTCTCGCATCAAGGTTTATCTCCTCTTACTTTTGATGTCAAGGATATAGAAAAGGCCATAAAAGATACATCAAGTAATAAAGCACCAGGCCCAGATCATGTCCCAGCGGATATTTATAAGCATAACCCCAGTTTTTGGGCAAAAATTTTGGTTAATGTCTTTAATGCTGTGGCCTTGATTGGCCCTCCTCCATCTTGGTGTCATTCAACAATTATTCCGGTCTTTAAAAAGGGTCAACGGAGTGAACCAAGGTGCTATAGACCCATATCCTTGATTGATTCGGTTGTTAAAGTATTAGGCAAAGTTATACTAGGTAAGATCACAGATTGGGCTGACGATAATAAAATTATAAGTAATTTACAATATGGTTTCCGTAAAGGCCGAGGTACCATGGATCAATGCTTGAACCTCTTTATGCTAATAGGAAAATATACTATGGCTAAGGAGGGCACGCTGAAGTTGGCATTTATGGACCTGACCTCAGCTTTCGACCTGGTTAACAGGTCGAAACTATGGTCTATTTTGTTAGAAATGGGTCTGGATCCGCCTTTGGTTTATTTTTTATTAGATCTCCATCGCGATCTTACCGCTTCGATTAGGTTGTCCCAGGATGGTAGGTGCTCCAAACCTTTTAAATCCAGGAGAGGGGTTCGACAGGGGTGCATTATGGCACCTCTGCTTTTCACATTATACATTAATGCCCTGGACATAACCCTGGTTAAAGCGACTTTGGATATTCCGCGAGTAGGAGATACTTTAGTTCCAGTTCTCCTTTACGCAGATGACGCTGTACTACTGGCTAGAACAGCGGTAGGTTTACAGCGTCTTTTAGATGCATTTGGAGAGTTTATGCTGTCCTTGGATCTGATTGTAAATATTGGTAAATCGCATGTTCTGTCGACAGGACGTAGAGCTACAAAATCAAGAACTTTTTACTGTAATGGAGGTTTAGTGTCTTCTGTTCCCTCTTTTACTTACTTAGGGGTAGTTTTCGATGAAAAGAGTACTTGGGCCCCACAGCAAAAATTAAAAAAGAACGCAGTAATTAGATCAACCTCTGCTGTATTAGGTTTTGCTAAACGTTTGGGGGCAAGACCAATGGAGGCCATTAATAAAATATACACTTCTAAGTGCTTGGCAATAGCAGGATACGGTTCCGCTATTTGGGGATATAAACCCCAATTAGAATTACAGGTAGCAGAAAACAGTTTTCTGCAGAAACTTCTCTCAGTACCGCAATCTACCCCTAATTTTTCTTTGCATCAGGAATTGGGATTGGGTTTTCGGACACTCTGAGTTTGGCGCCGTTACTTTGCTGGCTCAGAGTGTGGCTCAATCCAGATCTAACCCTCAATCAAGAGATACTTCGGGATTGTGCTAAATTGGATAATGTGAGTAATATTAAGTGGTTGGTTTAAGTCAAATCTATGCTCTCTAAACTGGGTCGCCAGGAGCTATACGATCACCCAGAAAACATTAGGAAGGATGATCTGAAATGGGTGAAAAGTAATTTTACAAAAATGATGATGACGGAAAGGGAAGGGAATGAGTTACAAAAACCATTAGTAAGGGCTCATTCTCTAATAAAAACAACTCTGATAATAGAACCCTACCTGCTTACAGTTACTAAACCATTTCATCGCTGGCTCCTGACTAGATTTCGATTTAATTTAATACATTTGACCCTGGGGGGACTATGTGATTTGGTCTAAACCTGAGGATGCAGGATTATGCTCCTGTGATAATCACTCTATTCAAGATACTCTACATTTTTTACTGTTTTGTATTCATTACTCCACGATTCGGAAGAAGTTTTTGGTTCCCTTACTTTGTAAAAGGGGCTTTCTTCAGGCCAAACCTGCCTTACTCTATTTACAAATGTTAACCAATACCTGGGAAACTTTTTGTATAGCATCTTTTTTAGTGGCCGCAGTTAGGTTGAGGGGTAGAACCATAGCCAATAGAAATTTTTCGTTTGACAATATATGATAGAATGACGGTTTTTTATGGCCTGGCACTCCCTCTGTGACCATGTTTTTCTATGCACTTTAGCTTTGAGAGCAATGAAATAATTTTTATGAATGGTTTTATGATGAGTTTAATATTGTTATTTATTCTATTTGTATTTGTATATGAATGTAAATGTTGTCTTGTACTTTTATGATTTTAAATAATCGATTAAAGTGGATTGATGATGACTTGGCTGTATCTTCCTACAGATGCCTTATGATACTTTTGAATATAATGGTTTGGTTAAGGCCTATGGTTATTTTTTTCTGACCTCTCTGTGCTGGTCTCTCTTTTCTTGATCTTTACTGCAATGGTTGCTTGAGGAACGGTGTCTGAGGCAGTGCCATATGCTCTTGTTTGAGTGATCCTGCGCTTAAAAAATGAAATATACAATTGCTAATGTACCAGCAAACCATAACCTGAAACCTGGAGACAAAGTGTGGCTCCCATAACTTGTTTGAATCCTGCTTTCTTTCCTCATGGATAGCATCTTGTATGTACTGTGTATTTAGTGTAAATTATCTAGATATCACAGTCAGTTAATTATCACAAACAGTACATTGGGGAGAATTGGCATCAGTCAGAGAATTAAAATCAAGACAGTGTTCATGATAAAATAGTGTTTGCATGCACTGTATAACATGGAAGCCCATTCTTGCAACTGTTTTTCTTTTGTGATAGTCGCTTAACTTATTTTAGTGAGTTCTACTGCTTTATTTTTGCTGTGCATAAATTTGCATATCTAACGTGTTCAAAATAACAACCTGTAGGAAGGATGGGTGGAAATAGAAGCTAGGAGGCTTTATGTGTTTCGCAAATTTTCTTTTTATTCACTGGACTGAGTATTACAGGTAATACAGAAGCTGAGGGATGTTCCTTTAACTCTTCTTTTCCTTTTTTAGGTCTCGCCTGAGCCAGCGCATGCGCTGCCCTGGCGAGACATTTAGTGAGTGGGCTTTCAAAAGTCCGACCGGGTGGCATAGAGCGTGCAGTTACGCGCACAATGACGAGCAGAGACGCCATCTGGCTTTCCTCTCTCGTCATGGTGCGCGCACACCACTCGCGTGCTTTTTTAAAGATTTTCTTTTAGCGCGCGCATACAACTCCGGGGCTTCTTTTCGAGCACGCGTGCTTGTTAAGCGCTTCCTCCTGGGACTCATGGTACTTTTGTGGATTACGCTGCAATGGGACAGGAAATAAATGCATTTATTCCTGCCAAAAGCGACCTTCATCGCAAGCTTTGGAAAGGTGAATTCTATGAACTATGGAGAGGCCGTGGCTTTACGGCCAGAGCTGCGGAATTTGGAACTGGGAAAATCTGCTCGAGTCTTGGCGTCCGCTCAACATCCTGTGATTTTTTGGTTTGAATTTTTTTATTAGGGTTTTGCATACAACATTCAGTAATGTACATCAGATATATCATTGACGAACCACTTTTTACATCATTGTGAAGTATCATTTTTGTTTACAAAGGGTGATTGTATTAGGTGCCTAGTCCCTGGAACCTCTTGACACTGCTACAATCGTATGTCTACTACTGGTTTGTTCCACTAGGCTGTAGTGTGCCCTATTGCGACTGTACCGGTGTGTCACGTATTAGCTGGGGTTAGCTCGTTCTCCCCGTTTCTATCTGTGTAGCTCTTCCCTTATGACATATGTAATCATCTATTCCATTTACCCAGTGCATCGGTTTTTGAACTGCCGATGGAATTAACTATGAACTGTGGGGAGGAGAGGAAAAGCGGTGAAAAAGGAAGGAAAAACTAAAAAGGGGGGAGAGAAATTAATAAGAGGAACATGAGGGGAGGAGAAGATGTAGGGTGCGCAAGGTTAAGCTGTCCTGGTGGGCGGTGTATCGACTGAGTGCAGGTACGTTGAAGGTGTCCTGAGGTGATCTGGGCAGAGGGCGGGCCGCTGGACGGGCAAGCGATAAAGTCGGGGGGTTTCGCCCAACTCTTCTGGTTGATTCTTCTACTTGTCTATTGTACCGCTATCGTTATCATTGGGTCCTGAGTGGCGGGGGAAGCGGAGGGAGTGTGAGGTGCGGGCTGTGTCATTTCCTGTAATTCCCCTTCTGCTCGCTCCTGTTTGAAGTGGATTAGGAGCTGTGCCCATTCCATGGATATTGGATGTTTACGGGTGCCCCTCACCTCTTCATCCCGTAGTGTCTCCTCCTCTGCTGCACCCCATTTGAGTAGTGCTCCCGCCCAAGCTGCCTCCGAGGGCCCTGCAGGAGCTCTCCAGTGCATAGCTATATTCCTTTACGCTAATAGAATGGCCAGGGATGCGAACCTCCGTTGTACTTTTGCGGTCTTCTTTTTCTGGAATATCCCCAGAGCGCACGCTTCCCACGTGGAAATGTTCGTGAGATTGGTCGATCGATCGGAGTGCACGATGTACCCCGTCCCAATACTGTTGTATGGATGGGCAGGTCCAAAACATATGTTTGAAGTCTGCTTCTGATGCTTGACAGCGGGGGCACCGAAATTGCGTATCGGGGTAGAACCGGTGAAGCTTATCCGGTGTAAGATACGCTCGATGTAGGATATTAAATTGTATGTTTTTGAATCGCGCGTTCCTGGATACCTTTTTGGGAAATTCCAGAGCTTGGCGCCATTCTGAGTCATGGAACGCTCGGCCCGCATCGTCCTCCCACGTCCCCCGGAGCCCATCCAGGGAAACATCCGTCAATTCCCGGATCGCTTTGTAATGCCATGTGATTAGGTGCCCACCTGCTCCCATGCGCAGCAGCGTGTGTAACACTGGATGTGTCGGGGGCTCCCCGTCCCGCAGATTCCAGTATTGGCTACCACTATCTAAGATTTGTCTGTGCCGTAAAAACTGTCCATGCGGGAGGTCATACCATTCGACCAACTGAGCATAGGTCTTCAGTTGTCCTTCGTGAAACATCGCCTCCATCTCTGTAATGTCGTGATCGGTCCATACTCGAAGGGCTCCCGCAGTGTAGTACCCGCTTTTCCGGGGGAATCCCACCAGAGGGAGCAAGGGGGAGTATAGTGGTCGGCCTCTAGACATACGGTGTATCCGCATCATACATCTGCGGGCTACAATAACCTGTAATGGGTGCGTGCGTGCCGGCTTAGTACCTGGCAATAGCATTCGTCTGATCGCGGGGAGGGGCATCCTGCCACTCTCGGTTATTGTCTCTCCCACGTGTCTCTCTGCCGTCCAGTGGGACAGCAATTGGAGCTGCGCCGCGAGGAAATATGATTCGAAGGATGGGGCTCCTAGGCCTCCGCCCGTCGTAGGTAGGTATAGCGTGCGTAGCGCCACTCTATGGTGACCGCCGCCCCAAATCAGGGCTGTCAACAGCGTATCTAACTCCCGGAAGAAGGAGCGCGGTGGGATTATTGGGAGATTCGCGAAATAATAAAGCATTCTCGGCACCATGATCATTTTTGCTATGGCTACACGTCCAATCGGAGCCAGTGGCAACGTCTTCCAGAAGCCCACCGCCGACCGCAAACTTGCTAACGCCCTGCGATGGTTACCCTCGAAGAGGTCCTCGGGGGAGTGGTATAGTCGCACTCCCAAATATCTGGGGGCTGTCGCGTCCCATGACAGTGTCTGGGCGCCCAGTGTTATCTGCAAGGGCGCTATTTGGGCCACCAGAGGGAAGACCGATGAAGTCCCCCAATTTACTTTGAGCCCCGAGGCCTCCCCGAACTCCTGCAACGTGGTCCATATTGGAGCGAGGTCATCCGAGATGTCACGAACATATATCAGGAGGTCGTCCGCGTATAGTGACACGCAATGGGTTGTATCCGCAATGGGAATCCCCCATGTCTCCCCCTCCCGTCTCAATCTTATGGCCAAGGGTTCCATTGCTAGAGCGAAAAGAAGAGGGGAGAGGGGGCATCCTTGCCTGGTCCCTCGTGTCACCGGGAATGGGGCCGATATGAGTTTACCGACTCGCATCCTGGAGGTGAGACCTCTGTACAGGAGCTGGGTATATGCCATGAGCGTGGAACCGATGTTTATGCACTGCAGGACCGCGAATAGGTAGGGCCACAACAGGGTGTCGAACGCCTTTACCAGATCCAGAATCAGGCATGCTGCTCGGGGGAAATCACTCTTTTGCCTGATCCTGGATATGAAACAATCGGCGCAAATTATGTGAGGTATTGCGTCGGGGAACGAACCCGCACTGGTCAGGGTGTACCAATGCCGGAAGTATTTGACTGTATCGATCTGCTAATATTTTCCCCAGGATTTTGCAGTCTGCATTTAGGAGCGTAATTGACCGGTAGGAAGCCGGGAGTGTGGGGTCTCTATGTGGCTTCAGGAAGGTCACTAGGATCGACGTCCGCAGTGATTCCGGGAGTATCTTTCTGGTTAATGCTTCCTCGTATATAGAAGCCAGCCGGGGTGCCAGCTGTGCTGCGAATGTGCTATAGTACTCAAGTGGGAATCCGTCCATGCCCGGCGCTTTCTTGCGAGCCAAAGATTTAATCGCTTGCTTTACATCGGCGGGTGTGACCTTCTTTTCTAGTTCCTTCCTGTCTGCGGGGGGGATCTTGGGCATGGGCGACGGGCCCAGGAATCGGGCAAGGTCTCCCGGCAGCTCACTCTGTGGAGCCCAGTATATTCCCGCATAGTATTCGTGGAAAGTGTGCAATATGTCAATTTGAGAGTGTTTGGGCTGTCCGTCTGAGGCCATTAGTTCTGTAATGAGGTGTGGTGTTGTATCTTGTTTGACTAACCAGGCCAAAAGTGACCCCGTTCTATTACCCTCCCGGTGTGTTTTAGCCGCATATGCGCGAAAGTTGTATTTGCGCAGATCCCGCATCGTTTCTGCGTGGGAGGATTTTGCCGTGGCCAGTTGTGCCGGTGTGGCATTCCCCTGGTCTACACTTTTCAATATTTCCTCTAGTTTAGACTCTGCCTTTTGTAAGGCACTATCCAACACTCTCCTGACCCCCACCACCTGTTGGATGCCGCCACCCTCCAGACATGGACCGAGGTGACCCCCGAAGACACGTCACGCATGATGAACACCATCCACTCCGGATCTCCGACCGACCCGTGCCCCCATCATGTCTTCAACAAGGCAGCCTCTACCATCGCACCCCACCTCCGAGACATCATCAACACCTCCTTCAACACAGCAACCTTCCCGGAGAGCTGGAAGCACGCCGAACTCAGCGCTCTGCTGAAGAAACCAACAGCGGACCCGACCGACCTCAAGAACTACCGCCCCATCTCGCTCCTTCCTTTCCCGGCCAAAGTCATCGAGAAGGTCGTCAACAAGCAACTGGCAGCCTTCCTCGAGACGAACGGATCCCTCGACCCATCACAGTCCGGATTCAGAGCCAACCACAGCACCGAGACAGCCCTCATCGCAGCCACCGACGACATCCGAGCCCTGCTCGACAACGGCGAAACAGCGGCACTCATCCTCCTAGACCTCTCCGCAGCATTTGACACTGTCTGCCACCGCACACTAGTCCAACGCCTCAACGACACCGGCATCCAAGGGAAGGCTCTGGAATGGATCATCTCATACCTCTCCGGCAGAACACAGAGAGTACGCCTCCCTCCGTTCCGCTCCGAGGCCACCGAAGTCATCTGCGGCGTCCCGCAAGGATCGTCGCTCAGCCCTACTCTCTTCAACATCTACATGAAACCCCTCGCTGCCATCGCACGCCAACACAACCTCAACATCATTTCCTACGCCGATGACACCCAGCTGATTCTCTCCCTCTCCAGAGACCCCGACACCGCCAAAGCCAGCCTGCACGAAGGGATGACAGACGTCGCTGAATGGATGAACATCAGCCGCCTGAAACTGAACACGGACAAGACAGAAGTCCTCATTCTGGGACCATCACCCTCCGCATGGGACGACTCCTGGTGGCCCCCGGCACTAGGCACCGCACCTGAACCGACGGACCACGCACGCAACTTGGGCGTCATACTGGATTCCTCCCTATCGATGACCAGACAAGTCAACGCCGTCTCCTCAGCTTGCTTCCACAACCTCCGCTTGCTCCGAAAGATCTTCCGATGGATCCCGACCGAGACCAGGAAGACGGTCACCCACGCTCTCGTCACCAGCAGACTAGACTACGGAAACACCCTCTACGCCGGTACTACAGCCAAGCTTCAGAAAAGACTTCAGCGTATCCAGAACGCCTCCGCCCGACTCATCCTGGACGTCCCCCGACGCAGCCACATCTCGTGCCACCTGAGAGACCTGCACTGGCTCCCTGTCAACAAGAGGATCACGTTCAGACTCCTCACCCACGCACACAAGTCCCTCCACGACCTAGGCCCAGGGTACCTCAACAGCCGCCTCACCTTCTACACGCCCACCCGCCGGCTACGTTCCGCTAACCTCGCCCTCGCCGTCGTCCCTCGCATCCAGAGAGCCACCGCTGGAGGAAGGTCATTCTCCTACCTGGCAGCTAAGACTTGGAACTCCCTACCCGTCCACCTGCGGATGACCCAGGACCACCTGGCCTTCAGGAAACAGCTCAAGACCTGGCTGTTCGAGCAGTAGCAGACCCCCTTCCCCAAGCGCCTTGAGACCCTTACGGGTGAGTAGTGCGCGATATAAGTTCCATGATTGATTGATTGATTGAATGTCCCCTAGCGCTAACCTTGAATGCGTCCCACTCTATTGATCTGGAGGAAGCCGTGCCATCGTTCCTTAGAAAGTTCTCCCGCACATACTCCCCGTGGGTTTGGCAGAATACCAGGTCAGTGAGACACCCTCGGGGTAACTTCCACGTTGGGATTGGGGGATGAGGCTGTCGCCACCTGAGGACCACTGTGTGTGCATCATGATCCGATACTATCCTACCTATATAGTCTGTGTCTTGTACTTTGGGTAAAAGCAATGCAGAGCACAGGAACCTGTCGAGTCTGACTCTCAGATAGTGCGGGATGGAGTGAAAGGAGTAAAGCTTTGTCATTGGGTTACGTGACCTCCAGACATCCGTCAACGCCCACCCCTCTGCCGATCTGCAGAAGCGTGCAGCTTGTTTGTATGCCGGTGAGTGTATCTGCGGGGGGCGTGATCTGTCTAGGTGTGGGTCTAGTGCGCAATTGTAATCCCTTCCTAGGAGCCATGGGATTGATGTATAGTGTGCTAGTATGTTCGTGAGACTGTACCAGTATCGTTCTTGCTCTATGTTGGGGGCGTATATACTTCCTATGAGTAACTGTTGGCCCTCCAGCAGCCCCGCCAACATTGCGTATGTCCTTCTTTGTCTATTAGTCTAGTTTGCTCTTTGAATGGCACCCCTGGTCTGATCCACACTAGCGTGCCCCTGGCGAATGCAGAAGACGTCGTGGCGCATATAATTCCCCGCCATTTTTTCTGTAACCGGTCCACCTCCCCCGCTGTCAGGTGTGTCTCTTGTAAGACGGCTACATAGGCCTGCTATCTCTTAATATATGCATAGATAGAGTACCTCTTACGGGCTGTGTGCATCCCCCTAACATTCAGCGTGATGAATTTTATGTCTGTGTTAGGGATTCTGCAAGACATGTTATGAGAAGTTGGGTTTGCGTGTTCGTGATGTACTGCAGCTCCCATGTCCGTTGTGCCCGTCCTACCACCCGCCACTCACCGTCCATCTGTAAGCTGTATTGTCCATGACCGCTGTCTTGCCCTTTCAAGGATACTTGGGGGATAAACGATAGGGGAGGAGGGGTAAACTGCAACAGTGGGGAACAGTCCCAATTCAAAGGGCTTATCACACGAGGCGATATGTCCAAACTGGTTTTCATGCTGAAACTTTAGTTCGTATCTGAGGGGGTGGTGGCGTCGTTAATTCCCAGCTCTCGCCTTTGCGGCTGCCCGTATATTGCTGATATCGAGGATGTGCCTGCCCGCACTACAGCTGCGTTCAGCGATCCAAGCTCGGTTGAAATATTGTTCCCTGCTTTTACGGTTACGGTTCACCCAGATGGGCTCGATCTCGCATCGTCGAGCTCAGATACCATTCTGTTTGTACTCATCCTGGGTAGAGGTCGTATCCGTCCCCTTGTGTGCTCTGGATTTTGACGACCCTTTATATGAGCGTGTCTGCAGTCTGGGGGGTCACCACCGGGGGTGTCACAGAGCCCTCTCGAGACACGGGCGCAGCACTTTCCCCGTCGTCCGAACTGAACAGGTGCGGGCCTCTCTCTATGTCTGATCCCCTCTCTTGGGGACTCAATGTGGCCACCGCTTGTAGTGCTTTCCTGCGCTCTGCGATGATCTGCGCTAGGTCCGTTGAGCTGGCAGTGGTTGCGCCGGATCGCGCACTGAGTTGCGTGAGGGAGACCCTCCGGGGTCGGCGTCCTGAGCGTCCGGGTGGCTTATCCGTTTGTTGATTGGTACCGTCTCCAGGGCGCCGCGCGCGTTGTTCCACCCAGGTTTCCGCGTCCCTGGGATCCGTGAAGAAGTGTGTCGTACCATCATATATGATTTTGAGTCGGGCCGGAAAGAGGAGGGCGTATTGTAGGTTCTGTAGGCGCATGGAGCGCTTCACCGCGAGAAAGGTGGCTCTTTGTTGCTGGACCGCATGTGTGTAGTCCGGGAACAACATGACCTGTTTGTCTTCTATTTGTAGTCTCCCGTGTTGTCTGGCTGCCCGGAGGATAGTGTCTCTATCTTGATGTAACGCCCTGAACGTCTCAGGATCGTTTAACAGACACGACAATGAGGACGCAACCACTTGTGAAGGGTTAGTTCTTTTAATGAAGGCAAATAAAATACAAAGAACAAACAAAAGTTATAGTCACTGGAATCCTCCAGGCTAAGTACGTTACCAGCCCACAGCACGGATGGTCCTAACCGTCCTCTGCATATACGCCGATCCCGGCGTATGCCAACAGAGGGCAGAAATGAAATGGCCGACAATGCCAATCGGTAGGCTGTGAGGGGCACGAAGAGTGTTGGGGAGAATCGAGGAGTCAGGGAAACACCCAGCCGGGGTCTCTACCTGAAGGGAGCAGCCGCTCAACCTCTTCCTCAGACTGCACCGGGACGCGGAGTCACCTCCTGGTGATGCGTCACCGATACCCCAATCACAAGCAAGAAGACTGAACCGAGAGCAGCCGCTCGATCGATCCTGTGGACTTCCGAGTCTGTAACGCGGCAAACACCTCCTGGTGTGCGTTACAGCTGGCAGTCCCTGTGTCTCTGGTCGGGCTGGGAGTTACGACTCCAACCAGCAAAAGCGCCACTGCGCTTGGACTCAGCCGAGTCAAAAAGCGAAGCTCAATGGTTGACCGGTAGAGCTTCCGGGTCCTTCACAGGTGACGATGGGGCAAGACACGGCCCAGGGAGTAACGACTCGACCTACCTCCGTTCTTGCCTTACTGGAGCACCACTCCGGAACACTGCTCTTCACGAAGCAGGTACGTCGGTGTAAACACAATATCCGACAGCCTTGTACCTCCCGGTTCCTCCCTTTATAGGGCGTGTTTTCCTTGAGTTATGTAACAGCTCTCCTGTTTACATAAGGGCGTGTTTCCCTTGAGTTATGTAACAGCTCTCCTGTTTACATAAGGGCGTGTTTCCCTTGAGTTATGTAACAGCTCTCCTGTTTACATAAGGGCGTGTTTCCCTTGAGTTATGTAACAGCTCTCCTGTTTACATAAGGGCGTGTTTCCCTTGTATGACAGGAATTCTTGACACTTGATAATGGAGAAGCTTCATCAAGAATGGGCGAGGGGGCATGCCCGGCCGTGGTCTGCGTGATGGAACCCTGTGAGCTCTCTCCACCGAGAAGTAGGCGGTGAGATCTTTTGCAGGCGTGAACGTTGTTATCCAGGCGGTAATATATTTGACCGGATTTGACCCTTCTATTCCCTCTGGTAGATTCATAACGCGGATATTGCTCCTTCGGGAGCGTCCTTCTAAATCGTCCGTCTTGTTTTCCAGTGCTTTTATCCGCGATTGGAGGTCTTTCAGTATATTGTGTTGTTGTTGCATCTGCAGCTCCATTGTTTGGATCGTTTGTTCACTTTTCGTGACTTTATCCGCCAATTTTCTATGGTCGTCACGTAGGAGGCTGAGGTCTGACGCCAGTTCACCGAACCTGCCCTCCAACGTCACTCTGGAGTGTTCAATAGCCGCTAGGACCTGGTCTAGCTTCCTGGACATGGGATCTTCGGTGGTGGGCTCTGCTCTTGGTTGAGGTTCTGCCTGGGTCGGGGGGGTCGCTTTCTGTTGGTTCGGGGCCAGCGGCGCCACCGCCACGCGTTGACGACCCATGGTGGTGGTGGGGGCGGGGGGGGGGGGGTGGGCTTTCCTTCCCCGCTCCGATATTTAACTACGTTCAGTGGTTCTCACCTCTGGCTTGGCTGAGGTCACTCCTCTTCTCCCTTTGGGGTCCCCCACGGGATTCTTCCACACCGATCAAGTAACTCCTCCTCCGGGGCAAGCGTGCCGTGAGCGCCCTCCAGATCGCCGTTCCACCGGTGTTCTGTCCCTGAGAGGCGATCTTGGGTCCCAACGAGGCCTTCCCCATTCAGGTGGGGCTTATTTCCGTCGGGGTTGGCAAGGGTAACCTGGTCCCCGGTAAGGGGGCGTCTCACCCGTAGTTTCGGGTGCCAATGGGGTCAGATCAGTCCCAGGTAGCGAAACAGGTGCTCGGCTGGGGTGTGGAGGGTGGTCTCGGGGTCCCCAGCGGTGATCGTGTCCCCTGCGGCTTGCCAGTTCCAGCGCTGTATGCTGTGTGGAGCCCCCACCCTCCGAGTTCTCCTGGGGCCTGCTACCCCCGATGTATTCTGGGTGTAGGGGAGATCCGACCGCGATCTCCCCGTATTGACTGCTCTTGACGTCCGTTCAGGGCGCATGGCGATTCGGGCACAGGAGCACACTTTTCTTCCCCACAAGGCTCCGGTCTGTGAGCGCCGTACTTTCACCGTAGGATCCCCGTTTTCATCCGCCTCTTACGCTATCATGGGCCGGGCGTCGGTCCACCCCCAGGGGCCTCGCTCGTCCGCTCGGGCAGCAGCTTGGAGGCCCACGATTCATTCCCTAACGTCGGCCATGCACTCTGGGGGACTTGCGCCGCAACTCCGACTCAGCAGGGTGTGTAGTGGCTCACCTGCCGAATCGCCGGTTATCCGTGCGGGTGTTGCCGGGGAGGGGGGGGGGGATTTACCCGGTCGATGCTTCCACTTGGCTCCGGCTGAGTTTCCCGGGCAGTCGTGCAGGCGAGGGGTCGACCCCCAGCTCCCCAGCGCGCGGTGATTTTCGGCTCCTCCGGATGTCAGCTGGGGCGCCTCTTCAGTCGCTTCGCCTGCGGGACCCTGGTGACTGTGATTCCGCCCTCCGGTGGAGTCAGTCGTGCCCTGGAGTACAGCAGTCGCCCCCGTCTCTTCAGGTCGCTCCAGATATGACTCGCGGGGCCGCCATTTTGTCCGACGATGTCGGGCGAGCTCCTGCTCGGAGCCTCAGCAACCCCAGTGGCTCTAGATTTGGGGATTCCGGGCTTACCGGAGCAGTCGCCACTATCTCTCGGCCCGGTGCTGTGATTTCTAGGGCTGGCAGGTGCTTGGGGCAGGCATTAGCGGCGCGTGCACGGGCCGCCGGGCAGGAGCCTCAGGAAGGAGAGTCCGCCATCTTGGCTGGCTCGGCCACGCCCTCGCTCAACATCCTGTGATACTGGGCAAATCACTTAATCTACCCGTGCCTCAAAAAAGTGACATTTTGAAATATAACAGGTGATCACGTAAAGCGCTCCGATATCTTAGGGTCGAGTTCGCGCTATGTAAAACTACAAGAAAAAAAAGAAAACTAACCCACCCCCGCCTTCTTTCATATAACGCACTGATCTGTCAAATATATCACTTTGCGTCCTTCCTGGACGAGCCATTTCTTCTGCACATCCCCCTCCGGTCTGTTAACTGTTCCCGGTCATGAAACTCACATCTCGTTCCTGTTCCTAAATCTCTGCCCTGGACGCCCCTCCAGTTTTTGCCCGTGCACCCTCCCTTCTACCAGCCTTAGTTGATACCCATCCCTGCATACTTATGTTCATAAGCCCTTACTCATCCCTTCTCAGCGCTGCTCGTCTCTTTCAGCGCTCTGAGGTCGCTTCACGGCGCAGCGCCTATGGCCATTAACTACAATAAACCAACCAGGGCACAAGTCCTAAAAAAAGAAGTGGGGGGACGCTCCAAGTTAGGTGGTGTCACCGGAAGTGACCTCACAGCCGGAAGTGACGTCACGAGATGGAGTCCCCACTAATTAACAAAGGTTAGAAGGCATGGGGGCAGGTTCAAAGGGAAAAGGAGAATGTTTACGTTGGAATTAGTCACCGTATTGACACTCAAAGGAGCGGGGAAATTAAAGATGCGCTTGTTCGGTGCGTATTTATTGCCCACAGTAAATTTGCCGGTCTCCGTCTGAAATGCATAAACACATACTGACCTTTTCTAATATACGGCCACGAGCGCCCGTCTGTCATACTGAACGGCTCCATCAACGTGAAACAACTTAAAGAGCTCTGTTCGCCCTCTCTCGACAATAGAAGGTTAGGTTTGGTGAGTGCTGAGCGCGCGCGCAGGCTCGGGTACCGGCTCCATCTTTTGGGCAGGGTGGACGGCGTCCACCCGCTAAAACCCGGGAAAATAGGTGAGGGGACGCCGTCCACCCGCGTGGTACCCCGACTCGAGCCCTGAAACCAACCATCTCGGCTTACAGCGAGAACAGCGCCCACAGGAAACAACGGCACGGAACCCCTCCCCTCCAAGTCCTGCAGCCTCCATCTTTGAAAGGTAGTCTGGGAAACGGCGTTCGAGTCTAACTGGACCGTGTGGGTGCTACTTATTTTACACACACGCCCCAAGCGTGAATACGCACTGGTTTATACTCAGGACAGCACTCTGTATCCACAAACGTGCAACGTGGGGTTTCTATAAGATGTTTGTGCTGCAATTGTAGAACCTTTTTATAAACAAAAGGATCCACCTTATAGAAGGAGGTACTCAAAAGACCAGATAGCAGGGGTAATGGTGAATGAGTGTCCCAAAACGTGGTTGGGCACACCCAATGTTGTTTAAATACCCCTCACACACCAAGAATGGCCCATGGTGTCATGCTTCATCATTGGGGTCTTCCCGCCCCGCTGCGGGACGGGGCGTACTACGACCTACGACTACGTGGGAGCACTTTCGATGAAGTACTATGTGTGATGTAAATGGAGGGTCTATTGTAGTTGTGAGAATGTGTATGTTAAAAAGCAACTGGCCCAGGGAGACAGAAAAAACTTTAATTTGTCCCAAGAGGGCTGGTGCTAGTAAAAACAAAAGTGCGGAGTTTGCCTACGTAATGTGTGGTTACTCCTTGTGGGTCAACATGTTTCGATGCTGGGCATCTTCATCAGGACAGAGAAAAGATCCCTCCCAATTTAGAAGCATGTGCTTAGTAAATACGAAAAAGTGAAAAAAATGCAGTAAATAATGCACGTGTATACAATACCTAATAGTATGTATGAAGATTTATATGTATATGAGGAAAATGCCTCATGAACCTAGAACGGGTAGGATCGTAATGGAGCTTTAGTTGTGCCCTGGCTGACAATCTCAGCTACGAGTCTGTCCTTCCCGCGGTTCCGCAGAGAGCGCTGAACTAAAGCTCCATTACGATCCTACCCGTTCTAGGTTCATGAGGCATTTTCCTCATATACATATAAATCTTCATACATACTATTAGGTATTGTATACACGTGCATTATTTACTGCATTTTTTTCACTTTTTCGTATTTACTAAGTGTGGTAAATAATTTAATTACCGGGACTTAATTTGATGCGGAAAATCTATAACAATAGCTCAGTAAAATAAGAGGCAGAATCCGTGGTATTAGAGGTTCGGAACGGGCTTTATTCCAAAATCAATTTAAATTGATGAGCTCCAGATTCCATCACCACGAAGGTTCAGGAAGTGAAGACGTTACTTTATTGATAGGTAATCATTTTTATACAATAGGCATTACAGTGAAGCAAATGCAGGAGGTGTAACAATTGATAGTAAAGATAAAACATACATGCGTAGCAAAAGTGGGTGTAACTGGGCGTAACTAAAGAACGTCATCAAGTATGATGTCATAATAGGGTGGTTCCATGAAAGAATTTCGCAATGTCAGCAGAAATACTTGGCAGAAATGCGCGCGCAGCAGTATGACGTGTGATTGACGTGCAACTAGGGGGTGAAGGGGACTTGACGTTTAGCTCTACATGTGGCGACAGAAGTCTGGAGGGTCAAGTCAACCTAATCCCAAATCATATCTAACATCCTATGTTTAAAGAACTATGTTATCCAAAAGAGAGGTCTCTTAGAGTAGAATCTTATTCTATACTGACTATACTGACTGTGAGTGCGTGTACAAGCGTCTAAGTGTCTACACTAGATGCGGGGGCAGAAAATCTTCCATAGTAACAGGGCTATGAATTACTTGCATAAAGACAGAGAAGCCGGGCCTTTTGCTCGGTAGCTGGAAGAATGTTTACTTAAACTACTAGACAGGAATGTATTGGGTAGGGAGCGGAGCAGATAATTTCGAAGGTGAAATACAGTTTTTGGCAGGCAACAGGCTGATGTCAGGCACCGTTAGCTGCGCAGAGAATGAGGACAAAGTTCATGGATACAGATGCGAGCTCGGACTGGAGCTTTCAGAGGCAGAAGGCAGAAAAAGCTTGATGGCAGAATCAGGGCCTACTTGCCTGGACTGTAAAATGGCATAAGTGAACCATATAAAGCCGGTGGCCTTTCGTACTTAGGAATGGAATATCCGGCCCATTCATGGCGGATCTGAAAGAGGACATGTTGGCGGTGGACGCACATGTGTTTGCGTCTTCATAACTGGAACTGGAGGGAACATATATGTACTTGTGATTTATACATGAAACCGTTGGGGTCCAAGATAGGGGGCATAACTGATCATGAAAATCCATATTTCCACATTCCCTCCTTGTCCCCTACTTGCCCGTCAAGAGATATCAATCTTCATCAATCCATTGATCTGTTCATATAGCATCATTTGTTCTTCTTTTTTCTTCTGGGATGAACGAAATCTTGGTGGTGGAATACACGATGTGGCACACAGACCACAAATCGCTGGTCCACATTGTAGACATAGACAGCAACTGAATAATATGAGGAAGCCAATACCTAGGAAGGATAGGACCTTCCATCCAAAGGTAGATAATACACTCCAAAACCAACCGGACCAAGTCCAAGTACCTGGATTCTGGTGTATCTGGCTTACAATCTTATGAAGGCGAGTTATGGCTTTATATACAGATGGCGAATTTTCTGGTATGAAAATGCAACAACTTGATCCGATGACCCTACAAGCTCCGCCCCTATCGGCCAGGATGACGTCAAGGACAAGACGATTTTGAAGCACAACAATCCGCATAGCAGACTGCTCTTCTGTTAAATTGCCTAAGGCGGAAATAGTTTCGTTCACTACTGCTTCAAGGGTTCTGGTTAATCTACGTATCAACTTACTATTGGTAACTGTACCTATATAGGGAAAGAGACCTTTATTGAAATCTGTGTATTTTTCCCATGCGGTCTCTGTGTAATCGACTATTGGGAGATCTCTCCTTTCTCTATTGTGTACTAAATGAGTATTTCTGTGATAATCAGGAGGAGCTAGGAAAACAGGTGGCAAAAGGAATCCGATGTAGCAGGTACCATCCCAATCTAGTGGCAAACGTATATATGCCGTCTGACCACATATGAAGTAGGAATGGCGGGAAGCTCTAAATATAGACTTGCCTTGATCACTAAATTCTATTACAGTGGTGCATCTACTATGGCCCATATGTATGGAACCATTCTTTCTTACACATAATTCACCTTTAACTGGAAATACTGACATGGCGGGCAAAATTGGAGTAGCTTCGGATTCGACATTCAGGATCATGAGATTAAGTGTAAAATTACCTAATCCATATACTTCATTTTCTAGATCAGTTCCTGTTCTTTTGGGAAGTCCCTCCTTGTTAGGGTGACAGACTTTGAGTAAAACTAAGTTCAAATTTCCCCATACCCAGTTATTCTGGTAAACTGCAGAATTCGAATCTAGGGAATTAATTAAACTAAACCATGCTCCACAGGATCCATTGTGTGTGAATGGGTATGGAAAAAGAGGTAGTATTCCTTTATAATTCTGATAGGGAGGGAGTCGGCCACATATCCAACAATTTGTAGCATTGCTAACCTGATGGGAATGATGTAACATACTAATAAACGTGTTATTGCGCAGCGCAAATCTATAAGACAACTCATGCGGACGTAATTCACTAAAAGAATGTTCAGCAGTAACATTATAAACATGTCTAGAAATAGGATAATATATGTGCAACAATATACTTGCAGTAATTATTAAAAGATTTAAGAAAAACAAAATTAATAACGTCACTGTGCAATGACTACGCAGTGATTTACAGTACGCATGTCGTTTCAGCTTTATCCTTCTGTTTCTTTCTCTATACAGGTCTAAGGGATACATGTCAGAGACAAATTCGACCGATTCACCTTGGAGAGGACTTAAACAATCAAATTGCCTGACTTGTTAGACCTAAGTTTTAGTTTGTATAGTTCATGGCTATTCAGTTCAACCAAAGGAAGTTTTGAGTCAATCGGTGAAGACACGCAAGGTGTGTCGTTTACGTCTGACGGTAGTCCATGAAATTTCTTGATATGACTTGAATGTATCCAGCCTTTGCGACCTTCGATTTTCACGGCTGTCCTCGTCGTCAACAATACGAGTTGAGGCGACCTCCACCTAGGATCCAGTTGAGACTTCCGATCAAAGTTCCTCACTAGAACCAAATCCCCTGGAATTACGTCATGGGGTTTCACCTCGGTGTTGTCAGGAAAGGCTGCAGCTACCTGTGAACGACAAGATTGTAGTGCAGACATCAAGGAAGCCAAGTAATCTGTCAGCATATTACAGTCAATATCAGTTATTTTGCGTGGTATAGGCGTCCCCCACATATTTGGTGGTCTACCGAAGATCACCTCATAAGGGGATAGCCCTGTTCGAGAGTGCGCTACCATTCTCATGTAAAAGAGTGCAACGGGTAAGGCTACTACCCAGTCGACACCTTTCTCTCTGCATATTTTGGACAATCTAATTTTCAGGGTCTGATTATGTCTTTCCACGAGACCTGCTGCCTCGGGGTGTCGGACACAGTGAAATTTCCACTGATAGCCTAACAAAAGTGAAACGTGTTTCATTAGTTCGGATGAGAACGGCTGGCCGTTATCTGAGTAGACAACACGTGGTAAACCGTACCGTGGGAAGAATTCTCGAACCAACTGTTTGGCAGTAGTCGGGGCAGTGTAATCTGAAACCGGGTATGCCTCTGTCCAACGGGAAAGAGCACAGACAACTACGAGAACATATTTGAATCCTCGACATCGTTCCATCTGGATATAATCCATCTGGAGGACTTCAAAAGGGTGATCAGGAGGCTGAAATCCACCCTGTTCTACGGGAATGCTTTTACCTGGGTTAAACTGACAACAGATCATACAGGTACGAACTTTTTGTTTAGCTGCTGCTCGTAAATGTTTGTTGAACCAAATGTGTTGGATGCTGTCTAGCATAGCTTTTTCTCCTAGATGCGCTGGACTATGTACAGTGTTAATAACGACTTGGACCATTGAATCAGGAAGGAACCACACAGATTTTTCTTTCGTCATCCATCCTTGATCCGTTTGGATCCCTCCTAATTCAGTCCATTTCTTTATTTCGTCTGGTGTAGCATGTGTCTGTATATCGATTACGTCAAGAGCGGGATCCTTAACCGTCATGCAATATGTTGGTGTCGGGACTATTGTCTTTGTCATGTCGGATGTTCGAGTTTGAGCAGTCTGTTTAGCTGTTCTGTCAGCTAGATCATTGCCTTGAGAAATGATATCAGTAACTTTCGTATGAGCTTTACATTTCATAATTGATATTGCAGTGGGTAGATGTATTGCATCTAATAAGGCATGAATAAGGGGTCCGTGCTGAATGTGGGCACCGTGAGAAGTTAAATAACCTCTCTCTCGCCACAGCACGCCGAAGTCATGTACAACTCCGAATGCATAACGTGAATCAGTGTATATGTTGACTTTTTTATTTGTGGCTTGAATACAGGCTTGTGTCAGAGCGATGAGCTCTGCTGCTTGAGCGGACAAGGTATTTATGCAATTTGTTTCAATGATTTCAGTGTCTGTTGTGACTGCGTAAGCGGCCACTAGCTCTCCTGTACCTGTTCTCATACACGAACCATCTACATACAATGTCAGGTCTGGGTCTAACAATGGGACGTCTGTCAAATCTTGTCGGGGTTTCGTCGTGATAGTGATAACCTCAATACAATCATGTGCAAGTGGGTCTGTTCCGTTTATTGGTAACAGTGTGGCAGGATTCAATGTACTACAACGTCTGATTTCTATATGTGGCTGAAACAATGTTAATTCGTAACCAGTAAGTCGTGCTATAGTCAAGTGTTGTGTTTGTGTGCGGTTCAAGAGAACCTCTACTGCATGTGGTACTTGTACTGTTAATGGATGTCCTAATACTATGGCATCGCTTTGTCTGATTGCTAAAGCTGTTGCTGCCACTGATTTCAGGCACGCAGGCAAAGCCTGAGCTACGGGATCTAATGTACTAGAAAAATAAGCACATGGTTTGTGTGATCCTGCTTGTTCCTGTGTGAGTACTGACAAGGCAGTACCTTCGCGTTCTGTAACGAAGAGTGTAAACTGTTTATTGTAACATGGTGTTGCTAAAACAGGTGCTTGGCATAAGGCTTTCTTTCGGCTTTCAAAAGCTTGTGTATGTTCCTGAGTCCAAGGGAGAACAGTCGATGTGGCTGCCTCCTGTGTTGTCAATTGAATGAGTGGTTTTGCTAGAAATGCATACTGAGGGATCCACTGCCTACAATATGAAGTGAGGCCTATGAAAGCCCGCACCTCCTTTTGTGTCTTGGGTATCGGCATATTTGCAATTAACTGGATGCGATCTGATGTAAGCTGCCTTCCCTCCTTGGACAGCGAGTGACCAAGGTAAACAACTCGCTGGACACAGAACTGCAGCTTAGAAGGGGACACCTTGTGCCCTTTTTCGGCCAAAAATTGTAATACCGTCAGTGAGGCTTTTTCACATTCAGGTTCGCTTCTAGCGGTGATCAGCAGATCATCGACATATTGGAGCAGGGCAGTGTTGACTGGCATGTGGATACTGTCGAGTTCTCGTTTCAGTGCTTGGCTATAGATGCTGGGGCATTCTGTAAATCCTTGAGGTGCGCGTGTGAATTTAAAGCTTCGTCCATTTAAACTAAATCCGAACAAGTATTGGCTTTCCGGATCTATTGGGACGCTGAAAAAGGCATTCTTGAGATCAATTACAGTAAAGAATGTTGCTTCGGAATCAATGGCTGTCAGTAATGAAGAAATGTCTGGGACTACGGGGTATTGTGGTACTATGCATTTATTTAATTCGCGCAGATCAATAACCAATCGATATACTGGCGGGGCTGTTGGATCGGTTCGTTTAAGAATCGGAATTATCGGTGAATTACATACATTGGAGTCAGTTTCCACAACCACTCCTTGGGTAATAAGCTCGTCAATGATTTGTAGTAAAGCCACTACAGCATCTGGGGGTAACTTGTATTGTCGCATTCGTGGAAGTACCACTCCTGCCTTTAGTGTGACTCGATATGGTGTAATGTTCATGCAACCAACATCTGTAGGGCCTTGTGCCCATAAATGTGTCGGTAAAGTCTGTAGTCGGTGATCCATGTCTCGGGACACGTAGTGCCCTTTGAAATCACGTAAAAATAATCTTACTCCTTCTGGAGAACAACATATTATAGCTCCTAGAGCTTTCAAAGTTTTTATACCTAACAAGTTTTCTGGACATGATTTAGTAAGCAATAAATCTGTAGTTCGTGTCAAGGGACCAATCGTAAGTGGAAGAGGCTGTGTTACTTCGTTAATGATAGGTTTTCCTGAAAAGCCAAGGAAAATATTCTGTGTGCCTGAGAGGGGTGCCCCTGGAACTTCACTACGTTTTATTGTTGTTCGGCTTGCCCCTGTATCAAGTAAGAATTTTCTATCTTGACCTAATAGTTCACTGTGTACATAAGGTCCTTCTTGATCTACAGGGACCTCAATAAGGGGTAAGCCAACTTCCCTCTCTAGGCTGTTTCATGAGTATCGTTGATAATCAGGATAGTCATACTGTGCGGTCTGATACATCTGTCGGGTCGTTGTTTGTGTGGCAGCAATAGGCTGCGGTGGTGGAGCTGGCATAGACTGTTCATGTTGCGGAGTTCCTTGTTGATTCTGATCCTGTCTAAGTGGTCTTGGTCTTTCTTTTGTGTTACCTATGGCGATATTATGTTTTAAAACGGGACAATCGTGTACATAATGACCTGGCTGTTTGCAATAGTTGCACGTCCCTTTAACAGGACCTGTTGAAACACTGGACTGTGTTATACCCTTCTTATGACCGTCAGCTGGAACTGTCTGGGAAACTAGCATTTTCATTTTCGTGTCTTTCATGCGTCTATGTTCATGTTCTTGTTCTTCTCTAATTCTATTGTGATGGTACTGTAGCATTTGTAACATTTGTGACGGAGTGTTACCTTGCCAGGTACTCTCGAACTTCAATACTCTATTCTTAACTTGGGGCAAGGCATTTTCAACTAACTTTGTCACAAACAGATGTGGATACGACTCGCTACTTGCTTTTATTCCACTATTTATACCAAAACATTTCTCAAATCGGGAATAGAAATCACTAGTGTCTTCATCTGATTTTTGTTTACAGGCTGAGATTGCACCCCAGTCTTCCTTTTTCGTAGTTAATAAACGTGGCAATACCTGTACTAGTAGACCTGGTAGTGCTTTGATCTTGTCCCCGAGCCCTGAACCTGGACCTCGAGCTTTTTCTTCGTTTTCTAATGCTGTCCAATCTATCTTCTGGTCTCCCACCTCCCAATCCTTTTCCTTGAGTTTTTCGTAAATGCCCGCGGGCATTAATACCTTCAATATTGTCATAATGTCGGGGTAGGTATATTCTCCCATGAGTAACATATCTTTAATTTCACGATGGAAACCCGCTGGGTCTTTGTCATGACTGGGTACCACTTTCTTCATTTCTAATAGTTCTATTTTGGATATGGGTGTGTATACAAACACACGTTTAAACTCATTGTCATCACCTTTTATCGGGTGCACTTCGCGTAAGGGATTTTGTCTATCCATGTAATACGTCGTTCTTTCCTTGATAGGCAGTGAGACATGTTCAGGACATACAAAAAGGATGTACTGCTTTCTGGATTCTAGTATTTCTCTAATTAACTTAGTACCGGACCCTCTCCATTTGTTCGTGAGTAATTCAGTCAATATATCAGGTAAGGGGCCAGGATCGGAGTGTTGGCTTTTATATAATATAAGGAGTTGTTGAATCATATAGATACCAGCTAAACGCTGTTCATCTGGGGCGAGGTTCAAAAACGTATGTGCTAGTGTATCATCACCATATTTTCCAGGACCATCAACCCAGTGAACGGCTGACCTGGCTAATTCTTGTTCGTCCATAGAATCGAGTATATGATAACCCCTTCGTTCTCGGAGCAATTTGTCTGCGGCTTGGAACGAATGTTCGGGGGACCTTGTATTTATTATAGGAGTTTGGAATTTTCTGTTATTATCTGGACGTATCGGACATATCGGATCAGTAAAGCATCTAGTATTATTGCAAGATCTTCCTCTACCTACATAGGCCATTGTTTCTAACTGTCCTGTGGGCAGTTCTAATTCTTCCTCGTCCTCGATTTGTTCTGGTTCGTCTACTGCTAATCTTTCCTCGTGTATTCGTTCTATTTCTTTGCGGATCTTTCGGCTCATAGCTACTATGCATGATCGTTTATCATGTCTCCCCTCTGATATATTCTTACCCCATGTGGTAAGAACCTGCATTTCTTCCGGATTTACCCCTGGTTGATCTTGATTTCTGATCACACAGTTTATGAGGAAACGTAACAGTTCCCCCTGGATTTCCACTTTTTGGTACTCCATGGCTCTGTTAATACTCTCAGGGTCTCGCCCTGACTGAACAAAGTGATATATATTTTCTAAATGTGCAGTCATTCCTGGTAGTTTCCCTAAGTATATTGCAGCTCGACGGATACGTAATGATGCCAGCATCATTTTGTCCCCTTTTCCGGGCACAGGGTCATATCTACAATCTATTAGAAGTTCCTTGAGCGTGTTCGGAGTTACTAGTTTGGGCGTACGTTGGTGGGCTATTTCTTGAAAGGAAAGCTTATTTGTTCTAGGCGGCGTGGAAAAAATGCTTGATGTACCTCCGGTAGCACCACCTGGGGTGCTGGATGTGAAAGGATTCGTTGAACGGGATATAGCAACCATAGGTGTGGATGCAGATGTAGAAACAGATGTGCTTGCCGGAACTTGTGTCGGGGTTTGCTGTTGCAGAGGTACAGACGGAGGAGGGTCTTGGCGTTGAACCCCCTCGGCAGGCGGTCTATGTGGCGCAGCATTAGCATACTCGGGAGCTGCGTCGTCTAAATAAGAGGAAAGAAAAACATCTTCTGCGGTTCTGGGATGCCCTTTGGGATGTACTTTTATCGGAAACAATGGGGGTGGCAAGTCTTTTGGTATCTCCGGAATGGCCTTAGGTAATCCTTCGGCCAGAAGAGGATACATACCATTCACAAGGGCATTTCTTTGTCTGTCTGTTTGTTCTGACTTTACTCGAGTACCTTCTTCAATTAATACACTTTCTCGAACTTTATTTGAATTCTCCTTACTTTTCTCTTCCTGTCTGAGCGCTTTCTCTGTGCGTCTATATGATTCTTTACGCCATAATTCAATGGCATCTTTCTGTGACTGTCTAGCTTTCTTTTTCCACAATTCTTCTTCTACTTTCATAATGCAATCTGCATCCCAGGTCCCAGCTGCGGGCCACCTCTGACTTTCTGGTAATTCCTTGGTGTAGTCTACCCATAGATCAAGAAATAATATGGCGTCTAGGCCATGTTTATGATACATGAAGTACCCTGGAGTGTCCCTAGGAGGAATGGGAACAGCTTCTTCGAGTACCCCTTTTCTGGTTTTGATCTGTCTTAATTTCGAAAAGAGCGGCATATTGGGAACTGATCTGATACCTAATTTTGAACACGTTTAATACCATAAAACACAACAATGAACAGTCATTCACACCACAGCATACAGAACGTATTTAAAACACTTTAACATTTAACATTTAAATGAAATAGACAATGATGGCCATTTAGGGAACTAGTCACTAAGCATAATACTCGATACTAACTAGGTAATTCTGAATTATATACTAGACATACTTGATATACTGCTAAACAGTACAGATACACTGCTGAAACAGTGCAGACCGGATTTGTGTACCCAAACCCGTCTTGACCGGCACAACCTATGTGCACGTCAGAACGCCTCCCCGATAATGGTACTCACCGGGTAGCTCGGAACGGAAGGCCTCGGAACTGAACTGAACTTGAACCGGACTGGACTCGACTCGAAACTTCGGAAACTTCGGAAACTGGTGGGCCTCTGTATACCTCGGATCTTGCTCTCTCAGCTAGGCTCTGGTCGGGATACTTCGCACTTCTCACCGCCTCGTCTGGGTGTTGATCGCAGCCTCAGTTACCCCCGCTCGGCAGGAGGGAGATACAGGAAATCCTGTGGGTACGCGTTGTTGTCCGTCCAGCTGTGACAGGAGACCGGGCCTGCAACGCACCGCCGGCGCGTGAGATGAGAAAGTGTCCCTATTCGGGCGCCATTTATGTGGTAAATAATTTAATTACCGGGACTTAATTTGATGCGGAAAATCTATAACAATAGCTCAGTAAAATAAGAGGCAGAATCCGTGGTATTAGAGGTTCGGAACGGGCTTTATTCCAAAATCAATTTAAATTGATGAGCTCCAGATTCCATCACCACGAAGGTTCAGGAAGTGAAGACGTTACTTTATTGATAGGTAATCATTTTTATACAATAGGCATTACAGTGAAGCAAATGCAGGAGGCGTAACAATTGATAGTAAAGATAAAACATACATGCGTAGCAAAAGTGGGTGTAACTGGGCGTAACTAAAGAACGTCATCAAGTATGATGTCATAATAGGGTGGTTCCATGAAAGAATTTCGCAATGTCAGCAGAAATACTTGGCAGAAATGCGCGCGCAGCAGCATGACGTGTGATTGACGTGCAACTAGGGGGTGAAGGGGACTTGACGTTTAGCTCTACATGTGGCGACAGAAGTCTGGAGGGTCAAGTCAACCTAATCCCAAATCATATCTAACATCCTATGTTTAAAGAACTATGTTATCCAAAAGAGAGGTCTCTTAGAGTAGAATCTTATTCTATACTGACTATACTGACTGTGAGTGCGTGTACAAGCGTCTAAGTGTCTACACTAGATGCGGGGGCAGAAAATCTTCCATAGTAACAGGGCTATGAATTACTTGCATAAAGACAGAGAAGCCGGGCCTTTTGCTCGGTAGCTGGAAGAATGTTTACTTAAACTACTAGACAGGAATGTATTGGGTAGGGAGCGGAGCAGATAATTTCGAAGGTGAAATACAGTTTTTGGCAGGCGTCAGGCACCGTTAGCTGCGCAGAGAATGAGGACAAAGTTCATGGATACAGATGCGAGCTCGGACTGGAGCTTTCAGAGGCAGAAGGCAGAAAAAGCTTGATGGCAGAATCAGGGCCTACTTGCCTGGACTGTAAAATGGCATAAGTGAACCATATAAAGCCGGTGGCCTTTCGTACTTAGGAATGGAATATCCGGCCCATTCATGGCGGATCTGAAAGAGGACATGTTGGCGGTGGACGCACATGTGTTTGCGTCTTCATAACTGGAACTGGAGGGAACATATATGTACTTGTGATTTATACATGAAACCGTTGGGGTCCAAGATAGGGGGCATAACTGATCATGAAAATCCATATTTCCACCCCGAGGTTTGGTGAGTGCTGAGCGCGCGCGCAGGCTCGGGTACCGGCTCCATCTTTTGGGCAGGGTGGACGGCGTCCACCCGCTAAAACCCGGGAAAATAGGTGAGGGGACGCCGTCCACCCGCGTGGTACCCCGACTCGAGCCCTGAAACCAACCATCTCGGCTTACAGCGAGAACAGCGCCCACAGGAAACAACGGCACGGAACCCCTCCCCTCCAAGTCCTGCAGCCTCCATCTTTGAAAGGTAGTCTGGGAAACGGCGTTCGAGTCTAACTGGACCGTGTGGGTGCTACTTATTTTACACACACGCCCCAAGCGTGAATACGCACTGGTTTATACTCAGGACAGCACTCTGTATCCACAAACGTGCAACGTGGGGTTTCTATAAGATGTTTGTGCTGCAATTGTAGAACCTTTTTATAAACAAAAGGATCCACCTTATAGAAGGAGGTACTCAAAAGACCAGATAGCAGGGGTAATGGTGAATGAGTGTCCCAAAACGTGGTTGGGCACACCCAATGTTGTTTAAATACCCCTCACACACCAAGAATGGCCCATGGTGTCATGCTTCATCATTGGGGTCTTCCCGCCCCGCTGCGGGACGGGGCGTACTACGACCTACGACTACGTGGGAGCACTTTCGATGAAGTACTATGTGTGATGTAAATGGAGGGTCTATTGTAGTTGTGAGAATATGTATGTTAAAAAGCAACTGGCCCAGGGAGACAGAAAAAACTTTAATTTGTCCCAAGAGGGCTGGTGCTAGTAAAAACAAAAGTGCGGAGTTTGCCTACGTAATGTGTGGTTACTCCTTGTGGGTCAACATGTTTCGATGCTGGGCATCTTCATCAGGACAGAGAAAAGATCCCTCCCAATTTAGAAGCATGTGCTTAGTAAATACGAAAAAGTGAAAAAAATGCAGTAAATAATGCACGTGTATACAATACCTAATAGTATGTATGAAGATTTATATGTATATGAGGAAAATGCCTCATGGACCTAGAACGGGTAGGATCGTAATGGAGCTTTAGTTGTGCCCTGGCTGACAATCTCAGCTACGAGTCTGTCCTTCCCGCGGTTCCGCAGAGAGCGCTGAACTAAAGCTCCATTACGATCCTACCCGTTCTAGGTTCATGAGGCATTTTCCTCATATACATATAAATCTTCATACATACTATTAGGTATTGTATACACGTGCATTATTTACTGCATTTTTTTCACTTTTTCGTATTTACTAAGCACATGCTTCTAAATTGGGAGGGATCTTTTCTCTGTCCTGATGAAGATGCCCAGCATCGAAACATGTTGACCCACAAGGAGTAACCACACATTACGTAGGCAAACTCCGCACTTTTGTTTTTACTAGCACCAGCCCTCTTGGGACAAATTAAAGTTTTTTCTGTCTCCCTGGGCCAGTTGCTTTTTAACATACACATTCTCACAACTACAATAGACCCTCCATTTACATCACACATAGTACTTCATCGAAAGTGCTCCCACGTAGTCGTAGGTCGTAGCACGCCCCGTCCCGCAGCGGGGCGGGAAGACCCCAATGATGAAGCATGACACCATGGGCCATTCTTGGTGTGTGAGGGGTATTTAAACAACATTGGGTGTGCCCAACCACGTTTTGGGACACTCATTCACCATTACCCCTGCTATCTGGTCTTTTGAGTACCTCCTTCTATAAGGTGGATCCTTTTGTTTATAAACTGATACCTAAGTGGAGGATGTATCCACCTTAGCGCTTACCTCTACACTCCCTAATCTTGTTATACTTGGCAATTGTAGAACCACCATATATATAGATCCCTGCCACGGGGAAAGAAGCTCAAAGATGCTCTCCAGCGAGCAGCCTGCTAATAAAATAGATCAGTTCCTTAGGCAGCTGTTGCTGCTGCAAGCTCTCCTGGGTTTTGAGTGACACCTTCCATCAACCCCTAGCTTTTTAGCCAACAGTATAGGGTGGTGCATTCTGAGACTTGTAAAAGGCCAGCTTCCAGGGGGTTCTAGGCTAAAATCCAGGCCTCGCAAAAACAAATTCCCACGGTTTGGGCTAGCGTGCTTGCTGTGGAGATGTCCGTGTAAGCTGGTCACACGATCGAGTCACCTTAAGGTCGCATAGTCCAATTTAACTGTTGGAGGCGCCTTGCCCACGGCACAAGTCCTTAGAAAAATAGCAAGTGAATATAATCAGGCAAACGTGAAAACAACATGTTTTGGTTTATTTTACTTTGTATAAATCAAAGATATGTTTTCTACACTTCTGTGTGTTATTGAGCTCAGAAGAGGCTGAAAGCACACAGTTTTTTAAAAAAAATGTGTCAAACCAGGTATTAATATACTTTTTTAAGGAGTAAACAAAATGTAGTTTGTTAAGTAGCCGAAATAGCGGTTCATGCATGGCTGCTTTAATCTGGTTTTCTTTCTCTAGCTTCAAAATAAACAAGTATTGGCATAGTATTGGCATAGCCAATAGGTCTCGCTTTTGGGACCTTCTAAGTATTTAGTTATGCAGCACAATATCCTTGGTGCAACAACATCAACCGTTGCATGGCTAAACACTTATAAGGTCCCAACTGCGAGACCTATTGGCTATGCCAATACTTGCTTTTTTTTGGAGTGCTGAAGGCTTTGGCTTGATCGCTTTCTTCTTCTTCTCTCTTCCCCATTTGGCCCAAACCTTCCCCCCTCCCCCCATAGTCTTGTTTTACTGCCCGCCCCCTTCCCTCCAGCAGAACTAAACCCAAAAAATAAAACAAAAATGCTCTTGCTCACTCACCGCCCCTAGCCGCAACTCTACGGAGCTGCGGCAGTTGTTGCGCTCCTCCTGGAGGGTGACCAACCAGTCCTCGCTCCACTCTTCGGGTGGTTCTTTGTTCCTGGGTTCGCTTTCCTGCCCGTCTTCTCGCCTCGCCGATATCTTGCCTCTGTCTTCTTCCTCTGCGCTTCCCTTGCGTTTCTTGGCTCCACCTCTCGACCTAGAACTCCGGCGCTCCCTGTTCCGGAAAGAGGCCTTCTTCTCCTCCTTGCTGGCTCTCTGATTGGTGCTCTCCCTGATGGACTCCTCCTACCTCCTGCATGGGAGAGGGTGGGAATACTTTAACTCTTTCGTCCCCTCTTCAGTTTGGGGACGCTCTCTAGATCTTTGGCGGTAGGGTCGGCGGATCTGTTCCAGGTAAGGTGTGGGCTGTCATAGAGTCGATGTCAGGCTCTTTCCCAACCAAACCTTACATGTTTAATTGTTTAATTGCAACTTCAGTGCATCTGTTCCCAATCTACAAACCACATCAGTTAAACTAGGCCTCGACTAATCTACCAACCTACCCCAGATGGTCAAGGATGCTAAGAGGGGCAACTTTACAGCAGAGATAGAGGACCATACGTAGTGTCTTGGTTTGTGGGGAACACCTGCAAACACTGCCTTGATTCTGCCATTCATCACAAGTATAAATATTTCTCATGCATGGGCTTTTGGTTGATGGGCCGGAAGTGATGGAGGGTCTCCTATTGGTCCTATTTCAGCCTACTTATCCAACATGATTTATTTTTGTAGCTGTAGCATGGCATTGAAATAGAACAGAAAATATTGCCTGGGTTCAGCCTGCCCCCCTCTCAGGTTGTGCTCTTCTGTGGCTTCCTTTTGCTTTCTCACTGATGTTACTCTCTGAGACCTTCACCAGCGTTTACCATGTTGCATTCAAGAAGAGTTGTGAAGCAACCTAAGGATCAGAGTACAAGTCTCAATCAAGCTCAATCAAGAGGGGTTATATGATTTAGGGCTTTATATTTAATACATTTTTTAGGTGCCCTAATCTGTTACTACTAAATATATGAAGTTAAGCTGATTTTAGATACTTATTTGATTATAACTGGTCTGCCAAAGTTTATCTCTGATGTGTCTATTTTTTTTGCAAGAGTGTAGACTCAAAGGGTATCTATCCCCTTGGGCAAAATATTGTTTACCCCACCTATCGTTATCGCCACTACCCTTTTCATATTCTGTGGACTGTAAATAGGTAAAGATTTACCCGATCTATCCGATCGAAGTGGTGTGTTTTTCAAGTTTCAATTCTTCTATTGTAAGGCTGTCGCTAGGCCTCCGGGTCAACATACCAAGGTGGTCTGCATCGCTTGTGCAGTCCCACTCTGGAGCTTCAAGGGAAGCACTCATGCAGACACACCCTTGACACGGCCCACCATCAAACACTTGTCTTTCTGGCTCATCTGCCTGGTAGGCAGTAATTCTCAGAGAAGCTGCACACGCGGTAGCTCTCCGACCAGTCTTCAGTGTGCCTACCATAGCTTGCCATCCTCTATTTATTTATTTATTTTAAAGGTTTTATATAGCACGAGCAAGACCCTTACGGGTATCAGAGCGCTTTACAGGGTAGATGTAAGAAACGGATACAAGCATAGAAAAATATAGGTGATTCAAATGCATAGTGATAACTAATACAAACTAGTAATTATATTATAGTGATAAGTAAGTAAGTAAATTTAGCCATGAGAATCGATTTCACTTCTTTTTTGAAGGAGGCAGTAGAAGAGTTCTGTCTTGTTTGTGTGGGCAAAGCATTCCAGATCCTGGGAGCCAATCCTAAGAAGGTCCGGTAGTAAGTTTTCTTCTTGGCAAATCGTTGTGGTTTCAGAAGAAGATTCCTGGAGCTCCTGGAGGATCTATTACCACAAGAGTACCAGTTTCTGAGCTAGATAACTTGGAGTATTGTGATGTGAGGCCTTGTGCGTCATACACGCGATTTTCAAATGAATTCTAGCCTCGAACGGTAGCCAGTTGAGGGTTATTTGGTCTGGGGAGATGGGACAGTTTCTTTTTGAGCCTGTGATGAGTCTAGCAGCTGAGTTGATTGAGGTTCTTAGAGGGGCTGTTGTCGATCTGGAAACAGGGCCGAACTGGGAATAGCAACCTGCCCTGGCAGGTTGCTTCTCCACCGACCCTGGGAACGGGAGGGGAGGGAAGTGTTAGCCGCTAAGCACTGCTCCCGCTTTTTTTTTTTTTTTATAGAGGGTCGATTTTGCAGCACTGCTGCAAAACCGGCGCCCTGTAAGAAAAGCGCCCCCAGTGGTCACAAAACCAGCCCCCACCCCTCCGGCCTACCAGAGAAATGCTCTGTGCCCGCTACGGCCAGTCTGGCCCTGTTTGGGAAAGCCGCATTGAGCGACACTCCCATATTCCACTCTTGGGATTACTAGAGCTTGAACTGCCTGTTTGAAGTCATTTGCTGGAAGGAAGGGTTTCAGTCTTCTCAGGATGTTCATGTTGAAATTTGCTCCTTTTGTAGAGGCGCTGATATGTTTCTGCATGTTTAGATTTCTTTCCAGCGTTACTCCCAGCGATTTCGCTGAGTTGACAAGGAGAGGTTGACCTTTGAGTGCTGTTAGGTGATTTAGCCAGCCGAGGATGATGGTCAATGGGGGAGAGGGGTGCGGGGGGGGGGGGGTGAAGAGGAATTCAGTTTTGAGGGTGTTTAGTTTCAAATGGTTTTCGGCCAACCTGAGTTCTTTGTAGCGTTGAGTTGAGAAATTTGATGGCCTCAAGTGAGTGGATCTTTATGTAGAGTTGAGTGTCATCTGCGTACATGTGATAGTGGACATTGGAAAAGGTGAGAAGTTCGATGAGTGGTTCCATAAAAAGATTGAAAAGTGTGGGTGAAAGGGATGATCCCTGCGGTACTTCTAAAGTGATTGGGACGGGTTTGGATAAGGATTGATTAACCTTGAATCTTTGAGATCTATTTTGGAGGAAAGAGGTGAATCAAGTAAGCACAGCTCCAGATAATCCCATTCTGTATTTCAGGAGCTCTAGCAGGTTGTTGTGTTTGACGGTGTCAAATTCCGATGAAAGGTCAAGTAGGATTAGTAAACAGGCTTCGTTTTGGTCAAGGATTTTTAGTGTGTCGTCTATTATGTGGGTCATGGCTGATTCTGTACTGCGACCTGCACGGAAGCGTGATTGGTATTGGTTGAGCAGGTTGAATTGTTCAATGTGGTTGCTAAGCTGCGTGTGAACACATTTTTTCAAGAGTTTGGCCAGAGTGGGGATGTTTGATATTGGGCAATAGTTATTTAAGTCCGATGGGTCGGACGTTGGTTTCTTTAAGATAGGGGATACCTGTCCTGTTTTAAGGATTTCTGAGCTGGTTACTTGAAGGAGGGAGGTATTTATAATCTTGGTCCATAGAGGCTGTAACAGTGGAATTAACTCTTTTAAGAAGTTTGCGGGAAGAGGGTCTGTGAAGTGGCTGGAGGGATTCAAAGCCGTTAGCGTTTTACTACAGTTTCTTCCCTGTAAGTATTGAAGGAGGACCAGGATGCGTTGTTTTTAAGGTTGAACTTTGCGGAGCATATGAGTGGGGCTCCTGTCAGGGGCAGTGAAGAGTTCCTCTGAGTGTCAGTAAGGGATATACGGTCGTTGAACAGGTCGGTCTTTATGGTTTCTGTCTTCATAGTGAAAAAGGAGGCAAATTCCTCACAATTGGGTAGTGCGTCGGGGATAACTTGGGGGTGGGTGGGTAACCCTTGTTTTGAGCTTTGATTAGTTCGAATAGTTTTTTGGGTCGGTGCTTGGCTTGGTCTAGTTGATTACTGAAGAAGTCAGCTTTAGATCTTCTGATCTTTCTAAAGTAGGATTTTCTCGTGCTTCTTAGTGGCTTGAGGTGGTCAGAGGATGGTGCAGATCTCCATCGTCGTTCAATTAATCTTAGGGATAGTTTGTCTTCATTTAGCCTACCATAATACCAGGGTTTAGAGTCTTTTGTGGTGACTCTTTTCAATTGTAAGGGAGCCATATTGTCGACTCTTTTAAATTGTAAGGGAGCTATTTTGTCTCTTACCATGTTCACGGAGTGGAAGTAATGGTTAGTCAGACCTTGTACATCGCATGGGCCTTCAGGGGGAAGCAGGATGTTAGGAATAGAGGTTGAGAGTAGGTCAGAACCAACATTTTTTAGACTCCTCTTCCAAATTTTCGTTCTCGTGGGTTGTACAGAGAGTAGTTTAACTGATACCTTGACGTGGAATGTAATGATGTGGTGGTCAGACCAGTCACAAGGGAGGATCGATTCAAGCTGAGTGGAATCGACTTTTGAAATTACCAGATTGCGGGTTGAGCCTTTATCGTGTGTGGGGCTGTTACAGATTTGGTTACGGTTAAGGTCTGAGAGGAAAACTTTGAGGCTGTTAACCCCTGGATCGTTCTGGTCATCCCAATGGTGATTGAAGTCACCAAGGAATATTTGAATATTTTGTTGTCCATCATTTCTAGCTAGAATATCCATGAGGTGTTCTATAAAGGTGAGGTTATCCCCTGGAGTGTGGTAGAATGTGTGTAGTGAACATATTGATGTGTTATTACTAGAGATGTCTAAACAAAGGTATTCACAGGAGGATAGTACAGGGGAGTTGGAGCTGGTCACTGTTAGATTGCTCTGATGTATGCAAGCGATACCACCCCCAGGCCGATTAATTCTGTCTAGTCTTGTGATGTCATAGTTTGTGGGTACTAGTATGTCCAGGATGGGCGTAGATGATTCATTTAGCCATGTTTCTATCAGGATCAGTAGGTCAGGTTCATTAGCGAGTATGAGGTCAGCTATATCGGTTGCATGTCTTGATGCCGACCTACAGTTTAGGAGTATACATTTTAGCCGTGTCTTGGTGGGTGCTGTGTTAGGTTTGAGTATGAGGGGGATCTGCGTGAGGTTGCTTTCAACTATGCCTATAGAATTGTGTCTTGTAGCTCTGTGGGTATTGGTAGGGATGGATTGGGTTAGGGAGTGTTTATGTAAGTTATCTGGGTGCTCAGAATTAAGTGGGAGGTACGGTAGCTCATAAGAACGGAGTAGGGAGATTAAGTCTTTAGCTGATAGAGGTTTTTTTTTATCCTGACCGGACGGGATGAGGCATTGGGGTAGGGCACTGTTCTCCATCTTGGAGGCTCATGATTCTAGGAACATGTGTGTAGTTGTTGGGTGAGTTTCCAATTTCTGATGTGTAGGTATGTTCTGGATTCTAGTTCAGGGCGCACAAACTTGGGTTGTTGAAGAATCAGAGCATGCAGAGTTTGGATGTCAGCTTTGACTTGATGTTGTGATAGTAATATCTCGTTTAGTCTGGGGTCAAGAGTGAGAGGTGCCATATTTAATGTATGGACTGTAGGTGAGGGAGGTGTAGTTGAGCCATGTATGTAGTTTGAGGATGTCAGGATTCCAGCGTAACGGCACCTACGTAGCCCCGGACTACATTTCCCAGAAGCCCGCGGGCGAAGGGCAGTACTTCAGACGCCGGCGCGTGGGCGTCGGCGTGCGTAATTCCGTTTCCCGACGTTTCGTTCTCGCTCGGCTGAGCGACGGGAGTTCCCACGGCGTACCTGGAAGCCGTTGCTTCGTTCTTGGCCGGGAATCCAGCTACTGAGAGAGAGCGGACCTCGTCGCTGGACTTCGCTACCTGTAGGTAGGGAAGCGGGCGGGTGTTAGTAGACATTGCCTATTCTCCCAGAGCGGAAGGCAGCGGCGTAAGTGTGGGAGCCGCGCCTTACCGTTTCCAGAGTTTGGGCTACACTTGTTGACCACTCGTGAAGGAACGAGCACTGGAAGTCGAGTGGCACATAGCGGAACGCGGTGGGAGTCCTCCACGCGTTGCCGTGTATAGTCGCTCAGGTAACATTTGCAGCCAGAGAGAAGTGGTGAATCCAACCACGCTTTGGCACCCTGGAATAAACTATCAAGGGAAAACTACATTTGCTGAATTCGGCGATTAGGGACGAAAGACCAGTTACGTGGAGTGGGTGTGACCTGAACATCCTGCTGCACGGAATCCCGCTGGGAACTGTGTCGTTCTTCTTTTTGTTTACTTTGGATTTGGTCTTTATTCTTTACACAAGGGATTAGGGAAGAGCACTCGTGAGGGTCTATGGATTGTTCCTGGCTTCAAGCCATACGGCATTGAAGGCGGTTGAAACTGTGGGTATGTATGTTGCAGGAGATGAGTGACGATTATCTGGCATATGTGGTCGAACAGTTATTTACTGAGTTATGTATTCTAGATGGCGACCTGGAAGTGCAAAAGGTTTTGAGGTGCTTGAGGGATTCTCATCCGTCCGTAAAGGTATACAACCCACCTAGTGAGAATTAATGAGAGTAGCCCTTTTTTGATGCTCCTTGCTTATACTGTGTTCCTTGTTGTTACAGGTCCTTGCAAATCCCACGCTGTTCCTTCCTTTACCCTTCCCTCACCTGATCCCTCGAACACCCTGTGCCTATAGGTATAATCGGGGTGTTGGTGAGATCAGGAGGTGGACCATTGCTCGCCACATCCGGACCCCGCGAGGCAAGAACCTGACAGAGGGGGAATAGTAATCAGGTTCTTTGTATTGAAATCTTCCTGTGTGGTTATCTATGGTGGGGGGGTGTAAATGCAGGGTGTGAGGGGGTCTGGATGTGGGTTATGTTTGGGACTGTGGGAGTAGTTGTGAGGGGAGAAGGGACGGCGGGATGAGGGGAGGTAGGGGTTTCGGGTGTGTTTGGAACAGTGTGAGTTGGGGAAAGAGTAGGAGTTGGGGAGATGTGTGGCGCCATAAGGATGTGAGGCGGAATGGATGTGGGGTGTGAGTGGGACAGTGGGAGTATTGGTGATGGGAGAAGGGGGGAGTAAGGCGGGATGAGAAGAGATAGGGGTGTGGGGTGTGAGTGGAACCATGGGAGTAATGGTGATGTTGGGGTACGAGTAGGGCTTGGGGAGATGTGTGTTATCACCCAGGGTGACGGTTAGGTCTGGGGTGGGTGTATATGTAGGAAGGGACAACAGGGGGAAATGCCTTGATGGGGAACCAGACAGGGAGTTGGTAAGGGAACTGTGATTGCGATTGGCTGGGGAGGTGGGATGTGGTCGTATAACCTTTTCCTTGATAATTCTATAATTATGACTCTTCTTTGCAACCCCTGTCTCATCAGGAATCCCTTCAAACACAGGTGGCTACATTTTCCACTATAACTATTACAACTGAATGTTCCATAGCTGGATATTTTCTAGTATCTAGTGATATAAAGACCTTTTACTTGCGCATCAGACAGCTGCAAACATTTTGAGTATGACTCAGGGGGTCATTCAGGGCTTGGCAAGGCAGAAGTATTGTTACAAATCATTTAGAGGAGAATCAATTGTCTGCTTTCCAATGCAGAGCATCAGCTGGCTTGTGATCAAAAATCTTTCGCCATACTCCTATACACCACAGGGTTGCCAGCTAATGAACATTTGAAGACCTGCCATTTATTTATTCGTTATCCCTGGCAGGAACTATTATTTAAGAGACGGCATTCCCTGGTACTAAAAGAAGAAATGACCCCGGCATGCAGAAATTAAACCTTTTTCTTGCACACAAATCCCAACTTTGTTGAGAGGTCCGCCTGCTTAGCAATGATTATTTAGCAAAAAGTGCTCTGCTTTCTTAACTGGAGAGCTTTCATTAAAAACATTCAGCCAAACTAAGTTCTCCACTGGGAGGATGGGCTGCAATGGACTGGTGATAGCAGAGCCTCTTCCGCCCTTCGGGTGGTTTGGTGGCTCTTCAGGAGCAAATGATTAGATCATTTCAGCATGCATATAGGTTCATGGAGTAGCACAAGTTCATGTCTCACAAGAGACACATGACGAACAGTATTGTGGTAGGACGTAAAATACATCTAATGCCTTTCTATGCACAGGTTATTCTTTTGACAGTCCCAAACCACGGTGTGTCGGCTCAACCAACACAATAGTTGAATTTGATGACACTACAGGCATGAAGATGAACAGGGACAGATCAATTCAGGTGACAGACTGTGTGCAAATAACGAGAAGCCCCTTTAACGTTCTCTAGAGAAGAAGTGATCATAGACCACAAATTATTTTTTTATTTCATTCCTTAATAGGACATTATTGCAGTTGTAGTATATTGCCACCATTGCTTATTGTAAGAAAGGCTGTCATACAGAAACGTACACGTTTTCACAAATAGTAGCTCAGGATGATGTGATCTGGAAACATTTTTACTAGTTAATCTCTATTTGAGGCAAGCCTGTAGTCAAATTTGACATATTATCAAAAGGTTAAAAGAAGGTGATGTCACAGCTCAAAATATGCTGCACAATATCTGCTAAATTGATTTTAGTGAACTTAAGATATGCATTCTTAATGTCTAAAGACGAAAGGAGTATATGGATATGCTGTACCCAGACTGGCAATTAAGTTAGTAGTTTTGTGAACTAGTGTTATTTTTGTTGTTTTTAGGTCTCGGCTAGCGAAGGCTGCGCTTACGCAGTCTCGCTCGCGAGATTTAACGACTTGGAGAAGAGGGGCTTGAACCTGCCTCTCTTCTCTCCTCTTCTCCATTGGCTGGCCTCTTAAATGCTGGCCAGCCATTGGAGAAGAGGTTTGTCTCTCCAAACAAGCCCCGTCCTTTTCGGATTCGGGGGCGTGCGTTGCAGTTGCGTCTCACAATTTGTGAGGCGCTATTTGGCATGTACAGCAGTGTGTTTAACACTGTTTGCGATTCCCAATGGGGTCGCAAATTGTGAGGCTCATGAATAATAATGAGCCTCTTGCAATTTGTGAGCCCATTGGGAACGACAGGCCATCCCACGGATGGTGGCCTGCTGAGCTCAGCAGACCACCATGTCTGGGACTGCTTTTAAATAAAGCAGCTTTTTTTTTTAATGCAGCTCGTTTTCCTTAAAGGATCGTTTCATTTTTTAAGGGCAGGCAGTGGTTCCTGGGACCACTGCCTGCCCTTAAAAAATAGTGCATTACCACCTACTTGAAGTAGGTGGTAATTTGCAAGTGTTTGGCGACCGCCATTGCGGTCGCAAAACATTAGTACGTAGCTTTGTGGTCGCCATTAGGAAGGGAACGCCCCTTCCTAATAGTGAGTTGCAAAACAGTATTTTGCGAGTCGCAATTTATTTGCGACTCGCAAAATAATGTTTGTACATGGGCCCATGCTTTAACGTGCACAAACGGGTCTAAGACCCGTTTGGTCACACTAAAAAGCGTCGTACATCTGGCCCTCAGTCCTTTAATTTATGGCGCTGGCGAAGGCTTTTGCATATCCCATGGGCTGCTAGAAGAACAAATCAATCAATACTCGATCAGATCAATTGAGAACTTTCCCTAGAACCGTTTATGATAAAACTTAAGCTTAAGTATTTTGGTCACATAATGAGAAGATAATACTTGTTGGAAAAAAAACATTATGTTTGGAAAGATGAAAGTAAAATGGGAAAGAGTAAGGTCAAGATCACGGTGGTTAGAAACAAGAATCTCTAGGATCTAAAGCTACATCATAGTAGAATGAGTGGGCTGGGGAAAAAAACTGATTCTGCATTGGTGGCTGATTTTGTGTCAAGCTGTCCGGGATCTTTTTTAATGCTATTTTAAGTCAAGGCAGGTGTAAAAGCACTTAGCGAAGGGGACGAGGGTGAAGGAGAAGCAATTTAGATGCATATAACCATACTTCATTCTGGTTTTCAGGTTTGCACTGGTTCATCTGGGTGTGTTTTGGTTTGTGATAGAGTGCAGGCATCCTGGAGTGAACGGTGCTCAGAATGGGATTCAGGCACAGAGACAAATTTCGAACAACACCTTGAGGTACAGTTGCCTCAGCCTGTCAGTTGCAACTGATGTTAGCTGTTATATAGTTCAGGCAGAAAGTTTCTTTAAGGCTCCATGTAGACAATCAATGCTCTGCCTGTGGGACCCAAATTGTGGAGATTTTCAAATAAATTCATGCAGAGTAAGTATTGTCTGCGGGAGACCTTTTTTCCCTATATCAGGCTCTATAGTTGTATGAAACGAAGTGTGTTTGAGAGTCTGAGTCTGTATGAAAATATATACTTTTTAGAGAGAAAATGTGTGAAAGGGGATGAAACAGACTAATTTATGGAATAACGTAAACAGCGTGATAAGCCGATGATGTAATAAATATCGATTAGCTAATCTCGGTTTCGTGCATGCAAGCACCATCCTCCCCAAGCACCAATAACAAATCAAACACTTCCAACCACAGAGGTTTGTCACTAAAATGTTCTCTTTTCTGTATTGTCAAAAACAGTTCACGCAACACAGAGACATAAACTAAGTTAAGGCCTTTTCATAAAGGAGACGAAAAAACGTAGGTGCTGAGAATGTGCCACAGATGGGACCTAGGTCAAGTCATTGTTGTGTGGGCCAAAACTCATACTTATGGCACTCACAGATCAGTATCAGTTTTACAACTCTACCACATTGTACTTTATTGTATTCTAATTGTATTAGCGATATAATTTGTTTTCACTGTTTTGTTAATTACAAATGTGAGCATTTATTGTAGTGTCGTGTGTATTAAAAGTAAGCTTTTAATACTAGTTACAAGAATAAAAGTAACACATGGAATATCATTTTAAAACTTAAACATCCGAGTTTTGAAGGCAAGAGACACAATGTTTTCAATAAAGACCTAACAAGTGTAGGTTTTTTATCCTCTCATAAGGAGGGGTACTTGACTCTAACAAGCAAGGGCAAAGTCAATAGGTCTTGCCTACAAGACATATTTACTTTGCCAATGTTTTGTAGCCATTTTGTACAGCAGCGATTCTGCTGTGCAGCATGCCAAAAGGTAATTCAAAAAGCTGGGCGCGTCATTGCGCTTTTTTTATTGCTCCCCTACAAAAACACTAATTGAGTGATGTAAAGGCACTGGTGGAGGAGCAGCCAACGGGCAACAGAAAGTGTGGGGAGAGGTTGGGGGCACGCCGACGGACAACAGAGGGTGGGAGGGACAGGGGGCAAGCACACAGACAATGGAGGGTGGGAGGGAGGTGCTGGGGCAATCAGCCTGAAAATAAAGGGTGGATGGGTGGAGCTGTTATCAAGGAATGTTCAACAGAGGGTGGTTGGGAGGCGCTGAGGGCAAGCAGACAGGCAGCAGAAGATCGCATGGTCTGGGGAAGAACACATAGGGGATAAGAACATGAAAGAGACCGCTGAAAAGCATGCACTCTCGTAGAGTACTTAAAAAAAAAAAAGTACACACTGAAAAAATGTGCAGTGCATGTAATGTGTCCGTGCATCATGAGAGGGGCAAACACACGAAGAAGGAAGCCTACGGAAGTTGACCAACAAGAAGCAAGCAAACAAGAGTGACAATGAACAGTGAGCGGCCGCTAAATCCCCTATAAGATAACAAAAATATCATACAAGAGACAGCGCTATCATAGGTGAGACCTAAAAATGACTCACATTTATTGAATAGTTTCACCTATATTCCCTTTTAAATGTTGCATCTTCACACTGTATCGCAGCTGAGTTTGCTGCACATTTCCTAGATACAAGTGTGCCCTCATTTTACTACTCTTCTTTTTATCTAGCTCTTGATCCGTTTCACACCTGCAAGGTATATTAAGTTCAAAGAGAGGCATCTTGAGCTGTGGCACCCTCTGGGAGTCTGCTGTACATCAGTGAGCTCTGGATAAATATACCTGTTTAGTGCCCTTCAGAGTCAGCACTAATTTACATCCTTGGTATAGATATATGAGCAACGCAAACTGGTGTTAACTATGAGATGTTACTGGTGAAACGGTTTGACAGCATTGTTCAATTGAAATGCAAATGCCCCTGCATTCTGCGATGTTCATTAGGGTGCCAAAATGCTGTGGCTTACGGGTGCTGTCAAGAAGCCCTGCCCCGCAGATACTTTTCTTTGCTACTCTTCGTGTTGGGGCAGAGGGGGCACAACACATATCACTGACACCAGATTGTGTGAAAAGGGCTGCTTTATTGAAACAGGTGCACATCACATGAACAACCCTCGGCCTCTCGCCTACCAAAACTTAAACCTCACTATACACAAATGCTCACCTAAGTTAAACTACCCCACACCCCCTAAATGTCCTGCCCCCCAACAACCTTATATCTGAAGTCTGTACTACCTCCTGTGCTGATCTTCTGCACTTGAGCTCTTTAGCTTCCCATCCTGGATTACTGCTCTATTAACCTCTAACTTAACTTCCTAATGAACGTCTAACTTCCTGCCTCGTCCAGGCATGAGCTTGTCTATCCGTTCCCTTTCAGCTTAGATTGCCGTAGTCAACAATAACATTCGCTAACCCTTGCCAAAACTTTAGCTCAACGGCTCTGCACCTGCTTCAGAGTAACAACAAATACATATGCCCTGTCCCTGCATACCTGTTCCAATAAAAACTTGCCCTGAAAAAGAAAAACCAGCACCAAACCTTACTATAAAGGAGTGGGAGGGTGGAAAAATGCTTTATTTGCCCAGCCACTGTGTCACCAACTAAAAATGGTGGCGTTGTCCCATAAGGGCCTCCTAATATAGTGGGCTATATCCCATAGCCCAAACATAGCCTGTGCAGCCAATGGACTGCACCACTGCCCCAAATTGCCCGGGGGGGGCAGACTTCTCCTTGGTCGGCTGCCCCCCAAGCACCCACTGTACAGGAGCTGAGATATAAGCAGTGCAGCAAGTTCAATGGCGCCATTAGGCAGGAGTATTAGGGGCCTGTGATCTTCAATTATGACTATATTTCTAACCAACCAGCTGAGAGGTAGCCCATTTCTTTGATACGCCATTCATTTCGTAACTCACGGTAACAGGAGATTTCATTTTTTTTAAACTGAATTTAGAAGACTCCACTGCGGCCCAAGTGAGCGCTCTATCTGTCTTGTCTAAATCTACCCTACTGCAAGGACAAACAGAAATATATTCTCTGTGAACGTCTGTTGGGGCCTCTTTTTCATTAAGCCCATCGACATGAGAAGTACACGAATGTAGAATGTGTACTGAATTATATACTAGTTTTAGGATATTTCAACCAAAAGTTAAAAGTGAAAGTCTTTAAGATCAAAAACAGATTTGCCCTGGTTCCCAGTCGTGCAGTAATCCATACAATTTATAGTTGCTGAATTACAGCACTGCACCAGTCATCTGGAGAACATTATCAGGGTTATTTAGTCCCTGGTGATGGTACTAACTCGGAAGCAAGCGGTGTTTACACCTGTTTCAGCACAAGGGCCTATTTAAAGTTGAAAATACATTGCCACTGCTTGCAGAATGGGGTCACAAATAACAGGGTTTGCGAGCACAAACTAATGCCGCCCGCGTGCATTCTTCCCCAGTTTTTGCAGATGTGTAAATTAATGCAAAAACTCACAGGCCATCCAGAGAAAATGCAACTTGCAACAACAGAGTTTGTGTGCTCAATTATAAGTATGGCTGTAAATGACCTAAATTTTCATTGTAGAGTAACCCCAAAGGATCCCTAAAACATCACCCATATCAAGAACGCCTCATAAAAAATCATAGCACAGTCAAGCCCCCTTTTAAGGTGAGCATAGGCCTCCTTTTCACAAGCTATTGCCTTCTGCTTTATAGCTGCCAAATACCAAAGCAGTGGAAGAGGATGGATGCTACCAATCCAATCCAATGGAGGTATCCCCAGCTCCCTTGCAACCGCAGGCCCAACAAACATCCATGTAAAAATAGTATAGCAGGAGTAGTTACCTGAATTCATATGGCCTAGTAAGGAGGGAGGATGGTAATGGGCCCGCCATCGCTGATCTGGTAGTAGCATCCATGTCTCTCCCCCAGCAGGTCCTTGGGGAGACATCTCCTGTCACCTCTACAACAAGGCAACATGGTAATACTAAAGATCAGTGAGGTGCCACAGGCCTCCCAGGGAATTCCTGAGGTACCCACACCTGGACTGCCATGCATTCAAATCCCAGGGAATCCTGGAGGGGGATTTTTGTCAGGTGTGGGTTTGGTCCAGCAGGGCCGCTAGGAACAGCTTGGCAAATCTTATAGAACCATGCTGATTTCTGCCACAGCCTGGGCTTTCTACCTCCACAGAAAAGCAGCCCTTGTAATTTAGTTGAGTTAAAGCCGGCTGGGAAAATGGCAGGTACATAAGTGGTCTATGTCAACCCCAGTCCTCTTTCGTTTTTGCACTAAAGCGGTGCAAGTTGCGGTTTGTCTACTATCATTGACAAGGACTAAGGTGTCAAGTACGGGGCAGCTTGGTCTGATATTAAAAAGATCTGGGGTGTGTAATCTAACAGGACCCCGTGCATTTATGTTATAGTTCCATATGGTGAACTACAGTTTCACGAGATGCATATCATGGTATATTGGCTGTACAAAATAATAAAGCCCTGAAAAAGTTTACAGTGGTGAACAAAATGCGTTTGCTGTGTTTTGCTCTAAGAGCTGGCTCTATATATCTACTGTACAAGCACAATAAAGTAGATATGGAATCCCTATATTTATTTTTACAGGCCTCCTTTATCCAGCCTTCTTTTTACCTTCGAATAGTGATTGTTCTATTACTCTGAAATAATTTCAGACAGCAGCATGCCATCTCCAATCAGGATTTACAACACTAGAAGGAAATATTTTCGTTTGTAGGGGGATGGGGTAGTGTGAGGAAGGAGGGAAGGAACAGACTAAGTACATATTTAGTGAAACAAGTAGACTTCAACATAATGACAACAGTTATGGGGACATTATGTGCTTTAAGATGGGTGATGTACTTTGATACAAGAAAAGGCGCCATGAATAAGGAAGAGGCGATATGAATCAAAAAGTTCTAGTCTACTGTAGGCAATGTGTTCAGCTTTACGGCTATCCTCTTTATCCCCATGTTCAATGGCCCGTCATTCCACCTCTTAAAGAGCTTATCTCCAAGTAGGATATCCCAGTGAGGCACATGTTTAGGTCTGGCAACATGGTAGACCTCATGAAAACACAACACACAACAGGTAACAAAAGCACAGAAAGGGATTTGCATCAGCCCTCTTCAGCCATTGGTTTGTTTGGGTTGACACCCACCTTTAATCATTGGCCATTTGTGATGTCCATCAGGGTTTAGTATCGGCCCTGAGTATTTAGCATACGTGTATGTTTATGCAGTTCTTCTAAATCAAATTAGTGATGGGGAAAAATAGCTCTGGCTGTTGTTCTTGGTAGTGAGAGGGTTTTAATGTTTTATGTGAAAACAGGTGTTTTGTAATGTATGTGCTACTTTCTGCCATGGAAGAATGATATCTTTTTGTTTAGTGTTTGAACACGGAACATTTTGTTTTGTGTTGCAACGTTTCCTTATTAATCTCAACCGGCTGTTTGAGGGGACTGGCTGCACAATGTTGTTAAACTTCACCTTTGCTCCTGCCGTCCCTCCTCCAGCTCGTCTTTTGCCGGTGCGCACAGGCGCTGGTAGTAGGGGTGCAAAGGAGGGTGCTGGAGCACCCCCAATAATAACCAGTGGTGGCTGGCATGGATGGGCGGTGGCAGGGGGTGGAAAAAAAATTACACTTACCTTTTCATGGCCGCTGTCTCTCCTCCATCGTCTCTCCTCTGCTTCTCTTCCTGACGAGTCCAGAAGCACACAGGTTCCCCTAAGGCAATCACAATGCTTCTGTCACCAGCATGACAGCAGCCTCGTGAATGGTCTGAGTGCCGTGGTGTGGCGCTCAGGCAGGGATTGGGAGTCTGTGCATGTTCTCCACCCAGGCTGTGCAATACAGCCGGGTAGAGACCATGCTAAGTGTGCTTGACTGTTTGGCTGGTCCAAGACGGCTGGCCAAACTGTCATGCGCAAATAGAGAGTGCCCACCACTGCTCCCCCCTGCTCTGGACTGCTCTGCCCGCACATGGAACTGAGCCACTTTGGAAAAATAAAATTATAATAACATTGCGTTATTATCATTTTATTTTTCTTATTTTGCACTGCTGAAAAGCAGTGGGATGACTCTCCTCCGCCTTAGTGGAGGAGCCGCTGCTGAAAATAGCAGAGGAGTTCAGAAGATGAATGAGCAATAAAGAGGTCTTTACATTTTCTGTTTATTTTGTCAAATTTGCTGTGTGTGCAAAGACAAAGATCAACTGTCAGGCTATGTGTTCTGACAAATTCTATATCAGGACCGGAGGCGAGGATTATGCACTCCCAAGGTGCTCTGGGCAGTCCATAATGTCCACCAATCACCGTGCTGCGTCATCCCCAAAGGCGTGTGCTTCCTGGGTCACCTCCTCTTTCTTTCCTGCTGCCACGCAGTTAAGTTTATTTTCCCTTTCCTCTCAGATATTTGATGTATTTGATTGCTATTTTCTATTGTGGTATTATGCTTACATTGCTTGTAGCCCTGTTGGTAAGGGTATTGTGCTTGTTGCCTTTGATTTGTTTGTTCAAGGACGTAAGTTTTCCCTTAGCGCCGTATAGTTTTCACGCGGCAGTGAGGGAACTCGCGGCGGGTCCTGTTGATGGCCCACGGCTGCTTTCTGCAACTCTGGGGGACTTTTGCGGTTGGGCGGCACTGGTGCGTGTGCCTTGATGGGCCGCGGGAGCACTCGCGGAAAGCTCCACTCGCGGCCCCTGTCTCAGCCGCAGCTGCGCGTCAGCTCGCAGGGGGCGTGTGCATCATCTCGCTGGTCCGTGCTGTTTCCGGTGGCGGGGACCAGCGAGTTCAAACGCGCCCGTGAGTTTACAGAGACGCGTCTGCATCTTGGGGGCTGTGAGTGTCTGGGACCTTGACACCTGCTAGCAGGTCAGACTTTAGAGGATACGCCACAGCAGGACACCCTTTTGGGTCAGACTAATTGCCGTGAGGCAATTGACGAGCGTGTGCAATTCCTGACGCTCGTTTGCTGTGGTGGGGGCAGGCCCGGACTTCTAGACACCCAGTGAGCGAAGGGTGAGTCGCCCCCTTGTTTTGCACTGCCGCCGGGCGGCACAAAAATTAGCGCTTCGCGCCGCCAAACTTCTGCCATCTGGGCCCTATACTGACGCACTACAGCATAACCTGTGTCAGGGATTTTCCTGCCAGGCTATGGATGTGGAGTACTCAGAAGAGGAGACCCACAAGTCATCCCCTTGGATGACGAATTTTGCGATGCGGTTGACACATCCATTCATTGGGCTGTGGAGGCGGCAATGGGCTCCTTTGAGCGCCGCATAATGAAATACGCTTGGGCCATCCAAGCGGAGCAGTCCCAACGCGCTGAGAAGTGGAAGCTGGCCCAGGAGCCTGAACAAGGGGCATTTGAACATCTGAAGACCGCGTTTCTGGCTATATCCCGGCGATTTGAGCAAGACCCGGCCCCGGACATGCTGGTCCCCGAGGACCTAGTGCATCCCCGTTCTTCTGCTTGGATTCCCTCTCCGAAGGTCTCTGCGTTTGTGGCAAGTCGGCTCCGCAAGCCTCTTGAGAAGGAGGTTAGGGCCTGCCTTAGGGCTGAGTGCCCCCGACCAGCCATGCCGGGCAAGGTGGCCACAACACCAGAGGTCGACCAGAAGATGGCGACCTTCCTTCAGAAGTATATCAGAGACCCCAAGAAGGGTATTGACTGGTCCTGGAAGAACTGTCAGGAAAAGCTCCTGGACATGACCGGTCCCTTCACAAAAATTCTGGAATTGGCCGAGGAGGCCAAGGCTTCAGGCTCTGCACTGTCTCCTGAGCGCATCTCCAACTGGGCTCAGAGGGCAATCGTCCTCTTAGGAAACACCAACTGCGCACTCTCTATACGGATAGGCGCCTCTCCTTCTTGCTCAAGGTGGACCCCAAGCTAGGGGATTTGGCCTCTTCGGAGGTGGGCGAAGTCGCGGACGGTGGCATGTTCGGGGATCCTTTTATAAAGGAGTTTACGAGATTTGTCTCTACAGTTACCTCCCTGGACAAGGCGCAAACTTCAATCAAGAAGGTGTTCCGACCTCGTGTTTTTGTCATCGCCGGTCGTGGCAGGGGGCGCTCGGCCGGCAAGTTCTACATGTAAGGCTCTCAGAGAGGCGGGAAGAAGACCACCGATTCAGGGTGGCAAGAATTCTTCCAGTCCCGCCGTGGTTTCCGAGGCCGAGGTGGCAGAGGCCGGGGCCAGCAAGTGGCCGGTACAGGTGAGTGCCTTTCCTTCTTCACACCTCGGGGTGGGGGGCAGGTTGGCTCTTTTCGAGAGAAATTGGAAGACTATTACCTCAGATGCATGGGTGTTGCAGACTGATAGAGTTTTCCGGGACTCCTGTGCAAGAAACTCGACCCAGACCGCTGCTTTTCGCACGAGACAAGGCCGCTCTCATAGACAAGGAGGTGGCAGACCTCTTGCGGAAAGGAGCGATAGTCCCTGGCCCGTTGCAACTGAGGGGTTTTCTCAGCAACAACTTTGTTGTAGACAAGACGGATGGCGGCCAGCGCCCGTCATAAATCTCAAAGAGTTCAACCAGTGGTTGGTTTACTGCCACTTCAAGATGGAGGGTATCCATCTTTTGCGCGACCTCTTGTAGCTCGGAGACTGGATGGTCCATTTGGATCTGAAGGACGAGTACCTGACGGTGCCAGTTTTTCACCCGCACAGGCGTTTCCTGTAGTTTCTGTAGAGAAACCAGGTCTACGAGTCTGCGACCCTCCCCTTCGGGCTTTTGTCAGCACCATGGTGCTTCACGAAGGTTCTCAAGCCGGTGATGGAGACGCTTCAGGGGAGAAGTCTGCGCCTCATCGTCTACTTGGACGATATTTTGCTGCTGGAACAGTGGCCAATACGGTTGGCCGACCGTCTCGCAGAAGTTGGTGCAGCACCTGGGGTTTGTCATCAACGACAAGAAATCCCTTTTGGTTCCATCCAGGCAGGTGACCTTCCTAGGGTTTACCATCAATTCGGTTGCTCACACCCTAAGCCTTCCTCCCAGAAAGATTGTCAAGATACGCAGGGAGCTCAAGCGCACTCTTGCTCGACCTTCCACGTCACTTCGGCAGATAGCGAGGGTGGTGGGCCTCTTGTCCTCGTCCATTCTGGCGATTTTCCCGGGGTCGCTCCACTACAGAGCACTTGAACGTCTCAAGGACTCGCATCTCCGCAGAGGACTCCAGTAGGCGGACCAAGTCCCGCTCACGGAAGAGGTGCGCATGGAAATGAGATGGTGGCTCGACCATATGGAAGTCTGGAATGGCAGGGCCATCGTTGGTTGCGATCTGGATTTGGTCATAGAGTCCGATGCCAGCAAGCTGGGGGGCTCGTTGCGGGGACTCCTCTACAGGAGGAAAGTAGTCCGCCGCAGAAGGCCAGTTGCACATTAACTGCTTGGAATTGATGGCCGGCACTTTCGCCATTCGCTGTTGGACCAAGGACAGGATCTCGTGCAACGTCCTGTTAAAGATGGACAATGTCTCGGGGGTGCGTTACCTCAACCACCTGGGGGGAGGAAGTCCAAGGCACTAGCAGACCTGGCCAAGGACCTTTGGACCCTTTGTCTGCCCCACAACATCTCAGTGTCGGCAGAATACCTCCCGGAGGTCGCCAATGCGGTGGCAGACAGGTGTTCCCGGAGCTGGACGGCTATGAGCCTGTGGCAGCTCCAGCCCCGGGTTTTCCAACACCTCAACGACATGTGGGGTCCATTTTCGGTGGATCTATTTGCGTCCAGTTTGGACCACCAACTGCCGAAGTTTTACAGTTCGAGGCCGGACCCGCTGGCAGCGGCCATGGATGCTTTCCTGCAGGATTGGTCCGCGGATGCGGGCTATGCTTTTCCCCCAGTCGCGATAATCATGCGACTCACGACTCAGGTTCGCAGGCAGCGAGCAAGTGTGGTCTTGATCACCCCGTATTGGAGGTCTCAAGTGTGGTTTCCAGTTCTTCTGGAACTTTCTTGGCATTCTCCAATCCTACTACTCCAAGATCCTTTTCTTCTGAGGTACCCTCAAGATCTCCCTCACCCCCTTCTCCAACAAGGGAGGATGCCTCTCGTGGCATGGTAGATTTCAGGCATCGCTGGAGAGTCGGCGGACTATCGCAAGACGCTCAAAGACTGTTGGGGGCGGCATGGGCAGACAGCACCAACAAGCGTTATAGATCGGCCCTTGCTCGATGGGTTGGTTGGTGTGTTCGGAACAATCAGAATCCCATGGAATGCAAAGTGGTAGCTATTCTCAATTTCTTGGCGTCACTAGCGTCTCAAGGTCTTGCTTATAGAACAATAAATTCTTATCATTCGGCGATTTCTGCGGGGCATATGCCGGTTCAGGGCCAGCCCGTAGGAGAACATCCAGTGGTGTGCAAGTTATTGAGGGGTATTCGCCTGACGCTCCCTCCGGAACCCAGCTATTCTTCTCTTTGGGACGCTAATAAAGTCCTTCATCTGTTTCAGTCTTGGCAGGTCAATCAATACCTGTCTAGGAAGGAATTGTCAGCAAGACTAGCGATGCTTTTATGCCTGGTTTCATGTCGCAGGGTCTCTGATGTTCGAGCCCTGGATGTTTCAGGTAGAGTGTATACACCTCAGGGAGTTACTTTCCATATCGTCCGGAGGACGAAATCGGACTCTAGGATCATCTCTTATCCAGCTTTCGATCACTCTCCTAAGCTCTGTGTGGTCAGGTGTCTTAAAGAATACGAGAACATGAGTGAGGAGACTCACTCCCAGGGCGAATTTCATTACGTAAGCCCTTCAAGGCGGTTACACCCTCAACAATAGCACGCTGGATCAGATGGGTGATGCAGGAAGCGGGCATAAATGTCTCGCAGTTTGGCGCCGATTCTGGATGGAGGATATTCTGAACGCGGCAGACTGGTCATCGGACTCGATGATTAAGAGGTTTTATTTTAAACCAGTCGTAGATATGGCCTCGCTGGTGGTGGATAAGCTTTGAAAGAGCATAATCCTCGCCTCCGGTCCTGACATAAAATGAAAAATTTCCTAGTAACCATGACGGAAAGTTTCAATTCTATTAAGGACGCGGACGCGAGGATCATTCCCACCCAGGGCTCTAGCAAACTTCTGTTCCCACCCTGGACCAGATGTCGTAACTTTGCATTCTTCTGAGTGAGCGAGGCCTCGTATGGTATAAGTATAACTGTTATTATTTTATTATTGGTTTTGTTTAAATGCATGCTTTGAGTCATCCTGCTTCTGGTTTTTTTCATGGATGTGCTGGTTGGTTTTTGGTGAAGACCAGAGTCATGGGCCTTCGGTTCTTTCTTTCAGGATCTGATGGAGCCAAGAACCAATGACGAGTTGGAATTTGGTTCTGGCCGCAGTCTCGAAAGAGGAGGTGACCCAGGAAGCACACACCTTTGGGTATGACGGAGCACGCTGATTGGTGGACATTATGGACTGCCCAGAGCACCTTGGGAGTGCTAGTTTTTGTTCAAGTGTTGAAGTTGAATACTGCTGGCTGTAGGAATAAAGGAAGTTACAGCATAATCCTCGCCTCCGTGACCTTAATAGAATTGAAACTTTCCGTCATGGTTACTAGGAAATTTTTCATTACTGCTTATTTAGAATCTAGTGTTTACTTTTATTCCTCTGACTGAAAAGTGAGAGGATTTTTTAAAAGTGATCTAGATGACATCATATTAGGGTACAGGAAGTGAAAAGAAAGGGTGTAGGATGTCAGCTCAGTTTTTTCTAACACACAATTCAATACCTGTAAATGAACTGTACACGTATTTCAAAATATATCAGCAATTCAAGTACCTGCACCGCACATATTACACACGCTCCCGTCTCTGGAGGATGGGAGTTATTCAGTCCCCTGCATGCCTTTGTTGCGAAGAAGCTGAAGGCACTTTCTTTCATATGGAATGGGACTGCAAAGCAATACAACCTTATTGGCAGAAAGTGGCGTCCTGTTTGGGATGGGTCCAGTTATGGGACCTCCCACTTGGCCATAGGTTGTTTCTGCTACATAGTACGGAAGGGAACGGCGGGAACCATTACAAACAACATCTGCTCTTCTTAGGCATCACACTTGCCAAAAGGGGCATTGCTCAAGCCTGGAAGCGTACTTCCCCCCCCCCAGCAATTGGAGGAAGGAAGAAGGCACTGGATAAATGCATGAGAGCAGAGATTGCGGTCTTTCAAGCCTGCGGCTGTCCCTTGAAACACAACAAAATTTGGTCACGTTGGGCTACATATCGATGAATTGACCCACCTCCATACCACAATTAGACTCTCTACGAGATTGACACTAAGTGCCTATCCAACCACTACATTGCTCCAGTCATCTAAATTCATTGTGTACTTACTTTTATACTTGGGCAACTTGCGTGCTGTGGAATTGGTGTCTACCTGTGTAATGTTTCCGATGTTCTGCCTGCAGGGTTTGCAGGTTAATTGGTTGTGGTACTGTTGATCTGATGTGCCTTCATAAATCTATGCAAGCGGCCTCAGCCCTCCTGTACCATGAAAATGCTAATAAACTTTGTTATGAAAAAAATATATATATCAGCGATTAGAAACGAACAAATGAAACCCATTTTTTGTAATTCTGAAGTGGGATGGAAACAAAGATTTTAATAGGATCAAAACAAATCAAGACACTTTGCTGCGCAAATGATAATTATTCACTGAAACTAAATTTCCACACATTATAGTTTGTGCGTTATACAGTTTTACCGGTAAAACTGCATATCTTGTTTTACACAGATCTCTCAGCCTCAGTGCAGGTAGCCAGACACAAGTCGACTCCCTTTCCCATTCGTCGCCGCACGGTTGTCCCCTGTTCCCGTTGCTATTTGCCTTGGCCATAAAGCCCTTGGCCGCCAGGGTGCGGCAAGACCCGCTGATCCGGGGGTTTGAGCTATCACATGAACATTCTCACAGAATCTCACTGTATGCCGACGATGTGCTATTTTTTATGACTGATCCTTGGTCCTCCGTGCCTCGCATTCTTCAAATCCTCTGGGTTTTTCAGGGAGTCCTCCGGCCTGGGAACTAATCCTTCAAAATCAGTGCTCTTCCCTGTATTAAGGGACCAGAGACTTGGAACCTGGGCTGCACCGTTATCCTATGAGGCAGAGGGATTTAAATATCTAGGAGTATTTATCTCACCATGCACCATGACATCGTGGACACACAATATTACCCCACTACTCCCAACGGTCCGCAAAGAAACCACGATATGGTCACAGCTGCCACTGTCATTGTACGGTCGTTCAGCAATTTTTTTAATGGTTACCCTGCCCCAGTTATTATATCGGCTGCAAAACTTCATGTATAATATCCCCCGCTCATGGTTCGCCAACTTAATGCAATCCTTAAAAAGTTTTTATGGCAGGGAGGAGCTATTCGGTTGGCGCTACATACCTGTTAACAGTCGACCTACAGTGGGGGCATTGCAACGGCGGATGTATACACATACTACGCAGCATCTCATCTGTTGGTCATTAACCAATGGTGGTATAGTCCAGAGACGGACCCAGCCTAATACGCGGTAGAACGTCTAGCAATGGAGGGCATTCCCCCTACAGAAACTCCTTTATAGCCAAATGAACCTCAATATCCTCCCTCCGGCTAGTAAAACAGTCATCCAACTATGGCGACACACAGTTAAAACCATGGTCTGCTTAGGACGCCTGACACAAACGCCCCCGCTATGGCAAAGCACATACATATGCCGTCACCGAACTCTAGGTTTTCATAAATGGGACCTCCTTGGGATTTCCACACTGGGCGCCTTCATGCAAAGTCATACCCTCAAATAATTTCAACAACTACAGAATGAGTTCCAGTTGCACAAGTCGCAGTTCTACAAATACCTAGAGCTGAGACACGGCCTGACCCCCCGGATTCATCAGCTTGACGAACTACCAGAATTTCACCCCCTAGAGGGCCGTCTACTGATGGGAAACCTGGTGGCACACAAGATAAGACAAATATATCAGACCCTGACAACCCACACACGAACCACACTACACAAGACCAGGGTGGCATGGGCGACGGATCTATCAACCATGACGGACGATGACTGGACCAAGGCCCTTGCCAATCCCCGGGGCGCTTCTGTTTCCACGCAATAACGCCATATTTAGTTCAAATATCTTCACTGCGCATACTTTACCTATTCCTGTTTGTGGAGAATGAGTGTCATACAGTATCCCCTATGCCTTAGATGCGGGGGTGCTGAGGGCACATTCTAATATACGGTCTGGAGCTGCGAGGCACTACAACCATACTGGCGGAAAATCTCGTCCTCTCTGGATCGTGTCCTGGCCTAGAACCTTCCACTTGATCCCAGGGTGTTTTTACTCCACAGTACAGTGGAGATTGGCGGAAATTGTTACAAACAGCACTTACTGTTCCTGGGCCTGACGCTGGCCAAGAAAGAGCAACATATCCCAGATGTGGACGGCGACCTCCGAACCGAAAGTGGGTAGGTGGAAGAAGGCCATGGACAGATGTATGGATGCCGAGATTGCAGTCTACCAGGCACTGGGCTGCCCACAGAAGCACAGAAAGATTTGGTCTGGCTGGGCGCCATATCGGGGTATAGATCTACCCCCTCTGCCACAAACCGACCCTTCATAAATCCACCAGGCACTATGCCCGATACACCACTAAGTCTCATATGAGTAACTCTGACGTCAACACACACGCACATAGTCTATTGCGTTTGGGGGATTTCAGCGATGTTCGGGGCTACATTTCAGTTGTTAGGCCAGATGTAAGACGGGCCAGTTTGATGAGGTTTTCAAAAATATGGTAGTTTCTACATTGATCTGTATTTGTAATGTTTGCTATGGGCATTGCCCATCCTGTACCTTGGAAAACGAATACAATTAGTTTTGAAAAATAAAACTGCATATCTTTGCAAATGTATTGGTCATTTTAAAGGAAAATGAGCTGTCAGTAAATGACAGTGCACTACTGTAAGAAATTGGGTACTGGTTGAGGGACGAAACCATTCTCAAGCAGCAACTACAATTTTTTTCATGGTGAAGTCACAAGCAAACCCTAAATTAACCTGTGCTTAACCCTCGGTAGCTTAGCACAGAGCAGTGAGACTTAATTCTGCATTAATGTGTAAAGTATTTGAGCAACACTTCAAAAAGTAACAGAGTGAAAAACACATCACAAAAGGAGCTCACATCAGATTTATAAAATAGTGTATTTTAAACAAGATCACAATAACAAAAATTGAATCAGTGGAACCAGAGATATGCAATTTGAAAGATTTTAGCAAAAATAGTGCTAAAGAGGCATAAAGCGCCAAGTGTGGATACCTGGTCGTGCCGGACCTGAACAAAGTCACAAGTTCAGGCTGACCACGATGGAGCACGGGTCGGCTACAGGGACCCATTTAGGGCTGCTGAACAAAGTACCTTAAATCCTGGTCTGTGGAGAGCTGCAAAGATCTGTCTCGTAGAAGCATTACACAGCCGAAACAATGCATTGAGGCTGTGGTGCAAGGTCCTGCATTGTCAAGGATCCCATCGATGAGGGCTTGCAATGCGAAGTCTGGCATCGAGGATGCTTCATGCAGTCAGGGCAATGCGTCGGTTCTGCGGAGCTGCGAAGCAGAGTCCGGCACTGTCGTCGAGGCTGCCGTTGATGAGGGATGCAAAGGCCTGTGCAGAGGATGTGTCGCGCACCAGGTGGTTCCGTCGCAGCAATGGGCTGCAATGCGAGTCATTTCAACAGTCCTGATCCACGCGGCAATGCATCGGTTCTGCTCTGGGTTGCACTGCAAAGCAGAGGAGATGCGTCGGTTCCGCTGGATCCACGGAGGCTGGCTGAGAACCTTAGGCCAATTTCCAAGGGTCAGGGACTAGGGTGGCATCACTTAGCAGGGTAGACTCACAGATGGCAGAGTCCAGGTGCAGGGTTCAAGGTTGCTGGAGCCTTCTGTCCCTGAAGCTCTCGTCATGAGGCAGGTCCAGTACTTCTCCCTCAGGCAAGAGGGCAGCAGGTCAGCACAGCAAAGCAGTAGTTGAGAAGGGCAGCAGTCCAGCAGAGTGGCAGTCCTTCTTCCAGGCAGAGTCTCCACAGGTCCATAAGAGTACTGAATTGGTGGATTCTGAGATCCAATATTTATACTCAGTTGAACCTCTGAAGTGGGGGGGGAAGCTTCCGGGGTTTCCTTTTGAAGCCCCCAGGCATCCTGCCTTTACTGTCCTGGCTCTTGACTAACTACAGGGGGTATGCAGCCCTTTGTGTGGAGGCAGGACACAGCCTATTCAAGTGTAAGTAGGCCTGTGCTCAGCTATGCCCTCCCATCCTGCCAGTGACAGCCCATTCAGGCACACCCAAGCTCCCTTGTGTGTGGCTGTCTATGAGGAATACACAAAGCCTAACTGTCAGCTACACCCAGTCATGTGGCCCAGAGGCAGGCTACAGGCATGAAAGGGCCAACATAGGAAAATGCCAGCTTTCTAAATGTGGCATTTTCAAATTTGTAATTTAAAACCTGACTCTACCTTGCAATTCCCAAGTCACCAAACATGAACTGGTTACATACTCCAAATTGGAAATTACTGCTTATTAAATTTAATACGGTAACTCCAATGTTAGTCAATGGGAGAGGTCGGCCTTTCAGTGTGACAAACAAATGTAAGAGTTTTCCACTACCAGGACATGTACAACTTAAAACTACAAGTCCCACTTTTCAAATACATTGCATTCTTCCCTGAAGGGTGTTTAGGGTCTACCCTAGGGGTGACATAAATATTTAAAAATGAAGGTTTGGACCGGGAAAAAAGGTTTATTTGCCAGGTCGAAATGGCAGTTTAAAACTGCACACATGGGCTGCAATGACAGGTCTGAGACTTGTTTAAAGAACTGCTTAAGTAGGTGGCACAATCAGTGCTGCAGGCCCACTGGTAGCATTTAATTTACAGGCCCTGGGCACTTGAACTGGGGATAAGCCAATGTTACTACTATGTTTTAAGGAGTAAGCACAAGAATTTTAGCAATGGTTAGCAGTGGTAAAGAGTCCTAAGGCCTGCAAAAACTATATTAGCAAAAAGTGGAGGGAGAAGGCAAAATGTTTGGGGGAAGATCACCCTAAAGCTGGCATGTTACTAACCCAACAGTGCTACAAAATGCACCACCAGCTCTACATTACATACCATTACCAAACTTCTTCTGAATGGGTGTAACCCATTAGTGACACTTGTTGTGTGACACTTGGATTTTTCCCAATACCTAAAACTTCAGTATATAACATTAATGGCAGCACCCCTGCTCTGTAAATTGTTCCAGTACCACTGGTCGCAAGAGTGTGTGGCATTTCGCTTTCTGCTCCCACTGGGCACTGATGTAAAAAGCAAAGCAAATTGTGGCTCCCCTGATGGCCAGGCAGATTATGTACATCAATTCCCTTTCTGCTCCTGCTGATTGCAACCAGGAAAACAGCATACTACAGTTCAATGGTAACAGGTCAGCTAGCAGCCCGCCCCCACATCTCTTCCACCCAGTTTGTCTATCCTTCTTCTGCTAATCTGCGGGTTAGTGTCAGTTACCTGCTCATATGTCTCTTCTATTTGCAGTCGTGGCCAACATATAATGATTCGCTAGATGTGCTTTGGTCTTACCAACTAGAATGTAGCAACAAACTTGTAGTATTCTTCATTGTTTAGTATTCTGTGCTGTTTCTTTAATTGCCATGATTCTAGGTTAGAACCGTGAGATGTCATGTATGGTGGGGTTCTGCCAAGAGAGTTATCGGCTGACCTTAAACTTGTTAAGTCGCTTCCTTGTCAGCTTTGTTTCCTTGTAATTACTTTTACTGGATGTACGGCAAATAAAACTCTTTTGGATCATATCAAGCGTCTACTCAACTTTGTGGACAACCGCCTTGCTACAATTTGGTACCAGGAGTGGGGTTCACGTTCTATTGTAATCTCTGATCGTCAAAACCTCACTGGATTACTCACGTTGGGACTAAGGAGCATTTAAGCATTTCGGAACGGAGTCGCTTTGGAGCTGATCCGCTTTGTCTGCTGGGTGTGGTTTCCCTGACGCACAGGTTCAACTTTGTGTATGCCCGGTACCTCCGCAATCTACACAGTGAATGCTTTTGACTCTCTGACATTGGCGGACCCCGTCAAGTAAGTCAGAGATTCTTACCAATTTTGGGAATTAATTTTTTTTAAGTCCGGCATCATCATATTTAAACGAAGGACTGTTGCATCATTTGAAACACACCGGCTGAGACTGTTTGCCTCGCGACATCGCTTAGAAGCAGTATTCTTCAGCATTCCAGCGCCCCAGGTTTTGTATTCTTCTTCTTCCCGTCTTACCGCATTGCATTGTGGGAGACCCGTTGACGGATTAACGTCACACGCACGTTGGCGGCCATCTTAAATTGGGAAAGAGAAATTTGTTCGTTTTCTTCAGCGTTTAAGTTATTAGAAGCGATTTTGTAAAAGAAATAAACTCCATATGTCGGAGAGACAGCGTTCCTGACAGTGTGACACACGGTGATTCACACACCTTATTTTCCTGAATTGTGTGACAGTGAGTTATGGGAATGTTTTCATAGACGCATTTTCTTGACCTTTAACTGCAAAGCATATCCTTTCATGTTAGTTTCTGCTCAACATTTCAAAGAAAATTAATTCAACTTTCTTCAGCAACAGCAACTAGACATTTCTTTTACTCCAATGGCTTCCAGTCAAGGTGTTATTCAGCCGGCACCATTTCTATTAAAAGCAGGCAAACCTGAAATAAAATGGGCAGAATGGCTTAGGGACTTTGAAAATTACCTTACAGCCATTGATGCAGACAATTACTCGCCAAAAAGGAAATTAGCTTTATTGGTCAATCATTTAGGCACAGCAGGTCGTAGAGTTTTTGATAACCTACCAAGGCATCCTGCCCCTACTTCCGAAGACACAGTTTGGAATGTTTACACTGAAGGGATGTTACGCATGGCCAAACAGTATTCTGACACTTCAAGCATCCTACTGGAGAGATTTAATTTTGCAATGTGTTGTAACGCCCTGAACGTCTCAGGATCGTTTAACAGACACGACAATGAGGACGCAACCACTTGTGAAGGGTTAGTTCTTTTAATGAAGGCAAATAAAATACAAAGAACAAACAAAAGTTATAGTCACTGGAATCCTCCAGGCTAAGTACGTTACCAGCCCACAGCACGGATGGTCCTAACCGTCCTCTGCATATACGCCGATCCCGGCGTATGCCAACAGAGGGCAGAAATGAAATGGCCGACAATGCCAATCGGTAGGCTGTGAGGGGCACGAAGAGTGTTGGGGAGAATCGAGGAGTCAGGGAAACACCCAGCCGGGGTCTCTACCTGAAGGGAGCAGCCGCTCAACCTCTTCCTCAGACTGCACCGGGACGCGGAGTCACCTCCTGGTGATGCGTCACCGATACCCCAATCACAAGCAAGAAGACTGAACCGAGAGCAGCCGCTCGATCGATCCTGTGGACTTCCGAGTCTGTAACGCGGCAAACACCTCCTGGTGTGCGTTACAGCTGGCAGTCCCTGTGTCTCTGGTCGGGCTGGGAGTTACGACTCCAACCAGCAAAAGCGCCACTGCGCTTGGACTCAGCCGAGTCAAAAAGCGAAGCTCAATGGTTGACCGGTAGAGCTTCCGGGTCCTTCACAGGTGACGATGGGGCAAGACACGGCCCAGGGAGTAACGACTCGACCTACCTCCGTTCTTGCCTTACTGGAGCACCACTCCGGAACACTGCTCTTCACGAAGCAGGTACGTCGGTGTAAACACAATATCCGACAGCCTTGTACCTCCCGGTTCCTCCCTTTATAGGGCGTGTTTTCCTTGAGTTATGTAACAGCTCTCCTGTTTACATAAGGGCGTGTTTCCCTTGAGTTATGTAACAGGTCTCCTGTTTACATAAGGGCGTGTTTCCCTTGAGTTATGTAACAGCTCTCCTGTTTACATAAGGGCGTGTTTCCCTTGAGTTATGTAACAGCTCTCCTGTTTACATAAGGGCGTGTTTCCCTTGAGTTATGTAACAGCTCTCCTGTTTACATAACCTCTCAACCGCTAAGCATCCTGGGAGATGTAGTCCGTTTTCGCTGGTTACCGTTTTCCTCCCCTCGTATGACAGGAATTCTTGACAGTACATCCTCCCTCTCAGCGGCTCCCCACGGGTCCAGCGCTGGCAGGAAAACGCCGATGGAACAAGGAGACCAAGCGCGGAGCATGAACCCCTTCAGCCGGTTCCCATGAATGCTCCTCCGGGCCATAGCCTTTCCACGCAACCAGGTACCACAGCTTCCCCCTGCGCCATTTGGACGCCCGTATGCCCGACACTTCATACTCCACCTCCGACTCCACGCATACCAGCCTAGGTGTCCCAGACGGCTTGGAGGGTGCTGGTTTGAGCAATGATACTTGAAAGACAGGGTGTATCCGCAATGACTGGGGCAAGCACACCTTCACGTTCACGGGACCCATACACTTGGTAATTCGATAGGGGCCCATGTACTTGGGATGGAACACACTGTTCTTTCGAAACCTCATGTTTCTTGTGGATATCCAGACGTAGTCTCCAGTGCGGTACAGTGGCCCGGGCCTTCTCTTCCTATCTGCCGCAGCCTTGTATCTTCTCTTGGCCTCTATTAGGACAGCCCTTGAGCGCATCAACGTGTCTTTTATGTGTGCCACCCTGTCCGCTGTGGCGGGAATCCTGTCCTCTCTGAACGGATGTAGAAATGGCAAGAACCTGGGATGTTGGCCATAGTTGCTATAGAACGGAGATGACTGTGTGGAGCTGTGAGTGGCGTTGTTATAGGCTATCTCTGCAACCCATAGCAAGTCGACCCATTCTTCCCTGCCCTGGTCCACAAAACATCGCAGATACTGTTTGAGCGTTTGGTTCAGGCGCTCGGTTTGGCCATCCGTTTGAGGGTGGTAGCTGGTGGACAGGGCGGTCTTAACATGCAGCGCAGTGCACCAAGTCTTCCAGAATTGCGCAGTAAACTGCGACCCCCGGTCCGACACGATCACCCCAGGTAATCCATGCAGTCGTACCACATTCTTTAGGAGTAGTGACGCCAATTCCCCGGCCGTAGGGACTCTCTTGCAGGGGATGAAGTGCCCCATTTTCGTCAAGTAATCCACCACCACCAGTATTGCCGTCATCCCCTGGTCTACCGGTAGGCCCACCACGAAGTCCAGTGATATGCTATCCCATGGTCTATCCGGGGTCGGAAGTGGATGTAAGAGCCCTTGGGTTCGGCCATGGTCGGCCTTCATGGTAGCACACGTAGGACACTCCTGTCCCCACCTCCTGACATCCACTCTCATGGTTGGCCACCAGAAATGCCGTCCCATGCTAGCCACCGTTTTTTCAAAGCCCAAATGACCTGCGCATGGAGAGTCATGGCACCAGATGAATGCTTGTTTCCTTAGCCTAGGCGTGGGTATCAATAGGCACCTGCCCTTCAGGGGTATCCCGTCCTTCAGCTGTCATTCTCTGTGACTGAGGAGCCACCTCCGCCATGCGAATGACCTGATCCCTCTCTTTATTCCCCTCAGGAAAGTATCCGGTTGGATAACCCCCAATACCATCCTCGGGGAAATGATGGAACGCTCGGTTGCAGGCAATGGTTCCTTAACTGCAGATTGACGGGACAGGGCGTCCGCCTTCCGGTTTTCCGTCCCCGGCCGATATGTGATGCGGAAGTTGAACCCCGCAAAGAAGATCATCCACCGCAGCTGCCTGGGAGAAAGGTGTCTAGTGGCCGTCATGAACTGTAGGTTCCGATGGTCCGTGTACACCGATACCACATGTCTTGCCCCCATCAACCAATGCCTCCATTCGGTGAAGGCGTCCTTGATTGCGAGAAGCTCCTTCTCCGCAATATGGTAGTTGCGTTCGGCGTCGTTGAGTTTGCGGGACATGTACGCAATGGGATGAAGCACCCCTGTGTCGTGGTTGCGTTGGGACAAGATAGCCCCCAGCGCCATATCCGACGCGTCCGCTTCCACCACGTAGGGGAGATCCGGATCGGGGTGAGCCAACACCGGCGCCTTACCAAAGGCGCTTTTCAGGGCCTCAAAGGCTTTGTTCGCTTCAGGGGACCAGACAAACTCCTTGGACTTCCTCAGTAGCTGTGTGATTGGGGCCACCACTCCTGAAAATCCATCTATAAACCGCCTGTAAAAGTTGGCGAAGCCAATGAAACTTTGGACGTCCTTCACGCTTTGGGGCACCGGCCATTCTTTCACCGCCTTGATCTTTCGTTCTGCCATCTCCTGTCCCTCTGGACTCAGCATCACTCCAAGGAATTCCACGGATGTGACGTGGAAGTCACACTTGCTGAGTTTACAAAACAGCATGTTTTCCCTCAGCTTTTGGAGCACAGCTTTGACGTGGTGTACGTGCTCCTCCACACTGGACGAATAGATGAGGATGTCGTCGATATATACGACCACGTAGATATCCAACTCCTCTCTGAATACCTCATTCAAAAAGTACTGAAAGGCTGCCGGGGCGTTGCACAGACCGAACGGCATGACTAGGTACTCAAAAAGGCCGAACCTGGTCTTAAAGGCAGTCTTCCACTCGTCTCCGTCCCTCATGCGCACCAGATGGTATGCCCCTTTCAAATCCAACTTGGTGTAGATACGAGCTTTCTTGACCTGTTCCAGAAGTACACTGATGAGAGGCAAGGGGTACCGATTTTTTATGGTTATCGCATTCAATGCCCTAAAGTCCACACAGGCTCTCACCTCCCCATTAGCCTTCGGGATGAAGAAGAGTGGCGAGGCGGCCGGAGACTTGGACGGGCGGATGAATCCTAGCTTGAGGAGTTTATCCAGGTACCCCCGGAGATGCACGTTTTCAGGCTCCGTCAGGGCATACAGCCTGCCGCTGGGAATGCTGGCCCCTGGCACCAGGTCGATCTGGCAGTCAAACTGTCTATGTGGTGGTAGCACTTCCGCCTTCACCTCATCAAATACATCCTCAAAACTGTGATAAGCCTGGGGGAGAGCCACATCTTTTTCTGCCGCTGTAGCCACCGTCTGACTCCCGCTCTCATCTGCGTCAAGGGATTCCGTTCTTATTCCACAATGCAGGATGCAATACGGTGACGTCATTTCGATGCGATGTGTTGGCCAATCCACAAAGGGGTTGTGTTTCTGTAGCCACGGCAATCCCAATATGACGCCATATTGGGGCGCTCGGATGATGTTAAAATCGATTTGTTCCAAATGGTTCCTCCCATATCTCATCGGAAGGACCCCCGTGTGCTGTCCGATGGGCCCCGTCACCAATCGCCTTCCGTCTACCGCATAGACGTCTTCGGGTACTGCTTTGGGAAGAAGCACTAGCCCTAGCCTGCATGCCTCGTTGTGGTCCATAAACATGCCAGTGGCCCCTGAATCCACCATGGCCACAACGGGTATCCACTGGTCATGCACTCCCACGTGCACCGTGATAAACAGGTGTCGTTGTCCCTTAGTGACCGAGTTGGAAAGTGAAGGGATGGATGAGTGACTCCGAGATGCCCCTTCTCTGGTCTTGGAGTCCTCTAGTTTTCCGCCGGTATGTCCACCACGGCTGTTACCGACCGGTTGGCCCGATAACGTGACGTCTTCGGTTTGGCAGGGCATTCACGTACGTAGTGGCCTTTTTTGCCACAATATAGGCACAATCCTTGTTTACGGCGTGACTCTTTCTCCGTGGCTGTGAGGCTCGCTCGTATTGCGCTGATGTCCATGGGTTCTCCCTTGGATGCGGTGGAAGTTTCAGGACTTCCCACCGTCACATAGGATGGAAGGGATTTTCCTTTTCTCCCATGATCCCCCTTTCTTTCACTTAGCCTATGTTCCAGCCGTAATACCAGGTTGATAAGGCCCTCACATGTCTTGGGTTGAGGGTCAATATGAGCCACGGCGTCCTTGAGCTCATCGCACAGCCCTTGATGGAAGAGCGCCGTCTGTTTAGCAACAGGCCACTTGGTTTCCGCAACCAGCCTTCGGAACGCGTTGAGATACTGCACCAGGTCGTTGGATCCCTGTCTCAACTCAAGCATTTCACGGTCCGCCGTGTACGAGTCAGCCCTTCTGTCGAATACCTTCAGGAATTCCTCGCGAAAAGCACCCCAATCACATAAGAGGGGGTCGTCCCTGCTCACCAGAGGTACGGCCCATTGTGCCGCGTTTCCAGCCAAATAGGATATAAGGAAAGCCACACGAGCCTGACTCGTGGGGAACGCCTTTGGTTTGCACGATAAATGTAGCGCCACTTGTGTGAGGAATACCTGCACTGTGTTAGGATCCCCACTGTACCTCTCTGGTGTTGCCAAGGGGATGGCTACCGGCATTTCCACTACTACCGCAGGGGTCTGGTTCGTGAGGGAGGTGCTGGGCGTGAGCGGGTCCAATTGGATAGCATCCAGTCTGGCTTTTACATCGGCTGTTTCTTGCCTAGAGGCAGCCACTTCAACTTGCATGGCCGCTAAAGCAGCCAGCACATCATCAAGTGTTGCCATGTCTGTTATCGACCGGGAGACAGTTAGTGTTATTAAGGTCGGATATTTTGTAACGCCCTGAACGTCTCAGGATCGTTTAACAGACACGACAATGAGGACGCAACCACTTGTGAAGGGTTAGTTCTTTTAATGAAGGCAAATAAAATACAAAGAACAAACAAAAGTTATAGTCACTGGAATCCTCCAGGCTAAGTACGTTACCAGCCCACAGCACGGATGGTCCTAACCGTCCTCTGCATATACGCCGATCCCGGCGTATGCCAACAGAGGGCAGAAATGAAATGGCCGACAATGCCAATCGGTAGGCTGTGAGGGGCACGAAGAGTGTTGGGGAGAATCGAGGAGTCAGGGAAACACCCAGCCGGGGTCTCTACCTGAAGGGAGCAGCCGCTCAACCTCTTCCTCAGACTGCACCGGGACGCGGAGTCACCTCCTGGTGATGCGTCACCGATACCCCAATCACAAGCAAGAAGACTGAACCGAGAGCAGCCGCTCGATCGATCCTGTGGACTTCCGAGTCTGTAACGCGGCAAACACCTCCTGGTGTGCGTTACAGCTGGCAGTCCCTGTGTCTCTGGTCGGGCTGGGAGTTACGACTCCAACCAGCAAAAGCGCCACTGCGCTTGGACTCAGCCGAGTCAAAAAGCGAAGCTCAATGGTTGACCGGTAGAGCTTCCGGGTCCTTCACAGGTGACGATGGGGCAAGACACGGCCCAGGGAGTAACGACTCGACCTACCTCCGTTCTTGCCTTACTGGAGCACCACTCCGGAACACTGCTCTTCACGAAGCAGGTACGTCGGTGTAAACACAATATCCGACAGCCTTGTACCTCCCGGTTCCTCCCTTTATAGGGCGTGTTTTCCTTGAGTTATGTAACAGCTCTCCTGTTTACATAAGGGCGTGTTTCCCTTGAGTTATGTAACAGCTCTCCTGTTTACATAAGGGCGTGTTTCCCTTGAGTTATGTAACAGCTCTCCTGTTTACATAAGGGCGTGTTTCCCTTGAGTTATGTAACAGCTCTCCTGTTTACATAAGGGCGTGTTTCCCTTGAGTTATGTAACAGCTCTCCTGTTTACATAACCTCTCAACCGCTAAGCATCCTGGGAGATGTAGTCCGTTTTCGCTGGTTACCGTTTTCCTCCCCTCGTATGACAGGAATTCTTGACATGTGTAAACAATCCTGTGAAGAATCAGTGGAGGATTACATAGCGACCTTAAGAGTGTTAGCTGAAAAATGCGAATTTGGACCTGAGATTGATACTTATATTAGAGATCAATTTGTATTTCATTGTTTTTCAAAGAAAATTCAGGAACGGTTACTTACCTCACGCAATCCTACTTTAGCTGAAACAACTGACATAGCAAAGAGCATCGAGAGGTCGATTGTTACATCTAAAGTGTTGTCTGGTCAATCAAACCAGACTTTGGGTTCCCCTATACAGACATCTGTGCAACCTGCGTGTTCCTCCAATGTGAGTTTGGTTTCTAATGACGATGCTGTGTGTGCTGTTAATAACAGACAGTCATATAACAAGAATAGAAATTATAAGAATCAATCTCCAAGAGGTCAATTGGTTTGTTTTCGATGTGGTTCTAGAAGCCACATAGGGAACAATCCCAGTTGCCTGCTTTGGGGAAAAAATGCACCAAATGTCAAAAGATCGGTCATTTTCAAGGAGCCTGTAGGAGTAACATAAATTCCAATTTAAACAGAGTCAGGGTATCTAATATTTCATTGGAGAATCAAGATGTACAAGACTACACTTCACAGTTTGAAAATGTTGTGGTTACTATTGAAGTACCAGAGTCACTTGGGAAACCAATTAAGGACCCATTGGTTGACATGTCTATAGATGGGAAAACAATTTTAGCAATGGCTGATTCTGGGGCTCTTGTTACTATTCTCGCGGATTGCACATTTTACCAGTTTTGGCCGAATGAAATGTCACTCATTGCTCCTGATATCAACCCCAAAGCTTTTGGGGAGCAAGATATAGAGCTTCTAGGATACTTTTGGGATAAACTAGAGTGTCTTGGAAGAGCTGTAAGGACAAAATCTATGTGGCTGTTAGAGGAAGAGACATCATAGGTTGGAAAGATCTTGCTCTCCTAGGTATTATATTACGCCCTGGACAAGATCCTCCGATTGTACTTGGTGATCTTCCTTCAAACATCCTGGCAAGGATTCAATCTGATATGGAGGTTGAAAATATCATAAGGTCTTTCCCAAATGTATTCAAGGATATAGTGGGAGTCGTAAAAGGTTACGAACACAGCATAATGTTGAAAGAGAACCCTGTACCAATAATACACAAAGTCAGGCCTGTACCCCTTACTGTCAGAGAGGATTTGAAAGCTCTACTCAATAAGTTACAAACTGAAGGAATAATATCGCCAATTGACTCCTCAGAATGGATTTCTCCGGTTGTTTTGCGGAAAAAAAGGAATGGGGATCTTAGGTTATGTGTATATTTAAGGTCTTTAAATCAGAATATCCTTGTAGACTGTCATCCCTTACCTCTCATACATGAGATGTTGGCAAAAATAGGGAAGTCAAAGTTTTTTTCCACCATTGATTTACACTCTGCTTATCACCAAATTAAGCTCACACCAGATTGCCAAGCCCTCACTGTATTTGTGACTCCCTTTGGAGCTTACAAATATTTAAGATTGCCATTTGGACTTGCATCGGCCGCAAGTGTATTCCAAAAACTAATGGACAATTTGTTTGGTGACATCCCACAAGTACAAGCATATCAGGATGACGTATTGATCCATACTGAAACTGAAGAGGAACACATCTTAATTCTAAAGAATGTATTGACCATTTTACAAGACAGAGGTATGACAGTTAAGGCTAATAAATGTAAATTGTTAGTTAACGATGTTGAATATCTAGGTCACAATATTTCAAGAGAAGGCATTAAACCAAAATTTTGTAATGTGGAAGCAATACGTGATGCACCACCTCCTACAGATAAAGAGGCTTTACGCTCATTTCTTGGCTTATGTGAATACTATCCTAGATTTGTACCAGGATACGCGCAGGTGATTCAACCATTAAGATATCTCCTTAAGAAAGGTATAAAGTTTGAATGGAATGACACGCTACATGAGGTTTTTGGAAAAGTGAAATTATTAGTTATCAATGCCCCAGCATTACATCCGTTTGTTTCAAATGCAAATTCTTTTGTATCAGTGGATGCCAGTCAGAAAGGCCTTGGTGCAGTTTTTGGACAATGGATTGATGGTAAAGTGCAAACCATTGCCTTCGCTTCTCGCACTTTAACTCCAACTGAGTGCAACTACAGCACAATCGAACGTGAGGCACTTGCCATTGTCTGGTCAGTACAGAAATTCAAAACTTACATTTGGGGCACTCGATGTGAGGTTTTCACTGATCATAAACCTTTAGTCTCTCTATTGTGTGGTAATGGTCTGGGAAAATCTTCAGCAAGACTAGTCAGACTACTATCTAAATTACAGGAATACAATCTCAACATCAAGTATATTCAAGGAGGTAGGATTATCTGTGCTGACTGCCTGTCTCGAATACCTCTGCCTGATTGTAGCGAAGGTGAGGATGATTTCCACAAAGATTGTGTAATTGGCCTTATAGACGCTGTCGCTAAATGCAATGGTAGTATATCACAAGAGGAATGGGCCTCCGCAATGGAACTTGATGAGACTCTTAAGAAAGTGGAAATTTTTAACAAAAGTAAATGGCCAGCTAACAAGGGGTTGAGTGACGAGACAAAGAGTTTTGCACAAATAAGTGAACAAATATCGTTTGAAAATGGAGTCTGTGTAAGGAATGGGTTGTTTGTTCCTCCCATATCACTAAGGGAAAAGATCATAAATATTGCACACGAAGGTCATTTAGGCGTTTCTGCAACATGCAAGATCCTTAAAGACATTTTCTGGTGTCCAGGTATGGACAAACAAGTAGCATTGTTCATAGATAATTGTCCAAGTTGTGTTGTTTCAGATAAACATTGGAAAGTTCACACAAAACCTTTGATTACTGTTCCTTTTCCAGAATTCCCTTGGGATAAAATTGCATTCGATTTTTCAGGACCTTTTAACTTACTGCCCACAGACAAAAGATACTGCATCGTTGCCATAGATTACCATTCAAAATGGGTATATTATTCATTTGTACAAGCAGCCAACTCCATTAATGTAGTTTCGTTTCTTCAAACCATTTTTATAATTGAGGGCACTCCTAATTATGTCATTACTGATAATGGTCAACATTTTACTTCGCAGCATTTCACTAATTTTCTTGAGAGTGCTGAAATAAAACATTGTCTCTATAGTCCTTCATCAAATGGATTAGTTGAGAGGGCTAATCGTTTTATTAAAGAAGGAGTACAAACTGCCATTGCAACAAATGTTGATGTAGGTGCCTTCTTACAAACGAAAGTGTGGGCCTATCTAACGACACCTCATTCCACGACCAGAGTCACACCTTTTAAAGCACTTAGGGGTAGGGAAGCTAGATCTAAACTGGTGCCACATTGGTTCATGGACCTGAAAGCAGGTTCCTCCATATTCAATAAAAGGAACACCATGACGGATTATCAAGAGGTTAAATCTAGAGTTGCTCATAAGCAACTTCTACAAAAGAAAAATTATGATGGTAGCTCCACTCATCATGTTCCTTTTATCAAAATAAATGATTGGGTTATTATAAAAAAAACTTTTAAGGTCTGTAAAGGTCAATCTAAGTTTACTTTACCGGTTAAGGTGGTCAAAGTTACTAAGTCCTCTGTATTTTTAGGAAATAGAGGTTGGTGGAATAAGAACAGTGTTGTGAAAGTTTCTGACAAACAAGTTAAGATTTTTAACAAAATATACACAAACAGATGTGATGAAGATGATGATGGGTTTATTTTTGTTCCTGATTTGGATAACAACTCTAATGCGGATAATGTCATAATTAATCCTGCTTTGAGTTCTACAATAGACTCCCCAAGTCAATCTTCTATCTCCATGGATGTTGTATCTACGCGCGATCATCGCGTTTGCAAGATGCCACAAAATTTCAATGATTATGTATTGTATTAATTGCCATTATTTATTTATTTTTTTGTTTGTTTATGGGGGAGGGCATGTAGTATTCTTCATTGTTTAGTATTCTGTGCCGTTTCTTTAATTGCCATGATTCTAGGTTAGAACCGTGAGAGGTCATGTATGGTGGGGTTCTGCCAAGAGAGTTATCGGCTGACCTTAAACTTGTTAAGTCGCTTCCTTGTCAGCTTTGTTTCCTTGTAATTACTTTTATTGGATGTACGGCCAATAAAACTCTTTTGGATCATATCAAGCGTCTACTCAACTTTGTGGACAACCGCCTTGCTACAATACTGGTCCGAGGATGCTTGTTTCCAGTCCAGGGAAAGTTTGTGCTGGACTGTTTCCATGGGGAGCAGGGTCAAGACTGATTTGCATATGGTTGGGTCTAAACTCGGGTGGCATGGTGTGGAAAAAAATAATGAATTTAACTCAGATCTGTGACTGGGTGAATGTTTGACAATGTTCAACATTACCTCCATCACCTTTTTGTGTTACTATAGTCGCCCTAAGGGGGAAGGGTAGGCCCTGACATGGGTCCCGTGCTCACTGTGTCACTGGATTCGAGCTAGCCTTGCTGATGAGGAGTGAAATCCTAAAACCAGTCCCAGGATGCTTGTTTCCGGTCTAGAGAGGTCCTGGCCTAGCAGTTCGGGCTGGACTATTCCCATGGGGAGTTGGGTCAAGACTGATTTGCATATGGCTGGGTCTAAACTGGGGTGGCATGGTGAGCCAAAAAATAATGGATGTAACCCAGATCAGTGACTGGGGGTGAAAAATTGACAATGTTCAACATTCAGTCCATTATCTTTTTGTGTTGCTATTACCAACTAGAATACACATGTTTGTTGTGCTGTGGGTCTTCCACTGTCTCTGCTCAGCACCCTACATGTAGTGGGGCCCACGTATAAACAGCAGCTCTGTAAACGTCAGGAAAGAATAGGAGGCACTTGGTGCAGTGAATGCAGCCATTTTCAAAGCAGAAGGTAAGGCAGTATTTTCAATCCCTTTTATAGAATACTCGAGAGCCAAGCTTGCTTTTTTTTTCTATGCGGTGCAAAGAAAATATAAGGGAGTCACCAAAGAATTCTAGCGAGTACATAAAGGTAAATTAACACTACTCAGTTGTGACACATACATAAAAATAAAACTGCAGGCCTTTTCCATCTAGGCACCCAGTCCTGAACAACGTCCCCATATCCAGCAGGACAGCCTCACAATGCATTAACCTTTCACAACTGAGCTTCCTCTGCTATTACACATTGACATTACGCTTGCCTTTGACCATGTACAGCACTACGCTACCCTTTGGCTAGGGTTGCACAATAGAAATACCATATTCGTACATACGTACACACCCATGGGAAGGAAAGCAATGGCTCTTGGCTTTAATGATATTGCATGATGGTTTCAGCAAATCAGCAAAATTTCATCCTGAGACAGAGCGTGCACGCTATAGTTTCATACTGTGGTTATTGGATTGTTTAACATTCTGAAAAGGGTATTGCACTCTTTTACTTTTTTTGGCTCACAGTTAGAGGAAAATTACCAAACTTCAGCTATAAGACAAATGGTGCTATGTAAGGTGCTCAGGAAGACGTATTGCAGTGTCTAGCAGTTTGGTGATCTTATTGTGATTAGTTTCCATTGGCTTCGACTGAAGCAACAGATAATTAAAGGCAGATTAAGGCAATTCAGTTGAGTGACAGCAAGTCTCAATGAAGGGTTTTAGGCTTCCATCACTGGATCCCTGAGCTGTCTGTCAATGTTACAAGTACACTGAACACATGCCACAAAAATGGTGGTGTTTTGCCCATTTTTCATGGTGCCAAAGTGCACAGCAAGCAAGAGGGGGTGCCGGAGCAAGCATATTGTGACCAACTTACCTCAGCCTCTAGGGTCACCTACATTCATGCACATTGCAATGTAAGATTAAATGAGAAATCCAAATTAAGAATTTCATAAAAGCTGGCACAATTAGTTTAAACTTTTACAGAAACCTATAACCACAGTGACAGGTCCATTTAGAGAGCAGTGCTAAATACAGAGGTAATTACCCTGACTGGCCCGTTCAGGGTCCACAGGATGGGCAGAGGCTACGGTCCATCCTACTAAGGCTCTGAAAACTGGGCAGAGTACACCCATTCCGCATTTGACACTGAGTTGTAGCAATCAGAAGCCGCCTGTGCCTTTTTAGAGTGGTTAGTGTGGGTGTACAATAGGCTCAGAGCTCAAGAGGCAACCAGCAGAACAATAATATGATTGTCCAGCTTAGCACTTCTCTCAGAAAAATGAATAGTACCTTATTACACAAACAGACACAACACTTCACATTAACCCAAAAAGTATCAAGTACCTGACGTCTGAAAATGGAATATTAGTTGGAGGGGATGCGAGTCCTCACCAAGAAATATTGTCACAGTCTGTCCTAGGTCCAGATAGGTCTCAATAATGTAAACCTGAGCACAACATTTGTTAGCTGTAACACAGAGCTGGTAGGCAGGCTTAAAGTAAGAGAAATGTGTAAAACATTTGTCAGTATCAAAATAGGTAAAAAGCAGAAAGCACAGTACAATAAGAATCCCACTCCAAATAATAAAAAATAGTGTACATTTTAATGAACCAATCAACACTAAAACAACAAAAATCGGATGTAGGGAATAGGTGGTATGATTTTTTAACCCCTTGCGTGCTCATGACGGAACCACGCCGTCATGAGCCACGGGCGGCGTTTGCTCATGACGGCGTGGTTCCGCCATAACTGCGGCCGTTGCGGCCGCTCCGCCCACGCGGCACTGATTCCCCGCCTGTGCGGGCGAACAATGCAAGTGGGCGGAGTCGTGACGGAACCACGCCGTCATGAGCACAGCTCGCCCATGACTCATGACGGCGTGGTTCCGTCATGAGCATGGCGGCGCCGCGCTCACCCCGCACCCCCCCAGCGCTGCGGCGGAATTCGCGCCGCAGTGAAGGGGTTAAACGTTACATATACTTATAGAGCCAAAAAAGCACAAAGCACCAACCGCAGGCATCTGGTCGCGCAACATGGGACCAGGTTTGCCCCAGTGGAAACCCTTGGACTTAGTCGTTTTTTTTAAGAAAAGTCCACTTTGACGAGGTTGTCATCATGTCTGGCTGCAGGCTGGATCAGAAGAGGGGCTCACTGACAGCAGGCAGCTGTTGTGCAGCACCTCATTGGGAGGTGGGAAAACTCAGAGTGGACGAAGTTAGGGCACAGGAAGCAACCAGGGTGCTCCTCGGTGTGGTCCCGGGGAAGTCCTCTATGTTCGAACTTAAAAACTTTCTAGAAGTCAGGGTCCTTTCAGCGATGCAAACCACTAAGTTGGACCTGACCAGCAGTTCGATGTCGGTGGCTGTTGCTTGGCGGCGGTGGCCCCTGCTTCTTTTAGAGCTCAGGAAAAGTTTCTAAGTGTTCATTCTTGAAATTTTGAAAGTGGAAGTCGTACACTCTAACACTAACAAAGGGTCCAGGACATTTTGGGAACTACTTGGGGGCTAGTACTCAATCTCCCAGAAGCCAGCGGCAGGATTCAGGGCAAATCCAGTTGGAATTGGTCAGCTGTGCTCACCAGAGATTTGGGCTTCTTGCAGCTTTTGTATTCCTGACCAGGAGACTAGCCAGCTAGCCGTTGGAGTTCACTTTTCTGTCCTGGGTACAAGTGGGATGTAGGTTTAGTCCTTGGGGGTAACCTCCATAGGATATACAGCAGATGCAGCCCTTCTTCATTTTCCACAGATCAAGAGGTGTTCTGAAGCAAGTACTGTGGGACCGGGTCCAGGAACGGTCGACCTCTGGAAAGGTTTGTGGTGCTCCACCACTGCAGAGAGCGATGGGTGCCACTGTCTACCAACACCAGATCTGTCAGTTGTCCCTGGGCCTGGTTCTACTGGCGCGCCAAGCACTCTTGGAGTGGACGCATTTGGAGTCTTGCATGGGGCACTATAAAGATGCAAGAGGCCATCATCCCTATGAGCTGCATAAACACTCTTGCTGGGAGAGAGTGTTGAGATAGGAATTTTTGACGCAGCGCCTGTATTTTTGCAATCCTGGCAGGATTGGGATAGGCTATGGCTTTTGAGGTGTCTATGGTGGCACCGAGGTATTGTTTTGTGTGTGATGGTACCAGGTGGGATTTTTGATGGTTCACCGTGAAACCTAGCTGGTGAAGTAGTTGGACCGTAGCGGCGGTATGTTGCACACATTGTTGGTAGGACGTGGCCTTTATCAGCCAATCGTCCAGATAGGGGAATACATGAATGTGCTGTCTTCTGAGGTGTGCAGCCACTACTGCCAGGCACTTGGTGAAAACCCTTGGTGCTGTTGTTACCCCGAACGGGAGCACCTTGAACTGGTAGTGTTGTCCGTCTACCACAAACCTGAGGTACTTTCTGTGAGACTGATGTACTGGGATGTGAAAGTATGCGTCTTTCAAGTCCAGAGTGGTGAGAAAATCGTTCTGGGAGAGAAGTGGAACAACCTGTTGGAGGGTTACCATGTGAAAATGGTCTGAATGTATGTAGGTGTTTAGAGGTCTGAGATCTAAGATAGGTCGTAGGGTCTCGTCCGTCTTTGGAATTAGAAAGTACAGGGAGTAGACCCATACATTTTGTTGATTTATGGGGACCTGCTCTATCACTCCTTTTTGCAGGAGTGAGATCACCTCTTGTGTTAGTAGCGCAGTATGTTCTTGCGACATAGGGCGGTGCCTGGGTGGAATGTTTGGGGGTGTAGATGTTAATTCTAGGCAATACCTTGACTGAATAATTTGTGTCACCCATCTGTCTGAGGTGATTGTCTCCCAGACGTGAAGGAAATGTTCTAGTCTGCCTCCGACCGGAGTGGAATGGTCTGGAGGGAGTGGGGGAAAGTCATTGGGCAGGAGGTGTGGCAGAGCGGGCGGTATTTGTCTTGCCTCTGCCCTTATTATTATTGCCTCTGTATCCGCCTCTTTGATAACCCTTCGTGAAGGTAGACTGAGGAAGGGATTTATAGGACGTGGACGCACTGTCCGAGGAGTAGCCTCTGCCCGTGCCCCAAAAGGAAGAACGGCGAGTCTGTGTTTGTAGGGCTCCCATGGATTTCGCCGTGTCTGTATCCTTTTTCATTTTTTCCAGGGCTTCATCTACTTTAGGGCCAAATAGATGATCTTGGTCGAATGGGTGATTTAATATCGAGGCTTGAACCTCTGGTTTAAACCCTGAAACCCTGAGCCAGGCATGGCGACGGAGAAGAACACTGGTGTTTATGGCCCTGGAGGCCATATCTGCTGCATCTAGGGCACATCGTATCGAGGTATTGGTTATTGTTTTTCCCTCTTGAATAAGTTCATTAGCCCTAGTCTTGTACTTTTCAGGGAGATGGTGCATGATGGTCTCTAGCTCATCATAATGCTCCCTGTCGTATCGGGCCAACAGTGCTTGCGTATTGTCAATACGCCATATATTGGCCGCTTGTGACGCAGTGCGCTTCCCTGACGCATCTAGGAGCTTGGACTCTTTGTCAGGTGGGGGCGCCTCGCCTGACGCCTGAGAATTTGAGCGCTTCCTGGCTGTAGATACCACTACGGAATCTAATGGTGCAGGGCCTTTAATGTAAGAAGGGTCTGTAGGGGCGGCTTTGTATTTCTTCTCTATCCGAGGGTTTAGGACCCTGGCCCTGACTGGGTCTTTAAAAACCTCAGGGGCATGTTTAATTACGCCCTTTAACATAGGTAGAATGGCAGTGGACCTATGTGTATCGTCAAAGGTGTCTAGGAGGAAATCCTCCTCCACTGGGTCGGTATGTAGCTCCACCCCGTGGTAGTGTGCCGCCCGTTGTAACAAATGGTGAAAACCCAAGGAATCTTCAGGAGGGGATGGCCTAGATGGATAGAGGTCATTCTGTGGGACATCTGGGATGTCCGGATTGTTATAATCATCCCATGGGTCTGGAGATCCAGTAAAGGTGGGATCTTGTGGCACATCTGCTGGATCATAGTAAGGGTCCCCCAAATCGTCTGGGACAGGAGACAAGGTGGGGGAATGATGATGTGGAGGGGGTGGAGGTGGAGAGGGTGGAGGAGGTGGGGAAGGCACCCTGAAAGGAGAGGTAGCAATGTCCTTTCTCTTTGGAGGTGGAGGTGGAGCCGGCTTGTCCAAGTGTCTCTTTTTGGAAGACAATGTCAAGTGTCCGGTCTTTGGATCCTTGGTGAGGGTTTTTTGCAAAGGATCCGGCGACACTGGTTGTTCGGTCGGCGCCGAAGGTTTCGGGGCCGACGGTTTTTTAGGTTTATCGAAGCTGTGCTTCCTGGGAACCTCCGTCTTTTTGGTCGGTGCCGAAGGAGATCTCGGCACGGGAGTGTCGGTGCCGAGGGTCTTGTGATGTTTGGTCGGCGCCGGAGGAGCAGGTTTCGGCACCGAAGACTTTGGTGCCGGGTTCGGTGTGGAGGTGGAGGCCGATATTTTCTTTGGTGCCGAAGGGTGTTTCTCGGCACCGGTGGCCGGCTGGCTCGAGCCCGAGCTGCCGGAGGGCTTAATAGGCTTCTTTACCGGGCCTGAAGGTGGGGTGTGAGAAGCAGCGTCCTTGGTCTTGCCTAGGCCCGGAGGCGAAGGTGTGACCGAAGCCTTTTTCGGTATCGGCGTGGGCGTGGGAGGGGGAATTGTACTCACGACCCGCTGCACCGGGGTGATGTCCTCCACATCTGAGTCGTCGGCCTCGGAAGGGCTGACAAGGTCGTCGTCCTCCTGTTCTATGTCCTGCTGTCCCGGAGCTTTGACGTCATCTCTGAAGATGTCGACTGGAGCGGAGGTCGAGGAGTGCGCCATGTTGCGTCTAGCCCGTCGATCTCGAATGGTCTTTTTTGAGCGAAAAGACTTGCAGGCGGGACAGTCTCGGGCCTCGTGTTCTGGGGAGAGGCAGAGGTTGCTCACCTCATGGAGATCGGTGTGGGGAAACTTGGACCCACATCGAGGGCACTTCTTGAAGGGAGTTCAGCCGAGACCGGAGCCGGAATAGGCCCGAAGGCCGCCGTCGACCACTGGAATCGAAGAAGTGCCGAAGAGAAGATGAGTAAGATGATTTATATCTTTGAAGAAGCTCGATGAGCGAGGATTTGTGCGTCGATCAGTGAACTGGGAAGTTCGGAACCGGAGCGCAAAGTATTATATCCGAGCCCGATGGCGGAAAAAAACAATCTGAGGATGGAGCCGAAGCCCATGCGCAATACTAACCAGAGGAGGAGTCACCGACCTCGTCACTCCCAAAGACTTTCCAAGAGGAAAAACAAACTGCAAACATCCGGGCCCAACACCAGATGGCGATCTATGCACAGTGTATAATCTGCAGCTCATATGCCTCAAACAAAATGTTTAGGCTGGGCACAAGGTATATTTTACCAGATCGAATTTTCAGCTATAAAACTGCACACCAAGGCTGCAGGAGTCAGCATCAAGACATGCTCTGCATTGTCAATTCAGTAGTGGTGCAAAATAAACTGTAGTCCACTAATGACATTTAACTTATAGGCCCGAGTACACTGGGTACCATATACTAGAGACTTGTAGGTAAGTTAAATGTGCCAAACGGCGTTTTAAACCAAATCAACATGTTTTAAGCGTTTAGAGAATATGCACCAGGGCCTGGTTAGCAAGGTCCCAGTGAACAGAGTCTACAAACCAATAGCATCAGTCCAAAACAAAATCGGGGGTCATCATGCAAAAAGAGGCATTTTCTTACACCTGAAGTGCAGGTGCGAGATTAACACAGCTAGGAAGACTGGCCCCCATCACTTAACTCCCTTTTGCCGTGCTTGTATACTAGGGTCTTTCAGGTCTAGAAAACAGTGTAAGTGCAGAGCTTTCCCTCTTTAGTGATTAGTCTATTTAGGGCTATATTAGTGTTCAGTCTCCCATTGGTTCTCTGAGCTGTGGTAGGTAATGGGCTGGCCTCCAGCTCTCAGACCTTGTTCACTGGAGGCTTGCTGACCGGAGTCAAGTAACATCGTTGCCGGGTTGCTGGGGTTGGGCAGTTGCAGGCCACACAGCAGATGTCCTGAGGCAGCAAGACCTGTCTTTGGACAGCAGCCCACTTCCCTTCTTGATGGTGACAGCAGCAAATGGGTGGCATGGTTAAAGTGGGCTTAATCCCTCTGGACCAGTGAGTTTTGTAGATGGTGGCTATGTCTCCTTAGGGAGGGCAGTGATGCAGTCTGCCTTCCAGGTGCAGGTCCCGCGGCGGTAACTAGGCAGTTAGAGGTGTTCTAGACAACAACTTCAGGCTCTAATTGGGCATGCTGAGAGTTAGCGTCACAGGGAGCCAATCAGTGCTTTGGCACACAAGGGATATAGTGCCTTGAGGTATCAGCCTTTTCTTCTTTTGGGTGGCATAGTTTGCGTTGCACAAAATTGACAAGTGCTGGTGCCATGGTTTCAGAGTGATGTTCTGCAGCATCATAGAACGCTCTGGCACAGCTTGACAAGTGCTACAATCATGCCAACAGCAGTTACTTTAGGTACATAAATCAGTACTGCAGAGCCCACTCGAGCTAGTGCCACGGCTGCAACAGCAGGGATGATGACGAGATTCGCTCGGGCACACACCAGTCATGCTCTTCTTGAGTCTCTAGTGGATGGACCACAGCACCAAGGCCAACTGCTAGTAACTACAACAAAAGTTAGGACCTCCTGCAGGCTCAGCTCACATCTTTCCTCTTTGATCAGACAGCACTCTCCAGGCATTTCAGGACAGGGAAAGCAGTTCATTCTCCAGATCATACTCCAGGACAAGTGATTCAATATGAAGCAGCGCCCCTAATACATAAATGTCCTAGAAATTCACATGCTACCCCACTCCTGAGGAAATGACATTGGCTATCAATGGAACAAAGAATAACATTCAAGATCTTCTGTATTACTTTCAAGGTCTTATGGGACTTGGTCCACTATATTTATCTCATGTTCTGCTGTCATCTCACTTTAATCTCCAAATCATTCCCAGATTTTGAAAAAAGGCAAGGGTGAACACCTCTTCTCAGTGCAAAAACCATCTCTATGTTATTCAGTGCTGATACATCTGAATTTGGAATTTATTTGTAGATTATTTAGAAAAAACTTATAGTCTTGGCTATTTAAATAAGCCTATTTTGGATTAACTGCCCTTTCTCTTACTTTGTTCTATAAGATGGGTTAATATATAATATCACAACATAACAGGCGATGTCTTGTCGCCTCTGGTAAGCTGGCTGTCATGCAGACCCTAGCTCTGGTTGTGCTGTAGTTTTCGTGGTCAGAAAGGACTTGGAACTGGAACAAGTGGGTCAGCAGCCCATCACAGAGGGGATGTGTATTTCCAGTCTGTACTTTCAGTACCAGTTTGGGTTGGCTCTCTTTTCACAGGTCCTTCTCGGGTATCTTACAGACACAGCCTTCATTTAGAGTGATGCACTTCATAGCAAGGTAATTTCCAGTCTGTCGTACCCACAACATAGTCACAAAGAGGACAAAGGGATGAGCAGTCTGTACCAGACTATGATAGCCACACCTGACAATGATAAGGAAGAGACACAAAATGACTGTCTTCAAAAGACACTTCACACCCTGACAACAGGAACTGCAGTATCACCCTCATCTCCTACCATCCACCAAATGGTAGGTTCCAAGAAGATTAATCAGTCTCCCTCTACATCAAAGGACCTAACAGAATTGCTAAGGGGGAGCAAGCCTTCTCTTTCCCAACTTCATTATTCAGGATCCCAGTCTCCATTCTCAGAAATTTCAACAGTTCACTACCACTGTAGGGAAAGTAACCTTAACTCCATCTTATGCACTGGCACCTCCTAAAAACCCTCAGGCCTCTGCCACTCTGGTTCACTCATAACATCATACAGTATGTATCTCGCTCATCATACATCATTCGCACACACGCTCAGGATCACAGTGCCAGGATCTAGATTCATTGCTAGCAGTGGAAATTTAAATGAGTGGGCCAATAGGCTTCCACTCTTGTGATGCAGATTAAAACGTCTGATCACGCTATGATCACTACAACAAACTGTATGCTGCCACCACTGTGCATGCATGAACCTATTCTAGGGACACTAGTCCTCTGTCACTATAGAGGGCTCGATTGGAGCGCCCCTTTAGGTCCAGGACAAGTGCAGGATCAGACTCTTATCAAAGGCATACCTGAGCTTCTGCATGCTAAATTAGTGTAAAATGTAAGTATAATTTTAAGTATAAACTGTTTTTATCACAATATATTTTTTACACGTTTCCAGTGCTAAAGTTCACGTATTTGAAATTCTTAATAGTTCTCTCACCTCAGAATGGTATCTGGCGAGTGTTTTCTTAAATAATATAGCATGACTATATATATATATATATATATATATATCGTTCTTTGACAAAGTAATTCCAGACCAATAAAGATGTGTGTTTCCCCATACAAACTACAAGAACCCCCTTCTTGCATGGGCTTTGATGTCCAATCATGTACCTCACGGTGCTTTTTAGTTTTCCATATACATATGGCCTAATTTGATAAAGTATCTTTACTTTATAAACACGCTGTTGTATTACTCCTAACTGTTTAGAATGGAAAGCGGTATATATTCCATGATGGCCACCATTTTTCACTATCACGCTTGGACCCTTTTTTGGAGTGCACTTCTGGGTCATCCTACTTAAACTTCGATTCTAGCCGAGGCAGCATAAGAATGCATGACTGTGGTATCACTTCATGAAAGAACAGTTAATGAAATGCAATAGCGATTTATTATACCGCATTATTTATACAGGTATCAAACATGAACATGAACTTCCTCTGTACAAGCTGAAAACTACCAATTCGACTGATGATTTAATGTGAAGGACTTTCATTTTATATTGTGTGGATGTTTTTGAGGGCCTTGTCTGTTGGTGTCAAATATGTCATCTGCCTTTCTGGTTTAAATATGGATTATTAATTTACAGTGATATTTAGACATATTGTCTCAAATGAGGTTTTGTGACTGGGGTTATCTGTGTTTTATTAAATGCTGGTGTGCCTTTTTATGTAATATGGGGTGGTTCTATGATAGGATTTCAGCTCATAGAACCATTGTTTTGTATGTCACGTACTATTTATTCATATATTTGTATGTGCTATTAGCATAATGATTGCATTGTGTTTGTCTATATAACATGTGTATTATATTATTTTAATGTTATTGTTTTCTGTGTGTGGTTTTCAGCCCTGATGAAGTTCCTAGAGTAACTGGAACTAAACGCTTTGGCTGGATTTAAACCTTTATTCATCGAAGAAATACAATAAAGGATATATTTTTAATACATATTGAAACTTAACTTTCTTCTGGTGCACCTTCCTATGTGCATTAATCTTTGATCTGCTGGACACTGGCACTAAACAGCGGCAGGTGCTGGGAGAATTGTGCACAGGACATTATATATTTTACAAATTATGATTGAGGTATGGCCTTCCTAGTCCGCCGTTGTTTCTAAATGTAATAAATAAATTGATACCAGAATCACAAAAACCCAAATCAACAGACCAGAGATATGCAATTTCAAAGTTTTGGGTAAGTATAGAGCAGGGGTCTCCAACCTTTTCTGTCGTGAGAGCTACTTCTGCTCAAGGAAAGTCTTCCCGAGCTACTAGCAAATTTTATACCTGTAAAATAGTTACTACACTATGACCATCCAAAGCAAGATTTTCAATAGTTACCACCCAAGTATACCAAATGCGGTTACCAGCAGAAATGCTGGGAAAAAGTTGTTCAATATTAAATGCCTCCCCTTGACTTATGAAGTAACATTCAAATCTTGACATGCTCAGTGGCACAAAGGACATAACCACAGCAGTACGTCTCCCCAGCTCAGCTTGAATTATCATTCACCAGTTTCTGAAAATGCACATTTTTCTATCTAATACTACTTTCCACTGTAGGCAAACACTCAATTTTCCAGAAGAAACCCCATTTTTGAAAACTAAAACTGCCTTTAAAATATCAGTTTTCAGTTTTTGAGAAACATCAGCTTGTCATTATCATCATGTACTCCCATGTACAAATGCTTCATATGGACAGACTACTTTGAATTCCCAGGTATTACACTCATATGCCATGGATGCTTACCATTGGTATAGGAAACAATGGTCCTAGACATCTTTAAAGCTACAATTTAGTTATGAAAAACATTCATTAGTCAAAGGGCATCCGGTACATAAAGAATTAGCATTGTATCATTAATGTACCACCATTTTCTTTACAATGCACACAGCTATATCCTCAAAAGACACAAAGGCACAAAATATCGCTCCAATAGTGACTGTTTATTATTTAGTTACTTTTATAACAGATCATCATATTCAATGCTCCAAATAGAGAAAGAGGTTGCTCCAAGGGGAGTGTGAAAAAGTAAAGTGCTCGTGAGGTAGGACAGATATAAAGAAGGGGAATCCAAAAGGCAAATTCAATACCCAATCAATTACACATTCTGGTATCCTTAGTAAAACTGGTCGTGGTTCATAGTGGCACCAGTTTTACAGATAGGCCTGTCCCTTATGGATTTACAAATATTCATTTCATGATTTTCTGGTGACGCACAGAGAACATTCATCCGTGAAAAGGCAGGGCTGGGATGATATCAGGTACACTGGGGGAAGAGTGTTGACGTTTCGACCCAAGTGCAATGAGGGTAATTTATATCCTCTGCAGGCAGGTCTTCCTCAGGACGGGGGAGGGGAGGCAACCTAGGGTGAGGTACAGTCAGGATACAGCCCCTGAGGAAGACCCGCCTGCAGAGGATATAAATTACCCTCATTGCACCAGGGTAAAAACGTCGACACTCTCCCCCAGTGGGCCTGTACCCAATATCATCCCAGCCATCCTTTTCACAGATGAATGTTCTCTGTGCATTATCAGAAAATCATGAAATGAATATTTGTAAATCCATAAGGGACAGGCCTATCTGTAAATCTGGTGCCACTATGAACCACGACCAGTTTTACTAAGGATACCAGAATGTGTAATTGATTGGTTATTGAATTTGCCTTTTGGATTCCCCTCCTTTATATCTGCCCTACCTCATGAGCACTTTCCTTTTTCACACTCCCATTGGAGCAACCTCTTTCTCTATTTGGAGCATTGAATGTGGTGATCTGTTTTAAAAGTAACTAAATAATAAACAGTCACTATCAGAGCGATATGTTGTGCCTTTGTGTTTTTTAAGGATATACTTGTTTGCATTGTAAAGAAAATGGTACATTAATGATACAATGCTAATTCTATATGTACCGGATGCCCTTTGACTAATGAATGTTTTTCATAACTGAATTGTAGCTTTAAAGAAGTCTAGGACCGTTGTTTCCTATACCAATTGTTACCCAGGTCCATGGACAATTGTGGGTTACCCCATTATATCATAATGGATGCTCACCATAGCACCACAGATGCCTGGATTATGCCAGTAATGCCCACCATTATACTAGGGCCGCAGTTGTGCCAAGGCTAGAAACCGGAAGGATCAGGGATAAGACCACATATCAGTCATGACCATTAATATGTCAGGAATAGGTATATATAGGCCAGTCATTCTCAGAGTAGGTCTATGACGGCTGCCAGCATGCCACACCTAGACCAAAATACTAAAATAGTCAAGAATGATCATTACTATACCACTGGCACTATTATGTCAGGAATGGACACAATTATGCCAAATGTAACACTCTTATGATGGGGCTAGCATATATATTTGCCGGTTCTTGGCACCAGGCATAGTTTCAGGAAGCAGTAGTGTTTATTATGGGCACACATATAAATGTTGATGAATCTCTTAATTTTCTCTGGTCTGGATCATACCCTGCTCTCCTCAGGTCTTGAGCTGATCATGAATCTAACTAACACATTTTCACTCTGACTCCTGCAGTCCCACACTTTGGTGGGTCAGCACTGATTACAGCTCAGGCTACTGCTGCCATACTTTTTTGATGGTGCACTGTTCACACATGTTGTGACTGATAAAGTAGGGACTACAACATGGTCAATCTCCTTGTGGTTTAATTATATTGGGATTGGATACAGACTGTCATGAAGCAGGTCCTATAAGCCGACACAGTGTGTGTTTGTGTTTGAGTGTTAGTATGAGTTACTGTGATACGTTTGGCTGGCTGTCACTCTTAGTGTCTTGAGATGATCAGTGCTGCCTTCTTTAATAGGCACCTACTCTCTAAAATACTGAAAATTGATACTGGGCTTGACTTCACTTCAGAGAGCTACTTTGAAGGTACTGGCGAGCTACCAGTAGCTCCCGAGCCCCCTGGTATAGAGCCTGAAAGCACAAATTGCCACTCGCTGTCATCTTATTGTGCCTGGCTGGGGAGACCGAGATGGAGTGTGGGCTGCATACGGGGACCAGGTAAGTCCAAATGAAAAAGTTACTTTCTCAAAGTACGGGGCTTAGAGTTCAGTTTTCAGAAGAGCGGGCCGAGAGGAGCAGGCCTGGCGTCGCAGTTAGTTGTAGCTCTACTATGAAGATACAGTTGGGCATCGCGGAGGGTTGTTGCTGGAGCTTCGCATTGATGGTCACCATGGATTGTCGTTTGTTGTAGCGCGAAGTGCAGGTCTCGTGTTGCCAGTCGCCACTGGTGGACCCTCTAATGCAATGACTTGGGTGGATAAGAAAATCACTGTAGCAGAGGCCAGCAGGGCTCAGGCAGGCCCAGTTGCAGGTCCATTTGTAGCAGGTCAGCTGGGCAGTTTCAGGGAGGCCTCTGGATCTATTTGTGTTCCTGTAGCTCAGAACAGGAGGCCAGCCAGCTAGGCTTGGAGTCACTCTGGTGGTCTTTGGTTCAAGGAGCCAGGTTCAGGCTTCCTTCCTGGAAGCAGGACAGTCCTTCCAGCAGCAGGGCAGTCCTCCTTCCGAGTCTTCCACAGGTTTAGAAGTGATCTGAGTTGTTGTTCAATAGGTCTAATATTTATACCTGGTGAAAGCTTTTGAAGTAGGGGGGCACATCTAGTCCTGGACAAGTTCCTCTCTTCCCCTGTCAAGTTTCCAAGTAGTCTAGGGTGACAAAAGGCTGGTGTCAAGTACCTTTGTGTACATGCTAGGGAAATCCCTTTGAAATGTAAATGGGGCAGGGAACAACTCTGTCCTAACCATCCTGGCAGGATCGCCCAACCTGCCAACCACTAGTCCCCCTTTATCTCTATATCTGGGTGGAATATATAAAGGCCAACAGCTAAGCTAATCTCAGTCATGTGACCCAAGCACAGGCAGAAGGCACAAATGGTTAGGCATTTTCAGAACTGAGACTTAAAAGTCCAGCTTTACCATTAAAGAAGGTTTCAAATTACAATGCATTTGAGTGCAAACATCATTTTGATATCTGCTCCCAAACTTCAGTCATTACGTACTAAATGAAATAAGGTAACCCAATGTTATCCTATGGGAGACTTGGGTTTTACAATAGTGAAAAACGATTTTAGGAGTTTCTCACTACCAGGACTTGTAAAACATAAACCCACATGTTCTACCTTTTATATACAATGCACCCTGCTCTATGAGCCTCTAGGGCCTAGCATTGGGGTGACTTACATGTATTAAAAAGGAAGGTTTAGGCCTGGCAAAAGGGTTATTTTGCCAGGTCAAAATGGCAGTGTAAAAACTGCCCTACAGGCTGCAGTGGCAGGCCTGAGGCATGTTTTTAAAGGCTACTTTAGTGGGTAGCACAAAGAGTGCTGAAGACCCACTTGTAGCATTTAAGTTACAGGCCCTGGGTACATCTAATATTATGTACTAGGGACTTGTAGGAAATTTAAATGTGCCAATTAGGTGTAGGCCAATTGTACCATGTTTTTGGGAAGGAACACAAGCACTTTGGTGCACAGAGTCTTAAAGCCAACAAAAACAAATTCAGCAAAACAGGAAGGGAGAGGGCAAAAGGTTTAGGGGACTACCAGCCAAAGGTGTCAGGTCTAACAGATACAGTGTTAAGAGTAAATAAATAAAGACTAGTGTGAATTAATTTTGTTATCATCTACTAATTCACAGCCTTTAACTAGTGGAAACCACTTATGGCATTGTTGTGCTGTCATGTGATACTTCAACAATATTACTGAACCACTGTGAATGTACAGTAATGGCAAAATGTGCATTGATCAAGTAAATAGACTGTAGGTCTGTAAATGGCCTGTGAACGGGCAACATGAATAAAAAAATATGTAAATCTCTAATGCTTTAAAGTCACACTTGAGCCATGATTTCTTTATTTTGAACATATTTATACCAACATAAAATCTGAAATTCAGTTTTTCCAAATAGCTTTTAAAATGCCTAGCAATGTGCAAAGCTAACTTTAACAAACAAATGCATGATGCTTGAACAAAAATAGTCAGAAAAATAGCAAAACATGATTATTATACATAATGGCAACGTAAGGTATATATGCATGGCCAATCATAATGAATGTAGAGCCTCACAAAATTATAATACGTTTCTGTGTTGCATCAAAACAACTTGTTTTTTCATCATGGTAATTAAACAAAACAGGAAAATAATTTAAACGTCCCTTTCCCACCTAGATCCAATGCCCCCAGGGCTTCAGCACACTCAGTTACGGAGAAAACAAGTTAACAAAACCTCAGCATTCTCAGAAGAACAGCATGAGAAAAGACGCAACAAAGAAAAGCAGGTTAGACAGACAAATGGAAATTCTTAAAAGAGCACACTATGCCAAGCCTACCATCATAATATGGGAGCGCCTGGTGAGGAGGAGAGCACTCTAGCTTGGGCTTGATTCATAAATCTTTATTCAGTAATAACTCACACCTAAATCACAAGACAGACACATCTATTGACTGATTGTAGACACTGTCCCGGTCATTACAAACGAAATAAAAGCACCCACTTCTATTTCAAATCCAGCCAACCTGCACTCAGTTGTGAAAACATAATTCTTTGCTCTTAAACATTACTGGATGTAGGAGAGCTTGATGTAGCAGAGCCTTTACTTAGTGTTTTAGTTTAATCAGTTGAGCTACTAAAGATCAGCAAAATGCTGCCAGCGATTCACCTGGCATCAATCTTTCAAACATGCTGCTAATACCCTTAACAGACTGTTCATAGTTTATCAAAAGCTTTGTGCACTTATGTTACAGTTGATGTTATTAATACTATCATTTTGACAAAGCCGAGGCAGGTTTAGCAATAACTTAGTAAAATCACAGATGGGTTTAATTCAAAATACAATGCTAAAAATAGGCTTTTAAGAAATGTGCCTCAGTCTCCCACAACCTCATCCCAGAACCTTCCTCTTCAGCTAAGTCAAGATCCATTTTGTATTCATTTTTCAATTTTCCATAGGTTTGAAAGTATATTCATTCACTGTGAAATATATATATATATATAAAGATATGTATATATATATATATATATGTGTGTGTGTGTGTATATTACCTACTGGCAGTAGAGAAGAACAGAAGCCCAACTGATTATTGTGTTGTCAAAACTATTGTTATATTGTATATTGATATTGAGCGTGTGCATCAACATTTTGTGATTAGCCTAATCAATCTATGATTGAGCCTTTTGGGGAATTGGGTGTTATTTCCCTTTGTTTGATTGCACCGCAGCACAGTTCGTACTAATGAGAATACGTGTGTAACATTGTTGGAGCGCCTGATTTCTCCTTTACACCCAACTTAAGTAGTACAGTAGGTAGTTATAGTTAGGACCTATTAGCATAGGAAAATCGTAACATTCTATTCCCAATAACTTTGGCGCTGGTTGACGAATCTTCGCGAAATTTTCAAAACTAATGGCCCTTTCCGGTCAACTCCTATCCTGAAAGTTTGGAGGTGATTCGTCAAGCGGGGGCCGAAAAAAAAGGGTGGTTCCAAAACGCATTTTCCCCATGTTATTTCCCATAGGAAATTTTAGACACAGCTATAGCCCGAACTGCTGAACGGAATTACACCACATTTTGCAAAAAGGTAGTCATTGGTTCAGAAAGTGCCCTTTTTTTTTTAAATGGTGTAAATCCGTTCAGTAGTTCCTGAGAGATTAAAAAAATAGTGGTGAAAAAATAATTTTCCCATAGGAAACTTTAGACACAGTTATTGCAAAAACTGCTTAACGGAATTACACCAAATTTGGCAAAAAGGTACTGCTTGGCTCAGAAAGCGACCTTTAAAATATAGTGTAAATCTGTTCAGTAGTTTTTGAAAAATTAAGAAATAAAGATAGTGATATCTAGAGGCACGGAGGATCCGCGCACCCTCTCGATCACAAGCTTCATGCTAATTGGCTGTCAACACTCCAAACCAGGAAGTGTTAGCAGCCATCTTGTGCCTCGGTAGAACCGAGGCACAAGAAATCAGTAAAACAAATGCGAAAAAAGAGAAAAGGGGGCAGGGTAGAAACACGCCTGCTTAGGGGTTCCCACAAGGACCCCCAGGGCCAAAAAAAGAATAAAAAAATAAATTTTAAAAAAATCGGCAAAATCCGCAGAGGATTCGCGGATCCGGCCGAAAATTTTAAAAAAAGCAAAGCGCGGGCTCCCGCGCTTCGTTATTAATTAGACCCCGGGTGGGCCAAGTCCTAGGGGCAATGTTTAGATTCTGATGGGGGGCCCAAAGGGGCCCCCCATCCCCGGGGACCACCACCGGGTTTTTCAAAAGTATTTGTGGGGGGCTCATGGCCCCCCCGCAGCCCCGGGGACTACCACCCCCCGGGGCCTTGTTTAGTAAATGGGTGGGGGGGCTCAAAGACCTCCACCAAGCCCCGGGGACCGCCACCCCCGGGGCTTTTATAAAATATTGGTGGGGGGGCACATGGCCCCCCCCCGCAGCCCAGGGGACCGCCACCCCCAGCGCTCGTTTTAAAAAAAAAAAAAAAACTACCCGTGTGGGGGGCGGGGGGGCCTAATTATTTAGGGCGTGTTTACACAGTGGTGAAGGAGGTGACGGGGCCGGAGGTAACGTGTGCAAACACGTCCTGTGGTGTTTTCAGTTGGGGAAATAATTCACCTTCAATCCTGAGGGCCAACTAGCCCACCCGGTGCTTCCAGTAAGCACTATGCGCTGCGTTGCAGAGAGGTGGTCCAGGCCGTGCCCCTTTTTACACCTCTCTGCAACGCAGCTCTGTGGCGCTTACTGGAGGTATCTAGTGGGCTAGTTGGACCCTAGGGACAACAGGCTTCAAGGGGACTTAATCTCCCAAATTAAAACGGCCACAGAGCGTGTTTACACAGTGGTGAAGGGAGGGGACGGGGCCTGAGGTGACGTGTGCAAACACGCCCTGTGGCGCGTTATAAGTTGGGGAAATAATTCCCCTTCAATTCTGAGCCCACCAGGTGCTTTGCAACGCAGCACAGTGACGCTTACTGGAGGCACCTGGTGGGCTAGTTGGCCCCCAGGGAGGCTCAGAATTGAAGGGGATTTATTTCCCCAATTTATAACGCGCCACAGGGCGTGTTTGCACACGTCACCTCAGGCCCCGTCCCCTCCCTTCACCACTGTGTATACACGCTCTGTGGCCGTTTTAATTTGGGGATTTAAGTCCCGTTTAATCCTGAGAGTCCCTGGGTCCAACTAGCCCACCATGTACCTCCAGTAAGCACCACAGAGCTGCGTTGCAGAGGTGGTCCAAGGCCATGTCCCATTTTACACCTCTTTGCAATGCAACTCTGTGGCACTTACTGGACATACCTGGTGGGTTAGTTGGCCCCCAGGGACCCTCAGGATTCAAGGGGACTTTATCCTCCAACTTAAAACGCCCACAGGGCGTGTTTGCACACGTCATCTCAGGCCCCCCCCCTCCCTTCACCAGTGTGCAAACGCACCCCGTGGCGCGTTTTAAGGGGTAGTTTTAATACCCCTGCCCTATTATATACTAGGGGCTTACAGAGGAGGTCATGCTAATCACAGGGGTACCCCAACGCATAGTGTTCCCTAGTGTATCTAGGTGTTTTCACTGTATTCTAAGTGTCTTTTAGCATACCACTGGCTCTAGGTCTGGTTAGTCAGAGTCAGTTAACACCAGTACCCGTCTGAAAAAGTTGTGGGCACAGGATGATTTTGTAACAAGGCCTCTTTCTGCTCCTCTGTTGGCTCTTTCTGCACATGTCTTGCTTCTTCCTGCACTTTTCTTCGTCTTTGAGGACTTCTGTTGCTTCTTTCTGCATTTCTTTTGCTTCTTTCTGTGTGATTTTTCTTCTTTCTTCACATGTCCTACCTCTGTAGGCATATTTAGAAACTAGCATTTAAAAAACCTTTGGAATTCACTTAAAAAACCATAGGTTTCAGGCGCGTTATAGGTAGGAATTAGCATTTAAAAAACCTTTCAAATTCACTGAAATAACCATAGGTTTCAGGCACGTTATAGTTAGATATTAGCATTTAACAAACCTTAGAAATTCACTGAAAAAACCATAGGTTTCAGGGGCGTTATAGTTAGTTGGACATTTCACTCGTACAAAACCAGTGAAATTCCCCCGTTATAGTTAGTTCAGCTAACTATAACTTGCGCGCCCGCAATGTACTGCTGATGACGTCACTTATAACATCACTCATGACATGGTCAGTGACATCACTCATGACATCTCTGATGACATCTCAAATGACATCACTGATGACATCATCCAGTGAATGTGTGTTTTTCTGAAAATTAAATATTTTATATAAGTATATCTCAAGGTCGATGGAAAAACAAATGGGTATATAAGTGTCTAAATGGATGATTTTATTTTGTAAAATTGATTGTATAACTGACTGATTAAGTGTATCTTAGTGAATACATGGGTTAGCAAGTAATGTTTAAATATGTACATATCTGTATCAGTCTCTCACTTTGTGTATAAGTGGCTGCATGGGTTGGTGAGTAGCTATAGGAGTGTCTATATGAGTTATTAGTTGTTTTTTTGAGTATCAGTATGAGTGTATGAGTGTCTGTATGGTTCAGTGGGGGGCATTACATAGCGCATAGATGCATGAATGAGTGACTCACTGTTTGTATGTGTTGAAGACAGCATGTGTGCAGGACTGTATGGGTGGATGAGTGTATGTATGGGTGTGTTAGTGAGTGAATGACTGTCTCAATAGTGTCTTTATGAGTAACTACATATGTTTTAAACTAGTATATGTGAGTTTTGGTGTATATTAGTTAGTATATGTGAGAGTGAGAGATTGGAAAGGTTTCTGTATAAATAAATATGTGTTTCTATAAGTGATTGTTTAAGAGAGTAAGTATGTGTAAGTTTCTGTAGAAGTAAGTGTGGTGGTGTGTGTATAACTGTATATGCAAGTAAATGTATGTTTGATACTTTATTTGCATGTGTAACTATGTGTGTGAGTAACTATGGATGAGTGGCGGTGTGTAACAGGATGTATAGGTTTATGAGTACATATGATGAGTAAGTGTATATATATATATATATATATATATATATATATATAGATAGATAGATAGAGAGATAGATAGATAGAGAGATAGATAGATAGAGAGATAGAGATAGAGAGATAGAGAGATAGATAGATAGATAGATAGATAGATAGATAGATAGATAGATAGATAGATAGATAGATAGATAGACAGACAGACAGACAGACAGACAGACAGACAGACAGACAGACAGACAGACAGACAGACAGACAGACAGACAGACAGACAGACAGACAGACAGACAGATAGATAGATAGATAGATAGATAGATAGATAGATAGATAGATAGATAGATAGATAGATAGATAGATCGATAGATCAAGATTACTTCTCGCCCTCCTTCATTTTCTTTCGGCATGTAGAGAGCAACAAACTCCAATGGGTAAGTGCAAAATCTTTATTCGCTCACAGGTTACAAACTCTGACGCGTTTTGGTCAACGAGTGACCTTGATCATATATATATCATACTGGACGGAGAATATTGTTTTATGAATTGAAGTCCACTCTCCAAAACTTTAACTCTTCATAATCGACTATGGTGATAGCCTTGTAGGTCTCTGAACGGGGTGGATATAAATATGGTTGCAGTGGAAAATCACATTGTCCCCAATGGAAGGTAACATGACCAGATATATCTATAATGTGTTAAGACCAATGGTCATTAGTGCTGCTTGGAGGATTCTGTAAAAGCATTTAATAATATAGTTTATAATAAGTGTGCATAATTAATGTGTAGGCTTTAATAAAAAAGTAAAAATGCATTGAAATGCAAAACAATTGTAGTAGGCAAACATGTATACTCGTATTAGGCTTCAAATGGCTGAAGCAACAATGCCTGACAAGCTGACAAGACTAGAAAATGCTTAAATGTGCATAAAATTTTTATTTCTTGACCTTCTCATGGACGTGTTTTTTTCAAAAAGAATAATAGTTGGATAAATGTTTTCATGTAACTTTGCAAATGTTTCTACTTACACAAAGATCACTGTTATCTAAAGATTAGACATTTGTCATTTAATGAGCTAATGAAGAAGTTCACAAATGAAGATGCAGCATTACTAAAGGGAATATATGATGTGAAAGTCTAAAAAGGTTAACATTGTATTTGATGAGAAATGTTTCACTGGACATTGCTGTCTGTGGACTATTGTATTCCTGTGAGAAGACAGGAGTGAAGGCGTTCTCCTTGGTGCAGAAGAAGCTGATTGGTCGACAGATTGCAACAATATGTGTGTTGTTTACAATAATGCGTATTCCTAGAGTAGGCTAACCTCATTCACTCAGAGATCCATCTCTGATGCCCTGACCATCGCGCAGACGTATCCACACTGCTTTGAGACTTAACCTAGTTTCTTGAACTTCTCCTTATGGGAAATTCTGCTTTGATAGATTATTAGTTTATTGATCTGATTCTTAATGCTAAAGTTTTATACTTGTACCCTCACTCTCTCAAACTGGAACTCTTTATGAGTTCTAACGCCTCTTTTATCCTCTGTTTTAAAAAAAATCTTTTTATTAACAAAGCTCAGGAACATTGCAGACACAAAAATCTTAATCCGGGTTACACGACAATCAGACACCACAGTTCAGAGATAACATACTTCATAAAAGCATGGGCGGCACGCAATATCACCTACATGGATCGTGGTCTCAAGTCCATCCTCTGTATTTCCGCCAAGGCATCCAGATATTGCCCCATTTCTTGGCAGCTCCCCTACTTTTATTTTGTACACCGTTTCTTCTGCATGTTGGCACCAATCCAGGTCCCGCTTCCCCTCCTCCAGTGTGGGAGGCAGAGGTGCACCTCTGTTTCTGGCAATGTTTCATTTAGCCACCCCTGCCGCAAGAGCCACAAGCCCTGCTGTCTGGACCAGTCAGCGTCCGTTTTAATCATCAGTAGTAACCACTTAGCGTCAAGGTGAACTGTCACACCTACCACCCTGGACATGACCTCCACAACCCCGTGCCAGTAGTGGACGATCTCAGGACAGTCCCAGAGGATATGTATGAAGGTACCCTCCCCCCGACATCCCCTGGCACATCTAGCATCTGTGATCTTGCCCCATGAGTAAAGGCTGGTGCGAGGGTAGTATATACGGTGTAATATTTTTAGTTGGACTAGTCGAAAGCGAGGGCGCATCGCTATTCCTCTGGGAATCTGAATCGCCTCCTGCCACTCTTCCTCGTCTAGGGGCCCCAGGTCTTTCTCCTTATCCTGAGCTTTAGAATAGGGATTTCCTTTATGGTACACGCTTAATGCATTTTATTTTGATTTACTGAATGTTTATTGATTTATTTCCCTCAATGTCAAAGGTCCACCGACAGCAGGGTTTAGCCCTAATGATCGTAAACCAGGATTATGATCTAAACCACTTCCCACACCAGTAGAATTTGGTAGCTGATTGATGGTTTACATTTTGAGTAGAGGAGCTGTAAATAATTACCCGATGTTGGAGTAATGCTCGAGTCCCATAGCCCAAAGTCCAAAATTTGAAGACTGACGAGGTGCAGTTTTGAAGGCAGGTGCTATATTGAAGGTGTGAGTCTCAATATGGTTATGCGTCGCAGTTGTTGATTTTTGTTCACATGTTAAAGAAGAGTGTTGAATTAATTGGTGATGTTTATGTGCTTATTGTGAAGAAGTTGAAGAGGCTATCAGACTCCGAATTAGTCCAAGAACCCAGGTTGGAAAATAAGAGTTGATTTATGGTTTTCTTGTCTGCTAAGAATTTGTGGTGTAGGCTGTGTGGTGCAGTTGACGGCACAATTGAGATAGGGATTATAACAAATTGTTGTGAATGTACTAATAGCAATGGTGTTGGCAGAACCTATTGCGCAAAGGTGAAGCTACATTGATTAGGGTGAATTCCCGCTTGTCGAGATTTAATTTGCGTGTTTGAAAAATGTTTCAGATTGTTGAATTGCTTTTGTTTTCTTGAGTGGAGCATTCAAAGATTGTTTATTTAAGTTTGTTTAGAGTTGTAGAACTATGTGTGTGAGAAAATTATAAAAGAGGGTGAACCGCTGTGAGATATTATGTCATTGTGTGCCGCACAGAGATTGGTTGGTTGGTGTACTGTCGTCCTGCTATTGGGTGATGACAACACAGAGTGCCGCGCTGGCATCCTCAATTATTATGCAAATGCTGCATTGAGATTGGTTAATAAGACTTCAAGTATTGAAGCTATACTAGGATTAGAGAAAGGGATTTGACGTATAATGAATTGAAAATCAAAAACATTGAATTGAATTGCTGAACACTTATTGTTGAATTATTGCAAACAATTAGGGGCCTCATGTAGGTAGCCAAATACCGGTCGGTAACGGCCGATTTTCGGTAATTATACCGTTACCGACCGGTATTTTGGCTACTGGTATGTAGGGGGACAATTTTTGGTTTCGGAATTTACCGAATCGGTAAAATTACCGATTCGGTAATAATACCGAATCGGTAATGTTACCGAATCGGTAACTATTCCGAATCGGTAATTTTACCGATTCGGTAAATTCCGAAACCAAAATCGAGATGTAGGGGGAGTGTGTGGGTGTGTTTTAGAGTCGGTATTTACCACCAACTTATAGTTGGTGGTAAATAATTAATGTATGTGTTTAGGCATTTTTACGCGCGTAGCAGTGTGCAATGTGGCATACATACATGCCCTTAGGGCATGTATGTGTGCCACATGTGCACACATGGCCGAATCAGGGGTGCAACAGGGTGTCAATGTGACACCCTGCCACCCTTGCATGTTCTCCACAATTACCGAATCGGTATTTACCGATTCGGTAATGAGGCATACCTTCCCCTCAATGGGAAAGTATGCCTCATTACCGAATCGGTAAATACCGATTCGGTAATTACCGAATTGTAACGAATCGGTAAAAATTACCGACTCATTACCTACATACGAGTTACCACTTCTTAAATACCGAGTCGGTACGGCTCGGTATTTAAGAAGTGGTAACTGGTACGCTACCTACATGAGGCCCTCGATGTTTTAAAATACTTACTAGTTTTGTACGAGGAGAGGTAACCATTTCAATATGGGAAGGTGCAGCGGCACCACCCGGGGGTACACCAGCACATTATATGACAATGAATATGGGGTGCATACATGTTTGTGGCTTTGTCAATGGTGTAAGTTCACTGAAAAGGAAAGCCCTTTGAGTTTTCCATGATATGGTACATCTGAACTGAGAATTATTGAAAGAATGACAGGAAGCCATCACCTAGACCCACACAATACGAAGCATTAAATCTTTGGAAGAAAACAGCACATTTAAAGGAGAGAGAAAAATGTCAGAATAAAACTAAGAGAGCAGTGCGTAATTATTCAGATGCTTGATGGGACGAAAAACAACAGAGGTGGAGGAAACCAGATCTAGACTGTTTCCAGCCTTTACTACTGAAAAACCTGAGAAGTTGACAAAGAATAAAAAACAGAGCAATGAAGATAAAAAAATATGGAAAGAAATCAGATACCAATAGTGAATCCTGGGATGACATTTTGAATGCGTTGCTAGCTTTGCACCCCCCACCTTATGTGACCCCTTTAAAAAACACTGAGGGTGCTTTGATATCTATTGAGACAGTAGCTACAGCCCGTGTTGACTCAGATGATTCAGATCGAAAGACCAATATAGATGACACAGCCTATTATACGACCTGTTATATCTAATAATGTAGAAAACTACTTTGTGGGAGGGCAGCACATTATCACATAATTCATGCAAATGTCCATGGTGTTCAATTGTAATCATTTAAGATTAGTAGATCATAAACAAAATCTATCTTTGTTTATAAAGAATTGGTTCTTCAAGCACTGGGATTATTTTCAATATTCTTAAGCCAATTTCCTTTTTTTTGGGACAGACCCATCCAACACGTTTCATCTCTATAAAGGGACTTCATCAGGGCCTAAAAAATATACATATATACAATAATCAATACTGCAACAGTGGATACCAAACTTGTCTCTAGTGGCTAAGCCTATACTGAGGCTGACGCACAAAGATATACCTAATCCGCTTCCATGGGACAACAAGTGCGTGAAAGCTTTCCTAGAGCTGAGAGAAAGTCCTGGCACTAGGAATGCCTGATTACAGTAAGATGTTCCCATTATTTTGCAGTGAGAGGGAGAGCTGCGTACTCAGATGCATGGAGATTCACGAAGACCTGTGGCTTATTTTTCAATATTGCTCACTCAAATACAAACACAGTACATGACAAACAGCAGATCCTTGCTGCCGAAAATATAATTCTTAAACAATGTCAAATTTTGAACCCGTCCAATATATTGCCTGTAAATGAGGACTCCTGGAGATGAAGTTGAACATGATTGTCTAGATGTCACTGACGAAGGCAAGAAGCAAAGGCCAGACATAAAAGACAACCCTTTGATTGAGCCTGATTATGTAATCTTTGTAGACAGCTCATGTCTGAGAAACAATTAAGCTACCTTGAGAGTAGCTTACCCTATATGTACAATTGAAGAACATGTGGAAGTTTCATGGCTTCGAGGTGTTACCTCCACACGTGTTACAGAACTATTCGCTGACGAAGGACAGGCAGTTATAAGCAAAAGCACGCGCTGGAATAGCGTATTGGACTCACACTGGTTTTATCTGCTTTTAAACTGTCACATATTTTAAGCTGACACTGCTGCTAGCGCTTCTTGCACTTTGCGTCGTTGCCACTTTTAAAGTTCTTAATCTAAAATTGTATTGAATGTAATACCTGAAAGCCCAGCATTTCACTCGCATCATCCCCGGTCCACCGCTGCTCTTGTAGCTGATTGAGTGGAGGGAGTAGCTCACGTCAATTACCCTCACTTCCGGGAGGCCATTAGACGGCTGCCATTTTGGAAGTTTGGCAGTCTAGTCTGCACGCAAAGCACTGCCCGGGGCTGGAGTTAAGCCAGGGATGGCACTGACGCGCAGATGATCGGGACAGGCAGTTATAAGCACAAGCTGAAATAGCGAATTGGACTCACGCTGGTTTTATCTGCTTTTAAACTGTCACGTATTTTAAGCTGACACTGCTGCTAGCACTCTTTGCACTTCCGGGGGCCATTAGACGGCTGCCATTTTGGAAGTTGGCAGTCTAGTCTGCACACAAAGCACTGCCCGGGGCTGGGATGGCGCGGACGCGCCGCTAGCGTGCTTAAGGCAAGCCCGTCTGCGCCCGTCCGCGCCCATCCGGGACCAGGGGCCAGGAATCCTGCTCAAACCCCTCAAGAGCCTATAAAACTAATAAAATAAATTAGCACAGGGCTCCTGGCTCTTAACACAGGAATTCACCCTTCCTGCCAGTACCCCAAAATGCAGACCAGCCCCTGAGCTGCTCGGCATGCGGGTTTACAGCAGACACCAAAGGGACGTGGAGAAATGGAACAGTAGAAAAGATTAACCATCTCAAATACTGGAAGATGGGATTAATCAACTGCAGATCCCTCCATAAGCACGCATTAGAGATAAGTCTGCTTATAGAGGAGGAAAAACTGGAGGTCTTATTCCTAACAGAAACCTGGCTTTGAGAAAGTTCTATCCCAGAGATCATAAATGCCCTTCCCCAGGGCTTTGAAATACATCGCCTTGATAGAGTGGGAACCATGGGTGGGGGCATTGCTATTATCTGTAAAACACATATAGCCTGCCTCATTACCCCCCTCAACATTGCCAAAAGTGAGGCTCTGGTCTTCAGACTGTCACTTACCCCGACATGCTCCTTCTCAGGTGGCCTCATTTACAGACCTCCTGGGACTTGCACGCAGTTTTTAGAAGCTGCCCCAGATTTCCTGGCAAGCTTGATAATAGGGAAAAGCTCCTTCACGGTTCTGGGCAACTATAATATTCACTTTGACAACTACACTGATCCTCCAACTGGGAGATGTCTAGCAGACATGGATGCTCTACAACTCACACAACTGGTACATTTACCCACTCACGAAAAGGGTCACACATTAGATCCCATTTTTCAAATGACTCCAGATTAGAGGTGCTAGCACCCATGCGGATGCCATGGACTGACCACTTCTTTATCCCAATGCGGTTTCTGCAACTCCACATAGTAGAAGCTAATAAAGAACACTCGGTACTGGGCCACAAATCGCCAAGGAGAGCTCCGGATGCTTGGATCACAGACCTTGAGTCTTCCGCCCCACCAGAAACTAGAGATCCAGAGGAAGCCCATAATAATTGGCTAACCTGGATAAATGGTCCCATAGATCGGAACTTCAAGAAGACAGGTCTAATAAAGTCTAAATACTCCAACAGATTGTCCTGGTTCAGCCCTGAGCTGGTTGCCCAAAAGAAGCACTGCAAAAAGCTAGAACGAAACTGGAGGAAAACATATGACCCTGAGCTTAAAATAGCCTACAAACTCTCCATCCAACAATATCATAAAAACCTCAGGAAAGCTCAAGCTGCCTTCTTTGAAGAAAAAATAGAAAAGTCTGCTAACTCCTCTAAGGAGCTGTTCAAAATCGTAAAGTCCCTCACTACAATTGACACAGGCACGAATGGCACCCAATACTCAAAAGAGAGATGTAATGGGCTAGCCACATTCTTCAAGACCAAGGTTGAAAATATTTATAACTCCCTACATTCTAACACAAGTCAGATATCAGCAACCCTTGATGCCGCCAATAGAATTCTGGATTTGACAAACATGGGAGCACAACCAGAATGCCGCCGCCACCAGAATGCTATCAGGAAGCCTTTAAGTACAAGCCAATCTCCCATGTCATCCAGAAGTATCACTGGCTCTCTGTGAAGAATCGCATAAAGTTCAAGGCCTTGTGCATTGCTTACAAGGCTTCCCGTAAATCTGGACCTCAGTTTCTAATCAGAGAGCTCGCGACTTATATTCTTTGCTCATCCACTGCATTTTTGCTTAGAGTTCCACGCACCAAAACTGCTTCATGGGGCGATAAGCGTTTTATTGTGGACACTGCTAAACTTTGGAACTCGCTTCCATTAAAGATCAGATCTTGCCAGTCTCTACTAACTTTCAGGAAAATGATAAAAACCTGGTTGTTTAATCAATAAGTCCCTTCGGTATATGGTATAAGCCGGCTGTCCTCAGCGCCGAGACACCCATGGGTAGTTGAGTGCTTTATAAATCTTTTAAACATAAACCACAGCCCCCCCCCCTCTCCCCAGGCTTTACTCTCCCTCCCCAAACTGAGTTAGGAACAGGTTGGCTCCTTGTTACAGAGCATCAAATCAGGGTCCTCTTTAGACCCGGCTCCACCCCACATTCTTGCTCAAGGGGGTAGATGCATATTTACTCACCTAATCACCCTTTCCCTCGAGAATGGCACAGTACCAAAAGAATGGAAGCATGCCATCATTAAACCGTTATTAAAAAAACCACAATTCGACCCCTCCGCTCTGGCAAACTATCGCCCGATCTCACTGCTACCCATCCTACGGAAGATTGCTGAGAAGAACGTAAATAGCACAATTTCACACTTCTGGAAGACAACGCCATCATACACCAGTCCCAGATGGGATTTTGACCAAAACACAGCATGGAGTCAGCGCTACTCGTGGTCACTTAAAAATCTAAAACGCATTGTTGACTAGGGAAGAGCTCCGGCGCTTGTATTGCTGGACTTAAGCGCCGCATTCGACATGGTAGACCACGCCGTATTGATCTAAAGGCTCAGAGAAATCGGAATCAAAGGCACAGCCAACAAATAGGTGGCCTCATTCCTGAATGGGTGGGCTAATTCCTGAATGGGAGAACCTTTCAATGTATGGAGGCAGGGATCCTGTCAGACCCCCCTCTCAGCCCCGTTGGGAGTCCCTCAGGGATCCTCCGTAAGCCCTACCCTCTTTAATATTTACCTTAGCCCATTCGCCCACATAGTTCAGGAGTTTGGCCTCTCCATTGTGTCATATGCCGATGACACACAATTAGTGGTCTCAATTTCAGACTCAGCGAACACTGACCACAGGCAACTAGTTCCTTGCCTGGAAACAATTGGAACATGGATGGCTGACTGTAGCCTAAAGCTGAATGGGGACAAAACTAAACTAATGATCCTTGGCAATAACTTCTGCCCTCGCTCAGAAATCCCCTGGCCTGCCACTTGGGGGCCTCTACCTCCCCCTAAAACATCCATAAAACACTTAGGGATGTGGCTGGATCAGAATCTAACAATGGAGGTCCAAGCCAAAAAACTGTCGAGCATCTGCTTCGGGATACTTCGCATGATTAGGAAAATAATGAGCCAGCCCCCAGAAACCTAATGGAAGACAGCAGTTCAAGCCCTGGTGGTGTCGAGGCTTGATTACGGCAACTCTCTATACCTGGGCTCCCCCAAATACGTCACAGACAGATTACAAGTGGTACAAAATGCAGCCGCACGACTGCTGATGAAATCACCTAGACACCAATCAGCAAGACCCTCCCTTAGGGAGCTCCACTGGCTTCCGATCCAGGCCAGTATCAAGTTTAAGTCCCTCTGCCTGGCCCACAAAGCTATGTTTAGGAGAGATCCTGCTCTACTGCAAACATTGATCTCACACTATTCCCCTCGTCGTCATCTCAGGTCAGGAGCCAATTTTCTGATGAACACAACTAGAATTAAGAGATCTAGATGGGGGGGAAGATCAGTCACTCACCTGGTACCCAAACTCTGGAACAGTATGGATCCAGAGCTCCGAATGATTGAAAACAAACTCTCTTTTAAAAATCAATCAATCAATCAATCAATCAATCAAAAACATTTGTAAAGCGCGCTACTCACCCGGAAGGGTCTCAAGGCGCTAGGGGGAGGGGACTGCTACTGCTCGAACAGCCAGGCCTTGAGTTGTCTCCTGAAGGCGAGGTGGTCTTGGGTCAACCGAAGGTGGATGGGGAGGGAGTTCCATGTCTTGGCCGCCAGGTAGGAGAAGGATCTGCCTCCGGCGGTGGCCCTTCGGATGCGTGGTACGGCGGCGAGGGCGAGGCTGGCAGACCGTAGCTGGCGGGTGGGCGTGTGGAAGGTCAGGCGGTCTTTGAGGCCCAGGTCGTGAAGAGCCTTGTGTGCGTGGGTGAGGAGCCTGAAGGTGATCCTCTTGTTGACGGGGAGCCAGTGCAGGTCCTTCAGGTGGCTGGAGATGTGGCTGCGTCGGGGGATGTCCAGGATGAGTCGGGCGGAGGCGTTCTGGATCCGTTGGAGTCTTTTCTGTAGCTTGGCTGTTGTTCCAGCGTACAGGGTGTTACCGTAGTCCAGTCGGCTGGTGACGAGGGCCTGGGTGACCGTCTTCCTGGTTTCGGTCGGGATCCATCGGAAGATCTTGTGGAGGGTGTGGAAGCATGAAGAGGAGACGGCGTTGACTTGCCTGGTCATCGAGAGGGAGGAGTCCAGGATGAAGCCCAGGTTGCGTGCGTGGTCTGTCGGATTGGGGGCGGTGCCCAGGGCTGGGGGCCACCAGGAGTCGTCCCAGGCGGAGGGTGATGGTCCCAGGATGAGGACTTCCGTCTTGTCTGAGTTCAGTTTCAGGCGGCTGTTCTTCATCCACTCGGCGATGTCTTTCATCCCTTCGTGGAGGTTGGTTCTGGCAGTGTCGGGGTCTCTGGTGAGGGAGAGGATCAGTTGGGTGTCGTCGGCGTAGGAGATGATGTTGAGGTTGTGTTGGCGATCGATGATAGCGAGGGGTCTCATGTAGACGTTGAAGAGGGTGGGGCTGAGTGATGATCCTTGCGGGACGCCGCAGATGACTTCGGTGGCCTCCGATCGAAACGGGGGGAGGCGGACTCTCTGTGTTCTTCCGGCGAGGAACGAGATGATCCACTTCAATGCCTTCTCCTGGATGCCGGTGTTGCTGAGGCGTTGGACAAGGGTGTGGTGGCAGACAGTGTCGAACGCTGCGGAGAGGTCCAGGAGGATGAGTGCCGCAGTTTCCCCGTTGTCGAGCAGGGCTCGGATGTCGTCGGTGGCTGCGATGAGGGCGGTCTCGGTGCTGTGGTTGGCTCTGAAACCGGACTGCGAGGGGTCGAGGGATCCATTCTTCTCGAGGAAGGCAGCAAGCTGTCTGTTGGCGATCTTCTCGATGACTTTGGCCGGAAAAGGGAGGAGCGAGATGGGGCGGAAGTTCTTGAGATCTGTGGGGTCTGCTGTTGGTTTCTTCAGTAGGGCGTTGAGCTCGGCATGCTTCCAGCTCTCCGGGTAGGTGGCGGTGTTGAAGGAGGTGTTGATGACGTCTCGGAGATGGGGTGCGATGGTGGAGGCAGCTTTGTTGAAGACGTGGTGGGGGCAGGGGTCAGTCGGAGATCCGGAGTGGATGGTATTCATCGTGTGGGCTGTGTCTTCGGTGGTCACTGTGGTCCAGGTGCGGAGAGTGGCGGTGGGGGGCGTTGGTTCGGCGCTTGGGTGCGAGGGTGGTGTGCCGAAGCTGTTGTGGATGTCGGCAATCTTGCGGTGGAAAAACGAGGCGAGGGAGTCGCAGAGATCTTGTGAGGGGGTGATGTCGTTGTTGCCGGTGCTGGGGTTGGAGAACTCCTTGACGATGCTGAAGAGTTCCTTGCTGTCGTGGGCGTTGTTGTCCAGTCGATCCTTCAGAGATTTCTTCTTGGTGGTGCGGATGAGCTGGTGGTGCTTGCGGGTGGCGTGTTTGAGGGTGGTCATGTTGTCGGTGGTCTGGTCGAGGAGCCAGGCTTTCTCGAGGGTGCGGCAGGTCTTCTTGGAGTCCTTGAGTTCGCTGGTGAACCAGGGGGCCTTCTTGCTTCTGGGTTTGCTGGGAGGGTTCTTGAGTGGTGCGAGGTCGTCGGCGCAGGCGGTCAGCCATTGCGTGAAGTTGCGGGTTGCAACGTTGGGGTCCGGTGTGCTGGCAGGGGGGTTCTGCCTGAGGGCGGTGGTGAGCTGGTCGGTGGTGATCTTGCTCCAGCTTCTGTGAGGGGCCTGTTGCGGGTGGTGGTGGGTTGTGGCTTTTCTGAAGCTGAAGTGGACGCATCTGTGGTCGGTCCAGTGAAGTCCGGTGGAGTGGTTGAAGGTGACGTGCTTGCTGGATGAGAAGACGGGGTAAAGCGTGTGGCCGGCGTAGTGGGTGGGGGTATTGACCAGTTGCTTGAGTCCGAGGTTGGCGAGGTTGTCCAGCAGGGTGACGGTGTTGCGGTCCTTGTTGTTCTCCAAGTGGAAGTTGAGGTCCCCTAGGAGGATGTAGTCGGTGGAGGGGAGGGCGTGTGGGCTGATGAAGTCCGTGAAGTCTTCGCTAAATTGTGTGCGTGGTCCCGGGGGTCTGTAGACGAGGGTGCCTCTGAGGGTCGTCTTTGGGTCGGTGTGTATCTGGAAGTGGAGGTGTTCGGCGGTGGCGTAGTTGTCGTAGGCGTCGGTTGTGATGCGGATGGTGTTCTTGTGGACGATGGCGATGCCTCCTCCGGTCTGGTTGACGCGGTCCCTCCTGATGATCTTGTATCCATCCGGGATGGCGATGGCGATGTCGGGGGCTGAGGAGGCGTTCATCCATGTTTCAGTGAGGAAGGCGATGTCTGGTGAGGTTGTGTCCAGGAGGTTCCAGAGTTCGACGGCGTGTCTGTGGACGGAGCGGGTGTTGAGCAGGATGCACTTGAGGTGGTTGTTGCTGGGGTTTGGCTTGGCTGGCGCGGTGTATGTTCGGAGGCAGGTGAACTTGCAGGTTGTGCAGGTGAAGGGTCCGTGGAAGCGTTTCGGGGCGGCCCGGCAGCAGGTGGGGTTATGGCCGGTGTTGAGTGCGTTGAGGGTTGCGGCGTCGTAGGTCCTTCGTGTGGGCTGGCGTTGGCGGGGGCCAGGGGTCCTGGCACTGGGCGCGGTCCAGGCGCAGACGGGCTTGCCTTAGGCGCCCAGCGGCGCGGCCGCTGCGCGGCCTCCATAAGACGGCAGAGGGAGGGAGGAGGAGCTGGGAGGTGGGAGCGGGGTGGCCAAGGGGGGCGGGGTCACGGGCCAACGGAGGTGAAAAAAACGGCGGGAAAAACTGAGGCGGGGGGGCAGGGAGGGGGGTGGCACAAGGGTACAGAAGGCAAAAATGAAGGACACAGGGGTACAGGCAAGGGCGATGAGGAGGGGTACAGAAGGAAAAAAAGGGAGAAGGCACAAGGTACAATCGAACAGCAGTCAGGGACACACAGGGTACAGAAGGCAAAAATGAAGGACACAGGGGTACAAGTAAGGGCGGTAAGGAGGGGATACAGAAGGAAAAAATGGAGAAGGCACAAAGTACAATCGAACAGCAGTCAGGGACACACAGTCAGGGACACACCAGTGCGGGCACAGTGATCACCTGGCAAGCGGCTGGAGCAGCGGAGCGCGAGTCTCCCAGGGGCTGTGCGGCGGTGAGGGGAGCGACCTGCCTGGTGACAGGGTCAGAGGTCGCTCTCTCTACCGCCGCGTGGCCTCCATAAGAGGGCAGAGAGAGGGAGGAGGAGCTGGGAGGTGGGAGCGGGGTGGCCAATGGGGACGAGGGGGGCGGGGTCGCGGGCCAACGGAGGTGAAAAAAACGGCGGGAAAAACTGAGGCGGGGGGCAGGGAGGGGGGTGGCACAAGGGTACAGAAGGCAAAAATGAAGGACACAGGGGTACAGGCAAGGGCGATGAGGAGGGGTACAGAAGGAAAAAAAGGGAGAAGGCACAAGGTACAATCGAACAGCAGTCAGGGAAACACAGGGTACAGAATGCAAAAATGAAGGACACAGGGGTACAAGTAAGGGCTGTAAGGAGGAGATACAAAAGGAAAAAATGGAGAAGGCACAAAGTACAATCGAACAGCAGTCAGGGACACACAGTCAGGGACACACCAGTGCGGGCACAGTGATCACCTGGCAAGCGGCTGGAGCAGCGGAGCGCGAGTCTCCCAGGGGCTGTTCGGCAGTGAGGGGAGCGACCTGCCAGGTGACAGGGTCAGAGGTCGCTCTCTCTACCGCCGCGCGGCCTCCATAAGAGGGCAGAGGGAGGGAGGAGGAGCTGGGAGGTGGGAGCGGGGTGGCCAATGGGGACGAGGGGGGCGGGGTCGCGGGCCAACGGAGGTGAAAAAAACGGGGGGGCAGGGAGGGGGTGGCAAGAAGGCAAAAATGAAGGACACAGGGGTACAGGCAAGGGCGATGAGGAGGGGTACAGAAGGAAAAAAAGGGAGAAGGCACAAGGTACAATCGAACAGCAGTCAGGGACACACAGGGTACAGAAGGCAAAAATGAAGGACACAGGGGTACAAGTAAGGGCGGTAAGGAGGGGATACAGAAGGAAAAAATGGAGAAGGCACAAAGTACAATCGAACAGCAGTCAGGGACACACAGTAAGGGACACACCAGTGCGGGCACAGTGATCACCTGGCAAACGGCTGGAGCAGCGGAGCGCGAGTCTCCCAGGGGCTGTGCGGCAGTGAGGGGAGCAACCTGCCTGGTGACAGGGTCAGAGGTCGCTCCCTCTACCGCCGCGCGGCCTCCATAAGAGGGCAGAGGGAGGGAGGAGGAGCTGGGAGGTGGGAGCGGGGTGGCCAATGGGGACGAGGGGGGCGGGGTCGCGGGCCAACGGAGGTGAAAAAAACGGTGGGAAAAACTGAGGCGGGGGGGCAGGGAGGGGGGTGGCACAAGGGTACAGAAGGCAAAAATGAAGGATACAGGGGTACAGGCAAGGGCGATGAGGAGGGGTACAGAAGGATAAAAAGGGAGAAGGCACAAGGTACAATCGAACAGCAGTCAGGGACACACAGGGTACAGAAGAAGAGGCTCAAGACCTGGTTGTCCCCAAAATTTGCGCGTTAATATCTCTCTGTCCTGTTTCACCTCAGCACTGGGATGCCCAAGGGTAGCTATGCGCTTTACAAATCCCTAAACCTAAACCAAAGTTGCACAGTATTGTGCATTTGTGGCCTGCACATTTAACGGGGCTTATAAAAATTAATCTAAAGACGACACTGTTTTTTCGATGTTGTCAGTAGCAGATACATGGGAAGAGCTCAAGAGATTCCAAGAAAATGTTTCAATCTATCAATCAGGGGAATTCTACTCACCCGTGAGGGTTACAAGGCGCTGGGGGGGAAGGGGTAAGCAGCTCTCTTCAGTCGAAGAGCCAAGTCTTGAGCGTCTTCCTGAAGATGTTCAGGGAGGGGGTACGTCTGATGTTGCGCGGGAGCTTGTCCCAGGTCTTGGCTGCGATGTAGGAGAAGGTTCTTCCACCTGTTCTGGCTCTGCGGATGCGCGGGATTTCGGCAAGGGCGAGATCAGCGGATCAGAGGTTTCTCTTGGGTACGTGGAAGGAGATACTCTCGTTGAGGTATTGGGGTCCGGTGTTGGTGATGCATTTGTAGGTGTGGGTGATTATCTTAAAAGTGACTCTCTTCTCAACAGGGAGCCAGTAGAGGTTCCATAGGTGTTGGGTGGTGAACTTGTATCGAGGAATGTCTAAGACGAGTCTGGCTGCAGTGTTCTGTATGGTCTGGAGCTTGCGGAGCAGAGACTTATTGATCCAGGCGTAGAGGGCATTTCTGTAGTCCAGTCAGCTGGTTATGAGCCCGTGGGTGACGGCCTTTGTTTGATTCGTGGGGGATCCACTTGAAGGTCTGTCAGAGAATTCGGAGGGTGTTGAAGCAGCTGGAGGCAACAGCATTGACGTGGTTTGTGGGTGTGGGGGGGGGGGCAGCCGAGGGCGGTAGGACACCAGGTGTTGTCCCATGCCAAGGGGGAGGGTCCGAGGACTTCTGTCTTCTCTGAGTTGAGCTTCAGGTAGTTTCTGCTCATCCAGGATGCGACGGCCTTCATTCCTTCCTGGAAGTTTAGTCTGGTGGTGATTGGGTCCTTGGTGAGGGAGCGGATGAGCTGAGTGTTGTCCGTGTAGGATACTATGCTGAGTCCGTGCTGTCTGAAGATGGCGGCGAGGGGGGCCATGTAGATGTTGAAGAGCGCGGGGCTGAGCGATGATCCTTGCGGCACTCCGCAGTTGATTTCCGTGGGTTCGGAGAGGAAAGATGGTAGTCTGATTCTTTGAGTTCTCCCGGTGAGGAACAAGCGGATCCAGTCAAGGGCGGTTCCTTGTATGCCGGTGTTGTGGAGTCTAGCGGTGAGTGTGCGGTGGGAGACGGTGTCGAACGCTGCAGAGAGGTCGAGGTCGAGTAGGATCAGGGCCATGGTGTGTCCTTGGTCGAGGAGGGTGCGGATGTAGTCTGTGGCGGCGAGTAGGGCGGTTTCGGTGCTGTGGTTACTGCGGAATCCGGATTGGGAGGGGTCGAGGATTGAATTTACTTCGATGAGTTTGGTTAGTTGTGAATTGATGGTCTTCTCCGTGACTTTAGCTGCGAAGGGGAGGAGGGAGATGAGTCAGTAGTTCTTGAGGTCGAACAGCAGGGTTGGATCAGAGCAGAATGTGGGAAAAATGCAAATGACATTTGGATGTTAGCAGATGGAAGACCAGTGTTGCCAGATAGTTTATTTATTCCTAAGACACATTTTCATGTCCCAACATATCTAGGAAGAGACATAATGGTGAGATTATTCAGACAGAATTGGTTTAACCCTAGATTTAGGATGTTTGCAGAAGAAGTGTGCCATTGCTGTGTGACATGTCAATAGATGAGCCAGGGGTGTGGAATTGTATAAAATATCTTGTCCTGTAAAAAAATGTACTTGTCATGTAAAAAAGTCTACTTCTCCCATTTGGTAACAAACAATGAGGTTTCAATTTATGACCGGATTCTCATGTAAGAGCTTGGATAGCAGCCTCTCTGATTATGCCACGGCTCATTTTACATCACTATTTGTATTCTTACTTTGCTCTGTTCATGCCACCTTTCTGATTTACACGACTCTCAACACACTAGGTTTTTATGTCAAATAATTGAATATTGTTTAATTGGGCTCTGCTCAAGCTCATGGTAAGCCTCTGAATATGTCAGCACTTTCATTATATTGAAGTTCACTGCTCTAATTCTATAAATACTCTCTCTATAGTCTGAGGAAGAGACTGGTAGACTACCCTGGCAATTATATTTGTAAACATTCACTCATTTTCACAAAATGTTACTGTAAATAAACGTAGATTCTACTTGCAGTCCAGTTCCTCGGTTACCAACTGAGGATCAAGGAGACTGCCCCTGTCTGACACGGTCCACATTGTCATTTTTGGACAGTTCCCTTCATCTCGCTCTACCTTGGTTCCCTGGTTTGGTAGAATTGTGATCATATACCAAGCAATATATCCAATACGTAGACTTTCATAGTTTGGCAAGAATTAGTAGGTGATCTAGTTCCAGAGACAAAAAGTAAGCTATCAATACATGCAAGTTTGGCTTAGACACACAAAGATTGGTTTTGTACCTTTAAAAGTATTCACTAGCAAAAAGAGTTGCTTTTTCCAGACCTGGATTGCAGTGCAAATGTGTGCATGTGTTCAACATACATTGTTTAACGGCACCACAAACTTCTCTCTAACCCCCTCTGCACCCTGAAAAAGGTAATACATTATATGTTTGTAAAGAGTGTGTTTAGCAACATGGAACTGTTGTAGGTTTCCAGGCCAACTTATGTAAACTCTTATGAATTTCTTAAAGTCCTAATTCTGTACCCATGCAATTTAATAGATCCGTGGATGCACATTTGTTGCATTCTGTTAGAAGTAGGGGCCCTAATTTGTTTTAAGTTGTTTTACGTTGATTTGCCTTTATTTTGTTTTTATAATATTGACATGCACCAAAGCTGATGTATTAAAAGATTCCTTAGTGCGATGGTAGTTAATGTTTTCACACTCTGCATTGTAGCTTTCTGCACACTACAACCATTTTTAAGTTGCAAATATGTTGCTCTCTTCATCCCTTTTTCAAGGAGCACAATGTTTGGGGTATATTGTCCGTTTTCAAAACAAAAATCACCGATCTTGCTTCCATTCTTCTTTATACACTTGCATATAATAAAGGAGCATTCTGGAAGCCATACACATTGCCACAACTTGTAAATGTTGCAGACAATTGCACACCTGCTTTTATTGGAACCCCTGTCAGTAATGCAAGCTGAGATTCCTGCTCACTGTTTTTGCATTTATCTGACTTGAATTCCATACTCGACCTAACTTTAAGGCACTTGACCCATGGACATGTTACACAATTTTGTTTTAAACATTAGCACCCCGACAAGCCCAATAAACTGTGGGCGACCATACCTCTAGCAAACAAAGGCAAATTTGTCACTATAGTATTTCCCTGAAAAACTACCAATGTGTTTCAGAGGCTATGGGGGATTTGAGGAACCCAGCAAGAAAAAATGCATCCGTTAGAAAACTCCAAAGACGGGCCATTGAAAAAATATTAAGGTACTATGGTTACAGCCGGCACTGACTTGTCATTGAAGATGTTAAGAAGAAAGGCCATGCCTTTCACAGCAATTTACTTAGTTGCCTCTTTCAAGTCATACCATGCAGACTTCATGCAAAGTACAGCCCAAACTCCATACAGCTAGTGTTCTGCATAGCTCCTGCACAACCCATGGGCATGGCACATGCATAGCTCCTGCACAACCCATGGGCATGGCACACCTCCTCTCTAGAACAACTTGTATCCTCTGTAGTGCAGCTCATACACTTTACACCTTCTGTGTAACAATTCCCTCATGCACTATCCCTTCCCCTTACATGAATGATGCACAGCACTTTTCATACCTATTATATAGCTCATGTCCTGCACAGGTCACTGTAAAGACCATATGCCGTGTAGCTCAAGTACCGTGTGGATCTCATTTAAGACATAGTTGAGCTTTCCATTACTATTGTTCCTAGCATCTTCAGTATACTGCACAAATCAAGCTATGCACAGCCCGTGCTTGCGCAGCTTATTCCATTTGCACAGGGAGCATCCTCTACGTGCTGAGTGATGCGCAGGTGGGTTTCTTATAAAAGGAGGAGATTATGGTGTGTGATTTACAGTGGTACTCTGCTGCTAAGTAAAGGGAAAAGCCCTTTAATGGTTTTATTCAAGTGAGTAGCCAGAAAATTAAAATACCCCCCACTTTGACCAATGTCTGACAGCACCAAGCAAGTGATGTAAGTGAGCTTGAACCTCCCTAAAACTCCTTTTAGTCACTTCATCCAAGCATCTTGCCATTATTCTTTCATGCTACATCTGCTCATGTCCACCATTTCACCTTTACATTCTGCCATCCATTCATTCTTTCATTCATTCACTCTTCCCCATTCCATCCATCCATTGCCATTCCATTCATCTACTCATCTGTTCGCCCATCGACTATCTATGCACGCATCCATCCACCCATGCATGCATCATTTGACTTACCCATCAATCAATAAAGCCTTTCAGCCATCAATTGTTCCTTTTGCCATTCATTTATTCATCCATCCTCTCAGATTTTCATCTACTTTGCCATACATCCATCCTCTCAGATTTTCATTTACTTTGCCATATATCCATACTCTCAGATTTTAAATTACTATGAAATCCTTCTATCCATTCAGACTTTTATTTACTCGTCCATCATTTTACACACCAATCTATCTCACATTCCCTTTTACTTTGTCAACCTTTCATCCACCCAGCTACACATTTTCACTCACATACAAAGAGCCACCCATTCTCTCACCCACCCATCTTTTCACCCACTCATCCACCCATCCCGTCACCCATTTATCCTTCCATCCTTTCACTCAACCATCCATCCATCCTTTTACTCACTTGTCCATCCATCCTTTCATCCACCCATACATTCACCCACTCATCTATCCTTTGCCCCTCTTCCATCCTTCTCTCTCTTTTCTAGCAACCCATCTTCTTTTTTTCTTTTAGTTAATCATGATATCTTATGTGTCAAGTTGCAGATGAGAGGCCCATAAATAACTCACCTCCACTGTAGCTGCTATAGGGAGGGGTTCACTATACCCCAGGTTTTATTGGTGGGGGTCCCTTAATCAGTAGCTTCTTATGGCAGGTCTGTGGTATGTGTCATAGGTATATGGCGCTTCAGAGAAAGTGCACAATAATAACAAGTCCCTAATACGACGGTGCTATAAGGTGTAGAGTAACCACACACTCTACGAATGTAAGCCGGAGCTTCACGTCACTTATTCAAAACCTCAGCACACGTAAAAGATATAATGCTCGTTGTCTACATATGTACATGAAGATGAGTACAATTCAGATACATCATACGACAAATACAATCTTCTTCCTGTCTTCTTTAATAAGACGTGTTCAGGTGAAGTATCAGGATTACAGCCATTCACAGCCAACACGTGTTTCGTCGTATCGGGAGTGTAATCCCACGACTTTCTCAAGGCTGTGCAAACAAACAGATAAATGCCAACTTAAACCGTGAAGGTCATTACAGGGATTTAGAAACCACAGAGTTCGACATTTCATATTCAACATTAACAAGAGTGTATAATCGTGTATAGAAAGAATGATTCCAAAGAAGAAAAGAACCAATAAAAATCCATAAAATGACAAAGTCTGGAAATTAGACCGAACAGATGGAGAGAGAGAAGACCCGATAGTGGCTTAAAGTGATAATACTGTGAGACTTCTAAATGGTGAAATAGTAAAACCACTACTGACGTTATGGAGAGTAATAATCAGATCAAAGCTAACCAAAGCGTGATGGAGCAAGTTGCACCCAAGTGCTGTACATAGGAAATTTACCTTTCTTCGTATTTATGGAAGAATCTGTTCACATAAGAAGACAAATATGAAAAAGGAATCTAATGTCAGAAAGAACTCGACATTGCGCCGACAGGCAAGTCTTGCGTTAAAACAAATAAAATGAAGATAAAGACCTACTTCAAATGTGGTTATAATTCCGGCCCACATGGGGGTCTATGTTATGTGATAGGAACGAGGGACGTCACAAATCACTCAAGTAAGGTGTTCGTGTTAGACACTTATCTATGAACATAAGAGAAATACGCGTCAAGGACAAGAGTATAAATATGCCTCAATGAGTTCAATATTCTATTCAAACCGAGATCGAAAATGGGGTCTTAAACCCTGTACCCTTATTGAAAATACAAAATGATTGCTCCATTGTCTCACCAAGGTACAACCAAAATATATTTGTAAGCTCTTCCTAAACTTCGTGAAGTATCTAAATTCAGGTCTGTTTATTATCTCGATAAATCTAGCAGGATTATTGTACCATTCTAAATTAACCCGGTATCACTTCAGAGCCATGAGTAAGTCCAAAGTACAGGTTCCTTACTCAATGACTAACCTCGTGCTGGTGTAACTCACGAGATAACTACAACAGAAACTGACACAATGCTTAGTGTCTATACTATCAATCGTATCATTCCTACATATCCTTCGCTCACCTTTACCTAGTCTGCTCCCAGTATCAGAGTGCCCTCGTCCGCAATCCAGTCCGTGATCAGAAATCCTCAGGTTAGCCGAGTATGGTAACCCGTACCGCGAGTGTTGGTACGACGCGACGGGGGTCAGGCAACGATTATATCCAGGTTGCTCGTCATAATGCGCGTCACCGCAAGTGACATAGAAAAAAGACTCTATGTCATTCCCACAATTTTTTATTGCCAAGGTGACGTGTACGTGAGCGTATTGCATAATAATATTGACTGTTTCCTCAATATTCCTACATATTGAGGAAACAGTCAATATTATTATGCAATACTGTCAAAATTGGGTTTAAATTCGCAAATATCGATTGAACCGATGGAGAGACTTAAGAGCATTTATCATTTACGCTCTATTATACACCGACCGGCACAACTTGAGCCCGCTCACGTACACGTCACGTTCGTTAAGCAACTATAATTTTGTCATGACCAATTTTAATAGCCACAACGGGATCATTTAGGCACTCACTGATTAGAATCTATTAGATTCACAATTATGAACCACTGACGACACCCCCACTCAACCGTGGCAATAAAAAAAATTTGGGAATGACATAGAGTCTTTTTTCTATGTCACTTGCGGTGACGCGCATTATGACGAGCAACCCGGATATAATCGTTGCCTGACCCCCGTCGCGTCGTACCAACACTCGCGGTACGGGTTACCATACTCGGCTAACCTGAGGATTTCTGATCACGGACTGGATTGCGGACGAGGGCTCTCTGATACTGGGAGCAGACTAGGTAAAGGTGAGCGAAGGATATGTAGGAATGATACGATTGATAGTATAGACACTAAGCATTGTGTCAGTTTCTGTTGTAGTTATCTCGTGAGTTACACCAGCACGAGGTTAGTCATTGAGTAAGGAACCTGTACTTTGGACTTACTCATGGCTCTGAAGTGATACCGGGTTAATTTAGAATGGTACAATAATCCTGCTAGATTTATCGAGATAATAAACAGACCTGAATTTAGATACTTCACGAAGTTTAGGAAGTGCTTACAAATATATTTTGGTTGTACCTTGGTGAGACAATGGAGCAATCATTTTGTATTTTCAATAAGGGTACAGGGTTTAAGACCCCATTTTCGATCTCGGTTTGAATAGAATATTGAACTCATTGAGGCATATTTATACTCTTGTCCTTGATGCGTATTTCTCTTATGTTCATAGATAAGTGTCTAACACGAACACCTTACTTGAGTGATTTGTGACGTCCCTCGTTCCTATCACATAACATAGACCCCCATGTGGGCCGGAATTATAACCACATTTGAAGTAGGTCTTTATCTTCATTTTATTTGTTTTAACGCAAGACTTGCCTGTCGGCGCAATGTCGAGTTCTTTCTGACATTAGATTCCTTTTTCATATTTGTCTTCTTATGTGAACAGATTCTTCCATAAATACGAAGAAAGGTAAATTTCCTATGTACAGCACTTGGGTGCAACTTGCTCCATCACGCTTTGGTTAGCTTTGATCTGATTATTACTCTCCACAACGTCAGTAGTGGTTTTACTATTTCACCAATTAGAAGTCTCACAGTATTATCACTTTAAGCCACTATCGGGTCTTCTCTCTCTCCATCCGTTTGGTCTAATTTCCAGACTTTGTCATTTTATGGATTTTTATTGGTTCTTTTCTTCTTTGGAATCATTCTTTCTATACACGATTATACACTCTTGTTAATGTTGAATATGAAATGTCGAACTCTGTGGTTTCTAAATCCCTGTAATGACCTTCACGGTTTAAGTTGGCATTTATCTGTTTGTTTGCACAGCCTTGAGAAAGTCGTGGGATTACACTCCCGATACGACGAAACACGTGTTGGCTGTGAATGGCTGTAATCCTGATACTTCACCTGAACACGTCTTATTAAAGAAGACAGGAAGAAGATTGTATTTGTCGTATGATGTATCTGAATTGTACTCATCTTCATGTACATATGTAGACAACGAGCATTATATCTTTTACGTGTGCTGAGGTTTTGAATAAGTCCCTTAATCAGTAGATTTAGCTTTAGAACCACACAAGCTTTCAATTCACTAAAACGTTAAAAAGTGCTGTCAAAATCCTATAAAAATAATGCGCCCATGCTCACAAACACACGCATAAATAAATAGGTTTAAAGTGTTTTTTTTAATCAGATCTCAGTCCACTAGGTAAGAGAGGTAGCAACAGCGTGGTAAAAATATAAATATAAATGTTCGCATTAGTAAAGATTAATTTTCCATAAACTTCATGATATAATATTGTGCCAGGCCCCACATCGAAAAGTGGATTTTGACAATACTTTTTTGATGTGGGCCTGGGCACAATATTTTGTCGACCATCATAAAGTTTACGGAAAATTCAACTTTACAAATGCATCTTTATCATTTACTATGCTTTTGCTGCCTCTTACCTAGTGGGCTGAGATCTGATAATAGCTCCGATGATCACAGTAATAGCTACAGTGGGGGTGCGAGCAGCCGCGATTTCGGATGGTGATAGGCCGCGTGCTTTTCACCAAAGGCAGAAGGGAATTGACCTCTGAAGGAATGGGCCATCACTTTCAGGGTTTGGGGAGTGCAGAGACTCAGACACAGAATTATTGTGAAAGGCAGTACTTGCGCATTCTGCTTACAAAGAACGGTGACAGGCCTAAATGCTTTCAGAGTGCAGTTGTGAGTGGCAGCCTGCAGTCTGAATGCAAAGCAGAGAGTTTTTCTTCTTTTCCAAAAGCGTAAGCCAGGTCAGACCTGCAACCTTCAAAGAGATGTCAGTGCCTTGCGCTGTGCTCAGAAAGGAGGGAAGCACTTTTGGGCATTGTCAGTGAATCAAAGGACTATTAAATCCTAGAAAGTTATGCCAATAAAATCAGCACGCATTTGGAAGCAGGTTGGAAGGATTTTGAGAGTTCTGTGGGGGAAAGGTTTCAGCTGCAGGAAGTTGAGCCTACTTGTCCGAGGGACAATAAAAACATAAAGACTTGTTGTCCCTGTCAGCAAACAATATGTCCTGGGCGTCAGGCAATATGAATTCTTCAGCCCTGTCTGCGCATAGGGAAAAGAACACCAGTAACATTAAGTCACGTAGGAAGATCAGGTAGTCCCTTCAGAACGCAAATTAACTTTATTGAGATGCCTGTTTGTAACGGGCTGAGTTACGTCCTGGTTATAGTGTGCATTTTCTCTCGATAGGTGGAAGTCTACCCAACACGGAGAAATGACAATCTCACTGTAGCAAAATTGCTGTTGTCAGAGGTAATACCCAGATACGGATTACCAGTTTCCCTGAAGTCAGACTTATCCACACTGCTTTGAGACTCGTTATGGGAAGTTCTGCTTTGATCGATTATTGATTTATTGTTCTGATTTTAACGATGAAGCTTTATGCTTGTACTCTCACTCTCTCGAACTGGAACTCTTTATGGGTTCTGTCTGACACCTTTTTTCTCCTCACTTTTAGAATAGGGCTTTTTCTTTCCTTTATGAAACACGCTTAACACATTTTATTGCGATTTATTGACTGCTTATTGACTGATTATCGACTTCTAATGAGATTCTAATGACTAAGATTTATGAATTTAACTTGTGGCCTAATAAAAATGACTTATTAAAATTTTGAATAATAAAACCCTTTACCTCATACCAAACTCTCGTTATTGTCGAATGTAGATTAGTAAATTGTGTTTAAAATTTCAGGTGATGTACAGCTCCTGATTAACCTACTCAACGTCAAAGGTCCATTAACCAAGTGACAGCGGGGATTAGCTCCGATGATCATAAACCGGGATAATAATTGAAACTAATTCTGCTCCAGCACTTATTTTTTGTCTTAAAGGTTGATGCTGCATGCAGCGTTTTGAAAGCCTTGTTTAAATGCCTTAGACATATGTTCTATTGGGGAAAAAAAATTACCCAAGAATTGCTGCTTCGACTCATTGTGTAAAAAAAAAATCATGTTTATAGGTATCTGTGCTTTATGCTCTAAAGAAAACTAAACCTCCATCTTGAAGATCAGTTTAACACCTCTGTCCACTAAACAAAACACTGACATTCACCAGTTATAGTTAGCTCAAGTAAGTATAACTCGCACCATGAAATAACTATGACTCCCACCCATGCCATGCACAGTTGTCATAAAAAATGCCAACTTTCTGGTGTCGTCAGTGATGTTATCAATGCTGTCACTGAACATGTCATGAGTGATATAATATGAGATGACATAAGCAGTGCATGGCAAGGGCTTGAGTTGTAGTTACTTCATGGCTCGAGTTATAGTTACTTCAGTTAACTATATCTGGTGAATTACAGATTTTTTTCCAGTTTAAATTAATATGTTGTGACATTTTTACCTAACTACAACATCACTTTAACCTTTGTTTTGTCAGTGACTGTCTGAGTTTTAAAAAAAAAAGTAAAGTAAGATGTTATTACCATACCAAACTATAACATCTCTTTAACCTTAGTTTTTTTTCAGTGGTTTTCTGAGTTTTTTTTTTTTACATAAAGTAAAAATATGAAAGTTGTCATTTTAAGTAGGACAGACCTACAGGCACTGTCAAAGGGTAGGGTCAGAAGTCCAAAATCAAAAAGACAACCAACCGTAGGACAAACCTGTCATCAAACACCCGGAAAAAAGAGTCATACAAGAAAGAGAAGTCAATTCCTCCAGGCGGCAAGCAGAAGCGATGGCCACCAAGAACACCACCTTCAGAGTCAGAAGACAAATTTCCACAGAGGACAAAGGTTCAGAGGGGGGATATTTTAGGGCCTGAAGCACCAACTGGAAGACCCAGGAAGGACACACTACCTATGGGACAGGACACAGATTCGAGAATCCCTTCAAAAGTCTGGAAACCAGCCTCTCACCATCTGCCAAACAACTCCGACGGGATTTAAAAACCTTAATTGCTTCCCACTGAACCTTAAAAGTGGTGGAACTGAGTCCTAACTGCAACCCTTCCTGAAGGAACTTGAGGAAGAGACACAGAGAGGGGAGCAGCTACTTCCGAGCACACCACAATTGGAATGTCTTCCACGGTCTTATAAATGAAGACCTGGAAGACAACCTGCTGGAAGTCTGTATAGAAGAAGATACTGAGTCCGAAAGACCCTGAGAGATCAATCCCCAGGCTCAACCTCAAGGCTGTCAACTTAATCTTTGCAAGAGACTTGACCTGGAGAACAGAAACTCATAGGGGAAGGGACTAAGGGAAGCCGCCACTCCGGAATCACCCCCATTGCTACCAGGAGAGGAGACCAGACAGAGCGGGACCATGCCGGAACCACCAAAATGTCCTGAGCCTGCTGTATTTGTACCTGAATCAGAAACTTCTGGATTAAAAGAAACTGAGGGAAAGCAAACATTAGGCCGGATGACCAAGGACATGTCAGGGCATCGACACCCGAAGCCAACTCCTCCTTTTCGATGAAAAAAGTGGGGAAGATGGGCATTGCAAACACTGGCATACAGATCCTTGGGGGCGTCCCCACATCTGACAAATCCTGGCAAAAACCAGGGTATAGAGACAAAATTCCTGAGAGGATGAACTCACCCTGCTCAGGTGATTAGCCTGAAAATTCAGAACTCCCTGAATATAAATGGCCCGGAGAGACCTCATGTGACTGAGCCCACAGAAAAAGCTGATCCACAATTTTTGACAATGGCAGGGCTCTCGTCCCCCCTGATGAATGACATAGGACTTGGCAGTGGCATGGTCTGTCTGAATGACAATATCCTTGTCTGAAATCAGGAGGGAAAAGTACAGGAAAGCTAGACGAATCACCTCCAGTTCCATCAATTGGAGGACCACCAGCTTTGACTGACATCCCATAAGCCCTTGACCTGAAGAGCCCCTGACCATGCCCCACAACCACTTTCACTGGCATCCGTGGTGATGACCACCTGAACAGGAGCAGTCAAATAAATACCCTTGAAGATATTGGAGGAAACAAACCACCAGTCCAGCTCTTCCGGATCACCAATCGTCACTGGAAGAATACAAGACATCTTCTCTACGTTGGGAAACTAATGACTCAGGGTGAATCTCATGAGGATATTGAGGGGCCATCTGACCCAGGGAACAAAAAACACTGCCAGCCAGATCGCCTTCACCCTCGGCCAGATTGAGACTGTCTGAAAAGGACCTGACAAGACGACCCTTGAGTCTGGCAGAGTGACAATGCCCAGATGTGTCCAGGACTGGGCACCTATAATAATGCGATGCTGCTCCAGGCTCAGCTAAGCTTTCTTCACATTTATCAAAATCTCATGAGCTGACAGAAGAGCCAATACTTTCACCACAAGGGAAGATGCCAGAAAAAGAGACGCCGCCTTAACCAGGCAGTTGTCGGGGTAGGGAAAGATGGAAAACGCCTGCAGATGTAGAACAGCCATTAGAAGAGCCAACACCTTTGTAAAAACACGTGGGCCAACTTCAAACTCAAAAGGAAGCACCTGAAACTGAAGATGTGCTGAACCCACCGCAAACCTCAGAAACTGTAGATGATCCGGGTGGACAGGATTATGCAGGTATGTATCCTGAAATTCGATGGTTGCCATAAAATCTCCAGGGTAAATCAGAGGTATGAGCTGCTGTCATAACAGCATCTTGAAAGAGAACTGAAGAAATCCAGTGATTGAGTCACTTCAGGTCCAACACTGGACAAATCTTCTTCAACATTCTCTGGACCAGAAAGAGTATAGACTACACCCCCGACCAGCTTGATCCAGAGGCACATGAATTATTGCGTTCTTTTCCATCAGACCAGCGACTCCTGCCAGCAGGGCTTCCATTTTCAAATGATTTCTTGGGACAGGCATAGGGATGTACCCCGTATCTGGTGGAAGAATAGATGAAGTCGATATGATAACCGCTCCGAATAATATTCAGAACCCAAGTGTCTGTAACAGGGAGCCCATGCTGAAAGAAAACCTAACCTGCCGCCCAGAGGATCTACATCCGAAGAACTGCCATAGTCAGGACTGCTGATTCAAAGGCCCAGCCTTAGCTGAAACAACCTGTTTCTTTCTCCTCCGGGGCTGAAACCTCCTCTTATGAGTCTTATGAGAAAAATAGGATCATGAATCCTTAGGAAAAAAGTCTCTGGTGTCTCTGGTATCCATCCGATTCCAAGGCTTCACAGACTTTTCTGAAGACGCCCTATAGGAACAGGTATGTCTTTGTCTTTAAAGGACTTTTTGATAAGCCCATCTAAAACTTCACCAAACAACCTGCCACCTTCAAATAGCAGCTTTAGAAAATTATTTTTCTCTGCCAGATTCAAACCCCCCCTCTCCCCTCCCCCTGCAACCAGAGGTTCCTCCTGACCACGATTGCAGAAGAAGAAGCCACAGAGGCTGGCTGATGATGTCTGCTGATACATCTGCCAGGAACTTTGACTGCTGTTCTATGTGTATCTGAACATCTGCCACTTCTGAACCCTCCTGCATGGCCCCTGCCAAAACCTCAAAATCCTCAGCCAAGGATTGCACAGTCAAGACCCCATAAAAAGCAGCTCTCAGGACCAGATCAGAAGCTGCAAAAGATTTGCTAATATCATTATAAACCTTGCAATCTACCTAATCTGAGGGTAAACAGTTATTCGGATTCAGGGACGACCTGCCAATCAGCTGGGCCAGGATGGTATCCACCTTAATGGAGTGGGGCAACACCTTATCCCCATCTTACAAAGCATAAGATTTATGAAGAAAACATGGAATTTGGCTATGCTCAGGTTTCCCCCATGACCGGAAGATGACATTCTTAATCTTCAGGTGCAAAGGCAATGCCAGCACCACAGGCTTTGCATATTGTGGAAAGAGATCCTCAGCCATCCCCTCTATCGGAAGCCGAGCCAGACCCAAGTTATCTCCGATATGAGACAAGACATCAGCCTACTCCTCTCTGGAAATAAACTTTCTTCTAGCTGCCACCTGCTTCTCCGGTCCTGACTCTGTCGAGGAAACTGAATCTAGTCTTTTGTCAAACTTAGAGGAGCCTTATTAGATTTATGCTTAGTAGCCAAAGCCTTAGCCACTGCTGCATTGATCACTGCCTGGACTTTAAGCACCGAAAGGGAGACCGTACCAACAGCAGAGGTGCAGCCCGCACCCCTACCCTGTACATCATCCTGACTGTCACCCTCCACTGCAAAATAAGGAGACTGTGAATGACGTCTTTTTAGTAGACCTTCTTCCCTCCATAGTATCACATATACTAATATGAATACATACCTTCCTTAAGTATCCTAGAACCTCAATCTCACTGTAGAAATATTCCCTCCAAAACCAAGTACCTATAACAAGGTCTACATCCTCCCCCAAAAAATAACAACAGAAAAATAGCACCAATTAGGAAACAACCATCTCCTAGAAAACGGGAATCAGAAGAACATTCTGTAACTGACGCAGTTACCAAGGAGCAACAATCTCCCCAGCAACCGATACACACCCTGCATGCCAGAGTGAGGCACCACACTCCCAATCCCGGAAGCAGGAAGGAGAGAGGAAGAGACGGGCTCAAACAAGTCCATAGCATTGCTGATAGGCGAACTGCACCGCGGTGAACCCTCCTCTCCTACCGACTGCACACTCAGCGGTATGCCCGTTCTCCATGCATCCTGTAGGCGAGTCGATTCCTGCACAGGAGGACCCTTGCTCAACAATCCAAGCGGGCCCCACAAGGCAATAATGTGGATAAGAACGCGCTGGAGCAGTCACATCGCGTCTGCCCGAGGGAGTAGCATAACAAAAAAGGAACAGGAAGTAAGGAGGGGTAGGGGACAGTTATAGCTTCGGAGGTTGTGATGGAAGCCACAAGGGCCTCAAGTTTGTAAATTCATCATGATGAGAGGGACAAGGAGGTGATAATCATTTTTTATAAAAAATAATTTAAATAAAGCATTTTTACTCTAAAAAGCCACAAACATGTCTTGGAGTCTTTCCTTAACACTCGTTAAGCCACAAACTGCAGCCATAGAGCCAACCACAAGGGGTCCCTGCACTGCAGCTGAAGATCATACAACTCCAGCTTGGAATGCTTAAACAAATATGGTAAACTTTTCTGGGGTCATGTATTCTACATGTACTACAACTTTTTTAATATGCATCGAGGAGAATTACTGTTCTAGCTGGAGCCCCCATAACATTTTTAAAACATTTGGTGGTGACCCTGCCCTTTCTAAGGACGCCAAGAGGATCAAATTGTTGAGATATACAGCCCTTGCAGGTCATTATGGGGCGCTCCCTGGCTGGAGTGGCGAGTGTGAAATGAGTGGTCACACTGCTCATTTCACAGCTTTTTTAGGTTTTTTTTTTAATGTAGGTTTATATTTGGGTGCTCTAAACCGTGCGTGATTTATAGAACCCTTGGTGGATCCACTTCAAAACAGGGTACTGAACTTGGCATGACACAGGCTTTGAGTGAAGCTATGATGGATATTGAGTGCATAGAATGCTGGAGAGTATTGCACCCAACTAGCAAAGAGTGTTCCTGTCATATATTAATACGCTGTCCTTCAGCAGGTAAGACCATATTCTAATTTCTGGACTGGCTAGCACCACAGCTCAAGTGGTCGAATAGTAGGTAGATTTTTATCTAACCATTCACCGTTGTTGTTGGAATGCAGAGTGGGGGGGGAGATGTTCACTCTATAGCCGAAGGTTGTCACTGGGGAGTTCTTACAGACACAGTGTGCCTTAAGAAATGTGTAAACACTACACTCAATACATACCTGGAGAATAACTGGTGCTCCACAGACATCGAAGCTAACAAATGGGAAGCAATGAAAGCTCTAATGAGAGATACGGGGTTAGGAAACAACTTCAGAAGGAACTGGAGATACAGGAGGAGAAATTGGCAGAATTGCAGCAGCAGGTACCTCACCTGAAAAGCAATTGGATATAGTGAATGCCAAAATGAATCTGGGTGCAATTTGAGACAGGCTGGATGGCTTAACACGAAATGAATATTGGCTGAGAATGTATAGGCAAGGAGATAAATCCAGGAAACTGTTATGTAATACGGGCAGTGTGGACGGCGAGTCGTCCGGGCCCTTCAAGATGGCGGCGTCCGAATTCCAAGGGGAGGAAGGTAGCGGTCTAGTCTTCCAGGACGGCGCGGATCTTACGTGGCGCGCCGGGACAAGAGAGGCGGAGAAGGCGAGGATTGGGGAGGAAGAAGGAGGAGCGGAGAAGGAGTCGGAGAGGACGTTGGAAAGTGAAGGAGTGGCAGATCGAGGAGCAGCACCTGTGGGAGACTCGCGTCCAGGACGTCGTCGGAGGAGCATCAGAGAGGAAGAATCGAAGGGCCGAGGGGCCCCAGCCGACACCGCTCTCGTGTCCAGTCGGCCCTCAGAGAAACAGGACGCCGAGACACCCCATGCTACAGTACTGGAGGACCGTAGCTTCAGGTCAGTGCCTTTCCTGACTTATTTCAAACGGTGGGCTGGGAGGGGAAAAGCAGGGAGGACACCCGAAGCAGGGCACTAATCAGGACCGTCCTGCCCCTCACGATTCCCCCGCCCTCACAAACCGTGGTGGTAGTATAAGCAGGTGGAGGGTCACCCACTCACCATTAAGAAGTATAAGTCCTTCCGTTTGAGCTGGGCCGGGGCACGCGGCAGGGCTGCCCCTTATCGCCGCTCCTTTTTGCGCTTGCCTTGGAGCCCCTGGCAGAGTGGCTGCGGTGGGAGCCTTCCATCCGTGGTCTCCGTTGGACCCCCGAGCATGAGGACCGCGTATCCCTATACGCCGATGACATCCTCTTGTACCTAACTTCCCCACGTAACTCACTTATAGTACTGGTTGATGTTTTGCATTCATTTGGTCGTAACTCCGGCCTTGTCATCAACTGGGCTAAATCGTGCGTGTATGTTCTCTCTGGGGAGGCGCCCATTCTCCCGCGGGGCTGTCCGATCCAGATCGCCCCGCAGGGATTTCGGTACCTGGGTGTCTTCATTACTCTGGACCCGGAGGCCTGGTATGATCGGAACTTGCTTCCCCCCCTCCAGCGCCTGAAGGAAGATGTCACGCGCTGGCGGCGCTTGCCGCTCTCGCCGCTCGGCCGGGCGGCATTGTTTAAGATGATGTCTCTGCCGCGCTTCCTCTACGCTTTGCAGAATACTATGGACCCCGTCCCAGCGCGCTACTTCCGTGAGGTGGAGAGTTTGCAGCGCCGCCTGTTCTGGGACGGGAGGCCGCGTATCGCCCTGGCGAAGCTGACGCTCCCATGGTATGACGGCGGGATTGCCCTCCCGGATATCAAACGATACTATTGGGCCTCCCAGCTGGCTGCGATTAATCACGGCCTGTATGGGCCCGCTTTAAACCCGGCATTCGAAATGGATAAGATGCTACTCCCGGGTGGGGACTATAATCGAGCGCTCTACTCCAGCACGCCCGACGCTCGGCTGACCGGCCCCACGCGTGTCATGGTGCGAGTGTGGCACGCGGCTAATGTGGCGATGGGGTGGAAGGATCGTCTGACCCGGGCGTCACCACTATACGCGTCCGAGCAGTTGGGCTCCCTGTGGACCTCGAAGGGCTTCGAGAAGTGGGACATGATAGGCATTAGCAAGGTGGGGGATCTCTGGACGAGGGGAGGATTTAAAGCGTTCGAGATGCTGCAGACGGAGTTCCACTTGCATGGCAGGGAGTACTTTCGGTATTTGCAGATCCGTCATGCACTGGGCTCCGTCTTCCCGGACGTTGCATCCATCCCGGAGTGTTCCCCCCTTGAGGATAGAGTGCTGGATGGACACGTTCCGGACAGCACGATCTCACTGATCTACAAAAAACTGATCAATGACCGCACGGGATTGCTGATTGCCCTTCGTGAGGCTTGGGTTGCCGATGGACTGGAGCTGGACAACGAGGACTGGACCCTTGCGGTGGCCTCCCCGAAAGAGGTGGCCATACCGGCCCGCCTTCGCTTCGTCCAGCTCAAGATACTCCACAGAGTCTACATGACGGGGCCGAGGCTTTTGCGTATGGGCTATGCTGTGGACGGGTTGTGTAAGCGTGGGTGTGGCGCTTTGGGGACCTTTCTGCATATATTGTGGGAATGCCCGGAGGTGGAGCGATTCTGGCGTGGTGTGCATGAGGTCCTGCGTGTGGTTACGCATGTGGTGCTGCTACCCGAAGCGAGGAGATGCCTGTTGAATGTGTGGGAACCTACCGACTACTCGGCGCCACAGACGTGGTGGGTGACTCTGGGATATATGGTGGCCAAGCGTGATATTGCTCAACTGTGGGCATCTCAGAGGTCCCCGACTGTCTCGGCCTGGAAGGAACATATGGATTGGTGCATGTTTCGGGAAAAGGTGGTGTATGTTGCGAGAGGTAAGCCTGGGACATGGGTGAAAGTCTGGGGCCGCTGGAACGCCTACCGCGGGGGAATCTGTACTCCACCGTTATTGCCCGATCCGTCGCCTGCCCCATCCCCGTAGCCGACCCATCTTCCCTGTTCCGGGCATTGAGTTTTACCCAGCCCTAATCCTGATCTCTTCCCCTTCTTGATACTCCTATGGATTGGTAGGGTCCCCCTCTCAGGGGAGCACATGCTGCTATTTCTGATTGTAGATTGCCTTGTGGTTTTTGTTTTTTCTGGTTGTTATTTCAGTTTAAAATGAAACCGTACAGTGGGGTCCGGATGGCCCTGCAACCCTGACTGGGTATCTCGGTTACCACTATCCGGACCTTGTCTATAAGTTCAATAAAACACAGCCACCTAACCTCTATACGCGTCCTCAATTACACTGTTACCTACCATAAAGAAGAGGGTCAGTTGTAGGTCCTGGGAGGGTGACAAACTTACATGTTAGCTTGAATCCTGAAACAGGAGTTGGATAACTCTCACATACTGGCATTAAATAACTCTGACGGAACGGTTACCACAGCATAGGTGACAATAAATAAGGCAGTGTGTGTGTCCATTTACAAGATATTTATAGAGATAGCAACCCGCCTCCTTTGGCATTAATAGACAGTTATTTGCTGAAGATGAACTCCAGAGAGAGAGTATCTCAAGCCAGAAATCACCTGGGAGGAACTTACGGAGGCATTGCAATCAATGCCGAAATGCATGACACTGGAAAGTGATGGCTTCCCTGTAGAATTCCTTAAGACGTTAGTGCCCAGTTATTTGAAAAATGAATGGAAACTATATAGGAGGAGAGGTGTGTTTATTCCCCCCACTATAAGAGAGGGAATTATCTGTATGATCTTAAAGCCAGCTGGAGACTTTGTGGACCTTGCGTCATAGACCTTTGATCATGATCAACGCTGAGACTAATGTCCTGTGCAAGACCTTGGCCTGTAGATTGAAGCTGGTGGTGGGAGATTTGATTCACAAGGACCACCGCAGTTTTATACTAGGCAGTAGGATCTCAAAGAATATGCATAGATTAACACACATCAATCAATAAATCAATCAATCCATTTGTAGAGCGCACTAGTTACCTGTGAGGGTCTCAAGGCGCGGGGAGGGGGGGGAGGCGGGGTGCTGCTACTGCTCGAACAGCCAGGTCTTGAGGAGTCTCCTGAAAGCCAGTAGGTCCTGGGTCTGTCGTAGGCGGATGGGGAGGGTGTTCCAGGTTTTTGAGGCGAGGTGGGAGAACGATCTGCCACCGGAGGTCACTCGACAGATGCGGGGGCCGGTGGCGAGGTCAGCAGAGCGAAGCTGATGGTTCGGGTGTAAAAGGTGAGTCGTTCGTTGAGGTACACTGGTCCGGTGTTGTGGAGAGCTTTGTGAGCGTGGGTGAGGAGCTTGAAGGTGATCCTCTTGTTGACGGGGAGCCAGTGCAGGTCTTTCAGGTGGGCTGTGATGTGGCTGTGGCGAGGGATGTCGAGGATGAGGCGTTGTGTATGCGTTGTAGTCGTTTCTGGAGTTTGGCTGAGGTTCCTGCGTAGAGAGCGTTGCCGTAGTCCAGTCTGCTGCTGACGAGGGCCTGGGTGACTGTCCTTCTTGTACCGGTGGGGATCCATCTGTAGATCTTGCGGAGCATGAGGCGGGTGTTGAAGCAGGAGGAGGAGACGGCGTTCACTTGCTGGGTCATTGACAATGCGGAGTCCAGGATGACTCCCAGGTTGCGTGCGTGGTTAGTGTGCTTCGGTGCAGCTCCCTGTGTGGCCGGCCACCATGAGTTGTCCCAGGCAGAGGGGGTAGATCCGATGATGAGGACTTCCGTCTAGTCCAAGTTCAGTTTTAGGCGGCTGTTCGTCATCCATTCGGCGATGGCCTTCATTCCTTCATGGAGGTTGGATTTGGCAGTGGTGGGGGGCCTTGGTGAGGGAGAGGATCAGCTGGGTGTCGTCGGTGTATGAGATGATTTTGTGTTCGTGCAATCGGGCGATGTTGGCGAGCGGTGCCATGTAGATGTTGAAGAGTGTAGGGGTGAGGGACGATCCTTGGGGTACGCCGCAGATGATCTTGGTGTCTTTAGAGCGGAATGGGGGGGAGGCGGATACCCTGGGTTCTGCCGGTGAGGAAGGAGGTGGTCCAGTCCAGTGCCTTGTCGCGGATCCCTGCGTTGTGGAGGCGTGTGCGGAGGGTGTGGTGGCAGACAGTGTCGAAGGCGGCCGAGAGGTCCAGGAGGATGAGGGCCGCGGTTTCTCCATTGTCCATCATGGCCCTGATGTCGTCGGTGGCGGCGATGAGGGCTGTTTCGGTGCTGTGGTTGCTGCGGAATCCAGATTGTGACGGGTCCAGGATGTTGTTCTTTTCTAGGAAGGAGGTGAATTGCCTGTTGACAATCTTCTCGATGACTTTCGCCGGGAACGGGAGGAGGGAGATGAGCCGGAAGTTCTTGAGGTCCTTGGGGTCAGCTTTGGGTTTCTTGAGTAGGGCATTGATATCGGCGTTCTTCCAGCCCTCCGGGAAGGTGGCCGTCTCGAAGGAGCTGTTGATGATCTTGCGGAGATGGGGTGCGATGGTGGAGCTTGCTTTGTTGAAGATGTGGTGTGGACAAGGGTCGGATGGTGAACTAGAGTGGATGGAGTTCATGATTTTGATGGTGTCTTCGTCGTTGACATGGGTCCAGGAAAGCAGGGGGTTGATGAGGCTGGGGGGAAGTGAGTCTGAGGTGTCTGCGTCTGTCGGGGTGGCCTGGTTGCCCACTCAGTGTTGGATAGAGAGGAAGAGCTAGCATTAGCTGCAGTCAAGCTTGACAAAGCTTTCGACACTCTAAATTGGAAATATTTGATGGAAGTCCTAAAGCTTATGGGCTTTACCCAGTGTTTTGTGGCTGGGTGAGATTGTTATACACAAATCCCAGTGCTAGGGACCAGAGCAGAGAGACGGTATCACATGGCTGGGAGATAGAGTGTGCAGTAGACAAGGATGCCCGCTCTCACATCTATTGTTCACCCTGGCTCTCGAGCCATTGGTGATACTGATCAGGAAGGAGATGAGAGCTTGGGGGATCAAAGTGGGAGACCCTATTCATGTTGTCTCCTTATAGATGGCGTCTTGTTCTATCTTCGGTTAGCCAGGTACTCAGTACTGCAGTTAATGATGCATATGGAGAGGTATGGGAATGCTGCTGGTTTGAGACTGAACAAACATAAGACCTTTTGCTTCTCCTGGGGGCGCTGTCCAGATTCGCAGAGGGCCAGCTACTGGAGTTGAGCTCCGATGGGAAGTGAACAAATTTAGTTACCTGGGTGTCCTTGTGGCGGACACTGCTGAAAATCATTACAAATACAACAAGGGGAGAATCCTGAATGGTCTACAAACTTCAAGAAAATTCTGGAACACCTTGCCCCTCTCTATTATAGGTTGAGTAGCAATTGCAAAAATTGTCTGTCTGCTGTGTTTTATCTACACTAACACCGAGGCCTCAGTGGTGGGAAGAGAAGGTGGGTTGCCTATAACACCTTAAAATTAGACCAAGGATAGGGAGGGCTATGCCTTCTGGATTTGAAATTTTATTATTATGTAGCACATATCCAGTGTGCTACTAGGTGGGCTGCTTGGGCGGTTACCTTGGAGAAACAATTGTTTGGAGGGACGCATTTGAACACATCTCATTCTGAATTTACACAGCAGGGACAACTTGGATGCCCCAACGTGGCCAAACATTTCCAATGTGATGAAGGTACTGCCTCGTGGGAATACCCTCAGCACTGACAGGTTTCTGCTTAGTTTCATATAACATTTGGAATATTGATAATGCCTCACTTGCTAGATATGTAAAATTCTTCTTTGGAAGAAGGCATTTTACATTACATAACTAGAGAGGAGATGGTGGTGATGGGTCCTAAGACTGAGCATGATTTGCTGGATGGATCATCATATTGCCGCTTGTCGATATTGCACATGGATAACAAGGGACTGGCAAAAATACTAGTAGTCAGTCTATTGGATGCACTATAGTAACTGATACTTTAAGATAAGAGTGGTTTCCTCTGCAGTCACAGAACGTCACCTAACCTGAAGACACTGACTCACTATATAAAAGGCCTGCCCAATGAAAGCTGGATGTCTTTGGAGGCATCGTTGGACACTAAAAAGGACTTCGATACTTAAGCATGGGACTATCTTTAGGCCACGTCACAGGAAATTAATTTTGTATAACAGATTATGAGGTGGGTCAAATATTTGTATTCCAAGCTGTGTCAAAAGTCCAAACAGACAGAGTAGTCAAAGTCAAAAGATACTTTATTTCGAATTTAGTATATAAATTCATAAAAAGTCACATACATACAAAATTGAAAGTCACAGACCAATTTAAAAGAAGTAAAGTTCCATTGACAATTTAACAATCCATATCCGCTCTTGATTTCATTATAGATTTTAAAAAACGGGTAATAAAATATATACAATCCATATGCAGTAATTGTAAAAACATTGAAGCAGGTTTAACTTGGGTAAAGTTCATTTTCTTTAAAATTGGTGTCAGGTAGGTTTTCCTTGGGACAGAATAAAATTTGCAAAAAAACATAAAATGTACTAAATTTTGTGGAGACTGTCCATCACAACCACATACCGGTAACATCAGTCCCAAGTGGCCCACTTTGGGTCTAGCCAGTAAAAGATGGAGTGTATTACATCTAAACCTGGTTAATAAAAAATTTTCATGGGTTGTGAGGGTAGACATTAGGTAAGGTTCAGCAGTATGGGTGGTTATTAAAGCAATATGTGACCGGACACTAGGTTTGATAAGCTCAATCCCTTCCCTTTCTTGTGTCCTATAACTCAAAAAGAGGGATTTAATCTGTTGAATGTCCTTCTTAAGGATCTCTTCAGACTTGGAGAACAAGGAGCCCCTTCCAATTAATTCAACTCCCTTTTTGATATAAGAGAGCCACGGGATCCGTGCCTTGTTCTCCAAAGCCAGACAATCCCTGAGTATTTCCTGGGTCAAGGGTATGTCTTGGTTGAGCCAACACTGTAGCCAAAAAGTCATGGGGCTCATTGCTATCTGGTCGACTATGTAAGGTACTCCCAGTTCTTCATGAACCACCAAGTTTGGAGTACTTAACGGAACACATAATAGTCTTTTTAAGAACTTATTTTCCTCGACCTGATAGGGTTTATTACAGCACGTCCCCACAGCTCACTACCATAAGTTGCTATGGCAATGCTCTTTGCTCTATATACCTGAAGCATAGCCCCTGTTGGTTTCTTTCCTATTTTGGAAGCAAAGTTGAAAATTGCCGCATTTGCCCGCGCCATCTCCCCCCTTTTTTTGTGTATAACGGCATCCCACTTTAGTTTATCGTCAAATAGGACTCCCAAATAAGAGAACACCTTGGTGCTAGGAATTAGATCTCCCCTGGATTTAAAAATAAAGGACTTCCTTGGTCGTTTGCCCAAACTCATGGTATATGACTTTGTACTGTTTATCTTCAAGTCTAGCTTGGTCATAAACCCATGGAAAGAATTTAACAGGGTCTGGAGCCCAATTTCAGTTCTAGCTAAAAGTACAGCATCATCCGCGTATAGCAGGATGGGAATACCCCTTCCCGCTATACGCGGGAAATCTGCACCAGTCTCTACCAGGGTCTTCTCAAGATCATTGATGTAAAAATTAAATAGAAACGGGGCCATGATACATCCTTGCCGAACACCTTTCTTGATGGAAAAGTTAGTTGTAACCTTTAAATCTTTGCCATACCCAACGTTTGCTCGGGTTGAAGAATGCAAGTCTCGTAAAAAATTAATCAACCCCGCATCTACCCCTCTCGCCTCCATGGCCAACCAGAGCTTCGACCTGTTGACACAGTCAAAGGCTGATGAGAGGTCCATGAAGGCGAGATGAATCGAACCAGGATTTACCACAGTGTATTTATTGAGCAATAAATACAGGTTAAGACACTGTGTGGTGGTCGAACGTCCTGCATGGAAACCATACTGACAATCTGTTAAAATCTTATTTTCAACTGCCCAATCCTTCAGCCTCATTAAAATAACACGCCCCATTACCTTCACGACCGAATCTATAAGTGATATTGGTCTGTAACAGCTCGTGTCATTTCTGTTCCCTTTTTTAAACACCGGCACTATGGTAGACAGTGCCCAGCTATTTAAACAGCCTTCTGTAGCTGCCGCATTAAATACCGGACAAAGAATAGCTGCCCAGAAATGGGGATCTGATTTATATAAATCTGGAGGAATCCCATCGGGCCCCGGAGCTTTCGTTACTTGTCAGGCCCTTGATTCCATCCAAAATCTCCAATTCAGTAAATATTATAGTGGAAGCAACTCTACAACTCACTCTACTGTCATTAAGTTCAGTCGGGCAATCAAACATTACTTTAAAGTGATTGACCCAGTCACTTTCGCCAATGTGGGCCACCAGACCATCACCTCCCACCTGATGGAATAAGGGACCATTTACAGTTTTCCAGAACCTAGTACTGTCTTTTAGAGTGCTACTGTCTACTAGTTCTTTCCAAGCCTCTTCTTTTAATGAGGACTTATGGAGTGCTAAGGCATCTCTATACGACCTTCTCAGAGAACGTACTGCTACTGAATCTCTGGGTTTTTTTGCGAGTGCTTCTCTTAATAATTTGGCAGCCTTAGAACAGTTTTTATCAAACCATTTAGGGCCATGGTTAACATAATGTCCTGAACTTGTTAACAGTAGTTCAGATATTTTTATGGACAAGTTGACAAAAGCGTCCAAAACGGATCTGGCCATTGTTTCAGCGGTTGTACAGGTGTCTATTTCTCCCAGACAGTGGATCTTTACTTTTTCATTGAAAACACTGGGCGATATTTGGGTCCACTTTAACCTTCTTTTCCCATCAGTAGGTCTTAGGGCTCCTGTAGCTGGTTTAAAACATATAGGATCAGACAAAATACCTCCAAGGTAAACCGACAGCGGATTATGGTCGCTAAATTCATTGGTTAAGATGAAAAAATCCCCTAAATGGGGAATTAAAGAAGATTAAATCAAAATATAATCAATAAAAGTACCATTCCCTTTGCCTATAAAGGTTGGGATGGAGTACAGTGTGGACGGGCTCATATGAGACATGACTGACCCCATATCAAATTCACACAGGAGATCGTTTAGTTCCTCTCCATGTGTAGTGTGCTCATAATGTAGACCAGGTATTAGCGGGCAACCTAAATTTGCTAAACAAGTAGTAGAGGGATTACCACATAGGTGGATATTAAAATCCCCAGTAATAATTAAACTATGCAGGATATTGGCCATATGTTTTTTTACAAATATAGCCAGGGACTTAATGTTTCCTCCTTCTTCCACTGTAGATGGGGAGTGATAAAAGTTTATTATCCCCCATTCTACATGCCCCTTCCTTAATATGATTGCTATAATTCCGGGGTGGGAATGGGTGATCAGGCGCACTTCGCATTTAATGTCTAATGAGACATATGTTACAAGGCCTCCCTTAGGCCTGCCACTGGCCAAGGGAGAGGCCGGAACAAAGAAGGCCTGATAACCATCTAGGTAATGGTTATTTTCCATGTCCCATGTTTCCTGTAAGTTTATAATCATATACTGGGTAACAAGGGCAATCCAGCGCGGATCACTACTTTTCCTAGCCAACCCAGCAATATTCCAAGATAGGATATTATTTCTAGGGGTCAAAGATTTATCTGTTCCATTATCTTTACTTTGAACCTGTATGGGGATTTGGGAATCTATTTCACCTAATGCCTGAGGGGTTAGTCAGTCACACTCATCAATATCTGACAGTGGATGATATCTATTCATTAACTCTAGTCCCTGAAAAAAAGGAGGATTAGCCCTATTCCTCAAGGATTGAAAACGAGTATATGATCGATAAGAGGGGTTCTGTCTCGAGGTGTCCCTTAAGTGTGTGTGATCTTTGCTGTTGATATCGACTTTATGCAGCCAGGGTTCCTGGGGGTAAAAATATCTAAGGGACAAAATCACTATATTAGAACCAGAACCCAGGTAACCCATTTGAAACTCCTGTAGAATTTTTTTGGCAGTATGTGGATTATCAAAATTCACAACGATACAATCGCCGTTGTGTGATTTGGTCCTTTTGCCGATCCATTTAGTTCTACGGGCCATAATTATGAATGTATTAACATCCTGTCCCCTGTATAAATTATTGGTAAACCATTGATTCAATTTATTTTTGAGTTGGTCAAAGTCTTCTGTAACCCCTTCCTTCAGTTGGGGGACATTACTCAGGATTACAGTATAAGGTGCGGACTCCCATGGGAGATCAATCGAATGGAATTCCTGTAGATGATCATCGGAGGATGTCCGTTCCTGATTGATCATAGAATTATCAATGGTACTATTGTGTTTTTTAGGTTCCTGTGGCCCCTGAATAGGTATAGATTCAGTCAGTGGAGGGGGCTGAACAGCTATGTTAGCCGGAATCTCTCTTCTCATTGCTGAGTCAACCTTATGTGCATTTGAATTGCCACTTGGAGACGCTTCTGATATAATGTTATGTGTGATGGCTAATCTACTGTCAGTTTTCCCCCCACTGTTCCTTTCTATAATTACTAGTCTCTCCTCTATACTTTTTTAAGATCGGGTCCAGAAGCTTTTTTAATAATATTTCAAGAGTTTCTGAATTGCCCACGTGTGCCTGGCTACTCTCGATGACATTCTTAATTACCTGTCTCGCCCCGGTAATATTAACAATGTCAGTAATATCTGGGGTTTGGGCGTTGACTGTTATCCCACCCTCGCTTTCTTGTACACCCACTGGCTTACGTTCCCTTTTTCCCTTCTTTCTGGGATTTGGAACCTTAGTTGTTTTATTTTTGCCCTGTTTCCCCCTAGTAATCATCCCTTTGTCCACTACCACTAATTCCTCAACCACAGGAATATCCGTCTCCTCAAAGGGCTGAGACAATGATATATTAATCGATGAGCCCTCGGTAACACCTAATTCTGGTAGTGAGTGGAGTTCCGGTGTTGCTGATAACCTATTCATAGAGCAGTGGGGATCCAAGGAGAGTCTACGTTCAGTATCCAGGATCTCTTGGGTCAATACAGAGTTGGCCCTGGATAAAAAAGCATCCAAGGTACCCACCACCCTATTACCCAAGTTACCCTTGACTTTGTTCATTATCGATTAAATAAGGAGGTTATTACAAATAACAGGGCTTTCAAAGTACATAAATAAACAAATTATAGGCCAGGCCGTCAAACTCAAATGAGAACGGTACCTTGGTAAGTGTTAGGTCACTCCACTAATCACTCTTTTGAGAGGCTCCAGCCAAACAGCGTGGCACAGCCCAGCCTACTCCGGACCATGACGGGCAAGGACGGGCCCCGCCCTTGGCCCGGGCTTCGCCCGGGTGCCGCCCGCGCGCGTCCCGCGCTGCGTTAAGCCTGTGGGAGTTTTAAACGAGCTGGGCGCAGGCTGATCTCGTCACAGCCGGGCGCCCAGCAGCAGGACCTCTGGGTATTGTAGTTCGTTGGCCTCCCTCACGATGTTTCCTGGGCGGTAGCAGAGCACGATTTTCCCCTGCACTGGCCGTTCCCCTCACGGCGATAGCGAGAGCAAGGTGGCAGGGTCACAGGTAAGGTCCTCAAAGAGCGCGTCCCGCGCTGCGTTAAGCCTGTGGGAGTTTTAAACGAGCTGGGCGCAGGCTGATCTCGTCACAGCCGGGCGCCCAGCAGCAGGACCTCTGGGTATTGTAGTTCGTTGGCCTCCCTCACGATGTTTCCTGGGCGGTAGCAGAGCACGATTTTCCCCTGCACTGGCCGTTCCCCTCACGGCGATAGCGAGAGCAAGGTGGCAGGGTCACAGGTAAGGTCCTCAAAGAGCGCGTCAGACAGAGTAATATCAAACAGCTGGCAGGTTCAGCCGAGCACCAGTCAGTGCTGCCATGAAGTCTATGTTCAGCCGAGTGTGAAGTGAGAAAAATAAGTACAGTGCAATGGTATATGATGCATTATTTACTTATATGCAGATGACACCCTTTAATATATGAAACATTACTTTTGTGACTTAAAACCAACAAAACATCTGGTTTTTTTTGCTGGCTTTTCTGGCCTTATGGTCAACTTTAATAAGTTGTGCATGTTCTCACTGAAAAAAGCAGTGATAGGTATCATTGCCTGACCTCTGAAGCCTACTTGGGTTGTTCACTAGAGACATTTAAGTCCTTAGAAGTTGAAGCTAGAAGTTAATGTCCATCACTTGCATGGGAGGTCTGGGATTCTATAGCCAGAAGAGAGAGTCAGAGCTTCTATAGCCAGAACAGAGAGTCTGACCACATTCCTATGCCCACATTCGCCCATGATTAGGAACAACATATCCCTAGGAACAGTACCTTCAAAATTACAGATCTGTGGGCAAATGCATAGGCCTGGGCGGTGAACTCTGCTCGGTTCGCGGAGTTTACTGAGTTTTTCGCACTCCGCGCAGCTTGCAAAATTCCGAAAAACTCAGAGCGGAGTTTTTTCCTCGCTCGCGATCGCCAACGGTAAATTGGAGAGCGTGAATCGAGGAAAATCCAATACTAGATCGTTTCCCAGCGAGATTTCTCAATGCGGGTGGTCGCGGATGGTTTACCACTCGCGTTGCAAAACCTTCCGTTCGCGTTGAGGAAGCTGCCGCTCGAGTAGAACTTCTATTTGAGTGGCAGAAAGAAGCAGCGACCCTTTGTGCTGCCATAATGTTATACGTGCTCATTTTACAGTGCAGGACAAACACCCGGCGCTAAAATCTGTACAAATAGCGCGAGATAACACCCTCTGCCGCTCGCTGAACTCCGCATAGCTTGCCAGAGTTTTTTTGTCACTTCGTGGAGTTCTGCGGAACTCCGCTAACTCCGTCCAGGCCTACAAAAGGGGAGTTACAAGCTTTAGGACTTCTTTATAGAGGACGTGAATACATTAGTTGAGTTCAATAATGAATATGAAATCCCTGAAGAAGAATACTTTCAATGTTTGCAACTAGGACATTGGACCTCCCAAAGGGAAATCAAATCAGAAGCCAACTCAATTTGAGAAATTCCTAGAACCTCTCACACCAACCAAGCATCTAGTATCCAAAATATAATCACTGCTTAACACGCCCCAATACAACAAAATTCCTGTACCAGAAGAAATTAGAAAGAGACCCCAACATCTCGATAGGCTTCAAATAACGGGGCAAAACCTTCCTCAGCACTCATAATTAAGTGCATCCCACTCAAGGCAAAGAGGCATTATACAAAATCCTATGTATGAGGCAATACAATCCGCCCGTCTCCATGAATTTAACAACTCAAAGCCACACAGCTGCTGGTGAAACTAGGGTGATACAGAGACCATACTGCATATCTAATGGGTCTGACCTAAACTGGCATAAACCTAGGAAGCAGTCTTTTTAGTCGTATCCCAAATATGTAGCAGGGATATAATAAACGTCTATAGCCCATCTAAGCCGACACTCAGGAGAGGTCTAATCGCCTCACTTACAATAGAGGCCAAATGATAACACAACTATTATTGGGAGTGAAGCAGACAGTGTGGAGACAGGCTGCCCATGCCCCCCAAACACAGCAGATGCCATAGAAATCAGATATTCCCTCAGCGTGATATTACTGGAAGAGATGCATGCTGGCCCCCACTGGTGGTGGGATGGCATATGCACAAAGCCACCCCTGTGGTATCTTTCAAAATTGAACTTCGCTGGACAAAAGGCAAGTAAGTCACTTTGATCTTGTGGGGGCATATTTAATACTGGGTACCTGTTTGTAGTCGGATCTCCCTGACTTTTGATTAAATCAGTCATAATACGATCTTCTCCTGGAGCATTTAATAATACATTCTCTACTTTTATATCTGTACGCCGTACTTGAGGTTGTGAGGATTCAGAACTGCATCAAATATGTGAGCTGAATCAAATAGGTGCGCAAAAGGGGACTGATTAGCGCCCACTGTGCAACAGAGAAATGGCGCGGACCTGGGGTCGCTACTGCCCGACTGTCCTATGTCGAATGACGACAATCCAACGTCGACTGACAACAAACCTACGTCGGGTGACGACAAACCTACGTCGAGTGACAACAAACCTCCGTCGAATGGATTTTGTGAATGGGTTGCACTCTGACGAGTGGAGTGCTCTGTGGGTTCGTAGGTCTGCTCCTTTCTGAATCCCGACGCCCTTTAACAGTGACTGTTTTGCAGTTCGTTTTTGGCCATGGCCAATAATGGGAACACTGTAATGTACTGTTCGTGCCGCTAATCGATCGTGCTAGATTGACTCAAGGTCACCGTTTAGCACACATGCAGTTTTCTTTCATGTCACTTGATCTGTCGAGGCTCTCTGAGAAAGTGTATTATTTATGTGACCATAAACACAGAACAAGATATGACGTTCTCGTGTTTTTCCAAACTTAAGTAAACCCAATGTAAAATCAACGAAACCCTGTGACGTAACTCAAAGTCTGCCCCCTGTGTAACAAAACTCAAAACTGGCAGAAACCGGAAGCAAGGAGCTGCCGTTCACAGTTGACCCACTGTAAACAATAACTCAACGTTGTATGTACACGTTTAAAAGTGCCACGTGCCTAGTGTGCACATAAAAAGATTAATGTTCGGCTAAGATGTATGAATTAAGGCTCAACTGGAATGAAACCATAAGGAAATCTCTGCAGGATGTTTAATATATCATTGCCTGATTCAAAAATGCGCAGAAACCATTGATGTCTTTCTGTCAAAAGCAACACTTATTTTGATCTATATTCCTTTTTCCAATGCATTAGTTTATTTTTCATCTGTTGCCCTGGCACGGGGAAGGTTTTTATCTGTCAGGTGAAACCAAGTGCGTTTTTCAGAGATAGCATAACGATGCACTTAATGGTAATCTGCAGTCCAAATTTGACAGTGCCGCATTAATCAAACATTTCTCCTCGACGGTCGGGAACCTGCTGGCGAAATCCTTCGGGAGAAGGGAAATCTACCAAGCTGTATTAACACAGCTGTGCAGGCAAGCCGTCCAAGTTCAGGCACATGGCAAAACAGACAATTTTCTTATGTTACTTGGTCAGCTCAGGTATGGTCCCAGAAGTTCCAAACATATACTTCACTCTCAAGGCCTCTTTCCGGACAGTGTAGTTCTTAATTTCGGAGTAAAATATGTGGAAACCAAAGTTACAGAAACAAAAAAAAAAATCAAACGTTAGAAAAAAAAGAATGGAGTCAGAAAAATATAAATAAAGTGGATAAGAGAGGATTAGGTTTAGCTTTAGGGTAAGAGTTGGGGTAATGATAGGATGTGTATTAGGGTCAACTTAGCAGTACGGTTAGGATAACTGTAAGAGGAGTGTTAGAAATGGGGTCTCTAGTTGGCAGAGGTAGGTATCTTTGACCAAGTAGGGGCCCTTGCTTCTAATCAGGGAAAGGGGGGTACATTCCTGGATAACCCCTGCTCACCCCCTTGGTAGCTTGGCACGAGCAGACAGGCTTATCTCAGAGGCAGTGTGTAAAGCATTTGTGGACACCTACAGTAATACAGTGAAAACACTACAAATGGACACCACACCAGTTTAGAAAAATAAGTAATCTTTACTAGACTTAACACAAGACCAAACGACAAACATCCACAATACAGTAATCAAAAATAAGTCTTTAAAATGGTAGAAATAGCTTAGTTCAATGTAGATAGTAAAAGCGACACTTTACTCTCAAAGTACCTTGGATGCGTCATGCAATACAAACAAAAGGGTCGCTGGGAAGGTGATGCGTTGGTTCCTTACTACAGCGCAGGGGAGGTGAGGCGTTGGTTCCTTACTGGAGAGGAGGTGATGCGTCGGTTTCTTACTATGTTCCGGTTACGATGCGACAAGATGGCGCCTCGATGCGATGAGACGATCCGGTACGATGCAACAAATTGCGTCTTGATTGCGATGCGACAACATGGATGCGATGCTTGCACACCCGACGGCCAAGCGGCGACTCTGTAGACTCTTGAGCCGCGACAGGCCCCCTGACACGCTTCTCCGGTGATGCGACACCCTTCCTCGGCGATGCAACGGCAAACAGCTGTGACGGCGACACGCTTCTTCGGCGATGCGACGGCAACTGTTGCGGCAGCGACACGCTTCTTCCTTGTTGAGTCGCGCTTCCAGCTCCCAGCGACACGCAGTCTTCTCAGAGGGCCCAAACAACAGCAGGCACCTCTCTTCTCTGCAGGTAAAATTCCCAGCAAGGGAATTCAGGTGGAGCTGGTGGTGAAGTCTTTGTGTCCCTGAGACTTCAGAACAGGAGGCAAGCTCAGTCACAAATCCTTGGAGATCTTCCTCAAGATGATAAAGTAAACACAACAAAGTCCTTTTCTCCTTTCCTTGGCAATAAAGTAACCACTGCAGGCCAACCCCAACAGCAAACAGCACAGGGGCAGTAATCTTCCTTCAGCTTCTCCGGATCTTCTCCTTGGCAAAGGTTTGTCTTGATTCCCAGAAGGGGAGGTGAGGCGTTGGTGATCTAAAACATCTGGGGTCTGGGCCCCAATATTTATACTGCAAAATCCTTTGTCCACTGAAGGCAGAGGGTGTCTGTGCCAAGCCAAAACCAGTTCTGTCCTCCCTGGTGCAGCTTCCTGGCATGAGGTGGAGACAGCATTGTTGAAAGCCGACCTGGCCTGGTAGCTGAAAATAAATCTCCTCCCCCTACTCTCTATTCTATAAGTGCTCAGGTCAGTGAAAGGAAATCTCCTTCCCCTACTCTCTATTAAATGCAGGTCCTATTCAGCCCAGCCCTGACCCATCAGAGTGCTGGGGCCAAGGCCCTCTCCAGCCCCCTGTCACTCACAAACCAGACATGGAATACACAAACCTAGCAGAGGCATGCTGGATGGTTAGGCAAGAAAATACCTACTTGCTAAAAGTGGTATTTTCAAACACAGAATGTAAAAATCACACACACTAAAATATGTATTTTAACATTCTGAGTTCAGGCATACTAAACTTTATTTTCCTATCTTGTTCCTAGGGTCAGTTAGGATTATAAGATATTATATAATTCAATTGCCCATGTGGCCTACAGGAACATATAGCCTTGAAATACTGAACAAACATTTGCAATACAATAGGTCTCGCAATTGTTGGAGTTGGAGCTATTGGCATTGTAAATAGCAATGTTTTTTATTTATGTTTTTTAAGTGGAGTGATAATTTAAGTTTAAAATCTTTTATTAAAGGTTTTCAACAAAGAACCAATAGCGTCAAGCCATTCCACGTTCCCGGCCAAAGCGGGAGCAGCTTCAGCTGAGGTCTCCTTCCCCACCACAGGTGGATGGGGAACCGAAGAAGCACTTCCAGGCCCTAACAGTCGCTATCAGTTACACCCCCCCCCCCGGACCCCCCTCCCCCGAAACACCCCTCCCGCCGCAACTCCCAAACCCCCACCCATCCCGCCGTCAAGAGAAACAAAGAAAGAAAAGAAAGAGTGAGAAATGAAAGAGGAAAGACCCTGCCCCGTGAACGAGGGGACCAAGAAGGCTAATGCACCGCACCGCCCCAAAGCTGGTGGCCAAACAAGGCGGCTATGCGGCTTCCCCATCCTCCGGATCCTCGCTAAGCCGTAGGAGGCGTAGGTATCGGGGACACGTCAGCTCCCTGAAGTCCTGCGCTAGCAGGGACCTAAACGGCTGCCACAGTTCCGGGAAAGCGTCGCCCCTTCCCGCCAGTGTCAGAGAGATACGTTCCATCCCCAAGATATGCCAGAGGCGATGCAGCCATTCTAGATGCGTGGGTACGCGGGGCGCTCTCCAACAAGCTAGGAGGCACTGCGTGGCCGCCCCTAGCGCCAAGGCTATCTGTTTCCCCCGGCGGGATTTCAAAGGGTATGTAAGGGTATTGTGGACCCCCAGGATGATGTATGCAGGGAATCTGGGCAGCTCCGTGTCGAAGTATCTGTCCACCTCATCCAATCAGGTCCGTGGCCGGAATTCCGTAGTCGGTTGCCAACTGTGCTAGGGGGATAAACCCCCCGGCGTCATAGAGGACCCCCAGCGCTCTGCAGCCGGAGTAGCGCCAACCCGGGAACGCGGACTCTGGAAGCCCCGGCGGGAAGTCGGAATTACCAAACAAAGGGGTGAGAGGCGAGCGGAAGGACATCAGCTCCTGTCTCTCACCGGTCTGGTCCCAGATCCGCACTGTTGCCTGGGTCACCCACGAAGCATACAGATTTGGTGGCCGTTGGTCCCGTTGAAGAAACGGGATCGCGGCCAGGGCCCTCCCCGCCACCGCCCGGTCCTGGAACAGCCAATGCTTCTCGGACACGGGTTTCATCCATTCCGCCAGGTACCGTAGCTGAGCGGCCTGGAAGTAAAGCAATAGATCCGGGACGCCAACGCCCCCGTGCTCCGGCGGGAGCGCGCCAATCTGGCGTTTGAGTCGCGGCTTCCTGCCCTGCCAAATGAATTGTGCCAGGTCGGATTGGACCCGCTTGATCCAGCCCTTCGGTGGATATATGGGGAGCGTATGAAACATGTACAGAATTTTAGGCAAGATCGTCATTTTGATGGCCGCGACCCGCCCAAGCCACGAGATCGGCAGGCGGCGCCAGCGATGTAGATCCGCTTTAATGGCCGAGGAAAGACGGTCGTAGTTCATGGTCCTAATGCTTGGGATCGTGGGCGCCAGCTGCACTCCGAGGTAAGGGACAGGGCCCGTCGCCCAGGGGACCGGATATTTCGTGCGTAGGTCCGCCACCGTGCCCGGCGCGAGAGAGAGGGAGAGCGCCACTGACTTGGCAATGTTCACCTTGAAGCCTGATATGTCCCCGAACACAGAAAGCTCCTGCAAGATCGCTCCCAGGGACGTCAAGGGCTCCCTGAAGGTCAATAGGACATCGTCGGCATAAAGGCAGATCTTGTGGGTTTCCCCCCCGAACCGGATGCCGGCGATCTGGCCGTTTTGGCGTATGTGCTGCGCTAGGGGCTCCATATACATGGCGAAGAGCAGCGGGGAGAGGGGACAACCCTGCCTAGTGCCCCGGGAGATCCGAAAGGGCGACGACATGTGGCCGTTAACTCGGACCGATGCGTGTGGATCGCGGTAGCAATTGAGTATCCGTGCCCTCATTTTGTCCTGTAAGCCGAACCGGCACAGGACCGCTTCGAGATAGGGCCAGTGCACCCGGTCGAAGGCCTTCTCGGCATCCACCGCCAACAGGGCGTAGTCTGCCGGGAAGCGGGAGGCCTTCTCTATAAGATGCAGGACCCGTTTCGTGTGGTCGCTCGTTTGGTGGCCGGGGATAAAGCCCGCCTGGTCTGGGTCTATGAGGTTCGGCAAGTGGGGCGCAATACGAGCCGCCAAGATCCCCGTGTACAGCTTGAGGTCCACGTTGAGTAGGGAAATAGGCCGGTAGGAACCGCACTGCTTGCCGTCCTTCCCAGGCTTGGGGATCACCACGATTGCCGCATCCAGCAGGGATGGGGGCAACTCCCCGAGAGTGTCAAACGAGTTGAAAAGGCGCGTGAGGAGGGGAGTGACCAGTGAGCAAAATTGTTTATAAAACATGGCCGAGAAGCCGTCCAGGCCTGGGGACTTGCCCACCTTGAGCCTCGCGATGGCCGAAATCACCTCCTCTGGCCGGATCGGCGATTCCAGCAGCTCAGCCTGGGGTAGGGACAGGCCTTCCACCCGCGCTTGTTCCAGATATGCGTCCACCCCACCACCGTCGAGGGGCTGCGTGTCATAGAGCCGGGCGTAAAAATCCCGAAACGTCGCGGCAATCTCCCCATCGTCTGTATGCAGGACCCCACGGGAGTCCTCTATCTCCTTGACTCCCTCTCTCTGTCGGCGCTCCCGCAGGCAGCGGGCCAGAAGGCCACCACATTTGTCACCTCCCACATAATAGCTGTGCCGGAGGCGCAGTGCTGCATACTCCGCCTTGTCGCGGTCAAGTGCTTCTAGCTGTGCTCTCTGCGTTTTTAATAGCCGCCAGACTCTCGGAGCCCCCGTTCGGCTATGCATACGTTCCAATTCCCTGACTTTCTGCGATAGTTCCGCACGCTTCGCCTGTCATTCTTTGTTTTCCGCCGCAGAGAGGGCTATAATGGCACCCCGGACCACCGCCTTCAGAGCAAACCAACACGTGGCGAGGGCCGTGGCTCCATTGTCATTGAACCGAAGGTATTCCTCGATGACCCCCTGTAGCTGTTTGACCACCGCGGGGCGAAGCAGGAGCGAATCCCGCAACCGCCACTGGCGCGTCCTCCCGCCCATAGGCGGGAGCGTCAGCGTCATAACCACCGCCGCATGGTCGGAGAGGGACGCCGCCAATATCTCCACCCCCGAGGCCTCCCGAACGAGCGCTCGGGTGGCCAGAAAATAATCCAGGCGTGCATATGTACCGTGCGCTCCCGACGTGTGTGTGTATTCCCGGGCCGTGGGGTTGTATAGCCGCCAGAGGTCCACCATGTCTAATTCCTGCAGCGCCGTGTGTCCCGACGGAGATGGAGTGATAATTTAAAGAAAAAAGTGCAGACTATACCATACTATAAGCTTTTATAGCAACTGTACAGTAAAGCTATGGCTATGTTAACACAAAGGGGTGTAAATGGATGAATAAAAATACGCAAAAAGGATCATAAAAAGCAAGATGGAATGTATAGCAGGTGACAGGGACTACCTTTTATTTAATAAAAATGCATATAAAAAAACGCACACACATAGAATGTGACACCTGTGAACTTCAGGAAAGTGGCTGGCTTCTGCCTGGTGACAGACGCATAGGGGTTCATGTTTCAGTATATATATGTGCAAATGCACCATGACATGGTGTCCATTTTGTTTTCATTTACCATTTTAAGATGGTTATACATCCATCTTGGAGAACTAAATAAAAACAAAAACTATAAAGAGCGTGCCACTAAACATTTTTTCTTTTTTAAATGAAGGAGCAGCCCCGTTTCAAATTTAAAATATAGCAGGATGTGGGAAAAAGAATGAAGGGGCAGAGGGAAGAGAGGATTACATTGCTGAATGGCAAAAGTAGCAAAGTAGGAACTGACTAAGCTGCGTGTAAAACCAGAATTGGCAATGCCAATAGGCAGTAGCGGCTCCTGGAGGGAGTGCTGCCGGGCGGTGATGCAGGGCGGGGTAGGGTAGGGGTAGTAAACTCCAGATTATGGCCTAACGGAGTTTACTACCCCCCACCCTTTCCCTCCCCCGCCCTGCGTCACCACCCGGCAGCACTCCCTCCAGGAGCCGCTACTGCCAATAGGTGTGGCCCTCATGTAACAAACATTTGTGCATACAATACACCATAGAGGAGATACTAACCCTTTCCATGTTGGCACTGATTTTAGCATGGAGAAATTAACACATTTTAACACGTGAGAAAAGCAGCCCATGTTTTCTTGCATTGCCTAAAACTCTTTGTTTTTACCGGGGGCTTCGTGTTTCTGTTTTTATTTTTAAAGTATGAATTTTATAGAGCATACTGTAAACTGACCTCTAGGGATGGGTGAGTTGAAGCATTGTGTGCATAGTCGTGACAGATCTCTGGAGCTAAGGCTGGAGGCAGGTAAAGAGTTTCTCACAGTGCCTGTCACTGCATCTTACAGGTGTTGACACTATGTGCTCATCCAATCTTTAAACCTCAAAGCATAGCGCACTGAGCAATGGTCACTTATTTTCCAATGGTAATTACCAATGTGTGTCAAAGTGCGTGGAGGTACAAAGCTGAAGAATTATTGACAATTACACAGAAAACGGTGTGTTTAAAGGTCAGACAGTTGGCGTGTTTATGACAGCAGGCATGGTAAGAGAGCACACAAGGAGGTACATGCACAAGTACCTGTAGGACAGTGAAAACAGTGATGGAAAGTATGAAGATTGCATGTAAGATATGCAGATAAAGGATTTTAAAAACATATAGGGAAAAAAGACGTGCCTAACAAAGCAAAATCCTGCAAAACAAAGTGAAGACTAGGAGCGTAATCCCCTGTCCCCACAGAAGATACATTTTCATAATTTCAGTGTAATTATGAGTGACATTCAACAACTGAGTGACACTTTCTCGTGAGCAAAATCAAGCAATGAAGACGTGGGAAACATATAAATATCAGAAATTCACTCATTTGAGCAATGAGAAACTCTAAGACCTTAAAACTGCTGTAAAGCACTAGAAATGGAAGGACACTAGGATGTGGGAGAGGCCCCAGCGCGGAGTCTCGTAGCTGGCAAGCTTTCAGGTTGTTTATGTGTGACTTTTTTGTGTGTGTCATTTCGGTGGCATTTGTGAGACATTTTGAGTGACACGGTATCAAGGACAGAAAATAGCAGTTACATCCCTGAGATGTTTCTGAAATTATCCCTATTGTGCTAATCTAATGGTCTCAAAACAACTGTACATCTTATGCAACTTCTTTCACCTACTTCCACTCTCTGTTTCTCACTCACAGTATGATGATGGAGTGTGTATGCATGGCTAGGCCCGGTAAATATGTCAGAATTGCAAGCTGCACTAGCACTAACGGACAGCAGATGGTTCTCAATGGGGCCACCTTACATGGGGTGAACATAACGTAAACATAGCTCACCAAACTGAAAGTCAAGACCTCAATCCCACATTATCAAAAATGATCCCCAGTTAAGAGAGGTGTCTCAGTGGCCAAACATGTATTAAAAAAGGAAACCAGTATGATATGTTTATCAAAACTGACTTTTTTAGCGAACAGTGTGAAGATGCATTCTGTGACTTGCTATTTCACTTTTCATATGGGCTGTTGTTACAAAACTGCAACTCGCTGCATTTGAATCACTTCATTCATTCTATGTAAAAATGTTCCAAGCTAAGAAGAGGTAGAGTGCATGCAGCATCCTTAGTCCCTCGTTGGACCTCTATCAGTAGCCGTAAGCAGTACATGCATTAGTGGTAACTCAAAATACATGTATCAGTGACTCTTTTACATTACATTCATCCATAGTTCTTTGCATTGCATACATCTGTGGCTCCTCAAGGTACATACATTAGTGGCCCAGCCGTCATGAGGCTCAATAATACTCCTACAAAATAAAATCAAAGTGACGAGTCGGAGAATAAGACTGAATATCCACTTAAGTAAATCAACTAAAGTCATGTGGGCTCAATATGATCAGAGATTAGACGACGAGTAAATCCTCATTAGAATGCTTATGTTGAACAGCTGTATTATCGGCCGTGAACCATACTTACAGCAACACAATGTATCATGGGCCATCTTTGGTACAATAGCTTGCATATCTTATGTAATAAATGCAAATCTGTCTTCAGATAATAGGTTTAAAGCCTGGTACAAACCTTCTCAATCTATCCACTCTTAACTTTGAAATATTTGTTAGTATTTTACCTTGAATAGTCCAAAAACTACACCATATCTTGGAGCTCCTATTTCATTGGGAATGTGAAGGGTTATGCTGTATGCACTGTAGCACCAAAATACCTAGGGATGGCTTTGAGGCGCTTTGTAAATGAAGTTAGAACTGCCTCGTATGCTCACAGGGAGGGGTGCAGAGGGTGAGTTCCTGACCCTACTCCCCAACTCCTTCCCCTGAAGACAAGATCCCTGGGGCGTGTTTAACTTGAAGCATCATACAAAATCCCATAGCATAATTGCAGCAACGAGTGGAGGATACAACTCACTTAACATACAACTTGCTCTGCTTTCCAAAGTCTGTCCTTTGGTGTTTAGTTACCAAGCTAGGGATGGGAACTAATCACTATCTGTGCCCAAAGAGCTATATTCTACACTCTGCCTAGAGCGTTGGCCATCTTGCGAATGGTCACTTCTGGAGTACTGTTGCGAGCTTTTCCAGTGCAGTAAGAGACGGGTTTTCTTCAAGTTTAGCAAATGCTCAATGCAGTGTACGATCGTAGGATTGTCCACAATCTACAGTGGGCCCCGGCAATGTCTGCCCAGGCTGGAAAATGAACTGACTCCGCAGTATTCCTGCCGGCATGACTCTGCCCCATAGTACGGAGAGCACAGTGAGGGTTAAACATGGCTACAGTATGTGGGAAGATCACTTGTCTACTCATGGAGGGCGCAACAATTGAGTTTGCCAGTGGCAAATCTGCTGCCTGTGTGCACAACTGCTCACCAGTGGGGGATGCGTTTGAGCAAAACATGCAAGGCGCATCATGCTTATTGCATCATGATGTGCCCAACAAAAGCACTGCTTGCTTAGAGAGACTAAGTGGGCTGCTGAGAGCTACCCAGACTCGACTCGGAAGTAGGCTGGGCAAAGATCAGCGTGACGAATAATCTGTGAAGTCCCTGCCTTGTAGTGTTAACAAAACAGAGCTCTTGGTGTGGTGGTTACGCTGTCTTGAGAGCTGTGCTGTGTGGCTCTGCTCTCACCATGACTGGACACACTTACCCCCCGCCCCTCCTCCTACACAGAACAGGGCAACAACACAAGCGAGGTCAGGGCGGACACTGTTGTATAATTTACAGCAGCTGTACATGGGGGCCTGGACTAGCAGGAAAATTAAAAACATCCCACTGCCACCACCAGTGCTGAGTGCAGACTGGCATCATGATAGCGGCAGTCTATCCAGTGTCCATCGGTACTGCCCTGAGAGGCGTCAGGCTGGTGTCTGGCACGAAGATAAACCAGTGATCTGCAAGGATGCTCACGGCAGCTAGGTCACTGTCAGTGACACTACAAGAGTGGTGCGGCACGAGTGGAAATGACTCTATGTGAGCGGGCCGGTTTTATCGAGCGGAACACTTCTAAAAGTGTTTGTAAGCAGAAGTTTAAAAACACAAAGAGCGGGGAAGGAAAATGAAGGGGGGTGAGGTCGTGGGAGAGACGGGCAAGCCAGGAAGTGGAATAAAGCGTAGAAACAAAAAAAAAACCCTAGCATGTCTGCGAGTGCTAATACATGGCAGCCAGATGGTCACTGCCAGTGACACTGCATGGGCGGGGCGGCACCAGTGGAAAAGCGGCAACAAGGAAGGGCCAGGCACCTCCGTCCAGATTCAGTGAAAGGCTGTTCTACTACTACTGGTGGATGGGACTACAGCCAGTGACATGGTATTTCCTTTGAGGCAGCCGTGGCAGTAAGCGTCAGAGGTCACAGACCAGGTCTGAGCTGCAGGACAGTTGCCAATTACAGAACAGTCCGCACATCCACGGTAAATGCTCATGTTTCGATTAATGCTATTCAGATAACATGCTGCTCTTTGTGAGCGAGCTGGTTTTATTGAGAGGAACACTTTTAAGAGTGCTTCTAAGAAGAAGTATAAACACGCGAGGAACGGGAGGGGGATTACAGGGGGAAGTGAGGTGGTGGGAGGGATGAGCACGCCAGGAAGTGGAATGAAACTCAGGAACAAAAAAATAAAAAAGCGCGGACACCACGTCTCATTGTTTAAAAAAACGAGCGCTCGCCAGGCAGCCACGATTTATTTTTGCATCTCGCTTTCACTTTAAAGTGAAAGCGAGATGAAAAAATAAACATGCGGCGGAGCTTGTCTCTATGGGGCCATGTGTTTGAAACACATGGCCCCATAAAGATAAGAAACCTTTCGTGACACACGGAAGGCAGACGAGCCCGTCCAAATGGGACGGGTCAAAAAGCCTAACGAAAACGTCACAAACAGCTCTTTTCCAATGACTGGCGACCATTTAGCATAAACGGTGATGCCAGCAAATGGAAAAGAGGGGCGGGGCTTAAAGCCCTTTACAGAAATACTTAAAACGTTAAATCTCGCCAGCGAGACTGCGCATGTGCGCAGCCCACGCAGGCGAGACCTAAAAACGAAATTGGCTGTAATTCACTATCAGGACATGCCAAACACATCAGGGCATGTCCTACCTTTTACATACAATGCACCCTGCCCTTGGACCTACCTTAGGGGTGACTAATATGTAGAAAAGGGAAGGTTTAGGGACTGGCAAGTGGGTGCACTTGCCAAGTCGACATGGCAGTCCCAGACGGCACACATGCTCTGCAAAGGCAGGCCTGAGCCACATTTTACAAGCTGCTTCTGTGGGTGGCACAATCGGTGCTGCAAGCCCACCAGCAGCATTTGATTTACAGGCCCTGGGCACACATGGTGCACCGTACTAGGGTCTGACAAGTAAATCAAATAAGCCAATCATGGAGTCACTAATCCATCACAACAATTTACAATAGGGAGCACTTGCACTTTGGCACTGAATAGCAGTGGCAAAGTGCCCAAAGCATCTAGACCAGCAAAAACATAGTAAAAACACAGGAGGCAACAGCAAAAAATTGAAGGGCGACCCACGTCAATAGTGCCAGGTCTAACAGGTAGGAGTTAAAGATGGGGTTACGTTTTTTGGGACAAAAGATAACCTAATATTATGGTTTATAGTTGTTCTCAGGGATTGGATTAAGGTTAGAAATGAGGTTAGGAAGGGGTAAGTGTAAGAGATAGGAACAGAGTTAAGAGAATGGAAACTGTTAAGGTTAGAGTTAAAGCTAGGACGACGGATTGGGTAAAGTTTATACAAAGGGGTAGGTATGAACAAAGGTTCCTGTTAGGGTTAGTGGGTGTGGAATAGGGTACAGATTCAATATGATCCACACCCACCTAAAATAGCAAATAGTTTAGTGGGGATCATCAAGAAATCTTTATGCAGCTTACTCAACAAATTTCTTGACCAGGGAATTGCCCTAGTTCCCATTAAAAGCTCCATAATAATTCCACTTCTGAAAAAACAAGGTGATGACCCTAACATCTTATAAAAGTATTGACTCATATCGCACTCCCTTATACAGTACAAATTATGAAAGCTCACTTGGCGCAGGATGTCTGCAGTGATCCATAAGACTCTGTTTTTACATCCTTTACAAGCAGGTTTCGGCCCATTGCACAGCACAAAGGCAGTCATTATATCAGTAATTGATGACTTCAAGAATGATGATTCGAGATTAACTTTTGCTGGATCTATTTTTGCCTTCGATACAATAAACAATGAGATTGTGGTCGGTCAAGTGGAGGAGGCAGGATTCCAAAGGACTACCCTGATCTAGCTAAAATCCTTCCCAGCCGCACGTTGTCAAGCGGTCCAGTTAACCAACTTTGCTGCAAAACCTGTTAGCCTAGAATGCGGGATTCCCCAGAGACCTTCCCTATCACCCCACATTTTCAACATGTATGCAAAATCTTTAATTCAGGAATTGGCATTAGAGGATGTAGGCTATACAACTATGTGGACGATTCAGAGCTCCTACTGTGTTTAGATGGAACATCTACAGTCCAACTAGAATTTCAAGATACAATGCGCTTCATAGCCAATAGGATGAATGCTAAACAGTTAAAAAGTAATACATACAATACCAAAATTGTCATTCTCAGCATGTCCATGTGGGCACACTCGCATTGGTCCCCATAAATGGGATTAGTTCTCTTATCCAAAGCATCAGTGAATTTAGGATTCATGGTGAACTTCAATCTTACCCTTAAACCACAGACAAGCACTACTTATGAGAGAAGACAGCAGACGCAGTGCACCGAGTGAGATTGCGTCGCTGCGCAGGGCTGTGGTAAAGTGCTCCTGTAACTCCGTTGCAGCCGGCTGGGGAAGAGGAACTGAGCCGGTGCCCGGCTGCGGATGAGTGGAGCCCCGGGCTTCGAGGTTCGCAAGGACTCTACATACTAAGCGGTGCCCAGAAGGTGAGTAGCAGGGGCTGAGGAAGTTCCACTCGTCCCGGTGAAGCACTCAAGAGCCCATCGGGACTATCTATCTCTGTTCGATAGATCTTGTGTTTTGAAAGTGGGTCCTTCCTGCTGGGAGGCCCAGCTGAGAGCCCGAAGAAGCCCGGAGGACATTTTCCCTGCTCCTGGGCCCTATTGGGTGGACCTATTTCGAGAGGTCCGTGGCTGAAGAGTGCCTAGACTGTGGAAACCACCCCCTGAATCCCAGGGGAGCTGGTACACCTTCTATGTATCATACTCCATCTGCTGCTGGCTATCACATTTAAGAACTCACCCCTGATGAAGAGAGGAATTGCTGTGTTTGGCCCCTTTGAAATGGCCACTGAGACACCTGATAAGAAGCAGAGGGTGGGGACATCACTTAGTCGCTCTGGAAGTGCCAGATGGAAACCAAACAGGCCACAGCCGTATTGTTCCAGGCTCTCTGGTAGGCAGCGGCGATTACCGAGTACACCCAGACAGTGATACCATATGCACAGTGAAGCTAGAAAAGTGGTCTTTTTGAGCGCTAGGAACAATGATGTCTGGGGGCAAGGGGTCCCACATGGCCCATCAGACCAAAATGGAGAAATATGTCCCACTCAAAACAGACGTACATGCCTCAACAACAGAGGACCAGCAGTCTTTGTCAAAGTGGTCCCCGTGGCCCAGGAGGCCCCCAACTCTACAAGATATTAAGCTGGCGATCCTGAGCATTAGACCGGCCATAGAGGGCAAAATAGACTCAGAGACGACAGAAGTCAAGCTAATGCATGCTGACCTGCGGAATATGAGCTCCAGAGACAAGGAGGCGGAGGATTCCATAACCACATTGAAGACTGTAACAAAGATACTAAAGGTCCAAATCAGGGAACTGAGGGCCAGTACAGAGGTCCTGGAGGCTAGAGTGGAGGACTTTGAAGGGTGATCACGGTGTAACAATGTTCACATAACTGGAGTTCCAGAGAGGGCAGAGAGCCCGACAATGGACTTATTTGTTGAAGATTTAATACTCAAACATCTGCAGCCTTGTGACCTATAGAACTACTTTTCAGCAGATCGGGCGTACCGTGTACCTGGTGCCCCTCCAAGACCAGGTGAACCCTGCACCCAATAGTGGCACGTATCTTTAACTGCAGAGATCGCGATGTCATCCTGCAGATGGCGCGGAATAGGCCACCGCTCAAGTGGGACAACAATACCATCTCCTTTCCGGATATTACCCTCCGTGTGCAGAAGTTGCAGTGTTCCTTTCTCGAAATCCAAAAAGTCCTACAGGAACGTGAACTGAAGTATGTAGTGCTTTGCCCTGCAAAACTGCGCGTGGTGGTGGAAGACAAGACTTGGTTCTTTGACACTCCAGAAGAGGTCTGGAACTGGCTTGATGACTGGCAGATAGTCAGAGACAAAAGATCCCACCAGAAGCAGACCAAACACGGAACGGGCCAGAGAGCTCACAGACTGCAACAAGACCCGACTGCTGAGAGAACTGTCAATGAAGTACCAACAACTGGGGTGCCCTAAGGTTCCTTAAATAAGGGGCTCAAGCAGTTGCCTCGTCGAGTGAAGCATCAACTGGTTCTCTACACGTTTATATTTGCCGCTCCTAGAATGAAAGAGGTGGGACATACTTCCTCCCTTACTCAGTGTGGGGGTGCTCTTGTATGTACCCTAAGAAATGCAGTAAAACTGAGTGGCAACTAAACGGTAACAAGCAATGCTTGTTATTTAAAGGCGAGTGGTGGAGTGGCATTAGAGTGGGTCCACGCTTCCCCCACAATAAGTTATGAGTGTTGGTATAAAAGGCGATCTACATAGTTGGGGGCGGGGAGTGGGCAGTTTTAAGTCTGTCATGCAGGGAGGCGGGGGGTTGCAATGTGGGTTTGAGTACATTTTCTGTACATAGTGAGTGCGTTAGCAGTAGCGACGATAGTTCCCTTAAATGTGCAGTGTCCACTTTGGCCTTCTTTCTTACCCTGGCCCCACTTAAAGGTAGTTATAGCATTATGAGCTTTCCCCATAGATCCTGCCCACCAGCGCCTGGGGAGTTTCCACATTGATTTGGTCTGCGCGCCCATGATTCCCCCACCTTCTGTTCCTGGGCCGAGACAATGACGAACGGTCCCTTTTCCACCAGGGTGTGCCCAGTGATCATGTCTGATGGCTGCTCATTGCCGCCACCAAGCTTTAAGATATTCTCCTGGAATGTAAATGGCCTGGGAGACAAAATTATAAGGGGAGTGGTCCTGCAATATCTAAATAGACACTCTACAGACGTAGTTCTTCGTCAGGAGACCCATCTCCAGGGTTCAACTTATTGTGCCATTTATAGGTGGGTATACAAAATAGCTGCCTATACAGGTTTTACGAGGGGCTCTAGGGGGGCGGGCATAATTCTTTGTAATTAGTTTCCTTTTATTGTTCAGCATGACACACTTGACACTCACACGCGTTGTGTGGCAGTCACAGAACACTGGGAGGGCCACCTGTTCAACACAATTTCACTTTACATAACGTTGAGACCACATAATCCGGCGTTCTCAGACCTAGGAGCACTGCTCCTCCGTTTCCTGAGGGTAGACTGTTATTGGAAGTGTGACTGTAATGCAGCCCTTTGTGACACTATCAATGTTGACCCTTAAGTCAGAGGGAGACTGCTAGTAAAGTCCTAGCGGATGTATTGTCTGTGATGGGCTTAACAGACACATGGCGAGCCCTTAATGCCATTACCCGTCAATATACCTTTCAATTGGGAGCTCACTGCAGTTTATCCTGTATAGATTACATATTCGCATTGGTCCATCAACTCCCCTATTTTAGTGATATACATCATCTTGCTTGGGGTATTTCAGACCATTCTCAAGTGTGTGCGACACATGGACAAATTTCACTGCATCAGAAACACATGATGATGCTTAATCCCTGGTATCTCAAGGTGCCCAGTATTTGAGCGGGCCTTCAGAAAGCCACCAACCATTACTTTGCAGAGAATGAAGGGATGGTAGCTTGAGAACGAGGGCTGTGGGAAGCATTTAAAATGACCACAATTGAGAAGGCACAGGAATTTCTGTCCAAACTTCATATACCGCATCTTGCATCAAAAGAAAGAAACCTCCTCAAACGGGACTTCACTGATGGTGAGGTTTAGCTGGCTATTTCGTGCACTGAACCCAGGGAAGGCTAGATATCCGAACGGCCTACCCACTGAACTATACCAACTCATGGCAACCAAGAATGCCCCCTTCCTTTTACGTATGTTTCAGGAGAGTTGAGAGGCTGGAACACTACCGGCTGATCAAAGACTAGCTAATATAGTGGTAATCCATAAAGACAGTAAACTGCCTGATAGCTATCCCTCTTAGAGGCCAATCTCGCTGCTAAATGCAGAAGTACAAATCTTAGCAAAACAACTGGCGACTCAGCTGACTCAGGTCATACAGTCAGAGGTTCATCTTTTTTTTTTTTTTTTTTGAAACATTTTTTTATTGTTTTCAAGACAACAATGCAATACAAACCCCTCCACCCCCACCGTCGAAAGGAGAGCATTACATTTATCAGTGTTGCCAAATGTCCAGGAGCTTAATCCTTCTTCCCAGGTGGTCCCTCCCCTCCTCCCCCTCCCACCCCATGTCAGTGTGCCCCCCTCTGCCGTCTCCACTCCCGATGTACCCTTCCCCGACAATGAATCATGTACGGGTGCTCAACCGTCCCTAGGAAACCCAGGCTTCCCACACTTCCCGCTACTTCTAAAACGTCCAGCACTCACCATTGCTCCTCCGCTACTCCCCACCCACCGCGTCGTCCTGCCTGTCAGAGGTGCTCCCCGCTTCCCCCGAGCCAGACATCTGCCCCTGAAGTTCCACCACCAGCGCCTCCCACGCTCGTGCCGTCGCCAGGGCCTTCTCATCTTCCCTCCGGAGGGCCAACTGCAACCGGAGCGTACCCTCCGCTCCAGCCCATCTCGCAAACGCCACCCTCCACCGCAAGAAACTAGGCCCGCCCGGGATTTCCAGTGCATAGTCAGTTCCCTCTTGGCCATAATCAACCCTAAATCGTAGAACTTACTGGTAACCTTCGTCCGTCGGGTGTGGGGAAACCAAAGTAACAAGCAAGCCCCCATTTCCGGAGCAATAGAACGGTCTGTCACCTGATTCAGGCAATCCACAACATCTGCCCAATAGTCACCCAACTGCACGCAGGACCAAAACATATGGCGGAAATCAGCCCCCTCTCCCCCACACCGCGGGCATTGTGAGTGAGCACCCCCAAAATATTGCAATATCTTGACCGGTGTCAGATAAGCCCTGTGCAGTGTAAAAAACTGAACCAACTGAAACCGGGCATTCCGCGTTCCCTTCCAGGCCCTCCGCACCAGCGTGGACCACGTGGTCTCGGGGATCAATTTCCCAAGGTCCGCTTCCCACTTACCCCTCAACACGGTCAGGGGTTGTAGGCCTTCTGTCGACAGCCTGCGGTAGAGGCAAGTAATGGCCTTGGCCGTCCCCGCCGCCATCACTACATATTGGCAACCCGCGGCGACCGGCGGCTCCGAGAGCCCCATTGTCCAATGCCTCTGGAGGCTCGCGATAAGGGCCGCATGGAGTAAATAGTCCCCCCGCGGCAGTCCATAAGAGTCCTGCAAGTCCTGGAAGGGCAACAGCACCCCGTCCCTAAATAAATCGCCTACCACCTGCACACCCAGCTCCTCCCAAACTGCCAGTCCAGACCAATCGCCCCCATGCGGGAGCGCCGTACACATTCCCAACGGGATCTCCGGGGCATAGGGGTGAGCCACGGCGGTCCTCCTCTGGCACCTGTTCCAGCACAACCGGAGGGTACGCTCCTCCAGAGTAAGCTGGGCAAGGTCCAACCGCTGTTGAAGGACTATAAAGGCGAGCACATGCCGCGGGATTAACCTACCCTGTGGGCCGTCCGGACCTCTATACTCCCTGGCCACCGCCTGCGTGAGCCATTGAAGCTGGGCCGCCAGGTAGTACCATTCAAAGTCCGGGGCTGCCAGTCCCCCCTCCGCTCTCGGCCGCCGTAATGTGGTCAACGCCACCTGCCGCCTTCCCGAGCCCCAAATGAAGCTCGTAGATAGTGCTCGAAGCCGCGCGAAAATCGATGCAGGTACCCATATGGGCAGGGTGCGAAAGAAGTAGAGGAGGCGTGGCAACGCCACCATCTTCAACAGCGCTACTCTCCCAGCGCACGAAAGCAGGAGCGTGCTCCAGAAACCCATACTACCACGCAAACCACGAATGGCTCTGCCAATATTCCCCTCCAGCAAATCAGGCTGGGTGTGATAAATATTAACCCCCAAATATCGCAGGCAGCTCCCTTCCCATCGGAGCACTCCCAGCGACTGGGGGGTAGTCACAGGTTCATCTTGACCAATCCAGCATTATGCAAGGTAGAAGTACGGCAGGTAATTTGAGAAGCTTGCACTGGGTGTTGGGTCGTGCTGCTGACATCTGTGAGAATGCAGCGGTGGTATTGTTGGATGCAAGGATGGCCTTTGATACATTGGAATCGCCCTCCATATATGCTATCTTAGAAAAAAAGAATTTGGACCACGATTCTTGGCATGGATTTGACTTTTATATTCTAACCCACTGGCCCAAGTGACGGTGAATGGGTGCACATCGACAATTTTCCCACTGCAACGAGGCACAAGGCAGGGCTGCCCACTCTCCCATTGATTTTTGCCTGAGTTCTGAAGCCACTGGCGATTTAGATAAGAGGTGACCAGCTAATTAGGAGGCTAAAATGGCTAGTGGAATGGGAGGATAGACTCTCCCTCTACACATATGAAATCCTGCTATAAATAGCTTATCCGAACACCACATTACATAGAATACTACATATAGTTGACCTGTATAGTAAATACACAGGATACACTATCAACTGGGACAAGCCGTAAATCTATGTACACCATGGAGATCCCACACGCCTCCCCAGAAATTGCACAGCATGGGTGGGTCGCGGAGGGGTTCCGCTACCTAAGGATCTATATTACCAGAGACCCTAACGTTTTTGATGAATGTAACATTGAGCCCCCACTTACACGTCTGCAAATCAATCAATCAATCAGGGATTTGTAAGCGTGCTACTCACCTGTGAGGGTCTCAAGGCGCTGGGGGAGGGGGGAGGTGCGCCACTACGTACAGCAGAAGAGCCAGGTCTTGAGGGTCTTCCTGAAGGTGTTCAGGGAGGGGCCGCGTCTGATGTCTGCCAGTAGCTCATTCCAGGTCTTGTCTGCGATATGGGAGAACGATCTTCCGCCTGATCTGGCTCTGTGGATCCGCGGGGTTTCAGCCAGTGCGAGGTTGCCTGATCGCAAGTTTCTTTTGGGTACGTGGAAGTTTATTCTGTCATTGAGTTATTTAGGTCCGTTGTTGTGTAGGCACTTGTAGGCGTGGGTGAGGATTTTGAAGGTGACTCTTCTCCACGGGGAGCCAGTGGAGTCGCCGCAGGTGTTGGCTGATGTGTTCGTGGCGGGGATGCCGAGAATGAGTCTGGCCGCGGTGTTCTGTAATTGTTTGCAGTTTGCGGAGTAGGGACTTGTTGATGCCGGCGTAGAGTGCGTTGCCGTAGTCGAGTTTGCTGGTGATGAGTGCATGGGTGACTGTTTAACTCGATTCGGGGGGGGGGGGGGGGGGGGGATCCATTTGAAGGTCTTTCGGAGGATGCGGAGGGTGTTGAAACAGCTAGCGATGACTGCGTTGACCTGTCGGTTCGTGGTGAGTGATGCGTTGAGTACGATGCCGAGGTTTTTGGCATGGTCTGAGAGGGTAGGTGGGCTTCCGGGGGCAGTGGGCCTCCAGGGGTTGTCCCATGCTGAAGGGGTGGTTCAGAAGACAAGGACGTCTGGTTTCAAGGCATTGAGTTTTAGGCAGCTGTTGGTCATCCAGACTGCCACTTCTTGCATTCCTCTCTGGAAGTTGAGTTTTGCGGTGTTGGGGTCTTTGGTGAGGGAGAGGATGAGCTGGGTGTCGTTGGCGTAGTATACGATGTTGAGGCCGTGTTCTCGGACAATGTCTGCGAGGGGGGCCATGTAGATGTTGAAGAAGGTCGGGCTGAGGGATGACCCCTGTGGTACTCCGCAGGTGATGTCAGTGGGGGGGAGAGGAAGGGCGGTAATCTGATCCTTTGGCTTCTTCCGGTGAGGAACGAGCAGATCCAGTCTAGGGCAGTTCCTTGTATGCCGGCCTCGCGTAGTCTGGTGATTAGTGTGCGATGAGAAACGTGTCGAAGGCTGCAGACAGGTTGAGGAGGATGAGTGCTGCAGAGTGGCCCTGGTCCAGGAGGGTGCTGTGGTTGGCTCGGAATCCGGATTGGGATGGGTCGAGGATGGTGCATTATGCCACTTTGACTGCGAAGGGGAGAAGCGAGATGGGCCGGTAGTTTTTGAGGTCGGTGGGGTCCTCCGTCAGTTTCTTGAGTAGGGGCCTGACTTCGGCACGCTTCCAGTCGTCTGGGAAGGTGCCTGTTTTGAAGGTGGTGTTGATGGTGTGTTGTAGTTGGGTGCGATGGTGTCCGCGGCTCTGTGGAAGATGTGTGGGGGGCAGAGGTCGGTGGGGGCCCCCGAGTGGAGGCCTTTCATGGTTGTGGCGGTGTCCGTGGTCGTGATTGGTGTCCAGTTGGAGATGGTGGGCTGGCTGGTGTCTTGGGGAGGAGAAAGGCTGGCTGAGGTGTCTTGAGGGTGGTTGGTGAAATTGTCATAGAGTGTTCTGATCTTGAGGTTGAAGAAGGTTCCGAGTTTGTCGCAGAGGTCCTGGGACGAGGTGATGTCTGTGGCTTCACTGCGCGGGTTGGTGAATTCCTGGATGACGTTGAAGAGTTCCTTGGAGTTGGTGGAGTTGGTGAGGATTTTGTTGTGGATGAAGTGCCTTTTGGTTGTTCTGATTTGGCTGTGGTAGGCTGTCATGGCATTCTTGTAGGTGGAGTAGCTGTTGGTTTTCTTGGTGTTCCTCCAGTTCTTTTCCAGGCGTCTGCAGGTGCGTCTGGCTTCTTGGAGGTTGGTGGTGAACCAGGTGGCTTTCCTGGTGCGTTGTTTACCGGGATTGCGTAGCGGGGCAAGCTCGTCTGTGCAGTTGCAGATCCACGTGTGGAGTTCTCTGGCTGCCGTGTTTGCATCGGATGCCCAGGTGTGGTTGTCTCGGGAGAGGGTGGAGTTCAGTTGCTCGTCGGTGATCTTGCTCCAGCTCCTTTGTGGCAGGCGCGGGGCTGGTTTAAGTGCTTTGGATTTCTCGACGGTGAAATGGACACAGTGGTGGTCGGTTCCAAGGTGGTTGCGTTGTGTGGCTGAAGTGGACGCTGTTTCCTGCAGCGAAGATGGGGTCGAGGGTGTGCCCTGCGCTGTGTATCGGTGTGTTGACGAGTTGGTTGAGTCCGATGTTGGCGACGCTGTCGCGGAGGGTGGTGGAGTTGGGGTCGCTGGCGTTGTTGAGGTGGAACTCCGATGAGTATGTAGTTCATTGATGCAATGACGTAGGGTGCGATTAAGTCGGTGATGGTGGTGGCAAAGGGTGTCCGGGGGCTCTGCAGATGAGTGTCCTACAGAGTGTGGTCTTGGGGCTGGTCTTGATCTGGAAGTGCAGGTGTTCGGCAGAGGGGAGGGTCTCGCTGGAGGTGGTAAGGCGGAGGGTGTTTTTGCGGACTATTGTGAGGCCTCCTCCTGGGTGGTTGGGGCGGTCCTTCCTCTGGATCTTGTAGCCGTCCGGGATGGCGGTGTTGATGTCGGGGGCGGAGGCGGCGTTGGTCCAGGTCTCCGTGAAGAAGGCGACGTTGGGCAAAAGAGAGTCGAGTAGGTTCCAGATTTCCATGGCGGGCTTGTGTACGGAGCGCACATTGAGGAGGATGCAGCTGAGGGTGTTATCAGTGTTGGTGCTGGTGGTGTTGGGGGTCGAAGTGGCGGTGAAGGTCCGGCGGCAGTGGAGGCAGGAGAACTGGCCATGGGTCGTGTTCCGTGAGGCCAGTTTGCAGTCTGTGTGTCTTCCGGGGTTGAATGCGAGGAGAGTGTTGGTGTCGTAGCGATGGATGGTTGAGGATCTAGGGTTCCTGGTGCTGGTCGCGGCTGGGAAGCAGACAGGCTTGCCTTAGGCGCGCCAGCGGCGCAGCCGCCATTAAGTAGGGGAGGGACGACAGCTGGGAGACAGGGTGCGAGCAAATGTGAACAGGGGGCAGGGCCACAGGGGCAGCAACGGCGGGAACTACACAAAGTGCAACAAAGCTACAACATAGCTTAGCAGCAATCGTGTGTCACACAATGGAGACAAAACAATGCGGAAAAACGCACAGCAGACAGTAACCAGAATAACAATAGACAAGTCACAAAACCAAAAACAGTAACAATAATTCCGGGCACGGCGAAGAGACAATTACGGTCGCGGGGAGGAGGCAGGGCACAGAGCCCACCGGATGAGAAGCTGCCGGTGGCCTCGAACACCTTGCCTGAGGGACTGGAGGGCTAAGCGGCAGCACAGGTGAAGCGGAGCTGTGGGGAGAGCGTAGGACTGGGACCAGGGTCGCAGGTCTTACTAGCGCTCCCCCGCAGCGGCCGCTATTAAGTAGGGGAGCGACAGCAGCTGGGAGGCGGGGAGCGTGAACGGGGGCGGGGCAGCAGCGGCGGAAACTACACGAAGTGCAATGAAGCTACAACGTAGCTAGCAGCAATCGAGCGTCACACAACGGAGACAAAAAAATGCGGAAAAACGCACAGCAGACAGTAACCAAAATAACAAAAGACAAGTCACAAAACCAAAAAAAGTAAAAATAATTGCGGGAGTGGCAAGGAGACAATAATTATGGGTGTGGCGAGGAAGCAGGGCACAGAGCCCACCGGATGAGAAGTTGGCAGGGGCCTCAAACACCTTCCCTGAGGGGCAGGAGGGTTCAGCGGCAGCGCAGGTGGAGCAGAGCAGAGGGGAGAGCGTAGGCCTGGGACCAGGGTCACAGGTCTTATTAGCGATCCCCCGCCTCGGCCGCAATTAAGTAGGGGAGGGGCAGCAGCTGGGAGGCAGGGAGCGAGCATGAGCAGGCTGCGGAGCCGCAGGGGCAGCAGTGGTGGGAACTACATGAAGTGCAACGAAGCTACAACGTAGCTTAGCAGCAACCAAGCGTCACACAATGGAGACAAAAATATGCGGAAAAACGCACAGCAGACAGTATCCAAAATAACAATAGACAAGTCACAAAACCAAAAACAGTAACAATAATTGCGGGCGTGACCAGGAGACAATAATTACGGGCGCGGCGAGGAGGCAGGGCACAGAGCCCACCGGATGAGAAGCTGGCGGTGGCCTCGAACACCTTCCCTGAGGGGCAGGAGGGTACAGCGGCAGCGCAGGTGGAGAGGAGCTTTGGGGAGAGCGTAGGCCTGAGAACTGATGTCCAACATTGGAGGGCCTTACCGCTGTCCCTGATGGGGTAGACATAACTCTTTAAAATGATGTCCCTGCCCCGCTTTCTTTATATTCTCCAAAACACTCCGTACCCAACACCGCCTTCATAATTTCATGCAATGAATGTCACGCTTCGTACACTCCTCTGGAATAGGGATGTCCCCAGAATTTTCCTCTCGAAACTGAACAGGGGCTAGTATGATTACAGACAAGCACTCTCTGCCCTTCAGAAATACTACTGGGTTGTCATGCTTTCAGAAGTCAATCATTGGGGGTTCACTTACCTCTTGTTGAACCAGCATGTAGAAAGGACGGACTAAATATGCAACCGGGAGGTTACATCAGGGCAATCTATGGTGGGAGTAGCTACAAATTATTTCCTACCCCGACTTCGGTTTCAATACAAATATGGAATACTATACTAGAGGCATTAGGTTGGCGGGATAGGATCAGCTGGGTGATCCCGTTATGGGACACAGCGAAACTGGGGGTACTGGCGGGGTAGCAGGGCTTTGATAAGTGGGATCTAGTAGGATTCTAGAGAGTAGGCAACATGTTGACCAGAGGGAGAGTGGTGTCCTTTACAGATTTACAGAGAAACTACCAATTAGGGCACACAGAAGCATATCGCTACCTCGAGATCAGTCATGCTCTACGTAGGGAAATACCAAGGGGAGAGGAGCATGCCTGAGTCCTCCCCATTGGTAGACAGAGTACTTGATGACTATATGGAGAAAAAGGCGATCTTCCTAAATTATCGCAAAATCTTAAACAACTTCCCTAACCTCTTGCCATGTCTGAGTGAAAGATGGGAGGATGATGTGGGGCAGTTGGAGGATGATGAACGGCAAAAGGCAATGGTCTCCCCTAGAGAAGTGGCTATACGTTCGTATTTTAGACTTCTACGACTCAAGATCTTCCATAGAATCTATCATACCTGTATGACACTGGTTAAGATGGGTAGGGTTGTGTCGCCGATGTGCCCCAGGGGGTGTGGGCATGAGGGCAAATTCTTCCATATGCTGTGGGACGGCCCGACGATCCAGGATTACTGGGGGACAGTGACATCCTGTGTCTTGAACGTGTGCAGTGGAGACATGACGAGATCAGGAAAGTGGTGTCTTTTGAATATATGGGAGGCTATAGATCTGAATAGCAAAGATTATCTCTGGTTGATATTGGGCTTTATGGTGGCTAAACGCAACTCAGCCAAGATGTGGAGGGCTGCATCCAGCCCTACTCTGAGAGAGTGAAAGGTGGATATGGATTGATGTATGCAGGTGGAGAGGGTGGTTTACGAGGGTAGAGGTTGACCGAACAAATGGACCAAAATTTGGGGAAAGTGAAACGAATATAGAGGGTTGTTATGCATGCTGGTCGCTTGAGTTGATCCTGTGGAGCTGGCTTAAGAAACTATGTTTGAGGGGGTGGGAATCTGTAGCAATGCCAGGGAGATTGAGATACATGTACTGTCTTGAAAACGATAATATTTGCCAATTGTTGGACTGCATCTCAATACACTGTACTTCAATAATTGCTGTCATTGCAATGCTATGTTTGATTATTGCAATAAAAAAAGATTTAAAAAAAAGATTTTAGTAACTATGAAACAAGTCTGAATACATGCTAGGCACTGAGCTGATGCTTCAGTAGAGGGCTTACTCTCTTCTGATTTTGGCTTGAGATGGATCAGCATCTGCGGATTATTGTTATTTAAAAAAGATTTGAGTGTGGAACTCGAGCGAACACCCAAGTGTGCTTGTCTCACTTCATATTAGAATAGAGGCATGGCTATCTTCTGCGATGTATCCACCAAATAAGAAGCAAGCTGTGTAAAGCAGTCCCTATCATGCTACAGTCTTCTAGACCAACGAAAAGTTGGATATTGACAGCACTGAGTTCAGCAGGAAGGTCTAACAAGGTTAGTGCTCTGATATCACTATCATTCACCTCAATACAAAGCTCATCGCTGCAGCAAGCACAAGCAGTGCAGTGCAGTGCTCCTGCCAACCCTGAAATCTGCTTAGTTTGAGTCAAAGGTAATATTGAATTCTAGGAAGGAAAAAAAAAGGAACCTACCAGTTTCTTACCTTAGACATCCTAGGAAAGTGGGAGAAACATCTGAAATGTTTGCTTCCTTTACAGAAGACTCACAAAGAGCAGTCTCCTAAACTCTTGCAGATGGTTTCCCTAATAGAGGACCACTGGCCCTATTTAGAAATTCCAGTTTGTGCAGCACAGCATAGCCTCAATAGGATGGGGTGACCTCCACTATGACCCAGCGGTCCGGTGGCAAATAGACTGCTGGGTCAGGGGTTACAGTTGGCAGAGCCGGTTGATGCTATGCCAACGGTGACCGTATTGTTCCTCTTCCTCTAGAGAGAGCAGGGAAACCACAGGTTTGGTGAGACCGGAGAAGCCTTTGGTGTACAGTATTCCTCCCACTTTGCCAAATCTTAATTAGGGCCCTTAATCTCTTATACCTTCCTTTTCAGAGATTTATATGTTACCTCTCCCTTTAAATCTTTTTTTAAAGATCATGGTCAGAATAGCTTGGGACACCCAATCCACAGTTGCGGTAAAAAAACAGAGAGGAGGAAATAATAAGGAAACAAATTGGCAGAAGATGAAATACACTGCCATTAATTGCAGGTGTAAGAATTGGTAGAAGTTCCATCTAAAATGGCAAGCAAAACCTTGCAAAGACCTGCAAAGGAGCATTACAGACAACCTGGAATGTGTTGAGAATGTGCATGGGCTTCAGAAACGCAGCAAGCAAACTCACTAGTGTTGCCAGTGCCAAGGAAAAAAATGTCAGAGCAAAAGATTGCAAAATGGTGCATCAGAGATGATTGATCCTCGATTGGCCTCATTCTCTGTGGCCTTTGCTCAAGAAGACTCAACAATGCAGGCACGATGAATGAAGCAGTCCATGTCGAGCCGTGGTTGGTCTCGGCCAATAGGTGAGAAGTAAATGGAGGCCACAAAAGAGGGTAATTGCACACAGACCAAGGGCAACAAGGGGGAATGGCACCTAAGAATAACGGGTACGAGTCCATCGTGGCATTATTAGAGATAAATAAAGAATAAAGACAACTAAGGCAGAAAAGAGAACAAAGGTAGGGAAGTTACAGCAAAGAAGTTATAAGCCAAGCTGCAAGAAAAAAAACAGACCTCTACGAGGTAGAACATTTTGTTCATGAGATACCCATTGCAATTTAATCCTCTCCATATCACTGTTTCTGACAATTGCAACTGGCTGAGTGAAAAGAAAGATTGTTTGCCTAATGTTAGCCCTAATAGCTTCAGGTAAAATTTCAGAAGGGAGAATAAAACAATTAAAATGGGTAGAGGCATGATACATATGGATATGGGTATACTCAAAACGGGCAGTAGAAGGCGATGAAGACCAGGTCTTGTACTTTCTATGGCAACCAGAATCTGATGGAATGTATTTGAAAGTTTCCAGATTTACTGGCTTTCAGTGGGGCAGACTATTTGAAACTTAAACACTGTGGGGCGGTGGAGGGAAAGAAAAACAAATCAGGCAGATTGAAATAAATAATGTGAGTCCAAAAGGGGATATTAACCTTCTTATTTATCTTTAATGTACATATGACATGTACTTTTCTTATGTTAATTATAACCTCTATAAAGAGGCTTTCCTCGAAACGTGTTGGCTGTTATAAACAAGGCACCTCAGAAAAGCTATTTTAACTATAAGGATTCTCACTAAAGAAGACTTGGAAAATAAGACTGGATTACGGTGGATTTGTGATCACGGACTGATAGGAAATAATAATTGTACAATAATTTAATTAAAAAAATATACAGTAATAAGGACCTCCTGTGAAGTGTTTGCCACAAAGGGAGACATAAATGACAAAATGTTGCTTGTCATGATAGGTAAGTATCACAATGGTGGCTCTCAGTTTATGGGGATTTCTCTTCTCACATGCTGTGTGCATTTAAGCTGTGTTTACTTTTTACCCCTTTAACTGTTTATCTGATACATTTTGTGTTCTGTGAATAGTAAGCTGCTCCTGGAATATTTTTACATTCCTTGAAACACAATATGCTCATTTCAAAACACGAGCCTTCTAGTGCAAACACATGTAAACAATCAATAGTACCATGGCATTTGTATAGCGCTTTCCTACCCCAAATTAGGGCTCAAAACACTTTCTAGATGATCGCGTACTACTCAGTTTGTTAAGTATCTCTGCAGAGTGTATGCTACTAATGCGAAGCATAATTATGGTATTCATGAGGCAAGAAGGAATTTTTAAAACATGAACTTGTGGTTGCGCTTAAGCGTAGTTGTGTTTGATAAGTAATTCAGGGTTTGTACCCCAGTGTAAGAAGTGTGGCTAATAAAATGGACAGACGCCATTCTTCCATGGGTCTATGGAGTTCAACCAGGATTGGAGTTGTTATGACTCAGGATGATTTAAAAAAAAAAAACATTCATACATAGGTCTGTGGGTTCAAGGCAAAAGCAAAATATGCCAGGTCTCTGGAATAGCAGCAGGCATCACACATAAATGAGTCAAACAGCACTATCCAGTAGTGGAGATGCTATGCCATAAGAAGCAAATATACCTATTGTTATATGGGTTAATGAGGTCCTGGGTGGATCCATCAGGTCCACTCAGTTGCGAAGATGCTATTCCTCAGGAAAAAGACAGCATTCTTATTAGCGATTATTGGGTCAACCAAGAACTGGTTCTTATATAGGCCTATAGGCGGCTACCAAGAACTGTAACTACTATGTCCCCAAACCATCAACAGCATGATTCGAACAAAGATCTATGGGATTCACTCAGGAGCAGATGTGGGACATCTGTTGTGGCAAGATTCTGCACTGTACAAGGGATAGAGAATTGAACGGTCAACTTGTCCACCCAGGAGCAGTGAGTGACCTGATCCATAGAGATGAGTGTACATCCGCCACTATATAAGCTTCATTAGGTACTCTCAGCTTCACAGATGTCAATTATGGGCTGTCTGGTTTGAGAGCTCCTACCCCTCACCTGTCTTCTGATAGCCCTGTCAGAGACCTTGCAACCCCGGGGCCTGACTTAACAAGAGTAAAGTCTTCAAAAGACTAAATAAATAAAACTATGAAAGCTATGTCTGCTTTCTTTAGCTCCCATCCCTTATTCCTTCCATTTGCCCTCAGAAGCCAAAGTGAGGTAGTTGAGGGGCTAATGCTGGAACAAATGGTGGAGACTCCCACCCATGAACCCTTCCATGATCCCTTTGCGGCTTCCTATATGCTTTTGAGAAACTAGGCTGCAGCACCAGCCTGTCAGAATAAGTGCTCAGCTATGCCGTGTAGCCAGAATTGAATAGAAATTAAATGAAATTAAAAGAGCATTTATAAAGCGCATTAAACCTGAGGCCAAGGGTATCCAAATGCTAAGTCAAACAGGACTCGATAATACAAACTCGGCAACACAACTTAGGACTCAAAAAGCCATGTTTTCAGAGATTGTTTGAACACAGCAAAAGCATCAAGCTTAGCAATGTGGGCAGGTAAGGTGTTCCATAACCTTGCAGTGGCCATAGAAAAGGCACGGCCACCCCATCTGATCTTGAGAAACCTAGGAATCATTACTGTCTTGCCTGGAGAGCTGAGAGACCTGCGTGGAACATACCAATTATAAGTGCAGAGAGATATTTGGAACTTGGAAGCCAATTTAATGAGCGAATACCTTCTCTAACAGAGGCACGTTTAGGTATGTTAAGAACAAGGTAAGCTGCCGCATTCTGCACCACTTGCAGTCTGTTCAATAGGGAACCATCAATGTTCAAGTAGAGGGCATTGCAATAATCCAACTTGGATGAAATTAAAGCAATGACCACCGAGTGTCGTATTTCATTCAGGATAAAAGGACATATTTTCCTGAGAGTCCTGATTAAATGAAAGCAAGTACTTACAGTGCGATTAACCTATGCTTCAAAGGTCATATAAGTAACAAAGATGACACCGAGGTTTTTAGCTACTTCCCCCAGAATAGGCAGAGGAGCACATTCTTAATGCTACCAGCCGTTTGTCCAAATCGAGTCTTGAGCGCCAAATATCAGGACCTCAGTTTTATCCGTGTTCAGCTTTAAAAAAGATTCTTCCATCCAAGTATTTATTCTGGTCATGCAGAGGATGAACTTGTTAGCTACAGGGGCAGTATTATCATAAATGGAAACAACAATCTGTGTGTCATCAGCATATGACAATGCTTGAAAGCCAAAAGGGTGTATTCGTTATGCAAGGGGAGCAACATACAAATTAAAGAGAGTGGGGCTAAGCGAGGACCCCTGAAGGACCCTGCAAGGGAGACGGAAAGGGAAAGCCTTGGCTCCAACCACCACAGCTCACAACTTGTACCCTATAGGTAAGGAAAGACCGGAGCAGATCCATGGTGGAGCTTGAATTGGTGGCGCTTTAGAGAATGCGCCAATATTTGGTTTTGCTCAAAGATTAAATGTAATGCAAACGTATGCCATGCAAATAACGTTTACTGGTTAAGCAGTATCTAGTTCCTAACACTAACAGAGTTCCCAAGAAAAGAGCACAATACATGCCAAAACCCTCTTATCCCCTAGCATGGACAGCATCTTATATCAACCACTCCTTTCCCGATATGTTGTACATTGCTCTGTTTCTTCGTAGCTGGGTTTGTGATTTGATAGTACCAGTGCCTCAAACACATTAATTAAATAAACGTGCACCAAACGGGAGTAAACCCTATTACAGCTTTTGCACAGGTGCAAACCAGTCCGTGCTTGTTCACTTCTTTAGTAAAAGTACTGTAGGTCTTCCCTTGACTTAGCATGAGAACTAGAAAAAATATAAGCTGATGTCTGAGCACTGAAATAACTTCTTCGAAAAATTACTTCTTTCCTCAAAACAGCATGCCTTGTTTTTCCTAATTTAGTACAGCAACCCCAGAGTTTTCCATAAAACGTAGCTGTCTCCTCTAAATATTTTCCTAAATATACACTCTCGGCCCTCATCCTTAATTTCTCAACTGTCCTGATGCCTCTTCTGGAAGCCCGACACTGGAATTCACATGCACTTACAAGTGTTCCAGTTTGGCGAGATTTCAGATGCTCCTGTAAAAAGGCCAAGGATTTGGCTATAGGTCCTGGCATACCATGGGGCCACATACAACTGGGACTCGTTTAGCTCAAGGAACACTTAATTCTACTTCACCAAGTGTAGAGCAGGAGGGATTTCTTACACACAGATCCGTTTTGACATTTAGGTCAAGGCAGAATTAATAGTGAACATTAGCTGGTACATGTGGAAATGCAAGTGCATGGCTTATAATGTAGGATTTATATAATTTATTGTGGAAATTGAAAGCACACAACTAGCAAAGTTTTCCAGTGGACAGTATAACCAATTCATTTTAAGCACACAGGATGTCAAGAAAATTAGGGACTGCCTAACTCTTTCCGAATACACCTCAAAGTGGAAACTGTTTTGCAAATGTGGCCTTTACATAGATTTATCATTTATCATATATTTTTGGTCCTGTACATAGGCCAACATTGCTATCATTATTGCTTTAATGATACAAAATGTAACGAGTGCAGCCACATTTAAAGACTGAGAACGTTCCTCCAGTAGGTTTGTTGTGTGTACTGTGTCCCTGCTAAGGTCTCTCAGTGCAACGTTCATGCCCTCGCAAGACTGTTGATTCACTCAAGAAGTCCAACAAGACAGGAGTTTTTATAGTGAGAAGTTCCACTTTTTGGGATGTTTTAGGACGATTTTTCCAAAGGAAATGATGGAGTGCAGTGCTATCAGAAAAGAGACTGATAGCCTGGCTGGGTAGACTGAGCTGGCAGAATAGGACTTTCTAAAAGTTATAAGGGTCATGACAAATATGTTATAAGCCCGCATTTATAGTTTGTCTCAAGTTCACTACTCTATAAGCTCACTTTTTAGTTATTAATGTTATATTTTGGCTAAACAGTCATTATTTTAGTGTGCCGGTGTCCCCTCTTATATGTAAACCAATTGTCAGTGTGCATAATGGCTGTCTTCCTATTGAAAAATGGCAGCTCTCTTTTTGGTTCCAGACCTGCTTGGTTTTCAGTAAAGTCTAGACAGGTGTCACAGAGTATGATGCATCTCTGCTCACCTTTCTTTTAGGTTATTAGTTGGCTGACGTGTCCGAATTTCTCGATAATCTTATCTGAGACACAACCATGTTTATACAAGAGCAAAAATTCATGCCGTACTGTTCTTTCAACTATTTAATCCACTATGAAAAACTTCTTTTATATTTAAGTATTAGTAACTGAATAGCAACCATGCAAAAAAACAGAGGGCTAATCTATGTACAAAATGTTTATCTCCAGTTTATATTAACCACGTAAACAATCAGATACATGATGTAAAAGAAAAAGGAAAATGTAAGTAAATATAACAGAAAACAATACAATTCTAATGTTTATCATAAATCAGTCAACTGCAGGAGTTTCTCAAATGACATTTATAAGGACGGGGTGTGGCCTGAGCCGAACTTTTATGACTGCATAAACCAGAGCTCCTAGGAGGACTGGAGAAGCAGTAAGGGGTTAGAATAAGGGTCACATTGTGACCAAAGGGAAGCTTGTTACCACTACATAGGCATGTCTAATTTAAACAGATATAACTGCAGCATTTGTGTATGAGACTTTTTGACCTACAACTGAAATAATCTGTTATGTCTATCCAATCAGTAAGAGAGGGAGTGGCTATCCACCGGACTGAGCCACCAGGGACTTTGCCACAGCTCGTCCATATCATGGTAATTAACAATCTAAAATTTCCTATAAGAGCCAAAAGGTGCCCATGCCCCTCCTTGTCCAGGACCTTTTTTAAGCTCAAATATCCGTAGCATGTATTTTACAACGATGACACAAAATGGCATGAACTACCAAGTCCATTATCCCAAGCAGGAAGGGAAACATAAATTGCACATGTAGGTTGTTAGCTGTCTCATGGTGCCAATTATTAGGGCGTGCCAATTATGGTGCCCTCAAGCTCCGTTCAGCCCCCTCGCTGGCAGACTTCAGAAGAGACTCAAGACCCAGCTCTTCGACGGAGACACATCCCCCAGATACCCCTAGGGGTGACAGTGTTCCACTTTACAAATGCTATTTAATTGATTGATTGATTGATTGATTGATGGTGCTAACATAGACTATGCCACAGTTCGCCAAGTTCACTGCATTTATCAATCTAACATCCCCTACAAGCCAAAGGGGTCCTTGCCCCTTCTTTTCCAGGACTTTTATTTAGCTCAAATATCAGTAATATAAAATGTGGCACTGGCTAGACCCATGCCAGTTCAAATGTGTCTTGTCACTGGGCCTTTGGCTTCCAGAGATGACTAATCTTGGAACCCGAGACATGTTCTAGACCAGCAGGGGAGACTTAATGCCGTCGGCAACCTTCGCTAATTCTACCTTGCTACAGCTCAAACCTACTGAGTCCCTTACTGACTTGTTCTCTATTGTTTTACATTTGCATGTGCCTCTTGAACTTCAACTTTGGTTATATGACATGTTAGAACAATATGGGCATTCATTTGATGATAATAAGAAACACATCCATTGATTTCTTAAAGAGACCAACAACAATTTGGCATTTACAAAAAAGCAAATATTGAACAAGATAAAGTTTACAAAAACGTAGGAGTTTTTTGGAGAATTCACGGTGGCAGGCAGCAAGCTGATATAATAATAATGATATGAATGGGCGATGCTCCGGGTAAGCTTGCAGTTTGGGGCTGCGGGAGTGAGTGAGCTGTGTGCTTTGAGAATGGACCACTCAGGAGGCAGAAGTTAATTGTCCTTTTGTGGGTGGGCCTGGAGTATGTGGCCTCTAGTGACCGGCGGAAACTGGGGGGTGAGTTGGCCACATCAGGGCCAGCCGGTTCAGAGAAATAAAGGGTTATGTGTTTTGCAGCCCAGTCCCAAAGAACATGGCACATCTCACTGGCACGCCAGCCCATCAAGACCAGGAAAAGAGGAAAGCGATGGCAGATCGACAGTCGTCCCACCTGCCTGGCCTACCAGTCAGTATTGTGGCCCCAGAGTTATACCAAAGAGAGAAAATTACAGACGGGACCCACTTCTGTGTCTGTTTTTCTGTCTCCTGCGGATGTCCATCCCTGCCACTTTATAGTAGGACTTTGGAGCATTTTCATGTGCTAATCACACCCTGATACTGAATCTGGCAGACTGCTGTCTGCTGCACAGCTTACCATTCAGAAACCCACCTAAGACTGGGTGAGAGGGGGTGAAGATTGGAAGCCTCAGTGGCATGTGGAACCCTATTGAGGTTTGAACATATAGCTTTTAAACCAGGCCATTTAAAAAGAGCAAACATGTAGTGTTTCGTTATGAACTTATACAGAAAAATCAAATACTCTCTGTGGCGAGCAGTAATTATCACTATATTACCTGTTACCTCATACTTCATTTCTTCTATTTACACAGTCCTGCATGCACAACACACAGCACTCCTGGTAGTTATATGTTAGATTTTCAGAGCATGGCGGGATAAACCTAGTCTTTGAAGCAGGTCTCATGGTCACTTCCCCCGGATAAGATGGCCACCTGTGCTGTTTTTGGCTTCAGAGGTGCCACTGGCAGCAGAACACTACGTTTTGTGCTTTCTGAATGAAGTTGTAAAAAGGTGTTTAATTAGGTAATTACCATGCCCAAAGGAAGCCAAACACAAACTTATGGCTGCCACTGGAAGACTTCCATCTCTCACACCTATTTGACCTTTAGTGAAAGTGGCACTCTTTAAATCTATCAACAAAGGATATCACCCCTTGGTTTGAAAATATCCTTAATTTGAGGCATGTCTAAGCTCAATTGCTCTTTTATAAGTGAAAACATTTGGTAGCAATAGGTAATAAATTGAGGTCTATTTTTTTCATATTTCTGAGTAATAATATTAATTTGTTATTTTTGGATAGTGCTCCTTCCTCTGGAGCTGCTTATCTGTCAAAGGCTTGTTATGGTCTTCTGACTCCAGTCGGACACCCTTCCCTGTATTTTTTTTCAACGTCTGCTGCGAGGTACACAAGCACAGATACCACGAGTCAGGAAGCTGAGGTAGAAGGAAACGACATCTGGGGAGCCACCATCATCTCCATTAGTCTGCAGCCATCCTTGACTGTTAGCCTTCCCGTGCTCCTATATCAACCTCCTCCCCCATATCAAACCAAGTCAGTGCTGTTTCTGGACTGCATTCTGCCGACCCAGACTTCAAAATACAATGAGAACATAGCGGAAGCACTTATTCCTCCATTTCGATGATCTATTTTGGCTGGCCTTGTAATGCCAGTGATTGTTACTCACACAGCAACCCTACCCACCCATTATCTAATTATTTATTTTATCAAACATGCTTCATTAGGTCTCACCTGCACAGTGCATGCACTGCGAGATGTATTGTTTACAAATACCAGTAGTGGTTTTCGCTGTCACTCTCATTTGCAATCTTTCGATTGTTTAGCTCATGTAGGCTTCCCTTCCTTTCTTGTGTTAGCTCTATTTTCAATGCACCATTTCTTTTTACATTTCATAAGCGTTTTGGTATTATTCCTAGATGTGCAATATGCTTTCCTACTTTTAATAGACATACGGCTACCTATTTATGTTGCTTTCACCCTATATGCCATCTCTATTGACACATGACTTACTTACACCCACAAATGTACTAATCCATGCCACTCTACTATATGCTACTCCACTCTACACCACTCCACTCTACTCTACGTCACTCCACGCTACACAATGGTACTCTATGCCACTCTACTCTACAGCACTCCACTCTACTCCATACAATGCCACTCTAAGGCACTCTATGCTACTCCACTCTACGCCACTCTATTTCACTCTATGCCTCTCTAGACCGCTCCAGGCCAATCACTCTAAGCCATAGATCTTCAAACTGTGGGGCGCGCCCTCGTGGGTGGGCGCAGCATCCCCTCAGGGGAGGCGCGTACTCCACCCCACCACTTCATCTTCCATTGTTGCCTCCAGGCGCCAGTTGTGTGTCTCAGCCATTGTCAGAGTGGAGATGCAGGGGCGCTAAGAGGTGTAAAAAACAGCAAAGCCTCGTTAACACGTGAATGGTCTTTTAAAGACCTGTGAAGTACTCGGGTGCGGCTGGCAGCTCAAAAACTGTCTGTGTGTGTGCCCTGGTAGCTATCTCAGCCCGGGCTGACACACACGACGACGGGGGTGGGGGGGCCTGAAGGGGTCTTCGCAACTGCAACTTGTCAACAGTATGCCTTTGCTCCGATTATCTCTCCTCAAATTATGTCATTATACTATGTGATATCATTTTAGCATGGAAGCACAGGAAGAACACAAACACCCAGAAAGCAAGTGGGTGTTGCTCTCAGCACTTGTGGTTTTGACGCATTTTTTGGTTTGAAATGCATCCTCGCATCCCAATATGGATGCAAGGAAGTATTCAATGCTAAAATATACTGTTAAATGCCAGTTTTGTATTTCGCATAATCATTGTTGTAGAATTTCGCATAATTACTCAAAAGCAAATGACGTGAATTTTGCACACCTGATCCACACTTTGGGGACCCTCCTGCACCCAGAGGGTGTGTCCGTACTGAGACACTTTGCAAGTCCAAACCAGTCAGACAGGAGGTCCTGTATGTTTTTTAAGGCATTTGACATGGCTGCCGCCACCGATTCAGATACTAACATGATGATAAAATCCATGTCCATAACATAGGGGACTGCTTATTTTTGTACCATCTGGGACATCAATATAAAGAGCTGGCAACCCTAATCGCAAGACTGGAAGTTTGTTGCAGGAAAAGCACAATATTTATTTCCTCCACCCTCGATCCTTGGAGCCTGAATAATGCCATAAAAGCAATAGTTTAACTTATATCTCAAACCCTATGCCAAGCCTCAAATAACATGCTGAGTAACTTCAACTGTGTCTGGGAATGCACCCTGCATTCTGACAACTCACTCCTCATTCTCGCCCTTCTCTTTCAAACTCACCCTGCACTCACAGGGATCACAATGTACTCACACCGATCACCATGCACTCATACCACCCGCTCACCCTGCTCTCAGTGACCACACTGCACTTATGCCACTCACCATGAACTCACACCGTTCTCCCTCCACTTAGTTGCGGTCACATCAGCACACCGCACACTCTGCACTCAGTGATCACTCTGCACTCACAATGCTCTTGCACTGTTCACCCTGTACCTCACCCTGCAGTCACACGAGTTCACCCTGTACCTTACCCTGCAGTCACACAGCACACTACTCACCCTGCTCATGTGACACTTCACTAACCTGTCCCCCTCAGGTGTACGATCAGTGCTAGGGCCAGCCCTGGTCTAGAGTCTTAGTCCCCCCCACCCCGAAGTTCGGGTCTAGTTGCACCCCATGTTGCTTTCCACGTCGGAAGTACGTTTCACTGCAAGGAATTTACAATGGTTGTATCCGTCCTGAAGATTCCATTCTCTGGCAGGTAAGAGTGAAGAGCTTTTTGCAATATTTTTAAAAGCCTTGCTCCTTTATCCTTCATCCCACTACTAGTGGGAAGAGGGAAGAGGTGTGGCGCTGCGGCCAGGGCGACTGACTCTGGAATCTGGGGATCACGGTTCGATCCCCGGCGCCGGCGGAAGATTAGCCCAGCACCATGTGACTCTGGGCAATAGCTTGCTTAATCTTCTCGACAGCCCCCAGAGCCTAGAGACCCTTACGGGTGATTGTTTGCGCTTTACAAATGTGGATTATTATTACAAATGTGGAATATTATTAAGGAGGAGCGGATTTGGCATTAATGCCATGGGTGCTGACTTTGGTTCTGGGCACCCCGTTTCCAGTCCTGGTATCGGCTCAACATCATGTGATCCTGGGCAAAATCCCTTAATTTACCAGTGACTTACGAAAAATGAATTTGACCCTGATTAAAGTCGCTGGTGCTTTCATGGCATGTTCCAATCTCTAGAGCTGCGTCCACAAGCCTGATATAACAAATATTGTGAAGTATGCCTACCATCTGCCCTCACTTCTTTCGTAGACCAAATAAAAAAAAAAATCTTGGGCAGCTATTTCTGAAGCTTTGGAAGGCAATCTTATTAATAACCCAACTATGCCAACACATTGACTCTTGATGCTGCTAGAGAATAAAGATGTATATATCCTCTTGAATCACTTATATCACATGTGTATGATGTAAATGTCCCATAGGCCTTCTTGGAAAACTGTGGCTGGCCTCCTACTGACATGGCAACACCTGGCCATACTCCACATAATCATGGATTTTTCAATCGTGTCAGAAAGCATGTTTTGTGGAACCCCTTTTACTAATATCTTGTTTAGGGGTAAGGATGTGGCGCAACAGCCAGAGCTGATGACTGTAGAGCTGGGGAACCAGGTTCAATTCTTTGTGTCTGCTCAAAATCCTGTGAATCTGGGCAAACCTCTTAATCTCCCTGTACTTACAAAAAATGAATGTGTGCTTGTGTAATGTAAAAGATGCTCCTGTAAGCACTCCAATACCTTTGGGTCATGTCGCACTATATAAAACTGCAAAAAATATATTACAAAATTTTGTGAGCACTCCAGTTTCCAGGTACTGATCAAAACTGGAAGTGGAGCACAACCAAAGGATGGCAGAAGCTAGAATCCATCCACACATTGACTGTCTCTATGGAGAAAAACAGGCACACCCCACACCTGTGTTTCGGGAGTGTTTTTGCTAATCTATCCTAAATTTTGTGTTTTATGTGAAAAATAAAGCACCAATGTAATTTTTTGTGCTAATTATTTTTTGGAGACTTTTCATTTGAACTTTAGAATAAGCACAAGCACTAAAAAAACTTCAGTTTACTAAACACTCTTAATTTATTTAATATTATTTGCCCTATACGACCTGGGCTCTGCAGGAGGGAAGGGCCATCAATGATGCAGAGTAACAGCTTCCAGAACTTTTTTGTCAGGTGGTGGTGATGGTGGGGGGGGGGGCACGACGTGTAAAAAGTTTTAGATGGAGGGGCACAGCCGACAAAAGTTTGAAGACCTCTGCTCTAAGCCAATCAACTCGACTCTACACCACTGTACTCTACGCCACACCACTCAGTGCCGCTCGTCAGCATGCTAAGGCACTTTACGCCACTCCACCATATTCCACTCTACTCTACCCCACTCTACTGTACTCCACCCTTCACCACGGCATTCCACACAATGCCACTTTACTCTACACCACTCTACGTCACTTTACCCTATGTCACTCTACTATCCGACACTCCACTCTATGCAACACTGCTCTACGCCACACTAGTCAATGCAATCTCCACTTCAATCTACGCCACTCCACTCCATGCCTTGCCACTCCACTCCATGCCTCCCCACTCCACACAATGCCACTCTACAGCACTCTACACTACTCAACTCTATAACAATCTACTCTACGCCGCTCCACTCTACACCATTCTACTCCACACAATGTCACTCCATGCAACTCCTATCTACACTATTTCACTCCACTCTATGTCATTCCACTCAATTCTACACCACTCTACTCCATTCTCTTGTATGCCACTCTCCTCTATACCATGCCACTAACTTTTAGCCATGCTAAACAGCACAAACACTGCTGTACAACATGGCTAAAAGACATTGGCTAAGCCAAAAGCTCTCACATAGGCGAGACCTATTGACTTTGTCAATGTTCGTTCAATTTTGGCAATGCCACGGTTGAATCCTCGCCCCTCTTTGTGCCTCTGAGATCATGTCCTCCAGTGCACCTTTGCTTGGGCTACCCTCAGTCCCATAACTTTGACCATGCTGCCCACTGCTCACTTTGCCTTGCTGCCCATTACCCTGTCACTGCCTGCCTCCCAGCAACATCCTCAGCCAAAATCTCCAGGCCTCCCTCACAAGCTGCACAGTTCTGTCACCTGTGCCTCTCGGCCTTTTGCCCCCCACTGCCCTATTATGCATTCTCTTCTTCCTAAACAAAACCATTGCATTCTATGTCGCCTCACCCTAACTTCCTGTACCCGATGTTTGCATTTTATGTACGTGGTATTTATGTTGCACCAGCCTAGCCAAGAGACAAAGGCCTGCTCATCTGAATTCCCTGTAGTGCCTCATACATGCCTTCTCACTTGTGCTACAGAACAGAACATAAAGGGCAAGTAATGTTAGACACTTCAGTGTATGTGGCCGACGATTCACCCATCTTACTTTTTAAGGCACCGACTTCTGCTGTACAGAGTATGCACTTTCTTGGCAGGCTTGCGTGTGTGTGGCTCAGGAATAAGAAATTACTGCAGCTGGTTAGCAGAAACCTAGGTTGGAATATGCACTCATCTATATTGTGGAAGCCACGCTGTCAACACTGATATTCGCTTGGCGTTTGTGATATGCTTGAAGTACCTACATGTGTGATGTACTGTGCAAAGGTCTTTTGGAAAATCTTCTGATTGTCATATATGAAACTCTTGCTCTAGCTTCGCACAGTGTTCACTGTACTTATACTTGCCTTTGCTTGTCTAGGTGCAGTGTATTGAACTTTGCTCAGTCAGGGGTATAGATCTGTGAACAGACAACTGCTTCTGAAAGACAAGTAGAGCTATGGCATTTCATTGTCAGGACTTTGCTGCAGGCAAGCTACTGTCTCACATGCATTGTGCACTAGCCTCTTTGGAATCATTGAACGGTTTGCCTCTTTGTTCTCATGGGATCCACTGCACCATGACGGCAGAGAGATCAAGGCACGCTGTGTTTGTCTCTCTAGTGTTTGTTCAACTAGCTGTACCCCAGCCCTAAAACTGTTCTTGGAAAATCTTCTTATTTGGTAGGAAGTCACTCTTCCTTTGTGTTCTTGTGATTGTCCAGGGAGTGGAGGCCCTTACAGGCTGTGTTCTGTGCCTGGCCTCAGGCATGGGTGGCTGTCATGGGATGGAGCCATCTGCTTAGGCTGCCACCAGACTAGAGGACAGGCGATGCCATCCTGGCTGCGGAGCAGACTGCGATACCAGGGCAAATGACTGACCTGGGCACTTGTGAACTGTGGCGTTTTAGAGCAGAGCACCATGGGACCTAATAGGCCTGGGAAGTCCTGAAGGACTGAAGCTGTGTCTAAGCTTAATAGCTTGTTTCTCACATGGGTGTTGAAAATTAACTGGAGCTGCTAGGGAGATTTAACAAGCTAGGTACTGTTGCACGATTGTAACACTGAGCCTGCTAATTGTACGGGGCCCCAAGGTCCTTGTCTGGAGTGCTTAGTTAGTGTAGCTGATGAAGCATACCCCGATATTAAATGAGGACCATCCATGAGCACCTAAGATGCCATCCTGGCTGCGGAGCAGACTGCGATACCAGGGCAAATGACTGACCTGGGCACTTGTGAACTGTGGTGTTTTAGAGCAGAGCACCATGGGACCTAATAGGCCTGGGAAGTCCTGAAGGACTGAAGCTGTGTCTAAGCTTAATAGCTTGTTTCTCACATGGGTGTTGAAAATTAACTGGAGCTGCTAGGGAGATTTAACAAGCTAGGTACTGTTGCACGATTGTAACACTGAGCCTGCTAATTGTACGGGGCCCCAAGGTCCTTGTCTGGAGTGCTTAGTTAGTGTAGCTGATGAAGCATACCCCGATATTAAATGAGGACCATCCATGAGCACCTAGACATTAGGGCCCTTGGGACGCGCAATATGGTACCCGTGACCGATTTGTTAGGAGGGGTTACCACGGGTGCATGCGCTTCCCTTAAGGATTTATAGGTCTGAAGATGTCACAATTGGCAGGATCCAAAGGCAGAGAGAGGATGACACACCTGAGACTTCTAGCGACTTGCATAAGGCCCCATCAGCACCTAGAAAAAGAACAATTATTGGACAGAATGCTGTACAATATCATACATTCACCCCAGTAAAGAGATCTGGGCCTAAATCCATGGTTTTTTGTGCTCCCCATGCCATTCCAGTTTAGACCCAGCCATATGCAAATCAGACTTAACCCTCTTCCACATGAAAACAGGTCAGCCCGAACTGCCATGCCAGGTCCTCCCTGGACTGAAAACAAGAACCCTAGGACCGGTTTCGGGGTATCACCCCGCATCAGCCAGGCTAGCTTGAGTTCAGCGGCATGGAGAGCACGGGACCCTTGTCTGGGCATACCCGTCCCAATCGGGCTGACAAATGCAAAAAGAACAATTGATGGACAGAATGCTGAACAATGTCATACCTTCACCCCAGTAATGTAATGTAATGTAAAAGAGCATTTATAGAGCGCAAACTGTCACTCCGCAAGGAGCCTCCTGGCGCTAAAAGGACTGAGTGAAGAAACTGAAATGGGAAGAATGTCAGGGAAAAATTAGATTAGTGCAAAGCAGAGGTCATCTGGACATTTATAAACCCAGGTTTTAAGTGCTTTCCTAAAAGACGTCTCTGATTGTTGCGTACGTAGGTCAGACGGGAGTACGTTCCATGCCTTAGCGCCAAGATAGGCGACCGTTTTTCCGCCTTTGGTGGCAAGTCTGAAATGGGGTGGTTTTAGTAAATTGGCCGAAGAGGATCTGAGGGTCCTGGTAGTAATGTAGGGTGCGAAACGAGCTGCAAGATATCTGGGGCCTGTCCGGCGAGTGGCTTTAAAGGTGATCAGAAGCATCTTGAAAAGAATCCTTTTATGAATAGGGAGCCAATGCAGAGTGTTTAGAGCCGAGGATGCTGATGAAGTACGTGGGAGCCTGAGAACCAGGCGGGCCGCAGCGTTTTGTGTTATTTGTAGTCTTTTAATTGTGGATTTGTTAGCCCCGGCCAACAGGCTGTTGCAATAGTCCAAGCGTGAGAGGACTAGGGCAACTGTTACAGATATCCTGGCCGCCAGAGGGATCAGATCAAAGAATTTCTTCAAGGATCCTATTACACTGAAGCAAGTGCCCGCCGTGACCAGAGCATGAGGGAGGAAGGATAAGGAAGAGTCAAACTTGACCCCTAGGTTTCTGGCCAGAGATCTGGGTCTAAATCCATTCTTTTTTTGCTCCCCATGCCATTCCATTATAGACCCAGTCATTTTCAAATTAGTCTTAATTCTGTTCCACATGGGAACAGCCCAACCTGAACTGCCAAGACAGGTCCTCACCTGGCCTGTAAACAAGCATCCTAGGACCGGTTGCGGGGTTTCACCCCTCATCAGCCAGGCTAGCTTGACTCCCGCGGCCTGAAGACCACGGGACCCACGTGACAGTGAATTCGACCCGGGCTTCATGAACAACAGGATCATGTTTAAGGCCCTACTGATTATTTTTAGAGCTCCTCACAAAATCTACTCACTCTATCTTGTATTGTATTGTATTGTATAGGCTTCTTGTATAGCGCAGCTGTCACCCAACGGGTATCCTGGCGCTTTCAAGAGAGATTTTGAGAGTATTTGCAGAGGAGAGCTCTCTGATCTTCTAATCAGGGTCTTTTTGTTATCCCCAGGATTTGGATGGCTAGGAAAAGAGGCTTTGCATTCTCTTTTGTGGCTGCAAAACTCTGTAATAGCCTACCCAAACAGCTAAGGAAGTTATACGCTGAAGCTCGTTTTAAGATCTGAAGATCTTCCTTTTTAGAGAGGCTTAGGCTAGGATAAATGACTTCTAATGGCAGCGCTGGGATGCTTCTTTAGATGCAGCTATTCGCGCTTTACAAGTTGTATTTCATTCAATCCTGAACAGATATTTGATTCCCTTAAATGGCATTTAATTCCCTTAATATTGAGTCGGGATGGCAATGGGTCCTGGGTGGGGTTTTATAAAATGGACACAGTTGTTGTACATTATACCGCTGGTCCAGGTCAGAACAGGCACTTTTTTTCATTGAGAGGGGCACAAGGCAGGGATGTCCCCTTTCTCTGGTCCTATTTGCCATTGTGGCTGAACCTTGGGCTTCTACTGTATCTGTGTCAGGTCAGATACTCACATCTCACATTGTGCGGATGATATGCTCTTGTATAAGCGGGGGAAAGAACAGATATACATGGTGCGACTTCAGGGAGGTGGGTGTGTCGGGGCTAAAGGTAAATTGGAGCAAGTACTGTGGGTACTTTGTGCATTAACCCCTCAATGAAAAAAGGCTGCAGGAACTGAAGGAAAGCCTTCAATGAGAACCGGCCCCTCCTTAAATACCTAGGGGTTTATGTATACCGAACAGAAGAGTGTCTTGTTTATGGTAATATTAGGGCTGCGTTGGCATCTCAGAGGTAGTCTATTTTGGTTAACATTTTCTCTCTCTATTATGGGGCGTATAGCACCATCAAAAATGGTCTTCTTATCTAGACTGTTGTATTGCTTCTCTGCTTTGCCTATTCGAAACCATAAGGCACTTTTTTAGGAAATGAATGGGCTGCCCACAGAGTTAGTTTGGGGATTTCTATAAATTAATTGTGGCACCCTAATGATGAAGGTAGTTTGTCGGTCCCAGACCTGGAGCTGGAGCTCTATTACATGGCTGGCAACTCGAGGGGGTAGCTAGGTGCAGGGCGGATGGCTCAGGAGTCACTTGAGAGTGGGGTCTATGGTCGCTCCAGGAAGCAGTGTTCACTAAACTATTATTCCTACACAAAAACTCAGACTTGTATTGAAGGCACCTTAATTGAAGTGTCACGCTTTGCGTAGATCAGAACTCTGCAGAGGACATGTACTAGCCTACCCATGAAAGTGAAATACCCTCGTTATCACCGAATGAGAGTCCCTACTGTGGAAAGTGGGCTGGATTGACCAACTGGGATGAGAAGGAAACTAGTATGGTGGGGAATTTATACTCGGGTGGGATGTCTAGTTGAATTTCACGTAATATGCGATGCGTATGGGATCCCAAATAAGCATTTTTTGATGTACCGGGCGACTATGGTGACTATCTGGCACTGGTGTAAAAGGGGCACATCAGAACCCATGACACACATTTACGTCTACGTAGTTTATATACAATTGATGGTAGACAGAGCGATAACTATTCTGCATTGATCTTTAATCTCTTAGTCTAAAAATTCTCTAACCTATTTACAAACAAAATGGGGTGAGAACCGCAGATCCCCAATGAACAATGGTGAATGGTCCACTGTATTGCACCTGATACCTACAATTTCCTGAACTCCAAACTTTAAGCTGATTTAGTACTATTATTTACATAACTCCCAGGAGAGAATAGATTTCTTTCACATGGTGTGAGGCTGTCTTCTACTGAAGGTATACTGGGATAATGTGCTTCAATTTATAAAGCAGACCACGGATAGAGATATATCTGTTACTCCTGAGGTATGCCTGCTGGGACTCTTTCCAAAGACCAAGACCAACAAAGTGACCAGTCAGTTTATAGATTTTGTGCTTATTTTAGCTAGGTGACAGGTCTCTATGAGTTGGAAGACTGTGAAGTCTCCCTACTGTTCGATGTGATATTGCGGGCTTAAAAAATGGGATGTGAGGAAAGTGCTAAAAAAGGAAGCCCGGAAGGGTATTAGATGGCTAGAAGTTGTCCAGGCCTAGGGTAATATTGTTGAGACAATACCAATGATAGATGGAACTGGGAGGGTAAATCTAGCTGACACTAGTGGTATCAAAGAACAATGACTGACTTGCTAGGTGCAAGGTGAGGGTTTCAAACATACGTTTACAAAGTTACCAAATTATGTGACAGTTAGGCGGAACCACTTTACTCTATGAAAACACGTAAGTTCAGATTTTTAGCTATGGCACACGTATCCCAAGGAATAACCCATTTAATACGTTACTTGGTTATGTCTATGTACCTCTCTTGCCTCGCAGTACAGTTTTTACCGGTTGATATGGTATTGATTTTTGCACTTTGGTGTAGATGGACATGCTACCTGAAGATCTAATTATAACCCGACAGTGGGTGAGTTATTATACAATATATTTCCTATGTTGATTGACGTTCTCAATGGACCACTACGGTGATGGTAATGGGTATACTGTCAAAGTGGTATAACTTGCATTATCTGAATTATATGTTACAGTATTGAACATGCACCTATTTTATCCAACACCATGTTTACAAAATAAATGTAGACAAAGAGAACACAGAGGCACTCATCCTTCAAGACTTTTCAGCAGCATTCAACACCATCTCACAAACCATCCTCATCCAACGCCTCCACGAGACCAGAATTAGAAACCCAGCACTATGAAGGATCAACTCTTCCCTCTCAGGATGCACCCAAATGGTCAGCCTGACCTCCTACTCATCTGATGCTTCCAATCGAATCGACCGGATCCGGCAAGGATCCTCCATGAGCCCCACATTGTTCAACATATACATGTCCTCCCTTACCAGCATCATCTGCTCCCATGGATTCAATGCCATCTCCTATGCAGATAACAGCTCATTCTTTTACTGTCAGACAACACCTTCACCATCCAAGCCAACCGCATCAGAGACATGTCCTCTGTAGCAGATTGGATGAAAAGCAACTGCCTTAAGCTCAACAATGACAAGACATCTTCAGCAAAAACATCTCTCTGGTCCGCAAGTTGGTGGCCCACTGAGCTAGGCTTGACGCCTCACCATCCAAAGTGGCCAGGATCTTAGGTATTGTTATTGACAGCAGTATTTCTATGTCAATGCTTCAATCTGCTTCCACACCCTAAATATACTCTGAATTATTTTCAAAAGGCTCTCTCTGGAAACCCGCAGAACGATCATACAAACCATCGTCACCAGCCCGTTTGACCAATGGGAAGTCCTCTAGGTTGGCCTCACTGCCTAACTCACCAAATTGTCCAAGTTCTAAGAACGCTGTCACAATACTTACACACAAACTCCCACACTGTTCATACATATCCAAACACCTCAAAGATCTCCCCTGGTTCCCAATCTACAAACGTGCCCTTACAAACTTCTCACATAAACACACCTACAAAGTAGTACACAACCAAGGCCCAGCATACTTTAAGAACGACACCCTGTTTCACACCCCGGCAAGACGCCGTTACTTGCCTAGCCTGCTCCTTGCCCCCCCTCCCACGCATCCACTGGGCCAATGCCGGAGGTCAAGCATTCTCCTATCTCAACCCCCAAAAGTTGGAATAAACTTCTTTATCACATCAGAATTCTCAGCTCCATCCTTGAATTCTAAATAGGAATAGCATATGTAACATTGAAAATATATGTAAAAGACAAGCTACAAACATACCTTTTTCAAAGCATTTTAGTTATTGCAATCTATGTGATCTGCATGGGGCATTGAAGTGCTGTTGCGGGATTTGCTAATGGTCCCTTACATACGAAGCCTTGCCCCTCCCATACACATTTCTCTGCAAAATACACTGCAACTCTTAAGAAAATGCAGGTTACACTTACTGATACTTATCACACTTGTCCTGTGTAAAATGAATATTGCTATTGCAACCCATCACATTCTTCATCAATTTCTCAAGTTACAAAACATACTTACACAATATATTTACAATAAACAAAAGTCCAACCAATTGGTATTATCAAAGTAAGAATGTATAGCAGTGGAGACAATTGATGGTTTTCTGAGTATATGATACATTTGTAAAACAGTTCATTAAACAATATACATATGTATATTCAATTAATATATCTTCATAAGGTCTCCAGTTCTACAATGCCTCTTACTTCTGCTGCAGCTGAATAGGTTACTTAAGAGTGCTACTCACACATTTCGAATTGTCCATTTCATAAACTTCTGCACACACAACTTGAACTTAGGTGCACCAAAATGTAGTTGTAAGCACAAATTATGAGATCCTGAATCACAGAACGAAAGTTTGTGGACGTTCATCCCCAGAGGCTCAACCTTTAGTGTAAATTCTGCAATTATGGCAGATTTTCTGCGGTACTACCTTTATGGATTTGGTTTCGAACTATGGTGCTCAAATGGGAAAGAAGAGAGGGTAGCCTTTGTGAAGTGTAGTGCTGTATCTATTGCAGAGTTCTGTGTGTAATCTGTAAGTCACTGATCTAAACCCTGGAAGGACCAAGAAAGAGGAGTGAAAGAAAGCCAGTTGGATGATACAAACACAATACATGTATGTACATATTATTTTGTGCTACATAAATGGTCAATATTACTTATAACATTACTGATAAAGAGCACTTATATTCATAACTCTCAGCTGATTGCCATTTGAAAAAGTGAAGAATTTAGGAGCTTTGTTCGAATCGAAACTTTCATTCGAAGATCAAATTAGAAAAATGGCTGGGAAGTGCTTTGGCACTCTCAAGACCCTTAGGAAAATTTTAGATCTAATTCCAACTACGTCTCGAAAAACTATTGTACATGCCCTCATCACTTCCCAGCTGGGAAATGGAAAAGTACTATATCTGGGAACCCCTAAGGGAAGTCTCAAATCGCTGCAATGAATTCAAAACGCGGCATCACGGTTAGTACCGATTGTCCCCAAAAGATCGTCAGCTTCTGGTGCTTCATTGGCTCCCTGTGTCCAAAAGAACTGGTTTTAAAGCGCTGTGCTTCTGCCATTATATGCTCAATAAACAAGGCCCAAGCTATTTACATCCTCTGAATCAAGCTTATATCCCAGGTCGGAATCTTAGATCCTCAGAAGCAAAACTTGCTAGATCAGGAAAGCCAGACTGGGAGCTAGAACCTTCTCCTGCAAAAATGTGTAACTCTCTTCCTTACGCTCCGAGAGCCGCTCCCTCAGAAACCGAGTTTAGAAGTAAACTGAAAACATGGCTGTTTTACAACCCGATCTAATTTCTAGCCAGTTATCTTCTATTTCTTCATCTCACCTTTCATCTAACTTTCTGGTACAGCAGGAAACACCTATGAGGTGTAACTAAGTGCTTTACAAATGACTTTATTATTAATATTTATTATTAATTTTTATTCTCTTTTGAAAGATAGCTCAGTTTACCACCTCTCTGTGTTTTTTGCTAGTGATTCTTTACTGTTACCTAGCAGTATCCCATGAGTTTCCTTTGGAAAACATGGGAATATCTAGGGTGAAAGTGGTTAAAGTCTTTCCTAAGAATAATTCTTACTGAATAATCTTATACCATTATTGCTTAAAATGTTATGCTACCTTTCAAATAAATGCAATTAATGCAATTGAAATTAAATTTGTGTTGATATTCTTGTAGGAAGCTAGTATGACTTACTAATGTGCCCAGGGCATTCACTGAGAAAGCACGAGGTGCGTTTTCTTCAGAAATAATCACAAAATTATTATTTGGGCCTCTGTAAGGTGTTTGCCTTCTAACGGGAAACCCATATGATAATTCGTAAGGCACCACAGTTCTCTCTCACTAGATAACTGTTAGAATTGGGGGTCTCTAGTTGGCAGAGGTGGGTACCTTTGCCCAAATAGGGACCCTTTCTTCTGGTCAGGGTAAGGGGGATACACTCCTAAACTAACCCCTACTCACCCCCTTGGTAGCTTGGCACGAGCAGAAAGGCTTATCTCAGAGGCAGTGTGTAAAGCATTTGTGAACACATACAGTAATACAGTGAAAACACTACAAATGGACACCACACCAGTTCAGAAAAATAAATAATCTTTATGTAAACTGAAACAAGACCAAATGACAAAAATCGACAGTACAGTTATCAACTTATCTTCAAAAATAGGTTATTCACTCAAATATAGCTTGTAGCAACAAATAACTCCACTTGGAGTTATAACGATGTCGTGACAGGTGAAAATCCCAAAGTACGGCGCCGACCGCGCGGTGCACGGCGTCGGACCCACAAAGAACAGTACCTTGGAAACTATGAAAATCAAAGACAGTTCAAGGTGTCGGGGAGGCGATGCTTCGTTGGCGCCGCACGGCGTCGGTTCCTTATCACCCCAGGGGAGGTGAAGCCTCTGTTCCTTACTGCAGCGCAGGGGAGGCGAGACGACTGTTCCTTACTCCGTCGGGAGGTGACGTCACAATGGCGCTGAAGACTCTGTTCCTACAATGTCGCAATGTCGATGGATTCACGGTCACCCACGTCGAGGATCAGCTCCACATGATGAAGTCTGCTTCGGAGTGGATGCAGCACAGCAGCGGCCACCGGGCCTACGTCGCAGGAAGGCTCTGAAGTGCTGGCGTACCACCAGCACACGGGCTGACCCAGGCTCAGCAACCCTCGGCTCGCTTTACAGGAGACCATTCTCCCAGTAAATCCAATGTGATCCGGACTGATCACCTGCTGCCTGGTTTGCAGCCTGTTGCCGCAACCCAACAAGAGAAGGGCACTCCTTCTGCTCCTCGCAGAATTCTTCCCTAGAGGGGCCTCTTTCCTGCTGCCAAAGGGTCAGCTCAGGCAGGTCCCCCAGTTCAGTCACTTGTTCCCCAGTAGGCTCCAGTGCATCCCCCTCAAGGTTTGCCTCCTCCTGGACCGTGGGAACTTCGGGGGCTGGTTTCCCACACCCCCTGCCTCTTCTCTTTAAGGCAGGCACCTGGGCCACTCTGTCAGGCTCCAGGTCCTCTTGAACGCTTTTACCAGCTGCCATTAACCGAGTGGTCACACATGCCCACTCAGGCAGACCCAACATCTCAGTGGTCATTGTGTTGGGACACTTGGGACTTCCTTGGAAGTGACCCTCCTGACCACAGCTAAAACAGGTCTTAGGACCCTTCTGCACAGGCTTACCTGGCAGGACCCATTGTTTCCTTTCAGCGGGAGGCTGGGAACCCATACCTTGGTTCTATTGGGGATAATTTTGGGGCCCTTTTTGGAACTCCTTTTGTTTACCCTTGTCTCCCCCCTCACTCTTCTGCTGGGGACCCTGCCCACCTTTGGCAGAGTCTCCCACAAGCCCCTTGTGGACCATGGTACTGACCCAGTGGTCCGCCTCCACAGCAAGCTTCCTGGGATCACTCAGCTTACTATCAATCAGATGTTGGCGTAGCTCTGGAAAACAACTACTTGACAAGTGCTCCCATGCAACCAAATCATAGAGCCCCTGCAAGTCAGTTACCTTGCTACCCTTCACCCATCCATCCAGTGCTCCGAAAACTTAAGATACATACTCTACCCAAGTACTTGACTCCAGCTTCTTGCAGCTCCTAAATTTCTGTTTATAAAGCTCTGGGGTCAACCCATACCTGGCTATCAAAGATTCCTTCATGAGGGAATAGGACATTTGATTCTCAGTGGGCAAAGCTCGTAAGGTTTCCCTCCTTTCACCTATGAAGCGGCCCCACAACCACACTCCCCAATCTCTCATACAGACCCGGTGGGACTTCATCGCTATCTCATAGGCCTTAAACCACTGCCCAATGTCCTCATGCTTTCTGAAATCTTTGATCACATCTTTACGGATATATACTTTTTCTTCTACAGGCACTGATAGTGTGCTGCCACCAGGGGGAGTGATCTCTAGGCTCTTCGCTTTCAGCTCTACCTCCCTCAACACTCTCTCATGCTCTAAAAGCATCTTCTTTTCATCCATGGCCAATTTCTTGCTCTCTAACTCCAACCTCTTATTCTCTAAGTCACCCTGGCTTCCCCAGTTTGAGCTTAGCAAGCTCCATCTCATGTACTCTGCTTTTCTCCCTGTCCTCCAATTCTTCTGGAAACAGATGCCTTGAAGACACACTGCTGCCTTCCCTGGGAGGCGCTCCCCCTCCAGTTACGCCCACTAGCCCATCCTGCTGCCCTTCTAAATTCTTCCCCTCCCCCATAGGATCCTCGGTCTGCCGACTGGCATTCCTTGCTTCCAACCAGGCCCTCTGCGCCTTTTGGAACTCCTCTTTTCTGGTGAGGCCTCTCACTGAGATTTTAAATCTTTTGCAGATGGTTTTAAGTTGTGGCACAGTATAGGTATCCACCCTCTCCTCTTCAAATTCAAGATCCACAGTTGCAATGGATGCTTGTTTACTCATGGTGAAAGTTGGCAGTTCTCAAAATGCACAAAATGCCAAGGAAAACTCTTTAAAAGTGTGTGTGGTTGTGTACACCAATCACTGTATGTAAATCACAAATGCAAGTCCAGGATCCTCACCGCTGACCACCAATGTAAGAAATGGTGGTCTCTAGTTGACAGAGGTGGGTACCTTTGTCTGAATAGGGGCCCTTGCTTCTAGTCAGGGTAAGGGGGATACACTCCTAAAATAACCCCTGCTCACCCCCTTGGTAGCTTGGCACGAGCAGACAGGCTTATCTCAGAGGCACTGTGTAAAGCATTTGTAAACACATACAGTAATACAGTGAAAACACTACAAATGGACACCACACCAGTTTAGAAATAAAATAATCTTTATCTAAACCAAAGCAAGACCAAATGACAAAAATCCACAGTACGGTTATCAAATTATCTTCAAAATTAGATTATTCATTCAAATATAGCTTGTAGCAACAAATAACTCCACTAGGAGTTATAACGATGTCGTGACCGGTGAAAATCCCACAGGTCGACGCCGACCACGAGGTGCGCGGCGTCGGGCCCACAAAGAACAGTACCTTGGTAACGATGAAAATCAAAGACAGTTCACGGCGTTGAGGAGGCGATGCTTTGTTGGCGCCGCACGGGGTCGGTGCCTTACGACCCCAGGGGAAGTGAAGCTTCTGTTCCTCACTGCAGCGCAGGGCAGACGAGACAACTGTTTCTTACTGCGTCGGGGATGTGACGTCACGATGGCACCGAAGCCTCTGTTCCTTACAATGTCGCGATATTGATGGATTCACGGTCACCCACGTCGAGGATCGGCTCCGCGATGATGAAGTCGGCTTTGGAGTCGATGCAGCACGGCAGCGGCCGTCGGGCCTTACTCAAGACAGAGCAGAGCTCACAGCTTTGGTGCAGGTTACGGCATTGCTCACTGGCGTCGATGTTGCAATTTCCTTCTGTAGCAGCTGAAACAGCACTTCCAGATGCAGAGAGACAGAAGGGGTGAAGTCTTTGTCTTCCTGAGACTTCAGAACAGGAGGCAAGCTCAGTTTCAAGCCCTTGGAGATATTTTCTTCAAGCAGGTGACAAAGCAAAACAGCAAAGTCCTTTTCTCCTTTCCTTGGCAGCAAGCAGCCACTGCAGGCCAACCCCAGACAGCAAACAGCACAGAGGCAGTATTCCTTCTCAGCTTCTCTGGCACTTCTTCTTGGCAAAGGTTCCTTTTGAATCCCAGAAGTGATCTAAAAGTCTGGGATCTGGGCGCCACTTTTTATACACACAAATCCTTTGTTCTCTGATGGCAGAGAGTGTCTGTACCCAGCCAAAAAACCAGTTCTGTCTTCACTGGTGCAGTATTGTTGAAGGTAGACCAGGCCCATTCAGGTGAAAAGGAAATCTCCTCCCCCTACTCCAAATGCAACCCAGGTCTATTCAGCCCAGCCCTGACTCATAAGACTTCTGGAGCCACAGCCCTCTCCAGCCCCTTGTCATCCAAAAGCCAGACATGCAATACACAAACCTAGCAGAGGAACATTGGATGGTTAGGCAAGAAAATACCTACTTTCTAAAAGTGGTATTTTCAAACACAGAATGTAAAAATCACCCTCACTAAAAGATGCATCTTAACATTCTAAGTTCAGGCACACTAAACTTTATTTTCCTATTGAGTTCCTAGGGTCAGTTATGTTTATAAGATGTTACAAACAAACTTCCCATTCTGGCCTATGTGAACAGATAGCCTTGCAATAGTGAAAAACGAAATTGAGATTGGCAGTATTTCACTATCAGGATATGCCACACACATCAGGGCATGTCCTACCTTTCACATACAATGCACCCCGCCCACAGGGGTACCTCAGGCCTAACATGCAGAAAAGGGAAGGTTTGGGGACTGGCAATTGTGTGCACTTGCCAAGTCGACATGGCAGTCCCATACTGCACACAGGCTCTGCAATGGGAGGCTATAGCCACATTTTACAAGCTGCTTCTGTGGGAGCCACAATCAGTGCTGCAAGCCCACCAGCAGCATTTGATTTACAGGCCCTGGGCACACATGGTGCACTGTACAAGCGTCTGACAAGTAAATCAAATAAGCCAAACATGGAATCACTAATCCATAACCACAATTTACAAAGGGAACAGTTGCACTTTGGCACTGAACAGCAGTGGCAAAGTGCCCACAGGATCTAGACCAGCAAAAACACAGACGGCAACAGCAAAGAATGGAAGGGAAACCCACGCCAATGGTGCCAAGTCTATCAATAACCAATTCAGCTAACTTTGCACACAAACCGATTCACCTCACCAGGTCAAAAAGTCCTCTTTCTGAAATTCTGCCAAATGCTTTTCTAAAAGGTATAGATGCAAGCTGTTGCTCTTTTTGATAAATATCCTGTTCTACTAACAAAGAAATCTTGCACACCTATCAGTGCTAAATGTAGCTACAAAACAGCCTCTGGAGGTAGGTGTCAATATACAGGTACTTGGGCACTTTGTTGTAAAATTGAACTATTTTCAGATCACCTGTCATTGTGTTACTTTCCTCTAAGACGATCCAACTAGAGTAAAATATGCACCAGGAATGGCATGACCTGTATCTTACAATGATGACCAAAAATGCATGACCTACCAGGTCCATCATCCCAGGCATGAAGAGAAATATAAATTGCACCTGCAAGCTATTGGCTGGTTCACAATGAGGGCATGCCAATTGTGGTCAGGGCCGAACTGGCCTTTGCAGGCATTGGGTGTTTCTCCGGGAGGCTGGAAGGGTGGGGGCTAGTTTTGTTACTGGGGCCAGTCTTGCAGCAGTGCTGCAATATTGGCCCCCAGTAACAAAAGCAGCAGTGCTTCCACTTGCACCAGCGCCCCGCCCTCCCAGGGCTGGTCCGACAATATTGCCTGGACTGCTTTTCATTTCCAGGTCAGTCCTGATTGTGGTACTACCACAGACTGTACACTGGATTGCCTCTACATGTGGATTCCCAAGTCGGCCCTGATTATGGTACTAGCGTAGATTGTGAACCAGATTACCTCTACATGTGGCTCCTGCTTTGGCATCATGTGTCTATTTAAAAAAATCTTCAGATTGCTTCCCCTGAGCTCACGTAGAACACTCACCCAGGTGCTATTCATCAGTCGCCTTGACTATGGCAACGCCCTGTTCCTCGCCTCCAACTAATCTCTGCCCTGTTCCTTGCCCCCAACGAATCTCTGCTGTCAAATCTACAAGCCGTCCAAAATACCGCTGCACGATTGGTAAACAATCTGCCTCCAAGATCCTCATCAGCTACTAAACTCAAAGCCCTACACTGGCTCCCAATTCGTACACTGTTCTGCCTCACTCATAAAACCCTTTTAGGGCTAGGCCCTAAATATCTTCAATCCAAGCTCACCCCTTATGTACCAAGCAGGAACCTATGATCAAGCAACCAGCTTCTTTTATGTTCCAGATGGATTTGCACCGCTGAATACAGAGGCTGCGTCTTCTCCTATCTAGCCCCAATTTTAAAAACACCTCCCAAATTGACTGTTTTAACTGTTGCCTCTCTACATGCACCTGCCGTACCAGCGGGGATGAGTTGTGCGCTTTATCAAGATGAATTAACTTAACATAGAAGCCCCAGTCCTGGAAGATAAGAAAAAGCAGGCACAGGGAGACATTAATATGTTCAGGTTTACACAATTTGTTTGCGGGGAAGATACGATTCTTTTGGTGTCTCCTGGTTTCGAAATCTGCATGTTAGCCATTAGGAAAGGCAACTGTTATCAGTAACAGGAAAGACCATCAGACCTCTAGGCTTCATTCTAACCAGAATGAAATGGGTAATACCCACCTCAATTCTCTGGAGGCATCATCAGCAAGGTCCGTGCAAGTCTGTGTCCAAAAGTGGAGTTCTTCCACAATCTGGAGATCTGGTGGGAAGTTCCAGCTTATATGTCCAGGTTCAGGTAGTTTGGCAATGACTTCCTGCCAGTCAAAGTCAGTTCATCTTTAAAGTTCAAACGGTCTAAACTTTCAGGACCTATTTATACTCAAAGAGGATTCGGGAGAGAATCTCTAGTTAGAGTGCAATACAATGCTCATTATCAGCATGAAGATGACCAAACCCCTTCCAGGGGGCTTTCCTTTCACCGTAAAACGTATATATTTTCTATAGATGGATTGGGAAACAAAGAAAAGCAGTGGAATTTAGAAGAGGTGTATTGTCACGTCTCGGCGCGCCCACAGCGGACCGCGCTACGATTAAGCCAGACCTGCAACCCAAAGGACAAGCTCTAGGGGCATAAAACTACATATCCCATCATGCCTGGGAAGGGCGCGAGAACGGGACCTATATAGGCCCCGCCTTCCGGCGCCCCATTGCTTGTCAACAGCGATCTTGCACGGACGCGTCGGAGAACGCTGTCCGTTTCTTTTAATCCGTTTTGCCTCCTACCGCGCCTCCCACCTCGCCCAGCGGCAGCGGAGCCGCGGTGGGGAGACGCGCTAAAGCCCAACGGTCCTGGGACTCGCTCGCGATATTGGAACACGAGGCCTGCCATCAGAAAATCAGAGCTCCTTCTCGGAGTAAAGCCGGCTGAGCATTCAGCCGATAGAAGGCCTCACACGCCTTGTCACAGACAACTTCTTCTGTCCACACTGCAGGACGCGACCCTCCACTGGGCTACGAAGCAGGGACTCCTCAAAGGACGCCGCTCTTGCCCAGGGGGGTTTGTGGTGCGCACCAAGTCGCATTTGGACCATCCTCATTGTTTTGCGACCCAGCTGTTTCCTTTCCGGGCCTCACGGCATGAGCGCCGTGGGTAGGGGGGGGGAGCAGCTCCAGTAACAGACCCTCCTTACTATTGGGGCTCTCAGCTAACGATACCGCTTGGAGCCGCTTGAAAGGCACGGAGAGCGCACCTTGACCACTTACCCACGCGCTTGGAGCCGGTTGAAAGGCTCGGAGAGCGATGTAGACCCAGGTCACGGACAGGCGCCTACCTGCGACAAGCGAAAGGAACCCTACCCGACTTCCGATGGACCTACCCTCCTACAGGACTTCGCCCTAGGGTAATGTGAGTTGTGTTCTAGTGCATGACATTGTGCTACCTGTACTATTGGTCAGTTCTCACGCCCTGTATCTCTCCTACTACATTCTGCTCTTTTCTTACAGGACCTATGAGGGGTGCGCTACTGGAGTGAGGTTAACTCCAGACATTAGCCTCCGCGGGTCCCGCCTTACCTCCTTCTCCCTGGGTTCCTACTGATCCTTTTCCCCAGAAGTGGTGTTCCTCGCTGGACGTCCTGGATTCTAGGTTGGGCGAGCAATACCACCAAGGGGGAGAGGGTTACCAGTATCGCTGCCGCTGTATCCGGCTTACGAGGGGAGTGGTCCTCAACCCTGTGTCTGACAGGTTGACAAGCCCACGGATACCTACAGCCTGAGCGATGGATGCGGCTACCACCCTTTCCGCAATATTGGACACATTGAATGCCTTGCGAGGGGAGGTGGACGCCTTTAGGGAAGAGAATGCTGCGCTTAAGCAAGAGATGGGTACCATGAGAAGAGAGGTCGCAGGCCTATCCCGCCAAAAGGGGACAGGAGCCACCGGGGGTTCGTATATAAAAGGATGGACCCTTCCGCCCCCTTCCACGCAGCCCAAGCCCGCTACAGACTGGGGAGCGGCGGCTTCGCTAGGGGGACAGGGTACAGGGGTCTTCCCGCATCGTTCCTTTTCCTCGCCTTCTCAGACAGGCCCTTCGCCTGTACATATCATCCAACCCATGCAACTGCCCCTCGCAGCTCCGGAGAGGTTCTTTGGGGATCCAAAGAAATTCGACATCTTCATGGGGCAATGTAGATTGCACTTCCTGTGCAAGCCCGCAGTCTTTCCTACGGGTCAAGCTAAAACCGCCTTTGTTCTGTCTTACTTGGGAGGCAACGCCGCAAGCTGGTCTTTTCCCCTAATAGAACGTGATGATCCGGTGTTGTACAACTTCCCGAACTTCTGCGTGGAGATGCGCAGGTTGTTCAATTGAAAGGTCCACCAATTATCTCTGGACAAAGAGCTCCTTTCTCTCAAGCAAGGCTCACAGGACCTGCTCACATACATTACTACCTTTAATAGGCTAGTAGTGGAGACTGAGTGGCCAGTGGAAAAGAGGACCTCGCTGTTTTACCAAGGGTTGAGAGGGGAGCTTAAGGACGTCCTAGCCCAGGTGGTTCAGTTACCGGCCACGTGTGATGAGCTAATCGATCTGGCAGTTCAGCTGGACCACCGTCTCCAAGAGCGGAAGGGGGACAAACAACGTTCGGAACTAGAAACTCCTCCCTTCGCGGCTCCGTGTAGCTCCAGAGGATCGCGTCGCCTCCAGCGATGGGACCGAACCCAAGCAGATTGGGGGGGATCAGAGGCCCCCTCAGTCCAGCCGAAAGGGAAAAATGGAGAAGCCAAAAGTTGTGCTTGTACTGCGGGAAACCAGGGCACTTCATCAAGGAATGCAAAAGTCGACTGAGAACGGCTGGTCCAGGGGGACCAGGGCACAGGACCCTTTCCGTGGTAGACACCGCAGTGGAGTATCAGGGAAACTGACGCACTCAAACAAGAAGGAGACCCCTTGTTTGAGGCCAACAGCAACCGAGGTCTCACCCGCTGTCACCAATACTCTGCAGTCATCAGTCGCCCATATGAACATATGTGCAGTGTTGGACTTGCCTTCAGATGTATCGGTGGTGGTGCATGCCTTGTTGGACTCGGGGCAACGGGCAATTTCATTGACCAACAGTACGCCAGGGAGCTCCACCTGCCTTGCGAACAAAAGGAGTCACCTGAAAAGGTGAAGGCCGTGGATGGCTCTGCTCTAACTTCAGGCCCGGTGCGGTTTCACACTCAGCCGATCAGGATGCAGATTGGGGAGGATCATGTGTAAGACATACAGTTCGACTTGATTGACGCTCCACAGTTTAAACTCATCCTAGGAATGCCCTGGTTAACACTCCACGATCCCTTGGTGCGATGGGCTGCTCGCACGGTGTCTCTGATCTCCCCCTTTTGTCGCGAGCACTGTACAAAAAAGACGGAGAGGAGTCCCCTAACCAAGACCAGTCCAGCAGAGATGCTCGCAAGCGCGGGCACCGATCAAGCGATATGCTGCCTATGGGCTCTGCCTGCGATGTACGAAGAGTTCAAGGCTGTGTTTGACAAACAGGAGGCAGGAAGGCTGCCCCCTCACCGGGATTACGATTGTGTCATCGAGCTGGAAGCAGGTGCCAGCATTCCCTGCAGTCGGGTGTATGCCCTCACGGAGGCCGAAACAACCTACCTACAGCCATACCTAGCAGAAATGCTGTCTTCGGGGTTCATACACTCCTCGTCCTCCCCTGCGTCCTCGCCGATTTTCTTTATACCGAAGAAGGAGGGCGGATTGAGGGCTTGCATAGACTACCGAGCCATTAACAAAATAACCGCCAAGAATAGGTACCCGCTACCCTTGATCCCAGTGCACCTGGATCAACTGAAGACAGCCAAGATCTTTACCAAACTAGACCTCAGGGGTGCGTATCACCTGGTAAGAGTGCGGCAGGGGGATGAGTGGAAAACCGCTTTCAGAACAAAGTTCGGACTGTATGAATACCGGGTGATGCCCTTTGGCCTCTGCAACGCCCCCGCCGCATTTCAGTTTTTTATGGATGAGGTCTTAAGGGGGCTCTTGGACGTCTCGTGCATCGTCTATATAGATGATATCCTGGTCTATTCTGCCTCGATGGAGGAACACGTTCGGCACGTCTCCGCGGTATTGGATTTTTTGCAGAGGTTCGCCCTCTACACGAAATTGGAGAAATGCCCATTTCACGTTACGGAGGTGGAATTCCTGGGTTACATCTTCGGCCCTGGCGGAGTGTGCATGGACGACAAGAAGACTCGAGCCATAGTCCAGTGGAAATCTCCCTCCAATGTGAAGGCGTTGCAGAGCTTTCTTGGCTTTGCGAATGTTTATCAGAGCTTCATACAGGGATTTTCACACATAATCCAACCCCTTACCCTGCTATTGCGAAAAGGAGCTGTCTTCAACTGGAATGACTCCGCTGAACAGGCATTTCGGACTCAAACACTGCTTCACCACCGACCCTTTGTTGCGACACCCTGATGCGTCTCAGCCCTTCGTGTTGGAAACCGATGCCTCGCATTACGCGATAGGGGGCATTCTGTCTCAACGCCACCCAGATACGGGCCAACTACACCCCATCGCCTTCTTTTCCAAGAAGTTGTCGGCTTGTGAAATCAACTATAGCATCACGGATAAAGAGTTGCTAGCGATTAAGAAGGGATGTGAGGAGTGGAGGCATCATTTGCTGGCGCACGACACACGGTGGAGATTTTTACGGACCACCAGAACCTACTTTTTCGGAAGACAGCCATGGCCCTAACCCCCCGGCAGCTCCGATGGTCACTGTTCTTCTCCGACTATCATTTCGTGATTCGGTATCGCCTGGGGCCACAAAACGGAAAGGCTGATGCCTTGTCAAGACTTCAGTACCCTCCTGAACCTAGCGGGATGCCCCTCGAAGAACACCCCATCATTCTGCAGAAGGCCTCTTTCCCGGAAGACCTCCTTGCCGCGACTAGTGCAGACGACTTTCTAGAGGACCTCAGAACCCAGACAGAGAAGGTGGACCCGCTCGCATGGGTGGCTGAAAACCCAACACACCGATCCTCCTCGCAACGCCTCTTGTATCACGAGAAGAGGCTGTTTCTTCCAACAGAGATGCTACGGCAGCGCGCCTTGCAATGGGTACATGATGACCCGCTAGGGGGGCATATGGGAGTGCGCAAGACCACTCAAGCCATGCAGCGTTACTTCTGGTGGACAACCTTGGGACCGGATACGGCAACCTACGTGTCTGGTTGTGCAGTCTGTGTTCAGGGAAAGGCGCAGCACAAGAAACCCGGTGGGAAACTCCAGCCTATCCCTATTCCTCCATTTCCCTGGCATACGGTGTCCATGGATTTCATCGTCGATATGCCCCCAAGCATGGGTCAAAACACCATCCTGGTCGTAGTGGACCACTTAACCAAAATGGGCCTCTTCATAGCCCTGAGCAAAGTACCCACTTCCGCCACTCTGTCTCACATATTCTTGCAACAGGTAGTGCGCCTACATGGAATTCCAGCCGTTCTCATTACCGACAGGGGAACGCAATTCACATCTCGTTTTTGGAAAAAATTGTGCAATGCTCTGAGAATAGACGCCTGCCTTTCCACCAGTTATCATCCGCAGACAGACGGAAAAACGGAAAGGCTAAATCAAACACTGGAACAATACCTCCGCTGTTTCACATTGTTACACGAGGAAGAGTGGAGCAGGCTATTGTGGCTAGCGGAGTTTGCGTATAACAACGCCGAGCACTCCTCCTTGGGGTGCTCGCCTTTTTATTGTCTATCCGGCCACCACCCAAACATGTTGCCCTTCGAATGGCCAGTGCTTACCAACCATCCCACCATTCAAGAACACCACGAACACCTCCGCTCCATACTCAAAGCAGCCAAGGTACAGTTGGCTGCAGCACAATAACGCGACAAACACTTTGCGGATAAAAGAAGGTCTCCTGAGCCCGCCTATGCTGTAGGAGATAGGGTATGGCTCAGCACAAGGCACCTTAAACTAAAAGGTAACACCCGCTTACAGCCCAAATATGTGGGGCCCTATCCCATAGAGAGCGTGGTAAATCCAGTGGCGATGAAATTGAGCCTTCCTGCGTCCTGGCGCATCCACCCTGTGTTTCACGTATCCCTGTTAAGACCTTGCCTCCTGCATACTCGGCTCCTCTCTAGACCACAGCCTCTGATGGTGGAAGACGAGGAGGAATATAAAGTGAAGAAAATCCTCGACGTCAAACGAGTGAGGGGCAGGCTCCTCTACCTCATAGACTGGAAAGGATATGGACCCGAGGATAGGTCATGGAAACCGATTGGCAATCTACACTGCCCTGCTCTGGCGCTTTCACGCGGCCTACCCATCCAAACCTGGGGGCCCGTCGAGACGCCGGGCGCAGGGAGGGGGTTCTGTCACGTCTCGGCACGCCCGCAGCGGACCGCGCCACGATTAAGCCAGACCTGCAACCCAAAGGACAAGCTCTAGGGACATGAAACTACATATCCCATCATGCCTGGGAAGGGCGCGAGAACGGGACCTATATAACCCCGCCTTCCGGCGCCCCGGTGCTTGTCAACAGCGATCTTGCACGGACGCGTCGGAGAACGCTGTCTGTTTCTTTTCATCCTTTTTGCCTCCTACCACGCCTCCCACCTCGCCCAGCGGCAGCGGAGCCGCGGTGGGGAGACGCGCTAAAGCCCAACGATCCTGGGACTCGCTCGCGATATCGAAACGCGAGGCCCGCCATCAGAAAATCAGAGCTCCTTCTCGGAGTAAAGCCGGCTGAGCATTCAGCCGATAGAAGGCCTCACACGCCTTGTCACAGACAACTTCTTTTGTCCACACTGCAGGACGCGACCCTCCACTGGGCTACGAAGCAGGGACTCCTCAAAGGACGCTGCTCTTGCCCAGGGGGGTTTGTGGTGCGCACCAAGTCGCACTTGGACCATCCTCATTGTTTTGCGACCCAGCGGTTTCCTTTCCGGGCCTCACGGCAGGAGCGCCGTGGGGGGGGGGGGGAGCAGCTCCAGGAACAGACCCTCCTTACTATTGGGGCCCTCAGCTAACGATACCGCTTGGAGCCGCTTGAAAGGCTCGGAGAGCGCACCTTGACCACTTACCCACGCGCTTGGAGCCGGTTGAAAGGCTCGGAGAGCGACGTAGACCCAGGTCAGGGACAGGCGCCTACCTGCGACAAGCGAAAGGAACCCTACCCGACTTCCTTTGGACATACCCTCCTACAGGACTTCGCCCTAGGGACATGTGAGTTGTGTTCTAGTGCATGACATTGTGCTACCTGTACTATTGGTCAGTGCTCACGCCCTGTATCTCTCCTACTACATTCTGCTCTTTTCTTACAGGACCTATGAGGGGTGCGCTACTGGAGTGAGGTTAACAAAGGTCTTGAGATTTATTATACAGCTGGTCAATTGCAATGGGTGGCCTGGTGGCTCTCTGGACACACTGAGACAGTGGTGGAAAATGGACTTCATAAAGGGTATTTCCTAATGTAAATCAAAATTGACAAGGGCTATATGAGAGACTTAGGGATTTACAGACAGCTAATTACAAAAACATACACCGATGCAAACATATTACACAATGGTACATGGTAGGAAATGTATCAGCTACTATAGAGTGTACTTCTGAAACATGCTGCAATAGCAATGTCTCCCCTTGCGGCAAGCGGGAGGCTGAGATAGGAAGATAATTTAAGGATGAGGAACGGAAACAATCTCTAATATATACCCTGTTAAAACGTCTTGCAACGTCTGATTGAAATACAGTCAATTAAACTTTTGCGTAGAGCTTATTTGACTGCCAGCAAAGTCAATAAACTATACCCTGAGACACCTCAAGAATGCTTGTGCTGCTATGAATTACAAGGAGGGTTCACGCACATGATGTGGTAGTGCCTAATATTCTCTAGATATTGGCCGGTTGTTACGGAAGCACTAGCCAATATAACGGGTTGCAATGATCTGTGCAATGTTGAGGGATGTGTTTTGGGGTTGTTTAGATGTTCAAAAGGGTGCAGAGAAGAGACCAAAGGCTTGTATCGTACCTCAATTAAAGTACGTAGAGCCATAACCAGATCATGGAAGGTTTCTACACCACAGAATACAAAGACAAGATAATGGATGAAAGAAAACATTTAAACAACAAACAAAACATTAGGTTAGCGTTTTAGTAGATGAATGACCTCATGACCAATCCACCAATCAGAGTGTTACAGCTTGTATAGTTCACTCGAGGGCCGGCTTTAGAGCTGGTGGTGCCCGGTGTGTCAAACCTTTTGGCGCTTCCAGCCATAATGACCTCCTCCTCGGATTCCCGCACTACCACCCGGCAAAAGTGCCCCTCCTCTCTTCATAGCCACTCTCTAACATACATTTCATTTGTTTTAAAATAATAGCAAAGACTGGCTTTACCAATCCACTCAGCTATCCATATAAAATAAAGATCTGTTCTTTTCAGCATATTAACTCTCTGTTGTACTTTGTCGAGCCAAAACTGCCACGAGACAAAACACTGATCCCTCTCTCTAGCAGGAACATTAATCACAAGAGTTATCTTGACATTTTTATTGCTGCCTGAAAGCTGGACGCACAAGAAACAAGGCCTGGACGCACAAGAAACAGGTGCTATTAAATCCTAGGTTATTGCTGAACACAGCGCCCCCCTGAGGTCAGTCCTCCCCCCCCCACACAGGTCAGCACCCAGTGCGGACGCACCAGTCGCACTGCCCTAAAGCCGGCCCTGGTCCACTTTGCAGAGCAGCAAACATCCTCTTATTTTATGATTTGGCAGAGTTAAGAGCATGTTATATATTTATCTATACATAATAACTAAATATAATTTAATGTTTGTGATGTTCATTTGTAACGGTTCTTGGGGGTCATTAGAGATGCTGAGGTACCACTGAGTTGCGGCCCAACTTTCTATTTTTCACCTCCATTATTTTCCTCTCTGTCTAGTGGGCGAGTATGCTCTCATGAGTGTGGCGGTCACAATGATGAAGTCTGCCCCCACAGTGCCTCAGATGTAAGGTGGATCTTTGGAAAGCGTTTGTATTTCTTCTTCACCCATTGTGCTACAGCTTTGGCTGCTGCTGGATCACTGAAGACCTCTCATCCCTGATCCAGGACGCTTGGCAGCATGAGGAGAAACTGGTTCTTCCTCTGAATTGGCAAAAGAGTTTCTAAAACCAAACAGGACCCTGCCTGCTCCTCCTCTAACTGGACCTAGTAAGAGTCTGCTGCTCTTTTTTTATCAGGCCTGTGTTCGTAGCAATGTCATCTGGTGGGAAGGTTGTGGAGGGGTAGGTGTTCACTCCTTTCTCTGGGTAGTCAGCCTGGATGTCCTGCTACCCCTCCTCCTAAGGGTGTAGCAGGATCCCCTGGGCGAACTGTCCTTGTTCCTCTTTAAAGAAGAGTTCTTCCACTTCCTCCTCTTGAAGCTAGGGTATTAGAGGCTCCAGTTCCACTAGTTGCACTTCTAGGATCTTTTCAGCTTGGTGCTTCAATGGGATGCTAGATCATTTGAGGGAATCGGAAAACTCTATCCATTTCTGCTTCAAGCCGAGTTCCTTCCTTTCAACATCAATCACCCTTTGTTTGATATCAAGTCCTTCCTTTTCATTGTCAAGGCTTTCCTCAATGTGTGCTCTCTTTCCCTCCCACACTCTTGACTGCCCTTCAGAGTTGAAGCCGGTTCCGAGGGTTTTCCGCCAACAGTGTCTTTCAATTTCCCCCATGGGGATCTTTGTAGCATCCCCTCGAACATCATTGTCTTTGGTTTCGGGTAGTCTTGGATTTCAAGTAAGAGGTTTCAGATTTGCCTGCTGAACCCGTGTCCTCTGGTGCCTTCTCTCCTCCTCCTTTGTTGATTACTTTGCTTTTTCCCTCTCTGTCTCAACTACCCTTTCAATGTTGGGACTAGTCTCCATGCGCTTCCTCCATGTTTTTGAGGTTGTTTTCATCACTGAAGAGGCCGAAGCCCTTTAGTGATGTTTTTGACTGTGCCATGATGTAATGTGTCTATCTCTGTCTATCCCTCGCTTTCAGAGTCTGCGGTTGAAATTCAACAGAAGCTTCAAGCCCTCGGCGTGATGATCTTTTGATAGGCAAAGGTCGCAGACTTCGTGACTGTCTTTTTGGGTGTATTTGTGGTGGCACTTCAGGCAAAATTTAAAGGAGGTATGCTCCATCCCCTATCTTCATTCTCCAACCCTCTTGGTCGATGTCGCTCCGAAAGTTGGGTTTGTACGAGGAAAAAGCTTCCCTTCCTCGACGTTGTTGCTGTAGCCAAAGCTCTTGCTTCGGTCTTCTCTGTGTTCTCACCAAAATCCCTCGGTGAAAAACAGTGTGTTTGTCATAAAATCTTACACATCCTCACTCTGCTTCCAGACCCATTAACAGAAAAAAGAATATGAAGATGTTGACCACGCAAAAGGGTTCCAGGGCCGGTATCCGAAAACACAAACGAATTAACAAGACACAAAATGATTGACACTGCCGAGAGGAAAAGAAAAAGACACTAAAAAACGAAATATGGACACAATCGCCAAATGGCAGATTAATGCAAAGCATAAGAATCTACAAAAGATTCAAGCTGCAAAATATGTTTTCTTTCATCCATATTCATTTCTTTCCTTTTATTTTGCTGCAAAAGAAAAGATGATAAAGTCATATTATTCATCTCTGTCTTTATTTAACAGAATCAAAACCTGCTGTCACGTTAGTGGGGTAGATTTCGTTTGGAGAGCATATGCCACTTATTGCTCTACCTTGTTCAATAGTGTCCCGGGCAGGATGTGGCTTTGTCTCTCAAGGCATTCAAAGGACACCTAATTTCCAAGAGGGAATCTCTCTGGGAAAAAAAATGCTGACAAACGTCACGCTTTTTTGTGGTTCCCAAGGGGATTGCAGAGGACGCCGATTTAGAATGAAAGGTGGTATTTTGGAGAAATAAAATGACACATTTGACACCATTCTGACAGCGTAGTTGACCTGTGTATAAATATCTAGGAAGACTGGAGAACATTGTTAGTGATACAACAGCACCAGCATTAGTGTCACTCTCGAGGAGACTACCAATACCGTGTAAGTAAGAATTCCAACTCCCTTTGTCACAAACCAGACTCACCAGTCACCCGCCTATGTACAGACTCCTGTGATCAAAATAACAAGATGTTGCGTGTGCACACTGTGTTGGAAGTGCACAGGCCGCCACGCATAAAGTATATTTTTGTTGCAAGTTCTTACAGGCGCGGTAGGCGAGCACGAAGGCAAGGCACGGCTGCTGCCGTTCACTGAAATAAAATATAACATCTGGTCCTTTTTCTGTAAGAGCGAGGCCTATGGCCCCGAGTTACAACAGCAGAAAAGATTTCAGCGGGGAAGAACAGAAGCGTGTTTGGGCACACTGGTCTTCAGATCACACGTAGTACTGTGCGTTATAGGCATCCAGCGAGGGAAGCACCTGCAGGAGGAGCAACCTCCGAGCGGCGTGCTGCGCACTTTGAGCCTCGTCCAAGAAAGTGGCAGGGAACACAGCAGCGTCCGTGATGTTTCAGTGGAAATCTCTGGAAACCCCGCCCGCTGTTAGCACCGAGGGTCGGCAGACGCTGCTCTCTGACAGGAACGATGTTGGCAGTGAGGATGTTCCCAGTCCCCGCCGGTGCAGCTCCGCGGTGCAGTGTGGCAGCCCATAGTTAACTGGGCCTCTGACAGAAGCTGGACAGGCTGCCAAGCAGTGGGGAAGCGCCTCGGGGCAGAAAGCCAGCGGCGCGAGATGGGCTGAGGCGACCTCTCACGCGCCGCTGTGGAAAACCGGGGCTTGGAGGGATGGACTGCGCGCGCACTTTCCATGCCGCCAGATTTCAAGATATTGTTGCTCTGCTTGAAGCACACTGGTCGCATTGTACAAGCAGGTGGTTATTAAACTGTACACGTGTATTAGACCGAACAGAGCTCAGAAAGGTCAACGCGACGACAGGATCCAGACTTAAAAGGTCGTCGTTTATTTCGGATCTGAGAAATAACAGCAATATCACAGTCTGGTAATTGTGTTACCGCAACTGGTAATCGTGACATCATCATTAATTCAGCTTTAAACGCTGGACAACAAACTTGAAGATAACACCTGGTTTAGAGGTCTAGGCTTTGATTCACATAATACACCTATATCGAGGGATTTTGGTCAGTGGGCTTCACCCATTGGTCAGTACAATTGTGATTCACATTTTGCTTCTGCCCACCACAGTATATAATGGAATAGGATAAGGGCACACCCACTTTATCCACTGTGTCCTTTCACTTTGAGTTACTGCATAATGTTTGTACACATTGTTAACTTCGACTGAAAAGTAGATTCATTCTCTTCAGTAACAAACTACGTTTCAAAGGTATTTGTTTTTAAATAATTTATTGATATTAACTTTAAATGTCATCTGTTTATTTTATCTACACTTTGGGAGCCCAGTTAAGGGTAATTTATTTTCTATCTTGTTTTTAAAGTTGCTGTTATAAAGCGTTTACGTGACACTAACATTTTAGCTACGTGCAATCTGCATGTTTATTTAACTGGTGATATATTCTTATCTCATATGACACAAAATAAAAGGCTTGTTATTTCAGTTCAGTTCATAAAACTTTATTACGGCACCCAAGGCCATAAACGCATCATTAAAAACACCAGATAAAATACATTAAATTCATAAAATGTACACAATTTAAAATTTGGCATAAAAATAGTCAATATTCCTATTTCTAGTGAACCGTTCCCACATTTGCCTTAATTATGTCTGGGGGAGTACAATATTGCTTGTACATTGTGCTGGTAAGTATTGTTTCAAGCGGTCATCGCAGGCACATTTTATGCTAAATTTTTACAGTTTTGCAAAACACTTTGAATGGTAACACATTAACACAAGGTCTATATCTATATAAAACATGTGTCCTAGTGGTCCTCCTATTTCTTAACAGAGATTAGGACAATCCTGCAGATTCTACAGTACCATTCTGATAGGCCATCTTTTTTAGGATGGCTCTGCGGGTGCACCACATGGTGAATAAAAAGCGTGATATAGAGAAGACAATGTGCATATGTGTGTCGGATTTCAGTAGCCTGTACACTTCGCTACAATGTCTGGACCCCAGGTTCCTACAGGGTTGGAGTTATTTAAAAAGCACCACTAGTAACACGGTCACATTGGTGAATGTTTTTTAATCTCATTTTTTAATGCAAATGTATGGTGGCCATGTTCAGAAGGATGCAATTTTCTCTATTTATTTTTGCACATGCTGTTAATAAAAAAAATCATTGCAGCAGATATATAGGATTTGCCAGTGCTTGCTTTCCAGCTCATAATGGACACATTACTTTCTTGCAAGACAGTGGGCGTGCTGCTGTATTACTGCAACTTTCTTTCTTTCAAATCTTTATTTCGACTCAAAGAGTCATAAAAGAAATACCATACAAATACAAACAAAAATACAACATTTACAGGAATAGAAACAACTATGTTTTAGAATGGATACATCATTTACAGAGGTATTTGCAGCATAAAAGAACCACATATAATACAATTTAAAATTTAATTCAACAGAAGAGTTCTTCTAATGTTCCATACAGCTGCTAAATACTTGCTGATAGCAAATACAGTAGGAGGGGATAAATCAGATTTCAATAATCTATAGGCATGTAAATGATGCCTAAAACCCCAGTTTCTGCAAATGGGAATTATCCACTTCTTCCTTAATTTTGTATAGAAAGGACAAAATAACATTAAATGAATTTCGTCCTCTTGCTCATTAGAACAAGCAGGACAATTTTTCGGTGTAGGCGGGTGCCATTGGCTGGTGAGGGCTCTAATGGGAAGTGCATTATATCTCCATTGCAAGAATAATTTCCTGAGGCCAATGGGATTAATATCATCCATTACTGTAACTAAAATAGGAATGTCTTGGTAAATATGTAGTAATCTGCTTATTGCATATTTAAAGCAACTTATTCTACTCTAAGAATTTAAGTGAAAAGATGGACGTGTCTCTTTTTTTCAGCGGCATGGGTCCCAAAAGGTAAACGACCCTAGACGAATGCTTCTTTTATTGGCAATGTACTTTTTACACGCCTAGCTTTAAACAGAAATTCCAAATGGCCAATTACGTTTTAAGAAATAGAACTGTTAGAATCTAGAAAATTAGTTCTGAGTGTATTTTTAATTATTTTTAGGTTTACCTGTGACATTTCCTGACAAAGGCGCCACTGGCGCCGAAACGCGCTTCTAAGATTAAAATTTCTGCCACCCTTGATTTTAACTGTGTTGTATTTTCAGTGTCAATTGTATATGGAGAAAATTAAAACACTGTCAACGTATTGTCATGAAATTGCTGTCTTTTTAAACAAATACCCATTTTAATATGAATGTTATGTCTGTTTTTTATAATTAAAAACAATTCATTATACTACACATGATAGTTACACTGAACTCTTTTCTTGCATTTCATTTGTTCCATTGTGATAGACTGTATATTGCCTAGGAATTTTATTTTCGATTGCATATTTGCCCTGTCCTAGGAATTGAATTTCAATTTTACAGGGGGTCCTTGATACCCACACTTGCTTCACTTACGTTTTAAACCTGTTGGGCCCGTTTTAGATCAGGTCATATAATGCATGGTAACATCACAAATCGTAAATTGCTTTTACTTACTTGGTATTCGTGGTATAACTGTAAATAAAACCTTTTTAGTGGAAATACATGTAGGAACACTGTTTACACTAGCTTTTTCACAATAAAAGGTGAGGAGTAAGCAGCAGTCTTTTGTTGGCAGTAGCACACAGGATGATGTCATCAACAGTAAAATGTCAATTTGTAATGTGGTGTTACCAGCACCGGAATGGAAATCATTTTCAATGAGTGAATTGCCCCACACTCATAGTATTTCCAATGGCCCAGTAAGATGTGTCCTCACAAATAGTAGCCAATAGCGAGCATGCTGCCACCTCCACAAGTGTATGTTAAATGGTGTGACGCACCATACCTGCTGTGGATCCTTTCCGCTGATAGGCTCATTTATAGTAACACATAATCAGCTGTGCACAGCATGTTGTCACACACCCAATCATGCAGGATCCAACTTGTTATTTAGCAAAATCTGTGGGTGCTCCAGCAATGCTGATACACCAGGGATGGTGGTGAAGAGTAACCGAGGTGTCCTGAGGCACAACTTTATTCACCATAGGAGGATGTATGGAATGTCTTCTCTTGGGTGGCTCCTTGTTGCCAATGAAACAAGGGACCACAGACTAGATCAAGATGTAACAAGTCTATATTATCCCTACCAACTCAATGCTACAATCTAAAACGTCTTACCTGGAAAGAGGAAAGCATAGGTGACATTATGGAGACATGCACCAGTTTACTGCAGGGGATTTGAAGTCGAACCGCTCCTAATAAAAGCCTGAGAGTCATTTACCCATGAACTAAATAAAAAAATTCACAGACATGGTAATGGCCGTAAAACAGGCAGACCAACAGCGGCAGCTTGGTACACTAATAACTTAAGGACAAAAAAAAAACAACAATTAAATAAACACTTAAGACTCCTGTGAACCCAGGGCTCAAAACCTTCTCAGGAAATACGTACGTCGATAGTAAGAATAAGAAAAGAGCTAAAAAGGGACATCAAGGGTGCCAAGAAAGAGTTTACCAAACGATTTTGGGTGAAACTCCTCCATGCCAGCAAACAAAGAGACTCTAAACTTTTCTGGGAAAACATCAACCAGTTATCAAATGGCAAAAACCGTCATTACAACTCGGACATAATGGAGGACACTTGGAGAGCACATATTGAAGTGACATACAACGCAACTTTACTCCAAGTCAGCACAAATCCCGGAACATCAACAGGGAAGTGGGACAACTGCAAACCAACAGTCCAGGACATAAACAAGCCAGAATTACAGGAACCCTCCCTGCGGTTTTCACAAGAGCAGGTCCTGAAAATCATAAAGAAACTAAGACCCGAGGGAGCTCCAGGGCCCACCGGCTTGCCAAACGCCCTATTCCGGCATGACCCACCATTTTTGTCCAGCCACCTCACTTCTTTATTCACTCATGCTTTAGAGTCCAGCACGATCCCCGATTCCTGGCGAGGAAGTATCCTACACCCAACACACAAATCGGGCGTACGCTCTGACCCGTCCAACTACAGATTGATAGCATTAATTGACGTTGAGGCGAACATTTATGCATCAAACCTGTTGGTAGACTTAGAGGACTGAGTGAGCCGAATAAATCTGATACCAAATACGCACACCGGATTCCGGGCAGGGATGGGCACCCTCACGAACATTTCCGTGGTTACACTATTAGTCAACCAAGCCTACGCAAAATCTAGCACTCTGTATGCGTACTTTGTCGACCTCAAAGCAGCATTCAACAAAGTACCCAGAACTCAGCTATGGGCGAAAATGCAAAGCTCGGGGGCTCCAACCAAACTTGGAGGCTATCATTAACCTATACTCTCAAACATGGGTTCAAATAAGGAAAGGAGATGGGCGCAGTATAACAAATAGAATTCCAACCATCAATGGGCTAAAACAGGTGCGCGTGCTGGATCCCTGTCTATTTAACATCTATACCGCCGACCTAGAGATGAACCTTCACTCAATTCAAGCCGACCACCCAAAACTGGGGAAAACACCAATAATAAGCCTCCAATGCGTGGACGACATCGTCCTCCTAGCCAAAACACCCATAGGCCTGCAGCGATTGATCACCCAACTCGGAGCATATACCACCTCTGCTCAATTAATAATCAATCACCAAAAAACAAAGTGTTAGACCTGACATCCTTGGCGTGGATTTTTCCCCTATCTTTTGCCTCTGCTACCTGGATTTTTGATGCTGTGCTGGATTTCGTTTTGCTGGTTTAGATGCTTTGGACACTCTGCCACTGCTAATCAGTGCCAGAGTGTAAGTGCTCCCTGTGTAAAATATCGTATTGATTGGATATACCTGATTGGCATATCTGTATCACCATGAAGTCCCTAGTAAAGTGCACTGTGTGTGCCAGGGCTGGTGATGACAGATGCTACTAGTGGGTCCGCAGCGCTGATTGCGCCACCCACCTGTGTAGCCCTAAAACAGTGTCTCAGGCCTGCCACCGCAGGCCTGCCTGCAGTCCCCGGACTGCCATGTCCTCCTGGCCAGTGTCCACACTGGCCGGGCCTAACCCTTCCCTTTTCGTACACGTCAGTCATCCCTATGGAAGGCCCAAGGTACCCCCCTGGGCAGGGTGCAGTGTATGTAGAAGGTAGAGCATGTACTAGTGCAGGTAACATGTTCTGGTAGTGAACACCGGCCATTTTGTGTGTTCACTACTGCAAGGTTATCTTGTTCCATAGGCTAACATGGGGGAGGCGGGTGCCAATGGCTATCCGCCCATCTTCTCATAGGAACAAGATAAGACATGAGTGTTTGATATCCCTGAGCTCAGCATTTAATAACACATCTTTTAGGAGAGGTTGTTTTTAAATCCTGAGTTGGAGAATAGTACTTTTTAGAGAGTAGCTGTTCTCTTGTCTGACCCTTCTGTGTGCCTGGGCGCGCTTGTGGATTGACTGTCTGGTTTGAGAGTGACAGGGGCTGGGGATCCCCCGGGAGGTTGGCTGAGTCAGCCCTCTGCTGAATGGCGACATTTGCAAGGAGAGTGGAGGGAGGAGATAGCACCTGGGATTGAATAGGGCTGTGCCTGCCTGCCACTCTGCTGGCTCCACCTCCTGCTGGGCGGCTGACGACTCTGCCCCTCGCTCTGAAAAGAATGTAGAGGCCAGGAACACAAAGTGCTCCAGCAACACCCAGAACTGGATCAGACCGGGCTCAGGACCCACTTGCACAAAGACTTCAAAGACTTTTAGGGGTATAAGTACAAGACCCCTGACAACAGATTTTTAGATTCGACCATCGAGAGGAACCTCTGCTGAAAGACGGACCGCTGAAGAACTAAAGGAAGATTGCCGTGCTGTGTGCTCTAAAGGCTGACCTGTTCTGCTGTACAACTGAAGCTGAGGAGGAGAAGGGGTCTTGCTGTGTGCTGACCCTATCCACTTGACCAAACAAGACTTTGCTGTGTGCTGTGTCTTCAACTGAATCTCCAAGGGCCTGAGAAGAGCTGGCCTCCTGTTTCGCAACCCAGGGATAGAAAGGTTGCCAAGAACTCAAGACTCTACTGTGTCCCACCTGCGCTGCTGTGTGCCGCAGGGACCGTGGACTGTTCTACCAAGCTTCTCAACATCTGCCTGTGAGGTGGGCTGGCTGCTCTCTGTCTTGCTGGAGAGTACCGCACCGATCCGGGCCTGACACCGGTTGCCGCATCAAGAGGATCGACGTGCTCATCGGCACGTGCCTTGCCGCGACCCGGAGGCCTGACGCAGATCGAGAGTCGTATTTCCCTGCTCTACGAGGCCGCGCTGTGAGTGGCTGACTCCGGTGACGTCGACATCGTCACTGGGGGCTCGTCGAGGGAGTTGTGGAATCCTTGCACCGAACAGCCTGAGGAGCGCTTGTACAACGAGTGCAGCGACACCGTCGGAGCAACGTAGCTGCCTAAACATCGCGAGCCTACAAACTGATTCATTCTCAGTGAGTATCGAATCACACAAGAGACTAGAGACTATCGTCTGACGATCCCGACCAACCAAGAAAGCGAATACTGTGTAAACCTGTGATGCTTGATTTCAACTGCGGAAACTAGATAAAGAGATATTATTTTTGATATAACTCACCTGTGTGGTCTAAGTTTGTGGTGTGCGGAGAGAGGATCATTGTGGTGTCTATGTGCAAATACCTTACACATTGCCTTGGGGATAAGCCTGTCTGCTCGAGCCAAGCTACCTAGAGGGTGAGCAGGGGTTATCTACCGTGTGTGTCCCTGTACCCTGACTAGAAGCAAGGGTCCCTATTTGGTCTAAGGTGAATACCTCTGCCAACTAGAGACCCCCAGATCTAACACAAAGGATATGTGCTTTTCCAAACACCACAAAACTAAGAAAAAACGCAATTTCACCTGGACCCTAAAGGAGAAACCACTGTCTCGGGTGGACTCGTATAGGTACTTGGGATTCCACCTTGCCCACAACCTCAATCTTAAGCAACACCTGGACCAAGGAAAAACGAAACCCAAACAATTGCTTTTTGCATTCAAAATCTTACAGAAAAAGCTTAAAGGCTGTTCAACAGGTCACCTGCTTAAGGTAATTGCAGCAAAATTTCTGCCCTCCATATCATATGGGTTGGAAATTTTGAATGCACACAACGCTCCAGTCCTAAACACAGCCCAATCCACTCTCTTTAAGAGTCTGTTTTTAATCCCCCGACACATCTCACAGGCGCAATTACGATTAGAATACAGTTGAAAAAGTCAGAAACCAGCAAGACAAGGCGCACTGGCCAAATATTATTGGAGGATGAGGGCAGCAGAAGCTAACACCATAGCCCACATCTGTTGGCAGGAGATCGAAAAGCAAGCCAGGCAAAAAAAATCTATTTTTACAGTCTTAAAAGAATCTCTCTCGGTACTACAGCTAGAGGAGGCCTGGCTCACAATCACAACTTATTCTGGATTTAAACTCGTAGCGAACAAGGCAATAAAACGGACCTCAATGTCAATGGATAAAGCAGCTTTTGCAAAGAAACCACATGCATGGGCAGTGTTATAATCCTACAAGTTGCTGAAACCCCAACCGTACCTGTCCGAACATTTTTCACACCAAACAAGCATAACTTGACACTACTGCGGTTGGGGTCATTTCTCACGAAAGATCTAACCCCGAAATGGAAGCAGATATGGTTGACGAAAGAATGCCGCCTCTGCGGACAAGGTGAGGAGTCGCTATTACATTTTTTTATGTATCTGCCGATCACTATTAGCAACTCGAACAACTGTCCTTCGTGAGACACTAAGGAGAGAATCAATAAGGACCTGCAGAGAGGTAGTCATAAAATGCCTTGGAGGCTTGTTGATCCAACTGTCCTGCAGAGCCATAAAACTTTGGAATGTCGCGGCAAAAGAATTGGCCAAAACAGAGCATTGACTGGCATGTTCTTAAACTGAACCAATTGCAAATTTTCTCATCACACTTTTATACATTTTCCATTTTAGCTGCTTATCGCTTGAGGATATGAATTTTGTCGCGTCTTTATTCTCAGCTTTTTATAAATGTTCGCCTGTCACTCTATGTGTTACGGTGGCTCGCTCCACCCTTTTATGATTTTTAACGAAATCAAATAAAAGTCTTATTGACTTGACGTCTATATTATATAAACAAACACCACACAACAGTAAAACAGCCTGATCTCCAAAGAGTTCTACCACATAAAACACTATCACTACCCAACCTGTGCAACTACAGCATGCATCTAAACACCGATGACTGATGCTAACATTTCCTCTCGGAATAAACTCTTTGAGAAACATTTGTAGTTCCTTTTAAAAGTTTAATTTAGTTCCTCATGAAATAACGGTCAACTTTAAGCCAACAAATTAGTTCAATATCTAGTGGTCATGTTTCTGGGTCTTCAAAACATTTGCAATAGGTGTTCTTCCAGAAGATTATAAATGGCAGTTGTAACTTCCTGAAAAACCTAGAGCTGAACTTTCCATAAAAATCAGGTTTTGGTCAGTCTGCCTCTTACTTCTCCATCCATGTTCATTGAGCAATTGCTTACTTCTCTTCTTACCACTACCACTTCCATTAAATTAAGCAACAGTATGGCTGCTCACCTACCTTGATTTAGTCCATTTATGGGAATGGCATTTTTGCTAGCTACTCTACTGAATGCATTTTGTCAATGGTGGCCATTCTGTGGTTCTGGATATGGCAAAACTTTCAACAGATTTCAACATCATCTACCACTTTATATTATTTGACCACCTAGTTGAAGCAGGAATCTGAGACATTCGGGGCAGTGCCCCAATAGGATATTCATTGTTTCTGACTCGCTGGTCCTGGCAGTGTCCTTCCACCTTCTACATCTACCTTACACTTGCTATTGAAATGTGTTTCACAGGGTCCACCAAATGTATCCACTCCTAGAGTTTTAACATTAGCACATTGTCAGGAAATGCCCTTTCGTGTGGTCACCGCCCACTTTTCTTGCTAGATTTTGGTGCTGGTGCATAGACCCCTAACACTAGGGCACTGATGTAATTCCTAAAACATGCAGAATTGGCTAATCCCTGGTTGGCATATTTAATTTACCTGTAATCCCTAATATATGGTACGCTGTGTACCTAGGGTCTGTAATTCAAAGGTCACCAGTCGACTGCAGCACTTATTGGGCCATCACTAAAGTGACACGTGAAAACCTGACTCTAGGCCTGCTACTGCAGCCTAGATGTGCAGATTTTAAACTGCATGTAACCTGGCAAAATAGATATTTGCCAGGCCTAAACCTTCCTTTTTAATAATTATAATTCACCAGTAATGTAGGCTCTAAATTCTCATAGGTAGGTTATATGGTATTTAAAAATTAGGACTAATGTACTTAGGTTTTACATGTCCTTGCAGTGAAACATCTCCAAAGTCGTTTTTCACTGTGGCAAGCCAGGCTCTCCAAAGGAAAGCACTGGGTTACATTATAACATATAAAATGCATAACTCCAGTTTGGGCATAGCTAGAACAGTCATTTAAGGACTCAAATTAATATGAATTTAAAATCCAATCTGATGGTAAAGTTGGATTTTAAATTATTATTTTGAAAATGCTACGTTAAGAAAGTTGGCATTTTTCTGCCTAAAGCCTCGAGGTGCCTTTTCAGGAATAATCCCCAGTTGTCACCTGGCAGCCTGATGGGAAGTATGAATGGCGCCCAGAAAAGGAAACTATGGTTGGGAGGAAGTGTGACCTGATGGTCTGGGGGACGTGTTCACCAACTGCACAAGCTTTGAAGGGGCAGCCCCTGTCCCAGGCACACGTAACTCACCTGTCCAAGTAGCCAGAGTGGCACCATCCCAGTGGGGAAAACCTATCCCAGAACTAGTTCTTCAGGGGGAGCTCCTCATTTCACCAAACACACCCTCAGGGATGTGCTTAGAGCTCTGATCAAGGGAAGAAAGATTCAGCCATATCTGATTTTGGCAGAGCAGGGCACTGTGGGACTATTTAGAGCAAAACCCCCAGGGAATTATGTCAAAGTCAGTAGGGTTGGCCTTTGGAACTTTTAACCAATTGGGTAAGGAGCCAGGCATACGAGTAGCACCACAGGCAACTTTCTTCAGAACATCTCTAGCCCTGTTGAAGGCAGAAGAAGGACTGCACCTGCTGAACCCTGGACTTCAGAATGAGCACTGCACCTACTGAAACCTGTGGAGAGAAACCTCAAGGGCTGGACCTGCTCCCACTTGTACCCAGGAAAGAGAGCTTCCTGTTAAACTCCAAAAACACAAAAGCTGCAAGAAGCCCAATAATCTGTGGAGTCCAGCTGACCAGTTTCAACTGGATTTGCCCAGAACTCTGCTGGTGGCTTCTGGAAGAGAGAGTCCTAGCCCCCAAGTGGTACCCAAAAGTTCCTGGGCCCTTGACTGGTGTTGGAATGTACTCCTTCAATCTCAAAATTGCAAGAACTGGACTCTGAGAACTGGGTTCCAAGATTCCCCAAAAAAGACCCATAGGCTCATGCTGGGATGCCACAGAAGGCACAGCTGCCGGTGACAAATCACTGGTAGAATTTATCTGGCCGAACATCCTGCACACAATTCCTCACGTCGAGAACAACTGTCTTTGGTCACCCCACGAAAGAAAATGCACTTCACTGACACTAACATGAAAACTACATCAGACTGATGACAGGAATACAGTCTTGAGATTTCACTTGTATGGAGCTCTTGGACACCAACATGAAAACTACATCAGACTGATGACAGGAACACAGTCTTGAGATTTCACTTGTATGGAGCTCTTTGAGCCAGCAACAACCGCCCTGCGTTCCCCGCCAACACAAAGTTCCAACTGGGGACTGGGACACGATCAGGCCGCCGTTGAATAGCTTTTCCTCGGATTCAGCCTGCAGCCCGACCCTCAAACGACCTTGTCAACGAGATATTTTCTCCTCCTTAAAAAAACCACATTTAGATGATAAACTTTCCATCAGACCAAACCTGGTTCCTGTATATGACCCACGCTCCATCGTGGTTGCCCTTAACTTTTGACTTTGTCCCGGTCTAGTGCAACCAGATACCCGTGGGTGGTGCTTTGCATTTTTAGGCACTAGAAAGAACTAAAACATTGAAAAATCATATCACAGGATCCTTACATCTGAATGTGTAGTGTTTTTGTCTATATCACCTCATTAAAACATTTTCTATTTTCATAAATTAGAGTGGGCTTTTTAATGTTTTGTGTTTTTCACTCATTATCTGTTTTGGTACCGATAAAGGGTTTACACCTTTTTCTCAGTTTAGTCTGTCTGCTCTGGGTTTCAGCTACAAAGGGTTGAACTCTGCTTTAAATTACTGAGACCTAATTGGACACAGTAAGGAACACTGCCATTATTACTTGAAGAGAATTACCATACACTCTAACTAATAATCCACTCACACATATTTTGATGACACTCAGATAACGGTCGAGAGGCAACCCCGATTTCAGTATCCTAGCCCCTTGGCTACATTAAAAACTTGAGGACAGCATGTTACCTTTACCACGCAGCCTTTACCATGTGGTATCTTTATCGCAGACTTTTGTCACTCACGTAATAACTACGCAGGCCATTTTTTTAGGTACTTTACAATGCAGAACTTTACCACGCAGGTTAGTTCTTTCTTTCTTTTTTTGTTAAATTACAAAGGCACTAGTTTATATGCGCATACCTATGGATATAAAAAATATATTTACAAGGGAGATGTCTATATATATATATATATATATATCTTTTCACTGAAAAAAACCAAAGATTAAAGTAACGTTATAGTTAGATGTGATAAAAAGATCGGTTTATGTTTTTTAAAAAATGTAGAAATTCACTTAAAAAACAAAGGTTAAAGTAACGCTATAGTTAGGGGAATGTGTCAATGACTAAATTAATAATTTGAACTAAAAAAACACAGGAATTCACAAATAACTTGCACCCCCGCCATACACTGCTTATGACATCACATGTTACATCACACTTTACATTTTATATGACATCATTTATGGCATCACTGATGACAACTACTGGGTGACCTGCTGCCTGCAGCCTTCAAACTGTGGTGAAAACTTTACAGATAGCTAATCTTCTGAAGCAAAGCAAGCACATGCACATAGCTTAATACCAAGTGCACACAGTCTTCTATGTTATGTGGAAATTGTCATGCTGAAACGATTCTGTGTAATAACTCAACGTTGCTTACAATACTTAGTATGTTGTATGTAGAATCTTTGTCCTGTTGCAAACATGCTCTTAAGAGCCTAAAAACTTGTGTGGAACATGCTGCACACAAGTTCTCAACTGCCACCTGCACATAGTGTTACACTTCAATGCAAACATTTATAACGTGTTCAATATCTCTGTGAGGAGTGTGAGGAGGACGCCGCCGCTTTGCCGCCTTGCCACTTTGCTTCGCCACCGCATCGCCACCGCATTGCGGCCTATCAGGACTGCCCAGGATTACCCACGATCGTTACGAGGCTCCTGTGACGGTGAACTGTGGCTCCCGTGCCCCCCGCCTAGGAGCAAGCTGCGAGGAGCAGCGGCAGAGTGGCAGATCGGTCAGAGAACTGTCGCGTTCCTGCACATAGCAGTCTGCAGTGTCCGCCTCTCCCTCGTGGTGTCGGCCCATGCAAGGGGGGTTGCAACGGGGTTTGCACAAGAGCAGAGCTGTGCAGCTAAGGTGTTTTAGAGCCCTGGAGTCCCAGAGGGTAGTTCCCTCGAAGATCCAGACCAGGTTTTTGCGCTCTCACTAAAAAAGACTGCTCTGTGCTGAGAACTGAGAGTGAGAGCGAGGAGGAGGACGTTGGATTGCTGTCCCGTTTCCCTGTTCAGGAAAAAAAGTTCAGCTGGGTCCCCCTAAAGCCCAACACTGTTGTGGGCATTCCTTTACGGAGGTGCTGTGAGGCGGTGTGAAGCCAAATTGAGAGTGGGATTGTTGCTGTTGTAACCGCCACAGGGAGCTGCTGCTGCTGGGCCTTGGATTTCACTGGACCCCTCACTCTCATTACTCTCACTCTCAACAAGGCTCTCGGTCCTCCTCCGCGAGCTGCCACTGGAAGGAGGTGAGGCCGATTGAGCTTAGCAAAGGTGAGGGGTGAGGGGTGTAGCCTGGGGGTTGTACCACAGCGGCTGCTCTGGGAATATTTGGTGGTCAGAGATAGGCTCAGAGATAGAGCCCTAGATACCTAGATCAGTTGTGATTGTGACTGGTGGGATCACAACGCCATGGTGCTGTGGGCAGCCGAGTAAGAGTGTCCATTCAGCCAGTCAGAGTGTCCATTCAGAGCTCGGTCCTGATTCTGGGCGCATAGTGGCATTTACTTCACTTAATTGCACCGAACCTCAACCGAACCTCAACTGAACTTAACCGGTGGTAGCAGCAGAGAAGGCGAGTCCTGTCACGAATTGTAGCTCCTTATATTGTATTATATATATATATATATATATATATATATATATATATATATATATATATATATATATATATATATATATATATATATATATATATATATCGAAACAATATAGGGGGGTAAGCTGAAGATGAAAACGAGATCAGCATCAACTTCGGGTCAGAAGAAGCAAAATATAAGCAGAAGGCCTCAAGAGTCTCAGGGGAAAGTGAGACACCCCTTTTTAGGAAGCGATATGAGGAGAGAGTCAAGCCCAATTGCTATAACCAGGGCACCACATCAAGGAAGACACGGTGGATCCAGATCCAGATCAAAAAAGGGAGGCAGGGAGAGGTGCTCTGTCTGTGACTCACCGTATAAGGCTCGATTCAAGAAAGCTACCCCACGATCAAATGGCTTTAATAGATTCTCCTGCCCTGAAACAGCAGTCAATTAAGGAATGCTTTGGGAGAAAAGGGAGTACGGCTGATCATGGCTTTGGAGTAAATGACAAAGCAACTTGGGACGCAATTTTACCCACAAGTACATCCACATCACAAGTCGCACAATCATCTTTTCCGATGACTCGAGACAAAGAAAACATATCGCCAACATTTAACACACCGCCTATACAATCAACACTAGTTGTGCTGTGTACCTTAGGAGGCAACAAAAATACAAAAGGAAACACAAAGGGAGGGGATGTTGTGACTACATCTGAAGGTTCTCCCTTGTCTACCTTGTGCTCAGTGATGGAAAATAGAAACGTGGACGCGGTCGTGGATGTGGATGCGGATGTGGATGTAATGGATGGAAGGGTACATCACAATTCAGAATCAGCAAATAATCTAGGGAGTAAAGATGTAACATCTATCAATCTATGGTCGTGAAGATCAAAACGTATCAGGGAATGAGGATAGTAGTGTCGACTTAGATCTTGATCAAGCCGCAAGGTTCATATGTGTCATTTAATGCTTCAATTTCATCTAGTCAATTGAGGGAGCTGGACTATTTAGCCAACTCCTTAATTTCACTTTCAAAATCAAGTATATATTCAACTACACCGAGGACACAGTGTAATACATTGAAAAACAGCCCAATCATAAAACGAAGAAGTAAACAAGATCTGGTCCTGGGAATAAATAGTAACAATGGATGGTGTCAGTTCCTTCAAAGAAAGGGAATTACAGCAGGCAGATAAGCTGTAAATAATGGAAAGTGTCTCCATGGAATAAGTGAGTGTGCGGAGAGGAGAGAAAGTACTCCTATGTATGGTACGTGGTGCCCTCACACACCCTTGCGAGTGTATAGCATCATCATTGGGCAAAATTGCTCCTCGTGGGGGTGGCGCTGCAGTCTCTCACAGGCCCTGTTCAGGGGCTCTCTGGCGGAGATCTTTTCAGGAGTTGCCGCATTTGTGTCTGAGGGTATGTGGGTGGGGAGTGGTAGTGAGTGCAATTTAAAATGAGCCAAGAAGTCCTAGTTATTTTATTCGGAGGACCCCTGGTTCAGAGTAAAAAACCACGGGGATGGAGATGCAGTGCAGTGCCACTTGGAGAGGGGAAACAAGACCAAATAGAATCCCGCTTCTCTCAACCCGTGTAGTGTGTAACTGGAGTGTTTTTAGAAAGGGGTCGACATGTTTCGTGCTATGAAGTGGTCCCTAGTGGATCCCAGAGCGCTTCTTCAGGACCATATAGAAAACTAACCAACGGGAATCAGGAAGAAACAACCAGTATTCCCATGTCTAACCTAAGTCAGGTATGTTTGACAGTTATGTCTTGGGACACGTTATTATATGTTATTATACGTAAGTCCTGTCCTCAGCCCTCCCCGAATCGAAGATGGGCTCCGTCAGCCGTACCGCGGAGTTGAGGTAAGGATCCTTCCTCACAACACGGGAAACCTACCCATACTGCAGTACGGGTAGGATTCCCGTGTCGTTTTCTATATGGTCCTGAAGAAGCGCTCTGGGATCCACTAGGGACCACTTCATAGCGAGTAACATGTCGACCCCTTTCTAAAAACACTCCAGTTACACACTACACGGGTTGAGAGAAGCGGGATTCTATTTGGTCTTGTTTGCCCTCTCCAAGTGGCACTACAGTGCATCTCCATCCCCGTGGTTTTTTACTCTGAACCAGGGGTCCTCCGAATAAAATAACTAGGACTTCTTGGCTGATTTTAAATTGCACTCACTACCACTCCCTGCCCACATACCCTCAGACACAAATGCGGCAACTCCTGAAAAGATCTCCGCCAGAGAGCCCCTGAACAGGGCCTGTGAGGGACTGCAGCGCCACCCCCACGAGGAGCAATTTTGCCCAATGATGATGCTATACACTCGCAAGGATGTGTGAGGGCACCACGTACCATACATAGGAGTACTTTCTCTCCTCTCCGCACACTCACTTATTCCATGGAGACACTTTCCATTATTTACAGCTTATCTGCCTGCTGTAATTCCCTTTCTTTGAAGGAACTGACACCATCCATTGTTACTATATACCACTTTTAGGAGCATTGGTTCAGGACCTCTTTCTAATTAGCTCCTTGTCCCCCTTCTGCTCTCTGATTTGATACCTGGGAATAAAATGGAAAATAATGAAGGCAATCTTAATGGGGTGGGTCATACGCCACCAAAATTCACGGTACTATCTGCAATGGGGGCAATAAGTAGTACATTGACGCAAATGTCAGAAATTTTAACAACACAATCGAAGCTATTAACAGAACAGGTCGATTATTATAGATAAATGGCAGCAGAAATGAAATCAATAAAGGATAATTCCGCAATATTGTCATCAATCAAACAGGACATGGGCGAATTAATTAAAGCCGTAAAACATCTAGAGCGTATGGACGATATTGTGGATCTATTACAACTATTACCAAATAAAATTGGGAATTGCGGAGCGAACTGTATCAATAAAAACATCCTTCCAGACAAGGGAGAGAGGTCTATAGAAAGAAAAGACGAAACAAGTAATGTAATAAATGACAGCTCCAACCAAAGACAAGACGCTGTAAATACATCTTCAGAGCCAAAGATAAACACCCGTAGTGGATTACAATGTGATGGATATCAAGAGGGCTTCGCTCCCTATTTAAGCAAAATGAGATAAAAAAAACTAAGAAAACTCAAGAGAAAAAACGAGATCAAACTAACATCGCCAGATGCATCGGCGCCAAAGAAGAGTATGATCTTTCCAATATTTAACAAACCGGCCAAAAAGTCAAAAGATCAAGAGAATCTAAACGGGACTCATACGTCTGATGTAAACAGGCCAAGTCTTGAAAAATTTTGTCTCTTGGCTAAGCGAGCTAAAGCCACCATATCAACCGATAAAATATCAGAGCACGAAACAGTACCAAGAGCGGTAACCAATGCCATATCAATGTCACCAATTCCATCCATCGTTAAGATACCAACAAATGCTTGATATGTAACAACTGTACCACAGTTAAGGTACAGTGAAGTATTACAACAAGGAATAGAAAACACTAGTACTTCCTCTGTTAACTTATATACACAGAATGAGGACAAAACTATGTCACCACAAAGCAAAGAGGAACCCTTATTGAAAAAGATTATGAATGGGATACTAGAGATAACAGAAAAACTGGAAGTCAGAGACCTAAGTCGTCCACTAAAAACAGTAAATATGGAAAAAAAACAGAGGGTATGGCCAATTGTACAGATTTGGAAAATGTACAAAGGGAATGTTTTGTGGGAATTCAACAGACAAAGATGGGGGAACTCCAAAGATCAAACAAAGGGACACTATGCCAAGAGATCCAGCCACCATATAATGAATCTTCATGTAGTGACAAAAATTGTATAATCAACTTTATACCTGTATATAAGTCAGAAGGCTATCATGACATATTAAATTGGCAAAACATACTAAAGTTATTAAACTGTTTTGAAAATTTGAAAGAACTCAACTCAAAATCACTCGCGGCTGTTTGCTTTGTCTCAGATGATAAAGCCAACACAGAGTACGAAATCACAAGAACATGAGGATCTCAGAGTGTGGTACTAAAGATAGTAAACATTAAAGATTTCTTAACCAATTGGGGAATTATAATCAGACAGCCGGAGAAACGTAAATATCCACATATCTTGAGAACTGCCAACAGACAAACAGAATATGAAAAACCACCATTAAGTACCAGATTTCCATACAAAGGTGCTGAAGATAACATCAGATTTGAGAACTTTCAAATCACCACAAGGAAAGAACAGGATAATAATGGAATTTCTGCTGATGCTCCATGTTTAAGGGAGAGGCAGTATCTATACGAGGCCAAGAAGTATTCCTGAAAGACCTAACATAAGGAAAGTCTAACAAAGCGAGTTTTCAATATTGTCCTGGAATATAGCGGGTTTTGAGCGACAATTAAAAAAGGCCGGGGACAAAATGATGAGTTTTCTACCAGATCAATGTGTAATATGTTTACAGGAAACCTGGCATTCCGAGAATTTAAATATACAAAATGTTATAACGCATGAAATCCAGGCAAACAAAAACGCCTTCGGAAGAGCAAGCGGAGGATTGACGATTTCAATAAGTACCAAATTATGTCTGATAAGTAAAAAACTCAAAACATCATCTAAATATATATTGCCATTTATTTTAATACATCAAAACCTTACTAAATGTTTGATAATTTACATTTACTTCCCTCCTCAATTAGTGAAAAATAAGTGTAGCTATCAAGCGAGATGCATATGTCTTGTTAACTGATCTAGGATATAGAGCTCTCAATAGAAGACTAAAAGATGCTCAACCAGCTTCCTTAACATTCCGTGGGCCAATGGGATCTTCCATTATAGACTTTACATTTATCCATTACGCCCATTTTTACTTATGTAAAAAGTATACCATTATACCTAGAGTCGAGAGTGACCATGATCCTCAAAGGTTAGTCATAAGCATCAAGCACGATCATTGGGAGACTCACACAATGGCCAATAGTGGAAGATTGACCGCTGTAAATGGGAAAAGACTTATCTGGAACAACAAACTACAAATGAAGGCATTGAAACTGGAAACAACCATGACAGCCTGTACCGAGAAAGACATGATTGTATTAAAGTCTGGTGACAACTGGTCGGATGCCTGGCAATCTATTTAAAAAAATATATTATCCAGTCTTGTGGCAAGTATACAAGAGCCACGATTGAATGTTAATGGAACAAAGAGTTCAAAATTAAAGGAATCAAAGAGAATCTATCCTAAGGAGATGCATTATATCTTAAAACTTCCAATTTCGAATGAGAGGATATGAAAATACAAGACATAAAGAAAGTATTTAAGAATAGGAACTTACAGAAAAAGCGGGATAGTGTGGATACTGCTTATGCTAAATTATATCATGCTATTTCGACTAGGAATGAGTGAGCTTTTTGGTCCCTGGTCCCATGGCACAAATTCACATAAACAGCCAGACGATTTATTTGTCTCAAGTCATAAGTTGGAAAATCATATTAAATCTTTATATAATTCATCTGTAATAAGTGAATATATGACAACTAACGCGGATGGTTCATTTGAAGAAATAACCGAAGATGAAATTGTCAAATTAATAGAGAGTTCTAGTTTATCCAAAGCAGCAGGACCCAATGGTATCCCTATCGGCTTGATAAAATTTAACATAACATTTTGGAGTGCGATGTTAAAACAGTTGTTCCTACAGGTAAACGCAGAATTAGACCATCTTCCTGGAAAGGAGCGATTATTCACCCGATTTACAAGCGAGGTCCAAAAGAGGATCCGTCGAGCTATAGACTAATAGCGTTGCTGGATTTTGAAGGACAACTGTTTGCGAAGCACCTCCAGAATAAATTAAGGGCATGGGCGGAGAAAAATCATTAATACCAATAACGCAAACTGGATTTCGCTTAGGGTGTTCGACCCTTGATAACATTGTTTCACTGGCCATGATGGGAAAAAAGGCAAGCTTGCGGAAAATAACATTATACGCCTGCTTTGTGGACTATTCCACAGCATTCAACAAGGTCAACAGGCAAAGGTTGTGGAATAAATTAACAGCATGGGAGGTCGATTTGAACCTGATACATGGGTCAGGGTGAAGCTGGCTCATGATAATACACTATCTCCAAAAATGGATACCACTAACGGTCGTAAACAAGGCTGTGTCCTTGCGCCTTTATTATTCTCCTTGTACATTGCAGATATCGACTCGGTGTTAAATTCAGATATGGGTGTAGCACCTAAATTAGGGGACAAACAAATACCATACCTAGCATATGCCGATGATTTAGTCATTTTATCCTCAACTCCTAACGGATTACAGCATCAACTGAACCAACTAGACACATACAACAAAGTGAATGGTCTGATAGCTAACTTGTCTAAAACAAAAATTGTTATGTTTGGACGGCCTACACAATCAAAAACGTGGACTCTTGGAGATAATCCAATCGAGGTAGTGGATTAATATAACTACCTCGGCATAAGATTCTACAAAAAGTTATCATGGTTAAACCATACGGTCTGCAAAAGTGTAAAATCTATAACTATTACAAAATCAATTGTGAGATTTATGAAACTGTGTGGAGGGAATGCAATTATCCCATCTCTAAAAGCTTTACAGATGAAAATGATTCCGTTTCTATTGTACGCATCTCCTGCCAGGAAATACGTACGCACCATACTCCATTTATGACAGGCTACTCCATATTGTGTGATACGGTTGGAATTTGGCCTAAAATCTCTGGAAATGCTCCATAAGATCAGTTGTGTTAACTACATTATCGATTGTGCTAAAGCCGATTCATGCACATTGAAGCATCTAATAATGGATGAACTCCGGAGAAAAAAAGTAAAAGATCTGCAACTTTCTACTATAATGATGGAAATAGACGCTTATGAACTGCCTGATATACAGGAGATTTGGATGAATGACCAGGGATGTGCAGAAAAAACTAATATGTAAAACATGAAAGTTAACAGGTTAACAGGCTAGAATACTTGGGATGGAATTTGACCAGCTACATTAAATGGAAATACGTAAGGTTCAGACAATTCTATATTCTATATTCCGATAGGGTAGTTTGAAGGGACTTGGAATAAGGCTCTTAAAGATACTCAGGGATGTCGGCTTTGTGGAACCGGCAAGGAAACTCTTGAACATTTAATATGCATCTGCCCGAGACTTTTGCCCACACGGAGGTTATATTTACGCCCCACGTTTAATAATGCCAAAATAAGAACAACTACAGAGGCTATACGTTACTGTTTTAGGCTCACAGGGGAAAGTGCAATCAGAAGGATGGTACAGTTTTTCGAACATGCTTATAAAAAATTACTTGACTAGATGGTTTTTATTGGATCTGTATATAGATGCAAAGACAGGTATTACGACCAATGTATATCTTCTTTATATGATATTACGTATGGTAAATATGTGATTGTTTTATTTTATTTTTATGCTGCGTATTGTCTATTTATTGTAATCAAATGATTAATGCAATAAAGTATTTTTACTACTAAAAAAAATAAAAAATACCACTACACTTATATTGCATTAGGGGCACATACGTTTTGTAAACATTTACACCCATCAGCTGGACACAGGCTGTACAAAATTAGGTATAAAAGTAATATGGTAGTTACCCGTCACTATGCAAACTGTAAAACAAACTAGCACACTCATTGGATTAGGTCATCAGTGATGTTATTTGAGATGTCATCAGTGATGTTATAAATTCTGTCATAGAACAGGTCATGAGTGATGTAATATGTGAGGTCATAAGCTGTGTATGGTGGGGGTGAAAGTTATTGTTAGCTCTGCTAACTAGCTGGTGAATTGGTGAGGGTTCTTTTAGTTAAAAACGTTAATGTTCAATCAATCAATCAATCAATCAATCAATCAATCAGGGGTTTATAAAGTGTGCTACCCACCTGGGAGAGTCTCAATGCGCTGGGAGGGGGAGGGGGGGAGGAGTGGGGGTGCAGCTTCGGATCAGTCGAAGAGCCAGGTCTTGAGGTTCTTCCTGAAGGTGTGAAGAGAGGGGGAGCGTCTGAAGTTGACTGAGAGATCGTTCCAGGTCTTTGCTGCGAAGTAGGGGAAGGCTCTTCCGCCTGCTCTGGTCCTGCGGATTCGTGGGGTCTCTGCCAGGGCGAGGTCGGCGGAGCGGAGGTTCCTATTGGGTACGTGGAAGGAGACTCTTTCATTGAGGTATTGCGGTCCAAAGTTGTGGAGGGATTTGTAGGCGTGGGTGAGTAGCTTGAAGGATACTCTCTTCTCAATGGGGAACCAGTGGAGGTCTCGTAGGTGCGGGGTCATGTGCTCGTGTCATGGGGTTCCGAGGACGAGTCTGACTGCGGTGTTCCGGATGGTCTGGACCCTGTGTAGCAGGATATTGTTGATTCGGGCGTAGAGGGCGTTACCGTAGTCCAGTCTGCTAGTTACAAGTGTGTGGGTGATGGTCTTTCTGCATTCGTGGGGGATCCACTTGAAGGTCTTGCGGAGGATGCGGAGGGAGTTGAAGCAGGTCGAGGTGATGGCGTTGATCTGGTGGGTCATGGTGAAGGAGGAGTCTAGAATGATGCCGATGTTCTGGGCGTGGTCCGTCGGGGTGGGTGGGTTTCCGAGGGCAGGGGGCCACCAGGAGTTGTCCCACGCCATGGGGAAGGGACCAAGGACGAGGACCTCAGTCTTCTCCGAGTTCAATTTAGGCAGCTGTCGTTCATCCAGGCTGCGACGTCTTTCATTCCTTCTTGAAAGTTGAGTCTGGTGTTTTCGGGGTTCTTCGTGAAAGAGAGGATGAGCTGGGTGTCGTCAGCGTAAGATACTATGCTGAGCCCTTCTGTCTGACGATGGCTGCGAGAGGGGCCATGTAGATGTTGAAAAGCGTGGTGCTGAGCAAGGATCCTTGGAGTAGGGGTATTCCACAGTTGATCTCTTTAGGTTCAGAGAGGGAGTCTGATCCTTTGTGTTCTGCTGGAGAGACAGGAGCGGATCCAGTTGAGGGCATTTCCTCGTATTCCGGCGTCGTGGAGTCTGGCTACAAGGTTGCGGTGAGAGATGGTATCGAAGGCTGCTGAGAGATCTAGTAGGATGAGGGCCGCGGTGTGGCCCTGGTCAAGTAGCATGCGGATGTCGTCGGTGGCGGCGAGGAGGAGGGCAGTCTTGGTGCTGTGGTTGCTGCGAAAACCAGACTGGGAGGAGTCGAGGACGGAGTTCTCTTCGATGAAGGTGGTCAGCTGGGCGTTGATGAATCTCTCGGTGACTTTGGCTGCGAAGGGAAGGAGAGAGATGGGCCGGAAGTTTTTCAGGTCAGTCCGGTTGGCCACGGCTTCTTGAGGAGGGGTTTGACTTCTGCCCGCTTCCAGTCGTCGGGAAAGATGCTGCATTCGAGAGAGGTGTTCATGGTCCGGCCTAGTTTGGGAGCTATGGCGGCGGAGGCTCTGTGGTAGATGTGCGGTGGGCAGGGGTCCTGGGGGGGCTCCTGAGTGGGTGTTATTCATGGTCTTGGTGGTGTCTTCAGTGGTAGCAGGTTTCCACCTGGTGATGGTCGATTGGATGTCGGTGGTGGAGAGGGAGGTGGTGTCGGGAGTCTGTTCGCTGAAGTTGTCGTAGAGGGCCTTGATTTCAGGTGGAAGTAGGAGCTGAGCTTGTTGCAGAGGTCCTGGGATGGAATGACATCCGTGGCTTCGCTGGGGGGTTTGGCGAATTGCTGTATGATGTTGAAGAGTTCTTTAGTGTTACTTGCATTGGGAGTGGATTTTGTTCTTGATAAATGTCCTCTTTGTGGCTCTTATGTGCTGGTGGTATTCGTTCATGGCGTTCCTGTAGTTATTCAGGTCTACGATGGTTTTCTTGTTCCGCCAGAGTTTCTGGAGGCGTCTGCAGGAGCGCCTGGCTTCTTGGAGGTCGGTGGTGAACCAGGCAGCCTTCAGGGGGCGTTGATTGACGGGGTGGTGGAGGGGTGCGAGTTTGTCAGTGCAGTTGGAGATCCAGCGGTGAAGTTCTTTGGCTGCGGAGTTGGCGTCGGTCGTGGCGGGGGTGGATCGTGGAGGAGGGTGGTGTTGAGGAGTTCCTCTGTGATCTTGCTCCAGTTTCTTCGGGACGGGCGCGGGCGGGTTTGGGTGCGATGGTGGAGATGAAGGTGAGGTGTACGCAGTGGTGGTCTGTCCAGAAGGGCTGCATGGTGTTAGTCCCTCCTGCGAAGATGGGGTCGAGGGTGTGTCCGGCTCTGTGGGTGAGGGTGGTGATGAGCTGCTTCAGTCCAAGGTTAGCGAGTTTGTCAAGGAGGGTGGTGGAGTCTGGGTCGCTGCGGTTTTCGAGGTGGAAGTTCAGGTCTCCGATGAGGATGTAGTCCGTGGAAGCGATGGCGTGGGGTTCGACGAGGTCGGTGATGGTGGTGGGAGAAGAGGCGCGAGGCCCGGGGGGGGGAGGGTCTGTAGACGAGGGTCCCGCGTAGCGTGGTTCTGGGGCTGGTCTGGATCTGGAAGTGGAGGTGCTCTGTGTTGGAGCGAGGGTCGGTCGTGCTGGATGTGGAGAGTCTGAGGGATCTCTTGAGTGCGATGGCTAGTCCTCCTCCTGGGCTGTCGGACGGTCCTTTCTTTGGATCTTGTATCCGACAGGGAGGCGGTGACAACGTCGGGGGCGGAGGTGGCATTGGTCAATGTTTCAGTGAAGAAGGCGACGTCTGGCGAGAGGGTGTAGAGCAGGTCAGAGATCTCCGTGGAGTGTCTGTGGAGGGAGCGTACGTTGAGGAGTATGCACGTTAGGCCATCGGTGGTCTGGGCGTGAGTCGTGGGTTTAGCGGTCGTGGGGGGGCTGTTGATGGTGAAGGATTGTCGGCAGTGTTGGCAGGAGAACTGTCCGTGGGTGGTGTTCGGCATTGATCTGTAGCAGTTGTTGCGTTTTCCTGGGTTGAGTGCGAGGAGGGCAGAAGAGTTGTAGCGGCGGATGGACCGAGAACCAGGGTCCCTGGCGCTGGCCGGTTCATGGAAGGGTGCAGATGGGCTTGCCTTTGGCATGCCAGCGGCCGCCATTAAGTAGGGGAGGGGAGTGGGAAGTGCAGCTGGGAGACGGGAAACCGGCAGGGCGAGGGAGAGGCCGTGGGGGCAGCAGCGACAGGAAGGGAAGAAAACGGGCACAAAAATGACAGAGAGGGGGCAGAAAAAACAGAAGACAGAAGATGCAGAAAAGGGGCATAAGGAGATAGAAAACAGAGAATGGCACAGAGAGAGACACAGGCACAAGACAGGAAACCAGAAACGTGGCACAGAAACAGACCCAGACAACAGCGGCCAGCAGAAAAGCAAGGCTCTCCCTCTGGACCACCAGGGATGAGGCGCAGGCAGGAGCCTGCGGGTGGAGGAGGGCCTCAACACCTACCTGAGCAGCAGCAGTGCCTAGAGCAACAGAGCAGCAGTGATGGCACTTAGTAGCGGAGCTGCGGGGGGGAGAGCAGGTCTCTGACTAGGAGGTCAGGGGTCTTGCTCGCACTCCCTTTGCAGCGGCCGCCATTAAGTCGGGAAGGGGTTGGGAAGCGCAGCTGGGAGGCGGCAGACCGGCAGCGGGGGAGGGGCTGCGGGGGCAGCAGCGGCGTAAGGGCACAGGGCACAAAACGGGCACTAAAAAGACAGAGGAAGAGGAAAAATCAGAAGACAGAGAGGATGCAGAAAATGGCACAGCGACAGACACGGGCACAAGACAGGAAACCATCCTTCAGGGCCGTTTTTTTTTTTTCAATTAAAGGGAATGGGGGGCTACATGGCCTAACTCCCAAAGCTTGTTAGGCCTTGGAGAACCCATCCCCCAGGGCCTCTACTGAAATTAAAGGGGTGGAGGGCCGGGGGCCCCACTCCCAGAACCTTGTTACACCCTGGCGACCTCATCCCCAAGGGCAGTTTTTTAATTAAAGGGGAGGGGGTGTCTGGTTCCCCTCCTGAGCCTTGTTAGGCGTTGGGGACCACGTCCCCCACCCACCTCCCCAAGCATTTTCCAGCCAAAGGGACCTCATCCCCCAGCGCCAGCATCAAGAAAGGTGGGTGCCCTGGTGCCCACCCCAAGCATCCACCATACATTCCTTGGGGGCTGCGCGGGGAACCCAAAGGCCCCTGCAGCCTCAGCCAGCCACACATGCAGCGGGAGCCGGTATTGCTTCCGCCCGGGGGGAGCAGCCACTAAGGCTGCTTCCTATGGGTGGGAACAATATTTTGATCTGTTTCCTTAACAGATCTCAAGTCTGCTTTCAGCTGGCTGGAGCATTTTGAAAGCTCCCGCCTGCTGGGAGTGAACTCTGCGTTTGATCCTGATCGGCAGGAGATTCAAAAATCCTCCCGCCAGTTGTGAGCAAACACAAGTTTCCCTGCTTGCACGAGAGTGTGCAGGAAAACCACTATGTCCCAGGGGTGGGCTCCCCAGGACATAGCTAGTGAGCCAGCCCGAGGGATGCGGTCCCCAGAGCCATTAATGGCTCAGGGAGGGGGGGGATGCGGCCACCCTCCCTTTTAATTACTTTAGCGGCCCTACAGGAATGGGGTCCCCGGAGGACTTTAGAGGCTCTGGGAGTAGAACCACGCGGCTCCCTCCCCATTTTTAGGGCCACTATTAAAATTAAAGAAGAGGGGGAGCCATGCGGCCCCCCCCCCTCCCCGACCATTCTCTGGCCCGAGTACTCCATCCCCTGGGGCCCGCATCAATAAAGGTGGGTGCCTTGGTGCCCAGCGAGGGCTCCCACCATACATTCGTTTGGGGCCACAGTGGATCCCCAAGGTCCCCACAGCCCCAGCCAGCTGTGCGCATGCAGCGAAAGCCGACGTTACTCCCTCCTGGAGGGGAGCAGCTACAAATGCTTCTCCCTCCAGGCGGGAGCAATATTTTGATATTTTTCCCTACCTGCATCAGTGCAGACAGGGAAAACAGATCTCAAGCCTCATCCCAGCAGGCGGGAGCATTTTGAAAGCTCCTGCCTGCTGGGAGTAAACTTTTTGCTCGGTGGGAGATTAAAAAATGCATAAGCAAACACAGGTTTCCCTGCCCATGCCAATGCGGGCACGGAAACCTCTATGTCCCAGGGGTGGGCTATAACTAGTGAGCCAGTCCAAGGGATGGGGTCCCCGGGGCCATTAATAGCTCAGGTGGGGGGGGGGCATGACCACCCTCCCTTTTAATTACTTTAGCGCCCCTAAGGGAATGGGGTCTACAGAGGCTTGGGGAATTTTAGAAGTTTTGGCCCTGGGGGTGGGCTCCCTGGGCTTTGATGGCTCAGGAAGGGAGCTGTGCGGTCCTCACCCCTTATACATTAATGTTGGCCCAAGGAGTGGGCTTCCCGGGACATGTCATGGCTAGGGGAGGGGGGCACAAGCCCCCTTCCCATTTTTAGAAATTTCGGCTACGGTGGTCTCCCCGGGCCTCTGATAGCTCAGGGAGGGGGTTGTGTGCCCCCCTCCCATATATATTAATTTCGGCCCTGGAGGTGGGCTCTACTAGGCCTGTAAAGGCTGGGAGAGGGAGGCCGCATGCCCGCCTCTCAATAATAGAACAAAGATGCCCCCGCCACTATTTTCTTTTTTTACGATCCTGTGTGAGTTCCGCGGGGTTGCGGCAATTTTTGCCAATCATTTTCTCTTTTTGGCCATTTGGGGGGGAGCGGTGGGGGGACGATGAAGGTGGGGGTTTGCTCTGGGTTCACGCCCCCAGGCGGCCTAGGGGGGTTAGCACACCCCTACACCAAATCAAAAAAAGCACAATCTGTTTATTGTGTACCAAGATCTAGCTTCCTGCCAAATTTGCTGTCATTTCTTTCAGCAGTTTTTGCTGTAGCCCTTCTTAAATAAGTCTATGGAAAATGCATGGAGATTTTGCATTTTGAGATCCACGTTTTTATTTGGCCCGCACTAGGCGGATCATGCCAAAACTTTCCATGCACAAGCTAGTCAAAAAGTAGCACCTTTTTGTAAAGGTTTGTGGAGATTCGTCAAGCGGTGCCAAAGGTATTTGCAACACAACAAACGATTTTCCTATGGAACAGCTGAACTAACTAAAACTATCCAGTGTTTGGTGACTTCTACTGGGTAAAATATTGATATTATAGATATTTTTATTTTTGATGGATTCAACTATAAAGAGACAACGGCATGTGGTGAAAATGGAAGAACTTAACACTCCCAAGAAGATCCAGAGCAGCCACAGACCGAGCCTCAGTCCATTGCATGGGACTTTTTTTCTATTCCATCAGGGGGAAAAACATTGTTGAAGGTGGTTAATTGCAACTTCTGCAACTCAGAGTTTTCCATGGGTTCTGGAAAAAAAGTACTCATTCAGAACATCTGGAATGGTCAAGCATCTCAATGTGTGGCATTCATAGCAATTCAATTTAACAAAGACGAGCCTGAAGAGGATTAGGGAGTCTCAAAATAGTCTGCTCCAGTCGAGAGACTTCAGGCTGGAGATTCTCTTCTTGCAGACATTGCCGCCACCCGAACACATAATGTAAATTTTCCATATGCAAACATCTCTTTATATTACAAGAAACGTGCAAAGATTATCTCTACTGTAGATTAGAGGGCAGGCGCCAGGGACCAGCTGTTGGCTTCTCTCCAGCCAAACTGCAATTTTTTTTTATTTTTTTTTGTTTGATCCAAGCTTAGGTCCTCAGTTTTTTGTTCTTTTTATTTGAATACTGGAAAAAAGTGATTAATTATTTTAAAAGGTTGAAAATGGTTTGTTTTATTTAAAAAAAGGGTCTATTAGAAGCTGCATTTCTGGTTAAAAATTTGAAACAAAAATGTAGGTTGTTTGTCATGTCTATGTCTCAATATAGACTTACAGTCTGCCGTAGTCTATACTGGCCATTCAAAGCCTGCTCCAGTATTACAGACTCAAGCAAAAGGGGAGGATCTTTAACAAGGAAGTGGGTCATTGATGGCCAGTGTAACTAGCTACGGAGGGTTATAACACTATTCCGCCCCAGGAGGACAGAATGTCCTAATTACAAGCCTATCTGCGGGGAGACAGGGATTGAATACCTACCTCCGGCTCCAAAGCATTTGGCCGTCCACAGATAAGAGTTTGGCCGCAGGGACAAGCCTGTGGCTAGGCACTGTGCCTGACACCCTCAAGTAAGCGACCAATCCCCCTTGCTGCACATTGCCTCTAGGTGGGTGGCAGCACCAGACGTCTGGCAAGCCCAACGACCAACCCAGCTGAAGCTGAACACTCAGCAGAGCATGGCCAGAGCCCAAGCACAGCAGGGGGTTGGCTCCTCACTTGCATGGGGAGGGGTTGGGCACAAAGGTCTCCATCGGCAATCAACCACCCCCTTGCCCACTGCCTCTAGCCATGTTCAGTGAGGGGTTGGCTGGCTGCAGTTGGGTTGGGCACAGGCCCTGTGTCTAGCCTTCTAAGATGAGGCCTTTGACCAGGCCCTGTACCCAACCATGCCATAGGCGGCCAAGCTCCCCATGTACAAGGTCGATGGTTGTGAGCAGCGGGGGTTGACCACAGGCTAGGCCCTGCGCCCACCACACAGGGGCCATCCAGCCCCTTGCTGCATATGTCATTTGGCTAGCCACAGAGTGCGCCCACCCATACCATGGCCGCCCAACGCCCAATGTGTGCAGCCATTGGCCCTGCATAGCAAGGGATTGGCGCATGGTTGGGCTCTCTGGCCAGGTCCTGTGACCAACCCGCCGTGGCATCCACCTTCCCCATGCTACACAGCATTTGGCTGTGCAAAGCAGGGCATTGGCCACAGAACCCAGCCTCGTCACCTGCCCTAATCCAGCGGGTCAATGCCCTACATGCACATAACTTGCATTTTCTTTCAATTTTTGCTTTTTTTGGGTACCACAGTATATCTGCTGTGCCCGCTGGCCAAACTTCAGCTCCTTGGAACCAAAATACTGTGCAAGCTTCCTAGGGGAATCTGAAGCTTAACCAGCGGGAGTTCTGCGATACCTCACGGGAGGTCCGCGCTGGGTCCTGCGGGAGTACAGCAGTGCGTGCAACCTGAATTTTTATTTTGGGCCCTAAGGAGATACTCCAGGATTGCCCCACAGTATGGGGGTTATGGTGTCCTGTCTCTGGGAAAATTACTTCAAGAAACAGGGACAGAATCCCACAGTCCAGTAATAGCAGCTGCAACATTTTGTTCAGATATATGCCCAGGCAATCATATTGCTCGGTACCGCAGGGAAAGTACCACAGTGCTAGAATGTCCGAAGAAAGGAAAAGCTCAATCAACAAATCAGAAGACGCTATTTCTTTAATAGTTGGTACCGTGCAACTCATGCAAGACAAACCGTTAAGATTTACCTAAGATTGCCTCAAAAATGACTGAACGGATTACACCAAATCACAAAAAGCACGCTTTCTGAGTTAAGGTCTGACTTTCTCAATGATTTGGTGTAAATCCATTCATTTGTGTCACCCGAATCAGAGAGCAAGTCTTCCCATAGGAAATAAATGTTTGGGGACCATCCCCTACCACCTCCCCCATTTTTATTGGCCACGCTTGGCCTCTGCTTGAAGGATGGGTGCAAAACTGTCCATGAAAGAGCCGAGATGGGTGAACTTTTTTGGGGGAACATTTCGTGCATCACACAGCACCAAAGTTATTAGTGAAACAACAAACGGTCTTCTTATAGAAACTCCCAACTAACTATAACTAAACAGTGGCAAATACCACTGTGCAATATACATAATTTGACAAGATTGCAGAATTCGAATGCCACCAACTGCATGGGAATAGCATGACAACCTTATGCATGGCTTTGGCGCCTCATCAGGGCAAGTAAGAGCTACGAAAAAACGATACCATACATTACAAAAACATATCTGTCAGTCCTGCAGATATTCACCCTAGACAGCCATGAAGCACTTTAAAAATAAAAAAAATAGATACTTATAACACAGAAAGAATGCCCCCATACCAGAAAAATCAGATCAAGTTACTTACCTTCAGTAAGTACTTCTGGTGGATATTCTACCAAACTGCAAATTCCTCATCTCGTGAATACCCTCAGGCACCAGACAGGATCTGGGGAATTTTCTTAGCAATTCCTTCGCACACTGATAGGTGCCATTGTGGGGCTCTGTGTTGGGTTTGTCCTGCCCCAGAAATGATGTAGGGGTCACAATATAACTAACACTTCAGCACGTCGATGTCTGTTTCCTTTTGATAGCTGTCTGTGCTGTCAGACGCGGAGCCCTCAGTAATCAAATTGTACCAGTGAGCAGATCTCTAATTAGAATCTTTTAAGTATGGGCCAAAGGAGTCTATTCTTCAAAGATGGGGAGAAGGCTGAGGAATCTGGAGTTAAATACAGCATTCACCAGAAATAAAGTTATCAAAGGTAAGTAACTTGTATTTCTGATGGATATTTTTAACTCCGGATTCCTCGTGTTCTGAGTAGATCTCCCGCAGGTGGTTGGTCTGTGGAATGGCACAGGTTAGAAAATCCTGCTGCACCGAACGGGCAAAGCGCTCCTCCCGCCAGACCTCTCTATCCATGCAGTAGTGCTTTGTGACCGTGTGAATGGACACCCATGGCGCAGCCCGGCAAATGTCCAAAACAGGCACTGCACACACCAGTACGGTGGTAGCAGCTTTCACTCTGGTAGAATGAGCCGCATGCCTTACAGAGGCTGTTATTTTGCTAGCAGATCTTTATACCAAGGATAATCCATCTGGAAATGGTTCCTTTGTGCACTGCTTTTTTCCTTTGTCCCAGAGAGTCACACAAAGAGCTGATTGCCCACCCAGTGGTCCTGGGTACAATTAAAAAAGCTTAGAGCTCTCTTTGGGTCTAGGTGATTAAGTCTTTTGCTCCTTAAATGGATGAGGTGGGGCAAAGAATGCTGGTAGAGTGATAGACTGCCCAATGTGTGGAAGGCATTACAACTTTTGTTAGGAACGCTGCCTTAAAACAAGCATTGGTAAAGCCAATAGGTATCGCCATGTTGTACACCAGCGTGGCTGCTGTTTAGCATGGCTAAAAGTTATTGGCGTAGAGTGGAGTGGCGTGGAGTGAAGTAGAGTGGCGAAGAGTAGAGTGATGAAGAGTAGAGAGTGACGAAGAGTAGAGTAGCAAAGAGTAAAGTGATGAAGAGAGGAGTAAATTGGAGTAGAGTGGTGAAGAATGGAGTGGCATAGAGTGGAGTGGCATAGAATGGAGTGGCGTGGAGTGAAGTGTCATGGAGATGAGTTGAGGGGCATAGAGTTGAGTGGCGATGAGTGAAGTGGCAAAGAGTGGAGTTGCGTAGAGTGGATGGAGTGTCTTAGAGGGGAGGGGTGTAGAGTGGGGGCGGTTGTAGACTGGAATAAGGTTTCAGAATAGAGTGGCGTGGAGTGGCGGAGAGAGGAGCAGGGTCATAGAGTGGAGTTGAGTGGAGTGGCATATAGTGCCATATTGTGGAGTAGAGTTGTGGTAGAGTGGAGTAGCGTGCTGTCAAGTCGAATAAAGTGTTGCAGAGTTGAGTGTTGTAGAGTGGAGTGTCAGAGTGGTGTAGAGTACAGTAGCATAGACTACAGTGGCATAGGGTAGAGTCGAGTAGAGTATCGTGGAGGGGCATATTGTGGAGGGGCATTCGAGTTGAGGGGCACAGAGTAGACTGCTGTATAGTGGAGTGGAATAGAATAAAGAGGCATGGAATGTCGTAGAGTGGAGTGCCATAGAGTGGAGTGTCATAGAGTGGAGCAGAGTGGCCTAGTATGGAGTGGATTGTGGTATCATGGAGTAGAGTTTTTCAGGGTGAAGTGGCTTAGAGTGGAGGGTCATGGAGTGGACTAGAGTGCTGTAGAGTGTTGTAGAGTGGAGTGGTGTAGAGTGGAGTATTCATGGTGTGGTAGTGCACTGCCATTACAAATAACACATTTTCAATTGAAATGACAATTACATTCGAACATACAGTTTTACTGATAAAACTATACAGTGCACAAATGATAATGTATGGAGATGGCATCAGCTATTATACTGATTTGTTTTTATCGTATTAAAATATTTGCACTACACTTTTGAATTACAAAAAATTGTGCTTCATTTGTGCTTTTGTAGTTATGATATATTCTGAAATATTTGCACAGTTCTTTAACAGACATTTACATTTTGTTGTGTGCTGGAAAAAAAACCTTTTTCCAGTACCTGACAAGATTGTCACAGAAATCCTCTCACTTTGAAGTCAGAGAAAGAAAATTAAACGCCAAACTCCCTCAGAAGACAGAGCCTGACATTTGAGCTCCATCTTTGAAAGCACAGCAAATATGGCAAGGCAAGAAAAAAAATGTAACGGCCTATTTACAGCAAGCGAGAACTCATGGAAGAATACAAGGAGCGTTTGTAAACAAGGTTTGCTCCAAGGTAGATACAAAGACATGCTGGACAACCTAAAACATATAAAGCCAGCAAATACAAAGCCAGTTAATGCGACTTACAAACAGCAAAGCCAATGATAAGTTATGTTATGTTATGTTAAAATCTCTTGCAAACCGCACGTACACCGATTGGTTTCTTCGCGCTAAGTCTAGGATGTGCTGGAGCCCTGTTGATCTGTCATATGCTTAGGTTCAATCATAGGCTTGGGTGAATAACCAGGTCTTTAGGAGTCTTCTGAATCTCATAAGGTCCATGAGCAATGGGCAGAATGCATTCCCAAGGAAACATTCAGAATGCCCACAGGATGTATTTTTGCAACTAGATAGCAGAGCTTTCTGTAGGCTTCGACCTAAAAAGGTGGTGCACGGTTGATGGACTTAAAGCAATTCCAGCTCACACATACTACAAGCTGACATGATCCCTATGAGGAACAGTGTCTTCAGACTGAGCAAGAGGCCAACTGTGCACTGGCTCAAATGAAGCATCACAAAGGATTTTGGCAGTAACAAGTGGGGCAGCCCTTTTGGAAATGTATCACAGGTGATTTAAACAAAGATGGCTGATCAAGCAATCACAAAAAGGCTGATGAGGCTGGCAGAAAACCTTCAACTGTTGCCGCAGCAAGGCCTTACTGGGATACAGACAAGGGCAAAAGAACATCAGACAACTGGGCTTGTAAGGGTTGGATATGCCAGGAAGAACACCAAACAACAAACTTCTCCCAGCATCCTGCATAGATGGTTTTATTGGAGGGATGCCTGGCCACCAAAATGACATCCACTACTTTGGGACGGAGATCAAAGGCAGTCAACTGTGACCACTTAATCTCCAAGCATGGAGGTATAAGTTATGCAGGCGTTCGTGTCACTCTCGCGACAGGAAGTTCTCCAGAAGAGGCAGCTGGATCGTAGGATAGATGCTCATGGCCACAGTTTAGGGTACCACATTCCATCAGTCCCATCCAGCATCATTAACTGACTTGACTGACATGACTTGTGCCCAGTCATTCCTGGTCTTCTACAGAAATGTCTGCATGAGAGGCAGGTGGGAGTGGGGGTAAGGTGTAGAGTGTTAAAATCTGGTTTGTGATGTCAACATAATCGGCACCACCTGTCCCCTCCCAGGCCCGTACGCTCACTTAAGCAGTAGCCATTTTCGAAAGCACCATGGCCCCTCTGCCCCTCGCCGATCACCAGCGCGTTCCCTTGGCGCTGCAAACATCCCCCCGCGCGCCAGCCACCCCCGCTCTCTCATAAATGGGCCGTAAACCCTCTCCTTCTGCGCGACCCTGCCATGGAACCACATCCCACGCCTGACCAACACCTCCTTTCATCCCATACATGGTCATACGTCCTTTTGATAACCCCCTTCCTCTGCGCACGATTGTCCGAACCCGATCCCAGGCCATCACCCAGCCCTGCGGATGCAGTTTATTGCCCCCACTGTAAGGGAAACAACTCACATCAAAGGGATTACAGTAGATCAAGGCCCCCCCACCCCCTGAGACCCGACCAGTCGCACACACCCCCGGGAATTGGCGGAATGTCCACCTGTGTGATAGCCATCTCTTACTGTGGGTGGGGTGGAGACTTCCACTGTAGATATGTGTAGGAACAAGCTTGAAGTGGGGATTCCAAGGATGCCTTTCCGTACATCAAAGTCTTAACAAAAATGTGTCACGTGTAATAAAGCAATAAACCTGTGTATAAGAGGCCAGGCCTCAGAGATGTGGGCAGAGCACCTCGTGACAATACCTTGCTGTGTGATCTGATGTCTTCTCCTCCGGAGAGAATAAACCCTTGTTTCTTGCCTTCCAGTCTCCAGCGCCTATCCTTTTTTGGTTAATCATTGAATGGTATAAAAGGCAATTACCGCCGGGCAATACTTGAAGGGTTATCGACTGAAGGTGCCGCTACCATTTAACAATTGGCGTCCCAAGCGTGGGGCCCATCAGCGACACGTGGATCCAGTGGGAGAGGTCCTGACGACAAAGTGAACGACTGCAACGATCGGGAAGAGCTCCTGCCTGATAGACCCTCGTCTGGCAGCCGATCATCCGAACTTCACCGGTTCCGAACAGACCTCTCTCGAGTGATCTACGGTCCTGACTGGGAACCATCAGGAGTGCCGCGGCAAATACGGAGAGTAGAGGACGATCGGGCGCTGGAGGCGGAAGACGAGAAACTGTCCATGCGGTCCGGGTAAGGTCGTGTAACACGACAAATTGCGAAACGATTGATTGATTGATTGAAAATACTAGTATTGCTTATTTGATTGTTCTTTTTGAGATATTCACTGCCTACAAACGGGGAAGAGTAGAAATACTCTCTCTCCCTTTGCAGATAGTGAAGGGTAGGTAACGCGGACTTTTGTCCCCCTTTGTAATCTGTCGTGCCTATTTTTTTCTCCCCACTGATTGATTGTCCGAACATTGATTGTTTTGAAGAATATTGGTTCTTTGAGATATTCTCTGTTTGCAAATAACGAAGAATAGAAATATTCTGTCTAGTCTTTGCAAATAGTGAAGGGTAGGTAACGCAGACTTTTGTCCCCGTTGTAACCCGTCGTGCCTATCTCTTTCTCACCATTTGATTGATTGATTGTCCGAACATTGGTTGTTCGATATTGGTTCTTTGGAGGTATTCTCTACTTGCAAATAACGTAGAATAGAGATATTCTATCTAGTCTTTGCAGGCAGTGAAAAGATAGGTAGTGCAGACTTTTGTCCCCGTTGTAACCAGTCATGCCTATCTTCTCCCCACTGATTAGTAGTTGGTTATGCCCGGACCACTTATTAGAGATGAACCATCCGGCTCCACTGGAAGGCACCCCTAATAAGGACATGTTTACTAAATATGGACTAGTCGCCGTAGCTTATAGCAAACTATGGCATAAACATACAAAGAAGGACCCCGAGAGTCAGTGACCACTGATGGGATCCTTTGATGATCATAAAATAGAAACGCTAGAAATAGCTCTACGTAGCAATAAAACGACGCCTACTATGCTTGACAGTATCGGCATGTGGCGCAAAGAAGCAACACAACGGAAAAAGAGGGAAGAAGTAAAAGCAGAAAAGGAATTGCGTAAGGCAGCTCACCTTGCCGCTAGAAAGTTAGAGGAAGAGATAAAGGAGAGAAAGGAAGCTAAACTAAAACAAGAGTTTGAAACATCAGGCCAGTGCCCTGTTAGGACCCCCTCTACGCTCTACCCTGAGTTGCCTTCCATGCAGCGGGCGAACAATGAATTGCTATTAGGTCCTCCGATCACCTATATGCCCCCTCCATACGCTCCCTCCCAACCTATATATACCACGCTCCAACAAAATAGTATGATTAAAACGTTTTAATAACTTGTAGGTATATCCAACACTCCAACAGAGTAAAACACGTTAAAGCAAAAAAATAAAAACACAACTATTTACATGGCAGCCTGCTGCAACATCCATCCCAAAGCATTCACCGTCCGCGTAACACAGTCCCCGCCCCTCCTTCTTCGAAGTAGCAACATTGCTGTCTCTTAGTCGGCTTTGGGCTATAAAAAGGGCCTACAAAATCCATCCGCCTGTGAGACGGCATCAGTGACGGTCCGTTGTGCGAAGAGGCCGGAGGCAACACGATGCGCCGATACCCGGACGGCATCGAGGTGGTGTCCAGCAAGTTGTTGTGCCGGCCTGGCCGTCCTACAATGCAGCACCGAAAGACGGCGTGGGGTGCCCTGGGGGGGAGGCGACGCGAACGGGCCTCCCCCGCCTCCCCAGGTGGAGGCTCACCAGTTGCAGTAGGGCACCCCTTGACGCTTCACTCACCAGCCAGCTGCAGCAGGGCAGCCATTAAACGTTTCACCTGCCGGACGACTACCCATGCGGAAGTTCCTTTCTGCACCAAGGTTCCACTAGCGCCCCACCCAAGAAGTGGGCCCCCGCAGTTGGCTGGGCGGGGGACCCACTCCGGTGGCTGTGGTGGAGAACTGCTGCTGCCACAGGACTCTCAAAATGACGGACGGCTCTTCGGATTCGGGCCTGGTCCACTAAGATGGCTCTGGGCTACCTCGGAACTCGGAAGCTTGCCTGCTCGGGCGTGGGCCCCACCCTTGAAGACGTCCTCTCAGCTTTGCAGATTCTACGGGAGTCTTTGGCCCTCGACTCCCGCGGACTTCCGGTGGGGGCAACCGCCACTATCGCTCGATCATTTCACATTAACTTGCCTTTGCCCCGGGCGGCAACCACCTTGTCCCCGTTTGGTGCCGTGAGAGAGACTGATTCAGGGTATCGGCGGAGAGACACGCCTGCTGTCCCGCTCTCCGAAAGGACCACGGCGTCGCTGCAAGATGGTGGTGCCCTCATGCTGACGCCAGTTTCTGTTTGAATTACCAGGAGACACTGTAGTCTACCAACCCGAATCAGTTGTGGTGGAACCTCAGCATGATCCGGTAGGAAACAACTTTGCTTTCCCCACCTTCGAGTCACGATTCATGCTGTCTGTTCTTTCTGTTGGCATTAATGGAAATTTTTTTGGACTGCCGAAAGGGATTCTGGTCCGACCGTTAGCTGGTGGAAACATCTAGACTGTTCCCTGGACCCACCCGACCTCGCCCCAAAATGGCGCCGATGTAGGAGGGGCCTACAACTCCTTATGGCGTTCCAGGTTACTTGACATTGATGTTAAGGGATATACGGTCTTCTCCTTTTTTTTTTTTGCACATGACGGGCGGGGAACGAGGAGGGTACTGACTGGGCATGCGAACAACCTTATTTTATGCTGGTCTTCTCATTATTGATTATTTTTATTTTCGCATTAAGGTAGTATTGCTCATGATACTCGACGCCTCTTGCACCGTGGCCGGCCTATACGGTTGTAGGCCCGTATTTGTGTACTGACATTTCTTTTCAATAAAGGGTTTTCGAATGAATTACGGGATCAGCGTCATAGCAAATCATTAGGGTTGGCGAAAGTTTTTTAATAATGACCAAAATTCCCAAACAATAGAAGACAGATAATACAGACCCTTTGCCTTAATTTTGGATTGATGAAAAATTTGTATCCATCTCACCTGTCTTTTTTTCTCCAGAGTTGTTAGAAAATGGTTGACTGTAACTTAAGGTATCTGCCGAATGTAAGGTATGGTATTTTGTCCCATAATATACGACTAAGTGAGAAACAAATGCACGAAGAGGGAACTCGAATTCAGGGACAAATAAAATAAAGCATTTTTTTTGTATGGTAGAAAGGAGGGATATAGTACGATGCAAAAAGGATAGTCAAGATCTGTGGTATCAAACGTTCCTGCAGCTAGTCTGGTACGTGGTAAGTAGAACTTTTTCGTGTTTATGCGCGCTGATGTGCTTTGAATACTGCCCCCCCCCCCCTTCTTTTCTTCTCTGTAGGTTACATCGGAGTTCCGACTGAAGAATGGAGTGGACATGGACCGCACCGTGCTCCTTGTAGGGAAAGACATAGACAAGCGCTGTGAGATGGTGCGGGGAGTGCAGACCATCACTGAGAACGTGATAAACTGTATGGTATGACTGTGCGTACGTGCCCTGATGGTGCGGTATGAATGTGTATGTATTGCATATGCCTGGGTCGCTACTCCTCGTTTGAAGGAAGGACTCTCCCTCTCCCGGGAGCGGAGTAAAGAGTCCGACCCCCCCCCCCCCCAATGAATTACGGATGATACCGAAAATAGCCCTGTGTCTTCGTCTTAGGTTTCTGTGCTCGATGTATGTACCGTTACACCCTATTCGGTATTTGTGTGTACGTGAACGTTGAATTTATGTTTTCCCCCAGCTTGTGTTCCTGGACGTAAAACTGACTCGTGCTGCTCTATGCTGTCTCTGTCTCTGTCTCTGTCTCTGTCTCTGTCTCTGTCTCTCCCTCTCCCTCTCCCTCTTTTGAATAGATGACGAAACAGTCACGTCCTCAGTATATGTATAATTGGCCTAAACACGACGGTGTTCGAACAAATTGACAGAAGCAAAACAACCGCAGTTTACCACGACTACCTATCCTTTCTGTAAAATGTTGAAACTTAATTGGCTGAGAAAGAAAGGACAGGTACGACGACTGATGTCTCCCAATCTGGCCCTTATCACGGGAACTATTTGTCAGTGGTTTTTTGTTTTATGGCTCTAACGACTCCACCTCCCTCGCTCAGAATCGCCCGCCCATTGCACAGAAATAGAGCGTCTAAGCACCCCGTCCTTCCAGAATAGTCCCAGTTCTGTACTAGCCGCCCCTGGATATTTTAAGCAATACAGCTGATGACCTTGTTTTTAAAGATACATCGCCTAAAAACTGATAAAGGTTAACTATTGTCTCCAGCAAGAAAAATGTTTAACTTGTGTTGCTCCCCGAAACAGATACTTGTGAGCCTATGACAGTAGCACCTCGCACTTTTTCATACACTTAGCAGTCCCTGGAGAAAAATATGGATAGACAGGGCTTGTGTTAGAAGAACGAGTCTCTACCGGGGAAGCCGGTTCGAATTTTGCTAGACCAGGAAGGTATTAAATGTCAGACTTCTTGTAACACTTATAAGGTACAGGAATGAACACATAGCAGACCTAATGATGGAAATTTGCAAGAACACTCACAAACCTGCATCACAGCAATGACTAAAGAGTTAATAGACTTCCACCATAGAGCGACCGATAAACGTTTCCCCGACCACTTGGGGTTGGGAGAGAGAGAATGAAGTATGTAAATGTCTTCCCAACCAGTTCTCTAAGATCTTGTTTCTTGTACTCATTCAAAGATAACACATGGTCATCGGAGAGGAGAGGTCGGACGTGACGCACAGCCTGGCTGCGGATCATGGAACATCTATGGCCTCGACCAAGGGGGAGCCACGGAGCATAAAGAGGCGGGACGAGGCACCATTCTCAGCATGGAAAGCGATAAAAAGAAGGGCTATCCCGAAGCCCCCTGCTCACTGATCAGCTCGTGCCTGAAGTCCTGGCCCGTCGAGCCCGATTGATGGGCTCAGTGCTAAAAGATTCTGCTCTCCTTGGTCCGCTTTTTGATCCGATCCCACTCCACCCCCTCTTCCCTCGGCCTCCCAAGGCACGTCCCTATCCCCCCCTCTTTTCCATATGGGATTTTGAACTTGACTTGACGAAAAAAAGGAACGAAATGCGGGTACCCCGTCTCAAGGTACCTATGATAAGATCAGTTACGGAACAGGCCAAAACAGGACTGTGATGCGAGAGCAAAGAGTGGTCACACCCTGCAACGTGAAAACCTGGATTTGATCTGGACCTTAGCTCCACCGCCGGTGCTCAACAGTGCCAACGAAAGGAGAAGAACAATGAGAGCTTACCAGTGATGGCTCGCGGTAATAGGACACTGGAAAGAAGAACTCCCTTGTGGACATTACCCCCCCTTCTCTGACTGTAACTCATGTTGAGTCGAAATTCCTCTCCCAACCACCTTTGAATTGACTATCCTCCGACCAAGTTCCCAAGGTCTTTTATCGGTCACTTCCAACTGCACACTAATAGTTAAGAAACATTAACTTAGTATTAATGACAATTGTATAGCATTAGCCGTACGCATGACTATGTTGTTTAGTTTGATCCACACGAAGTCTAGGCATTAAGTAAGGTGCGTAATATTCCTTGTTTTGTCAGACCACTCTTTACAGTATCATGTTTGTGTTTAAGCGAGCTTCCCTCCACCTATCTACGGGTCTGACATATGACGCAGCTGATGTAACTCTGTATGCGCTACCTCCTCGCTTATCACATCAACTACATGTAATTATGTACAATTGTGTCAGATTATTCCTGTCTGTCCTGAGACTCTGTACTTTGAAACAGGAACGCATGAAAGCATTTACGATGTCGTGGCTAAGAATTTAACGAAGATGGATGTCGGCTAGACAAGCTGGCTAGATATGTTGAAAAGGGAGGACTGTTAAAATCTGGTTTGCGATGTCAACATAATCGGCACCACCTTGTCCCCTCCCAGGCCCGTACGCTCACTTAAGCAGTAGCCATTTTCGAAAGCACCATGGCCCCGCTGCCCCTCGCCGATCACCAGCACGTTCCCTTGGCGCTGCAAACATCCCCCCGCGCGCCGGCCACCCCCCCGCTCTCTCATACATGGGCCGTAAACCCTCTCCTTCTGCGCGACCCTGCCATGGAACCACATCCCACGCCTGACCAACACCTCCTTTCATCCCATACATGGTCATACGTCCTTTTGATAACCCCCTTCCTCTGCGCACGATTGTCCGAACCCGATCCCAGGCCATCACCTAGCCCTGCGGATGCAGTTTATTGCCCCCACTGTAAGGGAAACACCTCACATCAAAGGGATTACAGTAGATCAAGGCCCCCCCACCCCCTGAGACCCGACCAGTCGCACACACCCCCGGGAATTGGCGGAATGTCCACCTGTGTGATAGCCATCTCTTACTGTGGGTGGGGTGGAGACTTCCACTGTAGATATGTGTAGGAACAAGCTTGAAGTGGGGATTCCAAGGATGCCTTTCCGTACATCAAAGTCTTAACAAAAATGTGTCACGTGTAATAAAGCAATAAACCTGTGTATAAGAGGCCAGGCCTCAGAGATGTGGGCAGAGCACCTCGTGACGATACCTTGCTGTCTGATCTGATGTGTTCTCCTCCGGAGAGAATAAACCCTTGTTTCTTGCCTTCCAGTCTCCAGCGCCTATCCTTTTTTGGTTAATCATCGAATGGTATAAAAGGCAATTACCGCCGGGCAATACTTGAAGGGTTATCGACTGAAGGTGCCGCTACCATTTAACATAGAGGAGTCCCATGCTTCAGTCAAACTGAAACGCTCCTCTCAGTGAAAACTGCCTTTGGCCTCCAACATGCAAATGTTTAGACACTGCACATTCTTGGGCGACAAAAAGATTGATCTAGGGTTCTCCCCATTGCTGGAAGACACCCTGCCCCACCTCTAAGTGTTCCCGCTATTTATGATCCACTACGCAATGCCGGCTTAGTTTGTCCGCCTTGGCATTCAGAGATCCTGCCAGGTGATGTACAATTAGGGAGACAAACTGCCGACTCAGAATCTCTTGTCATAGGACCCACAACCCCACTCCAGCCTGATTGTTGCAGTACCACATGGCAGTAGTCTCGTCCAAGAGAACCTGTACTCGTTCCCTCTTGAGGGATGTCTTTAATGCCAAGCAAATCCCTGCCATGCCAACAGATTGATGTGGAGGCAGGTTTCTACCAGAGTACATTGACCTCCCCCCTGTCCCAGATGACACCCCCTACCCAGTAATAATGCATTTGTCACAATTGTTAGCTCTGGGTGGGATAGGGAGAGGGGTCTACGAAGGGTTCAGCTGATGGCCAGTAGCTACTCTGCTGGTCTTTTGAAGTTTCCTCCAACCTTGATCAAATCTGAGAGATTTCCTTGGTGCTGAACCCATTTAGACTTCAGATCCCACTTCAGAGCCTGCATGTGCCACCAGGCAAGGTCAATTAGCAGGATGCAGGAGGCCAAGAAGCAGCCTCAGAGCTGCTCTCACTGAGTCCCAAGTTAAAGGTTGAAACATCGGGGACATAAGCGCTAATGCCCTGGACTTGTTGAGGTGGAGGGCAAGCACCATATCTAGGATGGCGAGCCTCTGTGAAGGAGTCAGGTGTAACTTTGGCACACTGATGGAGAATTCCATTGATGTCAACAGGTGGGCCATCGCCTTGATGTGGTTCACGACTATTTGAGGTGAGCCTAACTTTAGCAACCAGTTGTATAAATATAGGAAGATTGGTATTCCCAACCTCTGAAGATGGACAACTACCACCAGCATCACTTTCATGAGCACCCGAAGGGCACTGGTGAGGCCGAAGGGAAACACAGAGAACTATCAGAAATCACAGGTGCACTCGTGGGACTGCAGGCCGGAGATGTGAAAATAGGTGACCTGCAAGTCCAATACCAGCATACAGACACCTAAATGAAGGGTAGACAGACCATGGGCCAGAATGTGCATCCTGAACTTGTCGTTTCTGGGGAAGAAGTTCAGTGGTCGAAGGTCCACATTAGACGGAAGTCTTCCATTATCCTTGAACACTGAAAAGTAAAGGGAGTAGCAGCTAGGCCCGACCTCTGATGCTGGCACCCTATCTAAAGATCTCTTCTTCAATAGATCTTGGAGTTCCGTCCACAGAATGGACAAGTGGTTCTTGGAAGCCACAGTGGTGTAGGTGATATATTAGAGGAGTGGATAGGAACACACCTGCAAAGCTCCCATCTGTCAGATGTGATGCTTTGCCACCCCTGGAGTCAATAGTTTATCCAGCCTCCAATTAGGTGACAGAGAGCGGCTGAGGACAAACTAAAGGGGTTTTTCAGTGGGTGCATCAGGGGGTTGGGTAGTTAATTGCCACTGGAGGCCTGGATACTGTCAGACAGATGCCTGACCTCTACCTCAAAAGACGCAGGAGGTCTGCTGCTGCAGAGGAAGGGTCTGGCATTGTTAAGCTGGCCACATCTTCTGAAGCCTCAAAAGATGCTAATTTGTTGAGGAACCAGCCATATAGATCATGCTTGGCCTAGAGCGTGCACTTTTGAATCGCACTAGTACAGTGTCACCCTTGTCTCCGAAGAGACGGGTGCGTCAAATGTCATGTCTATCAGTGATGCAGGCACATCACCTGGATATCACTTGAGAAGTCCGGTAGATCATATTCATGTTTTGGCGCCGAAGCACCACGCTGGTAGCAAGTGCCCTACCCAGACCACTGGTAGCATCCAGGTTCAATCATATTACGTACTTAACCTCATCCTGGCCATCCAGAGTTATCTGCTGGTGGTTGGTGCGAAGGTCATCCAGGACGAACAATGTCCCAGGAGACAACACATACTTACAGACCTAAGGACAAGGATTGCAGAGGAGAACATTCACTTCCCAAACGCCTTCATGCATTTTGACTCTATGTCTTGGGATGTGGTCGGAAATGCTGCAGGGTTAAGTCTACCCACGGAGGCTTGAACCACTAGGTTCACGAACGGGTGCTGGAGGAGGAAAGCCAGCAACCAGGAACTGGCCTGTGTCGTCTGGTTATCTGTCTGTTGACAGGAAAGCAAGAGTCAGAATGAGGCTGTGGAAGAAGTTGAGTGGGGGCGCCTTCGCCTGAGGTCGCAGCAGATTTGCTTCTAAGGCCAAAAGGACTATCAGCCCCCCCCTTAGCTTCAGTCACATAGCTGCTGGCCTCGTCACGTGTGGAACCAGTGTGGTGTTCGCCACCATATGAGGAATCATGCCATCCGTCGGCCCCCGAAGTCGGGCCGGACCTTTGAACAGGATCTAGAGGCACAGTTAGCACCAGGGACGGATACACTAGCGATAACATGACTGGAGGCCTCCTCAGATACATTAGGCCTAAAGATGCAACTTGGGGCTACAGAAGAGCACCAAATATCCTCAACATGGACCCTTAAAAGCTTTGTATCTGCTGCGGCATCGTCGTTGGTCCCAGCAACACAGGCTGGTTCGGGACCAGCAAGGGGATTGGTTTCATGGTGGGCAACTGGGACCGAGGTCTGAGGGTACCGCAACTTCTCCTGGTGATAGTGGCAGGAAGAAGAAGAGCAATGTTTTGACTTCAAGTGTTTTTTTGGGACTGAGGATTTGGAGTGGGATGACAACCTACAGCCTTGGGGCAGAGAGCAAATTCGCAACTTCAACAAAGACCAGGCCTTCCTGCGCAGTGGTGGTGGTTATATTGTGTCCTAGGATGTACTCGGAGCTGCACGACTCCCCCTATCAGCGCAGAAGGGAATTGCTGAGAAAAATCACAATTTTCCCTGCATTAAGTTTCTAAGATGTTAGGAAAAATTACTTAAATAGAAGACGAGAAATGAACATACGTAGGAACAAAGTAAAACAGATAATATGGCAAGCAGCAAAGACATCCCTGACGCCTAGGGTGACCAGACTTCCCGGTTTTCCCTGGACGGTCCCTGTTTTCTGAGCAGTGTCCCGGTGCCCCAACACTTTGCTCCTAATTACAGAAATGTCCCGGATTTTGTGCAGTGCCTGGGTTAAACTGAGAAATGTCCCGGTTTTTAAATAGTGTATCACACTGAAACACTATTTAAAAAACCAGGACATTTCTCTGCTTAATTAGCACAGGTGCTGAGATGGGTCTCTATTGGGCTGTCCATTTTTACCCTCAGGATGAAAAAACAATCTTACTGCTGCAGCAATACCACCCTTCACTGCCTTCAAAGAGACCTGTTATAGTTCTTTCACAGTCTCATCATCCCAGAACTGAAGCATTTTCAATGTTATGTACAACGAAGCCCAAGTTTGTTGCTTATTTATCTTATGCAGCTAAGAACAACTGACAAAGCGAACAGTCCTGGCTTGTTGTAGGTGTAATGTTACATGCATAGCTGCCAAGGTTTCAGATTTCTATGTGTGACATTTTCATAATTTCAGAGTAGTTATGAGTGACATTTTAACTAATATGAGTGGCACTTTCTTGCGAGCAAAATCAAGATATAAAAACGAGGGAAACTTATAAATATCAGATATGACACCCATTTGAGCAACTAGAAACTCTACGTTAGCTGCTGCAAGGCGTAAGAAATAATGGTTAAACAATTTTCATTTATACTCATGTCTAAGTAAATATACTTAAAATCGTACAAATATCAGGAAACTCCCTTGCAGTATATTAAATCAAGGCTCTCTCTGCACACTAAGTCAGAAGCTGTTTTTAATTTTTTTGTGGTTGTTTGTTTTTTGAGGCTTGTACCTTCAGCCTTTGCTGACTTATAGTGGACCCTCTGGTTCCTCCCTCGTAATTAATGATGCTGCGCAGAGAGCATCACTCCATCCAGGGCCTCTCTCCAAGGTGGGACCCAACCCAAACAGGATGTGCGAAGCCCTGCTAAAAACACTCTGGTGGCTAGGATAGGCCAGCAGAGAAACAACATAAAGATTGGCAGCCTTTGTGGTGCCCCTCCTTCCCTGCAAACTAAAACCAAGAGAACATCAGGACTCAGGGCCCCCCTCTGACGTCACATGAGTGACCCTGTGCCTCTCTTCAAGGTGGGACCCAGCCCAAAAAAGATGTGCAAGGCCCTAACAACACTGTGGTGGCTACTGTTGTTGGATAGGCCAGCAGAGAAACAGCATAAAGATTGCCAGCCTTTGTAGTGATCCACCCCCCCCCCCCTCCTTCCCAGCAAACTAAAGTCGGGAGAACATCAGGACTCAGGCCACTCTCTGACGTCATGTGAGTGACTCGGCCCAACAGGGAACCTATGTCAGAGAGGCCCCAACAACATAAGACACACTTCACGCGGTGCCAGTCTTGCAACTCATTTCACCGTTTTGAGTAACACCGCAGGCGCTGCAGCTGCCTGATCGCGCGCTGCCATTGGCACCCAGGCTTAAAACATAAAACTTACTTGGGCTGTAACACACTCTGCCAAGGTTGGCCAGGCTGCAGGCACTGGCAGGCTCAGGCCGCGAGCCACTGCATACCCCAGGAATTCGGGTTTGCTGCTCAATCCGCGCCTCCAGGCCGTGTTGTCCAGGCTGTGCAGTGAGTCATACTTTGCAATCCACAGTGAGACATACGTGTCACCAAGTAAGGATATCACAGCGTGCAATTAGCGGGTCACCCGGGTGACGGTCACTGAAACCTCGACGTCTCTCTCGGCTAAGTCTGTGTCACACATATGATTTGTCTGTCATTCTTCATCTGTGTCTGTGGAGGCGGCTGTTATTTTAGTCCCTTTTCTATGTCTATAACAGCTGTCAAATAGTCCTACTTTTATGTCGACCGTTACTGCAAACTGCAGTCCTACTTCTATGTCTATGAACTGTGACGGGTTTTTTAGTTCTCGCCTACGCAGCGCCCATGCGCTACATAGGAGGGGACCTCTTAGAATCGATCAGCTTTTTTGCCCAAAAACATGCACGTTTTGCATTGCTTTCAATTGCAACGCGTGCACGTTTGGCGATTCCCTCGCCGGAGCGAGCTTTGGCGACATCTGTTTGTAATTATCTTGCAAACAGATGGTGCCCCTGCTCGCTCTGCAAGGGAAAGGCTGGCCGGCTCCAGCAAACTCATGCTTTGGGGAAGGGGCGCACAGTTGAATTTGACAGTTATTTGTGGATTTAGTAGTAGCCTGGGGTGAAGCTCTGGAAAGAAGGGGGGGGGGGGGGGCAGGCTGCGGTTGACGATGTGCCCGACAACCGTTGGAGTCGGAGCAAGCTATAGCCCTTGGTTGCTCACAGTTCATGCTTCTGAGGTCTTAGTGGTAGGGAGTGTTGGATTTGTTGGAGATGGTGTTGTTTACAGACTCCCACGCTGGCTCCTGCGTGGTGTCTCCGGTTGAGTTTCAGAGCTTTACTACGGTCGACCGGATGTCCGTAGTCAAGATCGTTCTCAGAAGTAAAGAGGCCCGACCTCAATGGTTTTTGTGGGGGAGCCCTGTGGCTATACCGCAAAGCCTGGTCACCGTGTACTTTTAAGACCACTTATTGAAAGCGAACCCCAGGGCTGAAAGTCGAGGGGGCGTGACTTCCATGGGTGCAGTGGCACCGGGGCCCACTGAGCCCTTATTTGATAATTCATACAGCAGCTAGAGGGGACATTTCTTTCCTCTCAATGGGGACCTGACAGTGGCTACGCTACCGTGATTGTTGCTGTCCCCTCTCTCCCCTGGGTGTTGTGGTTGCTGCTGCCCCCTCGCTCAATGGGGTGTTGTGCTTGCTGCTGCCCCCTCTCTCACACGGAGTGCCTAGTATCCCAGGCCGTTCCCCGCTCCCTGGTCTGAGATCACCTCTCCGCGATGCCCTTTGGTAAATGCGTGCACAGACAGTGCGCTCGCAGGCAGATTACAGGGCTGTATACCCATGCAGTTCTTGCACCAGCCTTTAAATTACATGTCTGCCGGGCAGCGCCGCAGGTCCAGACTGCTTCTGTCGGGAGAGTGAGTTTGGAGAGGCGACTGCCTTTGGTGTAGAGCTCCCCACACACGGAGCCAATATCAGAGCTCGCCCCTCACAAACTGAGCCGAGCGTGCTGGTGGCAGTAGACTGCTCAAAGAAACTATGACGTGCTGATTAATAAAAGAGCCATTTAATTCTAAGAACAAGCTCTTGATGTGTTTTCTTTTCAGTTAAGGCCAGCATGTCAGTAAAGACATTTTTGAATAAAATCATGGATACAATTCTACATATTTGCATAATAAAACGTCATTGTTGCATCCCTCAAGCGCAATCCGTGATCGGCCGTAAATGTTTGTTTAAAGAGAAGACTGTTGGCTTTAAATAGCGAGAAATCCGAGCTGTCAAACTTTCAGTGGCGCCTTGACAGCACGCGCTTGACAGGACTCTGGTGTACTCCCCTCACCCCCTAGTCCATGCGCAGTCTGTGCACCCGCTGCCGTCTGCTTCACGCTGCCCTTGACAGGCGGATGACAGTACACGCTGTTGTCCAGATGCATTCAGGTAACACGGATATTTGTGATAAATGAGGGGCACCTGTCTGTCAGTGGCACATTGCACCGGGATGGCGAGGCAGGAGGGGAGAGCGGCCAGTTATTCCCACAATATATTACGGCATTTTGGGGAATATATATTCCGTCTCTTAGAGGCGTCTCGGCATCAAACGTTTACAAGCTGTGCTTTCAACGGGCTAACAGAGATATCGCTAATTGGCGGAGGTTACCCTCTCCTCCTCTGATAGCTCCCTGAAAGCAGTAATACGTTTTTTCTCAGCAAGAATGAAATGCCTTTAGAAACCAATACTTTGAATAAATATGTTAGAACAGAGAACCCGGATATGTACCCATGTCAGTTGGCTTTCAATTCAATGCCATGCCGCATGCGGCACCTCAACCCCCTTTCGCCCTTTTGGACAAACACACAAGGTCCCAAAAGCGAGACCTATTGGCTATGCCAATGCTTGTTGTTTTGAGAATCTGGTCACCTTACTGACGCCTGACACAGACAAACGGAAGGCGGCCTTCGAGCAGAGAACAGTGAACCACATGCAAGCAATGCTCAACATATGGATGTCCTATATTATGAAGTTAATACCATTTTCATTAAGTATGCTACACATTCCAAGTTGCTTGCTTTGGAAATCTCTAGGAGACCGGCTGACTGAAGCCTGGCTACTACCTTTCCTCAGCTGTAGCTTGTGGAGTTCTGTGATGACCCCTCAAGCGACAATCCCGCCAACAGTGAGACTTCCCTGTTAAGATGCACCAAGAAGAGCGTACACTGCCGAAGTATGGTTATTTCCGGTTTTGACGCAGGAAGCAAGTTACATTCTGTCAGCCGATGGCGGCTCATATTCCACTGGTTATTGGCCAACTGCATAAGGCCGACAAGGAAAATAATAATTTATGGCATGCACATGAGTGGTTTTGACCTGACGTTCTCAAAACAAACACACAGAGGCCTCCTGTTACCCACTTATTGCGGCTGCCCTGGCGCCCGCAGGGCACCCTAGAAGGGCAGGCCTCTTAGTGCCAGCCAGGCACCAGCCCACCCCCCTTCTGCTTGGGGACCCCTCGGGGAGGAGTCCCCCCACTCCTAGCAGCCAGTGGCTGCGGCGCGCAGGGCGCGTCACTTCCGGGGCTCGAGGAACGAGGGTGGGGGTATATAGGCCTCCCCCACCCTCTGTCCTTCCTCTTTTCATGCCCCGCAGTGGAATCTTACATAGCCAGTGTAAGGCTGGTCTGTGGATCCGCCCCCTCTGTTTGAAACGCAGGAGCAGCAACATTGTCATGGTGTCAGCGGCTGTAAGTGAAAGCATCTCAGCATTATAGACAAAGCATAGTGCCGCCAATTTACCTTAGGCTAACAACCTGTACAAAGCCAACAACCCTGACATGTTGCAGGTATGATGTCTGACTGTATCATAGACCTGGAAGGCAGGTACAGAAACAGCGACATACCAGTCGGGTGACTCACCATGCTATGCAAAGAAATGTGCTGGCATAGGTTAGCCACCCCATCCCCTGTACAGAGGAGTGTAGGCTTTGCGGTTACTGCCATCCGAGGGGCTTTTGACGTTTAGTTATCGTCCCCAGCACTGTGCAGGGGTGTCTTTAGACACACCTCCTCAGCTCCCAGCGTATTTCAGGGTAGTAGTGCATTGCTGCCACCAGCAACCGTTGCCCATGTAGAGTGCTCCAATATATGCGGCTTGGCTATACACCGGTCCCTCGCTGTCCGGTGTATGGGCAGTGTCGGTGTTTCCGCGGTGAGCCTGGGAGAAATTGCACACTGCAGGTATCCCCGAGTAACTGGGGATTAGGGCTGCTCATTGTCATATAGGTGTAACATGACCGGAAGCCAATACCTGTTGGTGGGAAGTTAATCACCGCTGCTTTGTGCGGCGCTGTACCGGACACCCTCCGCCTGTGCTGCCGGCAATACGCCTGCATCGGGCCCACGGCGGCATCCTCATCGTTTGTCATCGATAGGTGCATGTCTGTTATAAACAATGTGCCAGTGCCTAGAGTAGTGCTATTTTGTAAAATCCCGTCATGCCTAGGTCTGCACGCAGTCCGTGAATCTTAAAGAGTTCCGCGCACTTTGGGGTTGCGATGCTGGACGGAGGGATGGGCTCTGGTAAGACATCGTCCTGTTAGGCCCTCCCCCTTGTCAGTTCCTCCTGGCTTGCTTTACTTTCGACCACGCAGAGGATTACCAGCGAAAGGGCAACAAGGGGCTCGAGCGGGTGCACCCTAGTGCCTGCATGTAGCAAGCCAGGAGGTACATTGTTGAGGTGGGTGTTACACACAGCAAGGGACAGGGGTCTCATAATCTCCCGAATGTTACACTGTGACACAGACCCATTCACCTTGTCGCCTACCCTCTCGGCCCAAGCGGCGCATGGAGAAGCTTTGCAGATAGGCATTCCGGGGTCGTTAATCGGAGCGCTGAGGGTCGGTAGTGCGACCGTTGATATTAGTTTTGCTCCCATAGGTTGAGTAGAATAAAAAGAAACTAGTTCTTGGTTGGCGCCAATTTGGTAAGTGACTGCGTTCCTTGCAAGCACGCAGAGTTGGCTTATCAGTGGGTGGATAACAGATAATCAAGGGACTACTCAGAAATGGGGGCAATGCAAAAGGTGGTCAAAGCATCCTTACGCATCACAGGTTTAAAGCATCCAAGAAGGCTATTAAAGGATCATTTACAACATGCTCTGGTACCACTAAAGGTGGCAATTGTCTCAAGTCTTCAGCTTTGCGAGTATAAACTCCTCGAGGAGACACAGGTTTAGGGTACGCAATTGAACCTAACACTGTGTAATTTGACCAAGTTGGTACTGGTGCACTGCACGTGACTCAATGGGTCACTGGCGCTTGGAACAGTCTGCCACGAGTTGGCGAAGTCTGCTGTTGCAGAGATGACCCTATAGGCACGGAGTAACACAATTGGCATTAAATCACTGTTGCCAGCTGCCCAAGCCATCCTTTTAGTTGTGAGGGCTTGAAATAGGCGGGATATCACGTTTGCACAAGTCCTAGGTTAGTAGTTGTGGTGTTACCATAATTGGCAGCTCGGCAGGTGCACGGTGTGATGCAAAAGGAAGTAGCCGCCTGACAGGAGTCCTGGCTTATATTGGCACAATTGTTAGGTGTTCCTTAGAACTGCCTTGCGTTATGTAGCGCGCGCATATGCAGATTCTAGTTTTGCGCAACACTGGTCGTCACGAGGTTGTGACCCCGCGAGCAGCCAAAGGTCAGACAATGAGTTTTGCTCTGCCTTCAGTGGCATTGCGTTACAACAAACAAATGATGGACGGAATGCTGACAATGCAGACATTCTCCCCCAGTCAAGAGATCTGGGTTAAATCCATCGTTCTTTTGCCCACTACGCCACCCCAGTTCAGACATGGCCATATGCAAATCAGTCTTGACCCTGTGCCTCATGGGAACAGTCCAGCCCGAACTGCCAAGCCATGTCTTCCCTGGACCGGAATCAAGCATCCTAGGACCGGTTTCTGGCTATCAGCCATCATCAGCCAGGATAGCTTGACTCCAGTGGCGTAATGAGCACGGGTCCCAGGTCTGGGAATAACCATCCCACTTAGGGCGAAAAGCGTTACAACAAACAAATGATGGACGGAATGCTGACAATGCAGACATTCTCCCCCAGTCAAGAGATCTGGGTTAAATCGATCGTTCTTTTGCCCACTACGCCACCCCAGTTCAGACATGGCCATATGCAAATCAGTCTTGACCCTGTGCCTCATGGGAACAGTCCAGCCCGAACTGCCAAGCCACGTCTTCCCTGGACCGGAATCAAGCATCCTAGGACCGGTTTCTGGCTATCAGCCATCATCAGCCAGGATAGCTTGACTCCAGTGGCGTAGTGAGCACGGGTCCCACGTCTGGGAATAACCATCCCACTTAGGGCGAAAAGCGTTACAACAAACAAATGATGGACGGAATGCTGACAATGCAGACATTCTCCCCCAGTCAAGAGATCTGTGTTAAATCCATCGTTCTTTTGCCCACTACGCCACCCCAGTTCAGACATGGCCATATGCAAATCAGTCTTGACCCTGTGCCTCATGGGAACAGTCCAGCCCGAACTGCCAAGCCATGTCTTCCCTGGACCGGAATCAAGCATCCTAGGACCGGTTTCTGGCTATCAGCCATCATCAGCCAGGATAGCTTGACTCCAGTGGCGTAGTGAGCACGGGTCCCACGTCTGGGAATACCCATCCCACTTAGGGCGAAAAGCGTTACAACAAACAAATGATGGACGGAATGCTGACAATGCAGACATTCTCCCCCAGTCAAGAGATCTGGGTTAAATCCATCGTTCTTTTGCCCACTACGCCACCCCAGTTCAGACATGGCCATATGCAAATCAGTCTTGACCCTGTGCCTCATGGGAACAGTCCAGCCCTAACTGCCAAGCCATGTCTTCCCTGGACCGGAATCAAGCATCCTAGGACCGGTTTCTGGCTATTAGCCATCATCAGCCAGGATAGCTTGACTCCAGTGGCGTAGTGAGCACGGGTCCCACGTCTGGGAATAACCATCCCACTTAGGGCGAAAAGCGTTACAACAAACAAATGATGGACGGAATGCTGACAATGCAGACATTCTCCCCCAGTCAAGAGATCTGGGTTAAATCCATCGTTCTTTTGCCCACTACGCCACTGGATTCAAGCAAGCCTGGCTGAAGACGGCTGAAATGCCAGAAACCGGTCCTAGGAAGCTTGTTTCCGGTCCAGGGAAGACATGGCTTGGCAGTTCGGGCTGGACTGTTCCCATGAGGCACAGGGTCAGACTGATTTGCATATGGCCATGTCTGAACTGGGGTGGCAGAGTGGGCTAAAGAACGGTGATGGATTAAACCCAGATCAGTTGACTGGGGGTGAGTGCTTGCAATGTTCAACACTCCGTCCATTATTTCCTTTGGTTTTTGCTTTGTTCGCCATAAGTTGGCAGGGTATGCTCAGACGTGAGTCCCTTGCTCACTTTGCCACTGGATTCATGCAAGCCTGGCTGAAGACGGCTGAAATGCCAGAAACCGGTCCTAGGAAGCTTGTTTCCGGTCCAGGGAAGACATGGCTTGGCAGTTCGGGCTGGACTGTTCCCATGAGGCACAGGGTCAGACTGATTTGCATATGGCCATGTCTGAACTGGGGTGGCAGAGTGGGCTAAAGAACGGTGATGGATTAAACCCAGATCAGTTGACTGGGGGTGAGTGCTTGCAATGTTCAACACTCCGTCCATCATTTCCTTTGGTTTTTGCTTTGTTCGCCATAAGTTGGCAGGGTATGCTCAGACGTGAGTCCCTTGCTCACTTTGCCACTGGATTCAAGCAAGCCTGGCTGAAGACGGCTGAAATGCCAGAAACCGGTCCTAGGAAGCTTGTTTCCGGTCCAGGGAAGACATGGCTTGGCAGTTCGGGCTGGACTGTTCCCATGAGGCACAGGGTCAGACTGATTTGCATATGGCCATGTCTGAACTGGGGTGGCAGAGTGGGCTAAAGAACGGTGATGGATTAAACCCAGATCAGTTGACTGGGGGTGAGTGCTTGCAATGTTCAGCACTCCGTCCATCATTTCCTTTGGTTTTTGCTTTGTTCACCATAAGTTGGCAGGGTATGCTCAGACGTGAGTCCCTTGCTCACTTTGCCACTGGATTCAAGCAAGCCTGGCTGAAGACGGCTGAAATGCCAGAAACCGGTCCTAGGAAGCTTGTTTCCGGTCCAGGGAAGACATGGCTTGGCAGTTCGGGCTGGACTGTTCCCATGAGGCACAGGGTCAGACTGATTTGCATATGGCCATGTCTGAACTGGGGTGGCAGAGTGGGCTAAAGAACGGTGATGGATTAAACCCAGATCAGTTGACTGGGGGTGAGTGCTTGTAATGTTCAACACTCCGTCCATCATTTCCTTTGGTTTTTGCTTTGTTCGCCATAAGTTGGCAGGGTATGCTCAGACGTTAGTCCCTTGCTCACTTTGCCACTGGATTCAAGCAAGCCTGGCTGAAGACGGCTGAAATGCCAGAAACCGGTCCTAGGAAGCTTGTTTCCGGTCCAGGGAAGACATGGCTTGGCAGTTTGGGCTGGACTGTTCCCATGAGGCACAGGGTCAGACTGATTTGCATATGGCCATGTCTGAACTGGGGTGGCAGAGTGGGCTAAAGAATGGTGATGGATTAAACCCAGATCAGTTGACTGGGGGTGAGTGCTTGCAATGTTCAACACTCCGTCCATCATTTCCTTTGGTTTTTGCTTCAGTGGCATTGCGGTACGCCTGCCTTGGTGGTTTACGGACATGGTGCCCTGGGTGGGGCTAATCAGTATATCAGTTTGTGGTTAAGTATTGGTGCTCTAATCCTATTTGTAATGGCAGGGTGCCTCGAAGCAGTACGACTACTGGGGAGCAGTCTCACACAATTTGGCTGTTCATGTATGTATAATGCCTTCATTCACCAATTCCGATAACGGGCATCGCTCCTTCCTTCCCACCTAGGTAGACCTAAGCGGGAAATGATGTCCTTTACTCTGATGAGCAATTCTTTCAAGGCTTTTCTCCATAGAACTATTCTCTCCAACTTTGTTTCAGTTTTGGACGGTGCCTTTGTCCCAAATCCATCAATACTTAACCGTCCATCGACTGACTCGCTGTCCACTGGTCCTTGTTCCAGACCGTCTCATGGCACCCGAGTTATTAGTGGACCATGTAGGTATCAACTGTTCCAATATCAGTTTTGTCTGTGTATTAGACCCAATCGGTGTAGTGAGTGTCCACCCATCTGGTCATTGTTTTCCTGCCCTATACTAGCGCTCGTACATGTCAGTGGGGACAAGGTGGGGCGCTCCGGTGAGGTCCACCTTCTCTTGAGTTTTGTCGGTTTTGAAGTAGGCAGGAACTGTACTTCTCCCCTCAAGGGGCTTGGCACCGTGGCGGGCTCTTCTTGGATGTGGCACGGCGCTGTCCGGCTGTCCGTTTGTTGGTATTATAGCAAGGTGGTGTTCTAACGTAGTATTATGCCCGGGTGGCAAGGATGGAATTGGCGCATTCTTTCACCTTTAAAAGAGTCGCCTGTTGCCCCCCCCCCCCGGGGTATTTCAGGATTGCGGTATCATGGGGGTCACGGGTTTGTGGCCGAAATTTGGGGAAGTGGCCCTCGGGCCAGTCCATTCATGACGCAGACTTCACGGGGCTCTGGTCACACCAAAGTGGGCCAAGATCACACAAAGCACAGGCTGAGAGTGTGGTGTCAGCCATATATGGCGAATTATGAGAAAGATGCCAGAGGTAGCGAAGAGGACATCTCAGCTTGGTCAGTGATAATATCATGATTCATCTTTGTCCCCATTTAGGTTATAGATTCGGACATGCTCTGTTTTGCTAAGAATAGTTATTTTGTCTCCGCATGTGCCCCTTTCGCAGTACAACGAGGCCAATTTTGTCTCCAACCATGGGATTGTGCGCCGCTTTTCCGTTTACATAGGGCTCCAGCTTTCGGTACCTGGCTCACGGCCTGGTGACCTGTCTGGCCGTTGCAGAAATTGATTAATGGAATGGTCCCAATGGCGGGTAAGCTCACTACTCAGCGTAGGGAGACAATTCATGCTTGTTCAACACATAAGGTGACAGTCCCACCAGTTCTGTATGGAAGTATGATCAATATGCTACGCAGCGAAGCCGGAATCGTAGCTTCCGTTACCTCATGCAACTAACAAGCATTGTTAACGCCAATGGTACTGGCGTATTGTAGGTGTATTGTTGTTTTGTAGTAGTTACACAGCGGCAATGCCAGAAGCCACTAAATAACAGTCTGCCTTGCCTCCGGTTTCCTGCTCAATGGTGGGGAATTATAATTTTCACTTACTCAGGAAATTGCAACGCTGAGAGAAGCACTTACAAAATTATGACTACATGGTGCAATTGGCTACGAGCGCCTCCATGGGGCACACCTGCGAGTACCATATAGAACCAGGTACCTTGTACACGGGGTGGGCAGTCCCCCGCAAGCCCAGGGCTGGCATCTGGCAGCTCCAGTAGGCATATCCGCCCGCGCGTCCAACAGGGCAGCAGGCGGGTGGTGGTAGTTATGAGCTAACCAGTGTGCTGTAGCGCGGATAGGTTTGGTAAACTCTGTGTTAGTGCCACTTGGTGACAGGGTATTTTCGACCTTTTGGCATCCCAAAATTCAGGAAAGGGCAGGTAATTGCACTCACCTCTCCCCCTGGTTCCGCAGACTTGTCTGCCCCCCCGGGTTAGCCTCCTGCGGGCTAGAATCAGCCATTAGAAGGGGCATCTCTTGGGTGGAGTCCCTATCACATTGATAGCCGAGTGCTGGGGTAGATGTACCAGGTATGACAGGGTCACCCCTGGGGTTGTCCCCAAGTTCCTGGATCACAGTGGGTTGGAGCATTAAGTCTTCAGTCCTGGGGTAGCATCCAGCATCTCCTCAACCCAAGTAAGGCCAGCTAGGATAGATAAGTATCAGCGAGTGGCTAGCGTCATCGTGCCCTGTGGGCATGCGCGCTTTTCTAATACACCAAGCTGCAACAAGAAGGGTGCCAAGTGCATAACGAGTAAAGAGGTTTAAGAGGTGTGTCTCTGGCGTCACAGCTGGGTGGAGCCAGTCCCACGTAGAGTAATGCCCGAGGGATATGGTGTGCTCCGTTAGATCCCCATGACCTAAGCGGTGGTTGGCATCTTCCTCATCTAAGGTTAGGCACTGGATCACAGACTGTGCGCCCAGTATCGAAGCAGCAGATTCTCTAAGCGGGAATGCCTATGGGACTTCCCAGAGGGAGCTAGCGGTCGATTTTCCTATAAAGGATAGGAGATGCAGGGCTGCGCTGGGGTGCAGCCGTGCGCAACGTCCATACGCCATTAGGGACCCCCATGTGCGCATTGATTTAGCGAGTAAAGGGACGGCGCCTAGGTTAAGTATAATTCTTCCCGCCCCAATAGCCTAGCTGGCTATTGCGGTAGGAACAGTCTCCTAACAAGTGAGTGCTGTCCCAGACATCAGAGACACATGTGCCCAGTCTCACACGGTGCTAGAGGGCGGCATCCAGAGTGATCAGCAAATAGATGGGCATCGTGAGCCAGGGTGCCTGTAACTGTCCTGTGCTGTACGGGGCGGAGGCAGGTGACGCAGTCGAACTTTGCGGCATGAGGTGTTTGTGCATGGCACAACTCCACAGGCATGGGGCCTCCGTTTCATCAGGCGCTAGCTGACCCAAGCTATCGGCTAGGGCTATTGGGAGATAGTTGGGTCATCGATATCCTGGAGGGATGTCCTTTGATCTAGATTTACAGGAGGCTCTAGACAGACGATCTAGCGGGCAAGACTATAGCTACTTTGGTGGGGGTCCCTGGCGGCGACGGTGGCCGCCTCCAGAGCTGTGGCGGAGTTACAGGGCGATCTGGAAGCAAATGGGTACCAAATGGTACCTCTACGCGGCACCATAGAGGGTGCCAGAGTCCAGGAGCCTCATGGGAGGTTCCTGGAAAACCGCGTCGGCGCCCCGTCAGTCCTTCGGGCGGTTGTGGGTCTGAACAACCGGGGGCTTGCCTTGCTACGCTCCGCCCTGAAAGGGGCGTGAGTAATAAGGGACCGTGATCCGGGAAGAGGATCACCGAATGGGCAGCACAGACGGGGTTCGCCCCACTGCTGCTTGGCTCATCAGGCGGGCAGGCGGCCCAGTTGGTTGCCTGCCCTTGGATCTCCCGTAAGATAACCCACCATATTACATAACGGTGTATGTAATAAACCTGCAGCAGTTTCTTACCCAAACAAAAATTTGGGTGGTGTGTTTTATTTATGTGTAAGAACATGCATGCTATTGTGGGGGGGGGGTGGGGACTGTTGCCTCCTGCTGGCGCTATGATGCTGCCACAAGCGGGCTACTGAAAGCGCTGGTAACTCTCAAGTCCGCTCCAGATGTTAACGGTGTACTGAGCAGAAACAGGGTGTGGGGCAAAGGAGGAGTGTAGGAAAGGGTTAGGTCAATTCATGACTAAAACCCACATCTACTGCCACCTCTGGATCTTGGCCAACACCACTCGTACTCCGATGTTTGTTGCGTTATGAGTGCATTCCCTCAAAATATCTAGGGACACCCTGAACAGATGGTACAATGAAGCCATACAATGACACGAATTCGTCCACAGCTTGTCGAGCCCAATACACGCTCATGGACAACGTGAACCGGCCAGGTCAACATGCCCTACCCCGAAAGGCTAGTAGGCAATTAAAAAACTAACATATTGAATAATGTTATCATAATTCATTTTGGAGAGCTATAACATCTGAGCCTCAAGGTTCACCGTTGGAAAGAAAACATCGGAATAGGTATTTTTATATCAAACAATTTAGTGCAATTGGTTACATACATGGATAATATTTATACATTTTACAATATGAAGATATTTTACTCGATTTCTGATATCAGATTTCTCAAACACAAATAAAATGTATTTAACTATTAAACTTATAAACACATTTTATTTGCTGCAACAGATATTATGCTCTGCGGGGGAATGCCCTTTCTTAGTACAGAAGAGCACTCGGAATTGCAAGGCAATCTTTCACAGAATTTATGAGAAAACCAGGTTAGGAAGTACATATAAAAATGTCAAGGGCTTCTTTCCCTTGTGCTATCTAAGGACTTACACTTCTTTCTGCTTGTGGTGACTAAATGCATCCTGGCTTCGCTTCACGAATCCTAATAGCGTCGACCAGATGTCACATTAAGCACTGTTAAATTATTTTCCAAGTAACAAATGGGAAAACGGCTGCATATATGATTAAATAAGTGAAACAACGAGTCCACATTTTAAAAAAGTGTTTCAGAGTTTTCATAAGATTAATAAGGTGGGCCATGTCACTGAAACATCCAGCCTGATACATTACTGCGCTTGCTAGTTGTTCTAGTGCTCACACACAGAGTATATGCAAAACCATCACTGCCAAAACCAATGGGTCTGTCACTGGCCATCCACATTTTCACTTTGGCAATGCCAAATTTGTCTTTCTACATTGTCATTCATTGTTCTGCCACCTTCCTTTCCCATGCCTTTGTCATGAATCGTGTTATTTCCCACTTCAGCATTTAAAACTCATCACAGTCTTCAAGTCAAGGTTCTGCACAGCTTCAAGTTCAGTTTGCATCTATCTGTTGGTACTATAGTTCTATGATTGTTTACTCTGCGTCATTTGTTGGAGCATAGCACTGAATAATGGTGGTGCGGATGTGTCTACATTTTAAACCTGGGTGTCATGAGTCAACTATTGCCGGTCTTCAACTCAATGAGACTTTTCTCAGTCCCCTTGCTCAGGATGATGGCTTCTCCTTGATGATGGTTGTAGGAGAGTAGGATCTGCACTTATGTTGCCCCCACTTTTTTCCTGATGTTAAAACTGGTTTCTGGCTATAGTCTGGCTGGGACCCTGCTAATCAGGGCCCAGCCTCTCTGTTCTCTCTAAACAACTTGGAGTGCATATTAGATGCACTAGTGATTGGATACTGTGGTACCTTATGCGCCCCTAGTATATGGTATCTTAGGTACCAAGGGCATAGGTACTTCACAGGCCTACCAGGGGCTGAAGCATGTATTATGCGACCCCTGGGAAGCAGACTAAATCTGACACCACAGGCCTGCTACTGCAGCCTGGGTGAGGTAGTGCTAGCACTCCTCACAGAGATATAGGTTCCTTATATCTCACCTTACACACACATATAAACCTATCAGTCACCCCTAAGGCAGGCCCTAACAATCCTGAGGGCAGGGTGCTTGGTTTTCATGTGAGGGGGTGCCTCTGCCTGAGCAGGGCCCCTCTGCAGCTCTCAGAGTCCATTCTCTGTAGCTGTTTGTGGATGCGGTTAAACCATATACTCTTAAGTGCATTATAACCTAGCGGTAAATGCTAACTTTGGGATGGCTGCATCAAAACATGTCGTGTTTGGTGTCGAACGCTTTGGAATCATACCCCCACACCAGTAACTGGTGTGGAAGTATGATCCCACCCTTCTAGAGGGATAGACATGTACCCACTGTGGAAACACGGTAGAATCCTGAAGCGCCCTGGCATCACAAAATGGATGCCACCAGTCACAGACACTGGGCTGCCCTCCTGCTGCTGACCGAAACTCGCAGTGGAGGCGGCCCAACAATAGGCATCCTGTCACAGGGAAGTGCAACCACCTCCCAGACAGGGTTTAGTGTATTGGGGCTGGGTGGGTGCACTCCTAGAGTGCTTTGAAATCCTGCACTGGGGGAGCAGTAGGCTCCTCTGTGCGTATGCCAGCTCAAACCGGTTCAGGGGCTACCAGCCCCATCTCTGGCGCGAAACTGGACAAAGGGAAGTGGGTGTAGCCACCCACTCCCCTGACCCTCCCATAGGTGGGGTCATAGAGCTAGTCCCTCCCTTCCTTGTAGTGTAAGTTAGGGAACCCTTGCCATTGCAAACTAGATATCCCTGGACGACACTCTGAAGAGGAATCCGGGACCTTCGACGTTCCACTACCTCTGGAAGACTGAAGAATCTCCCTTGGAGTCAAGGAGTGACTCTCCTGCTTGGCAGGCACCAAAACTTTGAATCAACGGTCGCAAACTTTCCCACTCCCGCCGGAGTCCGAAGTCCCTGCAGCCCCGGAAGTGGATTTCGTGACTTCTCCAAGGCCATCGTGAGTCGCCAGCGACGCTGAGGCAAGTGGACCCCACGAGTGACGAGGAACCGCAATACCTGGGTACAGGGCACTATTTTCGAGTGCAACCCGTTCACGACGTTCTACGAACTTGTGCATTGGACCACGTGTGGTCCACGCCTCCAGCAGGACTTCCACCGAAGATCAGAGGCCTACCTCGTCCCGAGTGACCGTGGGCTCCTGTTGAGTGAATCCTTCCGAGGCGTCGTCGCGATCCCTTGCCGGCTGGCTTGTGGGTCCCCAGAAGACTTTTCTACAGAACCAAAGGGCTCCCCTGGTTGCTGCAGGCCTGCCCTGACTTACCCTCGCTGGGTGAGTCCCTCAGACCATGCTGGTCTGCACCGCTGACTTTTTACACTTTCCACAAGACTTGCTGTTGCCAAGGCTTGTTGGCTCCAATCCGGTTGCCGACACCACAGTAAGCTGCAGACTTCGTGGGACACGCTGAATACAGCTCCTGGTCGTCGTCGACGTCTCCTGGACCTCGTGGTTGAAGAGTCAAGACACCCGTGATCACCTGAAATCACCCGACGACTGTGGGCATCCATCTTCCTTGCCCCGGGTCACAGTCAAGTGACTTTGAACACTGTCCCCTCTGCTTTCAGGTCTTCCTTCTTCTGAATCCAGCCTTGGATTCCACCGGACACTTCGTCTGTCTTCACAAGCAGCAAGTCTCCTTTGGCTCCTATTGAAAACGACGGCGCGACCCGACCACAAAAGACACCTATGCACCCGGCTTCCCTGGGTGAGGTAACTCCAGCACTACGGTGCTCCTGTGTGTGTTGGCTCTAGAACTACTTACCCTGTAAGTGACTTGCTTGTAGACTCTCCCGAAGTATCCTAAAACTTTAAAATTCCAACTGCGACTTGCTCCATGAAGTCTATTGGGATCCGCGGCTGTGTTCTCACACTGCATGCGTCTCCCGTGGGTCCTTTACTTACCTGCCTTGGGTGGATTAGTGAGGACCCAGCGCTTCTGAAGGCCCTAAGCCTTGTCTCTTCTCAAGTCGATATTCCTAAACCTCTTTTTTAGTATATGGTCTGGTACACCCCTAGGGCCCAAGCCATATTTGTGCTTAACTTGTTGTGAAATGTTGATTTGTGCATATGTCCTTGACTTCTAATCTCATAAAGAGATTAGTAGAGTGTGTCTAGTAATAAATACATATATATTTTATATATATACCTGTGTGGTGTCCTTTCATTTAGTGATTCAAGAGATTATAAGGTAAAACAAGCTGCTTTACATTCCTCTAAAGACTTAGCCTGAAGGCTGCTCTCCACAGCTACCACTAGGATAGCTTTCTTAAAAAGGTGGTCTTAAACCTATCTACCATAAGAGTCGAATTGTACTGGTGCAAGGTGTCCACTTTAACTAGTGAACAGCATATACCAGGCCAACTTCTCACAATGGTCATCGCCCCTTCCATAGGACAGTGCCATCTCTACTGTTGTGGTTTTCATTCTGCAAAATCCAGTCCACCAACTTTTGCTTTCCCCCAGGATGTATACTTTGTAGTTTCTCATGTCAGATGTTACTTGAGCCAGCCTTCCTGTGTCATAAACAGTCCATACATTCCAGAATCAGATTCTGGTTGCGCACTTGGCACTCAGAACCTCCGTAAAACCTCTGTAAAACCTCCATAATCCTGTCAGTAGTTTCCTTGCAGCTCTGAATACTGTCAAAAATGCAGGTCTCATTCAGAGACTCTGGAAGTCCATTGTGCACAGAAGATTTCTTGCTGTTGTTTCCATAACAAATTTGTTTTTAGGAACAAGGTTGTTAGCCCTGAGCCCAACCCCCAATGTGGAGGACCAGTGGATCGCTCTTCATCTAGTCTCTACCATTTGACCTGTCTGGCGTCAGTGACTCTGTCAGGAGGCTATTCTCCCACCAGCATAGCTTGCCAAGTCACTCAGACATGCAAGTCCCTCAACCCCTTCAGAGTGGCAATCCCTCAACAAGCATCTAAGTCTTTTGTAAGCAAACAATATGTTCCACAAGCGACAGCCGTTGTGCTGTCTAAGGCAAGACCTAAAAAGGAGAATTCACTCACCAGCACACAGCATTCAATTAGCAGAGGTCCTGGAAATTTGTGTTGAATGGTGTGCATACATAAAGGCAGTGGTGGCATTTGGTGGAAGAATCCGCTTCTAAGCAGCAAGGCCAAATCTTCTATAATTGAGTCTCCGGAAACTTAGCCAGTACCCCATTGCCTACAACTGCAGTTTGTGCCTGAGACTAGTGAGCTGGCCGAGGTGGAGCAGGATCGTACTGATGGACGTAGTGAATGTCGAATGCAATCCAGGGGACAGCGAGTGTTTTCTCATTTTATTTCACAGATCCTAGTGAACAGTGGATTAAGAGTTAGCTGGATGCAGCAGCTTTGTGATTAGGAGTTGGACATTGCTGCTATGCTTGTTAGAATGATGCACGGATGGGGGAAGTCCCAGAACAATGTGCTTCATATACACAAACATGAGAATGAGACCAGTCATGTATTGGGTGTGGAGATGTTAAGACTGGTTAGGCGCTGGTGAAATAGGTTTTTCTTAAGAGTCGTTCTATTGCATAGGTAGGTTTCTCATTCAGCTGTCAACCCCACCTACCCAAACTCAGATTTCTTTTCCATTTTCAACAGTGAGGACATATAGGGCCCAAAAATGGCTCCGCCAAAAACGAATGGCACAGAGAAATTTCCTGCAGGGTTCAAGGCCTTTCCCGGTACCTCTAGGATATGAGACTAGAAGAAAATTATGGGCCTCATAGTCTTCAAGACTTCATTAAACACTGTTCTAGTCAAATTTAGCACTTCCAGAAAATGTAGGTATAATAGGCAAAGCATACGAAAAAGAAAATGATCCTGGGGATTCCAGTGGTTTCAAAGGTTCAAGAAAACATTAAAGGGCTCCAAGAAGAGGGTCTTGAAATGGTAAAAGCTTCAAAATAGCTGCAAACAGTTCTAATGTCTTTGTTGTAATCTTCAAGAGAAGCAAACAGAGAGTTTGGTCCATATTAGAGGAAGCAGGGGGCAAACAATCTTTACCTGGAAAGAGAATATAGATATTTATTTTCAAAGGAATTTCTCACTTCTTCAGTGAGAGAGGAGCAGGCTGTGATGTCCCTACCTTTTTAAAGGTCACATCTGACATAATGTCGGATACGTCCTTTAAAGCAATAGGACCAAAACTGCTGGCTCTGAAGTCACCGGTGCCCACAATGTTAACAAGACAACATCAGTGTATAGCAAGATTTTCTGAGGACCTAAGGGCATTACAATGTCCTTCGCTGAGGTGGTTTGATGAATTTTAGCTGTCATGGGCTCTGGCACTAGGATAAAGAGTAGGGGCACTAGCGGGCAGCTTTATCTCATGCTGTGTTTAACCTCAAAGCAGTCAAATAAGAAACAGTTACATGCAACACAACAGTAGGCCTTGAGTAAAGCTATCATACCTTCTCCGGGAAGTCATCACCGAGTCTGACCATCTCAAGAGTTCTGAAAAGGTAGCCACTCTGTTCAGTCAAAGTGCTTTTCGGCCTCCACATACCTCCTCTTCCTGGTCATCCCATGCCCAAAATAAGAAGTGCAACAATATTCTTAGGTTATCCCCCAAATGCCAACACAGTACAAATTCGACCAGAGTGGAGTGAATAAGGTTCACACTTTGCAGGACAAGTCTGTTAAGAAGGAATTTTCTAAGAATCTTAATGCAAGTGTTATGAAGGTCTATAAACTGAACTGTAAAATGGGTCCATCCTGGGAGGAATCAGGGTTATCAATGCTCTAACATATTCAAACTGTAACCAGCCACTCTGTTCCATATTCTTGAATGCATTAAACAGGAGTTTTGAAGCTCTTGTTTTGTTTATTTAGGAGTAGTGAACCAGGAACCTCTCCCCACCCAAGCGTATTCTCTATGGCCTTCCCAATTTCTTCTCTGGAGATACTACCACTCAGCTTCGCCCTCTGTTTCATGGAAAGTTTTGGAAGAGAAATATCTGACAAAAATCACTCCTCCAATAGCATGGAGTCTCCAGGATAGAATCCTACAGTCCTTTAAAAAAGGCAGAAAATGTATCGATGAGATCTAGTGGGGGAGTCACAAAGTTTCCCTGGGCCCAACGGATCACTGGGATAGCTGACATAGATTCCCTGTTTAAGCACACTCTGCTTTCTTTCTGAAGAAGGTATCCAACTCAAACTTGGTCCCGGTCACATCATCTAGCAGTAAAGGACTTGGAATAGCATTATAGCAAATTAGAGGACATTGTAAGGTCCCTAACGGATGCCTCTAGGACCCTTTGGTCTTCTTTTGCCTTCTGATTCTGTAAATCAGAGACCCACATCATCAATCATCTCACATACGACTTACTCACAGTGCACAGAGTCAGGTTAGAGGGCACTGAGCTCTCATTATCTGTAGAAAAAGTCAGCTATCAGTGACTCCTTCTCTTCTGGCTGCCTATGCTTATATATGTTCTTACACTAACTCACCAACGATCGCAAAACCCTGGCTCAGCTGCAGTGATACAGGGGCATGATGCCATGATCAGATATACCACATTTTAAAATGGAGCAGAGGTCGTTATAAGGCAATATAAAGGCTTACGTCAAGAACAAAATTGAGACTTTCAATGAAACTTTTTGGGTATGTACTGACATTTGAAAAATCCTCGTCAGCGACTTCAAGAAGTGAGTGAAAATGGCTGACAGTCTTAAATTGATAGAAGATTGCGCAACTTGGCTTTCAAGATCAGTGGAAGGGAAGGATGACGCCCTTCTCCCTTCCCAGGTGAAAGAAGCTCCTGAGGAGGATGTGCTTTCCCAGAACAGGATCTATAAACTGTCGAATCGCCATGCAACATGCTTAGACATGCAAGGATCAGCTGGCGCTGTATGTGAACTTTTGAATCTTTTTATATAGCATTGTTATGGGACCACATACTAATACAAACTTCCCCCTGGAGCAAGTGTTTTTGGAGCGCACATCAGAAGTTTGGGTCTGTCAGAACTTTCCTGAGTTGAAAAGGAGTCGAGAATGAGTTCTTTCTCCACAGTGCTCACTGACCCGAAAGATACATTAATCGAGTTTTTGTTTTTCGCAGTTATTTTCATAGTTCTAATTTTGCTTTGATGGTGTGAATGAAAGCATCAAATGAGGTCGAAACTCACCCCACTGAGCATGTGCTGCTGCATCATTCTATTGTAGAAAACCTACTTGAGAAGGAATAGGATATATTCTATGTTTACTTTTAGACGGTATGGAAAACAATTTTCCAACTGACTTCTCCTCCTCCTTCATGCACCCTTACAAAATGGAGGCGTGCCCTGCATCTTGCCACACTTTCCTCTACCACTTACGCCTGTTCATGCAGAAGTATGTTAAGAAGTAAGGATGGTGTGGCAAGGGCATTGTACATTTATGTGATTACCTACAAACTTACAACTTTAAAGGTGTTCGACTAATTTGCATTCAGCACTCTCCAGGCAACGCCCACCACTCCTACCAAGATCATGCCTATGAATGCAATTAGACTTGCAGGCATAGCGTTGTACTGAGGGCTACTTGAATTATGCGGCTTTGTAGCCAGGTTTTCCACAAAATTATGGATTTTTCCGCAGTTGCCACATAATCCATCATCTGCTGCATAATCTGCCAATGCTCACAAAAAATATGTTTCTAGTTAAAATGGATCAAAAGATACTAAAAAAAGCAGCAACACATGTTGCTGCGCAGAAGAAGGCTCTTCATAAGGTTGACTGGTCATCTTATGTTGCTTATTGCTGTATTTAGGTGTCAGACTGGCACTAACAAGGTGAAACATTTGCCCAGATAGTGTGACGTGTAAAAAACACAAAATAATGAGGTGATACAGCATAATTTGCCTTATCTTATTGCATAATTCGGTCAACCCTGCCGCGTAATTTGGTCCTCCTCTCTGCCCAAGTTATAGTGTATATGCGCAAGTGACTCTATAGCATGCAAAACTGGCTTTGTGAGCCACCTGCCAATGTGGCATGCTGAGTTGCTGAATTTATATAAGCGTAAACCTAAATTAAACTCATGAAAAAATTCTGATCAGGTCCTTAGTGTGCTGCAGTGTAAAAATGATGCCAGGGTTTAGCATTTTATAGTAATTTGCATAAATTAACGTTAAACACGTTTATATTTCAGGGAAGTATATACATCATTGCATCATTTATATGGAAACGAGTGTTGCGAAGGCTATGTCAATCTCAATATTAGTTTCTCAGTGCTGAAATACTTTCTTCATTTATTAAAATGTCCATGCTATACGTCTGCTGCGGCCTAGAGTAGCATTTTGGAAATTATGATTGCTATGCCATTTAGGGCCATATGTTCAAAAGATTTCCTAAGTACTGCAGGCACTTAATGGGAGATCCCATAAAGAACAGAGAGCCCTTACTCTTCTCGAAAGACGTTTTGGGCCTCATTCATCAACCTCAGCCAGCAGAACTGGTTGCTGGAGGCTAATAAATATTGTGAGTGCTGGCTCTAAACTAGATTCAGTCAACTATTAATCAAGACTTATACGTGTCATCCAGTTGTTACTTTCCAGTCCCAAATAAAGCCTCGGAAGGAGATTTGCCGCACTATCCGCCAGCATTTGGCAGCACACAAGAACAAGCATTTGCAATGCAATAGCAAACGTGAGTTTCGTAAATGTGACACCTATTGCATTACAAATGCTAGTTTGTAAAAACACTTATGCGGCGCTTTAACTTTAATTTCGGCTGCGCCCCTTTTTTTAGACGAGACGTGTCTAAAGAAAGGAGCGTGGCCGCCATTAAAGTGAAAGCGCGTATGGGGCACTTTTACAAAAAAAAAGCATTTGTTTGTCAAGTGTAAGTGCGGCATTGGGCAATTAAAAATAAATAGTAAAAAACAAAAACATGTGGCCACGTTTGGCGCAGCAAGTAAAGGAAAGGCATGGCAGCTACTATCAGAGTGGAGTGCTGTGCTATGTAAAAAAAATAATAATAATGCTGTTGCGAGCGAGCATGTCATGCCTTGCAGGCATGCGAAAACTATTAAACGAAATAGTGCTCAGAGGCGGTAATTAAAGCCTACTGAGGAACAATAAAAGGGGGTGCCCTCATGGGAGGTTAAAAATGAAGGCAAGGCGGTACTAAGGAGGGACTAACAAGCCTATTTACAAATCAAAAGCCAGCATTTACGAAGGACAATGACACAAGTCAATGACAAATATGGGCAGAGCTTTAAGTGCATAATCCAATGTAGTATGCCTCACAGAGCAGCGCATGCGCTGCCCAGGTTTGACCTAAAAACAAGAGTGGGCCCAATAATGTGTTCATGTGTACGCAGGGTAGGCTAAAAGGTACATGTCTGACTACCAGTGTATACCAGTTTTATTTTGTACAACTAAAAGTCTGAGTTACATTTATGTTGAGTACTGATCTAGCAATAGCACTGCATGCATAAGTAAATATTATCTTGTACCTAGAAACGATATTCTGGCCCAAAATATTTGCAGTCTTGCAATAGACAAGGGGTCTGCAACCTTTCCTGTAATAAGAGCTATTTATGTTTAATAAAAATCATCCTGAGCTGCTAATATCATTAATGCTGTAATAGTGACCACATCAGACAGGATTATATTAGTGGGCACCATATGCAAGATTACCAGCAATTAACACCTCCATCCAAAAGACAGGATTGACAGCAGTAATGTAAAAAAAAGAAATGATGATTTCAAATGTGTTTACATGAGTATTACACATTGCCGCTATAGCTTAAACGCTCCTGGCACCAAGGTGATAATACTAGTAATAAGAGCCCCAGTGCTATAATACTGAATATTCAAATAGCAATTTCAAAATATATTTTGGAAATCCAAATTATTCTGTAAACATCAGCTTATGAGTTATGAAAATACATACATTTTCGGCTCAAATACACACTTTTAAAATGATGGTGTACATATATTAATTCAGCCAAGCAAAGCTTCATAATCAGTGGGGTGGGCTGCACACAGGAGAGCTACTTACAGGTAGCTGGAAAGCTACTGGGTGGAGAAACCTGCTAGAGACAGGAAGCTCTGCACACAGTATTATAGGGAGTGGGCTTTGGATCAGCCCCTGGTACAAGGCAATTGGCCATCAAATACTCATTGACTCGGCATATTGAAAGTGGTTGACACCTGGAAAGGGGCACAAATTAAGTTATTTCAGGAATTTAAAAATGAATGTGAATTACACAAATCTCAATTTTGTTAATATTTACAATTGTGTCACGCCCTTACATGCCACCCGGAATCACTTGCCAATATACCTGAATAATACCCACTTGAGGGGTCTTCATAAATCCTTTGTTATTGCCTTGAATAACGTCCATTATAAGGACTGTCGCCTGCTTAAGAAGGTATCTTATAATGTTTTTGTAAGCATATTTTATTGCATTTCTTATAGGCACCGTACTTGCACAATATACCAACACAGAAGACAACGGGTAAGCCACATCCGGTTTCTAAGTATGTTAATAGAGATTATAATAAGAAACACTGTTACTGACCAGCAGCATATGTGTATCTTATAATGTGATTACATTTGTGTGTCTGGTTACGCTGTTTTCCAAAACAATAAAATGTGGTTGTAAAAAAAAAAAGACTGACTATCAAGGTTAAGTATTTGATGCCTAGTTCTTGGGAGAGTTGTAAAGGTTAAAAGCTGTGTTCAATACAATAATCACACCCAACTAAGATCAATAGCAAGTCAAGGGTATTACGTCAAAACGCTTTAATAAACACCATGGGATAAAAGACCAACAAAGTATGTATTTATTCATTTATTTATAGTATTTGTATAGTAGGGACATAGCCACAAAGACAATGGAGTGCTTCACATAAAATCTGAATAATATAGCAAGAAGTAACATTGACAAAAGCAGTGACGGGTGAAGGAGAGAAGAAGAACAGTTTACATTTGAAGTCTCCGTGATTAACCATTCACAACTTATTTACGGAAAAAAGACTTTACAACTAGAAACTTGTTTTGTGGGCCAGTCTGCGAATGCTTCTAAATGTGTTTGAATATAGAAGAGTATGAATAACCACAAGGGAATCAACATTTTGGTTTCTGATGGTCAGACCAGATAGTCTGTCGAGTCCTTAGAAGTGTTTTGTGCCTATTTAGGCTGTTTTTTTAAAAAACAGAACAAAATCACAAACTTGATATCAATAACTTTAAAAAACAAAGTTTTAAGACGTCTTTGATACAGAGTTTAATACTTTGTGGTGTTTTACAAAAATATAACCAAGCAAAATACAAAACCATGTAGGTTTACAATGGGCAGAGTAAAAATATCATGGTGCCCCCCCAATAATAGGGTCACTTAGAGCTCCCAATTTTGGATCGGGTCCCCATTGCCTACTTCGACAGAATTCTTTGGTTCTAGTAGTCACAAATGAAATCTTTCAACACCTCATTTACACTAGGTGTCAGGACTGTCCCTGCTTTTAAAGTTGGGGTCTATGATTATTGGAGATCCTGTATCTCAGACTCATTTGTACATTTCCGCTGACACCAGGTTCAAAATAGCACTTTACTCAATGCTGCTGGGCATCAGGCATCTACAAGGCTTCTAAAATTGATTGTAATTCCAATCAAGATTGGCAAAAGTCAGGTTTTAGGGCTTACAGTCCTATCACAGAGCTCTGAATTCAGAGCCGTAGGGGGCAGCCATTTATCTAACTCTGCACACCTCCATAGTTTTGTTGGAACGACCACAGTAGTAGATATACCTTTGGTACTTCGTTAACAATACAGCATGAACTTGTATTGGATTAAACATTTCTTGCATGAACACTAATGATATTTCACAGGTATAGATACCTTCCTATGAATCTCCATCAAAGGGCCCGATTCCGATGCAGTTAGGAAAGGATTCCCACCTAGGGCCCGATTACGATGCAGTTAGGAAGGCCTCCTAACGGCATTTGCTCCTTCCAAATCGGATCGGGAACGTGTCTTCCTGACCGAGGGCCAGATTGCGAAGGAGTTAGGAACATAGGCTTCCATAGAAGTTAATGGGAGTCTAACCAAATCGTATCTGGAAGCATCCGGATGCAGTGACAGTGAACATTTTTATTGTTTAAGTTAATTAAAACCACAACAATACACTTTGTAATACATTCAAAACTGCACTAAAAATTATTATATGTAAATCCTAAAAAAAGTCATCAAAATCTTTTTTTCACAATTATCAGCTCTCAGCTCTGTATAAGATGTCATAAATCAATTAATTAATCTCTTAATAATATACTAAGGTTTTCAAAAGTTCATGAATGACGGCTAATTCGACCCAAGCATTAATTAACACATAGTCTACTGTGAGAGAGAGAATGTTTTTCTAGACGACCTTGCCCTGCTCTCCATTATTTTAGAATTCAAAATTCTGGCTCAGGACCAATCAGTCTTATTTGATTTTAAGGTGCAATACTCAAGATTCATTTTTTAGTACATTCACGTGTGCAGAGAGGAGCTTTATTAGTTGACAGTTCAGTTAGAGGTCTGTTGGATCCAGCTTGCTATAATTGCGGATCTGCAAGTCCTTATACCTCTGGTGTCCATCGCATGTTTTAAAAAAGTGCCTCGTGCTTGTGATAGTTTAGGACAAATGCAGACTAGATGAATAAAGTCCTCTTTGCTTCACCCGCATAGTCTGCATTCTTTCGGCCCTTTGTGGACCCATGTCGGCTGATCTACAATGGACGGGAGTTTGCCTAGGCGAAGGGCCTTTAGTTGTAACTTCGATAGGCCGAGAATGTGACGTTTAGGTATGGGGCTGGGGTAATTGTCTTATAGCTGGTAATTACCATCCAAGCGTGTTTTCTCATACTGAGGATGTTTTTGTTGACTAGCAGAGAGTGAGATTTTGCTAATTTATTGCTTGAAAGATGAATAAGACAAGTTGGTTTCCCACAGCTCACGTATGCATGTTTCTGATAATGCTTTTTTTAAATATTGATTGTATGGAGATTTTTCGTCTTTCTCTAATTCATCCCACAACGCCTTGTTCAGTTCCGATTCGGCTGCGTTTTGCTTCAGGCTATACCATTGTTTAATGGTTGCATACATTCAGCCCAGCGTTTCGTTGGTTACCCCAAATTCCAGCCTCACCTGCGCTGTAGATGCGGCCTGATGAATTTGAAAAACTCGTTTTATAAATCGAAGCTTGAGATTTGTTTAGCAGGTCGGCGTCTTTCTCGTATAGTGCCGTACTACCATATGACAGTGTTGGTAGCATTTTGGCATTTATTACTGCTAATAAGGGTTTAAATTAAGGCTCCTTCAGTTTATTTGCTAGAGACCTGAAGGCGTTTGACCTCAGGGTCATGTTTGCTTTTTGCTCCCGTTGATTATGCCTGTTGTCAATGTAGAAACCCAGGCACTTATAATTAGATACTGCTTCTAATTTTTTGCCTTCTAGTTGAAATTGCTGTTTGGCAGACAGATGTCTACTGATCAACAATTGTTTGCTTTTTGCGGAGTTTATCTCTAGCCTGTTGTCGGCTATATATTCCAGCATTCCTACAAGTGATCTTTGTAGGCAGATCTGACCCGGAAGCTGTCCGTTTCGTTGTTGGCAAGGAGGCCATATTGTTTTTATCAGGTTTTTAATACTTTTGATTAGATGACTATCATGGCAATATAATCAGAATAGTATACTCGCCCAAAATTTTTATACTACAAACGGCGAAGACTTGGATTGTAGATACAGTGCTTCCTATTGCGGCTAATCAGCAATTGGTATTGTGACATCAGTTGATCCATGAATCCTTGAGCCTTTGGACCTACCCGGAGAACAATATAACATTATGGTGGCCACAACAAACACACCTTTCTTTTTCTGGTCTCTTATCTAAAGAGGTTCTCAATAGGTGGGATATTTTCAGCCCCTTATTGTATGAATACCAGTACGACAAATCGAATTCAATCAACTTCCTAAATGTTTAGAAAACTGTCCTGAAGAAGGTGATAAATTATTGACTCACAGAAACGCAGCGTCGACTTTTCTGTTTTCTAATGATACTGTGACTCTGTATTTTAATAATGAAATGCTCTTTTTAACCTTGATTGTGTTTTATGATTGAATACATTTTATATATCTTTTTAATACGTTTTATTATTTGTTCTCTATGTTGCATTCATTTGTTGTTATTTCATAAGTATATAACTATGTGGATTTGTGATTTGATTTCAACATTAGCACTGTGTACAAATTATAACTAAAGTGTTTTAGATACTGCTCAGGGACCTTTTGTTTTTGTTCAGATCTTAGTTAGGCTCATCCGTACGATGTCGTCTGCGTATGATAAGTGTGATAATGATAGGGTACCTAATGTGAGTGGATGACATATGATCGTATTGAGTTTTGGTGCCAGGTCTGCCGCAAAAAGGTTAAAGAGATGCGGGGCCAGAACACATCCTTGTTTCAGCCCTTTGGTAGTTATAACCTTTCTTGATAGCCTAGAACCATCTCCTAGCTTTACTCTCATCGACGTGTTAGAATATAGATGCAGTATTCCTCAGAGTGTTTTTTCCGGGATGTTCCACTTACGCAGTTTCCCTCATAAGATATGACGGTCCATGCTGTCAAATGCCGCCTTTAAGTCGACAAAACAGAGGTGAAGCTGTTGTATCCTCCGGATATATTTGTCGGCAATCAGCGAGAGCGACAGGAAATTTTTAATTGTCCCGCACCCTTTTCTGAACCCTGTTTGATTGGGTGGTATCAGTTTTAAAGTGTCAGACCAAATAGTCAGATCTTCCAGTAGTAATGAGGCCTAATACTTTGCGTCCACGTCCAGAAGTGCTATTAACCTGTAATTGGATGCCGACGTTCTATTGCCTCCTTTGAAGATCAGTGTGATTACTGATCCTATGTACATCTGTTTGAATAGAACTGTGTACTCAATACAGAGAATCCATTCCGTGGTCACATCATTAAATGGAAACGCTACATTGATGACATTTTTGTCATTTGGAGAGGAGACATCATAACACTCAATGCCTTCCACGTCTGGCTCAATGTCCAGAATAACTTTCTTAACTTTACGATGGAATCGAGCAAAATGAGTCTCCCGTTTTTAGATCTTTGGATTTTTCCATCAGACAGGGGCATTGAAAGCGAACTTTACACTAAACCTATGTCTAGAAATTCTCTTCTCACATATGATAGTTTTCATCCTAAGGCACTCTGGGCAGGCTTGCCCTTCGGCCAGTTCCTTAGGTTGAGAAGAAATCGTTCTACCATTGATAATTTCAGGAAACATGCGGATGTATTGTCTCATAATCCCCAGGCGAGGCATTACCCCCAGAGACTTATACGACAATCATACAAACGAGTTGCAAATAACAATCGCGAAGCTCTGCTAGAACCTGCTGAACCTAAAGCCCCACTGCCCCATTCTAAATGTAGGACAAGAGAAATTACCCCCTCCTTTGTTCTCTTTTAAGAGAGGCACCAACTTGCGCGACACATTGGTCCACACGCGACCGAGGAATGAAGCGATTCCTTCATCCAACACCCTTTGGAAAATGCCGCCCGTGCAGGGACATTATCCCTGCAGAAGTTGTGCAGTGTGTCCACAAACTAAACATACAACTGAAATCAATATTGGACTGCCACTGGCATCTCTAATACACAGTTTATGATGTACTATACAGGGCAACTTAGACTGGCACACATACATTCAGCTACTAACTGGAGTGCATGTGTAGTACCTCTAGCATGCCTTACATGTTCATTGTTGTAGTCATTTGCAGCCTACATCTCGAGATGAACCTGCATGGATGTGTGTACTATCACATATATATCCGGTTATTATCATTGATCGAAGTTGGATACATGTGGTGGGTGCTCCCTACGAGTTCAGTGACTTGTATTACAATATACATTTGGGGTTTTAAATAGTGGCTCAAGCATGGTATATGCGGCACCCCTAGCATGCATCTTGCGTGTTAATATCGCAAATGCATAATATCTTGGTTCACTTGGTTCACTTGATTGTGATTTGGTTTTCTTATGTTATGTTAAACTTTTATTTCTATAGCGCACGGCTACTCCGTGGAGTGTTCCGGCGCTTTATCGAGGCAGCTCAGTAAAACCGAAAACATAAAAACAGACTAAAGAAAAAAAGACAAAAAAAGACAAAGACACCCTACAGGTTAAAAAGCCATGTCTTGAGGCTCTTCCTAAACAGAAGGAGAGAAGAAGAGGACCGTAGGTCCAAAGGCAGAGAGTTCCACAACTGAGGGGCCCTCAAACTAAAAGAACGACCCCCAGTGCGGGCCTTCCTCACCCGAGGAACCACCGCGAGAAACAAAGATTCCGACCGCAGAGATCTAACTGGGCGATAGAAAGACAATCTCTGCTGTAGATACCTCGCTCCGGTGCCAAATAGCGCTTTATGCGCATATTTTGACTGATAGCTATATACACTCTAGCACATTTTTCGAATTTGTTTTTCGACAACTTCTTGCCGAGTGCTTTTGTATTATTGACACTTTTTGTAACATCTTTTAAACTTTTTGACTGGGACTACATTTCCCAAAGGCCCCTGCACTCGACGCTTTGATAGTTACGTCTTTACGAGGCAGCCGTTTATTCACTTCCTTACGTCATGCAGTGTGCCGTTGTGTTCGTCGGCAGCGGCGCTCCACAGGTGAGGCCACTTTTCCCCAAGTATAAATGCCGCGCTCTTGCCTGTCCGGTTACCGCTTGGAGCAACCAGGAAGGACACCCGGGGTAACGGCGCCCAGGTAAGCGCAAGCGGCTTGCTGGCGTTATATCCGTGCATATTTTCTTGTACTCAGCCCTCACAGCGTGGGTGCCCTGGCGTGCTTTAGCACAATTTGCTCTGGTGCAAGCATTTTTTACGCTGGGTTATTGTACTTGATTTTGATATTTTCCTTTGCCTACATTGATTTTTTACATTGAGCACAATACTGCTTTAAGCATGTAATGACTAATGTTGTTACCACAGATGATTACAACTGTTGCATTCTCACTACCCACTAAACCCTATTCTAACAAGTGGGGAGCACTATATTTGGATTCACCACTCTACCCGCTCCCTTCCCACTGCCCACAAATGTTGTTGTGGCTTTGTAGTTGGCAAAGTGAGGGATGCTACTTACCGTTTTAAAGATGACAGCCTCACTGAGTGACTTCTTTCCAGTCCATTATTTTTATTATAGGAGAAGTACCATTTAGGGGTAGTTCTATTTAGAACTATATGCTTGTGGAGTATTAGTTCTTATTTTCATTTTTTCACAGAGCGCTGCCTCACGCCCTGAGTTGTTACCAGGAGCGGTGGGTGGTATCCCCGATTTGATACGGGTAAGAAGGTCGATTGTAGGCCTTGTTTACAGTACCTATCATTAAGTTTGGTTGCAAAACTGACTGGCATGCCACTTTACATGTTGTGAATGTGAGCTTTTTTCTTTTTTTCATTTTTTCTCAACAGGTGATTTCCAAGTATCCCTATAGTGTTTCCTACAAATAAGTACACAGGTATACAGTTGGTTGTATCATTCCACTAATATTTAAAATGTGATAATCTTCACTCACTGTTAAATTGTTGCAGTAGTAACACACTGTAGTCCTGAAGAAAACCATGATCACATTTCTGATCTAGCTTGGCTGAAACATGTAGACCGCATTCTTCACCAGCGCGTTCGTTAATTTGTTCAGACCGCGCCTTTACTACTTTGTAACCTTGACACCTTGAGATCTCCAATAAACATATTTCTTCTCCGGGTAGTCAATTTTAACATACACTTCACTGACACTGCACTATATACTGTTCACCACACCATAGGTAGCTTCATCGATCGTTAGGAGATCTAGTCCTCTGAGTACATCTTAAAACATCCGTGAGCTCCTCCCCTGACACTTGTAAGGAGTTGTAGCTCCTTAACTGCACTAGGTTGCCGTTAAGAGGCGATCCCAAATGATGAAGCATGCCACCTCGGTGGGTGATGGGATTCTGTCCTCTTCAAGAGGACTTCCTTTATAGTTTTTTGTCCTGTTCATTAGTATCAGTCAGTTTCCCACACTTGTTCCTTAAAAGACCCGCGGACTCTTTGTTTTTGTGGATATAGCAGGGGGACTTGTCCGTGCTGGTCTGTAAATTTTCCCTCAGACCCTCTTACCTACCCGGTTTTGAGATATTACTGATCCTTGCCAGCTTGGAGGAATTTGCTTTTCTTTCTCCACTTCTTCGAATAGGTCTATTAGTCTTCCTCTCCAGAAGTCGTTGGCTAATTTGAAGATTATTGGGGAGGGATGCCATTCGGACCAGGGGCCCTTTTTCCTCAACCCTTCAAGATTACTTTTTTAACGTCTTCGTCATTTAGCCCTTGTTTCCCAGTGTGGACCCTAAACCGCAAGCTTCTTTCTATTGTGCGGCGTCTGTGTTTTGCAGTTCTGATCGGTTACAAGTTGATGTACTATTTATGTTTTGTGTGATACAATACATTTTGGGTCTCGCCTGCCGATAGCAAATGTGCTGTTGCTGCGAGGGATACTGTTTACAAAAAAGGGCTTGGAGCCTGCCTTTTGCTTACTATTCGTTGGCTTGCTTGTCACTCTTCTTTGCTGCCTCCTAATTGGTCAGCGTGTGCCGGGCATCACATACTTTCTTTTTCTATGAAACCTTGACCAAGTACAGAGTGTTTCCTCTTGATTAGTGTCCATCCGCTGCTCGCACTGTGATTGAGGTACTATAGCTTCTTCCACTTCTCCTTGTCTGTAATGCTGCCTTCCCACACCCCTTCTCCGTGTTGCTTTTTCCTCCTCCAACCCACCCCTTCCCTGTGTTGCGTCTTTCCCCTTCAACCCACCCTTCTCCATGTTGCTGCCCCATGTCCCCCCACCCCATTGCTGTTGCTTGCCCTTAATCCCCTTCCCATCCTTATTGTCTGCCCTGCCCGACAAAAAGCACTATGATGAGGCCCGTGCGCTGTTGCGTTTAGATTTAGTTGCCCGTACATAGGTTTCACTGAATCATGTCCTTATATAGGCACAATTCGCATTGCCCTTATTTAGGCATAGAATCCTAGTCCTTATTTAGGCATTAGCCATGCTATCCAAATACAGGCATAGTCACCTACATCCGTCCATCCCAACGTCACAGCGAGTTCTTAGAAACCAGACCCTTAAGCCATCTGGACTTTCCCTAGCTAGGATTATTGATTTCTCCAAGAACTCATCTATTATGCATGAACTACTATTCCTTAGGGGTTCATACACGACGTCTTCCTCTGCCCGACTTTACGTCAATGCTAGCATTCCTAAGTACCTTCCAGGTATAAATATACCTTCCCTTACCATGGCAAACCACGGCTCGGCTCAGCACGGCTCAGCTCAATACGGCTTGCCACGTCAAGTTCGGAAGGAATTAGAGTCCCCGCCTGATGCACTGACCAGACGCTGTCATCCCTGCTTGCAGAGAATCCAGCTTCCAGTGTTCTGACTCCCTTCGCGGGGTGTTGGAGTTTGAGATTCGGACCCCTCTCATTCTAAGGTATGGAGCTGACTAGAACCTAGAGGGACTCTTGGCATATAAACTTAGTATATACCATACTATAGAAAACAGCACCTACTTCTTACCTTGTACTACACTTAGGTTAGGTACACTGGGGTAGAACTATTTAGAAACATCAGACGAGTATTCACTTTTTAGCCTGTGTTATTTATGTATGTATATATGAATATATGTCATAGCTAAAAGACAATGCTATTGCAGTATTATTTATTCTTACTGCTTACGCTGTGTATTATATCTTGCTTACTGTCTAATGATTGTAACAGCTCATATCTCTTACACAAGAAACAAGACTGATCAATAAATCCTTTTATTGAAACGCCCGTCTATCTATTTCTGTGTAACTCTGACGAAACTAAGCATGCACGATTGACTGAGTGAAACTGTTATCTATTGTTTCCACGATTCTGAGACACGTTCTGATTCTAAAGGAAACAAAGTTGTCATTTTCATGCGGTTGTCAGAAACTACTCCCTTCTTGTTTATTCGAAAAGTTTCTAGTGACCTCTGAGTTCGCTGGTACGCAAGTAATTAAGTTTAATGTACTCGATAGAGGCATACTGACCTTAGTCCTATGCAAAAACTATGGTGTATATTATTCCAATGCGCAGAGCCTATAAGGGAAATAGGAACTACACTACAGCGCTAGTCACTTCATAGCACTTTTTTTTCTTATTTTACATTCAGCTATGCTGTACAACATAGCTAAAAAACATTAGCAAAGCAAATAGCTGTTGCATAGGCAGGACCTATAGGCTTTGCCAATGCTTGTTATAAATGAGTTATCGAGTACACTGGAAAATGGTGATGATTTAGATTTCTGTTAGCATTTCTGATCCCAAGGCAAACTACACCCTATTAACAACAGTAGAAAATTGCCACAAAACACTGATGTCAGTTATTGGAGACAGACTGTCACTTTGTTAAGACCTAAATACAGCAATGTAAGAATAAATGTATTTATTTTTTTCAGTTTGCCACACCATTGCTTTGTCTTCCGAGGCGTATGAGAGCTAAACTGTGAAACACAAAATTCAAAAAGGCTTTTCTGAGAAGCGGAAAGCAGTACAAACGAGATATAAAGACAAGGTAGAAGTTTGCCAGCTCAGGTACAGATCAAACAGGTCAGCTTCCAGCATCTTCCTCATGGCGAGCAGATCAGGTTGGGCACTGAGTGATGAGGGAAGTGAGTTCCAGAAACAGGTCACAGCACCAGTAAAGGATTGCTGAGAAACCAGTCAACTGTTTGAGATGTGTTTGTAGGATGATTGAGTCTGTACACCTAAACTCTCAGTCTTGGAGAGATGGTAATAAGTGAAACGACATAGGAAGGATGTAACCAGGAAAAAGGACTGGTGGGCCAGACAATCTATTGTGAATTTGGGTTTAGATGGGTAGCCAATGGAGTTTCTTTAGCACTGGTGAAAACTGACCTATTTTCCTCTTCAAAGAGATAAACTGAGAATTAGCATAAATTAACGTTTTGATGGGAGAAAGGACTGCGAGATCCCCGCGAGCACTGCATTGTTGTAATCCGGTCGAGAAGAGATGTGTGAATTTTCTCAGGGTGCTGAGGAAAAAATGCGTGGATTGGGCCAAGTTGCAGATATGAGGTACAACAGTCAGATTGTTGTCAATAGTGAAACTTGAGGATTTCACAGATAGTGAGAGGGTTGGGTAAAAGTCAAGGAGAGTTCATTTAGTCTTTAAGTAGATCTACATTCCATTTCCATATTGAGATACGTCAAAGTTTGTTTGAATTTTTGTAAGAGAAGTTCAGGTAGAGGTTGAAAAGCAATGAAACCAGTATTGCCATCTCATGTTGAATGTAGAGCAGAACTTGCCAGGAATTTATTTGACCAGACTGCTATGGTCTAATAGGCAGGAAGGAAACCAACTCAGAACCTGCCACAGAGGACAATGTTGTGTGTAACCAATTTTATCAGCCTGGAATGATCAACAGTGTCAAAACCAAGAATCTCCTTCATCGATAATATGGTAGAAGTCGTTCAGTAGCTTCAAAGTAGCTGTATTTGTTCTGATCCCTGATCTGAAACCTGACTTGTAGAAAGTAAGAAGTTGGTTATTGATTGACTGGAGGCATTCGATGGCTTTGCTGAGGCATAGTAGTTTTGTGACCAACTTGTAGTTAGTGATGTTGCTTGGGTTGAGGATCACTCGTTTCAGGACGTGATTTGCAATACACTATCAAAAAGTTGTAAACATTTTCTCTCGAATGGATTTTATTTTGTCTGTGAATAAAGTCATAAGCTTATTAAAGATGGAGATAAAAGATTCTGGGACGACTTAATAGTGGGACAATGTTGTCACGAATCTATATGAATAAAGCGCCAGCCAGGGCTTACTATAGGATGAGAAATTGGTCTTGTATCTACTTTGGCTTTGTCATCTAGGATGCCTTCTTGTATGTTTTTTGTATGGATTTTAATTTAATCAACAGGATGGAGACTTTGGAAGAACAGCAAGTTTTTTCTGCGCTAGAGAGCTTTTTTCTAAGGGTGTGAACGAGGCATATGAAAGCAAGGGGTGGGCTCTGAGCGATAACACATGAGTTTTATTGATCTAGCCGCATCAGTCATGTCCACTATTATTTTTTGTGGTATCCAGATATGATCATGTCAATAAATATCCTTGGAAGAATCAATCTGCTATAGGTTGTCTGGGGGTAAAAGAAGGTAAAGGAGGTTGAATGCCCCACAAGCACACCCATGTGTAAACTTCTCAGAACTAAAGCGGATACGGTCAGGATTTAAAAAGCAACCCGGGAGGCAAGTGTATGCAACAGCAAATAACGATCAAACATCTTAACAGTCCAGTCTATTTCCCTACTTCTTTGGGATAAAGAGGAAAGTGCACTCTGGGGGTGCGGAGCCAATTACCAATATCACAAGGAACATACACTGTGGTACCAAAATATGCACACAGTAGACATAGATGTAGCAAGTGTGATCGTTCACTACGACACTCTCTGGTAGTCACAGACATCTGATGAGCAGGCTATTTGTAGGACATGCGTGTTGGGTACAATATTTAGGATCAGCTCATCAACGATAGGTGCAATGCGTCTGATGGCTCCTGTCCTTCAAAGGAGTGCAGTCTGTTAAGGTAATTTTATTTCCTGACTGTTTCATATATACTTAGCATCATGTGCAGGAGGGCAAGTTAGTTCAGTAAGCACAATGCAATGCAAATTTGAATCCAATGGCCATCGTCACATCTGTGAGACACTCGGGTTTTATCAGCTTGAGGAGTCTACTGGGTTTAGTTTTCTGGGAAGAGATTAACATGACCAGTTGGTGATGGGCACATAATTCCAGATGAGCGTGTGTCTGATTGGCAGACTGCAGTATTCGTGAAGGACCCAATAGGACAAGCACAGTTTGTGCAATGGTGCAAGATGATGGCTACAGTATAATGGTATCATTATCTCTGAGCCTGCAGTCAGGCACAATGTTTCTCACATTATCCTCAATGCTCCTTTTGTTGTCGGTTTTCCTTGACATCATGAGGCAGGGTTAAAATCGATTACTTCTGATTTATTGTTAAATGTTTTGCTAAAAAAATGTGGTGACAACTCAAATATTAATTATCCGTATGTTGAATTGTGCTTTCTGTTAAAAAGGATTTTCCGTGTTAAGCTTTTGATCCTTCAATGTGTATTATATTCAGATATTTTGAAAATAGGCTTTTATTTTATTTACTTATTTTTTGTGGTTTTATATAGCGCGAACTAGACCCGAAGGTATCGGAGCGCTTTACGTGCGCACCAATTGCATTACAGGCGGACACATTCACTTTTAGGCACGGGGAGATTACAAGACACGGTGCTCCTCATCCCAGGCTGATGAGGCAAGGGCATCAAAGATGCCGCTGATACTGTCATCGCCGCCCTTCTCCATCGCCTCTTAACAGAGGTCAAGAGGGTTAAACCAGCCCCAGACTCCTGTGTCATTCCACAAGTCTCCTGTAAGTGACCGCTGAAAGTGCACCCTGCACGTTTCACATTCGCTGCTGAAACCCGCCTTCTACTCTGTTTCACCTTTCACCCCACACATTCTATTTTTGTTTTCCATTAACACTTCACGATGGATCCTGTTTGGATAGGAGGACCTGTTGGTTTAACTCCTGACTAATTTGGGTAAAACCTGCTCCACTGACCTCAAGGTCGAGTAAGAATAGCGGAAGCAGCCTGTGCTAGAAGTCGAAGCCTCAGTTTGAAGAATATGTAGGAGGGGTTGCCTAACCACGCACTTTAGGGACATTTTAGCTCAATGAAGATTCTTCTTACGCCCGTCGTGCTCAGCAGAGCACCAATGACGTTTTATCGGAAATAGGAAGAAAAGACGGGCTGCATGTTTTAAAATAATAGAAACAGTCGATCTTTCTTATCCGATAAAATCCGACATAAAGTCGTTCGGAGTTCATCCGATGCTGTAATTCATCATCTATTGTGACTTTTTTTTAGGGGAAATATGCGGGGTTGGTATCTACTGCAGCAAAATCGGCACGTGTTGGCCATTTCCCCCTGTTAAATTCCGGCACCTTTGACCTGTAACGATCTTTAACGCACTGTATAACACACATGCCAATCGATCCAATTCAGGCGGGAGACTCCCAATTTTTTAAGACAAAAATGGCTTCATTGTGGCTATCTCCCGCCTGAAATATCGCCTCTCCTTCAATAGAAATCAATGGGGGAAAAATACATACTCCTGATTATATTTTTTTAAATATCTCACTTTGCTCTTCTAAAATGTTGGCAAGTATGTTGTGATGAATCCCTGGGATAAACATGGCTCCACTTGTAATTGTGATCCCCCTGCTAAAAGATGTTTGTGCAGGGATCGCAATTTTACACGCTGCTTGTAATCAAGGCCCTGAAAGGTTTAGGTTTACCGTAATTCTAATAACTGTTTAAATCATCGGTAATTGATTAATTTTACATGCTGACACTGCAATAATGCAAGACATGGCGCAGTCAACTATGGGATGCTATGTACACATTCTAAAATATAAACTACTCAGCACACGTTTTGTTTTCATCAGTGAGGTATTGTGCAGGAATCTGTAAAACAATGACTGCTCAACAGAGTTTTAGTTCTAGGAGAATAAAAGCTTGCTACTTCTGACTGACTAGGCCAGAACTGATATAGCACACATTATCCGAATGGGCCTTTTGGCGCTGCGATCTAGAATGGACTAGGAGGGGCGTGGCCTGCACGCTGAACATGGTGGCCTCGTTTTGGTACAGCTCCGTGCAGTAACCTAATATCAGACATCATCCTGCGTCTACACTGCTAAGCAAGCATCGCCATAATAATAATAACAATATGGATTTATAGCGCACCTTGTTACATCACAACGGTGTGTCCCCGTGCTGGGACCTGACCAATCTATGATCCAAAGGACTAAGGTCTGACAAGTGTTGTAGGTAAGTAGGATCTGCTTTTATGGTTACCCCCACTTTTTGCCTGGTGCTAAGCTGTTTTTGACTTGTCTGACCTTGTCTGGGCTGAAACATGTATTCTGCCACCCATGGGAGACCCTTCATACTGTAACTACAGGCCTGCCATTGCAGCCTCTGTACGCTGCGTATCTAGGGTCAATGCACCTAAAACCTATAAGGCCCCCCTATAGCAGGCCTTTGCAATCCTGAAGGCAGGGTGCTTGGTTCTAAGTGTGAGGGTGCCCCTGCATGAGCAGGACATCCCTACAGCCTACAGAGTCCATTCTCCCGGGTTGTAAGTGAAGCAGCCATATACCATATAGAGGGGCACCATGTAATTAGACGATGACCATCTCAAAACTGGCTGAAATTAATCCTATCATGTTTGGTATCAAACATGTTGGAATCAAGCAATGGAAGAGCCCTCCGTTAGGCTCTCCATGTTCACGGTACCGGTCTTCTAGACCTGGACTACACAAAATGGTTGCTGCCAACCAGAGACACGATTCTACCCTCCTGCTGCTGAGCCTGCATCTTTTGGTGAGCTGCTTGAGGTCCTCTCGCGACTCCAGCGCCTCCAGCCTGTGGGTCCATTTGAGGGTTACCTTTACTTCTGTTGGGCTCCCCTGATTGCTCGGGCATGCCCTGACTCCCCTGCTTGTGGTGAGTCCCCTGGACCTTGCTGGTCCCGACACTGCACCTTCTTTGATTTCTGCATGGGTTGCATTTGCCAAGGCTTGTTAGTGCTCCTGCCGAACACCGACCCCTCAGCAATCGACCTCCGACGTGGGACAGCTCGTGCACGGCTCCTGGTCCTCCTCAGCGTCACGTGGTTCTCACAGCTGCAGAGTTAAGGTCCTCATCAACTCTCCTGCAACTCCTGGCATCTGTGGGCATTTGTCTTCCAGATCTTCTGGTCACTCTCGAGTGACATAGACTCTGTCCCCTCTGCTTGCAGGTACCTGTCAACTAGAATCCACTGTCGAATTCCACCGGACACTTTTTCCTTCATCAGCAGCAGCACTTTCCTGAAGTCCTCCATTGGGTTCGACAGCGGTTTCCGACACCACTTCACACCTACGCACCCGGCTCCTCTGGTGTAGGTAACGTGGGTACTAGAGGATCCATGGGTAGGGTGGCTCTCCAACCTTCTGTCTTCCACGGCGTTTCTTCAGGGTCCACTGACAAGAGTCCTTAATCTTTAAAAATCCAACGGCGACTTACACGTTGACTTGTACGTAGAACGCGGTTGTGTTCCCACACTGCACACAATCTCCGTGGGGTTCCTAGTTACTCACCTTGGGTGGTTCCTTGGGGACCTGGCACTTCTACGTTCTCTAGACCATGTCTTGATCCGAGTCTTGGTTCTTATACAACTTTCTTAGTACATGGTTTGGTCCCCCCTGGGGTCCCCTGTGTATTTCATGCTATTTACTGTGATTTCTATGCAAAGTATTGTGTGCATTGTTTATATCTCCGGGTAGGAGATATCTAAACGTATTAGAGAGTATTATATAATAAATACATATTTTTATAAATACCTTGTGGGGTTCTTTTTCACTTGATCAATACATATAAGATTGTGTTCTGGTAAAACAAGCTGCTTTACACTCCTTCTGGACTAAGCCTGAAGGCTGCTATCCACGGCTACCACTTAGAGAGCTTTCTATGGTTGTCTAAGACCTCCTAAATCACCGTAAGGGTTATCTGGACTGGTGCAGGGTGTCCACTTAAATAAGTGTACATCATATACCAAGCCAGCTTCTCACAAGCGTCAATACCACTAAGAGGGAGCTCCATTATCTGGGGAGTGACTCGTAGACTCTACCGGACAAGGCCTTGCCGTTGGCAGTTGCTTGCTGCAGTGTGGGACGGCTGTGAGGAAAACTGGGCAAGGAGTGACCGGGATGGTCTTATGTTGCGGAGGGCCTCTTAGACCTGGAGGCCTCCATCGGTAAGCTTTTTTCTTACCCTATAGGTCACATGTGGCCTGATGGCAGAAGATGCAGACAGCACGCAGGAGCTGGAGGAGACTCAGGTGAAAAGACTGCACCGCACCCGCGGGGCCGACGTATGCAGATGGAGAGATACACAACGGTGGCAGAAAGGCGCCAGTGGGCCCTGCGGTAAGGAGCGCCAGAGCCCTGATGGTGATTGATGCAGGGCTGCTGTGGTGAGGACAACATATTAGGCCATACAGGGGCCAGAAGCAATAATTTTGCCAGTTTTCAGGAGAGCACAGTAGAAGTGACATGCTCCGCTTTGGAGAAGTTGCCCAAATTGGGGCAAAGACTTATTCCCGGAGGTCCTTCAGACATGCTGTCCCCTTCCGAGGGGTGACAAGATTTCCTGGTGCGGCCTGACCTGGGCTGCTGGACCTCACCGACCCCCGTAGTGGAAGTGAGCAGAAGATGGGAGAGACATTTGAGATAGCGCCGTCTGAGCGCCATACACACATATCTACCACCGAGACGAAGGAGTAAGTGGCCTGGTGTACGTCGTCGCACACATCAGGAGGGGATAAGACATCCATCCCTGGTTCCCTGGGGCCACACCGGCCATGGCTAGAACGCATACCACAGGACTGGGCGCCACTGTTCCATTATGTGGTGGGGGGTGTCTGTGACGCCCCCTAGGTACGAAAACACAGCAACATCAGAACCAACTGTACTCCATTAGGGGGCTGCACAGACGGTGGGCGCACCATTGTGAAGCCGGCCGAACTAGGCTTCGAGCGGTTTAGCAGCAGCTCCATTCTGGTCTGCCCCACGTCTTGTCCTGATTTTGCACCCTATGTTGGAAGCTATACAGTATTGAAGGTCCATTGAGCTCAAGAGCTGACTGCATGTGCCGCCCCACGGGGACGCGGTGGGGGTCGGGCGGGTCAGTGGTTGAGCCAAACGTGCTGGGAGCCGAGGACCACACCCAGGGCCACTTTTGGGCTATGACTAAAGCCAAAGGACAGTCCAATAGCAAACAAAGCACCCTAGACAAATATGCTCAGCCTGGCGGGCCCTCGGCGCCAAGCAACCATGATGGATCGATATCGGACAATGCTACCCTGTTAGCTTGCATCACACAATCTCGAGATGTTCTTGATGTCAAGATAGGTGCTGTGGGCTCGGAGGTCACGTTACTCTAGAGGAGCTGATCACAGAGGCTGAGACTCAGGTCTTGAAGATTCAGTTGTGTCACTACAGCAAACAGTGTCCAAGCTCACTTCCAGGCAGCTGGCAACACAGGTTGAAGATGCAGAGGGAAGGGCACGCTGTAACTACTTACGTTTCGTAGGATTCCCCGAGGGGTGCGAGGGTGCCTCGATGGAGCGGTTCCTAGATCACTGGATCAGAGAGTTGCTACAGTTTGGAGGCCTCTCTCCCTGCTTTATGTTTAAGCATGCCCATAGGGCTGCGGTGCGCCGTCCACCCCTGGGTACCAGGCCTAGACAGATTATTGCTAAACTCCTGAATTATATGGACAAAGCTTTACACCAATCCCATACTATTATGATCTTTCTGGACTGTACCAAGCTGGTACAGCAACAGCGTCAGTCTTTTCAAGCGGCCAAGCAGTGCCTCCAAGCGTTAAACATCCTCTATATGCTTCAATATCCTGCAAAACTCAAAATGATCTATCAATCAGAGACACTTTTCTTCGATTCCCCTGAGGATGTGTTTCAGAGGACGGATGAAAGGATCCATGTTAAGCCTCACACCGCACCATGCATGAACTCGGACTCCTCCCAGGCCGATAACCAAGGGCGAGACCACAAAGACTCCAGCAAAACACTGGCTCCAGGAGAGTGGCTGACGCTCTGGCAGCTCCAGGAGAGTGGCTGAGGCTCTGGCGGCCGAGGTGGAGTCCCTGACCTCTCGGACATACGGCACAGGCTCTCCTACGTAACATTGGGATAACTGTACTGTAGTAGGGGCCTTCCTCAACCTTAAAAGTGATTATTTCTATAGAGGGCTCTGCAGCACGGCGAGTAGGTGTCCTTGCTCCCTCAGATAGCTTGTTGATGTTGGGTAAGGGGATTTATTGGGGGTCTATTGACAGCTTGCTCCGAAACAGATACTTCCAGTTCTCAAAGTATGGGTTCGGGAGGGGGTTTAATGTTTGTTGTACTTGTAGCAGTCATTGCATCAACATGGTTTTATGGTTGTTTTTAGTATTATTGTTACTATTATTTTTGACTGTTTTTCCTTTTATGTGCCTGCCCAATGCTCACACCCTAACTCCCCCAGTAGATAGTCATTACAACACGACCTGAAGAGAAGTGCCTCATTGCGGAGGAGTCCCACCAACCACCGCCAAATAGTGTTGTGGAATATTAATGTTGCTCACAACAAAGGGAAGGGGGAGAAGGTGCAAACCCTACCTCAACCTCCTCAATAATTAAGTATACCACACAAAACAGGAGGTAGGGTGGGAGAACGGCTTCAATCAACTAGCAATTGCTGAATGTTTTAAAGAAAGCACACACGTTTTTTGAAAACTGCCCTCACCCACAACGAGTTGTGGCATGCTTCATCATCGGGCTGCTACTAACGCCTCTGCGCAAGCCAACGCTAGAGGCGGAGCAATAGGGAGGGGTAGACAGTACAACAATGATATAAACAAAAACAAAAGAAGGCTGGATCCTTTAGTGCAGAAAAGATAAATCTTAAAACTGACCCAGGGATATCTCTATAATAATTTTATTCCTGGATTCCCCTGTCAGGTTAAAAAGGTATATATATGTGAAGAGACTATATACCAAATGAATGGTGGTGGAGTGAGTTAGTTAAGTGCTCACCACCCCTCCATTCTGCATAGCAGTCGCTTTCTTTAAAACATTCAGCAATTGCTAGTTGGTGGAATATTAATGGCCTGTTCAATACAGTTAAGAGAGGGGCAGTCCTGAAATAGACCAAACGAGGTCTATTGGGAACTGGATCCCCTGCCTGGTTAGATGGGGATATGAAGAATCATAACATGGAAGAGACAAGGGACTAAGCCTTCTCTGACTCCCTTCCCATAGTATAAGTCTCACTCAACAGAGAAGAGCTACAAAAGGTAAACTACTTTACCCGTACAGAAAAAAAGGGAGGTGCTTCAATTACCACAACCCCCACAATGTGGGTAGTGTACCAAAAATCAACAGAGACAACAAAAAAGAAAGGGGAAAGACAATAAATGTCTTAATACTGCCCTCACACACTTTGCAGTGTCATGCTTCATCATAGGGCCGCATCATACATCCAGTTGCAGACCAACACACTGGATGGAGCGCAAAAGATTTTTTGTATGAAGGTTAGTGGTGAGGGTAGAGTGGATAAGAGGAACAATAACCACATAAAGAGACACAAAACTTAACGGAAAGAATGTTCCCTCAAGAAGGGACCAAATAGTACAGACACATATAGTTAAAACAACTTAAAGGGCAACACTCGTCTTATATTCCTGTTACCCCCTGGTAGGATTAAAACATAGAATATGGGATATTCAGGAGAGGTAAAAGTCCCTATATCCCCGCTGCAGATACCAACATGTATCTGCCAATTTTATCGTGCCCAACCGGGTCACTCTGGTATTCGTCAGGGTGTTGGTACCTAGTTTATTGGTCTTCACCCCTATTAGGGTGTTTATCTTGTTTTTTAACACGGTGGACAGTATACAATTATCATGCTCTCTGGGGATTTCCGAGAGGGATCCTGTTTCTGTGAAAAGAAGGGGGAGGGGGGCAGAACACATGATTGTAGTACTACCCAGCCTTTTTATATTCCTCTTTTAAAATTCAGAATTATTGCCCTCAAACTTCCTGCCAGCACATCACGTGCAGTGTCTCCATAAAACCAAGACATTTTTTTAATTATATCTCAATAGAATTGCCCAAACCACGTGCAGAACCCACACACACCTCAAACACCGGTGGGGATATATACAAAGGATTCTGTCGTGCTCATATAAGAAATAATAAAATCCAAACTCATTGTGGAATTTAAAAAAGAAAAGAAAAATGTCACTTGACACTGCCCCAATCAAATCATGCCTGCGGGAAATTAACTCAATCCCTATGCCATAGATTTATACAGCTAATCTACTTACAAGAGTTCACAAGTAGTTCTCTGAACCCGGGACCCTTGTGGGAACGTGGTCTTGTAGTCACACTCTGATATTAGATGAGGGTGAGGAGAAAAGAAGAAACAAAAGTGTGTGTGGGGTTTCTTCTCCTCTTAGTCTGTCAACCATAGCTCAAAACCGTTAAAAGATCCTGTTACACTGTCAACGGTTTGTTTTACATTAGGTACCTGCATCTAACGTCATTCATAGCAGGGGGAAGCTGCTTAGCTTATCGAACTATCCCCGGTGACCAAAATGTAAAAAATGCTCAGCTTGTCATAGTAACATCGGTAGTAGGTTTAACTCAAATGTCCTCTGACTAGCCTTTATATGCTCACAAAACTCAAACATTGTCTATGTAGTTTAAAAACACCTTCCCAATGCAGACACAGATCGCTGCTTAAAGCTTATTTGCAAACGAAACTGCATCCGATGGTAATGGCAGGCTGTGGGAACTAATTGAAAAAAAGAGCATGTATGCACTCAAATATCGTTAACCTACTAACGCTATCCTCCACTTACTACTCCAAAGCACCACCATAGGTCACTTCCTCACGCCAGTCCTCTGCCGATAACGGCCCCATGCCGCTTGCAGGTTTTAATAGAGCCTCAGGAAGATCCAGAGTGTAAAACACACCCCTTCCCGGTAGAGTGTATGTCATCACGTCCAATACCTGGGAAACTAGTTCATGGAAATAGAAAGGGGACTCTTTTAATTCCGAATAGCCTAGGACAGCGGCCATTTTGAAGATGCACTTTTTGTACATATGGAGCCCTCAGTTGTACATTAAATGTAGTGTAAAAGAAAGAAAGGGGAGGCGAGGAAAGGCTGTCTAAATCGTATGGAATACTTAAGTTATTTCAAACCGTCACCAAAACCAATTGGTTAAGCATAACGGGAGACCACAGAGTGCTAGCACACTTCCAATGGTTCCTCTGATCAATATCAAAACCCAACATCAAGCCAGAATGCCTCATACATAAATCTCAACTTACATTTCTCAAGTCTATCATTATTTGTTTGTGACCCCATATAGTTGAAACAGGGTATACAGTCATTGAGTCCCTTTATGCTGCTCTTCAGCCTGTCCACCCAGCGCTGTTCCCTTATTAAGCGGAAGTTAGAAATGTTGCTGGTATTGGGTGGGATAAAGGGTTTGTCTAGTACTGTCCACCTTAAATCTTGTTCAGTATGTCTATACTCACTGAAGTGGGCAGTCAACTTGGTATTCATTTTTCCACACCGTATCGTGCTCATATGTTCCAATAAGCGGTTGTTTACTCTACAAGTTGTCATCCCTACATATTGCACATTGCACGGGCATTTTATCAAATAGATGACGTTTTCTGTGTTACATGTGGTGTGTTTTCTCTGTTCCCAAGAGCGGTTGAGCACGATTTCTACACTTTTCCCATTTATCGAAAGCGGACATGCTTTACAGTAACCACACGAATAGTGGCCCATCACCGGTGGTAGGATCTGGTTTCGATTCTGTCCATTTGTGGGGTTAATCTGCGTCCTAGGGCGTGTATTCACAATCATATCCTTGATACTTGCACTTTTCTTAAATGAGAAAAGGGGGATAGGTTGATCCAATGCATTTGAGTTGAGAATTCGCCAATCGGGGATATGCACGGTTTACCACTGAGGGTTAACACAAGGTTCCAGAGGTACAGGTGTACTGATTAGGCAGACCATCCCATTCCAACACGTTAAGACATGGATAGTCAAATATGGTAGATACACTGCGGTAACGGGAATGTTTTATGGAGAGTCCCTCACACTACTAAGTGTGTATGCCTCCCCCGGACACTCCTTTATTGAATTGATGACAGGGCTCTTGGGTGAGCTGACGGGTGGACTCAGTGTTGGGGGAGGGATTGGAATGGAGTCATCGCTACGACAGTGGTTAGATGGTGCCTGCAGAGACAACCTCCAGAGACGAGGTCAACACACCAATCCTCCTTTATCTCAGCCTTGGGTTTCACAGATATGTGGTGGGCTCATCACACTACACCTGGGGGGGGGGCTACACCTTTTTATAGGTGGCCCATGACTCCTGCTCTCAACTTGATGAGTTCCTGGTTCCCCACAGTTATTTATACGGAGAAGCAGATATCATAGTACTCCCCAGGGGACTTACCAATCATTCCCCAGTGGCCTTGGGTGTCTGGTGTGTCACCAGTGCCAGGAGTTCCGCTGGCACCAATCACCCTGGCATCTTCTGAACCCCGACTATCGTAAACATATGGAGAGTTCTATAGATGGTTATTTTGCACATATTGTAGGCACAACAACATCCCCTCAGATGCGGTGGGAGGCTTTGAAGGCGATGCTCAGGAGGGCAGGCATCAGCCATTGTACAGGGCAGCGACATGTAAATTGCATGAACAGGACTTGCGCGGTCGCCAACACGATGGCCAGCACGCACATAGACAGCTTGGCCTGGTACAGCAGCAGTTCCACCACGCCCTGATGCGCAAAGATCCAGTTGGCCTGGCAGGCATCCCAAAGCCATATCTACCAGTTGGGGGACAAGTTGAGTCAAATGCTTCACCGATTATGTCAGGATGTCCTCAGAACTCCTCCATTCCCTCTAATCAAGAACGAGTTGGGTATATATACTACTTACAGACCTGATAGAGATATTGCACAGTTTTGCTTCCTACTTTGAAAGGGCTTATGCCAAAAGAGAGGTGGTGTCCAAGGCACAAACTGAGGAGTTTGTGTGGGTGGTCTCGCTCCAGACTCTTTCTCCGGTAGCCCGCAAATCGCTAGATGCTGCGCCCATGGGGGAGGAACTTACCTTGGACGTGGCCAACATAAACACTGGCAAAGCTCCTGGGCAAAATAGGTACCCCTGTGAATTTTTAAAAGTCTATGTGTCCAAACTCAAGGACCACCTACTGTGAACAGTTCTGTTGGCAGCAGCCGTAGTTGTCATGCAGATGGATTGGGCCCATGCAGAGATGATAGTTTTACCAAAACCGAGACGCCCGGGGTAAGTTATCACTTCGTATCGCCCAAATTCCTTATTAAACCTAGAGGTTAAGTTATTAGCCAAGGCGTTGGCAAAAAGATTGACAAACCTTATCCAGGATCTGGTCCACCTTGGTCAGTTTGGTTTTATGCCCCACCGGGCGACCCACGACAATATCCATCGCGTATATAACGAGATGGCGCATAAGCTGACAGAGCCAGCCATACTCCTCCTGGCAGACATAGACAAAGCATTTGAATTGGTGAGCTGGGAGTATTTATTTATCCCACTCCAGTGCCTCAATTTTGGTCCACGATTCATTTCTTATCTTCGATTATTATATACAGCCTTACAGCGTCGGTGAGGGTGGCAGGGGCCCGGTCGAACACCTTACTTATATAGCGGGTGACGCAGCGGGGCTGCCCCCTCTGCTGTTTGCTCTCGTCATTTGCCCTCGTCATGGAGTTGCTAGCGGAGTGGGTAAGGATGGATGTGCAGGTGCAGGACTTTGAGTGGGGGACGGGCTGTCGGACAGGATAGCATTATACGCCGATGATGTTCTCTACTTTATTTCGAAGCTAGACACGACAGGACCCCAGCTAATACAGATCATTCACATATTTGGGGAAACATCGGGCCTCCACATCAACATAACAAAATCTACAGTTTTTGCAGTAGGCTCTGGCCCCCACAGACTTGGGTGGGCGTCCGGACTGCAGGTAGCCACTAGCGGGTTAAAATACTTGGGCATCTTCTTGTCCCCAAACGAGGCAGTGGCATGGACTGCTAATGTTGAACCAGTATTTCATCGCCTTAAGGAGGATATATAGATCTGGTCGGTACTCCCACTGTTCCCGATGGGACGGTCGGTGATCTTCCAAATGGTATCGCTGCCCAAATTCCTCTACCAACTACAGAATTTTCCATACCACATTCCATGACTGTGGTTTTGTAAACTGAATTTCATCCTCAATGCCTTCCTGTGGCACAGGGGTACCCCTTGCATTGCCCTCAGCAAATGCTTTCAGTCCACATACTGTGGGGGCATTGCAGCGTCAGACGTTGAGTCAAATTATAAATTGCTGGTGGTGCGGTGCACAGTGTGACCCGGCTTATGAAATGGACAAATGGGCAATGGGTGACACTCCACTAATAACATACCTATATAAAAATAGGACGTGTACTCCTCGTTCCTCAGTGTACAAAGTTGTCCTAAATTTGTGGTGGTCAACGTTTAGAGGAATGAAATGGTCGGCAGACTAATGGAGCACACACTATTACGGAGTGGAAAACTACTTCCACAAGTTGCTGCATTAACTGAATTTTGGTAGTGGGATCTTATTGGGATCTCCACTTTATGGGCATCATGCAGGGCACAGCCCTAAAATCATTCCAGACCCTTCAGACTGAATTTCAATTACACCAAAGTCAGTTTCACAGATATCTGCAGCTCCATCATGCGTTGACCCTTTACAGAATTGAATCCCCTTGAGAGCACACTTATTATGGGTGACCATAAAATTGCAAAAATCAATCAGACACTCATTTCTAATCAGCCAGATGTATTTGGTAGGCCTGGGCAAAAATTTCGTTCCGTTCGCGGAAATTGCGATATTTTGACATTTTTGCGTTCCGCGGAGAGCGCGAAAATGTCAAAAATTCCGGTTTCCGCAGCTTGGCGATAATTTGTTTCTTGCTCGCGCTGTAAAATGATACATTCTCGCGCGCGCGCGATCGCCTTACCTGAATCCCTGCGTTCGCCGACAAGTTTTCTTGATCCGGTCGCGTTCTCCATGAGATGTTGTATTGTTTTTAGCCATTTGCGCTGTCTCGCGACAGTTCGCGCCCGCAGTGACGTCATGCGTCGCGCGATCACGTCTTTCTTCTCGCGATCATGCACCGCGAGAACAACTCAAAACAAGATGGCCGCGCCCGCAAGCAGCCACATGGGTAAGTTGGCGACCCGCAACCATGCAGAAAATCGCGCGAACATGCCGGAAAAAAACTTCCGCATCTTCGCGATATTTCTGCTTGTTTGCGATAATTTTAAACATTCTCGCGATAATTTGCGAAGGTTAATTCCGCAAATTCCGCCCACCCCTAGTATTTGGTGCCCTCCATGCAGACTGGGAGACCAATGTCGGGGAGTTAGAAAATTAAGACTGGAGAGAGATCCTGGGTTTACAGCGAGAGCAGCCATAGCGGCCAGGCTTTGGTTGATCCTGTTCACATACATCCACAAAGTATACCTTACATGTCACCGGCTTTGGCGCATGGGGGTGATTGCCTCCCCTGCCTGTCTCCACTGCTGTGCAGAGAAGGGCACTTTCATCCATACAGCATGGAGCTGTCCTGAGCTGGATAGATTTTGGCGGGGATGATTTCATGTCTGGATGAGGTGCTATCCTGGCAGATCCCCCAAAATTTGAGATTGGCCCGCCTCCAATTTACATAAGACTGGGGTGGGAATAGATATAAATTACCCTTACTCTACCAGGGACTGACAATCGCTAAACGCGATATAGCCAGAGAGTAGAAGGTGGTGGTCCCTCCGTCGCTGACTGTGGAAAAAGAGCATGGACCACTGCATGGGGCTGGAGATAGCGGTGTACTAGGCACGGGCCTGTCCCCAAAATATGGAAAAGATTTGAGGAACACAGGGGGATAGAAGTACAACCAGTCCCTTAATTATGCCAACTAATTGATAAAGAAATTAGGGCATTCCAGGGAGGTGGGCAGATTCCAGGGAGGTGGGCAGATTGCAGGGGTGCGCAGATAATTATTTTTCATGGTGCATCCTTGATGTTTTTCTCTCTGTTAGTGAATGTGGGGGTGGGGGGAGGAGGGGGTTCGGCAAGACAGTTATTTTTTATTTAAACTGTATCTTTGGTTGTAATTTTCTTTTACTGTATAGGCCGTGTTGGCCGTTCTGGAATTTTCAAATGCAGCTTAATAAAATGTAAAAAAAAAGAATGGAATAGGCACAGGGGTCTCAAGACATTGTGGGTACTGAGAAATCAGAGGTATGACGGGGAAGTGCTTTTTAGGTCTGGCTTGAAGAGCTGGGTTGTCTAAATGACATATTGTTACCAATTCTTTCTGAAGGGGGAACTTTAATGCCACCCAGGAGTATTTGTCCTCTCTCCTCATTATGTTGACTGTTTTGTGCATCATTCCACCTCCTGTGGACTATTTTACATCTAAAAGGTCCAGTCAATCGTCACACGTTTGTCACATTCAGTTCTTAATCTACTGTATGCATCCTATACAGAAATTATTCCTTTTTTGCTATTATTTTCTCCGTTTTGGCAAACCCAACGGGACAAGCTTCAATGTGATAAACGACAATTGTGTATTTGTTGGATGCCTGTCGTAACATGCCTTGGTACACTAAAGCCTGACCTATTGGCTTTGCCAATGCTTTTTATTTCAGTCATGTGCAGCATCTGAAAAGTGTACAATCAGCTTTTCTGTATTTGAGAACTGGGATAAGGCTGCATCTGGACTTTGTCTTAGTTGTATTTTGAGTATGAGTAGGTTTCTCAATTTGTTTACTGATTGTTAGACCTTGGTGTTTCTAATCTGAATGGGTTATTATCGGGTTGAAGGATGTTTGTGCTTTCACATAAGTAACATCCCAGTGCCAGCCAAAGCTGGCAGAGTTTGTTATTCCATCATGGAATGTTGGACTGGTTTAACTGAGCTCAAGGTGTGCAAATCAGCTGTTACGTTGCTGGGAGGGATGCAAGAAGCAAGGAGCTGTTCCATCAGGTCCTCTGAAGAGCCTTTTTCATGTAGTCCAAGGGTAGGTTTTGAGAAAATAAATCTTCCCTGAAGTCCCTTTCATGTTAGTAAGGAATCCTGAATTATTGATCCAATGGTAGTGATAACCTTAATGTTAATGTGGGACGGTGTAGTGTGAGGTGGACTATACATTAACAGGCTCACGTGAGAACCACAAGGATCCTGATCTGATATGCACTTAAAACAAACCAGACCTATTGGCTTTGCGAATGCTTGTTATTCGTATTAGATAAATGAGTAACAATTATATTGTTGTGAAAAATCAGAATTGGAAATGATTCAATTCTAAAAAGATGAGACTGTGAATTAAACATTTCGAAGCTCTGTGGAAGGGGTAGTGTTTCTCAGAGTGTCACAATCACTCCTGTTCTCCCCTCACACCACTTTCCGCTGCAGCCTCTCTGTGGGACATTTACACGTTTCCTCTCCACATCTTTCTAAAATCTTCATCTGCATATTTTACAAACCCTTTCTCTACTCTTCCACACCCTCTGTTCACTCTCTTCTTCTGCGTGTACTTTTATATATCTCCCTCACGTTACCACTGGCCCACACACACTCGACTATGAATTTAATATTCTTTCACTATTGCCCACTTAACATTTCAACTGCTTTGTAACTCATTTTCACACGTTCGCATAGCCTGTGTGTTCTACAGTGCAGCCAAGGATTGGATGAGCATTTATTATGAAAACCTGAAGTGAGAGGTACTATGAAAACCTGGCACCGCCTTCAGCCTCAACTTCAGATTTCTCAACCATGGCCCATTATAAATACACACCTACAACCCTAGTTTTCATAGACACCTACAGATAAGCCAGTTCACGGTACGCACAAGATTAATACGGTTGATGAAACAAACGACAGAAAAACGGCATCCTTGAAAAATAGAATATTCTTAGTATAGTACATTACATAAAACGTGTAATGTACACAGGAGCTGCGTCACTCACAAGGGCTGCCTTAATGGTTCTTACAGTGGTTGTTTGGATATTGTTGAGAATTCGATCAATGTTTTCCCTACAAATATTATCGATTTAGGTCTCATAAGAAAAGTCAGTTTTTAATACCTTTCGGGTCTGAGACCCTGAGGGACCCACTCCACCTTTAGCGCCAGGACGCTTCGAATGAAGCAGAAGCTAGGCACTACAATTTTTTCTTCATTCATTGATAGCAGATTTCATTGCCTGGTTTTCAGTTTGCACAATGTGCAATGTGGCGCCTTATGAAATAATTCAGTTCGACCTAGCTGCGCGACTTCAAGAGATCGACCCTCCCCTCCCCCCTTCCATGTTTACATTGAGCGCGATGGCCTATCTAACAGCCATATATGTAGCGCTGTAATTATTAGGAATATCTAGCTGCTATAAAACATCTAACCAGCGCTACACGCTCCATACATATGAACATTCAGCCCAAGTGTGGCGGGAAGGTTATGGCCGGATACAGAGATATTAAACGACGCAGCAGTTAGAACCATCGTTTAAAAGCACTTCCATTTGGTTTTGAAGCAATGTTTAACTATACATGGTTCACGCAGAATTTAGTACAAATATATAGTAAATGAATGTATGAAAAGACACAAGCTGCAAAATGCCAAAAAGCAGGGTGTGCTGGTACGTAGTGGACCGCTGGGAGAGAACCCCGGGACGCTGTTCAATAAAAACAGAGAGCATTCAATGGCATTCCACAAATCAGGGGCTCCCCAGGTGTCCTGCGGCTGTGCAGCTTAAGCCGCAGGAAGAAAGGAGAGGACAGCCAAGAAAAACACTGAAACTGCTTCTGTCACGGACTACACCATGGCAATGTATTCTCCCAAAAACGGAGAGCTACCGCTTTCCCCACCCCTCAAAAAGGTGCATGATCGACTAACCTTTCCACATTCTGGAAGAAAATAAAACCAAATATAGAAAAGACATCTCCGAGTATCATGAAGGCGCCTGAAGATTGACAAATGAGAACAGTGCCTCTTGAGCAAAAATCACTGGTTCCACGTGGAACCACAGATCAAACAAGCATTTGCAATGCAATCGGTCACGCCTTTGGGACCTTATATGTATTTAGTTATGCAGCACATTAGCCTGGGACCCTGGGTGCTAAAACATCTACTGCTCTTTAACGTGGAGGGAAATTAAGCACCAAACTATTTGACATGCCATGTATGGGAACACATGGAGAGAAATATTGCCTTTCAGCGAGAAACGGTAAAGTCCAAAGCTCTATTTTTAATAGAAAAGCAGGACCTTCGGTGTTGTTATCACTGAAAATACAAGATCGGAAAAAATATTATTGTCTTCGGGTGCTCGTGGACTATGGAATCTAGAGAATGCTAAAGTGATTTTGGTATTTTACTGACCTCTGCAGGTCGTTTTCTATCAAGAAAGTTAAATAGAGGCAGTTGCCAGAAAAAAAAAGAAAGTCCCTCAGCAGAAAGCAATTCTGGTATTTTACAGACCTCTGCTGGTCGTTTTCGTTTGAGACAGTTAAATTGAGGCAGGTGAATAGAAAAAAGTCCATAAGCAGAAGCAGATGAGTCCTAGGGCTGGTCTCAAGAGAACACAAAGTACATACACATATAAGTATCTACCAAAGTATATACTAAAGTATATAAAAGAGGTCTCGAATGCTCGACCTAAAACACGTAGGCAGCACAGAGCATCAGAAAACCATCAGAGGCAACTGGGCCAGATAACAAACTTTGCACCAAAGTACACATTGTGTACTGGGCACTCCCGTTCCAGAGTATGTCTAGGCATTCACTGACATTTTCTTGATTTGCCATTTGCTTTCCTATTCTCTGTACATACATCTTTTGGTATGGTTTCTCGTCCTGCCTTCAGTCGGCCTATATGAACGTGGTAACACTTTGCCAGTGCTCTAATTCATGAACAGGTTTTAAATCATAATAAACAGTAGATTTAGCACACTGGGGTTTTCAGTCTCAACTTTTCAAAACACTATTACCACTCTTAGCACTCATTACCAGTATACAATAGGGATATCACCATATGATGTTGGGCACTGTCCAATGATTGCTTTGATACCTTCGATATTATTCATATTAGTCAATAGGGATCACTCACTACACCTCTGACTGACTTGATGCCCCTGAGATTAGTTATGTACCTGAAGGATGAATTATCAGTTCAGTAATCCTTTATTGCCTTCTTGTTAACTTTGATAATTGTCTTTATTTTTGTCATAAGCGGGGACACTTGTCCAGAATTGTGTGTGTAGCATTGCCCACAGTGGCTGAGGGTTTTCCTGGGTTTCAGAAGGTAAGATACCTTAGATGCCGACCATGAATTTAGGAGAGCTACATGCACACATCATGCATGAATAGCCTAGTGACAGAAATCCTCATACGTAATATTTCTCTTTATCCCGGTTATATGTGTAGGGCACTTGCCCATAATTATTTTGTTACTATAGAAAAGTGATATACTGATGGCTTTACGTCCCAGCAGAAACAACATCTACATTGTGTGCTATGAATTTAAAGTGGCCGTATGCACGCATTTTGTATCATTAGCACTGAGAGTGATACCCTCAAAAACACTTTATTACAATTGTGGTTTGCACATTTCAATTGGTGTTTGATTATTGAGTTTATCACATATATGCATTTTACAAGTTAAGCTCCACCCCTTGATATATTGTACTTGATGAGTTATTTGGCATATAATTAGTTAATGACAATCTTACAATGTATGAGTTATGTAAATTTGGTGTGCTGAGGCCATCGCCCTCATATAATTACAATATTTATGCCACAGACTGCGAATATTCATTCCAGTCGTAATCATTGCCAATGCATCGTCGCTATGACATGGTGGTGTAGTATTTTCTTTATGTTTATACAACCTGATAATTACTATTCCTACCTTTATTTTTCCAATTCACCATTTATTTGTAATTTTGTATTTTGAAGTCACTTGGCAATTTTCTTTCAATAGTGAACGAACTCGGCAATTTACCATTTTATAAGGCTGTCAGCACGTCGTTGATTATGTCTTCTATGTTTATGAACCAACAACGTATATTTCTACGATTGATGTGTGCTACTCTACCATGGCAAAGGCTACCAATTAGCCTCAAACCGTCATGTTCCTTTGAACTAATAAACCAGTATACGGAAATTTGGCATGCCACTTCTCTGTTCTTTTTGGAACTGCAGACTCTTTTGGATTCCTGACGGGGCACAACCCGTTGCTTGCATCAACATAGCAAGGCGGGAAGCTGCAGTCTGCTTGCTGCAGTTCGAATGTTTTTTTTATATTATATATGTAAATAGCCTTTGTACTGTGGTCAGCGTTTCCACTGAAAAGACATTTTTTGTTTTCTTAATAACTCCACCTAATCTACACCCCCCCCCCCACTTAAAAATGACAAGCTTCTTGGAGATCCATCAAGCCGGCACCTGAAAAACACATGGAGGGGTTCCAAAAAGTTACTTTTCACATTATAACTCTAATTGCATTCTTTCCTCATCATTACAGGAAAAACGACTGCATATAATGACATTAAATATGGCATGTAAATAGAACTGTACTCAAGGAAGTGTCTTAGCTTGAATTGGTGTCAATTCGTTCAGTAGTTTGAGAAATTATTGATGGAGCAGGATTTTTGCGAAAGAAACCTGCTCAATTGAACACCCCTATAATACGTACTAACAGTAAGTAGTGTTAGAACAACTAATGTGCACTTTTACACTACACGTGGGAAGCTTGCTTTGCAATATGCATGAACTAACCCTGAATAATACATAAATAACCTGAAATGTAATAATCTTGTGTTTAGAACGTATTAAGTAGGTTTGCATGGCAAGGCCGCATGTGTATTTAGTAAAAAGCATGATGTGTGTTGCTTTATCCACATAGATAATGCAGCTTTTATGCTTGTGCTATGCTAGGCTAACCGTCACCATGAAGAAGAGCTAAAGTGGGAGGTAAACAGTGAAAATTGCATTGTCACATAATCAATAAATGTTTGGTTTCTGTTCCTTTAGTAATGGATGAGTCCTCCAGCTTTTAAAGTTAGCTTAACCGAGGGCGGGTGGAATTAGGAGCGAGCAGGAACCATGTAACCACGTTACTGAACTGCTGTGCTAAGCTGAAACAGCCTGAACTGGTGAAGGACAGAACATTGAAAGCCAGCCAAAGTCAGTGTCATCATGGGAACGGCACATGAAGTCGACGGAGGTTATGAATTGTGAATAAAATAATGTTACGTTTGATACACATGTACTCATGAGAGAGAGGAGGTATTGATGACTGTATACATCTTTTTTTTAGAACAATGGTGTAGTCAAAAGTAAGGTGATTTCATAGTGGGGTGACATCCCACCCCTAGAACTCAACCAATCCCTTAGCTAGAAAATGTGAATTTAGCAACTATTGTGGAATGGACATATACTTTTAGGGTATAAGAATAGGTGCTTTAGGGGTGTGGTTTAGCTGCTGTTCGCTTAGGCTGAAGGTGTCCGAGAAAGGGGTGCGTCACTGTTCATCGGGTTATAGAGAGGCCTAGCTGTTCCTGTCCTGTCCCTGTCCTGGTTCTTGAGTCTTTGATCCCTGACTCTTGGTTCAGGGGTCCCCCACTGCTGCCTAGGCCTGGGTGGTGGTTTTCCCCTTACAGATCCCTTGGGTTTGTATTTGATCTAACTTAGCATTGCAGAAATTATTTTTTAGTTGTAATTTTGTCTCTGAACTTTTGTCTCTTCATCTATCCCCTCCAAATTGATGGTTAGAAAACAATATATATATATATATATATATATATTTTACTTGCATCTAATGTCTCTTCATCTATCCACTCTTTGCAACGTAATGTTGATGAATGATTCAGTTTTTACTCTGCTATAGATCGAAGTTTCTCTCTCATGAGGTTTCCAGTATTTGAATTTATGAATGTAATCACTATGAGAATTTTTTAAATTATTCATTCTTATCAAGAGTTTGTGGTTATTTTAGCCAATTTCTATAATTAAATGTCATTTTAAATTACCATTGCCATCAACTCTTCAACTAATTGGTCCATCGACCAAGTAGATGAAAAGTCGATTAACATTTGCTCAAATACGCAAAAGTACAGGATGTTTAAATTTTGTGCCTGAGTAAACCAGAGTAAATTGAAGTAAGGTTAACAAACTTGACCCCAGCGCATCAGGGATTTGGATGAATGTGTATGGGCCAAAGTGATGTGATGTTGTTGAATATTTATCCCTGTTCAATTTATTGGGTTCGCGCGTTTCATTAATGCTTAAAAGTGTTCAGGTCTGGGTAAAAAGAGGTTACATTTTAGAGATATCTGGACTGTTAATGTACGCATAATCTACAGATGTGTAAATACGTAGACAATTTATGAATGAATTAAAAAAAAAGGAATGGCACATCACTGGATAAGGATGTTTCCTTCTGCTGGGCATTGCAGATTCACAAATCCGTAATGCAGTGACTGACTGACTGTCACAGAAATATCCTGCTGCGGCGGCCATAATCCAACAGGCATACTCAGCATAGTGCTGAGGACAATAGAAAGAACAAGCATTTGCATTGCAATAGATCTCGCTTTTCCGAGAGTTTAAGCTATTGGCATTGTAAATGACAATGCCTTTTATTGATCAGTTTTGATAATTAACGCATAAAAGGCATTGCCATTTACAATTGCCAATAGCTCAAACTCTTGTAAATGCGAGACCTATTTCACTTCGAAGAAGCAGCCACCATTGTCCCTGGCTGCTTAGAAAATGAAAGTGAGCAAGGCGTGCTGAATGTGCCAGAAAACCATGTCGTCCCTGCAGTAGGAGAAACTCATTAAAGAAAATAGTGCTTACAGACTAAATAAGACATACGTGTAACAACTAAGGTAAAAGGGCCTGTCCTCATGGGAGGTTACAAATGAATACAAGGGGGTACTAAGGAGGCACTACCAAGCCTACTAAGGAACCAGTGGCCAGCATTTATAAAAGACAATGACAGAAGCCAATGAAAAATATGAATGGAGAGTGGGCGGAGCTTCAAGTCCATACTCGAATACAGCATGCCTTGCAGAGCAGCACATGCGCTGTCCAGGCTCGATCAAAAAATGGCATTGGAAGCTTAGTGAACCTACTCTGACCTTCAGTCCCATGTGGAGGGACTCAAAAGGACCGCTAGGCAGTAAGATTAAGGATATAAAAGTACTTTTATCATAAGATTCGCTGGACCCTGGGAGAATCCAGGATTCATGAATCCTGAGAGGAAAAATAGGAGGCTAAAAGTATTCAGTGTACTGCTGCTGCCCAAGACAAATAGTCACAAGCATAAGGTCGAAAGCATGGCCTGGCCTCAGTCCAGTCATTGCGATATGATTGTGGCCTGTGACCGACCCATTGGGCACAGCTGAACTCCTTGCACAGCGGGTGTTGGTCCATTGACTGCAAGATAAACTCAGGGCCCGGCCTGCGGCCAAACCCTGTTGTGTATGGTCAAAGTCAGAGTGCAGAGGGAGCCAGTTTTCGGCGAGTTATGGACTGTGGTCTTAACATTAACTTCCAATTTTCATTGTTTTTTAATTATAATTTATAACCAAACCCACACTTTTTTATCTGTTTAAGTGAATTGCTAAGGTTTAACATATGTTAACGTGTTATAACTAGAGCTAACCATAACTTCACTTCAACCTTTGTTTTTTTCAGTGAAAAAAAAACCACACACACACATATATGAAAAAAAAAAAGATTAAACTGAATGTAAGTTAATTTTGGGAATAACACCTTGATATATATATTTTTTTTTAACTCAAAATATTTGCTTTAAAAACATAGCCACATTCGATCTAAAAGCATAACTCACTTCGGTTTTTAACTGCATTTTTTTCAATTAACTGTTTTTTATTATGTACATAATTTCCAAACTTTGCCGCTACTGGGAGCTCCTCATCAAATCAAAGTCCTTAGAACTTCTTGCCTTGCAGAGGATATAGTAATCCCAAACACAGAACTATTTAAAAGTGTTAACCCTATACATACCACTTGCCTATCTTTTTAAACACCTATATCTTCAAAACAACTGAACGGATTAGCACCAATCCAACGAAAGCATGCTTTCTGAGTGAAGTTCTACTTTCATGGTAAGTTTGGTGTAAATCCTTTCAGCAGTTAGGCTGTAAGCCCAAACAACATTTCTTGTGGGAGGAAAATGGGAGAGCACACCTTTATTCAACCCCCACTACCTTAATTTTTTTCGCTTGCACGGATCTGCACATGAATGGGCATGTCGAACTTTAGCAAAATATAAGATAATAAAATTTATTTTGAGCATCTCTTAAGCTTTGTGTTGTGGTAATGCATTGCTTGGGTCATTGCTCCAAACTTTCTGCAATTGGTGTTGGAGCTGTAAAGGGCTGTGGTAGTGATTAAAACATTTCCATGACATACCGGTTTCATAATGATCACTGAATATGACAATATTGGGTGACAAGTATCAACACACAAGATCCATAATTGAAGTGAAGGTGTAATTGCGGGTGCTCTCAAGGGCTACTATGGACAAACCTGAGGAGAGTGGGGCACCTTGCTCGTTGTTCAGACAGGGGTGGGCCTAGAAATGTTGAACGGTATTTCAGGCTGCAAGGTGCAAAAAAAAAGAATTGGACTTACTATGTTCATATTTTTGGGAGTTTGAGTCAAACTGCTGCGCATGAGCAGTGGGCTTTGCAGTGGTGAGCAACAACTCGAACTACAAAAGTTATGAAATTCACAGCTCCAGTAGCCACATGTAACACTTCTTATCCCAGCTTAGTGTGAGCAATGGGTTCACAAATTGAGGATGACTAGGGCCAAAGTGCATCCATCTTGAATCAGTTTGGAGTGCAATGAAGTGCTTGAAGCATGACGTTTATGACACTGAGATTTACCAAACATCAGCGTGCCACCATTTTGTATTGGGCAGCAATTCATTGAGGTGGGAGACATATCAAGAATACTGAACACATCTACAAACTCTTTATATCGCAATAAACTTTATGGAACCTGCACTGCCATCTAGGATTGAGCAGTTATTTGGTGTGCATTTTTTATTCAAGTATGAGGTAAGGTTACTTTAGACTGCGGTCTACTAGTGATGCACTCACCATTCCAAGACTGTGTGTCTCTCACTATAAGTGATATGCTCCCTTTCACAAGTTGTGGATTGCATGACCTACTTTCTGTGATAGGCTCACCTTCGGAATGACACACTATCGTTACGACTGGTTGAGTAGGCTGAGGGAATTAGATATTGGATCATGTATTTGTTTTTTTTCAAATAGTCTACAATTTGTCCTCACTCACCATTTACTCTTTTAGCAAACAGTTTGGTACACAAAAATGCAGTGTGAACCTACCAGCCCCACCTCTTTTTAAATTTTTTTACATTTCCCTGGAGATCCACCTATTAAGTGGAAATCTTTAGTTAGGGCATTCACAATATATTTCAGTGAAGGAAACAGATATTGTCTGGACCCAATAAGACAATAGGACACAATTTGGGGGGTTGAAGGAGAAGCTATATTAGTTGTATGTATAAACATTTGAAATCTAAACAATTTTTTTTTAAAAGATCAATTTTTCAAGCCTCATCTAAAGAGTTAGTAAGAAAAGACTGTTTTAGCATAGAGCAGTCAAGGAGAATGTGACAAGGCAAACTACGGATAAAGTAAATCGCAAGGCATATAGTGAAGTTAAAAAATATGAAGGTAAGAAGAATAGGAACAGTTTTTAAACAAACTAATGTTTGTTTTAGATGTGGGGTCCTTCCACACACTCAGGGCGTCGTGTTTGTCAAGCAAAGCTAGCTCATTCCAGAATTGTGGTAAATTGGGACATTTTGCAGAGGTCTGTCAAGGAAGGGCATTAAGGAGTAGTAGTATAACTGAGAGTACAACAGATAGAGAAGATTGTGATGAAGGCAAAAATGATTCTAAAGATGTTGATTAGTTATCAAAGAAGTTTGTGATAGATGCATTGGGCCTTATACTGACATTATTGTTGATGGTAAAACTCCTAAATAGTTGGTGGATTTGGGAGCCAAAATGACTATGTTCACTAAAGAATTATTCAAGGAACGATCAGGGGAATACGATCATTCAACCACTGATAGATGCCCTGTGTATTATGAAGGGAAGAAAGCTGACCTTCTATAGTACTTTGAGTGTGGGCTGAGTTTTACAATTCATAAAATCCAAGGAAAGTTGCATGTGGCAAAAAGGAATCTCAACATTGTAGGTTGATATCACCATGGTCTGCCTTTGATGACTTTGAAATCTGGGACAAAAGACCAAATATTGTTGTTAGGTGAAGTAATGGAATGTGAACAAAAGAAGTCGGTTGATTCTTCTTAAGAGCTGTTCTCAGGCAGGTTGGGACAGGTAGAGAGGTTTAGAAACAAAATATGAGTGAATGGAGGTGCAACTACCTTTAAACACACGTTGAGCATCATACCATTTCAGGCCTCGAAAAAACCTAAAAATGTTACTAGACCTGGAGGTCTAGTAAAATGAATAATCGACTTGACCTAACTGTAATGTACTTGACCTGTAAACTGGTATCAAATTGTGTGATCCTAGGCATATATTTTATTTTATGGAGCCACCCTTTTCTTTATTATCAGCGGCACCTTCAAATATGTGAGTTCAGCATTTCTGATATACAAAAAACCTTCTTTTTTGATTTAATAGACTAAACGTTTGCTCCAGCCATAATAAGAATCAAGCCCACATATAGGTTACACATGGCTCCTGACTTCCTCTTAGTTCACTAACAGCATTGTCATCAGGACAAGGGCAGGAATATTTCTCAGTTCATGTTTAAAAACTCACTTTCAATAAATATATTGCTAAAGCATGATGCAGTTGTGCACTGTCATTTACAGACAGCACATTTTCCATTGAAACGGCCATAAACTTTCCCACTAACATGCAGTTTTACTGATACAACTATATAGTGTGCATACAATGCTTGGAAAAATGGTTTCAGCAAATTATCACATGCAATTCACCAAGTAAAGTGATCTGATTTGTTTTAATCCTGTAAAAAAAACTTGTTTACAACACAGAAATACTAAAATGTGCCTTTTTACCTACTGAAATATATTTTGAAAAGTTTGTACAGTTCAATTAATAGCTATTTCAATGCTGTGTTAGAAAAAAAGCCTGACATCCTACAGCCTTTCATTTCACAAGCTTTGCACAGCACAATTGTCGCACAGTTCACTTTACAAAATCCTCTGAGTTCACAGTCAGAGAAAGAAAAGTAAATGCAGGAAGACAAATTGACTTTTGACGTCTGTCTCGGAATGCAGAGCAAATGTGACATGATAAAAGCAAGATTTAAAGGCATCTTTATGGCTCATTCACTTTGTGAGTGAACAGAACTGCTGGTATTTATCAGCTCGCCAGAGCAGGTGAGTAGGCCCTAAAAATAGCTCGTCCTGATGAAATCTAACTTGCCATAGCCAGAGGGCGAGTAGATTTCGCAAGGTCTGCATTTAGTATTAGGGATGATCTTGCGGATGAGCTCAAGAAAATGTATGAAGATGGCACCATTGAACCAGTCGAGTCAACTCTACGGCTTTCTCCTTTGCTTGTCACATGAAAGAAAAAGGACAAATTAGGAATGTGTGTGGACCTTAGGAGCTTAAATAAGAATATATGGATAGGCTTGCATCCTTTGCCAATGACTGGTGACATTTTAATCAAATTTGCTAGTATAAGGTACTCCAGCAAGTTTGACCTGGTTTACACATATCACCAGATTTTGTTAGATACATCATTTATACATCTTACGGGTTTTTTTATCGTCAGTTAGTTCTTTCCAATTCAGGAGTATGCTTTACAGATTAGTGTCCGCTCCCTCTGTCTTTCAGAGGATTAAGCCAGTCATCAAAGGCACAGCTGCCTTTAAAGATGAGATTTTGATCGCTGGATATGATAATTTGGAACATGATGAGATTTTGAAAATTATTTTTCCAGATTAAATGAGGCAGTCATAGTAGCAAAAAGAGATAAATTACATTTTTCTGGAGAAAGGGGTGGAGCCTTATTCTAGTCTTGTTTGAGCTTTTGTTCAAGCACCGACTCCCACCTATAGGGACCAAATAATTCCATTTTTGGAAGTATATGAGTTCTATTTTAAATGTATTCAGGCTTTTTCAGCGATGACTGAGAACTTGAGATCCTTGCCCAAGAAGAAGGACATTTTATGGAATGATATGTGTGAGTCAAAATTCAAAACTATGAAACAATCTAGTTTTGAGAACGTGTTATCACCTTATGATTATACCAACAGTGTTGTGACTGTAGATGCCAATAAATGTGAGTGAGGTGAGATGATTTTTCAGAGAAAGATTGTGGGATAAGTACACATTTAGATTTGCATTTAGAGTCATACGGCCTAGTGAAAAGGCTTATTCAGTAATCCAAAGAGAATTACTTACATGTTTTTGGGCAACTGACAGATTTAAATGTTTTTTGTGATAAAGGAGGTTCATGTTGATGACATTATAAAGAATCTGATTTTCATTTGAGTGGTAACATTATTAATGAAGGTCACACTCCTAAATATTGCAAGATTGTGTTGTAAGATACTCTAGTACAATTACGCAGTCCAACACATATAGTGTGAGGGGAGATGTCAAAACAAATTATTTGTCAAGGTCTCCTTTGCCTATAAATCTGCAAGAACGTCTGTCTGGCGAGGAAAAAAAAAGGAAGACAGCAGACCTTTTCCATCTATGCACCTGGGATCTGGAAAAACATCCTAGTGTCCATCATGACTGCTCCAACCCTGCTCCAATTCAAGAAAAAGTTTGTCTCACCTCTTTGGAGAACACTACATCACAATGCATTAACTGCCCATAACCCAACTTCCTCGCCTATTACTCATTGGCTTTATGCTTGCCTTTGACCATGTAGCGTGATCAGTTGGCTTTTGGCTAGGTTTGTGCTGTAGAAATACCATACACATACATAAATACATACTGTTATTAGTTGCTGCTATAGAGGTCTGGCAATTGTGAGGTTTCACTGAAGAAGAGTGGTTTCAGATGATAGAGGAGGATTAAGAACTACAGGCAGGTCGGGAATTTGTGAATGGATGGCCCAAGGAGAAGATGGTACCAGCTGAACTAAGTCATGAGGGACATCTAGGTCAAACTATTACTAAAATGAGAGTTAGTTCTACATTTTGGTGGTCGTCTATGGATGCTTAGCTTGGCAAAGTAGTTAAGTATTGTGTGGTATGTTCTACCAGTTTGAAGATTTCAAACTAGACAGCCAGTAGAACTGCCTTATGGACCATGGGTTAAACTAGCAGTCCATTTTGTGGGACCTTTTCATTAACTCTTGGGTAAATATAAGTTTGCAGTGGTACTGGCTGATCACTATAGCAAGTGATGAGAGGTGTAGTTCATGTCTGAACCACAACCAAATGTTTTAAAGGAGTTTTTGAGGGCAGTTACAAGCTTTTAAAAACATATTTAGAGGAAAGGGTTTTCCAAAGAAATGGCTTCAGACAATGGAGTTCATTTTGTGTCGAAAAAATATCTGATTTTCTAGACAATAAAATATCAGCTATTATAGAATTTCTATCTAGCATCCTCAAGATAATGGTTTTGTACTATGCATGGATCACACCTTGGTGGAATGTGTTCACTGGGCAGTTCAGTTAGGAACTCCAATGAAATGCAGGACGATGTCAATAGTATACTGTATTTCTCCTAATAGTTTGATGGGGAAAAGCCCTTTTGAAATATTAAGGGGCAGAGTGAACTAATTTCAAATGCGCCCAGCATGGATAAGAAAATAGTATTTGAGAGGGAATCATGAGAAAGCAATGGATGAAGTGATCAGACCACGAGCAGGAGAAATCCAAAGGTATATTTGATATTAAGCATTAAGCTAATTATTAAGACAATAGACATGAAAGAGAAAAGTGGCACACGTGAAAGTTGATAAATGGATTTGTATCAAAAATCTTTCACATGTAGCCTGAGAATGTGCTAAGTTAGAACCCCCTATGAGGGTGGAAAATATCAGTGGAAATGTGTTTTTTGTGAAATGTAAATCTTGTGGAATATGGGCAGAGTAGTTAAGGTGGACTGGTATGCTAATGTGGCTTGTAGTGTTCTTGAATTCAGTGAATCAGAACTGGGTAAATCATTTGATGGTTAATGGCCACTAGTTCTATGTACAAGTTCAAAGGTGCAGAAAAAACATGCAGGCTGTGCACAGAGGGAATTTGCTGGCACATTATTTTCCCTACCACAGTGTCTGTCTTCACCACCTGTGGTTATTTTACCAACACGCGCTTTATGTATTACATTAGAAATATCTTCTATCTTTAGATAGTAGTTTGTGGGAGCATTGGAGGTTCCTTTCGGAATAAAAGGAGATGCTGTGATGATGCATTGTTAGGGTCATTGCTACAATAAAATGTATATATGGAGTCTAACCTGGGAGTTCCTGTCAGTTGGTGCATGAGCTGTAGAGGGCTGAGGTAGAGATATAGCATCGCCGTAATTTACTGGTTTCCTAGTGATCACTTGGATACAGCACTCCCTTCCCCCATTGGATCTTCAAGAGACCTGAATTACCTACACTTAGTGTAACTTGCTAGCTGTCTGACACACTGAATGTAGATTCATCAAATGGCACCAAGGTTATATAACCAAATTAAAATGTTATAGAACCATCCATTTAACTTTGTCTCCCCTTGATGGATTGGCACAAAACCTGACATACCAGTAAAAAACGAATCCTTCCAAGATTCTGCCAATATGTTTACAGCGTCATCACTTGAACTTATTAGCACATATACACTCGTTTAACCCTCTTTTTTCCCTTAACTACCCCAAATTGATCTGCACAGACTTCTAAATGTTACCATAATATATGTCTTCCAAATGTCATGCATATTTGTCAACCATAGCAAAAGTTATAAGCAATTCAAAAACGGCTTTTCAACTAACAAGATACACTAAATCGTTAACATATTCAAGCCCACTGGGCACCTTGTTTAAAGGTTTAGATATCTAAAGCTACTAAACAGATTTATAACAAACCAACAAAAGTAAAGACATAAATTTATGACCATCTTCAGGTAAATCTGTACAGTGGTTTCGGCGGTTGGATGGAGCAACATTTCCTATGGGAACTAAACTAGGAAAACACATCTTTTTATGACCGCCCCCATTAAACTTTTTACTAATGCATGGCACTGCACAAAATTTGGCATGTCAGGCCCTTGTTGACTAGGCTAAGTGAGTGCCAAATTTGGTGCAGATCTATTGATGGGGGCAAAGTACTTTTCAATGGAAGGTGTGGCTGAACCATAAGTAGACAGTAGTGACTGTCACTATGTAACACATAAATCAACCAATATTTATGAGACAAATGGTTTTTGTTTAAATATCTTTATTGGTCTTTTCTTATTTTTCCTTTTCTTACATTGCATGACAATACAGATTTATCTAGAGCATAATTCAAATCTATACAAAACAACACAATAATAAAACTGTGTATATCAACATTTTGCATTACAGAAGAGTGTTTATAATATGCAGTGGCACACACACGTATTTCAAAAAAGGCAGTTACCCATGTATCGTTGTGATTGCCCGCCCACATTACTATTCCGCAGTTTCCAACCTTCATATAAAATCACCTACGCCATATGTTAGCATGGTTTGTTGCAATCAATCCATTAGTACCTAGCGTGCATGGTATTAGCAGACGTAGAAGATATAAATGTATGGCTGTTTCAATATTTCAATACGGGGATTGCGCAAAAGAAAAAGAGATGAGGATAAAAGAAAATGCGCCAATAAGACATACATTATCTAATTAACAACATCGAACAACATAATTAGGGAACTGCCATCGATAAACAAATAAAATAATCATTGCATGACTGAGTATGAAACCGTGTATCCTGTACATTACAATATGGTGACTCGCCAAGGTGGGACTCAGACCCATGTAGATGTTGAGGGTCAGTTTTGTGTTGGTGAGTGGTTGGGCAGTCAGGGGTAGGGGGCCTCCCATATCGGTCTGTATCTATGTGGTGGTACATAACAGTTTGTAATTTCTATCCACTGATGCCATACCCTCCGTGGCTCGGGATCCCTAGCGTGTAAGTTATGTATCAGCCGGTTGGGCGTCGCCATCTTCCCCAAGAGTATAGTGTCCCAGTGTTGCGCAGTGGGATATTTGTGGAGCCCTGCCGTTTCCTCCCTGTGCAATGTTGTACTCTCCGCCTGCGCCCATATCGTGAGTGATTTTTCCCAGCTGATCGTCTCCGGGGGCCTGCATGTTTCCACCTTTTTGTGATTAAGCGCTTTGCAACTATCAATCCCAGGTCTCTAAACTGTGATGTGACTTTATTTTTCTTGGACCTGACATAGACCCCTAATATGCAAATTTCCCATGTGGGCTGCAAAGATGTGTCAGTGCAGAGCGCTAGGGCTGTGGCGACTTCCCGCCAATAGATTTGGAGGGAGGTGCAAGACCATAGCATGTGGAGCAGGTCCACGTAGAGCTGCCAACAGCGTGGGCATTCAGATGTGGCAATGTTGAAATATCTGTTTATTTTGTCGGGTGAGAGGTACGCCCTCTGTATGATGTAAGTTTGTATTACCTTGAATTTAGAACTTCTCGGTATATATGAAGAGCCAGCCAGGATGGCGTCCCATTCCTTGTCAGTCCAGGGTTGGCCTCTGTCTGCTTCCCAGCGGGTGCGGAGATTCAGCATTGGTTTCAGCGTATGTGTGAGTAAGGCCGTCACCAGCCAATGTACTATATGTGATCCCGATCGCATTACCTGTAAATACTGTAATAGTAGATGCATCGGTGGCTCAGGCGTTAAATCTCCCCAAAATGCCGATAGTGCTCTCGTGAGGGAGGTATGCAAAAGGAATTGCCCTGCAGGCAAGTCAGTGTCGTCCGCCAATGCCTCAAATGTTAATAGTGTGCCATCTCTGTAGAGGTCGCCCAGGGTGTCTATACCTGCTGTGTGCAAATGTGTGAGAGCCACCTTGGAGGTGCCAGTCTTCCCCCTAGGAGTGGCAATATCGGGGCATGCGGGTGATACAGGCTCCTCCTATAGCATCTATACGCTAATCCCAGATGTAATTAGGTTGGACGTGGGTCCACGGCTGTTGCAAGGTCGCCGTGTCTTCCTAACTGTTGCCACTTAGCCAATTCGTTACCCATTGTAGCTGGGCTGCTATATAATACAGTTCCATATTGGGGACAGCCAACCCTCCCTGACTGGCAGGGGCATATAATTTACACAGTGCAACTCGGGCCTGCCCATGTTCCATATGAAGTCTCGGAACAAACGCTCCAGCTCACGGAAAATTTGGTTGGGACATAAACCGGGAGATTCGAGAAGTAATATAATAACTTGAGAAGGACAATCATCTTCAGCAGGGTAATACGGCTCACAACATTCAATGGGAGTGACTTCCAAAATTGTACTTGGGCCCTGACCGCTGAAATCGCTCTCAGTAAATTGCCCTCTAGCAAATCATCAGGTTTCCGATATATGAAGACCCCAAGATAGCGAAAAGTGGTGGGGTACCATGGAATTAGGGAGCCGTTAATGAGCACATCTGTTTCCGCCGTGTTTGTGTTAAAGGGATAAACCCCTGACTTGGCCCAGTTAACCCGGAGACCCGACATCTCTTCAAAGGCCCTCAGCACATCTGCTATGGATGTGGGAATGTCAGTAATGTCACGCATGTACAACAGTTATCGGCATAGAGAGACACGACATGCATACCTTCCCCCAGCTGTATGCTCCACGCCTCACTACTACCGCGAAATAACATCGCCAGTGGCTCCAAGGCTAGAGTAAAAAGTTGTGGGACAACGGGCAACCCTGGTGTGTCCCACGCCTCACTCTAATGGGATCTGATATGAGCCTACAAGCGCAAACCCGAACAGTAGGGCGCGTGATACAGCAGTTGGACCATACTCAAATAATGCTCACCAAGCTCGTACTTGTTCAGCACCGCCGCCAGATATGGCCATTCCAAAGAATCAAAGGCCTTCTCCAGGTCCAATACCAGGCAACCAGAGCGGGGCCATCTATGTATCGCATACTGCTGTATCCGAAAAAACCTGCAGAGGTTGAGTGAGGTATTCCTAGTGGGAACAAAACCGTTCTGACCTGGGTGTACCAGCGTTCTCACACCAATATTTATGAGACTAATGGAGAACAATAGGAACATTGATCAGGAAATAGTGGATTGACATCACTGAATATTTCTTTTTCTGTTTATACCTAAAAGTCTCCAGGATCCTCAATGTGGATAAGTAAATTCCCAACACTAGGACTGTGCAGGGCAATATCATGACACAGAACAATGTAAGAATGACATTGTAAGAGACTATTTGATTAAGTATAATGCAACTGTTCCACCCAGGAATATTTTCAATTAATATTAATTCTGAAAGTAAGCTTACCTTAAGCTCTGGTAGTCTCTTCATTATTTCCAGAATGATGTAACAACCAATTGAATGACCAATCAGCACCAACGTCATGTCTTTCGGCACATTCTTTTTGAGGAACCGTATTTTGTGTTCTATTTGTCCATTAAGTCCAAAAATATCATCTGGTTCTTTTTCTTCAGTATCTGTCAAAATATTGAATATGTTCTGTGTAATTATTTCCTCCATATTAGAGTTCCTCTGATTTCCGATACTGAATATTAAACTATTAAACAAATATAAGAAGATCAAAAATGTAAATACACTGAGGGTAGATGCATTTCTACTAAGTTCCTTGAGTCACACAGAGATCAGTCCCATTCTTTTTTTTTATTGAAATCCATATAACAAGAAGTTTTTTATCCATACATACTTCCTTAAAATTCATTAAATGTGTCGAATGATACAAAATTATTAAATAACACCAATAGGCCAGAAAACAGTAAGTCCTAAAATCAATAAAAGAGAGACAATATATAAATTTAAGCCAGTATTAAAAAAATGAAACGCCTAATATCTGGGAACAGCATCTGTTAAAGATTCCAGGAATCTGTTAGCATGAGCTGAAAGCCATTTTGTACTTGCCAGCCATTTTAGTTAGCTATGTGCTAGCCATTTGCTTTCTCCCCCTTCCAGAACCCCGCACATGCTCAGAAAGGCCTAGCTAGTAGAATGCACCTGCTCCTAGTATATAACTGTCAGGCTGTTCTAACTGATGTCAGCAACTCATTACTCGTCCTACTTGTTGACTGCATTTTCTGTATGACCATCTAGGTGTGTAACTCTTCTAATGTGTACTTGTACCGCCTTCGTTTGAGCCCCTGTGTGGGTATATAAGGCCCCTGTTCTCTGTACTCCTTAGAATGCCTCCTACAGTGACTTGAGGGTACTGTGTGACGCAATCTCCCTCATGTGAGGTTTAATAAATGCATTGGTTTTATATTACAGCTTCTGTGCCAATCTCTTCTTTGTTGGTTTAAAAGGACCAGGTGTATCAGTGAAACCCCTGAGAAGGTTTATATTTCTTCAATTGGCGCTCAACGTGGACCTCATCAGAGAAGTGGCTATCCAAGGGAGTGGTCTTGATGGGAGACAGGAATCTACTGAGGAGGACAGAACAGGACTCTATTAAAGAGGTATCCTGCACAGAGATTCTCTGTCTCTGCAGCACAGTATATTCCTGGTCTTCCTGATTTGACTCCTCCAAATGTTTACCACTCCTGACTGAGAACCTTTTTGGCGCAGGTATTCTAAAAACGACTGTTAGGTCACTCAGAACATGGCACTGAGAGGTTGGCGATTTTGTGCTTGGAAATTGGCCAATATTTGGAATTTGGAAATATGTAAATTGCAATTTATGTAGGCAGGTAATGAGAAACATTTGAAAACTTGAACGGCACACTTTGAGTTAAGTGCTACTTTGTGTATAATATTGTATATGCTGCAATATTCTTGGCATGCCTGTTCTTAGCACACATCGTAGAATGTGTTGCTTTCTTGGAGGTACCATTTTGTGGAACTTGTATGGAATCAGCCAGCTCCCCTAGAGGGGATACCTAAATAGGTTTAGGTATAAAAACGTATTTCTTCCTTGGTGACTAGTACCCCAAGGAACTAAATATGCACATAAAAATGATCCTGTTCTGTGCACTTAGTAACATTCATAAGTGGTGATATACTGGTATATTTTGGCTTCTTAATAATGGAACAGTTTTTTTGCTGTTTTTGAACTACTTTTGAGAGCTTTTCTTGTAAATATGACTTACAATTAATATTGTTTGGTTTCAGTATAGTCTGTGGGCTGTCTTTTGTTTCTGTCCTAAATGTTGATTTGTGGGTTAAATGTGTGTTTAAATGTCTATGTGGTTTGTCATTGGTGGTACTTGTGTGAGTAAGTAGCAATTGCGCTCTTTGTGTAAGAATGGCTAGCCTTAAGCGCGCTCTATTGTGTGTTCTGAGTGTATGACCCCCTTCGAAAATGTCTGGAATGAGCTCAATGTTTTTTGGGGTTTTTTTTTGTCATCATTCTGTTATGCAAAATATCATTAAAATAAAATATATTTTAAAATAATCCAGCAATGAATTATGTAATATATGCTAAATAGCTGCACGCTATCATTAAAATGGACAGAGTGAGACACTATACATGTGTGCAAATTGCCACAATGCTAAAGATAAAATTAGAATTCACAATCAATAGGAATAAAATAGGCCTCATAGAAAGGAAGAAAAAACGAAATTGTGGGATTTACAATAATTTGGACTAGGATACAAAATGTCACAGCATTTATCATTATGTATTAGGTATTAAAAGGCATTCACATCATCTGAGTGAGTTGGTTGTTGTTGAACTAAACACACATTACAGAACGATAGATTTGTGCTGGCTTGAAAGGCGTGAGAATTCGGCGCCTGCTAATCACAAGCAACAGCTGTGTCAATAGCGCATGGCTATTTCTGAATGCATGCTACAGAGGGGAAAATGCTGAGTCACCTAGATTTTAAGTCAGTGTAAACCTGGTATAAAGGCCTGCATTACAGACTGCTATTTTAAAAGTTAGAAATACAGTTTCATTATTTTGGGTAACAGAAAAAAGATAAGAAGGGATTTCCTTTCTTAATGCCTTTTTACATAAGCACATCAGTGGTTTTGATGTTAAATAATAACTGTTGTTTAAAAAGTGGCGCAGATTTTTTCATGTTTCAAGTAAGGCTTCTGTGCTTAGCGTTATAAATGAATGTGTTTAAATATGATAGGAAAGGAATGACGCTTGTTTTTCATATGGGCAACCATAAAAGGGTTGGAGTTATTAAAAAAATAATAAAATGGGGAATTTTGATTATATAAAAATACATGTTATTTAAAAATAAGTACATTAAATTCGTTTTTTAATCTTTATAATGCCTAATAATAATACTGTGAACTCCTAGCATTAAAGTTGAATTTAAGCAGTGTTTTACAGCAATGGTGAGAACTAAAATGGAAAATGTCACTTTACCCAGGCGTGCAATACTCATTTTTATAAGGGTGTACCTTATACATTTCTGATCCCCCATCTCTGGGATATGTAGAGGACATTCTGGGGATGACTAATATGCCAGAAAATTGTAGGATATTCATTTTTAAGTTCCCCAAACACCAAATTCGAAATTGGGCAAAATTCACCTTTTAAAAGCAGTTCTGCCACTCAGAGCAGCTTTCAAACTGATCTCAGGCTTCAGTAAATGCACACATTTAAGTATAACACAAATAGCTGACCTCTATACTGCTCGACAAGCACTCCGCACACTGCTTACAAATATAAATAAATATAAAAACCCAGCAGAAGTTATTCTCTTACCTTTAAATTACTGGAAAACAGGAATAACAGGACTGCCTTTCAGCTGTGATTCTTCATAGTCACTTTGAATTGAAAAACCGCATGGAACGCCTTGTACACAAAATAGGACAGCTAGTAAAGGGTTAAAGGATGAGTTCTACATTTAGAAGCCTAGCTGGGCTCAGAGCAAGGTTTGCTTTGACATTTCGACCTCTGAAACTTTTTGAAAGACGAGATGGCAGCGCAGGGAGAGAAAGAGAAGTTTTGCTTACTTTTTTTTGGCAAAAGTAAGTTTTTGTGCACTCATATGAACAGAGGGAAATATAATGGTATATGTGAACTCTGATTAAGAGAATGGCTCTGCCATGTATATAGCACTAATGCTTTTAGGGCTGAGTTAAGGAGTCAATGGGATTTAGTTTGAATTCATGTGCACTCATGTTACACTTGTACATTTGCTAAAGGAATTGGTGGTTGGGTATTCATGTTTTTTTTAGCTAGCTCAATGTGCTATTTACCTCCTATAACTTTGTTTATGCCCAGTTGCTACAAATAGGGGTTGATAGTGTCGATAGAAGTAAAACCTGTTTCAGGTTTTCCTATTGTCAAAATGGGGGAAGGAGGCTTGCTCCTCTACAAATTAAGGGTAGGCAAATTTATGTTTTCTCTCTCTTTTTCTCATTTTTTTTTAGCCTGTCTAAATTGTCTAGGAAATAGCCATGAGACATTTAATTGGCTATTCAGTAATACTGTTTTAAAATTGTTAGCATTACTAAAATGAATAAATAAATATGCTATGTTACTGCCCATCCTGTCTGATGAAATTATGAAAGGATGAGTAGGCTTGATTGCTGTTCCCTTATTTGATCTTTAAGGAGAACTAGATGTGGGTAGTTTTTGTTCTAAACTTCTCAGGTGATAACACCATTATTGTTTATGTTATTCTCATGCTATATACAGTTTTGCAAGGGCATTGCTAGTCTTTTATTAGCTAGTCTGTGTAAATAAACTGACAGTCCATACTAGAGCTGATGTTGCATAGTTTGGATCGTGAAAAGTAGAATGCAGGAAAGACGCCCATGTGATCCTTAGCAAACATTTTTGAGGAAAATATTGTTTTATAGGAGTTTGTTTGTCACAACATGTTCTGCTGGAGAAATGTATGTACCCACTACGTTGAGGTTTTTAGTTCTTTATGTAATAGGAATCCCTGTTAAATTAGCAGTTTTAGATTTCCTTGCTGCACCTATAACATGAGAGCATGGTCCTAAGTGTACAATGTAGGTGCTTTTATTAAGAGAAATCATTTTAGAAGTATCTGCAGTCCTGTAAAAGTAATGCAAAGTCTATGAGTAAAAGTGTAGAACATTTCGTTTTTTCTTGAGGGTCTTCAGATGAATAATATAGGAATACACAAATGTAAGGATTTAGATTATCTCTGTATTGTTTTTCTCTTTTCATCAGAAGTTAGTAAATGAACGCAGACTTCCTTAGCTGCTTCAAATAGAGTAATAGGTCCAGGGTTTTTTACTCTCAGATAGATGAAGTGGTTCTTGGGTGCCTTGCTAATATATGGGACGCACCAGGACTAGGGAGTATTTTGAGAATATCCTCTCTGTTGATAGATTATTTGTATGCCTTGTCTAAAAACCTTTTGTTCTGTCCACCAATAGATATTTGCTGCCTTACAACCATTGCCAGAGCGGCCCGGACATCAGATCCAGCCTGAGGAGTCAGCACCAGTCCAGCTTGAAGCCAAGGTGAATGTAACCAGCACAGGCATTGCTGGCAACTAGGATCTCAGTGAAGGTAGAAGGACAGAAGCACTGGGATGTGAAGTGTGTACCCCTGCCACTGTCTTGGGTGAAAGACGGGGTCACAAATCAGAAAGGAGAAATCGTGGATCAAGTTTTTGATGCCCAGCTGAGAGTCACAGACCGACCAGGATGGCAAGGAAGTTTTTGCTTGAGGTGACCCCCTTTGAAATAAGGGTTACTTCAGCATCACACTCCTGAATGCTGGCTGTAAAGTTTGCACCTTTGTTAGTTGATCAACAGATACCTGGGCACACTGGATACAATCTGTGGTCCCAATGAAAGAGCAGTGCAAAACAGGAGTTACGGAAGGACTTGAGTTCAGGGTACAGGTGCTGTGCCTTTGGTGCCTGTTAGATTGAAGTGAAGAAAACTGGTTCACTGCCTGAGACACTGGACAGGATTGCTGAGGGCATTTGCCCCGGAAGGTGATTGCCCTATCCTGAAAGAAGAAACTTTTTCCTTGAAACTGGGCCTTGATTCCTGAGTTGCGAGTTGTGCGGCTCCACCGTGGGAACAACAAGAGCCTGCCTGTGAGGCTCAAAGCGGACACAGGGAGAAGACTACCCTCTGGCTGGTTGTACAGCCGCTTCAATTTCCCTAAGGACTTCTTTTTTTTTTAATAATGTACTCCTGTAGTAGCCCCATTTTTGAGGAGGAGCAGCCCTTTGAGGCTCGTCGTCCTAATTCTCATGGCCCTGTGTGGTCCTCCTGGTCCCCTGGAGCCAGGATATTTTTTGTAATAATATGTCTGACTGCTTTAATATTTGCATTAGGAATAATGTTTATTCTGCTAGAAAAAAGTTCATCTGAGCAGTTGACTAATGTTACATTACCCTTTCCTTGACTATAATGATTGATACTCTAGCCCTCATAAAAAGAACACTGGAAAAGTCTATTGAAAATGTTTTTTACATAGAATTGGACTAGATGGTTCTAGGATTTGCTTTCTGCTTAGGGTTGAAAAATATTGATAGTTCTGTTTGTGATAATAGTCATTACTCTCTCCTGCTATCTGTATGACCCAATGCTCTGTTCCCTTTGTACTCCTGCTTATACCTTATATATTACAAGAAAACAATGGTTCTGTTGGGTATGAATAAAACAATTGCTTTGTTATGCAAGTGAATCAAGAAAAAGGTACGGAATCAATCCAGAGTTGACCACACAATCTAAAAGTACAAATCACGGTGACGCTAGATTTGGAGGGTGTGATGTCATTCTTTATATATAAATTTCATCATTTATATGAAAACACCCATATCACTTGTAACGCAAGGTTACCAACGTAATATACTGTAAAGTGAGTCAGTGAGTCAGTGACAAGGTGACAAAAGTGACAGAATATACAGTGATCAAATACAGAAAAAACTTTTTATGTACACAATATACATGAGGAGGGCCAGTATCAAGGAAAATCACAATGACACCGTTTCACGAATAAATCAAAACATATATGGAAAACAGGTCTTGAACTGGTCCTAGCAGTTATCGTCGACGTTTCAACCCAGTGTAAGCGACATTAAATCGTCATGCAGGGTCTTCATCAGGACATTAAAATAAACGATGGCAACCTGCAAGAGCAAGTAAAGTACGTATCAATAATGTAATGTGCGATTATTTTAATGTGTGGTCCCGAATAAAATGGCCATAACTCACCTAGCCAGTGGTCTAGGATGGCCTGGCAATCAACTGTTCGTGTGTAGAAAGACAGAGCGCCTCATCAAATGTGGTCTCTGTAAGTCAAAGTGGAGCGTGATCTCGTCATTAATCAAAAATGAGAATGCGCCTCTACGATGTTAAAGTGAAGAGGAGTACGAAAGGGGGAGAGTGAGGGTTAGTCAATACACTAATTAATCCCCATTGTAACTGGTTTTGGAAATTAGGCACGGCAATCAACTGTTCGCGTGTGGAAGGACAGAGCGCCTCATCAAATGTGGTCTCTGTAAGTCAAAGTGGAGCGTGTGATGCCGTCATTAATCACAAATGAGAATGCGCCTCTACGATGTTAGAGTGAAGAGGAGTACGAAAAGGGGAGAGTGAGGGTTAGTAAATACACTAATTAACCCCCATTGTAACTGGTTTTGGAAAGTTAAGCACCGCAATCACGGGTTATGAAAAACCAACGGCGCTTAAAAGGGGCTCACCTCAACGGGCGTACCGAGTCCGGTGAATGGAATACGTCAGAACCAATCCGAAATCAAATTCTGTAAGGATAAGCATTCGTTGAAGACACAATCGTGACCGGGTGCATAATCCATGATAACTGAAACGGGGAATGAGTGCTTACTTGAATTAGAAGTCGAAGCTAAGCGATCATGACTCACGCTGCAGCACCTCCTCTCTTGGTCGGAGGAAGCCGCAACTGACAGACCGGCTGCTAAATGAAAGAAAGCCGGGGCAGTCCTGTCTGACGTAGACAGGGTGACGTGTCAGGCGAGTTGCCTAGCAACCACGTACGCTTCAGAGGACTGAAGCAGCTGAGACCAACGCGAGAACGATCGCGCGCTTGGCTGACGTAGGTAGCTGGGACAGACACTGTGTCAAACTACGTGGTTAACTTAATAAATGAGCGGTTAAAAAGATTAGAAACCGGCGAGCAGTGCGGACTATTCTTGCACATAGGAGATAGTTAAATATAAGTGTGCAGCAATGCCAGAACGTGTTGACTAATCTCGCGCGCACGAGATAAAGCTATGTGTCAATGGAGTTACCCGGCAACTGTAATCACTTATAGGACCAGAAGCAGTTGGTATTTGTACAAGATTGTACGCGTGCTTGGCTCGAGAGTGCATGTAGTTAAAAACATCAGTACATTATGTATATGTTCACCAAGATAATTTGCAGACCCAAACCTGCATGTGCAAATACATATAAGACTGGTTCATGTTGACAACATTTTTAAGGAAAGATCATACGTCATTGTTTACATCACAAATATGCAATAGAACAACTTTTTAGAATAGCAAGCTCAAAAACACTGGATGAATGAAAATTGAGGGCCATCCCAAATCGACATGTGAAATAGTTTCAAGGGAAAACATGCGTCATTGTTTACATCACAAATGTGCAATAAAACAACTTTTTAGAATGGCAAGCTCAAAAACATTGGGTGAATAAAGTTTGAGGGCCGTCCCAAAGCCGCATGTGAAAGTGCCAGTTTACAACGAAACTATCAAGCTGAAATTATGGCTGACCGAGCTCCTGATGACACACTCATATATACAGACTACAGAAGGGGAGTATCATAGTTGACCCATCTCTCTAGATGTTTCCTCGAGGCTATTAAGACCTTGCTGGACAGTGTTGAGAGAAAGAATCCATCTACATTCTTTTCTCTTTAGATTCAAAACCATTGATCCCCCTCTAGGCGCCAGGCTTGCCTTTTCTAGCACCCACCATTTTAAGTCTTCAGGCTGATGGCTTTGTGCCAGAAAATGATCCACCATGGGGGCCCCTTGCGTCTTGCACCTGATGCGACTCATGTGTTGTAATATCCTCGCTTTGATTTTTTGTGTTGTTTGTCCCACATAGAGGGAATCACAAGGACATCTTATCGCATATATGAGATTGGAGCTGTTGCAATTCGTGAAAGTTGATGAGTTATATGTTCTGTTGTTATGGGTGAAGGAAGAACCCTCTATTGCCAAAGGACAGGCTTTACATTGGCCACACTTGTAATGGCCCACCAGGGGAGGTAGGCCCAACTGTTCCCTGAGACCCCGTGGTTTAGGTGGTTCAAGGTATGCCTTGACAACACTGTCCTTCACATTCTTGCCCCGCTTGAACGCGAAGATAGGTACTTCAATGGTCGGGAGCTCGCTGGCAACCAGATTCCAGTACTTCTTGATGATTTTCTTCATGCCATTACTCTTCGTGTTAAAGGATGTAACACATACAATGTTCTCCTTCTTCGGTCTGTTTTCCCTGACCTGCAAGAGTTCGTCTCTCGGGCAATACCAAGCGCGTTTACGTGCGCGTTTCAACAGACCCACCGGGTAGCCACGTTCTTTTAATCGAGTGGTGAGGATCTCTGTTTCTTTAAAGAAATCGGCTCTGCGTGTACAGTTCCTCCTTAGTCTAAGGTATTGACCATACGTAAGATTATCTCTTAAGCTGCGTGGATGGTGAGAGTCATACTTAAGGAGGGTGTTCCGTTCCATTGGTTTACGAAAGAGGTCACAGACTAGTTGTCCATCATCAACCTCAAAGGTAAGATCCAGGAAATCGATGGTGCTGTTGTCATTCGTCATAGTGAACTGGATATCATTCGATCTAGCATTCAGCCAGCTGTGGAACAGATTGAGTTCGTCCTTAGTGCCAGACCAGATCATTATAACGTCATCTATATAACGTTTCCAAACAGTAATGTGGTCAATGAACGGATTTTGGTGGTTGTAGAGATGTTCCTCTTCGTATGCATCCATAAAGATATTGGCCAAGCTCGGCGCATAGGTAGCCCCCATCGCCACGCCTTTACATTGATAATAGAATTGCTTCATAAAAATAAAGTAATTATATTTCATGGCAATTTCTAACAGGCCCAGCAGAAAATCGGTCGGTATCCAGTGAGGTCTCGTTCTTTTGTCAAGGATTTCTTTGATCACTTCAAGAGCCCTTGTCTGAGATGTCTCGGGATGTGGGTCTATACTGGAACCCCTTAACCAATTCGTAGATCCTTTCTTGCAGCCATGGATACCATTGACCAAATCATATGTCCGGGATACGATGCATATCATCCAATTGTTGGAGGGTCAACCATTCGATACTCAAACTCAGCTATTGGTCACGCTAGATGTATCCACGCTCTACACCTCCATTCCCCAGACAAGGGCTCTTGAAGTGATCAAAGAAATCCTTGACAAAAGAACGAGACCTCACTGGATACCGACCGATTTTCTGCTGGGCCTGTTAGAAATTGCCATGAAATATAATTACTTTATTTTTATGAAGCAATTCTATTATCAATGTAAAGGCGTGGCGATGGGGGCTACCTATGCGCCGAGCTTGGCCAATATCTTTATGGATGCATACGAAGAGGAACATCTCTACAACCACCAAAATCCGTTCATTGACCACATTACTGTTTGGAAACGTTATATAGACGACGTTATAATGATCTGGTCTGGCACTAAGGACGAACTCAATCTGTTCCACAGCTGGCTGAATGCTAGATCAAATGATATCCAGTTCACTATGACGAATGACAACAGCACCATCGATTTCCTGGATCTTACCTTTGAGGTTGATGATGGACAACTAGTCTGTGACCTCTTTCGTAAACCAACGGAACGGAACACCCTCCTTAAGTATGACTCTCACCATCCACGCAGCTTAAGAGATAATCTTCCGTATGGTCAATACCTTAGACTAAGGAGGAACTGTACACGCAGAGCCGATTTCTTTAAAGAAACAGAGATCCTCACCACTCGATTAAAAGAACGTGGCTACCCGGTGGGTCTGTTGAAACGCGCACGTAAACGCGCTTGGTATTGCCCGAGAGACGAACTCTTGCAGGTCAGGGAAAACAGACCGAAGAAGGAGAACATTGTATGTGTTACATCCTTTAACACGAAGAGTAATGGCATGAAGAAAATCATCAAGAAGTACTGGAATCTGGTTGCCAGCGAGCTCCCGACCATTGAAGAACCTATCTTCGCGTTCAAGCGGGGCAAGAATGTGAAGGACAGTGTTGTCAAGGCATACCTTGAACCACCTAAACCACGGGGTCTCAGGGACCAGTTGGGCCTACCTCCCCTGGTGGGCCATTACAAGTGTGGCCAATGTAAAGCCTGTCCTTTAGCAATAGAGGGTTCTTCCTTCACCCATAACAACAGAACATAGAACTCATCAACTTTCACGAATTGCAACAGCTCCAATCTCATATATGCGATAAGATGTCCTTGTGATTCCCTCTATGTGGGACAAACAACACAAAAAATCAAAGCGAGGATATTACAACACATGAGTCGCATCAGGTGCAAGACGCAAGGGGCCCCCATGGTGGATCATTTTCTGGCACAAAGCCATCAGCCTGAAGACTTAAAATGGTGGGTGCTAGAAAAGGCAAGCCTGGCGCCTAGAGGGGGATCAATGGTTTTGAATCTAAAGAGAAAAGAATGTAGATGGATTCATTCTCTCAACACTGTCCAGCAAGGTCTTAATAGCCTCGAGGAAACATCTAGAGAGATGGGTCAACTATGATACTCCCCTTCTGTAGTCTGTATATATGAGTGTGTCATCAGGAGCTCGGTCAGCCATAATTTCAGCTTGATAGTTTCGTTGTAAACTGGCACTTTCACATGCGGCTTTGGGACGGCCCTCAAACTTTATTCACCCAATGTTTTTGAGCTTGCCATTCTAAAAAGTTGTTTTATTGCACATTTGTGATGTAAACAATGACGCATGTTTTCCCTTGAAACTATTTCACATGTCGATTTGGGATGGCCCTCAATTTTCATTCATCCAGTGTTTTTGAGCTTGCTATTCTAAAAAGTTGTTCTATTGCATATTTGTGATGTAAACAATGACGTATGATCTTTCCTTAAAAATTTTGTCAACATGAACCAGTCTTATATGTATTTGCACATGCAGGTTTGGGTCTGCAAATTATCTTGGTGAACATATACATAATGTACTGATGTTTTTAACTACATGCACTCTCGAGCCAAGCACGCGTACAATCTTGTACAAATACCAACTGCTTCTGGTCCTATAAGTGATTACAGTTGCCGGGTAACTCCATTGACACATAGCTTTATCTCGTGCGCGCGAGATTAGTCAACACGTTCTGGCATTGCTGCACACTTATATTTAACTATCTCCTATGTGCAAGAATAGTCCGCACTGCTCGCCGGTTTCTAATGTTTTTAACCGCTCATTTATTGAGTTAACCACGTAGTTTGACACAGTGTCTGTCCCAGCTACCTACGTCAGCCAAGCGCGCGATCGTTCTCGCGTTGGTCTCAGCTGCTTCAGTCCTCTGAAGCGTGCGTGGTTGCTAGGCAACTCGCCTGACACGTCACCCTGTCTACGTCAGACAGGACTGCCCCGGCTTTCTTTCATTTAGCAGCCGGTCTGTCAGTTGCGGCTTCCTCCGACCAAGAGAGGAGGTGCTGCAGCGTGAGTCATGATCGCTTAGCTTCGACTTCTAATTCAAGTAAGCACTCATTCCCCGTTTCAGTTATCATGGATTATGCACCCGGTCACGATTGTGTCTTCAACAAATGCTTATCCTTACAGAATTTGATTTCGGATTGGTTCTGACGTATTCCATTCACCGGACTCGGTACGCCCGTTGAGGTGAGCCCCTTTTAAGCGCCGTTGGTTTTTCATAACCCGTGATTGCGGTGCTTAACTTTCCAAAACCAGTTACAATGGGGGTTAATTAGTGTATTTACTAACCCTCACTCTCCCCTTTTCGTACTCCTCTTCACTCTAACATCGTAGAGGCGCATTCTCATTTGTGATTAATGACGGCATCACACGCTCCACTTTGACTTACAGAGACCACATTTGATGAGGCGCTCTGTCCTTCCACACGCGAACAGTTGATTGCCGTGCCTAATTTCCAAAACCAGTTACAATGGGGATTAATTAGTGTATTGACTAACCCTCACTCTCCCCCTTTCGTACTCCTCTTCACTTTAACATCGTAGAGGCGCATTCTCATTTTTGATTAATGACGAGATCACGCTCCACTTTGACTTACAGAGACCACATTTGATGAGGCGCTCTGTCTTTCTACACACGAACAGTTGATTGCCAGGCCATCCTAGACCACTGGCTAGGTGAGTTATGGCCATTTTATTCGGGACCACACATTAAAATAATCGCACATTACATTATTGATACGTACTTTACTTGCTCTTGCAGGTTGCCATCGTTTATTTTAATGTCCTGATGAAGACCCTGCATGACGATTTAATGTCGCTTACACTGGGTTGAAACGTCGACGATAACTGCTAGGACCAGTTCAAGACCTGTTTTCCATATATGTTTTGATTTATTCGTGAAACGGTGTCATTGTGATTTTCCTTGATACTGGCCCTCCTCATGTATATTGTGTACATAAAAAGTTTTTTCTGTATTTGATCACTGTATATTCTGTCACTTTTGTCACCTTGTCACTGACTCACTGACTCACTTTACAGTTTATTACGTTGGTAACCTTGCGTTACAAGTGATATGGGTGTTTTCATATAAATGATGAAATTTATATATAAAGAATGACATCACACCCTCCAAATCTAGCGTCACCGTGATTTGTACTTTTAGATTGTGTGGTCAACTCTGGATTGATTCAGTACCTTTTTCTTGATTCACTTGCATAATAAAGCAATTGTTTTATTCATACCCGACAGAACCATTGTTTTCTTGTAATAATCTTACCCAGGTTCTGAGGGACACAGGGTCACCCCATTGCTTATACATTATACCTTATATATGCCCGCTTAACAATATTTAGAATGAGAAATGCCCACCTAGCAATGGATTAGAATATTGATGAATTTATGAAAATAAACGTGCAAAATATTTTCTATGTTCCTACTAAATCATAGGGATGTCTTTAGCTCATGCTAAGAGGACCATCTGTTAAAGATTGCAGGAATCTGTTAGCATGAGCTGAAAGCCATTTTGTACTTGGCAGCCATTTTAGTTAGCTATGTGCTATCCATTTGCTTTCTCCCTCTTCCAGAACCTCGCACATGCTCAGAAAGGCCTAGCTAGTAGAATGCACCTGCTCCTAGTATAGAACTGTCAGGCTGTTCTAACTGATGTCAGCAACTCATTACTCCTCCTACCTGTTGACTGTGCATTTTCTGTATGACCATCTAGGTGTGTAACTCTTCTCATGTGTACTTGTACCACCTTCTTTTGAGCTCCTGTGTGGGTATATAAGGCCCCTTGTCTCTATACTCCTTAGAATGCCTCCTACAGTGACTTGAGGGTACTGTGTGACGCAATCTCCCTCATGTGAGGTTTAATAAATGCATTGTTTTTATATTACAGCTTCTGTGCTAATCTCTTCTTTGTTGGTTTAAAAGGACCAGGCGTATCAGTGAAACCCCATAGAAGGTTTATATTTCTTCACATCCACTGCCAATAATTAACACGAACTAAACAATTGATTGGACCTTAGATACCTTAAGCATATACAGAGAAATCTGCGAGTATGGCCAGAATGCTATTTCATCATATTGATTAATATAGCTATGTTGCAATAAAATATGAAGTGTCGTATAGTAAATTAAAGTGCTGATATTACAATAAATAGGAATCGAACATGCTGGAAATACCTCCTGAGATATGGGCTACATTTTGAGATCTTAATCAAAAAAGGCTGCCCAAACCCTCTCAAACTTCTTAAGCCCGCCAATTCGCAGTGCATAGGCTTGTTTACTTTTTTTTAACCTGCTTCATTTTCTGGATCCAATAATTTTTAGATGGTATAAGATCCGATCGCCATCTCTTAAGCAAAAGTGATCTGGCAACAGCCATTGCAATATATAATAATTTGATCACCTTAACACCATATCCTGTCCCTCAGGGGTATTTGCGCACATCTCACAGGCAGTGCGGACGCTGCTTTGGAATGGTGGGACTCCTAGAACAGCGCACCACAAACTCACTAGAGGGGTGTACGATGGGGGCCTGGCGCTCCCTGATGTTAGATTATATTACTGGACCTTACAACTCCAGGTAGTCAATTACTGGGTATACACAGATTGCGCCGAACCGGCCTATAGAGTAGACAGACTAGTAATACCAGAGGGAAACAGCGATCATCTGCTGTATGCTCGGAGGTTGCGGAGAGAGTGGCCTGTACACACTAGAGTGGTGGTCCGGTGTTGGAGGGAGGCGAACAAGTTCCTGGGGTGGGCGGACAAACTGACCGGTAGAATGCCGTAGTATGCATTGGAGATCAGCTGAGAGAGGTGTCGCGATTGACCGGCTTTAAGGGATGGGGGCTGATTGGAATAGATTACTTGGGTGACGTTTGGAAGGGATCTGGCCCCCGATCCTTTGCCTACCTTAAGAAGGAGTATGACCTTCATGACTCGCAAAAATACCACTACATACGTCTCACGCACGCCATTCGGTCACACATTAGTCGAGATTCCTCTATCCCGGAATATTTCCCTCTGGAAGATAGGTTATTACTAGACCCCATATTAGAGAAGCCCACATCCACCATTTACCGAAAGTTCATAAACAATATGCCAGACCCCTTGGTGAAGCTTCGGGGGGATGGGCCCGTGACATTGGTACCCATGAAGACGATGATTGGCAAGATGCCATACAGAACCCGCGTGAAATAGCAATCCGTCCCAGGTTTAGGTTGGTCCAATTGAAAATTTTACACCGTATATATTACCCTCGCACACATCTATACGAGTGGGGCAGGAGTCCATTGGCCCTTTGCGTGAGGGGTTGCCAGGGGGAAGGCACTTTCTACCACATACTATGGGAGTGACCCGAAATAGCCCCTTTCTGGACCAAGGTTATAGACATTATGTCCGCGGTTGTTGTTGATGATCAAGCGAGATACCTATTGGACGAGGCATGTTGAACTTTGCCTGGCATTAGCTGCGGGTGTAGCAAAAGGAAACATCGCCAGGGGATGGGGCTCTCAGATACCCCCGCAATGGGAACAGTGGAGGAGGGACCTAAATTGGTGCCAAAGAGCTGAGGAAACTATATTTAAGAGCAGGAGCTGCATAAAGAAATGGAAACAGATTTGGGGGCCATGGGTGAAATACAGGGGATCGGGGAGGGAGTCCGGGGACTAATCATGTACTTGTATATCCCACCTGTGTACAGATGTGCTAATTTTTGTTCACTACAACGCTATTTTCTAACCTGCTTCTTGAACACTGTCTAATGTGTTATGGTACTAAGAGCTATGTTAAATAAAAAGAATTAAAAACAAATAATAATTTAATCACCTTGTCTGAAATAGCCGAACACTATCAGACGAGTATTCAAATCTATTGTAATTAAGCATTCGGCTTCCAAATAGTGAAAAATGTCCTTCAAGAACCTCTGGATCAGGGGGCATTGTAATATAATATGTGTCCAATTGGCTGAAGGATGGTTGAGGAAACAAAAGAACTGCCCATCCTTTTCCAATTGGCACCCCTTAACATACTAAAGTCCCCATTTGTGGAGATAACCGTGCCTAGCTGCTGCAGAGCGCAAAATATTGTCTTAATGATCAGCATCACACTTCATCCTAAGACAATGCAGTAAACCAAAGTGTAAACATAGAAATGATGGATCTGCACATCATGTTTCAGTGAAATAATACCCTAAACAAGTATTGTACTTCTGAGCTTTGCGGAACTCAGATGAGGTAGCAGACGTCCGAGGTGTATGGCACTGACTGGGTCCTTCCAGCCCAGAAGGAGCAGATCTATCAGAGTATGTCCTTGGATTCGGATATCGTCTAGGCATTGGATTAGGATGGGTTCGGAGACCATGTCAAACACTGTTGAGATTTCAAGGAGATTGTGGCCCACTGTATCTCCTCCATCCAGAGCCATGCGGATGTCAGCCATTGCAGCGATGAGGGCAGACTATTCCAATTAATCACAAAGAAAGCTATGTTTCAAGGCAAGTTCTGCAAAACCTCAGAAAAGAGACTAGATAGGAAGTAGAGGAATACAGAAGTCTGGGAGCATGATACCAAGTAAAAAGCAAAGATAAATAGCTCTCATATGTGGACGACTGGGACTCCTTCTGACATTCAGAGCGCCTTGAAAAGACATCTCTTTTGAATGGACAGCCGATGCAGTGTATTAAGATGTGTATAGAAGCTAGAATGTTTAGAGATGTCCAATATTAATCAGGCTATCACATTCTGGATGAGTTCTAGCCTGCGAGTCCGAAAGAGGGGTAGTGACACAAACAAGGCATAGCAATAATCCAATCTTCTCAAAAGAGCGACTGGATCAAATTTTTTAAAAACATTTTTTCACAATGAGGAAGCAGGTAAAAGTATGTTTCTGGATGTGGGAATCAAAAGACATATTCATGTCAAAGACTGCGAGCATTAATGGCTGAGCAAGAGCTAGCTCTCAAAGAATGAGGCCACCAAGATGAGGACAAACAGGAAAGGTTGGCAATCACCAAGTACTGCATTTTATCAGAGTTAAGACAAAGTGAGTTGGCATTCATTCAATAGGTGACTGCTACCATACAACATTTGAAGCAACCTTGAAGGAGTCAAGAACCTCTTCCGGGCAAAACATTAGCTGAGTATCATCAGCATATGACTAAAATTGGAATCCGACGGATGTGATCACACTAGCCATGGGAGCCACATAAAGATTGATAAAGGGTGGGGCTGAGAGCAGAACTGGGGCAAATAGGATTGCATGTGACCTCGAACTCAAAAAAGGAGCTGAACAAGGTAAAAAACGTTTGTTGAAGGCCAACAACACAAAGTCTATCCAGAAGGATGTTGTGGGAGACTGTGTCGAAAGTTGTTCATAGATTTAGCAGAAGAAGGGTTGACAAGCCTCCAGAATCCAGCATCATTCCAATACCATTGTTGGCGGCAATCAACATGGTCCCTGTGCTCAAGGTGGGCTTGAAGCCTAACTGGAAAGAATTTAAAAGATTGCTATTCTCAATATGATGGAATAGCTGACAGTTATCTAAGGTTCCTGGTGCTCCCTTGTAACAAAGCATTCACAGATGTCCTGCTCAGGGCATGGGCCAAGCCTGCACAGGGGCAACTGTGCACGGACCGATTGCCTGCCGCCATTGCCGCGTTCCCGGGGATCAAGCTTTCCTCACACTGCACCCCACTTCGGACAGCCTGGTTGTCCAAGTCTCCAAATCCAAAATCAACCAAGTGTGTTCCCTTCCACTCCACTGGATAGGAAATCCAAGAAGCTGGACACTTTCGGCGAGAGGATGCTCTCTTCCCCCAGCCTTTCACTGCCGCTGGTGAACATTGTGTGCATCTTGAGAGGATATACCCATACAGTTTGGGATTCGGTTGTGCAAATGCTGCCCATGGTCTTGGAAGAGGCCCGAGCCACCCTGATCAAGGTTGTTCTCGATGGAAGAGACGTACCACAGCTCACCCTACGCTGAAGACTGGATACGGCCAACTAACTGGGCAGTGCTGTCAGTGGCACTCCATTGCTATGCCTGGTTGAGTTCCACTGGCTTTTTTGGGGTTGCCTAGGCATCCCTATGGACATGACCTTCAATGGCACATGGCGCTCAAGCACTTTAAGGCTAGCAGGGCCAATGCCTGGTCATTGGGACTCTTCAGGGCTCTGAGCCAGCCACACTCTGCCTTTTGACCCCTCTGTGGATACAGTAGGGGCTACAATCTGCGTTTTGTTCTTCCCATGTGCAGCAGTCTTCCCTGTACTTTCATGTACTTTTATGCTCCCCCTAAATTGATGGCCTCAGATCCCTCCCAACACCCTACCTACCGCTGACTCGACCTCTAAATCACCCTCCCTATTAACTCTCCCCCCTGATTCCATCTCTCACCTTCTTGTCACTTCCTCCTTGGAATCCTGCCTTTCAAACTCACAACTTAAAAACAATGCCTCCTAGCATAAGTTCCACCCTGTAACTGAGCTTGAAGTCTCTAAAATCATTTCTAAACTCAAACCTTCCTCTCACACTAAAGACCCCCTCCCTTATAACTTTGTCCATGAGCTAAAGCACATCATTACCCCTTATTGGACTATCATCAACTCCTCCCTTTCCACAGGATGTGTACCGGTTTCCCTCCAACTCGGACAAATCACTCCCATTCTTAAAAACCCCAATGACGACCCTATCGACCTGAACAATCTCCGCCCTATCTCCAACCTCGCCCTACTTTCTAAAGCCCTTGAAAAATGTGCCCTGCTCCAACTGGACAAACACATTGAAACTTTTGACCTACTGGACTCCCTACAATCCGGCTTCCGAAAAGGCTGCAGTACAGAAACTGCCATACTAAATATAGTTCATGACATCCACCACTCCCTTGATAATGACGAGACCTGCCTACTTATTCTCCTGGACCTCACAGCCGCGTTTGACACAGTTAACCATCCTGCCCTACTTAACGCGCTCAAAGTTCGCTTTGGCCTCAATGGTCCTGTCCTCAAATGGTTCTCCTCCTACCTCCAACACAGAACACAACAAATCAAAATCTACAACTGCCTCGCTAACCCTACACCTGTCTCCCTAGGTGTCCCCCAGGGATCTATTCTTTCTACCTCTCTCTTCAACCTCTTTATGAAACCCCTCACCCTCATTCTAAAACAAGCTGTAATCAACTACCACCTCTATGCCGATGACACAGCTTTATTACAAGATTAAATCCCACTTTGATGTTCTGCATCTTAACAACACCCTGTCAAAAATCCAATCCTGGTTCCACTCCAATCATCTCAAACTTAACCCTAAAAAAATGGAAATAATTCTCTTCTCTCCAAAAAACAATCCTCTACCTAGCCAAACATGGATCTCTGACCTTAATGCCCTCAACTTTCCGCTCTCCTTATCCAATTCTGCAAAATCCCTTGGTTTCAACATTGACAACTGCCTAACTCCTAAAGTCCCCATAAAAAACTCGGCCAAAGGAGCACTCTTCACTCTACACCATCTTAAGAAAATTAAACCCTTCATTCCAGCTGACGACTTTCAATCGGTTGTCCAATCTCTCGTCCTCTCAAGAATTGACTATGGTAACACTATCCTCTCCGGAACTCCTAAAGTTCACCTAGCTCCACACAAATCTGTGCTCAACCTTGCGGCCAGGCTAATCTCCGACTGCAAATGTTTTGACCACATCTCCCCAACCCTTAAATGGCTTTCCATTGAAGGCAGATCCTCCTACAAGATTGCATGCATTATGCACGACACCCTTCATCAAAATGCCCTGCTGTATCTCACTAATAAACTCAACAAAGAGTGCTGCTCCAGACCACTGAGAAGCACCAATGCTCTCATCCTTGTACCACCACTGTTAAAAAAGAAAACCACACAATCTCGCTCTTTCTCCGGAAACGCCCCCAACATCTGGAATGCCCTCCCAAAAGACCTGCGTTGTAACCCCTCCTACATCAGCTTTAAAAAAGACCTCAAACTGCACCTGCTCACCAAATATTGGGGTCCATAATCCTTTCCATTTCCCACTTGTTCTACTCCTTCCACCATTAAGCTTACCTCCTTCTCGTGTTACTGTACAAAATATGTTTACCTGTATCCATTTTATTTATGTAGATAGCCCTCTGACATATGTAAATTGTATTTATTCTATTTGCCCTTTTTAGTCTAACCCCGTTAGATTTCCACGTTATGAACAATTGTGTTATTCCCGTACTATATTCATACTCATGTAAAGCGCTGTGATACCCCCAGGTCTAGCCAGCACTATATTAAACCTTTAAATAATAATAATAACAAAATAATGGCCAAAAACAAGGTTCCCAAAAGCTTTGTGGGACTCAAGGCCAGTGATACACATAGTCTGCCACACCATGCAGCCGCAGCCTCAAATGACCTTTAGTTTGCCCTCTCACCATTAATGCAAGAGGTCGGTGGCAGGGTCAGGCACCACCTGTCCCTTATTGAAGTCCCTAAACTTAGACAAATGGATGCTTCAAATTGTCGAGCAGGCTTACACTCTCCCATTCATAGACACTCACCATCCAAGCCACCATCCACAGAATGGCTGACGGAGGACCACCTTATCCCTGCTGTATCAGGAAGCACAAGCTTTTTGGCCAAAGGGGCCATCAAGAGGGTGCCGGAATCCGAAGTAGGTTGTAATTACTATTCTCGCTACTTTCTTGTGGCACAAAAGGATGGAGCCCTCCACCCAAACCTAGACCTGCATCCTCACAAATTCTTCCTGAAGCAGGAGAAATTAAAAATTCTCACATTATTTCAGGTCCTGTCTGCCTTGGACCCCGGCGCCTAAATTATATCGTTGGACTTGCAGGACGCCTAATTTTCACATAACTCTCCTGCCAGCTCACAGATGTTACCTGTGGTTGAAGGTGGGCCACAAGCATTTTCAAGTTTGCTGTGCTTCCCTTTGGCCTTACTGTTGTATTTCCCTATACTAAAGGGAGGTAAGGGAATATGGGTACTATGGAAGCAACAAGTCAGAAAGCTCTTAGCTTGTGGCTAGACACACATAGGTATCTATTTTGCTTTCTTTTTTTTCTCTCTTAGTAGGAGTACAGTGAAAGAGGGGCATAACTCAGTAATAAAGAAAAAAAAGAAACAATTGTCTTTAGAGTCGACCTTTTCTGTTTGGGCCTCCGCCTCTGTCTGGAATCTTACCAGACTCGTCCATGTTCTCCAAGAAATTGGGTCACTCAAAAGAACAAAACAACAACAAAAAAACAGAAAAGAACAGGTCAGTCTTTCTGTGTAAACGCTCTTCGGTAGTTATACTACCAGTCACCTGTGCTGTCACCAGTGTGCCAGAGATAAGGAAATACAAGAAGTGCCCCCCAATCACGCACTGGTGCCTTTTTCCCCTTTCACTGCCAACTTCCTTAGATACCGGCAGAGAGGGACTTACCAGGAGCTACGGTCTCAGGGACCGCAGCAACGGGTATCACGTGGTCCTCGCTTCCCTAAGGACGTCCGGATACACAGGCTCTCTCCTTCCATGATGCCTCGGCTTCTCTGGTCTGTGCTTCGCCCACCGGTCTCCACGTCTCCCGCTAATGAGCATCCGCTTTCTCTTTTCCTCCCTCGTGCCGTTCTCGCCCCTCCTTGCACGTCTCTCTGCTTCTCCATTCATTGGGGGGTGGGCTTGTGACGTCGGGGTAGAGCGCTTTTTCGTCTCTTGACCGTGGACTTCGTTTTCTGACGGTCGAGGGCTGGGGTCCATCTAGGATTCCTCGGCTGCTGGGACTGATATATCAGACTTACCAGTGCCTCTCAGATGTTCACAAAGGGGATAGCGGTGGTTGCAGCCCATCTGCTACAGTCAAGGGTCCCAGTCTTCCTTTACCTCGTCTACTGGCTATTTAAAGCAGGCTTGCCCCAGACAGTCACTGCCCACCTCTAGACTACAGAGGACCTCCTGCATTTCCTGGGGTTCACTAGCAACAGGTCGAAGTCCCGCCTTACTCTTTCTCAGATGCTACCTTTCATTGGAGTCATTCTGGACACGGTGTTTCCAGCCTATCCTCCAGGGAGTCCAGAATAATCATGCTATGATTCCGATGTTTCAGTCTCTATCCTAGATTTCTGTGAGACTGACTGAGGCTGATGGGCCTCATTGCCGCCTGCATCCTGCTGGTAACACAAGCCCGCTAGTAAATGCAGGCTCTGCAGTGGGACCTGAAGTCTCAGTGGGTACAGCATTAGGAGAATATCTCTGACCTGAGCCAGATATCAGACAGAACTGCAAAAGACCTGCAGTGGTGGCTGACAAATCGCGATTGGGTCAGCGACAGACCTTTCTCACTTCCCCACCCAGAGCTCACAGTGAGTACCGATACATCCCTTCTGGGTGGAGCAGCCATCTGGGAGAGATGGAGATCTGAGGACTCTGGTCTCTGACAGTCTCAGGTCCATATAAACCTCTTGGAATCAAGAGCAATATGCCTGGCATTAAAAGCCTTCCTCCCTTTCATCAAGGTGAGGCTGGTTCAGGGGTTCACAGACAACACCACTGTCATGTGATACTGCAAAAATAGCAGGGTGGGATGGGATCATGTACCCTGTGTCAAGGGCTATGGCCCTCTGGATATAGGTGGCATGCCAGGATATCTTACAGGTTGTACAAAATCTGGCAGGCTCTCTGAGTGACAGAACGGACAAGCTCAGCTGTCAATGCAATGAGGATCAGTAATGGCGTCTCCATCTGGAGGTGGTGCAAGGTCTCTTCTGCGGCAGGGAAAAACCTTAGTTAGATCTATTCGCCACCAGCGGGATCCCACAGTGCCAGCATTTCTGCGCACTGGAGTTTCAAAGGTGACTCTCGCTTGGACACACATTTGTATTGAGTGGACTTTAGACTTCCTGTACACCTTCCCGCAAAAACAGCTTCTGTCCACCGTTCTCAAGACGATCAAGAATGACTAGGCCCAAGTCTTCCTTGTAGCTCCCGATGGGGACAGTATGGTATCCCAAACTCCCGAGAATGAACTTGGGCCCTCCGGTCTGGTTTCCCCTTCGGGACACCCTTCTGTTGCAGCAACAAGGCAGGGTTCTGCATCCGAACCTGTGCACGCTCCGCCTTCTTGCATGGAAATTGAGCGGCAACAGCTGAGCGCCTTTGACCTCCCGTCAGAAGTATGTGATGTCATTCTGGCAATCTCTCAACTAAGACGGTATCCGCCTGCCACTGGGACACGTTTGTGGCTTGGTACACTGTCAAAAAAGCTGATCCCCTCTATGCACCTTTGTTTAAGGTCCTGTTGTTTCTCATGTCTATAAATCAGCGGAGCTTTGCTTTGGGCACAGTTAAAAGCTATCTTTCAGCCATTATAGCTTTTTTTATGGTTCGAATGAGAGCTCCATCGACTGGACCCAACAAGAGGTTTGTCGTACGGCACTGTTCGCACCAAAACTCTTTGTTGGGCTCACCGGAGCAAAGAAAGAAAAAGCTGTGGAGAAACGGACCACCATGTGTGCAGAAACCTTAAGCAGCTATATAATCTATTTTTCAATATAATAAGATAAATGGAGCCAGGCACAATCAATAACATTCCCACTTTTTATTGTTATAAAACAAATGTAGATCATAAAATCAAGACAAATTTCTAATGTCTCCAATGATTGAGTCCAATGCTATGTGTAAGCTAAGACATCATATTCCTTTGTTTATATATGATAAAATCCATACATTATCAAATTACAGACAAGTTTTTTAAGTCGAGCATTTGAGACCTCTTGTATATACTTTAGCATATACGTATATATGTATGTACTTTGTGGGCTCTGGAGATCAGCCCTAGGACTTGTCGGCTTCCGCTTAGAGTCTTTTCTTTCTGGCAACTGCCTCTATTTAACTTTCTTGATAGAAAACGACCAGCAGAGGTCAATAAAATACCGGAATCACTTTAGCATTCTCTAGATTCCAGTCCATAGAAATTGTCTTCCACGAGCACCCGTAGACAATAATATTTTTTTTCCAATCTTGTATTTTCAGTGATATGACCACTTGAAGGCCCTGATTTTATATTAAAAACAGAGCTTTGGACTATACCATTTCCAGCTGAAAGGCAATATTTCTCTCCATGTGTTCCCACACCTGGCGTGTCACGCAGTTTGGTGCTTACTTTCCCTTCATGTTAAAGAACAGTAGATGTTTCAGCACCCAGGCTAATGTGCTGTATAGCTAAACACATATAAGGTCCCAAAAGCGAGACCGAATGCATTTCAAATGCTTATTTTATAATACTTTTACAATATCCATCAACACAGTATATAAACCATTTAAAGGTATGAAACGTGGCTAATTCAACGCACGTTTTGGCGACAAAATCGCGTTTATCAGGAATGCTACGAATGTAACCTAATAGGACTATACAGGGCAATGACTGTCCGAGTGGACAATTGTGTTCCACAGGCTAATATTCTGGCATATGCCAACGTAGGTGGATTTAACATTATACTCAATGTCTATATCCAAGCAGAGCATGAATGGAACTGCTTGGGGGACAGAATTCTTGATATGGTTCTCTTATTTCATTTCCTTCTTTAAATGCACTTCTGGATATCAGGACTTGAATATATATGTCTATGCAGCGAGACTGTGTCTCTTTACATTCTGTTCTGAATGGATCTGTCCTGCGACATGTTTATTACATCCTATCTGAGAAGAGTTGGTTAGTATCAGCCACGTGTGACAAAACGGACCATCTCCAGATGGATTGTGCTCTGCACTAAGATATACTATGCTCTGGCTAAAAAGCAACCCTCTGAGGGTTTGTGGGCTCATTCCGGTATTGCTGCGGCCACTGCATTAGGTCATGCAGGCCCCGTCCTGGAGATCTGTCAGGCTGCTACGTGGGCATCTCTGCATACGTTCACTAAACACTACCTCCTAGATAGATGGGTCTGCTGTGATTGCCACTTTGCCCATTCAGTCCTCCAAGACTTCATGGTTTAATCTACTCGCAGACATGTCTTCGGGGAGGTATTGCTTGGATATCAATTCTAAGGTAAGGAATCTGCAGCTAGAAGTTTCTATCAGATTGACAACTTCCTTAAAATGGGTAATACCTTATCTGGTAGAGACTCTTCTAGTTGCAGATTCCTTACCAACCCTCTAATTACTCCACTTCTGCGAATGGATTGTCTCTATTTAGAAGGCACTGTAGGTCCTTGATGTCCGCACACTGTTTCATCAGTTCTCTGTGTGGCTCTTAGATTTTGGTGCAGAAATGTCACAAAAGAAACTGATGTCAGCACGCTGGGGTGGTGCCTCTATAGGGGCGGCCGACGTGGAGCCAATCAATGCCACTTTCTGGCATGCAGAAGTACAGCACAAAAGTGTCCACATCCAGTCTGATGCCTGGGGAATATGCTAAGGTAAGGAATCTGCAGATAGATAGAGTCTCTAGCAGACAAGTGTTGCCGAAAGTAACTTGTTCCTTCGCCTAGGTATACACACAAGTAAATCTAGTACCCATCACTCTCCGTCTGACGGACAAACCAAGAAAGTAAACCAAGCAATCTAATAATATTTAAGATGTTTTCTTACTCAGCATCAAGATAACTGAGTTAATGGATTAAAAAGGCAGAGCTCCTGTTTAAATCCTAACATAGTTCTCTGAAGAGGTCATCATTCTAATGCACCTATGAATTTTATGTTCGAATGCTTCTTCTCACTTTTCCTAGGAGCCAGGTTTCTTAAGGTAGCATACTGATACAGAATTTACAAAAAATCCATAAATCCATAAAGTATATACTCAATTGCAAGCAGGTAACGCATCTTGTAAGGAAAATGCCAATGCCAACTATCTGCACCGTGCAAATTTATAGTGTGAACAACTCAGTTTAGTTATACACTTTTCCTAACCTTCTTATCTATCATGTGAAGTTCAAATCTCATTTTCTGAGACCCTCTCTGTAAATTAAGTCAAGTGGCTGGGTGAATGAGGTTGCCAGCTCACTTGCATATTGATGTTATATTCTGCTGTTAAAAGCCACTTTCAACACAGACCCTGTGTTCCATTACCCCTCCATTCCTTACTGGACTGGGCTAAGTGCTACTCCTTTAAGACAAAAATGGACGTGCAGCAGACTTGACAGTTGTGGCTCTTTGGGGGCTCTACTGGGCTCTTTTATGTTACCAATGTGACACAGCCTTGATTGTGTACTAACCTGGGCTTCCCATTCTAAGATGGCGTGTGATCCTTACACACTACTTCCAGGTTGCTGCCAGCACAAGCAGCATAAAAGCTAGGTATTCCAGTAGCAGGTTTGCTTGGCAATTGAGCGTCATGCTTTGTTTTCTGCTTGTCAGCTCGGTTCCCATCTGGCCTTTTTGGCCGAAAATACTTTTGTTAGTTTGGGACACTCCTCTCGAGATTAACTAATCTTTGCTACTATCTTGGCAAGTCTTCTGTGTTTGCAATTCCTTCTGGTCTCATTACTTGCCTCCAGACTGATCACCTCCTCGTGTTCCATGGAACTTGTGCTGCTGGCCAGTCAGTTTCTTGGCCTGAAAGGGCGAGTATACTCGTAAACAGTATGTTTCGTTACTGACATCTGTTTAGAATTGCATAATGTGTAAAATACTTCTGATTTATTTCCAATGTACCCATGGATCATGCATCTCTAATCCTTAAAATGGTAGACTTGCCTTACGGGTGTAGGTGTAAACATATCACAGCTAGTACAAATGTTTTTTTCCTTTCCTACAGTCTAGTTCCCTCTGGATCAAATACACAGTAGTTGTACTCAGGTTATGTATGCACCATTTTTCATCTTGGGAGGAATGGGCTTTGTCTTCTGGTACCCACTGTCTTAGTATAACCTTCAGACAACTGCAGCCCGAATGAGATTAAAACATTAATGCCATTCAGTCAAACATTCAACACAGAATTGCACCAGACTGTGAACTGATGGACTGTAATAAACAAGAGACTGACAAGCCATTTGCCACACGCTGCCTGCTTATATGCTGTCTGCTTGGTCCAGGAGAGACCACAACGCCTGGGTCTTCACTGCTCCCGCCTGCGCTCAGGGCTATGTGGCTGGAGGGAACTACATCGCTCAGCATTCCTGGCGTGGCGCACGATCATCCGCGTCACTGAGAAGCGCCAGGAGGCGCTTCAAAAGAGGTCGTGGGCTCCCACAGCGCGGGTCCCGCTAAAGCCATTTGCCACACGCTGCCTGCTTCTCGCTGTCTGCTCGGTCCAGGAGAGACTGCAACGCCTGGGTCTTCACTGTTCCCGCCTGCGCTCAGGGCTACGCGGCTGGAGGGAACTACATCACTCAGCATTCCTGGCGTGGTGCACGATCATCCGCGTCACTGAGAAGCGCCAGGAGGCGCTTCAAAAGATGTTGCGGGCTCCCGCAGCGCGAGATGCGCGTGGGCGTGCCCGGGCAGCCCCCTGAGATCTGCACCAACAGAAGGTACAGTGGATGGTTCTACTATTTATATATCATCCCTAAGACATCTGGGCCAGTAGTACCGATTCCTTGTTCACTATATCCCTGCTGCAGCAATTTAACACCAAGATGAACAAGCGAGAGGGGAAGGGAAAGGGTGTGCAATCGGGTGGGAGTATTGTGGGGACACTTGATCAATTTCTAACTAGGGCTACTTCTGTACTTGAACATGAGATAGTAAGGACGGAACGACGCCTATCTCTGGAGCCTTTTTCCCTTAAAAGATCCTCTCTGGGGAGCATGGATCCCCTCACCAACCAAGATTGGGGACTGAGCACTGACCAAGCGATCGAAATAGTACCAGATAATGTCCCCGAAATATCCACTGGACTGACACCTTGTGAGTCTGAGCCCGAGCCAGAGCCAATCTGCACCATCCAAAGACCTTAAACCAGGGCATCAGGAATGATTAAAACCTTGGGCTCGGGACTAATCCCTGACCCCGCTGTGAAGAGGAAGAGGAGGGGCGCAAACCGGCAAAATCTGCAAGGTCGACCAGAAGAGGGGGGGGAGGACACAGTAGATACAGATCCAAGAGTCCCAAGTTAAGTGGAAACATTGATCTCCGCCACTTCCCAAGACCCTTGTCCGGCCACAAACGAGGCTATGTGACAGAGACTGGAAACCTTGGTCTCTATTATGTTACACCCCATCACACTGAGATTGACCCGGATTGAAGATAAAATAAATGGCCTTGAATCCCAGGCTAAGTCAAATTTTCGCACATTAGAGGCATTTTCTAAGAAGAACCAGGCCAATGCCACCGCCAAATGAAAAACTCCAGATCACCAAAGAGACTATCCAAGAGATAAGCAAACCAGCCCCAATTGAAAAACCATCTAAACCCACAAGGATGAAGTCTGTACCCTAGAGTTTGGCACTCTCCACAGATACCAACTCAGCCAATAGCACAGATGAAACTAACATCATGATAGCAGATACATCCAGTGAATTTGCCCAAACCTCCACGAGTCCATCCTACGCCGATAAATCTAATAAAGCGGCTGATGTAAATAATCCACCAATGGACAATACTGACTGTGTAACTATTGGGCAGAGTAGTAAACCATCGGGGAAGGGAGGCCTAGGAGTTAACAAGAAGTATGAAAGATCGGACCGAGGCTCACTAAAGACTGGTACTCAGACTACATCTGCCACCGGCGGCTGCTCCCTTGGTGGTGGTACTGGGAAATGTGCCACTATTGCGGGAGGGTCAGGCAGAATCCACAGTCCAATTAATGACTAAAGCTATGCATAGGGTGGACCAAAAGCTGAAGGGGACAGGGGTTTGGGATGGGAACATATAAAGCCAAATGATTATGGCTAGGAGAGTGACCTGGATAGGGCCTACTAGGAAAGAAATGGGGGAGACTGTTGTTTTAAATTTTAATAATAGCTTTATTGTAAAATCTCTCCTGGACATTCTGGGTACCGACTTAGACAGAAACCCCAATAATATTACTGTGTTACCACTGGGCCTTTTTTACAGATCATCTTTCCAACAACTAACAGGGAGCCTCCCTGAATGCATGGAGAGACAGAGCTGTGCGGCCTCAAGAGGTTTACCCAGGGTAATCAACTTGAGCTGTGAAAATAGATTTGCCCCTGTCTCTTATTTAGAAGCCTGTGACTGACTACAGCCAGTAGAATCATACCATATAGAGAGTAGTGTAAGTCAGCCTCCAACAGCCCCTGATACTGGTGATAGTCTACAGTTAGTTCTACTAAATCAAACAGAGAGTAGAGGGGGCCAGCACATCCCGGTAAAGGGGATGGAATTGAGCAACCCTCCCACTCCGCAGGAAATTAGTCATTAGGAGGGCACTGACTCCCCAAATGGTGATCCAGTAAGCCAAACATTAGCTTTTGCATCATGGAACATTGCTGGCCTACAATCCAAGATCGCATCCTTAGACTGGTCATCATTTATAGAGGGGCATGATATTTGCGCCTTTCAGGAAACATGGCCACAGAATCCTATTTTTCTCCCAGGTTACCTGACTTTTTCAAAACCCGCCATTGCTGGCCAAAAGGGGAGACCCTCTGGGGGCTTACTATCTGAGTAAGGCAAAACTAAGGATACAGAGTTGAAGAGATACAAACGGATAGCCATGACATCTTGGCCATCATACTACGCTTACAACATGACTTAGATATAATAGTGATCAATGTTTACGCAAGAGGGATGGCGGGCGGGAAACTCTCATATACTGTCTCCCTATTGGATACCCTAATTGAGAACCGTAGGGGGAATAACTATATGGTAATCGCAGGTGATTTTAACTGTACCTTTGAGCCCCAAGGTTACAAAGATGGCGGCCTTAGTAGTGATGAAGATTCTCTTTGAGGTATCCCATTACTAACTTTATCCCCGATAAAAAAAAATGGACAGAGGCTGCACTCCAGCTCAAAAGCCTGTGTCTGGAGTGGGGTATTAGGGCTGCAAATGGAAGGACTCTATCGGATAGCGAGGTCCAGCATACCTATAATAACAGGCTAGGAAGTAGTTGAATTGACTACTTTCTCATTAATGTGGAGTTATGGTACCGACTCATCGATATGGTAATCCAACAGAGAATTGAGAGTGATCATAACCCCTTACTGCTAACTTTACAGTTAAAGGGTTCGGATATTCAGACGGAGCAGACCGAGATAGTGACTGCAGATGTAATTTTGACAAATGACATACGAAGGGTAAAATGGGCAACACTAATGGAAAATGATAATAACCTAGAGCAGATGAGGATTGCAGTGGAAAACACACTATTAGCTATTTCAGCATTAGATACCCAGGAAGACAGTGATATTCTGATCACAAAGGTGCATGAAGAGCTTTTTGTCAAGCTCAAAAGTTTTTTCATTAAGACTAAAAAACCTAGCAGCCGAGGAGTCAAAAAGTCAAATAAATGGTATAACAAGGATTGTAGAGCTGCATATAGGCATCTGTCTCAGGCTATAAGGGGGGAAAGCAATAGAGGAGGTTAAAATCGCATGCACCACGTATAAAAAAAGCCCAACATGTAGCTAAAAAGGAGTTTGACGAACAAAGATGGAATAAACTCCTGAAAGCAAGTATTGGGAAAAACATGCAGAAATTCTGACAGACAGTAAAATGGGGCAGTGGTGAAATTAGGCAAACCCCGGTTAACAATGTAGCACCAGAACAGTGGGTTTCCTATTTCCAGGCACAATTTGCCACCCCGCCAGATAACCCCAATACTAATTTTGATATAGTTCCTGAGAGGATGTTGACCTTTGGGATCGGGGAGGTGGAAATCGCCCTAGAAGCAATCCAAATCGGAAGGGCTCCAGGTCCAGATTGTATCCTGGCCGATCTATTTAGCTATGATAAAGCAAACTGGCTTAAATACATCCATATATTAGCAAATGCTATAGCCAGAGGGGCTCCTATCCCAGATTCTTGGCACGGCGCCGAAATTATACCAATTTATTGCCCAAGCAATTATAGGCCAATAAGCTTAATAGATACGATGCAAAAGATCCTGGCCAGGCTCGCACTGAGTCGAATTAATAAGTGGATAGGCGAATGTGACATTTTATCAACATTACAAGCTGGTTTTCGCCCTCATGTTAGCACAATAGATCAAGTTTTTAGATTTATGATGATTTATTGGAGAGTACCGTAATTTTAGCCGGGGCAACTATATACGCGGCCTTCATAGATTTAAAATCTGCGTTTGATTCAGTCCCCCGCAATAAATTATGGGAATCATTAAAGGAAGCATGGATGCCTTCAGAACTCCTCTTTTTAATTGTCAAATTGCATGAGTCAAACTATGCTCAGGTTCGCTGGGGATCACAGGGAAAGGTTACGGAATGGTTCCCAGTAAGTAAAGGGGTACGACAAGGGTGTGTCCTGGCACCCACCCTCTTTTCACTGTTCATTAATAGGGTTGTTACTTATTTTTCTACATATCCTACAGACGAACCTTCACTTGCTGGCTCATAGGTACCATTACTAATGTTTGCAGATGATACCCTAATTCTATCCAAGACCCAAATAGGTCTGCAACGAGCCTTGGATAGATTTACGGTCTTCTGCAAAGACCATGATTTAGTAGTCAATGTAGATAAAACAGAATTCATGGTCTTACACAGACATAAAACAGTGAAAGGGAGAGTAGTCATGGATAATGCCCTATTGGAACAAACTGACACTTTCACGTATCTGGGGGTTACTCTGGGAAAGAGGTTAAATTGGAAACCCCAGATAGACCTATTGGCTCTTAGGCATGCTCAACTTGCAGGTGTCCTACTAAGAGCATCGACTCTCACAAACCAAGCCGGTAGGCCCTGCAATAACGATTTATAGCGCGAAGACCAGGGCCTCAATACTATACGGTGCCGAGCTCTGGGATTTTGAAAATGTAACACCTTTAGCCACAGCTCAGAACAAGTTCATGAGATCGTTAACTGATCTCCCGCAATCCAATCCTCTTAAACCCCTTTTTAGATTTGGGTTGTACTACATTAGAGGAGTTAGCTAGTTACAGGCCCATAGCGTATTGGTGAAGGCTCTGGACTACGCCGGAGCTGTTACCTTATGCAAATGCATTGAAATATGTCAAAGAAATTGATTTATCAGGCAAAATTAAATGGCTACAAAAGATAAAGGGTACGCTCGTCGATATGGGGCTTAGCCATCTGTGGGAGGACCCAGTAGGTAGCACGTTCCCATCAAAAAAAGATTACAAGGAAGCTTACTGGAACATGGCTAACATCAAGTCGATGTCACACATACAAAACACCTCTCTTACTTGTATTTTTCAGGAGCACAAGTTTGAAATGAGGTTTGAAGCATATTGGAACTTTATTACTGGATCATGTGACAGGAAACTGTATCATCAATTTAGAGTAGGCTCATTACCTATAAAAACTTTTACGTCAAAATGGCAAAAAGCAAAAGATACTAAATGCCCCTCATGCCAAATGATGGATGAGTCTATAATGCACATATTGTTTGTATGCCCAGTATACAAACGCCCCAGAGACAAATGGTTAAAGCCGATTCGCTCCAATCTTGGCACAAGATCAAGCATAATTGCACTCCGCATCTTGAAAACAAATTTGCAGGAAGACATAGTAATCAAAGGGCTAAGTTTTTGAGCTGGATGTGGGATATTCGAAGAAATAATATGAAGAAATTAGGTGTCATGAATGTTAACCCTGTCTGGAAAAATTAAGTCAATATATTTATTGTAAACTGGGGAGGTTTGGAGCAGCACTAAAACTTGAGTCTCACTGGCACTCTAAATCGGTTCTCACCAGCTGTTGAGATTATGAATGACTCCATATCTAAGGTTGCTAATCTATAACAGGGATTACAAGTGCAATACCATGGAATGCAAAACGCTTTTTAACATTTTTAACATTTTAAGACTTTTAACCTAACTTTTTTACTATTTGTAATATTACAGTAGTAAATAGTATTACCAGTGGTAATTAATGTTTTGTATTTTATTGTGTCTTTAGTGATTGAAAAAATATCGAAATAAAGACTACTTTGACAACAGTTCAGCGGGCCACAAATGGTGCGCCACAAATTGCATAGAGAGGAGTAGGATTGAAAAAAAAAGTTTGAAACATGAAAAAGTAATGAGAAGACATGAAAAAAGGACCTGCCGAAACATTATTTGAACAGTTTTCTGGAAGGCAGGAGAGCTGTGCCTCTTAAATATTCAAAACTAATCTCACCAAAAATGCTACTTATACTAGATGTCATTGAGTTCAAATTGCAGAGAGCACATCAACTTGGGAAGCCTAACCCCAAAAGATACAGGTATAATTCTATTTTTCCTAGAATACACTGAACTCATGAAATTGGTTATCGTTTGACAAATTCTTCATCAGAAAAAGTCTAACAATGGGTAATACTACAACAAGAACAAAACAAACAATACATATAGTCACAGGGATGCAGAACATTATCGTGATGATCTGGGAAAATATCAGAGACAGTACTTGTAGTTGCTGATAAGGGAAATGGAGGCCTCCAGGCGACACAGTGGCGCACACCATTATGCTGCAAGTTCCTAATCGACTACCATCCAATTTTATTATAGTAAAACCTTGCCGCCTATACTACGGGTACTTCATGAGTTATAAGATGTAATGGATTTTAGGAGGTTCAGATGCTCATTGCTAAAACAATTTATAAACAGTTTCTAAATGTGTCCATCCTACTGCCTTCTCGGTCAAGAAGAGTGGTGCGTGGTGACGTGGTGTTTCGAGCCCATCTGTAGGTTGCCATCACCACCACTGAATCTCCCATGGGGTGCACAATGACACAACTGTTAGCATCATCCAGAGCCTCATATTTTCTGTCCAAACGATAACCGCTGTGCAGGTGGTTGACGTATTCATGATCTTTTTAGTCTCTTGCTACATAAGGTCAGTGACTGACCAGACCACATTACAAGATGGGCCTCTACAGTCATACATAAAGCAGTCATTTCTAGTTTTTCTTGTATTTGTACCTTTGCAGGAGGGTCCATCTACTTTTTCAGTGTTTTTTTTCCTAAGGCCTCTTTGCTTGTCTGCTCCCACTTATGTCTCCCCAAGCTGACGCATATCTGGACACAGCACAATACTTTACATATCTTACGCATATTTGTTGCCCTTAATATATGCATTTAGAACCAGGAACATTCCAGAAGTCCCTTAAAGTATTATTGGACATGTTTTATTTCTAGGTTCTTTAAGATTCATTAAGAGTTGCCTGGTAAGTGTGATGCCATGCTTTGTGTATTTGTAAAGCGCACAATCACCTGAGAGGACATCCTGGCACTGAGCAGGGATATTTGCCCAGCCCTGTCTATGGTGCAATCAATAACATCGGGTGTGTGAAATTATTACCACCAAATCATTGACACGCACCAGATGTCAAAGGTAAGTCGAAAACTACTATTGTCTAGACTATGCATGAAGGAAGACTATAGAAACAGATACCTCATGGGATGACATCAATTTCTGGGTTTCAAAATAAATTACACACGTGTAACCTGTAACTTTTTTCAAGGGTATATGACACCGTGGTGTAGCAAGGATAACATGGACCCTAAAGCAAACAAGGAAGGAACATGGGACGTGCATTTTCCGGCTTGGAAGTAAAAATAGCAATAACTGGGGTGAAACGAACCCCTCAGAACTCGGTGCAACTACACCAACTGCACTTTGCAAACTACGCCCCTTACACCTCGAAAATACTTTTTAAATCGGCCGGATGACGTAAAAAGCTGGGTGGCATATAAAAGATGGGCCACTTAAGATATCGAACCACGTAAAAAAAAAGCTTCAAATCTGCTATGCCTCCTAGATGTGTTCCACAGAGCTCCCGCGTCGCCGCCTCGCGCGCGCCCCATTCCGGTGATATTTCTGCCTCAGACACAACACGCGGTTCTTCCTGAAAGGGTCCCCCGCTCTGAAACCAAACCCTGGAAACACCGCACTCCGCTTGGAAACCCAGTGAAAGAAGAAAAGCATGCGCCAAGAAAGATTAGTAAATCTCTCAACGCCTTGACGTTAAGTACAAACGGGGCCTTTCTTATAATGTGGTTCCTCCTCATTCATCAATATTAAAGGCACCTTCGAAGCACCTGACAAAACACAAGCTCGGAGCTGAAAGAGGAACGGCCTTCCATTCCACGGGCCACGCAGATAGCCCGGGTGGCTTCTGATAATGTCATTTGAGGGTTTATTTAAGTTGGCCATTACTAGGTTCGGAAAAGAGCCAAACAAATTCAAAAAAGTTAGGAAGAGTCATCGGATAAATAAAAAAACAACGGAAATCATTAAATCCTACTTAGTTTAATGCAAAAATAAATGTGCAGTGACAGTACAAACACTTCCTGATAGATGAAAAGAGCCAATAAAAGCCAAAAATAAAACAGTATTTTTACCTTAAATACGATGCATTCCTATTAATATGTCCCGACCTGATGTGAAGGATGTGAATCCATATGAATATATTATTTTAGATGAACTGATTATGAGAAATATGGTTTAAATTCTGGATAATATTCTCATCCCTCAGGTGCATCTTTTAAAAAATATATGAAGTTTTTATTTCCTGGAAGGGTTATAGAATAATATATTTATAAGCATTTGCACTTTGAAAAATTCAAGTTCTGTTGATGACTGTATAAATTCCAGTCAGGGGAACTGACTAATTTGTACTAAAGCACTAGCACTTTTATACAAAGAATTGAACAGTATAAAAATAGGCACTTGCCAAAAGAACCATTTGACTCAGGGTTATATGAGTCTCTGAACTTGCACTTTAATATTCTGCCAAGTTCATAAAAATATATGCAACGGAATGAAAATTTAAATATTGGCCAATTATGTAATTATAAATTTAATCAACGATAATACTGGATAAAATACGCTAGAAATTAAGGTTTATGCTAAGTATATTAATCCAGTTTGTTTGTTTGAATTACGTATGCTTTAAAGGGTAATATATTCTAAATATCCGTTACAATATAAGGAATATTAGAAAGAACATGAAATGAATGAAAGTCCGCATCCACTGATGTATGTTCAAATCAAACATGTTCAGAGATGGCTGCCGCTTTGTAAACGGTTTAGCATTGCGTGATTACTGTGAATGAAGTCCCTTGTTGATTTCCTCTTTGGTTTAGAGTATTTTAACGAAAATGTAATGGCACTCAGGCATCGTGAACAAGGCAGCATGAGACTGCTGAAATGCGTTGATGTAATTTCGTCATGTGAATAAACTTACAGAGTGACAAGTATCCTTCGGAGTACCGGAGGTGTAAACTGAAAGATGAAATAGATGTTAGGTTATGTTGATTTTTTAGGGCATGTTCTTGAAGATCGCGGGAATGGCCTCAATGCACGACACTAACTAGGATATCGCTTAGATGTATGCAGAGTGGGAATAATGTCCAATAATCGCATTATCTGATATTGTTGCCACTCTGCACAATTACATGCAGGAGGTGCAGCAGCAATACTGGGAGGTCACACATTAAAACTGCTCAACTAATTGTAATTATCGAAGAGGAATTTTTGCTGCTGGAGAAAATTCGTCTATAGTACCAGTAGGGGCTGGGCCATCACCGATTGCTCCACAAATGACTGATTCAACATCTAAATATGGAAGAAATGGTGATGGAGTTACTTGGCGAGTTCTTTCCAATGTATTTACCAGCTATGAGCCTACACTTGAAGAGTTTGCTCGTTAGGGGAGACACTATTTGGGGTTGGGGAGACATGCCGAGACTAATGGTGTTCGTGAAGTGCAGATCAATCCAGGAAGGATAGTTCGCACCATGGGCAGGACAGAGTTACAGAGTGAATGGAGAAAAACATGCCTCTTCGGACTTTATGGAAGGGGGAAGCTTTAAACAAGATGACAGCTAAGGACCAGTTCACGTGGCCTGGGTCGTAGTGCTGCGGTTTTGTGATTAAGGAGAGGGTACTCTGATGATAAATCCTGACTGGCCATGCAGATGGCTTTGTAAGCAACCAAGCTTGTCAAGAAGATCGAAAGGGCTGCAGTAACGTGGCCTGCACTTGTACAGGCTGCAGAGTTCGGCACTCACTCAATGCTTTTCAACATGTATGCACCAAGGTTAATGCAGGGGTAACCGTAACCAGTAAAACTGAGATACTTTGGGCAAATGCCTAGTAGGAGCGCAAGAAGTGGATTGGAAGATCACTCTGATGGATTGTGAGGGATATAACTAGGCAGGAACCTTGGCTATCAGGCAAAAAAGGAAAGTGAGGAGTGACTAAGTAATGGTCCAATCACTAGGCCTTGGTCTTTTACAAAATAGGCCTTCATTTGCACTTGGCATCCCAAAGTTGACAGCAGTTAACTACTCTCATGTGGGCTAAGGCTTTTCAACATGATCCCGGTGATGTCGGCATAGTTGTAAAATTGATGAGCGAAGAAGTGTTTTAGATTGATTAGTGCTACTGAAGGCCAGAAGAGTGTTTGAAATGAATTAGCGTCAGAAGATAACAGAGCAGGTGACAAGGCTGAACCTTTGGGGAACCACATGGGGAGAATCATCTTGCCTAGCTCCAAAGGGGCTTTATATCACCACTATGGTTTGTTTCTTCACTTATTACAAAAGTGAACTACACTTTTTTGCGCTCTCACATACACCTTTAGTTACTACATGCCTGATGTTTATAAGATTGTATAAAGTCAATACACATTTGTCTCCTCAAGTCTTTTTGCCAGTGTGATTATATATGTTTTCTATTCTTTTTTTTGGTAACATTTTTATTTGATTTCTGGAAAAGCAATACACACGGGCACAGACATCTACTCATGATAGAAAAATAAACATTGCAAGTGAGAGCAGTCCAGGCACCAACCATTACATTTTTCAGCAAAAGTACAATAGGAGCAGATAAAGATTTGAGAGACGGTAGGTTGTTACAACAAATATGGGCTAACCAAGCATCAGACCTGTATGGGTAGAGACCCAGAATCCTCATCTGAAACCTCAAGATGGTGGTATGCAATCCACCCACCCCAGACTTTATGGAACTTGCATTGGCACCCTCTTCTGTTGTTAGAGATATTCTCAGAGCCATACAGATGTCCATCCCCTTTTTCCATTCCGACATAGGTAGTGGCTCAGGGGCCTTCCCAGTGTTTTGCCACATCTCTCTTTGCTACTACTAGTCCCAGATTACAGAAAAGTAGCTTCACTTGGGGAATATCAACATCATTGGGTATACCCAAAAGGACATACTTAGGGTCATCAGGGAGTATTGCTCCTACAACCTTACCTATTTTGTGTATCACTCTCTCCAAGTATGTGTATACGATCGGGCACGTCCACAGGGTATGAAAAAAGCCTCCCTTTGGCCCTCTACGCCTCAGACACTCTGGGGACATCGCCTTCCTGAATTTATGGAGCCATGCACGATCAAAGTTGACCCGGCGCAGAATTTTAAGTTAGATAAGTTTCAATCTAGACTTGATCACTACTTCTTATATCTAGTTGATTGCCCAGGCATGAAGCCAGACTGGTCTCTGTATATGAGGGGGGTTATAACTCTGGCAGGTCCCGTGGCCAGTACTGTAGCCTGGACCTTAGTTTCTATATTTAGCAGCGAGATGGGGTGGTACCATCCACATTTAGAGGGCAGTTTCCCAGCTTTTGGTATAACCGCTATCGTGGCTTTGCGCAGATCCAGGGGAAGTATCTCATCTTCCTGGGCCCTCAGATACATATTGAAGAGGTGAGGAGCTAGTTCTGTTGGGGTTTTTCTTTTTAAAAAAACACCAGGATACCATTGGGTCTCAGTGTTTTACCCAGAAGTAGCTTAGCTATGGCTGCCTTTACCTCAGCAAGAAAGATTTCCTCCTCAAGGGCAACCCGGTCTTCTGTTGCTAGGGTTGGTAGCAACACTTCATGCAGAAATTCCTCTATTTGAGGCTCCATTGCCAGTGTATGTACATTATCCAGGGTCTTATAGAAGGTAGCAAATGCTCCCACTATGTCCTTATCTGTCAGACAAGTGTTGCCATCCACTCCCACTATGTGATGTACCCACCTAGCCACTATCTCTCTGCGGCCCAACCATGCCAGTAGTTTTCCTGCTTTGACCCCGGTGTCATAGAGGCTGTGCTGTGTGGTCAGAATTTGGTTATGCGCCTCATTGTTTATCAGTGCATTATATTCAGCTTGCATGGCCTCTATCTTTTTCAGATGAAGAGGGTCTGGGGATGCTGCGTTGGTCAATTCCACCCACTTCAGCTTAGATTCGAAAGCCTCCACCTCTCTCACCACTTTCTTTTTCTTGAAGTCAATGATGTTCTGGGCTTGGTCTCGGACCACTGCTTTATGCGCCTCCCACAAGGTCACTGCTGATGCCACGGATTCTTTATTTTCTGAGAAATGGAGCTTAGTTACCACACGGAGCTCCTGTGCTATAATCACACCCCATAGGCCCAGGGTGAACCAGAGGGGGGCATGTTCAGACAGCCCTCTAGCTAAGTATTCTGTTCTTTGAATCCCTCTTACTTCACCCACCGGGGTGAACATATAATCTAACCGGAAGACACTCTATGCATACCTGAGTGGTAGGAGTAGTACCTAGTTATCTGGTGACAATGACACGACAGGTCAGTAAGTCCCAGTGTTGCGGCAAAACAGGCCAGAGGTGTTTCTCTAGGGGAATGTGGGGAAGGCCCAGACCTATCCATCGCAATAGACATGACATCATTAAATTAAAGTCCTCTCCAACAATATGGAGCGACGAGTCGGTGTCCAACTGTATGCCAATTACTTTATCAAGTGTAGTCTGCTGAAGCTGGGGGGGAGCATAGACACATATGAGCGTAACATCTAGTCTACCTCACAGGCCCAGCATTGCTACATAGGTCCCATTAGGGTCCACCCATGATCTCTGCACACTGAAGGGGGGAGACTTCCAGATCAGAATTGCCACACACCGTGACCCGGAAGTGAAGCCTGCGTGGGCTGGTGTGGTATATGCCCGCGGGCTAAGAAACAACACTGAGTCCCCCTAAAATGGGTCTCCTGTAATAAAACAACGTCTGGTTTGTGGCGCCTAATGTAGGATGCAACAATCCCTCTCTTGATCTTATTGCCTAAGCCACTGACGTTCCATGTGAGCATGGGGCAACCCAGCGGGTCAGGTACAAAGACTTGTGTCATGTCTGCCCTGTAAGCTATATTTGTCTCTCAGCCCAATGCAACAAATATTGCCTCAAGTCTATAGCCCCACCTACGTCTTGTGTAAGGCAAAAAATCGACATCAACAACAACTCAAACAAAACTGTCCCATCCTCCCTCCCTACCTACCTCGCAGGCATACACGCAATTGTCAAACATGAGCCAATGTATCACAGGACCCGACCCGAGAGATCTGTAGCCCACCCCTCCCATATCCCACTAGTAAAGATACCAACAAATTATAATAAATAACACAACCACTCTCATACGCACTCACCACTCGGGCCACAGAGCCGAGCCAAAGGACAGATATGGTCCCCGTTCCGTCAGTCACTCCACTCACTATTCACATTCTGCACTCATTCACCTCTTTCTCCCTCGGCTAGTGGTTCAGACTCCTCTTACACTCACACAATTAATCAGAACAAATAGAATACAAGAAGGGAGAGGAAAAAGGGAAAGAATGTGCCCAGAACGGGCTTGTACACACGTCATTACTGCGTCCTCACAATGCCAATCAGCGGGCCTCTTACACTCTCCCTGATGCCTGAGCATCATCATCGTACCCCATCAGGCCCTTCAAAAACAACTTTTTAAGGGAAAAGTTACTTAGCATAGTTCAGTTCCGGTATTCAGTACATGTTTGTTTGATGTGATCATTTGAAACAAGTTACGGGGTGGTCGATTCAACGCTCGAGTAAGCAGGTACTTCTGGGACTTATCTCAAAGCCCAAGGGCAAGAAACTTTCAAGGCGATTTTTGCAGCTAGGCTTAGTGTTGGCAAAGAGGCGGGTGGTGATTCGTTGGATGAGTGCATAGCCAGATACACTGAAGAATTGGGCCAGGGACCTGGTTGAGCGGGCGACGGCAGAGGTAGTCCGCATGAGGCGAGTCCGAAGGGACGATAAATTAGAAGATGATGTGAGAGCATGGCAGGGTATGATCCTAGAGGCTCCGCTGCGGGAGGAGGCAGAGGCCTCCCCTTTACGGAATACTGAGAGGATGCAGGTGGCTCAACCAGATCTAGACGACAGGGTAGCCATATAGCTCATGGTGGCTTAGGGGGCACATAGGGAAAATAGGATATCGCATTGGTTCCTTACCGATTTTGATGCTACACAGGCAACGGGAGGGGTGTATCTGGTTGACCCTGGGGGGAGGGGAGAGAGGGAGTTCTTTGCTTATTTGAATATGTTTTAGATACTGTTCTTTCGGATCCCATTATTTCTTGAGGTGTATAGTACACGGTATATGATAGCTGCTGTTCCTACATAGTGAAACTGTATTGCATTGTTCTTGATCTATGTATTGGGAAGGTTTGTTTTTACAGGTATGGGAATTATGATTGTAACATATTGTGATGGTGGGTGGAAGGACAAGTAAAAATAAAAACATTTAAAAAACAAAAAATGTTTGTTTTATGTGTCATCCTGCTCTCCCTCCGATGGTAGGTGAGGTGCGCTTTCCAGATCTTTGTGCCCATGTTGTAACTTCTCCTATCTCACCACTACATTGTCCGAGCTAGAGGAATGTTCAGCTGACGAATCCTTCCTGCTAATCCTCCCTCTCAATCTGGTTCAGGCTTGTCATGATCTATTCCAGCCCTTGTGCTTAAAAGTCCAAAGTTTAGGCCTGGCCCTTGGGTCCCCTCCCCCTAATGGCCTCCAGGAGGGCTCGCCCGAGGGATGGAGGGGCGGTCTCTCTTCGATCCATTTCCAGGCCTCCTCAGGGGTTTCAAAGGAGTGTGCTTTGACAAGGAAAATTACTTTGAGTTTGGCAGGAAAAAGTTGCATTGACAGGAGCTTGGCCTTGACTTCGGAGCGTCTTTGCTTTTGCACTTCTCTAGAGTAGTGGGCAAACAACATAATGGTGAAGGAGTCATATTTGAGTGTCCCAAACTGCCTAGCCTCCCTCAGAATCCCGTATTGATCATGAAAGTTCAGAAAGTGTGCAATTAGTGCCCACGAGGGGGGGACCCCTCGTGCGGTATCGGCTTGGGGGCCAGTGGTCTATGGGTGTGTTCGATGACAAAGCAGGTGGAGAAGTTGCTAGAGGTGTAGGTGTCACAGAGCCAGCGTTCTAGGAAAGCAGGTACGTTGGTGCCCTTTACTTCCTCTGTAAATCCCACAAATCTAAGATTAGTGCGGCTTGCATGATTTTCTGTGTCATTCACCGTCCATAACAAATCTTTGGTAAGTGTTTTCACTGCAGCCAGGTCTCTTCCATTGCAGTGTGCTGTATTCTCCAGCTCGGATAGTGTTTTCTCCGTTGCTCTGGGTCTGTCTCCGACCTTCTGGAGATCTTGTTTCAGGAGGGAGACCGCTGTGCCCACCTTGCCGATTTTAGTTTCTAACATCATCCTGGACTGGTGGATTGCTGCCGTATGCTTTGTGATGTCTTGGTTGGCATCCTCTGTGAGTTGGTCCACCTGTCTGGTATATTTGTCTATCTCCCCTGGCGGGTCTCTTTCAGGTCCTTATCTTTCACGATCTCCGAGGGGAAAACATGTGGGGCATCACTGTGCACTTGTCAGCAGTTTGGGGCCTGTGGAGACTTTTACATTTATCAGTCTCACGCTCAATGGTGATCACCTCACGTCGACCACTGCGCAGGTGCACGGCATCAGTTTCCTTAATCCGTCAAGTGCTGACAGTTCTCTTAGCAAGATCAGGGTGAAAACCGCAGGGGTCTACCCACTTGAGCTGATCGCCGCCCACTGGGCACTGGTCCCATCAAAAGTCATCGCTCTGTTGAACAAGTACAGCCAGCTCACTATTATCAGGATGCTAATTCATAAATTATCAGTCTTAGACCCTAAAGGGGCCTCTCAGTGGGGTCAGGGCCACACAGGTAGTTGCTTAACAGTCTGGGGCCTGGTCACACCATGCCTCTCGCCCCTCTGAGCCTTCTTTCGTACCCCTAAGCAAAGGCCTCTCCAACAATGAGGCACCCGACCCAGTGGCTGACTATGCCTCCACCTCAGCAGGCAGGGGGAGCACCTATCAAAGTCTTAGACCTCAATAGCATTGTATTGAAATAGTGGGGGTGTGATCAAACGTGTTTCAAGCTGTACACTTTTGGTCGGACGGTAGGATAATTGCCTCAGTATAGTGTTCATGCCTGCAATGCCTCAAGTGCTTGCTCACCCCCGCGCCGGGCCCAGGACTTACAGCGGTCGCAGGGGGTTAATGTGTGCTGATACCGCGCCAAGGGGGGCCCCGGGGCACATCCCGTCAATCTGGACTGCTGCGCCCCACACACTCCCAACCGTAATTGGCTGCTGCTACCTTTTCTCCATAGGTGTCGACTGCCCGGTGCCTCTCAGCCCCACAGTTTCCCCATGGTCCCAGGGAACCACTTCACCGGAGCCCTCCTCTCTGCCGACATTGCTCTGTGCTCCTCCCCCATGGATGGCAGTCTGTGTTTTGGAACGCTGTGGCAGACAAAGCATTGAGGGAGGCAGTGGGTGCGGGGAAATGACACCTACACTACGGCTCCCGCAGCACTCTCGAACGTCATTTCCCTAGGCTGTTGCTGGCTCTTCCGATCTGCCGTCTCAGTTATAGATCACGGCGGCTGCCAATTTCGAGGGGACCGCTCGTCCTGCCGGCACTATTCTTCGCCTTAAACTAATTCCGGGACTGCAAGTCACCCTTTCAAGAGGTTGTCCTGCTGCAGGGTTGTATGTCCAGGGTGTAGATATGGGCCGATGGGGTGTAGGTATGCAGGATTATGTCATGCTCAGGTTAGGGGCTGAAACTTAGCTCACTCAGCCATGTTGTTGGCCATGTCCCATGTTTTCTATTATTGAACACAATCATGATATTACTGTTTTACACTAACTGAAAAGTGATAGTGGATCTGTCTGATACATGAAATAGTCTTCTTTATACCAAGATCAAACAAGCTCAACCCACGCTCTCCTGGCCAATCTGATCATCTCTTTCCCTACACTGGAAGTGACTGCCTCCTACATTGCAGTCATAGAACAGGCATCATCAAGTCACACCTAAAGGGACAGTGTTCAGTCTGAAATGCGCTGAACTCGCTTGGGCGACCAATGAAGCATTGCACAAACCTGTGGAGCAGAGGGTAAAAACTGACAGAATCAAGCAGGAAACCAAAAAGACAGCCTAAGGTGGAAGCATAGGTATAAAGGTACGGTGGATACTGTCTGTAAAAAGGGATTTTAAGTAGATTTCACCTCGACCGTATTCATTTTGGCATGCACAATATTGTCAAGGTTGTGCCACGCAGAGATAGAATGTTAAGAATACACACAATATGTCAAGGATAAAACCTAATAATGCCACGGATAGCCAGACTTTCAGCAGGAATATCCCTCAATATGGCAAGACAGGGAACTATTATGCAGGGATAGAAAAAAATTATCCATAATGGCCACAGGATGTCAAGTATGGGCACCATTAGACTGTTCTAGTCTGAGAAGGGTCCCTCAGATTAGTTAATGCATCCCAGAGTATGCTTGGGCCAATGAAGGGATGTGTTGAAACAGTTCAATGAAATCTGTTGTTCTTATACCGATGTGAGAAATAAAAGTTCTTCAGTCTTTGTTCCAGAGCAACACAACATCCAAGAAGCATCTCTTTGTACATCTGGTTCACTAGCGGTCGGTCATGAAATAACTCACAGACTACAGAGAAAGGATCATGATTAAAAATCTGAGTAAGCTTGCATAAATAATTATTATATTATTCAGTAGAATTCCTACAGAGCAGATCTAGCCACATGACAGTGGAGCTCTTTCTATGTAACCAGAAAAACGGTGATAGGTGGGGGGACCGGAATACAGTAATGGGGATAATGATAGCATTGAAGGTGTTAGGGTGATAAAGAGAGGCCCGTGAAGAGGAAGTGAGTCTTACAGATCAGCTCTACACAGGTGGGTCTTAGGTTCTTCCTAAATAAGAGCAAGCTTTTATTACATCTCAGTTGTTCGGGCAGATCGTTCCAGAGAGTTGGCCCAGAGATAAAACGGCTTAGTTCAATGTCTTAGTCTCTCTTACTTTCGGTATGTCAGAATAAGTCATGTTTTGTTTCTCAGGCCTCTTTCCACTAGTGATTGCAAGTTTGTGTTTCATGTAGGAGGTTAGTTCTAAGTGCACAGTGTTGTGGTGTGTAATGCTGGTCTTCTTAAAATAGATTATGGCATTTAGGGCAGCCACTGGCGATCTCTCATGATCTGATTTTTTGGCGCCCCTGATAAGACAGGCAGCCGTGTCCAGGATGGCTTTTCTGGTTATTGATTGCCTGTTTTATGTGTCTGCATGGTGTAAGATGAATTGATTTAACCCAACATTTCTCAAAGTTAGTGCTTTTTTTGGAGACAGGAACAGCTCAGAAACAGAAAGCGGCAAACCTTGCTTATTGTTTTTTAGATGTACTGTCTGAAAATAAAGCACTAACTCAGAAAAATATTGGGTTAAATGACTTTACTTTCCATCCTGCAGGCACAAAAAACAGAAGCTCTGCTGTGTTGCACCAGCAAAGCCAATCATGATTCAGCCCTAGGGGTGAGACAACCAAAGCCGAGACACTGTTCTCCAGTTGCTGTGAGGCCTGGGGACTTGATGTTTTTGCAGAAACTGGAGTTAATAAGAGGTGGTTCTAGCTAGTAAAGGGATGTGTGTATTCATTCAGATATTCTGATCACCGGGGAATCCTAAGGATTTAGCAATGCGGACCATAGTAGAAGTGATGTCTAGGTACTGAGACTTAGTGACTGTAGCGTGATGCGATTTTTAATTAAATTGAGTGCAGCGTGTGATCGTATGCTGAGGAATAAAGACATCTGTTACAGAGCTCCATGTGTCGTATACTCATTTGCATGCTCCCGGACCAAGGAGGACGCTACATCTGGTGACGAGTAGGGGATATGTGCCCCGAAGAAACAAAACTGCTCTCCTTGAGTGTTTGCAACGGTACAGCAAACTGCTATACGTGCCACGTGCGCTCCAAGTGGATGTAAAGTAGTCTGAAGTTGGCGTATGTGGAGTTGAAGCTCGGCTCCAGTCCAGACACAGTTGTTGAAGAAGTTGAAGGCCCTACAGAGGGGCGCATTAGAAAAGCCCACTACAATCTGCTGGTAAGGCTGAAAAAGAGATACTGCCCAAACCATAACACAGAGCCATCATTGATACAAAGCAAAACACTAATGGCAGCCACAACCAGGTACGATGCAAAAAGCTAGAGGCAGTGACGACCAGTTGCCAGAAACAAAATTGATACTTACCAACAAGGCAGGAGATGACGTCTTACGCCTTCCGATCGTGTATGATGACCAAAGTGCAAGCCCACGGCAGTGCTTGCCTAAGTGCCAGGTACAGGGAAACGGCAACCGTCATCCGAGCAGCATACGCTCTCAACACCAGTAGAAAAGAGCGTGAAATATGGTGCAGTTGTATTTCTAAAACCACCACTGCCATTCAATAAAAGGTTATTTGTCTTCCAGGCACATCATACTGGGGTGTAGCAGACAAGTGTGGCTGCCTCAGCACCTATCGCAGTGCTGATCAGGGCTTATTGGCACTATGTCCCTGTAAGTATTGACACAACCCCATTGGGGTGTTACTCTCACAGCACATATTTGCCTATGATTTGAATGACATTGATTAACTATGTTTGTGATATATCAAACAGAATATTGATGACGTTTAGAATTGTGATTCCTTTTTGAAACCGCACTGTGATGCTTCTACCAGGCTGAACTTCCTGTGTGTTTGACCTTGACCCGAAGAGGTCCATCTTATGGATGAAATGTGTTGGCTGTCTTTGCTGAAAATATGTGACATTCTTTTTTTTTTTTAATCAATTTTTTATCTTTTTAACAGAGGGTACAAAAGCATTGCAAAAAAGAAAAATACATATGTTAGCAAATAATCATGTTCGACAATATAAACAAGAATATCTGTGCATATATCTGTATATCTGTATACAAGGAGCCCCATAGTTCACTCAAAGCATGCCCATATGCGGTGAAATATTTGCATTGAACTTACAATTCTAGTTTTAGCCAGAGCTCGTTCCCTTTCATAAATGTCTTTCATGAGAGCTAACCATTCAAAAAAAAGTAGGAGGCTAAGGCGAGATCCATTCTCTCGCAATGCAAAGACGGGCAGCGACTAATACAATAGATACAAAGCTCCTAGTACCAAATTTATTACACACTTTAAACCCCATGATCTCTTTAGTAGTGAAGGTTAAATTAAGTCCTAAAAGTTGACCAGCATATCTGATAACTTTCTCCCAAAAAGTCCGATAACTAAGAGCAAGCGTAGAACAGATGGAGAATATCTGATGCCCTTTGGCCGCATTTGGTACAGCATGTATGTTGGCATTTACTGATTCTCTCTGGAGTGTAATATAACATACAGACAGTACGGAAAAAAGTAGTCTCTAATTTGCAAATATTAAAAAAATTACTGATGTGGGAGACCAAAAGAGGACTGCAAAGATGCAAAAGTGGAAAAACCACTATGATCATACAGCTAGCCCAATCTTTCTATTCCACATCTTGCCCAGCTACGAGCAGTAAAATCGTATAATATGTTCGGGAGAATTGGAATGTTCCATATGTTAAGATGACCATGCTGTGCAAGATCTTCGAGTGTGAGTGAAGAATAGTCGAGGATTTCATGCCATATGCAGACCATATCTCTAATAGTCTTAAAACGGACTCTCTTATATTAGTTAGGGTCATTGATCCTGTACAAAAACATTTGACTATCTGTGCCAAGTGCTAGTATGAGACCAAAATATGGTTGTTTATCAATTAATAAGCTTTGTAAAAGCCCAGCAATTGCTTCCCAAAAATAAAGTTTAAAATCGGGAAGTTGCAAACCTCCAAACTTATAGGGAAATTTAATGGAGCGTATAGTGAGACGTGCTTGCTTGTAGCTCCAATTAAAACTGCTGATTGCACCCTCAAGTTTTTGAAAAAAATAGTTGGGGACCCGTATAGGAATAGCTCGAAACAAATACAGAAACTTAGGTAAAATTATCATTTTAATTATATTAGTCCTGCCGATAATAGTTAGTGGAAGTTTGTTCCAGCTCTTAAGTTTTTTTATGACCGAGTGCAGTAATGTTTCATAATCGAGTCTCCATATTTGCTATATACTAGCAGAGATCCGAACCCCTAAATAAGGTACCACAGAGTAGCTTCCAGTTATAGGTACTGGCGATTTAAAATTATGCAAAATCAGGGTTTTGTGTGAGTTAAGTTTATATACCGAAAATCGACCAAATGTTTTTGCCTCTTCCTGGATGGCAATCAATGCTGTTGCTGGGTCAGATGTAAAAACTGTAATATCATCCGGGAACGTGATATCCTTAAGTTGGTAGTTCCCATTACTGAATGGGATGATATAAGTGTTCCGATTTAATGCTTAATAAGTGGCTCTATGTATAAAGCAAATAGTAGAAGGGGAAAGTTGACACCCCTGCCTTGTGCCACGCTGTATCGAAAATGAAGCAGAGTGCAAATTAGTATATGTAAGTTTAGCCTGTGGATTTACGTATAACGCACGAATCCATTTAAAAAACCGACCTGGCAAGCCGTTAATAATCAATATCTTCCATAATGCGTCCCTTGCCACCCAATCGAATGCTTTCTCAGCATCTAACAAAACCATCCCCAAATTGCGAGATGTCTTGTTAGCAATATCAAAAGCTGTTATGGCTGTGTTAACATGTGCAGTAGTATCCCTACCGGTTATAAACCCATGTTGGTGTTCAGAAATGAGGCCAGGCATATAAGGTGCCAATCCATTAGCCAGCACTTTGGCGAAGATTTTAGCATCAGCATTGATGAGAGAGATTGGGCGGTATGACCCGCAATCATCCTCCGCCTTCCCTTTTTTAAGAAAAAAACTGATATTGGTCATATCCCAATACTTAGGGGCTTCCATACATTCCCCAATCTGATGAATGTGACATTCTTTCAAAAAAATAAAATAAAGACAAGAATCACATCTTTGTTCTTGTTTTTGGATTATTTTTGTGGTGCACTTCTATGCTTTTTTTGGTTACCGACAAGAAGCTGAATATTGGCGCCAGGTGGACTGCACGGATCAAGACCTTTGAAGACTTCATAGATGTCCTCAAAGAAGTAGATGATAAAAAAATCATTAAGTATTTAAAGAAACTTGCCGGCGACAGAGTAAAAGGATTGCTGAAGAAATTTCGCAGATTGATGCACTATAATGCCGTCAGATCAAAGAAGCATTGGGAACCAAGTTCAATCCGATGCCGAATGTCAGCTATGAAAGGTACACTTTCAATCAAGCGAGTCTGCAAGTTGGTGAAACGATGGATGAGTTTGATGAGAGACTTGACGTGCTTATCAAACCCTGCAAGTATAGCGAATTCAATGATGAAGAAGCCATGCACCTTAGAGTCATCGATGGCTGTCTTACAAACTTGTTCAGAAGACACATGTTGAGAGAGACATTCCGTTTAGAGAAAGTGCTAATGGCAGAGAGAGCAGAAGAACGTGCAGATCGACAGGCCGCTGAAATGGAGCCTGAATAGCGCAAGGTGAATCAGCATCGATCATGAAACTCGGACACAAGCACCAGGTAGATGCACGCAAGTCGATGTCTACAGAGAAGAAAAAGTTGTATTTTCGAGGTGGATTTTCATTTCCCGATGAAGGTTAATGTCTGGCCATGGGACAAACATGCAAAGGCTGCGGGAAAGAAAAACATTTTGTAACGATCTGCAAAATGAAAGGGAAACCACATGCGTCACAGTGAGAAGAGCAAATGTGCACCAGAAGCTTCCAGAAGCATTCTCGCCACGCTCACAAGGCCAAACAGCAACATCAGTTATGACAATTAGAAGCCAGACAAAGTCGATCGTCAGGAAGTTCATCCTGCACAGGCTATTCAATGTCATTATCAAGCGCCAGGGAAGAAGATGAATGTGCGATGATGATATCGACCAAGGACCTACAGGCACACTAGGTTTGACTGCTTGCAAGGAAGAACAAAAGACAAAGGCAAACCACCAAACAAAACAACTCAATTCATTTGGACACAGCCCCAAGATTACAATAAAAGTCAAAGGTTGCCCCACAACCTTTATAATAGACAGTGGTGCCTCAATTAACATCATGCCAGCTGAGAAGTTCAATAGCCTGTCTCCTGTGCCACGTCTCAACCCGTCAAACACAAAAGTATACACCTAGGCAGGGAATAAAGTCAAACCAGGCCCTGTGTCAAGCCCTCGATGTGAATCGTTCGTCTCCTCACTCCACAACTGGGGAGAGTCCTGCCACCTTGCTATTTGGGAGAGCCATCAGAACCAAACTGCCACAGTCAACAGTAGACCGATCCTCGAGTGCTGATAAGATTCATGTCACAAACACTTCTCAAAAGTGCAAGATGAAAACATATGCCGCTCGGCGTTAACAGGTTCATAAACAGTCTTCGATGAAGGTGACTGTGTCCTGGTCAAATAGAAACTAAAGTGGAAAACAGACACTCATTTGCTGTCGATCCAATTAGGGTTGTGATGTGCAATGGACACATGGTGACTGCACATCATCCCGGAAAGTCCATCACAAGGGACTCTTCACACTTTAAGCACCACGGCTCCTGAAACCATGAAAGAGATGACCTCGCTTAACAGTCTAGATCAAGCACTAGAACCTGTGTCATTGGTGCACCATGAGAGTGTCTCTCAACCGTCTCATACCACTCGATCTGGTCGATTTGTATGAGCGCCTCGACAACTTATTGGGGAAATGTAATGTGACTGTTGTTTGTACTTTTCATTTAACAAAGGGGGAGATGTAGTGTCTTGAAATTGTGTGCTAGGACCCTTATGGTTCTGGAAGGACTCAACAAAGGAATAACGTAACTTGCTGGGAGGTGTTGAGGTGAGGTAATTAATATTTATGACGTAATGAGAGCATTGTGTGTAATTGTATGCTGATGAATTAAGATGTCTATTACACAGCTCTGTGTGTGGCATATTCAATTGCATGCTCCCAAGCTGATGAGGATGCTACACTACCCAGTTTAGGACTGAAAGGCTTTGAAAATGGAAGAATTTTCAGTTTGAGGGCTTTTCCACCCATAGAGGCACAAAAGAATTTGAGGGATTGTAATCAAGGAGGCGGTCCCCGATCGAAGATTTTGTCTTGGATGCAACACTTAATTCTTTATTGAGCAAAGGCTACGCTCCTCTAAGTATTCCAGTTTTAGAATAAGATTGTAATTACATATCTAATGCCTTTACCTCAGTGCCTTGAGCTCCTCACTAGTGAGTAGTCGCTCTTTATAAGATTACTGATTGCTTGATTTACATAGCTGTGCATCATCGTTTTGATACAGTTAAGTCTTCAGTGTACCAGAGAACAGTGCGAATAGTTCCATAGCTCGCGGGAAAGTCGAATGTATAACAGACAGAGCTTATAGGGAGAGTGTCCACACTTTGAGGCTGCCTCAGCCATCAGTATTTCTAAAGCAGAGAGCACATGAGTCTGTTTATTCTGATTAAAAACACAGCAGCGAGGCATTTGAAATATGGTGCTTTACTCGTAAAAAAGGTTTAAGTTGACTCACTGGTGGTGCAGCATTGTACATCATTGAAATAGGCACACTAAAATCAGTGGAGACACCAAGTATTACTTTTCCCCACCCACTCCCATTTTTCTTTCCTGTCTCTTCTCTCACTCCTCCCTCCTACCACTCATCTCATCTCTGTTTCTTCTCTACCCCCGTTAGCCACCCCCACCCGATTGCCAAAGCCAATAGCTCGTCCATGAGAGAGAGTTATTGTCTTTGCCAGTGCTTGTTCTATTTGTGACTTTTAACATGCTTTGCGCTTACACAATAATGTATTGAGAAATTATTATACACACTAATTTCTTAGCAAACATTATCATGGTGTTCTTTGTACACTCTGTCCAAGGCTAGAGTACATGGAACGCGATACACTTGTCCGGCTAGAGATAGCTCTTCAGCTTTAGGCTAACCATAGCATCAGCATTGCATCTTTGGCACAGTGCAATTGCAACAGTGCTTTTGATATATAAACAGCGTCTGCATTGCATTCGGCAGAGGAGCACTTCACCTGGGATTTTCCAGGACGCAATGCGCTGTCTCTGAGATGCAGTCCTGCCGACTCTGACCCCTATCCTGCAACGGATGGTAGCCTGTTCTGCAGAGGCCAGCTTTCTGGTACATCACACTCAGATAGGGGGAGCAAGGCCATCCCAGGGATTTGGCAGAGGGTACTCCCAATATGCTCTCAATAGTATAGGTAGTATTAGGTAGGAGTATAATCATTGTAAAGTCATAATTGTTGAACTGCTTAGCTTTTTCACCATTCCTGTAATGCCGGTTACAATGCTTTGTTTCTTCTGCCTAATAATTGCAGCACACTCTTTCTATGCAAGAATGCAAATATTTTAAATAAATGTTTTAAAACCTAATTTGTATCTTTCTTGTGTTACCTTGGACATGCAAACACAAATTAACGAATGGTAGATCTATTTTCCATGATTCTTTAACCCCTTGGCTGCGGCAGGAATTCCGCCGCAGCGCTGGGGGGGGGGGGGGGGGGGTTGGGGGCACTACGGTGGTGCCGTGCTCATGACGGAACCACTCTGTCATGAGTCACGGTTGAGCTGTGCTCATGACGGAGTGGTTCCATCATGACTCCGCCCACGGCGCTAATCGCCCGCACAGGCGGGGAATTAGCGCTGCGTGGGCGGAGCGGCCGCAGCATGACGGAACCACTCCGTCATGAGCACACGGCACCCGTGGCTCATGACGGAGTGGTTCCGTCATGAGCAGGGAAGGGGTTAAGGAATAATACAGTGTTCATGTTCAGTGTTGCTGATACCATCTGTCACCCTGAATAAGTTAAGGTTCCAAATGGGGCACTTTGAGCTAGGTAGGAACCAGCCCAACAATGTCTTATAAATATGTGTGAACTGAGTTCCTGTACTTTTAAATCTATGTTGTTCACATACACAGTCCTACTAAGTTTGTAAGAACTGTATAAAAAAAGTGACTCCTACACCTCTTTGTCTTATGTAACATTTTCTATACACTGATTTACACATGCATGATTCATTGTCTCTTTATGTGTGTGATGTAAAGTGCTCTGACACCCTACACTTGCTATAAAACAAATGAAACAACTGTGAGAATGTGAGAGAAGGGCTATGGAGAGATGAGAGGCACTGTTGGAGGATGATACTGAGGGAATCATTGAAGAGCCCCAATAAAGATAGTTGTATCCCGGTGCACTGTAAGCTCCTTGTTTACTTTGCTTTAAAATCGAATACAATTGAATATATAATGAATAATGTGTTGCAGAATGCACCATTTTTTTTATTAAATTGTCTTGGGGAGTGGGAACCCCCCCAAAAACCCCTTGTAGTGGTCATACTCACTTGCTACACACCGTTCGGGGATAGTCTGACAAAATCTACCAGGGCTGCCCTGGTCAGACGAATCCCTAAACCATGTTTAGGTAATAAATAAAACTTCAAAATTGAAAGAGTCTAAAAGTAAAGCAGTTTCTTGGGCATAGCGAGGCTTTGAACCGCTCAGTAACATACAATCAAGTGACTGAGAAAAAGACTGATCTGAACCATGGTTGTTTCTTCTATACAAATGAAGGGGGGGAAAAACGCTTGTCAGCTGTGCAAGATGCTGCACAAGGAACAGCGAGGAGTTCTTCTCAAGAGGAAGATACAAAGGGCAGGTGAAAGGCAGCATGCCTGGCGGTACGGAAATGCTGAGGGGTGCAGATAGGCTTGCCTTTGGTGCGCCTTTGGCGTGCTGCCAGTGCTCCTGCTGTGCAGATCCACAGCCCGTCTCCCTAAATACCATTCGGGAGTGCAGCACGTACTAGACCTAATAAGTCTGGAGAACTGCACTCCATTCCTCACAGGATGGCAGGCAAGTGAGAAGAGATATGAAGAATAGGCGGGATTGCGTTGGAGATCGGAAGAGTAAAGACAGCTGCTTCTTACATCCACCGTGATGGAAAGGAGATAAGCAAACTAGAGTTGTTAAAAGAATGTCAACAAAACAACATTTTATGGCCATGTAGCTTACATTAAAGTAGAACTTTATCAGCTACAGAGGGCCCCACTTACATAGATTTTAGAAACATGTATGCACCTGTATATGATAGGTTTGCTCCTGAAATGCATGCATATGTCTGACTTTTAAGAAATTCTTAAAAATCCCCACCCGGCACCACACACTAAAACCTACACAAATCATGGACCTACAGTCACACTCACACCGTCCTTCATTTACTCCAGCAGATTGGCTGCATGACAGATTATCTGCAGGATTAAGTACTGAGTGTAGGTGCATTACCACATATGTCTTTGTTAAGTGTGCTAATAGGGTGTGAAGCAACAAGTGGAAATGCTTGTAAAAAACACAAGTTTACAACTTCACAGTTTTCTGCCACCATTGCAAAACAGCCGCCATATCTGAATATTTTTAGCACTCTTTAGTGGAATTTGTGAAAAGAAAAATCAACAATCCTATTACACGTTTAGCTTGTAATGTACCTAAGCACCATGTAGGTACACAAATAGTGCTGTGAATTGTGTGCCAGGGTTAGTTACACTGCAATAATACACTGCTGCTAGCCTGAGAATGACACTTTAAATGCAACCAGAATACCACCAGATTCCTAAATGTGTACTTCAGAATAGCTAATGCGAATACCATTTTTTCCATTTGTATTTCCCGAAGATATTCGGAATCTCTTTCACACAACAAACTAAAATCCTACGATCGGCCCTGTTCTTCCTCTAATCTATAGGAAAAGACCGCGGCTCACCTTAAAAGCTTGAATGGCCGGATTCGCAATCATTGAGTTGATCAATGAATTCAAGACAATGTATGTCATCAACTTGTAAATCAGCAAAGCACTTGGAAAAAGACTAGAAAGAACGTAGACTTGAGCATCCCCTGACACAGGGCCTCGGTCTTCCAGCACTGTGCTTCAGATTAACCTCTGACCTTCATTTAGCCTTTGTGCCCCTGGGATCAGTCCATATGGCTCTTTAGATAAACACTCTGCTCATTAGCGTTTATTAGAGTAAGTACTTCTTGTAAGTGTAACCTCCACAAATAATCAGACCACTTGGCACAGGAAGACTGGGCATATAAAAATATATACTCAATCGTATAAAGTATGTTGAGCTATATCAGCAAATACGTTTTTGAATTTTCCACCCAGGCATGCAATGAACATTTCTTAGGCTATTAACTAAGGCTGGATGAAATCTCACAAAATTTCATGAAATTCTATCCAAATTTTGGGACATTACGCTTTTGTAGCGAAAAGTGTTTTGATCATATGCATCTTGCATCATATATTTTACCCGAGCACTAACCTCGTATTAATGTCTTGTGAGATACCCACATAGGAGTGGTTCGAGTAAAAAATGTCTCTCGGTAGAACATTTACTACACAACTCAGTGTCCCGCTGGTACCGCGAAAGACTTTTTAATGGAAAATGCACCAGTAAGTAAAACTACGCAAAAAAGAGTAATGTGTAACTTTGAGAACTTTGATGAATTTCGCGGGTATATTTAACATTACTAGCAGGCCTGCCATTAACCAAGAAACAGGCTGAGTTCCTTAAAAAGTATCCCTGGAAAGGAAAACCATAGAGCAGCATACAGATATATTTTAATATATGACGATTCACAGTAATGTACAGTGCCATTTAAATATATGCTCACATTTTTCTGTGATGTATTCAGGGGAGGCTCAAACATTGCTTGCTTATACGCACGCACCTATACGTGCCCATGCGGATAGAAATAAACACAAACTTTAAAAAACTTTTTGTGTAATTAAATGGTACAACTGCAATTTTATCATCTCACCTTACCAGTGCTGTGAAAAAAATCACGACGCGCTTCAAGTGTAAACATACACTTGAGTGTAAGTTCACATTTTTCCGGTATTCACAAAGAAACGATTAATAAAAGTAACTTTATTTACAACTGTGGAGACTCCACAGTCGGGGCAGAGAACTCGCCACATCAAAAGATAGACCTGTGCTAGTGTCGGGGTTGTAAATTGATAACGTTTTTTTTAATAACTCCATCCCCCTCCTAAATGTTGATTATACATTTCAATATTTTTTTTTTTATAGATCAAGTGCATTATATATTCTGCTTACTACTGAGATAAAATCAGAGACGCTGAACCTAAGTCATCAACTGCCTACAACTCCTCTGATACAGACGAACAGATGAATTTAACAAGTCACCAAAACCCTTTAGTTTCGGGTCTACCAATTGCCGAAAAATGTTTAACCAGGCAAATTTACTAACAAGCATTTGCAATGCAATAGGTCTCGCATTGCTGTAAGTTTGAGATATTGGCGTTGCTAATAATAATGCAATGCCAATAGCTCAAACTTTCAGCAATGCTCGAGCAATTGCATTGCAAATATTTGTAGGAAAATGTGCAGTAGCACAGGCTGTTAATAGGTGTCCCTGTGGATGCAGTGCCTCATGTTGCTAATAGCGGTCTGTTTATAACTCCATAGGGACACCTAGTAACAGCCTGTGGTACTATGCCCTTTCCTTACTTTGTGAATGGGAGGAGATGCAGTGCCGAAGCTGCAAGCAGAAGAAAATGCGGCGCTCGTTAAACGGGTGCCATGCTAAACGTATGCATGACGATGTAAGGGAAACAAAATGAGGAATGCTGAAGATGGGAGGATGGGAGGTGGTGGTATGAGGACGGCACTGGGGAGATTAAGTGCAATAATGATGGGAGGGAGTGCAAGCAAGAGGCAACAGATTGCTAGAGCTGGCCAACCCCCGCCCCCCAAAAAATAGTGCTCACCGACTTATAAAGCAGACCATGTAACAACACCAGTAAATAGTCCAGTCATTATGGGAGGTTACAAATGCAGACAAGGCAGTACCAAGGAGGGACTACTAAGCCTAGTCACAAATTAAAAGCAATGATTTTGCAAGTACAGTAACAGGAGCCAATTGAAAATATGGGCGGTAAATGGGCGGAGCTTCTATGCCGTATCTCAATACAGCATGCCTCGCAGAGCAGCGCATGCGCTGCCCAGGCTCGACCTAAAAATGGGAAACCCTTCTCTGGCCACCACAGTCACCCATGCATTTTATGCTTCACCTAATAAAACCATCATGCTAATTTTAATAAATCATCTGATGGGGACACTGAAGTAGAGAGGAGGACACAGGACATCTCTATATAGGGTCGGAGTTTCATTCCTGTTAAAGGCAGGGGTAACTCTGTGCTCAGGTTGGGAGTGAGGAAGGGACTCCTCTTAAACTGGTGGGGAAGTACATGCAGGAGTTTTTCCATGACGAAAAGTGCAAATGAATGAAAGTATGTGCTAATTAGACTTGCTGAACGGCCATATAATATTTAAACAAATAAGCACTCCAGGTAATCTACGACAGCCGCTGATTCCCTGGGGTTCTCCTGCAATTCTCCGAGAATTCCATGAAAGGAAGAAACTTGTAGAAATTGAAGTGATTTCTTACATGTGTAAAATTCAGACCGAGGGCTTTTGTGGACAGGTCTGCTTATTTTTAGTTTATTGCATAAACGCTTTTGTAAGTCAAAGCATAATGGTATTCAAAAGCATAGTTATTGAAAAGTGGGCAAACTTTATGGCTGGATAACTTTAGCTACAGCTAACCCATTTAATGTTTGTCGTTATCCGTTCCATACTAAATGTATGGCATGATTTAGAGCTTGTATGTGACAAGATGTGAGGAATATAGAATAAGCACATCTGCAAAAAGGCTTTTTTACAGACCAGAAATCACCAAGTAAAACAGTGAAATAATTTTGATTTGTTTCCATAAAGCTGAATTGGTGACTTGAGAAATGTATTGAAAAGTAGATAGATATGGTTAGCTTTCTCTGTTTCCTCTTGCTATCTATATTTATGTACACTGGCAACACTTAGCTATAATTGAGTCTATCAGTTTGCTGTAGGATGCTTTTGCTTCTTACATATATTTTTAATCCTTTCAAACATTAATGTGGTGATCCTAGTTATAGAAGACTGAGGTATATTCTTTGTGGTGGCACATACTTTTATTTATTTTATTTATTGAGTTTTATATAGCGCAAACTTGACCCGAGGGCATCAGAGCACTTCACAGAGTTAGCACAAGCAGCAAATACTTGAGATACATTTGAAGTAAATACAGGTACATAGTGACAGAAAGTGACAAGGTATATGAGAAATAGCATAAGCAGCAACTACGTAAGATACATTTGGAGTAAATATAGATACATGGTGACAGTATATGGCGAGGTGTACAAGGAAATTAGGGAAAGTTGCTGATATAATTTTGTGGTAGTTGTGGTACATATAAATACATGGCACTTTAGAGAGCACAGAGGCAATTGTACGAGATTACCGGAAGTGTAACATGAAAAAAAGTACACAGTAACAAGCATTGGCATAGCCACTAGGCCTCGCCTTTGGGGCCTTATAAGTGTTTAGCCATGCAACACTTGATGTTGTTGCACCAAAAAAACAAAACAAAATCTTTGTATGCAAGGTATTTGTCTGCTTTTATAGATAAATTTGTTTCCTTGTCTTTTGCAATAGTGTTATGCAAATATTTAGAAAGGATATTCCAGGCAAATTTAAACAAATGGTGCATTTTCATGCTACTGTACCCAAAGAGCTTCTGATGAGCACTTTTTCGTATCATGTAATGTAATGCAATTGCCAGCCCATCCGGGAAGCCATGCAGTGGTGAGCAAGGGGCAGGATCCCAGAGATTACAAATTGTTTACACGGAGGTAAGTGGTGGGTTCATCAGAACAGACTTCTAACTTTTTTGGCACACAGTCCATAAATGAGAAAATTACACCCAACAATAATACCAACTTACTGCAAAAGGAGTGACCATACCTATGCGCATGCATCACAGACTACAGAAGGCGTCATGGCTCGTTTGCGTCTAGGTCCACAAACATCGAGTGTAATGGAAAATAAGAATGCAAACCTTCTTTAGTAATTAATATAAAGAGGTTTATTTTCCACTCTTCCGGGTTATTGCGTGGTTCTAACATCTAGTGCAACATAATGTGCTCGAAGCCTTCTTGTAAGGTCTCTGAGCTCTTATATACAATATATACATGTATATATTTAGAAAGAAGTAAACAAGCTCTGTTTGTCAGGGGACATGGGAACACTCACTCCTCCAGATCAGCAGAAAGCTGCCTGGTCTCACATTACAAACAACTCAGGTCTGGAGCCGCATTCGCTGGAGGAAGCGTTGCTATGGAAACCCAGAGCAATCTGTAATGCGAGCCCGTACTCAAGGCATTTACATCTGCAACTCCTCAATGGCAAAACTTCCAATTTCATGCGTTTCACAAAAATATCAAAACACGCCGTTTGTAACGATCAAAACACGCACAACGGCGTTTATGTATGAATGCGTATACAGCGTATCCTCAGCACAATTCGTAAACTCGGCAGCAGATGATTTCAATTTTTAAAAAAAGGCATTTTTCACTTGCAAGAACCAAAATCACAGCGTGTCTTCGGGATCCAGCAGCCTGGCAGTACTACCGGTGTTAATACACCTCAAGTGACCGGCAAAGTCGATCAAGGACAGCGCACGCGCAGAGCGGACAGTCGAGGACGAACCAGAAGTGAACCCCCTTACCAGAGGCGCTTAAGGACCTCTCAATTAACAAGACAAAAGGATAAAGGGTGGAGTGAGGGACAGCATTGTCTCGCAGAAAAGGCAACGCATTGGGTGGAAAGAGTTAAGGCATGCATCGGCTAAGAAAAAAAGAGAGAGAGGGGAAGAAAGAGAGCGAGAGAGAGAAAGAGAGAGCGGGAGAGACAGAAAGAGAGAGAGAGAACGTGAGAGGAGAGAGTGAGAGAGAGAGAGCGAGAGAGAGCCCGGGAGTTCTGCGTGCGTGCGCGGGCAGTCTGCTCATTTTCAAGCACTGCAATTGTGCTTGTGGCACACCGCAGCGCGCTCCCGCAAGGTGGATGCCGCCACAAGCACGAGTATGTGCTTCGAAAAAGAGCAGAACGACGGCTAAAGGTCCTCCTATGCAGTGCATGAGCGCTGCGTAGGCGAGACCTAAAAACTGCAAAACAAGATCAACAGTAGTAAAGATGGATGATGTACTTCTGAGGTAGCTGGGGTAAGACCTTGTGTGGACAGGGGAAACTAGAGGTACAGGTTTTTCCTGGGGTAGTGGTGAGCATATTTATTTCTAGGGTGCAACAAGGTTGTCCGCTGGCTAGTCAGGTGCTTTAAGGGGGTGGGTTTATGTATTTGATGAAGAGAAGTAGCTTCAGTTTCTTCTCAAAGTGAGGGAAGAAATGATTTTCCAACTGGTTCTGGGGCAGGGAGTGCCAGATGCTAAGAGCATTCCCAGAGGAGGAGCGGGTGCGAGATTTCTCTCTCTGAAATTTTGGAGGAATCAAGAGTAGACTGTTTGAGCTTCGTAGAGATCTATTTTGGCTTGCTTTTGATAGTTTATTTGTGAGGTAGATTGGTTTTTCAATGTAGAGCGCTTTGTGAGTTATGCAGGCAGTTTTTAGTATGGCCTTTGCCTCGACTGGCAGCCAGATGAGTTGTTTGAGGGTGGGAGTGAACATTTCCCCCAATATGTCTTGCCGCAGCGTGGAGTGTGGCATTTAATGGGGCTATGTAAGATTTTGGGGCACAAGCAAACATTGCATTACCAAAGTCCAGCTTGGGCAGGACTAAGGATTGGACCACCGTCTTTAGGTCTTCAATGGGGATTAACGGTTTGATTTTTTAAAGGTTTTTCGGTGTTTAGAATGCGTTTTTAGCAGCGGCATTAAAATGGTCTTTCATGCCTAGGTGGTAGTCAAGGGTAATCCCCAGGAATTTAACAGAGTTGGAGATGGACAGTTTGCAGTTTAATGCCATGAGGTTCTCATGCCAGCTGTCTAGGGGAAATTATTTTTCTTTGGGATGAATGAGAAGGAGTTCAGTTTTGCTAGGTTGAGTTTGAGCTGGTTGCTGGTCAGACAGGCTTGAACTGTGAAGAGAGTGTTATTTAGGTGCTGGATGTCTTTGACTGACCAGATTTTCATGTAGAGTTGAGTGTTATTTGCATACAGATGGTAGGCTATTCTAGCTTGCTTCAGGATTGTTGCCAGAGGTCCCATATAGAGGTTGGATAGTGTTGGAGAAAGGACTGACCCCAGTGGAACTCCTTGAGAGACTAGTGTTGTTTTTGAGGTACAGTTGCGGAGCTTGATTTGCTGTGAGCGTTGGCTTAGAAAGGAGGTGAACCACTGAAGGACACTCCCGCTAATGCCTGCAGGCTGTGAGAGGATGTTTAGGAGGATGTCATGGATGACAGTGTCGAAGGCACCCAAGAGGTCCAGGAGGACTAGGAGGTAGGCCTAGTCGTCGTCCAAAGATCAGTGTAGGTCATCTATGATGTTTAGTATAGAATTCTCTGTACTGCAGCCTTTCCTGAACCCAGATTGGAAGGTGTCTAGCAGGTTGTATTTTTTCGATGTGGTTGTTGAGTTGGGCATGCGCACATTTTTCAATAGTTTTGGCGAGAAGCGGGAGGTTGGTTTTAGCTCTGTAGTTATTAAGGTTGTTATGGTCGGCATCTGTTTTTTTGATGAGGGATGTGACTTGGCCGAGTTTGAGGGTGGCCGGCATAGATTGTGGTCCAAATAGGAGAAAAAATGAGCCTGAGATTTTTTTTTCAACACAGCAGGGAGGGGGTGAGGGATGTGAGATGCCGGCTTCACGCTGGAATGTAACTTGAGGACTTCTTCTTCAGGGGTATAGATGAATTTAGACCAGGTTGCATTGTTTTTCAGTTGCAGGGGGTGGAGGCTGGTGAGCTGTGTTAGAGAGAAGGTAAGGCATCCTTTCATTGTCAGTAGGGTTATGGGTGAACCCTTTCTGGAAGGGGCTTCTTTAGTGCCGGGTGGGGAGGTGGGTGGCTCAAGAGATAGTCCAATGTTAGATAAGTTTTCAGATAAAAATGTAGCAAATTCTTCACAGCACTTTCAGGAGTTGTTACTTGAAAGTTGGGGTTTGCTGTTTGATGATGTTCAATAAGTCTTTTGGTCTGTTCCTAGACCGGTCAAGCTGATCTCGGAAAAAGGCAGATTTTTCTTTTTAGATGTGTTTTTTGTATTTTTGGTGAACGACCCAGAGGATCCAGAGATTGGATTTCGAAGATTGTTCTCTCCAGTTTCATTCAGCTAAACAGAGTTGTTGCCTTTCCTTGTTCAGGTCTTTGTTGAACCGGTATCTGGATGGGATATTTCTTGATTTCTTGCGTTTTAGGGGGGATTGTTTCCACGAGTTTTGTAATATTTGCATTGTAGTGGGCGATGAGGTCCTCAGCAGATGTTAAGTCGGATTTGGGTACCGACTAATCCTTCTACCTCTTCTTGGGGGATTTGGTGGATGTTTCTTACCCAGCTCTTGGGACGGCTGAATTGGTGTGAAAGATGCTGAATGAAGTTGAGATCGAAGAGAATTTGATAGTGATCTGACCAGTAAGATGGTAGGAAGGAGCACAGAAAATGACAGGCAGTTTATTAGCATGCAATGGGGCGTGGGTGAAGTGTTCTGTTCAGGATGACTGGGTTGGATGGTAGTTAGTTGGGAGAGCAGCCTAGGAGGGCAAGAGGTGTTTGAGCTCCTGTTCGACCTAAGGACAACCAGGATCTTGTGGAGTGAGGTTTGGCTGGGAGTATTTCCATAGGTGTTATTCATCAATTCAGGTTCCTGCTGCGATGTTCCAGTCGTGGTGCATTTGGGTTTGAGGCGCTGCAGCGTGTTTGTGGCAGGGTTGGAGTTAATCCGTGGTGCGAGATGTGGGCAGGATATTGATATTCTTTGCCTCTATGCGAAGTGACGAGATTTCACCCAGAATAGTGTTTATTTGGAGTTCTAGACAGGCTATTATGGGGATCAGTTAGAGACGGTTGGGACAGCGGTGGGGAGGTGAGTGTGCTGGGGCACAATGGAGCCAGGGGCGGAGGCTATGGAAGGAGACAACCGATTGAGGTTGCGGACTGCGGTTGAGCTGTGAGCCATGGGGAAGGCGAAGCTGATTCTAGAGGAGAAACTGTAGTGTCCAGGTATTTGGCAGTGGAGGGGGATTAAGGTGGTGTGTGGGCGTAGACCGCGTGAAAGGAATTGTGAGTCGTGGGTTTAGGTATCAGAAGTGTGGGTGCATGGATCTGCTCACTGGGAGAGGGTAGAGAGGCTGATTTACTGGTAGAGGTGTGGAGGTGGGACCAGAGGGCAGGGAGGCGCAGAGTGCAGTGAAGTGTTGGACAAAAATGTTTATGTTTTATTCTGAGGTTTGGACAAGGATGTTCCCATTTCTGTAGACAGTTATGGTCAGTTCTCCACTAAAGTTCAGAGATGGGGATATAGTAAGCCTAATTCCATGGGGGATGTTGGCAGCTTTAGTTACATGAAGGTGCTGTAGGCAGTTCTCTCTCCTTTTGGAAGATTTTTTTGTGTAGAAGATGAAGTCAAATTTGCGGCCACAGTGTACTGGACTGTAGTATATATCTGTTATTAAAGTTTCAGGATGATCTCTAAGAATTTTGTGGTTTAAATGTTTTGGGGCCTGCTTGGAGAGGTTTAGTGGAAATTTAATGCAGTATGAGTTTCCATGGCAGTGTTGCAATGGGGCTTTAGTGAGTAGTCCTACTGCAGAATTATTAGTCTAGGCAGTCAGAGTAGGTAAGGGCTGATAGACGTCATGGGGGCAGTGTCCTTATTGCTGGCACTTGGTAGTATGGGCAAAGGTCACTGATGAGGCGGTTGGTGCTTGCCACGACCAAGTCACAGTACATGCATGAGGTGGTTTAGACAAAAGTCGCAGTGTAGGCATTGGGTACCAGCATAGGATATGAGGTCACAGCTGTGTGTATAAGGATATAAGGAACCTGTGTTGGCGTAGGGTAAGCAGAAACATCTTTTAGGCCTATGTATCCGTGATTGTGTATAAACACAGTAAATGTGCAGGATAGTAATGCAAGACAAGAGTTATCGTAAGGCAATGACTACCTGTATCGACATAACATCACAAGTGTGTGCAACGGGAACCAAAGTCAGCGTAGGGCAGACAGAAGCATCTTATGGACCTATTAACAGCAGGAATACATAAATTAATTAGACGCTCAGGATAGAGACACAGGTGTAAAAGCCAGGATCAGACAAATTTCATTTGCATTGAAAATTATTCATGTTAAGGCTGGGAAGAGTGACTAATAAAGCATTGCGTGAGGTCCCAAATAGCAGTCCGGAATGGGGTGAGGCAGCATAAAAACAATAGGTTCTGTGAGGGGTTTAGTTGATGAAGGAAGAATGGCGCTCAAACATAACACACCAAGGGTCAGATAGTGAACTGGTAAGTACGGTGCTGCAAGATCAGGGGAAAACAAACCCTTGCAAGAAAAAGAACCCCTGCGATTTGGGGTGTAGGAGACACCCACTACAAATGGAAACCGGTTCTGCGCACACGTTTAAAAGTAAACACAGTGTGGTGGGACCGAAGGGTAAGGTCGAAAGTACGAAGGAGGTCTACACCAGAAATGTCTGAAAAGAATAAGGATGGCAAGTAGCCAGGTCGTAGTCTCGATAGGTGGAGAGGGGTGAGGATGTCACCGTAACGACCGAGGTATGCAGGAAAGTGGAAAGCTTCGGAATTGGCGCGTAAACGCAGTAAGAACACCAAGAAGTCTCTGGCTCAAAATTACGGCAGAGATAGAAAAGGCGGGTAAATCCGTTGGGATGCGTGGATGACGGGTAAGTCACTCCACAGTGAAATCATGAGGTCCGGGCAACGAGCTGGAATCGTCTCGCGCTCACGCGACCTGGCTACTTGCCATCCTTATTCTTTTCAGACATTTCTGGTGTAGACCTCCTTCGTACTTTCGACCTTACCCTTCGGTCCCACCACACTGTGTTTACTTTTAAACGTGTGCGCAGAACCTGTTTCCAGCAGCATAAAAACAAGGCTGGGAAGAGTGACTGATACAGATTGCTTAAGATCGCAGGTTGTGGTCAGGAACAATCTGGTGTCCACATTGATTCATAGGATGGGGGATGTGACCATCAGACACGTAGCTCGGAAATACGGGTGAGTGAGATGCCACTAGATAGGTCAGAGAGTGTAAGAGAGGCCCTCAGAAAGGGCAGGCAGATGAGGGAACAGTGGAGGTCAGGGAGGGCGAGCCGGGCTCAGTAGTGCGAGAAGTAGCCCAGCCAGATTCCAACTATTTGGCAGCACCCCCAGCCTCTAAAAGAATTTGGTGTATGTGCACAATTGTTCCATCCGACATTAAGGGAGTCTGATAGCTCTTTGTTCATAATTCTGAGGCATATGGTCAGCAAATGCGGGCAGGGAGCAGTAGTGACACGTTGCTGGGCTCATAGTGGTCTCGGTACGATTTGGGCTGGCTACCTGGTAGCTTTGGGATTTGGGCTATTCTCACGATGTTGGTGTTCTCAGTTCCTGCTCCAGCAGCAGCAAATCACGGCACAGACAGGGGCAGGCAGATGGTTGGTTCCACTCCCTGCCTATCCAGAAGGATTCTGCAATGTCCCCAGTGGGCTCAGGATGGAAGTATAAGACAGTGGCATGAAGGAGCGCTGGAGTTGATTGTTTGGTACCTATCGGTAGGTTTTGGTACATTTTGGGCTACTGCAAAGGGAGCGGAACCTCAGGCATCCCTTACTGGAGCTGATCCATGCCGGTGTAGAGGGGGCAGTACAAAAGGGGGTGGTGATGGACGGAGCATCAGAACCAATCAAACACTCACACCCAGTCAACAGATCTGGGTTTGATCCATCACCGTTCTTTAGCCCACTCTGCCACCCCAGTTCAGACATGGCCATATGCAAATCAGTCTGACCCTGTGCCTCATGGGAACAGTCCAGCCCGAACTGCCAAGCCATGCCTTCCCTGGACCGGAAACAAGCTTCCTAGGACCGGTTTCTGGCATTTCAGCAGTCTTCAGCCAGGCTTGCTTGAATCCAGTGGCAAAGTGAGCAAGGGACTCACGTCTGAGCATACCCTGCCAACTTATGGCGAACAAAGCGGTACAAAAGGGGGTGGTGATGGACGGAGCATCAGAACCAATCAAACACTCACACCCAGTCAACAGATCTGGGTTTGATCCATCACCGTTCTTTAGCCCACTCTGCCACCCCAGTTCAGACATGGCCATATGCAAATCAGTCTGACCCTGTGCCTCATGGGAACAGTCCAGCCCGAACTGCCAAGCCATGCCTTCCCTGGACCGGAAACAAGCTTCCTAGGACCGGTTTCTGGCATTTCAGCCGTCTTCAGCCAGGCTTGCTTGAATCCAGTGGCAAAGTGAGCAAGGGACTCACATCTGAGCATACCCTGCCAACTTATGGCGAACAAAGCGGTACAAAAGGGGGTGGTGATGGACGGAGCATCAGAACCAATCAAACACTCACACCCAGTCATCAGATCTGGGTTTGATCCATCACCGTTCTTTAGCCCACTCTGCCACCCCAGTTCAGACATGGCCATATGCAAATCAGTCTGACCCTGTGCCTCATGGGAACAGTCCAGCCCGAACTGCCAAGCCATGCCTTCCCTGGACCGGAAACAAGCTTCCTAGGACCGGTTTCTGGCATTTCAGCCGTCTTCAGCCAGGCTTGCTTGAATCCAGTGGCAAAGTGAGCAAGGGACTCACGTCTGAGCATACCCTGCCAACTTATGGCGAACAAAGCGGTACAAAAGGGGGTGGTGATGGACGGAGTATCAGAACCAATCAAACACTCACACCCAGTCAACAGATCTGGGTTTGATCCATCACCGTTCTTTAGCCCACTCTGCCACCCCAGTTCAGACATGGCCATATGCAAATCAGTCTGACCCTGTGCCTCATGGGAACAGTCCAGCCCGAACTGCCAAGCCATGCCTTCCCTGGACCGGAAACAAGCTTCCTAGGACCGGTTTCTGGCATTTCAGCCGTCTTCAGCCAGGCTTGCTTGAATCCAGTGGCAAAGTGAGCAAGGGACTCACGTCTGAGCATACCCTGCCAACTTATGGCGAACAAAGCGGTACAAAAGGGGGTGGTGATGGACGGAGCATCAGAACCAATCAAACACTCACACCCAGTCAACAGATCTGGGTTTGATCCATCACCGTTCTTTAGCCCACTCTGCCACCCCAGTTCAGACATGGCCATATGCAAATCAGTCTGACCCTGTGCCTCATGGGAACAGTCCAGCCCGAACTGCCAAGCCATGCCTTCCCTGGACCGGAAACAAGCTTCCTAGGACCGGTTTCTGGCATTTCAGCCGTCTTCAGCCAGGCTTGCTTGAATCCAGTGGCAAAGTGAGCAAGGGACTCACGTCTGAGCATACCCTGCCAACTTATGGCGAACAAAGCGGTACAAAAGGGGGTGGTGATGGACGGAGCATCAGAACCAATCAAACACTCACACCCAGTCAACAGATCTGGGTTTGATCCATCACCGTTCTTTAGCCCACTCTGCCACCCCAGTTCAGACATGGCCATATGCAAATCAGTCTGACCCTGTGCCTCATGGGAACAGTCCAGCCCGAACTGCCAAGCCATGCCTTCCCTGGACCGGAAACAAGCTTCCTAGGACTGGTTTCTGGCATTTCAGCCGTCTTCAGCCAGGCTTGCTTGAATCCAGTGGCAAAGTGAGCAAGGGACTCACGTCTGAGCATACCCTGCCAACTTATGGCGAACAAAGCGGTACAAAAGGGGGTGGTGATGGACGGAGCATCAGAACCAATCAAACACTCACACCCAGTCAACAGATCTGGGTTTGATCCATCACCGTTCTTTAGCCCACTCTGCCACCCCAGTTCAGACATGGCCATATGCAAATCAGTCTGACCCTGTGCCTCATGGGAACAGTCCAGCCCGAACTGCCAAGCCATGCCTTCCCTGGACCGGAAACAAGCTTCCTAGGACCGGTTTCTGGCATTTCAGCCGTCTTCAGCCAGGCTTGCTTGAATCCAGTGGCAAAGTGAGCAAGGGACTCACGTCTGAGCATACCCTGCCAACTTATGGCGAACAAAGCGGTACAAAAGGGGGTGGTGATGGACGGAGCATCAGAACCAATCAAACACTCACACCCAGTCAACAGATCTGGGTTTGATCCATCACCGTTCTTTAGCCCACTCTGCCACCCCAGTTCAGACATGGCCATAAGCAAATCAGTCTGACCCTGTGCCTCATGGGAACAGTCCAGCCCGAACTGCCAAGCCATGCCTTCCCTGGACCGGAAACAAGCTTCCTAGGACCGGTTTCTGGCATTTCAGCTGTCTTCAGCCAGGCTTGCTTGAATCCAGTGGCAAAGTGAGCAAGGGACTCACGTCTGAGCATACCCTGCCAACTTATGGCGAACAAAGCGGTACAAAACGGGGTGGTGATGGACGGAGCATCAGAACCAATCAAACACTCACACCCAGTCAACAGATCTGGGTTTGATCCATCACCGTTCTTTAGCCCACTCTGCCACCCCAGTTCAGACATGGCCATATGCAAATCAGTCTGACCCTGTGCCTCATGGGAACAGTCCAGCCCGAACTGCCAAGCCATGCCTTCCCTGGACCGGAAACAAGCTTCCTAGGACCGGTTTCTGGCATTTCAGCCGTCTTCAGCCAGGCTTGCTTGAATCCAGTGGCAAAGTGAGCAAAGGACTCACGTCTGAGCAACGTCTGAGAACGATGGATTTAACCCAGATCTCTTGACTGGGGGAGAATGTCTGCATTGTCAGCATTCCGTCCATCATTTGTTTGTTGTAACGCTTTTCGCCCTAAGTGGGATGGGTATTCCCAGACGTGGGACCCGTGCTCACTACGCCACTGGAGTCAAGCTATCCTGGCTGATGACGGCTGATAGCCAGAAACCGGTCCTAGGATGCTTGATTCCGGTCCAGGGAAGACATGGCTTGGCAGTTCGGGCTGGACTGTTCCCATGAGGCACAGGGTCAAGACTGATTTGCATATGGCCATGTCTAAACTGGGGTGGCGTAGTGGGCAAAAGAACGATGGATTTAACCCAGATCTCTTGACTGGGGGAGAATGTCTGCATTGTCAGCATTCCGTCCATCATTTGTTTGTTGTAACGCTTTTCGCCCTAAGTGGGATGGGTATTCCCAGACGTGGGACCCGTGCTCACTACGCCACTGGAGTCAAGCTATCCTGGCTGATGACGGCTGATAGCCAGAAACCGGTCCTAGGATGCTTGATTCCGGTCCAGGGAAGACATGGCTTGGCAGTTCGGGCTGGACTGTTACCATGAGGCACAGGGTCAAGACTGATTTGCATATGGCCATGTCTAAACTGGGGTGGCGTAGTGGGCAAAAGAACGATGGATTTAACCCAGATCTCTTGACTGGGGGAGAATGTCTGCATTGTCAGCATTCCGTCCATCATTTGTTTGTTGTAACGCTTTTCGCCCTAAGTGGGATGGGTATTCCCAGACGTGGGACCCGTGCTCACTACGCCACTGGAGTCAAGCTATCCTGGCTGATGACGGCTGATAGCCAGAAACCGGTCCTAGGATGCTTGATTCCGGTCCAGGGAAGACATGGCTTGGCAGTTCGGGCTGGACTGTTCCCATGAGGCACAGGGTCAAGACTGATTTGCATATGGCCATGTCTAAACTGGGGTGGCGTAGTGGGCAAAAGAACAATGGATTTAACCCAGATCTCTTGACTGGGGGAGAATGTCTGCATTGTCAGCATTCCGTCCATCATTTGTTTGTTGTAACGCTTTTCGCCCTAAGTGGGATGGGTATTCCCAGACGTGGGACCCGTGCTCACTACGCCACTGGAGTCAAGCTATCCTGGCTGATGACGGCTGATAGCCAGAAACCGGTCCTAGGATGCTTGATTCCGGTCCAGGGAAGACATGGCTTGGCAGTTCGGGCTGGACTGTTACCATGAGGCACAGGGTCAAGACTGATTTGCATATGGCCATGTCTAAACTGGGGTGGCGTAGTGGGCAAAAGAACGATGGATTTAACCCAGATCTCTTGACTGGGGGAGAATGTCTGCATTGTCAGCATTCCGTCCATCATTTGTTTGTTGTAACGGTGTAGAGGGGGCAAGCAGGGGAAGGCGCTCTCTTGGCCTCCCCAGGAGGGCGCACAGAATGCCCCAGCCGTACCACGCTTCCGCGACTCAGGTCCCGCACTCCTCACCTCACTGGAGCACACCCGCATCAGTGCTGGACCCAACTTCACAGTTTGTGCTGAAAAATGGCGGAGTGTGCTTTTTTTCTCTTTTCTGTACAGCCCTATGATCTGGGTAGCTTACAATTCTAATATTTTATTGAATTACCTGAATGTACCGCAATCTCTTAAAATGATGTTGCTATAAAGCTATAGATGAAGTTCCCGAAGTCAGAGGGACGGGTGGTGTCCCCTAGAAAAGGTGCTATTGAGAAGATAGAGCTTCCTAACGGAAATAATGCATCCTTAGATAATTCAGTGAGGATCTCATTGGAATGTATTAATTGATTATGAACACAGTTGTGGTCACAAACTATTTATGCGTTACCATTGCCGAGCTAGGGTGGTAAATGATTCTTAAAAGGGGTAGTGCATTTTGGGACACCTCCCCTTTTGTGAATCACTTCAGCCACTTCCTATTATCTTTTCAAAGTTCTGACTTTTTTTTTTAGCTGCACTGGTGCCTTTAATGGACACACTTTTGAAAAAAAATATACATTTTTTTTTTTTACTCACAAATGGGAATGCAGGGATGGAGATCTTCTATCCCTGAACTTGCAGCCAATCACATGGGGACCGCAAACTGTGACCCGCCTAATTAATATTCATTAGCTGGTCGGTTTGTGACACCATGAAAACGTACATTTATCAATGTAACCTATTATAACATATCACATTGCCAATTGCTTTCCCACTAACATGTCAGTGTGGAAATTGCACATCCCTAGATTGTGAATTGAAATAATACATCAGGCCCTAAGAGTTTCAGATGAATGATTCACCACACATTTCTGACATATTCTGTTGCCTCCAGGGAAGTAACTTTATTGAGTCTTAATTTTAAAGTTAAACATGAATTGTGATCTGCCTTTTTGTCTTCAGATAAACGATATAATAGTTTCAAAGTTCCACTCTTAGTAGCTGAGATGATTCCCCCACACACGTTTATTGTTAGTACATTTATACTTATAACAGAACAGTGTAATACCTGAAAGGCGTAAGAACAAGTCTGTAATACTCAAGCTTGTGACAGGGCATTATGCAGGGTGTAAAAACGACAGCATATTTGTAACCTAGTATGAAAAGGCCAGAAAGAACGACCACCAGAGACGAGAGTTATTGGATCACCCCCCACGTGATGGTCTACAGCACCATTAGCTTCTTGGTTATTCATAGCACAAGGAAAAGATAAATCACATTGTTTGGGGGGAGCGAGTCCATAATCTTAGTTAATATAAGGTGTTTGTGGGGTTAAGGAAACCAATCCGCTTTTCATTATTAGAACTCTTCTCGTGAGGTCATCAGGGGGAGCCATAATTCAGGTTACCTAAACACCCTCCCGAGATACCCAACACCACCGCGTGGCCCGGGGGCCTTGGGAGAGTCCCTGCCATCTGTTCCCTGTGCTGCCTGCACACTGCTGCTGAAACGGATCAGACATGTTTACCTCTTTGGCCTTCACTCACTGCCACACTGGGATTTCAGGACCACGGATCACAAGGGCCGGGGCTGATCTCACACACATTCTTGACTTCCAACATCAAAACAGCTCTGGCCAATGCGAGCAGCTTCGCGCCAAGTGCAGACGGAGCTGGGACCCTGCGAGGCAATATCCAGTGACACAGGAATTAAGCAACAAATTACCCCTGAGAGAAGCCGCTTAACCTCCGACTAAACTGGATACACGGACACAACTCACACGAAAACTGTTTTGATTTTGGGATGGATTAGAGGTGCTTAATCATTCCAGCGGACTGGCATGGAAGGTGCCCGCACCCCCTAAAACAAGTCACAATTTCTCATTAGGTAAACGAACATAATACCCTAACCTCGCTAGACCCGAGAATTAATGCGCGCGGTAATAACCTGGAGTGTGAATCTGTTTTACATTTAGGCGCGAACAAATACACTGCTCCAAGTGCAGAAAGATTTAAGGGAATCTGTTCGGAAAAGATGCCTTTCATGTTATCTATAGTTGGGCTTGCTAACGTGCAAATATTTGGACTGTATTATCTGCATGAACATTACATTTAAAGTCTAGGTCTCCGCTCAGTGTGACCGTGTAAAAGTGGAAAGCACTAAATGTTCAGAGCATACACTTATACGAAGAGCATAAAGGAACAATGTCCATACCTGTGGAGAAGTGCATCGTGGGGAAACATTCCATAATTAGAGACATGTTTTTTGGAGGAGGGTAGACATGCAGATGGGGCAATACATACATATAGGCAAAAAAAAAAATACCCTATGCATATATAGTCTCCTCTACCCCTCCTTGCATCATCTCAAACCTCCTTTACTATTCAGATCTCCCAAACAAGCCTTTCTAAATCCTTCCCTCTGACTCTTCCCCCTCCAACTCCCCTTTACTCATCCCATACCTCCTCCTACTGCTATGATCCCCCCAAAATACACTTTCTAGACCCTTCCATCTTCTATCTCGCCACTATTCTTCTCAATCCTACTCACGTGTCTACCACTCAAATTAATTTCATACTTCCCTATACCAATTCCCCACTAATCCTGTTTGGGTTCTGGAGTAGTGTGCTACCTGCCAAAAAGCGCTTCAACACCTCATCAGGGGTAGCAAGCGCTTTATAAATGCAAACCCTTCCTTCTTCTATCCCTCCACTATCCTTATTCAATCAAAATAACAGACTAACATGTCCACAGCTCAAATAAATTTCATATCTTCCTATACTAATTCACCACTAATCGTCTTTGGGTTCCAGAGTAGCGTGCATCAAGAGTTGTAAGTGCTATATAAATACAATTACATGTATGTTTATGAGAGCCTGTGGGTTCATTTACATTCCTTGCACCATGTTATGCAGGGGGTTAGTCCTAGTCTTTGGGGAGGGGCTCATTGTTTCTGGTTGCACTGAACTCATGGAGGGATCTAGAAAATCCTACTTGTGTAATTCACTGGAAGCCTCCTATGAGAATCCATATTTTGGCATTTTTACTAATGGGCGAGAGGATGGTAACAAGAAGAGCACTTTGGAAAGTGAAATTCATAGTTTGGTGGCCTGAGCTTCAATGGTTCTTCCACATAATCATGTTAGGGATAAATCTTTCCAACCTGTGATTGTGGATTGCCTGCTTAGGAGAACATTGCTGTCTACAGTAAGGTGGATGGATGGTCAAATGGGGAAGAGACACTCAATTAATCAATCAGGGTTTTGTAGAAAGCACTACTCACCCGCGAGGGTCTCAAGGCATTGGGGGTGGGTGTGAACAGCGCCGTTGGGGTCATTCGAAGAGCCAGGTCCTGAGGTCTTTCCTGAATTGGTTTCGTGTCGGGCTCCGTCAGAGGCAAAGAGGGAGTTCATTCCAGGTCTTGGCTGTTATGTAGGAGAAGGATCTTCCACCTGCTCTAGTCCTGTAGAAGCATGGGACGGTGGCTAGGGAGAGGTCGGCTGAGTGGAGGTTTCTCTTGGGGGCATGGAAGGAGATTCGGTCGTTGAGGTATTGGGGTGCAGTGTTGTGGAGGGCCTTGTAGGCGTGTGTGAGCAGCTTGAAAGTTATTCTTCTTTCAATGGGGAGCCTGTGGAGGTTGCAAAGGTGTTGGGTGATGTGGTTGTGCCATGGGATATCACAGGTCAGTCTGGCTGCGGCATTCTGGAAGGTCTGGAGTTTCTGGAAGAGATTTTTGTTGATTTCAGCGATGAGGGCGTTGCCATAGTCCAGTCTGCTGGTGATGAGTGCTTGAGTGACGGTTTTCCTGGAGTTGGGGGGATCCACTTGAACAAATTGAGTAGGTTGCAGAGGGTGTTGAAACATGTGGAGGAGACAGCATTGTTCTTGGGATTCATGGTGAGTGATGAGTCCAGAATGATGCAGAGGTTGCGTGCATGGTGCGTAGTGGTGGGTGGGTTTCTGAGGTCGGGGGCCACTAGGTGTCGTCCTATGCAGAGGAGGTAGAGCCGAGGATGAGGACTTCTGTTTAACCGGAGTTGAGATTCAGGCAGCTGTTCCTCATTCAGGTTGCGATGGCTTTCATCCCTTCTTGGAAATTGTGCCTGGTGATGTCGGGTTCCTTGGTGAGGGAGAGGATGAGCTGGGTGTCATCGGCATGGGAGACTATGTTGAGCCTGTGGTTTCTGACCATGGCTGCGAGAGGGGCCATGTATACGTTGAAGAGTGTGGGGCTGAGGGGGGATCCTTGGGGTACTCCGCATCTGGTCTCTGTCGATTCTGACACTGAGGCACCAATGTCTCTGATTACCAAGAGGTACTTTCTATAGGAAAATTTAACCATCTGTTCGTAGCATGTAGTGCTATAGATTTGCATACTCTGAATACTGCTGCCATGCAGTGTTGGGCCTGTACATTTGCAACTTGTTTTCCTCACAAGACCTGCACTGACTCCTCCGTTACTGTACAATGCATCAGGACAAAGACTCCACCTCAGATTCTTTTCCACTCCAGAGGAGCAGCGTAAGTGGAGTATAGGGTTGAAGACAAGCCTATTGTGCATTGTGAAAAGTAAATTGAAAAGAAAGAGAAAAACATCTGTGATCATTGCTGCCTTCAGTGGAGGTTAATCACATGTGAATCTACAGCAGATGGTGACAGGGTAACATTAGCCATTCATAGCACATGTGGCTGTAGATACACATGCTTTGCACAGACTGTAACAAACTTTCACTCAAAAGCCATGGCTAGTGAGCAGATAATGCAGATATTTGTGTTTTAGCCCAGTTTGGTCAAATAAAGCCGGCTGAGAGGCTGTAAATGTAAAGACAGTAGGGTTTTGTAAACATGTGTGGAACTGACCAAGTGCCAGCTTGAAACATGTCTACCAAAGAATGTTGCCTAGGAATGCTATTGTAGGTCCCTTTTTGTGCATGGAATATACTTTAGGAGATAGTGTGCAGTTAGTCTTAACATTGCACATCTGTATGCATTTAACAATCCATCTTGCAATGCGTGACTTGGAGATGCCATATTTCATGTGAGGTTTGGCTAAGGCTATGAAAAGTTGTTGTGTTTTAAGGAAGGACTTGGCCCAGTCAATGTAATATATGAGCGTCCTTTTAACATTTAGTGTATTTAATGCCCATGCTACTGTGGCATCTAGGTACGGAAATAAGATGGGCAGCTCAATGGTTTGATTAATGTGAAAAGGTGAGACTAACTTTGGCAGGAAGTTGTGATTGGTTCTAAGGACCACCATGTCCCCGTGGACCAGAATGAAAGGTTCTTCCATTGTTAAAGTCTGCAATTAGCTGAAGTATCGGAGGGAGGTAACTGCTATCAAGAAGGCCACCTTCTAAAAACTGCAGATCACAGGAGAGGTTTGAAATATGAGACATGTTCAAGACGTGTTCAAGTTCCTCGTGGGGGCTGGAGGTGTTTTTTTGAGATGCATAACTGTTTTGATACCTTCCATGAACTTGATGCCCTCCATGAAGTGTTCAATGAAGGGGATTTTGAAAAGGGAAGTATGCTCCCTGTTTAGCATGTATGCTGCAATTACAGCCAAATGTAGACAGATGGAAGTGCATGTTAGCCCTGCCTTTTGGAGGTATAGCATGTAGCAGATGATGTCTTGCACAGAGACTTTGCAAGGGTCTATGTGTTTATAGACTCAGTAGTGAACAAACCCTTTCCAGTCTCGTGAAGTTGGCTTGTGTATCTTGTGCAGAATAATCCCCTGGGAGCTTGTGGTACCTGAATTTCATATTCATTTAAATTTCATTAATTTCTCAGCGCTTAAATCTGTTAATTTTTTTTAGCACTTCCTGTTCCTCCCCTCCTAGACAATGCAAAAGTAACGGAAACGTACCATGTCCAAGCTGAAATTAGTGCCACACACCCTTGCATAATTTCCAATTATCTTCTTCCACTTGCTCCATTTAATCACTGGTTCTCCAAGGTCTATTTAAAAGGAATTGTGGAGATGTGGCATTCTGTATATTGGCCTACAACCTATTTCTTATAATTTTTTAACTCTACTAACTATTGAGGAATTACCAATTGTTACATCAAATATTGTTAATAGAGTGTCAATGGTAGTGTTTTTCAGAAATAATGTGTGCATATCAATGCTTTACCAAAATATGCAGCTTTAGGTGTGCCTGACACTTTACTCCTAATAACTATTTACTCTTTCATAACAAGTGAAAGAAACATAGCTTATATAGGAAAGACGTGACAAAGCCCAGAATTAAAAGAAAAGGGAAATAAAACTCCAATGGAGTTAAGTGTAATACTCTAACTGAGGGCCTTTCCAGGTGCCATACCAAAGATACCACAGTAGTAGCACTAAAATGCCAATCATCAATCATAACACTTTACTACGTCCAGAGTAACCAGTGATTTTTTTTTTATATCTTTATTATTACATTTTATCTGTTGCAATACATAAATTGTCAAGCATCAATAAGCATCGCATTCATAATAACATCTCTTGTTTTATGGCACTGTGTAGAGAAATCAGCGCAATTCCCCCACATAGCCCTGGTGTCATTTGTGCCTACAGTATATGGATGCTCATGCAGTTGTTAAACGTCCTGGGCGCTTACGGCCCGCATATTCTGTCATCTCCAATCGAGAGCCAGGATAAAAGTGTTTGGTATGCCTGTTCATAACAGCAATCCATAGTGCGAAAAAAAAAATAGCAATACTTATAGGAGAATGTTATTCGTATTGGATCTCAACTCTTGAATTGTATTTTAGAACGTTTCCTGAACAAACAGATCCATATATATATAAATGCTGCATCTGTTCATTCGATATCTTCTTTTATAACATTTCAACCAAATCTTTTAACAACCAATAATAAATCAAAACAAATTAGAGACATCGATATGCTGTGTATCCAATACCTGGTGTGCCTTTTGGGTGCAGCCATGTCCAGTCTAGTGTGCAGTTATTGAGCGTGGGCCGCCGCTCCTATTGTCTATGCGGGTGTATGGTCGCTAGGGTTACCTCTGCTTCCGTTTAGCATCTTTAAGGAATGCGAGGCTTGTATCTGATCCAACCGCTGTGGTTGGGATAGCATACAGACGCAGCATATCCTCTACTTTCAGGTGACACATCAGGCGCTAGGTCCCACCTGCTGTGCGGGAGGTGCCTGCAGAGTGGCATTGGAGCGCATGAGCGTTCTGAGCATATCATCCCAGGTCTGTGCAATGGGATACTTTCGCAACCCTGCCGTTTCTTCCCTGTGTAGGGTGGTGCTCTCTGCCCACACTTCTAGGGACTTCTTCCCATGTGATACCTCTGGCGGATCCTTGTGCTTCCATCTCTTAGTTATAAGTTGTTTCGCTGTTATGAGGCCTAAGTCTCGAAATCTGAAGCTCGCTTTATTTACCTTATTTCTTTTATAAAACCCCAGGATACAGACCTCCCAAGTGGCAGGTACCTCCGTGTTGGTGCAGATAGTGAGTGTTTCCGATATCGCACGCCAGTAAGTGAAAAGCAGAGGGCAAGACCACAGCATATGTAGCAGGTTAGCTCCTTGGAGGCGGCACCTTGGGCATTCGGAAGTGTTAATATTAAAATATTTGTTAATTTTATCTGGGGAAAGATAAGCCCTATGCAATATATATGTTTGTATGAGTTTGAATCGTGAATTACGTGGTATATGTATGGCACTGGCTAAAACTCGTTCCCATTCTTTATCAGTCCAGGGACGGCCTCTGTCCTCAGTCCAATGTGTGCGAAGTCTCTGTAGCGGCTTCAATACATGACTGAGCAGGGCCTACACCAACCAGTGTATTACATGCGACCCCTCCCCCATCACATGCAGGTATTGCAATAATTGATGTGTCGGTGGCTCATTTGTCCTATCCCCCCATGCTAGAGTAAACGTCCACGTAATAGTTGCGCATATGAGAAATTGGCCCATTGGTAAACCAGTATCCGCTGTTAGTATCGCAAAAGGCAACAAGGTACCGTCTGCGTACAGATCTCCCAGTGTCTCCACTCTAGCTTCAGTCCAAGGCGTCAATGCCGTGTCGGGTATAGGATCTCTACCCCTAGGCGTCCCTATAAGTGGTAGTGTCGGAGCATAGGGGAGTGTGTCTTTCGTGAGGTGAAGGCTTCTCCTGTAACATCTATGTGCCAGTTCAATATGTATCTGTGGCGGGCGGGGAGTTTTTGCCAGTGGGTGAAACAATCCGCATTTCTGGATCTGCGTCCAGATTGTTGTCCCTGTCGCCGTGTCCATTAGATTTTTCCCACTTAGCCACTTCGTGGCCCACTGAAGCTGTGCGGCTATGTAGTAGAGCTCCAGATGTGGTACTGCCAGTCCTCCACTTTCTGAGGGTGCATACAGTTTCTGCAATGCAATTCGAGGGCGCCCCGTATTCCAGATCAAGCCTCAGATTAACCCCTCCAAGTCTCTAAATAGTCTCACTTAGACATATACCGGAAGATTCGCAAAATAATACAGGAGCCTGAGTAGTACTATCATTTTAGTTAAGGTGATGCGGCTCATCACATTGATCGGTAGTGTCTTTCAGAATTGCATCTGTGCTCTTATTGAGGAGATGGCTCGAACCAGATTACCCTCCAGTATGTCTACTGGGGACCTGTAGATATATATACCAAGGTATCTGAACGTGGTCGGATACTAGTTTAGCGCAGTCTCATTAATGATTATATCTGCCTCGGCCACATTCTCGCAGAAAGGGTAGGCGCCTGACTTGGCTCAGTTTACCCTGAGACCCAACACCGCTTCGAACCTGCGGAACAATGCTGAAATCGCCGGCGGCACAGCATGTAAGTCTCGTATATATAATAACAAATCGTCTCCATATAGGGACACTGCATGCAATCCATCGCTCAGAGGGATGCCCCAATCCGCACCACCCTCTCGGAGGAGAGCCGCCAAAGGCTCCATAGCTAGAGAAAAGAGCAACAGGGACAAGGGGCACCCCTGCCTAGTTCCTCGCCTCACCCTTATTTCGTCTGACAGGAGCTTACCCGTGCGGACCCGCACTGTTGGGCGTTGGTACAGCAACTGCACCAACTGTAGATAGTCATCTCCTAGCTCATACTTACGCAAAACTGCTGCTAGATAAGGCCATTCCAGAAAGTCAAAGGCCTTCTCCAGGTCTAATATTAGGCAGCCAGATCTAGGCCAGGTCTCCCCTGCATATCTCTGAATTCTAAACAGCCTATGAAAATTTAGGGAGGTGCTTCTGTTAGGGACAAATCCATTCTGATCTGCATGTACCAGTGTCAGCACAAACGGGGCTATACGCCCAGGATCTCAGGGTTTCTGCCATGCCTGACAAATACTTTATACAGAAGCAGTCACTGCAAATGATAGAAAAAGTCAGTAACGTGCAACTATGATGAAGGAAGTTACGTTGGAGACAATATTGAAGGAGATGAGTACGATAAAAGCACGACCAACACTTTATATAGATACCATAGGTCAATTTAACCGGTTTAGGTATCACACCTGGTTTTTAATCATGTCCTATTGCTCCATATTAAACTTTAGGGAGTACAATAAAGACATTTTTAATTCACTTTCTCACTCACTTGCACCACCTTTGCAAATAAAACCTGCTTCGCTGTAATCAGGCGTTGAAGCACACACAGATGGCATTCGGCTACTCGGGTGGGACCCCAACGATGAAGCATGTCAGCAACTAGGTTGGTGAGTGAGTGGTATTTAAAAAAAAAAACATTTAAAACTTTTTTAGAAAAGGATAATTTTTTCCTTTTTTCCTTCTCTACATATCTCGTTGATCTTTTTCTTCGGGGTATACTCCTTCATTTGTTTATTGCGATAAAAGCTACCATGGAAACAGTGGAAGACAACATGACGAAAAAGACGAGCAGCTATTGAGAAAAAAGATGGCGGAATCCAAAGACTGGGAATAAGATCACTAGAATATGCAGAAAAAGATAAACGGAAAGAAAGAAACACGAGAGAGACAACACATGCTTTTAATGGCTCCAAGAGAAATAAGAGGTGAATAATACAATGGAGTTCCTTACCCGCTTCATCCCTAAAAACACCAAAATAACCTTTGACTTGTCTTTGGAACAATGGTGAGGGCACAGGATCAGAACTCTGAACAGTAATACGGGAGTGGAACCAAGACAAGTGATTGACTACTTTCTCAGACATCAGCAACCTTGATAAGTAATGATCGCAGTAAAGAACACAGTCCATTCTTTTAAGGAGGAAATGATATCCATAGCTGCCAAGATTATTTGTATGACACCAACCAGAAAAGAGAGAAAGTTTCTAGCACTCAGACCTGGACTTAAAAAAGGAGACATCCGTTTCAATCTATTTGGTCTTGACACAATATTAATCACAATAGATTGGTAAACTAGAGAATCAGATGACCCGGCACCCAGGAAATCTTTTTGGTCAAGTTATTTATGGATACTTCTGATCCTCCAAATGCTCCTCAAGATTCACATTTGGCCCTAGAGAACACCCATTCTATTTCCCGAACAGAAGCAAGAGAGAGAGCTCCTTCAAGTGCTTACTTGCCACTGAACATCAGGGGACAGAAACAGAAATTAGAAACACATAGGAACAGGATAAATCCAGAAAACCCCCTAAAGATGCATGAGAACATTGGCCACAGAACTATGTTTATCCATTTGGTGTGGACGGGCAGACGTCTCAGTTTGGATGAAGAACAAATGTAATGGTCCCTATTTTTTTATATGGCGGATATACCAATCTACTAGTACAGCTCTAGGTGATATCATGGTCACAAGTCGTTTCTATAGAGTACCTTAAACACAGTGGAGGGGGATCCTTGGGTCACACCATTCAAGTGATTATCGGTAAGATGGTCAAGAAATAAACATGCCCACACTATACCTCATATCAACTAAACTGAGAAATTGAGCTATGGGAATTTTAAACAAAGCGATGAGACTAAAACAATAGAGGCGAACCTCCACAAGGTTCTCAATGCACATTTGACCCCAGATGAAAAGAGTGTTCTCTACTCTCACTCAAAGTAAATGGTTTGGCTCACCTCCTAAAAAGGAAGCTATTTCTTTATATCAGCCAGACATCGAATTACCATGGACCCCAAGCTATCAATGGATGCCCAAGTGGATGAGTTAGCAAGATCAAGCTTTATTACTATGAAAAACTCTGAAATACATATTCCCCCACCTCGGATTTCCACACAAGATCCAAGCTACTATCTCTGTGGTACTGTCTAAAATTGCCAATGGCCTCTACCATGGCTCATCATTTACAACTTGAAAAGACTACAACAAATTCAGGACTCTGCTGCCAGACTACTCCTACATGTAAAGCCACAAGCCCACATTTCCCCTGCCTTGAGGTCCCAACATTGGATACCGGTTGCAAGAAGATCCACTGACAAGCTGCTTTGTATCACTCACAAAGCAATACATGGAACAGAACCACTTTTCATCAGGAATAAAATTACCAAATACATACAAGGGAATCTCTGCTTTGTGTTGGCACCTCGCCCAGACCCCCAAATTACAAGAAAAAAACACATGGGTGGTACACCCTTCTTTCTTCAAGCAGCCAAACTTTTGATTTCATTACCCCCAAACGTAAGATCCACTGATAACTATCTTATCTTCAGAAGACTACTCAAGAGTTGGCTCTTTCGTACATTGACCAACATACTCAAAACACAAATGTACAACATATGTGTGTACGTGTAAACATGTATAATTTGATTACATGTATGTTTATATGTATTTGACTCTGGATTCAAGCTAGACTGGCTGATGAGGGGTGTAACCCCGAAACCGGTCACAGGAAGCTTTGTTACAGTTAAGGGAAGTCCTGGCTTGGCAGTTCGGGCTGGACTGTTCCCAATAGGCACAGGGTCAAGACTGATTTGCATTTGGCTGGGTCTGAACTGAGGTGGCGCAGTGAGCTAAAGAACAATGATGAATTCAGCTCAGATCTGCGACGGGGGGTGAGTGTGTGAAACGTTTCAGCGCTCCGTCCATCATCTCCTTGTGTTTGCTTTGTCTTTAGATAAGTAAATTTCTTTTTACAAATATATACACTAACTATGGTATACAAATATAAAGATTTTCTTATAGGTCTGTTTAACAAATGTATATAATACTTATGGTTAAAAAATATATAACTATATTATTTTATGCTAAACATGGAAGTTGGTCACTGCATAGTTTACATATGTTATTTGATTTTATGCTTATGGGTCTAGTTTTCTTTATTTTATCTATCACAATGTGTGATAAGTTATATAAGCTATTTCATTATATGCTTATGGTCTCTGTTTTCTTTGATTGTATCTATCACAATGTGAAAATATGAACATAATATTGGAGAAAATAAAAAATATATAAATAAACCAATACAAAATAAAAAATACATAAAAGTAAAAAGAAAAGTACAAATACACAAATTAGCTTAATGTACAGCAACACTTGAAAGTGTGAGTTTTTATTTATCTACACATGCACATATGGGAGTTTATATAATACAATTGTATATATCTTTATTATTTTCCATATACAAGTATACCTTCCTATGAAGTTATGTATCGATATATTTATTACTTTACTCCTACTGTAGAAAAAAACATTCAACGTTCTCCAATGCACTACTCAATGTCTCACCCTATACCTGTCTCAATAGATCCTCTACTCACTGACTCATCCCAAACCGCATTCTACTACTACGATCTCGTAACTAGCCAATAACCATTTCCAGACTTTTCCCTCCGCCATTCCTCCTTTGACGCATCCCAAACCTAATGTTACTACTATCATCTCCCAAATAACACCTTCTAGACTCTTCCCTCATTCATTCCTCCTTTATCTTATTTGATCCAACTAACAGACTCACATGTCCACAGCTCGAACTAACAATTTATATTTCCCTTTACTAATCCATCACTAATCTATTTTGGGTTCAGGAGTAGTGTACTACGTGCTGAAAAACATTTCATAAGACACACTTTACAAATCTGGAATAACGTCTCATCAGGAGTAGTAAGTGCTATAAATACATATACATATACACTGTGGTTGTTAGACCTGTCAGCCTTAGGGCAATCTACCCCCAAACCTTTTGCCTTACTACTCCTTTTCTTCTGATCTCGTTTTGTTTAGCCTTAGGACTCTGTGCACTTTACCACTGCTAACTAGTGCTATAGTGTGTGTGCTCACTCCCTAAAACACTGCAACACTGGCTTTCACCCACATTTAATTGAATTGTAGATCCTTAAAAAGTGATACTACATACAAGTTAAATTCAACTAGTGGGCCTGCAGCACTTATTATGCCACCCACTTAAGTAGCCCTTTAAAAATGTCTCAAACCTGATATTGCAGCCTGTGTGAGCAGCTTAAACTGCTACATAACAAGATAAACCTTGTGCCAGGCCAAAAGCTTCCTTTTTAATACATGTAAGTCTTCCCTAGGGTAGGCCCTACAAAGCCTAGATGGCAAGGTATAATATATTTAACAAAGTTGGATATGTTTTTTTTTTTTTACTTTTACATGTCCTGGTACGGAAAAACTCTTGAATTTGTATTTCGCAAGGCCTATCTCTCCTATATGGCAACGTTGGGTTACCTTATTACATTTAATTAGTGATAACTTTCAATAGGTAGTAAGTAGGTATATCAAGTTTGGTGTATAAAGAATTATAATTTAAAACCCTCTTTAATAGCAAACTCAGATTTTAAATCATATATTCTGAAAATTTCATTTTTTGACAATCTCGTGTACTTTTGACTATTCAAGATGGCTGACATATTTCTATGGGGTGTTGGAGTGTTTTAGTCCTTTTTCGGTTGTTTCACTTTCGCGTAGAACACGTTTAACCCCTTCAGCGCGGCGTGGATTACCGCGCCGTGCTGAAGGTTCCGTGCGCGGGCGGGGCCATGACGGAGCGGTTCCGTCATGCGCACAGCGCAACCGACGCGCATGACGGAACCGCTCCGTCACTCGCATCGAAGGTGTTAACGGGAGGGCCATGAGCAGGATGCTATTTTTAAACGTGTGCGGATTATTTCCGATTGAGCGTTCTAATACACTTGTGAACGTGCTCCAGATAAGAGACTTTGCCTCGGACAATTTCTAGCTCAGTAAGTACTTGAACTAAGGGCTTGATGAGGGAAGGATGTGAGAGGGAACTTTCATTTCATAACTTGTTCCTATATTTATTTCCTGCAGGTTAAATTTCGGAGTTTGAGTAACAACAGCCGTTGTCTTGTACTTGGAGATTCTACTCAGTTGGGCATACTTTGGTGCAGGTGAGAATAGTGACAGAAATTTGGAGACACTGCATGTCAATACCCGCAGTTCACGAGTCTCACTACTGTTTATTTGCCCCTATTTTCAGCATGAGTACGGCATAGCTTGGATTGTTCGTTCTACATTCCTGATTAGATGTGTAGTGGAACCTGTGGGATTTATATCTTGGAGCGCTTGGACGCATAACTGTTTGAGACCATTGAGGTCTACCATAGACACATGGAGGTACATTGGTCATTTAGTTTCAAGCTTCAGTTTTTACTGGGTTTAGAAACGCACAGTGGGCGACCATATCAGAAGTATGATCTATGGCTTTCAGCACTTTATGGTTTTCGAAGTATTATCATCATCTTCACTATCATCAGTAATTATTTTCATCCAGTTGGTGGCGTGGCACTTTTTCTCTTTCTTTCTTTTTTCGTAACAGTGTTGGCATCACATGGTGGGTTTATATACTACCTGCTCCTTCAATATACAGATTGTTTGAACCTTTCCCGGAATGAAAAGGCCAGTTTCTGTTTTGTTTTTTTAAATTGTAAACTTGGACAACAGATATTTACTGTGCATATGATTTATTTATAGATTTCCCCTGACGAAGGGTGTGTGCCACACCCAAAATGCATTGGGAATGATATAACCCCCGTTTACCAGGAACTTGTGCATTGCTGTTGAAGTTGCACATCATTTTGAAATTTGCTTCATGAATAAAAAGAAGCACAGTGGAAACGACGGATGGAGTCACTGTTTCTTTTGATTTGTAAACGAATTAATAGTATTTCCTGTTATATTTAGTGCATTGGAAAAAGTGTTTTTAATTGTACCACTATTGATGAGTAATTTGATAATACACTCGGTTTTAGTGCATACGGTAGTGCACACTCTGTCTAGGACTGTTTTAGCTTAGTAATTTTCTTCTATTTGAATTGGTGGTAGGGTGGAACCACCCCAGTGGGTGCACACCAACATTGATTATTTTGGAGTCTGATGCAGATTTATACAAGTGTTCAACTCTGAGTGCAGCACAGCTGTTTTTCTTGTTTCTTGTTTATGTTTTTCTTGTTTACTTTCAGAAAGTAGGCATTTTGTTTCCCCAACCATTTAGTAACTGCAGCCTATATACTGGGTCACATGACTAGGTGTAGCTGGCAGTTGGTCTTTTATTACCCCCTAAACAGTGAGACAAAGGTGGAATAGGTGTTGGCAGGATGGACTATCGCTGAACTCATAGTTCACCTATCACATTTACAAAGATTCTGCCTCAGCACACTCACAAAGGGTTTCACACTAGTCTTTGTGTCCCCAGACATGCCGCGGCCAGGCCAGAGAGGTAGGAAATCCCAAACACCACTGGGGATGGAAACCTCCAGGACCTTTTCCTACTTCAAAGATGGTACCATGAACAGATATTGGAACCGCAGACCCAACTCTTTGGTAAACCTATGGACCTGTGTAGAACTAAGAAGAACTGCTGTGTTTCCCTGCTACAAGAAGAACTGCTACTCTGCTGCCCTGCTACTCTGCTGCCTTGCTACTCTTCTGCCCTGTAGCCTGAGTGAAAAGGACTGAACCTGCATCGTGGACCTAGGACCACCAGAGGGCTAGTTGGCTGGCCTCCTGATCAGAGCCTCAGGGACAGAAAAGACTCAAACCACCCTGAACCCAGCACGGAAACCTTTACAACGTGTATCTTTTCCACACATTATTGGATAAGTATATAGGTAAGTATGGACAGGTGTATGTCTTTATATGCTGGTGTGTATTAGAAAAATGTAAATAAATAGTTAACATGATATTATTTTATTAATAGGTTTATATATATGTTATATATGTTCACATTAGATTAATTGTGTAAATCATTTTAAAATTAACAAAGCAAAGTATTAGGGAGGGGGTGCAGGGGATATAAGGGCATTTGGTGGGCGCAAGTGTTTTAATACTCAGGCATTAATTGTAATACCGGAGTACTCATTTTTAAAACATGAATTTCTAGTTTTATTGCTACAAGTATGTTTTTCAAAACATGTTTAAAGCTAGAAATCTAACCTTAAAGGATGAGATGCAGGGAATATAGGGGAATTAGGTGGGGAAGTGTATTAATACTCGGGTATTAATTTTAATGCCGGAGTATTTGTGTTTACAATGCAAATTTATAGGGTATTCAATACTATAATTATTTTTGACAAATATTTTTAAAACTAGAAAACAAACCTTTAGGGACAGTATGTAAGAGATATAGGGGTATTGGGTAATGAAGTGTATCAATCCTCAAGTATTAAGTTTAATACCCAAGTATTAATTTTTAAGACGAGAATGTATAGGGGATTTAATACTATAATTAATTTTTTATTTTTTATTTATTTATTTTTTTAATAAGAAACCTTTATTACACATTATAAGGATACAAACAAGGGCCTACAACCACTGAGGCCGGCCGCCACAAAGCCCGGGAGCCAGCAGAGCAACGCCATACATTCAGATGAACCAGAAGCAAAGCCCCCGGATGTTCGTGAACACATATAACAGGCCGTGGCCTTAGTCCAAGGGTAGTCAGAAATTAACGGTTTCATATTTTCTATTAAAAACATACAAACAATTACACACAAACAAGGCAATGAGAGTCCTAAATAGCAGCGTGCGCTCCCCAGGATGGGGGAGGATCCACATTATCTGGAGAAACTTGTGACAGGAGGCGGCAATGGGGGGCGGCGGAGAAGAACACAAATCATACAACACACTTTACGCAATTACGTAGAATGTGCGGCTAGGGGGACAGAGCGACGTCGACCTCTAGTGGCAGAGGCGGAGCGCAGATATCTCCACGATAGGAGTTCCATGGACCCCACACCTTAGTCCACTTCCTAGGCTTGCCTCTCGCCACATATACCGTCTTTTCCCTAAACATACACCAATCCATATTCTCCTTCCATACCGAGATCGTAGGCGGCCTCGGGGAGCCCCACAACTGTGCGATATTACGCTTAGCCACCATGTACCCCAAAGTCACCCACTGTGTCTGTGCTGCGTTATAGTCATTTGGCTCCCATATAATTAATTTGTAATTGTTTTTAAAACAAGTCTTTAGGGACGGGATGCAATTGTAATACCTCAGTATTCATTTTTAATAAGTGAATTCATAGGATATTTATCAATATAATTATTCTAATAATATTTTAAAATCTAGATTACTAACTATTTTGGAGGCAGGATGCAAGTGATATAGGGGTATTGGGTGGGTAAGTGTATCAATACTCAGGTATTGTAATACCAGAGCATACATTTTTAAGATGTGAATTTATAGGGTATTTAATACTATAAATATTTTTTTAAATATTTTAAACACCAGACAACTATCCTTTTGGGACAGGATGCAAGGGATAATGGGGTAGCGGGTAGATAGGTGTATCAATACTCAGGCATTATAGGATATTTATTACTATAATTATTATTTTTAAATCTTCTTCAAACTACAAATCTAACCTTTAGGACCAGGATGCAAGGGATATAGCAACATTGGGTGGGGAAGTGCATTAATACTCAGGTATCAACTTTAATACTGGCGTATTCATTTTTCAAAACATGAATATATTACACATTTAGCATCATGCATACGTAAACTAAAGTAGGAGCAATATGTAAAATATGTAAAACATTTTTTGAAAAATCAAACACCATCAACATTATTTTTTATAAATTCACTTTTTTTCATAATTGTATTGTTAAAGATATATTTAAAAAAAAACTGGTTTATTAAATAAAATATTTAATAAAATTGTCTGTAAAAATTTGATAAAAGTTTCACAAATAGGACAAAACATAACTTATTTTGTAAAATTGCAACACACATTTCAAGTAGTCCATAACATATTGTTTTATCATTTTTAAAATATTCTCCCACTTTTAACTATTGACTTCAGTGGGAACATTTTTCCAGCTTGACATAAATGGTTTTGCGTCTGTTTCTACAGTTCAGTGAGCATTGCGGTCAATATCGAATGCAAGGAAGAACTGCAGTCAGGTAAGAAAATGTTACTTTACTGTTTTGGATACATTGGTGACTACGCCTTATTATGTGTTTGACAGTCTGATGGACCACCAAACCCACGGTGGCAGTGCAGCTACTGCCACACCAGTGGTCTGACCGCCGTATTACAAGTAGAGCGGTCGGACCCCAATGGGACTGCTGTTCCCCCCAGGGATCTGTGATCCCTGGCAGTCTTGCAGCGGTCTGAGGCCTCTAAAGTGGTGGTGGTGCTGCTGCAGCACCTCCAAGCATATTAGGAGTTTCCACATCGCCACAGTTTTCATGGTGGTGAGCTGCCATGAAAAGTATGGCGGTGAGGAAACACCTTGTGCCTCTGCGCCAAGCAATGCATGCAGGGGGCACATTGTGTGCATCCCTGTCTGCATGCACCCCCAGTTCCTGCAGGAAAGTGCAATGGCGTTCCCATTGTGATGCCTTGCTAAGGCTCACGTATGAGCCTAAGCACTGCACCGCCATGGGACAGCCACCACAGGACCACCCAACTTGGATTCTAGTCATAATCCAGCAGGCGGTCTCAAAATGGCTTTGGCGATATGGCAGCGCAGCGTGGCAGACCACTGCCACACCACGCCCAGCTGCCACACCCCCAAAATCATAATGAGGCCCTAGGTTTATTGTAAGGAGAGATGAGTGGACTCTTAACCCTGTTTCTAACTATTCACAGTATACACACGTTTGATCACTTATTCAGGTGAATCTATGAAAGATCCAATGCTGGAGAACCTGGATTATGTTTGGTATGTTAGAGTGTAGCCAGTAAACTGGGGTGTTAATCTCCTTCACACACACATCCCCTAAAAGTCCCTCACACCTTGAGGTTTGTACAACCATGTTCCTTTGGACTGCAATCCAGTTTTGACTACCAGAAGGCCAAGGAGACAGTGCAGGAATACCACAGCTTCTACTATTGGTGAGTGATACCCATGTTTTTCAACTCTGATGTAATACTCTTAATCCCTACCAACAAGAGAAGCGGAAGGATGCTCCCTTTCTTGTACATATCTGCTACTCCTAGTCAGGAAAGAAGCAAGGATGTTCAGCACCCCAGATAAAGTAACATTTTGCATCTACAGCATTTTAAATTCCCTATCAAAGAGGATGTAGTTCAAATTTTATATGGTAGCATGATGCCACCGCTAGGTGGCATCCTTCCACGTATGCTATCTTGCTTTATAAAGCGCAGCCCCTTCTCTAACTGTCACCACGATATCCTCAAGTGGTATAGTACTACTTTCATCCAGGCAGTAGCCAATCCATGCCCAGTCTTCGGCCTTCAGACTTTTAGCAGTAACGGGAGGTTAAAGGTGAAGGAATTGTATCAGCCGCCCGGCCAGATTAAGAATTTTGGTAGGTCTGAGCTCAATATTTTTGCTACTCCCTGTACCAGAGATTTCACACTGGGGAGTGTAATTTTAGGCAAAGGGGGAATTTGAAAGAAAAGATTAAATGTGGGATGTTTAAAATAAATAATACATCCCCAAACAGAATGGACAAAAATGTAAACCAGTACTTTCATATTAAAAACAGATACAACCTATTAAAAGCACACACAGCAGAGAAAATCATAATTTACTCCTTTGTTTCCCATATGTTAAAAACAAATCCCAGAAAATGTGATCCAAGCATTCCTCCCATTGGGGTTTTATCCCCTCAGTGTGATGACCCAAGTATGAAGCCCACAGATTGCTTTTGTGCTCATTGTACAACAGGACTCAAGCAACGCCTCACTGACAAGACCTAAATAGGCTAAAACTGATCGAGTTTGCTTGTGTTCATGTTTGGAGGGGACCTGGCCTGGCAGGAAGCAGAACCAAGGCCCAGATCCTGTCAGCGGTGGTTGGTGAGTAAAAAACACACAATGGACTGGGAGGCAGCCCTTAGTAATGAACAGTGCCTGAGTTTAATTCAAACACTCGACCTATTACTTATTTTTTTTTTACCAAGGGTGATTCCTGAACTAGAAATGTATGTTTCAGGCATAGAATAAGAAATTCCAGGAATAAATGGAGAACTACTAACATATGATATTGCAGTTGCATTTACTCTTGTCTAATGTAATCCCTTCCAAATATCTTAAGTAGTTAGATTGTATAAAACCCCATCTTACAGATTGTTGCCTGAGGACTTCGCTATTACATTCTACTAAATATTATGCTTCAAACAAACGTTTTTATGGCTGTCTAGAGACAGCTTCATCTATCTGTCAGTAATGGGGTCATATCAAATAGTAGCGTAAAGAGAAGGTCTTAGGCTCTGCCCCTTTTATTGTTGATCAACTTTTTTGCAACAGGTCATGCTCTGACTGGCCTATGCCTAATTTAGTTTACCTTGAGTGTGTTTTCATTACAGTGCATGGACAGTGAAGTCAACCCACTGCAACAGATTCAGATTATTAGGTTCTCCCTAGTGGATCCCCCTCGCTCACTACATGCACCTCAGACTATGTAAACGAAATTGAGATGCAGAGTTTGTAGATCATTGAAGTTAGCACCATTGCAAGAAGCTGCATATGAAATAAAGCAATGTGTCATCTACAAACCCATAAACTTGAAAGGGAACTCTCCTCATCTAAGATGACTGCCGTGTGTGACTGTGATGAGCCACCTCTACAATAACACAACGTAATGTCACATGCTCAGTACCTCTGTGTTACATGGTGCTGTAGGTCAATGCCAGAGAGGGGGGACAAGTTGAGGTGTAAGTCGATAGTAGAAAAAAGGTGCAAAAGATCTGGAAGATAATTTTATGTTAAGAAAAGGCTGCAGGTCATAGGTGAGGGAGATTGATGGGTCAATGGGATGGTTGCTGCAGATCAATGGTGTGATGAGAATCACTAGGGGATGTTGAATGTCAGTGAGTTGATGGAATAGGAAGTTCATTGCTGTATGTCAATGGCAATTATATACTTAGGGACCAGAGGAGCGCAGCATGCCATTGGTAAGGAGATGGAGGGACATGTGCTGCAACTCAACTTAGTGAGAAGGGGTTCAAAGACCTGCAGCAGGTTATCTGAAGAGACTTGGAAAAGTGGGGATAATGAAGCAGATCGACATGAGCATGCTGCAAAACAATAATGAGGAGGCAGTAAGGTTAATCAATGCTGGTGCTTACATAATGCTAATTACTTTAAGAATGCTCTTAACTGTATGAAGGCATTCTGTGAGACCACTACTGCCCATTACTTAGCCAACTGATGCATGCACTATCTGATTCCATGGACATTAGATACAAATTCCAGTAATGTTATGCTCTTTGTGATCCCATTGATGCCCTAAACAAGGCACCTCCATGCCTCCACTCTGAATGGCCATGAATGCCCAACCTCCGACAACTAGTGCATGAATTGTGGGTGGCCCCTGTTAGAAGAGCCATTGACGCATTCACTGAGTGGGACCAATGACACCCATTTCAGGGACCATTGATGCATGCGATGTGTATGGCCATTATGCCTGTTAATAGTCCCATTCATGCTTCCATTGTGCGGTGTCTAATCTATGCCTTACTAATCTCATTGATGCCTGCACAGTGTAGGGCCAATTAAGCATGTTACGAGAACCATTGACACCTGCTCTGTGTAGTGTCACTGGGGTCCTTTACAAGGCACATTCATGCATGCACTGTATACATCTAGCACCAGTTACTAGAAACAGTGAGACAAGTACTGAGTGTGGCCACTCTGATTAGACCCGATGAGGCATGCACTGTCCATGGCCGATAACACTCCTTACTAGGCCGATTGATGCATGCACAGTGGAGCGACAGACGCTCTTTACTAGATCCAAACCGATAACCAATGTTTAGCATAATTCCTACCCTGCTCCCCATCTGACCAAAACAATTTCCATTTTAACATAATGTTCTTTTGAGTCGCTGACAGGATCCTGCTTCACTTAATGCCCTCAACTCCTCTACGATACTTACAGGCTTAAGAATGCTTTTAGCTAAAATGTCCAAACAACTACTGAATCTGAAATGCAGATGGGAAAGGGACATTGGTGAATTAAATGAGACAACCTAGGCCGAGCAGTGGTCTTACTGAGAGAGGTGTCAGTCAAGACAAGCTTTCTGTTAATGCAGCTAAAGATCCTCCATAGGATTGACTAAGCGACAATACACGTGCTTAAGGTTAGCACAGTAAATGCTGACACTTGTCTCAGAGGGTGTGGGGAACATAGTACCTTTATACACACAGCCAGAGTCCTGTCCTCAGCTGAGCTAGAACAATGCAGGAAGTGGACTGAGGAAGAAATAGAGGGTGTGATGCAGTCTAAAGTGAAACATGAGGAAATTAGAAAATTGTTATGAGTATGAGAGGAGCAAGAGGTTACGCAGTATCAAAAATTATTTATAAACCTGGGCTAAACAGTGGCTAGGAGAGACACAGAACAAGAATGAGGTAGCCACAGATGCCCACTCCAGAGGAATGGTGTCAGGGTATGGATTGATGCTTCCATGCTGAGAGAGTTGTCTATGATTGGAGGGGATTCTGCCATAAATCTCAGGCTAGATGTACAAACTTTAGGAATATCGATTTCCAAATTGTGATTTTCTGTGAATGGCAATTAGAAAAACGCAACTCCTAATGTATGAACCCTGTTAAGTTTCAATTAGCGATTCCTAGTGGGTCCTGAATCAGCCTACATCATGAATATTAATGAGGTAGGTTGCAGTCTGTGACCCATTAGGAATGATAGCCATCACAGGGATGGTGGCCTGCTGGGGCCAGCAGACCACCATGGCTGCAATTGCTTTTAAATCAACTAATCTTTTTTCTTTTAAATGCAGCCCGAAAACGGGATGTGTTTCAAAAGAAAAAAATGAAATATTTAAGATTAATATTTTTAAGAGCACCACCGCCTGCTCCGAAAAATATTTGTGTTACATTCTCTAGGGTGAAAGGTGGCCTCATTGGGACCCCTTTCACATTTCCGAATGGGTTACCACCAACTTTTAATTGGTGGTAAAATATTAGTTTTTTGCAACCAGAATTTGGTTGCAAAATATTAATGCATTCCAAGGCAAACCGGTATTTGGAAGGGGCACCCTAAAGCGCACCTTTCAAATTCGGAATCGCAAACCCAAATTACAATTCGGTAACAACATACCAAATCGCAATTCGCCTGCTGTACATTTCAAAGAGCCTTTTTGCTGTTGCAACCTCAAACATGCTGTGTACATCTGGCCCTTGGGAGCTTATGGTTCCCATACATAAAGCATAAGGATGACATATCTATGGCCTATACAAATAATGACGAGCAAAAAAGGAGACAAACAGAAGAGTGGATTCTCATACTGTTCGGCTACATATGATGATTGACAAGATATTTACATGGATCAGACACAGAAGATGGGCAGCACCTAACCTTAAGAACTGTGGCATGTATCAGGGAGGGAATACGGAAGAGGGCAGTGATGATCTATTGATTATCATGCTTTTCGTTTTTGTTTGATTGTTATAAAATTATAGAACAGGTTTTTAGTTTTGGAAGGTCAAAGACCCATTGCCACATTTAGCCTTCAAAAACATGGAGCTTTTCACTAATATGTTTCTCACTAATATGAAGTCTCTGCATTGCTGCTTCATATAAAATCGATATGGCAACCAATTGAAAAAGTGCCTTTCTAAGTGGCGCAACAGAATAGCGACCATGTTTGATATTAACACCACAAGTATTAGTTGCGAGAGATTCTGTGGGCCTGGAAACATGCCCTGAGAAAGAAAGAACAACACATAAATATGAATAAATATAAAGATCTTATGGGCCAGATGTAGGTAAGAGCAGTTTTGCGAGTCCTTAATAGCGAATTTTAGGGAATCGCTATTAAGGACTCGCAAAATGCCATGTAGGTAGGAATCGCAATATTTTTTGCAATTCCTTAATATTCCTTAATTGCGAATTGCAATTTGCGATTCGCAATCAAGGAATACCTTCCCATTCATTCCTATGGGCCAAGAGGCCCATAGGAATGAATGGGAATTGCGCACGCAATTTGCGAGTACCCTATAGGTACTCGCAAATTGCGTGTGAAATTTCTAGGGTTCAAGGGTTCCAGAGGGTCACCCTGTTGCACCCCTGAAATGTGCAATTTGCGATTCCTTAAATGAAATCGCAAGATAGGGAATCCCAAATTTTGAGATTCCTTATTTTGCGAGGGGTTTTTGTGTGCTACATTGCACAATGCTAATTTGCGATTGCAAACGCTGAAATTCTGACAATTTCAGCGTTTGCGATCGCAAATTGGCTTCCTACATCTGGCCCTAAGTCTTTTTTATCCATTGTCCAGTAGATATCAGCAGGCTCATGTATTTGGAAGGACTGGAATTTCTCGACTGCAAGAATTCCACAAACACTTAACAATAGCATTACGAGTTTTTCTCCAGTTTCGTAAATATTACTTGAATTAAAGAGTAGGCTAGTGATTATTTTAGAACTGCTATGTATGCAAAATAAAGTTACTATCTGAGTTTCAGTTTTATAGCATATAGTTTAGAGTCATTCGTTTTAATTTTGAGTGCTTGTTGCCACTTTACTGTGGCTTTACAGCACCCAGCATAACAGATGTTAGTGTTATCCAACTTGGTGGGATTCACTTTTCCTTCGTGGGATTCAAATCCGTGATGTGAAGGCAACAGAGTTCGCAACAGGTACATTAGCCCACTGAGATATTTTAGTAGTTCAGGAAGTCAGAAATCGAGGAACTAAAATTAGGAGAGTGGTTTTGTGGTGCATTATATAGACGTTCTGAGAAAACTAAATAAGGAAATGTGGCATTCACATTACCGTGGTTTCTTTAATTATTTTGTTAAAGTGCAAACCACAAAATGAATTGTCATTTGGCAATATTGTTTTTGTGCACGCATGTGCCAATATTTATATTTCACGAGTGTGCCTAAAGCGTTTCCATGTGTGAAAATAAGTGTGCAATTGATGTGTATCTGTGATATTGTTTGCCAGTGTGTGCTCTATAACAATGCCAGATCTATTTAGTTTGTGCATGCACACCACTGAGAAAATTGCAGTCATCATCCAAAAGAGAACTATTTTAATTTTAAATACGTTCGTTGGCAATCCATTAAGAGTTAGTTTTGACAACACAGCTGTCAAAAAGACCTACTGCTAACAATATACAAAGAGTGGGCTCTAGGTCCGCCCCTTTCAGCCACTAGCTTTCTTTGATCAGCCTCTTTCAGCCATTTGCTTGAGACATTCAATCATCTATTGGTTCAATCCAGTGTAGTATTTATCTCTCACCCAACAGAACTGGCTGTTTGAGTACATCCTTTCACCTCCATTCTTACTGCTTGAATTGAAATGCATGAGGAACAACTTTACAACTATCGCCCTCTCTGTCCGCATCTGCTGGCTTCCTCCTGTGTCTCTCGCTCTAATGTGCTAACACTGCATGGTTAGTGCACTGACCTCAGACCTATTGGCTTTGCCAATCCTTGCTAATACAGTGATTCTCAAGGGCTTCCATGTGTCACAGAACAGTTACAACCATGGCCACTTTATCATTCCTTTTTTTAGGTCTTGCGTAGGCAGCGCTTGTGCTGTCTCTTTGAGACATGCTGTATTCGGGTATGGACTTGAAGCACCTCCCACTCTCTGCCTATCTTTTTAATTGGCTGCTGTGACTGTCCTTTGTAAATGTTGGGTTTTGGTTTGTTAATAGGCATATAAGCCCCGCCTTAGTCCCTACTTGTCTTCTGTTACCTCCCACAGGACTGGCCCTTTTATTTGTGATGTTACTCAGGATATTTTAATTACAGAATGTGAGCCCTATTTTCTTAAAGGGCTTTCTCCTGCCAGCTTTTGGACATGCTATACCGTAATAGTTTTTTTTTTTTTTTTTAACCGAGCCTTGTTGTGTTCCAAACGCTCACAACAAGCTGCATAAGACGCAATGGGCCATGTGTAATTTTTTTTTTTTTATTTCACAACGCACCTGACCGCGCTTTATCAGTAACATGACACCCTTGTTACTTTTATATACACAGGGGCCTTGCATTATCATGATGCCCACACAACTTAGTTTAATATTCACAGGCGCCACCCTTGATCACAGGACACAGGTGGCGCGCATGTTTTTGTAGCACGGCGCCAATCTGATTATTATTTTCTGGGCACCGTGTGCGCTTTCAGTTTCCTTTTTGTTTAACAGTGGCGCCGGTCACCGCCACGACACTACTCGTGGGACGCCCAGGTTTTTTGTGTTTGAGGAGTGAGTGAGAGAAATGGGTTGAATGTTTTTTTTCCGCAAACCATCAATTAAAGAACAGTGTGTAGTGCACTCCCGCTGCACCAACATTTCAAACCATAATCCGCCGCTCATCGCCTCAGAACAACGTGCTCGTGCTTCATCCTATCTATCTAAACACTGCTCGTGCCCCACAAACACAATAAAAGAACATTATTTTCTGCGCTCCTTGCGTGCTTTCAGTTTAATTTTTGTTTACACACCACTTGTGGGAAGCCCGGGTTTTTGTGTTTGAGGAGCGAGCAAGAGAGATGGGTTGAATGTTTTTGTTTTGCAAGCAACCAATTCAAGAACAGTGTTTAGTACACTCACACTGCACCAACATTTCAAACCATAATCAGCTGCTAATCGCCTCAGTACAACATGCTCGTACTTCATCCTGATCCAATCTAAACACTGCCCATGCCCCACAGACACAATTAAGCACAAGCAACATGGCTTTCCATCCGCCCCCTAACACTGGGCATTTTAGAGTACAACATAACTGCCAGCCACAACCACGCTGATTACAGAATGGAGTTAGTGCATCCCTAACAGTGATCACGCCTTGGTCCTGTGCTCCTAGCACCCGCTAACCTAGCCAAGTAAGTATAACGCCTGACAGCCACTTGCACAGAGAGAGCCATTACAGAGCTCTGAAATCTTAAACACGTACTGGTCAACCTGCCCTTCAGGGGAGCAGATTCAGTCATGACACCCAGGTTTAAAAGTAAAAGAGAGAGGTTCCCCACCAAAAAGCAACGTTTCAAGGAAAAACAGATGTTTTTGCAAGCAAACCACAATCTGACTTCCTGCTCTAGGGTCTTACACGCAAAACCATTTGCGCCTTCCCCAAGGAGGGCTACCGTTCAGTCCAAATAGTTGCAGTTAGCTCCTCAGCCTGCGAAGCAGCGCTGTAGAAAACAAAGCTCACTACCAAGGAGCTCCCCTCCTTGCTCCCAAGTTACCAAAAATATTTACAGTGCCAACATCCAGACTGCAGACTTACAAACACTGCAACACTTGACATGCAGACAGATTTACTGATAGACTCAAAGACCAGCATAACACAGGCACCCCAAGGACAGCCTGTAGTCAGTTACAGCAGGCAGGCTTTCCCTAATACCAAAAGACTGACACCAGAGACAGTTAGGTTTGTAACCCCCACGGATTTCCTAAAACTGCAAGTGGTGTTCAAACACACACCACTTTTTTTTTAATAACCAACTTTATTGAAAGTTTTGCGGCAAGACACAGTATCACAAAGTAAATATTGCAGGTACATTGGAAGACAGCAATAACTGACACCAGCATGGCAAGGCAACACAAAATCAGATTGATAGTCCATGGTAGTCACACCAGTGCCCCCAAATAATGGTGCTTCTGAGGACAGCCACAGGCTATAAAGGTTGGTTTTTCCTGGTGTGCGCACCAGTCCACCCCCTTACCCCAGCATCTGATAGTCGATGGTGCCCGCTGTTTCCAGGCAGAGGCCGCATCATGCTTGGCAACCAAACAGGCCAGCACCAAAAAGGTCCCGTCCGCCCTTGGTTCTCCGAAGTCCTTCACAAGCCCAAACAGCACAGTGCAAGGGGTAAGCTCCAATGTGCAGCCCAGGACAGAAGAATGTTCTTGGCCCACTCCCTTCCAGTAACGCCGCAACACCGGACAGTCAAATGCCATGTGGAAAAAATCTGCGGCCTGAAATGCACATCTAGCATAGGTGGCCTGGGTGTCGGGAAGAAGGTGCTGCAAGCGATGTAGTGCAAGATATGTTAAAAGAAGATAATTAAATTGGATCATGCGCAGTCGCGCTGCAATCGCAGATTCCCGGGCGCCATACAAGCCTTTCTTCATTCATTCTCATCCAAAAGTCAGAATGCAGTCATATATCAAGACTGGGCTAACATCAGCATCCCGGCGTTACATGAAATACTCCTCAGTACTAAACCTGAACTTGTATCAGACAGCAATCAGTTAGTCAAGAGGATATCCTCTTGGATAAAGACAGCGGTAAATACGGTAGTGCCTATTAAATGTTTTGTTCCGAAACGGAAAAAACCTTCAGAACCTTGGTTCACAGATAAACTCAGAGCACAAAAACAAGTATGTAGAAGGGCTGAGAGGAAATGGAGATCTAACTATGATCAAAATCTAAAAAGTGATTATGCCCAAACATTATCTGACTACAAAAAACTTGTTATAGGGGAAAATAGCAACTATTTTACGAGAAAAATCAAAGAGGCCAAGAACTCCTGTAAGGAGCTCTTTGTGACAATAAAAAAACCAGCAGGTCCCCCTGTCGGGAAGCAACTGGACTGCAGCACCGATCTATGTAACAACTTAGGAAAGTTCTTTGTGGACAAAGTCGCTAAAGTGTTTGAACTATTTAAGATCAATCACACTACCAAGACCTCATTAAACTGTCCTAATCCAGAGCCAGATATTTTAAATCCTCAAATGGGTTTTTATTTTACGGTCCCTTCAGTAGAACAGATCTGTCAGGGGGTGAAAACCATCAGATCCGGTAATCCAACGGATCCTTGCCCGCCCAAGATAATGCACCTATTTCCCGAGATATTTAGTGAACAGCTATATGGCCTGTTCTCAGAGATAATCCATTCAGGAATCTTCCCAGATGCTTGGAAAACTGCATCAGTCATCCCATTACTAAAAAAAGTAATCTGGACCCCAATGAACCCAGTAGCTATCGACCAATTTCTAGAATACCCTTCCCAGCTAAGGTGCTGGAGAAGCTGATCAACAAACAACTGAAGGACCTAATAGTATCTAGAAATTACCTGGATAACTCACAATATGGGTTTAGGGAGCAGCACGGTACCGAGACAGCATTGGTCATGGCAGCTGAAGGGTTCAGGGAAACTCTAGACGCAGGAGGGAAGGCCGCCTTAATCTTGTTCGATCTATCGGCGGCCTTCGACACCGTGAACCATGATATCCTCCTGGCCCGCCTGGATGAACTAGGGATCCAAGACTCTGTTCGTCAGCTGATGTCCTCCTTTTTGAGAGATAGAACCTTTTCAGTTATGCTGGGAGAGTGTGCTTCCAACCCCTTCAGGGCACCATGTGGTGTACCTCATGGCTCAGCCCTGAGCCCCACCCTTTTTAACATTTACGTTGCTCCTCTGGCCTCAATTATCAGAAATTGTGGGTTCATACCGGTCTCGTATGCAGATGACACACAAATAGTAGTGTCAGTATCTGGCAATATAGAGGAAACAGCAGATCGTTTTAGGGACTGCATGATACAAGTGGACCAATGGATGCAATGCAACTGCTTAAAGTTGAATGGCGTAAAAACCGAGGTCATGCTGCTGGGCACTAAGGCCGATTTCTGGTCCCCCAAATGGTGGCCTGATAACCTGGGCGATTGCCCAACCCCAGTAGGGAAAGTCAAAAATCTCGGATTTATATTTGACGATAAACTGACCTTTAATGCCCAGACTAACAATCTGTCATCCTCCATATGGCACATATTAAAAATGATTAGAAGAATATGCCCATTTATCCCCTTTGATTCACGAAAAACAGTGGTCACGGCGCTCGCCATGTCTAGATTGGACTATGGCAATGCCTTTTACACAGGGATCCAAACTCAATATCTGTCCAAACTGCATCGCCTCCAGAATGCAGTAGCAAGACTAGTGTTGGACATTCCCAGATCCGAATCAGTCTCCGATAGACTGAGGGACCTACACTGGCTGCCCGTGGACAAAAGGATACAATTTAAATCCTTGTGTCTGGCATATAAGGCACTTCACGGCTCAATTTCTGAGAACTCAATTTAAATGGTATGTCCCAGTCAGAAGTCTCAGATCCACTAATGCCAAACTCGTCCAAGTACGCAAGTTCAGACCTAACAGAAGAAGCTTCCAGCTGAGGACAACCAAGTTATGGAACCTTCTACCCATAAAAATAAAAAACAGCCTGACGCTACTGGCCTTCAGAAAGGCAGTCAAAACATGGCTATATCCCTGTTAATCATTCCTGCAGTAACCTATGTGTATCCACAATAGCGCCAAGACGCCTTCGGGCATTTGTGCGCTCTACAAATCCAAAAATCAAATCAAATCAACTCTCCCACCCAGGCCTTCCACCTCCGTTTAGCTCGTTCCAGGCCATCCGTAGCATGAGTCACCAATGAGTGGTAAAACCTTGTGGTGGCCCCTTTGCCCAGATGCCCGAAGAAAATCTAGGCCTCCAGCGGGTTGTATTCAGGGAGTGAGTCTTCCGAGAGAGCGTGAGCATGAAGAACGTGGCGCAGCTGGAGATAGCGAAAAAAAAAGGGAATTAGACAAAGAATATTGGATCTGCAGATCCTGAAATGTTGCAAGGCTACCCTCCCTTGTAGACATCCCCTAAGTAGGGGATCCTAATCTGATCCCAAGTGACAAAGCCCTCGAGGGTTCAGAGCTCACAGAGCCAGAGGGGTCCTTCCTGTAAGCCAGTGGTCCCACCCGATAAGTCCTCCAGCAGGTTAGAGACACCTGGGTAAAAGAAGTCCGTGTGGCTGGCAGAAGTGCCCCGTACAACAGGTCAAGCAAACCATCTAGGCCCAGTGAACAAATCCCCAGGCGATATGCCAGGTCGTCCCATCCACCCGTGAACAATTCGTTGATCTGCACCATCTGAGTCCCAAGATAGTAAAGATACAAGTCTGGTGGGACCAAGCCACCATCAAAGGAGGATTTACGCAGCATCTGGAAAGCTACCCTGTGTCTACTACCCGCCCATATAAAGTTGACCATTCTGGCAGTCAAGAAACTGAACCATATGCGGGGTATGGAATAAGGATACTTACTGAAGTCATACAAGTACAGCGGCAGGCTTATCATTTGAAAAAAGGCAGTACGCCCCATGGGATTCAAGGGAAGAGCAGCTCAGAGACATAGGTCATGCTCAAATGTTTGGGATAGCCCTCGAAAATTAAGGGTCCAGGCCAAGTCCGGGAGAGGGGACACATGGATCCCTAGATATTTGAAAGAATTGCGTTAGATGGGGATGTTAAGACATCAGATCTGCCCATTGGCGTCTCTCCTCACCTCCACCAGGCAGGATTTACCCTTGTTGACTCAGAGATCGGACGCATCACCCTATTGCCGGAGGAGGCACAGAGATGTGGCGACAGAAAGCAGCAGGTCTTTCAGAAAAAGAAGAATGTCATCTGTGTAAAGCACAATGGGATCTTCGTTGCCGTTCCCTCATCACCGGCCCCAAATCTGAGCATCATGCTAGATAGTCATGCCAAGGGCTCTATCACTAGGGCGAATAGTAGTGGGGAAAGTGGACAGCCCTGGCATGTCCGGCGTGCAAAGGGAAATAGAGACGACAGGACTCTGTTCAACCTAACCTGGGTGGTCAGGTGTTGTAGAGAAGATGTACCATGAGGCGAAACACTTCCCCCAGGCCAGCCTGTTGTAGGACTCCATCTAGAAAGTCCCATGAGATGGTGTCAAAGGCCTTGGTAAAATCCATTAAAGTGCCATTGGGCCTCCGAGGCCTGCGCCCAAGATAGTGCTACATGGACCCTCCTGAAACAGTGGTGTGTCCTGCGGCCCAGCATGAACCCACATTGATCTGGATGGATGAGATATGGCAGGCCCGTGCCAGCCGGGTAGTCAGTATTTTGACATAGATCTTAATGTCAGTGTTAATGAGGGAGATCAGATGGTAGGCCGAACATTGGTCTCGAGGGAGGCCCTCTTTGGGTTGGACCACAATCGTGGCACAGTTAAGCCCTGGTGTAAAAGACCCTTGTTGTATAGCAGCACTGTAAAGATTCAGAAGATGGGGGCGGAGGATACTGCGGAAGCGCTTATAATATTCAGCAGGATACCCATCTGGCCCAGTCGTCTTAAAGGATTGCAATGCCGTCACTGCAGAGCGAAACTCCTCTAGTTGTAGGTCTTGGCCTAGATCCTTAGTTACTAAAATTTGTATGAATGGCAGTGGTATACCATCCAGAAGATGGTTTGCGACTTCTGCAGGAGTTAGAGGGGTGCAGTGAGTACATCTCCTGGTAAAAAAACAGCAAAGGTTTGGACAATGGCTGGCAACTCGTCCGGGAGGCACCCCGAGGAGTCCTTAATCGCTGGGACAACCCTGTCCCAAACACTATAAGTCGCCAACCAATACAGGAGCTTGCCTGATTTGTCGCCCAAAGCATAAACATTCTGTGTGGGGGCCATCTAATATTGCTTGGCCTCCTCAAGAAAGGTTTGTCGTAGCTTCGTACGGGCCACGTCCAGGAGCTGCAACTATCTTTAGTATCATGATAGCATAGGACAGTCTCCAAGCGCAATATTTTGGCATCAAGGTCGGTCACGTGTGACAGGTGGTGTGCCTCAACTCGCCGGACATACCCCTTAAAGTGGTCTCTCAAGGAGGGCTTACAGAACGCCCATAGAGTCACTGCTGATGAAACCTAACCAACATTAAGTTTAAAGAATACCTCTACCTCTTCCGCGACGTAGGTAATGCTCAGCACCTTGTAAAGGCCAAGTACTAAATCTCTAAGCAGGGCATAGACCACCAGCCTGAATCCCCAACACAACAGAAGTGGAGCATGATCACAGATGCCGTGCAGAAGAAGGCGCACCTATTGGGTCGAGAGCAGATCCACCGCTGGCAACCACAGCAAATCTATGATGGAGTCTGCATCGTGAGCTGTCGAATTATGGGTGTAAGCTCGCAGAGAAGGGTAGCAAGAGTGCCAGGCGTCGTAGAGACAGACAGATTGGGCCCAGGAGGAGGGACAGGCCAACCGAGTGAGTCTACCAGCGTATAAGGATACATCGAGATCCGGATATGGGACTCCATTAAAGTTATCTCCAGCCACAGTAGCCACGTGGGGGAAAGTCAGGAGGAAAGATTGCAGCATTTGACGGGAGGGCTGCATCAGAGGTCGGGGATGGAGCAGGATACAAAGTTATATTGCTTGGCCTTTAAGCGGCCCTCAACACCTGTGTAGCACCCCTGTGAGTCTGTGTGCTGTCTTGGAACGGCCAACGGGAGGGACTTCTAAGGCAGTATAGCGACCCCTCTGGAGCCACAAACAAAATCAGAGTGGTAAACCCTGTCATAGCCGAAAGGGCCCAAGAAGGCGCAGCGTGTGCCCAGCAAGCGAGTCTCCTGCAGGAGAACGATGCAAGCCTGTGGCGCCAGATGTACCATGTACCACCAAGCACTTAATACGGTTCAGGAGGCCGTCAAGGAGAGAACCATTTACCTAGGGCAGCTCACAGCATTTGTGGAAAATAATAGGTGGCCTGCGCCAAGGAACAGGATCTAATAGGGTCACCTGGAGACACACTGTGTGAAGCCATTTCGGTCCAAGAGTGGTGATGGTTGTGTCTGCCATTATGAACCTAAAAGAAATAAACACAAAAACATTTTGAATCGCCCACCCCCCAACACCCACCACCCCACACTTCACCCCAGGAAGCATCTGTCATCCTTGAATAACTACCCACAACAAGTTAACTCAAGGCCATAAGGAGCCCACAGAGAAGGATGTAGTGCATGACAACATAAGGCAATGTAGAAAAAAGCAAAAACAGTTACTAGGAATCACCCAGGGAGATAGTGTCAGGAGCCACCAGGAAGCTGGCACACCACGGCTCCAGGAAGTGAGACACAAGGCTGTTTGCCACCATACTCAGTTACATTCAGTCGCTATCTGAGAGCAGGAGGAACCAATTCCAAAGGAATGCAGTGCCAACCAGTCAATGTGGTATGGTAAGCTGGGAGGAGGCATCTAGGCCACTTTAAGTGGATTGGAAAATCATGGGAGTGTCGGATTAGTTGCCATTTAATGTCGGTGAGGGCGGAGGCAAGACAACATCCCCCAAGGGGCCAAGCTGGGACCCTCCTCAGTCACTTCCCGCTCAGCATTGGACTTCTGAGAGCGGGAATGATTTCCCCTCCGCAGAAAACAAGACTGTGCTGGAGCATGTTTCACTGGGCCACTAGAGTGGGGCTGCCCAGGAGAAGGCCACTGTAGCAGCCACCGCTCCGTCATGCATTCCCAAGCCTGGTCAAGGGTGTCAGAAAAAGGGGTACCAGATTGAAAGATGACTTTAAAGCGAGCAGGGAAGAGAAGCATGCAACGCAGATTGAGTGCCCAGAGCTTTTGTTTCACTTCGGCGAATGGTCGCCGACGTTGCTGCACTGCCCTGGTGTAGTCGGGAAAGATAAGGGCTCTTGAATTGGAGAACTGCAAGTCTGACCGAGAGCGGGCCTCCTGCAGGATGGCATCATGATCTTTGAAGTTAAGAAGGATTACAGGCCAAGGGGGGAGCTCCAAGCGGGGGACTCGGTGCTAGAAAGCGAGGCACTCTCTCGATGACAAATAAAGCAGAAAGCTTGTTCCCAGGGACCCATCTTTTGAACCAGTTGTCCAGTGCCCCAGCAAGGCCCTGCTGCCCCAGAGATTCGGGAGGCCAATAAGTCTGAGATTATTGCGCCATGGCCTATTTTCGGCATCTTCTGCTCGGTCCCTATGCGCTGACAGGGCGCGGACATTTTAAGAGCAGTCATTTTGTCTTCTGCGTTGGACACCCATGTCTCTCCCTCCGTCGTTCTATCCCCCACGTTGCGCAGATTTTTGTGCAGCAGAGAGAGGTCCACCCTTAGGCCATTAATTTTAGTTTCAACTGCCTCCCTCGAGTCTTGAATGGTCCTGAGGATCAACCCTGGATCCGCCGTCCCCTGTTGTACCAGAGCAGGTGCTCGGGCAGCCAGCTCGTCTGTCTCCTCTGAGATCAGGTGGTGGGACCGTGTACTAGTCCAACTTGGTCTGGGCTGGGGGTCTGTGGCGGCACCTTCCTGCGCTCCATCCTCCAGGGAGGCCGTGGGTCTGGCGGTCTGCGAGAGAGAAGAGAGGCCCGTTTTCAACTGGAGGGGCCCCAGGCACCACACAGGGGAACCACGACTTACACCATGTACCAGCTATCAAAAGGAGTCTTAACGGGCAGGAGAGAAGGCCCAGGCCGACTGGTCCACAGGGAACCATCCAGATGGCTGGGGGGATTTGTGGGGGAGGGGGCGGTGAATGAACATATGCAGGCCTCACCTTTGTCACCAAACAGGCCCTTGCCTGCCAGGATGACATGCCACACTCCGGCACTATGAGACAGCGTCTCCAAGCATCAACCGGGTTCCACACCAGACTCTGTCTCTTAAAAATGATCAGTGGTGCCACACGTTGGAATCTAGATCACACCGCCCACTGCTCTGGGCATGGGTGGGCCCACCAAGGCACTGCACTTGAGGGACTCTGAGACAGCGGGCCCCAACACACTCACCGCCGCAGCTCTGGAGCAGGTAGGTCCACCTTGGCCTCTCCGGCCCCCAAGAGTGTCTTCAAAGGTCCCACTGCAGGTCTCTCCACAGCCACAGCGTCTCTACACAATCTCCTGATCTAGAGCAGCAGGGAGGCCCAACCACCAGTTCAGTGCTGCAGCACCAGTGCCCAACCGGACAGGCTGTCGCATGCCCCTCAGCACCGGTCCAGGCAGTGTGTTGCCACTCGTACTCCGCCCTCTCAGATGTCTTTCACCTCACCCCCGACAGCGGGGTGAAGGGGGTTGCACGTGTCACCGCCAGGCCAGCAACTAGGATATCCAATGCTGTGGGCCCAAGGATTTAGGCCGAGCAGGCCATCATCTTCCGCTTTGGCCCGGTCTCTGCACCAGAGCCCCACATGTGGCACCCAGGGGGAGGCCCGCCGGGCCAATGGTGCGTCTTCTCATCGGCAGAGGCCTCCTGCAGCGCCAGCCAACACCAACAAAGCAGGTCCCAGGCCACCACAGCCACAGGGCCCGTGTCGCAGTACGGTGGAGCAGGCTACACCGCCAAACGGGGTCCACATCTGCCGCTCTGCCCACCCTCGCTCGCCTCAAGGGGGAGAGGGTCACTTCAAGTTTCAACCAGAGTGGACAGGCGGCTCAAGCCAGCACGGTGCACCCACGATGGCGAGCCGCCCAGCCCACGGCACAGCAGGCCACAATCAGGAAAAGGCCATCTGGAAGGTGTCCCACAGGTTGCAGAGTGGGTAGGACGATGAAGGGGAGCACAGCAACAAGCCCACGCGTCCCGAATCCTGGAGGGACGACTGTTGTCAGGTAGAATGAGAAAGGATTGCAGTCGGGCGACGGGAGCTACTCTAAAGCTTGACCCTCATCTTGGCCATGCCCCCACTTTATCATTATTAAAAGGGTTTTTCTTCTCACAGATTTGGAAATTTTCAGTTAGTTAGAGGTCTTTTGACTTATGACTCCAAATGCATTCTTGCATTTGTCTAATACTCTCAAAGACGCTTCATTATGCTCATGTGGTGATGTTGTTGGTCAAGACAGTCTCCACTGGTTGTCCCAGCCGCAATCTCTAGTTCAGCCATGAAGGTACTCTTACATGGGACAAGGTGCTGGAAATCAATTTGCTGCAGGGACTGATCAAGGTATTTTTAGACTTCAAGAAAAGCATTCTTGTCCACCCTATCCCTCTCGCAATTTACTTCTTCAACAGTGAGAATTTATTAAGATAGCGAAACAGTTAAAAAAAATGATTTAATATGATTAATTTCGATGATACACAACATATTCGTGTTTTTCCCTCTTAAAGCCATGCTCACAACGAATAACTGTCTTCCTAAAAGAATGTGCTCCCCACTTTTAATATGCCCAAATAAAGTGTTCCAAACACCATTACTTATTCATATAAGGCCAGATTTTCAACAGTTTTACTGCAAAATACACAACACAGATGCACAGAGGACAATTTATGAGTGGAAAAATCCATTGCTGATGCAAAGAACCAGGAACCTTAAGAGTATGGTCTCACAAAATTATATGTATTCACTCGGAAACTAAACTGTCCCCTTGTGCTAAAATCTTCATATGAGCACGTCTTCTTCCATTTCCGTTTTAGAGTGCTCCTGAGAGAATTACCACCAAATGCACTTGTAAGAAGGTAATCATGTATTAACTTTCATCAGGGGTTTACATGTAAAAAAGTATGCATGTGTTTTGAGATGTTATTTCCTATGGCCTGCACATACAGAAGATGCATGCATATACACCATCAGGTTAATTGTCGAAATACACAAGAGGCATTTACCATAAAACACAAACATATAGTAATGTGTGTGCAGAGACGTAGCTTAGTCAGCAAGATTCGGGGGGGGGGGGGGGGGGGGGAGGGGAATCTCAAATCAAAACCAGTGGGCCGCAGGGTGAAGGGATGTGGTAATGGACTTTCCCCATGAGGAATACAGTCAGTACTGATGTGCATTAGGTGGGCCTCTGTCTAGGGTAGCGCAATGGGTGAAAAACAATGGGTTAGAATGCTATCCTGAGTGAATGCCACTGGTTTAACTATTTTCAAGTGTTTATGCCATCACCTTTTGGATGTTTGATTGCCAGTAGTATGTCTGGAAAGTTGAGACTGGTGCAGTTTCCAAGTCTACTACGCCAATGTTTGTGAATTCCAAAAAGCAGTACTTTTGCACACATTCAAGGAGTACTTCTATAGTTGCAGATGTACTACTTTTTGGAACACCGGTCAACATATATATTTAAGTTCTTGATCTAAAAAAATTAACAAGTTAAAAATTCTTAGTGAAATGAGAACAATGAGGAAAACATACACAGAAATAACACACCTTACTCAGGGCCCCCAGACGGAACTACCAAACTAAGAATGCATTTGAGAGGTTTTACACCCTCATACAACCCACTGAAGCTACAGCCCTGCCCGTCCTACATGGGCCCGCTAGTTTTAGACTCTTGACTCCTGTACAACATAAAGGCCTGGAGTCCCTACTCTTTGATCACTTATTATAAATGTACTTTCATTGCACTCTTCTTCTTTGCTACAAGAATCCTTAATGGTAAAGTTGTCAAATCAGTGCATAAGGGCACGGCTCCACGCTTTTAATCCCCAAGCCTGTTACAAATCATTTTATCAAGTGAATGATGGCCACATGTACTAAGCCCAATGCCCAAGTGACAAATGGAGGAGAGCGTGCAGGCAAATTAATAGAGTGGGCAAAGCCAGAGCCAAGACATGAGTCTGGCTTGGCTCCAAGAGTTCATGCAGGAGTAAAGCCAAGAAAACATTTGCCATGTATATCGTGCAACAAACAATGTAAAAATATGATACAATCTTTTCAAAATTGAACAAATATATGTTTTTTTTAACACGTGGAAGTGTTTCACCTTTGTACAACAGATTATATATCACTGCATATGAATGAATGATGGTTTCTTCTATAGTGCACGGATACTCAAGAGTGTCTCGGTGATGTTTAGGTGAGTCAGAGCGGACCAGAGGAATTGACCACTGATCTCCTCTCTTCACCTGATTTTTTTTTTTACTTTTTGCTTCATCCAAAATGGACCTCAGATGTTCAGGCAGCAGATTCAACATACCAGCTTCTTTTACAGTGAAGGAAGAGACGCCCCTTTGTTGTCTTTGAAAACCGGGCACACAATCTGGCTTTGCTGGAACACAAGGGTCTTCCAGGACTGTGGGCCATATGTACAAACACATTTTCCCATGGACATAGAATGGTTAAAACCCTTCGATACATCTGGCCAATAATTCCTTAATTCTTTCATTAAGGTAACTAGGCCCCTTGTTGTGGAAGACTTGATGCATCAGGGTCAATACTTTGTACATTATACATTTTCGAACTGGCAGTCAGAAAAGTGAAATACTGAAACTGATGTATATTTTGGCACTTTATACAGAAGGTGAACAGCCATATTCTGCATAACTTGTAACCGCTGTATTAGATATTCTGGGAGGCCCAGATATAACGCATTGGCACAGTCCAGTCTTGAAAGAATCAATGTCCTGACCACTGTCATGTGGGCATCATGAGGGAGCTAGTGAAGAAACTTCTCCAACATGCGAAAAATCCAGAAGCACATTTTCACTACTGCTGATACCTGTTCCCCAAATGAAAGTTGGTATTCAAACATGACTCCTAAATTCCTAGATACCGCTGTTGGAGGAGGCAGAGGGGGAATCATATTGGGCCAAGCTCCTCGCCATCCTAAAAGGAGGTTACATCCAAAAAAACAAGATTTCCGTTTTGTCAGGATTTCACTGTATTTATTGGCCTTCCGCAAGTTGAGCAGTGCTACCATACAGTAGGCAGATATGGTAGTTGCATCTATGGAATCCCCATCATACGTGAGCAGGAGTTGGGTATCATCGGTGTACAAGATGACCTTGATGTCAAATGATTCGACTAAATATGCCAAAGGAGTCATGTGAATATTGAAGAGTGTGGGACTTAGGGGGAGCCTTGCGGCACTCCAATCTTTTCCCTCCTGAGGCATACAGTCTCATCCAAACCACCGGCTCACATCTCTCAAGGACTGAGGTTTTGAGGGGGGATACAGCTGATGGGGTTCACACTTAACTAGAAGGACCCTAAATTGTTGTGTGAATGCAGGATAGTCTGTCCTGTGGTGACACCCGAAAGGTCCACTAACATTGGAAGACATCTATCAATAAGGAGACAGCTCCTGCTGGCTATACATAGGTTTGAGAATAAATTCTCCAGATTCCAGCGATAAAGCACAAAGATTTACCACGGACCGTAGAGAGGCAAGCACACCATTGCTTTTCTTCTTTTGTGATAGGAACAAGACCAATATAAATTACGATATATGCCCTGAGAAAGCCCTTGGCGGGATAACCATGGGCGAAACACGTCTGTTCATTTCTTGCGCCATCCAGATCACTTGCTTTAAAAAAAATTAATACGTTGGTGAATCTTTGCACATCATCTCTGGAACCTGGAGAATTTATTCCAATTAACCTATGTTTAGCCAGAAGGAACTGTCTCCTTATTGACAACTTAGGGCAGAGCCTGTCACACCAAGATGTTCCAACCTGTGCAGCAAGATGTTATAATCTACTATATCAAATGCGGCTGACAGGTCCAAGAGCACCATAACCACATTAAGGCCAGACTGGTTTTAATGGACTCCGAGATCTCGAATAGTGTGGTCTTGGTGCTGTGATGGGCTCTAAACCCTGATTGGTAAGGCCGGGGCAAGTTGTTCCCAGTCAGAAAGGTGGAAAGTTGTAGGTTGACCCACCTTTCTAAAACATTTGCGGCAACTGGGAGCAGAGAGACTGGTCTAAAATTAGCCAGAGAATCAGGGTAAACATTGGCCTTTTAAAGCAGGGGAATTACATTATTTTTTTTCCAGTCCTCTGGTAGGACACCTGAATGGAGAGAGATAGCAACTAACTCCTGATATAATGGGGCAATAATATCTGATATGGACCTCAGGATAAGAGGAGGTATAGGATCCATTGGATAGATAGTTATTAAAAGTTAAAATAAACATAATTAAACAGACATAAATTAAGACACAAATTAAAAGTTATTTTGGAACCATTTGTGCTCCTCCCCCCAAAAAAACAATGCCGTTAGTGAACTAAGAGGCAAGGCAGTAGTCATGTAAACACTAAACATGGCCTAGATTCCTAATATATTCCCATTATAGAAGGAGCAACACTACAGTCTATTAAATCAAATATGAGAGGTGCTTGCACAGCGCACACCCTGAACTTGAGTATTTAAAATGGGGCTCATATGTGATAGTAACGAAAAATAACTATCTCTCAAATAAAATATTTGGCTAGTACCATACAATTTGGACAAGCAAGTAAGCCGATAATGATTCCAGGTTATCTAATTTCACATTTTTTAATTTTGCCACCAGATGGGTATCTCTGTCTCTGTCTAGCTCTCTCTCTCTTCCGTTTACATAAAAGATCAATCACTCTTGTCTTTCATTCCTGGCTCAGACCAATCAAAACCAACACAGACATAGCAGATACGAATCAGGGCATCCAGACCAAACTGCTAAGAAAATAATTAATTTACTCGAGCAATGTCACCCGCCCCCCTCCCCCACAAGCTACGCCTCTGCGTGACCTGCATTAAAAGTTATATGAAAATCATTGATGATGCATTACAACATTCTGTGCTTCGGTTTCTTTTAGGTACAACCGAGAGATATGTCGAATTCTCGAAAAAATGCATTACTTTTTATGTACTCGATGTGTTCACCTATAATTAAAGTAGCATTGACGTTGCAGTTTCTTTGCCAACAATATGCATTCATTTAAAATATTTTGCAATTACTATCATGAGGAAGAAGACGTTATTTTCTAAAGACTGCCAAGTGTCTTTGCCTCGAGGCACCCAGGAACTACTAAACTCAAAACTGCTCACGGGCAGTTATGAAATGTGAAATGGAAGATATAAAATAATTAAACCTGCTTGGGCAGGCCTACAAATAGGCAAATTAAAAATAAATAAAGCCAAACCTTCCGAACTGTCAATCCTTAGGCCTGGAATTAGCATCCTGGTTAGCGAGGTGGGTGCTCTAACGGACTTCAACGTCACTCCCTTCCGGGTTTAGCGCCTTACGCGCCACATGCCTCTGGGCTTCGGATGGACGTCATCTAAGCGTTTATGGTTCGGTTTTAGCTTCTCACTCCATGACATAGGTATGTTCTCCAGTTGATACCATCATCTCTAACTGAAGGCAGATGCCGATTTTTTTATATTTTATTTAAGGAAACTTTCTGAGGTTTTGAACCCGCATAAACTCCTGCGCAACATTAGCACTCTCAGAAGACTGCCGCTGACCGCGGCCCCCGCAGGGGGCCAATCGGCGGTCGCGCCTTAGTGCCCCCGGGGCACCGGTCACCCCTCCACACCCCCTCCCACGGGGGGGGGGGGAACGCAGACTGGAGCCCCCTCCTCGGGCTGGCCGGAAGTGACGCGCAATGCGTGTCACTTCCTGGCCCTGGTGTGAGGGGGAGGCTATTTAGCCTTCCCCCACCCTCCTGGCGACCTCGCCCACCTCGCCATTTCGCAGCATCGGTCCGTCGTCCGCGCCTTCCTCGCTGCGATTCCGGCCCCCATGCCGCTTTGGTCGTCGTCGCGCTGCGCTACTAGATCTACGGTGAGTCTTGCAGCACCCACTCCGCCCCAGCCCTGTCCCTGGGCAGTACCAGGTCGACGGGGCCCTGTGGCTAGGATGGCCACAGGCGGAGGGGGCGCAAGATAGGGGCATGGGTAGTTTAATAGGCGGGCGCTGGCAGAAGAGCTTTCGCGGGTTTTAAATATGCAAGCTGCAAAGTCATTGTGGCTGAATTGTTACGGTCGGAGACGCTTGCTCACAGGTTCGCAGGTTCAATTTACATTGATTCTGGTTACATTGATTCTGTTTCCCGTTGTGTGCTCGGAATGTACCTTCACCCCGCCCCCTCACGCATTGAGCTAGGTTTTGGGGGTCTTGGGGGCACGGTTTAAGTCATCCCCTGCTCACACGTCACACGCGGTGCAATTTAGTGCGGGTATGGCGATCATAAACTGTGCGGCAGAGCACACATTTTACTAATCTTGTGTCCGTCGGCTTAGTTCGTCCCTCGTGGCAGCTTCCACATCTTTTACCGTGCCGGAGATTGTTACGTAGACGGCACACGGGTAAACATTTTGAGCCTTATGGGGTCTGGATGACCTAGTAGTCGAAGGCGCTGCGCTAAGGCCACACTCATTATGGGAGGCATGGGTTCTTATCAGAGAGGAGTTGGCCTAACGGCTAGGGCGTTTGCCCTTAAATCTGGGGATCCGGATTTGCGTCTCGGCAATGACGCTGAACATCCTGTGATTCTGGGCATTTCACTTAATCTCCCCGTGCCTAACAATGTTTCGAGAGCTCAGTTGGGAGTGCGGAGGACTGTAGTGGGGAAGCGGGCATCATAAGGTCACTGAAGCATTTAATCCCTCCCCGCTCTGTCCGCGATATTGGCGCTGGCTTGGCTAGCTCAGCTGGTTGCGCGCTCGCCACGGAGCAGTTAAATCACCGCTTCGAATCGCGAAGAGCCGACTCGAGCTACACAAACTCGACAGTCTGCTCCCACTCCTACGATAACGTGCATAAAGGGGTTAGCGGCACATCCCCCGCCCCTGGCTCTTTATGGCATGCCACGCGCAGGCAGATAATGAATGGTGGGAGCGGCCGCGCAAGGCGCGCCGGGCCATTACCGCATTCCCTGCGGCCTTGTACAGTAGAATAGGTGTGTATACGCCGGTGAGGTAGGACACCAAGCCTCGTGTCTCGGGGGCGCGTTCGCGTCATGGTGGGCCAAAATTTAAAGAGGCTTGCTGTACTTTGGTGCTGGGGCGGTATTGTGAACGTTGCAGCGCTCCATAATACCGCCGGGGCGACCTCGCGCTCGAGAAATTACTGGCACAGAGCCCTCCTTTACACTGTACCCGACGCTTTAATTTGAACGTCGTACTGGGTAAGCGCTCTTAACACTGTAGAACCATTCCCGGCACCGCGAATCACTTAATCTCCCGTGCCTGAATACGTATTGTAAATACGATGCTATGTACAGCGCTCCAGGACCTGCGTGTCGAGATCCCTTGGGCGAGTTGGTCCGTTAAGGCAAAAGATGGCCAATTCTTTAAATAATCCCTCCGTTGGGTCCAGGTGGGCCTTCGAGGATGTGGCCCATCGACTGCACTGCCGCAAAAAGGGCATGAATGCAGGCGGCGAGCTGCGGGGGGTCGCGGCAATGACAGAAACCGCTTGATGCAGGTGGCCTGCTCACCAGGCGCAGTCCAGAGGTGGCATCTTTAATACGTGTCTTGCGCAGAGAACTAATTATACAGCATGTTTAGCAGGGTAAGCAAGGGCAAGTGGGGATGCACTTTCTTTATCAGGTGCAAAGGCAATTCCGACCCCCGTGTCGCCTCCTCATGCTTGTTTTAGGGAGAAGGCATTTGCCCCCCCCCCCCTCGGGTGCGTGGCCACTGGGGGTGCGGGGGGCATGCGGCGGGCCGCGTGGTCCTGGGCAATGGATGCGCTGCCACCGAATGCGTGAATGCGTAATGTAAACACTGTACTAGTTAAAGCGCTTCAATGCCTCCCAGACGTCCTCCTGCCCATGCATCGGCCGCAGCGAGATAGAGGTTGGCGGCCGCATCGAACTAGGGTTCAGGGGGTTTTGCGGGCAAGGTCTAAACCTTCCCCTGCCCAAGCGTCGCCGCAGCGTGATTCAGTGTAGGGTAGAGCGCTCATTCCACACTGTATCGATCGTGTGTCCGTCGGCCTTTCGCCCGCGGGGCATACTTCTCAATGGCGGCGGCCCTCGCGAGCAAAGTAAATGAATGGGGGTGCGACGGCAAAGAAGCCGCACACCCGGCGCCGGGGGAGCCGTTAGGAGATTAGCGTCGGGTCACGGCCCTAATACACCAGCACTGCAAGGCTGGGAGCTGCCGGGGTCCCCGCGGATCGCGGGCAGTGCAACCCCCGTGGCGCTCCCTGGATAAGGTTATCGCCCCCCCCCTCCCGTCGGCTATGCTGCCGTTGAGGGCGGGGGGGGGCATGCAGTGGGCTGCGTGCGGTAGGCGTGGTGACCTGCAGAGGTGGGGTAGTCCGACGACTGCGAGCTGGACGTTGGTTTAGGGAAGTGAGGTTCCGCCCCTTGAGGTCGCGTACGCATTATGCGATTGCGGGCATTACTGAACCCCACACCTCAATGGATAATTGGTACGAATCTTGTAAGCTCCCCGTGCTTAAATGTGTAATGTAAATAAGGTGCTCATGTAAAGCGTTCCAATACCTTCGGGTCGAGTTCGCGCTATATATTTATGCAACATGTATTTCTGGCTTCCTATAAGGCGGATACATGATACAAGTGCATGGATTGTTCACATTACGCGATTGCGGGCATTACTAAACCCCCCGCACCTCAATGGGTAATCTGGTGCGGTGCTCGCGTGATCCGGTACGGGGAGCGTGTAATATGGTACGATTCTCTTAAGCACCCCCCTGCTTGAAGGTGTAATGTAATTACGGTGCTCATGTAAAGTCCTCCAATACCTTCCGGTTGAGTTCGCGCTATATAAATATGCAACATGTAATTGCTAGCCTCCTATAAGGCAGATACATGACACAAGTACATGCATTGTTCACATTACGCGATTGCAGGCATTACTAAACCCCCCGCACCTCAATGGTTAATCTGGTGCGGTGTTCGCGTGATCTGGCACGGGGATCGTGTTATATGGTACGAATCGCTTACGCCTGCATGGTGTAATGTAAATACGGTGCTCATGTAAAGCGCTCCAAGACCTTTGGCGTCGAGTTTGCGCTATACAAATAGGCAACATGTAGCTGCTGGCTTCCTATAAGGCAGACACTTGATACAAGTGCAGCAATTGTGCACAAGATTTTGCTCCAATACCTTCGGGTCGAGTTCACGCTAGATAAATATGCAACATGTATGGGCTGGCTTCCTATAAGCGCATGTATTATTCACAAGAATTTGCTCGTGCCCACATTCGCGCGCATCAGGTGATTCCGGGCATTACGACACCCCCTGCATCCGAATGGGTTATTTGGCGGTGCTCGTGTCCGGCGCTCTAATAATTTAGCGCGCATTACGGTTTGAGCTAATCACTAATCCACCGTGCCCGAATAGGTATGCTAATACGGGGCTCATGCACTGCACTCCAATACCTTCGGGCGGGTCACGCTGTGACTCCGGGCAGATCATTTAATATCCACGTGCCCGATGATGTATGTATATACGGTGCTCACGAACTGCGCACCATTACCTTCGGATCGAGTTCGCGCTGTGGTTGTGACGCTTGGCAAATCACTGATCACCCCATGCCCTGATATGCATGCGGGCTGCTGGGCCGGGTCTACCTGGGCCTCCGAGGGTCGCGAGTTTTGGCGGCTCATGATCCCACTCCGTGCCCGAATATGTATGTAGATACGGGGCGTACGGACTGCGCTCCATATACCGTCGGGCGAGTCGCGATGTGACGCCGGGCAGATCACTTAATCTCCCCGTGCCCGATTATGTATGTAAATACGGTGCTCATGAACTGCGCGCCAATACCTTCGGATCGAGTTTGCGCTGGGTTTGTGACGCTGGGTAAATCAGTGAATATCGCCGTATGATCTCACTCCCGTGCCCGAATATCTGTGTAAATATGGTGCTCATGCACAGCGCTGCTATACCTTCGGGTCGAGTTCGCGCGTTATAAAAGTGCTATTTACAGCAAGGGTTGCGCTGTCCGATCCTGACCACACGTGACCACGTGTCCCTCGTCTCCAACCTTTTGCTGAAGAGGGGCTTGGGTCGTGTGTCATTGTTGTTGTTGTCAGCAACAGATAAATTATCAGCATGGGGGTAACAGGCATCTGCTCTCCAGCAGCTCCGTGCCCTTGGGAGCACGCGCGTTGCCCTAATTCTGAGGCCCACCCATAAAGGGGCCGAGTAGCAAAACAAGTAAATATGCTCCATAGGCGGGCCTCTGGCTTTACAGCTGGGTGAAACCACCATCATTTAGAGATAGGCCCAGGTAAAATAGGGCCTTTTCTGGATGTCTAGAGTGTTGTAAATTGAAACAACGATGTGATTAAGCATTTACTAAAGACATTAATTCCTTTTTATAGATCGTGTTTTCTCTGTTATGTTGACCGAAGCTTGGACTCCATTTTGTATTGTCATGCCTCCACGTGTTCCTCACGAGAAGAGTCCAACCTCTGTGTTAGTTGCTCTCGTAATCTGCCTAGTAACAGTCTATAAATAGCTCCTTTGTCCATCTGGCGCATGCCCAGACTTGACCACATCTGTTATCAGTTAGCCTTGCTTGACCATGTTTTCGCGGGCTCAAGGAGTGCGTTAGCTCCGCCCACATATTGATTCAGTATCGAAAATGACCATAAATGGTAATGTTCTTCGTCTTCATGTTGTATCCACCCACTTATGAGCCCCTCTACTGTGTATAAAAGGGGACCATGTACGAATGTTCTTTGTGCTACTCTATGCAATACTGAAGAGTGTTGTGTGGATTGTAGGACCACCCTTAAGGGTTAATAAATGCTGTCTTTGTACTTTGCAGTTTCCGTGCCAACTTCCTTATAGATTCCACTACAGGAGAGCGAACCCTTGTGTCCTGCGGGCCTAGCTGGGGCCTGTATTCATCAATTGGCGCCCGTCACGTGGGGCTCATCGGCGACTCGGATGCTCGAAGGATTGGTCGCGACGAAGGTGAGGAATTGGGCCGGGGACGTGATCACTGCCAGCGGCGTCTTAGCCCTGGCATCCCAAGGTTTTTCTTCCTTCCCTTCCGAGCTGACCGTCTGGGTGGCGCCGGTCCTCGACTGAGACCTCTTGTGTCGGTCTTGCCGTGAAAGCCGTTTGGGCGATTGTGGAGCTTGGCAGTTGGAATCTGGACTCTTGATTGGTAAGAACCGGTGTACGGTACTTGCTCCGAGTTTTGAAGCCTGATCTGGCTATTTGAGTTTGATTTGTGATGACTAGTCATATTTTGGGTTTGTCTTTGTGAATATATATGCGTTGCAACACATATAGGCAGGTAATGTGGAGAGATTTCTCCAGTGCTGTGTAACTTTGAACGGCGCAACGATTAAGTGCCATTTTTTTTATAATATTGCATATTTTGCATTATTTCTGAACATGCCTGCTTTTAGCGCACTCCGTAAGTGGTGCTGCTGTTTCGGAAACCGGTTGAACCTCGAGGAATCTGCTCCAGCTCCCCCAGAGGGGACTCCTAATAGGGATATGTACGTGAAGCATGGTCTTTCTTCCATAATGTACAGCACAGTATGGAGGAAATATACAAAAAAAGATCCTGAGTTGCGATGGCCTTTGTATGGGTCGTTTGATATACGTAAGATTGAGTATGTGGAACAGTGTATGTGTAAGCGGCGTGCTCGTCAGGATATGTTTGAGTGTGTGCGGTTGTGGGTGAAGGAGGTGCGTGAGCGAGAGAAGCGCGAGAAAGCGCTGTTTGATAAAGAACAACGGAAGAATGATCATGTGCGAGCACAGGAAGCGAAGCGCCGGGAGGACAGAGAGCAGACGGACAGGCAAGAGAAGGAGCGTAGGCTACAAGTTTCGGGTCAATACGTTGTTCGACAGCCACTTTATCCTGTCCTTAATAATCTTGATGATGATTTTTCTTTACTAGATCGCCCTCCGCCCCCTTATGTCGGCGCATCTGCTCCGAGGCCGCAAGATTCTGGCCCGGTTCCGGGTAAGGTAGATACGCGGTCCATGCTATCAGCCGACCAAATGGCTGAGCTTCGGCAAGTTTCCTTCCGTGCACTTAACGGCAAGATATCTATAGAGGAATTATTTCATACCTGGGGGTCGTGGCAGGAGAGAGATAAATTGTATTTTCTGAGTCATTTCGCGGATGAAGTGATTGATGCTTTCCGGAAACGTTCTGGTGTTTTTGAGCCCGACGAAGTATCGTCGGATGCTAAAGCATTGCGTAATGGTGTTTTCTCTTTTTCTAAGGCTCCAGATACGGCTCGGCGGCTGTTCGCCTTGCGGGACGAGGTGCTGGTCTATAAAGAGAAAGCGCGCCAGCGAGCAGGGAAGGAGACGCAGTCGGATTCGTGCATAGCAGAGGGCCACTCATCCACCTCCCAGTCAGATAAGGATGACATAGTGCATGTTAAACCAATGCGAGAGGCAGCGCCTTTGTATGTTCCTCCTAAAGGAGCAGGGACTAGCTCGGACATTACCTCCGCCGATGCTAAGGGATATTTCGTGTATAATTGGGTTTATACTCCGTGGCATAGGACTGATGTTATGGCATTGAAGAATGCGCTGCCCGACCCCGCAAGAATCCAGCGGCCTTCTATGAAGAAGTCGAGGGGGCCTTGAATTCTTGCGTTATGACTTTAGCAGATATAGACCTGTTCTTTGGCCTTATTCTACCACCGGATATGTGGCGATCTGTACAAAAGGTAGATGATATATAGGCAATATTGATGGGTTGAACAACAGTACCTTTTTAGCCTCCCATAATACGTACTTTGTGTGTGGAAATAAAGGTTATTACCGTCTGCCGGCTGGGTGGTCTGGGGTATGCTATGTATCATTTCTACTACCTCCTGTATTCTTAGCTCCTGCATCTTATCATAAGGATTTGAAATTATTGAATAATGTGACTGTAAATAGGTATAAACGTACTTTATCAATTGATGATGTAGATCAGACCGACACCAGTCTGCAACAGTATATTGATTTTAACTTAGGACTGTTTTTCTTTGTTGGAGCTGCTCTGAACAGTAGGAAGATCCGAAGATTAACAAGAGTGGTAGAAGCTGTGACAAATCAGACTGCTGCTGCTCTTGGGAATCTTACGGAGGAATTGCAGATCACGAGAATTGTTGCATTGCAGAATCGTATGGTATTAGACGTTATGCTAGCTGACAGAGGAGGAGCATGTACAATTATTGGTGGACCAGACAGGATATTTTGTCATTTACGAAGGACTTCCCTCGACTACGTGAAAAACCCGTCGAGTGGTACAGATAGGTGGACAGATTTGTAAAATTATCCAAAGTATTGTGGATTGATCTAAATAGCTTATTTGACATAATAGTACCAGCAGATCTATGGACAGAGTGCAAAATCATGATAGATTGGCCGACACAGGAATACCCAAGGGATCCAAAAACAGGGGCTCCAGACCCCGAGGTCATGAAGAAATATGAACAGGTTATGGCATTTTTGAAAAACAAGGTACCTCCTAAAGAGACAGACTGGGTAAAAATTGACAGAACACATCAGGAAAGCAAAGAATCAGTACATGCCTATTATGAGAGGTTAATTTTGGCCTTAAAACAATTTAGTGGAGATGAAAATCTAAGTAAAAAGGATTTGAGTCATTTTGTATACAGATTTGTATATGGTCTTCGTCCAGAAATTAGTGAAATGATAAAACAGCATACCGTAGATTGGCAAAATAAGAAAATAGACGAAGTACTGAGACATGCTAAATATTTCAGTGATGAAATTGAAGCAAAACAGCGAAAATTGAAAGAAAAGGCTATGTAGGCACAAGTAAAGGTAGCAGAGAGACAGGAAGCTCAATTAGCAGAACAAGCAGGGTCAAGACCAAAATTAAATCCTGGGAAAGGTAAAGGAAATATCGAGGAAGCTAAAAAGAAATTTCCATGTCATAATTGCGGTAGGATAGGGCATTGGAAATCCGAGTGTAAATTTCCTCCGAGTACTAACGATGAAAATGCATCATTGAATCCACAGGTGCAGAATGAGGTGAGTGGTCAACAGCAGCGACAACAGCAGGTTGTAACACAACCGAATCAGGTGCCAAAACCACCTTTTCCACAGAACAAAAATTGCCAGAAGTATAGTGAAGAGAATGGATTCTACGACGAAGAACAGGTAAATAAGCCGCCACGCGCTAGCGCTGCTTCGCAGTATTGGCTGCAACGCGATGAAAGCGATTCAGAAGAGGGTTATTGACGTGCTGAAGGGAGGAAGAAGAGTGCGTGCTTGGCGCAACTCTAGAAGTAGACCAGACAGGCCCATTTGTAGATGGAAAAGTTAATAATGAAAATATTACTTTCCTAGTTGATACTGGTGCTACTCGATCAACTGTTAGATCAGCTGATGTCAAGAATCTTCCTCTCTCGGATGAAACGATCCAAGTAGTTGGTGTATCCAACAGACAGATTTAAACTTACCTTACAGAACCAGTGAAAGTTAGCATAGGGAAATTCTCTGAAATGCACCGATTTGTCGTGTGTGACACCAGTCCTGTGAACTTTGTGCAAGATGAACTGCACTATTTTTGTACTCCAGATGGAATAGCCTTTGAAACACCAGATGATGATGTACTGTATAAAATGACAATGGCAAACAGGGAGAAAGAGGTTACTGGAACCTATGCTGTATTTAACCCTGATGAATTACCAAAAGAATTAAAACAATCTGTGAAAGCAGAAGTTTGGGATTTCACCGGAGAAGACGTAGGATTGATGAGAAATATAGACCCAGTACAAATAACTGTAAAAGAAGGAGTGAGTTACCCAAATGTCCCACAATATAAATTGACACCTGAAATAATTGAAGGAGTTACTCCTGTGATTGAGAAAATGATAAAACAAGGAATTTTGAGAGAAATAATGAGTAGCCCATGTAATTCACCAATAATGTGTAACGCCCTGAACGTCTCAGGATCGTTTAACAGACACGATAATGAGAACGCAACCACTTGTGAAGGTTTAGTTATTTTAATGAAGGCAAAAATAATACAAGGAATAAACAAAGGTTATAGTCACTGGAATCCTCCAGGCTAAGTACGTTACCAGCCCACAGCACGGATGGTCCTAACCGTCCTCTGCATATACGCCGATCCCGGCGTATGCCAACAGAGGGCAGAAATGAAATGGCCGAAAATGCCAATCGGTAGGCTGTGAGGGGGCACGAAGAGTGTTGGGGAGAATCGAGGAGTCAGGGAAACACCCAGCCGGGGTCTCTACCTGAAGGGAGCAGCCGCTCAACCTCTTCCTCAGACTGCACCGGGACGCGGAGTCACCTCCTGGTGATGCGTCACCGATACCCCAATCACAAGCAAAGAAGACTGAACCGAGAGCAGCCGCTCGATCGATCCTGTGGACTTCCGAGTCTGTAACGCGGCAAACACCTCCTGGTGTGCGTTACAGCTGGCAGTCCCTGTATCTCTGGTCGGGCTGGGAGTTACGACTCCAACCAGCAAAAGCGCCACTGCGCTTTGACTCAGCCGAGTCAAAAAGCGAAGCTCAATGGTTATCCGGTAGAGCTTCCGGGTCCTTCACAGGTGACGATGGGGCAAGACACGGCCCAGGGAGTAACGACTCGACCTACCTACGTTCTTGCCTTACTGGAGCACCACTCCGGAACACTGCTCTTCACTAAGCAGGTACGTCGGTGTAAACACAATATCCGACAGCGTTGTACCTCCCGGTTCCTCCCTTTATAGGGCGTGTTTTCCTTGAGTTATGTAACAGCTCTCCTGTTTACATAAGGGCGTGTTTTCCTTGAGTTATGTAACAGCTCTCCTGTTTACATAAGGGCGTGTTTTCCTTGAGTTATGTAACAGCTCTCCTGTTTACATAAGGGCGTGTTTTCCTTGAGTTATGTAACAGCTCTCCTGTTTACATAAGGGCGTGTTTTCCTTGAGTTATGTAACAGCTCTCCTGTTTACATAAGGGCGTGTTTTCCTTGAGTTATGTAACAGCTCTCCTGTTTACATAACCTCTCAACCGCTAAGCATCCTGGGAGATGTAGTCCGTTTTCGCGGGTTACCGTTTTCCTCCCCTCGCATGACAGGAATTCTTGACAGTACATCCTCCCTCTCAGCGGCTCCCCACGGGTCCAGCGCTGGCAGGAAAACGCCGATGGAACAAGGAGACCAAGCGCGGAGCATGAACCCCTTCAGCCGGTTCCCATGACTGCTCCTCCGGGCCATAGCCTTTCCACGCAACCAGGTACCACAGCTTCCCCCTGCGCCATTTGGACGCCCGTATGCCCGACACTTCATACTCTACCTCCGACTCTACGCATACCGGCCTAGGTGTCCCAGACGGCTTGGAGGGTGCTGGTTTGAGCAATGATACATGAAAGACAGGGTGTATCCGCAATGACTGGGGCAAGCACACCTTCACGTTCACGGGACCCATACACTTGGTGATTCGATAGGGGCCCATGTACTTGGGATGGAACACACTGTTCTTTCGAAACCTCATGTTTCTTGTGGATATCCAGACGTAGTCTCCAGTGCGGTACAGTGGCCCGGGCCTTCTCTTCCTGTCTGCCGCAGCCTTGTATCTTCTCTTGGCCTCTATTAGGACAGCCCTTGAGCGCATCAACGTGTCTTTTATGTGTGCCACCCTGTCCGCTGTGGCGGGAATCCTGTCCTCTCTGAACGGATGTAGAAATGGCAAGAACCTGGGATGTTGGCCATAGTTGCTATAGAACGGAGATGACTGTGTGGAGCTGTGAGTGGCGTTGTTATAGGCTATCTCTGCAACCCATAGCAAGTCGACCCATTCTTCCCTGCCCTGGTCCACAAAACATCGCAGATACTGTTTGAGCGTTTGGTTCAGGCGCTCGGTTTGGCCGTCCGTTTGAGGGTGGTAGCTGGTGGACAGGGCGGTCTTAACATGCAGCGCAGTGCACCAAGTCTTCCAGAATTGCGCAGTAAACTGCGACCCCCGGTCCGACACGATCACCCCAGGTAATCCATGCAGTCGTACCAGATTCTTTAGGAGTAGTGACGCCAATTCCCCGGCCGTAGGGACTCTCTTGCAGGGGATGAAGTGCCCCATTTTCGTCAAGTAATCCACCACCACCAGTATTGCCGTCATCCCCTGGTCTACCGGTAGGCCCACCACGAAGTCCAGTGATATGCTATCCCATGGTCTATCCGGGGTCGGAAGTGGATGTAAGAGCCCTTGGGTTCGGCCATGGTCGGCCTTCATGGTAGCACACGTAGGACACTCCTGTCCCCACCTCCTGACATCCACTCTCATGGTTGGCCACCAGAAATGCCGTCCCATGCTAGCCACCGTTTTTTCAAAGCCCAAATGACCTGCGCATGGAGAGTCATGGCACCAGATGAATGCTTGTTTCCTTAGCCTAGGCGTGGGTATCAATAGGCACCTGCCCTTCAGGGGTATCCCGTCCTTCAGCTGCCATTCTCTGTGACTGAGGAGCCACCTCCGCCATGCGAATGACCTGATCCCTCTCTTTATTCCCCTCAGGAAAGTATCCGGTTGGATAACCCCCAATACCATCCTCGGGGAAATGATGGAATGCTCGGTCGCAGGCACTGGTTCCTTAACTGCAGATTGACGGGACAGGGCGTCCGCCTTCCGGTTTTCCGTCCCCGGCCGATATGTGATGCGGAAGTTGAACCCCGCAAAGAAGATCATCCACCGCAGCTGTCTGGGAGAAAGGTGTCTTGTGGCCGTCATGAACTGTAGGTTCCGATGGTCCGTGTACACCGCTACCACATGTCTTGCCCCCATCAACCAATGCCTCCATTCGGTGAAGGCGTCCTTGATTGCGAGAAGCTCCTTCTCCGCAATATGGTAGTTGCGTTCGGCGTTGTTGAGTTTGCGGGACATGTACGCAACGGGATGAAGCACCCCTGTGCCGTGGTTGCGTTGGGACAAGATAGCCCCCAGCGCCACATCCGATGCGTCCGCTTCCACCACGTAGGGGAGATCCGGATCGGGGTGAGCCAACACCGGCGCCTTACCAAAGGCGCTTTTCAGGGCCTCAAAGGCTTTGTTCGCTTCAGGGGACCAGACAAACTCCTTGGACTTCCTCAGTAGCTGTGTGATTGGGGCCACCAATCCTGAAAATCCATCTATAAACCGCCTGTAAAAGTTGGCGAAGCCAATGAAACTTTGGACGTCCTTCACGCTTTGGGGCACCGGCCATTCTTTCACCGCCTTGATCTTTCGTTCTGCCATCTCCTGTCCCTCTGGACTCAGCATCACTCCGAGGAATTCCACGGATGTGACGTGGAAGTCACACTTGCTGAGTTTACAAAACAGCATGTTTTCCCTCAGCTTTTGGAGCACAGCTTTGACGTGGTGTACGTGCTCCTCCACACTGGACGAATAGATGAGGATGTCGTCGATATATACGACCACGTAGATATCCAACTCCTCTCTGAATACCTCATTCAAAAAGTACTGAAAGGCTGCCGGGGCGTTGCACAGACCGAACGGCATGACGAGGTACTCAAAAAGGCCGAACCTGGTCTTAAAGGCGGTCTTCCACTCGTCTCCGTCCCTCATGCGCACCAGATGGTATGCCCCTTTCAAATCCAACTTGGTGTAGATACGAGCTTTCTTGACCTGTTCCAGAAGTACACTGATGAGAGGCAAGGGGTACCGATTCTTTACGGTTATCGCATTCAATGCCCTAAAGTCCACACAGGCTCTCAGCTCCCCATTAGCCTTCGGGATGAAGAAGAGTGGCGAGGCGGCCGGAGACTTGGACGGGCGGATGAATCCTAGCTTGAGGAGTTTATCCAGGTACCCCCGGAGATGCACGTTTTCAGGCTCCGTCAGGGCATACAGCCTGCCGCTGGGAACGCTGGCCCCTGGCACCAGGTCGATCTGGCAGTCAAACTGTCTATGTGGTGGTAGCACTTCCGCCTTCACCTCATCAAATACATCCTCAAAACTGTGATAAGCCTGGGGGAGAGCCACATCTTTTTCTGCCGCTGTAGCCACCGTCTGACTCCCGCTCTCATCTGCGTCAAGGGATTCCGTTCTTATTCCACAATGCAGGATGCAATACGGTGACGTCAGTTCGATGCGATGTGTTGGCCAATCCACAGAGGGGTTGTGTTTCTGTAGCCACGGCAATCCCAATATGACGCCATATTGGGGCGCTCGGATGATGTTAAAATCGATTTGTTCCAAATGGTTCCTCCCACATCTCATCGGAAGGACCCCCGTGTGCTGCCCGATGGGCCCCGTCACCAATCGCCTTCCGTCTACAGCATAGACGTCTTCGGGTACAGCTTTGGGAAGAAGCACTAGCCCTAGCCTGCATGCCTCGTTGTGGTCCATAAACATGCCAGTGGCCCCTGAATCCACCATGGCCACAACGGGTATCCACTGGTCATGCACTCCCACGTGCACCGTGAGAAACAGGTGTCGTTGTCCCTTAGTGACCGAGTTGGAAAGTGAAGGGATGGATGAGTGACTCCGAGATGCCCCTTCTTTGGTCTGGGAGTCCTCTAGTTTTCCGCCGGTACGTCCACCACGGCTGTTACCGACCGGTTGGCCCGATAACGTGACGTCTTCGGTTTGGCAGGGCATTCACGTACGTAGTGGCCTTTTTTGCCACAATATAGACACAATCCTTGTTTACGGCGTGACTCTTTCTCCGTGGCTGTGAGGCTCGCTCGTATTGCGCCGATGTCCATGGGTTCTCCCTTGGATGCGGTGGAAGTTTCAGGACTTCCCACTGTCACATAGGATGGAAGGGATTTTCCTTTTCTCCCATGATCCCCCTTTCTTTCACTTAGCCTATGTTCCAGCCGTAATACCAGGTTGATAAGGCCCTCACATGTCTTGGGTTGTGGGTCAATATGAGCCACGGCGTCCTTGAGCTCATCGCACAGCCCGTGATGGAAGAGCGCCGTCTGTTTAGCAACAGGCCACTTGGTTTCCGCAACCAGCCTTCGGAACGCGTTGAGATACTGCACCAGGTCGTTGGATCCCTGTCTCAACTCAAGCATTTCACGGTCCGCCGTGTACGAGTCAGCCCTTCTGTCGAAGACCTTCAGGAATTCCTCGCGAAAAGCACCCCAATCACATAAGATGGGGTCGTCCCTGCTCACCAGAGGTACGGCCCATTGCGCCGCGTTTCCAGCCAAATAGGATATAAGGAAAGCCACACGAGCCTGACTCGTGGGGAACGCCCTTGGTTTGCACGATAAATGTAGCGCCACTTGTGTGAGGAATACCTGCACTGTGTTAGGATCCCCACTGTACCTCTCTGGTGTTGCCAAGGGGACGGCTACCGGCATTTCCACTACTACCGCAGGGGTCTGGTTCGTGAGGGAGGTGCTGGGCGTGAGCGGGTCCAATTGGATAGCATCCAGTCTGGCTTTTACATCGGCTGTTTCTTGCCTGGAGGCAGCCAATTCAATTTGCACGGTCGCTAAAGCAGCCAGCACATCATCAAGTGTTGCCATGTCTGTTATCGACCGGGAGACAGTTAGTGTTATTAAGGTCGCATATTTTGTAACGCCCTGAACGTCTCAGGATCGTTTAACAGACACGATAATGAGAACGCAACCACTTGTGAAGGTTTAGTTATTTTAATGAAGGCAAAAATAATACAAGGAATAAACAAAGGTTATAGCCACTGGAATCCTCCAGGCTAAGTACGTTACCAGCCCACAGCACGGATGGTCCTAACCGTCCTCTGCATATACGCCGATCCCGGCGTATGCCAACAGAGGGCAGAAATGAAATGGCCGAAAATGCCAATCGGTAGGCTGTGAGGGGGCACGAAGAGTGTTGGGGAGAATCGAGGAGTCAGGGAAACACCCAGCCGGGGTCTCTACCTGAAGGGAGCAGCCGCTCAACCTCTTCCTCAGACTGCACCGGGACGCGGAGTCACCTCCTGGTGATGCGTCACCGATACCCCAATCACAAGCAAAGAAGACTGAACCGAGAGCAGCCGCTCGATCGATCCTGTGGACTTCCGAGTCTGTAACGCGGCAAACACCTCCTGGTGTGCGTTACAGCTGGCACTCCCTGTATCTCTGGTCGGGCTGGGAGTTACGACTCCAACCAGCAAAAGCGCCACTGCGCTTTGACTCAGCCGGGTCAAAAAGCGAAGCTCAATGGTTATCCGGTAGAGCTTCCGGGTCCTTCACAGGTGACGATGGGGCAAGACACGGCCCAGGGAGTAACGACTCGACCTACCTCCGTTCTTGCCTTACTGGAGCACCACTCCGGAACACTGCTCTTCACTAAGCAGGTACGTCGGTGTAAACACAATATCCGACAGCGTTGTACCTCCCGGTTCCTTCCTTTATAGGGCGTGTTTTCCTTGAGTTATGTAACAGCTCTCCTGTTTACATAAGGGCGTGTTTTCCTTGAGTTATGTAACAGCTCTCCTGTTAACATAAGGGCGTGTTTTCCTTGAGTTATGTAACAGCTCTCCTGTTTACATAAGGGCGTGTTTTCCTTGAGTTATGTAACAGCTCTCCTGTTTACATAAGGGCGTGTTTTCCTTGAGTTATGTAACAGCTCTCCTGTTTACATAAGGGCGTGTTTTCCTTGAGTTATGTAACAGCTCTCCTGTTTACATAACCTCTCAACCGCTAAGCATCCTGGGAGATGTAGTCCGTTTTCGCGGGTTACCGTTTTCCTCCCCTCGCATGACAGGAATTCTTGACATAATGGGATTGAAAAAGCCTAGTGGGAAGTTCAGGATAGTGCAAGATCTGAGAAAGATAAACAAAATTGTTGTACCATGTTGTCCCATTGTACCGAATCCATCTGTGATTTTATATCAGATCCCTCATGACGCAGAATGGTATACAGTGATTGATCTATGCCATGCTTTCTTTTCCATCCCTTTGCATCATGACAGTCAGCAAATTTTTGCATTTCGTTTCGGTGAGCGTATTTTGGCATGGTGCCGAATTCCACAGCGGTATACAGAAAGCCCCTCAATATTTAATCAGCTATTGAAGAAGTCTTTGGAAAGTCTAGAAATGCCTGAAAATTCTGTATTGGTTCAATACATCGATGACCTGCTTGTGGCATCGAAAACCCATGAAGCTTGTGAGGTAGACACAGTAGCCTTGCTGAATCATTTGGCAGATGGAGAACAAAAAGTGTCACCATCGAAATTAGAGTTTTGTAAGAAGGAAGTACAATATTTAGGACATAACATTGAAAAAGGACTGAGAAGAATAACCATAGACAGAATCAGGATCATAAAGAGAATGAGTCCACCAATGATCCAAAGAGAAGTTAGAATATTTCTGGGAATGGTTGGATATTGTCGTCAGTGGATTAGCAATTTTTCATTGATCGCAAAACCTTTGGTACGACTGACAAGAAGTGATGTGAGAGATCCAATTGATTTGAACAAAGAGGAATTGGCAGCATTCAAAAGACTGAGAGAAGGATTGTGTGAAGCACCTGCATTAGGAATGCCTGATTATGACAAGGAGTTCGAGTTGTATTGTAGTGAGAGAAATGGATGTGCACTCTCTGTTCTAGTACAGAAGCATGGAAAACTGAGGAAACCAATTGCATATTTTTCATCCATGTTGGACCCAGTAGCTGTAGCCCTTCCTGGGTGTTTGAAAGCAGTAGCTGCTACATGTCGAAGTTTGGAACAGAGTGAGGGAATTGTGATGGGTTATCCTGTGAAAGTGTTTGTACCTCATGATGTGGCGATCCTTTTAACAAGGAATCGTACTCATTATATGACACACAGTCGGCTGACTAAGTATGAAAAGGTCATATTGGGTGCAACAAATGTGAGTCTTGTGAGATGTGTGAATGTGAATCCTTCAACACGGTTGCCAGATGCAGAGAATGTGGAAGTAAGAGATGAAGCAGATCATGACTGTTTGGATGTTCTTGATTTCTGTACAAAACCACAACCTGACATAAAAGATGAACCCTTACCAGAAAGTGATTTTGTCATGTTTGGTGATGGATCTTGTTTGAGAACAGATGATGGAGTGTTGAGTGCAGCATATGCGGTATGTACAGTTGCAGCAGTAATGGAAGCATCCTATTTGAAAGGAGTAAAATCAGCCCAAGTAGCTGAACTCGTTGCCTTGACAAGAGCATGCAAGATTGGGAAAAGTGTGAGAGTGACTGTGATAACTGATAGCCAGTATGGCTATGGGGTAGTCCATGACTTCGGCCAGATATGTCTGCAGAGAGGTTTCCTAACCTCAAGTGGAACTCCCATTAAGAATGCTGAAGTGGTTGGAAAGTTGCTTGAGGCGATACAGCTGCCTAGGCAATTGGCTGTTGTAAAATGTGCTGCCCATAGTCGCAGTGGTGATTATATTGCTACTGGTAACAAATTCGCAAATGACATGGCGCAATACAGTGCACAAAATCAGAATTAAATCAATCGGGCAAAGGAAAAGGAGTTGATTTCTTGTTTCCCAATGTTTACTAACACTGTGGTAACATGGGAAGAAGTAAGACAATTGCAGGAAGAAGCAGGAGAGGAAGAAATAAAACAGTGGGTAAAAGCAGGATGTGCACCAAGAGAGAAAGATCATGTGTGGGTCTATCGAGATGAAAGACCAGTTATGCCTGATAGCATGATGTCTGCCATGGCACGGATGTATCATGGACAGGGACACATAGGGAGAGACGCTATGATTAGGTCCTTTAACCCCTTCGACGCGCATGACGGAACGGTTCCATCATGCACGTCGGTTGGGCTGTGCTTATGACGGTACCGTTCCGTCATGGCCCCGCCCGCGCTCAGAACCTTCAGCGTGGCGCGGAAATCCGCGCCGCGCTGAAGGGGTTAAACAGACTTGGTATAATGCAAAATTCAGACTTGTAGCAGAAAGTCTTTGTCAGAGATGTCTAATTTGTCAGCAATACAATCCAGGAAGAAAAACAGTAGTGAGTCGAGAAGGAGGGCCTTTAACCAGAATACAAGTGGATTTCATTGAAATGCCTCCCTGTAACAGGTTGAGGTATGTTTTGGTTATGGTATGTCTATTTTCCAGGTGGGTAGAGGCGTTCCCAACAAGAAGAAATGATGGGATGACAGTGGCAAAATTACTTTTGAGGGAATTTATCCCTAGATTTGGGTTCCCAGTGACAATTGAATCAGACCGAGGAGGACATTTCCATAATGAGATCATAAAACGGATTTGTGAAGCATTGAATGTACGACAAAAACTACATTGTGCCTATCGACCAGAGGCTTCTGGTGTAGTAGAACAAATGAATGGTACTATCAAAAAGAGAATAGGGAACATGTGTTTAGCCACAGGTATGAAATGGCCTGATGTCTTGCCTCTAGTACTCATGACAATTAGATCAATTCCAGACAGAACAACAGGGTTGCGTCCACATGAAATCATCATGGGACGAGCAATGCGCCACGTTTTTATACCAGTCAACAAGCTGATGACTATAACTGATGACATGGTGTTGGAATACTGTAAAAGCCTGGCTGACGCAGTTCATTCTGTGTTTCATCAGGTTGGAGCGGATGCCACCACCCTTGAAAAGAAGCCAGCCCATGATCTAAGCCCAGGGGACTGGGTAAGGATAAAAGTCCACAGAAGAAGAAACTGTTTGGTTCCCAGGTGGGGAAAACCAAGACAAGTCATCTTAACCACAACAACAGCTGCGAAGTGTGCTGGATTGAAGAACTGGATCCATGCAAGCCATACTTTGAGAATTCCAAATCCAGTCGACAGCAAAGAAAAGAAGTATTTTAATGAATCAGAATCCAGTACTGAGTCGGATGACGGAGAGCCAAAAGACAAAGAAAACCTTGAAAGGGGGGAAACAGAGCTGAGTCTAAGTTTTGTCCCCAGAAGTAATTCCCTGAGGAGAAGGTTACAGATTTCGGATACCAGTTCAGACTCAGAGACAGAACAAAGAGCACACTCTTCCAGGAAAGAACAAGGGAAGAACAAAGAGAAGGTCAGTGGAGAGACAATAAAAGAGATTCATGAGAAAGAAGTGCCAGATGAAAGATTGAGAGAAATTCCACCTGAAATAACACACTTAGATGAACAGGTGCCAGATACAGAGAGAGAGGGAAAGATTATTGCGGAAGACCCCCGAGGAGGTGTAGGGAACTCCAACATCCAGTTAAAGTCTGGGACAAGTAGTCAGCAGGACGATTGCGTGCCGGAGATTTGAGGAGGGACAGAAGTAGGGAAAACAAAAGAAGTGGTGGAAAAAGAAACTGTTGAGAGTAAAAAGCAAGTTGAAACAGAGTCAGAGGAAAGCGAAGATGAAGTACCAGAAGGTTGAGTTCTGAGAAAGAGAGCTTGGAGGACTGAAAAGAATGACAAAGGGAGTAAACTGAAAAGAGCGGCAAAAGACGATGTTTGGCCAAATAAAATAAAAAGATTGAGATATCGATTGACACGAGTAAATTCGCCAAGGGCTGAACAGGTGAATGAAGTGACGAGTCAGGAGAAATCAAAAGAAGAAGAAAAAATTGTGGTTAAGGAAAGCAAAAGAACAAGGAAACCTAACCAGAAGTATAAATCACCGGAATGGACATATGTGGCCCTGCCTGAAGTAAAATAAGAGGCAGATAGCCAAGGAAATCCAGAGGTGGTTGTACCGGAAGTGGTTGAGGAAGACGAAGAATCGGAAATCCTGAGAGTTATCTTGTCCGATATTGGAGAAGAAGCAGATATTCAGGACATTCTGTATACTGAGAACGAAGGAAAAGTGAAAGATGATGAGATGCCAAACTGAATGAGACAAGAAAACTGCTGATGGAAAGACAATAAAATATTGAAAAAAGACAAAAACTGGTAGAACCACGTAGGTGCTTAGAGCCTTGGGTTAGAAAACTAGTTGTGAAGTAGAAGAGGCTAAGTCAAAAGACACGGTCCATTTTAGCAAATATGGCAAACATAGATAGTAGCAAAGGTAGATGTACATTCTTTAGAAGATGGTGTAAAATGCGTTGTTGTACAGGATTATTAATGCTTCTTTGGAGTATACTTGCTCTAATAATCTCATTTAAAGTTACTATAGACACATTAGAAGGACATAGTGATAACATAACTAATATAGGGAAGATTCAAAAGGTAGTTCCGACTAGAATAGATAAAAATTATTTGCATAAAGACAGGTCTATAACAATTTTTTCTAATAATTTGTGTTTTCAAAATTGTTGTATGAATATGTAAAAACAATGGACGTAAGGGATTGCTACGTATGTATGCAGTTACCTGCATCTGTATCTGAAGGAGTGACTTATCATCACCTTCCAGTAACATATGGAATAACATGTAGTGTAATAGCTAGTTTATTTTATCAAACAGGTAAATTAGAGTATTATTTTTCTGATGTAGATACTATATTTTCACAAGTACCGGCAATTAACAAACTAAACAAGGTGAAACCTGCAAAGGTGTTAGGTGAATTTTTCTTAGAGACTAAAGAACTAACATTAGAATACATATTTAGAAATAACTTGACTTGTAGTTTAAAGAAAGAGAAGACATTTTTAGATATGGTTGAAGAAAGGAGATTGAAAATGCAAAGAAAGGCTTCAGAAGGGAAAGTGGAGAAAACAGTTTGGGTATGTAGAAATGGAGAAACACTTGAAAGGGGAAACAAGTCCAACTATGGCTTTAGATTGGCCTCAGAAAGGGAAATTGTGTATTAGAAGGAATCAAACAGCATATGATAATTATTTTGTAGGGAATAGTGAGTGCCATGATACATACCGATTCATGGGAGGATGGGGATTTAAAGGTGGAAAAGATCCAGTTTTTCCAGGACTGTATTTCATTTGTGGGAACAGGGCATATTATCGTTTGCCAGACCATTGGTATGGCACATGTTATGTTGGCCTGGTTTTTCCAAAGATTTTTCATATGGATAGAGGAGACGATGGTGTACATAGTTTAGGTAGTTATTTAGCACGTAGTAAGAGAGAATCTTGGACAGAAATTGTCGGTGACATTTTTGGAGCACTGATACCCGCAGTGGGAATATCTCTGAATGCAAACAAAATTAGAGGACTTTCAACAGTAGTGGATCGCTTGTCAACAAGCACCGCTGGAGGATTCTTATTGGTAAATACTGAAATGGTTGCCATGCACGCGATGGTAATGCAAAATCGACTTGCCTTTGATATTTTATTGGCAAAAGAGGGTGGAGACTGTGGAATGCTGAAAGTTCAACATTGTTGTACTTACATTCCTGACGAAAGTAGAGATTTGAAAATTTATATTAAGAATATTACAGAATTGCATGACGAAATTGCACCACTGGAGGTTGAAGGTGTTTGGTTAAGGATTGGAAAGAAAATATCAGCTATTAAAGATTTTGTAGTTAAACTATGTAGTACATTTTTAGGTAAGATATTATTTCCATTAACATGTGTGATTTTCTTAGTATTAATAATTAGACTAGGATGTATTTGTCGTAGAAAGGATAAAAATCAGAAAAGATTAAAAAGAGAAAATGTAAGGAGAAGAGATAAGAAACAAGAAAGAGAATTTGAAGAAATAGAATTGGAAGAAATCAAGGAGAGTATGTACAAAACAGCAAAAAGAGAAGAAACGGGAAACTGAAATACGAATAAAACAAGAAATCACTTTGAAATTCCGTAAAAGGGGATACAACATTTTTGTTGGTGTGTTGATATAATCACCAAAGGGGGGATTGCTGGAGCATGTAGTACAAAATGGTGTATACCCCCCCCCCCCCCCCATTCTGCATGTTTATATTAATCTGAATAATCAACTAATAGTAATCTTATTAATTTGTTTGCAGTGAGACTTACCAATTATATTAACAAAAGAATTACACGTGGGAATTGCACTTTGCATGGCTAAACTAATTGTATATTAACATATGTACGCATACTGATAGTAGAAAATTAGAATATTGCATGATAAATGTTGCTTTTGAGATGTAATTGTTGAGCATCATTGAGTGAGTATAAACGCTTTGAATGTTGCTATTATGCTAGATAATTACTTACACATAAGGGAATTAGTGAGGGTTTAACATTTTATTAGCTATTTCCATGTTTTAATTACGTTTTTGTGTTTGTTTTGCTTAAGTTGACCATTTCGGCCTAATTCAAGATGGCTGAACGAGACGTATAACGTGACTGCTCCTGACAACACGAGGTTCTGGGTGAAGTGCGCATGCGTCACTGCCAGCAACAATGGCCTAGTCCTGACCCCAGGAGATGATGTTCTTGTCAAGGACACTCTGGGAGCTTCGCCAACAATAATACAATGAACTGTCTTAAAACCGGAACCAGCAAATGCGATGACTTCATTTTGCGGACTATGTGAGAACTTTACCGCTTGACCCCATGTCCACCAATGAGGACTTTCTAAAACCCCAATCTTGATACATTTTGACATTAATTTCATTATAAAAGTAGGTAGGGAAATGAACTAAAAAAAACTCTCTCTTCTTTGACGAACTCGATTTCCTGACGTTATGCTGACGGAGAGGACGGTGACACTGCTGAAAAGCTGTTATCCTGAATCTTTGAGAGACTGAATTGCGGCCTGACTTTGATGAATATAAAGGTTTTTCCACGACTTGACTGACTTAGAGGACGACTATTAGCCAGATTAGGTAAATATGATGTTCTATGGTTTGGATGATGATTTCTAACAATTTGCGATTTTATTAGATAAACGATATTTGATTAATTGATAAATGTGTTGTGTCAATTATTTGAAGAAGAAAACTAGGATAAAGAGTGGAGTATAGATAACTGAATGGTTTCACTAAACTACAAAACAACTAAATGAATCATCTCCCAATGAGGGGAATATCACAAGGTTGGAGTTAATATAGTATTCAATGGAATTTAGGTAAAGATATTCCTTTCATGTCAGCGTTTGGAAACTTATTTCCTTAGGGAAGCAGATCAATGTAGTATGAGTGTTGGTGTTATGGGCCCCACCGATGAATGTATTTGAGTGAATTTGTTATTGTGGTATTTGGTCTGTGACGAAGGGGGGAATTTGATGTTCCACGCTGCAACACCATTACATCGCATGAGTTTTAAAAGTGCATGCAATGTAATGCCCTGCGTCGTAATGTGTACGCGTAGTTACTTCGCATGCGTTGTAACGCATGCGACGTAACAGCATGCGTAGTAACAGCCGCATTGTAATGCCCCACTGCTCAGAGGCCGAAAATGAAAAAATAAATTATAATCACTTTTATTATCATTTTATTTTTAATTGACGCGGCTGAGTTTGCTGAATCAGCCGAGTTGGGGCACGGCCAGGTCGCAGTGTCACCAGCAGGGAGAGGAGGAGTAGTGGGCACTGAAAGTGCGCATGTCAGTTTGGCCTGCCTTCCAAACTGACATGCACACTTGGATAGCTCCAGGCTATTCCTTGGAGATATCTGCAGGGCTCAGGAGCACAGGCTCCCAGTCCCTGCTGGAGCGTGAAACCGGCCCGCTCCGCCCAATCCCAGCTCTTCTCTCATGCTGGGAGTAATACCTTGAGAGAAGCGCAGGGATTGCGTGGTGAGCTTGGAGTCTGTGCTCATGGGAACTGCAGTGTCCGGAGCAGAGGAATAGTGAGGAGCGGCGTGATAGGTAAGTGTATATTTATTTATTTTTCTCTGCACAGCCCCATCACAAAGAATGGGCAGCAGCCATGACTGCCCTAGGGGAAAGGCTTACGTCATCGTATAATCCCCAAAACGGGCAAAATGTCCAGTGCAGGAACTCCAATCTGCAGATTGAAATGTCTGCCGATTCGGATTCTTTGAATCAGTGTATGGGAATTTCCACTCTCAAATCAATATTTTGCATCTGTAAGTCCTACTCAGCCTGTGAATCGGATTGAATGTGCTTATTTTTATGAATATATATTAACACTGATCGAATACGAAAGCATGATATATAAGTGCAGCCTGGGAAATTTCATACTTAGACTGACTGAGAGATGGGCTGGTATGAGTAAGTCTGAAGAAAGCATGAGCGAAGCAGATGCACTCACATAGTGTCCTATCCATAAACTGCATTCTGTAGTACTAAAATAGTGCTACTTAAGTAATACAAAATGGTATTTACAAACCTATGAGATTAAATCTACATCTCCACTTCTCCTCTTTTTTCTACAAGGAGATCCTCACACATGTAGGTTTATTACTTAATAGTAAATGTGGAAGGAACCAAGGGAAGAACTTTCAAAATGGGGCACACTTATTACATGAGAGGTGTGGTTAGGGAGGAGTAAGGATGGCATAAGAGAAGATTAAGGAGGGGTTTTGGGAGGGGCATGCATGCATCCACTAAAGAGTAAGCCCAACGCTATTCACAACCTGCACTTCTGAAGTTACTACAGCCATAAAGGACGCAAAACAGTAGTAAATGTACTGCAGCTCCGAGTTGGAGTAAGTCCAGCACCACACAAGACCAACCACTGTAATAGCAACACCCTCTCATAGAAGTCGATGTAGGTAGAGACTCGAGATAAAAGCTCGGAAATAATGTTAAATTAAATTACATTATTTAAACTATTTGAAAATATATATAAATTTGGGGGCTTGGCCACACTAGCGTCCAAGATGGCCATATAGCTTAAAGCTCGCGAGCCAAACCAGCGAAACCCTGCCACAAACGGGGTAGTCTGCCACCATCCCCGCTCATAGCTGGGGGTTGCACTCAGCTTAGACCCTGAGCCCAGCATGACCCATGCTGTGTGCGATGACTAGGTCTGTGCCCCACCCTTCCCCCCCAGCGCTTGTCCACTCGGTGGAGACGCCATGTGCTTTGGAGGAAGGGAGCATTAGGGGCCGCTGGTGAGCCTGAGGCCTCGGCAACGGGCCTCCCACTGTGACTCCTGGCTGTGGCCTGCTGGGGAGGGGGATCTGTGTTAACTGGCTGGCCACGCTGTGGTGTAGCGCTGAGACCTGGGGCAACGCCCCCTGGGCTGTGAGGCCAGTAGAGACGGCCTGGGGCCTGCCATATGGCAGTGACAGAGGCCAGCCTCTTGCAGGCTCTGCTGCCCAGGAGCCGCATTTTCAGTGCCGGCTGCGCAATATCCACACTGCCTCCTACTGCAAGATTAGCACCAGCCAGCTGTAGCCTACGTGGCAATCCTAACCTGTGGCTCCTCAAAAGCGGACCCGGAACAAGCCAAGTTGCACTTCAAATACAAGAAGGTGACACTTAAACCACATTGGGCTCAGATAATGAAGGTGAAATTCCAGAAGGTTCTGCATGAGGAGGAGATGAGGTCCTACTACAGGAGCTGCATGGCGGGCTGCAATCAATTGGAAACAAGATTGACTCCCTAGCCTACAGACTCGATAGACTTACTGAAAGGCTGGACAGACAGAATGCACAGTGGAATGGCACAGTACAGTACAATTCTGATCTGGAAGATGACACTGGAGCAAATACAGATTGGCTGAACAAAATGAACAAACTGCTGTACCAAGTTGTAACAAAAAGTGAACACCTAGAAGCCTACTAGCATCGCAATAATACACAGATTTCAGGGCCGCCCCAACACATTTGTGGAACAGCTACTCATTGAGTTCTTCGGAGAGGGACGTTCTCCTTGACCTTTCTGGTTGAGAGGGTGCATAGATCCCTTGGACAGTGTCCACCACCTGGTGCCCTGCCGTGGTCTCTGATAGCTCACCAGCTCAACTTCTGCAATAGCGACGCAGCGCTTTGCCTGGCCCAAAAAAGGACCACTTGAAGACCAAGGTTCTGCCATATCTATCCTTCCAGACTTCACCCAAGCAGTGCAAGAGGTCCACAAGAAGTTCACGGATATGACAAAACTGTTGTGCAATAAGGGGATAAAATACAGTATGCTGTACCCGGTACGATTGAGGTTTGCTGTGGATGACAATATCTTTGCAAAAAACACTTTAGATATAGAGAACTTGCGGGGCGTTGAAGCGTCAGTCGAATCTAACCCTGGCAGAGACAACAATAGGGCTACCACCTGTCCCGGGCGCTGGGTTCAGCGACAGGATGGAAGACATGGATGTTTGTAAGTTGCCCACCCGGGGACTCGAAGGCCCCAGTTTCTGTGGTAATATTTAAGGGCACTTGCTAGACTACTGGGAATGGCTTAGCGGACTGTTGCTCTCAACCATGGTGTGTATCACCTTGTTGGTTAGGGGGTATTTCTGGAGAATCAACACGGAAAGTTGGGGGATTCAGTGAGGGATTATAAAGGATGGGGAAAAAGGTATCAGTTCTGTTTTTATGTTTAGTTTCGAAATACGCGGTCACCTAGCTAACACAAGACACAAAACTCTAGTAGCCCGGTTTCGCTGAGCGACTGCTACCTTCCTCACTACCACAACATGATTGACACAGCTTATAAAAGACTGACATTACTGTCCTGGAACATTCGAGGCATCAACAACAATCCACATAAAGGTGTTGACCTACATGTACTGCCATAGCTTATATCCAGGAGAGACACCTGGCACCCGTGAAGATACACACATTCACCGCCAAGTGGGGTTTACTCTTCCTTAGTACTTACTCAAGGAAGGGTTTGTATCATGAAATGAATGAAATGAAAAAAACATTTACGTAGCATGATAGCTACCCTGAGGCATCCCAGCGCTGTGGATAGACGCAGACAGAGGAAAGGAATCAGCGGTTGTTAAAAAGTAAGGTTTTAAGAGTTTGCGGAAGGGTAGGAGATTGGGCTCCGTCCACATACGGAGGGGGAGAGCAATCCAAAACTTGGCAGAGTTGTGGGAAAAAAGAGTGTCCACCGCATCTAGCTCTCTTTATTCTGGGCACTAGGGCGAGGAAAGAGGGTGTTCAGTGGTGATGCCTGTTTGGCTGGTAGGGTGTTATCAGGGGCTGGCTGATTAAAGAGCCTGTCTTCCAAAAAGCCTTGTGAGCAATGCACATGGCTTTAAATTGGATTCTCTCCCTGACCGGTAACCAGTGGAGGCTCCTTAACGCAGGGGCTGCGGACTGTCGGTGAGGAGTCTGGAGGAGCGTGCGGGCTGCCAGTTTTGGATTATTTGAAGCTTGCTTATGGTGGATTGCGGGGCCTCCATCCTCATACATAAATGAATAGATGTGTTCTCGCGAGCCAATAATGACCAAGAATGGAGATTTATAGTGTTGGAGGGTATACTTGCGGGCCAGAAAGTAATACTTCTTACTACCTACGCACCTAATGTAGATGCGCCTGTGTTCTTCCATTCTGTTAATTTAGCTTTATAGCGTGCTGGCACTGCTCCAGTCTTCTGGGGCAGGGATCTTAACTTGGTCCTCGACTTTGGCTGGGACTGTACTAGTGCCATAGGCACAGCCAAAACACACTACCAAAATGTTGAAGAAAATCCTGGACAATAATAACCTGGTTGATGCATGGCGATTACGACATACTCATGCCCGAGAGTGCATGTTCTATTTGGTCCCCATGGTTTCCAATCCCATATCAACTTCTGATTCATCACCCGATTTGTCAAGACGTGCATCACTGATAATACAGACCTCCCACATACCTTATCAGACCATTCACAAATTAAACTGACACTTTACATGCCCTCCCATAGAGTCAGCTGCCTCCCTTGGCAATTCCTCAGTGAAGCTCTAACCGATGAGCTCTTCAGGAATATTTCAGCTTAAACGAAGTATCGGTTTCCACACACTCCACACTTTGGAAGGCATTTATAGTATATATTAGAGGCATGGCAATCTCTAAGCAAGCATTGGTCCTAAAAGTCATATGCACACAACTCTCTAAAATCAAGCGCAAACTCAGACAGTTAGATTAGTCCAACATGGTATCACACCCCCTACGTACCAACAAGAATGCCACAGATTATTACTGCAATACAGGGAATTCGCAGACAGTGAGGTAGCATTCTTTGGTAAACACACTCAGGCTTGTCAGTTCGGTGAGGGAGAGGCACCAGGAAATGCACACTAGATGAAAGATTTTGCAATCCATACAGTGCTCCAAGGTGTGCCTACAGAAACGTTGTTGTGGAGTTCCTTGCAGAACCCAGACCCAGAAAATACTGTATAAACAGAAGGTAGGGCACACTAGACAGACTGCGTTGTGTTCACTGATGGAGAGGTGTGTCGCAGTGGCCAGAGCGGCTGATTCCAGAGCGCAGGGCTCACGGTTCGATTGCTGTCGGCACCTCAGCATCATGTGACTCTGGGCAATAGCTCACTTAATCTCCCTGACAGCCCCCAGCACCTGGATACCCTTAGGGGTGATAAATTGCACTTTACAAATCTGGAAATATTATTATTTATAATCTGCATTGGCTTACATTTGCCATGTGGTTGCCTATGAGAGGTCTCTCAACAACACTTAACAATTATCAGTTAACTATGCTCTACCCTATAAGAACATATTAGTCAGACCTTACGATGCTCTCACGTTCTCTCGTGCCCAACATGCCACCAAAGCCATTAGGCTGACAAAGTCTTGCCTCCTCAATAGCATGTCCCTCTTAGCACCCCTTACACCTCACAAGCATTCAGAATACCGTGGCGCAACCATTCCAAGTCCACACGTACACATCACTGCATCAAAACCATACAACTGTCAGTGACGCTAACTTTTCCAGTCACCCCAGGTCCAGCAATGGATAAGAGCATTTCACCCTGTGAGGCACATATCCTACAGCACATGCAGCCCTACTTATAGTGCACTGAAAGATCCCCAATAGGGTCAGGCAAATCAGAGTTTTCCCATTTACAGAAATGGCAAAATAATGCACTAGCCAAACCTTCACTGACCAAACACAGCTCCGTAAGAGATCCTGAACTATACAGGATGGCCAGACTTCGAAAAGATTGACAAGATTATTGATACAAATTATAGAGGTGTGATACATAATGGAATAGTGTAAAAAAGTTCATACACTCCCATACAAATGGCACTGATACAGTACGTTTATCTTCGAAGTACTTCCTAAATGAAAATATTAAATATATGTGAATAAACACTATGGGCCACACTAGGACTGGACTACTATTTGAGAGCTAACACGGTACCCAGTACATTTCAATAACACAGGGTGCTAAATGTACGAGGTTAAGTACTGACCACTCCCCACCCAGCCCCGAAATTCTGAGTCCTGCAGCTGGGGCTGCCTGACATGGTAATTCCAAACATTTTTAATGCTAAACTTAGAATATTATTATTTTTTCCAATTCCAACAGGGGATTACTACAGGACCCAGAAGGAACCAGGGTAGAGGTCAGTGGTTATAAACAAGCCTAAAGACCACCACTAACCCTCCATCATATCTCTCTGAAAAGTGTTTATTTACCATTTGCAATGCTAAACCTTCACAAATACTTCAACTGTTTATAGAACTCATGAAGCCCACTTGGTTTTATGACTACAATATAATGTAGAGACACAGACACCGAAGGGCTGTTAATGAGACAGCCAGGCCACATTAAGCTGCAGTCACTCTTTAACGGGTCATGTCAGGAAGCTGCTACACCAAGTTAAATAAACGCCCTTCGTGTCCAACTTGTCACACACAGTGTGTGAGACGAAGGAGATCATGTTCTCGCCAAACCTGAATGAAATTCTTTGACACCAAGTTGGCGGCTCGCCTCTGTAAAACAGCTATCCGAAAAGCCCACCCCCCCCAGGCATCTAAAAATAAACACCTTGTACCTTTGGTCCCGCTGTTTATTTTACATTGAAATCACCCTATCTGCAGGCCATCAGCTGTAGATTACATATCCGATAACCAAGACTCCTCTCCTGTTTCACGTACGCCCGCTAATTTATGACCGTCAAGTACCTCCAATCAGATCACACGGAATGTCATACGTAAAGCGCGGAGGAAACCTGCACAAATCATGTTCCTTACGCATTTTAGTGTGAACTGGTTTACCAACCAGCCTGATGACATTATATCTACTTTTTTACTGTCAAGCGATTATTAGCGCCGTCTGCCTCAAACTGTGTAAACTGTTACAGAAGCGATGCTTGGGGTCACGAACAGAAACACATTTAGGGAATGAGGAGGGTGGTTGGTGCAGTGGCGGCTCCGCTACGGCAGAGGAGCGTCGCCCCACTTCTTTTAGGCAGGGCCAAGTAGAAACATAAAAATTATAATAACTTAGAGTTATTATCATTTTATGATTCGTGTCCTGCTGCTTTGCGGGCGGGCTGCTCTGCTCTTGGAGGAGTGGTTTGCCCACTCCTAAGTGCACAATGACTGTTTGGTCGGCCCTCTTGGGCCTCCTAAACCAGTCATGCGCACCTTCCCCATTCTCCATGCAGGTTGCATAACAGCCTGCATGGAGAACATGCCCCCCCTCCAGCCCCTGGCTGAGTGCCCAGACCAAGCACAGCGCTGCATTGCAGCGTTGTGATTGGCTTAGGGGAGGGAGCTTGGCTGCCTGCTTCCTGTTGCTGGAGTCGGAGGCAGGAGAGCAGGAGCAGAGACGTGGGACACAGCAGCAAGGTAAGTTTATTTTATTTTTATTTTTCCCTCCACCATAACCTCCCCCGCGATCCCCAGCGCCTGCCCCGCCACCCACGAGCCATGCTGGCTGCCACTGTTGGTGAGTGGTGGTAGGACAAGGATGAACTAATGCCGAAACAGAAGAACATCAAACAAGAGTTTGTGCCTTCCGCGAGAGTACAAGATATACACTAATATTGCACTTTGACCTCCACAGATTATACAAGTAAAACCTGGCAGAATTTGAGTGTGTAAAATACTACAAGTTGTGTGTTTTGGTGCTCGGAACATGATATAACATGCTTTATTACCATGTTATTTCAATTTTCAGGTGCATAACAGGGAGTGGTGAGGTAACATCTTTACTGCCGGATGTGGTATTGAATGGATGTAGCATTTTCTTCCAACATAATGGGAAACTGGTCCTAAGACCTAGAGTATATTAAATACTCTACACTCGTGTCCATGGCCAGCCTTAGGCATTGAGCGTATAAGATTGAGGATAAAAAGGGTGCTCAAGTTCGACAAGTTGCTTTCTTGCTGAATCTTGAATGTTGAAACAAAGGAGACTGCATCGGGGTCATCTGGATGCGAATTCCAAAGCAGCAAGCAAAGGGGGCTGAAAGCAGTGGTGGCTTCTCTGCTATGGTGGAGAAGCGTTTTCCTCTCGGAGCCAAGGCTTGGGGGCGGGGGCGGGGCCAAGGGATGACAGACGCTAGGGGGAGTGTTTTGTACTATTATCAGTGTGCATGACGGTCTCGGGACGGCCAAACTGTGAGGCGCACTGAAGCTTTCTCCTACCCGAGCTGCGTTGCCAGGTTGGAGAGAGCTGTCACAGGCTACCAGTCTAACTGGGAGCACAAATCGAGGGCGCTCAGGCTAATACTGATGCTGTCAGCAGCATGAAAGCAGCATCAGGATTGGCTGCAGTGGACTTTGGGAGCCTGTGCCTTCAGTGGAGAGGAGCACGATGTGGCAGGTAAGTGATTTTTTGTTTTTCTTTATTTGTCTCGTCATCCGTCCGTCCCCCTCCCCCGCCACTCTATCGAGACACCCGTCGCTACTGGCTGAAAGACCAGAATCTTCATGTGGCTCATTGCAGTTTTATATCAATAATAGTTGGACAATCACAGGTTTTTGGCTGGTGTGTTACAGGTGAGCATGTTAGTAAGGTGCGAGGAAGAAGCTACGTGGATGTTTTAAAAGGCGTTTGTATAACACCCCGCTTTAGCACTAATTCACCAGACCGGAGGTCCTCATTGGGAAGGGGTTGTCAATCTAGAAAAAGGTTTGAAGAGGTCTTGTGTGGAAAAATTGTTGACTTACTAAGGGGTGAAAATGTGTATCAATAAAGACAAGAAAAGAAACTGCTCCCGTTACTTTGAGTACTGAGGAAACACTTGGTGGTTAGTCAGCACCTGAAATCTTGCCACCATTCTTCTAGTGGGTGTAAAGGGTTCCAGACTGAAAATTAAAATTAATCAGAGTTTTACATTAGAAATGTGTTTGTAAACAATAACTAACGAGAGTGAATACCCAGTAATATAGGAGGTTCAAATTCTGTAAGATGCTGCCGCAGATTTGGATCATTTAACAGAAATCTGCAAAAAAACAAGGCCAACAGTCCAAATATACACTACAATTATTTATTTTCCTTAAAAATATACATCATTGAACAAATTACCTACCTTCAGTAACGCCATATCTGGTAGTGACTCTATCTAGCCACAGATACATTCGCTTAGAATTATCCCCAGGCACCAGACTAGATCAAGACATTTTTCTTGAGCAGTACCCCTGCACACGGATAGGTGGCATTGTTTGGGAATATGACTCGTTATTTCGCATGCAATTAGTTCGCATGCCATTACTACACGTTTTTTCTTAGCATTAACCGTTACTATGCAAGTTTTTAGTTCGCATACCATTACATTGAAAGTGTTAATGTATGCGAACTAAAAACTTGCCTAGTAAAAAAAAACAACACTACATACAAATACACTACAATACACATCCAAAAGTTAAAAACCCTACCCAAACCCTCAAAAAGTACACAACTGTAGGAAGGTGGAATCTGACTAATGGTTTCCCCCAACTTTTTGTCTGGTATTTGAGTGGTTTTTGACTAGTCTGGCTGGGATCCTGCTATCCAGGACCCCAGCCTATCTGCTTTCTCCCTAAAACTAATGTGAAGTACCCTAGGTACAAACCAATTGGATACTGAGGACACCCTGACAGTCCCTTGTAGATGGTACCCTAGGTACCCAGGGCATGGGTCCCTCAGTAGGCCTACCAGGGCTGCAGCACTTATTGTGCCACCCTGGGACAGCGATACAAACTGACACCACCAGACTACTACTGTAGTCTGGGTAAGGTGGTGCTAGCACCCCTTACAGGGATATAGCTACCCTATATCCCACCCCATTACAACACATATACTCTCATAGGTCACCCCTATAGCAGGCCTTGCTAATCCTACAAGGCAGGGTGCTGAGGTATGTGTGAGGGGGACCCCTACATGAGTAGGGCCTCTCTGCAACCTTCGTAAAATCATTGCTGGGTTGTTTGTAGTGCAGCCATACCATATACTCTTAACCGCATTATAAGTCTATCGCGATAACGCGATAACTTGAGAATGGCTACACAGAACCATATCGTGTTTGGTGTCAAACATGTAGGAATCATACCCCCAGTCCAGCCATGGGCATGAGGGCACGATTCCCCCCTGCTAGAGGGGCGATATGGGAAAAGCGGCAGAATTTAGACACCAATTTAAAAGTGCACACGTAGTACAAAATGGCTACTACCCACCACCTACACGACTCTGGCTGGCTGTTGCTGGGGAAAATCCCAGCCTCACCAGCTGGACAATAGGGCTCCTGTGGCAGGGAGGTGCTAGCACCTCCCCAGACAGGATAATGTGGATTGGAACAGGGTGGGTGCACCAAATGTCCTTTCAGAGTTGCACGTAGGCAGCTACAGTGCCTGTATTCTGCATACACCACTTGGAACCGGTTCAGGGGCATCCTGCCCCTCGCCCAGACGGGAAACACACAAAGGGGAGAGGGTGTAGCCACCCTTTCCCGCCTCACCACTCATTGGTGGACACTACTCTGGACACTCACCTAATCTTGGGGATAAAGGTGAATAACGTGGCCCCAGAGCCTCAGATTAATCTTGAACTTTACAGTCTTGACCTTCGACTTGCTGCTGCCCAGCTGACGGAAGAAATCTCCCTTGGGGTAAAGGAGTTACCCCCCTGCTTGGCAGGCACCTGAAACACAGCAAGTGACCCGGTTGAAACCTCGCTGCGCTTACGGACTTCGTCGACTTCCAGCACCCTTGAGGTGGGTTTCCTAAGCATCCCAGAGGCCAGTGAGTGTGCACAGCAAACCTGAGCACCGTGGACCGCGTGTGTGCCGAGATTCCCAATACCCCAGGACACTGGCCACCTCTTGCATAGCACACAACCCTGACCAGTGGGGAAGTTGTGCTTTGGCCCGTTATCGAGCCAACCACCAAGCAGAATTTGTGCCAAAGATCAGTGCCCTAGCCCCCTCCGGTGGCCCGTGGGCTCCCTTTTACGCACTCCATTCTGCTGCCTTCCGCGGTCCCTTTTCTCTCGACTTGTTAGCCCGAGCGGAGGACAATCTCGACATTTAAGAGTTCCCCTGGTTGCTCCAGGCCCGCTCTACAGTCTCTCCAGAGGAGACCTCTCACAGACCTCGTGGGTCTGCACCAGTAGCTGATTTGTTCATCTTGCGTGGGTTGCGGTTGCCAAGGCTTAGTGGATCCAATCCGGACACTAACACAGCAGCGACTCTCATCCGGCGTGGGACAGTCGCCCTCCAGAAGCTGGCCTTCCTTGAAGCCTCCCGGAGCCCGTGGCTGCAGATCCAAGCTACACCTATTTCCACTTGAAGCACCCGACATTGAAGGGCTCTTTCCTTTGAGCTCCCTGGTCACTGTGCCGTGACCCAGACTCTGTTCCCTCTGCTTTCAGGTTCTTCTCTACAACTTCTACAACTTCAATCTTCACGGCATCATCGACGCTTTTGGCTAGCAGCAGTTTTGTACATTTTCCCATTGAAAATCAGCCCGCGACCAGACATCGAAAACGACCTATGCACCCGGCTACCCTGGGGCAGGTAACAGTGGTACCTCGGTACTCTCGTGGTAGTGGGCTCTTCAAAAGCTTAACTCTAAGTTTTTAACTTTGAACTCCTGCTAGAAGTGTCTTTAATCTGTTTAAATCAAACCGCGACATTCTCCGTAGGATATAATAGAGATCCCGATAGCAGCTATTTCCACTGCACGCGCCTCCCGTGGGTCCCCTTCCTCATAACCTGGGGTGGATTCTTAAGGGGCCAGCGATCCTAAATGCCCTAGGCATTGTCTGTAGAATTGTCGTGGTTCTTATACCACTTTTTTAATATATGGTTTGGTCCCCCCCTGGGGCCCTGTGATTCCAGTGCTATTTATTGTGTTTATAAATGCTTGTTTGAATTGTAACTTTGCCACTAGCCTCATAAAGAGACTGTGGGATTCTGTCTAGAATAAATACATATATTTTATATATATACCTGTGTGGGCTACTCTTTCATTTGGTCATTCAAGAGGTTATCTATGGTAAAACAATAAGCTTAACACTCCTTCAAGACTTAGCCTGAAGGCTGCTCTCCACAGCTACCACTAGGATAGCTTTCTTTAAAGGTTGTCTTAAACCTATCACCAATAAGAGTCGAATTGGACTGGTGCAAGGTGTCCCCTATAACTAGGAGACAGCATATGCCAGGTCAACTTCTCACAACAACCCTACACTACTAAAACACCACTACACTACCCTAAACCCTAAATCACTACCCCCTGCACGACACTTCCCCTAGCCCCAGTCCTGTCCCTACTCCCAAAGACTACCCAGCACGAACCCCCAACACTACCCTAAACCCTAGAACACTACCCTACACGAAACACCAGAACACTACCTTAAACCCTAAAACACTACCCTCAGCACTACACTGCCCCTAGCCCCAGTCCTGTCCCTACTCCCAAACACTACCCTACATGACACCCCGACACTACCCTAAACCCTAAAACAGTAACCTACACTACACTAACATCAGAACACTACCCTAAAACACTACCCCCAGCATGACCCTGCCCCTACCCCAGTCCTGTCCCTACTCCCAAACACTACCCTGCACGACCCAAACACTACTCTACACTACACAAACACAAGTACACAACCCTGCATGACCCTACACGGCCCTTCTTACCTCTCCCTCCTCGTGGTTCCTCACTTCACCGCCACACTTGGTTCCAATCTTCTCCCCCTTCCGGCTTCCTCCGGTTCCTCCGTTGTGGGCAGAATAATGAGTCTCGAGGGCAGGCGCACACCCCCTCACCAACTTGCGCACGCAGCAGACCCTCTTCCTGAAAATGGACGCCCCCTCACCGACTACGCATGCGTTGTAACAAAGCATGCGATGTAACAACTTGCGTACTAAAGGCTACGCTTTGTTACTTCGCATGCGTTGTAAAGCTTGCGTAGTAATGGTATGCGGACTAATGTCCGCGTACTAATGGCTGCTAACGTTTGGCTCCACATGGTGTCATCAGTGCCGGAAGTGACCTATGCAGTGCCTATATAGGGGCCACCCTAGTGCACCGACGTCAGTTACTTTTTGCGAATTTCCACGCCTTAACTGTAGAGCCACGAAGTACACTGACCACTGGTATGGAATACTAGAGGCCTGAAAGGGGAAAGCCCTGTCCCTGGAAATCCATTTGCAGAGTGGGGAGGATCAGTAAGAATTCTGCGGCTAGAATTAGCAAAATGCCCATCACTATGGACCAGACTGTCCAGGCAGTAGTGCTTATTAAAAGTGTGCAGGGAAGCCCACGTTGCTGACTGGCAAATGTCCAGGACTGGAACTCTGCGTGCTAACACAGTAGTTGCACCTTTAGCTCTGGTGGAATGAGCATGCAAACCCTCAGGGGGTTGCTTCTTAGCCAGTGCATAGCAGATTTTGATACAGAGCATAATCCATCCTGAGATGGTCTTCTTCTCACATCCTTTCTTCCCTTCGACATACCATACAAAGAGTTGGTCGTCCACCCGGACCTCTTGTGCACGATCAAGGTAGAACGAAAACGCTCTTTTGGGTCAAAACAGTGAAGTCGCTCCGCTTCCTTGGAGGGTTGAGGCAAAGCGTAAAAAGTAGGCAAACTGATGGATTGGCTTATGTGAAATAGAATGACCACTTTCAGGAGAAAGGAAGCTCTCATATGAATCAACGGTTTGTCTGGGTCGATATTCAGATAAGTAGGCTCGGATAAGAATGCCTGAAGCTCACTGACCCTTCAGGCAGATGTTGTTGCCACCAGGGAGGCCGTCTTGATTGTAAGGAGCCTGGTAGGACAATTGTGCAAGGGCTCAAAGGAGCACACATAAGGAAAGTGAGGACGTGACTAAGGTCAAACTGGGGCATAATAAAGGGAAAAGGTGGAAATAAATGTTGCAAACCTTTCAGAAACCTATATACAATAGGGGATTTAAAGAGGGATGGTTGATCAGGCAACTGCAGAAAAGCTGAAATAACAGAGAGCTAGCCCTTCAGATTGCCCAGAGCAGAGTCCTGCTGGGCAAGATAAAGGATGAACAGGAGAACCTGAGAAAGGGGAGGAGTAAAAAGTGATTTGATTTGTCTTTCTGTGCACCATGTCACAAATTTTTCCCAATGGCAGGCGTAAAACATCTTAGTGGAGGGACGCCTGGCTGCCAAGATTAATGTCACAGAGTTCGGGAGGAAGGTTGAAAGCTGTAAACTGTCACTGCTCAATCTCCACACAAGAGCCTAGACAGGTTCAGGTGGAGAACCCTCCCCTGCTGCTGCAACAGAAGATTTTCCCAAAGGGGCAACTTGATTGGAGGGCTGATGGTCATGCTCAACAGCTCGGGATACCAGACTCTCCGTGCCCAGTCCGGAGCCACAAAGATGACTTGGGCCCGGCCATTCCTGATCTTCTTCAGAACTCTGGGAAACCTTGGAAACTCCAGTGCGCAGAACTGCTGATATTGCACGTTCTTGGCAGTGGCGAACAGATCTAACCAAGGCTCTCAGCACTGCTAAAAGAGACCTTGCTCAACCTCTGTATGGAGAAGCCATTCGTGATCCGTGAGGCATCTGCGACTGAATTTGTCCGCTCTGGCATTCAGAGATCCCGCCAGATGATGAACCACAAGGGATATGCCCTGCTGTTCCAAGCATGTCCAGAGACGCACAGCCTCTTGACAAAGGGTCGACGACTCCACCCTGCTTGTTGCAGTACCACCTGGCGGTGGTGTTGTCCATGAACACCTGCACTAGCCTTTCCTGGATAAAGGATAGAAAGGCTTTCAATTCCAATCGGATCGCTTTGAGCTCCAACAGGTTGATATGGAGTTCTGCTTGTGCCGGAGACCAGAGCCCTGTGATCTACATCTATCCCGGATAGCCGCCCTATCGAAAAGAGTGATGCATCTGTCACTACTGTCAGAGCTGGTTAGGGAAGGAAGAGGGTCTGCCGCTGATCCAATCATAGTTTGTAAGCCACCACTGCAGGTCCTTTGTAGTTCTCTTGGAGATCTGGACCATGTTTGAGAGATTCTCCTGATGCTGAGCCCACTGGAACTTCAGGTCCTACTGAAGAGCCCGCATATGCCAATGTGTCACAAGCAGGATGCAGGAGGCCATGAGGCCCAACAGCCTCAGAGTAAGTCTCACTGAAATCAATGAAAGAGGAGAAAATATCAGTATGATAGCCAGAATATCCTCGACTCGCCATTTGGGAGGATAGGCCCGAAACTACACCAGGTCAGAACAGCTCCAATGAAGGGAGCATCTGAGAGGGAGTCAGGTGTGACTTTGGCATGTTGATAGTTAACTTCAGCAAATGGAGAAGCTCTGCCATAGTCTGGAGGTGGGAGACGACAGCCTGGTGCAGGTCCGTCTTCAACAGCCAGTCATTGATATAGGGAAGACTGGCAACCCTGATCTGCTTCGCAGATGAGCTGCAACCACCGCCATCCCCTTGGTGAACACCTGAGGGGCACTAGTGAGTCCAAAAGGGAGCATAGCAAACTTAAAGTGCTTGTGGCCCCCCTTGAACAGCAGGTAACACCAGGGAGCAGGTAGGACAGGAATGTGAAAATATGCATCCGCAAGTCCAATGCTGCCATCCCGGGTCCAGGACAGACAGGACCTGAGCAAGAATGAGCATCCTGAACTTCTTATAGACAAAGAAATCAGAGAGAGCAGAAGTCGAGGAGAGGACGAAGGCCTCCATCCCTCTTGGACACCAAAAAGCTGCGGGAATATCAACAATGACCTAATTCTGGCATCAGCACTCTATCTATGGCTCCTGTGACCAAAAGAGCCATCACTTCCTGGCAATGAAGGGATAGGTGGTCCTCCATCAGCCTGTCGTAAGCAGGTGGCATTGAGGGACGGGTAGTCTCGAAGGGGAAGGATAGCCCCTACAGACAATCTGTGAAACCCGCCTGTCCAATGTTATGAACTGCCCGTGGGGCAGATGATGGCGAATCCTGCTGTCGCCTGGGTGCCTATGAGGATAAACAGGCAGACTAGGAGGGTTTGGAAGTTGCGGCAACTGGGGGGGGGGGGGGGAGGGTGGTGGACTGACCCAACCACTGGCTACTTGTCTCACGAGGCCAGTAGGAACCGCGTCCATGGCCATGCAGAGGTTGGAAAGCTTACGAGCTGCGCTGGCTGGGTGGGTAAGGACGCGGCTGTACGTCCCTTCCGTGGCCATGAAAGAGCAAAAGGGGAATTGAAGGTGATGAGGGGAAATAGAAAGGACCAAGGACCTGGCCGCAGCCCCGCTGTCCTTAAAGCGATCCAGCACCGAATCTGCCTTGTCTCCCAAGAGACAGGGGCCATCAAAGTGCATGTCCATGAGTAAGGACTGGACATACCCAGAAAAACCAGTAGTCATCAACTAGGCGTGGCTCCACAGGGTCACTGTGGACGAAACCCCTCTGCCTAGTGAGACTGTGGTGTCTAGTCACACCTAATGGTGAACTTAGCTGCATCCCTCTAGTTGGCAACAGTCTCAGAGAGCACGGCCCGGGCTTCCTCCATGACCGTACGCCGCACCTATGCAACCGTATCCCACAGAGCGTGGGAATAACGTCCCAAAAGGCATGCGGTATTCACGGACTGCAATACCAGGCAGGTAGAAGAAAACATTTTCTTGCTTAAATTGTGCAGTCTCTTGGATTCCCAATCCGGCAGGGCCGTTGGGAATGGACCAGGATTTACGTGTGAAGTGAAGTCTTGGACCGCAAAGCTCTCCGGGTTAGGGTGGTCTGTGAGGAATTTAGGGGCCTGTGGTGGGCTTGGACCAGGTCCCAAGCAGGACATCAGTAAGTGCTTTGTTGAATAGGAGAAGCAGTTTGGAAGGGGACACTCCCAGATGAAGCACTGCCATCTGACTGCCAATGAGGGCAAGCTAAAGTCCAGGACCTCAGCTGCCCTCCGCACCACCATCGCAAAAGACACTCCCTCCTCAGTAGCCATGGTAGGGGGAGAAAGGATGCAAGTATCTGGAGAAGTGTTCAGTTCGCTGGCTTCATCCAGATCCTCACACCAGTCCAAGGAGTCATACGGCTGGTATTCTTCAGAGTCCAGCGACCAATCCTATTCTTTCCCGAGTACTAACCCATAGGAATAGGGCTCAGTTGGCGCTGGAGTTGCCGTCGGGTGACACCCCTCCGGCTCTGTGTCAGAGTTGGGATTAAAATGGGGATGGGACCGCTGGCGGCGCCAGGAGCGTCGGCCTCAGGACCGGCACCGGGGAAGATTGGCATGGAACGACCAGCGCCGATTAGGATCCATCTGTGGATCACTGGGGCCTGACTACCGCGCCAGAGGGAACAGCCCACCCAAATATGAAGTGCATAGCCTCCTATAACTCTTTTAGTTGGGCGGGGTTGATCCGGCTCCCAGAAACTCGGGGAGGCTAAGTGCCGACGCAGGCACTGGCTCAACCCCAGAGGCCTGCCTCATCTCGTCGTGCGACGGACGAGGCAAAGTCACAACCTGCTTTGACTTCTTCTTGTGTGTGGACTTACCTGAATGACCCAATCACTTAGGACAGTGGTTCCTAAAGTGTGCGCCGCGGCACCCCGGTGCACCTTGATGAGAAGCCAGGGGCGCCGCGCCGCCGCGCAGGATGTGGGTCGTGGAAATTGCAGCCGCAGCGCAACACGCGTCCTACGTGCTTTAAGACATTGGTGCAGTGTTTTCTGTCCACTTCCTGCTCTCTATCTATTGCATCACAGTGAATTTGGCTGGGAGAAAGAGCGGTGCGTCCTGAAGCATTAACTTGGACAGCGAGCGTGCTGGAAATGCAATAAAAGGCTGCAATGTTTGGAGAACAGCTGGAGGGGCTTTAAATTAATTCTGACTGTTGTGCGCGTTGCACCGTATCAATCTGTTTTAGGCCGTGCTGCTGTTTCAAAGGGACGCTGTAGCTCTGGTTTCCCATTACAGTTCAGCACAATTACACTTGGAAGTTATTTTGCCAAATTGTTAGTGAATAATCATTACACCTAGAATTTGAGGGCGAAAAGGGGGTGTGGGGTGGGAGGAAAAATACGACTTTGAAGCGGATGAGCCAACACTCATGCAGCTGGTATGACGGGTGAAGTACACCTACATTTATGTAAATGCAGGGCTTTAAGTGGGATTAAAAAACTGGGGGTCTCAAAGGGGCGTGGCCGATGTAAAATAGGGCGTGGCTTAATCTGTGGTTAGCATAGTGTGCTGCCTGACTGGTAATTTGCTGCTTCTGTCATTGCATCCAGATATATAATACAGCAAGCAACATTACACCTACAACAAGCCAGGACTATTGGCTGTGCCAATGATTCTTGATGGCATAACACAAATAAGCAACAACTATGGCTTTGTTGTATATAATATTGAAAACGATTCAATTCTGAAATGATGAGACTGTGAAAGAACTAAAACGAGTCTCTTTGGAGTTACCTCAAAGGCAGTGAAGTGACTGCTACAGAGTTGAGATTTTTTTTTTCCATCCTGAGGCTGAAGGCAAAAATGGAGAGCCCGATAGGGACCCATCTTGACACCTGCTTTTTAGAACTGCACCGGCAGGACCCAGCCCATTTAAAACACTGGGTAGATGGGATCTGGTGAGCCATCTTGGGTTCATCAGAGCCCACCCCACGTAAACTTCTTGTAGCGCCACAGAGCTCCTTGAGCCTTTCTCTAGCCTGGTTACTTTTAGTGGGAGTGCTTTATGCTACTCTATGATGGTGTTGTATGCATTGAGATGTACTTTATAAGATCTTTGTGATTGCAAATAAAGTTTTATGATGGTGATGGCTACTCTCTGAATCCATTCTGGACCCGGTGGCTTGAGGCGCTTCAGGTTCCGAACGGGTGCCAAGCAGCGAGGGCGGTGTGCCATATTGCTCTCACCCCCACCCCGGGATCCCTGAGGCTTCGAATGGTTATGCCTCGTAAATAAACTCGTTTCTCTCCACCACGGTATTACTTGGCGGATTTTTCACTGTATATATTTTTCACACAGTAGCCCACGGTAGGGTGAACCTTAGCACGTTCATACCACCGGGGCTTTGCACTCCCACTCTGGTCCTGACGAAAGCCTGTTGAACACACATTAAGGCAGAAACATGTTGACCGCCATGGAGTGAATCAGGTCTTTTATTTTTTGACCTCCACTCCTTTTTAATTCTTCCAATTAGCAAAATTATTAAATTTACCTTTTTGACTCAATTGGAAATTTTAAATTCACTGTCACTTCACATGAACCCCGCTCCGCAGCAACCTGGCGTTGTAGCACACTGGGATGGCACTCGGCCATACCCAGTGGAGCCCGATGATGAAGCATGTCACCAACCAGGTTGGTGAGGGAGGGCTTTATACATAACTTGTATTATCTACATAGGTCTGCGTCCCTCTCAACAACATATTGGTTGGTTCCGAGCTTGTAGACCCATGCCTTTTTGATGAATAGTGCCTTGTTCATATCACACTGACTTCGTTGTTTTGTAGCCTGTACTCTCTGAATCCTTCATCACGTCTAGGCTTGATTCTTCATGTAGACCAGTGGTTCCCAAAGTGTGCGCCGCAGCACCCCGGTGCACCGGTAAAAAAATGGTGGGAGCCACGGCCAACTGCCAATTAGGTCAAGGGAGCCTCGGGTCAAAAATGTTTGGGAACCACTGACTTAGGGTGAGAGGAGCTTCTTGGACTCCGTGACTGCTCCAAGGACTTTCCTCTAGACCGGGATCTGGACTGTCGCAGCATCGCACCTCGAGCCACCAGGAGCTTGAGGGATCGCTCCCTTAAGGTGCCTTAGGGTGCATGGTGCAGCAATCAGAGTAGGCCTCTGGGTCGTGGTCATGCTTGAGGCACCAGAGGCACACAAGGTGCAGGTCTGTCACCCACATTAAGCAGTGACAGGCATGGCAGGGTTTGAAGCCGGCCTTTTTCGATGACATTCCTGTCATACCAGGAGGAGAAAACCTCAAAACACTTCAACAAAATGTGCAAAAAGGTTAGTTAAAAATTGACAAAGGGGTTGCTCTTTCCGGATCGGCGTTGACTGGCGTGGAAAGAAAATAACTCATGTCAGCGCACTGGGGTGGTGCTTATATAGCTACATGTAACTTCTGGCGCCGAAGATGCCACGCGAAGCCGAACAATGCCACCCAGAGGTACTGCTGAAGAAAAATTTCCATATCCAGTCTGACGCCTGAGGATAATTCTAAGGTAAGGAATCTGCAGCTAGAAGTCTCTAGCAGATCAAAAAGACAGTTCAATATACACAGTACAAATATAAGCCTGTTTCCCTCCAAAGCCGGTATGGAGAAACACATACAATCATTAATTCATAAAATACATCGAAACTGCAGATTCAGCAACACTATTAGATTTCCACTTCAAAAGTTCCTTTTGTGAGCCATATAGACAGTAGGTACCTTTATATGCAATACACTACAGAGGCGTCTGTATCATTGCTAGGATTGTGAAAGCCTTGATAAGGGCGCTATCTATTTCTTCCTCCATGCAGTGTATGCACCTCATAAAACAGTAGATGCACCAACATTTCAACCCCTTGCTTCCAGGCAAGAGGTTACAACCTTCAGCACCATGGTACTCACTAGAGCTGATATCTCAAAAACTAAAATGCAAACAATTGGAACGGGCGTGGAGGAAGAGCTACTTCCCTTCTGCCAAAGATATTTATAAACAAAGCATTTTGTGTTACAAGCACTTGCTGACGGAAACTAAGAGAGAGTTTTTTTCACGTCAGATTTAACTTGCAAGTAACTCCACAAAGGAACTTTACAAAACAGTAACTAGGCTAGCGCACCCATTGCCCACTCCCCTTACACCTACGAGGGATTTTTGTGAGGAAATTGCTATTTTCTTTCAGTCTAAAGTGGCAGCAATCTTCAATACTTTTAAAGACCCGGCTAGTTTTAACACAGGCCCTACTGATTGTTTGGATCTAAAACCCTCTTTGGATATTTTTCCTCCCATAACATATCCAGAGACCCTCAATTTTTTGGTAACCGTAAAATCTGGATCACCTGTTGATCCATGCCCAGTGGCAATAGCAAAATTGGCACCTGAACCCATAGCTTCGACACTGACGGTGCTTTATAATGCTATGTTTTCTCTTGGGCAGTTCCGAATACGATGGAAGGTAGCCTCGGTACTTCCGTTGTTGAAAAAACCTAACCTGGATATGAATGATCCCAATAATTTTCGTCCTATTTCGCGCCTTGCCCTACCGGCAAAACTGGTGGAAAGTTATTTGAATACTAAGTTAAGTATCTTCTTGCGTGACACCAACGCCCTGGATCCCACCCAGTTTGGTTTTAGAGAAGGACACAGCACCGAGGCCGCTCTTCTCAAATCTACGGATGAGATTAGGAGAGGGCTGGACCAAGGTGGCAAGGCAGTGTTGATCCTGCTTGACCTTACCGCGGCCTTCGACACGGTCCATCATGGTGTTCTAATGGACCGGTTATCGGCTTGTGGCATACGGAATAAAGCTTAGTCTCTTCTAAAATCCTTTCTCTCTGACAGACGACAGTCAGTGGCTTTGGGTGACTTCGTCTCAAACTCATTCTCTCTTCCCTGTGGGGTCCCACAAGGCTCTTCCCTCAGCCTTTAACGTGTATGTTTCTCCTCTGGCCCCTTTGATTGAATCGTTTGGCTTCTGTCTTACATCTTATGCCGACGACACTCAGATACTAATATATATGTTACCAGGCCAGGAGAGGGCGTCAGGGGAGAGGCTACATGATTGCATGGGGGCAGTAGGAGAATGGATGTCTCAAAACTGCCTAAAACGTAATGCAAGTAAGACTGAGGTGATGTTATTCGGCAATAATGCCAATATGTGGACTCCTAGTTGGTGGCCTAAGGCCATGGGCACTCTCCCAGTCCCCTCCCAGAAAGTAAAAAATCTGGGGGTAGTGCTGGATGATTGCCTCTCCATGCAAGCTCAGGTGAATGTGGTTGTCTCCACCACCTCTTACATTCTTAGGAGCCTGAGGAAAGTGCTCCCGCTCCTGCCTGCGGATTGTAAATTTACAGTGGTTACAGCTCTGATTATGTCTCGTCTAGACTACTGCAATGGTCTTTATTTGAACATGCAGGAGGGTAATCTACATAAACTCCAGATGCTTCAGATCTCAGCAGCCAGGCTGCTTACGGGCACATCGAGATCTACCCCGATTTCCGGCGCAATAAGAAAATTCCACTGGCTGCCTGTAAAAAAGCGAATTCTTTTCAAGGCCTTGTGTTTAGTTTTCCGCGCCTTGCAGAACACAGGCTCTCTCTATATGAGACAACAATTTTGCTGGTATGTTCCGGCAAGAACTCTGCGCTCCTTGGGAGCAAAACTCATCGTCCTCCCTAGTATAAGGAAAGCCAAATGGGGTGGGAGAAGTTTTGTTGCGGGGGCAGCTAGGGCCTGGAATGAACTGCCTTTTGTCTTGAGGAATTCAAAGGATCTTCTTTCCTTTAGGAAAGCGCTCAAAACTTGGTTGTTTTGATTCTCCTGTTGCTGAGTGTTGAGAGAGCTACAGCAAGCGCCGGGACACCCTAGGATAGCTGCGCGCTATAGAAGTTCGACCAACATAACATAACATAACATAACAGGCAGAGCAAATGTCCGAGACATCCGCCAAACAAGACTACATTTTGCAAAACGATCTAGGGTTAAGGGTGTCATATTTGAATGGCAAAAAAGGTTTTTAGCCTGGGGGATGAAACAAAGTCCATGATGTCCTCGTATAGGGGGGTAGGTTTGAAATTCAGAAGGGATTTGGCCAGACACCCTCTCTTTTGTAAAAAGTTCTTCAAGGACAACATTCCAATAGGCCTCCTTCAAAACTGCCCTCGAAGTTGACATTAGTTCCTCTGGGTGGAACCTAAATCTTTCAAGACCCAATTTTAACAGAGTTGACTTTATAAAACATAGCCAAGGGACCCTGGAACTACCAGGTAACTTTAAAAGGTCCTAAATGTCCTCTCAATAGGAGGAAGATTAATTTGTGGTTCATAAGCGACACCATTAGAACAAATGTCGGCAACATATCTTCAGAAAATCACACAGGGCCAAATTCACAAAGATATTTGTGGCCCCTAGTCGAAATTAGGAGTGCAAATATGTAATTTTATAAGTACATCTCATGTTTGGTATTCACAATCTCAAATGCACATTCATATGTGGATTTGCTTAACATAGTATAACACCAAGATAAAACCTACTTCTATACTGTTATATTAATACCTGAGCAAACCAACTTAAGAGAGACTGCTTATGTGTGTTACAGAGTGGAGGTTAACATCAACAGACCTAAAAATGTGTGAATATTAAAAAACTTTGAAAGGTAGGTTCCCATCTTGTGTACACGTAAAAATTCTCTACTGTCAAGGGCATGGGAAGAGCATGCGTCCCAAGTAGCTGGAGGTAGAGGGGGAAGGAGGCCAGTCGGATGGCCCTTGGAGAGCATCTGCAGTTCATTGGTGCCAGTGGAAATCAGGAGTTCTTCAGGACTATTTCCTCTGCAAGTAACCAGAATTCTTCCTCCAGATATGCTTTTGTGTCTAGGAATGTTCTGATGTGCTGGTGGTGAGATGCTGTTTTATCCTGTGTACTAGCCCGTAATTGTAAAATTCACTAGACCCAACTGTGGCAGAAATCGTACCAAACCTAAACCCTCTTTGTAGCACTTCCTCTTAACTTTACTGCAAGTCCCTCATTCAAGACTGCTCAGATCAGGCTTCCCTCTCAAGACCCCTGAGTCCTTTCTCAAGGCCACCTCCTCATCTCGTTAAAAAGTAAGGTAAAGCTTTAACATAAGAGGGCCAGAAGCTTTATGTGCCCATCTAGGGTGCTTAGTGTTAACAGACACTTGTTTGATCTTTGCCAGTGTGAAAAAGACAAGGCCATTTCAAATTAAACCATTTTCAGGTGAATAGTCGTGTGCTTCAAAGTGCAGTAAGAGCTTACACAGAGTGAGTTTTTGTCACCTGCTTATTTTAAAACCTATATTCAACCTTTTGCCTGACTTATTTACTCCTTTCTTTTCCTGTTCTGTTGCTACACAGTCGATACAGAAATACTTCTTCATCTTCATCATCATTGTGCCACAACCATGGCACATTTCAACAACTGTTAAATCATCCGTTCCTATAGGTTTACCTTTTTCTGAAGTGTAATGCCAACAACTGAGCAGTGATGAGGCCCTCTCAAACTCCAGAGTGGCCACAGAAATTGTACAAGTCACTCACTCCTATCACAGCAGTTAAAAAGGTTTCAGTTAGATGTTACCATAATTCGACCCACATGACTCAAATCAACGTGTTGGTCTCCTTTTGTATTCTTTTTTATCCTTTGATTCTCAAAACAAATCTTTCTCTTGTCATCTGATCACTAACCCACTATGGTTAGTTGTATTTTGAACCACACTCGATTATGCCAGTACAATCTGTATTAACCATGCTGAAGTTCAGAAAATCTACAAAGAATGTAAAACCTTCTGGTGAGGGCTGTTTGCATCCTGAATACACTTGATTTGGTTGCCTGGACTCCTAAATCTTTGCATTGGCATCACAGAAAACACACACAGCTTAAAACGTTGTTAGGCCCTCACGGTGAGACCACTGTGTCAGCTCTTATTTTCTGGCTGCTAAACTCGTAGCATGCCATCCTCCCCACTCACTTCATTCAGAATGTAATCTCCTCCTTGCTATTCCGAAAGTTCGCACCATGGTTGTCGGGGGTTCTTATTATTTCCTCCAAAACGTTGGAACACTCTGACCCTGTCACTTCGACTCACTGCAAACCATGTTCACTTCAGTAAGGCCGTGAAAACGTTCCTCTCATATTAAACCCCTTCCTGGCTCTTTAACCTCTCCCAGTCTGTTGTAGATAAGTATTAACTCTCTGTCAATGCATTTTACATGATTTATTTTATGATCTATAAGGTCATAGAAGGCATGCGTGTTTGTTCGATAGGAGATTTTATTTGATTTATAGACTTATAGAGCGCACGATTGCCCAGAGGCGTCTTGGCGCTATGAACGACACATAAGGATTCTATGCAGTTTTGCTTGGATCACCAGATACTTAGATAGTTAGTTCTTCAATAACCACGTTTTAAGCAACCTTCTGAAAGTCATTAGTGAGTTGCTATTCTTTATTGATATAGGTAAACTGTTCCAAATTTTTGCTGTTCCCAGGAAGAAACTCCTGCCACCCCATCGTGCTTGCTTGTATCTGGGTACTGATAGAAGACATGCTTGTGAGGGCCTTAGGTTCCTGGATGGAATTTATTTTTTTATGTGTGTTTTGAAATAGTGTGCTCCATTCCCATGCAGTGCCTTGAAGGCTAGGCATTGTGACTTAAAGATGATTCTTTTGGCCACAGGTAGCCAGTGAAGTTCTTTCAGTCTGAGGGAGACAGACTCAAACTTAGGTATATCCAAAATCATTCTAGCCGCAGCATTTTGCAGCCTTTGAAGTCTGGTTAGAAACTGTGTTTGGAGACCCATATAAAGGGCATTGGCATAATCCAGTCGCGATAAGGCCAAAGCAACAACTACAGTTTTCAGGGAGTCCAGTGGGATAAAATGACGGATTTTGTTAATCATTTTTAGTATACCCCAGAAGGCCGAGGCCAATTTCTTTTTTTTTGTTTTTTTGAAAAACCTTTATTAGCATTTCAACCAATAACAAGTATGGGCCTACAACCCCCCGGGGCCGGCCGCTAAGCAATCAAAGCAACAGAGATCCAATGTTAACACAGGCAGAACCTCGGGGAGCCGAATCTCCATGCTAATATATTCTCGGCCAGTGAACGGCGCAAGTAGGACACCAGGATTGGGAAGGCTTTCATTTTATAATAGGGAAAGACAAAAGGATCAGGTGCCAAACAATTTCCCAGCAGCGAAAAATGGCAGGCAGAATAACAAACGTAAACAATAAACGGCAATCTATCGAGTCAATGGCGCTAAGACAGGAAGTGCAGGATGTAGAGAAGTGTCATGACCAGTTGCGCCTGCAGTCCCATGCCCTAAAGCCCAGAAAAACACCCCGGAAATTGTGGCACACATGAAAAAGCAGTTTTTCACAACAAAGGAGTTGTACCACAAGGCCAATTTCTTAATTTGCCATTCAAACGTTAACTTTTCGTCTATTGTGACGCCTAGGTTCCTCACTTTTGTGACTGGGGCTGGACATTCATCTAGGTCAGCCGGCCACCATCTTGGAGACCAAAAGGATGTCTTTGCTCCAAATAGCAATACCTCTGTGTTCCCTCCATTCAGTTTGAGGTATTTTCTCTGCATCCAGGTATTAATCTGTACCATGCAGGTATTAAATCGGTCAGCTCTCTCCTCTACGTTGTCAGACACCGAGACCACTATCTGTGTGTCATCGGCGTATGAGACTACCGAGAAGCCGGCTTTCCTGATTATGGCCGCCAACGGTGCCACATAAACATTAAAGAGAGTGGGGCTAAGGGAAGAGCCCTGAGGCACTTCACATGACAAGTTGAAGGATTTAGAAACCAATCCATCCATTTCTACAGCAAACGATTCTGTTTGTTAAGTAAGATGAAAGCAGTGTGGTGGCAGTGTCATGGAGCCCTAACTCTGTTAGTCTTTCAATTAGGATTCCATGATTAACTGTGTCGAAGGCCGCCGACAGATCTAATAAAATTAAGGCGGCCTTCTTTCCCTCACCCAGTGTTATTCTAAGTTCTTCTACTGCCATTACCAACGCTGTCTCGGTTCCATGTCCTTCTCTAAAGCCATATTGTGAATAGTCTAAAAGATCTTTTTCCATGATGAAGGTTGAAATTTGCGTATTAATTAACTTTTCCAGCACCTTAGAGAAGAAGGGAATTCTTGAAATTGGTCAGTAACTACTTGGCTCATTAGGATCTAGATTGCTCTTTTTCAATAGCGGTCGGACTGATGCTATTTTCCATGATTCGGGGAAAGTCCCAGACCTTATTATTTCCGAGAACACTGTTGTAAGCTGTTCACTGATCATATCTGTGAGCATGTGAAAGATTTTAGGAGGACAAGGGTCCGAGGGGGCTCCAGACTTAGATGACATAACTGTTTGTCTGATCTGCTCCTCTGAAGGCGGACGGAAGAGAAACCTCGTACTTGGTTTTGTGAAGCAATTTCCTGCCGTGCTGTCGTCAGAGGCTAGCTGTGAGCTATCTTTCAGTGATTTATATAGTGTTTCCACCTTGTCAATAAAAAATGTTCCCAGGGCGTTGCAGAACTCTAAATCAATCTGCTTCTGAGAACTCTCTGGAGGGCTAGTAAGTTTTTTCACCGTATCGAACAATTTGCTGCAAGAAGTTTTTGATTCTAAGATCTTATTAGTAAAATATTTGGACTTTTCCACTTTAATAGTTTTTTTTATAATAAAGTAACATCTGTGCATACTCTCTTTTCCTCACATCCTCATAATTTGCTCTCCACCTTCTTTCTGACCTTCTGCAGGCCTTTTTTTGTTCTCTAAGTTTGTCTGAGAACCAGGGTTGGGAGGGTTGCTTCCTGTTGAACAGAAAGGTTTTCTTAGGAACTACTAACTCAACCGCCGATTTGGTCCACAAGTGCAATCTGTTGGCCATACTGTTTGAGTCAGTTTCTAAGTTTGGCTTTGATGTTCTTAGTACATCTTGTAGCCTGGAGATATCAGTATTTGTCCAGTCTTGATATGTCGTTTTAGCCCGATTATCAGTAGGTGTTCTTGATTGTCCATTATCCTGTAAAGTGAATACTATTGCTTTATGGTCTGACCAGATAACTGGAATAACTTCCGCAATTTTTAATTTGGGGTTGGATGTAAAGATACCATCCAAGGTATGTCCTGCGTAATGAGTGTCTTGACTGACCAGATAACTGGAATAACTTCCGCAATTTTTAATTTGGGGTTGGATGTAAAGATACCATCCAAGGTATGTCCTGCGTAATGAGCGTCTTGACTGACAATCTGTATTAAGGAGAAACTTGCCATGGAATCAATAAGTGCTGCCGTATTTTTGTCCTCTTCTTTTTCTAAATGGAAATTAAAGTCACCTAATACAGTAAAGTTAGAATGCTTTATACTGGATTCTAAGAAAGCACTTATCTTCTCTAGCAGGGTATTCTGAGCTTTTGGAGGACGGTAAATGAGGAGGCCATTTAGCGTGTAGTTGTCGTGGAGTGTTATCTGAAATGCTAGTGTTTCGCACTCTGGTGAACTACCTCTAGCACAACCCAACACTCTAAATTCTTCTCTAAAAATAATAGCGAGCCCTCCGCCCCGCTTATGTTCTCTATCTGCTCTAACCATAGCATAACACGAAGGGAGTGCTGCATTTAGTTCCATATTTGAGTTGGCATCAGCCCACGTTTCTGTGATGAATGCCAAATCAAGTTTCTGGCTTTCTATCAGATCCGCCAATTCAGTATTGTGTCGAATCAGTGATCGTGCATTGATTAATACTGCTCTCCACTCCTTCGGCTTTGATCGGTTATTTAGGAGGCCAAATAGTGACATCAGAACCACAGATAGAGTTTGCTTTTGTGGACATATATCAAGCAGAAAAGTGGTCTCTTATTAAAGACTTGGCTGTTTGAATGTTGCGTGGGTGAGGCTTGCATTGGTCGCGTGGTCCTTCAAACCCATCTTCTTAAAATCCAGCTTTATTTCGAGTTCTTCCCGCCACTCTTTGTACCAATCAAAAGACAAGACTTTCTCACAAGGTGTAATTTTTAAGAAAAAGTTGATTTCCTACAGCAATGGATTTCCTAAAAATCTATTCTTCCCCCAGCAAACTCCTCATCCTCTCCATTTTATTGTTTTTCTCAAAATATTGGTTATGTGAGTCAGTTCTACAAGTCAATGGACCCTGTAGCATGGAGAACTGAATGACTACTGTAATGGGACCATGCGTTCAACAACCCCTGATAGCACTACAAAGCTTTCTAGTTCCAGGCCGTGGGTGCAAGCTATTTCAAGAGATGAGCTGCCTGCAGGAGGAAGAATGCTACTGAAGTTTAACTTCTTTCCTATTTGTGAGGCTCTTGATCAGAAAGATTCCCTATTCTATCCTCAGCAAAGTAGCAGTGCAGGCACTAAGGCCTACAACGCACTAAAGGCCAACAACCTGACCATAAGAAGTCATTCAACCTCACAGACTGCTAATGCTAATGATATTCATATCATGTTAAAAGTGATATATACTTCAAAAGGCAAGACTCGGCAACAGCCAGTGCCTGTTAAATGACTGATATCAAACAATCTCCTCAAACTTAACTCATCAAAAACTGAAATAATTATCCATGGTACTGGGCAAAACCATAACCTTACAAATACTAGCCTGATCAGGTGAAGTGAAAAAAATTGATGTGATCATGAACTCAAACCTTTCACTTCAATTCCAAGTCACCGAAGAGAGAGCAGACTCAATCTATACATTATGGATACATCCTTCCCCTATCTAGGGCTCTCACTCAAGATACAAGCATCACTGGCCATAATAATGTCCAGTCTGGACCAGAGATATGCACTTTCCATAGGATGCACTAAAACTTAATCAGCAAGCTTTAAGAGTGCGGCAGTGGGACAAGTCCTTAACCTAAACAGATGGGACCACATTACTTTCATATTGCAAAGCTCTACTCTGGATACCAGTGGCAAGAAGAATGTCTGTCAAAGCACTCTGCATTATACACCAGGCAATTCATGGGAGGGACCAACATTCTTAGAATCCAAACTCAGGTTATGCAACAAATGAGAACCCCCAACGAATTCCTTCACCTAATAAGGCCCTCTATTAGAAAAAAATGGCATTGACGGCAGCTCCTTCTTAATGGACATGCAAGCTTTAGAATATACTCCAGAAGATAAGGACCATCAGCATCCATCGAGAATTCAGAAGATAAATAAGGATTTGGCTTTTCCTCAAATCAGGGCTCAAGTGACTCTCAGGTCACAATCCTGATTGGTTTGTATAAGCAACTTGCATTTCCATACTGCCTCTCCTTCATCTACAGCCACATGGGTAAGACACACGTAACTTCCAGCTTGACAAGTCGGGCCTCTGGCTCAGAACCAAAACTCACCCCTAGTAAATTTGACTTCAACCAACACTCTTTTTCCACCCATGCACTACATAAATATTAAATTCAGACGAGGCAATTGGCAAAGGGCTTTGGGGCCTTGAGAAGAGGTAGGAATGTACCACTGAGGTGCTATAATACAATACAAGGTTTCTGTCAGTTGAGTCCCAATTTAGGATCTCATGTGAAAGAGTAGCTGGAGAGCTTGTGATACCATGTGTTCCTGTCCTAGAAGGGCCATCCCAGAAAAGTGGTTCATGCAGTACCAACAATTTAAAGCTTCACTTACATAGCAAAGCTCTACCCATTCAAGAAGGTCAGTTGTAGGTACCATTTAGCAATATATGGTACAACTGCACAACTCTCACCAGCATTATATCAAAAGTATAAACATTAGTTAATATATAACATTTAACAACAGATTGTAAAAAGACTTCTTTTCATATATTCTTAATCTTAGAACAAATGTATGATCACACATATAAATCAAAATCAATCCTATATGGATGTTGTAGAAATCCATTAATACCACCCTTTGACCATGCAATTAATCTCTTCTGCTCCATACTGTGAAAACAGTAACCAAGACAATTGTTGATCCATCTTCGTAGCAGTTTGTTTGACCTTGGATTTAGTTGTCACGTTTTTTCCAAACATTTAACATGGTGAATTTATAATTTTGTAAATTACAAAGTTCAATACCATACCTGCTGTCATGCTCATGCCACTTGGGGGTCCACAGTGCCCAGCGTGGCTTAAACCCCATACTGGATGTTGCTGGTTCAATCCATTGTACAGAGTTTGCATGAATGTCTTGTAAAATCCAATTAAGCCTGGGTTACCTGCCAAAGGAAAGCACATTTTAATTTAATTGTATGATATGGTAAGTTTCTAAATACTGAAATTTACAAATACACAGTCCTACTGGTTATTTGGGAAAAGGTTATATTCTGTCATTTTCTGTATAACTTAACAAACCCGAACAGTACTTGCTATATCCTATTACGGATTTTGGGGTACCATAATTTATTGTTAGAATTAAAATAATTATTATGAATTCATTCTTGAGATAGCGCATGGCTACCCTTGGGCATCCCAGCGCGGACTGAATTCACCTTCAGCTTATTGACATAGTACATTAACTGTGATATTATTGAATGGGATTGGGGATTACACTGCTGGACATACAAATCTATTTTATCTCATAGCCAGTTTCCGTTACCATTCTTAAGGTAAGAGTTGCCCAACATTACGATGTCACATCTATGGTCATAACAAACTCAAGACCACCAAGCATGTGCTGATCATTTTTCAGTGTTAGTTAAAGAGATCTGGTTTTATTCCCAAAGCTAGTAGCAGGTCTAATATAAGGTGTTGGACCTGGCCCTTTTTTCAGGGTTATCCCCAAACGTTTGCCTTCTTCCTCCAATTTTTCTGACACTCTTTTTGTTGGCTTTAGGACTCTGGGAACCTTACCACTGCTAATCAGTGCTAAAGTGCATGTGCTCTCTCTTTTAAACATGGTATAATTGATGTACACCTGTTTGGCATATTTAATTTATTTGTAAGTCACTTGTATAGTTGTATCCCATATACCCAGGACCTGTAAATTAAATGCACCTAGTGGGCTTGCAGCGCTGCTTACGCCACCCACTGAAGTAGCCTTTCAAACCGGCCTCATGCAGTTTACTGCCACACTGACTTGGCATTCAAAGTTACTTCCCAAGCTTGAACCTCCCCTTTTACCACATTTAGGTCACCCCTAAGGTAGGCCCTAGGTAGCCCTATGGGCAGGGTGCTGTGTAGGTAAAAAGTAAGACGTGTGCCTTTATTGTGTGCGATGTCCTGGTAGTGACCAACAACCTATCTGGTTTCTCACTGCGGTGAAGCCTACTCCTCCAATAGGCTAGCATTGGGAATTCCCTTATAGTTACTTAAGTGATAATTGCTGATCTGAAAGGAGTAGCGTTGCCATGTTTGGAATAGTGGTGATGAATCCTGCTTGCTGGTGTAGGCAGATTTTACATTACTATTTTAGAAATGTCATTTTTACAAAGTGTTTTTTATCAATAGGGTTTGGCCCTATTACGACAACTAGAAAGGGCCTAATATTGAAGAGGAAGTAATTGACTAACCCAACGCTTCCCACCTGAGAGGATGTGCCTTGACTGATCCAACGCGCCTTTCTCCTTACTCCAAATAGACCGATCAGACAGTTTTCCCTGTTGGAATTCTTTCCACTGGCTCCATGCGCCTACATCCTGCCCGGCGTTCTACAAACTCACCGCTCTGTAAGACTTGATTCCTGCCTGCCAGGGTGCCCAGCACACGTCCCCGTTGCGGACCCTGATGCTTCTGCTCACACACTTATTGTCCTGATGATGATCTCTAACAATTGAGATCGAAACGCCGCTGACACCCTTCTGCAACCAAAACTCCCTCATTGCATTGAAGTAATTGGAGTTTTGATGTTTTGTTGCCAATGTGATGTATTTTTAAATGTCACCAACCCTTCACTTCACGCACCTTAACTATTTTGTGTGAGAACCTGAACTACACCTTGTAAATAAGTGATTCTCCATTTATGCAGTTAATAAATGTGAGATCATTTCTACCTTGTGTCCCTGCATTAATTGCGCAGTAATTCCCTCTTGGGCATTCCTTGAATTGTTCGTTCCTTCTTTGATCAATACCTTTCCTAGTAATGTTAGTCTAGGCTACCCGAGGACCTTGTGGCCTCTCTCAGTACCATTGTTTTTCGCTATAATATAGACTGCCCCTGGTCTAAATACTGGGGCCCCCTTGTTCTTGTTATAATACTAATATTGAAGACAGCAAAATAATCTAGTCATCACATTTATCACAAATATTGGTTGAACAGCAAACCATGAAACAATTCTATGGTTTGGAGTATTTATTTACTCAATTATTCTCAATGTTTAAAAAATAGTCATTTGTATCTTTTTCGGAAGTTCAGAACAAGGGAAACATACATATTTAGACACCTAAACAAACAATCAACGCAAGTTTTAAAATGAACACATTACAATCCACATTTACAAAACGTAAACTCAAAGCCAGTCATGGTTTCTTTTTTTTTTCTTTATTATTATTATATTTTTTTTATTCTATTGAGCAGAGTAAAAAAAAAAAGATACTAATACACACAGCAAATGTCATAATGTCATGGTTTCAACAAAGAAAAAGCAACCTCAATGGTAATCTATTAACCACATTAAGATCCAAGTTGAGGGGCTGCTGCCAGTGGGAACACACTTTATGTATCTAGGGATAGTCTTATTTAAACAAATAGACATTCCCTAAGCTAAGGTTCAAATCCAATAAAGGAATTCCACTGGTGAAAAGGTGCCGATGCGTTTCGAACCCCAACACCATTTGTGGGGTTCTCATCAGGGCCGTGACTGGGTGTAATCTAAAAAATGAAATAAAATTAAGTGAATTGGTGCTAGACCTCCCCTGTGTTTATTAAGTGATTTTATACCAACCGTACTAATAGTACCTGTGATTAGTAATTTGAAGTAGCCTGTGTTGATATTTCTGTAAATGCGGCTGGAAATGTTTTCATTCTATGAATTAAGGAGTAAAATGCATTACAGATACATGTGCGTTAAGAATACATCAGCGTAATGCAACTCGTAAGAATCAGAAGCAGAGCAACACTGCCGAGAGCTTCATGACTTACTTATCAATGGTAAATGTAGATGGAGGTTATGATTAAAAACAGAGTCCGTGTCACTAAGTATCGTGATTTTCTCCAAAGAGTAATTAGAGAGACTTGAGGCGTATGCGCTAGTTTTCCAAACCGCTGGAACAAAAGTCCCACGATAAGCCGACTTACTTGCTTGTGCGTCTCTTTGTTGCCTCCCTCCTTTGGTTCCCCCAGGTATTCTCCTCAGATTGGTGACTGCCCAGAATTGGCTGTGGGACACTGAGTCCGGCCTCTCAAGTCACCCCCAACTAGCACATGGTGAGTGCTTCATTTGGCCTTTGATTGTCCTAAAGATAAGCGCGGGGTGAGCAATTTCTGTCCTCTTTCCCCAGTGTGTATGGAAACAGCACATGGTGAGCGCTCTCATCGCTGTAGAATATATTACTTTCAGGAACATGCGCCGCACCTCTTCAGATTTAACCTGTCAATATCAATTCTTAACAAGCACCTCCAACCTTCTTTGGAAAAAGCTCCACCAACATCTAAAAGTCACAAACATTTGTTTCTATTTCCTATCAGTGTCTGTGTACTGCTGCTGCACGGTCTTGTGTAAATCACATTTACTCGCAGAAACATCTTTGTAAATTAAAACTTGTTTCTACAGACAGCAACACAAATCCAAGAACAAAACCCCGTCCTAACATTCAAGAGAGTGGTGACCCCTGTGGTGTGGTTTGTTGGGTGATTAATTAAATTCTACCGGCTACGCTCATCCTGTAGCAACAACTTCGGTTTTAGTGTTCAGCAGGTTTCAGACATGATGTGAGCAACCCCCTCTTTAATTCTCTAGGCCAATGGACTGCCACATTCAAGTCAAGTCAATAAGCTTTATTCGGTTAAAAAGTATCAACCATAAAAGCAAATGTACATACACAGATACTAAAATCTAATTACTTTAAAAACAGCAAAAGTTCAGTCACAGTTCATAAAAACATTAAAACATCATACTTTTTCTGGCACAAATTGATCTTAAAAAGTTGTAGCATAGAAATAAATCTCTGGCTGTCTTAATGTAAACAGTAAACTCATAGCAGCATTGGTGGTTTTGACGTTATATTTCTTAAACAGTGGTTTTAAGTAGGCAATTCTAAAATTCAAATACAAGTCACATAAAAGTAAAAAGTGCAGGGTGCTCTGTTTAGTGTGCCCGTCACATGGGCACGGGGAGGCTGATCGCGGTTTCATTATGGGGAATGCTACTAAATGGTGGCAAGGCCAAGTCTCAATCTTGTTAAAACAAAGCGGTGTGATGGTCTCGTGACTAATGTTAGATAGCCTTGAAAGCATCAATATCTAGATGCAGGTGGTGGAACCGATATGTAGATTGCTTCTCTATGGTTCTCAGCCTGCACTCCTTCTTATGGTACAAGAAAGTATTCTTTTTCTCCTGTTTAGTCAGTCCCGTTACATCATTTGGGTTTTTCAGGATCAACATATTGAACAAATCACTGTAGCTATATATTTGAGCCAGGGGATCTTAAAACAATTGTCCAGTCGCAGACAGTCCTTAATAATTGTTTTAGTAAATATAGTCTCCTCCTTTATCCATATTGATCTCCAGAGTAGTAGGGGTCTAAGTGCAATCAAGTCTGACAAATGATTAAGCCCCACTTCGCAATGAATCAGTTCAGAGGACGCTGAGGTGGGCAGACATAAAAGCTTTTTAAAGGAATTTTCCTCTTTTTGCAATTCTTGGCTGGAATGGTGACCCCAAACCCCTGCGCCATATAGTGCAATAGAGGCGCATCTAGCTTTATAAATATAAATATCAGTCATGTCTTTGATGTGACGATCACCCAGTTGAGATGCGAACCTGAAGACCCCATACACACTTTTTGTCATTTTAGCCCGGACATTAGACATTTCACGCATCCATTTGCCACATTCAAAAGGAATAGTGACAAAAGGAATAGTTACAGGGTGAGTGCAGTGGGTAACATTTATTAACCCACCGGACGCAGCACTCTACAACTCTTAATTTGTAAAAATAGATAAGGGCCAGAGTCCTGGGTTTTTCTGAGGATTCAACAGTCCCAGGCATCACCCACTGCATGCGCTGCCAAACACTAGTAGTAACGCTGACTACTAACCATCACATTCTTACAGATGTGACAATTTGGACTTTTCCAGGTCGCCCAAATCAATCAATGCTTGTTAAGTGGTAAAGGTCCGATTCAGTAAGAACAGCTCTTGGATGTGCTCTTCTCTTATTATTATTTCTTTCATGTAAACTAAATTGTTAAACACCTTTGTTGAGGAACTCTGCTGGAAGACAGACTACGCCACCATGTGGTGTACGGTCAAATACTTTTCGGTGTTAAGAAAAAAGTGCTGGTGCCAAGCACTGACCAACACAAATTAAGCACTGCCCGCCTCTCCCCCAGGTGACAATATGTAGTGCAGCATACAAAGAATCAAGGATATTAACCAACAGCCGACAGGAAAACTTCACACCACGCCAACATCTCCCCTCAAAAACAGCCTATATGTCAGCACTAATCTATCAGGGCCTGTAGTTCCTATAGGTTTTGATACAAGACTCAGTGGACTCAAAGGACCTCAAGTGGGCGGGCAACCACTTCAAGTGCAGGAGCTAAACACGTCTCAAAAAAAATATTCCTAAAATGTTTTATGATCTTTTTTATTTCCTAAAACATATATTCAGCAAAGTTGACGAAAATGTCGTAAAAAGGTGTAAAACAACTTCTGGAACCCAGAATGGCAGTATGTGAAACGCCTGTTGTTTTTGTACAGGACAGCGTTCGACGAGGACTCATGTAGCGTGTAATATCGAAACCCTATTAGATCAATATGGGGTAAAGGGAACACGTCTGGCATACCAGCGACTGCAGCGCGCTTACAGTACAGAAACCGAAGACCACCGCTCCAGTCTGGAGAACCCTGCATTAAGGTGTTTACTCTAGAGGGACCTGGGTGACCCCAAAACACGCACTTATTTAACAGCATGTATCAAATATCAACTATGGAACGCTTACAATTTCTTTTTTCTTTGTAACATCAAGTCATGGAAAAAATGCAGGTTTCTTCTCCCGACGCTGGCAGATCGGGCCGCAAAAGTTCCCATGCCTCGGTCCCCGTTTCAAAGAGAAGCGAAAGTGAGACGTGTTTACAGGCCACCAGCCAGGCCTTATGGCCCTTTGTGCGTCTCTCAAGCACCTGTGACTAATGTCTTTTCAAGACAAAAGCCAATTTATTTCCAGCCCGGCCGTAAATGCAGGCACTACCTCGGGTTTATTTTCGACAAGCAGGAGATAAGACCTTCAAATGCACGCAGAAAGGTCTCATTATACAAGGCTGTGAGGAACAAAGGCATGTTGTGTGGCCCTTCGGCCAAAGTGCCCCAGATCCTTCCGCATGTCTGGGAGGAGCGGAGAGCACCGGTGCAAAATGAGCATGCAGGAAAATACAATAACTTATAAACGTGCATAACAAATATGAAAGGAGAAAAGTCGGATTCAATGGAAACGGGCGCATGAGGCTCCGACTCCACCACCCACCCTTTAGTCAATTTACAAGCAATTCTCACGGTGGCCAGTGTAATAATAATACCTTGTTTTTTTAAACATTTCTTTATTGTTCAATATACTCAGTGCAATATACATGGTACATCAGTTATACTGTTATCTCCACGGGGTGCTAATGATAGAACATTCAAGGATTAATGCGAACCGTTTCCCCCCCAACTGATAGAAGCATTATGAAACAGATTATAATAATACCTTGTTATTTATAGCGCTGAATTCTGCATTTCTGGGCACTGTAAACATTAGGTGCACTAGCACCAATCTTAATAGTACTCAATTCGCTCACTTCGGATGGATGGATGGCTGAGTAGTCGACCTACCTAGCAAGGCACCTCATGACTGGTGATTTGCCTCATGTTTTAACAACAAGTACTCAACTCGTTTAGCCTTTATTGTATGTTTAATTAGTGACCAGCATTTTAAAAAAAAACCTTTACAATGTTCGTGAACACTGTAAATTTTAAAGAAAGTTTTGAGATGTTTTTGAGCAAAATGCTTAGCGACTTTAAAATACACTTGTCAATACACCATATGCTCATACTGTGTCCTGGCCGAATTTTGTCATCGAATCTGTAAATCTGGTTTAGACAGAAAGAAAGACTAATTCCCCATTGACATAAACAGCAATCTGAATGGCCCCTGGAAAAGGACGCCTCAGCCTTGCAGTCCCCTTCTGCCTAAAGCCTGTCGAGCTCTGGTGGAGATAAAGACCTTCATGGTCCTGATAGATTGACTCTCCTACTTCTCTGGGTATAGGACCAACTGGGAAAAGCGCAAAGCCTTGTCCATGTCTTAGGTACCATGAAGGCCAATCTCAACGGCTTATCATGTGATGGGTATCCAAAAGTTTTACATATTTCCCATCCCATCCCCAAGGGCCCTATGTATTTAAAAGGGGGGGAGGGGTGCATGTGGTTCCTCTTTCCGAGCCTTATTAGACCCTGTGGACCTCATCTCCCAATGTTTATTATTTTTGTTAAAGTGGAGGGGGCTGCGTGGCCCAAGTGGAAGTCGTATGTGTGTGCGGATATGTATTTATATATATATATTCACTAAAAAAACATAGGTTTCAGGCACGTTATAGTTAGAAATTAGCATTTAAAAAAACCATAGAAATTCACTGAAAAAACCATAGGTTTCAGGAACGTTATAGTTAGTTGGACATTTCACTCGTACAAAACCATAGAAATTCCGGTGTTATAGTTAGTTCAGCTAACTATAACTCGCGCCCCCGCAATGCACTGCTGATGACGTCACATATTACATCATTCATGACATGGTCAGTGACATCACTGATGACATCACTGATTACATCTCAAATGACATCACTGATGACATCATCCAGTGACTGTGTATTTCCGTAAAGTTTAAATTTGTTTTATTTATATGCCAAGCTGTACTGAAGAATGAGTGGGTGTATAAATGTCTGTACGGAGGATTTAGTTGGTACATGACTGACTGTATTAGTTAGTGATTAAATGTGTCTTTCTGAATGCATGGGTTAGTGACTAAACTGTGTGAAAGTCTGTATCAGTCAGTCTGTTTTTATTTTTTTATTTTTTTGTCCTCATTCACCTCAGAAAAAGAGAAAGATGTCCATTTTTTCTGCCCTTATCGTTTGTTTGGGTGACCAACCTCTTAACGGGCATACTCCAATAAACACCAACCTTTCTGCGGCTGTGTCTCATACCCGGTATTATACTGCAAGAAAACAAATGTTACAGGCCCTGAAGCAGTACAGGAGTGTTAGCCGGTGTAATCATTGGACGTGAAATCATACTAATATCGTAAAATATAGCCCCAACCATTTCTTCATTCACCTTCCAGCCAAACAGTTAATAGATTCCAGAAAGCCTTCTTTTTTGACATTTTCCCAGAGAGATCCATTCGAGACATATATGTTAGGGATTCCAACCAATCCGAATGCTGTGGGTTTATGTTGCTTACCCATTTACGACAGATTTCCCTTCTGGCCAATAATACAGCATAAAACAGCAAATCTCTAGAAGTACCCGTTATCTCATCATCCACTCCAAAAATAACCAGAGAGAGGCTTACCTTTATTAGCCGACCCAAAATGCCTGTCATGGTTGTTTCTACTTTGCTCCAGAACTCTCTGATTTCTGGACATAAAAAGAACATATGGACATCGGCTGCCTTTTCCAACCCACATTTCACACAACTGGATTGGATTCCTTTCCCCATCTTGGAAAGTTTCTCTGGTGATATGTAAGCCCTATGAAGTGAAAAAAGGTGGTTTCTTCTTAAAAAGGCGGGTTTAACTGTGTTATAAAGAGTGCGCATAGATACTTGCCAAATATTCTGTAACTGGTCGCCATGCAAGTATTTTCCCCACAGCTTCTCCGCCAAAGTGAATTCTCCATCCATGCTGTCTTGAAGGTACCAATACCAGAGAGATATTTCTTTGTTTCCCGGTGGCTTACTTATCAGTTGATCTTCCAGGATGTTATTAGTACCCAATGTCGATGTCTTGCTTTGCGCCCAACTTTTTAATTGTAGATACTTAAATTTTGAGAGGGAGCCCATCATCAATCCATTTAAGTCATACCAAGATAACAAATGTCCATCTCTAAACAGGTCCCCCCAGATGTTTAATTTGGCTTCTCTGATTGATAGTGCCAATTTATCATTAAGACACTCAGGGGTCCCTGGGGAATCCCAGATCGGGGCAAAATAAGAATAATAATCCATTTTCAACGAGCGTCGTATATGATACCACATTGATGCCATCGAGTGCAGTACCTTAAATTTAACTTTTTTGAAGAATTTAGGATCTCCAAATTTAAAAAGAAAGCCATCAGGTTTAATTTTTTGCTCTTTTAGCATAGCTGTAAACATTGAACCTATTACAGATCTATCGGGGGTCTTCAGAAGCACTCTGGAGTTTTTTAATTGGAAGGCCCACGCATACAGTTGAATGTCGGGTAAAGTTAAACCCCCCTTCTCCCTTCTTCTGCGTAGCTTCTTCCAAGAAATCCTAATCCCTTTATTAGCCCTAATAAAAGAATTAATTGCTTGCTGGATACTGTGTATAGTAGCATTGTTAAAATGTAACGGTAATGAATTAAATATGAAAGTGATTTTTGGCAGGATACACATTTTTACCAGGCTGACTCTCCCTAAAATAGTTAATGGGAGATATATCCAGTTTTTCATTAATTGTGCAATCTCTTTGGACACTCTTCTTAAGTTTGTTTCAGCAATTTGATTAATATCCTGGACTATTCTAAGACCAAGATACCGTATCTCCTTTTTAACTAATGGATTAGAGCTAACCTGGTTCCATATCATAGCTTCGGTCTTAAGTTAGTTTACAGAGTACCTTCCAGAGTATTCTTCGTTTACAGAGTACCTTCCAGAGTATTCTTCCAAAGTCTGTCGCTATACGCATAATAATAGGCAGAGCAGCATCGAAATTAGATGAGTATATCATGAGGTCATCAGCATATAGGGCGACTTTTTTAACCCAGTTACCCTGACAAAATGGTGGAATGTCAGCTGAATGTCTAATTCTAAAGGCCAAGGGTTCCATATATAAATTAAATAGAAGAGGAGAGAGGGGGCATCCCTGTCTTGTGCCTCTGAAGATCTTGAAGGCGGAAGATAGTCTACCGTTAACTAATACTCTTGCCATCGGATCTTTGTATATGTGTTTTATAGCCTGACAGAAATTATCACCCAGATTATAACTTTTTAATACAGAGAACAGGTAAGACCATCGAACGTTATCGAATGCCTTAGAGGCATCCAAAGTTGTTATAGCTAACGGTGTATTAAGGCAAGTTGCAAAATCGATAGCCCCAACAAGCTCATAAGAAAGCTCATGTAGATATCTTCCTTTCACAAAACCTCTCTGGTCTTCATGGATGATATATCCCGCAATTTTGGCTAGACTGTCAGCTAACATTTTAGTAAAAAGTTTATAATCTGAATTTAAGAGTGATATAGGCCTATAAGACTCACAAGATACAGGATTTTTACCCGGTTTCAAAATAAGGGTAATTATTACCTCATTCCATGATTTTGGTAATTGTATTCCTTGATCTAATATCTCATTTATCACTAATGTTAGGAGTGGGGATATCTCGTCGACTAAGATCTTATACATCTCTGTTGGAATGCCATCTGGCCCTGCCGCCTTTACTGGAATGAATTACTTTAGTTACTTCTTCCTTACTAACTGCTTGATTTAAAATATTCTGTTGACTAATATCTATAGGACTAGTAGATTCATTGAGCCAATCCTCTACCTCAGTTCCTACAATATCCTCTTTTTCTTCTGTGTATAGATCACTAAAGAAGTCTTTAAAAGTCTCTCTTATCTCCGTTTCCCTGTTAAGTATGGCTCCAGATCGTTCTTCTTTGATCTCCTTAATCCTATTCCTGCTCCGATCTGACTTGACTTTCCAAGCTAAAAGTTTTCCCGCCCCCTCACCATACTCAAAGTGTGCCAACTTACTGGTCTCCCACCTTTTTTTAACTCTTAACTGGAGAATCTCTAATAATTGATTTTTCTTAGATAGTAGCTGCTTCCCAAGCTCCTCTTGTTCTTCTGATTCAGATCCACTTATGTGTAGCTCTATGTTTTCCATCTCTTCCTCTAGTTGCGATATTTCACTTCTGTATTTTTTATTTGTATGGATCATTATACTGGAGATTTTACCCCTTAAAAAGGCCTTTAGACTGTCCCACACTATTCCATTTGATGCCGAGCCTATATTAATCTCTATGAATTCTCTAACGTCAGCTTTAAGCTTTTCCATTACTTCGGTATCCATTAATATAGTTCTATCCAATGTCCACCTAATCTCTTCACGCTCACTACTATTTTTTAGAGTTAAAAGTACTGCCGAGTGGTCTGATAAATGAGCCGCCTTATAATTGATGTCTAAAATATCTTCTCTAAGACCCCAGTCCACAAGAAAGTAGTCAATCCTTGACCTACTGCCATATTTTTTATTATGGAATGATATTCCCTGTTGAAACCCTGCTCTTTCTCTCCAAAGATCACATATTGTGTGTTGAGTCATCAAGTTTTTTAATAATGTACGTGAGTTTGGGGTTGGAATGGTTCTAGTTTTACTTGATTTATCCAATTTTAAATCTAGCACAACATTGAAATCCCCTCCCATAATTATCGGACCAGTGAAATCTAAGAGGTTAGAGAATAGGTTTGTCAAAGGTTCACAATCATCATAATTCGGTCCATAATAGCCTACTAGCGTCAATGATCTGTCGTCGATTTTAGCTTCTGCAATAATCCATCTACCCCCTTTATCTGTTTTTGTACGTGTTACCCAGACTTTTGTCTGTTTTTTTACAATTATGGCCACCCCCCTGGTATTCCCGCTTTGGTCCGTGCAAAACACTTGTATCCATCTTAATTTTCAAAAGATGTCTAAACACTCCTTTTTCAATAGATGCATTTCTTGTAGGATCAATATTTGTGCGGGGGAGTCTTTTAGATATTGGAGTAGCTTAGCCCTTCGACTTTTCACCCGTAACCCATTTATATTCCAGGATAATATCTGTATGGACATATCTTTGATAATTTAATGCTAAATATAAGCACTAATACTGAGGTGTCTGAGGATTTTATTTTTATATTTTTACCCATATGCTCCCCACCCTGTGACCCCATACCCTCCCCCACCCTCCCCTGGAGAACCCACCCCTGCTTCTTCCTCTTGGACATGATGTTAGTCCAAGTTAGATTTTTGCTCCATTGGCCCCCCAGTCTCGCCAAGTCTCATTAAGTGTATGAAAATGCCTAAATTTTAGCAAAGAGAAAGAAAGAAAGAAAAAGGAACAAAAAAAAAGAGAGGGAATCGCCTCCAATATGTGTACCTATAGTGTATATTCAATATAAATGCCTAAAAAACCCAACTCTTCTTTCCTCCTCCCTTCTCCTCACTTCTCAGTTTCCTCCCCTACTCCCTCCGTCTCCATTCCCCCCCTTAATACTTCCTAGCAAGTCCTCAGCCTCTCTTATGCTCCTAACCATATACATTTTGTTATTAAACATAACTCGTAGAGAGGCTGGGAATTTGAGCTGTACAGTTGCCCCCACTTTTTTAAAGTCGTCCATGCGCCTCCCAAGTTCCCACTGTCTATCTAATGTGGCTCGTGCTAAATCCGATCGTATTTCATAAGAAAAATCAGTCAGTCTGTTGTTGTGTAAGCTGCTGCATGGGTTGGTGAGCAGCTGCAGGAGTGTCTATATGGGTTATTGATTGCTTGCCTGAGTATTTTTATGGCTGTCTGAGTGTGTGTGTGGGTGGGAGGTGTGTGACTGTGCATAGATGTGTGAGTGGTTGATTTACTGGGTGTATGGGTTCAAGAGTGCATGTGGAAACAGCTGTATGGGTGGGTGAGTGTGTGTATGGGTGTGTTGGTGAGTGAATGGATGTCTCAGTGGTACATGTGGAAGTAAGTACATATGTAAAAGGCAGTATATGTGAGTGATGGTGTAAATAAATAACTAAATGTGAGAGTCAGTAATTGTGAGAGTAGCTGCATGGATGAGTGTGTATTTGTATCAGTGATTCTATAACAGAGTAATTATGTGTTAGTATCTATATGAATAAGTGAGGTGGTGTCTGTATAACTGTATAGTTGAGTAAATGGAAGTATGATTGATTCTTTGCATGACTGACTAGGCGTGTGAGTAACTCTGGATATGTGGCAGTGTGTGAGTGTCTGTATAGGTGTATGAGTGCATATGCTAGTGTTGTATTGATGAGTGACTGCATGTATGAGTGACTGTATGGGTGAATGAGTGGATGTGTGTGTAGACCTAGGAATCAGTCAGCGCATATTTAGTAACTGGTATTTATGTGTCTATTTTTTCGAAAATGGTAGTCTGTATTTTAGAGTGGGTGTATCAAAGGTTATGTTCAGGTGTGAGGAGGTGCATCAGATTTTCACGTGCATGATGTCATCAGTGATGTCATATGAGTTGTCATCAGTGATGTCATCAGTGATGTCACTGATCATGTCATGAATGATGTAATATGTGACGTCATCAGCAGTGCATTAGGGGGGGCGCGAGTTGTGGTTAGCTGAACTAACTATAACGCCGGAATTTCTATGGTTTTGTACGAGTGAAATGTCCAACTAACTATAACGTTCCTGAAACCTATGTTTTTTTCAGTGAATTTCTATGGTTTTTAAATACTAATTTCTAACTATAACGTGCCTGAAACCTATGGTTTTTTCAGTGAATTTCAAAGGATTTTTAAATGAAAATGTGTAAGTCTAATGTACCTCAATCCTATGTTTTTTTTTATTTTCTATACAGATACATATATTTAAAAAAATTGAGAATACTTTTTAGTTCGGAAAACTATATACATTCTTTTTTTTTTGTAATATTATACAGAAGTCGCGCATCCTACACGATGGCTGCGTGCATTCCGGTAGCCATTTTGAAAAGTCGCGCTGGGGTCGCGACTTTGGCATAATTTATAAAGTATGAAATATCTTTAAATGAATTATAAATAAAAGTTTTCCTTTAAGTGTTTGTCTTAAATTTATTAATCAAAGTATTTTTAAAGTATTATTTTCAATATAATTTCGACGAAAGTAAAGTTACGAACTGTGCGGAGTAGCTGCTAAATGTGCACAACATCTCCCCACGCGTATTTCCGGGGTCGTCCCGTGATCGTGCTGAGATTGAGCCGAAGTCGAGACTTCGGCGTACTTTTAAAGTTGAAAAAATGACTATAGAAAGTTTGAATATGATCTTAGACTGAACAGTTTTGCTAATATACTTATTAAAAGTTTATATACATTTTTATTTATAGTGTATAATGATATATATGATTTTCGCAGGTGCATGAAGGGTGCGTGACGAGTGCGTGCACCCTACCTGACTTCATGTCAGCAAAAGAAACATGCATTGAAAATGCAATAGGTCTCGCCTTTGATTAAATTAAAGCCATTTGCTTTGCTAATGATATTGTATAGAAAAGCAAATGGCTTTAACTTAATAAAAGTTGAGACCTATTGCATTTTTAATGCTTGTTCTTCATTTGCAAACACGGACCATAGTGGAAGCTACGGAGAGCCAAAGTTAAGAAGTGACCCTTTTGTACTGGAAGTTGGAAGGTGTGCAGCCTGTAAAATAGAGCCTGCCCCGAGCTCGTCGTCGCCAGCACCCGAAGACGTACATAGCTGCTGCCTCCAGGGCGTGACACGTTTCCCAGGCCACGTCACCACAGTTACCTCCGGGTGTTTAGTGTCAGCCTCCGTGGTTACTGAGGCGACACTGCTCAGAACTCCCCCGTAGGTCACCAGGCTCCGCCTTCCTAACAGAGGCCACCCGAGTTGGCCCAAAGGTATCTGGCCTCAAAAAGCAGCGGTTGGCGATTGAAAAGTGCCCTCTTCGAATATCACTCTGGAGAGATTATATAATAGCACATGTGTCTTCTTGCCTGTGGTGCCGTGAGTGTGAGTTTCAGCCAGTTCTGCCTTTTCAGCACTGAGCATGCCGTGAAGTGACCCGTAGTTTCCTATTTATGGTTGTAAACGTTAGTCTGCAAGTCCCACCATGCTCAGTAATTACCATATATAAAATATCAGAAGCAAACATTAATCAGTTCAACGGTATTCTCTTCATTAACGTGCAGAAGGAGAAGTGATTGGGGCTCCAGCACCCGGATTCAAACCTATGACGTGCAATTTACTCAGGCGCACTAATTTGCTCAGCTACGTTTCCAGTGTCATTGTATGAAATCTAAAAGTTGACAAGAACAGATAGACTCGAACATCTGTCGTGTTAAACTTATTTAAGTTGATAACTAGATTGGGGTTCTTAAAGCTCGGAATATATTTGTGCTGTTAACCTAAGCATGACATGGGAACCAATTCTGCATTTCCAGTGAGACAGCAGAACGCGGTAGTGCCTACAGGGTAAATTGTATAGGGCGGCGATCTATAAATACGGCTACATGACCACTCTATCGCTCACTCAAAAAAAAGTGTATCACTATCCCACCATCTAACTCACCACAATAGATTTCACTATCATGTGCGTGCTGCAGCAGGAGCTGCATGATTTTACAGTGCAAGGGACAAACTAGTACAGTGAAAAAGAAAACCCAATGTAAACAAAAAATAAAAAAGTGCATCAGGAGCAATAAAAGGGAGAATGTCACACCGCCGGTAAACGATCAAATCCCGGCGGGCGTGGCTAAAAGGAGACAGGGTGGCAACAAGAAGCGATTGACATGCCTTGCATGCAATCATTGCTCTGCCTTCAGCATAACTCGTGACGCCAAACGACGTGCACAAATCAACACTGAAGGCGGAGCTGGGACGAGGCTTCTTGGAATCGTATCGATTTAAAAAAGCCTCGTAAGATGAGAGCAGCGCATGCGCTGCTTATGTCACACAAGACCTAAAAAGGAATCTGATTGGTTCAAAATCAATTTCATTGTGAAAGAGAGCGGATCCATCCTTCTGATATTTCCCTTACCTTTTGTCCTTGATAGAGAGAAGACCTGTTTCTTGCTTCTCTTTATATTGATATACCTTTTTTGTGTGTTTGGTTATTTTTAATACAACGATAGCTTCTAGTTTTGCCGAAGGGGAGGAAGGAAGAACAGATGGTGCAGCAGAAGAAGAAAAGAAAGGAAGGCATCGTTTGGTCCTTTTTTAGTGTACAAGAGGACCTGCGATGGATGCCGCTTCTGCCTCCTGTAACCTAGAACGGCACAGTACGGTCAAACTACGGTGGGACGCACACTCGTAGACCTCTCATGGCACTGCTCCACACTTCGGGGAGGAAGCTTTCCATTAGGTGTGTTTTCTGATGACGTGCGCGCCGGCCCCGTCCAACAACAGAACTCCTTTAGATCGAAACCGACTCTTCTACTCTCTCACCGGAAGTAAAACCAGGCCATGCGGACACTTTCGCAATACAACACCCGGGAATGCACTTTTCGGTAAAAAAACACATTCCTTCCTCCTAATCAAATAAAAGACTTACTGAAGAACAGGGGCCAGCTTCGATCGGTAAACAACTGTTACAACGACTTTTTTTATTTTTGTATTTATTTTATTGGTTTGCTTAATGCAAACAGCTACAAGACACAGCAATGCATCGTGACAATACGCTTAGTTTTCAAAGTGAACAGTTGCCACTTTAACATCAGCGCACTTCTAGATGGACATTATGATACACAGGTAACGAGACAAGAGCTCCCATATGCTCTTGGGTATAGGCAATGTCATTAAATATACAAGACCCCCGAGGTGAAAGTCACCAAAATGCATGATTAACGTAATTTAAACAGTAGGACTGTCATGTACAGAACCGTCGGTGGGCTCAATGCAACCCTGGTCTTGGGACTCGTCGTCAGCAGCAGTAGCAGCAGTTTGCAGGTAAGTAGTGTACAATTCTTTGGCCTATTGTATGGAGGGAGTAGTTCACTATAAAATTCAGTCTGCGTGCTACAGTATGTCATGTACTCTTTCCACCTCGAGATTGTCGGTAAAGGACCCCTAAACCAATTAATCGCAACCCTGCGTTTAGCCATCAGCCCCATGTCTATCAAACGTCCCACCCCATTGGGTAGTGGTTTGGAATAACCCAACAGTGCTAGTGCTGGGTCAGGCTCAAGGACTAACTTTGTAATATGGCTCAATTCTTTAAACATCTCCACCCAAAACGACAAAATGCCTGGGCATCCCCAAGCCAGATGGAGGAAGTCAGCTACCTGCGCCCTACAGCGGTCACATGTGCCACTATCCCGTAACCCATATCTGTGCAGCCTCTCCGGGTGTAGTATACCCTGTTCAAGTATTTAAAGTGCACCAGTCGATGTCGGCCGTTGAGAGAAATTCGTTTTGTGCTTGTACAGCAATAGGTCCACATGTCATCATCTATTGCTATCTCTAAATCACGCTGCCACGCAAGACGGGCCTTCGTATACTGGTGCGCTCTGTGTGCCCTGGTAATGCTATATAGTCTGGCAACCGCACATTTCGGGGATGTAGTACCAATAATGTACGTAAAGGTGGACTCATGGTATTCATCCCCTAGCAAATCCCTCAGCGCTAAGCGGGTTCTGTGAGATTAGAATCTGGTCACGGCGGTGGGGTGGTGGTCAACATTACTAAAGTCGTCCCATTCCTTGCAGACCCCCCCTATAAACAAGTCCCCGACCGAGTGGGCTCCCAACATACCCAGTGCCCTTGTGACTCCCCTTTCATTACAAGGGACTATCCAGGTGCATCAGTCCAGAGGAGTTTTCGGTGAGTATAACATAGCGCCCGCCTGCAGCTGTAGTAGCTGGTGCCAGGCATTTGCAGTGGAGTTAATTGAGTCTAGGATACATGTCCTACGATCTACATTCTGGAACAGCATCGCAGGCAGTGGCAGTGGTGCTGCCACCTCTGTTTCTATCCTAAGATGCGGTATATCAGGGGAGCCATGTATCCAGTAGTGAGCATGTGCACATTGTGCAGTTCTATAATACAATTCAAAATCTGGGGCTCCCAGCCCGCCCACAGAATATGGCAAAACTAGGATTTGCCACCTGACTCGCGGTTGCTTGCCTGCCCACGCTAACCGGATCATCAAAGTCGTAAGACGATGAAAAAAGGCCTTCGGGAGCACCATGGGGATATTCGTAAATAAGAATAGCAATCTCGGTAACACCACCATTTTCATGATAGATATTCTACCCAGCAACGACAGAGGTAGCTTAATCCATCTCTCCACGTCATCTTCTAATTTACTGAAGGTCGTCCCGTAATTTTTCCGGAAGACTGTCTCGGAGCCCGTGTGGATCCGAATGCCCAAATATCACACCGCATCCGTGGTCCATACGAGGGGGTAGTCTAATTCAAATTGAGAAGTATTCGGCATAAGAGGGAAGATAATTGACTTGGACCAGTTAACATGGAGTCCCGACAGGCCACCAAAGCGCACTACCTCCCGGAGTACGGCTGAGAGGTTAGTTTCCGGGTGTCTAACGTACAGTAGTGTGTCGTCAGCGTAAGTTGAGACTATAATTTTATAGTGTGGAAAGCTTATTCCCCTGTGCTGGTGATATTCCCTTAGCGCACATGCCAAAGGTTCAGCCGCCAAGGCATACAATAATGGCGACAGGGGGCAACCTTGCCACGTGCCCCTGGTAATGTGTATTGGGTCTGTGACTATGTTGCCTATTTTTATTCGGGCCGTAGGTTTACTGTACAAGGCGTCCAACAACTGGAGAAAGACAGGGCCCACTCCCATCCTGGATAAGACGTGTGATGAATGGCCATTTAACAGAGTCGAACGCCTTTTCTATGTCTAAAAAGACCGCCGCTGCCGGTGTGTCCGGTTTAATATGTTGCAGGGCACCAAACACAGTGCGTAGGTTATAGGTGAGGTTCCTACCAGGGACAAATCCCGCCTGCTCCGGGGCTACTAAGAGTGGGACCAGCGGAACTAACCTGTTAGCAAGGATTTTAGCAAACAATTTAGTGTCCACATTTAGCAGGGACAGTGGACGGTACGAGGCACAGTCATCCAAGTCCTTGTCAGGTTTGAGAAGCGCAATTATCACAGCCTCCGACATGGTAAGAGGCATAGTACCTGCAACACATATGTCATAGAAAAGCGTAGCAAGCTGCGGGAGTAGCAGATCGATAAAAGTTCTATAGAACGTCACTGTGAGGCCATCAGAGCCCGGTGCACTGCCTGCACGCATGGAAGATAAAGCCAGTAATATTTCGTCCCTCTCTATAGGTCTCATAAGAAATTCCCTGTGCATGTCAGACAGCCAAGGCAGTTTGATATGCTGTAAATAGTCAATTATATCCGCATCCGTAGCGGCAGCGCGGGTGGCGTACAGTGCTGTGTAATATTGACGAAATCTATCCGCTACCTCTTTGGTGTCTGACAGTATGGTGCCCTCCGCAGACTTAATCTCTGCAGTCTGCCTCGCTTCCCGCCGATTCGTAAGCAGCTGTGCCAAAACCCCATCCTGCCTTTCCCTCTCACCATACGTCCTAGCCACGGCATATTTGCCCAAATGTTTAATCTCATCATCTGCCGTTTTACTGTAGTCTCCCAGTGCCTCTGCAAGTTCGCTTCCACCTCGTCTGTACATTGCAGCAGTCGGCTCTCTAGACCTTTGATCTTCCCCTTCAGGTCATGTAACCGGTTGCGTATGCACCGGAGAACCCCCGAGTGTTTCGCTATAGTGAAACCCCGGATATATACCTTAAAGGTTTATCTTCTACAGAGTCCACATTCTTTTCGAAGAAGAGCTCTATAGCCTCAGAAAGCTCATCCTTAAACACCCCATCTAACAGGGAGTAAGGAGGGAACCGCCAAGTAAATGGGGGTATGCGCCTGCTGGGTGTCTCTAACACTAGGAGAACCGGAGAGTGGTCAGAAAGCGTGCTTGGTAGTACCTGAAAAGTGCGGATTTTATCACATAGCGAGCTAGAGGCGAGCCAATAATCTATACGAGTGTGGATGTTATGATATGCGGAATAGTGCGTGTAACCCCCCGTGTGCGGGTGCTTCCAACGCCAAACATCGCATAGGTCAAACCTAACCAGAATACTATCCAACTCCCTGGCCGCCGCAGTAGTGCGCCGTGTGGGGCCCCCCGATCTGTCCAAGCGGGGATTACGGACCAGGTTGAGATCTCCTCCTCACAGTTGGGAAATACCACCATGACAACCCACCACACGTGCTAGCTTTGAGAAAAATTCCGGATTGTCAAAATTAGGGTCATATATGTTGACCAACAACAGATCCATGTTCTTCCCTCTACATCTAGTAAGTGCATATCTCCCGACAGTGTCGGTGACTAGTGGTGTGATGGTGAGGGCTGACTTAGGATTGACCCATGTAAGGACTCCACATGCATGTGTGGTAAATCCCGCTGCATGTACGCTCCCCAGTAGGCCCTTACAACGTAACATAGGGGAAGTAAGCGGGAGATGCGTTTCTTGCAAAAATGCTATATCTATGTAGTGCCTCTTTAAGTAGGCAAGGACTTTGCGTACTTTTCCATAGTCGTTCAGTCCACGGACATTCCATGTTAGCGTTTTAAGTGTGTCCCCCCCCGGAACCTGCCCTTCTTCAGTCACCTGTGTCATAAATTCGTACTAAGTTACCATCGCTGAAAATCATGCAACTAAATAGAACTGTGCTGTAGGCGTAATCAATTAAAGCGCGCATACAACATTGCTTGTGTCCCGTACCCCAACCACCCACATCAAGGCCCCCCCATCCAGGACCTGAAGGAAAGAAGACCCGAAGTGCCCCAGGAACAAAACATACATACTACAAAACTTAAACAAAATGATACACCCCCCCCCCCCCCTTCCCCTCTGCTTCCCATCTAAGGTGCAGCAACAACAAACTCCCCTGTGTGTGATTCACTCGTGCGCGGAGGTTACCACCTATGCGCTAGTAAACCAACCGTTGGGAAGGTGCAGGCTAGTCCGCACATCAACTTAATAACGTTACCCATTAGCGTACGAATTGGTGAACTTACTTACAGTCCAAATAAAGACTCCAATCATTTGCCCACCCCAGCACTTTAAAACTGCACAAAAAAGATCATCCCGAAGAGCTAACAAATACTTCTGAAATGTCCGTACCCCATCGTATTTAATACAAGTTCCGATTAGTCCCACAGCCCACACCCTGGCCCAGAAGACTCATTAACTCTATACTGCAATACCCAGTCCCATAGACACAAGTTCCTTATCTGAGTGGTGTTCAATCTCGTGGTCAGTCCTGCTCATCAAGCGTTCCCCCTGCGGCCTCAGCTCCTGCGGACTTTTCCGGGCTGCCCCATTGCTCCCTGGACCAGTCTTGGAACGCTTTCTGCAGTGCCTTTGGGTCCATGAAAAATAGTGATCTGCCTTGCAGGTTGACCCGGAGTCGGGACGGGTACATCATTGTGTAGTCGACGTTCTTTTCTCTCAGCAGTTTTTTGAGTGGGGCGAACTGGCGACGTGCCTCCTGTATCCTCGCTGTAAAATCAGGAAACAGGGCAAGCACTGATCCCTCATAGTGTAGTGTCTGTTTCACCCTGGCGACTCTCAGCGCTGCGTCCCGATCAAGGTAATTAAGTAATTTAGCAATGATGGGCCGCGGTGGTGCGCCTGGTGCCGGCCGTGGACCTAAGGATCGATGCACCCGCACGACCACGAACATGGGCGAGAAAGTGTCGCTGCCCAGCAGCTGTGTCAGCAATGTCTCCACGAATTGTTCCATGTTTCCGGTGGGTGTTGATTCCGGCAGGCCCGCGATTTGTAGGTTGCTCCTCCGTGACCTCGCTTCGAAGTCTTCGGCCTTGTCCTGTAGTGATTGTATCACCGGTGATCCGACGTTCAGCCATGTCGAGACGTTCCCCATGTTTGTCCACTCTTTCGGACATCCTGTCCATGCGGTAGGAGAGGGAGTCGATCTTCATGCCCAGCACAGTTAGCGAGTTTTGTAGTCCCTTTTTTATCGAGGTCAGCATGGCCTTAATGTCGCTGTGCGATAGTTCTAAGGACAGCTCCTCACTTGCGCCTCGATTGCCTGCCGAGAGCGCACAATCCCTGGGCCGGCGCTGATCAAAGGATTGTTTCTGCTGCGTTTAGTCTTTCCGGCCCATAGTAGCTGTCAGCTGTAGCAAGCTTCCAGGCAGTAATGGCACTCTGCAGACCAGTCAATGTTTCTACAAGGGATCCCAGGGTGTCAGGAATCCCCTCCCGCACATGGATTCCCTCCCACGATGCCACTTCCGTGAACCTGGTGTGCTTGGAGGAGAGCGGACTACAACTCCCAGAATGCCCTCCGGCAACAATTGCCTTATGCAACTCAAGAGTTCTGGTTACATAACACCAAGGGTAACGCCTAGTTTTCATGTTATGCAACTCAAGAGTTCTGGTTGCATAACACCAAGGGGAACGCCTAGTTTTCATGTTATGCAACTCAAGAGTTCTGGTTACATAACACCAAGGGTAACGCCTAGTTTTCATGTTATGCAACTCAAGAGTCATGGTTATACAACGCCGAGAGTACTACTTAAGGAGAAGATCACTGGGACTCGGCGTCGGATATTCTGATCTTTGCAGGAGTACCTGGTTGAGGTACACGGACCCGTTGGTGAGTTGAGCGGCGGAAGGAACATTCTAAGGAGCGGAGGAGAGGTGCTGGCGTGTGCTTCCTGCCCGTGTCCTGTCCCGTTCTGAAAGCCGTATTCAACGTCATTGGGCACAAGTCCCGTTGGTAGAGCCGAAGCTCCCAACGGCCTGACAATTTGGAGAAAACGAGGTTGGTGCGAGCCGAAGCTCCCAACCCTCGTTCCTTGGGTAAACACACGCTTATAGCTAAGACGTTATCCAGGAGGTGTTTCCGCGTCTTAGCCATCGACACTCGTAGAACTGGGATAGGTAGAGCGGCTGCTCCCATCCATTCTCTGCGCCACCTTGGGTATCATCACTTAAACCCGGATACAAGAGACGCACACTAGGAGGTGTTCCCAGCGTCTTTGTGTTGTGGCAGTACTCTGGGGGATACTGGTAGAGCGGCTGTTCCCAGGTGGTAGAGAGCCCGGCCGGGTGACTCCCACGTGCCCCCCCCGTAGATTCCACAACCTTGGAACTACCCTTCACAGCGGTCGAGTGGCATTGTCGGCCACTGCTTAGCACTGTGCCCTCCGTTGGAGCATACCGGGTCCGGTGTGCATACGGAGGACGGTTAGACGAGCTGTGAATGGGTATCGTACTTTAACTGGTGATTCCAGTACCGGTATTCTTTGTTGTCTGTAGTTGTTTATCTGTTTATTAAATCATCCTTAAACCTCCATTTCTCTGGTCCGTCGCCTGTTTGTCCCAACCCCGAGAAAGCCAGGACGTTACACAGGGCAAGGCATGCACAGGGGGAACCGTCTGGAACCCTAGCCCATCGTTAGGCCTCCTACGTCTGCAGAACAGCACAGGGCGTCACCACATACAACTCCAAATCCGCCACTCAAATCGTTGCAATGGAGCCTATTACTCAGCACTTCCCAATCACCTACACCGACGCAGTCCAAATGTGGGCTACGCACCACGTAGTGCCCAAGCGTGATGGCAGACAGGCAGGCCTGGCGGTACTGACCCAATTGGCCGCGATGTACACGGAAGGAGCTTGTATTAGCCGGGTCTCTGCCCAGAGCTGCTGAACAAAGACTGTCTTTGCCAATCCACCAGTGATCAAAAATAGTGGGAGAGTGCCGGGAGTCGCAGAGGCATCGGGGGCACCCAGCGCACAAGGGCATTGGCGGGACTCCCTCCGCGCAGCAAGGATCGTCCCCCACGTAGCACTGTCCACGGGCCCCTGCAGTGTATCACCTTTGGGGAGACGGCCGACAGGGGAGGTCAACATCGCGTGTGGGATAGTGCGCCAGACCAGAGCGCCTCGCTGGACCCCGTCCCCACTCAGCTCCCACCTCCTCCGTTCAGGCGCAGCCAGGAGCGGGACGCAGCGGTCGTACCTGGATACCGCTCGCTGCCCCGCTTGTCCTCTTATCCGGCGAGATACTTCCCTTTCCAGAGATGGGGACACGCAGTCTCTCGGCCCCCTGCGATGTCGGCGGGGTATGCTCTTCCCAGTGCTCTGGCCGACTCTTTCAGGCACGCTCGCCCAGCCAGCTTCAACTTCTGGTCGGCCTGAAAAATACGAGAGGCCGGGGATGCACGGCCTTGTGCACATGTCGCAGCGTCTCCGCCGGCACGGCTCTCTCGCTACACCAATGCAGGAGCTGAAGGACTTCACATGGTCATTTACCACGCATGCCTTTACAACGAATTTCGTTGTAAAGATATGTATGGTAAATGACCATGCGTTCTAAAATAATGTAGGCGATCCACGTTGTTGTAAGGAAACATAGGCTGTTCCGTTTCCTCACAACGACATGCACCGCCCCTCAGAGACGACATGAAGCAGGAACCACGGGGAGTGACAGGTAAGGGGGATTGGGAATGGGGTGGTGGTTACTTTTCTAGGTTTTAGGGTAGTGCAGTGGTGTTTGGGTAGTGTAGGGGGTTGTGGTGGGGGTAGTGTTTTAGCGATTAGGGTAGTACAGTGGTGTTTGTGTAGTGTAGGGGGTTGTGCTGGGGGTAGTGTTTTAGGGTTTAGGGTAGTGCAGTGGGGTTTTGGTAGTGTAGGGGGTCGTGCTGGGGGTAGATTTTGGGTTTAGGGTAATGCAGTGGTGTTTTGGTAGTGTAGGGGGTCGTGCTGGGGTAGATTTAGACTTTAGGGAAGCGCAGTGGTATTTGGGTAGTGTTTGGCGGTTCTTGTTGGGGTAGTGTTTTAGGGTTGAGGGTAGTGCAGTGGTGTTTGTGTAGTGTAGGGGGTCGTGCTGAGGGCATTGTTTTCGGGTTTAGAGTAATGCATTGGTGTCTGTGTAGTGTAGGGGGTAGTGTTCTAGGGTTTAGGGTAGTGCAGTGGTGTTTGTGTAGTGTAGGGGGTTATGCTGGGGGTAGTGTTTTATGGTTAAGGGTAATGCAGTGGTGTTTGGTGAGTGTAGGGGGTCGTGGTTTAGGGTAGTGCAGTGGTGTTTGGGTAGTGTAGGGGGTCATGCTGGGAGTAGATTTAGGGTTTAGGGTTGTGCAGTGGTGTTTGAGTAGTATAGGGGGTCATGCTGGGGCAGTGTTTTAGGGTTTAGGGCAGCACAGTGGTGTTTGGGTAGTATAGGGGTCGTGCTGGGGTAGTGTTTTAGGGTTTAGGGTAGCGCAGTGGTTTTTGTGTAGTGTATGGGGTCGTGCTGGGGATAGTGTTTTAGGGTAGCACAGTGGTGTTTGGGTAGTGTAGGGTGTCGGGCTGGGGGTAGGGTTTTAGGGTAGCGCAGTGGTGTTTGGGTAGTGTGGTAAATATTTCGTTACCGGTACTATTTTTTATGCGGTAAGTCTATTAAGAACAACTCAGTAAAATGAGAGGCAGAATCCGTGGTATTAGAGGTTTTAAAAAGGCTTTATTCCTATACAAAGGAATACAATTCGAATTGTAGGCATTCTATTCCATCACCACGAAAGTTCAGGCAGGAAGGGCATATATTATTGACAGATAAGCAGTTTTATAGAAAATACATTACAGTAAAACAGATGCAAGAGGCGTAACAGCTGATAAAAGATGCATACGTAGCTAATAGAGGGCGTAATTTAACAAACGTCATCATACATGATGTCACAAGTGGGTGGATCCATAAGAGAATCCTGCAATGTCAGCAGAAATAGTTGGCAGAGATGCGCGCGCAGCCGCATGACGTGTGATTGACGTGCAACTAGAGGGTGAAGGGGACTTGACATTTAGCTCTACATGTGGAGACAGAAGTCTGGGGTTATGTCAACCTAATCCCAAATCATATCTAATATCCTATGTTTAAAGAACGGTGTTATCCAAAAAGAGAGGTCTCTTAGGATAGAATCTTATTCTATACTGACTATACTGACTGTTAGTGCGTGTACAAGCGTCTAAGTGTCTACACTAGATGCGAGGGGGTAGGAATATTCCATGATGACGGGGCTATGAATTACTTGCATGAGGGCAGCGAGGCCTGGCCCTTTGCACGGTAGCTGGAGGAATGTTTACCTAAACTGCTAGACAGGAATGCATCGAATGAGGAGCGAAGGAGATAATCTTGAAGGTGAAATACAGTTTTTGGCAGGCGACGGGCTGGATCAGGCACCGTTAGCCGCGCAGGGAGTAAGACAAAGTTCATGGTCACAGATGCAGGCTCAGACTGGAGCTTTCAGAGGCAGAAGGCAGGAAAAGGCTTGATGACAGAATTCGGGCCTACTCGCCTGAATCTGTAAAATGTGGAAAGTGAACCACACAAAGTCGGTGGCCTTTCATACTTAGGAAAGGAATATCTGACCCATTCATAGTGGATCTGAAAGAGGACATGTTGACGGTGGACGCACATATATTTGCGTCTTCAAAACTGGAGCAGGAGGGAACATACATGTACTTATAGCATATACATGGAGCCGTTGGGGTCTACGATAGGGGATAGAACTGATCACAAAATTCATATTTCCTCATTCCCTCCTTGTCCCCTTCGGACCCTTAGGAGATATCGATCTTCATCAATCCATCGATCTGTTCATATAGCATCATTTGTTCTTCTTTCTTCTTCCGGGATCTCGAACGAAAACTTGGATGTGGGATACACGAGGTGGCACACAGACCACAAATCGCTGGCCCACATTGTAGACATAAGCAGCAACTGAATAGTATGAGAAAGCCAATACCTAGGAAGGAGAGCATTCTCCATCCCCAGGCTGACAACACGCCCCAGAACCAACCGGACCAAGTCCAGGTGCCTGGACTCTGGTGTATCTGGCTTACAATCTTATGAAGGCGGGTTATGGCTTTATATACTGACGGCGAATTTTCTGGTATGAAAATGCAACAACTTGATCCGATGACCCTACAAGCTCCGCCCCTATCGGCCAGGATGACGTCAAGGACAAGACGATTTTGAAGCACAACAATCCGCATAGCAGACTGCTCTTCTGTTAAATTGCCTAAGGCGGAAATAGTTTCGTTCACTACTGCTTCAAGGGTTCTTGTTAATCTACGTATCAGTTTACTATTAGTAACTGTACCTATATAGGGAAAGAAACCTTTATTGAAATCTGTGTATTTTTCCCATGCTGTTTCAGTGTAATCGACAATTGGGAGATCTCTCTGCTGTCTATTGTGTACTAAATGGGTATTTCTATGATAATCAGGAGGGGCTAGGAAAACAGGTGGTAGGAGGAATGCTATGTAACAGGTACCATCCCAATCTAAAGGTAGACGTATATATGCGGTCTGGCCACATATAAAGTAGGAATGACGAGAAGCTCTAAATGTAGACTTGCCTTGATCACTGAATTTTATTACAGTGGTGCATTTACTATGGCCCATGTGTATGGAGCCATTCTTTCTTATACATAATTCCCCCTTTACTGGGAATACTGACATGGCGGGCAAGATTGGTGTAGCTTCAGATTCAACGTTCAGGATCATGAGGTTAAGTGTAAAATTACCTAATCCATATACTTCATTTTCTAGATCAGTTCCTGTTCTTTTGGGAAGTCCCTCCTTGTTAGGGTAGCAGACTTTAAGCAAAACTAAGTTCAGGTTTCCCCATACCCAGCTGTCTTGATAAACTGCGGAATTTGAGTCTAGGGAATTAATCAAACTAAACAATGCTCCACAGGAGCCATTGTGTGTGAACGGATAGGGAAAGAGGGGCAAAACTCCCTTATAGTTCTGATAGGGAGGGAGTCGGCCACATATCCAACAATTTGTGGCATTGCTGGTTTGATGGGAATGATGTAGCATACTAATGAAAGTGTTATTGCGCAGCGCAAATCTATAGGACAATTCATGTGGAGGTAATTCACTAAAAGAATGTTCTGCAGTTATATTATAAGCACGCTTAGGAATAGGGTAATACATGTGCAATAGGATGCTGACAATGATGATCAGAAGACTTAGAAAAAACAAAATTAATAATGTTACTGTGCAGTGACTACGAAATGATTTACAATACGCATGCTTCTTGAGCAGCATTTGATTATTTCTTTCTCTATTCCGGTCCAGAGGATACATGTCAGAGACAAATTCAACCGATTCACCTTGGAGAGGACTTAAACAATCAAATTGTCTGACTTACTAGACCTCAATTTTAGTTTATACAGTTCTGGTTTCGTTAATTCAGCCAAAGGGAGCTTTGAGTCTGTCTGTGAGGGAATACAGGGTTGAGTCTCTACGCTGGATGGTAGTCCATAAAATTTCTTGATATGACTCGAGTGCAACCACCCTTTCCTTCCCTCGATTTTCACAGCTGTCCTTGTGGTAAGTAGAACCAACTTCGGTGACTTCCACCTAGGATCCAGTTGGGTCTTCCGGTCGAAATTCCTGACCAAAACCAGGTCACCAGGAACCACATCATGGGGCTTCACCTCAGTATTGTCGGGAAAAGCTGCGGATACCTGTGAACGACAAGATTGTAGTGCAGACATCAAGGAAGCCAGGTAATCTGTCAGCATATTACAGTCAACATCAGTGATTTTACGAGGTATAGGCGTCCCCCACATATTTGGTGGTCTACCGAAGATCACCTCATACGGGGATAGCCCCGTTCGAGAATGTGCTACCATTCTCATGTAAAAGAGCGCAACTGGTAAGGCTACTATCCAATCGACTCCTTTCTCTCTACATATTTTGGACAATCTAATTTTCAGAGTTTGATTATGGCGTTCCACGAGACCTGCCGCCTCGGGATGTCGGACACAGTGGAATTTCCATTGGTATCCTAATAGAAGGGAAACGTGTTTCATTAGTTCGGATGAGAACGGCTGGCCGTTATCTGAGTAGACAACACGTGGTAAACCGTACCGTGGGAAGAATTCTCGAACTAACTGTTTGGCAGTAGTCGGGGCAGTGTAATCTGAAACCGGGTATGCTTCTGTCCAACGGGAAAGAGCACAGACAACTACGAGAACATATTTGAATCCTCGACATCGTTCCATCTGGATATAATCCATCTGGAGGACTTCAAAAGCATGATCGGGAGTTTGGAATCCACCCTGTTCTACGGGGATGCTTTTACCTGGATTAAACGGACAACATATCATACAGGTACGAACTTTTTGTTTAGCTGCGGCTCGTAAATGTTTGTTGAACCAAATGTGTTGAATGCTGTCTAGCATAGCTTTTTCTCCTAGGTGCGCTGGACTATGTATAGTGTTAATGATGACTTGGACCATTGAGTCGGGAAGAAACCATATAGATTTTTCCTTCGTCATCCATCCTTGATCTGTTTGGATCCCTCCTAATTCAGTCCATTTCTTTATTTCTTCTGGTGTAGCATGTGTCTGTATGTCAATTACATCAAGGACGGGATCCTTAACTGTCATGCAATGTGTTGGTGTCAGGACTATTGTCTTTGTCATGTCAGTTGTGTGAGTCTGATTCTGAGCAGTCTGTTTAGCTGTTCTGTCTGGTTTCGTTAATTCAGCCAAAGGGAGCTTTGAGTCTGTCTGTGAGGGAATACAGGGTTGAGTCTCTACGCTGGATGGTAGTCCATAAAATTTCTTGATATGACTCGAGTGCAACCACCCTTTCCTTCCCTCGATTTTCACAGCTGTCCTTGTGGTAAGTAGAACCAACTTCGGTGACTTCCACCTAGGATCCAGTTGGGTCTTCCGGTCGAAATTCCTGACCAAAACCAGGTCACCAGGAACCACGTCATGGGGATTCACCTCAGTATTGTCGGGAAAAGCTGCGGATACCTGTGAACGACAAGATTGTAGTGCAGACATCAAGGAAGCCAGGTAATCTGTCAGCATATTACAGTCAACATCAGTGATTTTACGAGGTATAGGCGTCCCCCACATATTTGGTGGTCTACCGAAGATCACCTCATACGGGGATAGCCCCGTTCGAGAATGTGCTACCATTCTCATGTAAAAGAGCGCAACTGGTAAGGCTACTATCCAATCGACTCCTTTCTCTCTACATATTTTGGACAATCTAATTTTCAGAGTTTGATTATGGCGTTCCACGAGACCTGCCGCCTCGGGATGTCGGACACAGTGGAATTTCCATTGGTATCCTAATAGAAGGGAAACGTGTTTCATTAGTTCGGATGAGAACGGCTGGCCGTTATCTGAGTAGACAACACGTGGTAAACCGTACCGTGGGAAGAATTCTCGAACTAACTGTTTGGCAGTAGTCGGGGCAGTGTAATCTGAAACCGGGTATGCTTCTGTCCAACGGGAAAGAGCACAGACAACTACGAGAACATATTTGAATCCTCGACATCGTTCCATCTGGATATAATCCATCTGGAGGACTTCAAAAGCATGATCGGGAGTTTGGAATCCACCCTGTTCTACGGGGATGCTTTTACCTGGATTAAACTGACAACATATCATACAGGTACGAACTTTTTGTTTAGCTGCGGCTCGTAAATGTTTGTTGAACCAAATGTGTTGAATGCTGTCTAGCATAGCTTTTTCTCCTAGGTGCGCTGGACTATGTATAGTGTTAATGATGACTTGGACCATTGAGTCGGGAAGAAACCATATAGATTTTTCCTTCGTCATCCATCCTTGATCTGTTTGGATCCCTCCTAATTCAGTCCATTTCTTTATTTCTTCTGGTGTAGCATGTGTCTGTATGTCAATTACATCAAGGACGGGATCCTTAACTGTCATGCAATGTGTTGGTGTCAGGACTATTGTCTTTGTCATGTCAGTTGTGTGAGTCTGATTCTGAGCAGTCTGTTTAGCTGTTCTGTCAGCTAGGTCATTACCCTGAGAAATGATATCGGTAACTTTTGTGTGGGCTTTGCATTTCATAATCGATATTGCAGTAGGTAGATGAATCGCGTCTAATAGAGCTTGAATGAGGGGTCCGTGTTGGATGTGGGCACCGTGAGAAGTTAAATAACCTCTCTCTCGCCACAGTACGCCGAAGTCATGGACGACTCCGAATGCATAACGTGAATCTGTGTATATGTTGACTTTTTTATTTGTGGCTTGAATACAGGCTTGTGTCAGAGCGATGAGCTCTGCTGCTTGAGCTGACAAAGTGTTAATACAATTTGTTTCAATGACTTCAGTGTCTGTTGTGACTGCGTAAGCGGCCACTAACTCTCCTGTACTTGTTCTCATACATGACCCATCTACATACAATGTCAAGTCTGGATCTGACAAAGGGATATCTGTCAAGTCTTGTCTGGGTTTCGTCGTGATAGTAATGACTTCGACACAATCATGTGCCAATGGATCTGTTCCGCCTACTGGTAACAGTGTGGCAGGATTTAACGTATTACAACGTCTGATTTCTATATGTGGCTGAAACAATGTTAATTCGTAACCGGTGAGTCTTGCTATAGTCAAGTGTTGTGTTTGTGTGCGGTTCAAGAGAACCTCTACTGCGTGTGGTACTTGTACTGTTAATTGATGTCCTAACACTATGGCATCGCTTTGTCTGATTGCTAAAGCTGTTGCTGCCACTGATTTCAGGCACGCTGGAAGTGCCTGAGCTACTGGATCTAATGTACTAGAGAAATAAGCACATGGTTTGTGTGATCCTGCTTGTTCCTGAGTGAGTACTGACAAAGCAGTACCTTCGCGTTCTGTAACGAAGAGTGTAAACTGTTTACTGTAACATGGTGTTGCTAGGACAGGTGCTTGACATAAAGCTTTCTTTAAGCTTTCAAAGGCATGTGTATGTTCTGGAGTCCAAGGGAGGACAGTCGATGTGGCTGCCTCCTGTGTTGTCAACTGGATGAGTGGTTTTGCTATAAATGCATATTGAGGCATCCACTGCCTACAGTATGAAGTGAGGCCTATAAAAGCCCGCACCTCCTTTTGTGTCTTGGGTGGTGGCATGTTAGCAATTAACTGGATGCGATCGGGTGTAAGCTGCCTTCCCTCCTTGGACAGCGAGTGCCCAAGGTAAACAACTCGCGGGACACAGAATTGCAGCTTAGAAGGGGACACCTTGTGCCCCTTCTCGGCCAAAAATTTTAAAACCGTCAGTGACGCTTTTTCACATTCAAGTTCGCTTCGGGCGGTGATCAGCAGATCATCGACATATTGAAGCAAGGCAGTGTTAACTGGCATGTGGATACTGTCAAGTTCTCGTTTCAGTGCTTGGCTATAGATGCTGGGGCTTTCTGTAAATCCTTGAGGTGCGCGTGTGAATTTAAAACTTCGTCCATTTAAACTAAAACCGAATAAATATTGACTTCCTGGATCAATTGGGACACTAAAGAAAGCATTCTTGAGATCAATTACAGTGAAGAACGTTGCTTCTGAGTCAATAGCTGTGAGTAATGAAGAGATATCTGGGACCACAGGGTATTGTGGTACAATACATTTATTTAATTCGCGCAGATCAATAACTAATCGATATACTGGTGGAGCTTTTGGATCCGTTCTTTTAAGAATCGGAATTATCGGGGAATTACATACATTGGAGTCAGTTTCGACAACCACTCCTTGTGCAATGAGCTCGTCAATGATTTGCAGTAAAGCCACTACAGCATCTGGTGGTAACTTGTATTGTCGCATTCGTGGTAGTACCACTCCTGTCTTTAGTGTGACTCGATATGGTGTAATGTTCATGCAACCAACATCAGTGGGGCCTTGTGCCCATAAATGTGTAGGTAAATTCTGCAGTCGGTGATCCATGTCTCTGGATACGTAGTGACCTTTAAAGTCACGTAAAAATAGTCGTACTCCTTCCGGAGAGCAACATATTATGGCTCCTAGAGCTTTCAATGTTTTTATACCTAACAAGTTTTCTGGACATGATTTAGTAAGCAACAAATCTGTAGTACGTGTTAATGGACCGACTGTAAGTGGAAGAGGTTGTGTTACGTCATTTATTATAGGTTTTCCTGAGAATCCAAGGGAAATATTTTGTGAGCCTGAGAGGGGTGCCCCTGGAACTTCACTGTGTCTTATAGTTGTTCTGCTTGCCCCTGTATCAAGTAAAAACTTTCTGTCTTCCCCTAATAGTTCACTATGTACATAAGGTCCCTCTTGGTCTACAGGAACCTCTATAAGGGGTAAGCCAACTTCCCTCTCTAGGCTATCTCATGAGTATCGCTGATAATCGGGATAATCTGTTTGTGCGTACTGATACATCTGTTGTGTTGTTGCTTGTGTTGCAGCAACAGGCTGCGCTTGTGGTGGTGCTACGATCTGTTGTGGAGCTGCCTGTTGCGGAGCTAAGTGTTGCGGAGCTAACCTAGGTTGTGCATTCTGAGGGATTTGTTGTTGATTCTGATCCTGACTGGGTGGACGTGGTCTCTCATGCGTTCTACCTGTGGCAATATTATGTTTCAGGACTGGACAATCGTGTATATAATGACCTGGTTGTTTACAATAGTTGCATGTCCCTTTCGCAGGACTGGCGGAATCACCCTTTTGATGACTATCGGCTGGAACTGATTGTGCAACAAGCATTTTCATTTTCGTATCTTTCATACGTCTTTGTTCGTGTTCTTGTTCTTCTCTAATTCTATTGTGGTGATATTGTAACATCTGTAGCATCTGTGATGGGGTATTACCTTGCCAGGTACTTTCGAATTTCAATACTCTATTCTTGACTTGTAGCAGAGAATTTTCAACTAATTTTGTCACAAACAGATGTGGATATGACTCACTACTGGCTTTTATGCCACTATTTATACTAAAACATTTTTCAAATCGGGAATAGAAATCACTAGTGTCTTCATCTGGTTTTTGTTTACAGGCTGAGATTGCACCCCAGTCTTCCTTTTTCGTAGTTAATAAACGTGGCAGTACCTGTATTAGTAATCCTGCTAGTGCTGTAGTCTTTTCCCCAAGCCCTGCTCCTGCAGCTCGGGCCTTCTCTTCGTTTTCTAATGCTGTCCAATCTATCTTTTGGTCTCCCACCTCCCATTCTTTTTCTTTGAGTTTCTCATAAACACCGGCAGGTAATAGGACCTTTAATATTTTCATAATGTCGGGGTAGGTATACTCTCCCATGAGTAACATGTCTTTTATCTCACGGTGGAAACCTGCTGGGTCCTTGTCATGGCTGGGTACTACTTTCTTCATTTCTAATAATTCCAGTTTAGTTATAGGCGTGTACACAAACACGCGTGTAAAATTATCACCGGCACCTCTAATTGGGTGCACTTCGCGTAACGGATTCTGTCTATCTATGTGATACATTTTTCTTCCCATAAGGGGAACTGGAACGTGTTCTGGGCATACGAAATTTAAATATTGGTTTCGGGATTCTAGAATTTCCTTAATCAAATCAGTACCGGACCCTCTCCATATATTCGTGAGCAGTTCTGTCAATATGTCAGGTAAGGGTCCTGGATCGGAGTGTTGGTTTTTATATAATATAAGGAGGTGTTGAATCATGTATATACTAGCTAAACGCTGTTCATATGGGTCTAGATTCAGAAACGTGTGTGCAAGTACATCGTCATTGTATTCGCCGGGACTGTCAGCCCATTGTACTGCTGACCTGGCTAATTCTTGTTCGTCCATGGAATCAAGCACGTGGTATCCCCTTCGATCTCGGAGTAATTTATCAGCGGCTTGGAATAAGTGTTCAGGGGATTTTGTATTTAGCATAGGGTTTGGAAGATGTCTATTACATTCTGGACGTATTGGACGTATTGGGTCGTTAAAACCTCTGGTATTATTATGGGATCTTCCTCTACCTACATAAGCTATTGTATCTAATTGGTCTGATTCTTGCTCCCCCTCCTCTCTGTTTAGGTCAGCGGCGTCTATCTCTAATCTTTCTTCGTGTATTCTTTCTATTTCTTTGCGGATCTTTCGGTACATAGCTACTATACATAACTGTTTATCATGTCTCCCTTCTGATATATTCTGGCCCCAAGTGACAAGTTTTTGCATTTCTTCCGGATTTACCCCAGGCCGGTCTTGATTTCTGATTACACAGTTTATGAGGAAACGTAACAGTTGTCCCTGTACCTCCGCTTTCTGGTACTCCATAGCTCTGTTAATACTTTCAGGACCTCGTCCTGACTGGACAAAGTGATATATATTTTCTAAATGTGTAGCCATTCCTGGTAGCTTCGTTAAATATATTGCAGCTCGTCGAATACGTAATGATGACAGCAGCATTTCGTCCCGTTTACCGGGTACAGGATCATATCTACAATCTACTAGAAGTTCCTTGAGCATGTCGGGAGTTGCTAGTTTGGGCGTACGTTGGTGTGCTAATTCTCTAAGGGAAAATTTATTTCCTCTGGGTGGCGTTGAAAAAATGTCTGTTGTACCTCCTGTAGCACCGTCTGGGGTGCTGGGCGTGAAAGGATTTGTTGAAGGTGAGACAGCAACCGTCGTTGCGGGAAAAGCGGTAGAAACAGATGTGCTCGTCGGAATGTGTGTCAGAGCTGGTTGTTGTGGAGGTACAGACGGAGAATCTTGGCGATGCACATCATCGGCAAGCGGTCTATGTGGTGCGGTATTAGCATACTCGGGAGCTGCGTCGTCTAAATAAGAGGAAAGGAAAACATCTTCTGCGGTTCTAGGATGCCCCTTGGGATGTGCTTTTATCGGAAACAATGGAGGTGGCAAGTCTTTTGGTATTTCCGGAGTAGCCTTAGGCAACCCTTCGGCCAAAAGTGGATACATACCATTCATAAGGGCGTTTCTTTGTCTGTCTATTTGTTCTGATTTTACTCGGGTACCTTCCTCAAGTAATAGATTTTCTCGGGTTTTATTTGAATTCTCTCTACCTTTCTCTTCCTGTCTGAGTGCTTTTTCCGTGCGTCTATATGATTCTTTACGCCATAATTCAATGGCATCTTTCTGCGACTGTCTGGCTTTCTTTTTCCATAATTCTTCTTCTACTCTCATGATGCAATCTGCATCCCAGGTCCCCGCTGCGGGCCATCTCTGACTCTCTGGTAATTCTTTGGTGTAGTCCACCCATAAATCAAGAAATAATACGGCATCTAGGCCATGCTTATGATACAAAAAGTACCCTGGAGTGTCCCTTGGTGGGATGGGAACAGCTTCTTCAAGTACACCTTTTCTAGTTTTGATCTGTCTTAGTTTCGAAAAGAGCGGCATTTTTAAACCTTATTACTAGAACACACTTTATACATGAAAACACAATAATGAACAGTCATTCACACCACAGTATATAGAACGTATTTAAAACATTTAACACTTAACAGTTTTACGAACAATGATAACTAATAGAAAACTAGTTACTGACATTATACTGACACTAGATAATACTTATTTATACTTATTTATATGCAAAACATACTTTATATACTGCTAAACAGTACAGATACACTGCTAAAACAGTGCAGACCGGATTTGTGTACCCAAACCCGTCTTGACCGGCACAGACTATGTGCACGTTAAATGCCTCCCCGGTAATGGTACTCACCGGGTAGCTCGGAACGGAAGGCCTCGGAACGGAACTGAAACTGGACTGGACCGGACTGGACTCGGAACTTCGGAACCTGGCGGGTCTCTGTATACCTCGGATCTTGCTCTCTCAGCTAGGCTCTGGTCGGGATACTTCGCACTTCTCACCGCCTCGTCTGGGTGTTGATCGCAGCCTCAGTCACCCCCGCTTGGCCGGAGGGAGATACAGGAAATCCTGCAGGTACGCGTTTTTGTCCGTTCAGCTGTGGCAGGAGACCGGGCCTGCAACGCACCGCCGGCGCGTGAGATGAGAAAGTGTCCCTGTTCGGGCGCCAATTTATGTGGTAAATATTTCGTTACCGGTACTATTTTTTATGCGGTAAGTCTATTAAGAACAACTCAGTAAAATGAGAGGCAGAATCCGTGGTATTAGAGGTTTTAAAAAGGCTTTATTCCTATACAAAGGAATACAATTCGAATTGTAGGCATTCTATTCCATCACCACGAAAGTTCAGGAAGGAAGGGCATATATTATTGACAGATAAGCAGTTTTATAGAAAATACATTACAGTAAAACAGATGCAAGAGGCGTAACAGCTGATAAAAGATGCATACGTAGCTAATAGAGGGCGTAATTTAATAAACGTCATCATACATGATGTCACAAGTGGGTGGATCCATAAGAGAATCCTGCAATGTCAGCAGAAATAGTTGGCAGAGATGCGCGCGCAGCCGCATGACGTGTGATTGACGTGCAACTAGAGGGTGAAGGGGACTTGACATTTAGCTCTACATGTGGAGACAGAAGTCTGGGGTTATGTCAACCTAATCCCAAATCATATCTAATATCCTATGTTTAAAGAACGGTGTTATCCAAAAAGAGAGGTCTCTTAGGATAGAATCTTATTCTATACTGACTATACTGACTGTTAGTGCGTGTACAAGCGTCTAAGTGTCTGCACTAGATGCGAGGGGGTAGGAATATTCCATGATGACGGGGCTATGAATTACTTGCATGAGGGCAGCGAGGCCTGGCCCTTAGCACGGTAGCTGGAGGAATGTTTACCTAAACTGCTAGACAGGAATGCATCGAATGAGGAGCGAAGGAGATAATCTTGAAGGTGAAATACAGTTTTTGGCAGGCGACGGGCTGGATCAGGCACCGTTAGCCGCGCAGGGAGTAAGACAAAGTTCATGGTCACAGATGCAGGCTCAGACTGGAGCTTTCAGAGGCAGAAGGCAGGAAAAGGCTTGATGACAGAATTCGGGCCTACTCGCCTGAATCTGTAAAATGTGGAAAGTGAACCACACAAAGTCGGTGGCCTTTCATACTTAGGAAAGGAATATCTGACCCATTCATAGTGGATCTGAAAGAGGACATGTTGACGGTGGACGCACATATATTTGCGTCTTCAAAACTGGAGCAGGAGGGAACATACATGTACTTATAGCATATACATGGAGCCGTTGGGGTCTACGATAGGGGACATAACTGATCACAAAATTCATATTTCCTCAGGGGGGCATGCTGGGGGTAGTGATTTAGAGTTTAGGGTACCGCAGTGATGCCTGCGTAGTGCAGGGGGTCGTGCTGGGGGTAGTGTTTTAGGGTTTAGGATACCGCAGTGATGCTTGGGTAGTGTAGGGTGTTGTGGTGGGGTAGTGTTTTAGGGTAGCGCAGTGGTGTTTGGGTAGTGTAAGGGGTTGTGCTGGGGGTAGTGTTTTAAGGTTTAGTGTAGTGCAGTGGTGTTTGGGTAGTGTACGGGGTCATGCTGGGGGTGGATTTAGGGTAGGTCAGTGGTGTTTGGGTAGTGTAGGATGTCGTGCTGAGGGTAGTATTTTAGGGTTTAGGGTAGTGCAGTGGTGTCTGTGTAGTGGAGGGGGTAGTGGTTTAGGCTAGTGCAGTTATATTTGGGTAGTGTAGGGGGTCATGCTGGGGGTAGTGTGTTAGGGTTTAGGGTTGTGCAGTGGTGTTTGTGTAGTGTAGGGGGTCATGCTGGGGGTAGTGTTTTAGATTTTAGGGTAGTGCAGTGGTGTTTTTGTAGTATAGGGGGTCGTGGTTTAGGGTTTAGGGTAGTGCAGTTGTGTTTGGGTAGTGTAGGGGGTCGTGTTTTAGGGTTTAGGGTAGTGCAGTTGTGTTTGGGTAGTGTAGGGGGTCGTGCTGGTGGTAGTGTTTTAGGGTGTAGGGTAGTGCGTGGTGTTTGTGTAGTGTAGGGGGTAGTGTTTTAGGGTTTAGGGCAGTGCAGTGTTGTTTGGGTAGTGTAGGGGGTCATGCTGGGGGTAGTGTTTTAGGGTTTGGTGTAGTGCAGTGGTGTTTGTGTAGTATAGGGGGGGTCATATTTAGGGTTTAAGGTAGTGCAGTTGTGTTTGTGTGGTGTAGGGGGTCGTGCTGGGGGTAGTGTTTTAGGGTTTAGGGTAGTGCAGTGGTATTTGGGTACTGTAGGGGTCATGCTGGGGGTAGATTTAGGGTTTAGGGTAGTGCAGTTGTGTTTGGGTAGTGTAGGGGTCATGCTGGGGGGTAGTGTGTTAGGGATTAGGGTAGTGCAGTGGTGTTTGGTTAGTGTAGGGTGTCATGCTGGGGGTAGTGTTTTAGGGTTTAGGGTAGTACAGTGATGTTTGGGTAGTGTAGGGGGTCGTGCTGGGGTAGTGTTTTAGTGTTTAGGGTAGTGTAGTGGTGTTTGTGTAGTGCACAGTGCATGCGCTGCGTCGCTTGGCAAGACCTAAAAAGCTTTGCACCAAGATGGCTGCCAACACTTCCTGGATTGAAGTGTTGGCAGCCAATTAGAGCCAAGCTTGTGCTTGTGTAGTTAGGTCCCGTCCTGATATATAAAGATTTATTTCCTTTAATATCTCAAAAGCGAACGGATTTACACCATTTACCAAAAAGGTCTCTTTCTGAACCAAGGACTACCTTTTTGCCAAATTTGGTGTAATTCCGTTCAGCAGTTCGAGCTGTAGCTGTGTCTAAAGTTTCCTATGGAAAATACCATGGAAAAAACATGTTTTGGGACCCCCTTTTTGCTCGACCCCTGCTCGGCAAATCACCCCGAAACTTGCAGGATAGGAGCTGACCGGAGCGGGCCATAAGTTTTGAAAATTTTGCGAAGATTCGTCAACCGGCACCTAAGTTATTGGGAAAACAAAAAACGCTTTTCCTATGGAAGCTATGTCCTAACTATAACTATCTACCGGCGACCGCCAGTAGATAATACTGGAGACTGCCAGTAGATAATATATGTAGTGTAGGGGGCGTGCTGGGAGTAGTGTTGTAGGGTAGTGCAGTGGTGTTTGGGTAGTGTAGGGTGTCGTTGTGGGATAATGTTTTTGGGTTTAGGGTAGTGCAATAATGTTTAGGTAGTGTCGGGGGTCATGCTGGGGGTAGTGTTTTAGGGTTTAGGGTAGCGCAGTGGTGTTTGGGTAGTGTAGGGGGTCGTGCTGGGGGTAGTGTTTAGGGTACCGCAGTGGTGTTTGTGTAGTGTAGGCGGTCGTGCTGGGTGTAGTGTTTTAGGGTTTAGGGTAGCACAGTGGTGTTTGGGTAGTGTAGGGGGTTGTGCTGGGGGTAGTGTTTTAGGGTTTAGGGTAGCGCAGTGGTGTTTGGGTAGTGTAGAGGGTCGTGCTGGGGTAGTGTTTTAGGGTTTAGGGTAGTGCAGTGGTGTTTGTGTAGTGTAGGGGGTCGTGCTGGGGGTAGTGTTTTAGGGTTTGGTGTAGTGCAGTGGTGTTTGTGTAGTATAGGGGGTCGTGCTGGGGTAGGGTTTTAGGGTAGTACAGTAGTGTTTGGGTCGTGTAGGGGGTCATGCTGGGGTATTGTTTTAGAGTTCAGGGTAGTGCAGTGGTGTTTGTGTAGTATGCAGCGCATGCGCTGCATCGCTAGGCAAGATCTAAAAAGCATTGTACCAAGATGTCTGCCAACACTTCCTGGATTGAAGTTTTGGCAGCCAATTAGAGCCAAGCTTGTGCTTGTGTAGTTGGGCCCCGCCCAGATATATAAAGATTTTTTACCTTTAATATCTCAAAAACTACTGAACGGATTTACACCATTTAAAAGAAAGGACGCTTTCTGAACCAAGCACCACCCTTTTGCCAAATTTGGTGTAATTGCGGTCAGCAGTTCGAGCTGTAGCCGTGTCTAAAGTTTATTATGGGAAATGCATTTTTCGACCTCTTTTTTTTTTTATTTCTCAGGAACTACTGAACGCATTTACATCATTTACCAGCTGTGTTGTAAGTTTCCTATGGAAAATACCATGGAAAAAACATGTTTTGGGACCCTCCTTTTTTCTCGGCCCCTGCTCGGCAAATCACCCCGATAGGAGCTGACCGGAGCAGGCCATAAGTTTTGAAAATTTCCGTCAACCGGCGCCAAAGTTATTGGGAAAACAAAAAACGCTTTTCCTATGGAAACTAGGTCCTAACTATAACTATCTACTGACGACCTCCAGTAGATAATATTTACATTAATTTATATTAAAAGGGTAGGACAGCCGCGTGTCACCCCCTTTAAACCTCTTTAGGCCATAGGGACCCATCCCCCAGGCCATATTCATTTTAAAGGAAAGGTGGGCCGTGTGACCCCTGTGGAAGTTGAAAATCTTAACGTAAATTTAGCCTCATAATAATATAGAAATGTGCTTTAACGTTAACGGGGGAAATGCGTGTCCATTCAGTGGTAAGAGAAAAATGAACTTAGCTATTAAAGAAGCCACATAGAAAATGCTTGGTTGGTTTTTTTCAGAAAGCTCCCATTTCTATAGTTCTTTCACTACTAGGCTTCAAAAAATGTCTTACTATAAATTGTCCCTTTAATAATAATAAATGGTTTTCTTTAAATGTTCACATAATATTATAATTGAACTGCAGAACTTGACACCTTGGTGAAATGTGCTGCAAAATGTATTTCTTTTCGCATCACACCATATGATTTAATCGTATTTAGATAGTTTTCTTTGCCACACGCTTATAATGAATACATATATTAATGAAAGAAAATGCTTGCTATGAGCTCTGATTTCCATGCTCTCACCTGGACATGCTAAATATTAATGTTTCATATTCATCGAGCAGTTACACAGTGGGACACTGGACAGCTGACAGAGCAGGCTTGCTAAAGGTTCTCATGAGAACCTTCCTAGATGTATCCTTTGTAACATTTTTTAGCCGCTTTCAAACAACATGTCAACATGGACTTTAACCGTGAGAATCGAGGAAGAAGACGACAGACCATCGGAAGATTCTTTCCTATTGGCCAGAGATGAAGTCAACGATTCAAGTTGCAGCATGATCTGTGCTTTTTTATATAGTAGGTGTTGCTAGAAGTCAATGCATTCTATGCACGCCTTCCCTGCCATGCCCAGGATTGCTGTTAGTTACTGCTAACAGTGATTTTCACATAGTAAATCTTAAGTTGGAGCTATTTATAAAATTTTAATGATATTTCTGCTCTTACAAATCTGGTATCAGAGGATAGGTTTAATATTAATACCCTGAATGGAGCTATAAAATCCTACCTGTAAATATTATCGTAAAATTCACGAATCTTGAATCCAGGGTCCATAATTTGAAGTTTCGGCAAAGCAGTACTCGAAGGTAGTTGCGGTTTTTGAAGGTGTGAGTATTAATAAGACAAATGTGTTGTCATTGTGATTGTGCTTCCCTTCGGGTTGGATGTTGATTAGAATAAGTGGCTAAAGGAGAAATAGTTAATAATGGTTGAAAAGGTGTTAAAAGATTTCAGACTCGTTATAGTCGAAAGATCCAGGGATAATATAAAAATTGATAACTTGTTTGCAGAAAATTTGAGTTGTGGTGTGTGAGGTATCATCACCTTCACCAGTGACATAGGGTTATTAAGTTGTTGTGACTGATTAACATTGATCGGTGAGCCCCTATAAGGGGAAAGGTTGCACTTCATAATATTTCGCACTGGGATTGGTAAATTGGCGTGGTTTATGCTGTGAATTGTTAGTGACGTTGCAGAGCAGCGCTGGGATTGTCTCCCAAAAAGTGAACAGGGTATCTGGATTTGTTATTAAAAACAGTGATAATAATAACTGGAATTCAATTGGTTGAAAGAAATTGACGTATATGAAACAAAATCATACCATTACGTTTAAATGTGTTGTTTCAACCATGAATCATCATTATGAAATGTTTTAAAGATTTTAAGAATTTGGAGAGAAGGGATGTTACCAATCCAGTACGCAAAGGAGAAGATGCAGCACCAGAGGGTACGCCTGCATACAATAGGACTACTAGGCATGGTTTAAGCTCGTTTTTGGCTTCATCAATGGAGTAGGATCACTGAGAAGGAGGGTGCTTTGAGGTTTCCTAGAAATGGGACATCAAATCCTGAATTTTAAATCATTTGAAAGGAAAAGTGTACGAAATGAAGCCACCACCTAGTTCCATTCAGTATGAAGCTTTTAAAGTGTGGGAGAAAGTTGCAAGGGAAAAATATCAGAGGAGGACTACTAGAGCAGTGAAAAATTATGCAAATGCCCGATGGGACAAAGAACAGTGTAGATGGAGAAAAGCCATTATAGAGGGACTAGATTATAACCAATGCTTACTTCAGAAGCTGCCAAAAAAGGAAAGGACAGAGATTACCTTAAGAAAGAAGGGGGTGAGTTAGACACAGATTCAGGAGATGACATATTGGAACAAATGTTCACTTCCAGACGTCCCCCGCATATGATCCCTACAGGGCAAAGTGAATCAGGTGCTAGTACCAGTTCAACAGTGTCTACTGCTTGCGCATCAAGACGCAAACCCAACTGAACTACCCTTTTTTTGTTTAAATCTGTTTATTGTATTTTCGTGAGACAATATTCTAATACAGTCCACAACATTTCACAACTCTTCAACCCTGACATACACAATACCTGCTAAAGGAGGCGAGTACAATACTTTGTCATCAAGATAATAAGGCATCAGTACAAATGTGGGACACCTTTCGGCTGCTGGGATGTCATAATACATCAGGAGTACCAGCCTTTGTGATTTCAAAAGTAAACAGTTAATGCTGTAAACAAATTGTGAGGACAACATTGACCGATGAGAGAAAACAAAAAAGATTAACCGCATTGAAGAAGATGCACACTAAAACTTGCTACAAGATATTGAACTAAGTGTTTTGAACCGACTCAAGAGAATGTGTTGAATTAGAAATAAATGTAAATATATAACGGGTTAAATTTTTCTGATAAGTTATAATGATCACCATAATACTAATAGGATTTTACTTAACGCCAGAGTCAGAGATAAAAGCAAAGAACTTAACTGATTCGCATTTTTACAATATTAGGGAGGACCCCTTTAGTAACTCCTTTATAAGTTATAAGAAAAATCAATATTCCACTAATGTTTATTCTAGGTTAGTAGAAGAATACACTGATGTGTGGGGGCGTGGCTGGCAGCCACCGAAGATGGCCACGCACTGACAGAGCTGCGCTAGCAGTCAGCTTCTCCACACCCGAAATCCGGCATTATCCTGCACAAAATCGGTGACCAGCGGCATCGGAAGCCGTCGGGAGACAGCGGGACCCGCAGCAGATCTAAGGTGACCCCTGGAAGCGCCTCAACGCTCGTTCCATACGGCCGGGCCGGCCCGACTCTGCGACCAAATGGCGCCCGCCCGCGAGAGCTTCGGCGGTAGCGGGACCGGGCTGCATGGTGGACGTCCCCCGAGTATCCCGAGGGGCCGACAACAGCGGCGGAAGATAGTGAGGGACGCGCGGTCCCTGAAGCGTGACATTTATCGGTGCCCGGCAGAGTGCGGAGCGCCAAGCTACGTGGCAGCTCCCCCACTGGTGAGTGTGCAGCCTCCCTAAAGAAAGGTGGCAGAAAAGGTTACTGCCTGCACACCGGACCCGGAGGCTGTGGCTTCCTCTGTGACTGCGTGGAGCCTAACCCCGGGCACTACACAAGTGTGGGGGCCCTAGTGAGATAGCATACAAGGGGGTGGGCATCAACAGCCCCCGGCTAAGAGCGCATCAGTGCAGGGCGAAAGGCAAGCAGCGACTGGGATGGCAGACCACACGGCTTCCCCGAGATACCCGAGGAGCCTGGATCCTGGGCATGGACTGAGGGCGGAGGCCCTGGCGAGATGGCGCACGTCTGGTGAGATTCCGCAGAGGGTGAGCAGCAGTGGCCTCTGACCAGGCACATTCCCGGGCAGGAGCACAAGGTAATAGGCGCGAGGCGGCTGAGGTGACGGTGCTGGTCCCCAGAGGCTCCAGGAAGGTCCGAGTGGGCCGGCAGAGGCAGAACTCACAGCTGCGCGCAGCCACCGGCAGATTCGGGCCCATTTCACAGGCGCATGGAAAGAGCGCCGGAGACACCTACTGCCGCACACCAGAGCGGCCAACCATCCCAACATGGGCCGCACCAGACCACCAGGGCAAGGCCAGTCTAATCATATTGACAAGTATACGGTGGCCATGGGCAGGGAGGATGGAACTCCAGGTGGCAGCCATCAGGGGGAACCAGTGGACAGTGACCCAGACCCGTCGCTCAGGGACATCATGGGCGCGATCAGGGACCTGCGGGGCACCTTGGAGCCCAAGCTTGACTCCGTGACGGAGGAGGCCAACCTCCTGCAGGCCGTCTTCCGCAAGATGTCTGAAAAGGTTGCAGTGGCTGAGACGGGGATAGGCAGTCTCCAATCCAAAACAAAGAGACTGGAAGAACAAGTGGCCGCCTTAACGGGAAACCAGTCCGACATTCAGGCCCGGCTGGAGGATCAGGAAGGTCGGGCGTGGCATAACAACATCCGCATATTGGGGGTTCCGGAAGGAATGGAGGGGCAATCCACGGACTGGTTCGTTGAAGACTTAATCCTTAATCACTTGAAACCGAAACGCCTATCCAATTTTTTCTCCGTTGAACGGGCCCACCGAGCACTTGGATGGAAGCCTAAGCCAGGGGCCCCACCACGTACAATAATCGCTCAGATCCTGAACAATAGGGACCAGGATGCCATCTTACAGGCATCAACGGTGACCGGGGATCTCCAGCTTGATAACGCCACCATCCGCTTCTTCCCTGACTTTACGCTCCACGTTCAGCACCTCCGCTGGTCATTTGAAGGAGTGAAGAGAGCTCTTCGGGAACAAGGCGTGAAGTACATGATGCTCTTCCCTGCTCGTCTCAAGATCCTAGATGGCAGTAAGTCTTATTTTTTCGAGTCACCAGAGGAGGCCAGTGACTGGCTGGAAGGATGGCGGTCAGTGGGCATGAGCGGGGGCCGGCGCGGACCTGTACAGACCTCGCCGAGACGAGATGCGACGATGAAGGACACTCACATTACAGACAACCGCGACAATGCTCACAATGGGCCCAGGTAATGGGGACTATGCTGCGTTTTAAGGCCTCGGAGCCTGAGATGCGGTAAGTGGGCGCTGCTGCAAGCCTCGAGATGCCGAACTTTCTTGCCCAAATGGGAGATGTCTGGTGCACTGGACACAATGCGTGGGACATGAACTCACTTCAGCCGACTGGGACAGGGGGGAGACTTGGGGAGCTGACTAGGGGTTACGAGACAATGGTTATCATGTAGGGTGTAAAGTCCGCCAATTATGTATAACCTTTGCTGGCTGCAAGCTCATGTTTCCTTTTCAGGTTTGATATGGAGCGGAAGGGACGACAGGCACTCTGCATGTTTGTATGGTGGAAGGTTGGGTACCCACCTCGCAGGGAGGCAGGGAGGGGGGAGTTGGTGAGGGGGGAGTTCTTGTTTCAGGGGTAAGTTATGCTCGAGATCATCACAGTTCTTTTGCATGCCGAAATTGCTCGGAAGGGGCACAGTGGGACATTTGCTATCAGATAAGTGTGAGACCAGATGTCGACGATGGGTGACCAGACACGTATTAAAGTTTGGACATGGAACATTAATGGGTTGGGCAACAAAATACCTGAAAAGGCACTCACCAGATGTGGTCCTGCTTCAGGAGACACACCTGCGAGGCAACAGATGCAAGGCCCTCGACAGGTTTGGGTATAAAATGGTGGCCCACTCGGGGTTCACATCGGGGTCCAGAGGAGTGGGCATTCTAATCCGCAACACCCTGCCAATAATAATATCAGGCACCTGGACAGACGACTCGGGATGTTTGGTCGCAGTGGCTGGCAGGTGGGAGGGCCGAACCATAGTCCTGGGATCCTGCTACGTCCCGCCTGGACTTCACTCCTCAACATACACACAACTGGGTTCTTTCCTGACTGGCCTCCCATGGGGTACCCTCCTGTTAGGTGGTGACACCAACGCCGTAATGGACACTAATTTGGACCGTTCGAGCGAGGGGCTGGGGTCCAGGGGGGAGTATGGGCTGCGTGACTTCATTTCTGCGCTGGGGCTTCGAGACATATGGCATACGCATCACCCCACACAACGACAATATTCATTCTTCTCGGATAGACATGGGTCCCTTTCCCGGTTAGACCACTTCTTTACGAGTGCCGACCAGTTGGGCGACTTTGCGTAGCCTCACATCCTGACCGGGGAATCTCCAACCATTCACCGGTGGGGGTTACGATTAAAGGGCCGGTGATTAACAGGGCCTCCTTTCCGAGGATTGATCCGTGGCGCATCCGGGACGACACCATAAGTGATCGGCTTCATGAGGGCTCCCAGCTATATTTTGAGGAGAATAAGGGATCGGTGGAGTCATGTATCACACTCTGGGAGGCCTTCAAAACCGTTCTATGGGGACAGGCTCAGGCTCTGATAGGGGCAAAAAAGAAAGAAGAGTCCCTGCAGGCTACCCGATTGGAGGGGGAGATTGAGGAGATAGAGAGGGGGGCCGGCGCATCGCCAACGGTAGATACCAGACACAATTTGGCTCTTAAACAGAAGGAGCTCAGGGCTCTAGCGGAGGGTGAGGCGCGAGCCTATCCATCGCCACCCAACATAGAATTTACGATGTGGGAGACAAGGCTCTCAAGCTGCTGGCGTGGCTCGAACAACGAGACAGGGAGTGCTCATGGGTTGCAGAGGTGCGTGACCATGCAGGCTCACTGGCCTCCAATAGCGCAGATATAGCAGAGGTCTTTGCATCCTATTACGAAGGGGTATATACCCCGGTCTGCACCCGCCCTGAGCAAGAGTGCGCAGAATTCTTGCAGGATTTTGCGCTCCCCACCTTGTCTCCAGAACAAATAGATCGACTGGAGAGAGACTTCACGGGGGACTGGAAAGGCGCAAGGGCCCAATGGCCTCCCGGTGGAGCTCTTCAAGCGGTAGACCAATATCATCACTGACCCACTCCTCCGGATGTATCGGGAGGCGCGAGAGGTGGGTAGGCTTCCGCCTGATCAAAGAGAGGCTACGATAGTCGTAATCCATAAAACGGGAAAACCGGCTGATCTTTGTTCGTCCTACCGCCAGATCTCACTTATAAATGTAGAACCTAAGGTCTTAGCTAAGGCCCTGGCGGATAGGCTGCTATCGGTCCTGCCGGATTTGGTACACGTGGACCAGTCCGGGTTCATGCCACATAGGAGCACCCGACACAATTTACGTCGCCTCTATAGAGTGCTATACATAACAGAGGATGTGGGGGCCACCCAGACAGCAATGATGGCGCTGGACGCCTCAATGGCTTTTGATCGCATTGAATGGCCCTATTTGTTTATGGTGTTCCAGCGACTGGGGTTTGGTCCCGTATTCTGCAGTTGGGTTCGGCTTCTGTATGAACAACCGATGGCGAGGGTGAGAGTTAACGGTGCGGTGTCCAGAGCCTTTCCGCTACGAAGGGGCACTAGGCAGGGGCGTCCTCTGTCCCCCCTCCTCTTTGCATTAGCCCTGGAACCGCTGGCGCACTGGATTAGGAGGGACAGGTCGTTCTGGGGCCTGGCATTGAGTGATGAGTGCGAGGAGCGTATTTCTTTATACGCAGGCGATATTGTGTTATACATGGCCAGGCCTTACCACTCGATCGCACAGGCTCCACACCTCTTTGAATTGTTCGATAGCTATTCGGGCTATACAATTAAGTGGGGAGAGTCAGTGATTTTCCAGCTCTCTGGCCCTCCACCGAGAATCCCGACCCGGTGTCCCGCTTCTATCGCTGTAGACGGATTTAAATATCTGGGACTATACATTACAAGGGACAGGGCGGAGTTTTTCCCCAACTATTGCGCCTTAAAACCGATGTGAACCGATGTGGTCGTTACCTCTCTCCATTATGGGTCGGGCGGCAATGTTCAAAATGCTCGCATTGCCGCGCTTGCTCTACATCCTGCAAAACACGCCATATCCGATACCAACGGGGGTGTTCAAGCGGATAGCGCAAGATCTACGAGTCATGCTCTGGGATGGTGGCAACACCAGGATAGTGTTGCTCAAGCTGACAAGGGGGGGTCTTTGATGGGAGCTGGCCCTTCCGTACGTCAAGCTGTATTACTGGGCCTCCCAGTTGCAGGTGGTAAATGACTGGGTTTACGCGGATTGGTCGGAACCGGCCTATAGAGTAGACCGCTGGGTTATGCCGGGTGGTAACTGCGAGCCCCTGTTGTATGCCCATAAACAGGGAAGGGATTGGCCGTCCCACACCGGGGTGGTGATTCAGGCCAATACATTTTTGGGGTGGTCAAGCTCCCTGACGGTTAGAACCCCCTTGTGGCACGGGGCCAGCTGACGGATGTGACTCGTTTGACAGCGTTCTGGGGCTGGAAACTTATAGGCATTGAATACCTGGGGGACTTTTGGAAGTGAGATGCCCCGCGATCTTTTGCCTACCTTAAAAAAGAGTATGACCTACACGACTTCCAACACTACCACTACCTACGCCTCACCCACGCCTTGCGGGTTCACATAGTGCGCGGTACGACTATCCCAGAGTACTCCCCTATGGAGGAAAGGTTACTCCTGGACCCGATAGCGGAAAAGCCTACCTCCACAATATACCGCACACTCATAAATAAACTGACGGACCCACTGGCGACGCTGCGGGAGAGATGTGTGGGGGACATAGGAGAACTGGAAGACGAAGACTGGCAGGACGCCCTACAGAGCCCACGGGAGATTGCAGTCCGTTGCAGGTTCCGGTTAGTACAGCTTAAGATCCTGCACCGAGTATACTATCCCCGCGCCCATCTGTACGCCTGGGGGAGGAGTCGGTCGGCCCTTTGTGCACGGGGATGTGGGGAGGAGGGCACCTACTACCACACCCTATGGAAATGCCCGCAGATAGTCCCTTTCTAGACTAAGGTAGTCGACGTGATGACGGCTGTGGTGGGTTCAGCAGTCCTGCTGGAGCCCCGATGGCTACTATTAATGATTAGAAGTGACTCCGACTGGACTAGACACAAGAAGATCTGGCTGGCACTGGCGGCGGGGGTGGCAAAGAGGAATATTGCAAGGGACTGGGGCTCGCGGACTCCGCCTCAATGGGACCAATGGGTACGGGACATAGACTGGTGCCAAAGGGCCGAAGAAACTATCTATAAAAGAAGAGGCTGCACCAAAAAATGGCGGAAAATTTGGGGGCCATGGCGGAAGTACAGGCAGATGGGGGGAGGATTGGGACTTTAATATCAATTGTCATTTGTCTCACTTGAGTCTGTCATTGTCCTATAGATGGGGAATTTACCGCATGCATTGTGCTAAATGTCCTGTATTGTTTGATGGTATGAGCAATGTTAATAAAAAGAGTTACAAAAAAAAAAAGGAATACACTGATGCCATGGATGCAAAAGATTGCTATGTATGCGCATACTTACCTACATCAGTCTCAGAAGAAGTTACCTATTATAACAAGAACAGTGGTTGCGCAGATCCCAAAATCTCAGGATTTCTCTTTCTTCTAGGAGCTCAACTGATGCCAAACCAAGGGTCCACAACCTGGGAGGCACCGCTTAGAGATCAGGAACTCACTCAATCAGAAGCCAGCAGGGCTCAAGCAGGTCCAGTTGCAGGTCAAGTCCAGCAGGTCAGCTGGGCAGTTGTAGAGAGGCCTCTGGAGCTTGTAGCTCAGAACAGGAGGCCAGCTAAATAGCCCTTGGAGTCACTCAGGTAGCCTAAGATGAAAGATGCAGGTCCAGTCTTCCTTCTCAGACAGCAGGGCAGGCTTCAAGCAGGACAGTCCTCTTGCAGCAGGGCAGTCCTTGCTCTGTATTATCAACAGGACCAGGTGTGTACTAAAGAGTGGGTCTGAGGGTCCCCCTTGTAATAATACCTGATGCCCACTTTGAAGTGGAAGAAAGTTCTGGAGCCTTCCCCCTACAGCGGTATCGGGAATTTCCTGCCTCCCTGGCCTGGTTTTAGTCTGTCTGCAGGCACAATAGGCTAGTGTGACGTTCTTTCTATGTGAACTGAGGCAGTATCTCTGAAGTACGAGTGTGACAGGTGACGACTCCCCCCTCTCATAACGTCAGGATGGCCCAACGTGCCCACACCCAGAGCCTCTATTGTGTTGCTGTCTGGAAGGAATACACAAAGGCCACCTGCCAACTACACCTATGCATGTGACCCAGGAAACAGGCTACATGTACTAAATGGTTAGCGAAAGAAAATGCCAACTTTCTAAAAGTGCCATTTTCAGAACTTTAGCAATAGTAACCATAATCAAACCTTGATCCAAACTACCAACCTTAGGAGTGTGAGATAGTCCCAATTTGGCCCTAATATCATAACTATGACAGTAGAAAAAGCGACCTAGCTGCCTGATCAGATAATAACTTGGAACCTACAGGTTTTATTGATATAAGCAAGCAAACATCAACTAACTTATCTGGTGCCCATCAGTCTAGATCATCTGCTTGAATTAATGGCTGGTTAATGAAGAGAGCAGTAGGGATAGGCAGCAGCTTTGGAAGGAACTAAAGGTTTTATCCATGTGGTAGTATGGCTACTCAATTTAAAATCGAACTTTTAAAAGAAGTGTTAGATCCAGAAAGAGGCACTTTAGGTGACCGACTTGGATGAAATTAGAAGAAGTATGTAGCAGCCCAGATATAAATGTTTTTGGAGTCTGGTGGCTAGGGATTTCCAGAGTGAAACATTCTTCAGGGTCCCCCTAGAGTTGCATGGGTAAGATTTCTAACACCCATTTGTACTGCAACCTGTACTCAACCCAGTGAGCAATACTGCATAGGAAGTGTTTCCTTATAACAATCAATCCCATAAGATGAGTTGAGGGACACAGTGGTACTCCAAACCCTCTTTCGCTCTTTTGTTAAGGAATGACGAACTCAAATATCACTAAGCAGCAGGATAGGTATTTTAAAATGTTTATTTTAAAATCCTAGTCTGGTGCATAAAATATGAATAGTAACCACACAAAGTATGAACAGTAATGCAATCTGCGACAGCCCCCGCACATCAAGAGACAGTACATCGGACCTTCGCTGGATCGGCAACACAGGTCCTCTCATCAGGTACCGTCCATCCCACCCCCCAGCCGCAAGCATATTTAAAAAACTCGGAAAAACATTCTTGTGCTCAATGTGCCCACTGGCTCCCCCTGACAGCAGCAACGTGGGTTCTCACGCTTCTGCCACATTCAAACAGGCAAGCTACACACGCATTAATCTTGGCCATAAATGCCCTGATTTCGCCTGAGAAACGGTGAACAAGGAGCTGCCTTATTTAAACAAGTAGCTCCACGCTCAGCACATATAGACTCTCTTTTCTGATATTTCTGCGGCTACCCATAGGGACGAAGCCCTCATGTTTTGCCTCATAACTCAGTTGTGGGTAGGGTGCATACACTTCGATTGATCACTACAAGTCTTACCATTTTATGCCTGAACAGACTAAATTCAAAATGGCAATCTTTATGAGCTAAATAAATAAATGAAGGTCTACCCACCTCACCCCTCCACATGGACAAAGACAGAGGACTAACAGACACAGCACAACCAGACTCAAAGGACCGAGCTCGATCTACCCCTCACAGAAACAGAAAGAGGACTAGACGAAGCTGTAATGCATGGACAGAGGAATTTGCCTAGTTAGTTTGGATGCATGGAAAGAGTGATAGGACTAATCACTTCCTCACTAGACAAGCAAGCGGCCATCTTGGAATGACTGATACATCAGGCAAACACTCCAGAGCATAATCACTGATCAGTCAGTCCCCAGAACCACTATTCCCGTAAGGCAGTGATGTAATAAATACTGAGACCACTATTCCCTTAATGCAGTGATGTGATAAATACTGAGGCCTATTATTTCTTATACTCAACGAATAGTTCCCCTCCCAATTTAACTCGCTAACTATCTGACCCTCTCACCCCCCCATGTAATCCAAAAACACACAATATGGAACGCAAGGGCCAACACACCTACTCCATCAAATACCCTCCTATCCTCTCAAAAAAGGCAGCCAAAGGCTTCAAACATAACCTCCTAAAAGCACACCCAGAAACTCCAATCTCTGACCCCTACTTCTCAAATAGCACAGGACACATAACGAATGACATTATATTCTACACCAAAAGGAGAGCACAATGGCGGAAAGCCTTTCTTACCCTATTCTCAACTGCATCCACTAAGAAAACTGCACACGACATTACACTATCTGTCATTCCCTCTCCGTTCTACAACGCAACTGCCACAATTACCATTTACCATAATGGGATCATCCTCATGCAGGCATCAGACCATAACCTTAATATATTGGACAATATCTTCCCAATCATCAAAGCGAAGGTTACAAGACCCTATCCCACCTCTCCCAACCCTCTGAGTGTCTCTCTACTCAATCCCCCCTCTAGACATTCTCCCTCTGTATCCCATTGCACAAATACACCCACCACAGGTCCAACTATCACCCCTCTGAATAATAGACAACTGCATTATGCCGACTCCCCCCCTAGCTCCACCACTATTTCTACTACACCCACCTCGCCTCACACCCGTTTCACCTCATCCATAGCCTTCCCACACACACACACCCTTCCTCATACAGCCCACACCAATACATCATCACACCCCTGCTCCACTATCCCCCTTCCCAGTGACTTCCACCCCACAACAATGCCACACAAAGAATCGGACACCCAACTCCCCACCCCTCCCTTCCCCATGGGACCACCACCCTTCGAACCAACACACGTCATACCCCGGGACTCCACACAAGCTACTACACACCTCCTCACTTAATCACAGTCCAAGCCATCAACATGACAAGCCCTACACCTGACCCCAGACTAGACGAGATACTATTATCCCTACAACAAATAAAAGATGTCATACAAACTCTTCATTACTTGATCCGGCAACCACCCAAGCCCCAAGCGAAACCCATTCAGCAGGCTTGCGCTAGCCCCTTGCCTCAGGTATCCCCCAAATGGAAAACAGTACCTTACCCCAATGCATCATCCCGGCCGACCAGGGAAAAGAAAATCTTATCACCAAGTGATCTTACTTCCCTGCTTCACTCCTACGAACCTCCATCCCTACCATGTGGACCTGTGCACTTAGAGAACACACAGACACGGTCCTTAATCCAACCCATCCATCCCAATGCCTCAAGACTGACAAGACACACTCCCAGAGGTACTGTTGAAAGCAACCTCACAAGAGTACCCATCTCCCACGACCAGAACACCACCCCGACCAAGGCCCAGATAAAATGTATCCTACTAAACTGTAGATCGGCAGCACGTCATGCCACTGATATAGCTGACCTCATTATAACCAATGAACCCGACCTTATAGTTTTAACGGAAACTTGGCTAACTGAATCATCCACGCCCATTTTAGACATACTAGTTCCCCCAAACTACCACATCACAAGACTAGATAGACCAGATATGACAGGTGGTGGTATTACCTGCATTCATAGGAACAACCTCTCTCTGAGATGCTCAAACACCCCGGTGCTCTCGTCCTGTGAATACCTCTGCCAAGACATTACGAAAAATAACAAGCCAATATGCTCACTACACTCTATCTACCATCCTCCTGGTAACAACCTCACCTTCATCGAACACATGATGGATATTTTAGCGACAAATGTCGGACAACAGAATACACAGATCTTGCTGGGGGACTTCAACCTCCACTGGAACGATCCTGACGACCCAGAGGTCAATAGACTCAAAGTTTTCCTATCTGACCTCAACTTGTTCCAAATCTGTGACCGCTCCACCCACGGAAAAGGCGCAATCCTTAATCCAGTAATTTCCAAAGCAGACTCTACCCAGCTAGAATCGATTCTCCCTTGCGACTGGTCTGACCACTACATTATCACTTTCCATATCAAGGAAGTAGTTAAACTACTCTCTGTCCAACCCACGAGAACAAAAATCTGGAAGAGAAACCTAGAAAACATCAATCCGGCCGATCTCGCACCCGCTAGTCACATCCTCACAGCCCCACTGGCTGGATCAAAGGATGTACAGGATATGACCAATCACTACTTCCATCTATGAACAGGGTACTGGACACCTTAGCCCCTCTACAATTAAAAAGAGTCACCAAAAAGAACTCAAACCCCTGGTATGATGGTAGACTAAATGAAGACAGAAGAGCACTGAGAGCGATTGAAAGACAATGGAGATCCGCCCCATCCACTGCCCACCTCAAATTACTACGAAGCACCAGAAATGCCTACTACAGAAGGATTAGACGCTCAAAAGCTGATTTCATAGGTATACAACAAGACCAAGCCAAGAATTGCCCCAAACAATTGTTCGAAATTATCAAAACTCAGTCTAAGGGTGTCCCCCACTCCCTCCAAGCCAATCCAGATACAATCCCCACCTGTGACAATCTTGCCTCCTTTTTCACAACAAAGACTGATAAATTAAAGACAGACTTACTTAATGATCTATTATCCGTTACCGATACACACACAATCCCCTCACGGTCCACACCAAGGACCCCGCTTAACTGCCCCACATTATTCGACCTCAAGAACAATGCCTCCTGGACTACCTTCAACCTCTACAGCGAAGAAACTATCCTAAACACGCTCACTACTCTGAATCCTTCCAATCATTTCACAGACCCCCTTCCAGCATCCCACTTAAAGACCTTCATGCCACTGCTAGTGCCCCTATGGACTAGGATCATAAATTCCTCTCTCATGCAAGGAACCATCCCTGACATCCTCAAAGCTAGTCAGGTAACCCCGATCCTTAAGAAAGTATCAGCGGACCCATCAGACCTGAATAACTATCGCCCAATATCCAATATCTCAACCTTTGCCAAACTACTCGAAAAATGTGTCCACATGCAGCTTAGTAAGCACATAGACCACTTCAACCTGCTCGACCAATTCCAATCGAGGAGAATGTGTCCTCTAGGAAGATACCTCTGAAGAGTGGAGTGCCCCAGGGCTCCTCACTTAGTCCCACTCTTTTTAATATTTATATGAGTCCTCTGGCTAAAATTGTGGAAGCGTTTGGCATACAAATAGTGATGTATGCCGACGACACTCAGCTGATTGTCTCTCTCAAAGATCCTGGACAGCCACAATGCAATCTCTGTAGATGCCTTGAGAAAATATCAACCTGGATGAAACAGTCCTGCCTCCAGCTGAATGGAGCAAAAACAGAACTTATGCTGCTGGGAAAGCCTTTGCCCTCAGACCTGCCCTTGGCATGGCCCAGTTGCATGGGCATTCCACCCACTCCTAAAAACCACATTAAGAGCTTAGGAGTGTGGCTAGACGAAAAATTAGACATGAAAACACAGGCTAACAAGGTTGCTGGGTGCTGTTTTGGGATTCTAAAAACAGCTAGAAAGATCCTACCTCTTCTCCCATTCTACGCAAAAAAACTCCTCCTCCAAGCATTAATTTTATCACGTCTGGACTACGCTAATGCCTTATATTTAGGAGCTCCCCAGTCCACAATAAGCATTCTGCAGAAGGTCCAGAACTGTGCGGCTAGAATCCTCCTGCAGATCCCGCGGAGAGAATCAGCGAAAGGAGCAATTAGACAATTGCATTGGCTTCCGATCCTAGAAAGGATCAATTTCAAAGCCCTATGTATGACGTATAAGATCTTGACCAAGAATGGCCCTCCAATCCTTCAAAGGATAGTCTCTCCATACCATCCCAATAGACACCTTCGCTCGGGTAATAAACACCTGGCTAGGGTCCCGAGAATCTTTAGATCCAGATGCGGAGGTCGCTGTTTCTCTTACGTCGCACCTAAGACATGGAATACCCTCCCACACTTCATTCGTATGGAGGAGGAATACCTGCCCTTCCGGAAACTCCTGAAGACGCATCTTTTCCCTATCGCATGAGCAGTTACTTTTCTGTCCATCTGGTTCTCAGCGCTGGGAGGCCCTCGGGTAGCCATGCGCTATACAAATGTCTCTTTCATTTCATTTCATTTCATTTCCAATCAGGCTTTCGATCAGGGCACAGTACCGAATCAGCCATGACCCACATAACCGATGACGCATTACAAATACTGGATCAAAACAAAGCCTGTTTGCTAATCCTACTTGACCTCTCTTCAGCTTTCGACACACTCAAACTTGACAACCTACTTGACCTCCTGAAGCATAGAATGGGGCTATCTGGAACAGTGTTAAACTGGTTCACTTCCTTCCTCCAAAACAGAACACAAAGATTCAAAAATCAACCAATCTTTATCCAACCCCACCCCAGTCACCTTGGGAGTACCCCAGGGCTCTTCCCTTTCCCCGACATTCTTCAACCTGTTTATGAAACCACTCACAGAGCTTCTCAACTTCGAAAATATCCAATATCACATGTACGCGGACGACACACAACTCAACATTAAGGTCCAATCTCTTGAAGACATCAAGTCCCTTAACTCAACGCTCCAAAAGACACAGACATGGCTAGCTAAGAACCATTTAAAACTAAACACACTAAAAACAGAATTCCTCCTAATCGCTCCCCCCAACCAAACTATCATCCGTGAATGGATGAAGCACCTAACTGTACTCGACGGTCAACCTCTCATCATTGATTCCGCTAAATCTCTAGGAATAACCCTGGATAATAAGCTAAACATGCAAAGCACATCAGCGCTGCAACAAAAGGGGCAAATTTTCAGATTATCACACTGATAAAATTGAAACCCTTCATACCCGCAAATGACTTCAAACAGGCGGTTCAAATTCTAGTAATTCCCAGAGTTTACTATGGGAGCGTCGCTCTCTGTGGTCAATCAATACAGCCGCCAGACTCGTTACAGGCACCGAAAGAAACTGCCACATTTCCCCTGACCTACATGCCCTCAACTGGCTACCTTTTGAGGCCAGAATATAGTTAAAAATCGCCTGTATGATACATAAGGCACTACATCACAAAACCCTGAGGTACCTAGCGGAGAAACTGGTACTATCAGGTGGTAACAGGTCTACCAGGAGTTCTAACAACCTTTTACTTAAACCACAACGTTTCTCCAAGAAAAAAACGTACAATCGTACCTTCTCAGGAATGGCCCCCAGGATATGGAATGTCTTACCCTAGGAAACGAGACTCAATCCATCTACGGCTTTTTTCAAAAAAGAAGTGAAATCGATTCTCATGTCCAAATTCACTTGAACTTATCCTATACTCTCCTGTAGCTATGTGCCAATCTCTATATTATGTTTACTTAACTCACATAATTCTTTGTATTCATATGTACGTCTTTTTTTTCCCTATGTTTGCTCTGTAAAGCGCTCTGATACCCGCAAGGGTCTTGTTCGCGCTATACAAAACCGTCAAAATAAAAATAAAATAAAATAAATCTAGTAAGTTATAATTTTGGATGATGAAAACCAGAGATATTCTAGCGTTCTTGTTGAGTTCTATAGCCTTAACACCCTCAATCTGGCACGTCTCGGGACTATGCTAGCTTTAGCGGAGTCAGTAAATATTAAGCCTATTCTCTTGTTTCAGAGGTGGTGTGCACAGCATATCTATGTCTAGGACAACAGAAACTGTTGCATCGTTCTGGAATAGCAAGCTTGCTAGTTCCTATAGCAGTTGTGCAGCGCTGGCAGTGACCGGTGCAGGCCACTCTTCTCTCTGCCGCCTTTGACTAAAGCAGGTACTGCCATCTGGTGTGCCCTCGCCTACAATAGCCCAGATGCAAGGCTTCACTCTAAAGTATAGCCTAATGCCGGAGTTTTATAGGATCCAGTCGGAGATCTTGTTGAAAGGCTTTTAGTTCAAACAATAAACACAGAGTGGAAAGCCTTTTAAATCAAACAAGCACTATAAGGTATATTTACTATGTTGCTTTTCATAATAGAAAACAATGATGGAAATCGCAGACACTATATTTGAAAACAGCACGATGTTATAATAAACTCATGATGTAGGATAAATAACATGGAGGTAAATGCACCACTTTGATTATCATAGTTTTCTGATACAATTACATTAAATAACCCGGAAAAACAGTTGCACTAGATGCAAGCATTTCTGCACATTTACTAATCATTTATTAACCTACTTTTTATTCAGAAATATGAGGCACCAGAAAGAGAAAAGCACAGTGTTAATCCTGGGCATCGACTGGCCAAAAGGCCAGGGGTAGGGGAAGTGACATCACATGCTTTGAGCCCAATGACATCACAAGAAGTGATAGCATACGACTTAAGACACGCAGTCACCCTCCCCTCATGTTTGTGATCTGTAAGAAATTTCTAGATCTGTCACGTCTTTCTCAGCTGTTGGCGACTCTTGTTCACCCCTCCTGTCTATCTTAACTGTCTTTCTCACTGATCTCCTTCTAATACATGTGTTCCCCTCTATCACTGATCTCCTTTCTCACTCGTTCTGTCTCTTCTCCTCTCTATTTCATCTTTCTCCTACTCCCTTATGTGTCCTTTTTCACGTGTCTATGTCGCAGTATTATTGGTGTCTCTTTGTCTCTCTCAAACATACATCCTCCTATGTTTGTCTCATGATCTCTCACCCTTACTTCTGTTACTTTTCCCCTGTGTTCACCTCAAAGCCTTTTACCTTTACCTCCTCTCTCTTTTTCTCTCATCTTCCAGGCTCGGCCCATGAAAGGTAAGAGCGGTGAGGCAGTGAGGGGGGGGGGGGAATTTGACATACGAGAATGAGGGAAACTTACATTTAAAAAAAGGCAACCATGGTTTTCTGTTTTTTAAACTTAAGTTTCAGTCGTCATATGTCTAATCTGCCCCCCTACCCCCCCCACCCTCCTCCCCACCACTCTTCCCTGCACGGGTGCGCCTGTCTCCTTCTCTCCCATGTATTTCTTACTTACTCTCTCCACAAGATCAGGGGCAGCGGGAGGCATGGAGAAGATCCATACAACTTGGAACAATAATTATCTAATGTCATCAGAGGTCCGGGTGTCGCAGTGACAGTGCTGGGGGTCGCAGGAGGTAAGCCAGGGGTCGCAGCTGCTTCCCCAGGCGACCCCTAAATGATGCCCAGGGTGTTTATAGACAAGGGCTCTAACCTTGCCTCACATGCAGAAGCTCTGATCTTACTCATTAGGTAGGTAACACATTTTGGATGACTATGTTGCACTTAAAGTAGATCACACTGTGGAAGATTTTCTCTTACTGTACAAGAAAGCTGTGACGCTCCACAAAAGAGTCCGACAAAGAAGATCCTTGGCCCTGATGTCTTTATGTAACGAAGAGTTATACAGACCATGTGCGAATGCACTGAGCTATTTAGTGATGCCAAGAAAGGCCAACAAGGCTGGGTGGTGGATCCTCTACTGTTCTAAGTGTACCCTAACTGACTGATGGAGGAGCTCCAACAGGCTCTAGGCAGTTTTCCAAAAATAGGCACTGCCAAATTATGTAATCTTTCTGGATACTCTGGGACCAAAACTAACAATGATACATCAAAGATTATGAAAACTGCCCCAAAGTAGCCCAGAATAAAGACCCTAATGGTCGGCAATCAGGGGCTAGAAAACATCACCTTATTCTTGCACCTGGCAGAGTGGAATTTGACTCAAACCTACAGTGGTCCCTGCTTTTGACTTTGGCTACAGCGGGCAGCTAGGGTGAATGGAGGCCTCCATAATATTGTCAATCTGCATTTACCATGAGATATCGTAATTTGTATGGCAAAGACTATATCGTTTGCCAGCTAAGTTCCAGGAAATTCAGGGTTATTCGATAGGCATTTAATTCCAGGTTGGGGCAAATCAGGTGATGCTTTTTGGGATTGGGAGTCAGTGCCAAGTTTTTTTAGCCTTCAGGAGCTTTTCTTCACGTTTATGGAAAATATCATTAAATTACTAAAACTATGCGTGCCACCCTTTTGAGACTGATTCCTTCTGACATCCCAGCTCTGGATCATGCTTGTCATGCATTGTATTGTAATAAGCATTTCCAATGAGCTTCGTACCCCAATGCGAGGCGTGAAGCGGATAATCAGATGGGAAGCATACTATACCGCATTCGCTGTTATTGTGAACTTGTGTCTTATGCATTGGCAGTACCGGTGCTGACATGTAGGTAACCCTCCCCCTTGTGATTATTCGGCTCCTCCTGGAGTCCTTCCGCTGGCAAGGCTGGGATGCATCTGCACACCTTGGAAAGGTACTTTACCCGGAGATTTGAAGCAGAATCTCAGGCAACTCCCAAACCTACCCCCCCAGTCAATGTTGGATAACCGACAAGAACCTAGAAACATATACATACAGACATGCAAGGATATTTTATAGACATCCGATATCTTTTAGTCTCGCTTTCTTCTTGCACCCTTCTCTGTAAGATCCCCCTCTTTGTGTTCCACACACACCCCACTTAAAAAAACCTCTAGAACAGCTATCCCCGTCACTGAAAACCTTCCCTCACAGACACCATCCCCTCGCAAATAGTAATTCCCACCACAAACACCTTACTTGCCATGTTCATGCATCATATTGCTTCCTGCTCTCACGCACCTTACCTCCATCTTCTGTTTCACGACCTCATCGCCTCCTATTTCTCACGCACAATCTCTTTTTCATTCTCTCTCTCTGACACAGGCACACGTGGCAAGGACAGAAGTGCTCCATCCCAGAGCAATCGTGAATGACTGTTCTTAAATTTACACTGGTGAAAATAAAGCTGTGTTCTACACTGAAATAATCATGGGCATCAATGAATTGTGACCCCTGAACCTCAGCTTGCGACCACTGGCTTGCTGCTTGCAACCCTTGGCTTCATGGCAGAAACAGGTAACTGCTTTCTGTCCTGCAGTGCTAGCAGCGTGTGCTCTGATGAAATGCGCATCTTGCTATGTGTGTTTCGAATACATGTTTGCCAGTTTGTGTGTAAGTACCATTTGCGTATGTGTCTGACAGTGTGCATGTGAGTGTGTAATGTGTTTTCTGGCAGTGAGTATCAAATTCGCATGAGTTCACTGTGCACGGATGTAGAAAGGATATGTTTCTGGCTCTGTGTGTTAGGGATAGATCCAGTCCAGCTTTTATTTCTGGCATTCTGGTACACGTAGTCCTGTTTCTCCGGTTAGAAATCCAGGACTACAATTGCCAGAATGAAGAGAAAAAACCTGGACTGAACCATGCATGGGTTGGGGAAACTTGAGGGCTGACAAAGAGAGAGTTTATGTGTGCGTGTGTTTGAGAGAGACAGAATGAGGGGATGTCTTTGAACTTCCTTTGTGGGTCTGTATAAAAGTAGCATGTCTCAAATTGTGAGTAAAAGTAAGTGGGTGTGGGTCTTAGGCTCCTGGTTCTGAGTGTGTGTGGGGGGAGGGGGGATCTGCGTATTAGTAATGTAGGTTTTATAGTTTTAGGAATATATATTTTTTAATAATCTGTAGGGAAGTCGTCATCGGCCCAAGAACAGATTTCTGACCAAGTGTGTAAGTAGTTGTGTGCTTATTGTATGAACACATGGTAGTGTATTTGAGGAATGTGCGTCGGACTGTGTCCGTGTTCGGAATATATTTATGATTAGGTGTGTGAACTGTGTTTGTGTCAGGAATGCGTGCCTGCTTCTGTTTGTTAAGAAAAGGCATCCGAAGTGGAAAATGTTAGGAACATGTGTCTAGATATTTGTGTAGAGCTGTGCGAGGTGGCACGATGTTCAAGGCGGGAGGAGTCTAGACACAAACAGGTTAGGGAGATGGGCATCTAAGACTGAGAGCAGTCACTCCACAGCAGAGAGAGGGGAAAGTCTGAGAGCAGTCAATTCACAGCAGTGAGAGAGGGAAGTCTGAGAGCAGTCAATTCACAGCAGTGAGAGGGAGGTCTGAGAGCAGTCACTCCACAGCAGAGAGAGGGGAAAGTCTGAGAGCAGTCACTCCACAGCAGAGAGAGGGGAAAGTCTGAGAGCAGTCAATTCACAGCAGTGGGAGGGGGGTCTGAGAGCAGTCACTTCACAGCAGAGAGAGAGGGAAGTCTGAGAGCAGTCACTTCAGAGCAGTGAGAGAGAGGGAAGTCTGAGAGCAGTCACTCCACAGCAGTGAGAGAGAGGTTAGTCTGAGAGCAGTCACTTAGCAGCAGTGAGAGAGGAAAGTCTGAGAGCAGTCACTTCAGAGCAGTGAGAGGGAAAGTCTGAGAGCAGTCACTTGACAGCAGTGAGAGAGAGGGAAGTCTGAGAGCAGTCACTTCACAGCAGAGAGAGGGAAAGTCTGAGAGCAGTCACTCCACAGCAGTGAGAGAGGGAAGTCTGAGAGCAGTCACTCCACAGCAGAGAGAGAGGGAAGTCTGAGAGCAGTCACTTCACAGCAGAGAGAGGGGAAAGTCTGAGAGCAGTCACTTCAGAGCAGTGAGAGAGAGGGAAGTCTGAGAGCAGTCACTCCACAGCAGTGAGAGAGAGGAAAGTCTGAGAGCAGTCACTTCAGAGCAGTGAGAGAGGGAAGTCTGAGAGCAGTCACTCCACAGCAGAGAGAGGGAAAAGTCTGTGAGCAGTCACTTCAGAGCAGTGAGAGAGGGAAGTCTGAGAGCAGACACTCCACAACAGAGAGAGAGGGAAGTCTGAGAGCAGTCACTTCAGAGCAGTGAGAGAGGGAAGTCTGAGAGCAGTCACTTCACAGCAGTGAGAGAGAGGGAAGTCTGAGAGCAGTCACTCCACAACAGAGAGAGAGGGAAGTCTGAGAGCAGTCACTCCACAGCAGTGAAAGAGAGGTTAGTCTGAGAGCAGTCACTCAGCAGCAGTGAGAGAGAGGGAAGTATGTGAGCAGTCACTTCAGAGCAGTGAGAGAGGGAAGTCTGAGAGAAGTCACTCCAGAGCAGCGAGAGGGGAAAGTCTGTGAGCAGTCACTTAGCAGCAGTGAGAGTGGGAAGTCTGAGAGCAGTCACTTCACAGCAGCGAGAGAGAGGGAAGTCTGAGAGCAGTCACTTCAGAGCAGAGAGAGGGGAAAGTCTGAGAGCAGTCACTTCAGAGCAGTGAGAGAGGGAAGTCTGAGAGCAGTCACTCCACAGCAGAGAGAGAGGGAAGTCTGAGAGCAGTCACTCCACAGCAGAGAGAGGGGAAAGTCTGTGAGCAGTCACTTCAGAGCAGTGAGAGAGGGAAGTCTGAGAGCAGTGTGGTAAATATTCTTTTTACCTAAACTGAATTTCATACGGAATCTTTAAAATAAAGTAAAATAGCTCAGAATAACAAGAGGCAGAATCCGTGGTATAAGAGGGTTTCTAAATGGGCTTTATTCCATCCAAAATGGCCGACTCGAGTCGCGGCCTTCAGGTTCCGTCACCACGAGGGTTCAGGAAGTGAAGTACCATACTTTATTGACAAGAAGTAACTTTTATAGGTCATACATTTACAATGAAACAAGTGCAAAAAGGCGTAACAATTGATAAGATAAATTAACATAGTGATACGTAATCGAAACTAGGCGTAATAAGGAGCAAAAAGAAACATGATTGGCTCTGATTATCTTACATAGGTGGATCTATACGATAATACTTAACATGGATGCGTGCGCAGCAGCATGACGTGTGATTGACGTGCAACTAGGGGGTGAAGGGGACTTGACATTTAGCTCTACATGTGGAGACGAGAAGTCTAGGGGGTCATGTCAACCTAATCCCAAATCATATCTAACATCCTATGTTTAGAGAACTATGTTATCCACAAGGAAGGACTCTCGGACAGAATCTATTCTATACTAACTGTATGTGCGTGTACAAGCGTCTAAGTGCCTATATGAGAAGCGAGGGGCAGAAAACTTTCCATGGCAACAGGGCTATGAATCACTTGCAGGAGGACGGAAAGGCTGAGTCCTTTGCTTGTGAGCTAAAGGAAATGTTTACCTAAATCACTAGACAGGAATGCATCGGCTGAAGAGCAAAATAGATAATTCGAAGGTGAAATACAGCTTCTTGGCAGGCAGGCGAAAACTGGCCGAGGCAGGCACCGTTAGCTGCACAGGGAGTAGGACAAAGTTCATGGATACAGATGCGAGCTCAAGCTGAAACTGTCAGAGACAGAGAGCAGGGAAAGGCTTTGAGGAAAGAATCGGGCCTACTTGCCTGAACTGAAAAAATGGAGTACCTTAGCCATATAAAGTCGGTGGCTTTTCATACTTAGGAATTGAATATCCAGCCCATTGATGGCGGATCTGACAGGGAACATGTCGACGGTAGACACACATATGTTTGCGTCTTGGAAACTGGAACTGGAGGGAACACACATGCATTTGTAACATGCATATAGAACCGTTGGGGTCCAAGATAGGGGACGCAACTGATCAGGAAAATCCACATTTCCACATTCCCTCCTTGTCCCCTACTTGCCCTTCAAGAGATATCAATCTTCATCATTCCATCGATTTGCTCATGGAGCATCATTTCTTCTTCCTTCCTTTTCCGGCATTTTGAACGAGAACTTTGATATGGAATGCATGATGTGGCACACAGACCACAAATCGCTGGTCCACATTGTAGGCATAAACAACAACTGAAGAGCATAAAAAGGCCAATACCTAGGAAAGATAGAACTCTCCATCCCCAGGCTGATATCACACTCCAAAACCACCCGGACCACGTCCAAGTGCCTGGATTCTCGTGTATCTGGCTTACAATCTTATGAAGGCGTGTTATAGCTTTATATACAGATGGCGAATTTTCTGGTATGAATATGCAGCAGCTGGATCCGATGACCCTGCAAGCTCCGCCCCTATCGGCCAGGATGACGTCAAGGACAAGACGATTCTGGAGAACAACAATTCTCATCACTGATTGTTCCTCTGTCAGATTGCCTAGGGCGGCTATAGTCTCGTTTACTACAGCTTCAAGAGTCTTGGTGAGTCTACGTATCAGCTTACTATTTGATATTGTACCTATATAGGGAAAGATACCTTTATTGAAATCTACATACTTGTCCCATGCCGTCTCAGTATAATCGACAACTGGGAGATCTCTACGCTCTCTTTTGTGTACTAAATGAACATTTCGATAATAATCAGGGGGAGCTAGGAAAACAGGTGGCAAAAGGAATGCTATGTAACAGGTACCATCCCAATCTAGAGGCAGACGCATATATGCCGTCTGACCACATATAAAGTAAGAATGGCGAGAAGCTCTAAATGAAGATTTCCCTTGATCACTATATTCTACTGTAGTAACGCATTTGCTATGGCCCATGTGTATGGAACCAACTTTTCTCACACATAATTCACCCTTAACTAGAAATACTGACATAGTGGGCAGAATTAATTCAACTTCGGATTTGACGTTCAAAATCATGAGATTAGGCGTAAAATTACCTAATTTATACACTTCATTTCCTAAATCAGTTCCTGTTCTACTGGGGTGACCCTCCTTATTAGGGTGACAGACTTTGAATAAAACTAGATTCAGATTTCCCCATATCCAATGTTGTTGATAAACTGCTGTGTCTGGGTCTATGGAATTTAGTAAACTAAACCATGCTCCACAGGAGCCATTGTGTGTGAACGGATGTGGAAAGAAAGGCAGAACTCCTTTGTTATTCTGATAGGGAGGGAGTCGGCCACACACCCAACAATTGGTGGCATTACTAGTCTGATGGGAATGATGTAACATACTAATGAAGGTGTTATTGCGCAGCGCAAGTCTATAAGATAATTCATGTGGCGGTAGGTCACTAAAAGAATGTTCAGCAGTAATATTATAAACATGTCTAGAAATAGGATGATATATGTGCAAAATCACACTCGTAATGATTATTAAAACACTCAATAAAAACAGAATTAATAATGTCCTCACACAGTAGCTACGCAGTGATTTACAATACGCCTGTCGTTTCAACATTTCTCTGGTATTTTCTCTACTCAGGTCCAAGGGATACATGTCAGAGACAATTCAACCGCTTCACCTTGGAGAGGACTTAAACAATCAAATTGCTCGACTGTTTGGGCCTAAGTTTTAATTTATAGTTCTGAGAGTCATTCCTTTCAACAAAGGGAAGTTTTGAATCAGTCTGTGAGGGAGTGCAGGGCACAGTGTCTATATCCGAGGATAGTCCATGAAATTTCTTAACGTGGCTGGAATGTATCCATCCTTTGCGGCCCTCCACTTTCACGGCTGTTCTTGTGGTCAGCAGGACTAGCTTCGGTGTTTTCCACCTGGGCTCCAATTGGGTTTTCCGATCGAAATTCCTCACAAACACCAGATCCCCCGGAGCAACGTCATGGGGTTTCACCTCAGTGTTGTCAGGAAAAGCTGCAGCTACCTGTGAACGACAAGATTGTAGTGCAGACATCAAGGAAGCCAGGTAATCTGTCAGCATATTACAATTAACATCAGTTATTTTACGTGGTACAGGCGTCCCCCACATATTTGGTGGCCTTCCGAAGATCACCTCATACGGGGATAGCCCTGTTCGAGAGTGTGCTACCATTCTTATGTAAAATAGTGCAACTGGTAAGGCTACTATCCAGTCAACACCTTTCTCCTTACATATTTTAGACAATCTGATTTTCAAAATTTGATTATGTCGTTCCACGAGACCTGCTGCCTCGGGGTGTCGGACACAGTGGAATTTCCACTGATATCCCAACAAAAGTGAGACATGTTTCATTAATTCGGATGAGAAAGGCTGGCCGTTATCTGAATATACAACACGTGGTAGCCCGTACCGTGGGAAGAATTCTCGAACTAACTGTTTGGCAGTAGTCGGGGCCGTGTAATCTGATACTGGGTACGCCTCAGTCCATCGGGAGAGAGCGCAGACAACTACAAGAACATATTTGAATCCTCGACATCGTTCCATCTGGATATAATCCATTTGGAGCACTTCAAAAGGATGATCAGGAGTCTGGAATCCACCCTGTTCTACGGGAACACTTTTTCCCGGGTTGAACTGACAACATATCATACAGGTACGGACCTTTTGTTTAGCTGCTGCTCGTAAATGTTTATTGAACCAAATGTGTTGAATGCTATCTAGCATAGCTTTTTCTCCTAAATGCGCCGGGCTGTGAATTGTAGCTATAATGGCTTGGACCATAGAGTCAGGAAGAAACCATACAGATTTCTCCTTCGTCATCCATCCCTGATCTGTCTGGATCCCTCCTAGTTCAGTCCATTTCTTTAATTCTTCTGCAGTAGCATGTGTCTGTATGTCAATTACGTCAAGTGCGGGATCCTTAATTGTCATACACTGTGTTGGTGTCTGAACTATTGGCTTTGTCATGTCTAATGTGCGATTCTGAGCAGTCTGTTTAGCTGTTCTGTCAGCTAAATCATTGCCTTGAGAAATGATATCAGTAACCTTCGTGTGTGCTTTACATTTCATAATCGATATAGCAGTGGGTAGATGTATTGCGTCTAACAAGGCATGAATGAGGAGTCCGTGCTGAATGCGGGCACCATGGGAGGTTAAATAACCTCTCTCTCGCCACAGTACGCCGAAGTCGTGTACAACTCCGAATGCATAACGTGAGTCAGTGTATACATTAACTTTCTTATTTGTGGCTTGAATACAGGCTTGTGTTAGAGCAATAAGTTCTGCTGCTTGGGCTGACAAAGTATCTATACAATTTGTCTCAATAACTTCAGTGTCTGTTGTGACTGCATACGCGGCCACTAAATCTCCTGTACTTGTTCTCATGCACGATCCGTCTACATACAACGTCAGGTCTGGATCTAACAATGGAACGTCTGTCAAGTCTTGTCTAGGTTTCGTCTTTATTTCAATGATTTCAACACAATCATGAGCTAGTGGGTCTGTTCCAATTATAGGTAATAGTGTAGCAGGATTCAATGTATTACACCGTCGGATCTCTATGTGTGGTTGAAACAATGTCAGTTCATAACCGGTAAGTCTTGCTATGGTCAAGTGTTGTGTTTGTGTTCGGTTCACAAGAACCTCTACTGCATGTGGTACTTGTACTGTCAATGGATGTCCTAATACTATGGCATCGCTTTGTCTGATTGCTAAAGCTGTCGCCGCCACTGATTTCAGGCATGCAGGCAAAGCCTGAGCTACGGGATCTAATGTACTGGAAAAATAAGCACATGGCTTGCGTGATCCTGCTTGATCCTGAGTGAGTACTGACAAGGCAGTACCTTCACGTTCTGTAACAAAAGAGTGTAAAATGTTTGCTATAACATGGTGTTGCTAAAACAGGTGCTTGACATAAAGCTTCCTTTAGGCTTTCAAAAGCTTGTGTATGTTCCTGAGTCCAAGGGAGAACAGTCGATGTGGCTGCCTCCTGTGTGGTTAGCTGAATGAGTGGTTTTGCTAGAAATGCGTACTGAGGGATCCACTGCCTACAATATGAAGTGAGGCCTATAAAAGCCCGCACTTCCTTTTGTGTCTGGGGTATTGACATGTTAGCAATTAACTGAATGCGGTCGGGTGTAAGCTGCCTTCCCTCCTTGGACAGCGAGTGACCAAGATAAATAACTCGCTGGACACAGAATTGCAGCTTAGAAGGAGACACCTTGTGCCCCTTGTCGGCTAGAAAATGTAAAACTGTCAGAGAAGCCTTTTCACATTCAGGTTCGCTTCTCGCGGTGATCAGCAGATCATCGACATATTGAAGCAGTGCAGTATTGACTGGCATGTGGATACTGTCAAGTTCTCGTTTCAGTGCTTGGCTGTAGATGCTGGGGCTTTCTGTGAATCCTTGGGGAGCGCGTGAGAATTTAAAGCTGCGCCCATTTAAACTGAATCCGAACAAATATTGGCTTTCCGGATCTATTGGGACGCTGAAAAAGGCATTCTTGAGATCAATTACAGTAAAGAATGTTGCTTCGGAATCAATTGCTGTCAATAATGATGATATATCAGGGACCACAGGAAATTGTGGTACAATGCACTTGTTTAGTTCACGCAAATCAATAACCAATCGGTATACTGGTGGGGCAGTAGGATCAGTTCGTTTAAGAATCGGAATTATCGGTGAATTACATACATTGGAGTCTGTTTCTACAACTACTCCCTGGGCAATTAGCTCATCAATGATTTTCAGCAAAGCCACTACAGCATCATGCGGTAACTTGTATTGTCGCATTCGTGGTAGTACCACTCCTGCTTTCAATGTGACTCGGTATGGTGTAATGTTCATGCAGCCAACATCTGTAGGGCCTTGTGCCCATAGATGTACTGGTAAAGTCTGTAGTCGGGGATCCATGTCCCTAGACACATAGTGACCTTTAAAATCACGTAGAAACAACCTTACTCCTTCCGGAGAACAACATATTATGGCTCCTAGTGCTTTCAGAGTTTTAATTCCTAACAGATTTTCTGGGCATGATTTAGTAAGCAATAAATCTGTAGTTCGTGTCAAAGGTCCTATCGTAAGTGGGAGAGGCTGTGATACTTCATTAACAATAGGTTTTCCTGAAAAACCAAGGGAAACATTTTGAGAGCCTGAGAGGGGTGCCCCTGGAACTTCACTACGTTTTATAGTTGTTCGACTTGCCCCTGTATCGAGTAAGAATTTTCTATCTTGACCTAATAATTCACTATGTACATATGGTCCTTCTTGATCTACAGGAATCTCGATGAGCGGTAAGTCAACTTCCCTCTCTAGGCTTGTTCATGCGTAACGCTGATACTCAGGATATTCATATTGTGCAGTCTGATACATTTGTCGTGTTGTGGTTTGTGTGGCAGTAGCAGGCAACGGTGGTGCAGCTGGCACAAACTGTATGGGCTGCTGTGAGGCTGGCATGGACTGTTGCTGAACTGGCATGGACTGTTGCTGAACTGGCATGGACTGTCCATGCTGCATAGCTCCTTGTTCATTCTGATCTTGTCTAACTAATCGTGGTCTCTCTTTTGCAATACCTGTAGCTATATTACGTTTCAGGACTGGACAATCGTGTACATAATGGCCTAGTTGTTTACAGTAATTGCAGGTTCCTCTTACAGGAGCTGTAGAATCACCAGAATGTGTCACACCCTTTTTGTGACCCTCTGCTGGTACTGTCTGAGAAACTAGCATTTTCATTTTTGTATCCTTCATGCGTCTATGCTCGTGTTCTTGTTCATCCCTAATTCTATTGTGATGATACTGTAACATTTGTAGCATTTGTGACGGAGTGTTACTTTGCCAGGTACTCTCGAATTTCAATATTCTATTCTTCACTGGAGGCAATGCATTTTCCACTAATTTTGTCACAAATAAATGTGGATATGAGTCACTACTTGCTTTTATACCACTGTTTATACCAAAACATTTTTCAAATCGAGCATAATAATCGCTTGTGTCTTCATCTTGCTTTTGTTTGCAGGCTGTGATTGCACCCCAATCTTCCTTTTTTGTAGTTAATAGACGTGGCAGTACCTGTACTAGTAAACCTGGTAACAGTTTAACTTTATCCCCGAGCCCTGAACCTGCAGTTCGGGCCCTTTCTTCCTCTGCTAATGCTGTCCAGTCTATCTTTTGGTCTCCCACTTCCCACTCTTTTTCTTTCAGTTTTTCATAGATGCCAGCAGGCAAAAGCACCTTTAATATCGTCATAATATCAGGAAAGGTGTACTCTCCCATTAGTAACATGTCTTTAATTTCTCGGTGGAAACCCGCTGGGTCTTTGTCATGACTAGGTACTACTTTCTTCATTTCTAATAATTCCATTTTTGATATGGGTGTGTAAACAAATACACGGTGAAACTCATTGTCTTCGCCTTTTATTGGGTGCACTTCTCGTAAAGGATTTTGTCTATCCATATAGTACGGCGTTCTTTCTCTGTGGGGCAGCGAGAGAGAATCCGGATTTACAAAAAGGACATACTGTTTACGTGACACTAATATCTCTTTAATTAGCTTGTTACTAGAACCTCTCCATCTGTTCGTGAGTAGTTCCGTTAATATATCAGGTAAAGGACCAGGGTCAGCATGTTGGCTCTTATATAATATAAGGAGTTGCTGAATCATATAGATTCCAGCTAAACGTTGTTCGTCTGCACTGAGATTAAAAAACGTGTGTGCTACGGTCTCATCACCGTATTTTTCAGGACTGTCAATCCAGTGAACAGCTGATCTGGCTAATTCTTGCTCATCCATGGAATCGAGGAGGTGGTAACCCCTTCGTTCTCGCAGTATTTTATCTGCGGCTTGAAACAAATGTTCAGGAGACTTCAGATTTATTACAGGCGTCGGATACGTTCTGCTATTATTTGGGCATACAGAGTGTATGGGATCAGAAAAACATCTAGCATTATCACAGGATCTTCCTCTGCCTACATAGGCTATGGTCTCTGACTGTCTTGCGGAATTCCCTGATTCGGACACTTCATCTTGCTCGAACTCGTCTGTTCCCAATCTTTCTTCATGAATACGCTCTATTTCTCTACGGATTTTTCGGCACATGGCTATTATACAATTTTGCTTATCGTGTCTCCCTTCTGATATATTCTGGCTCCATCTTGTAAGAATAAGCATTGCATTCGGGTCTACCCCCGGACGGTCTTGATTTCTGATCACACAGTTTATGAGGAAACGTAACAGTTCCCCCTGTATCTCTACTTTCTGGAATTCCATAGCTCTGTTAATACATCCTGGATCTCGTCCTGTTTGAACAAAATGATATATGTTATCTAGATGCGTACTCATTCCTGGTAACCTTGCTAAATACTCGGCGGCTCGCCTGATGCGTAATGATGCCAGGACCATTTCGTCCTCTTTACCAACCACCGGGTCATATCTACAATTTACAAGGAGTTCCTTAAGCGTACGTTCATTTACGAATTTAGGTGTACGTGAATGCGCTGATTCTTGAAAGACAAGTTTATTTATTCTGGGTGGTGTAAAGGTATTGCTAGCACCTCCCGTGGCCCCATCTGGGGCGTCGGGTGTGAATGGGTTCGTTGAACGTGACACAGCAACTATGGGTGTCGATACCACTGTAGAATCGACTGCGGGGACAGATGTGCTTGCCGAAGCTTGTATCGGGACTTGCTGTTGCACGGGGTCGGATACCTGATCCTGACGTTGAACCCCTCCGCCAGACGGTCTATGTAGTGTGGCGTTAGCATACTCGGGAGCTGTGTCGTCTAGATATGAGGAAAGAAAAACATCTTCTGCGGTTTTGGGATGCCCTTTTTGATGTACCTTAATTGGAAATAACGGGGGTGGCAAGTCTTTTGGCATCCCTGGAACAGCCTTTGGTAGTCCTTCGGCTAGAAGGGGATACATACCATTCATAAGAGCATTTCTTTGTCTATTTACTTGTTCTGACTTCACTCGGATACCTTCCTCAATTAATAGATTTTCTTGAACTTTATTTGAACTTTCTTTACTCCTCTCTTCTTGTCTACGTGCTTTTTCTGTACGTCTATGAGATTCTTTACGCCATAACTCAACAGCGTCTTTCTGTGACTGTCTGACCTTTCTTTTCCATAACTCTTCCTCCACTTTCATGATGCACTCTGCATCCCAGGTTCCCGCTGCGGGCCACCTTTGACTTTCCGGCAATCCCTTGGTATAATCTACCCATAAATCAAGAAACAATATGGCATCTAAGCCATGCTTGTGGTACATAAAATGCCCTGGAGTGTCCCTAGGAGGAATAGGAACTGCTTCTTCAAGCACCCCTTTTCTGGTAGTAATCTGTCTTAACTTCGAGAAGAGCGGCATATTGACAACTGATCTGATACTTACTCTTGAAATCACTTAATACGAAAAACACAATAATGAACAGCGAACAAAGAACAATCATTCATACCACAATATGCAAGACATTTGAACACTTTAAACATTGAACATTAAACATTTTAACAATAACCGACAATGATGACAGTCTGCCTAACTAATCACCACGCTGAATTCTTGACAATAACTAAATACTTCGGAATACTTGATATACTGCTAAACAGTACATATACACTGCTAAACAGTGCAGACCGGATTTGTGTACCCAAATCCGTCTTGACCGGCACAACCTATGTGCGCGTCAACACGCCTCCTCGGCGATGGTACTCACCGAGTAGCTCCTTGAAACGGAAGGCCTCAGAGAATGGACAGGACTCGATGACTGCGGACAGCGGACCCTCTGGACATCGGGATTTCGAAAAACCTGGTGGGCTTCTGTATACCTCGGATCTTGCTCTCTCAGCTAGGCTCTGGTCGGGATACTTCGCACTTCTCACCGCCTCGTCTGGGTTGATCGCAGCCTCAGTCGCCCCCGCTTGACCGGAGGGAGCTTACAGGAAATCCTGCTGGTACGCGTTTATGGTCCGTCCAGCTGTGGCAGGAGACCGGGCCTGCAACGCACCGCCGGCGCGTGAGATGAGAAAGTGTCCCTGTTCGGGCGCCATTATGTGGTAAATATTCTTTTTACCTAAACTGAATTTCATACGGAATCTTTAAAATAAAGTAAAATAGCTCAGAATAACAAGAGGCAGAATCCGTGGTATAAGAGGGTTTCTAAATGGGCTTTATTCCATCCAAAATGGCCGACTCGAGTCGCGGCCTTCAGGTTCCGTCACCACGAGGGTTCAGGAAGTGAAGTACCATACTTTATTGACAAGAAGTAACTTTTATAGGTCATACATTTACAATGAAACAAGTGCAAAAAGGCGTAACAATTGATAAGATAAATTAACATAGTGATACGTAATCGAAACTAGGCGTAATAAGGAGCAAAAAGAAACATGATTGGCTCTGATTATCTTACATAGGTGGATCTATACGATAATACTTAACATGGATGCGTGCGCAGCAGCATGACGTGTGATTGACGTGCAACTAGGGGGTGAAGGGGACTTGACATTTAGCTCTACATGTGGAGACGAGAAGTCTAGGGGGTCATGTCAACCTAATCCCAAATCATATCTAACATCCTATGTTTAGAGAACTATGTTATCCACAAGGAAGGACTCTCGGACAGAATCTATTCTATACTAACTGTATGTGCGTGTACAAGCGTCTAAGTGCCTATATGAGAAGCGAGGGGCAGAAAACTTTCCATGGCAACAGGGCTATGAATCACTTGCAGGAGGACGGAAAGGCTGAGTCCTTTGCTTGTGAGCTAAAGGAAATGTTTACCTAAATCACTAGACAGGAATGCATCGGCTGAAGAGCAAAATAGATAATTCGAAGGTGAAATACAGCTTCTTGGCAGGCAGGCGAAAACTGGCCGAGGCAGGCACCGTTAGCTGCACAGGGAGTAGGACAAAGTTCATGGATACAGATGCGAGCTCAAGCTGAAACTGTCAGAGACAGAGAGCAGGGAAAGGCTTTGAGGAAAGAATCGGGCCTACTTGCCTGAACTGAAAAAATGGAGTACCTTAGCCATATAAAGTCGGTGGCTTTTCATACTTAGGAATTGAATATCCAGCCCATTGATGGCGGATCTGACAGGGAACATGTCGACGGTAGACACACATATGTTTGCGTCTTGGAAACTGGAACTGGAGGGAACACACATGCATTTGTAACATGCATATAGAACCGTTGGGGTCCAAGATAGGGGACGCAACTGATCAGGAAAATCCACATTTCCACAGCAGTCACTTCAGAGCAGTGAGAGAGGGAAGTCTGAGAGCAGTCACTTCACAGCAGTGAGAGAGAGGGAAGTCTGAGAGCAGTCACTCCACAGCAGAGAGAGAGGGAAGTCTGAGAGCAGTCACTCCACAGCAGTGAGAGAGAGGGAAGTCTGTGAGCAGTCACTTCAGAGCAGTGAGAGAGGGAAGTCTGAGAGCAGTCACTTCACAGCAGTGAGAGAGAGGGAAGTATGTGAGCAGTCACTTCAGAGCAGTGAGAGAGGGAAGTCTGAGAGCAGTCACTTCACAGCAGTGAGAGAGAGGGAAGTCTGAGAGCAGTCACTCCACAACAGAGAGAGAGGGAAGTCTGAGAGCAGTCACTCCACAGCAGTGAAAGAGAGGTTAGTCTGAGAGCAGTCACTCAGCAGCAGTGAGAGAGAGGGAAGTATGTGAGCAGTCACTTCAGAGCAGTGAGAGAGGGAAGTCTGAGAGAAGTCACTCCACAGCAGCGAGAGGGGAATGTCTGTGAGCAGTCACTTAGCAGCTGTCAGAGTGGGAAGTCTGAGAGCAGTCACTTCACAGCAGTGAGAGAGAGGGAAGTCTGAGAGCAGTCACTTCACAGCAGAGAGAGGGGAAAGTCTGAGAGCAGTCACTTAGCAGCAGTGAGAGTGGGAAGTCTGAGAGCAGTCACTTCTGAGCAGTGAGAGAGGGAAGTCTGAGAGCAGTCACTCCGCAGCAGAGAGAGAGGGAAGTCTGAGAGCAGTCACTCCACAGCAGAGAGAGGGGAAAGTCTGTGAGCAGTCACTTCAGAGCAGTGAGAGAGGGAAGTCTGAGAGCAGACACTCCACAACAGAGAGAGAGGGAAGTCTGAGAGCAGTCACTTCAGAGCAGTGAGAGAGAGGGAAGTCTGTGAGCAGTCACTTCAGAGCAGTGAGAGAGGGAAGTCTGAGAGCAGTCACTCCACAACAGAGAGAGAGGGAAGTCTGAGAGCAGTCACTCCACAGCAGTGAAAGAGAGGTTAGTCTGAGAGCAGTCACTCAGCAGCAGTGAGAGAGAGGGAAGTATGTGAGCAGTCACTTCAGAGCAGTGAGAGAGGGAAGTCTGAGAGAAGTCACTCCACAGCAGCGAGAGGGGAAAGTCTGTGAGCAGTCACTTAGCAGCAGTGAGAGTGGGAAGTCTGAGAGCAGTCACTTCACAGCAGTGAGAGAGAGGGAAGTCTGAGAGCAGTCACTTCACAGCAGAGAGAGGGGAAAGTCTGAGAGCAGTCACTTAGCAGCAGTGAGAGTGGGAAGTCTGAGAGCAGTCACTTAGCAGCAGTGAGAGTGGGAAGTCTGAGAGCAGTCACTCCACAGCAGAGAGAGAGGTAAGTCTGTGAGCAGTCACTTCAGAGCAGTGAGAGAGGGAAGTCTGAGAGCAGTCACATCAGAGCAGTGAGAGAGGGAAGTCTGAGAGCAGTCACTTCACAGCAGTGAGAGAGAGGGAAGTCTGAGAGCAGTCACTCCACAGCAGAGAGAGAGGGAAGTCTGAGAGCAGTCACTCCACAGCAGTGAGAGAGAGGGAAGTCTGTGAGCAGTCACTTCAGAGCAGTGAGAGAGGGAAGTCTGAGAGCAGCCACTTCACAGCAGTGAGAGAGAGGGAAGTCTGTGAGCAGTCACTTCAGAGCAGTGAGAGAGGGAAGTCTGAGAGCAGACACTCCACAACAGAGAGAGAGGGAAGTCTGAGAGCAGTCACTTCAGAGCAGTGAGAGAGGGAAGTCTGAGAGCAGTCACTTCACAGCAGTGAGAGAGAGGGAAGTCTGAGAGCAGTCACTCCACAGCAGAGAGAGAGGGAAGTCTGAGAGCAGTCACTCCACAGCAGTGAGACAGAGGGAAGTCTGTGAGCAGTCACTTCAGAGCAGTGAGAGAGGGAAGTCTGAGAGCAGTCACTTCACAGCAGTGAGAGAGAGGGAAGTATGTGAGCAGTCACTTCAGAGCAGTGAGAGAGGGAAGTCTGAGAGCAGTCACTTCACAGCAGTGAGAGAGAGGGAAGTCTGAGAGCAGTCACTCCACAACAGAGAGAGAGGGAAGTCTGAGAGCAGTCACTCCACAGCAGTGAAAGAGAGGTTAGTCTGAGAGCAGTCACTCAGCAGCAGTGAGAGAGAGGGAAGTATGTGAGCAGTCACTTCAGAGCAGTGAGAGAGGGAAGTCTGAGAGAAGTCACTCCACAGCAGCGAGAGGGGAAAGTCTGTGAGCAGTCACTTAGCAGCAGTGAGAGTGGGAAGTCTGAGAGCAGTCACTTCACAGCAGTGAGAGAGAGGGAAGTCTGAGAGCAGTCACTTCACAGCAGAGAGAGGGGAAAGTCTGAGAGCAGTCACTTAGCAGCAGTGAGAGTGGGAAGTCTGAGAGCAGTCACTTCAGAGCAGTGAGAGAGGGAAGTCTGAGAGCAGTCACTCCACAGCAGAGAGAGAGGGAAGTCTGAGAGCAGTCACTCCACAGCAGAGAGAGGGGAAAGTCTGTGAGCAGTCACTTCAGAGCAGTGAGAGAGGGAAGTCTGAGAGCAGACACTCCACAACAGAGAGAGAGGGAAGTCTGAGAGAAGTCACTTCAGAGCAGTGAGAGAGGGAAGTCTGAGAGCAGTCACTTCACAGCAGTGAGAGAGAGGGAAGTCTGAGAGCAGTCACTCCACAGCAGAGAGAGAGGGAAGTCTGAGAGCAGTCACTCCACAGCAGTGAGAGAGAGGGAAGTCTGTGAGCAGTCACTTCAGAGCAGTGAGAGAGGGAAGTCTGAGAGCAGTCACTTCACAGCAGTGAGAGAGAGGGAAGTATGTGAGCAGTCACTTCAGAGCAGTGAGAGAGGGAAGTCTGAGAGCAGTCACTTCACAGCAGTGAGAGAGAGGGAAGTCTGAGAGCAGTCACTCCACAACAGAGAGAGAGAGGGAAGTCTGAGAGCAGTCACTCCACAGCAGTGAAAGAGAGGTTAGTCTGAGAGCAGTCACTCAGCAGCAGTGAGAGAGAGGGAAGTATGTGAGCAGTCACTTCAGAGCAGTGAGAGAGGGAAGTCTGAGAGAAGTCACTTCACAGCAGTGAGAGAGAGGGAAGTCTGAGAGCAGTCACTCCACAACAGAGAGAGAGGGAAGTCTGAGAGCAGTCACTCCACAGCAGTGAAAGAGAGGTTAGTCTGAGAGCAGTCACTCAGCAGCAGTGAGAGAGAGGGAAGTATGTGAGCAGTCACTTCAGAGCAGTGAGAGAGGGAAGTCTGAGAGAAGTCACTCCACAGCAGCAAGAGGGGAAAGTCTGTGAGCAGTCACTTAGCAGCAGTGAGAGTGGGAAGTCTGAGAGCAGTCACTTCACAGCAGTGAGAGAGAGGGAAGTCTGAGAGCAGTCACTTCACAGCAGAGAGAGGGGAAAGTCTGAGAGCAGTCACTTAGCAGCAGTGAGAGTGGGAAGTCTGAGAGCAGTCACTTCAGAGCAGTGAGAGAGGGAAGTCTGAGAGCAGTCACTCCACAGCAGAGAGAGAGGGAAGTCTGAGAGCAGTCACTCCACATCAGAGAGAGGGGAAAGTCTGTGAGCAGTCACTTCAGAGCAGTGAGAGTGGGAAGTCTGAGAGCAGTCACTTCAGAGCAGTGAGAGAGGGAAGTCTGAGAGCAGACACTCCACAACAGAGAGAGAGGGAAGTCTGAGAGCAGTCACTTCAGAGCAGTGAGAGAGGGAAGTCTGAGAGCAGTCACTCCACAGCAGAGAGAGAGGGAAGTCTGAGAGCAGTCACTCCACAGCAGTGAGAGAGAGGGAAGTCTGTGAGCAGTCACTTCAGAGCAGTGAGAGAGGGAAGTCTGAGAGCAGTCACTCCACAACAGAGAGAGAGGGAAGTCTGAGAGCAGTCACTCCACAGCAGTGAAAGAGAGGTTAGTCTGAGAGCAGTCACTCAGCAGCAGTGAGAGAGAGGGAAGTATGTGAGCAGTCACTTCAGAGCAGTGAGAGAGGGAAGTCTGAGAGAAGTCACTCCACAGCAGCGAGAGGGGAAAGTCTGTGAGCAGTCACTTAGCAGCAGTGAGAGTGGGAAGTCTGAGAGCAGTCACTTCACAGCAGTGAGAGAGAGGGAAGTCTGAGAGCAGTCACTTCACAGCAGAGAGAGGGGAAAGTCTGAGAGCAGTCACTTAGCAGCAGTGAGAGTGGGAAGTCTGAGAGCAGTCACTTAGCAGCAGTGAGAGTGGGAAGTCTGAGAGCAGTCACTCCACAGCAGAGAGAGAGGGAAGTCTGAGAGCAGTCACTTCACAGCAGAGAGAGGGGAAAGTCTGAGAGCAGTCACTTAGCAGCAGTGAGAGTGGGAAGTCTGAGAGCAGTCACTTCAGAGCAGTGAGAGAGGGAAGTCTGAGAGCAGTCACTTCACAGCAGAGAGAGGGGAAAGTCTGAGAGCAGTCACTTAGCAGCAGTGAGAGAGGGAAGTCTGAGAGCAGTCACTTCAGAGCAGTGAGAGAGGGATCGGTGCAAACAGGTAGGAGGAGGCTTTGTCCCACATATGAAAGGGCACTAGGTGCATGAAGGTGAGATGGGGCTACCTGTCTGCAAAAAAAAAATGTGCGCCAGGCTCAGTGCAAATGGGCTACACGGTGATTCGTGCTTACAGGGCTATATGTACACGGTGTGGTTCCCATAAGTGAAATGTGGTTAGAGGCACACGTGTTTAAAATACAAAAAATATATATTTCGTTGGGGGGCACCTATTAATCAAGTACCAGTGTGCTACGGCTCACATAATGAGTGTAAGTCTTGGCTGCCCATCACAGATCTAAAAGGCTAGACTCTACATGATTTTTACGATAGCTACATAAAATAAATTTACAAAGAGGCGGGGCTTGGTTGCAACCAAAAGGCCAGCTTGCACTTAGAGCTCTGCGTGGCCCGCCACCAACCGGGGCAACACTATCACCGCACGCCCCATTGTTGTGCGCATCCCCTACTGAGGTTGCGGGGGCTTCGGCGAGCACACCGGCCCTTTCCGGTCTTTTGTTGAGCACTGTTACCACATTGTTGAACACAATTTTATCGCTGTGGTTATGGCTGAAAAACTGCGGGAGTATCGGTTGTATGATTTAAATGCTAAACTACAAATATACACATTGTAATATCCATGGAATGATTATGTTACATTACAATGTAACGAGCTTTGTGTTTTTAGCACTTTAGTAATACAAAAATCAATAGAAATGTTTTCTTTTCTTTTAACAGAATGGCACCTTTCATTGGCTCTCACCATTGATGAGAGGGCTGAAAATCTCCATCGACTCATTCAGATCAACTGTCACCGATCAGGTTCAGTGACCCTGATTAGTGGGCGGCTGTCCTGTGAATATGGGGGGACAGGCGGGTCTAAGGAGGAACTAAGTCACCACATCGTGCCATTGCCATGTGCACCCAACCACCCATTCTCCATCCTCCATTCTCTGTATCTGCAGCCATCCGTGCCAAGGCGCGACTCTACCAAGGCACGACTCTACCAAGGCGCGACTCTACCAAGGCGCGACTCTACCACTCTACCAAGGCGTGACTCTAACAAGGCGGGACTCAAACACGTGAATCTACGATTCACATAATAGGCTGTTTCTGATTAAGACCCGGTTTAGGTTCTTTGATCTCATAGCTACGGCAATTTGTAGTGGTTCTAGAGCTTAATGTGCAAAATGTGGCACTGTTATGCGGTGGCTGTTGAAATGCTCGGAATAAAGGACTCTATGCTCATGTGCTATTCCTTAAATTGTTCTGAAAAAGAATATTAATACATTTAAAAGGAATGAATATAAATAAAACATATTTACAAAGTCAATGGTAACGCTGAAAATCTGGCATAGAGCAACCCACACTGGAGCTATGTTGGGTACTCAGTGCAAATAAAAAAAAAGACATTATAATTATTAGCATTTAAATAGGTACATGCCACAAACGGCCATGAACATGCGCATCATAGAACAGGCCCCATTGTGTCCTGTGCATGCAGGCAGTTGTGACAGGAGTAAAGATTGGAACCTGTACCTGAGATGAGTACATGCATATCTGGTGGGCACATTTGTGCCCAGGGCTCGGTCGGTGGAGTCTGTGTGCAAACTAGCTCCGATAAGGAGAGGCTGCACCTGTGTGTCACTCAAGGGCGTCCCCTGTGTAATGACTGAACTCTTAAGGAATATCACTGATCAACCAGGATCATGCCTGGGCACAGAAGGGGTTTCCTTTCACATGTGGAGATTCCGCTGGGAATGTAAGGTCATAATTGTGCATTTGAGGCTATATCTGGGTATACTGTGGCTGTGCCCAGGCAAATGGTGGTTATGGTTAGAAAATGATGGCCGTGCCCTGGGCCTTTAAAGCTATGTTTAGGAATATTAACACTATAACTGACCTATATTGGCTGTTCCCCTGGTCTCTGACACTATGCCCCTGGTTGTTCTTGGTTGTACACCTGACACATCACGACAGCAGCCTATTCATTATATGGCCCATAACTAAACTGCACTTTTATCTAGTCGCTAATACAAGGACACGTATAACTTCTGTAAAAAGAGCCATCAGTAGTTTCTTTACTACATTATTTTACATTACATTCGAATTGTCACGTCTCTACTCACCTCTTATAACAAAATGGCATAGCTGCTCAATTGTAATAACTTATTACAGTTAAGTTGTGATGATAGAATGTGTCCTTGCAGAGCCAGGGGCCAATGTGAAGAGCAGGCAATGGAGCATTATTCAGCTGTAGCTTAAACAAGGAAAACAACAGCTGGACATTTTTTTCCTCTGATTTGTTTTTCTAAAATTAGTAGTGATCACCAGAAAGAAGTTATCTGTGGCAGCATTTTGCTCGATATAGCTCATTAATGGAACAATAGACTCCCTCTGTATGCTTTTACACATCCTGAGCTACATATGTTTTTTTATCTGACTTACATTAAATTCATTTTACTATCTTTTAGAAACAAATTACTAACTATTTTTTGATATGCTTAATTTCATACATCAGATTTCACTTTTCCTCGACAGGTCTGCAAACATATTGTCTCTTTCATATGAAAGAGCAATGTCTCGAAGAATTTAAGCAGTTTATCGGTAGGGCGATGGTGTGCAAATGGTTTATAATAAATAACATACCCCCCTGCTCTACATTAAGATGATACTGCAAGTCACCTTAGAGCACCATTGCCTTATAAAGGACCTCAGGCTTTAATCTCTTACCTCTATATGGTTAAGCGACTCCTCGGTAACTAGAAATATCCTAATTATGTATGGCAGGGGATACTTTATCCCATAGATTATCCTTTTCCCATGACCAATTATTGTATGTTTTTTTAACTTTAGTGAAGTCACTTGGGTAACGCCAACAAGGTCAAAAGTCATGAGACCTCATTTCCTGTGACATCACCAGAGTCTGAGGTCATATAGTGTCACACTACCTCTGACGTCATGAGGATCAAAGGTGATGCCACTTCCACTATTCCTAGCATCTTCATGAATCGATGTCCATGTAAACATTGATTTAGACGTCCTGCTAAAGATGTCTGAAAATTAAATCCTATGCAGGATGTTTTACTTAAATCAAGTCTGTAATGATTTCAAGATGAAACAAGGGCATTTACATATGAAAAAAGTATTATAAAGGCGTGGGGTCTTTTACAAACTGCTAGACTTGTGTTGATTATTTTATTTTCCACATAGCTAGGAGTAGCTGTTACCTATTGTGTCAATGTTATTTAGAGATTAACAACCACCTTGTTAGAAACCCATTCCGAGGGCCACGGGGCAAGTAGGAGCTACTAGGCCCAACCAGGGGGATAGAGGCATTTTACTCCTGATGTCCTGGGGCCCGACCTACTGTGGATCCTGAGCAACCGGGCTAAGTACCCCTTCAGCATTTGACTCTCAATGGTAGTGCCGAGCAGTCCAAGGCTTCTCAGGGCGGTGGTGGGGGGAAGTTGGGGGTGGGTGGAGGTAGACAAAGGGGGTGAACACAGGCTCACAACTTAAAATATGTTTTGCAGCAGCAATAAATGATTGTTCATTTAAATACTTGCTTTTATGTAAAAAGAAATATTTATACACAAACAAAAAGTAAAATACAGCATTTACAAACAATACACACAGTTCCCCGAGGTCATGACGTTAGTGTTTTATAAGCTGGTTCCTGAGGCCTACTACCATCTAGCTAGTGGTACTGTTTTTCACCATTCACTATAGGAGGCATTCAGGGTACGCCCCACCAGTACTGCGAGTCTCAGGAGTCCCACTCTGACTCTTTCTTAACGTCAAAAGTGTTCCAGTGCTGAAGAACTATATGGCAGACAAGTTCCCCCAGGGCCACCTGGCACATAAATCAGGCTTACCCGCACCAGCAGGATCTGAACAAGCAGAATCTCCAAGCATGCCCCTTTCACCAGAGCTAAAGCAACTGTCTCCAGTAAGTTCTTCATACGCAACCCAGGAGGGGCAGCGGTCCGGTGTCATTGAGTTCCACACACAAGGTCCTGCGGAGGCAGAAGTTGTGTGTCCTTGATGTTCCTCCAGTACTGCAAAGTTTCCTGGGATCCTCCCTAGAAGTGGGGAGGGGTGCAGTGATTTTGTGCTTGTCCTCTGTCAGGGCTGGAGCCTGTTCGGGTCACTACAGCAGCCTCCTCCTCATGATAACGGTCTAGACCAGACCACGTTCGTTGCCTTGTTCCGTGGCCTCACTGGCATATGGATCACCGACCTCACTCTGTACACAGGCTATGGCCCAAATGGCACCGCAGCGATCTTCATTGCGGCCCCACCTGACATATGGGGGGCACTGATTTCACTCCGCACATGGGCTTCGGTCCAATTCATACACATTGTATGGCCAGATTGGCACTGCAGCAATCTTCACGGCAGCCCCACCTGGCATACGTGCACACCGCCTTCACTCCTGCACACAGTGCAGCAAAGTTCACTTCTCACTTCATTGTGGCCCTCCTCTGGCATAAGGGGGCGGCTGACTTTTGATAATTTTGGCAATGATCTGATTAGTGCAGCAGCCATCTCCTCACACCTCGCTACAGGGAAAAAATTGCCAAGATCCCCACTGGACCTCGTTCCCTCCAATACTCTCCTCTTCCTCACAGAGCACAGTGGTCTTGGCACTTAAGCACCAGGGTACAGGGAGAGTTGGATTCCCTGGGTGACGTTTCCTCACCCAGCTAGGAGACTAGCAGGCGTTGGCTCCATTTTGTATTTAATAAGTAAATAAATAAGTCCAGCCCCGGGGATGGGGTCCCGGGGCCAAATCTGGCCACTGGAGGGGACCCACGTTGCCCCCCTCCTTAAAAATAATTTAAGAAAAAATAAAAATAAATATGTGGCCATGCCCCGGGGGATGGGGTCCCCGGAGCCAATAGTGGCCCAGGGAAGGGGGGGGACACGCTGCCCCCTTCCCATTTAAAACAAAAAAAAAATAAAAATAAAAATGCTCAGGCCCCAGGGGATGGGATACCCAGGGCCTAAAAATAATTAAGGAAAGGGGGGCCACGCAGCCCGCCTTTCAAAAAGCATTTTTTTTAAAAAGCTGGCGTCTCGCGGGAGGCCCCGCCGCCTCCCTGCACCACTGTGCAAAGGAGCCTCCTGGCGCGTTCTAAGTTGGGGGATTAAGTCTCCTTGAATCCTGAGGGTCCCTGGGGGCCAACTAGCCCACCATGTACCTCAAGTAAGCCCCACACAGTTGGATTGTTGAGAGGTGGTCTGAGGCCATGCCCCTTTTTACACCACTCTGCAAACGTACCTCTTGGCACACTGCTGGTGGGGCGATGAGGTCCTCTTGTGTCCCGAGGACCTCAGGACTAAAATGGACTTCATCCCCCGAGCAGCAGTGCGCCAGGAGGTGCGTTTGCAGAGTGGTGTAAAAAAGGGCCGTGGCGTCGGACCATTCTCAGCAATCCAGGTGCATGGGGCTTACTGGAGGTACCTGGTGGGCTAGTTGGCCCCCAGGGGCCCTCAGGATTCAACGGGACTTAATTGCCCAACCCAGGAGGCATGTTTGCAGAGTGGTGGAGAAAGGGGGTGTGGCCTGTGTCCACCTGTCAGCTATCCCGCTATCTGGGGCATACTGGAGGTATTAGATAGGGTAGTTGGCCTCTAAGGACCCCCAGCAGCAAAGGGGACTTTAATCCCCAACCAAGAGCGCGCCAGGAAGTGCGTTTTCAGAGTGTTGGGGAAAGTGGGCCTGGCCTGCTAAGAGAACTTAGCAATCCTGCTGTGTGGGACTTACTGGAGGTAATAGATGGGGTAGTTGGCCGCCAAGGTTGACCTCAGGGGCTAACTACCCCTCCTGTTACCTACCGTAAATCTCACACTGTGGGATTGCTAAGAGGTATAAGGAGGCCACGCTCCCCTTTCACCACGACTCTGCAAACGCGCCTCCTGGCATAGTACTGGTTGGGGGATGAAGTCCACTTTACTCCTGAGGTACTTTAGCAGCCAAGTAGCCTTCTTGGTACCTCCTGTAAGTCCTACGCAGTGGAATTCCTGAGCGCTAGTTAGAGGCCCAGCCCCCTTTCTCCACCACTCTGCAAACACGACTACCAGTTAAAGAAGCATTTGTAATGTAATAGGTCTTGCATTTGCAAGAGTTAGAGCTATTAGCGTTGTAAATCTAAAAGTATTTTATTAATGTTTCTTGGAGTGGAGTGGATGTAGGTTGTGTGTAGTGGAATTATGTGGTATGTTGTGCAGTAAAAGTAAGTGGATAGAAAGTATGTGGTATTTAGTGTATAGGAATTATGTACAGTGGGATTATGTGTTATGGAGAGTAATTATGTGGTATGGTGGTCTGTGTTGTGGAATGGTAACCTCAGATTTAGTCTTCCTCATTTCCATAGAAGCTAAACTATGAACTCAATGGGACAAAAAAGAAGGAATCACTGAGGAGCACTTTTGGACCAATTCAGAGGTATGAGCAGGGCCACTGGAATTATGTGACTGTTTGGCTGCAGCAACTTTCGCACAATTATACATTTTCCTCATTAGCCACATAATTCATCATCTGCTGCCTAATCTGCAGATTTGAACAAAAAAAGCCTTGTTTCTAGCTCAAACGGCTCTAACGTTACCAAAAATGCAGCGACAAGTGTTACAGCATGGTGGAAGGTCCTTTGTAAACCTAGAATGGTCACCTGTTACTTATTGCTAAATGTGGGTGTTAAATTAGTACTAATGGTGTGCAAGCCACGCTCGCTTCTTTCTAAGCCTCTCTTGCCTGTTTGCATTTCTGTTGCTTCTTTCTGCACTTCTTTTGTTTCTTTCTGCACCTCTCTTGCTTCTTTATGCACCCCTCTTGCTTCTTTCTGCACCCCTTGTGCTTCTTTCACACCCCTCTTCCCTCTTTCTGCACCCCTCTTGCCTTTCTGCACCTCTCTTGCCTCTTTCTGCACCTCTGTTCCTTCTTTCTGCACCTCTCTTCCTTCTTTCTGCACCCCTCTTCCCCCTTTCTGCATTTCTGTTGCTTCTTTCTGCATTTATTTTGCGTCTTTCTGTACCTCTCTTGCTTCCTTCTGCACCCCTTGTGCCTCCTTCTGCACTCCTCTTCCCATTTTTTGCAGCCCTCTTGCCTCTTTCTGCACCTCTGTTGATGCTTTCTGCACTACTCTTGCTTCTTTCTGCACCTCTCTTGCTTCTTTCTGCACCTTTCTTGCTTCGTCCTGCACCCCTCGTGCCTCTTTCTGCCCCCCTCATGCCTCTTTCTGCACTCCTCTTGCCTCTTTCTGTACCTCTGTTGCTTCTTTTTGCACTTTTGTTTCTTTCTGCACCTCTCGCGCTTCTTTCTGCACCCCTCTTGCCTCTTTCTCCACCCCTCCTTCCCCTTTCTGCCTCTGTTGCTTCTTTCTGCACTTCTCTTGCCTTTCTGCACCTCTGTCCCTCCTTTCTGCAACCCTTGTCCCTCTTTCTGCTCTCCTCTTGCCTTGTTTTGCTCCCCTCTTGTCTCTTTCTGCACCTCTGTTGCTTCTTTCTGCACTTCTTTTGTTTCTTTCTGCACCTTTCTTGCTACTTTCTGCACCCCTTGTGCCTCTTTCTGCACTCCTCTTGCCTCTTTTTACACTGCTGTTCCTTCTTTCTGCACTTTTTGTTTCTTGCTGCACCTCTCTTGCTTCTTTCTGCACCCCTCTTGCCTCTTTCTCCACTCTTCCTCCCCCTTTCTGCATCTCTGCTGCTTCTTTCTGTACTTCTCTTGCCTCTTTCTGCACCTCTGTCCCTTCTTTCCGCAACCCGTGTGCCTCTTTCTGCAGTCCACTTCCCTCTTTCTGCTCCGCTCTGGTCTCTTTCTGCCCCTCTGTTGCTTCTTTCTGTACTTCTTTTGTTTCTTTCTGCACCTTTCTTGCTTCTTTCTGCACCACTTGTGCCTCTTTTACACCGTTCATCCCTCTTTCTGTACCCCTCTTGCCTCTTTCTGCACTTCTTTTGTTTCTTTCTGCACAGCTCTTTTTTTTCCTGTATCTCTCTGCCTCTTTCTCCACCCCACTTCCCCCTTTCTGCATCTGATGCTTCTTTATGCACTTCTCTTGATTCCTTCTGCACCGCTGTTGCTTTTGCCTGCACTTCTCTTGCCTCTTTCTGCACTTCTTTTGTTTCTTTCTGCACCCCTGTTTCTTTCTGTATCCCTCTTGCCTCTTTCTCCACTCTACTGCCCCCTTTCTGAATCTGTTGCTTCTTTATGCACGTCTCTTGCTTCTTTCTGCACCTCTGTTGCTTCTGCCTGCACCCCTCTTCCCTCTTTCTGCACATCTGTTGCCTCTTTTTGTACCTCCGTTCCTTCTTTCTCCATTTCTTTTCTTTCTTTCTGCACCTCTCTTGCTTCTTTCTGTACCCCTCTTGCCTCTTTCACCACCCCTCCTCCCCCTTTCTGCATCTCTGTTGCTTCTTTCTGCACCTCTGTCTCCTTTCTGCAATCTATGTGCCTCTTTCTGCTCCCCCTTGTCTCTTTCTGTACCTCTGTTGCTTCTCTCTGCACTTTTCTTGCTTCTTTCTGCACCCCTTGTGCCTCTTTATGCACTTCTCTTGCTTCTTTTTGCACCTCTGCTCCTTCTTTCTGCACTTTTTTTGTTTCTTTCTGCACCTCTCTTGCTTCTTTCTGCATCCCTCTTGCCTCTTTCACACCCCTCTTCCCTCTTTCTGCACCCGTCTTGCCTCTTTCTACACTTCTTTTGCATCTTTCTGCACATCTCGTTTTTTACTGTATCTCTCTTGCCTCTTTCTCTACCCCACTTTCCCATTACTGCATCTCTGTTGCTTCTTTATGCACTTCTGTCCCTCCTTTCTGCAACCCTTGTGCCTCTTTCTGCACTCCTCTTCCCTCTTTCTGCATCTCTGTTGCTTCTTTATGCACTTCTTTTGTTTCTTTCTACACCTTTCTTGCTTCTTTCTCGATTCCTGTTCCCTCTTTCTGCACTCCTCTTGCCTCTTTTTGCACCTCTGGTCCTTCTTTCTGTTTCTTTCTGCACCTCTCTTGCTTCTTTCTGCATCCTTCTAGCTTCTTTCTGCACCCTTTGTGCCTCTTTCACACAACCATATTCCCTCTTTCTGTACCCCTCTTGCCTTTTTCTGCACCTCTGTTCCTTCTTTCCGCACTTCTTTTGTTTCTTTCTGCACCTCTTGTTTCTTTCTGTATCCCTCGGGCCTCTTTCTGGACCTCTCTTGCATCTTTGTGCACCTCTCCTACCTTTTTCTGTACCCCTCTTGCCTCTTTTTGTACCTCTGGTGGTTTTGTCTGCACTGCTGTTGCTTTTTTGCACCTCACTTGCCTCTTTCTGCACTCCTCTTGCTTCTTTCAACACCTCTGTTGCTTCTTTCAGCAATTCTCTTGCCTCTTTCTGCACTTCTCTTCCTTCTTTCTGCACCCCTCCTGCCTCTTTCTGTACCTCTGTTGCTTCTTTATGCACTTCTTTTGTTTCTTTCTACACCTTTGCTTCTTTCTGCTCCCCTCGGGCCTCTTTCTGGATTCCTGTTCCCTCTTTCTATACTCCTCTTACCTCTTTTTGCACCTCTGGTCCTTCTTACTGCGCCTCACTTGCCTCTTTCTGCACTTCTCTTGCTTCTTTCCACACCTCTGTTGCTTCTTTCAGCAATTCTTTTGCCTCTTTCTGCACTTCTCCTGCTTGTTTCTGCACCTCTCCTGCAACTTTCTGCAGCTCTGTTGCCTCTTTCTGCACCCATGTTCCCTCTTTCTGTACCTTTCCTGCCTGTTTCTGTACCGCTCTTGCCTCTTTCTGTACCTCTGTTGCTTCTTTCTACACTTCTCTTGCTCTTACTGCACCCTTTGTGGCCCTTTCAGCAACTGTTGCTTCTTTCTGCACTTCTCTTCCTTCTTTGTGTACCTCTCCTGCCTCTTTCTGTACCTCTCTTGCATCTTTGTGCACCTCTCCTACCTTTTTCTGCACCCCTCTTGCCTCTTTTTGTTCCTCTGTTAGTTTTTTCTGCACCGCTGTTGCTTCTTTCTGTACCTCACTTGCCTCTTTCTGCACTCCTCTTGCTTCTTTCAACACTTCTGTTGCTTCTTTCAGCAATTCTCTTGTCTCTTTCTGCACTTCCTTCTTTCTGCACCCCCTGCCTCTTTATGTACCTCTCTTGCCTCTTTGTGTACCTCTCCTACCTCTTTCTGTACCCCTCTTGCCTCTTTTTAAACCTCTGTTCCTTCTTTCTGCACCGGCCTTGCTTCTTTCTGCATCCCTCTAGCTTCTTTCTGCACCCTTTGTGCCTCTTTCACATCACTCTTCCCTCTTTCTGCACCCCTCTTGCTTCTTTCAGCAATTCTCTTGCCTCTTTCTGCACTTCTCTTCCTTCTTTCTGCACCCCTCCTGTCTCTTTCTGCATCTCTGTTGCTTCTTTATGCACTTCTTTTGTTTCTTTCTACACCTTTCTTGCTTATTTCTGCACTCCTCTTGCCTCTTTTTGCACCTCTGGTTCTTCTTTCTGCACTTCTCTTCCTTCTTTCTGCACCCCTCCTCTTTCTATACCTCTCTTGCCTCTTTGTGCACCTCTCCTACCTTTATGCACTGCTCTTGCTTTTTTCTGCAACTCATTTGCAAATTTCTATATCCCTCTTGCCTCTTTCTGCACCCCTCTTCTCTGTTTCGCCACCTCTATTCCTTCTTTCTGCACTTCTTTTGTTTCTTTCTGCACCTCTCGTTTCTTTCTGTATCCCTCTTGCTTCTTTCTCCTCTCCACCTCCCCCTTTCTGCATCTCTGTTGCTTCTTTATGCACTTCTCTTGCGTCTTTCTGCACCTCTGTTGCTTCTGCCTGTACTTCTCTTGCCTGTTTGTGCACCTCTGTTGCTTCTTTCTGCACTTCCCTGGCTTCTTTCTGTACTTCGGTTGCTTCTTTCTGCACTCCTCTTGCCTCTTTCTGCACCCTTCCTCCCTCTTTCTGCACCTCTCTTACCTCTTTCTGCACCCCGGTTCCCTTTTCTGCATCTCTCTTGCCTGTTTCTGCAACTCTCTTGCCTCTTTCTGCAGTTCTCTTGCCTTCTTCTGCACCTCTGTTGCTTCTTTCTGCACTTCTGTTGCCTCTTTCTGCACCCCTGTTGCTTCATTCTGCACTTCCCATGGTTCTCTCTGCATCGGTCTTGCTTCTTTCTGCACTCCTGTCTCTTTCTGCACCTCTCTTGCCTCTTTCTGCACCCTTTGTGCCTCTTTCACACCCCTCTTGCGTCTTTCAGCAATTCTCTTGCCTCTTTCTGCACTTTTCCTCCTTCTTTCTGCACCCCTCTTGCCTATTTCTGCACCTCTGATCCTTCTTTCTGCACTTCTTTAGTTTCTTTTTGCACCTCTCTTGTTTCTTTCTGTATCCCTCTTGGCTCTTTCTCCTCCCCACTTCCCCCTTTCTGCATCTCTGTTGCTTCTTTATTGACTTCTCTTGCTTCTTTCTGCACCTCTGTTGCTTCTGCCTGCACTTATCTTGCCTCTTTCCGCACCCTCCTCCATCTTTCTGCACCTCTCTTACCTCTTTCTGCATCTCTCTTGCCTGTTTCTGCAACTCTCTTGCCTCTTTCTGCAGTTCTCTTGCCTCCTTCTGCGCCTCCGTTGCTTCTTTCTGCACTTCTCTTGCCTCTTTCTGCACCCCTGTTGCTTCATTCTGCACTTCCCATGGTTCTTTCTGCACCTGTCTTGCTTCTTTCTGCACCCCTGTTGTCTCTTTCTGCACTCGTCTTCCCTCTTTCTGCACCTCTCTTGCCTCTTTCTGCACCTCTCTTGCCTCTTTCTACACCTCTGTTGCTTCTTTCAGCAATTCTCTTGCCTCTTTCTGCACTTCTCTTTCTTGTTTCTGCGCCTCTCTTGCCTCTTTCTGCACCTCTTGCCTCTTTGTGCCCCTCACTTGCTTCATTTCTGCACCCCTCTGCCCTCTTTGTGCAACTCTCTTGCCTCTTTCTACACCTCTCTTCACTCTTTCTGCACCACTCTAACCTCTTTCTGTACCTCTGTTGCTTCTTTCTGTACTTCTCTGGCCTCTTTCTGCACCCTTCATGCCTCTTTCAGCACCTGTTGGTTCTTTCTGCACTGCTCTTGCTTCTATCTGCTACTCTTTTGCACATTTCTGCACCCCTCTTGCCTCTTTCTGTACCTCTTGCCTCTTTCTGTACCTCACTTGCCTCTTTCTGCACTTTTCTTGCTTCTTTGCACACCTCTGTTGCTTCATTCAGGAATTCTCTTGCCTTTCTGCACTTCTCTTGCTTGTTTCTGCACCTCTCCTGTGTCTTTCTGCACCTCTGTTGCCTCTTTCTGCACCCCTGTTCCCTCTTTCTGCACCTTTCCTGCCTGTTTCTGTACCTCTCTTGCCTCTTTCTGTACCTCTGTTGCTTATTTCTGCACTGCTGTTGCTTCTTTCCGCAATTCTCGTGCCTCTTTCTGCACTTCTCTTCCTTCTTTCTGCACCCCTCCTACCTCTTTATGTATCTCTCTTGCCTATTTGTGCACCTCTCCTACCTCTTTCTGCACCCCTTTTGCCTCTTTTTGCACCTATGTTGGTTTATTCTGCACTGCTCTTGCTTCTTTCTGACCCTCACTTGCTTCTTTCTGCACCCCTCTTACCTCTTTTTGTACCCCTGTTCCTTCTTTCTGTACCTTTCCCGCCTGTTTCTGCACCTCTCTTACCTCTTTATGTACCTCTGTTGCTTCTTTCTGTACTTCTTTTGCCTCTTTCTGCACCCTTCGAGCCTCTTTCAGCACCTCTGTTGCTTCTGTCTGTACTTCTCTTCCTTCTTTCTGCACCCCTCCTGACTCTTTCTATACCTCTCTTGCCTCTTTGTGCACCTCTCCTACCTCTTTCTGCACTGCTCTTGCTTTTTTCTGCAACTCTTTTGTACATTTCTATATCTCTCTTACCTCTTTCCACACCCCTCTTCTGTATTTCTCCACCTCTATTTCTTCTTTCTGCACTTCTTCTGTTTCTTTCTGTACCTCTCGTTTCTTTCTGTATCCCTCTTGCTTCTTTCTCCTCCTCACTTCCCCCTTTCTGCATCTCTGTTGCTTCTTTGTGCACTTCTCTTGCTTCTTTATGCACCTTTGTTGCTTCTGCCTGTACTTCTCTTGCCTCTTTGTGCACCTCTGTTGCTTCTTTCTGCACTTCCCTGGCTTCTTTCTGCACTTCTGTTGCTTCTTTCTGCACTCCTCTTGACTCTTTCTGCACCCTTGCTCCCTCTTTCTGTACCTCTCTTACCTCTTTCTGCACCTCTGTTCCCTTTTCTGAATCGGTCTTGCCTGTTTCTGCAACTCTCTTGCCTCTTTCTGCAGTTCTCTTGCCTCCTTTTGCACCTCTGTTGCCTCTTTCTGCACTTCTCTTGCCTCTTTCTGCAACCCTGTTGCTTCATTCTGCACTTCCCATGGTTCTTTCTGCATCGGTCTTGCTTCTTTCTGCACCCCTGTTGTCTCTTTCTGCACTCGTCTTCCCTCTTTTTGCACCTCTCTTACCTCTTTCTGCATCCTACTTGCCTCTTTCTGTACCTCTCTTGCTTCTTTCTACACCTCTGTTGCTTCTTTTAGCAATTCTCTTGCCTCTTTCTGCACTTCTCTTGCCTGTTACTGCACCTCTCTTGCCTCTTTCTGCCCCTCTCTTGCCTCTTTCTGCACCCCTCTTCTCTATTTCTCCACCTCTCTTGCTTCTTTCTGCACTGCGCTTGCTTCTATCTGTACCTCTCGTACATTTCTGACTCCCTCTTTCTGCACCCCTGTTCCCTCTTTCTGCACCTTTTTTGCCTGTTTCTGTACTTCTCTTGCCTCTCTCAGCACCTCTGTTGCTTCTTTCTGCACTGCTCTTGCCTCTTTCTGCACCTCTGACTTTGAGGTAGTTTTAATCCCCCTGCCCTATTATGTAATAGGGCCTTACAGGGGAGGTCATGCCAATCACTGGGGGTACCCCAACCCATAGTGTACCCTAGTGTATGTAGGTGTTTTCACTGTATTCTAAGTGTCTTTCAGCATAGCATTGGCTCCGGGCCTGGTTAGTTGGGGGCACAGGATGACTTTGCAACTAGGCCTCTTTCTGCACCTCTGTTGGTTCTTTCTGCATATCTCTTGCTTCTTTCGGCACCTTTCTTCCTCTTTCTGGACTTCTGTTGCCTCTTTCTGCATTTCTATTTCTTCTTTCTGCACCTTTCTTCCTCTTTCTGCACATGTCCTACCTCTGTAGGCATAGCTAGGCATTAGCATTCAAAAAAATCTTAGAAATTCACTGAAAAAAACATAGGTTTCAGGGATGTTATGGTTAGAAATTAGCATTTAAAAAAACCTTAGAAATTAGCATTTAAAAAAACTACAGGTTTCAGGGACATTATAGTTAGTTGGACATTTCACTCATACAAAACCAGAGAAATTTGGCCGTTATAGTTAGTTGAGCTAACTATAACTCACGCACCCGCAATGCACTGCTGATGATGTCACATATTACATTATTCATGACATGGTCAGTGAAATCACTGATGATATCTCAAATGACATCACTGATGACATTACTGATGACATCATCCACATGATAGTCTGATGCACCTCCTCACACCCTAATATAACATTTGATACACCCACATTAAAATACAGACTACCATTTCGAAATCACAGACACACCAATACCAGTTACTTCATACCCACTCACTGACTCCTAGGTCTACACACACATCCACTCATTCATCCATACAGTCACTTATATATGCAGTCACTCATCAATACAGCACTATCATGTGCACTCATACACCTATACAGACACACACACGGCCACTCATCCATAGAGTTACTCACACACCTAGTCAGTCATGCAAAGAATCAATCGCACTCACATTTACAGTTATACACACACCACCTCACTTATTCATACAGATACTAACACATACTTACTCTCTTCTACATTCACTGATACAAGCACACACATCCATACAGCCATTCTCACAATCACTCACTCTCACATATAGTCATTTATATACTCCAACACTCACATATACTGCCTTTCACATATGTAGTTACTCACACATGTACCACTGAGACATCCATTCACTCTCCAACACACCCATACACACACTCACCCACCCATACAGCCGTTCACAGATGCACTCTTGAACCCATACACACACTCACCCATGCAGCCCTTCAGATACACTCTTGAACCCATACACCCAGTGAATCACCCACTCACACATCTAAGCACAGAGTCACACACCCCCACCCACCCACACAGACACTCAGGCTCCCATACAGATACTCAGACAGCCAATCAATAATCACCCATATAGACACTCGTAGGTACTCACCAACCCATGCAGCCGCTTACATACCAACTGACAGACTGATACAGATATTCTTCTTATCATCTTTATTTCGGTCACTAGGACCATAAAAGAATGCAACAGATGTACAATTAAAAATTAAACACTTTTAAAAAAGAAGAAGATTTACACACATGGTTGAATTTTAAAAAAACAGTCATAGGACAATCAGGCTAAAATCGTCAAAAATATTCATTCAGCTATATTTAACTTAATGCATCGGTTACGGGTAAACCACATTGCTGTTAAAAATTTTGCGACTGCAAATACAATTGGGGCCGAAAAATCTGTTTTCAAAATTCTGAATGCTGGGAAATGCTGCCTAAAACCAAGATTTTTGAGGAGTGGGACAAGCCAGTAATTCCTTGCTCTTTGGTATGCTGGACAGAATAATATAATGTGCAAATCAGTCTCTCGCGGGTGAGCGCAAGCTAGACATTGCGCTGTGGGCTGGCAATATGTCCAGCGATCTGTGTATGCCCTAAGGGGAAGAGTACTATATCGCCATTGCATATATAGCTTCCTTGTGATAGGAGGGCCAATATCGTCAAAGGCGAGCACAAAATGATATGAGTCTTTAAACCTCAGAAAATGTTCGGATAGGGACCCCTCCCGTACACTCTCAATTGAGACACGTAAATTATGCTCGTAATAAACCTTAGAGATAGATTTGCGTGAGATCCTGCAGCATGCATTTCCTGGATCAAGCCACAAATCCGATCTTCCTAGTGACTCACATGTTTGTTTACTATATTTTAGCCATGGGATTTGTGCAGCTTGAGGAAGACGCAAAATCTCTAGAAGCTCAGCTCTATAATTAGATATTTCCGGCGTGCTCCATATTATGTGCCAGAAAGTTATGGGTTTAAGTCCCGGCTCCTCTCTAATAGGTCTTAGGCCCAGGTCTAAACGGAGTGGGAGGAGTGGGGTACTAGACGGTAAAGCTGCCAATTGCCTTATAAAATTATTCTCCGTTACCAGCAATTTCTGGGCGGCAGTATGCCCCCATAATTCACCTCCATATGTCACTGCCCCTCTTGCCTGGATTTTATAAATTTGAAGGCAGGGACCAAATGGCTAATAGGTCAATCCTCTTGTCATCCTAAAAATGCCACCCGTCAACTGGGTCAATTTCAAGTTTGCCTTGGTTCGGTGTGAATCCCATGTCATGGACTGGTTAATTGTTACCCCCAGATAATCGAACGTATAAACCCTCTCGAGTCTGGAGGACCCTATCATGGGATTCACGCGTGTTGAGGAGGGCGGGTTGAAGATCATATACATAGTTTTAGAAGCATTAATCTCCAATCCGCGCTCGACGCAGAAATTCGCAAATCCGTCCAACACCCTTTGTATGCCCATGGGGGATTTGGAAAGCAGCAGGGTGTCATCTGCAAACATAATGGCAGGCACCCTCCTGCCATCCAGCCTGGGGGCATCGATATTACTCAGCCCATTGAGATGGTTAATGACCCCGTTGACAAAGAGGCAGAAGAGGGTCGGTGCAAGCACGCAACCCTGTCTAACCCCCCTGTCAACGGGGAAGCCATCCGAAAGGGTTCCCCCTCTTCCACACCTTACCCTGGCAAAGTTTCCCTGATGTAATCTTTTCATAATTAGTAAAATGTCGGCGGGGACCCCTAAGTCCGTTAAGACGGCCCAAAGTTTATCCCTGGGCACTAAATCGAAGGCCGCACGCAAGTCCACGAACACCGTGTACAAGCTGCCACCCTCAATTAGCACTGACTTCCAATATAGGAGATTCAAACGGAATATATGGTCGATAGTAGAGATACCTCTTCTAAACCCTGCTTGATATGGAATCAACATTTCGCAATCCTCAATCCAATCCTGAAGGCGATTGAGCATCAGTCTACCGAATATCTTTTGTGAAACATCGATGAGACTGATGGGTCTATAGTTGGCTGGGAGCAGAGGTGAACCCTTTTTATATATTGGGACAATCTCTGCGCCCAGCCAAGTATCTGGCACCTCCATACCCCCCAAAATGGAATTGAATAGAATCGTTAGATAGGGTGCCCAGACATCCGGTTCTTGCTTAAATAGGTCGCCCGGTAGGCCATCCAAGCCAGGTGCCTTGCCTGATGCCAACCCAACAATAGCCGCTCGCACCTCCCTTATTGTGAGTGGCACCCCATTCGGAGTGATACTAACCGTCTGGGTGGGATTAGTCCTATCCCCTTCGGGTAACTTATATAGAGACTGGAAATGGTCTTGCCATACCCTGGCCGAGATGTTGGGCTCAATTGCAGCTACTCAGCACCTGTATTCGTACAACGCCAGAATTTACGCGAGTCCCCACATGCAAGGGAAATGGTAAGTTTTGGAACTCCCATTCGCTTTTAGCATTGGTGATCAAAGACTTGTAGGCCGTTCTCCTGGCCCTAATTTCCGCACTTCCCTTCCCCGCCTTAATCGAGGTCAGGAGATCAGTTTTTGCCTTGCGGCATGCAGTATTGTACCAAAGGGGACCAGGGACACGTCCATTAGTTCTCTTTGGTACGATAATAAGGATTTCAGACACCGATTTGGCAAGATCATCATGCAACTGCCCCAGTTGTTTGTAAGCACCCTGGGTAATACCTTGCACCTTTAAAGCCTGGACGTTTTCTAGTATAGGAATTACCCGGGCGTACAGCTTGGATATCTTCCCTGGTTGAGTAGCTAATTTCTCCCACTTCACTCTGCGTCTATTGTTCGTAAGACCTAGCCCCACCTCAGAAGCCACCCTCTGCTTCCCCGTGACCTCAAGACCAGGATGATCATAATCCAGTTCCAATGCGTTGTGGTCGCTATCTTCCCTAGATGTCACCCGGAAGTCTCTAATAAGTGGCCACGAGGCCAGTGGGACCAGGATGTAGTCTAGTCTTGACTCCCTGCCCAATCTATTGTAGGTGCATCTTGGAGGGATGTCGGATTTTGTCCTTCCATTACAGGCCCGGAGACCATATTTCAGGGTTAGGGATGTGATTTGTAGGGCCAAAGGGGTCCAAGCTCTTGGAGCCGGTGCTTGCGAAGGAGGTACAGACCAGAGCAAATCCTCCTCTTGAGCCAAACCATCCAATAAGCCCGGAAGGGGCTCAAAATGGCAATTCAGATCACCCCCTACTAAATAAGGAATGCCCTCGGGAATTTCATTTAGGGCAAACGTAAGCTCCTCAATAGTGCGCGATTCTTGCGTAATGTTGACTGGCCTGGAGTAAACATTTATCAACAGAAGGCTCTGTGAATTTGGCCATTCCAGCAATACAGCTAGAATATCCTTCTTGTTCAATGGAAAGACAGCGGCCCTACATCCCAGGTCGTTAGCCACCCAGATTGCGAGGCCTCCCGATGGTCTCCCTCTGCCCCCCCATACTGCATGTGTGGAGAATGCAGCAAAGCCTATGTGGGTGACTTCTTCCCTCGCCCAGGTTTCTTGGAACAGGCATATATCTTTGTCCTCAATAAAGGAGCTCCAGGCCGGACAATTCAGTTTGTTACCCAGGCCTGCCACATTACATGATAGTAACTTGAGAGAGGAGCAATTGGTTCTCTCGGTTAGTAAATTTGGGAGTACGACCGTACCGGAGTGCATCCCCAGTGGTGGGTTGGTATCCAAGCTGCCCACTTGGACAGCCATCACCTCAATTGTGTTGTATGAAGAGCTATGGGTCTCTGCACCTACCTCTCCATTTGCAGATTTCTGGTCAGGGTAAGCCTTCTCCATGGGGGTAACTGGTCGTATTTTAGGTGTAGGGGTCGTATTGGGACCCAAATCCTCCCCACCCCCCGTCTTACTCGGTCAATCCACCATGTCAAGGTTACTAAACCTATTATTGGTGGAAAAATGGTCATATTGCGGAAATCTGGGAGGAGGGTGACCTCTTTCACTTAGACCCCATCTGCCTCCTCTCCTATGTACTAGTTCCCAGCCCTTCTCTTCCTGCTGATGGGTTGAGGATGGGTAAAAAAAGGATAGAGGAAGGGATTGGATAGAAGTCCCCTGGGCATGGTATGGCCAGCTACATATGTGTGAGACAGTGGAAGGGTCCCTAAAATTGATCAGAACACAATCTCCATGGATAGATTTCCTGGTGTTGCCCAGCCACGGAACTCTCCTCACCATGAGTACCTCACTATGCATTCCTTCGGGAAGGGGCCTGTTAGTAGAAAGCCAGTGGATTACCTTATTTTTAAGGGCGTCCACAGGTTCCCTAGTACGTGGATTTAGTTCAGGAATACCTGTTAAGAGAACTGTATACGGAATGGCCTCCGGTGGCAAATTAACTGGCCTGTGTTTTGTACCGTTAGGATGTACCACTATTGCGGGCACAGCCAGCTTCGCTTTAGGACTTGCAGTTGCTACGCAAATTGGGGCTTGTGAGTTTAGGCCTTCTAAAGTTGATGGTGTAGGAGGGTGTGTTTGTATCAACTTAGAAGGAGGGGGCCCTTCCTTAACTGGAGGCGCTAGAATAGACTTCTTATCTCAGGGACCCGACCCTCCGCTTGTGAGTTGACTAGCTTTTTTTGGGACGTCTGCTAGTTGTAAGATTCCCTTTTGGATGTTCAATAAACACATTTCCATCTTTTCTAGGCGGTCTTCTAGGGGATTGAGCATTTTCCTCAGGAGAGTACGGATATCCGAAAGAGTGAAAGTGAAATCCCCCTCCCCCGAAGTGACATTTGGGCTGGGAGGGGTTTGGGACGGGGTCTGGGAGGGCGGGGCCCTATTTTTTTGTGGCGGGTTTGGCCCCTTATTAACTATATCATGTTGATTGCCCTCACACCTAGGGTTACGCTTTGGGATCTTAGGCTTTCGCCCCCCTGTAATTTGTGCCCTTTTTTTCCTTTTCGGAATAGCTCCCTCCCTCTCCCCCTGTGATGACTGCACAAGCTGATGAACCCTGTCAGTAGTTACATCCTTATTAAAGACACTCGCTTTGGAAATAATTGGCGGTGGAGGGGGCTTAGGTGATGGAAGAGGTAATATACTAAGCTCTACGAGGGCAGAGATATCACAATTGGTAGTGGGTATGATAGAGCTACTTAGGTCAGATAAAACAAGCGTGCCATTTATCCCCCTGGATCTGATAATAAACAGTCAGGCGTTTGTTCTGGGGTAATAGCATGTGCAAGGGGTCCCAAAGAGGATCTCCTGACCCAGTCAATTTCTTGCGAAATACGCCTTTCGAGAATAGTAATTTCATCAATAAGAAGAGACCCCGCTTTAGCAAAATACGTGTCCAGAGTACCTTTTGCCATCCCTGCGGCCAGTGTGGTTTTGCTCCTCGTTTCTCTTGATGTCATGATCCCGAGCTAGGTTCCAAGATTGTAATATGGAGTCTTGGGCAAGGGGGAATGGCCCAAGCCCTAACTCTCCCGTTCTCGAACGGCCTCAAACAGCCCGCTCTTTGCCCGGTCTTCGCCCCGTGCGTCGCTCCTCGCGCGTTCCGCTAGCGCGTATGCACGGGACGTTTTAAATGGTGGAAAGGACCCGAGGAGGAGTGGGCGGGAAGAGGCCCCAGCTGCAGCGGTGATGGTAGCGCTGTGCAGGCTGGTCCTCGCAGTCCCACCGGCAGAAGGATGATGCAGCAAAGGCTCCCCAAGGTACAAGAGAGTCCGGGTTGAGCCGGTGAACGCAGGAGTCTCCAGGAATGACGATGAGCAATGTTTCAGTGAGTGTACAGATATTCACAGTTTAGTCACTAACCCATGCACTCAGTAAGACAAGTTTAATCACTCACTTATACAGTCAGTCACGCACCTACTAAATCATCCATTCAGACACCCTCTCATTCTTCAATACACCTTGGCATATATATATATAAAGCCTATTTAAACTTTACAGAAACACACAGTCACTGGATAGTTACTGGATGATGTCATCAGTGACATCATTTGAGATGTCATTAGTGATGTCATCAGTGATGTCACTGACCATGTCATGAATGATGTATTATGTGACGTCATCAACAGTGCATTGCGTGGGCGCGAGTTATAGTTAGCTCAACTAACTATAAGAGCTGAATTTCTCTGGTTTTATACGAGTGAAATGTCCAACTAACTATAACGTCCCTGAAACCTGTATTTTTTCAGTGAATTTCTAAGGTTTTTAAAATCTAGAAATAACACCACAAAAACAAGGGACATTGAGGGACATGAAAGGGTTTTATACCTGTGGTAAGTGCAAAGCTTGCACTACAGCAAGAGAGTGCTAACATATGTGTTTGAAGGATTGAATAAACGTAAAACAATCACGAAGTTCATGACATGCCAGACCACCCATTCTGTCTATTTCTTGATTTGCCCTTGTGGCCTCAAGTATATACACAGTACGATACACAGTGTGAAGATACCCGTATTGGAACATATGCGCGCTTTCGCAAACAAAGATTTGAGTTACCCTGTCGCAAGACATTTTGCCATCAAACAGAAGACCAATAGGGATCTATTACAATACTTCATCGGGACGTGATCAATACTGAACAGCAGAGGGGGGGATAGAATGCTGAGACTCAGAAGGCTGGAGTCTCGATATATTATCGACCTGCAGACAAAGACCCCCAAAGGCCTAAATAGTGGGGAGGAATTGGCGGTACATTTGGGTACATAGGTCTGGTAAGGTTGTACCTGTATGATGAAATGTTTTTCTTCTGTTAATCGAGCATGAATGCACAGTAAGGGCTAGCTGATACACGGCAACATAGCAGTAAGGAGGATTAATGAGGTAGTCCAAAAAGCATGCGGGTGCCAATGCACGGCGTGATTTACATCGCATAGATAATTGCGTCCTGCATTTTTGTAAAGAAGTCACTTTGGAAAATAGCATTTAAACGGTTGCCTTGTTATTAGTACAATATGTCTGATGTAAACAAGAACTAATGATGTGTGTAATTATACCGAGCAAATATTTCTGAATGCCGATACACGGCAGAAATCAGATAGAAGATCAGAAAGTATCATTTTAAGATGGCGCCGATAGTCTGCATTGTAACTTATCACCAAATACAGTCATTGTGAGCTGTGTTTCAAGTGGGTTTTTGGTATGGGAAGATGGTACGACACAATTGTATATACTAGATAATTTTGTTTGGTATAGGTTTAACACTTGCTGTAGATTTGAAAAAAAATCTGCATTTAAGACGGAATGGTCACATATTCAGTAGTGATCTCAGAAAACAGCTCCCTCATGATACGATATCCCAATGAATCACAGGAGGAGAGTTACACCTCCAGGTCAAGTGGCCAGAGGTAGATGTGTAGGGGCCTACATGCCATATAAACAATTCAGTGGTTCTTAATCACCAAGAGTCCACAACTCTTCCTTGTTATACGTCACAATGGGATTCAAAGAGGCAATCATTAAGGATGATTCAGTGAGGGGCACAGTAGTACATTAGGATGTCCCTTATGCTCAGGTCTCCATCATATGGCGATGAACACAATTTGATTCAAGAGATAAGCAAGATATTTAACCTCCAAAAGAAAGCCCTGAATAAGGTGATGATTCCGGGAAAGAAAACAAGTATTTGGTGTTAATAATTGTGTACAGAATACAGCAGCTGCAGTGTTATGTTAAAAGTATTTATTAAGCGCGTGTACACCAAACGGTTTCATGTTGCTGCGAACAAAGAGTGCCCCATTAAAGGCAAGGAGAGGGATGACCAGTGGAAGAGGCCTAGCTTGACTACATCTAACATTAGTGGCACTGTGTATGCCCAACACTGCCACGCTGCTTTGGCCACAAATACCCCCACATATTTGAAACCTTTTAGCTCCAATGTCAGCTCGGATACCTAGACCACAACCGCCAGCCCACCATGCACTACATTTCAACTCCTGTTAGAAGTAGGCAAGCCACTGAAGGCTCGAGCCGGATGCCCGGCTCTGGCTCATCTTAAGGTTCTCCTGGGTCCTCGAGCCCAAAAGGAGCCGACTTCGGCTCAGCGCCCTTGCCTCACTGTCCAGCGCTGGCACCACAGGAGGATGAGCATGGACTATACTTTCGTTTTGTGCATCTAACTGCTGCCCGCCTGTGCTCGGGCTGTCGAAAGCCGGAGGGATTTCCGCCTGGCCAGTGCGCAGTCCAGAGGGGCGACTCCAGTGCACCGCCCGTGCCATTACCAGCCCCTGCGCTCACAACTTTGTGAGTGATCAGCCCTTGGCCTGCAGTTCAGTCCTGTTCTCAGGAGAATCTTTTAGCAACGAGCACTGCGTATCGCAGCCGGGTGGGGTCTCCCAGACCTTAGTTTAATGAATGGGTGTAAAGTGGTCGAGCCTTTCCCGAAACCTCCTCAAACCCGTCGTTCTGTGAAGGCAGAGGAAGCTGGTGAAAGCATTATACTGGAAGACTCTGCTTAACGGAACTTTGTATTTTTTCTCCCTAAAAAGACTTTTTATATCGGCTAGATTTGAAATGTAGCATGTTACTTTATTTAAACAGTGTACTGAAATTATTTAAACAAAAAGCATTCACTTTTAATATAAAACGGGAGAAAGACATGCCCATTTAGTGACTTTATTGCATAACATGAAAGTAAGAAACCAGTGATAATCCCGGCTCCCCCCTGGATCAAATTGTGTGATCCTAGGCATTTACTAATTAAACTATGTCTCCTTTTCATTCACCATCACATCTGATAGCGCCTTGGGATACGTCAGTCAGAATACACTTTCAACAAAACCTCTTGTGTATAATTTAAAGACTATAATGTTGCCGACCATCTATCATAACGATCTAGACCACAAATAGGATGCACATAACATAATTAGTCGTCATGGTCGGTGTGGTGGCTAGATTATGTGCAGGATCATGAACAGAAACTGTCCCTTCTGATAAATGTCACTCAGAGCAGTGTTATAATATAATGTACTAAAGTGAAAGGCTTTGGGGTGTTAGAGTAATACGCATTTTAAAAACTCATTTTTACAAGGCGTTTGCTGCCTGATTCATATTTCAAAATAAGCCAGATCCTCGACTCGGCTCTTGGTCGGTTCTCTAAATGAACTTGACAACTTGCCCACCTCTAACTCCTGTGCTCTAGTACACTACAACACGACGGAGTGTTGTAGTAAAAGGCTTTTTGGGAACTTGCAGTTTTTTTTTTTTGGTGGCACTGCCACAAAAATCCACACTGGTTTCCTGGAATCTATAGCTCCCAGCAGGCTGAGCCTGGCGCCATCTTGGGTGGGCCCCTATTATAAAGGGTGCTACCGCCCAAGGGTGTGTTGCTCAGTATTTTTGGCACAGCTCAAGAGAGGAGAATGGCCAGGATCTGGCTGAAACCTTCTCCGTTGTGCTGAGCTGAGAAAAGATCAGTGCACAGGTGAACACTGCAAATACACCTGTGGGAATGCACCACCTTCGCAGAACTTCACCCAGCCCCTCCAGCAGTGGCCCTAATACATGGTGCAGGAAGATACACCAATGGCTTTTTTAGTTCAATATCACCAGTGGACAGTAGCAACTATTGTCCCATCCACCAGGCTGACAAAGAAAAACATGTCCACTTCTGTTGCCATTAAACCAACAGACAAACATGTTAAAATAATCTTTTTTTAACAGGAGGTAATCCTTCTTTTAAATAGGTCATCCCTAATTAGGCCTTTCAGCCCACAAATTAGGGTGCCTAGTATTTGAAGGAGGAATACATAATTTTAAGTTGGAATGTTCCTATTGTGACTAGCCCCCAAAAGCTATTTTAACTGTAAAATGCTGGAGCTGATCCTATAAGAAAATATGAAGTTCAAATAAAATATTATTTTGCTAACTTTGACTTAGTATAAGCTACCAAGGTTATTCAGCCACTGTTTTTAATATTTATTCGCAACCAATTCAATGTTGACGTTGGATTTTTGATACACAGACAGGAAAAGTAACTTTTGAAAAGCTAGACTTACCCTGCCTGATGCCACATTAGGCTAGTTAGCGTTAGCCTGCCAGCAGCTGTCTTTGTCAGTGCTTTCCACTAATGAGGTGTGAAAACTGCTCCCAGAGCAAAAACAACGGCTAAAGCTTTTTGGGAAGAAGACCTTGGTGTGATGAATATTACTCGCTTCAGCTCAGAAGGAGCAGCTGGGGAGCTTTCAGGAACCTTTCTTTTTTTACTACTTGAACAAGACCAGGGTGAGGCCTGCCCAATCCATAGTGAAGTGAAATGGTGACCTTGGAAAAAGAAGCCCTTTGATACGAGGGCCAACTGTAGCCATCTTGGCACCAGCTCAGTCGGAGGGACAGCTGCCTCCAGAATCAGTGTGATGTGTTTACGAAGGTGTGTGAACTGCTCATTTGCCTAAACATTCCCTTGGCTGGGGCACCAGCCAACTTCAAGGGCAGAAGGGCTCTGCCATGTGGAATGTTACTCAGAATAGTGCACTGTAAGATAGTTTTAGTAAGGCAAACAGGATGTGCCTCAAAAGAGGGAAGGGGTCAGCCTGGAAGCTTTATGCTGATTGGTTAGGAAGTGTCCCAGAGGCACCCCTACGCACTGGCTAGTGAATCCTACAAAAGGGGCATGTCACCACTGGCTCATCAGAACACTTTCCTGACCTTTTGAAGAACAGAAGAGGACTGGGCGTGCTGTCTGTTACCTGTGGACCAACCTGAGGGGCTGGACCTGCTTCCACTTGTACCCTACACTGAGAAGTGGAATTCTAGGGTCAGTTGGTCTACCAGGACTTAACAAGCTACAAGGGGCCCTTTTCCTCGAGTAACTAGCTGACAAGTAGCAATTGGACCTGGACAGGAACCTGATGATGGTCTCTGCTGGAACGAGTCTTGGCCCCTTTGTGCCATACCTAAGGTCCTGGGAGCATTAAAAGTAACAAAGAGGAACTACTCCAGAAAATCTGAAAGTTGATACTTGGAAGATTTTGGGCATTCCAAGATCTCTGGAGCATCAACAGGATCTCGCAGCAAAGATATCCAATTCATTGAATACAGATTCCAGGATTGCCATGCTGAAGGATTTTGAACTTCAAAAAGAGACTAAGTTTAAAGGTAGAAATCTTGACTGGGTGAAGGTGTGAAAAGTATCCAACCAACGAGGACCAATAGCTTCTCATCCAAAAGCCATCCAACTTCAAAAGAAGTTCACAAAAAACAGCAAGCAACCCTGCCTCACTGGAGTATTTCCGCTTCCATTTCCATTTCAGAGTATAAGTCAGAAAGTAAAAATCTGTGACTGATACAACGCACTATGGGCCACATATATCTGTTTTGCATTCCCTAAATAGCGAATTTCAGGAATCGCTATTTAGGGAATGCAAAATGGTATGTAAGAAAATAGCGATTCCTACCAAGTCGCAATCGCAATTAGGGAATCGCTATTAGGAAATGCTACTTTATTAGTTCTTATGGGCCTAAAGGCCCGTAGGTGCAAATGGTTTTGCATTACCCAATTGGCAATTGCAAATTAGGAAATGCAAATCCAAATGTGCCCAGGGGCCTAAGACCCCCCTGAGGCACCCCAAAACAAATTGTGCACTTGTACAGTGCACACATCCCTAGGGGCTTAATGGCACTTTGAAAAATGCATTTTATGTGCATTTTCAAAAATTGCGCATGGTTACTATCGAGTCAATGGTAGTACCATTTCCTAAATGGCCAGTTAGCATTTAGGAAATGCATGGTATATTTGCTTTGAGTCACAATTTTAGGTAATCGCAAAAAATTGAGATTACCTAAAATGCACTGCCCTAGCCTTTCATACATCTTTTAAAAACACAGTACACAATGCATTTAAAAACAATCACAATCAAAATACAATAATCAAAAAAGTGGGAGAACGCATAAGACAACCAAATAAGGCTTTATAAAATACTAATCTGTTCCGATCATTAAGAGCACATGATTTTCCAAATGATCATCATTTATTCCATCAGATTGTTCATCAGATATAATACAAGTTATACGTCAACGCGTTTTGGTGGTTTACAGAGAATTTGACCACCTTCTTCAGGACACATTGATATCTCCCACATACATGACATAAAAACATGTTAAACCTGTATGCAGATTAGACTCAAATTTCCCACAAAAGACAAAAGTTCTGCTGTATGTGCATTAATCTATAGCCTTCTTACCCATTAAAGATCTCCACAACCCAGCAGAAAAGTGCTACCGCAAATTAAAAATAGGGCTGACCAGTTGTGTCAATTATTAATAACATTCATACTACCATTTAAACTACGAACACTTAAAGTCCATGCATCCATCCATACAAAAAAGTTATTCACCATATCAGTCCTTATCAATTAATCATTACTTATCAAATCGCATGATGGCCTCACAACAATCAGTTGGACTCACCAACTTAATGAGTCTCAATTTTAGGTTTGTTGCACTTTTTCTGACAAATCCCAACAAAACCCAGTGGATCAAAGTCTCATAAGGTTTCACAACAAGGTATTAAGGAAGGGACTACTACAAAGGAAATATATATAGAGATTTTTTTTCATCTAACCTTATATACCCTTCTCTTTTCCTATTTCACCAAAATCATCGGGCACAAATTTGTTCATGGCCTACCTTATAAATATAATCAGTCATCAGCAGTCTTCACCTTAAGCATGGGCCCTTGATCCTATGGTATATTTCAGTCACCCACACGGCGAGAAGATTTGTCTTCACTAGGATTTCAACCTGATCCTCATTTCACAGGCTTAACGGCTTCCTATACCTTCTAAGATGTGATATTAAAGATCTTACCAATTCTATACAATTGTGGAACTTAACTTTGGTTGAATTTGGAGTGCAATTCAGTGTGGACAGAGACGACAGGTGTGAATGATTGGAGCATTCTATGTACTTTTGACTGTATTCCTAGAGATTCAATTTCTGAAAAATTCGAATTTTAATGAACTTAATACATTTTGACTTACCAGGAATGATAAGAAACAACATTCGAGGAGGTGCTTCATGTTCTTTGCTGAAGAGATCTCTCCATGGGCCATACTTGAGCACTTGAGTGGCAGCTCCACTACAGTATATAAACTCTTCAAAAGGGTGAATTAACCCTTCCGACTCGTGTGCATGCATTTTCAATCTATGCGGAAAAGATAAGCAAAAAACAGAATAAGTAAGCTAGAAAGGTGGCACATACATAATAGTGCACTATGACCATTCAGCAGAACTTCCAACGCACGCATCTAGAGACAAAATATTGCGAGCGAAGACGCTCAGGTATGAACCACTCAATAATATCAGAACCTTGATTGCCCATTTTGTATAAACAAATCTATAATACCAGAACCTTGGCTGCCTGTTTTATATGAATCAATCAATAATATCAGAACCTTGGTTACCTGTTTTAAACATACACATTTGTATTCAGGGGTTTCTTAGAAATGAAACTTTTACAAATACATTATTATGCAACCAAATATATTCCAGTTTAAGTTTTCTGCATGCACCTAAGGATACCGTTTCTCTCCCATCATTTTGCAACCAATGTTTTTTTTCAAATTCCAATCAGAATTCAATGGAGTATTTACTTAAATTATTGGAAAATTCGCGCAGCTGCTGCAAGAGCCACTAATATCTCTCCTGTTGCCACTACACTGGGAGGGGTCCAATTACTAGCAGAATACCTGTGACCACTATTATCATGGTCAAACAGACGTCATCTAGTGGCCTTTGACCACAAAAATTTGAATTCTGGAAGTCAAAATGTCAGATCCAGTACAAACTAACGTCAAACATCGGCATTGCTCTTTAAGATAAATAAACCTTAGCCATTAACTATCCACACTTTGCACAAAGACAAGTGATTTCTTGCAGGAACATTTGAAACAAGTGCCCCTCGTTAAGTTGGTATTAGTGGCGCTTAAAATGTAGGTGATTCATAAAAGGACTTGTAACAACGTTATCACCCGATTAAACAAAAACATTCAGCCGCCATGGCACTGACTACTGCTGCTGCCCCTGCACCCCCTGGCTTGCACGGGGAAGACTTTTAATGAGAGAGTCCAATGACTGCCATGGGACGTGGAGCGGAACGGGGGGCTCTTTTGTTAATGTTCTCAGTATAGCAAGCAATGGTTTTGAGGATAAGAAGTGAGTTGCTCTGCTCCTCTAAGCCCCAGTGACCATTTTTTAAATGTGCGGGCTTTCAATTCACAGAAGCATCAGCTAAGAGCCAAGGTAGTCAAGAGGGTGTGGTGTAAGGGCCAGAGCCGCTGACTCTGGAGGTGGGGGGAACCAGGTTCGAGCGTCGGCTCAACATCCAGTGATTCTGGGCAAATCACTTAATCTTCCCTGCTTACCAAAAAAATAATGTGTCCTTGTGTGACGTAACTGGTGCTCATGTAAATCGCTCCAATACCTTCGGGTCAAGTTTGCGCTATATAAAAACCGCACACTGCTGTACAGATGCTGTGTATGCATGCACCCCTGTCTTTCAGTAGGGTAGAGCTCAGAGGACCCAATGGAGTCAGGGGCCAGTGCACGTAGCAGGTGTACAATAATGGACATTCTTAGGCAATTCTTTTTCTGTGCTTCTGGTGTTTCAGAGAGAGGACTGGGGAAGTATGTACTCAGTCATACAGATTCTGCACATTCACCAGGCTCTGCCTCCATCAAATCCATTTGCGAGGAAGGCTCAGAGATTTACAGACTAAACAGATTGGTGTTAGTGATCTTACACAATATGTACATGCTAGTGTACATACAAAGCAAACACAAAGAGACGATGGACGGAGTGCTGAAACATTTCAAACACTCCTCCCCAGTCATAGATCTGGGTTGAATCGATCATCATTCTTTAGCTTACTTTGCCACCCCAGTTCAGACACAGCTATATGCAAATCAGTCTTGACCCTGTCCCTCATGGGAACAGTCCAGCCCGAACTGCCAAGCCATGTCTTCCCTGAACCGGAAACAAACATCCTGGGACCGGTTTCGGGCAGTGTACATACAAAGCCAGCCCTCTCTTCAAACCTCACTTCAGATAAGTCTTTGATGATGTCCATAAGTATTTGCACTAGCATGCACATGCTGTGCACATTCAGTTGCAGTGGCCCCTCTCTCCTTACCTTACCAGACTCCCAAAGTTACATCATAGCTTTCTTGCACTACCTCCCGAAGAAGTGGCGGTGAATTAAAATCTCACTGCTGCCACATGTGGTACCTTGCAGGCTACCAGTGACAATGTGAGCAAGGTCAACTGAGCCTTGGAATTGTTTGAGGTCGGTAAACTGAGTCCCACCAAAATGCATCATAGTGCCAGATATCATTTGTAGCACTCGGACATGACCAAATAAATAACAAGCATTTGCAATGCAATAGGTCTCGCATTACTGAATGTTTGAGCTATTGGCGTTGCAAATAATAATGCAACACCAAGAGCTTAAACTTTCAGTAATGTGAGACCTATTGCATTGCAAATGCTTGTTTATTATGGATCAAGTGGACTAGGCTTTGAGGTCTGGAAAATAAGGAAATGGTTTTCATTAGGGGTCTTTTTTGTGAAACAAGAAATACATTTTTCTTAAACCATAACGCAAAACTGGCCAACGCACAAGTCGCTTCCTTGGGGCTAGTAATTGTGCCGAATGTTAATGCAAATTCCTATTTATGAGATAATCAACATCCAATTCTACAATGAGGTGAATGTCCGGATATTAACAAACATAGCAAATAACGGTATTAGTGCTTTAAATAACAAATTCTTATTAATGAGAGAAAGGTAATGTTCGCAAATGTTAAAAGGATTCTTGTCAATTCATCATGGCATGATGACCGCTGTGGTCTAATAGTGCGTGGTCTAGTAAAGTATACCGGTATAGCATTCAGTACCGGCTTTGGCCCTGAGGAAGTGACTTGTGTCGTGAAACATGTATTGGCCAGTTCTTTCGTTGTGGTTTAAGAAAAACTGATTTCTTGTTTCAAATAAAGACCACTAATCCATCAACGTTCTTTAGCTCACTTCGCCACCCCCAGTTCAGACCCAGCCATATGGGGAAGAGTTGCCACACTGAAACCCACGGTTCCTTGGCAGGTAACATGTGGAAAGAGCAAAGCCAGTCTCCGCTGAAGGCTACCAACCCCATGAGCAAGCTGCAGGGCAGTCAGAGGGCTATCCTCCCACAGGCATTGCTTCTCGCTGTTATATTCTCATGTGGAAGTCCGTGGGATCAGCCAGATAGGTCACTGAAGACATGTCTGTGGCATGTGATGGGCGGGCTGGGGCTTGCTCCAGACACCGTCCTATGGGTACTGAAGACATGTTTGTGGTATGTGATGGGCGGGCTGGGGCTGGCTCCAGACACCGTCCTATGGGCACTGAAGGCAGGTCTGTTGCATGTGATTGAGGGGCTGTTGGGATGAGATGGGCGGGCTGGCTCCAGGGACCGTCCTATGGCCACTGAAGACATGTCTGTGGCGTGTGATGGGCGGGCTGGGACTGGCTCCAGACACCGTCCTATGGGTACTAAAGGCATGTCTGAGGCATGTGAGCGCTGGGCTGGCTCCAGAGCTGCATACAGCTTGTTTGGTGAAATGTTTTAGGAGGTGGGATGTCCAACTGCCTCGTTCTGTCACATGACATTGCATCCTAGCGCCCCCCTCTCCTTTGAGGCACTGAATAATGCAAAACACCAGTATTACAGCTTGCTGCTGGGGGTGTCTTGGGGCTCAAAAACCCTAGCAGAGGCCTGTTAACGTGCAGGTCTACCTTGGGAGCCTTTCATCCTCCCAATGTCGATTAAGCGACTGCTGTCGAACTGGGTAATAAACAACACCTATTCTTTACACTGTTGCTAAACTGTGGCAATAACCTTGATGTAAAAAATATAATTCATTATAAAGAGGATCGCAACAATATAGGTAATTATTATTATTATATTAATAATTGTGGTGGGCATAGCTCACACTGCTCACTGAATAGTCTCTCGTGATCATTTAGATAGCAAGAGCCAAAAACGCCAAACTCAATAGCACCCATATGAGACCGACCTAGTAGGGATAACCCGACCTTGCCCGGTCGGGTTTGAACGTGTGGTACGTTTATGAACCCAGAGCTGCCCCTATCAGGGCACCCGCCATCTTGGATGAGCTTGGTGGAAATTCCAGTTGTCGAGTTGCAAATGGCTTCTATCGGACCCAGTTGCCTCACGTGGGTTCTAGGACAGTAAAGTACCTGTGAAGAACGCAGCACACACAGAGAAGGGCACTTAAAACCTCCATCAGAAACCAATAAAAAGCATTATAAAAGAGACCCCCCTTCTGGAATCCACCTGGGGTCCACTGGGAAGCAGCTCAATGGATCTCCGAAAGGTTGCAGGGCAGCCAGCACCTGGATCCAGCGGTCACCAGTAGTAACTGGGCGGCAGGAACTTCCTCCAGAGATGTTAACAAAGCACAGCCAGAGGGCAGACTAGGTCATGTCAGGCCCGGGCGAGATTTTGTACGCAGATTGTTTTGCATACATCTCTTTTATTCAAATAGATAAATACCATAGAACTCTGGGGATGTGGAGGGGGGTTTAGGTCAGCTTCTCCTTGAAGAACCGGGTCTGTCAGCAGCAGTGTGGAACACCACATACAGCGCACACAGAGTACCAAGGGAAAGTGACAGGGCAATGCATGAAGCACTTGGGAAGACCCGTGGCAGTGTAGCCTTCTAGACGCTATTATTCTTTATGTAGGTCTCTAAAGTTTATCACGTCTGTGAAGGATTAGCTCACCCTGTGCAGTTTTGTCTTTCCATCAACAGAACTACAAATCCCAGAAGCAATTTTTTTTGGGGTTGAAATTTGCAAATTATGTGGCAAATGCACAATAATGCTTAAAACGCCACCGCAGAATAGACATAATTGGAGCAGTATATAAACAGATTCCACCTACCTCAGCGAGGACTCCATGAACCCACGCAAACCCGCCTTCAATGGTCCTGAAACAGATTCGCCAATATTGGGCTGTACAGACATCCTGAATCATCGGGCAACTCCCGCGCCGCAGTCACCACACTGTTATTAAAATATTCTGCAGAACCAAAGCAGCTCTTTTGGTACATTTGAGATTAAAAAACGGCCGCGAAAGTGAAAGTAATCCCGGTAAAGCGCGGCACGCGCCCACGCACATTCACTGTAGCTCTAGGCTGGCCTGGTAGCACTTTTTGGAGCCCTCTCAATAAATCTCGCCAGACCAGTGCATGCACTGCGTCAGGCGAGACCTAAAAAGGAGTCCTTCTTATTACATGCATTTAGGGACAACCTTATACATGTAAGTTTATTGCTGGATAAACAAGGGTGTAAACAAACGGAGAGTAGACAATATACAGAGATGTGAAAAAGAAAGTACATCCTTTGAAGATTCTATGGTTTTTCATATTAAGACATACATGTCGTTCTATTAGTCCTTACCAAATCCGAACAGTAGTTAAATCTCACATCTGGCGATAAAGCACACACATTTAACTTTGTCATCATTTACAAGTTAGAAAAATCAGCCAACATTCAGTAGCTTTGTGTGAAAAAGTGAACCTCGCTATTCAGTAATGTATGGGACCAGGTTTAGCAGCAATAACTTAAAGAAAACCCTTACTGAGGTAGTTTATCAGTCGCTCACACTGCCTGGGAGGAGTTCTGGCCCAATCCTTCCCATAAAACTGCTTATGAAAACTGATGTTGAGGGCATTCAAGTATACACAGTTTTCTTTAGACCCACCATAGCATCTAAATGGGTTAACGTCTGGGCTTTGACTAGGCCATTCCAGTATCCTGATTCTTTTCTTTTTCAGGCATTGAGTCATCGATGTACACATGTTGGGGGACCTGGCAGCCTTAGGGTGGTCTTCCCAAAATTTTTGCCTGCCTCCCTTTATTTTTCTCTACTCGTTTTTGCTGGTTCTAGGACTCCGAGCACTTTACCATTGCTAACCAGTGCTAAAGTGAATGTGCTCTCTCCATTAAATGTGTTATGAATGACTTACAGCTGTTTGGTACATTTAATATACCTGTAAGTCCATTGGAAAGTGATATACCATCTTCCACTAACAAATGCTACATAATCGTTTTATCTTACCGCCCAGCCTTCTATAATCAAGGTAAATAGCAACTGACTTTAAGAAACTATTACTAAGTATTATAAAACCATACCAAATTAGATACCATACAAGGTCAAATATATGCATTCATAAATGCTTGTTATACACTTACAGACTGAAAGGACTAGCTAGCACGGTGAGTAGGCATCGGAGGAATGCCTTTAGAGGTTAAATAGCATGTTTGCATGCTACTGTTGTCTCCCTTAGGTAGATGTCACAACTGAGTGTTCCTACCAACAAGTATGTGACTTTGTGGACTGTGTGGACTGTATGAACAGGATCTGGCAGGCAGCGTTCACAGACAGGGTGCAAATGGCCACATGGATAGATATGCATGTCTGAAGCCTGCCTTGGCCAGAATGTTTTGTGAAGATAATTCAGATGTGTGAAGAAAGCTCAATGACTCCACAAACAATTGTTCTTTTTTTTTTTTTTGATAAACACATTTTTATTGATTTTACAAGAAGCACCAGCCAATCATCAAGATACCATGATAACAAAGGAGTATGTGCAATGATCTGGACAACCCAAAGGCCAAGTACATACAAATTCAAAAGACAGATTTTTGAGTCATTACCCGCGAGACTAAACCATGCCCCCCAACCACTTTCCCCAGACCCTACGGTATTTCTTGGGGCAGCCACGCGCTGCATACATTGTCTTCTCCTGCGTGGCGCACCAGTCAACCCCGGCCCGTCATTTCTCAACGGTGGGAGGATCAGGGCATTTCCAAGCAGCCGCTATGTCCCTCTTAGCCACTACCATCGCCGTGGTGTAAAATAAATTTTAGTTTCTGGACCCATCCAGCCCGTCTATTATGCCCAAGATCGCATGTTTTGGGTCGTGTGGGATCTCCCACCCCAATACCTCAGTGAGCTCCTCTTCAATGTCCCCCCAGAATCGCGCCAAGCGCGGGCATGTCCATACCATATGGAGAAAGTCGGCGGGTTCGTGACCGCACCTAGCGCAGGCAGGGGTCGGTTGGAGCCCCAGGCGATGTAGGCGTGCCGGTGTCAGATAGGCGGCGTGTAAGAAATAAAGTTGTCTCATACTCAATCTGGCGGAGGCAGTGACCGTCCTGGGTGCCATAAGGGCATCACACTAGTCCTCCTCCTCCAAGGCGCCCACCCACTCCTCTCATTGAGTCCGCAGCCGATCAAGTGATGTAGGGGTATTGTTAATGAGTGTCTGATAAATGCGGGAGATCCCCCCCCCTCCCCAGGTCCCCCAGCATGATTTGTGCTTCAGGAGGGCTGTGGTCCGGGAGTCGTGTACCGGTCGTGAGGTGCGCTTGAAGAGCGTGGCGCAGCTGTAAATATCTATAAGACTGTGAGTGATGTTGGGAATATCTGGCTTGAAGGTCCCGAAAGGAGCGCATGTGATCACCCACCCATACGTCGCCCAGCTGTGAAATACCTATAAGGTCCCAAGACCGAAAGCCCTGTAGCCCGTTGACTTCCCTGAGCCAGGTACCCTGCCAAAAGGGTGTGCACTGGGTTAGAGTGTGGGTCCATTTGGTGTGAAGCAGCGTGGCCCGCCAGGCCAGGAACACAGAACGCGTCACCTCTGGCAGGCGAGAGGGGACAGGTACCCCATACATCATCGACTGGAGGTTGGACAAGTCCAACTCACTGAATTCCAGCCTATAAGCCGGATCAGACCATCCACGGTTAAACCTGTCGTGCAGGGAGAGCAAACGCGTAGCCAGGTAATATAGATATAAATGGGTCATCCCTAAGCCCCCATCAAAGGAAGGGATCCAACCAACGCCCAGGGCTAATCGGGACCTGCCCTTCACTCAGAGGAATTTGGAAGCCAGGCTGTCAAGCGCCAGGAACCACGCTCTCGAGAAGTTGAGGGGGGTATTTTGAAGCATGTAGAGGAGTCTGGGAAGAATCACCATTTTGAAAAGTACAACTCTTCCCATGGGATTCAAAGGCAATGATTGCCATTTCGACAGGTCCGCCCTAGCCCGCTTCACCAGGGGAGTGACATTAAGAGCCCAGCTGAGTTCAGGGAGTAAAGTCATCCATATCACTAACAATTGTTCTTAACGTCTCCAGAGTTGCTCTTTCCTGGGATGAGGGGTAGGGGAATGTCCAGCAAGGGTCCCCTAAGAACTGGGACAGGACCCAGGGTAAGTGAAGAGTAGGACGGGTATGCAGCAGGCACATCCTTAGCCTCTGGTGGGGAGTTCATTGGAGTACATTGTACTCCACCACACAGAACACAGTGGTACAGACACAATGGAGACAAGTCACATCATAATCGTAATGAAGAGAAATAAATAGGAGCGCAAGGTCACCACATTAGGGTCACCGATGTAATGAATTTTCTGGGTCTATGCAGTCCCCTACATAGACCTCGGTGGGCACATTAGACCTGAGGATATGACAGTGTTAGAAATGGGATTTCTGGTTGGCTAGGGCATGCGCCTAAGCCAGGCAGAAAACACCACTCTAATCAGAGCAAGGGAGTTACACGCTGAAGATAACCCCTGCTCACCCCCTTGGTAGCTTGGCACGAGCAGTCAGGCTTATCCCAGAGGAATGTGTAAAGCGTTTGTGCAACAAACTCACACAGCAGTGACATCCTAGCACACCACAAAAGAAACTCCACCCAAGGTTATATACAAAATACACATTAGAATGCAATCACATATATACACTGTGCCACCTGGCACTAGGTATTACTTTACAGGGGATTATGTACACTTACAGGGCCAATCGGGCCACCGTCATCACCATTAGCATATAAGAAGTGAAAATCACAAACAACCCGTAGCTACTGGCAAGATGTGTCTAACAACCCACATTAGGCATAAACCCCTACCATAGTGTAAAAACAACAGTTGATGGACAGAATGCAGAACAATGTCATACATTTACCCCAGTACAGAGATCTGGGCCTAAATCCATCGGTATTTTGCTCACCATACCATTCCAGTTTGAACCCAGCCATATGCAAATCAGTCTTGACCCTGTGCCTCATGGGAACAGTCTAGCCCGAACTGCCAAGCCAGGTCCTCCCTGGACTGGAAACAAGCATCCTAGGATCGGTTTCGGGATTTCACCCCTCTTCAGCCAGGAAAGCTTGATTCCAGTGGTATCGCTTTGTTCGCCCTAAGTTGGCAGGGTATGCCCAGACGTTGGTCCCTTGCTCACTTTGCCACTGGATTCAAGATAGCCTGGCTGATGAGGGTTATGAACCCGAAACAGGTCCCAGGATGCTGGTTTCCGGTCCAGGGAAGACATGGCTTGGCAGTTCGGGCTAGACTGTTCCCATGAGGCACAGGGTCATACTGATTTGCATATGGCCATGTCTGAACTGGGGTGGTGGAGTGAGCTAAAGAATGATGATGGATTAAACCCAGATCAGTTGACTGGGGGTGAGTGTTTGATTTGCTCAAACGCTCCGTCCATCATCCCCTTTGGTATCACCTACCATAGTGTAGCACAGTAAACACAGGTCCTAATACCCCTAGCCCAAACACATTAGGCATACATATATTCAGCAATGCATCATAGTATGACCATGATAAGAGGCGCACATTACAACCGCATCAGGCATTAGCCATTGCTTCATAGTTGCACATGTCATCAAACCGTGGTTAGGGAGGGAAAACGTGAAACACAATGTAAGCAGGAAGAGCTTACAGGCTTATGGAGGGGCCGAAAGGAACTAAAGAAGGGAGTGCACCCTCCCGTGTTTTAACACTGTTTTACCAAAAAAGTACTCCCCAATAATCCAATCACTGATAAGTGGTCGGGTCTGTTAGAACAATCCCTAAACTCTAACTGCGTGGAAATCCCTACGTGAAGCTGCTAAAGGAACACCACTATTGAGTGGGAAAGGGGGCAAATCCTTTTGTTTTATATTCCCTTGCACACCCTAGTGGTGTCATGCTTCATCATCGGGACACCCTGACGCCTAGAAGTCAGGGTGGGCTCAACCATCTTTCAGGGAGCTCTTAGGAAGACGTTTTTGGCCAGGGGGATAAAGATTAAAAGCTCACCAACAGATCCCAGTTTCTCTTTATTCTTGGATCTGCCAGGGGTAATAATAAAATATAAAGATAGGGTCAGTAGGGATATTATGGTCCGAAGACCCTATAGCCAACATGTTTCAGTCCGTGTTAGCCCCATCAAGGGAGCTGGACTTTCTTCAGGGCGAGACTGTGTGCCCCCTGGTATGAGTAGTAAAGAGAATTTCCCTATTCTACTTTCAATAAGGGCAGGTAGCTGCTCCTTATTATTTTTGGACAAGTTTGTCTCGTGTATTCATTCCATCTGGGAAGAGAAACAGAGAAGAAAGAGACACCACACATCGTTGTATTTAGAGTTCTAGATTGTTCATATCTTAACCTGTGGTGAAAGGTTTTCCCAATGAAAACGCAGAGGTTGCGTGTGAAATCACACCTTGTCTATCACACGCTCGTGTTTTCATAATGCCCATTAAAGTGGTGGCACTTCGCCGCATCCTGTCAACTTCCACTCTCAAGTGTGTTGTTGGCATTGATACAACATCCGTGTCATTCACTCCCACTCAAACTCGTAACTTTAAAAATCGCCGTATCGCTCAGAAATATTAAAATATGTTAAACAGACTCTCTCTCCGTACTCGTTCGTGTGTGTATATATCCCTTAATCCGTTTTGGGAGAGGTTTCAACTCCTAGTGGAACCTCACCACTCTGTGGGGTAGCCCTGTAGTCAAACTCGGTTTGTTCACAGAAGTATAGACAATCACAATCATCAGGTTTTTGAATTTGGTGAATTTTTGAGACGCCAGAACAGTCGGCCAACAGTTGTGATGGGGAAGACAAAACAGACAACAATCATGAGAACAGTGATGGAGGCTGGGTCCCGAGGGGGCTGGCTCTCTCTCATACCTTGTATTTGTGATTCCGCTTAATATTTACTCATGCCATCAAGGGTCCTGCCCCTCGTTCCGTCCTACTTGGAGGTGGTTCCACCGCTTGGATTTCCGAGTTTCGCTCGATCTCCCCCCCATTTCCGGGTCGCATGATTTGCGTCAGAGCGACTCGAATAGGTATTATGGGTGATGTAGTTCTAAACTGAAACCAACGCTCTGTTTTCAATATGAATTCTCAGGGGTAATTCTTATTGTTGCGTCTGTATCGCGTGAATCGAGTCAGAGCGACTCGCATAGGTATTACGGGTAATGTAGTTCTAAGCTCATACTACCGTTCTGTTTACCAAGTGAATCCTCAATCACAAGATGCCAGATTTTTAAACTTTAGGAATCAGCTCCATATCATGACATATAGATATACAGTCAGTTACCTATTCTTGTTAAGTTGGTTCCACGGTATTGAATCGTTCAGTCCGAAGATGTGGGTTCTTAGTCTGTACACCCATCGCTGTTCCCGTTCGAGTAGGATTTTGGACATGTCACCATCACCCTTCACCTTCTCAATTACTGTCCACCACAAGCCTGTGTCTGTGTGTTTTTTCTCTATATAGTGAGCAGTGAGTCTAGTTGATGCTATTGCCCTTCTGATTGTACTTCTATGCTCACTTATGCACACTTTTATTATTCTCCCTGTCATTCCAACATACATGAGCTGGCAAGGGCATTTGATGAGGTAAATTACCTTATCGGTGTTACAATTTGTGTGTGATCGTTGTTCCCATGCGTACCGCATGCCTAGGTCTATTTCTTTCGTGTGCTCAGTGAAAGGGCAAGCTACACAGGAGCCACATGGGTAATGACCCATGACTCCTGGTTGGTTCCATAGTGTTAATTGGTGTGTTTTTGTTTTAGTCTTCCTGAAGTCAGTGTGTATAAGGGAGTCCCTGAGACTCCTGTTCCGTTTGAAGGAGAACATTGGCTTCTCAAATTTCAATTTATATGAAGTCTAGACTGTCCACTTTTTCTTAATGATTTTTTTTAATGTCATTGATGACGCATTAAAAGTTGTAACACATATGAGTGTGTCCTGTTCTTCTTTTTGGTGCGATTCTAGTAGGGCCTCCCTGGATGTGTTGCGGGATCGTTTCTTCGCTTTGTCAATAATCCTCTTGGGATAGGATCTTTCTTCTAATTTTTTTGCCAGATTTTCTGCTTCCGCTTTGTGTTCATTAAGGTCTGCACAATTTCTGTGGATTCGTAAGAACTGGCCCACCGGCAGGTTCTCCCTTAGGGCACGGGGGTGAGCACTATTAAAATGTAATAAGCTGTTTTTATCTGTTGGTTTTGAAAAAAGGGAACTAGTAACCCCTCCGTTCTTTGCACTGAGTTTAACATCCAGAAATGACACCTGTTCTTGGTTATGAGACATAGTAAATTTCAGGTGTGGATTGAGTTGATTTATCCACATATGAAAATTGGCCAAAGTGGCTGTGTCACCCTCCCAAATCACCAGGATGTCATCTATGTAGCGCCACCATCCCTTTATGTTGTCAGAATAGGGGTTCGGGGTCCAGACATGTTCTTCTTCTAGTTGTCCAACATACAAACAGGCTATACTGGGTGTGAACGTACTGCCCATCGATGTACCGTGGACCTGTAGATACAATTTCTCCCCGAACCTGAAGAAATTCTCCTTTAATGCTAGGCGCATTAGTGTGATAACCCAACAAACTGGGGCATCCGAGGTCCATTCCTCCTGATGTAAAAGTGTTTCAATTACTCAAATGCTTTCATCCTGCGGAATACTGGTATATAATGCGTCCACACGAAGACATTGTGTCTCGGATCGTATGCGACATCTTGTAGGACATTCAGTAGGTGTTTGGTGTCTTGTATGTAAGACCTGATGCGTGTTACTAGGGAACAGAGGAACCAGTCAGTGTATTTTGACAAAGGTTCCAAAAGGGAACCAATTCCGGATACAATGGGCCTCCCCGGTGGTGGAATTTTACCTTTGTGAATTTTAGGTATCGTGTAGAAGACCGGTGTTCTCGGGTCTTCACAATTCAAGAATTCATGCTCTTTTTTATTTATCCATTTTTAGTCCAGTGCTTCAGTGGTCAAGGTACTTATAGTTTTCCTAAGATGAGTAGTAGGATCTCTGGAGATAGGTTTGTAGTATTTGGTGTCTGACAGTAAGTTGATGCAGGCTGTTCTGTAGGCTGAGGTGCTCTGTATCACCGTAGCGCCGCCTTTGTCTGCTGGTTTTATAATAATATCAGATCTAGTGCTTAGTTCTTTCAGGGCCTCTCGTCCTTTGTTGCTTAGGTTTTCAAAAGTGCCCTTTCTGATGGGTAAATTCTCAATCTCATTTGACACAGCCTCTTCAAAGGCAATAACTTCCAGGGGCATCACAGAAGCAGGAGGGAAGAAATTTGACTTCAAAACGTAAGGATGTATAGTTGTGGTCATCAACCGGTGTCTCTTTATCCATAAAGAATGTTTTTAACATTATCTTACAGAAACATTCGCTCAGTTCACATCTTATCTGGAATTTATCCAGATAGGCCGTTGGCACAAATCCAAGTCCTTTGTTGAGGACATCAATTTCTTCTGTTGTTAAGGTAATGTCTGTGAGGTTCAACACTAGTACCGGGATGTTCTTGTCCCTGCTGTTGGTCCTTTCGTCATACTCCGTGTATTCACTGTTGTGTTGCTGTCTTCCCATTGGACCCGTTTTCCCACGTTGTTCCTCCTGCCACGTTTTCCTCTCCTTCCGCCCTGCCCTAAAAAACGGTTCTGATTGAAATTTGGCTGGAAGTATGGTCCCGTCTGGAAGTGTTGTGGTCCCTGGAATGGGGGTGGTCCATGATAAGGCATTGGGCCAAATGCCCCTGGCCATGGGTACATCTGTGGGGGTTGGTAGCCCTGATTGTAATTTCCTCTTCTTGGTCTCCTTGGTCTACCTCTCCAGCTCCTGTTTGAGTCATCACTTGACCAGCCCTCTTGGTCTGATTCTGAGTTGTTAGAGTCTCCTTGGTATGAAGATCCAGAGTCTGAGTTTTCTTGGCCCTTGTAATCTTCTTTTATGTATGGATATACCTTTTCATGAGCGAACTTTTTGAGATCTTTCTGCAGTTTGTTCACCTTACTTTGCATCAAGAAGTCTTTGTGTTCGCTGATTTCTTTATTCACCTCTTCTAATTTTTTCTTATATAGAGTAATTTTTATTTCCCTCATCAGTGCATCTTCACTGGTTTTTATTTTGATAAGGATTGCTTCTGAGAGGCGTTTGGCGGTATTTATAATTAGTATTAACCGGTCGCGGGTGCATCGCCACGCGATTAGTGACCACTCTTTTTTGAACTGTTGGTCATCTAGAAAGATCCTAGGGGCGTTAGTTACCAAAAGACCCCTAGGTGCAGCATTCCCCCGTAAATATTCCATTAGAATGGCTCCATGAAGGAGGATCTTCATCTGGGTGTGTTTGAGTTCCTTCAGTTCATCCCAGACCCTTGACGGCGTGAGTAAATATGGAGCGGACTCACAAATACAAGGTATGAGAGAGAGCTAGCCCCCTCGGGAGCCAGCCTCCATCAGTGTTCTCATGATTGTTGTCTGTTTTATCTCCCCCATCACAACTGTTGGCCGACTGTTCTGGCGTCTCAAAAATTCCCCAAATTCAAAAACCTGATGTTTGTGATTGTCTAAACTTCTGTGAACGAACAGAGTTTGACTACAGGGCTACCCCACAGAGTGGCGAGGTTCCACTAGGAGTTGAAACCTCTCCCAAAACGGGGTAAGGGATATATACACACACAAATGAGTACGGAGTGAGAGTCTGTTTAACATATTTTAATATTTCTGAGAGATACGGCAATTTTTAAGGTTACGAGTTTGAGCGGGAGTGAATGATTCGGATGTTGTATCAATGCCAACAACACACTAGAGAGTGGAAGTTGCCAGGATGCGGCGAAGTGCCGCCACTTTAATGGGCATTATGAAAACACGAGCGTGTGATAGGCAAGGTGTGATTTCACACGCAACCTCTGCGTTTTCATTGGGAAAACCTTTCACCACAGGTTAATGTACATAAACGCATGAAGATATGAACAATCTAGAACTCTAAATACAACGGTGTGTGGTGTCTCTTTCTACTCTTCTTTTCTTCCCAGATGGAGTGAATACACGAGACAAACTTGTCCGAAAATAATAAGGAGCAGCTACCTGCCCTTATAGAAAGTAGAATAGGGAAATTCTCTTTACTACTCATACCAGGGGGCCCACAGTCTCGCCCTGAAGAAAGTCCAGCACCCTTTATGGGGCTAACACGGACTGAAACATGTTGGCTATAGGGTCTTAGGACCATAATATCCCTACTGACCCTATCTTTATATTTTATTATTACCCCCGGCAGATCCACGAATAAAGGGAACCTGGGATCTGTTGGTGGGCTTTTAATCTTTATCCCCCTGGCCAAAAACGTCTTCCTAACAGCTCCCTGAAAGATGGTTGAGCCCACCCTGACTTCTAGGCATCAGAGTGTCCCGATGATGAAGCATGACACCACTAGGGTGTGTGAGGGAATATAAAACAAAAGAATTTGCCTTCTTTCCCACTCAATAGTGGTGTTCCTTTAGCAGCTTCACGTAGGGATTTCCACGCAGTTAGAGTTTAGGGATTGTTCTAACAGACCCGACCACATATCAGTGATTGAGTTATTGGGGAGTACTTTTTTGGTAAAGTAGGGATGGAAAACACCTTCCTCCCACCTGTGGTGGGGATGCTTTCCTCAGTCCCCGCCGCTTGGGCAATAGCTGTAATACCACAAGAATTGCCCCTGAAGCAGCCTCTGTGCTCCTAATGCCCACAACTGAAAATAAAGTAATGCCCCCAAATGCAGCCAGGAATGCAGTCGGGCCCAGGTTGGCTGCATGAAACCCAATGAGAGCAGAAACACGGCACCAGGCTGCACGGAGCGCCATGCGGTCCGGCTGGCAACACACCAACTAAAGTCCAGCAGGCGAATCTCTGCCCTCCCTCGCCCCCTGGCCCCTCTTCTCAGGACCGGTGAGCACTCTGGTGGGAGGGGGTCCACAATAAAAAGCACCCGCACTGTCAAGGGTGCACAAGCTCCACAATATGACTCCTCTACCTGGGAGCACCGCCGACTGCGGCATCCTCACCCGGCCTTTACTTCTTGTACAAGGCGTGTGAGAAGCCCCCATTACACGAGACCTCTCTGGGTCTCGGACGTTTATTCGGGAGGGAAGCCGACACCTTGCTCCCCCCTCCTCTGTCCTGACTCCACATAGGCAATGCCCCCCACCTCACAGCAACCAGAGCCCACTCCGAGAGAGCCCAGCCCCACTCACCACTCCTTGGGGGCTGGGCAGGTGAAGTCGCAGCTGTCCGCTGCAACAGATGGCCCGGCTCCAGTATTCCTTGGTGGGAGGCTGCAAATGCCGGTGCTCTGGTCTGGCTCTTCAGATCAGGTACACTCAGGCCACTATCCCGGTTCTTCTTTTGGGACTGTGGTCATGCCTCCATCCACACTCGGGAGTCACATGGGGCTCTCCTCTCCTCCCAGGGTGCTCCGTCCAATAAGGCAACAGGCGCCTGGCTTCAGGCACCCCCCAGCGTTTGTTTTTAGCAGCACCGCCCACAATCATGCTTCCTGGGCACAGCTCCGCCCACAACCAGGCAGACTCTGCCTGACTTCCTCCTCTCGGCATGGCTGCTTTCACCGTATTCCCTATCAGAGCCTCGGGCTTAGAAGTCTATATTTTAGCAGCGTCCTCCCCGCGCTGTACTAAGCAGAGGAACACCCCTTCGGCTATAGGTTTCTCAGCTCTTTCCGAGCACACTACAATACGGGCAGAAAAAAAAAATGCCACACAAGCCAAAGTCAGGGCTCACCTACACCAGCCACAAAACTTCTACATTGCTCCACGCGCTTCTGCCAATCGGCCCAGATAAACCACATAGCCCTGGGGGATCACTAGAAGGCAGGGACCAGGCACCACAGGCAGGCCAGCACGCAGGGCCCCTTAGCAAGGGGGGGGGCAGCTCCTTCAGCTCCCTCCAGTCAGCAGGGGCTAGGTCCCAAACGGCGGTTCCTCCTGGCAGGGAGTTCCTCAGGTCCCAAGTAAGCACACAGCTCTCTTTTATGGGGTCACAGCCCCAATACTTATACCCCAAATGTCTTTGTTCTCCCCCTGGCCCAGGGCTCTGCACCCGGTCCAAACCAGTTCTGGGTGCACCACCACCTCCTTTGTCAGTGTGGGCTCTGGCCCCAGGCACACCTAAGGGAGGACGGAGCCAGCATTGTGGAAGGCAGGCACAGTCCCATTCAGTCCCAGGGGCTACTCCTCCCACCACTCCAAATGCAGATTGTGCTATTGAGCCTGGTGCTGACTCACCCACCCCTGTCACTCCAGAGCCAGACATGCAATACACATCAGGCAGACACAAAGACACACAGCACACAGAAATGCCCACTTCTAAAAGTGGCATTTCTAAAATAGTGATAGTAAATCTGCAAACACCATTGCGCAGCATTTATTACCACTATTCCAAATATACCAAACTTGACCACTCTACTCCACTCAGATCAGGAATTACCACTGAAGCGCATTACAGGGAATCCCCAATGCATTCCTATGAGAGGGCAGCCTAACAGTAGTGAGAAATCAAAAATGGCTGTTCGTCACTACCAGGACATGCCACACAGTTATGGCACATGTCCTACCTTTTACCTACAATGCACCCTACCCATAGGGCTAGCTAGGTCCTGCCTTAGGGGTGACTGATATGTAGTAAATGGGGAGTCACAGACGTGGCATCCATTTTATGTACCACATCACAGCGGCAGTAAACTGCGCGCACAGGCCCTGCAATGGCAGAGGCCTGAGACAGGTTTGAAAGGCTATTTTGGTTGGTGGCGCAATCAGCGCTGCAGGCCCACCTGTAGCATTTAATTTACTGGCCCGGGGTAAATGATATACCACATTACTGGGGACTGATAGGTAAATTAAATACGCCAAACAGGTGTAGACCAATCCTACCATGTTTACCACAGAGAGCACACGCACTTTACAGTGGACAGCAGTGCTAAAGTGCCCAGAGTCCTGAAACCACCAACACCAGGTCAGAAATAAGACTAGGAGGAAGGCAAAAAGTTCAGGGATGACCCTACAAAAAGGGCCAAGTCCAACAGACGGCAACAGGCCAAGTCGAATGCAGGCAAAGAAGGCATCAGTCCCCGTCCTTGTACTTCTTTCCCTAGTGTTAGTTACCGCAATATGGACCCAGTGGCCTCAGCAATAAACCGTATTGTTTTACTGCAACCATCTAAATTAGCCTTCATGTACTGTACTTTAAAAAGCATTTCCTTATAAGTATGGCCACAAATATAATTTTGTCTTTGTTCATAGATGGAAACAGACTCTGGAATTTAACTTGACACTCAGATTTTCACATCTGTGAAGACAACTGTTTATAAAATTAAAAAAAGAAAATCTCCAAAATGTTTAGAATTTAAAGATTTAAAAGCTAGGGGCTTTAGACACTCCACAATTGTTTCCAGAGATCAAAGTCTGGCTTAAAGTACACATTTTATAAAATTACGTAAGGAATCAAGTTTATCTAGATTTCTCTAGTGTTTATCAAGCAATTTGCTAACATTCTAAGAAGTAGCATATGCCCAGTCTTACACCCTCCACCACTTAATGACATAAAATGGTCAGAATCCAAAAGCTCATCGCTAGCATACATTAATTAAAAACAAAAATTGTGTTAATCTACATTTCAATTTTCAATACATCATAACACACATTTTAACTTGACATCAACGCTTTAACACTAATGCTTAATAAAATATCTCAAATTAAAACACTTTCAAGCTAAGGCTTTCAACTGTAAGGTGAAGAGGCAGTGCAGACTCGTAACTACATACAATATGTACATAGGCTCTGCTTACAAGGTACCGAAACTGCTTCACATCTTAAAGTAATATATTCAAATTAAATATGCCTTAATAGTGTTTATTCATCATCCTACCTACATAGTAGTGCAAAATGCATCCATCGACATTTTCAAAATAATAGAACAGCTACATTTTCATGTCAACTATTATCGTCTAGACATAAATCATAACAGCACAATTACTGAAACCACTTATACATTTATCAAAAAAACGTGTATTTGTCAATTATCCTTTATGGGCCACTATATCCCCAGGGACCCTAATGTAGTATTTTATACCCAATGAGCTCATGAAATTCACACCAGCAATCCCATATGTTGGAGCATTTGAGTCGTCATTCCCTACTTTTATATATCACACTTTCACTGGCATTCCACCACTCTGTATTACTGCATCAATCCAGAAACCTAGCTGGTAGCATCTCACTTCAAAGTTTGTCAATAGCCATCACCAGACCCATATCACAAAGTAATTTTTGTATATTTCGTTGTTGAATGATCTTGCCATATAGCCCAAAACATAATTTTTGCATTGTATTTATATTTCTGATGCCACAGAGGGGCGTTCACCCAGCTTTAGCCGGAACTCAGCTATTTTCAGGCACTCTCGCCACCATGCCACAGGCTCTCAGACACAAGTCTGGTTATATGCAACCAAACAATTTGAGCCATGTTCGTGTTTAGTATTTCTGATATAAAAGTGTGAGCAGTGTTAGCCAGAAGCCAGCCTTCCAACTACATTGCTGAGGCTCACTTTTGCCTCTTCCCAGCCTGTCATCCAGCAAACCCAATTCTATGTCAGGACCGGAGGCGAGGATTATGCTTATCTTTTCTTCGCTTTATTAACAGCAGTCATGTAAAAACAGTAATAAAACTACAAATCTCATGAATACTTGGGATAAAGTTCATCAAAGTCAAACAAATCAGGATGCTTTTGACCCCATTATAGTTCCATGTCAGCATCTTCTCCTCTTTCTTCCCTGCTTCTGGCAGCTGTCAATTAACTCCCAGGCCCTTTGGTCTTTTATATTTCACTTTGCCTTGTCAGTTTTATTCTGTTTTTCATGTAACGTATGCCTTTTCCTTTCAGGGTTTATTAATTCCCTCACGGAAGTGCGCTCGCTTCTACGCGGTGAGGGCATCTCTTAGAGACGCCGTGGGGCTGTGCTTTGCGGTCCTCCGACCGCTATGGATGTCTGCTCGTCTCTCAGTTAATAAAATCTACCCCTGCAGGTCCCAACTAGATAAATACCACTTCTTGCCATCTCACAATGACAATCATATATGGGATGATAGTAACAAAGCTCATCCCAGCGGATCTCCCCACCCTCTCTCTCCCAACCAAGGCCTGCTCAGGACCATAAGCAAACCAAAATGTCAGAAATGGCAGCCCAGTGTGGTGACCAGCTTAGTAGACTATGATCATTGGAAATACTATAAAAGGACAGCAGAGGAGCTCAGATCTTCCACCATACTGAAAAACATAAACTGCATGCCTATCACTCACACTATACACAACCAAACCGTAGTCATCACACATGCCATGGATACACTTCCCACACTGAATCAAAACAAAGGCAACACACTGCCAAGCAAACACCCTACAGAGTGTAGCATGCATAACCATGTGGGGAGCCGAAGATCTTGCCTACGTAAGTGCTGGAGCAGAGTTTTCTATTGAAAATTTGTTGAGATTTCAACTCCAGTTTATGTTGTTTGTCATGATTAAAATTACTAATTTATAATCATTAATTATTAACTTCGTCAGAAGTCTTGATTAACCAACATTACTAATGAGAGAGAATTACACGTGGGAATGCATATATGTTGCTTTATTAATATGTGACCTAAATTGGTGAGCAAATTAATTAAATAAGTGTCGCAAAAGTGCTATTTTGTTTTCTTGTTTTAGCGCAAACGCTTTAAAAATAACGTGCTCTAATGCTTCTTTGCGTTGCAGACGGCTAGGTAATTACATACACATAAGGGTATTAGTGGGGATTAACACTGTATAATCATTATGATGTGGTAACGATGTTTTGTGTTTCTTTTAATTAAGATGGTCCGTTTTGGCCTAAACAAAGATGGCTGCTATTTACAGCCTGCGCTCGAGTGATTGAGATGTGATGAGAGGCCTTGCTGAACATGGTTGGAAGTCACCTGACCACAGCCTCTGTCTGAATTAAAAGTTTCCGTGAGGACAGCAGCTCCGGGCTTGCTTCCAAGTGCCCTTGGAAAAGAATAAAGCCACAATGAACTTTGATAGCGTGTGGTGGCTTCACTATGGATCCAAGGAAGAGCATTCATAAATGTTTCGATTGCCTAACTCGAGTTTCCTTCTTCCGTGTTTTTTATTTTTGTGATTTTTCCTGAGCGGAGGTTTTTCTAAATGTTGCAACATCCTTTCCTGCTCGCTCTGCTCAATGGACAACGGACATTTTAAAGATTGTTTGCAACTTTAGTATGCAAATTTTCAGTATAAATATTACTAGACTAGAGAGGGTCTGTTGCGCTTTTGGCCACTTCTTCCTGAACCTAGGTTCGTGAGGATCGATGCCGTTCGTGAGGACGGTGACTCGGGAGACTTTACTGAGAGACCTGTTCTGACCCATTTAGCTAGAATAGGTAACTATGAGAATAATGATCTTGCTATTGATTGACTTTCATTTGAACTAATTTAGATAAACAACCATTTGTTTGAATTCCAGTGTCGGGTGGTCATTTCTTTGTCATTTATTGAGTTTCAAATGTATTTCCTATGTTTAAAATCATGACTCAGGACAATTTCTTTATGGTCGCATTGACCTCGCTTTAGATGCAGATTGGTTTAGGTTTCTCTCATATATTCAGTGTGGATAGAGTAATACAATGAATGTCAGTGTGATGGGCCCTAGCGTATGATGAGTGTATGTGCGTGAGACTGTAGGTTTACTCTGTCCGTGGAAGTAGGGAGAATTTATATGCGCCGATCTGCAGCATAAGCACTATATTATTATTACAATAGCATCAATTACATATATAGTAGTTGTTGGAAATGGCCCTTTTTGCAGGGTTATCCCTAAAATTTCCGCTTTTTCCTCCTATTTTTTCCTGACCTGTGTGTGTTGGTTTTAGGACTCTGGGCACTTTTCCACTGCTGATCAGTGCTAAAGTGCATATGCTCTCTGTGTAAACTGTGTTATGGATTGGTGTTTCCACGATTGGCCTATTTATGTGTCAGTCCCTAGTAAAGTGCACTGCAAGTGCCAGGGCCTATAAATAAAATGCTGTTGGTGGGCTGCAGCACTGGATTGTGCCACCCACACAAACAGCCCGTAAAGTGTAACTCTGGCCTGCCATTGCAGAGCCTGTGTGCAGCCTGGGGCTGCCATGTCGACTTGGCAAGTACTCCCACTTGCCAGCCCCTAAACCTTCCCTTTTCTACATGTTAGTCACCCCTAAGGTAGGCCCAGGGAAGCCCCATGGGCAGGGTGCATTGTATGTGAAAGGTAGGACATGCCCTGGTGTGTGTGGCATGTCCTGATAGTGAATTACAGCCTACTTCGTTTTTCACTATTGCAAGGCTACCTGTTCCCCATAGGCCAGAATGGGCAGTTTTGTGCTGCAACAGAAGAGAAGCAACCCGACGACATAGACGACGAATTTGCCGACTCCGTGTCCTGAAGGCACCGCAGAGGGCACCGCCGCAACGCCGCACTGCGACCCTGGTCTCACCAACGCCGCCTGCTGACGCCGCCACCGAGCCGCTGCTCACACTGAGACCTGTGGGCACCGCACTCCACACCACCTCGCTTCACGACGACGCCTTGGTATCCCCGACGACGCTCAACGCCGCTCCACGCCGGAATCGACGCCGCTGCTTGCACCGTGGTTCGAGGGCACAGCTCTTAAAGTTACATGACGCACCGCCCTCTTCCCGAACCGCAGCCTTGGACCACCGACGCCGGTGCCATCGACTCCAGTTCCTAAGCCGACAACAGCGCTCCAGCAACGACAATGCCGCTGCTTGCACCGTGACCTGCCAGCACCGTGACGAGCACCGCCTTCATCTCACTCCGTGACCCTGGTCTCAATGACGACGCCATCTGACGCCGCCACCGAGCCGCTGCTCGCACCGCAACCTGAGGGCACTGCACACCGCACCGCTGCACTGAGCACCGCAGCACCCGACGCCGGCTGACCCCAGCGCTCCTGACTTCAATAAAGAGGAGTTCGATCTGCAACACGTGTGACTTTGAGGGCCCCGACGACTCCTGCACCGACCTCCGGAATCGACGCTTACCGATGCCGTGTGTTCAGAAGCTCAATGAGAGGTCATCGATACCCTGCATTTCTGAAAGGTACTGTTTGCAGGTCTTCCCGACGCTGTAGCTGGCCCGCGACGCCGCGGTCAGCCAGAACTGTTTGGATTTGTTTTCTCACGACGCTGTGATAGCCCCGGACGGAGCTATCGACATCAAGGAACTGTTTTACAAGGTTATTTTGATAACTGAAGATTTTTAAGTACTGTATTGTGGATTTTTATCGTTTTTGGTATTGTCGTAAGTATATAAAAATATTGGGTATTTTTCTAAACTGGTGTGGTGTCCTTTTGTAGTGCTTACACTGTATTACTGTTGGTTATGTGCAAATGCTTTACACACTGCCTCTAAGATAAGCCTGACTGCTCGTGCCAAGCTACTAAGGGGGTGAGCAGGGGTTATTTTAGGGGTGTAACTCCCTTACCCTGACTAGAAAGAAGGGTCCCTATTTGGACAAAGGTGCAAGCCCTTGCCAACTAGAGACCCCTGTTTCTAACCGTAGTTTAACCCAGTTTATGAAACGGGTATGGGTAAGTGAGATTGCGCCACTTATAAGGGGAGCAATCTCACTTATGAATGTTACTGTGGCAACTTATACAACCGGGGGCAGCCCACTCACATTCTTGGCCTCAGTATACCATGCTACTAGATGATTGGTGAAATTCCCTGAAACATATCAGAATAATTCCACCAGAAACAACCCAGTACTACAACAAAACACCACCCTATAACTGAGTTATTGCTGTAGTTCGCTCCTCGACTTCTATGACCTAGTCCAGATCAAATCCCAAAGCCGAACTTAAAGTGGGCACTGGGACGTCTGTTACAAATCTTTCAACTTCCTCAGTCACATGGACGAATCAGGATCTATGTAGATCTTCATAATAGGCAGCAAAAGTATTTGCAATAGCCCGGCCATCTGATATTGTGCCATCTACGACATTAATCTCAAGAATCCACCTTGCCTCCTCATCTCTTTTATTAAGCCAGGTTATAAACTTGCTCCACTTATTTCCAACCTAATACAGATGCCCCTGCGAGCAGAGATCCATCTTACTGCCATCATTTTCCACTAGTGCTCTGTATTCTTCTTCTTTAGCTGCAAAAAAGATGAACAACTCATATTGGGTCTTCCGGGTACATATTTCAGATTCTATTTCTACTTTCACAATGGCCTTTTCCATAGTATAGTTTTATATACTTCCCATAACATCATGTGTGACTCATACAACTTTATGTTATCCTTAAAATAGTAGATTCTATTCTCCACCAGATGGGCCCGGGTTTTTCAGTTCTTAAACAGAAGACACAACCCTAAGACATGCAGGCAACATTATATATTTCAGTTCTCTATCCCTTCTTGATTTCATCAAAACTTTTCCTCCATTTCCGTACAGCAATCGTGAAGTTAGGAAACACAAACACTGGCACTTTCATACAACACTGCACCCCTTTTGCTGTCCCCTTGAAAGATTGCATTCCTGTCCCTAAAATTCAAAAGGCAAGCAATGACGGCCGTCACAGTAACCACAGGGGAGGATGGCAAGACCATAACCTTGTATTCTATTTCAGCTGATAAAAAGACGAAAGACCCCTAGGCTTCAATACACTGAATATCCAATCCGCTACAAAAGTTCCACATTCGGGCTCTAAAGTCCCTCCAGAATCCCGACCATTCTGATATTATTCTTGCGCTGTCCTCTGCATCTTCCATTCTGGACATCATTGTCTTGCTGTTAGATTGGAACCGTTTCATGCAGGTATTAAGCTTCTTTATCACCCCTGAATTATCCTTGACAGATTGTTCAACAACACTCTTTTCTATTTTCTAAAATTGGCCCTCAAGAGGTTGAATTATTTTGAAACGGTCTCTCAAGAAGGAATGTTTGTCAGGTTTGATTTGCTGAACCTGGTGTGTCCCTCCGTTTCACTCCCTCCCCAAACTTGCCACCAATGCAAAGGCAGATTTTTAAAGGGGGTTGTATTGTGGTAAAGACCCCACCAGCCTACTCAGTTATATTCTTCTGAGGTGTATGGGAAGATTACACCACAATATCTTACATTTTACGAAGTTAATGTTTCAGATGAGTTGGGCCACGTAGTCTCATGTCAGAACGTGCAAAAGATTGTATCCTTCAATATTGTTTCTCCTCACGATTGCCTGAATACAGAAACACTCTGCAGACTCTCAGTTCGTCTTGTCTTCAAAATCCCTCTACTGAGCAGTAGTTCTCTAGACCCAGATGGGCCACCTACATACGGTAGTGCGGTGTCTCTAAATGCAGGAGCCAAACTGCACGGGTCTGTGCTATTTCTATTAGTATACCCTAGTTCTGAAATGTCCTGCACTCCCCAAGTGCAGTAATGGCAAGGTCTCCGACAACACCACGCCAATCCAGCCTCTTTCCTGCCTGCCCTACATGGCTAAAAGATTGACCATGGTCAGCTCTGTGTTGCAAACTGCCTCCCTCCCCCTAAAGTTTCCTGATTTCACCCTTCTACATTGGCAAAATAAAAATAATTCCCTTTTCTATAAATATTGAGAGAAGTACATCAAACTGCACTCACTCTAGTTAATTTCAACATTCCTTACTGCTTAGACAACAAGTGAACTCAAAGTAGGGCCTCGCTGCTCGCCATGGCCATCTTTCATGTTATGTTATATTGATTTGTATAGTGCACTAATCACCTGAGAGTGTATCCAGGCGCATGGGCAGGTGTGTGGTTGCCAAGGTGCTTACACAAAGAGCCATGACTTCAGCTTCTGGGGGAACTCAAGAAGTGAGGAGGAGGCTCTGATGGGTTAAGGGAGGTCGTTCTATATTTTGGGTGCGATGTAGGAGAATGAGTGACCTCCAGTTTTGTTTTGTGGATGAGGGGAATATGTGTGTGTGTGAGTGAGAGTGAGGCAGAGCGTAAGTGTTTGGTGGATTGGTGAAAGTGTACGAGGCTGTTCAAGTAATCTGGTCCTGTGTTGTGTGGGGCTTTGTATGAGTGGGTGAGAAGTTTGAATTAGCTGCGCTTGTGAAAGGGGAGCCAGAGATGCTTTCTGAGGTGCGGTGTGATGTGGGTGCCGCATGACAGGTTGAGTATGAGTCTTGCAGCAGTGTTCTGGATGGTCTGGAGTCTGTGTAGGAGTTGGTTGGAGAGTCTGGCATAAACAGCATTGCAGTAATTCAGCCTGCTGGTAATGAGTGCATTCATGACAGTCCATCTTGTGTTCTTAGGCAACCATTTGAAGATCTTTTGCAGCATGCGTAGGATATAGAATCAGAAGGTGCACAATGTGTTGACTTGAGCCATCATGTTGCGCTTGTCGTCTAGGATGAGCTCTAGATTTCTTGCGTGGTTTGTGGGTGTAGGTGTTGGGCCTTGCTTCGACGGCCACCAGGTGGAGTCCCGGGGAGTTCTTGTTACGAAAGACCAGTCCTTCCCTCATCACCTACAGTTTCTGTTATCAAGGCCTCTGTCTCTTTCACGCATCTCTCTAAAACGTTTCTTTGAGCTGCACCATCATACATCTTTCCTCAAGCTTCGCTTTGCATGTTTCTACATTTAACAGCACTGCACACATGTGTTTCACATTCAGTGTTTAAGCATGGGAGTCACTAGATGACTCAGTGACTTAGGATGGGTGCCTTCCCTGCATACACTTACTATTCAGGTGCCCACTGCTCATCCCCACTTGTAGCTCAGCTAGGTAAGTATTAAAATGCATAAGTAGTTCAGCCAGTGCCCGTGCTCTAGCATCTCTCTGTTAGTAGCTGCTTCTGCTTCCTTGACTCCAGTTTTTAGTCTTTATTTTCTGATGTTTCTACACATATTTTCTCTCCTTAGAAGATACTTAATCTGCGAATAATTTCAAATATTTTACAAATCTTCTGAAATTATGAAAGATGTCCTACATATGCATGAATTAAAACACTCTACGAAGAACCACAGTCTGCATTTGCCACAGATTTGTAATGTTACTACTTGTATGCTTAATAGTCCTCATACTCATTTCCCTTGCAAAGGTGCAGTGACAAAAGCAGAATGAGCGCATAACACTGGTCCTCGCATATAACATTAAAACACTACCCACAAATATGCAATCAGAGGCACTTTCTTCCATCGAAGCACACCCAGAAAACAGTGTGCTACCCGTATGAGTCACCAGGAGTATGAAGCACTATGTAAGTGCATGTACAAAACAAAGGCCTGCGAGATAGACAAAGAAAAAGAAATACGATAGTCCATGGAAGTGAAGTAGGGCACCAGACAATTCTGGTGGTGGCATTAATATTGCTATCTAGAGAAGGCACTGGCATGTTGGCTCTTTCCACAGGTGCTGGCTTAGTGTACTTGGTGTGATATTCTGTGACATCTCAGAATTCACTGACAGACTGTTTATCACACAGGAGTTTGCAAGTATCAGTAGTTTGTATTTAGAGAGATACTACCGTTTTATGGTGTACCCAATTTCACTTTTGGAAGAACAGTTTTCCTCTTCCAAGTGCTAGTCTAAGGGTACTAATTGTGGGGAAGCGCTGTGAAACAAAGAAGGTAGAAACAAACAGGAATAACTGCAGTAGATGGGTACTGTCCTATGCCCACCTCTATTTTGAGCACATTACTGGCGTCCAGGAAAGCAGGTGGGGGACACACATAAAGTGGTCCCTTGGAAAACAACATCAGAGTATTATGGGAGGCCAGTGATCACTCTGAAGGCAGTGGAGCACTCACAGAGGAGTCCCTTAGAGGGAAGGGGGTGATCTAGGGCAGTGGTTCCTAACCGTCTGACTACTGAGGACCTCTGCTTAATCATTACTGGAACTGAGGGACCCCCACTGACTCATTATTGGAATCCAGGGCTGTCCACCACTGAGTCATTACTGGAAGTCGGTAACCGCAGCATAAAAATCTTTGATGATTTTAACCGCTATACAATACACAGATAGAAATAAGCATTCATCAAGCAAATACACATATGATCAAATATTTCATTTAATGCACAACCAACTACTTTTCAAAAGGAAAAACTTTAATTTTATCAGGAAGGTTGGAGCATTTCTAAATTCAATTGAGGCAACTCATCGTCCATACTATATTCTGTCCGCTGCACTTGCCAAGCTCCCACAAATAAATCTGAGGATAGTAAGTTAGATTTTAGCCTCCAATGTCACATTCTTTCACATTTATAGAACGTTTTAAAATGTTCACATGTACATTTTGCTTCTTTATTTATATAGCTCATGTGACACTGAAGTTTTTTCTCTGGTTGTTGTGGTGTGACCACAAGCAGGTTTTATAACCAACTTAGCACAGACTTTATTGATGTGGAACATTAGGAACTGCTCAAACTACTTCCTACTAACACCATGGCCTTGCCGCTCGCAGCTTTCTTTATATTTTCAATTTGAATGTCTTCTGCCTAGAATAAGAGTCATTACACCTTATCAATTCAACATATTTATCAAGTGTCCCACCGTACGTTTAAGACTGTTTCGTATTCACTACTATTGGGTGCCTTGCTTGTGTCTTAACTAAGTTGCACTTATATGGAGTGTAACACGTGAAAGCAGCAGTTTTTGTTAATAGCAGGGTGGCATGATTTTTTTTTTTTTACTAAATCCAAAGCTGTATAATATCTTAAATAGATCACCCAATGCTTATGTCATATTCTTGTGCAACATGAATAGGACTACAATATTCCAAACATCTGAAGACTCTGTCAAAACATTAGCATTTGAGCGGCAAATACTGAGAGTCGCTGGCTGATTAATTTGCTTCACTTGGACTTAACTTATTAATAATGTGAGAAAGCCACAACTCCCAAGTGCTTTTTGTTATTTGCACCTTTCAAACCAGATGAGCTAAATCGACATAACTCTTGAAGAGATATGGAAACACCCGCTACAAGTACTCTCATAATGTGAAGCTGCTGTGATTCAATCATGGAGGGGCCCTATTATTTATTGGCATCTGTTCAGATCCAGAAAATATCTTGCCTACTGTCTGGCAATGTCCTCGCTTATTACAAATGCTTGATGTTTCCAAGCGAGCTCAAAGAGGGGGGAGTCATGTTTTGTTCCATTAAAAATGTTTTTTAAATAGAAAATTAGTACATATCTTCATCATACCTTGTATAATGCCTCCTGGGCTGCTATGAACACTTCACTAAAATATACAAACTTCAGGGTAAGTCACGGATATTTTAGATCAATGTGGTTGGATGTGTTCTGAGAGTCTGTACTACAATTAGATAAGATTCATCTTAGTTTATTGTGATGTTAACCATATTTATTACTTTACCAATATGGCTTCGCCCATACCTCTTTGTGATGAAACCCACCTGCTACTTGTAAATCAATGTCTTTATCATTCTTTCTGACCTTCCAGTGCACATTTTGGTCAGTCATTTGTAGTCTTTATTGGTAAGTGACAATGGCTCTAATTACTGTGTTACAGTGGGCCTTTGTCAGCTTTAGGCATTAAGATGACAATTGTATTTTAGAAGACTTGTGGAGATCTCTTCTCTTTAATAGTCTTCAATACATGATGCCCATCTTGTAAGGATGTTTATTGGTACCCGGACATACTAGCACCCACCTGGTGGCCATCAAGAAGGGCCTGTGGAACATTGAGCAAGCCAAACAATTGACGCCTGATATAAAAGATTAGGCCATTTGCCTTTTCTTCTTTAACCCCTTCGATGCGCATGACGGAGCGGTTCTGTCATACGCGTCGGTTGCGCTGTGCGCATGACGGAACCGCTCCGTCATGGCCCCGCCCGCGCACAGAACCCTCAGCACAGCGCGGAAATCCACGCTGAAGGGGTTAAAATGAACAGGTTTCACTAAATCACGTGCAAAGAATATAGACTCCACCTATTCTTTCTCTGCAGTATCAACATTTAAAGAGCTAAAAATAACAAGGGTGCAAGGTTAAACATGTGAAAACAAAAATAAATGAGACAAAAAGCCAGATGTATGACAACTTGCGGAGTCAGAATCCCCACAAACAAAGAAAAGTGTTTTTTTCCAATACAAACCAAATTCAAACCGGTTGGGCTAACTGTGGATGTCTGTCAAGATACCAGTGAATCTCGATGTCAGTGGTGGTAAAGTAGTAGTGATTGTAGGAGAGTAGGATCTTCTTCTTATAGTTACTCCCTTTTTGCTGATGTTTCACTGTTTTCGACTTAGTCTGGCTGGGATCCTGCTATCCAGGACCCTAGCCTAGCTGCTTTCTCCTCTAAATTGATTGCATGTACTTTAAGTACATTCCAGATTGGATACTGGGGTACCCTTATAAGTACGTAGTATATGGTATACTATATACCTAGGGCATAGGTACCCCAGAGGCCTCTCAGGGGCTGCAGCATGTATTATACAACCCCTGGGAGACCATTCAAAATGACACAACAGGTCTGCTACAGCAGCCTGTGTAAGGTGGTGCATGCACCCCTTACTTAGATACAAGTTCACTATATCTACTCCATATCACTGAACATACAAACCCATCAGTCACCCCTATTGCAGGCCTTATCAATCCTGAAGGCAGGGTGCTGGATTTTATGTGAGAGGGTGCACCTGCATGAGCAGAGCCCCTCTGCAGCCTTCAGAACCTCTATTCCGGGGTTGTTTGTGATGCAGCCAAACATATACTTTTAAGCGCATTATAACTAGGGCTCCCGGTTTTACGGATTTTTACATATAAATACAGACGGAAATCTATATTTCCTTTGCCTGTATTTATATTTAGATATGGCAAAAAACTAGCAAATTTTGCTGCGCTGCCGTTGGGTATTTTGCTACCAACGTTCCAAATAAACAATTCTGCTGTCCCGTGTAAAGGCAGCTCTCACAGAGGGGTCCTGTAGACACTGTCCGCAGTCTGGTAAGAAGGGGTGAAAAAAACAACAAAGCCTCGTTAACAAGTGAATGGTCTTTTTAAAGACCTGTGAAGTACTCGGGTGCGTCTTGTCAGCTTTGTTATCTCGCGCAGCAAGAAACTCCATCTGATTTGAAGCACAATCTTTTGGAGATGTCGCGTCGCCTTTAGGGGTAAGGGATGCATAGTCAAGCAGGAAGGAGAGCGAGAACGGCAAAGCAGCACAACCCACTAATTAGCCATCCAAGATCTATCATTTTTTGTCCTAAACTGTACAAAATAGATCACCTACTATGCTGTATCGTAGGCGAGCACATGACATCACGGAAGCCTACATTCGCACGTATGAATGTTTAAGAAATGAAAATGAAATGAAATGAAATGAAAAAGAGATTTCTAAAGCGCATGGCTGCCCTTGAGCGTCCCAGCGCTAAACAATACACAGAGCCACTACCCCGGAACACCAAGAGGAGCCTACAGAGGGAAAAGATAAGTCTTCAATAATTTACGGAATTTTGCCAAATTAGGTTCTTTACGCAGGGCCATAGGTAAGGCATTCCATGATTGACCCGCATTAATAGAAAACCGACGTCCACCTGTTTTCACCTTTTTTGCTCTGGGTATCACTACCAGATTCCCATCTTCAGAGCGAAGGGCTCGCGTAGGTTTATAGAAGCGGACCAAATCTCTTAGAATGGGGGGACCCAATCCTTGTAAAGCTTTGAACACTATACAGAGAGATTTGAATTTAGTGCACGCTCGAATTGGTAGCCAATGCAAGGCCTTCAAGGCAGGCCGGGCCGAAGAGCTTTTAGCAGAACCAGTGAGCATACGTGCAGCTGCATTCTGTGCTCTTTGGAGCACATTCAGTGTGGATTCAGGTGCCGCCAGGAAGAGGGCGTTACTATAGTCGAGCCTCGAGAGCACCAATCCCTGCACCAATAGTCTCCTGGAATTATCAGGGAGAAGCGACAAGATTTTTCGAGCTGACCGAAGCAGCCCGTAGCACGTCCCCGCCACTTGTTTGGCTTGAGTAATCATAGACAGCTCAGGTTCCAGCCATACCCCAAGACATTTTATGGCCCCCTTGGGGGCTGGGGGGACACCCAGGCTGGCCGGCCACATACATTTGGGCAGTGACGTGCACAGATTGCCAAGGAGCATCAGCTCCGTTTTCGTCCCAAGGAGGCTTTTTTTAAATAACAGATAATTCAGATAATGCCTTTTTCACCTGTTCCAGTGGGAAAGAAGTTTAAGGCACCAGAAAATAATTTTTTGGGGGGGCAGTAAAAACTCCAGGAAACCAGACCTAGGTTTTATTAATGCGTGTCCGATGACATTTTTTGATTTAAGGAACATGTGTTAGGCCAAAGACACTATAAAGATGCTACAAAAGTAAATGTAGGCACTACAAGGAAAAACCACCACAAGACAAAATACGGAACCTGTACTCCAGTTGGCTCGGTGAAATTCTAGGGGGCCAGTGTTTCTTGTCTGCTCTATGTGTGCAGCCAGCAAGGTACTGAGCAGAGGCTGTCCATGCGGCAACACCGGCGAGCAAGGACTAGTGAGTTCCTGCAATGGCAACTATACATTTCAGATCTAGGACTCCCCAATCCACTGCAGTGGTCTTTTCGACTCAAACATGGATGCTCTACATTTAACAAAATCTGTAGGTGAGACAAAGCGGTTTCTCTTCACAGGAGCATATTTTTCAGTGACAGCTATTGAATGGAAGGAAGACAATTTCAATTTGTAGAACAGCTGCATGATTCATTTTTAGAAACATTTCAAATAGGAATAATGACCTTGGAGGAACCCCTGCTGAAGCCCGGAGAAGCACAAGTGATGTGTCCTTTGTGACTGTCTACTGTTACAAACAAAACCAGCCCCTTAGAGAGGAAACACTATCAATGAGGCGGCACGAAAAAACCAGGCACTCCCGCCCTTACGACTGCGCATACCGACTGTATGCGGAGGTCGAAAGAAAATGCATGAGGCAGACCAGGTCTGGTTGTGATTACTGATTTAAAAAAAAGGCAAATTGAAAGGGACCAGCACACAACATGGCGACCAGCTGACACGCAGCCTGAGCAGCCTCCATGCAACAGAAAATGGCTGAAACAAAGGAGGGGGAGCCTAGGGGGAGGCGCGGCAGTCTCAAGGCCTGTCTACAGAGCTAGGATTCATTAACAGAGTTTTTTGTTAGAAGCCCCCGGGGTACCAAACACTAAAGGCTCTACAATTATGCTTCCACCTCGCGCTCCTCTCTCCACCCTACACTTCCTGGCCTTTATTTTTAAACAATATTTTATTTGTTTTCTGGTACAATATAGCCTATCTTGTACTAGAAAACAAATAAAATAAAATTGTCAATTTAAAGAAATGTGGAAAAATACTAGCTGTAGCGTCTTCTTTGTGGATAAATACAGAAAAAATGCCCAAAAAATAAATATGGATAAATACAGACAGAAATGGCACACAAAAAATACCATAAAACCGGAAGCCCTAATTATAACCTCACAGTAAATGCTAACTTTAAAACGACTGCATGGAAACATGTCGTGTTTGGTGTCAAACACCTTGGAATCACTGGTGTGGGAGGTATGATTCCACCTTAAAGGGGGAGAAATATGACAACACCGGTACAACCAGTACCAGCTCAACAGAACCTGGCATCACAAAATGGAGTCTGCCCTCCTGCTGCTGGACGAAACTCCGGCAACGGAGGCTGGACAATTGGTGTCCTGTCACAGGGAGGTGTGACCACCTCCAAGATAGGCTTTAGTGTATTGGGGCTGGGTGGGCGCACTCAGAGTGATTTGATGTCTGCACTGGGGGCACATTTGGTGTCCCTGTGCATAGTCCAGCTCAAACCGGTTGCAGGAGCCATTTGCTCCTGCTCTGGCGCGAAACTGGACAAAGGACATGGGTGTAGCCCCCCTCTGTCCTGACCCTCCCATAGGTGGGTCCCCAGAGTTTATCCCACCCCTTCCTTGGGTATAAAGTAGGATGCCCTGACTACAGGACTTTGGATTTACCTGGACGAAACTCTGCTACAGAAACCAAGTACTTCGACTATCTACACTACGCTGGATGACTGAAGAATCTCCCTTGGAGTAAAGGAGTTGCTTCCCTGCAAGGCAGGCACCTGAAATGCATCTGACCGGTTTGCATCTACACAGCTCCTGAAGGACTCCAAAGATTTTTGCAACACAGGAGGTGGATTACCGTGGTCTCTGAGGTTGATCTGTGCTCTCAGCAATTCTGAGATCCACAACCCCCGTGGACACAGTGCAACCCGAACCCCTGGGCACTGTGTACATTTGCAGCAGCATATGCTTTTTGGCGACCCCTGAGGCTGTGCTTTGGGCTACTTGTAGTCCTGACCCCGAGCATTGGTTCCATCGAATATTACCGGCCTACACTCCACGAGTGTTCCGTGGGCTGGTATTCTGTGATTCAGCTCGAGGTCCCTTCGCGATCCTTGGTCCGTTGACCTGTGTGTCCCTGTGAAGGTAACTAACTTTCCATGGGCTTTCCTGGTTGCTTCAGACGTGCCCTGATTCTCCATCGCTTGGGGAGTCCCCAGGACATTGCTGGCCCCCACTGAAGCCTCTTTTCTCTGACCGCGTGGGTTGCAGTTGCCAAGGCTTGTTGGTCTCCAATCCGGACACTGACCCCCCAGCACTGGACATCCTTTGTGGGACTGCTCACCTGCGGACTTTGATCGTCGTCGACGTCTCCTGGTCCCGTGGCTGCAGAGTCAAGCTTCACCTCTTCTCACCTGAAACACCCGACATCGGTGGGCATTCGTCTATCGTGCCCCTGGTCACTGTGAAGTGACCCAGACTCTGTCCCCTCTGCTTTCAGGTTCTTCTCAGCTCCGATACAGGCTTGGATTCTTCTCAGCTCCGATACAGGCTTGGATCACACCGAACACTTCTCATCTTCCCGGCAGCAGCACTTCTTCACATCACGCCATTGAAATAAACGCGCGTTTCCGACACTACTTAAGCCCTATGCACCCGGCTCTCCTGGGATAGGTAACTCGGGTACCTCAGTACTCTCAAGGATGCTGGCCTTAGAACCTTCTATGTTCCAAAGGGTTTGCTTAAAGTCCTCTCCTAAGTGTCCATAAGCTTTAAAATTCCAACCGCGACTTTCCCATAGGATTGTACGGAGCTCGCGCCTGTGTTCTCACACTGCACGAGTGCCCCGTGGGTCCCCTGTGTCACTACCTTGGGTGGTTCCTTTGGGTCCCAGCGATTCTACGTGCTCTAGGCACTGTGTCTAGTCAAGTCGTGGTTGTTATACCACTTTCTAAGTATATGGTTTGGTCTCCCCCTGGAGCCCACTGTGTATTGTGCTATTTACTGTCATTCTAGTGCTTTAATATTTAATATCTTGTTCTCTAATCTCATAAAGAGGTTAGTAAAGAGTGTTTAGTAATTCATACATATATTTTATATACACCGTGTGTGGTTCTCTTTTCATTTGGTCATTCAGGAGGTTATAATCTGGTAAACCAAGCTGCTTTACATTCCTTCGAGACTTAGCCTGAAGGCTGCTCTCCATAGCTACCACTAGGATAGCTTTCAATAAAGGTTGTCTTTAACCTAATTATCAATAAGGGTCATTTGGACTGGTGCAAGGAGCCCACTATAACTAGTGGACAGCATATACCAGGCCATCTTCTCACAGTGATGTCTTCAGTAAGGAGTCGAAATATATTTCAACTCTGTCTTTTATACTGATTTTCCAAGTAACAAAGGCAAAATTGCTCCACACCATTAGCTATAGATTCAAAGCATTTCCTGACAAACATAATAAGTGACTGGTTTGAACCAATGTAATGCCCATTGTGTGATTTTTAATCTGCCCTAGAGTGCTGCTCAAACTCAACTGAAGCTAGAATTCAGGCATGTTTGGCAAGACTGTGCTGTAAAAGCTGGCTTTCTGAAGTTGTGGTTCAAGTTCATGGTGGACATCCTGAAGGGCTTGGTTTAGTCAGAGGCTGTTCTAAGGCAGAATATGAGAATTAATCCCTGGGTCTCTGTTTTAATAGCCCTAAAGCTACACCAAAGGCCAGCCAAATTTGCAAATCTCTAGGTCTTTAGTTCAGTTTAAAAAAAAAAACACTAATGTGCAAACCATGGCTATTTTCTTTGAAGAAGAAAACTTGGCTTTCACAAAGTGGAAGTGTGTGAGATAGGCCCAGAACACTTACACTATAAAAATACATGGCCAATGTTATCTAATGTGATGTTCTGACAACAATACAAGCTTAAACGTATTCAAATTCAATTTTGCTTGTCCAATATTAGGGAGAATGGTCCACTTTGAAGACAATAAGTAAAGAGTCAAGACTCTGAGGTTATAAGGTTGAGACCTTGATGCATATTGCTTGTGTATGTCCTACTCTTTTGAAATCGCACAAAAAAAGGTTGCGTCCGATCTAAAATAAACTTAGAGTTCGAGCTCACAATGAAGACAGTATTTGTTTTAGGAAAGGTGATAACCAGCAATTGGTAGTCAGGTTTGGTAAATGTATGAAATATGCAGGACAAATGTTAAGATAACCTTCTATTCCCATGAATAATGAATAGCTTATAATAAGTGCAACTAATACGATTTTACCTTTCATATTTAGAGCCAAGGATAGACTCATGACTTGTTTTATTATTTTTAACTTTGACTGCACTTTTCTTATTGCTGTCGTTTTTACAAACAAAACAATAAATACTGAAAAAAATGGAGATCAAGATTAGCAAGCAGTAAAGCTTCTCCTTGAAGGTTTCAGACGTTTGTCTCGAAAAATAAAATAATTTATTGAGAAATAGGAGTAGCTGCTGTGGTACCAGCAGGGCAACCTACGGTGAGATGTCTATTAAGGCAAGACTGAAGCCAGATGTGCGTCAAGCTACCACTTCAGCAGCGGCTCTAGTTCTTAGCGTCGACATCGCAACTTGTTGTGAAGAGACTGGGCGTGCTTTGGCAGGAAAAAACTGACCAGGAGAAAGAGGTTCCAGAGGATTCAGAACAAAGCTGGTTTGATTGTGCTGTCTTAAATCAGTCCAGGCTCGATGTACATTTCGGTGCTGGTTCATAGATTCCAAGTATGTAAAATCAGTTTTTCCAACCCCAAATTCTTTAACAGTTTTTCCAGATTAGTTCTACAAAACCTATTTTCTTTTTCCTCAGGGTTTCCATACTGAGCTCTTCCCTCTCAGACCATGATCTTCACTGCCAGGTAGAAGCTGTAACACAAGCACAGGAGAGTATCAGGAAGCATAGCTGGAGACATGGCATACCACATTCGCCTAAGTGAGCAAAAGGAGCGATACTGTAGACCTGCTCATGCTGAGTCTATCTTAGGGAAGGGAAGGTTGGCGCTTCCTGCAGAATGTCAGCGCTGTTTGAAGATGAGCTTCACCTGCATGGAAAACGAACTACATGACAGTGCCCTAACACAAAATAAATTTTGTACAGCCAATGAACTCTCGCATAGTTTGGAGACATGGTGGCGATCTTGGATTTATTGAGAATACTTCCCTCATAGTCTATGATATATTTGCGAGGTAATCGCAATACAGCGTTGCTGTGGCAAGGACCATGAGATCTAGATCTAGTATTTCCGTAGCAAAGAACTATAGCCGCCTCTTGGAGTTGTTTGAAGTACAATGTGAATAATGAGAAGTGTTCTGAAAGTTTCATTGTGTTGTGAAAAACTTTGAACTACTTCTACCATTTAACTTGAAATGTTCTAAAGACTGTAGAATTGTCGCATTAACTAGAGAAAATCCTGTAACAGAACAGGAAGAATTCTTATGTTAGAACAGGTTATGCATTTATGATTATGCGTACGTATTTCAGGGTTCTAAAAATGCTTATAAGAGTTGTTAAGTTAGGAATCACAGAATTAATGTTTTCTAATTACCTGGTAGTAGCACACGAGTCAACTAGAAACTATAACTAATTTTCCACAAAGGGCCTCATTACGATGACGGTCAGAAAGGCTCCGAACGGCATTCGGATTTTCCTAACACGTGTCGGAACCCATGTTTCCGACCGACTCTGAAACATTTATGACCGACCGATTACAATAGAAGGTAACCGTTTGGTCTTTCCGACTCGGTTCCGACCGGCATTCATAGACTCTGAGTCAGTCGGATCCGAATCGTACAGCTCTACAGACTGCATTTCCGACCGACGCATTGCGATGTCGGATTCGGACAGCCTTTCCGAATCAGTCTGTCCGACACGGAACGGCTGTCGGAAACTGACTTTGGGGGCCCATAGCAGGCCCCCCTTCACCCGGAGACTTTCGGTTGGGGCCCGTGGTTGTTGAATTAATACGTGTTCGGGCGGACCACGTTTAAACCGGGCTTGCAAGCAAACTGATTAAAGGTGAAAATATTAACAGGATATAAAGCGGAAGCAACTGGTGTGCCCTCTCACCCTTCTTCTTTGGCCCATGGGAGTACCCATGGAACCCCTCTTTGCAACCTTGCACAGTGTGGCAGGCACCAGGGGGTGTCTGCCACAGGGTGCAAGGTTTTTCGCAACCATCATTTTTTTCAATGGGAGCCTGTGTTGTCGGTCGGAACACAGGCTACCATTGAAGTCAATAGGAATCTAACTGAACGGTGTTTGAAAACATCGTAATCGGTCAGTCGGACTCTCCGAACCCGAGTCGGTCAGAACCGATTCCGACAAGGAGTCGGTCGGAATGCTTTCCGACTGACATCGTAATGAAGTCCAAAGAGTGTCTGATGAGATAGTTACTTCCCTCATGGAGAGAAGTGTTAATAAACAAACATTTAAGATACATCAAATTACAGACAGTTAGTAACACAAAAATTGCTAGGGTATATCCATTCACTGTTACAGTTTAGTGAAGTTACTACAGATATCTCTCCATGTTCTCTCTTATCCCAGTCATCTTTTCCCATTTCTATCACTGGGTCTCATATCTTTTTTGTATGTGTTCACTGGTAGAGGCAGTGAGAGATCGAAGAGTGCATAGGTTTCATTTGTTCTCAAGAACAAGGTTAGTGATCTTTGACAGCTATGAAGATCCCCTCACAGGGAGTCTCCCTACCTCTCTGCTCCCTTCTTTCTCTGTCACCTCATCACCCTCCTTGATGGACAACCCAGTCCCCTGCCATCACCGTTATCCCCATTCTCTATGGCCAACATTCCCAATACTTCCCCTTGCATATCACCACCCTCTACTGCTCAGCACACCACTTAGATATACCTAGATCTGCACTTAATCAGTTCCTATACAAACATGTACTTTCAACTTCCCAGCACCCAACTCTCTGAAGCAGGCAATCTTCCGAACAGAAGCAAGTCAAAATGGTGACATTGCTTACCCAGCAGAGCTGGGAGCAGTGGGAAGCAGCAGTAAGTGGCCTGTGTGGGCATCACTGTGGCACCGCACACCTTAGAAGGATATCAGACTGGTTTTGAAGCAAATGAGCTTGAGGAACATATGGGGTGACCAGCAAAGTATTTTTGTAAACATTTAATAGCCCAGTGAACAAGAACTATAATTAGATGCACAAGGACAAATCCTTTTGCTGGAATACTTAGTAGGCATGCTGATTTTACACATTTTATCATGGCCTGTGCTGCTACGAAATACAAGGGCTCATTACAACGCCCTGTCGCCAGGTAGCACTATCCCACCAGTGGGGGCTGCAGTTTATCTGTCTCTGTTCAACGCAACAATAGAAGTGTATCTCTTCAGACAGTATGGAGCATGGCACATAAGGTGGCAGCAACAAGCGTCCCACAAGTGTAAAGGAATGAGCACAATTACTACTCGCCCGAAGTCTAGCACTGCTGTACATTTGAAACAAGTAGAATAGTGAATTAATGAGTGCTGTACTCTGGACGAGAAGTCACTTGCTAAGAATGCAGTTACTGAGACACTTAAAAACTATTCTTTGATGCAAAATAAGGCAGTATGCAGACACCAGACATCCTCAGGGAGCTAACGGATTGTGCTAGAGATTCACACAGCAAATTATTGGATGAGATAGGTTTACAGAGCATCGCTCTTGCTGTGCAATTGCTGCAGTTTCCAGGAGTATCACCACTCAACAAAAAGCAATAGAATTTGAGGTCTGAAGTCTAAATAGAGGCTATTGTGAGCGATATGCACATGTCTAAAAACAAATTAGCCTTGTAGGACTTAGCATTAGTGCAGGGGATGTTCATAACCTACCAATAGACACTGTAGTAGATAAGGAAGCTGAAGTGGATGAATGTGCTGCAATTAATGACATACTGGACACCAGACATAAACTAAAGAAGAAAGTGGTTTTATAAATACACAAGTTTATAGACAGTGCAAATGCCAAGAAAGGCAATATAATGATACGTGGCTGCTGTTAGGCTACGGCTGCCACGTGTAATTATGAAGAGCACCATGATGAAATGAAACGAGGTCAGCCGTTAGAGAAAATGGATAGGATAGAACGGGTAGGGGAAACGATCAAGAAGTTGTTGCCCATTGAAGACACCACACCACAAGCGGTTTTGGCAAGAGGTAATAAACACGCTGTGAGGTGTCGGAAATAAATTCCTATGCAAAAATGGGGTAGGAAAGAAGTACATATCACCAGCAGGCTAAGAATGGTGAAGATATGACCAATGAGAATGAGGCAAGGATGAGCTTGTTGAGAAGACTGCTTTCCCCTTATTCATATTATCAATGTGGAAGCAAATTGTACGAGTAACACCAGGACCTATCAAGATGCACCACAGAATTGTAATAAGTGTGAACACTTTGCAAGAGTAAGCACCAAGATTCAAAAGGGAAACATGAAAATATGTTTAAGGAGCAGAGAGAAATGCTGGAGTATGGAGGAGGGCGAGTTTATGTTGCAAATTTGTGAACAGGTAGGGAGTGCTTGGTGTGAAACTCATCATGTTGCCAGACTGCTATCACCCCTTATTTGAAAGCACAGACTTTCTAAATTACAATTAGTAATCCTAAAAAAGGCCTTAAACGTATGTGAAAATACCAATACATTTAGTGAGGCAATAACAAAAAGGCAGAATTTAAGAGAAGAAAGAGATTCATTAATTCACATCCTGGAGGATGGATCATGTATGTTCTAATTGGTTGAACAGTGAGATTCTTCTTCTCTACCACAACTGTTAGACCTATCAACCTTAGGGCAGTCTTCTACCAAACGTTTTGTTTTACCTCCTGTTTATACTGAATTTGTTTCTGTTGATCTTAGGACTCTGCACACTGCTAACCCATGCTAAAATGCTTGTGCTATCACCTTGATTCATGGTGAAATTGGCATACACCCAATTGGCACATTTAATTTACTACCTGTAAGTGCATAGTAAAGTTGTACTACATGTACCCAGGGACAGTAAATTAAATGCTACTAGTGTGCCTGCAGCACTGATTGTACCACCCACTTAAGTAGCCCTTTAATCAGGTCTCAGGCGTGCCATTGCAGCCTGTGTGTGCAGTTTCAAACTGCCATTTCGACCTGGCAAAATAAACCTTTTGCCAGGCCTAATCCCTCCTTTTTTTAATACATGGATGTAACTCCTAGTGTTGGCCATAAACAGCCCATAGGGTAAGGTGCAGTGGGTTAAAACATGGAACATGTACTTTTAAGTTTTACATCTCCTGGTAGTGGAAAACCCTTAAATTTGTTTTTACTACTGCAAGTCCTGCCTCTATCATTGAATAACATTGGGTTATCTTATTACATCTAATAAGTGCTAACTTTTGATTGGGATCAGGTAGGAAAATTGTGTTTGGTCTCTTAGAATTGTAATTTAAAACCCTCTTTAATGGTAACGTTGGATTTTAATTCACAATTCTGAAAATGCCACTTTTAGAAAGTTTGTACTTTCTTGTCCTAACCATTTGGTGATTGCAGCCTGTATCCTTTGGAACATAACTAGGTGTAGCTGGCAGTTGGTCTCTGTTTACTACTCACAGACAGTGAGACAAAGGGGTTATAGGTGTTGTCAGGATAGGCCATCTCTGTCAGGGTGAGGGAAGGAGCTGTCACCTACCCCACTGGCACACCACAAAGGCTCTGCCTCTGCATTCTCACAAAGAGTTTCACACTAGTCTTTGGTGCCCAAAAACAAGCTGGGGCCAGAACAGGGAGGAAGAAAATTCCAGACACCTCTGTAGGGGGAGGACTTCAGAAGCTTTGCCACTTTAAAGTGGGTACCAGGCATAAGTATTGGACACTCAGACCCAACTCTTAAGAACAATTCTGGACTCTGCCAGGAAGAAGGACTGCCCAGTTATGAAGTTTCCCTGCAGCCTAATCTATGGAGTTCAGCTATCGCTGCACCAGAATTCTTCTACTGATGTGCGCTGTTCCGCTAAATCCAGCCTGCCTGTGTTGTCCCAGGATCCTGTAGAATCTCCATGGGTAAGTTGGAATGGGCTCCTGTTCATAGTCACAGGGACAAAATAGGCTTCTTCAATGACAGCGCAATTCCTCGCATATTGATGCATTGCACCGCAGCTCATCACCGATACCGGCCCAGCGCAACACATCTCGTCCTCAACCCATTGCAGCGCAAGACCCCGCAAACCCCATCGGCTTCTTCAGCTCTGACGCAGCTACGACTCAGCTCAACAGCGACCTAGTTGGATGCATCTTGTCCTCAGTGCATCGCAGCACATATCCTTACTAGCTCCTCCAGATGGCACAAGACCGCGTATCACAAGCTTCATCAACTCGGTCACTGCACAAAGCATGTCGATGCCAAACCTTGTATCGAAGCTCCTTGTTGACGAATCTTAGATGCCTGCCCACACAACTCAACACAAGGATTCCGCATCTCGAAGCCCAGCCATATGGCTTTGTCAGCAGTTAGAACTCAGTGCTGTATACAGCCCAAACTCCATTGTGGCTGGCTTGCACTTGTAACTTGGACTTACAATTACAGATCTCCTGTTCTATTGATTGGATTTTTGTTGTTTTGGTGTCAAATAATGTATTACATTTTGCACTATTTTTCTAACTTTTTATAGGATTTATTTATTTTGTTCTGTTTTCACTTTATTACTGTTTGTGTGCTGCATAATGACTTTACACATTGCCTTTAAGTTAAGCCCAACTGATTTTGTGCCAAACTAACAGAGGGTTAAGTGCTGGAGCGGGTAATTCAAAAATGTTTGTATACCCTCCCCATTTTGCATGTTTATGCTAATTAGATTAATTAATTAATTATAATCGAACTAATGGATTGAAGTGGAAATTATTCATCAATCTTATTAATAACTGAAATACACGTGGGATTGCTTTGCATGACTTAATTAATTTGTAAACTAAATTATGTACGCAAACTAATGATAGACAATTAGAATATTGCATGATATATGTTGCTTTTGTGATGTATTTGTGATTTGTGCTTTTTTTAGTAAGTATAAACCGCTTGAGTGTTGCTTATTGCTAGATAAATACATACACATATGGGTATTAGCAAGGGAATAACATTGTATTAGTTATTTTTATGTATTAATTGCGTTTTGTGTTTCTTTTGCTTAAGTTGACCATTTGGGCCTGCCACAAAATGGCTGCCTCCGGTACCTAACTTGACTGTCGACGCTACACGAGGTTTTGGGTGAAGTGCCCCTGCGCTAACGCCAGCAACAGTGGCCTCGTCATGACCCTAACCAGACTGTACCCACCAAGGTCGCCCTGGGAAGCAAGCCAGCTTTTCGGGAGAACAATAAGACGCCTCTTAAAACCGGAACAAGCAGGACTGATGATCTAAGAGACATTATTCCATGAGAACCCTGTCAGACGATCTTTGATTGTCCAATCAGAGGAGCTGGAAACCAATATTTGTTACTTTTTGTCAATGATTTTACTATAAATTATGGTAGAATAGTGAGGTTGCATGGCTTTTCTCGTTTTCCTGACGTTGTGCTGACGGAGAGGACGGTGACACTGCAGGACAGCTGTTTCCCTGAATCTTTGACGGACTGAATTAATGCCCAAACTCCTGATGAACTGAAATTACTAAATTTGATGGGCATAGATTTGCGAGACTACCGGATTTGACTTAGAGGACGACAATTAGCCAGAATAGGTAAATATGATCATTGGCGGCTTGAATAAATGAATGATTTAATTTGCATTAATTAGATGAAGATTGAATTGATTAACTACAGAACGATTTGGGTTGTTTATTCATTGAAAATGTATTAATTTAAAGGTAAATCAGAGAACTGGAAATCAACCTAGACCAGCAACTAACTGATCCATCCCGATTTATGAGAGGATTACTAAAGGTGAAGTTCAGGGCATAATGAGTATCAGAAGGTTGCGTAGATTTTTTGCTCATTAGGGTAAAGAGGTAATTCCTTTCATGTCAGCGTTTGGAAGATAATCGCCTCCCGAGAAACACAGATTGATGGTGAGTGAATGTTGGTGTTATGGGCCCCACCAGCGAATGTAGGAATAGTGTGTGTTTGTGAGATCTTTGGTCTGTGATGGAGGGAGGGATTTTGTACTCCACGCTGCAGCAGTTTTTCTGGTAGCAGAATGATGGTCGTTATTGTTTTGGTTTGATGATTATTGCTTGTACATTGCTTATTGATTATTGGTTATTGATTAGTATTGATTTATGTACTAACACTCTATGTTGAGTTGCGTCGAGTTTTATGTCGTTAGCACGGCTTCTGGGATGTAGGAAGTCGGAAGTCTGTAACAGTTCCGTAGTAGGGCAGAGGTAAGCGCTGCTCTCGGGAAAGAGGGAATTGTTGTTGCCCTGTGGGTACACAGGGGAAACGTGTGACAATTGAAGTTGCACGACGCATTGTCTGGGTTCGATTTGGTGACATCGTCGTGTGTTGCCATTAGAGTTATTTACAGTGTGAGAGAAGAGTGTATGATAGCGTAGGTTACCTGTGAAATTCTGGTCTTAGGTACCAGGGATCCAACTGGCATTCCGATAACGCTTATCACTGGAAAGGTAATAGGTACTCTCTGAGCTTGTTTGAAGGACAAATGAGAGGTAAGCGCAGCTTTGTTAACGTATGTCATAATTCTGTAGTAGGACAGACTGCTCGCTGTTCTCGGGAAAGACAGGATTCTGTATGAATGTACTACATTTTCTAGTGTGAAAGTGCGTGAACGAAATAGCATTTGGGTTAATTGCGAAACTCTGGGTTTATTTCTCAGGAGCATTGGGTCTCCAACTATGTGTCTTAAATACTAGAGAAACAATTAGCTAGTGCTTGTTAGAAGGGTAAAGTAGAGGGATGTGCTACTTTATCAACGGAAGTAACGATTCCGTAGTAGGGCAGAGGTAAGCGCTGCTCTCGGGAAAGACGGAATTCTGGTGAGAAAGGTCTTTGGCTGTTCTTTGGTTAGCGAAGCGGACAATGGAGACGTTTCTATGTTGTTACTAACAGAAGTGTAGAAATTGAAACAAAAACGTACTGAGCAGATTTGTACAGGAGGGGGAGACAGGAGCTGCCGCAGCGGCTGCTGATGTCAGAATGACCGCGCTGGGATTGGACAGTCGGTCAGAACTGTGAAACGCTCCGGATTGGTGCGTTAGTGTACGCCGCGCTAGGAGTGGAAAAATACAGGGTGACGTAGATGCTCCTTATTGGTGCGTTAGTGTGAGTCGCGCTGGGATTTGAGGATTGTGACAGTGACGTAGACGCTCTGAATTGGTGCGTTAGTGTGAGTCGCGCTGTGATTGGATAGAATAGCGGTACAGTGTAAAGAGAAATTAGTGATACTCGGAAGACAAGAAAATGTATTACGATCCACCAGAAAAAGAGAAAAAGTCATGGTTCGGAAGAATCAAGAAGTGGTTTAAGAAGGACAAACCGGTCAAAACTAGGGAAGGACAGTTACTTCCTCCACCGAAAACCCCCGCATCCTTTATGATTGCGAAATATGGGTATCATACTTGTATTTGGTTAGACAATTGGGTAAGATACAAAAAGGAGGACGGAGTATTAGCCTATCCAGAACATGGTTCATTTAATTTGGCTGTTTTGAGAAATTTGAGAGAGAAAATGATGAATTTAGAACCAAGACCTAGACAGACGCAGTTTGAGGCTTTGATGGAATGGGAAGACGAGATGCATGAGCGAGAGAGACAAAGAAATGGTAGAGGATATAGGTATCTGTTTGGCAGATCATATGGACATGAAACGCATAATGATCGTATGAGAAGATGGCGGGATGCGAGTATGACTGAGGGTTTGTTCCCTGTAAGAACTGTAGGAGAGAATGAAGGACGAAAAGTGCGTAGAAAAGAGGCATAATGTGGAGTCGAGAGGATATGGAGGGAAAGAGTCTGAGGATGATGTTCTTGATGATATGTTCTATAAGAATCCACCACAGTATCGACCAGAACCAGAAATATTAACCCCAAGTGCCCCAATGAAAGAAACAGTACGAATTATAAAATCGGAACCAGAGTTCCAAAGTTTGGGTAAAAACAATGTCATTAGAGAGGTAGAAAAGAGGTCTGAAGAGAAAACAGATGGAGAAAATTCTGCAAAATTAGCCAAAACGACCCTAGAATTAACTGAGAAAATAAGAGAATTAACTAAGAATCTAGAAGCAGTAACTGTTCCAGTAACTATAGGTCCAGTAATGCCTATTTTTGACAAACAAAAGGACAGTGAGCATTGTCTGACAGTCCCTTATAAAAGTAATAAACCGGTTGAACAACCAAGAGTGAGTCAGAATGAGAATCCATGGAGACAGACTAGGAGTATAGTTGAACTTTTCAAATAACCCGTTTGTAGGTCAGAACTGTGCAGAGAGACGTATGACAATGATAGAGACAATGTCAGAAACACAAAAAGATTTTGGACAAGGAAATGTAGAGAAGCCAGTAGGACCATCGACAGAGGAGTTAAGTGAATGGTTAAGAAGCTTGCAGAGAAAAGACAAAGAATCCCAATCAATTGATGTGGCTAAGTTACGAATGGTATTGGAAGAATTAATAGTAGGGACTATCCCAACAGAAAAATTGAAAACTTATCAGGATGAAGAATTACTATTTTTGAGCAAAAGTGTGACCTGGAGAGCGAAAAAAAAACATGAAAGGTTAGAAGAAGTGGCAAATGAGATGGGTATTGATATTGAAAAGGTAAAAGCCTTACAGAAACCATATCGAGTAGATTTCACCGAAAAAGATATTGAAAACATGAACACCACAGGACGAATAGGTCAGATTAAGGACATAATCATTTTATTGAGAAAATGGGGAGATGTGGATAAATGGAGAAGCAGGTGGTATAGAAAACGTGATGATGTCTCAGATAAGACATTTTCAGCATTTCCTGTAAGAGAAAAAGAAAAGGTAGTGACAGAATGCCCTATGAGAGAGATTCCAGGAGGAGGATATGTACATGTACCATGGACAAGACAGGATATTTTGTCTTTTACGAATGATTTCCCTCGATTGCGCGAGAAGCCCATCGAGTGGTACAGGCAGGTAGACAGACTTGTAAAATTGTTTGAATAGTCTATTTGACATAATTGTACCAGCAGATTTATGGACAGAGTTCAAGCTCATGATAAATTGGCCAACTCAGGAATATCCTAGGGATCCTAAAACAGGAGCTCCAGACCCCGAGGTAATGAAGAAATATGAACAGGTTATGGTATTTCTGAATAACAAAGTGCCCCGCAAAGAGACAGATTGGGTAAAAATTGATCGCACACATCAAGAGAGTAAAGAGTCAGTACATGCATATTATGAGAGGCTAATAATAGCTTTTAAACAGTTTAGCGGAGATGAGAATCTGAGTGAAAAGGATTTGAGTCATTTTGTATACAGATTTGTATATGGTTTATGTCCAGAAATTGGTGAAATGATTAAACAGCATACGGTAGATTGTCAAAACAAGAAAATAGACAAAGTATTGATACATGCTAAATATTTCAGTGATGAAATTGAAGCAAAACAGCGGAAACTAAAAGAGAAGGCAATGTGGGCACAGGTAAAAGTAGCAGAGAGACAAGAAGCACAATTAGTAGAACAAGCAGGGTCAAAGCCGAAATTTAATCCTGGGAAAAATAAAGGGAATATTGAGGAAGCTAAAAAGAAATTTCCGTGTCATAATTGCGGTAGGATAGGGCATTGGAAATCCGAGTGTAAATTTCCCCCAAGTACTAACAATGAAAATCCATCATTGAACCCACAGGTGCAGCATGAGGTGAGTGGCCAACTGCAGCAACAGCAGCAAGATGTTACCCCACAGAATCAGGTGCCAAAACCGGCTTTTCCACACAGCAGAAACGTATAGTAGTGAATCAGGATTCTACAATGAAGAACAGGTAAATAAGCTGCCACGCGCTAGCGCTGTTTCGCAGTATTGGCTGCAATGCGATGAAAGTGACTCAGAAGAAAGCAATTGACGGTGCCGAAGGGAGGAAGGAGAGTGCGTACTTGGCGCAACTCTAGAAGTAGACCAGACAGGACCATTTGTAGATGGGAAGGTTAATGACGAAAATGTTACTTTCCTAGTGGATACTGGTGCTACTCGATCAACTGTTAGATCAGTTGATGTTGAGAATCTTCCTCTCTCGGATGAAACAATCCAAGTAGTTGGTGTATCCAACCGACAGATTAAAACATACCTTACAGAACCAGTGAAAGTTATCATAGGGAAATTTTCAGAAATGCACCGCTTTGTTGTGTGCGACACCAGTCCTGTGAATTTATTAGGTAGGGACCTGTTGTGCAAAATGAATTGCACTATATTCTGTACTCCGGATGGAATAGCTTTTGAAACACCAGATAATGATGTACTTTATAAGATGACCATAGCTAACAAAGAAAAAGAGGTTACTGAAACCTATGCTGTATTCAACCCTGATGAACTGCCTAAAGAATTGAAACAGTCTGTAAAAGCGGAAGTTTGGGATTTCACTGGAGAAGATGTAGGACTAATGAGAAATGTAGATCCAATAAAAATAACAGTAAAGGAAGGAGTAACATATCCAAATGTCCCGCATTATAAATTGACCCCTGAGATAATTGAAGGAGTAACTCCTGTAAGAGAAAATGATCAGGCAAGGAATCTTGAGAGAAATAATGAGTAGTCCATGTAATTCACCAATAATGAGACTGAAAAAGCCTAATGAGAAATTCAGGATAGTGCAAGATCTGAGAAAGGTGAATAAAATTGTGGTATCATGTTGCCCCATTGTACCAAATCCATCAGTGATTTTATATCAGATTCCCCATGATGCAGAATGGTATACAGTAATTGATCTGTGCCATGCTTTCTTTTCCATCCCATTGCACCACAACAGTCAGCAAATTTTTGCGTTTCGTTTTGGCGAACATATTTTGGCATGGTACCGAATCCCACAGGGGTATACAGAAAGCCCTTCGATATTTAATCAGTTATTGAAGAAGTCTTTGGAGAGTCTAGAAATGCCCGAGAATTCAGTGTTAGTGCAATACATTGACGACCTTTTAGTGGCGTCAAAAACACGTGAAGCCTGTGAGATAGACACGATAGCCTTGTTGAATCATTTGGCAAATGGAGGACTTAAAGTGTCCCCATCAAAGTTACAGTTTTGCAAAAATGAAGTACAGTATTTAGGACATAACATTGAGAAAGGACTAAGAAAAATAACAATAGACAGAATCAGAATTATAAAAGGAATGAGAGCTCCCATAACTCAAAGAGAGGTGAGAATGTTTTTGGGAATGGTTGGATACTGTCGTCAATGGATCAGCAATTTCTCTTTGATTGCAAAACCTTTGGTACGACTGATGAGAAGTGATGTGAAAGATCCCATTGAGTTGAACAAGGAGGAATTGGCAGCATTTAGAAAATTGAGAGATGGTTTGTGTGAAGCACCTGCATTAGGTATGCCTGACTACGAGAAAGAATTTGAGTTGTATTGCAGTGAGAGAAATGGATGTGCACTCTCTGTGTTAAAACAGAAGCATGGAAAATTGAGGAGACCAATTGCCTATTTTTCATCAATGCTTGTTCCAGTAGCTGTAGCTTTACCTGGATGTTTGAAAGCGGTAGCTGTAACTTGCCGAAGTTTGGAGCAGATTGAAGGAATTGTGATGGGATATCCATTGAAAGTGTTTGTACCTCATGATGTAGCGATCCTAATAACAAGGAGTCGTACTCAGTATATGACACACAGTCGGCTGACTAAGTATGAGACGGTCATATTGGGTGCAACTAATGTGAGTCTTGCAAGATGTGTGAATGTGAATCCAGCAACATTGTTGCCTGATAATGAGATTGTGGAGGTAAGAGATGAAGTTGATCATGATTGTTTGGATGTACTTGATTTTTGTACAAAACCACGACCAGATATAAAAGATGTACCTTTGCCAGAAAGTGATTTTGTGATGTTCGTTGATGGGTCATGTTTGAGAACAGATGAAGGAGTGCTGAGTGCAGCGTATGCGGTGTGCACAGTCGCAGCAGTAATAGAAGCATCCTATCTGAAAGGAGTAAAATCGGCCCAAGTAGCAGAGCTTGTGGCTTTGACGAGAGCATGCAAGATTGGGAAAAGTGTGAGAGTGACTGTGACAACTGACGGCCACTATGGCTTTGGAGTTGTCCACAACTTTGGCCAACTATGGCTACAAAGAGGTTTCCTAACCTCGAGTGGAACTCTTATTAAGAATGCTGAAGTGGTTGGAAAGTTGCTTGAGGCGACAGAGCTGCCTAGACAATTGGCTGTTGTAAAATGTGCTGCTCATAGTCAAGGTAGTGATTATATCGCCACAGGAAACAGATATGCCAATGACATGGCACGGTATTGTGCACGTAATCAGAATTGGGTCAATCGGGCTAAGGAAAGAAAAATGTCTTCTTGCTCATTGATGTTTACTAACATTGTGGGAACTTGGGAAGAGGTAAGACAGTTGCAAGAAGAGGCAGGAGATGAAGAAATGAAACAGTGGGTAAAAGCAGGATGTGCACCAAGAGAGAAGGATCATGTGTGGGTCTATCGAGATGGAAGACCAGTTATGCCTGATAGCATGATGTCTACCATGGCACGGATGTATCATGGCCAGGGACACATAGGAAGAGACGCCATGATCAGGTCATTTAAGCAGACCTGGTACAATGCAAAATTCAGACTTGTAGCAGAAAGTCTTTGTCAAAGATATGTAATATGTCAGCAATACAATCCTGGGAGAAAGACAGTCGTGAGTCTAGGAACAATAGGTCGAGAAGGAGGGCCTTTCACCAGAATGCAAGTAGATGTAATTGAGATGCCTCCCTGTAACAGACTGAGGTATGTTTTGGTTGTGGTCTGCCTATTCTCTAGGTGGGTGGAAGCCTTTCCAACAAGGAGAAATGATGGGATGACAGTAGCCAAGCTACTGCTGAGAGAGTTCATCCCTAGGTTTGGGTTCCCAGTGACAATTGAATCAGACCGAGGAGGACATTTTCATAATGAGATTGTAGGATTAATTTGTGAAGCATTAAATGTACAACAGAAACTACATTGTGCCTACCGACCAGAGGCATCTGGTGTGGTTGAACGGATGAATGGTACTATCAAAAATAGAATAGGGAAAATGTGTTTGGCCACAGGTATGAAATGGCCTGATGTCTTGCCTCTGGTACTCATGACTATTAGATCAATTCCAGACAGAACTACAGGATTAAGTCCTCATGAAATAATCATGGGACGAGCCATGAGACACGTATTTATTTATACCAGCCAACAAGCTGATGACCATAACTGATGACATGGTGTTGGAATACTGTAAAAGCCTGGCTGACGCAGTTCATTCTGTGTTTCATCAGGTTGGAGCGGATGCCACCACCCTTGAAAAGAAGCCAGACCATGATCTGAGCCCAGGAGACTGGGTAAGGATAAGGGTCCACAGAAGAAGAAATTGTTTGGTTTCAAGGTGGAGAAAGCCAAGACAAGTCATTCTGACCACGACAACAGCTGTGAAGTGTGCTGGTCTGAAAAAATGGATCCATGCAAGTCACACATTGAGAATCCCAAATCCAGTGGATAGCACAGAAAAATAATTTTTTGATGAATCAGAATCAAGTACTGAGTCAGATGTCTAAGAGTCAAAAACACGAGAAAACTCTGAAAGGGGGGAAACAGAACCAAGTCTAACTTTAGTCCCCAGAAGTAGCTCTCTGAGAAGAAAATTGCAGATTTCTGAATCCAGCGATGCTGGAAACGAACAAGAGACGCAAGGTTCCAGAAAAGAACTCAGAAAGAAAAGAGGGAAAGATACCGAAGAAACAATAAAAGAAATTCGTGAAAAGGAAGTACCAGATGAGTAACTGAGAGAAATTCCACCTGAAATAACAAATTTAAGTGAACAAGGGACAGGTACAGAGAGAGAGGGACAGATGTCTGCGGAAGACCCCCGAGGAGGTGTAGGGAACTGCAACATCCAGTTAGGTGAAGGGACAAGTAGCCAGCAGGAAGATTGCATCTCGGAGACCCGAGGAGAGACAGAAGTAGGGAAAACAAAACAAGTGGTGGAAGAAGAAGTTGTTGAAAAGACAAAGCAAGTTGAGACAGAGTCTGAAGAGAGCGAAAATGAAATACCTGACGGTCGAGTTCTAAGAAAGAGAGCTTGGAGGAATGAAAAGAACGACAAAGGAAGTAAAGTAAAAAGAGTTGCAAAGGATGACATTTAGCCCAATGAAAATAAAGAAATTGAGATATCGATTGACACGAGTGAATTCACCAAGAGCTGAACAGGTGAATGAAGTGACAAGTCAAGAAAAATCAAAAGAAGACGAAACAACTGAGAATAAAGAAAGTAAAAGAACAAGGAAACCTAACCAGAAGTATAAGTCGCCGGAATGGACGTAAGTGGCTCTGCCTGAAAAGGGAGAAGAGGCAGATAGTCAAGGAAATCCAGAGGAGGCTGTACTGAAAGTGGTTGAAGAAGAGGAAGAATCGGAAATCCTGAGAGTTCTCTTGTCCGACATTGGAGAAGAAGAAACGGAAGTTCAGGAAATTCTGTATTTGGATGACGAGAGGAAAGTGAAGAACGATGAGATGCCAAACTGAATAGATCAAGAAAGCGGTTGATGAAGAAAATAAAAAATTAAGTCAAAAGATAGATACTGGTAGAACCAAATAGATGTTTAGAGCCTTAGGTTAGAAAACTAATTGTGAAGTAAAAGAGGCTAAGTCAAAAGACACGGTCCATTTTAACGAAGATGGCTAACATAGATAGTAGCAAAGGTAGATGTACATTCATGAAAAGATGGTGTAAAATGTGTTGTTGTTGTACAGGATTATTAATGCTTCTATGGAGTATCCTTGCTCTTCTTATTTCTTTTAAAGTCACTATAGATACATTAGAAGGACATAGTGAGAACAAAACTAATGTAGGGAAGATTCAAAAGGTAGTTCCGACTAGAATAGACAACAATTATTTACATAAAGACAGGTCAATAACAGATTTTTCTAATAATGTGTTTTCAAAATTATTGTATGAATATGTAAAGACAATGGATGTAAGGGACTGCTACGCATGTATGCAGTTACCTGCCTCTGTTTCTGAAGGAGTGACTTATCACCTTCCAGCAACGTATGGAATAACATGTAGTGTAATAGCTGGTTTATTTTATCAGACAGGAAAATTTGAATATTATTTTTCAGATGTAGGTAACATTTTTGCGCAAGTGCCTGCCTTTAACAAACTAAACAAGGTAAAACCTGCTAGGGTATTAGGTGAATTTTTCTTAGAAACTAAAGAACTAACATTAGAATATATTTTTAGAAACAATTTGATGTGCAGTTTGAAGAAAGAGGAAAGGACATTATTAGACATGGTTGAAGAAAGGAGACTGAAAATGCAAAGAAAGGCAGCAGAAGGGAAATGGAGAAAACAGTCTGGGATGTAGAATGGGAAAAACATTTGAAAGGAGAAGCTAGTCCAACTATAGCTTTAGATTGGCCTCAGAAAGGGAAGGAATCAAACTGTGTATGATAATTATTTTCTAGGTAATAGTGAGTGCCGTGATACATATCGAATCATGGGTGGATGGGGATTTAAAGGCGGAAAAGATCCAGTCTTTCCTGGATTATATTTTATTTGTGGGAACAGGGCATATTATTGTTTGCCAGACCATTGGTAAGGCACATGTTATGTAGGCCTGGTTTTTCCGGAAAATTTTCATATGGATAGAGAAGAAGATCGTGTACATAGTTTAAGTAATCATTTAGTACGTAGTAAGAGAGAATCTTGGACAGAAATTGTAGGTGACATTTTTGGAGCATTGATACCAGCAGTGGGAATATCTCTGAATGCAAACAAAATTAGAAGACTTTCAACAGTAGTGGATCGCTTGTCAACAAGCACCGCTGGAGGATTTTTATTGGTAGACACTGAAATGGTTGCCATGCGTGCTATGGTAATGCAAAATCGACTGGCCCTTGATATATTATTGGCAAAAGAGGGTGGAGTCTGTGGAATGTTGAAGGTTCAACATTGTTGTACTTACATTTCTGACGAAAGTAAAGATCTGAAAATTTATATTAGGAATATTACCGAATTGCATGATGAAATTGTACCACTGGAGGTTGAAGGTGTTTGGGAAAAGATCGGAAAGAAAATAGTTGCTATTAAAAATTTCTTAGTAAAGTTAGGTAGTACATTTATAGGCAAAATATTGTTTCCATTAACATGTGTGATTTTCATAATATTAGTGATAAGATTAGGTTGTATTTGTTGTAACAGATAATAAAAACAAGAAAAGAGTAAAAAGCGAAAAATTAAGAAGAAAAGACAAGAAACAAGAAAGAGAATTTGAGGAGATAGAATTAGAAGAGTGGAAGGAGAGTATGTATGAATCAGCAAAAAGAGGAGACGTGGGTGAAACTGAATTATGATTAAGAGCAAGAAAACATTTTTAAAATCTGTAAAAGACAGACCAAATTTTTGGTTGGTTGGTATGGTGATAAAATCATCAAAGGGGGGATTGCTGGAGCGGGTAAATCAAATTTTTTTGTATACCCTCCCCATTTTGCATGTTTATGCTAATTAGATTAATTAATTATAATCGAACTAATGGATTGAAGTGGAAATTATTAATCAATCTTATTAATAACTGAAATACACGTGGGATTGCTTTGCATTACTTAATTAATTCGTAAACTAAATTATGTACGCATACTAATGATAGACAATTAGAATATTGCATGATATATGTTGCTTTTGTGATGTATTTGTGATTTGTGCTTTATTTAGTAAGTATAAACCGCTTGAGTGTTGCTTATTGCTAGATAAATACATACACATATGGGTATTAGCAAGGGAATAACATTGTATTAGTTATTTTTATGTATTAATTGCGTTTTGTGTTTCTTTTGCTTAAGTTGACCATTTGGGCCTGCCACAAAATGGCTGCCTCCGGTACCTAACTTGACTGTCGACGCTACACTAGGTTTTGGGTGAAGTGCGCCTGCGCTAACGCCAGCAACAGTGGCGTCGTCATGACCCTAACCAGACTGTACCCACCAAGGTCGCCCTGGGAAGCAAGCCAGCTTTTCGGAAGAACAATAAGACGCCTCTTAAAACCGGAACAAGCAAGACTTATGATCTAAGAGACATTATTCCATAAGAACCCTGTCAAACGATCTTTGATTGTCCAATCAGAGGAGCTGGAAACCAATATTTGTTACTTTTTGTAAATGATTTTACTATAAATTATGGTAGAATAGTGTGGTTGTATGGCTTTTCTCGTTTTTCTGACGTTATGCTGACGGAGAGGACGGTGACACTGCAGGACAGCTGTTTCCCTGAATCTTTGACGGACTGAATTAATGCCCAAACTCCTGATGAACTGAAATTACTAAATTTGATGGGCATAGATTTGCGAGACTACCGGATTTGACTTAGAGGACGACAATTAGCCAGAATAGGTAAATATGATGATTGGCGGCTTGAATAATGAATGATTTAATTTGCATTAATTAGATAAAGATTGAATTTATTAACTACAGAACGAGTTGGGTTGTTTATTCATTGAAAATGTATTAATTTAAAGGTAAATCAGAGAATTGGAAATCAACCTAAACCAGCAACTAACTGATCCATCCCGATTTATGAGAGGATTACTAAAGGTGAAGTTCAGGGCCTAATGAGTATCAGAAGGTTGCGTAGATTTGTTGCTCATTAGGGTAAAGAGGTAATTCCTTTCATGTCAGCGTTTGGAAGATAATCGCCTCCCGAGAAACACAGATTGATGGTGAGTGAATGTTGGTGTTATGGGCCCCACCAGCGAATGTATGAATAGTGTGTGTTTGTTAGATCTTTGGTCTGTGACGGAGGGAGGGAGGGATTTTGTACTCCACTCTGCACCATAAGCACAGTTTGATTTTGTGACTTTTTGTTGTTCATCAACAAGTTTGTGCACAAATTAGAGCAGAAGGAAAATATTTGCACAATATATCTAGTTTCCCCAGGAAACAGAGAATAGATTTTTTTTTTATTCTCTTTTTTGGCATCTAATATGCTAAACATTACATAGAAGAATGATTCTTGAATGTGAAAACAGGAGGTCCATTAATATCAAAAAGAACATAATTTTAAGTGAAAAACATAAATATATTACGCAGTAGGAAACATAACAAAAAAACTGGAAAAGTGAAGTAATGGGAAACAAAATAACTGGAACAAAAGAGATCAAGTGCCATAGATACAGAGCAAAGATTCTAACCATTATACAATACTGATAGTATTATTGTTAAAGATCAAAGTAAAAAAGTACTTTATTTTGGCCAAAGGCCATAAAAGTCACGTACAAATACAACATATATAGAAATTACAATTTGTTCCTATAACGATGTATGTACATACAAACATCGTAGTTTGAATAAAACAAACCAATGGTGGATCACAAAGGTACGAACGAACCCCAGACAAAAGCCTATTGTGGTCTGCCATGTCAATCGGATGCGTACAAGCCTAACACTGGGTGTGGACCTGACCATTTCCATAGTGGCCTTCAGCATAAAACCCTGGTGTCTCCCGTAGGGGAATTCCAGACTTTGTCTAGGACGATTTGGGAGATCTGTTAAGTTATCCCCTCGGCTAGGTAGTATAGTTAAAAAGAGCAATTAGGATATGTTTGCCCATTGTGCAAAAACCACTATGTGAGAATAATTGCTAAAGATCAATCAATATAAAACACTTTATTATTGTGTAACAATCAAAACTCAAAAGCATGCAGGAGTATCAGATTCTCAACAAAGGAGGATGATGTCAGTGGGTATTATACTGCAGTGGCGGAGTCAGATGAAGGGATCAAGTCAAATATTCCCATTCTGTTGAGAGACAGAGATTGAGCTAGCGCTGGTCTCACATTTTTTATTACAGGATTAATAAACTTTGAAAAGGGAGCCCACGTTTGCTTGCATTTTTCAATGTTATTGTGCCGTATGCCAGTCACTTTCTCCATTGAGCTTCAATGCCACATCCTTGGGGAGGATCGGGAGACCTCAAGACCTGCGTTATTGTCAGTCTAGCTGCCTGAAGCATAAAGGTAATAAGTTTCCCAAAATGTGATTTGAATAGGTAGTCCCCTTCGTTACCAGAATAACTAAATAGTCGGATGACAGCACCAAGTGAAATAGAAAGACTAGTTATAAGCTTCAAGATGATGTTCCAAAAAGTTTGAACCTCCATAATATATGATCCAGAGGGCCTCTATGCCCACATCCTTCTCAGCTATATAAGCAACCGTACCTTGCTTTCACATGCACTGGAGTCATATACCATAGCACTATTATTTTATACCTATTTTCCTTATATTTCACACACTTTAAGGTCCTGGCAGCCCTTATCCACATAATGGACCAAGTATCTTCCAGGATCTGACAATCCAGTTCTGCTCTTCTTTACACTTATGAGAGGCCTGGATACATTAGGTATCCCATAACCAGTCGACATTTATTTTGCGGTGAACGGAACTTCTTATTCAAGATTCCGGGATAGAAAGAATCCGGGATGGTAAGCCACAAGGGATAAAGAAAGGAAGTTATAAACAAACTTTTCTTCTGAGAAATACAGTACCAACGGTCGAGGAGTACTGCCGTCATTCTCAAGGGAGCACTGGGTTGCTTACGATATTTTGGGGGTAACCAAAGCACATGGGACAGAGGAATTTTTGAGTATTATTTTCCTGTTAGCACCCATAACATCTTCAGAGTCATGGAAGAACCCCCCCCCCCTCCCCGCCACACAGAAATTTAAAAAAATTGTAAAGAACATGTGTGTTTAAGATTTCAACAAACAAATGCACAGCTCAAAATACACACGACTTGTGAATGCCCGCTGATCTAAGAGTCAATATTTGGGTAGACACACGTTGCTCAATATTGGGAAGATATTGGCATTAAGAGGACGAGAAAGACAGCAGAGACCTACCCAACACATCAAACTGGACACATCATATAGTCATGGCAATGGCATACTTTCCAGACACGACTGAGATACTTTAAACATGCTTTGCTACAAAAGCACACCAGTGAGTTGTAGTGCAGTGTGTGAAAAATCTTTCTGTGGTTTGAGAATGGAAACAGCGAATGCTTATGAAAGCATTTTATATCATGGACCACATCATTAGAGTAACGCATGCTAGTTCTAGAAATGTGGCTTTTGCATCAATAAAACTGGGGGTTCCGAGGGTAACTACATGTGACGGGTATACGGTATACCTGATTACGGAGGGTATAGTGAGGCTGAGCTATATAATTCTATACACAGTTTACTTGTTTGAGTAACCGAGGAACTGCCAAGTGGCAATATCGGTTGGACCATGAACTGTGACAGCAGATTTCCTCCCAAGACGACTGTGAAACATCAGCTGGGCACAGGTGTACATTGTGTACAAGAAAACGTGTGATCAGTAGCATGAGTACAATCGAGGAGAGTGGCTTGAGCGAGGAAGAATAGGACACAAAAACGAAGGTTTGGATTATTCTGCCAAAATAGGTCTAGGCGAAGCTTTTGCTACACATACCTTTCTTGAATAAACGTGTGTCACTGAATCCGCACAGCAGAGGGTTACTAGCGCTGCTCTACCTTGTCGCTGTCTCCAGGACCAGGTACGAAGAACTGCATTTCCCAGAAGGCTCTAGGACTACCAGGAACTTCCTCTTGGCGCGCCAATTGCTTTTGCGTATTGTGATCAGAGTGGCGTCCCAGGCTACGCAGTGCTATACCTGCCTGACTTCCTGGTTTGAATTCGTCCCTACAGGGCGCTGATGGGAGAGCATTTGCTTCTAAATAATTTACTACGTCCGCGTGCGTACAGTAGGGGCTTGGCAACATATCATTTGCCTACCTGTGTTGGTCCGGCAACTTGAAACTGTTTAGGAGCCGAAGTTCGGAGGACTACATTTCCCAGAACGATTGATACGGGATAACCTTTACCCTCTTCCCCACCCGCCGGACCGACGCTCGCACACGTTTTTGGCTGCGTGTTGTGGCCGTCAATAGTGTCAAAGACTGTTAGGGGCTCGCTCCCGGCTTTAGCTGAGCGTCCTCTCATTTTGCCCAAAAATGTGTAGTGTCTGGTTATTTTAACTGTTAAACCACTTTTACAAAGCGCTGGCGTTACTAGAAGGCGTTTTAAGAACGAATAATAAATTCCATCATTGTTACGTATTGCGTTAAAAAAGATGTTGAAGCAACATTGACAATCGGCTTATAGTAAAACGTTTTAAAAGTACTTTCATTAGACCAGTCAGCTGCACTCATGATATCCACTAGGCTGACACCCGTTACAAATGCTTTGGAAGCCATGGCTCCGCGCGCAGAGTGAGCCCCAAACTTGGAGATATCAATCCCTGCCTCGCTCATGAGCCAGCGCATCCACTGCGATAAGGTAGCTGGAGTCACTGGGCGAAAAGGCTTCTGCAAAGCAATAAGTAGTTGCCCCTGCATATCAGCACGAAACTCCTCAGTACTCACCTCGTAATCTTTAATACATTGCACCACGCACAGTTTAGGATTGTTAGGAAAAACCGGGTACGTGATTGAAGTAGTGTTACACTTCGTTCTCCTGGACAAGGTGAAGGACACCCCTTCAGGGGTAAATCTACGCCCCGCTAAATCAAGTGCTCGGACGTCAGAAACCCGTTTGCAAGAAACGAGACACAAAAGCATAGTCAGCTTGGCTGAGAGTTGTTTACGAGACAAGAACCTATTGGATGGCCAGGATTCCAGGAATCGGAGGACAAGAGAAACATCCCACAGTTGAGAGTACTTTGGGCAAGGGGGTTTCACCATCCTGACTCCCCTCAGTAATTTACAAACTAAAGGATGTTCCCCAATGGGCTTACCATCTACAGGTAAATGTCCCGCCGATATGGCGGACCGAAAGTTGTTGACCGTCCTGTATGCCAACCCGGAGGACGCCATAGAAGCCAAAAAGTTGACCACTAAAGACACATGTGCCTTAGCGGGATCCACGTCCCGTTGAGTGCACCAATCACACCACCTTTTCCAAGATGAGGAGTATCGCTTGTGGGTATTGGCCGACCAAGCTTCTTTGATGAAGTTACTAGCTTCTCGTGAAAGGCCCGGGACACTCCACCTGTCCCTGAAACCCGCCAAGCAACGAGAGGAAGTTGGCCCGAGGCCACCAAAGGATGGGGATTCTGAAGAGGGTCCAGCAATAGGTTCTGCAACTGAGGAAGGAGGATCGGGATCTCGCAACTCATGTCCAGTAACACCGGAAACCAAGCTTGAGCCCTCCATAGAGGAGCGATCAAAATGAGTTCCGCCTGAAAGGCTCTTGCTCGCGCTAGAACCCGTGGGATCATGAGAAACGGGGGAAACGCGTAACAGAGGGACTTCGGCCATTCCTGCAGGAATGCATCTGTGGCTAACGCCTCCGGGTCCGGCCTCCAACTGAAAAACTGGGGAACCTGACTGTTCAGCCGAGACGCAAAAAGGTCTATCTGGCAAGGGCCCCAAAGATGGGTCAGGTGTCGAAACACCGTGGGCAACAGCCTCCAATCGCTGGAGTCCTGTAGATGGCGGGAATTCCAATCAGCCACTTGGTTGTTGGAACCGGGCAGATATTCCGCAACCACCGAAATTCTGTGTTGCAGACAGAAGTGCCAGAAGTCCTTGGCGATCTCCGCCAACATCCGCGACCTGGTACCGCCCAGCTTGTTGACGTAACGTACCGCCGAGATATTGTCCATCCGAAGGAGTATACAACAATCTGCTTTCTGCGGCGACAGACATCTGATCGCAAAGGAACCAGCCAACAGTTCCAAGCAATTGATATGTAAATGAAGTTCTTCTGGCGACCAGCGACCACCCGTGGACAACGTGCCGCACCGGGCTCCCCAACCCCACCGGCTGGCATCTGATTCGATCACCACATCTGGGGTCGATCCGAATAGCGCTCGGCCGTTCCAGGCCTCCATGTGGTTTAACCACCAATCCATCTCCAGTCTCGCCTCCTCTGAGAGAGGTATCTGTTCTGAATAACTGAGACCTTTCCGAAGATGGCGGATCTTGAGCCTCTGAAGGGCCCGATAATGAAGGGGGCCCGGGAAGATCGCTTGGATGGAAGAAGCCAGGAGCCCCACTATGCGGGCTAAAGATCTCAAGGACGTCGTCTGCCTGAGTAGGGTGGACCGCAACTCTTTCTTGATTGCCCTGACCTTTGTCATCGGCAGTAAGAGTTGACACGTCACTGAATTGATCGTAAACCCCAGAAATTCGATGGACTGAGAGGGGGTTAACATTGATTTCTGCGGGTTGACAATGAACCCCAAGCTCTGCAATAGCTTGATCGCCCAATTGAGGTGCGTTTGTACCGTTTGAGGGGAGGACGCCAAAATAATTATGTCGTCCAGGTATATAATGAGGCGGACTCCCCGGGCTCTGAGAGTTTCCACCACTGGTCTCAGAAGCTTCGTGAAGCACCACGGTGCTGACGACAGACCGAACGGGAGGACCTTGTACTCGTAGCATACCTTTCCCCAGACAAACTGCAGGAACCTCCTGTGAGGGGGAAAAATGGGAATGGAGAGATACGCGTCTTTCAGGTCCAAACGGACCATCCAGTCTCCTTCCTGGAGAAGGTCGCGCAGTAGATGGATCCCTTCCATCTTGAAGTGCCTGTAAACAATCCACAAGTTGAATTCTTTGAGGTTTAACACCAAACGGGAACCGCCCCCTTTCTTGTCTACGAGAAAGACAGTACTCACGAAACCGTGAGGGTGAACCTCGGAGGGCGCAATCGCGCCCTTCTGCAGCAAGGAATTGATTTCTGCCGTGATAAAGCTCTGATCTTGTCGGGAAAAATACAGAGGTGGGGGGCGGGAGTGTTGCACAGGGGAGGCGTACATCTCCAGCCTGTACCCCTGCACCGTCTGCAACACCCATGCATCTTGCGAAATTTTGCGCCATTTGTCTAGAAAACATGCCACTCTGCCCCCCAATGTCACCTCCGAGAAGGGAATGAGGCTCACCTGAGTTTCCGGCATCATGTTGGTTGTTGGAGTTTCCTCCAAATCTGCCACCTTTGCGGAACCTGTTCCTGGAACGTCGCGAGGGGTAAAAGTTGGAGGTGTTGGCTGAGTTGTCCTGATAACCTCCTCTCTGCTGTCCACGTTGGGTGCCTTGGTTATATCCCCGGCCGAACGAGCGCCCCCGGAAGCGTCCGGCCCTGCCAAAAACCGGGCGGAAAGCCCGCTTTAACGAACCCTGGGCCTTGTCAAGCCCACTAAATGTGGCAACAAACTTGGTGAGCTCCTTGAGAAAGGGCTGACCAAACAGGAGGCCTTGGGCTAGCGGGCCCGATTCAGACGTAGATAATTCGGCCAGCCTGGGATCTAACTTTAGGAGAATGGACCTGCGTCGTTCCGTTGACAATGCACAATTAGCATTGCCCAACTGGCACACTGCCCGCTGCGCCCAGTCGATCAACTCATCAGGGCTAATTGCAATGGAGGATTCTTTGGCCCTAAAGCCGATCTCGAGAATCTTGGTCAGGGGGCCTATGACGTCTAGTAGTTTATCCTAGCAGGATCGCCAGGACCTGTCCAAACCTTTCTTAGGATCTTTCGAATACTTTTTCAAATACGTCAACATGGACGGGTCCACCTCCGGGGTAGCCGCCACCTTATCTGCCAGTTCCGGCCGCGGGCATTCCGACCGCAGTCGTGCCCGTACGTCCGTGTCAAATGCTTGACGTAGATGGGTCTGAACATAATCCGCCATCTCTTGCGGTGGTAGCCAGGAAGATGAGTTAGGGTGGATAATGTCCGCTGGTTCGAACGTGAGCACTTTAGGTGATGCGGACGGACCAGAGTGCTTCTCCTTCCGTGCTTTCTTGGAAGGGCGAGGAGATTCATCCTCGTCCGTTGTAGGGTCAGGTGTGGTGTCTTGGCCATCATCCTCCTGGGAGATCTCAGTAATTGTCGCCTCTCTAGGAGAAGAACGCTCTTGCTCCGCCATCGAGCGTGCGAGCTTAGCGAAATCTGCAGCATGGGGATTCGTTCTTACCTTACCCCCAGGTGTAGGACGGGAAGCTGAGGATGGAACCCAGCCTTGCTTCTTTGCGTAAGAGCAAAGATGGTGCTTCAATGGCGCAATCGCCCTCACCAATGCAGAATTGACAGACTGTTGCACACCTGCGTCCAATGCCTCAACGAGGTCATATTCCATAGACCCTGAAGGGTCTTCGTCATCATAATAATAATAATCCTCCTCATAATATTCAGACATAGTTGCCACCCAGTGAGCAATTTACGACCCTGAGGATTACTTGTGAAGTCCGTCAAATTCACAATCAATATTCCCACACAGGAAATCAGGGGGAGTGGTAACCCCAGGCAAGCCCCCAATACAGGCACCAATGAAGACACCAAATGATAAAGTTTAGATGTGGAGGGAGGGAGGGCTTGCACAACACAAATCCCACTCTAGGCAAAGCCTATGCTGAATTATACAGCCCCACTGACTGTAGAAACAGAAGGGCGTCTGGGGAGCCAAAACGAGCCTTTTCCGCCGAAAAACGGCACAAATACGGGTCTTAAGCAGTCAAAACACACTGCTCTGTGTTCAATTCAAGCCCGACTAATTTTCGCGGGCAAAATGGCCGCCGCGCATGCGCGCTGGCTCAGGCTCTTATAGATAGTAAAAGAGGACTGCGCGTCAGACAGACGCGCGTCCTCGCTCCCCTAATCCTCCCTCTCCACAAACCCGAATGACGTGAGGAGACAAACTCACCGACGGGGTATACGGAAACGCCCGCAGCGCTTCACACTACTGTAGTGGAAAGGCAACCGGCATACAAACTCGAAGAGGTGAAGACCTCCGTCCACACAACTCGCTCTAACCGCGATCGCGCATCAAAGGCAGCGCCTCATAATAAGAAACAACAGCCACGGCATATGAAGTGTCAATAAACCAACAATTAATAACAATGAAGATCGCGCATCAGGCAGCGCTTCATATAATGAACAACAATTACAGCGTATAAACTTTCAATAAACCAACACTGAAAAAATATCACACTGTAAGAGAGTAATATGCATAAGGTACTTAACTGGCTGCGGGGCAGCAAAGAAAGAGGACTCTATGTGCTGACAGGGACCTTTTATGGATGAGACTCTATGGTTGTCACGTGGTTTTTATCTTTGTTTTCATTGGCTGCTGTGAGCTTCCTAGTAAAGATTGAGAAGCATAATCGGAGGCTCCGGTCCTGACATAGAATTGAAAATTCTTGTCACGAATGTTCGCAAATTTTTAATTCCATCATTGTTACGTATTGCGTTAAAAAAGATGTATTAAGGCGCACAGCTATACGAAGTATTCAGTATCAAAGAAAGTCGGGAAAACAGTGACACAGGGATCAGAGCAAAATTTAAAGTGTGCGTTGACAGGTTGTTATTGTATTATACAAGAGGATTAATAGTTTAACTTGTTTAATGCTAAAATAGCCATCATGCTAGCAAACGGTGAGGACGATTGCCATTTAAATAGACCAGACCATCTGCTCAAATCGTGTTGGAGCATATAATGCTAAAATTGACTTGTATATTTTTTCATAATGTTATTGAATGAAAGCAAATCACGTGATCGAAACTTAAAACCAACTAATAAGCAGATAATAGGATTCTCTCGTGAGAAAGAATGCAAGAAGTTGATGAAATAAGAACGAAATAGTCACATGTTGAGTTCCTCAAATCCACGTTTTTCTGTGACAGTTTTGAAACGAGGTTGTGGTGCAGATCGGAGCTTACGAACCCCCTCTACATCCACGGACGGAGTGATCTCACAGTCACACACGCACACACACATCACACGCTGGTGGGGCCCATTACACCAACATTCATCCTATCACTCTTATCCGTGCCTTGTATAAGGGGAAAACACTTTCTGATACCTAACCAATCTGCATGTACTTTGAGGTCAATGCGACCAACTAGTTGCTTATAAATCTAGCGAAAACATTTCACACAATATGCAAATAAATTCAATAATCATGACAAGAAAATAACCACCCGACACAGAGATTCAAACAGAATTATTTGTTTATCTAAAATTGTAAGAAAAGCCTATTAAATGCAAATTCATTTCTCTCATATTTACCTATTCTGTCTAAATGTCAGATCCTAAGTCAGAACCGGTCCTCAGTAGAAGAAACAGAGTTTCTAGCCGTCATGTAGAGTCACCGTCCTCTCCGTCAGCATAGGGACCCCGGATCATCAGTTCGGGAAGAAGTGGCGCTAGACCGCTTTAGTCTACTAATATTTATACTAAATTTACATTCTGGAATGTTACATTTTACTATTCAGAACGGATGAAATGGCGGAAATAATGTTCTCTTGGTACATTTGCGTTACAGTGCGAGATTTTCTCACACTTAGTTTGTCCCAAATAATGAATAGGAAAATTGAATGTCCATGACTAATTCTATACTTCTACGGATGTCTTTTTAAGATAATTTGTATCCCAGTGGTGGGATCATCAGTTCATAAGTTCAGCATTCGCATTCGATACAAATTTCATATTCAGGGGCTCTTGGCATCCGTCCTGGAATTGTCGTCATGATCATGGCTTTTCAGTTTTGTCGAGTGGGCAAGGTCACAGACAGCGTGAAGCTTCCTTGCAAAAATTTCCATCAACTCGAATGCAGGCTGCGGGTGGTAGCCATTTTCTGGTAGGCCACAATGGCCAACTTAAATGAAATAAGACATAAAACAGAATTACTGCACGGAAATGATTATACAGTGTTATTCCCCAGCTAATACCCTTATGTGTATGTATTTATCTAGCCATTTGCGACATCAGAAGCCATTAATGCATATTAATTATAAGCGCAAACACAATAACATTACATAAGCAACATCGATTTCTGTCAGTTAGCTCACCAACTTAGTTCACTTATTATTGTAGCCATGCAATAGCATTCCCACGTGTAATTCTCCTGTTAATAAGGTTGGTTAGACACAACTTTGACATATCTTTAGTAGTTAATGATTAATCAGTAGTACTTTTAATTATAACATGCAAAAATGAAACAGGTATTCGGTTTTAACGAAAAAACCCTGCTCCATCAGTTGCACTTAACTCCAAGATGCCGACAAATTAGCAAATGTTTGATGCTAAGTAAAATGGCATCTGTAGCGTCCTGCTTGCACAGGTACTCGCCAATAACCATAAGAGTAGTTGTACATGTGTTTATTCTACTGCGTGTAAGTCAGAACTCAACATTCTAAGCCTACCTTCAACTCATCTCTGCAAAGCTTACATCACAGCCCTATGGTGTACAGTGGGAACCAAAAGAGTTCCAGCGTTCTTTTATTGCAAGACTCTGCAGCTTCTATGCTTCAAATATATATGAATCTTAGCAGATGTATCAGGTTTAATGTTTAAATACAGTCAATAACAAAACAAATTTGTAATTCAAAGGTAAATTGTATCAGTATGTTAAGGCACTTTTAAATATCATATTACAATAAAGCAACAGCATAGCAACTTTGAAAGAATTGATGATACTTTCTCAGCATGATTCAAGAAGTAGCATATTGCATAAGGTTAATACATTCCTCCAGCATTACATAATGAAAGACAAGATGTAAACAGATACAATTCTATACAAAGTATCATACAAAATAAAGGGAGATAGGTGGGCAGTAAAGCAAGACTCAGAGTGCAAATTCCACGTCTGTATTACCTAGGTACAATGACTGAATAGTTGAGTTCACGAACGGCTTTGTAAAGCCAGGCGACTAAGTGCCGACCTGTTCCCATATGGAGAATGTATGTATGACTGGGTGTGTTGGGGGTTCCCCTTCTGTTAAGTCGCAGTCTGGGAGGTAGCTGGCTTTAATCTGTCTATGGAGCAGGAATTACCCAGGGGGAAGGTCGTACTCCTCCATTATCTATTTGAACGGGTGTAGTTGTCAGTCTTCAAATAGGGATTCCATCTCAGAGAGTGAGTGGTCTGTCCATAAGGATTGCTCAATGGGTTTTACTTTAATGTCAAAGAATTCAGCAACTTCTTGCGATTTAACGATGGGGTCATCAAATCTGAGAGGGGAGATTGGTACCAAGTCATAATAGTTTAACCTCTTCAGTGCCCATGACGAGATAGTCTCGTCATGGAGCACGGTTGCGCTGTGCCCATGACGAGACTATCTCGTCATGAACCCCACCCACTAGTGCAACGCCCGGCACAGGAGGGGGAAAGGGCGTGGCACTGAAGGGGTTAAAATTTAGTTTGGGTACGTTTTTGTTTATGTTTATTAGAGAATAGAAATGGGTTGCCTTTGCAGTAAAGATGTTTCTTTTGTATAGTGACCCCTGAATCGAACAAGGTTAGAGGTGCAAGGCAACCGTCTCCATTTCTTTTACATCAATCTCAGGCATTTCTTTACCTCACATAGAACTTTATTGAACAAGGGAGCAAATGGTTTTGTTTTTATTTTTTGCCCTTCAAGTGGTGCTTGATCATCAAGCAAATCCGAAAGACAGCCAAGAAAAATCAGGCCGAATCATTGATGTGGCATCAGAATTGATTTGAGTGAGTAGGTTCTGTGCGTTTTTTGGCAAAATTATCGAGGTCAAGGATTTGGTGTCACTGGACCAAATTAGTTCTTTTTTGGGTTGGCAGTGGATTATGGAATACAAGAGGAACAGTGAAATTGAAATGTGATGATTTGTCCAACCCACAGGCATGGGGTCTTCTATGTAGAGCAGGCCTCTTTTAGATACAATTAGGTCGAGACTAAAGCATTTGGTATGAGGAGGTCTTATGCTGTATTGGACAAGATCAGTATCAGAGAGGAATGCGGAAAGAAGGCTGACTGCAGCATCATATGGTTTGTCCCAGTGAAGATTAACATCTCCAAGGAAGATATGATCATCACAATGAATGAATTGGTTAGCCATGAACTTCATGCATTCCTGAATACATGTTGCATTGTCACCACAGGGGTGATAGAAAACATTAAATCTAATGAGGGCATTTTGCTATGAGTAGATTTCTAGAGGCAGGCATTGAAATGATGAAAACAGGTTATTGGGTATCTCTTTATATTGAACAGCGTTCATGTAAATTGCGCAATGCCTTCCCTAATCTTACTCTCTTTATAGTCGCTTCTAGTGAAAGAATAATTTGGATGGATCAGAAGGTCCATGGCATTGTGAGAAGTATCTTTGAACCAGTACTCAGTAAGTGGCAGCAATTTCCAGCCTGTGCATCACTGCTGCTCTACGGGCTACTTAGCATGCACTGCAGAGCTGAACGTATAGTTTGGGTGGTTGGAGTGTTCAGGAGTTCAGTCAGAATAGGAATAGTGGTTTTGTTTAACATTATCTTTGCCAGGTGAGTCTGATGACTTGCTCTATGTGATGAGATAGTCAGTATTATGCTCAAGGACATTTTATCCATGGGAGCCGAGGGGTCAGAGGTCAAAATGGTATAATGGGAATGTGTAATATATTCAGCCAGCAGGTTATGAACTTCATCTTTTGAGAGATATGGACAGAGTCTATTATGGTGAGGTTCACGGTTGCTTCTCTGTATTGTGCGCAAGGCATGTTTGTTCTGCAGGAGGGGGGGGGGAAGAGAATTCACGATAGCAGTAACTACTGAGCTGAAGTTAGGTGCTGAATGATCCAAGTGATAGATCTTTTAGTTGAGGAGAGCAATTTTGTTCTGGAAGATGTTCAGATCAGTGGAATTGGTCATGCAAAAAGGGGACCCCCTCTGAGAAAAATAATTTTAGGTCAGGGAGAAGAGGGGACAAACCAAGACAATAAACATTCAATAAAGAGCTCCCTCACGACCTATATTTCTTTCATCAAATGAAATTAAATCCAGTATGGGCTAAACAGTAATGTAGTCACACCAACATGGATGCTAGAATGAAATTGATTTTAACATGATTGTTTATTTAGCTTGTTTTTAACATTGAAAGCATATGTATCAAAAATTGCATTAATTTGTCTCATGTTTTATATAAAACCAAATACACATTTGTGATAGACTAATTTTTTCTTCTTTTAAAAAAAACTTTTTTGTATAAACATCAATATATACAAAACTACTACATAAAACTCTAGAATATATAAAGTGCACTGTTAAACTTATAACCCCGAATGTAAACAAATAGACATATGATGAGATATTCATACATACTCAAACAGAAACCATCCAAACTCATACAGCATTTATACAGGCATATATATCTGGGTTGAGGAGAGATATAGAGTTGCAGGGTCTCCACGACCATGTGAGGTAAATATGTTCAGCAGAATCTGAACAAATAAGGTCGACGCGCGTTTTGGTGGAATATAAAAGGTAGTTGGACCACCTTCCTCAGGACCTTTCCAGATAAAACAAGATCACATGACACCCAGGGGGTACCTAAAAGGTATAAACAACGTATATTATTTCCCATACAGAGGATAATTTAGAGAAAGAATTGATTGGACCTTAGTTTTAAACAAAAATTTAATTTAACATGAATTTCCACACAAAAGACCATAACCAAGAACACCACACCACGTGAAACTCACACATTAAAAGTTTGTTATCATAGATATGAGATGCACATGTCTCCCCATACTCACTGTGGGAAGTATTGTGCCAAAGTGAAAAACACAGTTGCAAGGAAAAAAAATGTAATACAACAAAAACCCCATATCATAGTGGGGAGACAGGAGTACCTCATGAGAGAAAGAGAGGAACCAAACTGAGATTACCAAATGTCAATTAATATGTGCCATTTGTCGGTGTGTAATCTTCACTTGGAACCAATATACTTACAAGATATATTAATGTAAATGGTACTTCAATGAGAATGGCCACTACGATACTGTAATAGTGTACAGCAATGTCCTATAATGCTAGGGTATTCTGTCAAAAAAATGCAGGGAGAATAAGAACTATTAGTAGTGAAAAACTGGGAGATGAGTGAATATGAGAGTCTGGAAGGACTGTTTGTACCTTACCTAGAACACTCTTGAGTGGTGTCCTGTAGGATAAAAGTCGAGTTTCCAGATATGTCAGAACGGCACTCAATCTACTATAGGCAGATAAAGAGACATTAGTCCCTATGTGAAGGAATATTGATATTATGGCGAAATCTACTTCAAAGAGATATGATCAAATGTGAACTCCAATAGCATACACACCTATATGGGTCAAGCACGACTCCTGCTCAAAGATATATTTTTCGAAGAGTTGCAACAGTATGGGTGTCTCTTCAATCTTGTGATAGAAAGTGTTTCTTCTAAAACCAGTTGCCGGTATTACTATGATGGAAGAGATAAGGCAGAAGAGGACCAGGCAAAAGCCAATGTATAATATGCGATATGAACAATCATATTCCGTGCGGGCCAATAACTTAAAACAACCAAAAACAAAAATAGAGTTTAATGAAATATGAAGACAGGATGTTAGCAGACAAAGTCCATACTCTTAAGCAAGCGGTCAACAAAACAAGGGATTGATATATAAAGTCTTCATATACTAGCTGGCTGCCAGGGTCTAGCATATAAGCATATAAGTGCCTGGTAAGAAAGTACAACCATAAGAGACGAGTTCCTGGGCCAGCTATGTGATATAGCAGAGCTACGCGACTGTCGAAGACGTAAGCCCAAGAGTAATACAAGATATAAAAATATAACAATCAAATAAATTAAAGCGTGTTAAACTAGGGCACGTTCGCTAAGACTTACCAGATCAATCTGGCTCTAGGGCTGTAAGTGGACCATCGACATATCCAGCCGGGTAGACAGCGTTGGGTGCCATTGAAGAGCTATTAAAAGCCCCGCCACATAGTAACACGTGAACAATCTATTGTAACGTGGGACTGCTGCACCTTACTTGAGGCAGAGGCGCAAAGCGAGTGCCATTTTGGAGTGGACAAGGAACATATCGTCTTATAGGGGTTATGAGATAGAACAAGAAATTTATTGTTTGAAAAAAAAGGTGATAACAACCATCACCATATCTGGTGATGATAATTTACACAAATAGAGGCGTGAAGTGGAATTACCGCCTCTCAAGGATAAAAATTGAAATCAGCATATGTGACAGTAAGATCGCCAGCCAAAAAATTGAGAAAAAGAGAATAAGAAAAAGAAGGAAACAGATCTTACATGGTGGATATGTGTAAGTAAGTACCTAGTACAACAACATAAATCCTAATATAAGAAATTCTATTGTGAATAGTCGCAAACAAAATGGAAAGATGTAATCACACACAAAATGATTTAACTGAATTAACGAGTATTGGTGACATTCCAAATAATTTCTTTATTAAGTCCTTCTTTTACACTATTCAGAGAAAATATCCAGAACGTTTCCCTTCTTTTATGAGTCGTTTCTACAGGCAGGCCTGCCTGTCGCTTCACTTTCTCCAGAATGCACCATCTAAGATCCATTTTTGAGTGGTGCATATCTAAGAAATGTTGGACTATATGGCCCATCAATTTTCACGTACGGATGGCAGATTTATGTTCGCTGTATTTCGTGCGAAATTCCCGCACTGTCTCTCCTATGTAAGCTAGACCACATGGGCACAATAACATATATATAATGTTATGGCTCCTGCAGTTGGTTAGATCTCTCAATTTGATGTTTTTACCTCTATGTGTCAAGGAATCCGTAACTAGGGCCGTATCACAAGCGTGGCAAAAACCACATTTTTGATTACCTAATACTAAAGGTAATCCTGTGATAGTAATCTGGTTCTGTGTCATAAGAGGTTGGTGTCTTTTGCGCACCAATATATCACGCAAATTTCTGTTTCTCCTGTAGGCCACCAGCGGTGGTTTTAGTTGTGGTTCATTTTCATTTGTATTCAATATCTTCCAGTTTTTAGTAATTACATTCTTGATTTTATAGTTTAATTGGGAGTAATTGATGACACATATCACTTGTTATTTGAGTGTACGATGAGTACCCTGTAATAATGCATCCCAATTATAGTACTTGGCCCTTTTAAATGCATGTTTTACTAGACGATGTGGATATCCACGAGCCAGGGTACGTTTCTTTAATTTGTCACCATGTTTATGGAAATCACCCATGTTTGTACAATTGCGGTGCACACGTAGGAATTCCCCAAATGGGATAGAATCTTACTGACAGGTGGGATGAAAGCTCTGGGATTGAAGTATAGTATTCTTAGCTGTGTGCTTTCTTTCTTTTTTAATTATTATTTTTATTAACAATTGCTGTGGGCTTTCTTAACAAACTGACTTGTAGTGTGTTGTTCAATCCAAAAATAAGGATATCCAAGAATTTGACCTGATCCAAGCTAAATTTGGTAGTGAACTTTAGGTTGCTGTCGCTGGCGTTAAGCCAACAAATGTACTCCTGCAGTATGGCAGCATCTCTCCAAATGAAAAAAATGTCGTCAATGAAGCGTTTCCATGTGCTGACATTTTCATAAAAAGGGGTTGCTTCATTGAAGACATTTTTCAATTCCCATTCACCCATATAGTTGTTTGCTATGCTCGGCGCACATACTAGTGCCCTTAACTTGCTGATATATAAGTCCATTGAAATCAAAGAAATTGTTCATGAGAACTGTCTCCAAGCACTCCTAGATAAAGCCATCAGGCCTAACTCGTGGGGATCTCTGAAGGAGTGACGCCACTGCTTGCTACGCTTGACACTGAGGGATGTTACCTCAATGTCAAGCGTTACTAATATGTCAACATTAGGATTGTATGGCATGCCTTCAATTTTGTTTATAATGTCACCCGTGTTACGGGTGTTGGAGGCATAGTTCTGAGTCAGTGGGCATAAGAAGGAATCAACATATTTGGAAAGGTGCTCTGTGCTAGAGCCGATGGTGGAGATAATTGGGCGTAACGGGGGGTCAACAAAGCTTTTTTCGGTCTTGGGGACCCCATGTAGAGCTGGAACCGTGGGATATGATATGTTTAGGAAAATATATTCCTCTTGACAGATTAGTCCCTGTTCTAAGGCTCTATGAGTCATGTCTTTGGATGTAGGTATTTAATTTAGCTAGCTCCCTGGGGTGTGATGTTTTATAATGTTCTTGGACTGCCAACTTTTCCAAGATTTTGTTGTTATCGATTTTATTCATAACAACTATGCCCCCACCTTTATCACAAGGTTTGACAATGAGCTCTTTGTTGTATTTGATTTTATTTAAGGCCAGATTGTCTTTCTGCGATAGGTTGCAACGTGTGTTCAAAGGATGTTTGATGACACGTGATATCTCTTTCATAACCGTTTGTTCAAAGATACTTACCTCTGGACCTACTATGTCCAGGCTGGGTGTAAACGAGGAAGGTAGTTTACATTTCGATAGATGTTCTTCATTATTATCCATAGGTCTGTCCAAAAAGAATTTCTTTAGCCTGACTTTCCTGAGAAAAGGAAAACAAGTCTTCATGCAGTTTAAAAGAGTCAAGGCGAGTGCTAGGAACAAATGAAAGACCTCGACTGAGGACAGCATTTTCCTCGCTTGTAAGGTCTACAGAGGAGAGATTGAAGATGGGTAAGATGTCTTTCGTGATAGTATCACAGTGGTTGGCCCTTTCTGCTATCTCCAATATTGTTGGTTGCGAGTCTTCAGATATAGTTGTTGATGTTGTGGGGCCATGTGTTGTTGCTCCCCCGTATTGTACCCACCGTTTGTTCCTCCCTCTGTATTGGCTTCTCGGTAAAACAGGGGACTGACCAGAGAAAGGTTTTTGAATCATTTGTCTACCCCTATAGGGTCTTCGATTGTATTGGGCTCCTCCCATTTCATGGGAGTTATCTGTATCAGATTCCGGTGAATATGTATCTGAAAAATTGATGATCTTTCTTTTGTTATTATTGGTGTTACTTTGATAATTCGTACCTTGATTCAGGTGTTGATAATAGGATGTATTTAGGTATGGGTACGTTTTCTCTTGGGTGTACCACATGATGTCCTTTTTACATTTTTCAGATTTTTATTCATCAGATAGACCTCAAAGTCTTTCATGTCAGCACTAATCTTGTTCAGTCTCGCTTTTGCTTCTTCAAGTGCAGTGGAAGCGTTCAATTTATCTTCCAATGCTACCATTTCCTGGCACAAGACGGCCATAACCTCTTTTGCAGTTTCAATAATCAAAATCATCCAGTCCCGGGAGCAGCGGTTCGCAATGAGGGGCCACCGCTCCAGGTACTTACGGATTTCGACAAATAATGCCGGGACATTACGTACCATAAACCTGATGGGATCACACCCGCTCAAAGGTATTCTAGTATGTAGTGGGCATGTGACTCCATCAGCTTTAATTTTTTTCTAAGGTTCAATAGGTTGTTCCATTCGCCATTATCTCCATGCTGTAATGTGGATGAACTATCACTGGAAATGGCCTGTCCTATCAATGCAGAGAAGTCCTCATCAGAGAACGCGAAGGGTTTGAGCCCCTCCATGCTAAAGTGTGTCAAGTCCAATGGGGTAAGATGCTATAAAGATACAATTATCTTATTAAAGGAAGAAATAGAAAGATATGTAATGAGATACTAAGGGAAACTATCACAGAAGACCACCACCGAGAAACAAGAACGTACCCAATGAGGTGCGAAAGAAATTGACATAGTGGAATTGGACCTGGGCTAGTACCCATTGTGCACCTTCGTCAGTGAGGCATGGTTTTCTTTGAATATAGGTAGATTCACAGGTCTGTCTAAGAAGGATAGCCCACCACAACTCTGCAGGTATTTCAGCTACTGTGCAGGTTGTCATGGTTGGAGCTGATGCTTTTAGTGTATCACAGTAACCTCTCATAACCTCTTTATTCAAGTAAAAATCCCTTTTCACAGGTTTTATTAGGATGAGCTGTGGTATCAAAATTGAGCTGTGGTTATCGGGTACAGCTGCTCCTTCTTCATACAATTAGTTTGTCTCACAGATGGTGGGACTATTCCAATTTCTGTTTGAGGAATGCTCGTAGGTATCATCTGTTGAAAGAGGAAGCGGTGAGCACATGGCAGAGTAGTAAAAATATGGACATGGAAGATTCCTATTTAAGAATTGCGTAGAGGAAACATTGTATGTGGGAGGTGGACGGGGTAAACACAAGAGAGAGTGGTAAGAAGCATTTTAGGAGACCCAAGGGATAATGGTAAAAGAGCAGATGGTTGATAGGGAGGTAGAAGAGGAGTTGGAAAAGACACCAGGGGGCGAGGTAGAGGAGTTGGCACCAATGTCAATGTAAAAGGCTGGTAATGGTTGGAGGGATGGGATTGAAGAAGTACTGAGGATAGTCAGGCTCAAAAATGTGGGGATCAGGAATCAATAAGGGGAAAGGGAGTACAGGGGGTAAGTGAGACTGGCAACTATGACAAGGGGAAACTGAGGAATATATTTGAATTTAGGGATGCACCCGAAGGTGGGAGTAAGGCTTGATGAACTGAGGGAGAGGTGGGCTTGGAATATGAGTGCAGTATCAGGTTTGCCGGATGGTATTTAGTGTCTGCGGAATCGGATGTGGTGTAGGGTGAAGATAGGTCTATGCGTGTCGCTTCAATAGAGTGGTAAGGGGTACAGGAGGGCAGAAAAGGCTTCACCATGCAAGGGAGCGAAGAATGACGAACTCCAACTGAGGGGGGCATTGATTGAGAGTTATCAAAGATGGTCTAGAGAGAGATCGCCAAATAGAGAGAGTGTGTCCATCTGGGAAGAAAGATGGGAGGGGAATCCCCAGGATAGTGGCCACTGTGTGAGTTGGCCGGTTGCTGAATAGTAGCTCACTGAGATTAGTCTTCACAGGATTCAGATATACCAGGAAAGAAGCATGATGAGCAGAGCAGAGTTGTGACAATCAGGTAAGGCCCACGACTTAAAGGAAGGGCATAATCCTAAGCAATGAGAGTTTTGTGAGATTGTTTCTCTAAATCCGAGAGTAGCCTCAGCCCAGGATCAGAAGCAGTGCAAAAATCTTGAGAAGTAAGTGTATTGTGAGGGTGACTGTTGGCATTGGAAGAACAGAGAAGAGAACAGCCAGTTGCTTGAGCCCAAGACTTAGACCGGAGATGTAGTCCTGAGCAATGATAGTGTTGCGAGGATGCTCTCTGTAAGTCAGACAGTTGTGTGAGACCAGGATCTGGGGCAGTGGGGTGATCTGGAGAGGTTAGTGTATTTTGAGGGTGAATATCGGCAGGTGTGTGAATGAGCTATTGTGTCTGGAGATGTGGAAAAAGGAGGTTTGCATTAAGGATGAAGGTGCAACAAACTGTATCATTTTCATGGTTCTGAGAAGAGTTGTGAAAAAACTGTCATATAAAGTTAGACTAACACCAGTGGATTGAATATTAATCTTTACATCATTATAAATAATAATTGATCCATATTAGGACAAAGGGAGATATGTTTAGTGTTCTGCTATGCAGGATGTTTGAGACACAGGGAACATTAAATTCCCTGAGGAAAGTGTCAAGCCAAAGAGACGTGTTATGAGGAAAGAAGACAATGTCCATTTTGATCTCACTATAGCAACCACAGTGATAAGGGTCAGTAATGATTGTTTCAGGAATCTCTTCCAAACTCCTATGTTTTAAATTTTTTGTTGATGCTTTAGAAAGATTAGGTGGATAGATTGTTTCAAACACATTAACACCCACTTTTCCAGCTGTGTGATCTGCCTGCTGAGGAGACAAAGGTCCTGCTGGTCATAGAAGAGCACAACGTTTAGACCACAGAACAGAAAGAGGGAGACTGTAGAAGCTGTTCAGCTTGTAGAGATCTAATCAGTATACGTTGAGACTCAGTTCATCTTACAACAAGCTATCTGTGTCTGGCCGTGGAGTGAGGATGAACAGTAGGACCACTGAAGTTCTAAAGTCATTAGTAAATATTTTGCTTCTACGCAGGCATTGTCCTCTTTCCTTGGCTGGTAAAGCGCGGCGCGCGCTCCCGCGCACATGCACTGTAGCTCTAGGCTGGCCTGGTAGCAGTTTTTGGAGCCCTCTCAATAAGTCTAGCCAGACCAGCGCATGCGCTGGGTCAGGCGAGACCTAAAAAACCTGGGGGTCTTATTTGCTTCAGAAGGGACAATGAAGCCTCAAATCATTGCTGTTGTCAGCAGTTTTCACCAAATCAGCAAGTTGAGAGCTCTTCACTTGAAAACAAATTACAAATAAGCCCTGGTTTTGGGTGCAGTGGTTAACACACATCTAGACTATTCTAGAGCTCTCTACCCAGGACTCCCAGATTATAGTTAGATTGCAGGTGACACAAAATAAAAATACGCTGTGTTTCGTATCCACAAAAGTGACCTCAGCCCCCCTGCACTGGCTGCCTAGAGTTGATTGCATAATGTTTTATTAAACATTCAAAGATTTCTCCACAGAATGAGAGGAAGTTACTCCTGCTCTGTATTTGGATCAATGTGGTGGCTCGCCTATCCCTTCAATGTGTTAGTTTTTTCCAGGATTCAGGAAAGAGCTGAAGACCTGGTTGTTCAAGCGACCCCTGTTGGATCATCTAGGATAATGAGGTTAGAGCAAAGGTGAAAAAGTACGTAGCTAAGCAATGGCCAACAAACGAAAGCATGGACAAGAAGGTAGGGCCATATTGGTATGTGGCGGACAAGTTACCACCAGCTAGAGGGATGTTGAGAAGGTTTTGGTCACTGGTATCCTCAGACAGAACATGGATAATTTTGTAGATGGCTCTTAAAGGTCAAATCTGAATGAGGGCAATTGAGTGGAGGGCTAAGAAGCGTGTATTGTGCATTTTCTGTAGAATGCTGTTGAAACCTTCGTGCCCAACTGTTCAAGTCTGCTGTAAGCAGTGAATGAAATTAGGTAGACTTTGATTAACACCTGCCGAAGTCCCACAACGCCTGAAGTTCAAGTTGGTAACATGTCGTGTGAGAGGGGGGTTCCAAGCAGGCATCTGTCATTGTCATCACACCTAAGAGCCAGAGAGGAGTATTGCTGAGGGTGAGGTTGCCAGGATAGTAGTTGAGTTTCTGAGGAAAGTAGTTGGTTGGGAAGCTTTTATAGACCAGTTGGTTAAGGACAATACTGTTTAGCTTGTATATGAAGAGAAATTAAGGTATCAAGAAGATATTTGTCTAAAACTTGTCAAAACATCATTATTCATCATCATCTGCAGTGATAGGAAATTATTTGTGGACGTTCTGCATGATTTACCATGCCACATCGGAATGTCCCCATTTGTGGTTTTGAGAGGCTTGTAGACGGCTCCAGTCTTATCAGGGCTTAGATGAAAGAGATACACTTTGAGTAGCAGAGGACAAAAGAGTGAAGAAGGTGCAGGGTGGCTATTGAGGAAAATGAGAAGAGACTTAAGGGTCTAAGTGGATGATACGATATGTGGTAAAATGTCAGGGTTACGCAGAAAATGAAGCCTACATGAAGTCATTTCTCTCGTACATTAAACACATAAAGATGTCACGAAATATGTTGATGTGAAGGAAGGAAATTGAAGACTACTACTAAATTTCAGAACAGTGTAAATACAATGAATAATAATTGTCGAACTGTAAGAAATTAATCTCGGTGGCTCATGTGAGGACTCTTGAGTTCTGAGGAAAATAAGTTTCATTTAGGTGACGATTGGATGTGCAGAGTTTCTCAAAAAAATATCTCATAATACTTCTAGATGTATTTCAGCTCCATGGTATGCTTGAATGAATCTTTTTAACATTCCCCTACTCATTGTTTCAAGGACTAGGTGCCCACTATCAAGAAAGAGCTGATGACCAACCTGACTAAAACATTTCCAGGTGAATAAAGTGCAAACGTGTCTTCCTACTTTCCCCATCTGTCAGCTGTGTAAAGCACAGATGGACTCCCCAAATAAAGAGAGAGTCATATTTGATCCTCTTGGGCAAGACATCTGAAATAAATATTTTTTTAAAGATTTATTTGCAGTATTGCCAGCATTATACATGGTAAGAAAGGATCTGAATATTCTTCAAAAAGCGTGTCTTATCTTTCTTTTCAGAGGTAGGTGGAACTCTCTTACATCTCTGTACATCAGATCAAAGATAGCCAATATATTGGCCAGCTGAGAAAACTTAAACGTGAATTCAGTTTACAGATTAGAGAAAGCACTAAGTAATTAGTACAGCGCTGCCTGGTTCTAGTTCCCCATAAATTATCTATAGGCTTATTTTTCCTTCTGAAATCTTAGATAGGTATATATGCCCAGGAGAGGGTACTCATTGTAGTAAGTGGTATGTTTGTGCCTGTCATCCAGCGACACCCAAAGCAACTGCAATTTCAAGATCCTGGGAACCTAGGGAGCTTTTTCCAGACCCACAACATCTGTCATATTTGTATTTAAGCACTGATAAGCTGTGGGCTCTGTTATAGCTTTTGTGAATTTAAATCAAAAAGTGCTCTAATAATTGTGGGCAGAATGTCAATCAATCAATCAGTTGAACTGCAAGTAACGTTTTTACTATGTCACGAAAGTGCCCTCCCACTAAAGATTGCCCGAATGCTACCATAGTCTGAGTTAGCTTGTGTGCTTAAGTACTATCTAGTATTGATGCACCTTATTCAGGCACTACTGGCCGGTAGAACTTGGTGATCACTCTGCCGAGCTCAGTGAGTTGGCCAAATATGATCGACATATTAGTTAAATACCACCGACAACAACAGAGCCCAATAAAACTCAACAGGCTGCCACTGGAGAAGGCAAAGAACTGGGACTGGCTCTGCCATCCTGTCAATGGACTGAGACTAATTGTTTTTTTGTTTAAAAAAAAAAACTTTATTCAATTTTTCACACAGTAACTGAGCGGTCATGCATAGAGTAAACCAAGATAATACCATCCAGCTTGTTTCCATTAAACATCTGAGTCCTGTACACATTTTGCAATTATTATACATTTATGGCACAGCAGTATACTTAGCAACATACATAGCTAGGGTGTTGCCCAATTACCAATTTTACTCTTCGCTACTGCTGTCAGATCCATTATCCTGTTCACTTCCATTTCTCATTGGGTTTAACAATTCCCTGCATAGCTCTCTCTAGATTGCAATGTCCTCCTCTAACTTCTCGTCCTTACGACAGACTTTCATATGTAGTTCTACCACAAGGGACCACTCTCCCACATCCCTTATCCAGTTTTTGAATGTTGGGGCCCGTTCACCCATCCAGCATATAGCCACCCACCGTTTGGCCAACACCAATAATAATTGTAATAACTTATTGGCCATTTTCCATTTCTTGGGTTGCGGGGCCAGCCCCAGGAGGCACTGTTCTGGTTGAGCCTCTATTAAGATTCCCACCCCTACACTGATTCGCGCTACTACATTAATCCAATGCTGCTGTACTAATGGGCATTCCCACGCCTGGGGCATAAACCCTGAGTAGGGCCTATTACATCTAGGACATTCATGCGAAGGACTGGCATCTATTCGGTGGAGCCTCACGGGGTTCATGTACACCCGCTGCACAAAGTTATAATGCAGCAGCTTCAGTCGGGCGTTACAAGATACCTTGTGCGTTAATGCACATACCCTCACCAAGCTTTTTCCGGCAATGGAGCCTGCAGACCCTTGTTCCATGCGTCCCATGCCTTAAGGGCTAGGGACCAGAGTCCACCCTCATAGCCTTATATAATAATGATACCAGCCTACGCCCGCTGCTACACGTTAGCAGTATATCTAGGGTCTCAGTGGTCTGGGGAATATTTGGATAAGTGACTCTGGCCAGTTCCACCAGGCCCGCATATTGGAGATATTGCCCCTGCCCCAGATCAAGACTAATTGTTTGTAATAAGGAATAATATACAAGGATCGGCGATGGTTTATATATTATTATGTACCGTTGCACTTGAATTCAGTAATCTCCTAACAGCGCACCTCAATTTCGTTGATGATGACTGATCTTGTAATTGCTAAGGCATTTTATTTTCTGGAGTCAATCTTTTATCATGGGATATTGCACAAGGATAGGTGGTGTGATAACATTTCAACCAGCATGGATGATTTTGTTTACGGCACCCCCTTAATAGATTTGTGTTGTTTTAAATGTAACATTCTTAAGGTTTTAATTAACTGAAACAATAAAGAAATTGATTGATTGAACTGTGGGCAGAGTAATTGATTTACATTTCAGCTAACCTTTATAATGATATGGAGCTATTGTAATTGAAACAAGTTTGCTATGACACAACAAAGTGTGTTTTTCCTTCTGAGACTTAACAGGCCTCAGTTAGTCCTTGACACCATGATGTCTAAGATGGCTGCCGTATCATCATGTGCATTCTCTGTTTATATTTCTGTCTTACATTGGGTGAAGCAATATATATATTTGTTTATTTCTGAAGGACACTGTTCTTGAAGAGCCTGCTAGGAATCCTTTTGCAACATTTTCCAAGGGTCTTCCACTTGTATGCGGTATTGCATTTATTCACAATGGTTCTCTGTTGTTTATGTAACTGGTTTGTTCAGACATCTCCAGATGACATTAGGTCAGAAGGGGACAATTCAGTGTTTAAGTAGTGGGTTAGTGCCTTGATATGTAAAATGTAAATTTGTAAGTTGTTGGAGAAGTTATCATACCAGGCTTATTTTGCAGTTTTATACTTCCTTATGCAAAAAAAAACCTTGAATTTAGGGGTGAGCCAGAAGACCTTTCCTATGCTTCTAGGGATAATGTCTGATTTTTCGCAGGTTCCATCCTGAGCCCCTTGCTCTTCAATTTGTACGTCAGACCTTTGGCAACTATTGCGGAGCATGCGGGGCTCACTATTTACTCGTACGCCGATGACACTCAGATCCTCTACTCTCTTTCTGCCGACTCTCACTCTTCCCTTTCCTCCCTCCGTACAGGACTCAGTAACATCGCAATCTGGATGTCAGACAACAAATTACAGCTGAACGGGGGCAAAACAGAACTCCTTCTGTTTGGTCACAACACCGCCCTTTGGGGACCCCAACATTGGCCCTCTCAAATGGGCACCTCTCCCACCCCGTCTAAAACAGCACGCAATCTTGGTGTCATCTTTGACGACCAATTATCCATGAAGAATCATGCGACTAAAACCTCCTCCACTTGTATTACTATCATCAAGTGGCTGCGTAAAATCATATGGATGCTTCCCCCTGACACTCAGAAAACTGTGGTCCAGTTTTTAATTACATCCAGACTGGACTACGGGAACATTCTTTTTCTGGGAGCCCCCAAAGAGGTGATACGCAAACTCCAGACTGTCCAGAATATGGCAGCACGACTACTGTGCAACCTTCCTGCCTCATCCTCCACTTCCAAATCCCTACGTACCTTGCACTGGCTCCGCATTGAAAACCGTACTAAATTTAAGGCCCTGTGTATCATACATAAAATAAACTCCGGCCTGGCTCCACCCTATCTCAATCCCTTGATTGAACAATACTGTCCCCCTCGCAATCTGCGCTCCTCTAGCCAACACCTACTCTCAGTCCCTAGGATTAAAAAAGCTAGAATGGGTGGCCGCTCTTTCGCCTGGCTCGCTCCTGCTCTTTGGAATTCTCTTCCACTTCAGCTGCGACTCAAACCTAACTATCTCAGGTTTCGCAGACAGGTTAAAACCTGGTTATTTAACATCTAACTGGCTTTCCCCTTCCCCTCCTCTCTTTGGTTTTAGCGCCGGGAAACCTACCGGTAGCTGAGCGCTCTACAAATTTAATTATAATAATAATTATAATAATAATAATAATTTTGCTGCACATTTGAGATTTAGTTCTTTCTGATTTTTCCCACATATTTTGAATTTTCTATGACTAAGAGCCTTCATGGCAATTTATTTCCTTGTACTAAATGAGATTTCTGATGCAGCTGTATTTTTCTATTTATTGTATTGCACTCTAATTCTTTAACAGACCTTTGTGGGTTTTGTCTAAATTCCTCTCTAGAACTCACTTTTTGAGTCAGTCCTTTATTTATTAACTGTATTTTGAGGTGCTATTTTGAATCTTCTCTCAGGGACATTTTGCCTCGTGATTCAAGGTGAACATCTTTTCCTATTCATCCAATATCTGAGCGTGCATTTAAGATATCGTTTTCCTAGAGGTACAGCGCGCCCAAAACTCCATGCGACTTGTACAAAACATCAAAGTCAAGCGGATTGTTTCCCACATCTCAGAATCTTTGTATTGAAGGTCTCACACGCTGCACAGTCATTTGATCTATGGTCAAAGAGCCCTAATGGAACCCTGAATGGAAATAAGTATACATGTTTCAATCGGCCTACCTACAAGAATACCTACAGAAACTTCCATCATTAGAGAGCAAATTAGGCTGGACACTGAAAATGTCTGCAAACAGAGGAAATGGCCATTTACAAGATACATACGTCTGTAGTATTCAAAGGAACTCCAGTCACACCAGAAAATCACTGATCCATGGTTGCACTAATGTTAGGAGGACTCACACCCATGTGACCTCTGAAACAAATGGACGATACACCTAACATTGGGCATCATTAACTTAAGAACTGTTACTTCAAAGATGCACTTTCATCACAGGGAAGCCCAGGGACATGTGAACTAGATGCCCAAGCACCAAGCATGCAGATAACAAACACATGCATCTAAGTTCTGTCACCCAAATACGATAAACATGAATGCTTTCTGTGTCATCACTTTCCCATGAGTTACCTTGGTGGTAAAAATTCTAGTAGCAAACTGTTGTATCTGGAATTGTTGTCTTAATTGCCACCTTGGTTCCTTCCTCCACCCCCATTCTCTCCTGTTTAGAACACTCCTAGAATGTCATGAAAGTTCTAACCTGCACTCTCTGTGCCAATGGTCATTTTCCTCTGTGTGTTATGGATGTCGGTTGATATTACCCATGCCAATAAAGCTTTGCAAGTTATTCCTGGCGTTTTCGAAGTTATTTCACTGGCGACGAGCTGTTGGGAGGAGTACAACGTACTGGCATCCCCTCCGGACGTTACCCAAATAGACAGAGGGAGTTTTTCAACAGAATGCACAATGATAAGTGAACTTAAGTAAGTATACCTCTAAGTGAAAATTGGAAAAGTGAAAAGGAAAGCTTAATCGCATTCCCTTTAGGGTCAACGTGTGCTACGCAGCTATTTTGGAACCTCTTAGAAGGAACGTTATACCTTGGAGGAAAGTACTGCTGCTTACGGCTGGCAGCTGGTTGTTCTTTGGTTGAGACGACAGCGGCGAATCTGTGCTGAATTCGAAGAGGAAAGGAGTCATACCGGCCCACTGGTTGTTCCGGTCGGGAGCCATCACAAAGGTCATTACCATCTCCTCAGCGTCAGAGAAGGGCGGAGTTCCACTACGCTCATGCGCTGAGGAGATTTTGGGCGATTTTGTGAGGTGTCAGTCAAGACCAGCTGTCAGACCTTCCTGTTTGGAGCTGCAACAAGGATTTTTCATAATTCTCCTCATGAAATAATGTGGTGAGCCTTCACGGTTAACTCAGGCTAATTATAAGTGTCAGCGCTGTTTCTTGAATCTTTTCGCATTTCCTTCTGGAACTTTACCAGTGAGTGTATTCTAGTACTAGGTTTTGGCATGTAGCATTCTGCGGCGCCAGTGGTTATCTGAGGTAATAGTGTGACAAACTTTGAGTCTCTGGGATTGTGGGACATGTGCTAACTATATGGAGGCTGGGAAATTTGACAAAGTTTCACACTTTTCTGCTAGGTTATACCTTGTTCAAGAGGAAGTTTGTGTTGAAATTCCTTCACCTATCTAGCAGAAGTTTCTCATAAAGACAGAGAGGTTTATGATAAAGTAATTTTGAACTCTCTGTACGTTTACCTTTAGTGTCTATTTTAAACACAGTCTATTATACACATATAGAAATCTTAATTTTTGGAACTTAATAAACTATTATTGTTATATAGGAAATTGTCATTGCTCTATTGGAATTAGATTCCTACTCCTATTCACAGGATGTTCTAGTCTCAGCTATTAGGTTCCCGCCTAGTTACCCCCCACATATTGGCAGCAGCTAGTATGAACCAACCCCCACCTTTCCTATCAGAGGTGGGGGAACCAGTGGTACATGGAAAAACTGGAGAAAGGTTTTTGAAACTGACCTTTTACCATAGGTGCAAGTGGGTTCTCAGCAATAAGGAAGCAACATATCCTCTGACACAACCGAGGAGCAGAGGTTAGGAAACGTTTTGACAGCTTCCCAGAGTTAGGAGAAGAGATGGGAATAGAGGAAAGAGATGTGTATGATTACAGCACCAAAAATTAGAGATTCCATTTGCTGACAAGATAAATGTCGTTTTGGAAAGACACATTTTTTAGTAGAGTTCAAGGTAAAAATGAGAAGGTGGGAAATTACATTGCCAGTTTAAGGGGACTAGCGACAGCGACCTGTGAATTCAATGAATTGACAGAGTCCTTGATCCATGACCAGTTAGTGCGCTGCACCAATAACAAAAAGATACAGGAGAAATTACTGAAAGGAAATCCTGATTTAAAAACTTCCATTGACATTGCTAAGAGTGTTGAACACACTGCAGAATGTATCAAAGAAATGAACGTACCTGTTGATAGCAGTGTAAATGAAGTCTGTGAGGAATTTAGAAATGTATGTGCCATCAAGGGTACTAGTAAAAATCAGTTGTCAAAAGAGTTTAATAAGGAAAAAACATATTCAGATAACAGACTAAAATGCTTCCATTGTGGTAGTACTGGGCCCTTAGCCAACAATGTACATTGCCTTGCAAGAACAGCCACGTGCCGGAATTGTAATCGTAAGGGCCACTTTGCACGTGCTTGCAAGGATATGTCTAGCACGAATGTAAATGCCATTGAAACTAGTGAAGAAGTCAGAAGCAAATATGTGTTACAAGTAGATGTTGATGAAAATTGTAATGTATACAAAATCGATCTTCCAAAGTGTGAGATTGGGTTGGATGGACATAAACTGGAAGTCTATGCAGATTCATGTTCGCTATTCACGTTTATTAATAGTGAAACCTTACATGCAAACTTTAAGGAGGGGGAACTATCTTTAGAGAGACCTGATGTGTTTCCCGTGGGATACAATAAAGACCCCATTCCACTAGAAGGAGTTGCCACTATGAAAATCACATTTAAAGATAGGAGTACGGTTGGCAAAGTGTACATAGCAAGGAATGGTTCCAACCTGTTGGGATGGGCTCATCAAAGAGATCTAGGCATGAAACTTGACCCCTCAGCTGAAGTCCCTGTCATGCTTGTGGAAAGAACGGTTTGTGGGTTAGAGCTTATTGAAGAGTTCCTGAAAGTATTTACAGATAAACTTGGGTGTTTGAGAGAGTACCAGCACAGAATCAAATTGAAGGAAGGAGCCAAACCAGTGGCGCACACATGCAGGAATATTCCACTGATGATGAAAGAGCCACTGAGACAGGAGTTAGACAAATTGTTAAGCCAAGGAGTCATTGAGCCAGAGGAATGTGCTGAATGGGTTGCACCCATTGTTATCACTTCTAAAGCTAATACAAAAAATATTAGGCTATGCATAGACTTGAGAGAGTTGAATAATAACATATGGATCGACAGGCATCCCCTGCCAAACATTAATGAATTATTGAATCAAGTTAGTAAGGCAGAGTTTTTCACGGTAATTGATCTATCATCTGCCTATCACCAGGTGCAGCTCCATCCTGCGAGCAAGGCACTCACCACTTTTATTACGGCATTTGGTGCCTTCAGATTTTGTAGGATGCCTTTTGGATTAGCCTCCGCTGCGGCGGTTTTCCAGAGGGCTATGCAAAACTTCTTGGAAAGAATTGATCACGTATTGTGCTTCCAAGATGATTTGCTAGTATATGGAAAAGATGAGGATGAGCACAATGAAACCTTCTGTAAGGTATTAATCCAGTTAAGAGATGCAGGACTTACATTAAAAAAAGAAAAGTGCCAAGTAGGTGTTCCCTCAGTCACTTACTTAGGACATGTTATTTCCAGAGAAGGAATCAATCCCAAAGTAGATCTAGTTGATGCCATCAGATTAGCGCCCAAGCCTAACACCAAGGAGGAAGTGTAGTCCTTCCTTGGACTGTCGGAATACTATTCTAAATCCATTATGTATTTTGCTGATATCACTCATCCTGTGAGGTGTTTATTAAAAAAAGGAGCTAAGTTTGAGTGGGATGCAGATTGTACGGAAGCGTTTGATAAGTTAAAGCATCATATTGCCAATGCGCCATTTTTAGGGCGATTTGACACAAACAAGTGTACCATAATTACCACTGACGCAAGCACGAAAGGTATTGGAGCCACTCTCAGCCAAGTTATAGAATGGGAGGAGAGAGTTGTAGCTTTTGCATCAAGAGCTGAATCTCGCTGTTCAGTTGTTGAAAGAGAAGCACTTGCATGCTTTTGGGCAGTTAAACACTTCTACGTGTTTGTGTGGGGTATACCTTTCACTATAAGGACAGATCACAAGCCTTTAGTGAGTGCGTTCTCTGTGAAGAACAAAGAAAGAACAACACCCAGAATTTCTAGTAAATGGTCAGAACTTAAGAATGGTGAGGATGGGTTTTGGGAAGTAAGGAATGAACTGTACTTCCGTGAGCAGAATCTTTATAGAGGAAACAAACTTGTACCTCCGGAGGGCTTGAGAGAGAAAATTGTAAGTTTGGAACATGAAGGCTATTTAGGATGCAGTATTACCAAGAGCAAGATCTGTCTCCATTATTGGTGGCCAAGTATGAATGTTATGGTTGAGAGAAGTGTAAAGCAGTGTGTGTCATGTGCTGTGAGCAACAAAAGTAAACGTGTGTAAGGGTCAAATTACTGCAGTAGACGTTCCATCTGTCCCTTGGAACAAGTTAGCTATGGACATTATTGGTCCTCTAAATGTGAAGGGACTAGGTGGGAGATTCATACTCAGACTAGTAGACTATCACTCTAAGTGGATAACCACCAAGATAGTGGACAATGTCATCACTAACGCAGTCATTTCATTCCTACAAGAAATATTCCGCACTGAAGGAGTACCCCAAACCATAGTTACGGACAATGGAGTCCAATTCATTTCCGCACTCATGAAAGAATTCCTACACAAATTCTCTGTTACTCACTTACAAACTGCATTGTATTGCCCAAGGGCAAATGGACTGGTTGAACGTGTCAACCGCGTGATCAATGATTGTGTTCAGCTCAGAGTGTGCAGTGGAACCAATGTGAGAAAAGCACTTGATGAAATTATTTGGTCTTACCTTGTCACCCCTCACTCAGTCACTGGAGTATCACCGTTCAAGTCCCCCAAAAGTAGGGAACCTGGCACCAAATTAAGTCCTATGTGGCTGGTTGGAAACAATACGGAAGAGGTAGATAGGGGGAAGATCATGGAAAGAGTATGTAATCACCAAAGGAAATATGTAGACAGGTACAATGGTAAACTACAGAGACTTGCAAAAGTGTGGAAGGAAGGAGATGTTGTGATAGTAAAGCTATCCAGATCTGTATTATCAGGTTGTGCTAAGTTCTCTGATAGGAAGGTGATACAAAAAGTGTTCAAAAATGTTGTATTACTTGATGATGGACAATCCTGGAGCACTGACAGAATTGTCAAGGATAACAGCGATGGGGTACCTGGTACCATGTGTGCACAAAGAGTCAATGTAAACAACAAAACTGACGCTCCCAACACAAGGGAGTCTTTGATAAATGTTCACCGTAAACCATGTTGGCATTGAGACTATGATATGTATTAATTCTGTGCCCTCTGCACCCTGCCCCTTATATCTCTCCTTCTCCTTTCTTTCTCCTTTCCCCTGTTATTCCCTAGGGAAGGAGATGTGTTCTATCTGGACTTGTTGTCTTAATTGCAACCTTGGTTCCTTCCTCCACCCTCGTTCTCTCCTGTTTAGAACACTCCTAGAATGTCATGAAAGTTCTAATCTGCACTCCCTGTGCCCACGGTCATTTTCCTCTGTGGGTTATGGATGTCGGTTGATATTGCCCATGCCAATAAAGCTTTACAAGTTATACCTGGCGTATTCGAAGTTATTTCACAAACTTTTTTTATTACATATTAGTCACAAAAACATTTTTATAATATTGTCTATCATATATATATATATATATATATATATATATATATATATATATATATATATATATATATATATATATATATATATTTCATACCAACACTTTATTCAATAAATACATAGCGCAATCACACACATCACAGGCCCTCGCAGGGGCTCCCCAAAACATTATTTCTGATTTGCACAAACCCACCCATCATCTGCATTTACGCTTCTACGGTGTCCAGCCCATAATATGCCACCTACTTACCCCATATCTTCTGGTGTCTCCTGGAGTATCCTTGAGCACGGTAAATTGGTTCCTCCTACTTAGCCGAGTGATCTATGCCTGACCTCCATTCCCTCAGGGGTGGGGCATCTGGTGACTTCCAGTATTTGGTTACATCCTGTTTAGCTAGTAATGTGTCTAGCCCCACCAAGGCTCTGTCCCGCCTAGTGCCTCCAATCTCATCAACTAGGCCAAGCAGAGCGACTCTAGGTGAGGCCTCCAACTGTTGGCTCAAAGCCTCAGACAGCATTGCAAATATGGCAAGCCAGTATTTCTGAATAGTAGGGCACACCATGTGATAGAAATAACCCACATTTCCATGGCATCTAGTGCAGGCTGGGTCTGAAAGTCTGCTGGCTTTCCATAAGCGTTAGAGCGTATGATAGGTGCAGTGTAGGTATTTCAACTGGACAAGGAGCAGCAGGGCTGGAATTGTTAGGGTTCAGGGTGCCATGCAAGCCTCCCTCCATTGGCCCAGCCAATATTTACTTCTTACAATATTTCCTGTAAGGTGGATTTTCTGTAAGTCCCCATAACATTTCTTTAGGGTGTGTGTTTCACCAGTCCATCTATAATTATTCAATCCTTATGACATCCCAAGGATATGTCTGCTGCAGGTTTTTTTTTTTCCGTCGTGCAAGTATAGACTACCTGTAAGAAATTGGGTTCCTGGTTGAGAGGGTAAAACCCTATGCAAGAAGCAACCACAATCCTTGTCAGGGTGAGGCAGAAGCAAATCCCAAATTAACCTGTGCTCAACCCTCTGGTAGCTTTGCACAAGCAGTTAGGCTTAACTTAGAGGCAATGTGTAAAGTATTTATGCAACATTTCAAACAGTAATAAAGTAAAAACACAACACAGGAAAAACCCCACACCAATTTAGAAAAATAGAGTTCATTTTAATAAATAAAACAAGACCAAAACGACAAAAATCCAATTAGTAGCACCGGAGATATGCAGTTTAAAAGATTTCAGTGAAAATAGCACCAAAAAGTACAAAGTACCAACTGTGGATATCGGCTCGTGCCGGACAGGGACAAAGTCAGAAGTTCATGCTACCCATGATGGAGCACAGGCTTGCTACAGGGACCCAGCAAGGCCCAATGAACAAAAGTAGCTTAAGTCCCAGTTCCGGAGGATGAGGCGAGGTCCCGCATCAAGTATGCGTCACGCAGCCATGGTGATGCGTTTGTTCTGTGGAGCAACAATGCAAGGTTATGAGTCGTTGGCGAAGATCCCGTCGATGAGGGCTTGCAGTGCGATGTCCGGCGTCGCGCAGTTGAGTTAGTGTGTCGGTTCCGAAGAGCTGTGAGGCTGCGATGTGAGAACTTGCATCGTTGTCGAGGCTGCCATTAAAGAGAGATTTGGGATGCAAGGAGCTGCATCCGGGAAGCTGCGCACAGGGGCAGTTCTGATGCGGGCTGTGAGGACGATGTGGAATCCTTGTGCTCACGAAAACCTTCCAGCTGAGGAGATGCATCAGTTCTGCACTGATTGCGCTGCACAGCAGTGGTGATGCCTTGGTTCTGCTGGATTCTCACATGATCTGACAGAGTACCTTCAGACCCACTTCAAAGGGTCCTGGACTTGGGTGGCACCACTTGGCAGGGTAGGACTCACCGATGGCAAAGTCCAGGTGCTGGGTTCAAGGTTGTTGGAGCCTTCTGTCCAAACCGCCTTTTTCAGTAACCCAGCCAACTAGCCCTTGGAGTCATTCTGGGGTCCTGGGTTCAACAGATGCAGGTCCAATGCTTCTCACCCAGGCAAGCGGGCAGCAGGCCAGCACAACAGAGCAGCAGTCTTTCAGAGCAGTAGTCCAGCAGAGTGGCAGTCCTTTTAGCAATGCAGCAGTACTTCTTCCTGGCAGAATATCTACAGGTCCAGAAATGTACTGAAGAGTTGCTGTCTGTAGTTCAATATTTATACCTGGGCCATCCTTTGAACGGGAGAAGCTTCTAGAGGTTTTCTCTTAATGCAGATAACGCAGAGTAGACAGATGCGGATGCACTCTTATGGAGTGCTCTCAAAGTGTCCCTGTGCAAGGTGATGCTCATGTAAAGCACTACAGTCCCTTCAGGGCAATTTTGCACTACATAAATGAGCCCCCCCAAAAAATGAAAGGCTCTGAATGGAAATAAAAGGTTAAAAAGGCAATGCGGTGCGGGAAGACGACAGAGTCTAATCACATGCCCTCGTATGGTGTGCGGGGAGAAAGTAAAAAAAAGTACCTTGGTAGTGCACGTCCAGTGGAAGGACACTGGCCAAAAGCCACTGGCCGCCAGCCGGAAACTACTTGGTCTAAACTCCAAGGAAAGAGCCAAGGAAAGAGGAACTGAAACCTGATAACGTGACCCCAATGCTGTTTATGAGTGATAAGCAAGAAAATGAGAATAACAGCGAAGCCTACAAATGGTAAGTAATAGGCAGTCTATGAGCCCCTTTTAAGATTTTTTTAAATATTACTAGAGATTTTGCATGCACAATGCACAATGCAAACGTTGTGTAGGTGAACACTAACTAAAAAGTACAGTAACTTTTTATATATACCACACCCTGCCCTCTGGGCTGTTCAGGGCCTACTCTAGGGTGACTTCCATGTATTAAAAATGAAGTTTTGGGCTGGCAAACGTTTATTTCACCTGATCAACATCACAGATCAAAAACTGAACACACAGGCTGCAATGGCAGACCTGAGAGATTTTTAAAGTGCTACTTAAGTGGGTGACACAGTCAGTGCTGCAGGTCCACTAGTAGCATTTAATTTACAGACCCTGGGCACAGGTTCTGCCCCTTTACTAGAGGCTTACAAGTAAATTAAATATGCCAATTGGGTATAAGCAAATTCTATCATGTTTTAGGGAGAGTACACAAGCCCTTTAGCACTGGTTGGCAGTGGTAAAGTGTGCAGAATCCTAAAGCCAGCAAAATAAAGTCATCAAAACAGGAGGCAGAAAGTTAGTGGAAAACCTTGTTAAGGATGCCAGCTCTAACACTTGGTCTTTCTCAAGGCTCAAACACTGAGACATTTTATAATGGATTTTTAAGCGCCATTGTTCCCTTGTATAAAGTGCCAAACGTTTGGTGAAAACACAGTACTTTTGTGAAAACACTGCATGTGTGCTCCATAACATTACCTTTACCTAAGTACAAAGTGAGTGTTTTGTGGTAGTGAATGTATCAGATATAATTGTTCCCTTGAACTATTCTTTTTATTTCAAATTGTTTTTATTGATTTTTCAGAAAGAATGATACTAAATGAAATCACAGTAAAAGTAAATAGCAATAATACAGCTATATGATGAAATCAAGGAAAATTACAAAAGAAGAAAAAGACAACAAATTATCCAAGTGTGTTGAACTATTCTTAAGATAAAGTGCACTGGCATTTGGGTTTTTAGTGTAGTTTTTTGAAGCATCTTAAGTTATCTTGATTCTAAAGTAATCTTGATTCTCGCAGTTATGTTATCTTATGTTGTTTGTGGGTAGTCTTAGATTAGTTTTCCCTAACATTGAGGCATGCCTGCATGCCTGTAATTATTCTATCGTTCATAGGTATTTTAATCTCATTAGGAAATTCATTTGGTTATAATATAATACCTTATTAATTCAGTTCTCTGTGACATCTGTAATAGGGCAAAAGCGGAAGTCAGTGCCATCGCACATTAGAATGGTCTATACTATAGGTAAAGTGTTGGAGCCCGAGTTTGGTGCCAACCTTGGGGTAGAAAAATGTACAATTTGTCAAGACTTTTGTCATGCCACTTAAATAGTGAGCTTTTCTTTTACTAGTAGGCAAGAATCAAACAATACGGTCAAGAGGAATCTCAGAATCCATTCAGGTTCTAAGAATCACTTCAGTTTTTTTTGCTGGTTCCCAAAATCGCATCTGTTACGGTACACCCTTTATTCACCCTAATAGCACAAAACAGTGCCTTGATTCTTAGAGAGTGGTTACAAGATGGCGGCTCCACACCAGCTGCTGGTCTCTGATTGTGAACCATTCCAAACTGTTAAATGTCAACTAGATAAATGATGACAAACGTGTCTATCAACCATCAATCACAGCAAAGAATCATTCATAAGAATAAGAAACAGCTGCAGCTGCTTGAGTATAAGACCATAATAGTCATGTACTGTTGTTACCCGTTAAAAAGTCACATTAGTCACTTCATCAAGTATAAACCCTGTGTAATAATATCTCTAATAACAACATCTAGATTATGTGCTATTTTGAGTTCATTATTAAGGTGCGAGCTCATTTCTATCCCCAAAGAGATAATTACATGAAAACTTATATTTAGTGAATATATTTTTTATACTAATTCTTTAAGGTTTGAATTGTATTTCCCCATAGGCTTTGGTTATTTTTCAGTTTTTAAATGTAACTTATTGTTTTGCTGCAACTATTGGTTGCGTTTGCTCTATTTTTTAAGAGTTTATTAAAGACCACTGCAAGAGTGCCCAGTTATCAGCATGTTATTCAGTGGTGAGTGGGATGTAAGCTAAAGTCCCATGTCTGCTAGAACCTTATGGTCTCCACTATCATGAGGAAGGGTACAGCTACAGTGGTTCTAAATCGGTGTGTCTCGCTCAAATTATCATAGGACAGTGTGAAAAAGCGTTGCACACCACTGCAGGCTATTCTGAGAAGCCCAATCTAGGAAGAGGATGTGGCATTACGGCCAGGAGGGCTGAATTTTAACCTGGAAACAAGTGACCACTTGTACAAAGTGTTTGAACGGTCGCAAACCCTCAGATTTGGTAAATCTGGGAATAGTAACCTATTCACAAAAGGAAGGGTTCTCCAAGGGACTTCTTTCCCTTTGTGAGTGGTGAAAAAACATTTTAAAGAGTAAATATTTGAATTTTCTTTTTTGTAAACACATCCCATTTTCCTTTTAGAAAAAAGGGCTGCATTTAAAAAAATGATTGCTTTATTTAAAAGTAATCACATACATGGTGGTCTGCTGACCTCAGAAGACCATCATGCCTGTGATTGCAGCCAGTCGTAGAGGGTCGCAATTTTTGACCAACTTCATTAATATTTATGAGGTAGGTAAAATTGCGACCAACTACAGTTCTGTTTTTTGTGAACTTATCTATTAATACATAGGTCAGTTTGCAGGATATGAATGTATTTGGTAAAAGTTGGTGTGTAAATTATGACCGTAAAAGTTGGTTTTCCAATTGCGACCCGCTTTTACCTAATGTATTCTTCAAGCATGCGCCCTCAGGTTCCATATCCAGTATCAGCTCAACATTGTGTTTATCTGGACAATTCACATATCTCCCCATACCTAAAAACACAAAAAATAATTTGAACTTTTGTAATGTAACTGGTGCTCCTGTAAAGCGCTCCATTGCCCTTGGTCCGCGTTGGCGCTGTTCTGGGCCTCGGGTTACAGTGCTTGAAAATACCAGATTTTGTAATACCGTGGCATGAGTCACTAGATTTGACTGTAAACTGGGCTGAACTGTGCTGCAGAAAACTGCTGTTTCTGCCTCTGCCTGCTCCCCTGCTGCATGAAAAGAGGAATAGCAACGCTACTCAGCTAGTTTGCCCTCCGCCCTCCTCCAATGCCTTGTGACTGGCACCACAGCCCTGAAAATATCCCTTGCACGCATTTACAACATGCAAACCACCTGCTTCCAGCAGGTGGTAATTGGCTCTTATTTATATGTCCTGGACCAATAATTTTTGCCTAATGGAAGGTTTAGATCTTTACCTATTCTAACAACCTTACACTTATTCCAACTCCTACATTTCCTTTTCTTATAAAGCAGTAGTCTGCGGATCCCTGTGCGTCTGTGCCACCTGCTCAGTGGGTCTGAAACTGTTTAGAGAATTAAATAATATTAAGATTAATTAGCATATATAAACCAAAAGGCAAATTTGAAAATTTTAAAGCATTCTGTAAATGTTTAGGAATTTGGAATTGCAGGCTAAAAATCAGGTTGGTATCTATTGCTTGATTCGTTGGAGCAGTGCAAGTTCAGCAAACAAAATATACTGTAGATGTTGGGTGGACTCAGTTGAAGCACCAGCAAAAAGTAATTGCATTTGGAGCAAAAAAGACAACATGATATGCTAAAGTTCAGCATGTTTCTTTGTCTTTAAGAATTAAAAAAATGAATTTAGAAAAGCTCCTACATACCCATTAGAATCAAAAAATAGATTTTTCTATAACTGCTAGTGAATAAATCAAATATTTTAATATTTGTTTGATGTACACTTGTTTCTGTATTTTTTAAAATATTTTTGTAAAGGTTCAAATTGCAGAAATTGCTTAGGCCCGTGGTCCCCAGCTTCCAATAAGGACTCAGTGTGGCGGGGTGTGGGGGTGGAGGGGGGGGGGTCACTGGATGCCAGCAATGATTCAGTGGTTAAAAGAGTAAGAATCACTTGAAAAGAAGGGGATCCACTGGACCCTTACTACATTTTTAGGGTCACTCTCACCTCTGGGAGATAAAGCAAAATGTAATGCTAATGGGATACACTTCGGTAGTAAAAGTATAACAGGCAAGGGAGTGTTATGAGAAATATGAAATGTGAAAACGCAGCACAATAGCAAACATCAGCAGAGATCACCACACAGTTATACGTGGTAAAAGAACAGTGCAGGCCAAAACCTTGTGGTTTATGAGAAAAAGAGCACACGAGTACTCATAGAAAGCAAGTAAGGGGGAATTGATTTCTAGTTTTCAGGGCAACTAGAAGCGCAGTTTACAGTGCTAATAGATTCAGCCTCTCCGCAGGAGGCTAGAGATAAAAAGCAAGGTCCAGGAGGCAGTGATGACCAGTCACTTGTTTCATCAGCAACATCGCATTTGTTGCAGAGAAGAGACACAACAGGCAGGGTAGTTAAGGAGCAAACGTCTACCCCACAGCGAAGAGATGCAGATGATGCTAGATGGAGTGACTATGTGGGCAGGGCTGCTAGTATGGGGCGATGGCCAGTATACTAAGGAAGAGATAGGACTGAAGGTAGTTTACCACCTTGGTAGAAGGAAAAGGGGAATATAATAGTTTCAACTCAAAGTGTTCAAGAATCGCTATCACGAAGTGAAGGTAGGGCAGATGAAAGAGAAGTAGGAAAGAAGGGTATTATGGTAACCTCTCAAGACGGATTCAGGGAAATTTTGGGAAGATAAAAAAAAGGATAGAATCTAAACATAGACGTGTTGATAGTTTGGGTGAAATACTTCAATCCTCAAAGGCTAGGCACTCTACTTATGATGTTAACACTCAAGAAAAACCTCTTATCGATTTGGATCACACAAAAGGTGCAAGGTGATTGCTTAGTCAAATTGATATTAGAGAAGGAGCACAGGATATGTTTTCTAGTGCTAGGAAACCCTGAGCGACAGAGCGTGGGCGGTTGCGGTTTCAGGGAAAACATGGCCAGCCAGACCCCAGGATGGGATCCTGTGAGGCTATGGGAGGATTGACACTACATGATAGACCAGTGCAGCAGATGAGTGTTCAATTAGTTTTGCTCAGTACAGATCTCACCCCTAGCGAGATAGTGGCTCAAGGAGAGAATACTTGGTACAGTGTTGTGCCAGATGTGGACCATTTTACAGATTGGACTAAAAGGTTAGCTCTTTAGATGAGTCCATGGCCACATGAAGGTTCCTTTGATTTACGTGATATGGCGAATGCTGAGGATTTCATTCTTTATGGTGAGGGAGTTCCAGGCTGGTATTACCCCTACATGCGGACATGTTTGCGTATATTGCCAAAATATGCCAGGCAGCTCGATCTCCATCATTCTGCCACTTGCCATACATCAGATTTCCAGGATAACTAAGGGTCCTGGGGCACCTCATTATATTCCTTGGCCACAAATGGACAAGGAGAATCTTAAGACATTGTTACTGTTGCTTACAGAGTGAGCAGGAGAATTGATAAGAGCTTTTGAAAAGCAAACTGCAGGCATCACCTTGGCAGTAGGAGATATAAAGAGTCTGCTTAGCTCTCTCGTAGGAGATCAAACAGACACTGTCTTTCAGAAAGTTGGAGCAGAAATCTTACCCTCACTGAGACTAGCTGTTAGACCTGGCACCATTGGCGTGGGTCTCCCTTCTATTTTTTGCTGTTGCCTCATGTGTTTTTGCTGGTTATAGATGCTTTAGGCACTGTGCCACTGCTGTTCAGTGCCACAGTGCAAGTGCTCCCTATGGTAAATTAATGTTTGGATTAGTGACTCCATGATTGGCTTGATTGGTTTACTTGTCAGACCCTAGTACAGTGCACTGCGGGTGCACTGCGGGTTAACCAATGCTGCTGGTGGGCTTGCAGCACTGATTGTGCCACCCACCGGAGCAGCTTGTAAAGTGTGTCTCAGATCTGCCATTGCAGAGCCTATGTGCAGTCTGGTACTGCCATGCTGACTGGGCAAGTGCACCCACTTGCCAGTCCCTAAACCTTCCCTTTTATACATATTAGTCACTCCTATGGTAGGCCCAAGGGCAGGGTGCATTGTAGGTAAAAGGTAGGACATGCCCCTGGTGTGTGTGGCATGTCCTAATAGTGAATTACAGCCATTTTTGTTTTTCACTATTTCAAGGCTACCTGTTCTCCATCGGCCAGAATGGGCAGTTTGGTTATTACATTTTATAATCCTAACTGACTCAGGGAACATGGTAGAAATTCGAGTTTAGTATGCCTGAACTCAGAATGATAAAATACATCTTTTAGTGAAGTTGTTTTAAACATTCTGTGTTTGAAAATGCCACTTTTAGAAAGTAGGCATTTTCTTGTCTAACCATCCAAACCTGCCTCTGCTAGGTTGTGTATTCCTTGTCTGGAGTTTGAGTGACAGGGCTGGGGGATTCCAGGAGACAGGGTGGGTCAGCCCAGTGGTGAATAGAGAGCTCTGCATCTAGATGGGAGGGAGGAGTTGCACCTGGGAACTGAATAGGGCTGGGCCTTCCCTCCACAATGCTGGCTCCACCTCCTGTGGTGTGTATGATGTCACTGCCCTGCACTGTGAAAGGAAAGAAGGAGACATGTCAACAAAGTGCCCAAGGACTGACCAGAACTGGTTTGGACTAGGCAAAGGCCTCTCTGCCTTCAGAGAACAAAGGGAAAAGGAGTATAAATATTGGGACACAGGCCCAAGAACTTTAGATCACTTCTGGGAATCAAGACAAACCTTTGCTGAGGAGAAGAACCAGGAAGCTGAAGGAGGAGACTACCCCTGTGATGTGTGTTTGGGGGTTGGCCTGCAGTGGTTCCTTCATTGCCAAAGAAAGGAGAAAAGGACTGAGTGTGCTTTCTATCAACTTGAAGAAGAATCTCCAAGGGCTTGAACAAGTCTTAGGGGTACAAGACTTCACCAACCAGCTCCCCCCTGAATTCTCTTGCTGGGAACTAAAGTGCCTGCTGTTGTGCTGGGCCTTCTGAGAGACTGCGTGTCGCTGGGAGCACGACGCAACAACGAGAAGCGTGTCGCCGCCACAGCCGCTGTCATCGCATCGCCGAGGAAGTGAGCTGCTGCTGTCATCATCGCATCGCCGAAGCGCGGTGCACCACCACAGAGGTAATCGCCGCATCACCGGAGAAGCGCGTCGCAGGGCCATCGCGGCTCCAAAGATCATCGAGTCGCCGCACGGCCGTGTCTCATCACACCAACGTTGTCGCATCGCAACCAAGATGCCATTTTGTCGCATCGCACCGGAGAAGAGTATTGCATCGAGGTGCCAGCGTGTCGCATCTCACCGGAGAGCAGTAAGAAACCGACGCATCAACTCCCCACACAGTAAGGAAGCGAGCATCAACTCCCCTGCGCAGCAGTAAGGAACCGACGCATCCACTCCCCTGCGTGTAACGAACCAATGCATCACCTTCCCTGCACCCTTTTGTTTTCTTTGCGCTACGCATCTAAGGTACATTGAGAGTAAAGTGTCGCATTTACAACTTGAGAGAACTGAGCTATTTTATAACATTTAAGAGACTATTTTTGAGTACAGTATTGTGGATTTTTGTCATCTGGTCTTGTGTTAAGTCTATATAAAAATACCTATTTTTATAATACAACCTGTGTGGTGTCCATTTGTAGTGTTGTCACTGTATTACTGTATGTGTTCACAAATGCTTTACACACTGCCTCTGAGATAGCCTGCCTGCTCGTGCCAAGCTACCAAGGGGGTGAGCAGGGGTTATTTTAGGTGTGTAGCCCCTTACCCTGACTAGACGCAAGGGTCCCTATTTGTCATAGGTACCTACCTATGCCAACTAGAGACCCCCAAATCTAACATTGGTGGTCAGCGGTGAGGATTTGGACTTGCATTTGTGATTCATATACAGTGATTGGTGTACACTACTAGTGAGTGCAGACCATAACGCAACCACATACTTTGAGAGAATTTTTCCTTGGAACTTTTTTTCTATTTTTGATTCCTGAGAACTGCTAGTCTTTTTGCTACCATGAGCAAGTCATCATCCATAGTATCTGTAGACATTGTGTTGGAAGAAGAGAGAATTGATACTTACACTGTGCCTAATCTCAAAGCTTTGTGCAAGAAATTTAAAATCTCTGTGAAGGGCCTCACCAAAAAGGAGGAATTCCAAAAGGCACTGAGGGCCTGGGTGGAATCTAGGAATGCCCCTGAGCATCCGGAAGAGCCAACAGTGGAGGCAGAGGATTTAAATGGGCAGCTTGAGAGGCCAGTGGGCCTAGCTGGAGGGAAAGTACCTTCAGGGGCGGGCAGCAGTGTTTCTTCCAAAGGATTGTCCCCAGAAGAACTGGAGGACAGAGCAAAGGAGAGAATGCATAAGTTGGAGCTGGCTAGGCTCAAAATGAATGGGCAGAAAGACATAGAGACCAAGAAAATAGAGTTTGAGTGCCATTCACAGACATTATAAGTGCAGTAAAGCCATATTGAGTGCATGGGCTGAGAGGTTGTCATTACAAACTCCACAGCTCTATGATGGCTTTACTGAAAGTTGAGAGGTTTGGCACCAAACGTCTCCGCACAAAAAACCCACACTGATATCAGTGTTGGATTTATTATAAAATGCACTCAGAGGGCATCTTAGAGATGCCCCCTGAAAGACGATGACCTCTGGTGTATTGGCTGACTGGTCCCTGCCAGCCAGTCACCACTAGACAGGTTTCTGACCTCATGAGGTGAAAGCCTTTGTACTCTCGGAGGTCAGAAACAAAGCCTTGTCTGAGTGGAGTTGCTTCACACCTCCCCCTGGCAGGAACAGCATCACTTGGTGGTGAGCTTTAAAGGCGGCATCTTGTGAGGTGCTGATTTGGGCAGCTCCAACCAGTGGAGATTTCCGCCTCCCCTGTCCAGACCCCACTCTTGGCGGCCGGACAGGCAGGAAAATTAGTAAGCAGAATAGGAGGGTTCACATTAGCCTGGCACACCCCTAGGGTCACCATGAGCTGAGGTGAACCCCTCTCTTAGAAATTCTCCATCTTGAATTGGAGAATTAGGCCCAATAAGAACAGGGATGATGTCCTTTCCCCAAAGGGAGGGGGCACCCAAAGGGTTTAGTCGCCCTAGGGGATAGTAGCCATTGGCTACTGCCCCCGGCCTCACTAATGCTCTTACATTTAGTATTTAAGGACTCCCCTGAACCTGGTACCTCAAATTCGACGAACCAAAAGAAGAAGATGGAAGAAGACCACTGCTGACCAGGAACTGAACTGCTGCAGGAAGAAGTCGGCAAGAACCCCGTTACCTGTAGCCAGTTCAACAACCCTGCCAGGCCTCCAAAAACCCCCCAGAGACCTGCCAGTCTTTAAACAATCTCCATGAACCTTCATGTGGATTAGAGGCGCTAGTCCCCGGAGTCTGCTGCCACAAAGCCCGCAGTTGTTGAGGACCGACACTTGTGTTGATGCAATTCACTACTACAAAAAGAACCACAAAACTGCAGCGGTAGAGGACCGACACTTGTGTCGACGCGACTCTGCCCTGCCAGAAGAAAGTACTGCAGCTGGATGGCCTCCATGACCTAGAGGGTTCCTTTCAACCCAGCGACCCAAGCTGATCACAGCTTCATTCCAGAGGTCCTTTACCCTCCTCTGAGTGGCCCTGTCAGCCTCCTCCTGTACCACCTGCTCGACGCGGTCTCTCTGAGATGGCCCGGCCTTGGCAGAACTCTTCCATCGCCTCCACATCTCCATTCCCATGACTGCGACTGCTGGGCTGGTGGTGCCACCCTAGGATCTACAGTGACCCGCTAACGACAGGGACAGTCCCGGTGTTGGTGGCCTACTAAGTCCCATTCACCCCCATTGTTCTCCGCTGACTCGGAGAGCAGAACACCATTGCCGGTATCGACCACTGCGGCATAGATAGCGAATTCCGCCCCAGGGCCGCTAGTGGTGCAGTTCCAAGCTCAAACTGACCCTTACTCAGGGTTGGACCAACCTTCGAAGACTGGATGCATATTACTGTTTTCCTTCCTTAGGATTGCATCAAATCATGTTGATTACCTTCAACTGTTTATCTTGTACCAGTGCTAGATGTTACTGTTCCGAATCAACAGTACCAAAGTACTTCTGAAACCATAAAGTATTCCCACTGCATTTTGAAAGTATTACTTGTCTGTAACTGAGTTCGACTTGGTTCCTAAAATGAAAGTAATTAAAGTAATAATTTTTTACAAAACATTGGTCTGGAATTAGTCATTGAGTGTGTGTGCCTGTCTTGTATGAGTGTGGACAGCAAATGCATTCACACAACCCTCTGATAAGTGTAACTGCTCAGCCCAGCTACCACTGAATTTAGAGTAAGGTATTATCTACTTTAACCTCTGCCATCAATATGGGGTCTCACTGGACTCTGTGCACCTCTTTTTTGGTCTAGTATATATATAACTGACTTCCTACTGGTTGCCCACAGAGTATTTCTATGTGTCCATTATTGTCAGTGATGCACAGGCCAGATGAGGAACTCACTGTGACTGTGGCTATCAATAACAAGAGGTATGCATCACTCATATACAGGAGCAACTCGATACAGTATTAGAGAGGGAGACCTTCCAATTTCTAACACATCAATGGACACATAAGGATTCTCTGGGAAAGCAATGAGGGTTCCATTTACTACACCAGTGGAGATGGAAGTAGGAAGGAGGCACATTGATGGCTGCTTATTGTTTTCTCCAACTGCCCCGTCTAATTTATTAGAGAGATCTTATGGCCAAGTTAATATGAGCATTCATTATGAGTCTGATAGTACTATGATTTGTTCTACGCCTGAAGTTTACCTTCCAGGATGGCTTTGTCAATCATTGGGACAGAGCCCACTTCACACAGACCGTGCAGCTTTTTGTAGCCCGCTGTGACTGTATGATACTGGTGGTACTTTTACTTTTAATTAGGCTCAAAAGGGTCTTTCCATAGTGAGCGAGTGAGTGAAACTACAGGCAGAATGCAGACGCAGAACGCAGGGGCAGGTCACTTCAGCAGCAGTAGCTGCAGCAGCGGGCCGCTTGAACCCGGCGTTACCAGCATGGCGTAAGCTGCGAGCCGTGAGAGCAAAACGCTGCACACTGTTACAACAGCCAGCCGCCCTCCGCTCTCGACCCTAGGAGGGCAAGTTTCGAGTTGCCAAGTTGCTGGCCAATCCCTGAGAGGCACGTGCAGGCCCCAGCTGCCACCCCTGGCAAGTGATAGGGAGTTGTCGGCCCACTGAGGGGACACGCTGATCCCAGCCGGCCGTTCTTGGCTCGTCGGTTTTCTTGCTTTATCTGCACGTGTGAGACACAAATAGTGCCATGCATATCAGCAGCCTAATTTACCGGAGCTGCATCCGGGGCTGCAACCGATGTCAACAATTGCTGACCCTCTCGAAACTGAGGGAGCCGGTCTCTGCACCCAAACATCCTGTGGGGACCGTGCAGGGATAAACAAGGACAGGGCAACAAATCACCCATAGCTTCATGCCATTGCTGCAGTCACGTCCGGAGGGAATAGCAGCAGCTGACTGCATCCATTGAAGGAATCTGCATGGATCGGCAGGATCAGCAGCCACTAGCACCAGCAACCAGCAGGTGAACAGCAGGTTGAGTCCTTAAAAGAAAAACTAGCAGCGGTGGGTGGGAGTGGGAGGCTGCTGGTTTAGGTCCAGCTGCAGGTGAATTGAGCTGCCTGTTCGCGGAAGCGGCTCATCTACGACTTGTTTCGGCTTACGGCCAGAGGAAACTCTCCCTCGTGAACCCACCCTGCCCACTAAGCCTGCTAAGCCACTGTTCACTTCCAGAGTGTGACCAGTGCATAGCCCATTTCAACATCAAGATTGCCAAGGAATACCAAGCACCACCTCCTATGCTTCAAGACCAAGGGGCTCTTAAGAGCACTACTAACTTGCTCAACCTGATATCCCACACCCAAAAAGACATGAAAAAGTGATGTGCGTGCTCGTGCTCCTCCACCCAACACATGGTATGGTATTCTGGATGTGAGGCGGACCAGCAACCTTACTAATTTAACTAATCCAGGACCAGAACCACACCCAGGTCAATGGGTCAACAGCTAGTGTTCTCCAGCAAGCTACAGACAGTCACAAGTACAGTAATTATACAAGCGTGCTGTGGACTGTGTCCCCCACTGCAGCCGCTTGAGTCATTCTGACTGTCTTCTAGGTGAACAGCGCCTCCGTGCCCCTCAATTATAGTCATCACGAGGTGAGGCGACATAGTTTGCCAATCCTGCCAAAGCAAGTACGCCGTCAAGACGATATCTGGGTTTGAAAAAATCTCCATGTATTGGCAACCTAACTATAGTTACTCACTGGAAAATCATGAGATCAGGGAAGCTCCATCAACTACTGACCCGCGAGCCTCGCAAACGACCATCCCCAACCGATATAAGCGACACAATAAAACCCAGGAAAAACTCAAAACCCCAAATGAGAAGCTGATCTCGGCATCCCTACCAGAATCAATAGTGTCCTATTTGGTGAAATTAAATCCTCAACAAAAAGTATCTTATTTGAAAGATCCTATAGCTGCTACTTATGCCACATCAAAGGAAGTGCTGGGCCTACCCCGTCCCATTACTCAGCAAAATCCCGATAATGCCATCAACCCTCCCTCAGTATGTCACGTTTCTCTTTTTGTTCCGTTGAGTCGAGTGAAGCATAAGGGGTCCACCTCCCGACGTCCCCGGCTCTGAATAGGGAAACAGAGTACCAGGGCAATCAGGCGAGGGAAAGGGATTTAGGATGGGGACAGCAGGGATAGGGATACCTGTAACATAACATAAGTATAACACAAATTACGGTAAACATAAGGCATCCTACTCTCATTCGGTCTCACTAGGTATGCCTCAACCATGTGTCTTCCCAAACACACTCAAGCGGTATTAACCACGCCTTAGAACCCAATGAGAAACAACTGAGGGTTGGACCCCCTCCCACGCACTGTACAACAGTTAACACACTGTGCTACGTGAAAGCCCCACTTAAGTTCCCTGGAAAGCAAAAGTGAACCAAGGAAGACTCTCTTCCAATAGACCTGAATCGAATCTACTCTGAGGGTCCTCGAGAGTGAATTCCAACAAATAGCGCGAGGAGCGCTGGGAGTAAAGTTAAAGTCACGCTCTCCCTTTGAACCTACACTCGTGGTCTCTTCCAACCACTGACTAGTGTCCCGTACAAAACAGCCCCCTCCCTATTGTGATGAGCTACCTGACCGTTTGCAGTTCTGGGTAGGCCTCCGTCCTTCCCACTTTGCTGGTCCACAATCTTCCGTAGTGAGCGTCCGCTCCTACTTCCTCTTTGCTCCGAAGGCTGCACAACGCGGCAATGCTTGTCCCGCGTTCCGCGAACAGGGAGGGGCTCCGAAGGCGGTACAACGCGGCAACGCTTGTCCCGCGTTCCGCGAACAGGGAGGGTGCTCCACTCCCGAAAAACCGTCAACCGCGGTGACGCTTACGTCAGCGTCCCGTGAACCAAGGTTGGAGACTGAATCCTCAGCCTCTCGTATCCACTCGACTTAATCCTTTGCCCAGCGGGGCATTCAGGGTTTCCTTCCGTGCTCGTGTGAGCTTCGGCGTTTCCTTTCTTTCTGCTTGCGGTCACACACCAGCAAATCCAACCAGGCAGTATTACGCGCACCGATAGGTCCTCGGTGCCCGTATTTAGCAGCTGTGGCCACACCTCCTTTCCGCCGAGATCTCTGGGAGTTGTGGTCCCACTGCATGTTCAGTAGGCGCATTGGCTCAGCTCCTGACAGTATGCCCCCCGCCCAAGCGCCTCCTAGGACCAGGCTTGTCCGGGAAACGGGCGTGAAACGAACGCACAGCAGTAGGAGCATGCACCTCCGAGGAGGGAACCCAAGAATCTTCCTCCGCCGTGTACCCCTTCCAGGCGATGAGGTACCACAGACGCCCCCACCGAAACCGGGAATCCAACACCTTACGGACCTCGTATTCCTCACGACCTTCCCTGAACACCGGAGGTGGGGCGACTCGCCTAGCCCCCAGCGCCGGCTTCAGGAGACTGCAGTGGAACACCGGATGGATCCGCAACGAAGCCGGTATGGCCAACCTGTACGCCACGGATCCCACTCGTCTCACCACGGGATACGGACCAATGAAACGAGGATGGAAGATGCTGCGGAACTTAAAACGGAGATTCCTCGTGGACAACCACACTCGGTCGCCCGGTTGATACACGGGTCACTCCTGACGATGTCGGTCCGCCCAGCTCTTGTACAAGCCCTTGGCCCTCTCCAAGTTAGTCTGTAGATGGCGGTGTATGTCCCTCAAGGCCTGCAACTGAACAGCCAGAGCTGGCTGATTGCGAGTATCCTCAGGAAACGATAAAGGGAGTGTCTTGGCATGGTACCCGTAGTTAGCCCGAAACGGTGTTTCTTTGATGGAGCTGTGCCAAGCGTTGTTGTATGCGAGTTCGGCCAACCACAGAAGAGACACCCACGATGTACTTGCTTCTTTTGCATAGCAACGGAGATACGTCTTGAGCGTTTGATTAAGACGTTCGGTCTGGCCATCCATCTGCGGGTGGAAGCTGGTGGACGTGGCCACCTCTACTTGTAAGGCCTTACACCACGTTCTCAAAAACCGAGCAATGAACTGCGGTCCCCTGTCCGAGACTATCACTCCAGGAAAACCGTGCTGTCGCACCACATGAGACAACAACAACTGGGCGGTTTGACTGGCTGAGGGTAAGTTCTTGCACGGGACGAAATGACCCATCTTGGTGAGTCCATCCACTATTACCATGATTGCATCGTATCCTTGGTCCACGGGTAGGCCCACCACGAAGTCTATGCTTATGTTGCGCCAGGGTCCCGAGGGAGTCGGTAGCGGCACCAACTTGCCTTTAGCCTTTGAATGCTCTCCTTTCGCCCTAGCGCAGACTTCGCACTGCTGTATCCATTGACTGACGTCCTTGGTCATGGAGGGCCACCAAAAGTGTCTTCTCATCAGGTGCATTGTTTTGGTACGACCTGGGTGCCCTGCGGCCAGTGACTCATGACACCACACGAATACCTGGCGTTGCAGCTCCTCCAAGGGCACAAACAGACGATCTTGGTAAAAGGGTAACCCCTCCTTGAGGTGTCTGTCCGCCTCCTGATCCTCCCATTGTAGCCATTGCACCAATGTGCGTTGCTCTCTTATGGAGTTGAGAAACATGTCAGCCCGAACCGCACATATCACCTTCTCAGGGGGAATGAGGGCATTGCGTTCCTCCGACCGATGTACCAGTCCTCCCTCTTGTCGCGATAGTGAATCCGCTTTCCGGTTCTCTGACCCTGGTCGATACGTAATGACAAAGTCAAAACCTGCAAAAAACAGCATCCAACGCATTTGTCGTTGCGTGAGATGTCGGGCTGTTTTCAGGTACTGCAAATTCCTGTGATCGGTATAAACAGTTACGGTGTGTTTAGCCCCCCACAGGTAGTGTCTCCATTCCTGGAACGCCTTGTGGATGGCCAGCAGTTCCTTTTCTACAATCGTGTAGTTTGCTTCCGCTGATGTTAACTTCCGGGAAAGGAAGGCAACTGGATGTAATTGTCCGGTCAGAGCCTCTCTCTGCGATAGCACGGCCCCTACTGCTATGTCCGAAGCGTCCGCCTCTACCACGAAAGGTACTTCAGATTGTGGATGTTGCAGGATGGGAGCTGAGGTAAAGGCCTGTTGTAGCTCACGGAACGCCTGCATGGCCTCCGGTGTCCATGAAAACGGATGCCCCTTGCGTAGCAAACGAGTGAGAGGCGATACGAGCTGGGAAAAGTGAGAGATGAACCTTCTATAATAGTTAGAAAAGCCCAGGAAACACTTCACATCTCTCACTGTTTTTGGTATGGGCCACTCCTGTACAGCCGCCACTTTTCTTTCCGCCATGCTCAACCCCGAAGGACTCAGAACCACCCCCAAGAATTCCACCCTCTCAACGTGGAATTCGCACTTGCTCAACTTGCAAAACAAATTGTTAGCTTCTAGCTTGTGTAATACTTGTGAGACGTGCGTGATGTGTTCCCTAGGGTCTGTGGAATATATTAGTATGTCATCAATATATACCACTACTGTTTTATCAATGAGCTCTTTGAGGACGTCATCTAGGAAGTACTGGAACGCTGCGGGGGCGTTACACAGCCCAAAAGGCATTAGCCTGTACTCAAACAGCCCGTACCGCGTTTTAAAGGCCGTCTTCCACTCATCCCCCTCCCTTATCCGGACCAGGTGATAGGCCCCTCTCAAATCCAATCGAGAGTATATGGTCGCCTCCTTCACCTGATCCAGCAAGACAGGGATGAGAGGAAGAGGGTAGCGATTGCGGACGGTATTTCTATTCAATACCCTATAATCGATACACGTTCTCAAGTCGCCATTGCCTTTCTTGATGAAAAAAAGGGGCGAAGCAGCCGGAGAACGGGAGGGCCTGATGAATCCGATCTCAACGTAGTGCTCTAAATATTTTCGCAGATGTTCGGTTTCTGGCTCGGACAAGGCATAGACTCTACAAGCCGGCAGGACAGCCCCTGGAATTAAGTCTATTTGGCAGTCGTAACTGCGATGCGGTGGCAGGAGTTCTGCTTTACTTTCGCTAAACACCTCTCTGTATGCGTCGTAGGCGAGGGGGAGGACCGTCTCTTTCTCTGCTGCTGTACTGAGGTGATACCCCTGAGTGAGGGCCGACAGGTGAGTCCGATGAGCGCTGACACACGCCTCTTTACAGTACTCTGTGTCAAACTCCACAGTTTTCTGGGTCCAATCAATGGATGGGTTATGAGTCGTCAACCAAGGCATGCCGAGGATCACTTCATATTGTGGAGCATCAATAATGTTCAACGCTACCTGTTCTACCAGATCCCACAACGATCCTGGTCTGGTCAGGGTTAGAGACTCCGTGACCTCGGTGATGGGCCCGGATTTCAGAGGCTTACCGTCCACCGCCCAGACTGTCTCGGGGTTTGTTCTCGGGATGCGCCTTAACCCAAGCCGCTGTACTAACCCACTATCTACGAAATTGCCAGTGGCACCTGAGTCAATCATAACTCTTATCTCTTGCTCTCTAGTTCCCACCGTTACTCGCATCTTTATTACGACATGTGATTCAGAGGCAACCGACTCTATGATGGCCAAAGAAGGCAACTGCAAGACCCTAGAGGCAGGTGTCTTCTCGGGTATGACTGTGTCCAATGCTTCAGAAGTCGATGCCTGTACTGTGGCCACTGCCACTTTCTTCGGGCCGGCGTATCCCCCTTTCTTGGGTTTGACGGGACAGTCCCGAACGTAATGACCTTTCTTGCCACAATACATGCAGAGACCGGCTAATCGGCGGTTCTCTCTCTCGACCCTGGATAACGGGGCTCTGATTGCCCCTACCTCCATAGGTTCTGCCTGAGCTCCCGGGGCTGCCCCTGCAGTTCCGGGTCCTCTCTCGGTTTTCTCTACATGAGTATAAACCCTCTCTCCCTTGCGCTCCGCCAGTCTATGGTCTAACCGAAGCGTAAGGTTCATCAAGTCTGTGTACGTAGTGGGCTGCGGATCTATTTGCGCCAGTACATCTTTCATGTCGTCCCGCAATCCCTGGTAATAGAGGGACATACGCTTCTCCTCTGGCCACTCTGTTTCCGCTATGAGACGATTGAACTGGGTTAAATACGTCACTAGATCTTGTTTGCCCTGTCGGAGCGATAACAATTCGCGGTCGGCTGATAAAGTAGTGGCCCGCCTGTCAAACACCCTCTCAAACTCACTCCTAAATGCGTTCCAATCGGATAGAAGAGGATCGTTGTATTTGACCAAGGGGACTGCCCAATTGGCAGCGTCCCCTGTCATATATGATATTGCAAACGCCACTCGCGAATGATTAGTCGGAAAAGAAGCGGGTTTGCACGAAAAATGTAACACTATTTGTGTGAGAAAGGTTTGGATTTTTAGAGGGTCCCCCGAAAACCTTTCAGGTCTTGCCAGCGGTATGGGCGGTGAAACATTTACTTGAATAGGAGTTGACGACTGCGTGGCGTCAAAGGGGTTGCGCCCTTGCCTTTCTATTCTATCTTTAAGGGCTGCCGTTTCTATCTTTGAGGCGGCCAATTCCTGTTGGACTAACATGAGGGCCTGTAACACCTCATCTAGAGAGGCCATACTTATGCTTGACTCGAACCACACGGAATTATTTCTTGGGCGCGTAATTCTGTCACGTTTCTCTTTTTGTTCCGTTGAGTCGAGTGAAGCATAAGGGGTCCACCTCCCGACGTCCCCGGCTCTGAATAGGGAAACAGAGTACCAGGGCAATCAGGCGAGGGAAAGGGATTTAGGATGGGGACAGCAGGGATAGGAATACCTGTAACATAACATAAGTATAACACAAATTACGGTAAACATAAGGCATCCTACTCTCATTCGGTCTCACTAGGTATGCCTCAACCATGTGTCTTCCCAAACACACTCAAGCGGTATTAACCACGCCTTAGAACCCAATGAGAAACAACTGAGGGTTGGACCCCCTCCCACGCACTGTACAACAGTTAACACACTGTGCTACGTGAAAGCCCCACTTAAGTTCCCTGGAAAGCAAAAGTGAACCAAGGAAGACTCTCTTCCAATAGACCTGAATCGAATCTACTCTGAGGGTCCTCGAGAGTGAATTCCAACAAATAGCGCGAGGAGCGCTGGGAGTAAAGTTAAAGTCACGCTCTCCCTTTGAACCTACACTCGTGGTCTCTTCCAACCACTGACTAGTGTCCCGTACAAAACAGCCCCCTCCCTATTGTGATGAGCTACCTGACCGTTTGCAGTTCTGGGTAGGTCTCCGTCCTTCCCACTGTGCTGGTCCACAATCTTCCGTAGTGAGCGTCCGCTCCTACTTCCTCTTTGCTCCGAAGGCTGCACAACGCGGCAACGCTTGTCCCGCGTTCCGCAAACAGGGAGGGGCTCCGAAGGCGGTACAACGCGGCAACGCTTGTCCCGCGTTCCGCGAACAGGGAGGGTGCTCCACTCCCGAAAAACCGTCAACCGCGGTGACGCTTACGTCAGCGTCCCGTGAACCAAGGTTGGAGACTGAATCCTCAGCCTCTCGTATCCACTCGACTTAATCCTTTGCCCAGCGGGGCATTCAGGGTTTCCTTCCGTGCTCGTGTGAGCTTCGGCGTTTCCTTTCTTTCTGCTTGCGGTCACACACCAGCAAATCCAACCAGGCAGTATTACGCGCACCGATAGGTCCTCGGTGCCCGTATTTAGCAGCTGTGGCCACACCTCCTTTCCGCCGAGATCTCTGGGAGTTGTGGTCCCACTGCATGTTCAGTAGGCGCATTGGCTCAGCTCCTGACACAGTATGCCTGCTAAACAACAAAAGCCTGTCAAGGACACCTGGTGCTAGTTCTCCACAATTAGGGGCAACATAGCCCGAGGTCACATCAGGGAGCCCAAGGACCCAATGGAATACCTGTCATGGTAAAACCATAGAGGTAACCCCTCGGGTCCATGCCACCAGGCCGCCATCAACTCCATCAACTAGCAATTAACAATTGATTTATAGGCCATCATGGCAGAAACGAATGCCCCACAGTCAATGTTTTACATCTAAATGGCATGACTCAAGATACCCAAAACGACGGCTCATGGACCCGTTCCCTTTCAATTTTAAATAATACAGACATTCAGCATGCCCTAGAAACCAAAACACCATTTCCAGATGGAAATCAGCTTCCAGGACTTACTCAAGGCTCAATTATATCTCCTTTTCCCATGATTAGCCAACAAAAGCCTGCAAGGCATAGTAGGCATTAGAGGGAGAATATATTATTACATCAACAGGGAATCAGCCAAAAATTTCAGTGACCAAGGAGAAACACAAAGCCACAACCCTCCTACTGAAAGTACCTCGACCAATGTCCCCAAAACACACCTCCACAGCAAACTCACAAACTGCCTGCTCAAATGTAAAGAAAAGACCATCTCCATATAGATGGCAACATTCCTCATCACCCTTTATGATCTCATCAATCAGAGAAATTGAATTCCTGTCATCAGTTGGTAACCATACACAATCTACTCCACAATGGTGGCAAATATTATCAACCACACTAAAAACATCAATAGAAGCTCTGAATTTTCAATCGGACAAGCTTGACTTACAGATTCATCTAATTAATCTGATGGCAACCCATATTTCAGGCATAAATCTATAATTCGAATCTCTACCATCTCTAATCACTAGGGCACAGGCAACTCACTTACCAAACCCAACAAATTGTACATGTCGTCCGGTCATCGACAAACTGGCCTCACTTCCAAAAATTCTGTCTGCAGTATTACACACAGACAGGATCGCTCCCAAAAACACTCCCAACAACATGAACTGAATTGGATCCACGAACATGGAACTACAAGGGGTGGACCCAGAAATTTCTGGGGGTCAGCAGTATCTCCACCACCATTTAAATTCATAGAAGCGGAATGGGCAATCCCAATGGGGAAAGTTCAGGATACACCCACACCTTTGACCAACTCAACCTCCCTGCCTAGCAAGCCAACTAGAAGGCAACAAAAGCGAGTGAGAAAGGCCAGGGATATACAACTGCAATCAAAAGATAGAGGCATCAAACGCAACTACCTAATGTTTGCGCAACATAGTAAGCCAGCAACCGAAACTGACCTCAGAAAGGCATTTTCTGATCACACAAATGATAGAGCAATATCGGTTCCAGTTCTCACAGTCCCGTCATCTAAAATTACACAGGAACAAAAGTGCATTAAAACTCAACCACGAAGACAGCAACAAACCTCAGATAAGACTGAACTACCTCTAAGACTTTCACAGGGGGTCTTTCAACCAAGAAATATTAATTTTAAAAACATTGCCCTCGCAGGGAACCTAGGGCAAGAAACCGAATCAACCAGCAAGTCATCCAGACCCGGGAACTCTAGAAATAACACTCTAGATCAGTCCCCTGGGATACATCACCCTATCGCTCAGAAATTTGAGCACCACAACTAAGAAATAGGAAGCATCAAGAGGACTTAACCAAATCAAAAACACATAATACGAATTGGAAATCAATACTTGTAAGTTTGAACAGGCATGAACAAATCTGCTGCGAAAAAAAATCTGGAATATAATGTAACTTTCTAAACAGACCTCCCATCATCAGCGAATTCCAAACCAACACAAAAAAAAATACCTTAGAACAACAACACACTCGAGTAGGCCTGGGCCGACAACCCCCAATACTCAGGAGTACCTGCACAAAAAACAACTTTAAAACTCAGTTGCAGGAAATAACACTTATCAATGGGGTAAATCCAAACAAGCTCATATTTCAGCCACAATATCGGACCCAAGGCAAAGAGGACACCCTCAACAGAGAAAACATATTAAAGCTATTCAGAGAGATTCCAGAATTAAGAGGTCTTACAACCTCAGATCTCCTAGTAATTGAATTTCAACCAACAGACAATCCCTATTAAACCAAACTCACTTTAACCACTTGGAAGTCAACAAAATCATAAACCTAATCTACTCTTTCTCTTCAATATTTGAAAACTGGGGAGTCACGTTGAAAAGGTATCACCCCCTCAAATACCCTTATCCACTGGTACAAAAAAAAAACACTCATCATTATTATTAGCACCATTAAGTAGGACTGTGAAATCAGTACTGAAACGCACTAGAAGTACATCACTCTACTCTGCAGAAGCTAATCCTCTCAACATACCAACGACCTCCTATATGGTGTCCAGATGGCTTCAATTTAAACATTGACATAGAAGAGCTACCTCAGCTCCTATTGCTCAACACATACGTACATCCAAACATGGCAAAAAAGAAAGTCTTGACCAAGAAGGAATTAGCCATAATTGCAAGCTACAAACAAGTTAACCCCACATGGGACACATTATTGACTGACGATTTTAACCTAAATTTGATGTACACCACGGAGGATGATGATATACTCGACACTGGTAACACCTTTTGGAATGTCCCGCCCCAGGTCACGCTAAAAATCAAGCGACAGGATCAAATAGGTGAAGAATTTGCCAAATCATTAGAGTTTCTTAGTATGAAGGTTGTAAATTAAAGATTTGTGGATGACGTTCCCCCAAGCTGCTTATATCATGGTCCCACTTCACAATCGGTAATTGAGTGCACAATAGTTTCACTACCTCTGATTCCATTAATCAATTACTTTTCAATTAAATATAGTACACACAGCGACCATTCATGTTAAGTCCTGTTGAGAAGGACAGCTCTGCTTATGCACAAACCAGCACACCCAGAAGCTGGTCAGACTACCACTATAAATCTAAAATGAGTAGACTGGACTACAGAAACCATAACGGACCTTACGATGCACGCAAAGAAGCTTATGATTGAATGCGCCAGTACTACAGAACACTACATGACTGCCTGGCTAGCTTTTCAAGAAATATTCTTAATGCAATTCTCAAATGCCCCAATACAGAACCCTTTAGATCACCAAGACAAGAAAAAAACAGGGATCATGCTTTCCAAGCAATGCGAACAGCTGAAAAGAGCGTAAAAGTAATTAGCCAGACATCTTAAAGCGCGTTTTGACCACCAACACTTAGAGAGTTTAAAAGGGCCTAAAAAAGCATATAAAAACAGCTATGGGAAGATAAAAGGGAAGATACGGATGAATTTTGGTTGAAAATAATATATGCTGCCAAACATCGTAACCATAGAAATTTCTGGGAAATAAGAAACAGTCTCATTGCAGCAGCTAGATGCCTAAACAGCTCGACTATTTCAGAATCGGCATGGATTTCTTTCATCACCACCACCTTCTCAATAAATCAACAGGATCACAGCCATGATCAACAAAAAACCTTTTCCACATCCATTTCCTCCGGTTTAAGCTCAAATCAAATAATATACTCCCTGACATTAGTTAGTAAAATCCTAATAAAGGGACGTCATGATGTGGCCCATGGCCCAAACAGCCTACCACAGGTGATTTTTAAGGAAAACATAGAATTTTGGACTAGCACACTGTCCTTGTTATTCAGCAAAGTTAAGTTGGGAGGAAAAATCTTGGAAAATTGGTGAGCTCAATAATAAATCCCATACATTAATCTGGGGACAAGGCAAATCCAGCAAACTACCGTCCTCCTTGACTCAGAGGCTAAACATTATGCATTCCTGCTGTTAACAGACCTAACCATCTGGTCGTATAAAAACAGCATCATTTCTCAGAACCAGACTGGCTTAAATAAACGGAGTAGGCACAATAACAAATATATTAGCAGCTGCCATTATTTTGGATCAAAGCAAGCAAATTTAACACAAGCAACATTTCACCTTTATAGGCTTTAAAGCTGCTTTTGATCACATCAACCGCCAGCTATGGTGGCTCAAATTGAAAAGGTGGGCCTACCAGACACACTACTCCGAGCCATCCACTTGCTTACAGGAACACCTGGGTACAAACATATTAGGAGAGGGCACTAGACTGTCTGGAAAGATACCTACACATCAAGGCCTAAATCAGGGGTGCGTTTTAGAAACACACTTTTTAATCTTTTTATGGCAGATCTTACACCAGTGATGGACCAGGTGAATTCTTATCTCCCACGTCTGGGCCCTTTTCGGCTCACCCACTTATCATACACTGATGAATTTATTTTATTTAGTCAAACCAAAGTGGGCTTTCAGAAATCACTGACTACACTTGCTACCTATGCAAAAAACAATCACCTGGGGTTAAATGTTGCAAAAACCAAAACAATGTCATTTAACACCTCTCTGGGCCGTGCACCAAGATTTCTATTAAATGGAGCTTACCTGGAGTCAGTAGCGCACTATAAATACCTGGGCCTATACCTATACTCAAAAGTAAGCTTCAGTCAACAAAAACAATATATTAAGCAAAATCGGACTGCTCTAATTCATGCCTTCACCACTCGGGCATGGAAGCTAAACGACCCATCATTCCAGCCGCTCTTAGTTGCAATCGCCTCTAAACTAATGCCAACAATTACTTATGCAAGCATGGCGATGGCCGGGTTACAGAAATACTGGATAAGATACAAATTAGCACACAAATTAGCACACTTAGGCGAGTATTCAGTTTACCACGGAATTCCTCTCCTGCACAAATCTGCCGAGACTTTGGCCTCATTAAACAAGACCTATCCAGAAGAGGGGCAGCAATAATAAAGTGGTATAAAATTAACCATTCCCACAATCACCTAAATCAAGCCTTATGGGTAACACTTTAACACAATAAGTCGTCAGAATACCATAAGTACTTGCATACTTCCATCAAACAATTCGTTGTCACAGAATTAGGGACATCAGATGCGATAATGATACCTTCAGAAGGGCAACAGACAAAACCACAAAAATGATCTCTCTGCTAGCGGACAAAAACAAGTTCAGTACCCGTTCACATGCATGAATGCTAATAAAGCCTTACACAACTTGTCTGCTGCTCCATACATGCCAATTCCTTTCCAAGCACGCATAAAACACAGATTCCTGTCTCTACACATGGGAAACATTCCAGCATTAGCAACCATGCCAACATGGAAATACACTAGTTCAACAGTATGCAGGCATTACAATGATAAGAAAGAGGATCTTATACATCTGATCTGTATCTGCCCAGGACGACAAAGGCGTTAATGACAATACTTAAAAACCTGTTTTTTGACAGACATATACATACGTGCAGGGAAGCCATAATAGCCTGTTTCAATCCTGGAGATCCACAATTAAACCGTAAACTTGTAAAGTTTTTGGCTATAGCTTGTCATGAATGGCTCAAAGTACTTCTTACTCGTTGATGGAAAACATGCAATGGATTATCCAAAAAGGTCAGAGATGATGTTTGACCCCCACAACCAACTTGTGTGCAAAGATGAAAAATGTGTAAAGATGTGAGGAATAGAACATGATTGACGGTTGGCTATCATAAACTTCAGTTGACTGTTTATAGCCTCATACACTAATAGTAAACACGTAAAGGCCAAAAATGATGTTTTAACCCCTATAAATAGTCCATGTGCTTAGTTGAAAAATCGCCAAAGGACTGAAGGAAATAATACTATTGATGGGTGACTATTTTACATTTCAAATTGTTGTTTTATTGTCGCTATTTATTGTCATTTATAAGTGCCCTTTAACTTGGTCTTTTCAATTTCCCCCTCGTTTCTATCCGCTGGAGCAGAAATGCTCCTTTCATAAACTTTTACCTGCACCATTGAATGTATAGTGATAGGATGCAAAAAAGTTATCAAAGAAATGATTGCACTATGTGAAAAATTTATAATTTTAGATGTTAGCAAATGTAATCAATTTATACCTTTTGTAAACATTGTTATGGTTTTAATTAACTAAAACAATAACATTTTACTTGACTTGACATTCAGGGATCATGGCAGTAACATTAGATTCCTCTACTGGAGATCAAATCAGAGCACGACCTGCTGATATGGAAGCATATACAATCATAGCAGAGACACCAGAGTTACTGGGAAGGGAGGTCCAGTTACCAAAATAATTCTTTTTCTGGCCACAATGGCAGGACTCTTGGAGGCCTGATACTGAGTTAATATTGCAAATAGAGGCTTTAGAGGTAACACCAACTTATGGCGCTCTGATAGCGGGTGACCTTAACCATGTCTTATGGGCATGTGTTATATTCATTGAGCCAGGAAAAAATGGTTAGAGAGATATTGGATGACCAACTGTTTGGTGATGATGATTCCAAGAAAACAGTTGTAGCCTTTCAGGATGACATACCATTGAGGACATTATTAGAAGTAAGGCTGCCCACACCACGTAGAGCTTTTGATTCTGTTAGGGAAGCAGATCTGTCTCAAGTGCCAGGCTCCTTGTGGACTAAGTGTCCCCATGTTGTAGGACTTATTTGTACTGCTACACCATTCAGAATTACATTGAAGGAAGCTGCTAACTTACCTAGAGTGAGTCAGGATCCTCTTTGTAAAGAAGCAGATGATGAGGTTGCCCTTACTATGCAGGCGTTGTTGGAGCAAGGAGTAATTTACCTTGGGGTGTCTCCTTGTAACACCCCTATTTACCCGGTTAGGAAGTACAAGGGTAATACTTGGCGTATGATTGAAGACCTGCACCCCCTGAAGGATGTAGTGGTACCAGAATTCCGTTTGTTCCTGACTCTTCCATCATTTTGAAAAATATTCCTCAGGATGCTAAATATTTTTATGTTATTGAGTTGAAGGATGCCTTTTTTAGCATTCCTCTTCATCCAGACAGCCATTATTTAACAGCATTCTCCTATCACAGGTTTCAGTATTTGTACTCTCGTATGCCCCAAGGGTATTGTGAGTCCCCTAGCATTGTCAACAGACTGGTGAAAAATGATTTGTCAAATTTCCAGTGTGACAGTACATTGTTGCAGTATGTCGATGACATACTAATTTGAAGTCTTACAAAGCAGCAGTGTAGGAAAGATACCATATCTCAAGTAGTCACTCTTGCACAGAGATGATACAAAGTAGAAAGAGACAAATTCCAGTATTGTCAGAGGGAAGTCCATTATTTAGGGCGATTACTGTCAGTTTCTGGTCGAGGACTAACCCTTGAAAAAGCAGCATCCATACATCAAATGACTGAGCCAGAAATGGTTAAGAGAATACAGAAATTTCTTGGTTTCTAAAATTATGTGAGACAATGGGTTTTCGATAACAGCACTTTATTAGTGCCTTTGCTGGCTTCTATCAAACAAGCAAAAGACAGAAATGACAAGGTAATATGGACACCCGAGATGAGGGAGACTTTTCAGAAATTAAAGATATAGATAACAAATGCTACATTTTTGGGGCCTCCTGATTATACCAAGGAGTTTTATCTCTTTTGTAATTGCAGTGGTCAAACGATGACAGCTGTCCTTTCACAGAAATATACTTCAGGACACAAACCCATTTCATATTTTAGTAGACTGTTGGATTCAGTGATGAGAGGATACTATGCTTGCGAGCAAGCTCTCGCCACTGCAGCCTTTGGGAGGCAGAAGAGCACCCCCATTGATATGAGGGCACCTTTGACACTCTATGCAGAGCATGCAGTGTTTGCTATCATTTAGAAGGCTAAGACTACTCTAAATAAACATAGAGTGTCAGGATATGAGGTGGTACTGTCAATACCATATTTAAAGGTTGTGAAGTGTCATACAGTGAGTCCTGTAACATTCTTTGCCCATCCTATATTAGACTCTGAGGATTATGGGCATGACTGTGCAACTTACATTCCCAATGAATCGAGTCAATCAACAGAGGATCCTATACCCAGGTAGCATTGTCTATTTTGTTGATGGTTCTGCTGCTATTGACCAGGATACAGGAGAGAGACACACAAGTGCAGCAGTAGTCAGACCACAACAGCATGATTCTTAGGATATACTTAGCATAGTAGAGCCGTTAACATTATCAGCACATTCTGCACCAGCAGCAGAATTGATAGCATCTCTTAAACAAGGAAAGCTATCACATTTTATTCAGATTCAGCTTATGTGACTACTACTGTACATTCCAGCATTATGTGATGGAGTAGGAGAGGTTTCCTCAAGTCATACGGACGTCCTGCTATGTATAGGAGCCTCCTGGAGGCTTTTATAGAGGCACTTGCGTTACCACAGGCAGTGGCAGTAGTGAAATGTGCAGCATATTCCAATGGGCAGGATTTTGTGTGACTGGGTAATGCACTAGCAGATTGAGCTAGGCAAACACCCCTGCCTGTGCCATCCGGTTCACAGCATGTCCCTGTATTGGTGGCTCAGCCTGCTTCACCACCTGAATCTGAATCTAACTGTAACACAGATAATGTAACGCTTCATTATGTTGAGACAGCCCGTTTACATCTGTGAGAATTGCAGGAAGCTGCTCCACCACATGAGAAACAGTTATGGGAGGACAGAAGGTGCTCCTAGTCAGGGGATGACTTAATATATAGGTAACTATCTACAGGTAAACCAGTAATGCCACAGGCTTTACTTATATTAGCGCTTGATCAGTTGCATTTACCAACTCATATTTTAAGAGATCACTTGTCTATGCAAATACAAGACTGGTTTTCTTCCCAATTTGCATAACAAGCTTACTGTGTACCTTCATAACCGTCTTGTCTGCCAACAATTTTTTCCCAATCCTACATTGAAAGTGATAAACTCTACCATTCCATGTCCACATGGCCCTTTTAAAGCCTTCCATGTTGACCTTTTATATATGATTGATAGTTGCAACAACTATTGCTACCTCATAGTTGTAGTTTGTCTTTTTTCCCGATGGATTGAAGCAGGACCATGCATCCATTGTGATGCTAAGTCAGCTGCTACATTTCTGATTTGTGGGGTGATTCCACTACAGGAAATTCCAGAAGGAATAAGATTTGACAACAGCACACAACGTGTTAATACATTCTTCAGACATCTTGTGATAATGTTAGGGATAAAACATAAATTATTCTCTGTGCACCATACCTAAAGTAATAGCGTTGTTGAGCGCTATAACGGCCTATCGAAGAGTAAGATCAGCAAGCTATCTGCTAAGTTGCACAAGAAGTGGTTGCATTGTCTACCATTGGCACACTTTTCCCTTAGGAACACATCTAGCTCTGACCATCAACTGACACCCCATCAGATAGTGATGGGGAGGCCCATAAATGTACAGATCCCTGCCACTTGAAGTAATATACAGTGAGAAAGCGCGACAGAAAACCTAAATGATGAAATGCATGTTTACCTTTTTGAAATAATCAAGGCTACAACGTTTATTTCTAAACAGGTAACCAAAGGGAAAGAGAAACACGCCACTGCTGAGGTTGACCACCCAGTTGTGCACATGGGAGACTCAGTTTATATTTGAAACTTTGTCTGGAAATGGAGGCAACCCAGATTCAAAGGACCTTACTTGGTGATCATGGTGACCCCCACTGTCCTCAAGGGTGATGGCCGGAAACCCTTGTATCATCCTACTAATGTTCGTCTGAATCCAGCATCACAACAAGCATCAAGTAAATGCAACAAGATGAAGGAAGAAGATTGTCATTGTAAAAAAGAAAACCTCCATCTCTGCCTTCGGGCAACTTTTGGGTAAACATCACGAGAGTTATGTATTTTTGTTTTCCTTTTTTGTCTCTTAATGCTATCTTTTTTATTGTTGCTCTTCCATAGCAATGTATCGTTTAGCTCTAACCTCACCCATTTACAAGATAACTTTCTATTCATGTTAATGCGACCCATAGTGTTTAAAGAACTTTCTATTCATGTAAATGTGACCCATAGTGTGCATACCAGGTTATCAAATAATATGTAGTATCAACATACGTCAGACATAATTTCAGAAAGTACTAATAAACCATGTTTTGTCTGTTTTCTTATTCCTCATGCCACGGAATCAGAGAGGCTACATTCAACTAAAGAAGTACCCCCATGCACCGATTTATGTTTAGTGCATCTCTACTTGTGAAGGATTAAGGACCAAATGCAATTAACACATGTAAAAGTAGCATGTTTTCTAGTCAGTTCCACAAAATATGACTGTTCAGCAGAATTTTTTATATATTGTCACAGATAGAAAGCACATTAAGGATGAAGTATCACGCATGAAGAAAATAGGTTGTCCTACTACTGTAGAATGGTTTCAGATGGTCTTAGATTTAGGGTTTTTAGGAGTAACATGCCCGCCCACTGAGTATAATAGCTATTTAGTACATTCCTTACCCCCCAGATTGTGTTCATAGGCCAGGATTTAGAGTCACTGGATCAGTTTTTGCCCCTGATCAATGGCATTCTGATATCGAATATTCCTGTAGGGTCATGTCTTTATGCAATTATACTGATCTTAGTCAGGATGCAGTAAAGAAGAGTACACGTATCTGGAATGAAAAAGTTGCACAATACACTTGGATAGATAGTACAGTAATTGCTCAGACAGTCATGGGATTAACTTCTGTTTCTTTATGTTTCTGAGGAAACAGCACCGTTAATATAGGGCATAATAATGGTTGTAGAACCACAATAGATAACACCAACATATAGGGGGTCACCTCCAGCCTCATGGACTACTATTGATAATGTGGAGAAGTACTGTACTCCCAGTTACCACCAAACTGGGATGGCCTCTGTTCCGTCCTTACCTTGCACGCCCCTGTTTTTTAAATGTATCAAGTTTACATGAACACCCCATGAGCCGTCCAATGACTTTGTTACACCATCATCAAAGGAAAAGAACTGGAGGGTAATATGGCACCAATATCCGGTTATATTTCCCAAGAGTACTGATTGTTTAATAATGCACAGTTATTCTCTGGAAACATTCTGATGTTTGTTAAGGCTAAGGCAACTGCTTGATGGCTGCAGATAACTTGATGGGAATTGCTCAAGAGCATCAATGCTGTGAAAATGATGATAAAGCAGCACCGCTATGTACTTGACCTTATGACTGCCATGGTAGGAGGGGTATGTGCCAAAATTGGATCTGCAGGCTGTATTTTTATTCCAGCAACTGATGCTGACAATGGAACCTTGTCAGATGCTATACAGACTTTACACAATCTACAGAAGAAAATGGTAGATGAAGGAGATACCTCAGATAATTGGTTTAGTGGGTGGCTGTTATTGCTGCCATCCTGGATGTCGGGATTGTTGGGAGCATTGTTGCCAACGATTGTGGCTCAACTAATGTTTTATTGTATCATACTCTTGGTCCTAGCATGTTGTAGAATGATAGGTACAAAGGCGGGCGGGATGTTTTCAGTTAGGACATCAACACAAGTAGTAGATTCTCAGGGCAACACATAAGACTTAGTGCGAAATGTACACCAAGGTTTGGATCCAGTAGTTAAAATATCAACTAGAGAGGGGAATGTTATGAGAAATATAAAATGTGAAAACATGGCCAACAGCAAACATCAGTAGGGCGCGTCAAACTGTGATATGTGGTAAAAGAACAGTGCAGGCCTAAGCCTCGTGCTGATGAGGAAGAGGTAAAGAGTTTACTTTAGAACAGAGTGCATGACCTGTAGAGTCATAGTTAAAGAAAAACACGTGTTTAGCAAGCTTAACCCTTTCGCTGCCAGGCCCTTCCCCCGTGCCATGCCCTTTTTTGGCTATTCTGGGTAGTTCTTGCTTAGGCCACATAAAGTATCCATGCCAAATTTGTGTCCTTTTCTTCGAACATGCTGAGGATTCTAAAGGTACCTAGGGTTTGTGGATTCCCATAGAGGGGACCGAGAAATTAGGCAAAATACAGCAACATTTTGGGGAAAAATTGAAAAAAGTGCTGCAGAAGAAAGCGTCTGTTTTTTCCTTGCAAATGGTATCAACAAAGGGTTTGTGGTGCTAAAATCACCATCTTCCCTCCCAGCTTTCAGGAACAGGCAGAACTTTGTCAGAAAATCAAAATTTTCTACACAGCTATGGCATTTTATTGGGACTTAGCCAATTTGCCTACCTTTTGTGCTTTCAACCTCCTTCAAGTTATGGTAGAAATGGGTGTGAAAGCAATAATGGATGCCGGAAAGCTATACATTTATGAAAGGTAGATACAATTCTGAATTCAGCAAGGGGTCATTTGTGTAGATCCTATAAGGTTTTCCTATAGAAAGTAACAGTAGAAATCAAACCAAAATGTAATTCAGTTGAAAAAACAGCCATTTGTGCCTACATTTTCACCTGTAACTTCCTCTAAATATGGCAGATTTTTAAAGCAGATATATAGGACTTGTAAGTTCACCAAGAACTCGAGGTACCCAGAACCAATAACTGAGCTGCACTTTGCAATGGTTTTTCATTGTGTACCTGGTATACAGCAATTCATGTGGTTAAATAGAAGGAGTGAAAAATAGGTATCAAGAAAACATATCTATTTCCGAAATTGGAACAAGATATGGAGGTTAGAGGCAGTGGGTATTTTCACATCCTTGAATTTGTAGACAGCCATAGTAGCATGTAAATTAGAGGGCGTTTTTCAACATGTCTTCTTTTCTACACACTGTCTTACATTTGGAAGGCAGAAATGCATAGAAAAACAACTTGTAATAACACGTGTTCTACTATTCTGCATTCCCCTGGTTTCTCAATAAAAACAATACCTCACTTCTGTGGGTAAGACTAGTGCCCGCAACAGGAAACTGGTCAAAACGCAACATGGACACATCACAGTTTTTCCACTGAGAACTGACCCTTTATTTACAATGTGCCTAGCTGTGGAGTTTGAGCCCTAGCTCAACTAGCATCTAGAGAAACCTAGTAAACGTCTACATTTTTTAAAACTAGACACCCAGGGGAATCCAGTATGAGGCGATTTGTGTGGCTTTCACCAGATTAGGTTACCCAGAATCCCTTGCAAACCTCAGAATTTGTAAAACAAAAAAACACATTTTCCTCAAATTTCTGTGATGTAAAGTTCTGGAATCTGTGGGGAGCCACACACTTCGACCTACCCAGGAGTCCCCTAAGTCTTCCAATAAAAATTGTACCTCACTTGTGTTGGTAGGCCTAGGACCCAAAACAGAAAAGGGCCCAAAACGCAATGTGGACACCACATTTTTCCACAGAAAAATGGACCCTTTTTTTTGCAAAGTGCCTCGCTGTGGATTTGGATTTTGGGGCCTATCTCAACCGGCACCTAAGGAAAACATAGCAAACCGGTACATTTTTGAAAACTAGACACCCAGGGAAATCCAGGATAGGGTGACTTTTACCAGGTTATGTTACCCAGAATCCTTTGCAAACCTTAAACTTTGTCAAAAAAACACATTTTTCTCACACTTCTGTGATGGAAAGTTCTGGAATCTGTGTGAAGCCACAAACTTCCACCCACACAGCATTTCCCCAAGTCTCCTGATAAAAATGGTACCTCACTTTTGTGGGTAGGCCTAGTGTCTGTGACAGGAAATGGTCCAAAATGCAGTACGAACACATCACATTTTTCCAAAGAAAATGGTCCCTTTTTTTGCAATGTGCCTAGCTGTGGATTTTGGGCCCTATATCAGTGGACACCCAAGGAAACATAGCAGACCAGTACATTTTTTAAAACTAGACACCCAGGTGAATCCAGGATTGGGTGACATGTGTGGCTCTCACCAGGTTCTGTTACCCAGAATCCCTTGCAAACCTCATACTTTGTAAATAAAAAAACAAATTTCCTCACATTTCTGTGATGGAAAGTTCTGGAATCTGACGGGAGCCTCAAACTTCCACCCACCCAGCATTTCCCAAAGTCTCCTGATAAAAATGGTACCTCACTTGTGTGGGTAGGCCTGGTGCCCGCGACAGGGAAAAAGCCAAAACTTACTGTGGAGACTTGAAAATTATTGATCACAAAAAGACCTGGGGGCATATGTATGAAACTCCCGTTTTGCGAATCTCAAATTGCTATATTTTGCGATTTGCAGTTTGAGATTCGCAAATCGGGATGTAAATAAAAAATCGCTAATGTTTAGCGATTTCTTAATAATCGCAAAAAAGTCTCAGAAACATGATTTGCGATTCCTTAATTGCGAAATTCACAAATTAAGAAATCGCAAAAGCGGGAATCTGCCATACAGGTGCAGCCTAATGACATCACAACCAGGAAGTGGGAGTGATTTGCTGCCCCTGCTTACCTGAGCCACACCCAGAGGCTGTTTGGAGAGTGTGAGGAGGCATCCCAGGAGAGAACAAACCCCAATGGAGTCCCAGAAGCAACATGAGGGCAAGGAGACTGAGAAGAGAAAGAGGAAGCACAAATTCTCTGACAAGGAGCAGGAAGTCCTTATAGAGGAGATGGTTCGCAGCCATGAGCTCCTCTTTGGGAAAAAGGCACTGCGAGTCCCAGAAGCAAGAAAATTAAAGATCTGGCTGGACATACAAGAGAAAGTGAATGCTGTGGGTGTAACACATCGCACTGTCGAAGAATTGCGAAAGCGATGGTACGACATGCGGCAAAGGTCTTAGGAGAGGGTGGCAGCCAGACTCAAGGATGCAAACAAGACCGGGGGAGGACCATCCACAACAGCAGAGCCAACACCCCACAAGGAGCTTTTGGAGTCCACCCTCCTGCCTGAGAGCGTCGGTGGTGTGGCTGACATTGACAGCTCCGACCCTGCATCCAGCAGCCAAGGTAAGATGCATGAAAAATAAACCTGCCCTGATCCCCATCCCATGCACACTTCCCCAAATGCGCAAACTATACACAACAAATGTCATTCCAGTCCAAGTCTTACAACACACCCAGCAATGCGTCATGGAACTTGTAGTAATATGTATGACAGTGTGTCCATGAGACATAGGAAATCTAATGCAACATGTGGGTCGGGGATAAGGGAATAATACAGTGTCAGAAGTTAGCCTAGACAAACTGCAGAAACTTTATTGAGTGCAAATTGCAGACAATGACACAAACTCATGTATTCCCCTTTACATTCACAGCACAATCCAGGGCACTTGATGACAGTGCAGAGGGAGATGAGCATGAACAGCCTGAGGAGCAGCATGACGATGGGGACTCCAGTGACGATACGGAGCACACAACAATCATGAACAGGAAGCGCACACATGTGCCCCCACTGCCTCCATTGGAGGATGACATACAGCCCACAGGGGAGGACAGTGACAGAAGAGAGGAAAGTCAGGGTGTGTCACACATGCCGAGTCAGGAAACACCAAGGATGAGCATTCCAGCACTGGAAAGATGCAGGTCAAGGCCCAGGAGCAGCACTGCCACTGATGTGGACAACACCATATTTTCAGGGCTGGAACACAGCATGCTGCAGGTACAACGCCTGCAATGCAAATCATTGCGCTCAATCAATAGGCAGCTATGCACTCTGAACAAAAATCAGCGCAACATGGGGGAGGGCATCATGGCCATGGCAGGTGCCATACGTGACCTCTGTGACACCCTGAGGCACAACCAAGACGCCAGTGACAGGGCTGCCCGACGTGCCAATGCACGGCTGCACAATTACACTAAGGCCGTGAACCGCCTCTGCACCACCACCAGCAATATGACATGTTGCAGCATTACCATGCAGTTGGAAATGTCACACTGCTGTCAGGACATTGCAAGAGGGCTAGAACAGGTCACCAGTGCAGTGGAGCAAATGCAGACGGCCAACTCAGGTGGCACCGCTCTCATGGTCTCTGGCGAGAGTGAGGAAACCTCAAGTAGGAGTAGCATCACACCTACATTGCCTGGAGCAAGAAGGCGCTGTTCCAGACAGAGTGCAGGACCTAGGAACACCACGGAGGGCACTCAGCCTGGAACCCAAACATCACCAATGCGTCACCGAAGGAGGTGAACTGTTCAGTGACAATTTAGCATAAATGGGTGATGCAACCCAGCAATGCATATTGAACACTTACTTGTGAAGTACCTGCACTGTGTGCAAAACATGTGCTGGGTACAGCAACAATGAATGCTTGAGAAGTGTGAATAAACACAGCACACATTAGAATCATTTTTTGGCTCATGTCATCATTACTCACCTAGAAGTAGTTTTGTGTGATCTCAGTCTGTCTCTGGCGTCCAGCAGCTGTCCCGACTCCTGATGCTGGTCTGCCAGGGGGAGCAGGGCAATCATCATCCGATGTGTCTGTATCGGTCACATCAATTGTGGTGCCTTTCCTCATAGCCATGTTATGGTGCATTGCACAGCTTGCCACAATTTTACAGCAGGTCTCAGGGCTGTATTGCAGTGCACCTCCACTTTTATGCAGGCACCGGAACCGGCTCTTTAGGATTCCAAACGTACGCTCAATGACGCAGCGTGTAGATCTGTGAGCCCTGTTGTATCTCCTCTCACTTGCATTGGCTGGATCCAGATACGGGGTCAGGATGAAGTCCCGCACTGCATAGGCACTGTCACCTGCAGGGATAGACACAATAGGTAAGTCAATGCCCCCCCCCCCTCCAGTGATGAAGTGGATGTATGGATGTGTGCTGTGTATTTACCTAGCAGGTATCCCTCCCCAAACTCTCCAGCACTCAGACGTCTGTGTATTCCACTGTGTCTAAAGATGAAAGAGTCATGTGTACTGCCAGGGTATTTAGGTACAATGTCATTGATGATATACTTTGCGTTGCACACAATCTGTATATTCAGGGAATGGTAGCATTTATGGTTTCTGTAGACATATTCAGTTGCTGATTGGGGTGTGATGGCCACATGGGTTCCATCAATGCAGCCAATGACGTGGGGGAAACGTGCAATCTGGTAGAAGTCAAGTTTTGTTTGCTGTAATGCCTGTTGGGTGGTGGGGAAGTGTATGTGATGTGATAGCCTCTGTAGCATTGCATCTAGAAAGGCATGGAAAAAGCGCGAAAGTGCACTCTGTGACACTCCGCCAACCTCCGCTATGACCCCTTGAAAACTCCCTGACGCCAGGAGATGCAGGGAGCACAGGACCTGCACATGTGTGGGAATTGTTTGTGTCCTGCGTGTAGGGTGTTCCAAATAGGGGTTCAGCTCCTCAATCAGGTCCAATATGGTCTGTGGGTGCAGCCTGTACTTGTCATGGATGTCCTCTTCAGTGTGCTGGAACAGAGTGATGCGTAGCCTGAATATACGTTCCTGTCTCATTCTCCTCTGTGCAAGAGCCCGAATACGCAGCCTCCTGGCTATCACAAACAGTGCTGCCATTGTGGAAGGTTCTGTTGCATTGTGGGGTGGTTTAAGTACCTTGCACCTGTTTACCACCTGCATGCACTTGGTGTTAATTGTGATTTCTTATTTTGCGAATTTCGCAATTAGCGATTTTTTCATACATGTCCTTGTGATTTCTTAGTTTGCGATAGATATCCTTTGTGCGATTTTCGCAAATTGAGAATACCGCAATTTTTGGGTTTCGCAGACTAAGAAATCGCAAATTTAGCGATTTCTTATTTTGCACTGGGAATGTGTGTCATACATATGAAATAGCGATTTTTTTATTCGCAAACGCTCTTTTTTGCGATTCGCAGCGTTTGCGAATAAAATTTGGTTTCATACATATGCCCCCTGGTCTTGCGAGGGAGTCACCTGCATTTTTGGTCCTGGGCTTGGCAGCCATGTAGGAAAACCTACCAAACCCAGACATTTCTGAAAACTAGACACCCGGGGGAGTCCAAGGAGGTGTGGCTTGCATGAATTTCCTGATGTTTTCTTACCTAGAAAAGCTTGCAAACCTCAAAAATTGGTAAAAGGATCACATTTTTCATCATTTCTGTCTGGGATCACTGCGCCATAATTATTATAAGAAATTGGTACAGATCCTGGCAATGCCATAGGCCAACATTTGGAAAACTTTGCTGGTATATAAATGGTTGCTTAAGAATTGTCACTATGTTGAGACTTCGCATGCTTCTGCAAGGAAAACAGTCGGAACAACGCGGGCAGAGCCATGTGTGTTCCAACATCAGCGCTTGCCATAACCACGCATATGCGTGGTTTAGGCTGTGTGCAGCCTAGCTGTTGCCTGGAGTGGGTGGAAGCGGGAAGGATTGGGAGAGGAGGTAGGACGCTGTGAGGTAAGTGGGGCTGGGGCTAGGGCCGGGTTGTTGGGGGTAATTTTTAAGGGTTCTGGGTAATTTTCAGGGCTGGGGGGTTAACCATTTTTAGGGCTTAGGGTGGTTTTTAGGGCTCAGGGAAGGGTGGGGTAGTTTTTAGGTCTCGCCTGACCCAGCGCATGCGCTAGTCTGGCGAGACTTATTGAGAGGGCTCAAAAAAGTGCTACCGTGGCCAGCCTAGAGCTACAGTGCATGTGCATGGGTTCGCGCGCCGCGTTTAATCGCAATCACTTTGATGTTTGATCGCGATCGCGATCACTTTCACTTCTGCGGCCGCTTTGATGTTCTCCTGAGGCAATTTTTTTTTTTCAGCGCAGCTCCGTCCTACATAGCCCGTTTAATGAACTTTATTAACTGTAGCCCTTTATTCAAATCAAAATGCCCTCAACCTTGCTCACGCTGCTTCTGCAATACGCGATTCTAGCCTAGGACCTCAACGATGTGACCTTTTATCACTTGTATCATTCTTGAAGAAAAAGGGGAGTGGCCTCGTTATTCTAAAGCTTCTTTGCTTAGGAAAAGTTTTACATTTTGTGCTTGCGGTCCGCTTCAGATAATGGGTCGTGTTTTTTTAAATCCGCGTTAGTCATGCTTTGCTCGCACAAAGATGTTAAAAGGTTTAATTACAGATGCATTCTGCCATAGAGTATTTGAGCCAGATCGAGTTTTGCCTTTCTTAAATAGAGATGAATTATAACCGGCAGTGTCTAAGCACTAAATTTCGTGACTTGTTTGAGTCCGAAAATAAAATGAGAGGAGCTTTGTTTTCTCTTATGAAAAAGCTAAGTTGAAATCTTGAAATGATTTGCTTAGTGATCGGCATGCATTTGTTACACATGACCTTTTTAGTACTTTGTATCGTCTCATTAAATGGATACATTGTTTCACACGCGCTGTGTGAAGGAAATGCAAATACACTAGAGCCGGAGTCTTGAATGGAAAGTCCGTCACATATCGTCAGTTTTATATGCGCATAACGAGGAAAACTTCAAGGCATTGATTAACATGTTGCTACGTTTCTTGGAGTCTAATTCGACCGCCTTGCTTCATATGTATGAGCGGATTTGACCTTAGTGCAGCTATATTTTTTACATTAATGTGAAAGAAACGTACATATGGCTTAGTTGAGGACTATCAAAGCACTTACGTTCCTGATACTAAATCCGTGTATCACTGCCAGGGCTCATTCGAATCAGGACGTCAACACTTGGCGGCTTGCTTCAATAACTTTGAAAATTAAGGCATGCTCACCGCACAAGTCTTAAAAAAAAGAAGTGGGGGGGCTAACCTAGTTAATCAGAATGCAAGTGGCATCAAGGCACGTGACATCACGGTGTGTGACATCACAGGAAGTGGCATCATAAGAAGTGACATCGGATCTTGAGCCCTTAGGTATATGTTTAGCGAGTCTATCATGAGTACATTGGAGCACCTTTTGAGTATACACGCAAACCCTCCTTATTGAAGCAGAAGATTCACACTTTTGAAAGCTATGCATAAAAGTGTTGCCTTTTGTCATCGCAACTTCTTCTACCCATAGTGCTTTACAAGAAAAAATAGTGGTTCTTAAATTATTTCAACGCCTCTTCAGGGGTAGTAAGCACTGTATAAATTCCATTTATTTTGTGTAAATACAGGGAAAGTCCAATGCATCTGACATTCTTACAGTGAATGCATACCTTGTAAACAGGTTAACAGAGTGAAAAGCTGCTTCTCTTAAGTATGTGTAAAGTGCTAACAAGGTGTTAGCCTTTGTTTCCTCTTGCTGCATTTACTTCGAAGTGTGGGGCTCCTGACTGCTCCCAGCCTGGAGACGTGAACAAAAGGAGGCCTGATGACCCCTCAAATTGGACCTTTGTTATTGGCCCGGCAGGAGTCTGAACTAAGAAAGCCCCCCTTCCCGCCTGCACCGTGTTGTGATGGAAAGCAGACAACAACGTGCAGGCGCTGCTGAATGTGTCCTGGTGTTTACAAATAACATCGGGACAAATTAAGCAGATTTTTTAGTGGGGTCCAACTTCTTGGCAGGGTTGACAGCGTCCACCCTGTAAAAATAGTGGGTGGATGCTGTCCACCCACGTGTACCCCTGACTCATGCACTGGGCATGCTCAATCAAGCACCAGAGGCTATTCTAAGGAATTCTGGGAGCTGTAGTGTGTGAATCACGATTATAGCTTATAGACACAAGACATAGGAGTTGCAGTGTGAATTTGAACATTAGGACGTGAGCCTCTATTGTAGTTTGTTCATCTCGGACATTTCATTAAGCCCTCTAAAGGCAGTGTTAAATTTCAAAATCAAGTATGCCTTTTTGCACACATGTGTGCTGTCCAAGTCTCCTCCTCTGGGGTCTGCGTGGATCAGGCTTAGCACTGTCCCAAATAAGTCTTTTTCTGAGTGGCCCATTGGATGGAAATGATTGACCATGGGTGCTGTGACAGTATTCGTTTTAATTCTAGACTTGTGTTGAACAATGCGGTGCCTGACTTCTTGATTAGTTTTTCCAATGTAGATCTTTTTACATGGATAAATCACAGCGTACACTACATTTTTGGTTTTCCAATTCGAGAATTCATTGAGGATCCAGTTTATTTTTCCATCAGTGAAGGTTCGTCCTTCAATGTCTGGTTGCAGACAATGCATTGTCCACATTTGTGGTGGCCCTGTATAGGCTTCATATTCCAGGCTGTTAGAAGATCACTACGCTTCTTTGGTTGGATCAAGCTTTCTCTCACGATTTGTGATCTCACACTTGGACATTTCTTCATGGCAAATATGGGGAGGACAAATCAAAGACTAGCAAAAAATCAAGTGCTAGTTTTTGCGTATAATTTTCTTAAACTTTGTCGTGTGAGGGCAATATGTGGTTACACAAACCAGTAAGGTACTGTTTTTAGGTCTCGCCTGACCCAGCGTATGCGCTGGTCTGGCGAGACTTATTGAGAGGGCTCAAAAAAGTGCTACAGTGGCCAGCCTAGAGCTACAGTGCATGTGCGCGGGCGCGCGCGCCGCGCTTGATCGCAATCACTTTCACTTTTCGCTTTGATGTTCTCCGTGAGGCAATTATTTTTTTCAGCGCAGCTCTGTCCTACATAGCCTGTTTAATGAACTTTATTAACTGTAGCCCTTTATTCAAATCAAAATGCCCTCAACCTTGCTCACGCTACTTCTGCAATAGGCAATTCTAGGCTAGGACCTCAACGACAGCGAGTGAATCGATCCTCGAAGCAGCACTCAGTCCAGCCCTCAAGCGCTCCGCCTCCAGTCCCCAGGCACGTCTCGCACGCCACATACTCGTTGCTCGAGCTGTCTGTTCTGACATTTGGCATAGCTCAGTTCCGGTTGAAGATGGCGACTTCCATGGCAGGTCAGGCTGGAAAAGTTGCCCGTAACTTAGGGGCAAAGAGGTGTTTTTTGAGCAGAAGCCAGGTAAGAAAAAGCTCCGTCTGCGTAGACCGTGCAAGCTCAGCTCCCGATCGAGCCAAGAGAATGTCTTAAATATTGTGAGCTCCAGAGCTCAGCTTGCACACAGTGTGTCCTTTAGAGCTCAGCTTGCAGGGTGTACACGTACAAAAAGTGTGTGCGCGTGGGATCTTTTGCCCTGGTACCTTCTGTGCACATTTGTATTTGTCTGACGGCATGCCTTTCACTCTGTAGACGTTGTGTGTGCATTTTATGCGATTCTGTGTTAACCTGCACAGAGTTCGTGTTCTTAAAATGTATTGACCATAGCTGTGCAAATGCGAGTTTGCCACCCTGCTGGCCCTCTTGTTTTTGACCAGGCTGCTCAATGAACGTGTTTGATGCAGCAGCCCCAGGATGTGTGACCTAACTGTGCCAAGTGGGTGTGTGTAAGCCATCTGTCTTAATGTGTGTGATCTTGTGTGCCTGAGCATGACCAGAAAACCCCCTTGTATCTGTGAGAGCTACTCAGCTGTATATGTGTGCGAGCCACCTGTCATGATGTACGTGTAAATGCGAACTGACAGTTACATTGGTCCAGAGACATCTAAATGCATTTGTGTCAAATGCACAAGTGCATATCTGTTGCAATATTCTCATGTTGGGCCGTATACACCTAGTGTTTCTGCCGTCATACAACACGTAAATGGTCTCTGGCGAAAACCCGTTCCCACCTTCTCAGTCAGATGCTGCCCCCCATGGTGCGTGTGCACTCCAGCTCTGATAAAGGATGGGGCAGCGGTTTATCGCCTAATCCGTCAAACACCTTTGGAAAGATGAAGTCATCTGGCAAAGGAAAACAAGCATTGGCATAGCCAATAGGTCTTGCCTTTGGGACCTTATAAGTGTTTATCCATGTAACAGTTGTTGTTGCACCAAGGATATTGTGCTGCATAACTAAATACTTGTAAGGTCCCAAAAGCGAGACCTATTGGCTATGCCAATGCTTGTTAGAGCATGGGCGCAGGGACGTTTTTAGGGCTCAAGGGGTAGGGGGTTGCTTTTCAGGAGGGAGGGGGTAGTTTTATGTCTCATGGCAAGGGTTCCAGGACCGTTATAGGTCTCAGGGCAGGGCTCAGAGTAGCACTTGTCTGAAAACCTTAACTACGCATATGTCTTTGCCATACATGCCTTAACAATGCATATTGCGTTGTAAAGGCATGCGTGATAAAGGCATATGCGTGGTTAAGATTTGCGTGGTTAAGGCCCGTGGAACCAGCATGCATGGTAAATGCATGCGTGGTTCCATCACACAACCAGCTGCAGTGATGGAGGGCACGAGTGGACACACTGACAAGGTGGAGAAATCTATGCTTTGGCTAGGGTGAAGAGATTTTGGAGAAAAAAGACCTAGGACCTTTCACAAACATAGAAGTAGGACTACAGTTTTGCACAAAATGACTTGGGGCCGATTAGGATAGCGGCTGGTCGGACCATCAACCGCAATTGTGGCAGGCAGGAGACTGCCTTACAAGCAGTCAGAGGTCCAACCGCCGCATTAGGATGTGATCGCTTGGCCGGCGGTCACAAAGTGCTACTTTTCACAGCTGCTGCGCTGCAGCCCAGGAAAAGGGCCGCAGCACAAGCTGTTGTGAAAAGGAGCACTTCCTTCACGTCCATGGACCATGTGCTATGCACCATGTGGTGCATGGCACACAGTGCATGGAGGTGAGTAGAGGCAGTACATGTGCCTCCAGGGCCACTTTGCAGGAGCCCAAGAGGGATGGGGCCTGTTTAGGGCCCCAATATCCCTTTCCGACAGTCTGTACATGATAGTGTTCCTGCCATGAACAGGATATCCAAATCCTGACATCCCTTCTGAGCCACGAATCTGACCACTGCCCTGTCAGGATCTGAGACCCTATTGAGACGGCGGTCTGGACTCTGCACGCTGTGGGTCAGACTGCATGCATCAAAATGCGGCAGTCGGACCAAAGGGCTGTCTGCAGTCAGACTGCCACCGATGGCCTGTTGGTGTGCGGTCCGACCGCCATCATATTCAGCCCCTTAGTTACAGCGCTCACCTACAAAGGAAACATAGACAGTAAGGTTTTAAGGGGAACTACATTTTTGGAAATGGCCCTTTTTTAGGGTGTTTTCCCTCAAGATTTTGCTTTTCTCCCTCCTGGTTTTCCACTGATCTTCGTGTTAGTCTTAGGATTTTGAGTGCTTTTGACACTGCCATTTAGTGACAAAGCACTGTGCTTGACATATACATACTGGTAATTGAATACATGATTGGCTGATTTGAGTTAGCTGTAATTCCCTTGTCGAGAGATAAGACATATACCTAGGGAATGTAACTCAAATGCTACTCCGTGGGCCTGCAGCACTGGTTATGCCACCCATGGAGGCAACTCTTCAAACGTGCCACAGGTTGGCCCTGGCGAGGCCTGTATGTGCAGGTTACTGTTACTTGACTTGGCATTGAAAGCTCCTTGCCAAGGTTCTGCATGTCTCTCGCTACATCAGAGTACTCCTTGGGGGCACGGTGCAGTGGCAAGAAGAGGCAGGGCATGTGCGCATGTGCGCTACATACACTGGTAGTGAATGTCACCTGAGAATGTGTTTGGTATGGTGAGGCCTGCTTCTTGCATTGATTAACATGGGGGAGTAGTGGGAAGGCTATTGAGCAGTATTTCCTTCGTGCAGAAGAGTAGCAGTATAGTGTTTGATATAGATGAGTTAGTAATGGCAAATTCCCTCCAGTCATGTGAGTGGATTTGGTATTACTAATGTGGAAATGTCACTTTGGGAACGTGGGCGTTTCTGTGTTTGTGGCTCTGTGTGCCTGTCAGCCTGTCTCCAATTCACATCGGGGTGCTGGGGGACAGCTAAATCTTTGCATTCCTGATAGAAGGCCATAAGCCGGGCTCAAGAGAAACAGCTGACCTCTTACTCTGGGGGGCCTTCCTGAGATGGGTAAGAGGGGGTGGAATTGGCACCTGCATTCCAAGTGCACGGTCTAGGCCCCACTCTAGATATTGATCAAGCCTCCCAGGGTAAGATGACAGACAGGACAACATTTAGAGAGGGCCTGTGCGTTTCAAAGGTGTCCTTTTGAACTGATCTTATCTTCAAAGGCCATTTGTGGTATAACTGCTGGGGCTGTGTCCTCTGGAGTTAGAGACGCTTTTGAGATTGGAACCATACTACGCTGGGACATCGACAAGAGTACCTAATGGGGCAGGAGGGACTGCAACTGGAATATCCGTGACTTGTGGTGGCCAGGGGCTTGTCGTGTTCCAGGGAGGGGACTATCCCTTAGTGGATTTTGCCTGGATGTTGCTGGCCTGCAGCTAATTGCCAACTGTTGTGTCCCTGGTCCCTAAGCACTCTCCAAGGGCCGGTTGGCTGGCCTGTCCATGAGATCCCAGGGACAGGAAGGATATTCCAGTTTCCAAGAGATCATAAGGACCACGCAGAATGCAGCAGAAACGGGTGAAACCAATCATCAGTTGGGACAAGGACCGTCCTGACATATGCCGTAATCACACTGTGCAAAAGGAGTGTGCCCGTAAACTTCAGTGGCCCACCTGGGTTGCTGGAATGTGAAGAGTTTGAGGTGTGCTGGAGCAGTTTGCCGAGTTTATGGGACCTGTGCTTGCAACCTGCTAGCTTGCACTCCATCTCATGTGGTATTCGAGGGGTGTTGGAAGAAATCTGCCAAGTCCAAAGGACCAGAGCTGGAATCCTAGACTGTCTCCGACCTCCAGATCAGGAGGATGACAGTAGCTGACATCACTGCCTCCATCCGACATCTCCAGCTCTCTCTCCCTGGAACCCCTCACCAGGTTGCTGAGAACATCGTGACTGGATGCGAGGGGTCTTGTTGTGCCTTGTGTGCACCCACGACTGGCTTCCTGGAGCAACCGCAGCTCACACCTCTGCCTGAGGGGAAACATTAAACAGAGTCCTCAGGAAATTTAACTAGGATGAACAAAAAGAATGATAATAGCATTAATCTAGGGTTAGAGCTGGGGGCACTATTTCCAATCCATTCTCGCTAGAAAAAAGGACTAGGCAAGACTGCCCACTTGCCCCGTCCCTCTTTCTCTGAGCCATTCCTTCACAACCTGAGGGAAAACACAGAAATAATGGATGTTAAGATTGGAAGAACCACTATAAACACAGCTGCCTAAACAGATGACATCTTAATCGTCATGGAAGATGCTCCCTCTTCCATTACTGCCTTAATGTCATCAATCAGCGAATGCTCCTTAGTTTGGTGTTACTCGCTCAATAAAGACAAATCTAAATAAGCACAAATCTAAAGAAATATTAGGAGACTCCGGCCTTGCATGGCAACCTAACTGTATCAAATATTTAGGAATACAATTTACCAATAACCTCATGGCCACCATCAAACACAACAAACCGAACACACTCAAAAAGATTAATAAATTACTAGACGATTGGTCACCCAAATTTCGTTCATTATGTTGAAGAGCTGAAACTCTGAAAATGATGATATCCCCTATACTCAATTGGTATGCTCTCACTGACAATTTCAGAAGACTTCCTACTCAAAATTAGCACCGTATTTATCAATTTCTTATGGCAAAATAAAAGAACCAAGAATTTCACTCAAAAAGCTCCAACTACCAAAATACATTGGTGGTATTGGCATCCCTAACTTTAGGAGTTACCAAACTGCTTTCTTATTTAAACAAGGCATCAAATGGTTCATTAATGAGGCAGACTATACACCAGTATGGGTCGATTTGGAAAAGTCTTTACTAAAAGGAAAACCCATTTTACATACCTAACGATGAAAAACTTTCACCCATCTCAGTCGAAATATATCATGAATAACATTAAAAATGGCCTATTAAGACTAGACTATTGCTCCAAAAAAAGAATCCAAAATTCTAATTTAGTCTCCCTCTGGCAAAAACCGAAAATTTAAATTTATGGAAAGCCATCCCTATTTGCTGACTGGTCAAAGAAAGGAATTAATCTGGTTAAACACATATTTGCTGAAACTGCTCCACTCCTTTTCTCCAACTTGCAAGAACGCTACATGTTAGACAACCTAGACTTCTACGAGTTTATGAAACTAAATGTGCAGTTAGCGAAGTACTCAGACTTCAATAAGGATCCACCTCTACCTACTCTTATTTCCAACGTATTTGAATCTGGCCACATAGTTTCTAAGGTCTACAAGCTGCTCTCACCAAAATCAACTAAGCTACACTTGCAAAATCAACGAAAATGGGAGTCAGGATTATGCAAAAGCTACATAAACTTTGATTGGAATGTCATCTACACATGTCCTTTCATGAAAAAATATCACCAATGCTGTCCCAGACTAAATTTATGCTCATTCATAGAACCTTTTGGATCCCCAAAAAACTATACAAACTCAAACTAAGAATGCAGTGAACATAAGGAGGACCTTGCACAAATACCCTTCTACTGCCACACACTTCAAAGGTACTAGAAGAAAATCTTTGATTTCATTGAAATTACTTTGGGCCTTACTCCCTCAACTGAATTTTCGGACAACTTGGCCCACAACTATCTAAGAACACATATAAGACTACCCTAGACTTTAAGCTAATACTGACATGCAAATAGATTCTCTCCAATTGGAAGAACGTTAGTGTTGTGTCCTTCCACATGTGGCGAGATTGGATCTCGTTCTTTAGAGGATCAGATAATATTTCCTTACAGCTCACACCTTGGCGATCTCCCAACAGACCTATGTGGGACTCGCTCGACGCAACTATTCTTTTAACCAAACCACCCTAGAATTGTATCTCTCCCATTTTAGTTTGACACAACAATATTCTGTGATGCTCACTCCATCCTAGCTATCTTTTCACTCACCGAATGATGCAACTCGTAGGGAACAGATAATTAGCTTACTACCATTTGTTTATATGAGAAGTTAACTGCTCACTGTTATTTTCAATTGTGCGCTGTGTAGATGAAGCTTATATCAGGTGCCTGTAGCACAGTATATTTCTACTACTCGCTTTCTATACTACCTCCTTTCTTCCTCTTCCTCTTCCTCTCCCTCTTTTCTTTTCTTTCCTTTACTCCTGTCCTATTTGTGCTCAGTCAACTCTATCACAATATTGTCTCAATGTTAATGCACAAACTTTTCCCTTGTTTTTTATCATACTGTCTCATATGTTTGATAATGCAAATAACAAAAATAAAGTATTTGAACACAAAACAAACCTCCTATGCAACATTGCAAGTCAATGTGGTAATTCATTTCTAATCTCTCTCTTAACTGTTCCCTGATATTGGCACGTATGGATTCAGGACATGGCACAGAAGGAACCCCCCAACCTGTGGTGGTTGCCCAGAGGTGGGCTGTATCGGGTATAGAAGGGGATGGGAGAAAGGGCTGTCTTGTTTAGGCAGTGAGCACAGTAGGGGGCCCAGGAGCCACCTTTCTGCTGCCAAGAGTAGGGCTGGCAAGATGTCTGCAACTGAAACTAAAGGCAGGCAGCAAACATAGAAGTAGGACTGCAGGGTGGCAGTGGATTAACAACACATATAAAGAGTATTATGACAAGGAGCTTCTGAAACATTTCTGTGTAAACCCCGGAGCAAGTCCTAAAAATAGTCCGGGAAATATTTAGCATATGAAGTTTGTAATGACATAACAGGGTGTGACTTCACAGGAAGTGACATCACAACCCATGGCGTGTCACCCCCTTCATGACCCTCATGTGAAAGGGAACGATTCTAATTACAATCAAAGCTGAATTACAGTATTTGCTATGCATACAGATGTAAATATATGTATACAATGTATTTATATCTGATATAAACATACTTGTTCATCTACCCGTTGTCTGTGACCTTAACGCGGTGGATGTTTTAGATAAGAAGCGGGTCTACATTTAGGGCTAACCAATACATTTATAAACATTTACTCCTTTACATAGTACGAGATAATGGAGAAATGTATATACATGATTTGCAAATGCATATATGACTGATGAGTGCAGGTATTGGGAAGCCACACATTCTTAATGCTCACTGTCCATTTATATTTGCAACTGATGAATATGATGTCATGATGACAAACGAAGTTAAATGCAGTTACTTGTAGTACTTTAAAAATGAGATATGGTGCATGAATTATGTTATTAGCGCTCTTAAGTGGCCTGAAGGCATCTGCACTTTATAAAATCGAGTGAGTGTAGTTACACAGAAATGCGAAAAGGAATGTTGATGTGAGTTTTACTTTTTATAACTTGCAAGTATTGTTTTCTAAGTATAAATATGTAAATGAAATTACAATTAGCTACAGTAAAAACATTTTTATACATATGTCTGGAATTTGGTAATTACGTTTAAAGTGCTTTTGCGAAGTAAATACAATGTGCTTTTTAATTAAACAAGAGAGGTAACAGTTGTGTCCTCTTTCCCCTCTCCTGTTTGCTCTGGCCTTGCAGCCTTTAGCGTCCTGGGTGCGGAGAGACCCGGTAATAAAAGGACTTAGATGGGCGGACACGTGGGAGGATAGAATATCGTTATATGCTGACGATATAATACTGTTCCTTCGTTCTCCTTAAGCCTCCCTGATTGTGGTACTGGACATCTTTGCCATTTTCGGTAGTTACTCTGGATACTCGATCAATTGGGCCAAATCTATGCTGTATGTACTTCGGGGGCCACTATCAGGCTTAACCAGGTACTGTCCGATACAGATTACCACGTAGAGCTTCAAATACCTTGGGATTTACATCACGGCCAACGCTTTCAGTAGATATGTTCAGAACCTGCTCCCACCCCTACGGAGACTCAGGAGTGACTCGGAACAATGGAAGGTGCTTCCGCTTTTGGGAAGAGCTTCCTTATTCAAAATGATGTCCCTCCCCCGGTTCCTCTACGTGTTGCAGAACTCGCTAGACCTTGTTCCCGCAAGTTATTTTAAAGAAATAGAAAGCCTGCTACAGAGTTTGCTCTGGAGCGGAAAACCCTGCATAGCATTGCCCAAATTGAATCATACCTGGTACAATAGTGGAATCGGCCTTCCCGACCTAAAGAAATACTACTGGGCAGCACACTTAGCAGCCATTAATCATGGTACGTACAGTCTAGCAAACGACCCGGGTTACGCTGTAGATCGGTGGTTGCTGCCAGGGGGAAATTACAATCGAGCGCTCTACTCCGCTGCCGAGAGACGCCACCTGACCGGGCCCACAAGACACTCGGTACAGCTATTGCAGGCAGCTACCAGAAGCTTGGGCTGGGACCGCAAGGTGACATTGGCCACCCCGCTCTGGGACTCTGAATTGCTCGGAAATCTTTGGTTCACTAGAGGTTTCGACAAGTGGGACCTTATAGGTGTTTAAAAAATTGGCGATCTCTGGGTGAAGGGGGAGGTTAAATCGTTCCCCGCCTTGCAACAGGAGTATGACCTAGCCCTTACAGAATATTTTCGGTGCATGCAAGTGCGACATGCACTGCAATCTTGTCTCCAAAAGGGAGTAACCACTCCGGAGGTCTCCCCCTTGGAGGACCGTATTTTGGACGGTCACCTGCCAAGGAAAGCCATCTCCCTCACTTACAAAAAGTAGTGAACCACTCTGGCGAACCCGCCCTGAAGATCCGGGAAAAATGGGAAAGGGATGGCATCATACTTGATGACGAAGATTGGGCGATAGCTGCCACCTCACCTCGAGAGGTGGCTATAGCAGCCAGACAGAGGCTGGTGCAGCTCAAGATCCTACACCGTATCTACATCACTGGGCCGGGTCTGGTGCGTATGGGGAGGGCGAGCGATAGTGCATGTAGAAGGGGCTGTGGAATGTAGGGAACATTTCTCCACATATTATGGGAATGCACGCATATACAGAGTTACTGGAGAGAGGTGCATGAATTAATGAGCGAGGTGCTCCCACAAGACATCACAGTGGAAGCTAAAAGGTGCCTCCTAAATGTGTGGAAACCCACTGACCTAAATCGCACACACATCACCTGGGTCACGTTGGGACTGATGATAGTGAAACGTAACATTGCACAGAAGTGGGGGGCAACATGAGCACCTACAGTATTGGTCTGGAAGAGAGATATGGTCTGGTGCATGTTCCGTGAGAAGACAGTATACATAGGTAGGGGATGTCCGAAAAAGTGGATTCGTGTTTGGCAGGACTGGAACGACAACAGAGGGAACATCTGTACTCCGCCAACAATTCCAACTCACAATGAGCAAACGTAGATAGGAGGTTAAAACTGAGCTTTGACCTAACATGCATGTGGATATGGTACTTATGAATATGTGGGGGTACTAGACTGTAAAATGATTTGTAATGTGATTTGCCTTGTGACGTTGATTGAATTTGTTAATAAAAATAAATATTTAAAAAAAAAGAGAGGTAACAGTTGTTGCTAATGCATTTGTTTCCTGCGTGTGCATCTCCTTAAGGGTGGAGAAGTTAATGGTGGGCAGTTAAGCCACCCACAGATAACACACCTGTGGGCCATTCTCAGAGATAAAGGCGAGGCTCCCTGGGAGCCGGAGAGATAGAAACACTGTTACACAATGCACTATTGTCACGTACGAGCTGACTTACTGGGAGAGCATAAGGTGACACCAGGAACACGTCTCTGCCTCAGGAAGACTCGGGCGAAGGCGATCGGGCGTCCCGCCTCTAAAAGCAATGGGGGAAGGGGACGCCACCTACCCCTACTTCTACCTTGACAATGAGTAATGCCCAGGTGTGAACCTGAGTTTTACTTGAACTTGCGGTGCAGTCTTACCTGATCTTCTGTGTGCTGTAAGTGAGGGCCGGTCACCTGAGTGGGTGGAGGAGACAAAGTGCAGATACAGAACAAACTTTGTGATGGTGCAGGCTTAGAGGTGGGGCTAGGGGTTAAGGTTCAGGGCTTGAGCTGCTGAAGGGATAGACTTGGAGACAGGCCATTGAATGGAAATGTCAGATTTACTTAGTGGCAAGCTCATTTCTGTCCCCTGAACACACAGAACTGCCTTTAATTTTCCTTCTAGTTTTCTATGTGCAAAAGGTGCATTTAAATATTTTCTTAACCTTCCCCCTCGGCACAGAGGCTATAAACTGAAAATAAGTGTAATTAGCCTTCCTTGTAGACTCTCTTTCTTACTTGGCCCAGTTAGAAGTTGTAAATATACTATGCGGAGATTTCCGGTTACCTGAATTATTGATGTCGGAGTCACCATGTAGAATACCTGAAATTATGAGTTAGACATTTTGAATACCGGGTGTAATTTCCCATGTCATTCCCAATTCTTGAGGCTTTAATGAAGATTGCACACAATGTATGTAATGTAGGGTTAAGTGAATAATATAAGGGATAAAGTACCCACTGCTGTACATTATAAGGATATTGCAAGTCACTGAGGAGTTCCATAACCATATAGAGAAACAAGGCTGAAGGCCAAGTTCCTTTATAAGGTCATGGAATTCCAAGGTAACTTGCAATATTCTTATCATATATGACGGGGTACTTTATCCCATATAATACATGGTCACTCCATCACTTTTCCCACAAACCACTCAAAACCTTGGTGCATAGCTCTTTCATGATGAAAGAGCGAGCATGTTTGCAATCATGAAGAATAAAAATAAAACATCTACTGCAAAATTAACCACAGTAAAAACCTATTAGATATTTTTTGCAAACAGATATTAGAAACAGTTCAATACAAGTCTGTTTGTTTTTGTTTAACAAAAAAAGCTGTAGTAGCTTGGAATTTGTAGAAACATGCAGAAATATTCTAGGTTTTCTCTATCAAAAGAGTGCAAAAAAAACATTGTCTCTGCTTTTCATTATAAGCTATTAAAATAGAGCAGAAGAAAGAAAAGCAATGTTTTGTTTTTGTTGCTTTAAACAGCTGCTTCAGTTATGCTCCATGACCCGACCTGCCTTTCACCTTGGCTGCTGGTTGTGGCATCAGGCATTGTGAGGTCAGAACTTTAATAGTGAGTTCGGACATCTTTTCTTTATAATTGGCTACTGGGTGCGTCAGAAGTCACCCGTTACAAATAGAGACTGCCATTTATACAGGGATTACAGAATCTCTTGTATTATTATGCTAATAATGACCATGCTTATCAACAGACAATTCAAACTTAAGTGTTTCTCAGCACTTATTAACAGGTATCAATCTTCCCCACATCAGCGGTGCTCATTCTGTTGTCCAGGGCCGGACTGGGAACTGAAACCAGCCCTGGCAAATTTGCCAAACCAGCCCCCTCTGGCACGTAGCGAGCGAGCCCAGCGAGCGAGCCCGACCACTACTAGGGGGGTTTGGGGGGTTCCCCCCCCATGCTAATTTTGGAAAAAGACAGACCTAAACAGTGCATTTTACAGCACATTTTTCATTACAAAGCACATGGAGGTGGCCCCCCCATCAGGCCACCTCATAGCTCATAATGCAGTAGGTTTTGCCTTTTCTAAGAATTTTAAATAACGTGCTGCTATGAACTAATTTAAAGGGAGTCAATGTATCGACCTCAGAAGGCTGAATGGCTGAATTGGCTTTGCCAAGATTCGTACCTCAGATATAAGCCTTGTGGGCTTTTCTAGCCGAAACACATTGTGGCTTCTCACTTCTCCTTCCTCAATCATTCATTCTCTTACCGCCATCTTTCCCTTTTTCTTCTCTTCCATCATTGTTCCCTCTCTTTCTCATTGGTTTCCTTCACTTGTCAGTTTTCATTCCCTTGCAAACTCCCTTCCTTCCGTCTGTCCTAAGCAGTTTTCTAGCTCTTCTCTCTCCAAGCCTATTCTTCCTTTCTTCTCTCCCTTCCCCTACTCCTGTCATCCCTCCGAACAACACCTTGCCCTTCACTCTCATGCTTCATTTATCTTTCCCTTCAAGAAGTCTTTCCTCGCATTCTCTCTCCCTCCTTTACTTATCCCTTCCTCCCATCTTCATCTCTTCATGCCTTCCATCTTCTCCTCCCTCCCTGCCATTATTGCTGGTGTCTCCACTGCCCCTTTGCCTTAACATGTCTGCGGCTGTGAGGAGATGATTGCAAGCACCCCACCACCCCCAATCTGCCCCCGGATCTGACTCTGATTCACTTTCAAAGCCTTTGATATCAGGGCGGACAATCCAAAGCACTTCGTCTGTACACTGCTGACAATCCACAGCCCCACCACTGCAAACTGCTGACAATCCACAGCCCTTCCTCTGCACACTGCTGACAATCCACAGCCCCACCATTGCACACTGCTGACAATCCACAGCCCTTCGTCTGTACACTGCTGACAATCCACAGCCCCACCACTGCAAACTGCTGACAATCCACAGCCCTTCCTCTGCACACTGCTGACAATCCACAGCCCCACCATTGCACACTGCTGACAATCCACAGCCCTTCGTCTGTACACTGCTGACAATCCACAGCCCCACCACTGCAAACTGCTGACAATCCACAGCCCCACCACTGCACACTGCTGACAATCCACAGCCCCACCATTGCACACTGCTGACAATCCGCAGCGTTTCGTCTGCTCACTGCTGAAAGAGTTCAAATCAATCCCCAACTCTGCACACAGCTGACAGGGTCTAACGCCACCCTGTGCACACAGCTGACATGGTCTACCACCACTAAGAGTCCACAGCTCAGGCTAATGTTGTAGCGGTGAGACGAAAGGGTTATGTGTGCATAATAATAATTCTCCTCCCTGTCAGTGGTCGAAGTGGGAGAAAGAAAGTAGGGGAACTGTGAGCGGAGAATCTGAGGGCGGGAATAACCCGTGGATAGGGTCAGTGGGCAGAGTCAGAGGTGTGTCGGAAATTGTTGGAGGCCAGGAAGCAGGCAGCAAGGGCTTTTAAAACCATATTATACTTGCAAACACGATGCCCCCAACTGAGGTCAGTACCAGCCGCGGTCCATGCAGGTTACAGCGGTGGGGAGGTGGGGGCGTTTAAGGGGGAATTTCGAAGGACGATGCAGAGGGAAAATTAATAATTTATTTAATTTTCCCTCTGCATCGTCCCTCGTAATTCCCCCTTACCCGGCCCCTCTGCCCCAGCGCTGATACCTGAACGGACCGCGGCTGGTCAGCGTCTGGTGCGGTCGCACTGCCCTCGAGCCACCCTGCTCAAGGGTCCTGTGACCTCAGTGACAGATTCACTGTCACTCTATGGTGTGGTGCTTCATAGGCCTGCCTGCAAGACTGGAGGTCAACTTCAGAATGAATTGTGGCAGACAGGCGTTCAAGGTTAACCCACACTTGCCACTGCTAGGGTCCACGTGCTGGTGCTAAGACACCAGGGCTTTTAAGATTTGTGGGCCTTGTAAGGTCTAGCATGGGAATGTGCTCCCTCAGGGGGGGTGTTCTGGTGGACTAGTCATGAAGGCTGACCTGGTTACCCAGTTCCAAACTCAGCAGCTCTGACCATAGTGCCACATCCTCTCTCCCACTGAACACCATACTGCCCCACTGAGAGAAACTTGCACTGCACTGACCCGCTATAAACACCTGGATGTGACTCAATTCAAATTACGCACTAGACAAGAGCAATAGGCTACCTAAAACAAAATTGACAACATTCTAGAAAAAGCAAACGCTTATGGGGAATGCAAGATTAAGTAAAGCATGTGAAATTTAAGCAGAAACAACATGGTTACCTTTTTCTTTTTATACTTCTTATTCAGAAATTAGTGAGTGCTTTTGCCTGAAAAGTTAAAGCCATGACTACAGGGCCCAGAAGGGACCCACTTCAATGCCATTGCCTATATTATCACAAAGCCTAAGCAGTATGGTTTAAAAAGACCACATTCATGAACACAGAGCCGCGGTCCACATTTTGTTTACCAATTGACCAATCCAGCAGGTACTTCAGTACTTCCAGGAATAGTGCACTTTCCCACACAGGGAAAAAAACAATGTAGTTCAAAGAGCAAAGAGAAAACAAAAGTACCGCTTCACTGGCAAACACTGTAAAGTGGCGCTAATGTGTTCAGGTGTGAATAGATCCATCTGCCCACCTTGCAACCACTCTGTCTTGCTTTAGTTAGTTAGTTATTTTTCATATTTTTAATGTTTTATTTCTCTCCACCCCGAGGCTGCACTTAGAAATTGAAAAATGTCAAAAAAGACTACGGGGCAGATTTACAAGCCCCTTGCGTCACTTTTGCACCGTTGTTTTCTGATGCAGCGGCAGCGTAAAAGTTGCGGCCCATTTACAACGTGACGCATCTAGGGAGATGCGTCACGTTGTGAAGCCCTGCGCCAAATTAAACCTGCGTCAGATTTATTGTATGCAGGTTGGGCGTTCTGTCGCAGCAAGCCCCGTAAAAGCGACGGAGTGAAATCTACAAGATTTCACTAAGTCACTTTTATGTCCATGCTGCGTCAAAACCCTGTGCCTGCTTGAAGCAGGTGTAAGGAGTGACGCAGCATGTTAGGTATAGGGTGCCCCTAAGCATTGCTGGAGTTGCGTTGTGCTTGCGACACGACTCCAGCAATGCGTGACTTTTCCGTCAACAGATGCGTCAGAATTTCTGATGCATTTGTCAATCCTTGCGCCATGGTGCGCCGTATTGTAAATACGGCGCATCCATGGTGACGCAAGGGTATTGCATGTTGGCGCAGGGAAAGTGACGCATCTCTACAGATGCGTCACTTTCTTGTAAATCTGCCCCTACGTTTCCAGCAAAAGTGTTTTTTTTCTTTTTTGGATCCATTTCACAGGGGAGCAAATAAAAGAAAGGAGGAAAGAGAAGGTAATACCTGTTTCTTGAAGTCTCGGTTTTTACTAAATGGGGAGGAGAGAGACAGAAAGAGAGGGAAGATAGAGAACAAAGAGGGTGGGGGGGGCAGCTGCCAGCGGCAGGAGAACTGGACACTATCCTTGTGTTCTCTGGGCAAGAAGGAAAAGACAGAGTCCTTTTCCTTCTCTGCCCATCCCCAAAAGCCGAGCCTTAACTATCGGCCTCAGCAACTTCTGCCCTCCGGGAGGCATGTTTAAAATAAGAAAGTAGGGGAACGGACTCAATGTAATTAAAGAAGATGGGGCACGCTGTGCCTGGCTGCCGATCCCGCCCACTTCGACCACTGCTCCATGTGGCTATGTTCTGGGACAGTACCCTCCCAGCGAGTGAATAGCTTACAAGAGCGCCTTTTTTCACCCCCATCAGCACTATTTTGGAACAAGGTGTGTTTTTATTTGACAGCACAGGGCCAGTGCAGAATGTAAGTCTGTTTGTGGTCGGAAAGTGGTGGGGCTGTCCACCCTCCCTTGGTCCAGCCTCACAAACATGCATCTCTCCTGATTGTGAAGCTATTCAAAATGTAAGCAGATTTTGTTTGGTGAACTCTGCACGATCTTCTATTGAGCCGGGCATGTTTTGTTAAATGCGAGGCTCGTTAGAAAGTGAAACAAATCTCCCTGAAAATGCACAGGCATCTTGGCACTATCACAGTGGAGGCATAACATGGCAGCCCTTTGCGCATTCACCCGATCTTTGAGTAACAGAGGGAAGCGTTCTGTAACTTATGGAATAGACCAGGAAGAAAGGACAATTTGTTGTCCAGAAAGTGGTTGGCAGTGGGAGCGGGAAGGCGGGGGGTTAGATCGGGGCAGAGAAAATGCCCTGTAAATAGGCTTCCGGTATGCCAAGATAAAAGCGTGCGCTCATTTTCGGGATGCGACAGCTGTCAACGTGTGAGAGTTGCAATGTGGTCCCTTGTCGCTCAGACTATGCTGGAATGTTGTTTCAACTTCTGTGGGCAGTATGTTGCATGAAAGACGCTATTCCGTTCCTAGTGGGTGAAGTAGGGGTTGCCCAGTACAGCAGTGCACCATGCTTCAAGCGGTGCCCCTAATGCTGGTAGCTCATGTTCTGTGACGACGCTGCCTACTGTGCTTTATATTGTCAATGGGAGACCATGCCCCGTGACTTCACAGTACACGGAGCTCACTGCACTGGCTCCCGTGCTTTTGGATGTCACTGTAGGCGCTGATCTGTGAACTCTTTCCTGTGCTTTGGGATGTTCCTTTGTGACGTCACGGTACATGGAGCCCTCTGCCTCCTGTGCTTTGTTTTGGAAGTTCTTCTGTGACGTCACGGTACATGCAGCCCTTTTCCTCCTGTGCTGTGGGACACCGCTAGGACACCTTATTTTATGTCGTGCTAACGTACGCCTTAGACACTTTGCTTTAGGACGTCACTGATAGAAGGTTTACTTAGAAGTGGCCAAGCCACGAATTCTATAGGGAGTATTAAGCCAGGGGGCATGGACCAAAATTCCAAAGCACAAGCCGAGCCATAAAACGATTCGGCATTGACAGCTGTTAAAATTAATAGTTACATTTAAACCACTTCCAGTGCCCTAAAAACGCTGCCACGAGTGAGACAGTAGACAGAACGCTTCCCTCTGTTACTCAAACTGTTTCTGTTGATGTCACGTTGAATAATAACCACTGCTTCAGTCACGGAACCGGGACATGGCCTAACCAGGCTTTTGCTTTTAATTCCGGCCCGGTCGCGACGCATCCAGAGACAGTGCCTGGCCATAAATTAATTGATCAGGCTGGGATAAGGATTGCGTTTGCATTGCCGATCATCACTCACCTGCGGGTGCCGAGCGGCAGCCGACAGACACAGCCCGGGCAGGCTACAAATAATAAAATTAAGGGGTCAGCGCCTCCACACTCCGCTCCAGCCTCTCGTCGTCTCACTCTCAGGCCTCCTCTGCCTCTCGGTCACACGCACTTTTTATTGCACGACCCCCAATGCGCTTGCGCATGATCACCAGCAGGTCCACCGACTCCAGACCCCCACCCTAAGGGTGAATGACGTGCCGCGTAGACGCGAAGGCGGAGACTGAAGACGCGCATGGAAGTGCAGTGCAGCCCAGTGGATTTTTAATAAATAATATATGCTCAGGGCTGCTAGCCTAAATGAAATAAAATCGGGTGAAGACATGACATCCACCATGGACATGTCACGGACGGTGCGTGCAGCACCACCAGGCAGCAGCTGCACTTTATGCAGATAGTTGTTGTGTGCTTGCTGTTTGCTCGGTCACACCAGCGCCCAAATCGGCCCCAGCAACAAAACCGGCCCCCTGTCATAAAACCGGCCCCCACCCCATCCAGCCTACCGGGGGATTGCCCGGTGCCCGGCATTGTCAGTCCGGCCCTGCTGTTGTCCTGCGAGTAATCAAAGCTCAACTTAAACCCACTGTTATAATCTGGGAACCGTGTTTCCTCAACACAGGTCTTCCCTTAATTTTCCTTTGTTGCTACCCCTTCCCTCTCTTACCCAGTGGTGCTGGAACAATTCTCAGAGTGGGGTTGCTGCCATTAATGTTTTATCACTGAAGTGTTAATAATTGTAAAAAGTCGAAGCATCACACAAGCTAATTGTTACAAACGTGCCACACCCGTTCAGCAGGAGTTTGGTAAGGGTGTGGTATGAAGCTGGTGGTGCATTTTGGAGCACTGTTGTGGTAGTGCACTGTCATTTACAGGCAGCACATTTTCCTTTGAAATGGCCACTAATTTTGGGAAAATATGCAGTTTCACTGGTAAAACTGTATATTCCACAGACAATGTGTGGAAATCCGTTTTCAGTGACTTTTTTATCATTTTAACATCAAAGTGTCTTGATTTGTCTTGATTCTATCAACATCTTTGTTTCCATCACTCTTCAAAACTACAAACATGGGTTTTATTTGTTCTTTCCTAATTGCTGATATAATTTGAAATATGTGTACAGTTTATTTATAGGTATTGAAATGTTGTGTGTAAAAAACTGAACTGACATCCTACAGCCTTTCCTTTCACTTCCTGCACCTTAACAAGATTGTCACCTAGTTCACTTTTACAAAGTCCTCTAAAGTAGCCTGGCATTTGACTTTTGTCTTTGAACTCACAGCAAATGTGACCAAATAAACACAAAATGTAAAGATATCTTTATTTCTCATTACCTCCACTGTCTGTGCTCTTAGCTGCTGGTTCGTTCTGGCTGGGTCCTTCCACCTTTGGAATGTTGAACTGTGTTGAATTATTTAGATAAACTGTGAGGAGAAACCGTTGGTGGCCCCTGTTTTCTTGAGGGGTGGTTCCAACTCTAGGGCGTTTGCGCATAGTGCCGACCCCCCAGGTGAGGCGTTATGCCAGTGCATAATGTAAAAATAAAGTATGACTACGTTCCTGTTCCAGGACTGTGCCCCACCCCTGGCTGCTTGCTCCTTAGTTAATGGTACAGTGTGATGGCCAATCCAAGTGATTGGCAATGCTGACAGGCAGCATTACCTGAAGTCTAGTGCATGTGTCGGGTTGGACAGGTCTCTGACTGTGGCCAACCCGACATCCGCACTTCAGGCTTTGGCCCGTACGTTTTTTAGGGAGCCAGAGGGAACACAGTAGAGCCCCCCCCGGTCTCACTTAGAGCGCTGGCTTCACTTGTCCACACCAATCTTTGCTTTGCTCTCATGCAGCCGGGGCGTAGTTTCAGGGGGGTGTTTAGACTGTTACATCACCTCCCCTATAAATTATTTTCTGGTAAATGGTTGGGTGCGAATGCTTTCAGTCGGGTATGGTGAGGTGTCTGTCGGATTTCTCCAGGAATTTTTACACACACACACACACACACACACACAGACAAAAAGCACACCCACGCTCTCCCTCTCTGTTCTGAAAGTCTTCAAAACTGTTGGTTATTTTACAAAATATTGGTACCCCTATCAATCCACATTGCTTTTATTTCCGATGCCGCTCAAGTTCCTCTCATGCGCCGTGCTTGTTGTATAATGTATTTGAGCATTATATGCCAGTGTGATTGTTTGGGCCCCCAACTTTACTGACCAAGCTACTCCCCTGCATGCCACTTTAACTATAAAAAGTATGAGAGCAAAGCTTGGATTGGTTCTAGGCAGGCTAGTCTGTCCTTGCACTGGCCCATGTGTAAAGGGAACGTGGGGGCAGGATGAAAGGACACACATGACCAATCAGTGTGTCGCAATATTTTAAAACCATACAGTGACTGGCCATGTGTCAGGATGGGCACACTTTTTCCCCTCATGCACAGTGCCTTTGACGGCATTGTGGATGTGGAGAGCGGAGAAGCAGTCGACTTCTAGAGTCACACGTCTAGGCCGGAAAGCCTAAAAGGGCACGTGGTTGAGTGAGCTGGAACAGCCAGGCCTCAGTCGGGCACTGCATGCTTATTTGTAGCCTCCTTTTTGACTGTATGTGCACATTTTGAAAGATACCCCATAAATCTTCTTAAACTGCTTTCTGAAATGTGATACTAAACATTTCACGGAGCGGGCTTTTTAGGTTTTGCCTGCATAGCACTTTCGCAGTGCTTATGAAATCTCTTGTATTTATTATATCTTAAAAGGGGGCTCTTGTCAGTTGCCATAGCCAAATTACTGTGTTCATTCCCTTTCGTGTGGAACTTTTTTTTTTACTTCCCCTGGCTGCACGCATTTACGATACTTCTACTAAAGCTGTTCACACCTGTTTAAGACCCATTTACTGTCAAGATAAGATCTCTTCCCATGAGAAAGGCAGACAGCTTCTAACAGTATGTTGGAATGCTTGCTTTTTATCACTTTGTTGTGTAAAGCAGAATGCTTTAGCCTTTGAATGTTTGTGGCATTTCCTATCCATGCCTCAGTATCTTTTTTTGCACTTTGTAGGCATTATCGGATTAATCTATTTGGTCATTATGATAAATTCTAAATGTTGTAAAAAACATTGCACGTTAAAAATAAAGTTAATATACAAGATCTATGCTATAGTGTACTACTATGTATACCAAACAACGTCTCAACAGGTAATAATAAAAGACAGTTTCAAAAAGCATGCACAATAGTTGCGAGAAGGAGGAGACAGGGAGGCATTAATAGTTTTTGCAACAAATGCGAAAAGCAGTCTATATTTTAAATAAAGTCGAGAAAAACAATGGCAGCACTATATTACAATAGATGTACATGTAGCCGTACAAACATATACACGAGTGCTCGTGAAAAACAAGGTAAACAGCACAAGTGAAACAGCGAAAAACGGCGCAAAGGAAACAATAATGTCAATATATACAAAAACCTTTTTTGCAGTTATTTTTTTTTACAAGAATTTAGACGAGATAGGTAATTTGCTGAACCACAGAGGTTGTGCCAAAAATTGTGCTGGGTGATGACAGTGTTTCTACCTATAATTAGTTCAGGTCATCTTCAGGACCAGGTTATGGATTTTTAAATGCTGTCAGAGAAGGTAGAAACGGAAATAATAGAATAAGGGCCAAGATGAAAGCCGGCATGGCCAAATTGGTCGGGGGGAGAAGGAACTACCTGCGTAATTGTAGGGAGGCGATTGCCTAGAAGCGATCGATAGTTGCACTCTGGTAATGGTGTGCAGGGGGAGAAGGCGAGCACAATGTCAGTGTAGGTGCCCACGAAGGAAACTGCAAACTGCAAAGGGAAACAAACGCTATTAAGGTGTTAGCTGGTCCAAGATAACAATGTTCTAACAATGAGGAAAGGTGGATGAAGTGAACCGTCAAATGAGAGCAGATGTGCTTTATCTGCGATGGCACCAGAAAGGGAGCAGGATCCAGCGGAAATACCAAACCACTAGACCGGGAGAACCGGTATGGGACGCAGTGGAAAAACGAGGACTCGCCAGTAGGGACGGTTCAATTAGGAAATTGGAGGCAATTTAAGGCGAGCACGAGCTTAGATGAGTCTTTATGTAGCCCGGCAAGCATGCTGGAAAACCAATGATGAAGGGCTATGGTGAGTTTGGGACCGGCGTCAATGGAAGCATGTCGGGTGACGAGGGATAAAGGGTAAAAATTGCATGAGGTGAATGCTCATGGACGAACAATGCCAAGGAAGAGACAGTCGGATGATGGCAGCTCTCACCTGTTGTATCGGTCTTCAGAGGACAATCTATGGAGGTCGGCCAGTGGAGGCGAGATCCTCTGGGTCTGGGTGTTAGGAAGGATCGAAGCACAGGCAAAGGGGGAGGAGTGGCATTGGTAATAGACAGACGCTTCGAGTGTTCCATTATACCAACTGATGACATTCCCGGGGCCGAAACTCTCGGTTTCTGTCTTACACACTCCCCCGGTCAATCTTGCGCTGGTTTATTGGTCTATAGACCCCCTGGCCCGGTTGGATCTTTTAACGAGGAGCTGGACGCTGTGATCTCAGGCATGAGCGTTCAATTTAAGCATCTTATTCTTCTGGGAGATTTTAATGTTCACTTTGATAATACGGAGGCGTCAGATACTATTAATATTTTAGATATTATTAGCCCACTGGGCCTCTTACCCTACGTCACGCTGCCCACTCATAATAAAGGACACACTTTGGATCAGATTTTTTCCACCACCTCTGTGACAGTTGTGCCCCCTCTCCCGGTGTTATGGTCCGACCATCTTCTGGTGGCTTTTAATATCCAGGCACAAACCAGTAAGACTAGCAGAGGTGTGGGATGTCAAGCCCTGCGGTCGCGTCCTTTCCACTTAGTAACCGTTGAAATGATCGATCAGTATCGACTAACCCACCCTTGCTCTTTTACGGGCGATTTAGAATCGGACCTTGCGCGTTTTCAAGATTGGCTTGTACGGTGCCTAGAGGTTTTAGTCCCGCCTAGGCAGCTGTATAAAAAATACCCGCGTGCATCGGCCCCATGGTTTACGCCTGCGCTTAACTCTAGTAGAAAGCTCTGCAAAAAAGCAGAAAGAGCTTGGCGAGCAAAGTATCTGGACCCTCTGAAGGAGGCCTACAGAAGTTGCGCCAGGGCCTATCATAAGGACATTTACCTGGCCAAAAAAGCTTACTTCGCTCATCGGATTGAGGAGGCTGCTAACACCAGTAAAGAAATCTTCGCAATTGTGAAAGAATTTACATCACCAGTGGCTATTACGCCTAGGTGCTCTTTTACGGAACCCTGGGTTCGGCAATTAGCCAGTTTTTTTGCTAATAAAATTAAAAGCATTCAGGCTACATTTCCTGCTCTCGCACGGGGGGGAGCGCCTTGTCCTGAAACTAAGGCCGCTGTCTCGGACTCGGTAAATCCCAGTCTGTTGAGTTTTCCACCGATTGTACCCCAATCTTCACTGGAATTTCTTGCCAAAATTGGATCCGGTTCTGCTCTGGACCCATGTCCCACAAATTTTCTAGCTAAAATAGCTCGTGCTATTAACCCCCTGGTGAATCCAATTCTAAACTGCTCATTGCTAACAGGGACTGTGCCGTTTGCCTGGAAACAGGCAATGGTCATCCCGCTCCTGGAAAAACCGTCATTGGATCGGGATGTCCATGCTAATTATCGACCTATCTCTTTACTCCCTGCTTTGGCTAAAGTGACAGAAAAGCATGTCCTGTCACATTTTGTGGAGGCTCACGGCCTCTTGCACCACACCCAATCCGGCTTCCGTACGAATATGAGCACAGAGACCGCTTTGTTAGAGGTGGTGGAGGCCATCAAGGAAGTTCAGGACTCTGGGGGAAAGGCACTGCTTGTGTTACTCGATCTCTCGGCGGCGTTTGACACAGTTCCTCATGACCACCTACTGACCCGCCTTGTGGAGATTGGGGTTGGAGGAACGGTGTTCAAATGGTTCAAGTCCTTTCTGACCAACCGCCAACAGACAGTCTGGGCCCCTCCGTACTCGGCGACAGTGCCGCCTTTGGAAGTGGGAGTTCCTCAAGGATCTATACTAAGTCCGATCCTTTTCAATATCTATATGTCCCCTCTGGCTCCGCTGGTCGAGTCTTTTGGAGCCCAGATTGTTTCTTACGCCGATGACACCCAGCTTCTTTTCAGGTGCAGCAAAAATTTGGATTTCAATGGAGATCGTATTGAGAGCTGTTTGGCCGCGGTCTTTACATGGTTCCAATGCAATCAGCTAAAATGCAACTCAGATAAATCGGAGGTTCTCTTTTTCGGTTGCCCTCCTGATCCTTGCTGGAGATCTGGGTGGCCTGCTGATATGTTTCCCCCTGCTGATGTGGCCTCGGTGGCAAAAAATCTTGGCGTTAAGATGGATAATTGTCTCACCCTGAAACCTCAGATTTTGAGCCTAGTTGGTCAATGCTTTGGCATTTTAAAAATGCTAAGAAAATTTCTTCCTGTTCTGTCCATCGCCCACAGGAAGATCACGGTGCAGGCCATGATAGGCTCTAGGCTTGACTACGCCAATGTCCTGTACCTGGGTCTTCCCAAGTTCCTTCTCTCACGCTTACAGGTTGTGCAGAATTCGGCCGCGCGGGCTATCTTTGGCCTTAGCCATCGTTCCCATGCTACTGGATTACTGCAATCCCTGCACTGGCTCCCCATTCAGAAGCGCATTGAATTCAAGGCACTTACCATGACATTTAAAACTCTTCATGGTATTGGCCCTCTCTATATGAGAAAGAGGATCGGTTTTCATCGACCTACCAGAACCTTGCGCTCTGCGTCACTGTCCCTCACCGTGGTCCCGGCAATTAGGCGCGCCCGGATTGGAGGGCGTTCCTTTAAATATCTAGCGCCACTCGCCTGGAATGCCTTCCCTCTGGCGTTAAGAAAGTGCGACAACTTGACGACCTTTAGAAAGAAGCTCAAAACTCGGCTGTTCAGCCTGTAAGTCCTCCTCCCTGTAGAAGCTTTATGGTCTTGGGTCTGTCAGCGCCGGGACACTCTGTCTGAGTAGCTGTTGTGATTCCCCCGTGGCGAGCGCTAACGGCGAACCCTGGCTTTGCGCGCTCGGAGACGCCCGAACTACAATACCCAGAGGGCATAGCGCGTCTCGCGAGATGACGCGCCAGACGCTTAAAACAGGAAGTTGCCGGCCTCCCGATGTCGGAAATTCCTGTGCAGAGGCTTCGTCCTTGTCCGATCCCGGTTCTTCAGTCCGTGGCTCAGAGTACGGTAAGGGTGCTTGCACCAACGGAACCATTGCTCCTCCGTAGTCGAGCGGGTGCTCCTACGAAGGTTTTCGTCCGGTGTCTTGTGGATGTGTTAGGCCTGCGGTTCTCGGCAGGCGGTGAGAGAGAGAGAGAGACTCTCCCCGGGGATTTGTTCGGCCTGCTTTGTCGGCCGGCGGGGCTGGGGCTTCTAGCCTGATCATCGTGTCACGAGTGCAGGCACAGTACAAACTAAAAGCATTTCCAAGGAAGCTTTCTATTCCTGGGCCCTATTTTCGATACTTCTCCAGCTTTCCTACCTAACGCTTACAGTGTGGAGTGAACACGAAGGGAGAGTGTGGTGACTGCGTGCTGTGGCTTACAGTGATGGATGCAGTACAGTTTCGTATTGTATAACTGTTGGTTTCTCTGGCTCTATCTTAACAGGGGTTATTACGAGTGGTAGAGGGCTGCACTCTACCCCTGTGAAGTGCGGTGGAGTCAAGTGGAGGGTAGGTGCTAGTCCTACTGTAGAGCCTCATTGTTCAGCATAGGGTGCTAGTGTAGGGGTTGCTCATTGTTTATTTGTCATTGCTACAGCCAAAACCTCCTCCATCAAGCGCTGTCTGCCCACCTCTCAACCGGCCTTCAACCTTACGTTACCTTCTTCATGTTATGGATGGATGTTATTTTCCTTTACAGGTATAAGGGCTATGTCACGTGGTCATTCCGCAGGATCCATACGCAGTGATAAGCTCCACCTCTGGACCTGCCAAACACCCTGATGGTCAAATACGTACAGGGTGTTTGGTGGATACAGCGAGGGAAAAAACCCCTAAACAGGGGAAAAACCCAGGGAGGGAAAGGAAGGGTCAGCAGGGAAGGGAAGCTGAAAAACAAAGCACACAGTTTAATACATACAATACTTTCTACTCTCAATGTATCTCACTACAGAACAGAGCTTCACCTGAGCCAGTACCTTTAGGGCGGCTACACCGCAGCGTTCCTTCCTTGAACCTTCCTCCCCTACAGAACACAAACACAAGGGTTAGAGAACACTGCCCCCTCGTCCACTTAAGAGGTATCTAGGTAGCAGGTGAAGGTCACTCACCCTCTTGATAAAATGAAACACCCAACATTAATCATCTCCCGCGGGGTTTGCTCCAGGTAAGTTCCTGTTAGTACACCACACTAGAAGCTCTTCTGAAAAAGTAGGGATCATTAAAGTCTAGCTACGAGGTATATATTGCTCCATATACGCCAAGTTTATATTCGTCCTTCCAAGTCTATCAACACGGGAGGGCGTAGTGGTGAACTACTGCCGTCCGCGTTGTATGCCTGATTCTGTCCAACGGTCTGCGATACCTTCGTGACGGCAATGAGAAGGAATTCCCTCCCTCGCACTCCGCCCCTTGCCGGCGTCGTATGTGTATGCGTGCGTCACCCTGTTCCCCTTGTCTCCGGGAGAACAAAGGACCCTGTCCCGGACTTCGCTCCCCGCACCCCAGCCTAATCCCTGGTACCTGCCCGAGCGTTTCGCCCGTCTCAAACTCCGCCCCTTGGGCTTTCCGACCTAACGAGTCCTCTCTCCCTCACTCGGGAGTCTGGAACCGCTCTTCTGCTGCTGCGTCTCGTACAGCCTCCGGATACGTAGTAACTGGACTGCGCGTCTCCCGCCAAGTCCACTGGAATCACGAACAATTTCCCTACCGGTCCCGCCCCCTCTATATCCTTCCGGCGGCCGGGGCTTCTGGGAATTGTAGTTTAAAACCCACGGACGCGTGGGAGTTGTAGTCCAGGCAGGCGCCTCGACTAGAACCTGACAGTACGTCCTCCTCCCCGGCGCCTTCTAGGCTCAGGTTTGGAAGGGAATTTCCGATGAAAGGAAGCTACGGCCCTTGGTGCATGCACGTTGTACCAAGGTTCCCAAGAGTCCTCCTCCTCCGAATAGCCTTTCCATGCCACTAAGTATCATAGTACCCCTCTGCGCATCTTGGAGTCCTTTATGGACCTCACTTCGTATTCCAGCCCTTCTTCGCATTGCACTGGCGGGCGTGTTCTCCTCTGGGATGTTAGTGCCTTCTTCAATAACTGAACGTGGAATACCGGATGAATCCGTAGAGTGTTTGGTAACTTTAGTTTGTAAGCAACGGGATTGACCTGTCGCACTATTGGATATGGGCCAATAAATCTTGGATGAAAGATGCTTCTCATCTTGAACCGAAGGTTTCTGGTGGATAGCCACACCTTCTCTCCTACCTGAAACTGAGGACCGGGAGTTCTGTGTTTGTCTTCCCATCGCTTATATGTCTCTTTTGCCTTTACCAAGTGTGTGTGCACAGACCTATGCATCTTTCTCAAGGCTTGAAGGCGTTCCCTCAAGCTGGGTTGATTGTCCACTTCTGGAGGGATGTCAATGGGCAAAAAGCGGGCGTCATAACCGTAAGTGGCTCTAAAAGGGGACATTCCCGTTGAGCTGTGCCAGGCATTGTTATAAGCCAACTCGGCCATCCATAGTAGATCCACCCACGAGTCCTGCGCTTTCTGGGAATAACACCGCAAATATTTTTTCAAGGTCTGGTTCAGCCTTTCCGTCTGACCATCCGTCTGCGGGTGAAAGCTGGTGGATAGAGCTGCTTCCACCCCCATGGCCTGACACCAAGTTCTCCAAAACCGTGCAATGAACTGCGGGCCCCTGTCAGACACGATCACCTGCGGGACTCCGTGTAAACGTATGACCTGAGACGCCACCATCTGGGCGGTTTGGCTGGCTGTGGGTAGAGTGGTACACGGGATAAAATGACCCATCTTAGTTAGATTATCAACTACCACCAGGATAGTCGTACATCCCTGATCCAGGGGCAATCCTGTTATGTAGTCCAGACTAATGTTCTGCCAGGGGCGATCAGGTGTGGGCATGGGCCTTAGCAAGCCCCTCTTCTTAACGTTCTCCCCCTTGGCTCTGGCACATTCCTCACATTCCGTCACCCATCGCCGGGCATCCTCCCCCAGGGTTTCCCACCAAAAGTACTTGCGTAGCAGACGTTCTGTCTTTGTAATCCCAGGATGTCCCGCCAAGGGCATTACGTGACACCATACAAATGCCTTTTTTCGTAGTTCCCTGGCGGGCAGATACAAGCTGTCTCCCTGAAAGGGCAACCCTTGTCTCACCTTCCGTCCCTCTTTACTGGCAGCCCATTGTTCCCAAGCCCCCACTGACTTGGCCTTCTTCACCATATCCAGGAACCTCTCGGCCCTAACCACACATAACACCTTGGTTGCCGGTATAATGGCTTGCGGGATCCCCTCTGTATGTTCTCCTGGCATCCCTTGTCTGGACAAGGCGTCTGCTTTACGGCTATCTATTCCTGGTCTATATGTCACCACGAAATTAAACTCGGCAAAAAAAAGCATCCAGCGCATTTGTCGTTGCGTCAGATGCCTCGCCGATGACATATACTGAAGATTGCGGTGATCGGTATACACCGTCACCGCATGTTGTGCCCCCCACAGGTAGTGCCTCCACTCCTGGAATGCTCGTTTGATTGCTAATAGCTCTTTTTCAGCTACTGTGTAGTTGAGCTCTGCAGGACTCAACTTGCTTGACAGGTAAGCCACCGGATGGAGGCGACCGGTGAATGTATCCCTCTGGGATAATACCACCCCTATTGCTTCATCCGAAGCATCGGCTTCCACTACAAAGGGTAGTTCCAGCACCGGATGGATTAACACCGGAGCTGTGGTGAAGGCTCTCTTTAAGGTTTTAAACGCCTCTTCTGCCTCTTTAGTCCATACAAAGTGTACCCCTTTTTTCAATAGTCGGGTTATTGGGACGGCCGTCTGCGAGAACTGTGCGATGAAACGGCGGTAGTAATTTGCGAACCCCAAAAAACTTTGCACTTCCCGCACGTTCTTTGGGGCTGGCCATTCCTGCACCGCCCTGACCTTCCTATCTGACATCTGCAATCCCTTGGCGCTGAGATTCACTCCTAGGAACTCCACCTCCGGCACCCCAAACTCGCACTTACTCAATTTTACATACAGTTGATGTTCTCGCAGCTTCTCCAATACCTTCATTACGTGTTTGGTATGACTAGCTTCATCCCGTGAGTATATCAGTATATCATCGATATACATAACTACAAAACGGTCCACATAATCTTTTAACACGTCGTTTATAAAGTATTGGAAAGCCGCTGGGGCATTACAGAGCCCAAAGGGCATGACCAAATACTCGTACAAACCATACCTCGTCTTGAACGCCGTTTTCCACTCATCCCCCTCACGTACTCTGACCAGGTGATAGGCCCCCCGTAAATCCAACCGGGTATAGATCTTGGCCTCCCTCACCTGGTCGAGCAACACGGAGATGAGCGGTAAAGGGTAACGGTTACGTACGGTGTTTTTGTTCAACACGCGGTAATCTACACATGCCCTCAGATCTCCATTGGCCTTCGCTATAAAGAAGATGGGGGAAGCTGCCGGGGATCGAGATGGTCTGATAAAGCCCAATTTGAGGTAGTGGTCTATGTATTCTTTTAGATGGTTTGTTTCTGGAACAGACAAGGCATACACTCTACATGACGGGATAGTAGCCCCTTCTACCAGATCAATGCGGCAATCGTACTCCCTATGCGGGGGCAGAGTGTCCGCCTTGATTTCGCTAAACACGTCCCCAAATCCTCTATATTCCCTAGGGAGTTGTACATTGGTTTCTGCGGCAGTAGCCGCCAAGTAAGGGGAGGCCAAGGCTGCAATATGTATTGAAGGGCTAGGCGAAAGATGTTCTTGACAAAATTCGGATGAGAACAGGAGTGTCTTATTCCTCCAATCCACCGTAGGGTTATGTAGGCAGAGCCATGGCATGCCCAGGATAACCTCATACTGTGGGGCTGCTATGATGTTTAGCGACAACTTTTCCGCATGGATGAGTCCCTGCAACAGCACCGATAGACCCACCTCTGATGTTCTTTCCGTTATCTGGCCTGACTTCAATGGTTGCCCGTCTACAGCTAACACCTCTTCCGGGTTCTCTTTCTGAACACGGGGTAAAGCTAATCGAGACACTAGGCCTTCATCGATGAAATTGCCGGTCGCTCCGGAGTCTAGCATCACCCATACCTTATGGGACTTGCTCTCGCATTCGAGCGTCATACTTATGACTAGATGTGCCTCGTTTTCCCCTATATCTCTCTTGGAAAGCGATGTGAGTTTCCACGCGGGTTCTCTCTCAACCCCAGGTTTGTTGTCCTCAGACAGCCCCATGTCCGGGGCTAAGGAAGATACCGCTACTCTCTTGAATCTATTGACCCCCGTACTCCTGGGTTTGGAGGGGCATTCCCGAACGTAATGCCCCTTTTTTCCACAGTACATACAAAGGCCCTGAGTCCGCCTGACTTCCCTTTCTTCTTTCGTTATCGGAGCACGAAGGGCACCTATCTCCATGGGTTCCGGACTGCCTTCTGACCCTCCCACTGTCTTCCTTGGGGGCCTGTCATAACCAACGGTCCCTTTCTCCCATTTTCTCCTACCGCTTACTCTCTCCGTCATGCGACTGTCTAGTCGTAACGCCAGATTGATCATATCCACGCAAGTTTGAGGCTGTGGATCTACTTGCGCCACCACGTCTTTCAGATCCTCTTTTAATCCCTGATAAAAAAGGGACATTCTTTTTTCCTCCGGCCACTCGGCCTCAGCCACCAATCTATTAAAAGAGGTCAAATATGTAATTAGCTCGCCTTTCCCCTGCCTCAATTCCATGAGTTCCTTGTCTACACAAAAAGTGGTGGCCCTTCTATCGAAGACCTTCTCGAACTCTGATCTAAACGCAGCCCAGTCTGACAGGATATAATCATTATTCCGTACAAGCGGTACCGCCCAATTGGCCGCATCCCCCGCCAGATAGGATATGGTGAAAGCCACCCGGGAATGATTGGTGGGGAAAGAAGCAGGCTTACATGAAAAATGTAACAGTATCTGCGTTAGAAAAGCCTGCGTTTTCCTAGGGTCCCCAGAGAACCTCTCTGGTGTAGCCAAAGGAATGGGCGGGGGCACAGTTACCTGTATGGAGGAAGCATGAGTAGAGGCACTAAAAGGGTTTCTGGTTAACTGTTCTACTTTGTCTTTTAGGGCACTTGTTTCTGCTCTCGCCGCCGCCAGCTCCTGCTGAACCACGACTAAAGCACCTAACACCTCCTCCATGGACGCCATTATCACTGTGAAATGAACCGGGCAGAATGTAATTCGTGGGTTCGTGATTCTGTCACGTGGTCATTCCGCAGGATCCATACGCAGTGATAAGCTCCACCTCTGGACCTGCCAAACACCCTGATGGTCAAATACGTACAGGGTGTTTGGTGGATACAGCGAGGGAAAAAACCCCTAAACAGGGGAAAAACCCAGGGAGGGAAAGGAAGGGTCAGCAGGGAAGGGAAGCTGAAAAACAAAGCACACAGTTTAATACATACAATACTTTCTACTCTCAATGTATCTCACTACAGAACAGAGCTTCACCTGAGCCAGTACCTTTAGGGCGGCTACACCGCAGCGTTCCTTCCTTGAACCTTCCTCCCCTACAGAACACAAACACAAGGGTTAGAGAACACTGCCCCCTCGTCCACTTAAGAGGTATCTAGGTAGCAGGTGAAGGTCACTCACCCTCTTGATAAAATGAAATACCCAACATTAATCATCTCCCGCGGGGTTTGCTCCAGGTAAGTTCCTGTTAGTACACCACACTAGAAGCTCTTCTGAAAAAGTAGGGATCATTAAAGTCTAGCTACGAGGTATATATTGCTCCATATACGCCAAGTTTATATTCGTCCTTCCAAGTCTATCAACACGGGAGGGCGTAGTGGTGAACTACTGCCGTCCACGTTGTATGCCTGATTCTGTCCAACGGTCTGCGATACCTTCGTGACGGCAATGAGAAGGAATTCCCTCCCTCGCACCCCACCCCTTGCCGGCGTCGTATGTGTATGCGTGCGTCACCCTGTTCCCCTTGTCTCCGGGAGAACAAAGGACCCTGTCCCGGACTTCGCTCCCCGGCACCCCAGCCTAATCCCTGGTACCTGCCCGAGCGTTTCGCCCGTCTCAAACTCCGCCCCTTGGGCTTTCCGACCAAACGAGTCCTCTCTCCCTCACTCGGGAGTCTGGAACCGCTCTTCTGCTGCTGCGTCTCGTACAGCCTCCGGATACGTAGTAACTGGACTGCGCGTCTCCCGCCAAGTCCACTGGAATCACGAACAATTTCCCTACCGGTCCCGCCCCCTCTATATCCTTCCGCCGGCCGGGGCTTCTGGGAATTGTAGTTTAAAACCCACGGACGCGTGGGAGTTGTAGTCCAGGCAGGCGCCTCGACTAGAACCTGACAGGCTAGGGGCTGTACCAGGTCCGACAAACCGTATGATTTATTGTATATGTTGGGGTGATTCTTACTGTGTGTGCACCGTTCCTTTCTCGTTACAGATCTCCCTCCCTGGCGTTCCGTTCCTTTCCTTCCCTCACTTGATTCTTCCGCTGACCTGCGCTGTAATAGCATTCAGGCTTGGTTAGATCAAGAGGTGGACCCCTCATTCATCAACCCGCTCCTGAGGACCGGTCGGCGTAACAGAATTTCCGACCCACGACTTACGGTCCTCCCGGGCGGTTTGTTAGTGAGGATGGCCACTCTTGAAGATGTGTTAGCAGTGTTGGCTACCATGCAGGGTGAGCTAGAGGCCTCAAGACAGGAGATCGCTGATTTACGAGCCCGGATGGATAGCATCCAAAGAAACCCATTCTCCATCGGCCCGGTGGCAGGGCCGGCCACTCCTGTAGTGGTAGAAATGCCAGTCTCTATTCCGCTAGCCTCTCCAGAGAGGTATCATGGGGGTCCTGACACCGTTCAGGTCTTCCTCACGCAAGTACGACTGCACTTCGCTTGCAAGCCCAAATCCTTCCCCACGAATCAAGCCAAGGTGGCGTTTTTGATCTCCTATTTAGTGGGGGATGCGGCACAATGGGCTGTACCGCTAGTGAGTCGTGACGATCCGCTACTTCATGATTGGGACGCCTTCATGGGCGAGTTCCTGAGAGTATTCGATAGGAGAGCAGACTCCTATACCGCGGATCGAGAATTACTAGAGCTCAGACAGGGGGATAAGGAACTGGTGGTCTATCTGAATTCCTTTCGCAGGCTGGTGGCCGAAACCCAGTGGCCCAAGAGTAAACAGGTGGCCCTATTTCATCAGGGGTTGCGGGAAGACCTTAAGGATGTAGTGGCCCAGATAGATCCCCAACCTTCCTCCTGTGAGGACCTGTTAAATTTAGTGCTTAGGCTGGACCATCGGCTGAGCGAAAGGAAAGGGGGACGGAAGGATAGGTACCCACACCCTCCGGAGAAACACCGGACGTCGCCTATCAGTCCCTCGCCTTCCGGTGAGCCTATGGATCTTGGGGCGGTTAGAACGGCGCTGACCTTTACGGAAAAGGAGACGCGCCATAAGCAGGGTCTTTGCCTCTATTGCGGCAAACGAGGGCACTTCGTTAGGGAGTGTCCTGTAAAGCCTAAATCAAGCCGGTTCCGCAACCCTCGCTTGGCCTCCGCTAGTGCCGAAGCGCTGCCGGAAAACTAACGGGCTCAGAGAAAGACGAAGGGTTTTCTTGGAGCCCAGCGGTTGTCCCTTCGGTGACAGGAGAAGATAAGACAGCTAGGGGGCATTTGTGGATACAGGTGGATCTGAGAGTAGCTTCCGTGAGAACCCGCATGTCGGCCATGGTGGTCCTCGGGGCAACGGGCATGTTTATGGATTTGGGGGTGGCACGTAGGACAGGCATTCGCTTAGTGCCGAAAGACAAACCTGAGGTGGTATACGCAGTGGATGGCCGACGATTGACTACAGGGCCGGTGGGGTATAATACGGAAAGTCTGGAGGTTTTCTATGGGGACTCCCATAAGGAACAGTTAATCTTTAGCATCATCCACGCCCCCCACTACGAGCTCATATTTGGGTTGCCCTGGTTACAGAGACATAATCCTGTGATAGATTGGGTGGATAAAACTGTGCAGATGTCATCCAGGTATTGTTTGAAGCATTGCCTAGACACTCCGGTGGAACCCGCTTTGGCGTTAGCCCAGAGTACCGTGATTGCCACCGCCGCAGAAAAGGACGTGCTGTTACCCGAAGAGTATCAGCGGTACCAGGGAGTGTTCAGCGAGGTCCAGGCTGAGGCATTGCCGCCCCATAGACTATACGACTGCCAAATAGACCTGGTTCCTGGGGGGGTGATTCCTACCGGGCGTATATACGCCCTGACGGAACCCGAAACACAACATCTGCGTGAGTATCTGGATAAACTCCTGGGATTGGGGTTTATTCGCCCGTCCAAATCCCCGGCAGCTTCCCCACTCTTTTTTATCCCAAAGGCTAACGGAGAGTTACGGGCATGTGTGGACTACAGAGCATTAAATGCGATTACCATAAAGAATAGGTATCCGTTGCCTCTAATCAGCGTTTTGCTGGAACAAGTGAAGAAGGCCACGATATTCACGAAACTCGATCTTAAGGGGGCATATCACTTGGTCCGCATGAGACACGGAGACGAGTGGAAGACCGCCTTTAAGACCCGTTACGGGCTGTTTGAATATTTGGTAATGCCGTTCGGGCTGTGCAACGCCCCGGCGGCATTCCAATATTTCCTAAACGACGTTTTGCGGCACATATTGGACCTCTACGTTGTGGTGTACATAGATGACATCCTGGTGTACTCCAACGATGAGGTCTCTCACGTACACCACGTGAAGACCGTGCTCGGTATCTTACAGGAGCATAACCTCTTCTGTAAGCTGTCTAAATGCGATTTCCACGTCCAGACGGTGGAGTTCCTGGGGGTTATTCTGAGTCCTGCTGGCCAGGAGATGGCGGAGCGTAAAGTCACAGCAGTGAGATAATGGCCGACTCCCCGGAACTTGCAAGACATTCAATGCTTCATTGGGTTCGCCAACTTCTACAGGAGGTTTATCCAACAATTCTCCAAGTTGGTGGCCCCTCTCACTCGGTTGTTACGGAAATCGCACGGTTTTGTGTGGGACGAGGCGGCTCAGGGGGCCTTTGAGGCATTAAAGACCGCCTTCGTTTTGACGCCCGTCCTAGCACACCCGAACCCGGACAAACCATACGTGGTGGAGGCCGACGCCTCGGATGACGCGGTGGGCGCTGTCTTGTCCCAGAGACATGACACCACCGGGAAACTGCACCCGGTGGCCTACATGTCCAAGAAGTTGAACGGGGCGGAGAGGAACTATCCCATTGCTGAAAAGGAGCTCCTGGCCATCAAGGTGGCCTTTGGGGAGTGGAGACATTTCCTGATGGGAGCCAGACACGTGGTGACGGTCTATACAGACCACCGGAACTTGCAGTTCAGGGCCGCCGCTAGACACCTGACACCCCGACAACTGCGCTGGACATTGTTCTTTGTGGGCTTCCATTTCATTATTACCTACCGGCCCGGAGCCGAGAACCGTAAAGCGGACGCCCTCACGCGGCAATCGTCCCCCGTGAGACCTGAGGGAGCCTCTGAAGAAAGTATTATCGCCCGTGGGCAGGTGATAGGTGCCATGCAGCCAGACACCTTCCTTCTTGGGGTCCAAAGAGGCGTGGCTACGGCCGAATGGAGGACCTGGCTTCGCTTCCATCCGGAATGGCATCTCCATGGGGGCTTCCCCATATGTAACAACCGTCTGTTGCTTCCTTCGGAACGGTTGAGGAAACAAGTGTTCCAGTGGTGTCACACGTCCCCCAGTGCGTGGCACCTGGGGGTGTCCAAGACCAGAGACCACATCTTGCGGCAGTTTCGGTGGCCCTCGATCGGAGGAGATGTACAGGCGTGGGTGTCCTCCTGTGCTACATGCGCTGCCATGAAATCCGACCACAGGTGCCCGCTGGGGCTGCTGCAGCCGCTGCCCACGCCCAACAAACCCTGGGATCGCATTTCCGTGGACTTCGTTGTCGGATTACCCACGGATAAAGGGTGCACCGCCATACTGGTGGTTATTGACTTTTTAACTAAGATGGGGCACTTCATAGCCTGCAAACAGGTACCCCCGGCGGGCCTGTTGGCAGAATTGCTGCTGGAAAACGTGGTACGACTGCACGGCCTGCCTAGCGTGATTGTTTCGGATAGGGGGTCACAATTTACAGCGAGATTTTGGAAGACATGGTGCTCGGCCCTGCATATCAACACTGCATTGTCCACCAGCTTCCACCCACAGACTGACGGTCAGACGGAGCGTCTGAACCAATCTCTCAAACAGTATCTCCGCTGTTACGTGGGTGGCTGTTCGAACAGGTGGGTGGACCAGCTTTGGTTGGCGGAGATAGCCTACAATAATGCCAAACATAGCTCCACAGGAGCTTCCCCCTTCTATTGTACCTACGGCCACCATCCACGTTTTCTCCCGTTTGTTTCTCTGGGGTGGCCCAATGCCGGACGTGTCCGCTCGGGTGGCGCACATAAAAGAAACCTTGACTCAGGTGCAGGGGCATCTACGAGCCGTGAAGGAACGCTACAAGGCGGCGTCTGACAAACATCGTCGGCAGGGGCCCTTGTATAGTACCGGGGACCGAGTATGGTTATCCACAAGGAACATCCACTTCCAACGGCGTAGCGTGTTTAACCCCAAATACATCGGGCCGTACCGGATCGTGAAACGGATCAACCCGGTGACGGTTAAACTGCAGCTGCCGGCCCACATGCGCATACATCCGGTATTTCACGTGTCCCTCCTGAAGCCATCCACGGCAGTCCTCCGGAGACCGCCTCCGCCTGTTCTGGTGGAGAGTGAACTGGAATACGAAGTCCGGCAGGTGATGGACTCGAAAATGCGCCGCGGGAAGGTGTGGTACTTGGTGGCCTGGAAGGGTTATGGGCCGGAGGAGAATTCATGGGAACCTGCTCTAGCCATTCATGCTCCGCGGTTCCTGGCAGCTTTTCATTGCACACATCCGTCTAAACCGGGCCCTTAGGTGCGCTCCAGGGGACGGAGGGATGTACTGTTGTGATTCCCCCGTGGTGAGCGCTAGCGGCGAACCCTGGCTTTGCGCGCTCGGAGACGCCCGAACTACAATACCCAGAGGGCATAGCGCGTCTCGCGAGATGACGCGCCAGACGCTTAAAACAGGAAGTTGCCGGCCTCCCGATGTCGGAAATTCCTGTGCAGAGGCTTCGTCCTTGTCCGATCCCGGTTCTTCAGTCCGTGGCTCAGAGTACGGTAAGGGTGCTTGCACCAACGGAACCATTGCTCCTCCGTAGTCGAGCGGGTGCTCCTACGAAGGTTTTCGTCCGGTGTCTTGTGGATGTGTTCGGCCTGCGGTTCTCGGCAGGCGGTGAGAGAGAGAGAGAGACTCTCCCCGGGGATTTGTTCGGCCTGCTTTGTCGGCCGGCGGGGCTGGGGCTTCTAGCCTGATCATCGTGTCACGAGTGCAGGCACAGTACAAACCAAAAGCATTTCCAAGGAAGCTTTCTATTCCTGGGCCCTATTTTCGATACTTCTCCAGCTTTCCTACCTAACGCTTACAGTGTGGAGTGAACACGAAGGGAGAGTGTGGTGACTGCGTGCTGTGGCTTACAGTGATGGATGCAGTACAGTGTCGTATTGTCTAACTGTTGGTTTCTCTGGCTCTATCTTAACAGGGGTTATTACGAGTGGTAGAGGGCTGCACTTTACCCCTGTGAAGTGCGGTGGAGTCAAGTGGAGGGTAGGTGCTAGTCCTACTGTAGAGCCTCATTGTTCAGCATAGGGTGCTAGTGTAGGGGTTGCTCATTGTTTATTTGTCATTGCTACAGCCAAAACCTCCCCCATTAAGCGCTGTCTGCCCACCTCTCAACCAGCCTTCAACCTTACGTTACCTTCTTCATGTTATGAATGGATGTTATTTTCCTTTACAGGTATAAGGGCTAGGGGCTGTACCAGGTCAGACAAACCGTATGATTTATTGTATATTTTGGGGTGATTCTTACTGTGTGTGCACTGTTCCTTTCTTGTTACAGATCTCCCTCCCTGGCGTTCCCTTCCTTTCCTTCCCTCACTTGATCCTTCCGCTGACCTGCGCTGTAATAGCATTCAGGCTTGGTTAGATCAAGAGGTGGACCCCTCATTCATCAACCCGCTCCTGAGGACTGGTCGGCGTAACAGTAGCTGAGCGCTTAACAAAACTCTAGATAACATAACATAACATAACAGCTGCCTCGGCATGAGTCCAAAAAGGGGGCGGTAGACTCACAAAGCCTGAGTATAAAATGAGCCGGCAAACGGGAGCAACATCAAGACGGTGTCCATGCCCGTCACGTGGGGGGGGGGGTTCGTGGCAGTAGCGGCAAGTGCAACATTTAAATGGCTAGACCAAACGATTTTATAAAAGCAAGGGGAGGTGAAAGTTGGGAAAGAAGTCAGATAGAAACAATACATACATACTGTATATGCATACTCAGTTTATAGAGTTATATTTATACAAAGATATCAGGTAGCAGAAAAATGGGTTATGAATTCAAAGGATAACAACAGGTGAAATAAACCACTGTAACAGCAAGTAGCATAAAGGAAAGGATATGAGACCAGGGAACAAACGAGGTGGCCTGCAACATAGTAAAATACATCAATTTATAATGTTCTTCGATGTTCAAGGCAGGACCGAAGTGGGTGGAAGAAAATTGGGGGGGAAAACCATAAAGCGAATAAGGTCATTACTATACATGACTGAATACGTTTCTACATTAACAAATACATAAATACATGGCTAACAGAGATGAAATGGACAAATCCACCAAGTAAAGAGGCATATGTACATACAGGTGAACTAGTACAACAGCTGTAACTAATCCACGTAAGATTCAAGAAAATATTCTTAACAAGACTCTGAACATTGAAAGTGATTGCTCATATAGTGACAGTCAGAAGGAGGGTGTATACCATTTGCTTGGCATCATTTTCTCAAGGGGCACAATTTCTCCTTGACCATTTTATAATTTGTCATCCTATTGTGGGTAAGTGGGTAGGTATTGCATTAAAAATAACAATATCATGTTAAAATAATACCCTGTGTAAATATATTTTAAATATATATTTTGGAATTATTTAAATATATTTTAATATAATGAGAGTTGTAGATTGGATTTTGTTTCACATTTAAGTAGAATGTGATTGTTCAGGTAATTTCAGTAGAATGAAAAAAATCCAGGGATCGAGGTTGTGCTGTCCCATGTCTGTTATACTAGACAATCTATTTACATATTGATGAATGCATTATTAACATACGTATTATGAAGATCAGATAGAAATTTAAATGTGTCTTCTTTTCTTATCAGGATAAAGGAACATATTTAGAAGTTTAGAGATTTCATTTGTTTAAGTGATTCAGTGATTGCTACTTAACACCGACCTGTATACCATTGTTTATCGACTTATGATTGATAGAAGGCAAAGTCATCCCTGCAGATATTCGGATTTGGGGCCGGCAGTTTGCAATTAAAGCTGTGAAGTTCGGCATAAGGCTATCTTAAATGCTAAAGGGTGCTGCACATTTGTTCTTTCTTTTAATGGCAATAGGAAAAGGGTGTACTAGCTCAGTTAGTTTAACAGCCACCCCAACTCAAGCCCTCCTTATGTCAATTGGGCTTGCTCGTTTCGTTTACTCTCTACATAAAACTCAGCCCTACCTTTTACTCCTCACTACTTTGAAATGTCACCAGCTGCCACTGGCGTGGGTGGTGTTGTCCTAAAATCTTAAAAACTCCTATGGTGTCATTGCTTTTATTACACCTACATGGACTCAGACCTACGTCCGGCGTGTTTCATGCAGGTCTTTGCAGCATTCACTCTTTCACTGAACTATCTTTCAAGGTACTCAGTCTATGCTCAGCAGGCTATTCTTGGAGCTCTGCAACAAATGCATGAACTGAACAGCCTGCTAGGAATCAAACCTGCGCCCTTGGATTATGCAAGGACACTTCAGAAGTCACATTAATCACCTGAGTCAATTTCCCGATTTTGGATGCTCCCACCTGCTCAATAAAAACAGATCTCTGCAGCAGATGTTTTAATCCAGGTCTGGTGGCTTAGTGGAGTAATGTCCACTGCAGGGGACTGTGTTCGACCTCATAGTCACAGGTTCAAATCCCAGCGAGTCCACATAGTCTTTCATCTGTCTGAGGTTGATAAAATGAGTGCCATTGGGTAACAATTAACATCTGTTATTTAGTCTAAGATGCCCTTGGGTGAACTTGCACTTTACAAATACACGTTATGTTAATCCTCTAAAATATTGTACAACATAGGTAGGCAATAAAAACACCTATTTATGGTGCTATGTAACAGCATGACTGTGGTAAGAAACACCCTATTAATACAAAAGGTATATATGTCATGAATTCAAATATATTTGTTGTGAGTAGATGTAGTTGTTTTCCCCCTCTTTGCTATGTTTTCCGCCCACCTTTTATGTGACACGTGATAAATGAACTCCCTTTCCTGAAGAAGATTTCTTTTTTTTTTGCGGGTCAAGGGGAAGTTGTTTCTCTTTTCTTGAAGTATCACCCATTTTTAGGTCCTACCCACCAGAAAGTGTAAGCAATCTGGATGCAAATGACCTATTGAGGACTTGCTAAGAACATACAGTGGGATTGTAACCTGCGTATTGCTTACCATTAGTTGGCTTTATTCTCACTTTCCTTGCTTGCTCCTTACTCAATGGCTTGCCTTCCTCTTCTTGTGTTTGTCCTTTCCCTGGAACATAACCTATTTATCATCCTTTTGATTGGCTCACTTGTATCCTCCCATTGCCCACTCTTAGAGAACTACATTTTTTCTTTTTGGTTAAACTCTTTGTGAGAGTGTTTGTGCTTCTCAGCTTTCTCCTTCCTGTGTCACATGTTGCTCTCTCCCTCATGTGCTGCTCTCTTTCTCCCCAAAATACTCCCTTCCCTGCGTTCTCTGTTGTTCTGCCCCTTGCGTGCCACACCCTAGTTGCTCTCTACCTCTCGTGCTTATTTTCTTCTCCTGCTCATCCTACTCGCTTCTTCTACCCACTCATCCTTTTCCCCAATTCCCCCAGCCTTAATTTCATTTTATTTTGCGCTAGCATATGATTTCCGTATGCTCAATGATTGGGTAAGTACATTTATATACCTCACTAAACAGAATACGACTCTGGGTACTTTGCTGCCAAGTTGCCAACAGTGCGCTCTAACTAATCTACCTAAGATTCAAGAAAATATTTTAACAAAGAGCTGACCCCTGAAAGGGATTGCTTATAAAGTGACGGTCGAAGGAGGGTATATACCATTTGCTTGGCATCATTTTCTCAAGGGGCACTATTTCTCTTTGACCATTTTATAATTTGTCATCCTATTGTAGGTAAGTGGGTAAGTAGTGCTTTAACAACAATGACAATATAATGTCAGAGAAGGTAGAAACGGAAATAATAGAGTAAGGGCCAAGATGAAAGCTGGTATGGCCAAATTGGTTGGGGGGAGAAGGAACTACCTGCGTAATTGTAGGGAGGCGATTGCCTAGAAGCGATCAATAGTTGCACTCTGGTAATGGTGTGCAGGGGGAGAAGGCGAGCACAATGTCAGTGTAGGTGCCCACGAAGGAAACTGCAAACTGCTAAGGGAAAAAAACGCTATTAAGGTGTTAGCTGGTCCAAGATAACAATGTTCTAACAATGAGGAAAGGTGGAAGACGTGAACCGTCAAATGAGAGCAGATGTGCTTTATCTGCGATGGCACCAGAAAGGGAGCAGGATCCAGCGGAAAGGCCAAACCACTAGACCGGGAGAACCGGTATGGGACGCAGTGGAGAAACGAGGACTCGCCAGTAGGGACGGTTCAATTAGTAAATTGGAGGCAATTTAAGGCGAGCACGAGCTTAGATGAGTCTTTATGTAGCCCCGCAAGCATGCGGGAAGACCAATGATGAAGGGCTGCGGTGAGTTTGGGACCGGCGTCAATGGAAGGATGTCGGGTGACGAGGGATAAAGGGTAAAAATTGCATGAGGTGAATGCTCATGGACGGACAATGCCAAAGAAGAGACAGTCGGATGATGACAGCTCTCACCTGTTGAATTGGTCTTCAGAGGACATTCTATGGAGGTCGGCCAGTGGAGGCGAGATCCTCTGGGTGCCACAGCTGCCTCGGCATGAGTCCAAGAAGGGGGCGGTAGACTCACGAAGCCTGAGTATAAAATGAGCCGGCAAACGGGAGCAACATCAAGACGGTGTCCACGCCCGTCACGTGGGGGGGCGTGGCAGTAGCGGCAAGTGCAACATTTAAATGGCCGGACCAAACGATTTTATAAAAGCAAGGGGAGGTGAAAGTTGGGAAAGAAGTCAGATAGAAACAATACATACATACTGTATATGCATACTCAGTTTATAGAGTTATTTTTATACAAAGATATCAGGTAGCAGAAAAATGGGTGATGAATTCAAAGGATAACAAAAGGTGAAATAAACCACTGTAACAGCAATTAGCATAAAGGAAAGGATATGAGACCAGGGAACAAACGAGGTGACCTGCAACATAGTAAAATACATCAATTTATAATGTTCTTCGATGTTCAAGGCAGGACCGAAGTGGGGGGAAGAAAATTGGGGGGGGGAAATCATAAAGCAAATAAGGTCGTTACTATACATGACTGAATACGTTTCTGCATTAACAAATACATAAATATATGGCTGACAGAGATGAAATAGACAAATCCACCAATTTAAGAGCCATATGTACATACAGGTGAACTAGTACAACAGTTTGCTGTAACAAATCCACGTAAGATTCAAGGAAATATTCTTAAGAAGGCTCTGAACATTTAAAGTGATTGCTCATGTAGTGACAGTCAGAAGGAGGGTATATACCATTTGCTTGGCATCATTTTCTCAAGGGGCACAATTTCTCTTTGACCATTTTATAATTTGTCATCCTATTGTGGGTAAGTAGTGCTTTAAAAATAATAACAATATAATGTTAAAACAATACTTTGTCCAAATATATTTAAAAAATATATTTTATATATTATTTAAATATATTTTTAAATGATAAGAGTTGTGGATTGGATTTTATTACATTTATGTAGAATGTGATTATTCAGATAATTTTAGTTGAATACAAAAATTCCAGGGATCGGGGTTGTCCTGTCCCATGTCTCTTATATTAGAAAGTCTATTTATTTTCATTATAGATTGATGAATGCCATTATTAACAGCGCAGGCTATCGTTGCTATTGCGGATAGTGCAAGTATCCTGTTGCTGGTCACCTTGGTCAGTCATTGAAGAAGAGGTATCACTAAATCTTCATGTTGGTGGTCATTGCAAGTTGCTGAAATATTTATACCTGGTATCAGACATTGTGTGCGGGACTACCTGTCATAACCCCACAACAGGTTCTGGAATGTTCTTCCCCTGTCAAGGCTCTAAACTGTCTGGGGGTTACAAAAGGCAGAGTAGGTCTGATGTCAGGTTCCTTTTTGCGTGCAGAAGGCAAAGCCCTTTGAAGTGCAAGTGGGGCTGGGTACAGCCCCTCCGTAGTCACCATGCCAGGATAACCCATTCTGTTCACACCTAAGCCCCTAAGCCCCTTTTGTGTTACTCCTGAAAGCAATGCACAAACCCCAAAAGCAGAGCCATTCACAGCCATGTGACCTAGGACACTGGCAGAACTGTTGGTCAGAATAAAAACAAATGCCAACCCTCTAAAAGTGGAATTTTTGCAATTGTAATTTAAAATCTGACTTTACCATTAAAGATGTTTTGAAATTACAATTTAGAAGAGACCAAGAATTATTTATCTACCTTCTCCCAATCTAAAGTTAGCACATATTAAATGTAATAAGGTAACCCAGTGTTAGTCAGTGGGAGAGGTAGGACTTACAACAGTGAAAACGGCTTTGGGAGGTTTTTCCTGCCAGAACATCTAAAACGTAAGTACAGCTTTTTAAATATGATTCACCCTGCCCTATGAGCCTTCAGGGCCTACCTTACCGGTGACTAATTAGTATTAAAAAGGAAAGGTGAGGCCTTGCAAAGAGTTTATTTTGCCAGGCCGGAAAAGCAGTTAAAAACTGTGCTACAGGAAGCAGTGGTAGCCCTGAGACATGTTGCACAGTGGTACTTTAGTGGTTGGCACTGTGTTGCTAGAGGCCCACTAGTAACACTTAATTTACAGGCCCTGGGTACATGTAGTTCAATTTACCAGGGACTTACAATAAACTTATATGTGGCAAGTAGGTGTAGACCATTTCACCATGTTTTAAGGAGAGAGCACAAGCAGTTTTGCACTAGTTAGCAGTGGTAAAGAGCACAGAGTCCTAAAGCCAGCAAACCCCAATTTAGTACAGCAGGAGGGATGAAGGCAAAAGGTTTGGGTGAATGCAATGCCAAAGATGTCAAGACTTACAGTAGAGATTTAACATTTAAACCATAATTAAACATTTGGAAGTACATCTTAGTAATAGAATTATTGTCAAATCAAACAATTCTAATGTATTACATTAATGTAAATTACAATAATACAACATATACCAACAAAGATAAGGTTTACAAACAGAGGTTACTTTAACCCCTGCGCTGCTAGGCCTTCCCCCCCCTCCCCCCCCCCCGCTAAGCCTTTTTTTGGCTATTTGGGGTAGTTCGCTCTTAGGCCCCTGTAACTTTTTGACCACATAAGGTATCGACGCCAAATTTGCGTCCTTTTCTTTCAACATCCTGGGGATTCTAAAGGTACCCAGGTGTACTGCTCGATTTTTCCGGTCTTATTGTGTTGAAGGGTGATTTAGGTGACTTCAGTCTCTTTCCATTCAAGTCTAAGGGTTAGAGTAGTGTATAGAGCCTATTTATTAGGCACTTCGACATGATCCTGTGTTCTTCCCCATAGATCAGGGTTTGCATACATATCCTAGGGGATAGATTCGTTAGCATTAGGGGTAATCTGTTCTGTAGTGAGGGTATTTCATGGAGCCGTGCTGAATTCAGGCCTGGTAGGCCTTAAACGGGAGAGACTCCATCTTTCCTCCTGCTCTGGCAGCTTGGGATGTTTCCTAGGTCATAGGCAGTGTTTTAGTTAGGAGGTGTTATTCGCTTGGAGAGAACCGGTTCAGGCCGGCCCTTTTCGAAGGATTGTATTTTTCTTCATGCCGAAGACACTACATCAGGCCGGCCGGCTGGGAAAGTGTCCTTGGTACGGGGAGGTACAAGAATTTGGTGGGCGGCAGGTTACGGGCTGGAATTTTCCATGAGGAAATGCACATCTATATTAGTAAAAGTTTGAGGCAGATACTGGCACTTGCTTCTAGTCCATGGGCGGCACCTGGCCGTTAGTAGTAAAGCTGCTACTTATCCCAGGGAAGACAGATGACAAACTTGGAGGTGGAGAAAAACCGAGAAATAGATATTCCAAAGAGAAGAGAGTAGCCGATGAGGAAGAGGTCCCAGTGACTCGGAGAGGGAGACGGGAGTAAACCCGTGATTGCGGAGGTGTGACTTCCAGGCGAAGCCGAGGCGCAGACGAGAAGGGAACCTAGATGACCATTGAGTGCAGGCTACATACGACCAAGGTGATGTCAACCCCTTACTATTAGAGTGTACAACTTAATCTTTCACTTTTCTTTGCAGGTTATGTGATATGTATTATGTTCCGTGAGTGTGCATGTAATAACTAAATAAAGTATTCAGTTTGTAGTAAAGCAATATGTGCTACGTGTTCTTGTATAAGAGGGTAACCTATTCTTCTAGTCAGCTGTGACTTGACATGAACAGATGTTAATCCTGATCAGGTAGGTGGTAACTGAATAAGGGAGAAAGGAGCCCTTCGAACTGGGGAACAAGTTGTGCTCAACTAGCTGTCTTTGTGTGATCTGATATATAGCAACACTGATGTCGTGGTAATTATAGGATGAACTCGTGCTAAGGCTGCCGTCTGGGCAGGAAGTCCTGGCTCCGTTTAGGACCGCGAGGCTGTGACTGCCGTCTGGGCAGGGAGTCTGTGGCTGCCGTCTGGGCAGGAAGTCCTGGGTCCGTTTGGGACCGCGAGGCTGTGACTTGTCTAAGGCTGCCGTCTGGGCAGGAAGTCCTGGGTCCGTTTGGGACCGCGAGGCTGTGACTGCCGTCTGGGCAGGGAGTCTGTGGCTGCCGTCTGGGCAGGAAGTCCTGGGTCCGTTTGGGACCGCGAGGCTGTGGCTGCCGTCTGGGCAGGAAGTCCTGGGTCCGTTTGGGACCGCGAGGCTGTGGCTGCCGTCTAGGCAGGAAGTCCTGGGTCCGTTTGGGACCGCGAGGCTGTGGCTGCCGTCTGGGCAGGAAGTCCTGGGTCCATTTGGGACCGCGAGGCTGTGACTGCCGTCTGGGCAGGAAGTCTGTGGCTGCCGTCTGGGCAGGAAGTCCTGGGTCCGTTTGGGACCGCGAGGCTGTGACTTGTAGGTCTTGGTATATATAGTAGGAATTCCCTGTCCTTAGGTGGTACATATATGTGGTTATTTAGGTGTGAATAGGCCCTAGGGAGGGGGTAACGTTCTGGTTTGGGTTAGAGAGGCTCTGCTGAGCGGGTTCTATCTGATCCGAAAACCCAAGCAGAACATTTGGCGTCACGAACCGTTTACGAAACCTGTGTGCGTTGTGGTTGTCTTGTGTTTGTTTTCGGCGCGTGCGTGGTTTTGTTTGCATTTTTATTTTTGTATATTTCTGTGTATAGTTTTTTTTTTTCTTCCTTCTTTTCTTTTTCTTCTTTTCTTCTTTTTCCTTTTTCACGATGTTTTCTAGAAGTCTAGATCTACTTTTAAGTTACCCGTTGACATTCCCGGATGGGATTCAACGCCTTATGAAGCCTTGGCCCGTGAGTGGGCTGATTCTACTGGTTTGAGTGAGAATTGGAATTCTTCTTTGGAGCTGGCAGAGCCGGCTGATGTGATTGCTTGTTTGCAGAAGGCACCCGTATCGAAGGGTGAGGAGATTCCCATTTTGGGGCGCAGAGGTTGGATTCTTTTGTCTGCATACAGGATTCTGCATGAGAGATTGTTGAAGTTACAGATATCTCTTAAAGATGTGGAAGCGCACTTTGTTGAGATTCAGAATTCTCATACTTTGTTGCGGTGTCAAAATAAGTTGCTTGCTGATAAACTTGAGACTTACCAAACTATTGCCGAACGGGCGGCTGTGCGAATTGCTCGTTATAAATACAAGAACAGGCGCGGTCGGGTTTCGACGCGAAAGGTGCGTCTGGTCGTGGCGACAGCCGGGCTGGATTGGAATCCTGATGAATGGGATGGTAATATCTGGAACTCGACTGATTCTTGTTCCTCGGGTGAGGAGTCTGCCAAGCGCGAGTCTTCTCGCTCCCGCCATGATTGTAAGTCTGCTTCTCGCACCTTTGATGGTGCACCCCGTGATTACGCTCGTTCTTCGAGTGGGATCAATGCTTCTTACACTGATTGTCCCTCTACGAGTACTGATCGGGCTCCTTGTGATGCTCGTCCCGCGGTTTCTGCGCATCCAGTTTTCCGTCGGAAGTTGCAGCAGTCTCCCAATGCTCCGCAGGGTATTTCTTTGGACTGTTTAGAAGACTTTACTCAGCAGGAAATTAGTGATATTTTGCAGCGATTTCGGCAGCGAGCTGGTGAGTCCTTGCTCACATGGATGGTGCGCCTTTATGAACTGGGCGCTGCTGGTATTATGTTGGATACTGGCGATTGTTTAAAGTTCTGTTCTTTGAGTTTGGATTCTACTGTGCAGGATCATTTTCGTAACTATAATGGTGTTGGTCAGATTTCTTTACTCCAATTGGCGACAGAGGGTTGTAATGTAAAATATCCTACTGAATCTGACTGGCCTGTGAATGACAAGCCGTGGTATACTTTGCGTGATGCTGCTCAACGTCTCAAAGAGGAGGTGATGAAAACGGCAATTTTTCTGGGTACTGCTGACAGGTTGCTTGATGGTTCGTTGACATCTTCTGTGCGGAACCGTATCATTCGATCTTCCCCTGTTGCCTATAAGCAGGTCATGATGACTTTATTGATTAATCAGACTGGTAACGTGTTATCTACGGTTTTGGAATCGGTGCGCCAACTCGGTGAGTTGGGTGAGTGGTTTAAACCTGAACGTCAGTCCCGGCCTGACACTCGTACTCCTGGTGAAAATAAACTTACTAGACGTGATATTTTTTCTGGTCTTCTGGCTGATGGTGTGCGGAGGGAGGACATTGATGGTGAGACTACCGCTCGTTTGTGGGAATTGTTTCGCAAACGTGGCTTGGATCGAAAGGAGGGTGCCCGGCGTGTTCGGACCACTGAGTGTGATCGTGGTGGTTCTGACGGTAGCGGTGATGACGACCGCCGTGGGCGCTCTGTTCGTCGTGATGATCGACGTTCTGCACGTGATGTGTCCCCCCGTCGAGAGAGAGACAGGGAGAGAGAGGGGGAAAGAGAAAGGGGGAGAACTGACTATGTTTACAGCAGACGTAGAGATGATAGGGAGCAATCCCCTGAGTTGAGGAGGAGAGAGGATCGTCACAGTTTGGTCGATCGTAACCCGCAGTACAATGCAGAAGATACGAATCCGTTCCGTACTGGGAATGGATATGAACAGGAGGTACCGATACCTAAGAAGCGTGAGAGTCTTTATCCTGATTTATCCTGGTATACAGAATGCAGTAAGAATGATTAGGAAAGAGGTCAAGCTCCGGTACACAGATGGGCTCACAGAGATAATAGACCCTATGTAGATATTGACATTTATTGGAGACATCGTAATATCCAAAGGGCCCGAGCATTGGTAGATACAGGAGCGGAGGCCACTCTTATTCATGGAAAATCGAAGAAGTTTACAGGTCAGCCTTTTACTATTACCGGATTAGGTGGAAAAGAAATCCCTGCAGTTCAAACTTTGCTTGAAATGAGAATAGGTAGAATTCCTAGAAAAGAGTATTCTGTACTAGTAGTGCCACTTCTAGAATTCATAATTGGGATTGATATTTTGAGAGGAATGACTTTGCATCTAGATGACGGATGTTACCAATTTGGAACAACGCATTATATATCGTCCAGACCTATACGGGTTGGTCGTTTAAGAATGCCTCCCATACAAGTTCCCCATGCGACAAAAGTGGTTTGTCAGAAGCAGTATCGTATTCCAGGTGGTCATGAGGAGATTAGTACCACTATTCAGGAGTTAGTGGATGCAGGAGTCATAACCCCAGTTACTTCTGCTTGGAATAATCCTGTTTGGCCGGTGCGTAAGAGTGATAACTCTTGGCGCATGACCGTTGATTATCGAGAATTGAACAAGCACACACCCTCTTTGACTGTTGCAGTACCGGATGTTATTACACTAATTGAGAGAATCCAAAAGCATCCAGGTACATGGTACGCGTCCATTGATATTGCTAATGCTTTCTTTTCAATTCCGATTGCCCCAGAGTGTCAGGAACAATTCAGTTTTACGTGGAACGGGCGTCAGATGACGTTTAGAAGTCTTCCCCAGGGCTATGTGCATAGTCCTACGATATGTCACCGGCTGGTGGCAGAGCATTTGGCTGAGGTACCGGTTCATCCCCAAATTCAGATATGTCATTATATTGATGATGTTTTGATCCAAGGCGAAACACAAGAGGAAGTTCAGACCCAATTAGACAGAGTCATTGAGTGCCTGCGTGAGAAAGGTTGGGAAATCAACCCAGATAAATTGCAAGGTCCGTCCCAGGCTGTAAAATTTTTGGGTATTAATTGGCATGAAGGGCACCGTGAAGTGATCCCTCAGGTTAAACAGAAGATTCTTGATTTTGCAGTTTCTAGAAATAGGAAAGAAGCCCAGAGCTTCATTGGTCTGTTTGGCTTTTTGGCGCCAGCATATTCCTCATTTGAGTCAAATATTGGCCCCCTTGTACCGGGTCACGCGTAAAAAGAATGCATTTGAATGGGATAAACCACAGCAAGATGCGTTTAGTCTGGCAAAAGAGGCAATTCAACATGCTCTGGATTTATGGCCTGTACGTGATGGTGACGTGGATTTGAATGTGTCTGTACAGGGCCTTTATGCAAATTGGAGTTTGTGGCAGAAACAAGGCAGGAGTAAAGTACCGTTAGGTTTTTGGACCAAAAAGTTACCTGATGCTGGTGAGCGTTACACACCCTTTGAGAAACAGTTACTTGCTTGTTATTGGGCTCTGGTGGATACCGAGCAATTGACTTTGGAACATGATATAGTTCTGCGTCCGGAAATTCCTATCATGCAGTGGGTTCTGAGTTCGCCGAAAACTCACCGAATTGGACACGCTCAAGAGGCGAGTGTGATTAAATGGAAATGGTACATACAAGACAGGGCACGTGTGGGCCCGAAAGGAGTTGCTTCTTTACATGAGCAGGTGGCGCGAGCGCCATCGACTGAGACTGAGAGTGAATGTTCCGTACCTTTAGCACAGGAGTCTCCTGTCAAGTGGGGTAAGCCTTTTGATGATTTGTCCGCAGCGGAAAGAAACCATGTTTGGTTCACTGATGGTTCAGCGAGGTTTATAGGGATGACACGGCACTGGAAGGCAGTGTCCTATAATCCGGTCACACAGAAATTGTTGAGCACAACTGGTGAAGGTAAAAGCAGCCAATTTGCTGAGCTTTACGCTGTTTACCAAGTTTTGAAACAAGAGTTACCTGGTACATGTCATATTTTCACTGATTCTTGGTCTACTGCCAATGGACTGGCTGTTTGGTTGCCAACTTGGCATTCCCATAATTGGAAGTTACATTCCAAAGAATTATGGGGAAAAGAGTTATGGCAAGAAATTTGGGAGATGCTCCCACAGAGTACTGTTACAATCTTCCATGTGGACGCTCACACCCCGATAGATTCTCTTGACAAATTTTTTCATAACATTGCAGATGAGAAGTCTAAAATTGCTGAGGCAGTGGTGGACAGGCAAGATTCTGATATTGCGGGATTGGCGAAATGGGCACACCAGAAGGCAGGACATTTTGGAGAGAAGGCCACTAGCAGGTGGGCTGCTGATCGAGGAATTTATATTCCCTTAGATTTAATCAAAAATGTTATTTTACACTGCCCCGTTTGTCAGCATATCAGACGGCGTAAAGTGCCCCAAATTGTTAAAGGTCATTTACATCGCGGCAAACTGCCCGCTCAAATTTGGCAGATCGATTACATTGGTCCACTTCCTATGAGTAGGAATTGTCAATATGTTTGCACTATTGTTGATACATACAGTGGCCTGCTGGTAGCCCTTCCCTGTAAGCAAGCTACCCAATTGAATACCATTAAAACATTAGAATTAATTATGATGTACTATGGTGTGCCATTCCAAATTCAATCTGATAATGCATCCCATTTTCGTGGAAGATTGGTACAGGAATTCTGTGCGGAAAACAATATTGAATGGATATTCCATATCCCCTACTACCCACAGGCCTCGGGCCTGGTGGAGAGATTGAATGGCCTGCTAAAGGACCAGCTGCGTAAGTTAACGGATGACAAGTATAAAAATTGTCGAGACTTCTTGCCCCAAGCACTATTGATTTTGAATAATCGTCCTTTTTTAAATGCTGAATCTCCACTTATGCGTTTGTTTCCCCCGAATGCTGAGGCTATGCCTAATGAAATCAGAGAAACTGTGATGTATTGGGAAATTACTCCCGGAGCTTTGGCTCCATGTAGAGTGACCCCAGGGTCGGCAGGTTTAGACTTGCATGCTATGGATGACATTGTTATAAAAAGTAGAGATCGAGTCATCATAGAGACAGGTGTTGGTGTTCAGATACCACCTGGAAATTTCGGATTGATCGCCCCTAGATCGGGGCTGGCTGTAAAAGGCATTCAGGTGCTTGGAGGAATTATCGACAGTGATTATCAGGGAGAGATTAAGGTGCTCCTGCTGAATAGCAGTGAGGTTGACTTACTGATATATCGCACTGACCGAGTGGCTCAATTACTCATAGTGCCTGTTTTCAGTGGTGTATTAATGAAAGGCACTGCTCCAACGTTGCTAACTGTACGTGGCCAGAAAGGTTTTGGCTCCACGGATAATCCTGGGACCAGAGTTTGGGTGCAGTCGCCTAAGAATCCCCCTGAACAAGCAGAGGTCATTGCCACCGGTCAGGATAATACCATTTTGGTTATGAGACCAGGGAAAGATAGCTGGGAAGCGGTCCCGGCTGATAAATGTTATTTACGAGAATGATTAATGCCTGTATTTGGTTCTCTTTCAGATCATTCTTTGGATTGTTGCTGCAGGATGTGTCGGAGCCGGACTGTTTTCGGACTGGTACGACGAGAAAGGAGGGATCCTATCAACCCGGGATGAACTGGGAACCCGAGTGTTGCGTTCCTTCGCTGCATGGGATTCATCATCGAACTTTTGGACCGCACTCGCTAGGAGGGTGACTGACGCCCCTCACTTCTGTTTGACACCGATGAGATCTGTACATGACATTCTGGCGACCTGCCTGGTTGCTGTCCCCGCCTCATTGGAAACTTTAACTCATATTTTTAATGTCTCGAAGGCCCGTCCCAATATTCTCCTGGGTGATTTTGCTACCCATGTATATTGCCCCCTATGTATTGAATTGCCGAACGAGCAAACCCCCATCCAGTCCCAAATACTTACTTATAATATCACACAAGGTGATTTGTGCTTCTTTCTTACGTGTAATCCTAGTGCGATCTCTGAATGTCTACGCCTCAAACTAAAAGGCGCCACTTCATTTACCGCTCACGAACGGACTTTGTGCTTTCAAAGGACACCGACCACATGTGTTTATGACTTGTAATAGTTTGGTAGTTACCCCCAGTCATTATCGCACGATGTTACTACCTGCCGGATGGCTTTTCTCATGTGGTAATACTTCCTGGCCATTTGTCCCTGCAAACATTTCCGGAGGCCCTTGTGCCATTACGAGACTCAGTTTGTTGATGTTCGCATCGCATCCGAATGCCAACTCTCGTGTGCTTCGAGATACTGTAATGTTACAGGAGGATTGTGACCCATCTTTGCATTTATATTCCAAGTCTGAATACCTTAGCTTAGCTGTTTCAATTATTGGTGTTCCTGCTTTGGCGGTTTATAATGCCAAATCTATTGGGAAAATGGCCTGCTGGATGGTGAAATCTATTAATCATACTTCTACAATTTTGTCTGACATGCTATTAGACGCCCAGGGTGAACGTAGGGCCATTTTGCAAAATAGAGCAGCCATTGATTATCTTTTGCTTAAACATGGACATGATTGCTCGGACTTCGAAGGTCTCTGTTGTTTTAACTTGTCTGACCATACACAATCCATTCGTGCTCACATCGACAAGTTGCGTGACTTAACAGAAGAAGTTAGAAAACACATTGACCAGGGCTGGTTTGACTGGCTCTTTAATTGGTTACCTGATATACACCTGCTACGCCAAATATTAGGTGGTATTTTGATTGCTGTTGCTGTTTTGATTTCTATCTGTTGCTTGATTCAGTGTATTCCTTCATTACTTCAATTCTGCACACTTGGTACTAGACATAGATCAGTTAGCTTTGTTTCATATTATTCTTCCACAGATGTTAGCTCCATTTAATGAATGTATAATAGACTGAAGTCAAGGGTGAAATGTACTGCTCGATTTTTCCGGTCTTATTGTGTTGAAGGGTGATTTAGGTGACTTCAGTCTCTTTCCATTCAAGTCTAAGGGTTAGAGTAGTGTATAGAGCCTATTTATTAGGCACTTCGACATGATCCTGTGTTCTTCCCCATAGATCAGGGTTTGCATACATATCCTAGGGGATAGATTCGTTAGCATTAGGGGTAATCTGTTCTGTAGTGAGGGTATTTCATGGAGCCGTGCTGAATTCAGGCCTGGTAGGCCTTAAACGGGAGAGACTCCATCTTTCCTCCTGCTCTGGCAGCTTGGGATGTTTCTAGGTCATAGGCAGTGTTTTAGTTAGGAGGTGTTATTCGCTTGGAGAGAACCGGTTCAGGCCGGCCCTTATCGAAGGATTGTATTTTTCTTCATGCCGAAGACACTACATCAGGCCGGCCGGCTGGGAAAGTGTCCTTGGTACGGGGAGGTACAAGAATTTGGTGGGCGGCAGGTTACGGGCTGGAATTTTCCATGAGGAAATGCACATCTATATTAGTAAAAGTTTGAGGCAGATACTGGCACTTGCTTCTAGTCCATGGGCGGCACCTGGCCGTTAGTAGTAAAGCTGCTACTTATCCCAGGGAAGACAGATGACAAACTTGGAGGTGGAGAAAAACCGAGAAATAGATATTCCAAAGAGAAGAGAGTAGCCGATGAGGAAGAGGTCCCAGTGACTCGGAGAGGGAGACGGGAGTAAACCCGTGATTGCGGAGGTGTGACTTCCAGGCGAAGCCGAGGCGCAGACGAGAAGGGAACCTAGATGACCATTGAGTGCAGGCTACATACGACCAAGGTGATGTCAACCCCTTACTATTAGAGTGTACAACTTAATCTTTCACTTTTCTTTGCAGGTTATGTGATATGTATTATGTTCCGTGAGTGTGCATGTAATAACTAAATAAAGTATTCAGTTTGTAGTAAAGCAATATGTGCTACGTGTTCTTGTGTAAGAGGGTAACCTATTCTTCTAGTCAGCTGTGACTTGACATGAACAGATGTTAATCCTGATCAGGTAGGTGGTAACTGAATAAGGGAGAAAGGAGCCCTTCGAACTGGGGAACAAGTTGTGCTCAACTAGCTGTCTTTGTGTGATCTGATATATAGCAACACTGATGTCGTGGTAATTATAGGATGAACTCGTGCTAAGGCTGCCGTCTGGGCAGGAAGTCCTGGGTCCGTTTGGGACCGCGAGGCTGTGACTGCCGTCTGGGCAGGGAGTCTGTGGCTGCCGTCTGGGCAGGAAGTCCTGGGTCCGTTTGGGACCGCGAGGCTATGACTTGTCTAAGGCTGCCGTCTGGGCAGGAAGTCCTGGGTCCGTTTGGGACCGCGAGGCTGTGACTGCCGTCTGGGCAGGGAGTCTGTGGCTGCCGTCTGGGCAGGAAGTCCTGGGTCCATTTGGGACCGCGAGGCTGTGGCTGCCGTCTGGGCAGGAAGTCCTGGGTCCGTTTGGGACTGCGAGGCTGTGGCTGCCGTCTGGGCAGGAAGTCCTGGGTCCGTTTGGGACCGCGAGGCTGTGGCTGCCGTCTGGGCAGGAAGTCCTGGGTCCATTTGGGACCGCGAGGCTGTGACTGCCGTCTGGGCAGGAAGTCTGTGGCTGCCGTCTGGGCAGGAAGTCCTGGGTCCGTTTGGGACCGCGAGGCTGTGACTTGTAGGTCTTGGTATATATAGTAGGAATTCCCTGTCCTTAGGTGGTACATATATGTGGTTATTTAGGTGTGAATAGGCCCTAGGGAGGGGGTAACGTTCTGGTTTGGGTTAGAGAGGCTCTGCTGAGCGGGTTCTATCTGATCCGAAAACCCAAGCAGAACACCAGGGTTTGTAGATTCCCCTGGAGGGGACCCAGAAATTAGCCAAAATACAACTACATTTTGGGTTTTTGGGGAAAAATGGAAAAAAAGTGCTGCAAATGAAAGCGTTTGGTTTTTTCCCTGCAAATGGTATCAAAAAAGGGTTTGTGGGCTGAAATCTCAATTTTCCTAGCTTTTAGGGAATGTGTAATACAGAATGCTTTAGCCTTTGAATGTTTGTGGCATTTCCTATCCATGCCTCAGTATCTTTTTTTGCACTTTGTAGGCATTATCGGATTAATCTATTTGGTCATTATGATAAATTCTAAATGTTGTAAAAAATATTGCACGTTAAAAATAAAGTTAATATACAAGATCTATGCTATAGTGTACTACTCTGTATACCAAACAACGTCTCAACAGGTAATAATAAAAGACAGTTTAAAAAAGTATGCACAATAGTTGCAAGGAGGAGGAGGCAGGGTGGCATTAATAGTTTTTGCAACAAATACGAAAAGCAGTCTATATTTTAAATAAAGTCGAGAAAAACAATGGCAGCACTATATTACAATAGATGTACATGTAGCCGTACAAACATATACACATGTGCTCGTGAAAAACAAGGTAAACAGCACAAGTGAAACAGCGAAAAACAGCGCAAAGGAAACAATAATGTCAATATATACAAAAACCTATTTTGCTGTAAAAAACGTTTTACAAGAATTTAGATGAGATAGGTAATTTGCTG